>NW_023416357.1:30683867-33503867 GCF_014108235.1 Myotis myotis
GAATTCTCTTCCATGCACCAGTAGCCAGCTGGCAGGTGAGCTGGTGACCAGGTGATCTGGGATGGTCTCTTGTATGTATCTTTAGGTTGGCAGCTGCCAGCTTGGGTGTCTCATTCTCCTTTGGGTGGCCTTGCATCCCTCAGCAGGCTGACAGGCTCACTCTAATGCTGGTCTCAGGGTTACAAATGCACCAAGAGAGAACAGTGAGTGATATTCAGGTCTCTTCTTGTGTTATGTATGCTAATGTCCAATTGGTCAAAGCAAGGCAGCCGTGTGCTAAGCTCATAGTCGGTGTGGAAGGGAACTACGAAGGCATGATTCCATCCTGGGAATTGTTACAGCCATTTTCTGTAAACAATCTACCACACCCAGTATCAGCCAACACCTATTTCTGTTCAAACATTATTTTCTACCCTTTTAATGTTAATATTCCTACTTCTCGATTGTTTTGGTTCACTTCGCTTTATATGTCTTTGCCTATTTCTTTGTTTCCAATCTACAAAAATAAATTTTAAGTTATGTTTCCCACAAATTGTTTATGGTGATTTGTGTGTGCATGTGTTTGGGAATGGCGGGCTTGCATATACACTCATTTATTTGTTAATCCAATTTGATATTGAGCGGGAGAAATTGGCCCACTTATATTCAGCATAATATCATCTCACTTTATTTTTATTATTTATATGTTATTAAAAAGGGCTTACTTATATTGCTACACTTTATACTCCAGGAATTAGAGACAGGGAATCACCCTTTTATGAGCAGTCAAGTAAATGCAGACAACTCCCTCTAATGAGACAAACACCTCGGTGATCTTGGTGAGAATTATGGAATTATGTTTTTCTAATTTTGTTTTCTATCTTTATTATATTCGAAGATAGATAGACCTCACTTTGTATTGAGGGTGATGATTTTGCATTAGTATTTTTATATTAGGATTTGTCAGATTTCATTTCATTTGTATTTTATATCTCCTCCCCCTTTTTAAAACTAAGTGATATCTGACATGTTTTTTAAAAAGTGAGCATAGAAAGGGAAAAAGTAGACTAAATAAAATGCTGAGTTTTAACATATTGAATAAAGCCAGGGTGGTGTTTAACATGTTGCTGTTAAGTAGATTGATTTTTGTCATTCCAACTCAAAGACTCTTTCCCCCAAATAAGAAATTTTACAAGGACTGCTACAACTCTAGCTGGCCTGGCTGTGGGGGGAATACAGTTTGTGCAGACGTGTGCTATTCAGCTTCTACTGCACGGCCCAGACTCTGCAGGCCCTAAGTGCATGTTTGTGAATTGTTTGGCAGCTGCAAATATCACAATCAAGGGATAACAATTATCTCAGACTATAGCCCTCTCACGGTGTCCTCATGGTCCCCAAGTGGCTGTTTAGCAGTGGGATGAACAATGCTTGCCTCAGCAGGAGGCTGACTGCTGAAATCTTGGCTCATCTAATTACGATTTTTCCTAAGGGCCTTGTCACCTAAAAGAGTTGCGCTTCGGGTTTACAGGATGGGCAATCCTCCATGCCAATCAGTGTTTTTTCACAAAGCATGCTTTATTTTCTTTGGCTATGAAGCTGCTGTGTCTTCTACTCTTTCCAAGACTAGCCAAAGCTTCGTCAGATTTGTCCAGCTTCAGGCAGCCTTACTTCTCAACTAAGGCCCCAGAGGTTCTCAGAGCTTTCAAAAAGAGTTTCATTTCTCAGCTAAGACTCATAAAATCAAACTCACATCTCTCATGCCCCTGTTTAATGCCTTCCCGTACAACTCTCTAATGTGTAGACTTCAGCCAAGGGCCAATTAAGCAATTTCCCCCACTTTTTATGATTTCCTGCTTATAATGCTTCCTTTTTTTCTCATTCTTTGAAAAACAACATTAACAATGATGTTTTTAGTTTATCTTCAACAGCTTGCAAAAGCAAGAATGGAGAGAAGGGCAGAAGCTTGTCCAGCAAAGCTCAGAGGAAAAGGAGTGTGACGGCCCCTCAGAGACCTCGACAAGTGATGCATAGTACAGAAAACGATAAATACACAAAGAATCAGGTAAAGATCAAAATATCATCTTTGTTGTTGTTAAATCTGGATTGAACATTGTGAGCAAATGGTTAAGGACAGGTCCCAGCTAACCCAGAACTGCGGGGAGAATCATCTCAGAGTCTGGACACAACAGAATAGAGATACATGTAGAATGTTGTGCCCACCTTATCTGCTATACCTGGGCAGAGGAGCTAGGGTGTGGCGTGGAGGCCAAGGCTTCTATAATTATAAAGTTCTGCAAGGTCAGATGGAACCAAATGACACCACTTCTGTGTTAAGGTGACTCCCATGCACTTCGCTCCTGTATGGCTGCTGTGGAGCAAAAAAAGCTGCATATTTGGCAAGGTGCTGGGCCACCTCATGACATGAAGATGCTTTACCTGGAGAATTTTGTGCTCTGTATCCTTATAAGCAAAGATAGTATTAAGTGAAAACCTACTGTGTCTTCTGGGTTTGACAACTTGAAACTGTAATACCTACAATATCAGAGCAGAGACCTTTAGCCACCCTCTCAAGTCTTAGTCCTGAGACACAGCAGCAAGGGCAGGCTACTTGCTCAGGACAAGTAATCATTGTTATATGATAAGGTGAAGTTCCCCTCTTTGCCCCTCTGAAAGCCAAAAGAGTGAAGACAAAGAGAATAAGACCTCCTGTGCTCAGGGCTTGGTCCATTGAGAGGGGAGGTGATGAGAGTGAGAAACAAGAACAAAGAGAGCAAGGTCACATGTGAACAGGGCTTCTCATGCAGAACTTTACCCAGTTGAAAGGCTTGGACAAACACATGTCAAATTCTTCACCGATCTAACTAATCAATCTTTTCCCCATGGATAGGAATAACTCAGGGGTGGAAACAATTTGTGTTTCTCTAAGACAAATGAAAAAGAAAGAGAACAAAGAACATGGGCATGGGCCTGCTAACATACTGCAAACATGTCTCTCTCTGGCAGATAGCTCACTCCTTAAAATCTGGGCCTAGTCCACCTCTGTATCCATAGCTATTGGCTGAGTGCCAAGAACCCAAGAAATAATTTCAATAACAAATGAATTATAAATTAATGACTAATCAATCGCCAACCTTCAATGTATACACTATATAAGTCTTTAACCAGTTAACTGCCATGATATTTTTAATTTAATTTAAAAAGATCTACCACTTGTGTCTATAGACGCTTATGGCGTACAAATGGTTAATAAAGGTTTTAGACTTTACCTACCAAATCTTACAGTAAGGAGCCAGGTAAACAGTACATATACAGTATGAGACTTACATTGTTTTTTTCCTCTGAAGACTTCTGAGCTGTGTACATGAAGAACATTTATGAAAAATTAATCTCATTCATGTTCTTACTGATCTCTAAAGTGAGAAACATAGTCAGTATTAGAAAACTGAGACCATTTTGAAAGAATGCCAAGTACCAAAGAGGCTATTTCAATTGTTGTAACTTCACACAAAAGCTAAATGTTTTGGGAATCTTAAAGACCAGTTTCTTAAAGGCACTTAACACAGAAGTCAATTCCAAGCAAGGGAGTAGAGGCTGGGGAAAAAGGAAAATGGATAGGACAGGCTACTTTCTTTTTAAAAGAAAAATACCCACAAAAGGAAAAGCTATTGTTAAATTAATGCCAAATAGGAATAGACAATGGAGAGATTATTTGAAAAATCTGACTGATAAGGTATCTAAGAGCTTTTCCTGACATGATACTTCGAGCAATTACCATTTAACAGGAACAGTTTCTAGGAATGAATAGCAAGGGAGAAGGTTAATGGAGATGAGTCTAAACAGATAAAACCATCTAGCATATTGTTTAATCCAAACTTTGAGATACTGTTAATTTCTCATCCAAGTTTAAGGTAAATTACCTGACTTGAACTTTTAATTATGGTCAGATAAAAGGTTTTGATACCCTCTTTGATTGAATTGATTTTTAGCTTAAAAAAAAAAAAAGAGGTCAATTTCTGTCAAGACAGGCCCAAAGTATACTGGGTAAAAAGATAAGGCAAGGTGAGCAATAGTAATTAACACTGGTTGCATAATGGCCTGACTTAAAGCTAAGCACCTATCCTGTAAAAACCATAAGGTCTGAGTCAACCGACAAAGTAGTTTATAAGCAACATTTTCCTAATGCATTCAACTACTCAGTTTTGGGTAAGATGAATTTCACAAATTCACAAAAATGATTTAAGTTCCCTGCAAAATTATTCTATTGCAGCAGCCTGAAAGTGTTAAATATTGTAGCATATAATATTAAAGTTAATTTTCAGTAGTTATGTTTTACTTTCAAATTCAGTTGCACAGCATATTCCTGATTAAGTAAGCCATTCAATATCTGTCTACACATTTCACAATTTTGTCTGACCCTCACTCAATTTTACTGTCCAGTAAGAGGATGCTAATTTAGAAATGCAATATACTCATCAGGAAATTATGAGTTAGAAAGAGAAGACCAAAAACAGGAGGAGGCAGGTTAGGGTGTGGTCTTATTCTGAGAGGAGATGCTGGGTGTTACAGAAAAGATTGGGGCAGCTAGATGTCCAAATAACTCAGCCTGACCTTCACAAAATACCTCCATTTTGTTTGAAATAGTGTGGCTAAAAAATAATATCATAAAAGCTCACATTAAAATGCACATATGAAAAACACATTAAAATAAAAATTAGACTCTTTGAATTATCTGTGCCATTTCTACTTGTATTAGGACAGTCAGTTGAGGTCTTAATGTATTTGTTAACTTACTACCCTCATATAATGTTCATGATATTAGGGAAAACTATGTACCTAGTGGGAAATATATATACTTGATTTTAGTTGGATGGGGGAGAAAAGTAAAAAAAAAAGAAAGAAAATGGAAAGAAGATAAAAGGAACAAAGAAACAATGAAGAATAAAGAAAATACTTTATAAAAATAATCTGAAACCAAATAAAGAAAATCTGGTGAGTGGCTTTTTAATGATCTAAACAATTTCAAAGTCAAAGAAAAGATGGGACAAACAGGAAGATTCTAGAAACAGAGCAAAATGAAACTCAAAAAACACTGGCACAGAAATGTAAAACTATGAACCTAAAATTAAAACTTCCAGATATATGTTATAGAAAATATTTCTTTTATTTTTTATTTTTATAAAGACCTAAGGATCCAGGGAATAATCATACTCTGAAGATAACCAAGAAAAAACATGGGTATAAAAGGGATTTTTTCATCATGCTTTTTATGTGTTTCAATGACCCATGGGAGGTGGACTTCTACTTTAATGATGTAGCCATGCCTCAAAATGAGTCTGGGGATCCTCTTCCAGATTAATCTTCAGAGTCTATAAATGTTATTTTTATACCTTTGGGTCTTTCATTTGGGGCAGGCTCCTATCACTAGTCTTCAAGCTGGAGGGCCTTCAGACTGGTAAGTACTGGCAAACCCCAGCCAAAGCCAGTGTTTTAAGAGGGAAATAATGCCGGCTAACCCCATCCTGTATCCTGTTCTATAGTGCTGATAAGGAACCCAAGGAACAGAACTATATGAAGGGTATATCCATGAACTCAAGAAGATACAGCACTGAGTATGGCAGCGGGGTAAAAAGCAAGTTATGTCTATAAAAGGGTTGGCAAATAGGATCCATTTCAAGTGCCAGCTGTGACTCATTGCCAGTGGCTGTCTGGAACACTTCTTCAGGAATAACTGCTAGGCTAAGTCTCAGATTAGAGGGAAAAATACAGAAATACATCAATTTATAATGTGGGAGTAGGAAGAGTCATACATATCTGATGCACACTGCCACCCTTGACATAAAAATATATTTGACACCCCTGATATAAAGAGTATCTAGAGAGATTTTCTTGTTCATGAAGTGGCTCCAAAGTGGTTGTAGCAAGAAATTAAGCATATAGTAACAGAAAGACATACACACATATATATTCACACATGCACACAAACACTATATACAGGGGTAGGCAAAAGAAGGTTTACAGTTGTTCGTATGGGAAATCATACAAAAATTAGTAAATAATAATACAAGCATAAACTCTGTTTCATGTACTCACAAATGTAAACCCACTATTGCTTACCCCGTATTATACACACACATAAATAAGACAAGAGATGAAAAACATTATTTTGAAGAACAGCACACACTGGAATATATAATTTTTGCTTCGTTAAAAAAATCAGGTTCTTTATTGAATAATCAACTGTTGGTAGATTAGATTTTCCTACATTAAAAGAATGACTTAGGGAAAAATTCATTTTTATATATACCCAATTATGTAAATTACTTAACAGTTACACAATTATGTGGATTACTTCCTCACTCTCTTCACAATTAATTATCCTTGAAGCCAGCTGTGTGGGGGGCTGGCATCCTCCTGTTACATCACAGCTGTTTTTTCCCACATCCAAGCAGCACCATCTTCCAGTCTCTCAGGCATCCCACAAAGAAAGGAAAGTAACTCTCTTTGCAAGAAATGTTGAGATTCTGGTTAACCACAAAAACTAATGGCCTTATTTAAACGCACATCTAATGGAAAAGAATCCAAATTCATCAGTTATACATATAAACATTTTGTCAGTGCCTAAGGTAAGACATTTTAAAGCGCTTCACAAAATTGCTCTTATAATCGAATTAGATAATTATTCCTTAGTTGCACAATTTCTGACTATTCTATTTAAGTAGTTTTAAAATTTGTTATTTGCATTTTTCTTTTTTTTAAATTTATTTTTTTAAATATATTTTATTGATTTTTTTACAGAGAGGAATGGAGAGAGATAGAGTCAGAAACATCGATGAGAGAGAAACATCGATCAGCTGCCTCCTGCACATCTCCCACTGGGGATGTGCCCGCAACCAAGGTACATGCCCTTGACCGGAATCGAACCCGGGACCTTTCAGTCTGCAGGCTGACGCTCTAGCCACTGAGCCAAACCGGTTTCGGCTTGCATTTTTCTTATTAATTAAAAGTAATAGCACAAAAAGAGCCAATAAACCTGCTGCCACATGCATCTAATGGATGAATGTGCAATTAGAATTCATTCTCTCTCTTTAAAATACTCTGGAAAGATGATTTTTTATTTTTAATTAGAAAAACTTATTTAGTGTTTGTTTCTTTTTAAAAATCCCGAGGTAAGAGGACATATATCTGAAATGCTCAGTGTCACACTGTGACTGAGAGCTCATTCTTATCTAGTTACCTGGCCAAGACTCTGTTTACAACTATAGCCAGCTTCAGCAGGAACGTCAATAGAAGACTCAATATGAAGCTCATTCATATTGGCAAGAAGTACATAATAGAGAATTGACAGATCTTTTCTATATTTGATTCAAATGACAAGCTGAAAGATAGCACATTTTCACCTGTAATTGGACCAAGGAAGGACCCCAGGAGAGGGAGGCTCCCCTGCTGATGTCCCAGCACATGGTTTGTTAGGCACCTCCCCCTTACTTAAAACAGTATCCACTGGGGTGTGACAGGATTAAAATATTTTGAGCTTTATGTAACTTCTGTGTTATTTGTAAATCCAAACTGAGAAACATACAATGAAAGGTTTGAAGAGAAGGCTTAGATTTTCAGAATTAGCAATTTATAAAAAGTCCAGGATTCAAGCATAGAAAAGGAAATCTATTCTAAACTCATCTTTCCATCATCATCCAATAAAGCAATATCTGCATTTTAAAATATGTAATTGTGTGTTTATATGTACAAGGTGGTCAAAAGTAGGTTTATAGTTATAATACAAATAAATAACACAATAATTAATAAACAATAATACAACAATAAACTCTGTGTTTTGCGTACTCACAACTATAAACCTACTTTATATATATATATACATATATATATATATATATGTGTGTGTGTGTGTGTGTGTGTAGGCCCCACATTCTCTGGGTTATATACTGTTTTAAAATGAAAGTGAAATCTTAAGAAGCACTATAAGAAGAAATTACATGATCATATCAATAGATGCAGAAAAAGCATTTGATAAAATCCAGCACCCATTTATGATAAAAACACTCAGCAAAGTGGGAATAGAGGGAACATACCTTAATATAATAAAGGCTATATATGACAAACCCACAGCCAATATCATACTCAATGGGAAAAAAACTAAAAGTGTTTCCCTTAAGATTGGGAACAAGACAGGGATGTTCTCTTATACCACTCTTATTCATTATAGTATGTTGGGATCCAGCCCCAGCAGGCCCAGGGGTTCCCAAAGGTGTGGATGGAGTCGGCGAAGAAGGAATGACATGGAGACAGCATTCAGTTAATCAGCATAGCGAGGTTCTCTCTCTATTGTCCTATTACATCTGTATTTATATCAGTTGATTTTAATCCTATCCATTCTATTCCAAAGGTTAGGGTATTTGTTAATCTAGTTCTGTTGAGTTTAATTCTGTCTAGGTTGATCTCTGTGTTCCATTACAAGGGCTATTTCAAGGTCACTGTTCTACTGATAGGCTACAAGGAAGTGACTGAAGGAGATTCTCCTACCCAGTAAAGGTTATGTCCTCCCAGCCTCACTGCTTGCCTTCCCTGGGACTGCCCTGTGTCGGTGGATCTCCAGGGGTATAGGCTTTGGTGCTTTCCCTGGTGGGCAGACCCCTGGGGATGTGGGCCCAACAAGTCCCAAATTTATTGCCAACAGTCTTAGTCCAAGTTCTTCATAAGTAGTATATGGTATTTCTGTAACACTAGGGGGTTAACTCCATGGAAAAATCCCTACCTGGGGAAACAACCTTTCTCGGGGAGATGGTCCTGGTTAAAACACATAGCTCTAAGAAGGGGAGCAAACATATTAAAAACAATATACCATATACGCCAGGTCCCTTGAAACGTATGCTGTGCAGATGTTTCTTCCCTGCAGCGACTGTGTCAAGCAGCAAGGATGGACCGGCTTCCGGCAATAGTACTGGAAGTCCTAGCCATAGCAATCAGACAAGAAAAAGAAATAAAAGACATCCAACTGGAAAGGAAGAAGTAAAACTCTCATTATTTGCAGATGACATGATACTGTACATAGAGAACCCTAAAATTTCCACCAAAAAACTACTAGAACTGATAAATGAGTTCAGTAATGTAGCAGGATACAAAATAAATATCCAGAAATCAGTTGCACATATATACACCAATAATGAACTATCAGGAAGGAAAATTAATAAAATAATTCTGTTTACAAGTGCATCAAAAAAATTAAGAAAAAATTTAACCAAGGATGTAAAAGACTTATACTTGGAAAATTATACTAACAAACAAAACAGAAACAGATTCATAGATACTGAGAATAGACTGGCAGCTGTTTCAGGGGAGGAGGGTTCGGTGAAAACGGTAAAGGGATTAAGCAAAAACCCCCAAAACTTGACACAGACAACAGTATGGTTTTTACCATAGATTAAGTGGGGTTGTGGGAGGTGGAAGAGGGTAAAGGGGAGATAACTGGTGATGGAAGGAGACTTGGGTGGTAAGCACAATACAATATATTGATGTTATGTTATAGAATTGTGCACCTGAAACCTATATAATTTTATTAACCAATTTCTCCCCAATAAATTCAATTAAAAAATAAAGCACAGTTGCCTAGTAGTAAGTCTCCTGGGAAAAGTGATCCTGATGCAGTATAGCAAACTGCAAAGTAGATCAGACAAAAAGAAGGGCCCAGATTATGAGGCCTTTTGACTCTGCAACATAAGTCAGCACAGGAAAGGGTCTAAATGAGACAACCAAGAGAATGATGCAAAACAGAAACATGGGTGCAGCACAGTGACACCAGCAGCAGCCATTCACAGAGAAAGACAGATGTACCTGAACGTAAACTTAAGTGAACACTGGGGCAGCTCAAATAGTGACGGTAGCCACCTACCTTTCCTAGGGATTTCATTGCTAGAAAAGACCACTCATCTGGCAGGAAAAAGTGTGGGATCCAAAGATCAAATAACATTAAGACATTTCAGGACAAAGCCTGAGGTCAGCTCTGGCCATCGCCGGCTATTGCTCAAATACAAATCCATGAACTTTCCTAGACCCAAAGGAGTACATTCTAGT
Source organism: Myotis myotis (assembly GCF_014108235.1). NCBI lineage: Eukaryota > Metazoa > Chordata > Mammalia > Chiroptera > Vespertilionidae > Myotis > Myotis myotis. Next base: position 30,693,933 of record NW_023416357.1, read on the forward strand.
GCCTTGGTGAGGATTACCTGTGCTTGCTTCTGCCAAACTGCCAAATCACTGGATTCTGAGTTCCATGTGGAAACCCAACCAGGCAAAGTGTGTGCTTCATAAAAAGATGTTGGGATCGTGGAGAAAAGGGATTTGAAAATGCATCAGGATTAAAATGCTTTTTATTAAAAGCTATTTTATGACACCAGGAAGCAAGAATCAACAGCATCTTAAACTGTGAGCAGCTTCAGTGCCTTCCTATGCTGGTTCATATGCTGCCTAAAGCAACAATGGCCATTCTTTTCATGGTCATGAATCTCCATGGCTTCTATTGAATACATATACCCTAAACTATATACTGCATACTATGTACTTTATGTGTCATTCATTAATATATATGTAATTAGTGAAATTTTCAACAACTTAATAATTCCTAAAATTAAGGTATTACAAAAAAACACACACAACTAGAAATATTAATAGCCTAAACATTCATGTAAATAAAACTTTTATTTCATTTTTAAAGTTTGGTAGTTTGTATTATGTAAATTAAATGTGGATTGGCTGTCAAAGGACTTCTGTTGGCAACTAACATTGAAAAATATTATGGGCTCTTTGGCTCTATTTTTTAGTTTTCTAAAATAAGAAAGAATAATGAGTATTTTTTGGTTGAGAAACCCTTAATTCCAAGTAAATCTGACTAGATTCCCAACATATAAAACAGATAAAAATGGGTCGATTCTGATTGAAGCTGAGGTGGGGTTCTGAAAAAAAGTAAGAATGAGGTTGATCACTTGGAGGGGCCAGTGAAGGTCTTGACTGTAGAAGAGAAGTCTCAGTGAGAAGTGGCAACTAGAGAGTGAGCTGTCTGAGTAGCGATTTTGGAAGTGGAGCTGTTTTGCATTTTGACAGCTATGGCAAGGGCGAGTGTGCTGGCTGCTGTGGTGGAGAGAAGGACTTCTTGTGAAACAAGAAGCTCAAGTGATGCAGGGTAATGAATAGATTTTCCTGTGGAATAAGCTAAGGTGAAAAGGAAGACTGACTGATGTGGAAGATTCCTGAAAGACTGTGAATGACAGCCCAGGAAGTGAGGAAGGGCAGTCTACTTAGCATCAGCCACCAAGGAGGAGAGGGAAGAATAATGTGGAAATGGCCATGGATGAAAAAGAGGACCCCACTCAATCTCTATCCCTCAGGTGAGTGGGATTTGAAAGAGTAAGCAGCAATCACTGCTGAGATCTACAAGGAGAAAGAGTTTTAAAGTCAAATTTCAAAAGAGTTTCCAATCCTATCTAATAAAGACAGAATATGCAAATTGACCATCCCTTCACAACAAAGATGGTGGCAGTCAATAAGGAGGGAATATGCCAATTGACACAACAAAGATGGTGGCGGCTGGGCTGGGATGCTTGCATCATTGTCATGGTGATGACACAGGCATTCCACCCCTCTCCGGCCTCTAGGGTCTATGGGCAGCATGCAAAGGTGGAAGGCGGCTCCAGGCCAGAGCAAAGGTGGAAAGGCGGTTCCAGCTGGAGCGAAGGCAGTGCCGGCAGCCAGGGGAAGGAAGGCCTATTCTTGCACGAATCTTTGTGCACCAGGCCTCTAGTTTCAAATAAGACAAGTTCAGACAAGTTCAGAAAGAACTTTCTGAGAAAGCATTGGGAACATGAAGATTTACAGATGTTTGAGAAGAAATTTCCTCTGGAATGATTGAACAGTGGCAGTGTTTCTACTTCAGGCATTGTCCAATATCAAATCTGAGATTCATAGTCATTTCAGACTCCATTGTGCAGAAGTCTTGGCCCATACAGCCTGGTGTTGGTGGTGTTGGTGGTGTTGGTGTGGTGTGTGTGTGTCGGGGGGTGTGTGTGATTGGTGTGATGTGTGTGTATGTGTGTGTGTGGTGGGCAGGGGTGTAGAAGAGAAGCTCAGAAGCAGTCTTCTGGAATAATCACTTGAAGGATTACAAAAACCATTCTGCGCAAGGCTTACATATAAATATTGAATATTGCACATTATAAATATAAATATGATTTTCCCCTTCTATGTGCCAATTGATATGCAACGTCAATAATTTCAGCCAAGAGAGACAGACAACAGAGCTCTAAGTGAGCAGATCTGAAACAATTTTATGTCAGTTTTTAAGTGATAAGGAACCAGTAAATGTTTATAATTAAAGGGGGAAAATCAAAGTTTTTCATGATGAAGCTCTACATCAAAATGATCTGGAAACTGCTACAGAATGAAATATTCATAATACCAAGTTGTATTTCCCTGAAATAATCAAATACAAATTCAGTCTCCCTCTCTGTATAAACAACTACACATTTCTCTGTGTAAACAAATCCACCTACTACAAAATGAGCCAAAAGAACAACAAAACTATGCCATCAATATAAAAACATGACTTTATTGAACACCTACTGTACTTATTTGTTTTATTATCCTAAGCTAATGTTCTTCCACCTCCATTTTCCATCTTATCCACACAAAAAAAACATGAGGTACTGTGGGAAAGGAGCATGTTTTTGCTGAAAGCTATTACAGAATATTATTGGCTGGACAGTATTGACATTTTTACATGCATAAATTGATGATAATAGCTGCACCAGGATAATCGCATTAGTGAAGGTTTAAAAAGGAGACCATTGTACAGGGACCTATTTGAAATGGAATGACTATATTTTAATGTGACATCTGACCGTGCAAAGTTGTAAATGGAATTCAGAGTCTGTGTGGAGTAGTAAGGAAGACCAATGTGCCAACCTGTGAAACATCCTCCTTTGTAAACTCCAAATTCAAAGGCTAAATACTAATTTGTCATGCTTCATGCTCTTTGATCACAGCCTTTGAGCAAAGAAAATGTTGACTGAGCACTGTTCCCCAGTGAGGCTTGTGAAAATCAAATACATTTGTGAACTGTAAATACAATTTCATAGGTTAATAGTCACTAATAGCTTGTAATTAATGAACAGCCTGCTAGGTAAGTAGGTCACTTTGAAATTTCAGAAGTGCTGGGGTTCTCTTCTCAAATACTCTCAAGGGGGTGAAGTGTCTTGATGATATTTTGCACATTTTACCATCTACCAAAAGTTCTGTCCAGTTGCCCCTTTCCACCTTCCCATGAAAACTCGCTTTCAGAAAAGGATCTACAAATACAAACACACAACCATACAATCCTTGTATGTTAAGTGACACAACTAGCCCATACCAGCAGGCAAACCAATGCAACTTAGTGGAAGGAAGTGGTGCAGGTTTTGGAGCCACATTGGCTTAGGTTTGAGTCCTTGCTTTGCTCTTTCTGGGATACATGTTCTTAGGAAGTACCTGCATCCTTCTGATATTTAATTTCCTCTCCTGTAAGATGAAGATAATCATTTCCAGGGCAGTACTAACATCTGTGGGGGACTTTGTGCACCTTCGAAAAGGCCTTCCCTCTGGGTAGATGCATTCCCTCAATACTTGGATTAGCAAGAGGAGTGTAGACTGGAGCCCCATTTTTGCCCTCAGCCTAATGCATTTATTCAGTGCACAAACAGCACTATGGTACATAATGACTACATAGCTGGGCTGTGCTCATGATTAAAGGAAATGTTATGCATGAATGTGACTTTTCCCAGTCATTCTAACATTCTCAAACCCATTTTCTGATAGCCCTTCCAGCTTGATTTCATCATTGCACACATGTGAATGAACACCCGCACACACACTCACTGAATAAGTTAGATAAAATAATAAGTGTAGCCCAAGCCAGTTTGGCTCAGTGGATAGAGCGTTAGCCTGCGGACTGAAGGGTCCCAGGTTTGATTCTGGTCAAGGACATGTACCTTGGTTGTGGGCACATCCCCGGTGCAGGGCGTGCAGGAGGCGGCTGATCAATGTTTCTCTTTCATCGATGTTTCTAACTCTCTATCCCTCTCCCTTCCTCTCTGTAAAAAAAAAAATCAATAAAATATATTTTAAAAATAAATAAATAAAATAATAAATGTAATTGATAATTGACTAGTAGATGGTAATAAACTTACTTGAAGCATTGAGACTCTGTGGGGCAGGCCACATCCAAGTTAAATCATTAGGATCATTTTGCATGTAGTGTCTGTGTGCAAGTCCAGAGAATGCAGGTGTAGTCTTGCCTCATGTGCTTAGGGTAACTTAGTAGAAAATTACGTGAGGAACAAATAGCACAGTGGCTTATTTATCATTCTGTGTTAGTAAACAGAAGGTAAAGCCCTAAATTAAGGTTATGGACTTAACAGGCCAGAGCCTCATCCCAGGAAGTATCTGTGTGTCCTAGCTTTGCTTACAATGTAATAGCTCTTGATAGAGTGAGTTGGTGTATGGTTTTCTCCATTAAGAATATAGTTAGTTCTGTTTGAGGCCACAATGTGACAAAACATTGGGCAGCAAATAGTGCTGATGAGAGAGAGAGACTATTCTGTACCACACACTCACGGGCATTCTTTGTACTATGCACTCTCATGCGTGGATAAGTCTTGCTTTCTGGGAGGATGTGAACACGCGTACTTTATATTTCAGAGGACAAAATAAATAAAGTGATGTTAGCTACGTGCTAAGAATACAAACACAAAAACACCCACACCTATACAATTATGATTAGTTCAATGGAATGGAGACTTCAAAGATTTCAAAATAAAATCAATAAAGTTTAGTAAACTGAGGATTTTTTACAACTCTAGGAAATTTGAACCAGCTAAAAACAATGGTTTAAAGTCATATCCACTCCTATGATTTGTATCCTACTGAACTCTGAAAGAATAATGTGGAGAAATTCTCTCAGGCTGCACAGGATGAAAATTGACCTGTACGTCATCTTTCTCCCTCCCAGCAAGCTCCTCAAGACTACTATTAATATTTTTAAAATGTAATACACTATGGCATATGAATCAGATGTGAAAATAAGGCATTGTAATGACAAGAAAAGTATTAGGTTGAGAAACGATGACACCCATGTAACAGTATTTGAATGCAGACTCCATTTACATATGGTAAAGGGGGAATTATTGTCTCAGTTTGCTCTGTCAGTTTTCTGTCAACCAAATGGCCAGTTGAACAACAGAGTCTGGAGAAAAAACCTTGGTAAAGTTAACCTTGCAGAGGGAACAATGTCAACTTGTGGAAATAAAACATTGCGTTTCAAATAAGAAGGATTATGGGAGAGGAATATTCCTCTAAAACGTATTTGTACTATTGTTCCCTCTGGTCATTTGTTTGGGAAATTGGTTTTGCTGAATTGAAATGATGAATTGAAATCACAAGGAATGACCCTTTGTTGAAAGCTTTAGCAAATGCTTTAATAACATTTAAATTGCAAGCTCTCTTCCACTTTTCCAAGTGACAATCTCTCTCTCTTTTCCTGTCATGGAGGCTCAATTCATTTATCAGAGCTACTTTGGATCATTAGGACTTTGCAGATTTTTACTTTATGTCCATCCCTGTTTCAACTGACCATGGCAAAGGGTCAGGGGGAAAACAGCATCGTGTGAATGGAGAGAAGGTGGTTAGCTGGTCTGTGGGTCTCCCCAAGGGCTGGCCAGTCCTCTAGAAGTGTCTACTCACTCAGTGGGCAATGGCTAACCTGGTAACCACGAAACGTTCCATCTTGTGCTGCATTATTTTGTTTTGTTTTTCTTAACAACTAAAGGGTTTTGTTTTTAACTAAAATTTCAGAAACGACATGACTAACACTCACCATAGTCTCTGATAAGAATGCCGGGTCTTTGAACAACTTTTGATATTCAAAACATGTAGAAAGAAGTTTGACATTAAAAGTCACCTAGTTTTGAAATTTCACTTGTCCCAAGTGCCTTGTAAGTCTGCAAATTAAAAGAGATTCATTTTCATCGCAAAGGAGACACACGCAGCATGTTTTTAGCACAAAGAGCTCCTTAGTCCACTTGCTTTTAAATATACACAGTTCATCAGCTATTTTCAGGCAGCAGTCACAGGAGGGGTTTAAGTGTCACCAAAATAAACCCTTTTTGTCCCCAGTTCTGGGCTGTCTTTCCACATTGCCCTCGTTGAAAGGCTCCCCCCACCACCCCCAGAGGTGGTCTTGGCAGCAAGAATGCCCGGCAGTATTGCCATGGGGCACAGAGCCAGGGACCACCTTTCTGGGGGTGGGGGCATAGAGGCTGATTGTTTATCTCTTACATAAAGGTCACTGGTGATTATTTGCTGGAGTCTGTTTATGGGCCTTGTGGTTAAGAACTCCTGCTGGTAGACAATGCTGGGTTTGAAATCTGTTTTCCCACTAACTCTACAAATGGGGAACAGGGAGGAAAACAGTTTTCATCACCTGGGGCCAAAACAGGGTTGAAATTTAGCTGTACCTATAAAGCTAGAGCCTGACTCCCTGGGTCATATCCATTGTGTGATCATGACCATGTCACTTCACATCTTTTTTTTTAAAATATATTTTATTGATTTTTTACAGAGAGGAAGGGAGGGAGAGATAGAAACATCGATGAGAGAGAAACATCCATCAGCTGCCTCCTGCACACCTCCCACTGGGGATGTGCCCGCAACCAAGGTACATGCCCTTGACCAGAATCGAACCTGGGACCTTTCAGTTCGCAGGCCGACACTCTATCCACTGAGCCAAACTGGTTATGGCACACTTCACATCTTTGCTTTAGATACCACAGCCATAAAATAATATTAAATAAAAGGAAGGGAGGATTAATAATACCTCTTGGGTTTGCTGTGAAGATTACAAGTTAATATATATGTAAATGCTTAGAACAGTGTCATGTACACAGTCAGATATGTGCTAGTCATTGCCACAATCATCAAAGGCATTGTTATAACACTTCGTACTGTTATTATTTATGTAACTGGGTTCTAAATGATAGTCCTCATCTCTGCTGTTATTGTTTCCCAGCTTATCTTTATCTCCTAAATTTTCTGTAATAAATATGAATTCCTTTGGAGTGAGAGAAATAGAAGTTATAATTACAAATGCTGGTTTTAAATTATTTTTGTGCTGAGAAATAGACACAAAGAGTTATGAGAAATAATCTCTCCTACCAAGGATGTGAATATGCGGATGGGGAGTCGAGCATATTATGAACAGATCAAAGGCAGAATGTAAACAGGGAAATGGTTCTAAGTCTTAACTCTGCCTTTGGCTTTGCTGTACATACACCTCCAGGTCACACTCAGTACTTTGTCACAATCCCCCTCTCCAACCCCAGAGGAAAGAGTGTGTGTGGGGGGGGGACCCAAAACAGGTTGAATAACTAGGTTTTGCTAAGTGTTTTGTGTTGATGTGGGAAGTGGAGGGGTGTGGACAGATTCATGATCAATTTCCCATTGTATATCCTGGTGTCTCTGTAGTTTCTCTCCCACTCAGAGGCGTCTGGGCTCTCTCATCTGCCTCCCCACATACCTCTCAAGGATTCACCTATGATCTCTCTATAGTCTCTATTATTTCTCCTCTTCCGCTAAGAAGGCATTCCAAGAAACAAACAGAAATGTCTTCTCGGTCAGCTTCACACTCCTTAGAAGGGTCAGGCAGATTTTGCAAACAAAGACTTTCAACCTGATTTCTAGCCTTGTAATATCTGGCAATTCAATTACTCTTTCTGGGCATACCTTCTTTACTTAAAAAAAACAAACAAAAAAACACTGAGATACGACTTAGACATTGTGAATGCACAGATCCTAAAATTTGATCAATTTTGACAAATATATACATGAGTATAAAGCATGGCCTAGCAGTACGTAGAACATATCCATCAGTATAGGAAGTTCCTTGTGTGGGGCCTCGTTTAATATGCCAGATGAGTATTGAACAATAATCCTAACTAATTAAAAGGGTTGTCGTGAGAACCAAATGAAATGCTCTTCACAAAAGCACCTTGTTGCCCATTTATTTTAAGGTGTATTAGTACCAAATGAGCATCTAGGAATTCGTGTAATCGGAAGAAAGAGAGAGCTGGGAGAAAGGCGTCACACAGTTAAAGGCCTGGCCAGCGTAGCTTGGTCATGGTTCCATTCCTGGTCAGGGCACATGCAACTGGACTTGCAGGAGGCAGCCAATCAATGATTCTCTCTCATCGTTGATATTTCTACCTCTCTCTCCATCTCCCTTCCTCTCTGAAATCAATAAAAAATATATTTTTTAAAAAAGTGGAATCAGAAAGGAACACATCATGTTCTTTGCACAACACATTAAAAATTGAGACTTGAGTAGAGCCCAGAAGCTGTGTTAAATGTCATGGACTGTGTAGCAGGGCGTAAGCCACATTCCAGAAGCCACAGCTGCCACGGGAAGCTTCCCTGCCATCCTGTGGTAGAGATCAATGGAAGAACTGGCCACACCTGATTAGCAAGTCCTTGGAAAGAAGTCCCAGGCCAGTGAGGTCCAAGTGCATGGCCAGATGGGAAAGAGGGAGCACTGCCTGGGCATAGCACTACCAGATCCAGTCTCTCCTGAAATGGGGACCCCCTTCATGGTTCCCAAGCTTCTCCCAAGAGAAGGGACTATCTCAAAATCTTGCAAATCGGTCACAGAACACACAGCAGCAACTATTTGAAATCTAGCACAATGTCAGAATCACAAGTACCTGAGCTTCAGTCCATACACAAATCCCCACACTCTCCTAACTCCGAGGTGCCCGCAGGACACTATCTCTATGTCACCATGTCCAGCGGTGGCACCATCAGTCCTTTGGAACATTCACTAGATAAATATTTGACTCCTGGCTCTGCCATGTTTATTAGCATCTATTGCGTGCAAGGCACTGCACCACCTTAGATGTGGGCAAGCCCCTGGCCCTCCCATGAGCTCAACCATAAAACTAGGAGTCTCCAGGGGAAACTTGCTCCCTGACTTGAGGGTGGCAGATGTGACTCAGTGGCCTCAAGTGCATTTCCAGAACAGAGTTGGGGGTGGGGTAGCACAGAAAAAGTACTCCCCTGACATTTTTCCCTCTCTTCCCCTCTGGTCTCTCTCTCTCTCTCTTTTTTTAAAAAATATATTTTATTGATTTTTTACAGAGAAGAAGGGAGAGGGATAGAGAGTTAGAAACATCTATGAGAGAGATCGATCAGCTGCCTCCTGCACGCCCCCCACTGGGGATGTGCCCGCAACCAAGGTACATGCCCTTGACCGGAATCGAACCTGGGACCCTTGAGTCCGCAGGCTGACGCTCTATCCACTGAGCCAAACCGGTTCAGCTCTGGTCTCTCTTAGACAGTCTCCTAAGCACTTAGATTCATTAACCCCATTTACTTCTCACAAACTCCTATGCTTTAAAGTAGATGCTATGTTATCAGTCCCATCTGACAGATAAGCAGACTGGGCACTGAGAGCTGCCTCGCTGAAGATCACCGGCTACTACTGGCAGTCCCAGCATCCACACCAGGCAGTCTGGACCCAGGGACCCTCAGCATCACCCCTTTGCTACACAGCCTCTCAAAAAAACAAAAAAAGTACCCTCTCCACCCCGAGACTTGATACTCCTGTCTTGTTTTTTCACTTCCGCTTCCTGCTCAGTATAGCCTATGTCCAAATGCAATTGATTTTCACATCTGCGCCTCGGTCTATATTCTGCCTTCACTGAGCCACGGCCATCGTATCCTCACAGAGGTAGTCTGGGAAAAGCTCCTGACAGGTCTCTGTGCTTCCAAACTCCCTTTCAGCAACACGTTTTCTTGGCACATGCTCATACCTCCCACCCTCAACTCCAACTCTAAAACCTCTATCTTGAACTCAAGACTTTCTTCACCTTGCCTCATTCTAAACCCCAAATTCCTTTTCTATTACTGCCATGTGTGAATTGCCTATCCAGTCAGTCCTGATTTTTCATTTATTCAACAAATATTTATTGAGAAACTACTATGTGCTAGGCACTGAGCCAAAGGCTATCTATCCAGTTCTAACCCTTGTCCAAGGCCTACCCTAGTCCAACTACTATCTGCCTCCTCTGAAAATCCTTTAGCCCTGCGGTTCATACCACCTATTTTGCCCTCTAATTGTGTGTGTCAACATTTTACTTCACAATTGGATTCTAAGTTCCTTGCAAGACAGACATATCCTATGTCACTAATACTTCAATATACCACCTAGAATGTATGCTCCCTTAGGGCTGGGATGTGTGATGCCTGCCTTGTTCCTGAGGAATCCAAGTGCCGTGACTGTGCCTGTTCCATGGGAGGTATACGGGAAACATCTGCTGATTGATGAGTGAATTGCCCTCTGCACTTGGTAGGATGCTGAGCACACATTATGTGACTTAACTCAATATCAAAATATTTGAGCATTTAACATTAATTATAAAATCCTTCCAGAACACGCCCCCCCCCCCCCCCCCGAGTAAAACAAAACAAAGCAACAACAACAAAAAACATTTGAAGAGTTCAAAAAACCCAGCTTTTGCACTCAGGGACATGCTATCAGACTCCAGAGTTTCTGGGTAGTTGTGGCAAGAACTAATAGAGCACCATAGTTTCTTAGAAATGAAAATGCACCAATCTTTTGAAAAAAAAATTAACAAAATGAACTCATTATTCATACTACACATTATCCATAGCTTATCATTAGTATGCATTGCTCGTTGATATTTTCTGCTTGCTACAATTCAGTTAATTCTACTGCTTTGCCGTTAATACCTATGCTCAGTAATAGGGACGATTTGTTAACCTTTCGAGAGAGTTGTATATCAGTTACATATTTTAATTAAAATGTTAGATTCATAAATTTTAGAGTTGAAAGGAACCTTACTCCATATGTCAACACGCTTTTTTAAGTACAAAAAGTATGTTTTTCTTTAAATTAGGATCTTACAAAAACTGTATAAAGAGGGAAAAAAAAGTAGAGTTTTTCTGGTTGACTTGGGGGAAGGAGAGCAGGAGAGAGCCCAGAGGCCCATCCTGCGCCCCCTCCCCCTCACCGCTCTCCAAGGCACAGCTCCTCGATGCTGCAGAACATCAACAATGCAGGACACAATGTATGCAACGCTGACCAGGAGTGGCCCCTTAATTAACACAGAAGAAATGAGACTCAAATCGGGTAAGAGACCTGCCAAATATTGTGCAGCTGGGCAGTAGAGGAGCCATGCGAGATTCCTGGCCGGCAATCCAGGGGTGTTTCTACCACCCTGTGCTGCCCCTAAACCAAGGTCATTACTGACAATTCCCATTCTCACCTGAATCCTTCCACCTCCAAGAGTGTCTATTTCCCTCTTAACAAGGCTGGCATTAAATCCCCTTTCTAGTTGCCCTTGGTTTTTGAATCCCATTTTTAGGAAATGTCAGATTACCAGGCTGTTTAACAATTTCTTTCCATGACCCCTACGTTGCTTCCTGAAAGTTCTACCATGAAAGAAGTTAGTTATCACTTTAGAGAAGGTGTTCTGGCAAACTAGTTAGTGCCAACAGAGTGCCTTTCGCTGTTTACCAGGCAATTTTCATGGCTGAGAGACGTAGGCAAACATTCACATATGTCGGTCCATTTACAAGGCGGCTTCATTTCAAGCCCCATGCCTTTTAAGCGGCACCTTTACAAACAGATATCTATACTTTTTATTATTGTTATACATTTGCACAGACACAATATTAGTTCTTTATTGACATCCTGTTTATTTTTATCTGGTTTTAATGCTAGCTGTGAATGTCACCATAGAACTGTCTTCCAGAATCCCCGCTGATGGGGAAGAGGGAAAGCAGGTAAGAGCTCAGTGCCATCTGGGAGAGGAGCGGCCTCAGCATCCCGCTGCCTGAGCCTGCACAGCAGATGCAGCTCACAGGGGAAGCTGAGGCCCAGGGAGGGGGCTCCGCGCTTCCTTGGAGAACTCCATACTGTAATGGAGCGTGGGAGTCACCCTGAGCTGTCAGCCCTGAGGCCTGACTTCCACCGTCCAGAGAAAAACCCTCGGCTGCTGGAGGGAAGGCAGTTAGGGCCCTGGAAGGTGGGACACCAACATTTAATTGGCTCAAACTAAGTTAAGTACCGACAACTCCCTTTCTCCCCCAACTCCTATCTGGTTGGAGTGATCAATTTTTTTAACTTTTGCGGGGAGAAGGTTAGATTTAATTTTATTCTTCTCATTCAATTTTGCTCTGGGAGGAAAGCTCTCAAGAAAAGCATTTTCAAGACCAGCCAGATGATCACCTTTCAGTGACTGACTGCATCTCAAATATGTGATTTTCCCCAAGCAGGGTTGCTTTTTGACTATGTATTACTTTTCATACAGTGCAAATGTGATGTGAATCATTTTAATAACTCCTTGCATCACAGCCACCTACTCCCTCTATTGTGCAAGGCACACCAGGCATGTGAGTAATGCACGTCAAAGCGCATACAGGAAATCACAGTGCGAACCAGAGGCATAACGTGGCTTCCAAGAAAAAATAAAAGCCACGTAATGATGGCCCGCATTAACAGAAACGCAGGGCCCATTTTAAGGAGAAGTTATAAACGGACTGCTTCACTCAGACTATATGTGCAGCTGTGTGTTCAGCATGTGCAGACACATTTTAAGATAATATTGAAATAAAGACATTTAGAATATGATCTGGATTTCATGATCTCATGAGATGGGCTTTATCAGGTTCATCCCCAAAACTCTCCTCCTCTGAGTATCTTTTGTTCCTAAATAAGGCCTGGCTCATTCCACCCAGGATACTTCGCTCACAGTTCCCCCTCTTCAACAACTCCTCCTCTTCCATGCAGGTTATTTCTCCTCAGTGGAGACACTCTCCCTGACCACCAAATCTAAAGGACATGCATACGCACAGGAGCATGCGCGCGCGCGCACGCGCGCACACACACACACACACACACACACACACACACACACCTTGTCACTGGCTCATGCATCATGGCATTGGTCACTATCCAAAAGGATGGTGTGTGTGTGTGCTTGTGCGTGTGCTTGTGTGTGTGTGTGTGTGTGTGTGTGTGTGTGTGGTTTATCATTTGCCTCCCTCCACTACTCCTCTGTAAGCTCCATGCAAGAAGAGGCCTTATTTGCTTTGTTGTCTCCTATATCACAGTCCGAGAACAGTGCTGGCACATGGCAGAAACTCCATCAGTATCTGCTAAATGAGTCATAAATTAATGAAGAGAGTATGCCTGGTGTCAGCTGCCCATGGTGGTGAGAGTACAGAGACGGGTTATTGGAAAAACTACTGAAGCAAGTAGAGTTTTAGCCTGGGAAAGAGGAGGTGTAGAGAAGCCATTATAAATGTCATAAACTATCTGAGAGATTGCCACAAAGAGGAATTGGTGAAGTCCGATGCAGGAAATCTGGGGTTGTGTTGTTCTGTGATTACCCAAAGGAATTAAATACTCGTGTCCACAAAAAAACCTGCACACAGATGTTTATAGTAGCTTTATTCATAATTGCCCAAACTTGGGAGCAACTAGGATGATCTTCAGTAGATGAATGGAAATATAAACTGTGATACATCTAGCAATGAACTATTAGTCAGTGCTAAAAATAAATGAGTTATCAAGCCATGAAAAGACATGGAGGAACCTTACATGCATATTACTAAGTGAGAGAAAATCTGAAAAGGCTACATATGGCATGGTTCCAATTATATGACATTTTATAAAAGTCAAATTTATGGAGACAGTAAAAAGATCAGTGGCTTCCAGGGTTTTAGGAGAAAGAAAGGGATATATAAGCAAAATATCAAGGATTTTTTATGGCAGTGAAACTACTTTGTATGATACTATCATGGTAGATCCATGCCCATGGGATGTACAATACCAAGAGTGAATCCTAATGTAGACTATGAACTCTGGGTAATCATGACCTGTCAGTGTAGGTTCATCAATGGTAACAAGTACACCCTTTTGGTGGTGCACATTGATAATGAAGTGGGGGCTGTGCCCCTGTGAGGGCAGGGGGTATATGGGAGATCTTAGTGCTTCTGCTCAATTTTGCTGTGAACTGAAAACTGTTCTACAAAAATAAAATTCAGTTGAGGGAGGGAAGGAGAGAGGAAGGGAGAGAATATCTGTGAGATCCTGAGAAGGCAGAAGTGAAAGAACTTAGAGATGATTACATAGAGAGTAGAGGAAGGAGTTAAGGGTGATGGCTGGGTTTCTAAAGTGGTTGACCAGAAGGATGGTGATATTTTCCCAAAGCTAGGTAACGTCAAATGTCAGAACAGTCTGGGGAAAGGCAATCTAAAGAGAGGTAAGTTTTAGAGGAAACACTGCACCTCCTTAAGACATACATTTAGTAGAAACTCTTTTCTACTCCTAAATATACTTCCCTGAAAAGGGGGGAACAAAATGTCAAGTGATTTGGCGATTTGTGGGAAACTAGGGATTCCTTAGTTGGAATCCTGATTTTCATATAACTTTCTCTGTATGTATTTTCCTATCTCTTAAATAGAATATAGATTTCTAGGAGCTTTATACCAACATGTTTGCATTGAAATGGTCCCTGCTGTTAATAATTATGAAAATAAATTCACTTTAATTTTCACTTGCCACAAAATAATTTGTCCCATTATCATATAGTCACAGCTTGTACACACACAAGAAAGTCACTAAATGTCAATTAAAGTAATATGTTTTAAGTGTTGGAATGATTCTTGTCAGTTTAATAAGTCTGTTTATTTCAAATTCACATTTCTAAATTTAAAGAGAGTTTCAGTAGTATCTGTGTTTCATTTCTAAACTCTTTCTGAATTCTGCCTTTTTTCTTAGTGGTCAAACTAGCATCACAATAATTACTTCTAATTATATTCATAAAATGTTCCTAATGGCTTCACTGGTCAAATAGTTAAAATAACTCCAGTTTCTAGAAATCAACATTTTTAAACTGCATGGCCCCCAAATTATTATTTTAAATTATTTCTTATAAATTGTATTCATATTTTACTAAATATATTTAAAAAAGAAAAACCTTAAAAAGTATAATTTTTTTTTTTTTTTTTTACCTCAGGAGACATATGGTGTAAATGCTTAAGGAAATGTGAGTCATGTTTTTGATGAGGCAACTACTGAAAAATCAGCTCCTTCTGCTACAGTATAAATAGCATGATAAGCCCTATCAAAGGTCAGAAATCTAATTTTAAAATATGTATTTTAAGAGTTTTATTCTAGCCACCTTGCCATATATTATAAATATGTTCTGTCCAGTGACCAACTCAGTTTCCAGTACACTTGCTTTTCATTTTTTGAAGCAAGAGAGATGAAAAGCCTAATTTCATTATTTTTTGACTCAAAGATCCATGAGATATTGCAGTGCCAAAAAAGAAACAATCTCCTCTGCTCATCCTCTGCCCTCCCCCCACCCCAGAAAAATCCTTTCACCTCCCAAACATCTTCTAAAAATACATTTTTATTTTATGTTAACTGCTCTTTTGAAACTTGAAAATGTTTCTGAAGGATTTGGTTGTCAGTGCTACTTATTTCCAAATTGGCTCTCAAAGGACTCTTCCCTCCTCTTCCCAAATGAACACCTCAGGAAGTTGTAATGGATTTGGCAATATGATAGAGGTGATGCCATTTATAAAACAGCACTTGGCATCTCCAGCCATCTCTCCCTACCTGTGAGCTTCCAGCCCAGTGGGTGCCTGGTAAGTGAAATGGATTAAATAACTACCCGGGGGGATTGATTGACAGATGAAGTTCCGGTCACTTATGTATTACTTGCAATTGAATCCTGTGACAAACTGAATTTCACTCTCCTGCATGTTTAGACATAAGGGAACTGAGGTAGAGGGAGGTTACTTGCTTTAATACCCTCAGAATTTGAAGAGCAAATTTCCTGCCCGTTGTGTAGTCAGGAGACAAACCTGGATAGGTCTGGCGTACCTGTCTCTTTGGCTGAACCTGGACTTCATTTCCCCTGACTGGTCCTCACCTTTGTACAGCTCACGTGCAGCTAATTCCTGATCTTGCTTTTCTACTTGGAGCACCAAATTTTCAATTAACTTTAAAGAGAACTGTGCTCAGATTCATTTGTTTTTGCAAGAGCCGCAGATATGTTTTTAAGTAATTATTATTATTACTAGAGGCCCGCTGCATGAAAATCGTGCACTGGGGGTGGGGGTCCCTCAGCCCAGCCTGTGCCACTGCACTCACCAGCCATGAGCCCAGCTTCTGGCTGAGCAGTGCTCCCCCTGTGGGAGCCACTGACCACCAGGGGCAGCTCCTGCATTGAGCCTCTTCACCCTGGTGGTCAATGCACATCATAGCAACTGATTGTTCCGCCATTCAAATTTTGCATATTAGCCTTTTATTATCTATCTATGTATAAAACCCTAATATGCAGAGACTGAACAGAACTGAACCAGTCGCTATGGCATGCGCTGACCACCAGGGGGTGCACGTGTAATACAGCAGGCATCAGCAGCAAGAGGCAGAGTGCGGAACATGGCGGGCATCAGCCGCAGCAGGATGGTGGAGCAGGTGAACAGGGGCGCCAGACCAAGGCGGGGCACCAGTTGCTGTCATTAGGGCGAGCCTCTGGTGATTACTGCAAATTCTTTGCTCCTATGCACCACGGTCCCACTGGGTGCTTGCACCTCCTGCCAGCGCCCGCATCCGCTGCTGGCGCCCGCCCTGATCGCCCCTCGGGGCTTCTCCACCTTCCCCTGCTCCTGAGGGGTGATTGGGGCCGGCAGCCGCCTCTCATACCCACTGCCGGCGATGGCCCCACTTTGCACCCACTGCTGATGTTGGAGCTACCGCTCACACCCACTGCCAGCGCCGGCCCCGCTTGTACCGGTAGCCAGCACTGCCTCTTGCACTCACTGCTGGCGCCCAGCACCTGTCCCAATCACTTGGAGCCATCAGCGCCTGGGAGTGTCAGTGTCAGGAGCGGGGCTGTGGCAGACAGGGGACCAGGAGCTGTGGCGGAAGGGGCTGGGCAGGGGCATGGAGGATGAGCCAAGACCCGCCCCTGTGCCCACCGCAGCCTTGTGGCCCACAGTTCCTTTCAAGGTGCAAGAATTCGTGCACTGGGCCCCTGGTATAGGATAAGAGAAGTACATATTTATTGTGGACAATATTAGAAATAAGATAAAAGGCAAAGAATTTCTAAATCATTCATAGTTTCCCACTCATAAATAGCTGACATCCATAACCCCCCACCAGATCCTTTGCTAGCAGATGGATGTATTTGCTTCTAGTCATTTAAAATATGTATGTATGTTTCTAAAACTGATGCTATGTAACATAAACACATACCCTGATATTTCACATTTAATATATTGTTTATGAGGTTTTCTATATTTCAATATTTTGAATATTCTTTTTTCTTTTAATTCCTTTTGGAACTTCTTTCTTTTAAACTCTTATTTTCAATTACAGTTTACATTCAATATTATTTTGTATTCGTTTCAGGTATACAACCTAGTGGTTAGAGAATCATAGACTTTACAGAGTGGTCTCTCCAATATTTCAAGTACCCACCTGACACCCTATACAGTTATTACAACATTACTGACTATATTCTCTATGCTGTACTTTACATCCTGAAAGCAGGTGTTTCACTAGTTGCATAGCCTTGTATGCATGGGTCATTAAACCCAGCAAGCGTTTCTTTGTTTTCTAAGGATAAAGCTCTCCTTTCCTAACTTGACCTGCATGGTCTGGTCTGGTCTGGTCGGCACTCCAGCCTCCTCCTCAGACACTAAAAGCCACCATACTTTCATTTAGTGGCTCATTCTGCTTAAAATAGCCCTCCCTGTGCTAGGCACAGTTTTAAGATGGCCCTCAAGATTCCTATCATACACATACTGTGTATAATCCCCTTCTCCTAAATGAGGACCTGACCTATGAGCATGAGATACCATGCCCCAAATTAGGTTACAGTATTTGGAGAAAGTAAATAGATTTTTCTGATATAATTAAGAGTCCATATCAGTTGATTTTTGAGTCAATCAAAAGGGGGATTATCTTAGGTGAGCCTGACTTAATCAGGAGAAAGTTCTTAAAAGAGGGAGTCGGTCCTTCCTGGAGAGAGACATTCTCCTGTTAGGCTTGAAGAAGTCAGCTTGTCATGTTGAGGAAAGGGGTGTGAGAGGGTAAGAAACTGCAGGTGGCCTTGAGGACCTGAGAGCAGCCTCCCCGCCCCCCCCCCCCCGCTTGAAAGCAGGAATCTCAGTCCTAAAACCAAAAGGAGCTAAATTCTGCCAAAAACCTAAGGGAATTGAACAAAGATCTCAGCCCCAGAAACGAATGCTCCTTGGTCACCACCTGCCTATTGCCTCATGAAACCCTACCTGGTGAGAACCCCACTAAGACGGGACCAGGAAAACTGTGAGATCAGGAATGCTGTTTGTGAGTCACTGAGTCAGTGGTAGTGTGATATTTGGTGATAGAAAATGAATGCATTCCCCTTTTATCTTCCTTTGGCAACTTCCACTCACCTTTGAGGTCTGAGGTTTGAGGTCCCTTCCTTCAAGGGACTCCCGCCCTTTCTATTTATTGTTCTGGCTCCTTTTTACTTCCCTCCTCAACAGCAATCACAAGGGGGATTGAAGTTGCCCGTTTTCTCACCTCCATATCCCTAACGCAATAAACAAGTAGGAATACTGGGGCTCGGAGAGGTGACAATGTATTTATCTGACGGCCAAAATTCACAGGGACATCTGAGGAAAAGCAATATATCTGAACCACGTGCGAACTTGAATTTTAACAGATTTATCAACACAGGATGTTGTTTGAACCCAAATATAGTGATTTGACCACAATGTATAATATTTAATGTATTGTCTGAAAATGGATACACATCAAAATGACTCAGAAAAACCCACTGACGCAAATTTCATTGAATAATTCATGTGTGCATTAGCTGTGTTGTTACAGAATCTGAATCTATATACAATTTGTTATAGAACTTTGTCAGTTTTATGTAAAAATCAGAGTGAATAAAACTATACATTTATGGCAATTTCTCATGTATTGATTACCTCTGAAGAAAACACACAGTTTTCTTCACTGGGTTTCAAAGCCAGGTTAGCTGACAGCATCCCAGAAGCAGTTCTGTGCTGGGGTCATGGGCTGACTCATCTGTGAGATTACAGGAGGTAAACAGGCCCTACATGCTAATTACATCAGGCTGAAATCCTTCCAGATACTAGGACTAAGAGATGTAAGATATTTCAATTCCACATTAAAGAGAGGGGTTTACATGATAATACATCCAAAATAAACATGAAGGGCCAGTGATCCCTGCCTTTTTACGAAGACTAGGAAAGAAAGAAACCTTTTCTGCTACATACAAAACTGTGGTGTTTACCCACCTTACCTACTGCCACATCTGAACCAATGCTGGACACTCACTGAAAAAGGTCAGCATTGATTGGCTTTTGACAAGGACAAAAATTTGCATCTTCAGCATTGCTGGGCTAGTGAGTGAGGATTATTTCTAAGGCCCATCAGTTTCCTCTAATTCAGTGGTTCTCAACCTTCTGGCCCTTTAAATACAGTTCCTCATGTTGTGACCCAACCATAAAATTATTTTCGTTGCTACTTCATAACTTTAATTTTGCTACTGTTATGAATTGTAATGTACATATCTGATATGCAGGATGGTCTTAGGCAACCCCTGTGAAAGGGTCGCTTGACCGCCAAAGGGGTCATGACCCACAGGTTGAGAACCGCTGCTCTAATTGGATCTGCCAAGCCATAGAGCTGTTGGGTCCAGAAAATGTTCAATAATTCTCAAGCTTTATGTTTCATAAAAATCCCTGGAAAGCTTCTGTAGTGTTCAGATGTCCAGTCCCTTCCCACAGAAATTCTGATTCCTTTAGGCTTGAAGTGGAGGCCTGTGTATGTGTTTTAAACAACCCCAGAGATGATTAAGATACAGGTGGTTTAATGCTCATACTTTCAGAATTATTGAGCGTCCCTAAGATACTTGTGGTCATTGCTTCTCTAAGGACTTGCTCCTAAGAATGGATAGGTGTTTGCTTGGTGCTCTCTGCTCTGTATTAGAAAGGCCCCTTCAAAGTGTATGGAGGTCCCTTTTCCTGGTAGAACTCCTAATCCAGTGAGGGGTAGGAAACTCAGATGCCTTTTGGGGTTAAGCAGGGATACAAAAGCAATCAGGTGAGGATTTCGCTGAAACGGAGAGAGTGAGCTCTAAGGAAAAGCCACTACTCAGCGTGCAGCCGTCTTGGCAGGCGGCAACCTGAGCTGAATGTTGCCAGATTGGCTCTTTTCAAGAGAAACTGAAAATCTGATTTTTATGGAAGTTTTTTCTCTGATTTTTTTTAAACAAAAATCCATTATTGGGCTAAGAAGCCTAATTTTCAACCTCTGCCTTAATCCATCAGGAAGATTCGCCATAATAAAGAGATCATTGACAGTGGTGGTGACGTTCAAACGTGACCATGAACTTCATAGATGAGAAACGGGAAGGAAAACCCATCCACATTATGCTCCTCAAGGAAAGAGAATTGAGAAGGGGCTGCCTTTTCCACAGAGGAGACTGTGTTTTCTACTGTTCGGCACATGAGAACTCGCAAAATTATATTTCTCCTCCCCTGTCCCCCTTCTTCTCCTCCTTGTCCTCGTCTTCCAGTAAAAAAAGGTTTTTAGATCTTCATTCTCACAATACCCCACACTTAATCACCCACAATACTCTGAGTAGATACACTCAAGGTTGTATCTATAATATATTAAGATGCTATAGAGCAGTGGTTCTCAACCTTCCTAATGCTGCGACCCTTTAATACAGTTCCTCATGTGGTGGTGACCTCCCAACCATAAAATTATGTTCGTTGCTACTTCATAACTGTTATTTTGCTGCTGTTATGAATCGTAATGTAACTATGTGATATGCAGGATGTATTTTCATTGTTCGCGACCCACAGGTTGAGAACCGCTGCTATAGAGTAAAGCAGATGTCCGCAGCTGCCCAGGACTCAACCTCATTCTGTAGGCTGGCCTGTAGCTGATGTCACCTTGGGCTGCAGGAGTGCTAGGGGTGAAGTGCATGGAGAAGGGGACAGAGGTCCCGTTCAAGTGAGGCTGGGGGTCAGACTATGAGCTGTGCGCCAGTGCTAACAGAAACTGCCCATGCCGATGCCAGTTAAGTTCCTCCTGAGCCACGATCTCTCTCAGAAATGTTGGGAACCATCTAAACGTCCCAAATAGCCAACTTTACTCCTTCCCCTGAGGTGTCAGCTTCTTCCGAACACACGGCCTGCGTTTGGAGAAAATCCTGGAGAGCACAGATAATTCCTAAATCAGGCAAACAACCAGGAACCCCTGTAATCTGAGCCCAAACTCCATATGGCAAATTCGACAGAAGCCTGCTCTAAAGTCCCTCCTGAAAGCATCGGCTTGTGCCAGCTTATACAAAATCCAGGCCGGGCCAGTTTCCCTGCCCCTAAACCACCGAGACCAAATCATCTTTTGAGCTTCCAGCACTCCTTAGTGTGAATATCATCATTGCAAGAATGCATCTCCTATGGGGGACAGGAAGGTTCAAGTATTTTATTATAAACCTTTTACTTCAAAATATAGAATTGGGATCTTGATAATGATCTCAACAGGATATTTTAAGATCCAATGGTGAACATTATAAAGAATGATTATCCAGGGGAAATCCAGGCTTAACTGAACTGTGAACATGTTAGGTTTTCAATGATAAAATCTGGTTGGCTTAATACCTAAAGATATTTCCTCTTTTAAAGCCTTTATTTAAAAGAGAAAGAGAGGGAGGAGAGAGAGAGAGAGAGAGAGAGAGAGAGAGACTGGTCATCTAATTACAGAAGGGAAAAAATAACTCCAGTGATAAATTATTGCTTTGGGATATTCAATAGGTTAAATTACTTAATGCTTCTTCTTAATTTTGTTTATTGTAATTTCAACTGAATTTAGTGTTTAAAGAAGTTAATATAACAGAAGGTATTATGAAAACCTATCTGTTTCATTGTATCCATAGCACTACTTTTGTTTGAGGCTAGAATCTACTTTCTATTATGATTGCTAGTTCATTAAAATCCATTATTTTAGGTATGCCAATATTCAATTAAAAAATTATATATATATATATACACATTAGACTATGTCCTTGTTAAGTTTTTACATCCACTAAAAATAATGCTCACAAATAATTTTTATTGACAGAGGAAAGTATTATAATGCTGTTAGATACAGATTGTTAAACTACATATACTCTATGTTCCCAATTATGCATAGGAAAAAATATATCCTAGTATTAACAGTAAATAACATTTAATGATTAAGAGTGAATAAAGCAAATCAAAACCACATGATGCCACTTGGCATCCATTAAAATAGCTATTATCAAAACATTTTTAAATAAAATAATGGATGTATACAAATATCATCTCTACAGCAGAAAACACATAAATGTTTAAAAACTAAAATGTGTTTAATTCACACCTTTTGACAGAAGGCAGATGAGAAGAGTAAGATAAAATAAATGACTCATTAATGTGAACCTATTATAGTAAAGAATCATCTGGAAAACAAAAAAAAAATTATAGATTGTGTTCTTAAGAAACAGACCTTTATTTAATAGAGATTATCTCCAGAGTAGTGGATGGTGTGGACCAGGAGCTTAACTGTTTTATTTCATAATTAGTATTAGCATCTTACAGCTTCTGACACCCCAGGGGATAGGTGAATCCCAGCCAAGGGGATTAACATCATTAATCCACACACACACCTACCCCTGCCAGCCCCCACCAGAGGGAGGAAGGACTGGCTTTTCCATCTCCCCAGGGAATCACTGGTCTGTTCTTCACAGATTACCAGGTGGAGGAAGAACCAATAAAGGCAAAATTCTCTGCTGGGCACATGTGCAGTAGGAGCCAAAATGGCAACCACAGAGGCAAGGTGTCTAGCTTGGGAAAGGGATCAGATTGGATGAGGGGATGAAACCCCAGAAGATCTATGAAAGAGATTGGATGGGTAGGAGGACACAACATAAACCCATGAAGAGCCAGGAAAGAGATTGGTTAGTTTGAATGAAAGAGTACCCCTTCCCAAGCCCAAGGTAATATAACTGAAGCTTAACAAAGGCCCCTTCCAGTATCACCTGTTTGCCCCATTTGGTTGCTGGTTGGCACAAGTTCTCTCCATAGCAGCTGCACGGGCCCCAGCTTGGGTGGGCTCCAAGCATGGGCCTGGGTGCAGCAGCACAGTGCAGGCCCAGCCTGAGCACACCCAGCAGCAGAGACTAAGCTAGCCAGCGGGAACAGAGACCATGCTGGCCTGTGGACGCCTGACCCTCCTGGTGGGCACTTACACTCATCAGACCCAGGACTTACTTCACAGTGAGACGGAACTAAGCCATGTGGTGGTGGATGAAATATCAGGCACCTGGACACAGTTCTTCGTGTTTGTTTCAGTGCCAATAAATCTTACTATGCTTCATCCTCCCATGAATGAGTTCCCAAAATGCTTTTCTCCTGACTCCATGGAAGAGCCCCATTTCCACTGGCAACAATGCAATTTTAAACTACTGAGGCATGGCTTTGATAATAAAAACAAAAATTTTTGTTACTTAAGTAATAAACAGATGTGACGTTTAATTCTAGTAAAATACAAATAAATTGTAAAGAAAAGGAGTTCATTAAGCTCATTGTTTATATACATGGGCTGCTAGAAGGCATGAGTGTCACCCACAAGCTGCACTCATCTCTTATTTATATTATTAATTTACTTGTTTTAGATAATAGAAAGATGAGCTTCATCCTGATTTTCTAAATGTCAAATTTCTTGAATTATAATCAGTGAGGTTTTGCTAATGCTAAGGGAAATGGAAATAGATGTATTTTTCAATTTTCTGTGAAAACTGAGTCTAAACCATATGCAGTACAGACAGATGAGATTTCATACAGGGTCTCTGAAGTTTCATGGTGTTTTTGTTAAATATATCAAACATTTCCTTTATGATTTCTGCCTTTGAAGTTGTGTTTGTAGGTGGTTACTCCAAACATCCAAGATTATTTTAAGTATTCAGCATCTTTTATTCTGGATTTCTGTTTATTCCATTTGTATACTTAGTAACTCTATAGATGAACCTTATTTTGAAGTATTATATGAGATTAGATTCTAACTTTTGTCTCAGCAAAGTTCTTCAAAAGTAAATGTATTACAGAATCAATGCACAGTCACATAGATAAGAGACAAAGTTCTAAAATGCCAAATGTACTCCCAGTTATTATCATTTTATTCCACCTTCCACATTCACCCTTTCTTTCCATTCAATGGCTCTTTCTTGCCATCTTATTTTATGTACTTGTCTGTCTGTGTGTGAGAGGGTGGTTGCCACGTATGCCAAGCACCAAACAAAGCACTTTTACATGTTCACGTAATTAATCACCAAAATAGACTCATTAAGCAGAAATTATTAAAGGTACTGAAAGAGGGACCTGGAGAGATTGGGGTGCTGCAGACAATAAGAGATCAGTGCCTGACAAATGGGAATGTGTATATGAGGTCCTGGCAACATTAAAATACAGTTTCTTACTCAGTAAGCCTAGGAGGGGCCTAAGATTTTCCCATCTAATTAGCTCCCAGGTGATGCTGATGCTTATTCTGATGGTCCATGGGCCATACTTTAAGCAGCAAGAACAAAGATGACAACAGAAGGTGGAACTTGAGATACAGTTAGGTGTCTAAAGACACCTGTTTCTTCCCACTCTTCCATGCTTCCTCTAGCTGCTGTCAGTACACATCTGTGCTTATCTTTCTAACAAGTTCCCCACCTGACAGAAACTCGGTTTCTCAAGCCCCATCTTTGTTTACAAGGATAAATAGTGTTACAAATACTTCAAAATTCTGAAAGTGAGACCGAGTGATGAATAGAAAATCAGAAAACAAAAAAGCAAAGCATTTATACCACATAAAAAGTTCCAAGCCCACTTTCCAAGGAAACTTGTGGAAGTACCACCAGTAAAACTAGTTTTCACAGAAGATCAGAGAATTATATTCCAAAGAAAACCCAGAAGGGCTGAAATATTCAGTTTGTATTCCATAATCTACCCATTCTATAAATACGGAACATTCATAATTATTCTTCAGATCAATGTCTATTGTGGATGTCTTTGAAATGAGAATATTCTAGTCCTACATCCAATGTATTCTTAGGAAACAGGAAGAAAAAATGATCACCATTCAGTATGAGACTAACATTTTTTAATAGCAAGCCTGCAAAGGAAGGACATTTGTTCAAACAAATACATATTTTTGAGTCACATAATTATGGTATCTACAAAAGATTTAATTTGAACTTGACAAAAATAATTATTTTAAACTATGAGGCGATTGCCCTTGGAGTGAACAAGAGTTACATGTGATTCAGGCAATTGATTTCTGAATTGCCCACTAAACTATGACAACTGTAGGACATTCCTTAGCTTAGGACTAAAGGATCAAATTAGAATTTTCCATGTGCCCCCAAAATAAGACAGAAATGTAGTGTGAAAGCTTGATTTAACACAGAGTTCATCATTCCAGTTTAATACCACTACTTCCTGGCATTAAGTAAGAATGATATCATTTTTAGCTAAAACTTTAGAGATTAACTCACTCCCTTTTCTTGACAGTGACTTTACTATTCGTTTTGCTTATCAAAAGTGGAAAATAATAAAGGGTATTTTTCTTTTGTCATTAGAATTCTACAGACAGATATGTATTTGCTCTTCCAGATAACTGAGCCATTATATGTTCATACATATAATGCCGATGAAGAAAAGACTGTCTACAAGCTTATTATTTTAGCAGAAGAAAAAGAAAGTCAGGATTGAATGTCATATTAATGTGAAAAAAGTGTATTTCTGTAGGAGCATGTTTCTCCCATCAATGAGTGAGACAGTGAAAGCATAAATCTCCCACACATCAATGGGAGAAAAAACCTTGTAGTGATGAGTACATGAAAGATTTCCCTCCGAACCGTGGAGACTACACAGTCACAGTAGCTGCAAGTAATTTTGTAATAACCTTACTCTCTTACTCATGTGGCACCTGATAAATATACTGAGACCTTTTCCTCTTGTCACTGGATTACACATCATTTGCATAATGTGCCTAAGAAGAAATATAATGGGACTGCCTGAAATTTCAACTGAAATAAATCATGGGGGAAATGCAGAAGCAGGAATCTCCCTAAAATATATTGCATTACAAGGGAAGTCAACATGAAGTCTCAAAATGTTCATTTCCAAGTACTGGAATTATGTTATTTCCAAACTCCTATAAAAAAATCTTGAATAGTTAGCCCCCTTTTAAAAGTATTCTTCAAAACATAAAAAGCAGATTTCAAAGAAAATGCGTCTTCCTAAAATTTCTTTTTTGCAACGCACCCAGTTGGTAAAAGGTAAGATTGCTCCATTTTATGTAATAGCACTCTTTAGCATTACTGATGGGAAAATGTGAGGCATGGAGCAATGCCCTAAAGCTAAGAATTTTCCTGTATAAGAGGCCTGGTTTCCAAGATAATCTCCTTGTCACCTGTCAGATCTATCAGATTCTAAAACTTATTCCAGAATTCAGAATCAAGAACTACCCAGCAGGGGTTCAAAGTCAGTGACCACCTGATAGCCAACATAAATCAAATTATCTTTAGAATGGTTGCTGGGGATACCCTTATGGCCTTGGTCCATCTGAATATACACACCATGCACTTGCCTAGAGCAGGGAACATCTGTACTCTGTCTGGTATAAATAACAATAATTTGTTATTGTCATTGTGCTTCCTGGGAAATCACATTTGTTTATCTGGTTTTTGAGCAATTTATAGGGGCCTAACTCCAGAGAAGTTATTCTTTTTTATCTGTTTTAACAATTCTAGCTCCCAAAAATACATCAAAGGCTATTATAGTTTCATGATATATGAAAAAGAATACTTGAAATTTTCTTCAATTCAGGTATTGAAGTCATCTCTGAATATAACATGGGAGGGATTATAAATAAATTATGACTAAGAGCTACCAGGTTTATTTCCCTGATGAGCAAGTCCATTTCTGAATCAATATTTATTTTTGAGCACTATCGACTACTAACAAGAACTAGTAATATTTCAAAAAGATGGAACTCTTGAAGCCATTCCTCAATGGGTTTGATGCACGAATAAATCTATCAGCCAGACTGTTTCTAAGACCCCTAGAACATATGCTAAGGTACATGGGTGGGAAAGATCTATAAGTATTATATGGACCTCATAACTAGTTACCCAAAAGATCAGAATTTAAGAAGGTCACAGAAGGAAGGAAGGAAGGAAGGAAGGAAGGAAGGAAGGAAGGAAGGAAGGAAGGAAGGAAGGAAGGGAAGGTTAGTTTCTATTTGGAACTGTTTTTCCATACAGAAACAAATATTTCAATGGTTCTGAGTTTCACTTGGGGCCATAATAAGAAACAGGTACATTTTCTAGATAAATGGATATCTGAGAGGTGAATATTTTCTTGGTACACTTGTGAAACTGCTAAGACTGACCCTGGCATTCCTTTTCGATGCTCTGATAGTTAACCCTGAACTATGGTGTTTATATGAAACAAAGGGAGCAGAAAACCAATTTCCCTCTGTCTCACATCTCTGTGGTAGGGTGCATCATTTCTTCATCCTTTTATCCACCTGCTTTACCATGGAACTTGGCTGCAAGAATGAGAGAACCTTACCCACTCCTTAATGTTGCCTTCAACCATAGGACATCAGCAAATGTAAGAAAAGAGGCTGTAAAGAGTGCTTGTGTATTAACTTGTTTCCTTTAACCTTGACTACATCTACAAGAAGAACACTCCCAGTCAAGTCCACATTTCCAGGAGGAGGATGAGAAATAGATGGAATAGAGCCATTCCCCACCTACATAGATATTGAATCTAGCTGATGCTCACAGAACTAGCTACAAGTTTAATACCAGTTGACCATCAGACATGCTAGAAATAATAAATAATAGTTGTTTTAAGCAACAGTAATAGCTAACCCATAAACTCTCTTGGTGCCTTCATAGGGGGGAGCCTAACAGAATTAATTTTTCTATGGGCATCAGTTTCAATGGGACATCATCCCTCTTTGTCAAAGCAAAGGCTCATTCAGGTGAAACAATGAGGGAAAAAAAGGTAAATTATATTTTTCACAAGGGTCTCAAAGAAGAACTACTGTGTGCTGTTCAATATTAATGAGGCTCCAGAATAAATATTTATACAAGTACTAAAGCTATATTAAAATTTATTCTTTGATGGTAAGAAATAATTGTTACAAAGTCATTAGTGTCGTTACCTGTAAAGGCAACTGAAAATATCTATTATTTAAATGGATACCATTTATAATCTTTAGTAAGTGCCTGTCTTTCCCAAAACAGGTAAGAAGTGCATCTTCAATTTCCTGGGGAGAACCAATTCAAGTAAAATTTCAGGCTAATACATCAACAAACAAGAACCTATTTGTCAGTAATTGCCACCTGGGTATTTTTTATAAAGATATGAGAGTTGTCTCATTTTTTCATCTTTGCCTGTACTGCTTGCTAATGGACAGTTTTATGTTTGATGTCAAAATAGGAAATGGAAGAATAAAGAGGAGGCAATGTCTAATGGACACATTGCATCCATTCATACTATTTTTACTGTCTCCATCGCTTTCCGTCTGACAAAGCCTCGGAAAGAACTTCCTCTTGAGAGGCATTCAAAAGAACAGTTAGTGCTCACTTCCCATTGCCCATAGGTTCTTGGAAAGTGTGAGTTTAAGTGAAGCAATGTAAAATAAAGCCAATTTCATCACAGGCCAATTGATATAAATGAGGTAAGTTCCTACAGTATATTTCCAGGCACGAAACCATCAACACTTCTAATGTTAAACATTGAAATAAATGGGATCTATACATACATGTAAGAAGGATTAATAAAAACAAGTAAGATAATTATTTCCCAACCCATTTAAAACAATTCAAGGTCGTGGGTAGCCAGACCCAATCTGGCAGCTCAGGGCACAAGGCAGAAACCCACCCTGGACAGGGCACCTTTCCATGGCATGGTACCCTGCCATACACCCACACTCACTCAGACCGGGACAATACAGCACACCGATTCACCTAATGTGCACGCACACCTTGGGGCTGTGGGAGGAAACCGAAGAAAACCCACTCAGATGGGGGAACGTGCACACTCTACACAGAGAGTGCCCCCGGCTGGGAATTGAATTTATAACAAAAGGACTCTAAATGAAACCACATGATTCCAGGACTTGCTGTAATTCCAAGCACTTCAAATGATAGCAGGTGTTCTTGCTTTAGCAACTCTCTGAAAAAAACAATACTAAGAATATATGTAAGTTTCTTTATAAGGCAAGATTATTTTATGATTTTTTAAAAAGTATGTGTAATCAAGTTTTCTAAACAGGATGATAAGTAACCAGCTAAGTTTTACCAGTTTTCATAAAAACAAACTGACATAAACTTCTTTAATTTGTGCTAAAAAGATTTGTGTTTCCACTGCTGGATAACGCAGTATGTGATTAGCGGTACCATGGTAGATTCTTCACAAGTGAGGCACTCATGGAGATGGTACGTGGAGCCCAGGAGATCAAGGAGGATGAGGTATTGAGTCTGGATGGAAGAGTTTAACAGATTGGGCTTGGGTTCCTAGACTTCAACATGGATCAAGTTTCAGGCCTGATCAAGGTTACAGATGGGTCCACTACAAGTAGGATGACTACTGCTAAAGGTGGACATGCAGGGATTATGGTTGAAGAGGCCAGAATCTTGAGCCCAGCGGCATTGAGGAAAGATGGGATATTTGATAGGTAGGATTGGAGCTTATTGAGTCATGGGTGGCTCCAACTTGTTAGGCATAATGAAAGTAAGACGATAAAGGAGAAAACAAAGAGATGTCAGTGGTAGTTACAAGAATCTGCAGAGTAAGAGGCGGGGGTGGCTTTCATGGTCCCAGTGAATTGGGGATAATGGGTCACATTTCCAAAAAATAATGAAGACTGGTAGTTTTTTTACTGTGGGAATAGATAGTTGAAGTAGAAGATGTGTTAATGGGGATGAGCTTGGGGTCCATGGAGAGGGATACTGTGAAGTAGATGAATGCATAAGCTTGAAAACTTGAGACATTGGAATAACTTGTTATTGATTTATCTCCAAAAGATACAATGAATTTAGTTAAGAGCACTTTCTTCTTAACTGAGAAATTCTATGAGTAGGAAGCAATCTTCAACTTTTTTCATACGTACACACTCCATTGAGTTTTATTTTTTACTGAATATGTTATATAATAAGGAATAATTACTTTACTTATTGAAGTTAATAGTTACTATTGTTAGTAATAATTAATATTCAACTTAGTGACAATATGTAAGCTAATTGCTGAACAGACCATTCAAATGAATCACTTTTAAAGTATATAATTTAATAATAAAAATAGTTTTAAAACCTGTAAGTCTATACTCTAATAAAAACTGATAATGAAATATAAGTCACATTTAAGTAGCTTTTAATAACAAAATAACTGTAAATGATAAGTGTAAATATAATTGCAAGTAAAATATAAACTCAGGCCCCCCTAAAGAATCCAAACTATAGATTTTTTTATTGTGAACTTATTGTACATTTAGAATATAACCTATATTTAATTTAGCAATATTTTTGTAGAAATTTGGGGATCAAGAAGCCCAATTCGTTTTTTTAACCCAGCAACAATTTACTGAGTTACACATTTTTTTTAATTTTAATTAATTTATTTTTTAAATATATTTTTATTGACTTCAGAGAGGAAGGAAGAGGGAGAGAGAGATATAAACATCCATGAGAGAGAATCATGGATTGGCCGCCTCCTGAAAGTCCCCCACTAGGGATCAAGCCCACAGCCTGGGCATGTGCCCTTGACCGGAATCGAACCTAGAACCTTTCAGTTTGCAGGCCGACGCTCTATCCACTGAGCCAAACCGGCTAGGGCTTTAATTTTTATTTTTTAACAAAGCCTAAAGCAGCCTTAGCTAGAAGAGTTGCCAAACCTTTTTGTTAGCCAGCTAATAGACACAAATGCTGAAATGGTAAGTAGATTTCTATTTCTCAGTAAGGTTACTAAATCTCCCCCATTTGCCAAATTATCAGTTCAATTCACTAAATTAAATCAAGCGACCATTCAAACCTGTGGGAAAATAATCAATTTGAGTGGCTCTCAGTTGCATGGAGAAAAGGAGAGGGGAGGGGTAACTGTTCCATTTTTTCTTGTTCTATGGCTAATGTTCTTTCTTCCTTATTTCCACCTTTGTCTCAGAGTGATGGGCACTAACTTCATCCTGTGAAGACATATGTTGCAAAGGGTTGCCCTTCTACCTGTGAATTGTAGCTCCCCGGGGAAGACCATAGTGTTAAGGATGGAACACTATGAGTGCAGGGATCTGAATGTGCATTTTTGAACATTTCGTTAAAGCTTGGTGAAATCAGGGTTGTTTTCCTGTTGCTCAGAGGCTTAAAAGTAGTAAGAGAGCAGTTGGCAAAGGCTTGACTAGAGCCAGTCTTGAGAAAATTGGAAAGCAGTCCAAATTCTGAGTGGCACTCTCAGTCATCTTAGAGTTTATTTAAGCCGCTTGCTTGCCCTCTTGTGAGTTTGGCAGCCCTGTGTTTGTGGATTATCTCCTCACTGCCCAGAGGACCACTCAACCCTACGGGCAGCTGAGTGCTGCTGAATGCAATGCCCACCTGGCTAGGCCTTGTTTTTCAGGACATATCCAAGACTTTATGTCCCTAGGCCAAGCATGTCAAATTCAAAGACTAACACGGGCCAAATAAACAAGGAATGTGGCCCGTGGGCCGCGAGTTTGACATGCTTGCCCTGGGCTATCAAAATAATGTCTGTTTTGCTGCTTTACTTCAGGGCCTTCATCTTTAAGTTTTGACCAGCTAACACATTTTAAGCCATCAAAAGTTCATTAAGTTTCAACTCCATTTAAAATTTTTATGCAGAAGTAATACTTGCTTAAAACAGAATTGGAAAACTCAGCAAAAAATGAACATGTCTTACATAATCTGATGAGCATCCTCTGCTTATTCTGGCCGCTATAATATGTTATGTATTCATGTTGTATGTGTTGTATATGTGTCGGCAGGAATGTGCGTTGTTTTAGCCTCCACTTCTGGAACCAAATTGGCTGAACTTGAATCCTGGCTCTGCGATCTTGGGCAACTCACATGGCCTCCACAAAGGCTAGTTAGTTCACTGAAACTAGACTAATTTAACTAATTTATCCTTGTAGAACTTATATTACTTTTGTGTCCTTGTTCATTCTTCATTATTTAACTGACTGTATCTTCTAAGTGTACATGTTATTTTAAATATATATTTATGTTTTTATTGATTTTAGAGAGGAAGAGAAAGGGACAGAGCAAAACATCGATGAGAGAGAAATGTTGACCGGCTGCCTCCTGCACACCCGCTACCAGGGACTGAGCCCACAACCCAGGCATGTGTACTGACTGGGAATTGAACTGGCAACCTCTTGGTACATGGGACAATGCTCAACCAACCAACCAACACCTGCTGGGCAGTATACATATTATTTTGATACCGATCTCTGTCCATTGACCTGAGCTCTGATGGGAACTGCAACAAATGTAAGGTATTATTTTAGTTCCCTAAGCACCACATTTTTTAGCTTACGATTCTTTTTTTTTTTTAACATAGCATGTCTGTGATAGCGTCAGCATTGTGACTAGGGGAGGCCTTTTACCCATCCTGAAAAATCTACATTATTTTAAAAATATCCCTCCATGACACTGATGAAATCCTACAGAACTATAAGGATGAAAGGGATGCTGCAGTTTAAAACCCTGACTGGTCCCCGGAAGGGTGAGTCACTGAGCCTTGCTCTGTGCACAGCATTCATGGGAAGAGCACACAGCACAGCAGCATTCTTTTGAGCTGGCAGGGAGCTGAAATTAACCAAAATGCCCTCCTCTTAGAGGCTCTTCAGAGAAGAACTTGCTTTCTATTCAATAACCTCCTGGTTCACGCAGGGCAGCCATGGCTTCAGTAGGATGTGTGTACGGACCTTCTGCAGATGTCTTAGACGAGCCATGAGTCCAGAGGATGCTAAGCAATGATCAGCAGAGGATCTGACACCTCCCAGAGCTAAACATTTTAATCATACATGGTAGAGGCTTTAAAATTTTTAAATACGCACATGAGTCCAAAACCATGTCATTTTGCAATTGAAATTGTAAAATGTGTGGCCATTTCCCCCCTTTTGGCTGTAACGTGAATGTGAAAGAGATGTCCTATGAATTGATTCTGACGGATGCTTTTATTAGTTGATTTGAGAGAGAGAGAGGGATAAATATTGATTTGTTGTTCCACTTATTTATGCATTCATTGGTTGCTTCTTGTATGTGTCCTGATGGGATCGAACCCACAACCTCGGCGTATTGGGATGATGCTCTAACCAACTCAACTACCTGTCCAGGGCCATTCTAACAAATGCTTCTAAACACCTGTCTGACCAATCAACAGTTTTAAGAAATTAGACTAGCTCTACTTTATATTTCATTTTGCCCTCTACCCTTTCACCAAGACTTATTCAATGTTGGCTAATAATTAATTGTCATGTAAAGGGGTATTTCAATGTGCCTTGTAAACAGCTATGCACATTTATAAAGCGCGTGGCGTGTGTCTCTGAATGTCCACAAAAGGTTGCCCTCTGAGTTTTAATGTGTTATTTCTGGTGATGCCATTTCCTGTGTAGCTCTATGAGAATAACAAACCTGACAGATTGGCAGTATGTTTTCTCCTTAGATGCCTGTGGAGCTTGTCCTTTGGACAATGCTTACAACCAAGCCCCGTGGGGTTTGTTCCTTTGAAATGTGGGAAAGAGGTGGGCCTGCTGGGAGGATTTGCTGGTACAGGCCGGCACATGACCTCACTCCCACCAGGTTCTCCAATGAACCCTACTCAGAGCTGAGCAGGATGCTGACAGGCTGCCGTGGAGGACACAGTGCCCAGAACAGCAGCAAACATGTTCACTGAACGGCAGCTCCGCTCCGGGCCACCTAACACTCTCTCTCTGGGATGGGCTCGGCAAGAAATGATAACTACCTTGTTATCAGGAAAAGGCAGCAAGCTGAGGCTTTCTGTGAAATAGCCTCGTATTCTCTGCATGTCTCCCTGGGGAGGAATTTGTGAGATATATGCAAAAGGAAGGTGAATGCTCAAGGCCCAGAGCAGGTGGCCTTTAAAACGTAAGTGAATGATTCAGGTGGAAAACATTTCTTAGAATTCTTCAGTAAATAAAACTTAAAAACAAGCTGGATTTAACTAGTAGACATGGGGTTTCTATTTAAAAAAACTAACTTTAAATTATTTATAAATGACATATATTTTGATAGTTCTTCTATGTAAAGTAAATCATCACAGTAATGAAAGGGCTCTAACTGAAAGTGAGATCTGGGGGTTAATCCCAGTTAACCCCAAACCTGCTAACAGAAAGGCAGAGGTGCGTTGGGATTTACGCAGGGCCTTTGCAGGCTTCTGTGGAGTCAGAAGGAACCTGGGTTCTTTTCCCTCACACCCTGTGGCTAGTCACATCCAGAAGAAACGTGACCGTAAAGTTCTAAATCTTCATAGACCACTCTTTATTTTGAAACAGGGTGAATATAGTACACATTTATTGTCACCTAAATTGTAATTTCTTTACATTTTTATATGAAGTTAACTATTTGACCATTTTTATATCCAATTTTAAATGGTGGCCACTTACTATAGTAGGAATAGTAATAAACTATTATTTACTGAGCGCCATCTTATGCATGTGTCTCATGTTCCTTCTCTGCTTTGATTCTCCCGCTGCAAGGTAAGCGTTGCTATTATCACAGATGAGGAGACTGAGGATCAGAGAAACAAGGGAACACTAAAGCCACACAAGTAGTCGGTGTGTGGTGCACAAAGTCCAACTGTAGTCCTCAGACATGTGATTGCTGCTAGCACACCTTCCTCCAGTACTGTTGGGTCACCTGGTTTCCTTTAAGTACTGTATATGTTCTTTAACTCTGAGATACTATGAAAATGTCATTTACTAGTAATTTACCAGGGAGCAAGTTTATGGTTAAGCAATGGAATTAAATCAACAATTCTATGTTCACTCTCCACTGTCTTCTCGATCATTCCTGCCATTTGTTTAGAACAGTTGAAAGAGTTAAACAATGACAATTAACTATATTTTGCCATAGAACCATTTTAAAAATTTACGTCAGAGTGGACTCATATTATCTGTATTTATTGTTTACTGAAAATATTAGGATCTTAATTCTCTCTGATTATACTATAGGTTTCATCTGTGCCTACTTTATCTAAAGCAATATTTTCACCTAAGTTCTGAGGCATAATTGTTGAATCCAAAATATTGCCCTCTAGTAAAAAAATGAATAAATGGTATTTCCATTATAGATAAGAAATATTTTCTTATTTTTTCCAAATTCCAAAAATGTGTTGGGATAAACAGAACAAAGAGCGAAACTGCTTATTCCATCCCAGATAAAACCCAGAATAAAGGGAATATCAAACATTTCTGTAAATTTACATACAAAGGTACATGAAAACACAGCTAAGCTCTAGTATCAGCAATATCTCTAAAACAGAAATAGCCATTCCTTCCCTTTGAAAGTCTTTCTAGATTTTGAAGAGTCTCTGGAGCATGGATGACAAGCAAAACTGAGGTTGTCACGATCCGCTTAATCAAGTGTCTCTTCAACAAGTATCCATAGGGAGTAAACAGTGTCTAATGAGGTTCTAGGAAGATTTGTTAGATAAGGTTTCCATCAGACATGGAGTTCTTTAATTAATTATGATAGCCCCCCCAAGAGACTAACTAAGCAGTGTCTTCCTCTCTTAAAAAATGTCCTCCTAAATACGTATGAGTTATAAAGCAGAAAGTAAAGGCTTCCTCTACTCCTTAAAGATAACATGCAAACGAAATTAAACAAGATAGCAAGAGTCACCTATGTCTGGAATCCTAAGGATTCTTCTGATTTCTGAGGACAAGACAGGAAGCTAACTTAATTGAGGAGTGCAGAGAGAGAAGGGTCTGAGTGAGGAGTAAGGCATGAGGTCTGGAAGCTGGGGTGGGAGGTCTTGAAGAGTGCACTGCTGTGACCTGGCAATGGTTGGAAAACATTGTATGTGAAATAAGAACACATTTTTGGAGACACATGGGCGTCACTGAAATAGAAAGGATAAATATGTTGTTCCATGTCCCTTAAGCTAACAACAAAGAGAACAAATTCATTCATAAAAATTGAAAGTACAATTAAATGTTATTTTTAACTTTTCTAGCAAATTCTAACATTTTTATAGTGGGCTGTATTATAAAATATACTGAGAATAAGTAGAACTAATCATGGGAGGGTTAATTTGGTATAACTCTTTGGGGGACAATTTGGTGATATCTATCAAATTTAAAAATATATTTACCCCTGACTTAGACATTTCAGCATCAAATATTAATTCTATAGCTGTATTTACTTTATATGCACAAATAATTATGTAAAAGG
The DNA here is from genome assembly GCF_014108235.1 of Myotis myotis. Taxonomy (NCBI): domain Eukaryota; kingdom Metazoa; phylum Chordata; class Mammalia; order Chiroptera; family Vespertilionidae; genus Myotis; species Myotis myotis. Next base: position 30,730,376 of record NW_023416357.1, read on the forward strand.
ACAGCCATCCTAACACCACCCGCCAAAAGATGGAAACAACCTGACCATCTCCCAATAGGAGACTGATGAAATTAATTATATCTCATCCATATAATGGTAAGCCCTGAGAGCCCTGTTAAATGTACTGTGGTATCTGCATGCACAGTTAGGAATTGATCTCCTTGCTATACCATTAAGGGAAATAAGCAAGAAGCAAAATGGGTTCTATTAGATCCTTGTATATAGGTGAACACATCAAAGGTATCTGTCAGGAAATGCAGGAATAGAAGTCACTTGGAAAGGGAAATGAAAAATTGAGAGACTAAGGGGTAAGGCAATTCACTCTTCATGAATATCTTTTGCCACTGAAGAGATTTTTATTCATGTGCTTGTATTACCTATTCAAACTGATTATATTACCTGTTCAAACTTGTAGAAAAGACAATGAAAGGAGAATTTATCTAAAAAGAATCAGGTAGCAAAGTCAGGTAAATGTGGCTACCTTGCATCAATAAGATGGCTCTGAGAAGTTGTTTTCAAATATCTTTGTCTCAGGATCTTTGCACAGTGTTAAAAAATATCGAATACCCAATGAATTTTTTGTTTTTGTGAAATATTCCCCACATTAAAATGTAAAAGTAAGATTTTTAAAGTATTTATTTACTAATTCATTTTTAAAAGCAAGAATAAACACATTTTTACAAAACTAATTGTTGTTGTTTTTTTTCAAAAAAATTAGTGGGAAAAGTGCTGCTTTCCACTTTTGTAATGTCTGGTTGAATAGAAGCCAGCTGGATTCTCATATCAGCTTCTGTATTCAGTCTTTTGTGACATTACTTGCAACACATTGTGTACCTCCTGGATAACTCCACCTAGAAAATGTAGAGGGCAAAGGGCATGTTGGTATTATTATTAAAATATTTATGGTCCTGGGACCATGTTTTGAAATCTGGTCAGAATAAAAATAGAATATTACAACTGAGTTGCCATGTTAGAAAAAAAAATTACCTTCTTTAGCTGTAATGCACTTTCCAGAATTGTAACTCCATCAGTAATGCTTACCTGTCCTAGCACAGGTTCATGAAACTTAAAGAGAGCAAAAGTGCTGGATAAAAACAATACTCTAGGGACAACAGCCTACCAAGTTCAATTTTCTAATAGCATAATCCTAGCAAAATATTCTTCTTCATGCAGTAGAGTTTCCAACACTGGCCAAATAAGATATTCTCTTTGGAAATAGAAATCTAGCTCTAATGTTTTAATATGTTAATTTTAAAAATACCAAATTACTTCCTCATTTTCCCTAAAACCACCATATTCTCATTATTCAATCTCTGTGGAATGGGAATTGTAGCATCTAAGAGAGGAAATCTGTAGACGTGAACAAATGCCTTAATTAGTGTGGCAATAAATAATAGCAGTGTATCCTTTCAGTAACTTTTTAATTGAAAGTGCACTCTGCTCATTTACTGTGCTCTGGGCTCTACAGTAGGAAGCTAATAGTCTCACTGATAGCCATGAAACAAAATGTCTCATAATTTACTAACTAAAGAAAGTAAGCTCTGAGAGCACATTATAGGCCCTGCCACCCATCAAGGTTTGGGGAATTGAGAACATATTCTCAGAAGTGAGATTTTAGCCGTGATCTGAAAGAAGTATAGCACTTGGGAGGGAGGGGTTCGTCCAGGCAGAGGAAACAGCATGTACAAAGACCAGGAGGCAGTCTTTGTACATGCTGGTAGGTTCCAACTGCTAAAGTGAGGTCAGTGTGACGGAATCGCAGAAAGCAATATCAAGAATGACACAAGATAAAGCTGTCAACACAACACAGACAGGGGTCAGGTCAGGGCCTGCAGATTCTTGAATGCCATGCTAAGGATTTAGATATTTACTAGTATACTAGAGCAAAAGGGAGCTGTTCAAAGGTATTATAGACACTTGTTAGAGTTTTATTGGTATGTTTACTGAATGCAAGATAAGGAGGCTTTGCATCCAGCCTAATGGTTCATTTCCTTGCACCCCGATTTCAATCAACAACATGTGCTATAACATCCTAGGTCTTCACAGAGAGTTTTACTTGGAATTTTCTTTCTAATTGCTATGAAAAGCTCCAAGAAGTGAATTTTCAAGATGACTAACTAAGAAATGTCTTAATATACCTCCAAGACTCAGATTCTATGAGTTTCATCCAAGAATTGGTTAATAACCAGAATTTTCCATAGTAGTTTATTACTTGGGTCACCTGCCCTGAATTCAGATTCATGTTCCGCCTTAGCTTTCACTAAAGGCAGTTATAAGAAAACTAGAGGCTCGGTGCACAACATTCGTGCACTAGGGTCTAGGGGGTGGAGGGGGGTGGGGAGTCCCTCAGCCCAGCCCGTGCCCTCTCACAGTCCAGGAGTCCCACCATCGATTGCCCCAAAGAAGTAGGCCCCACCCACCCACCACAGCCTGCTGGTCAGTGAACTGGGCTCCCTCTTTGGGGCGATCATGGAGCCCCCTGATTGATTGATTGTCCTGCCATGCGGTGGCCTATACAGGGCAATCATGCAATGATGGCCAGACCCCAACCAATTACATCGCACCCACCTCCAGTGGGTGTCATAGTGTGGTTGTCCAGATGGTCGTTCCGCTGTTTGGCCATTCAGTCAATTTGCATATTACACTTTTATTATTATAGCTATTCTATATCTGCATTTGGATTTGTTGCCACCATGCTGTTAGGACAAGGTCTATTATATTATCTAGAGTTCCCCATAAAGTCACACATGGAAAAACATTTAGTACCTGAAAACACAATGTTTCCCCCAAGGAACTGAGACATTTATTCTTTTGCATGAATGAGAACAAAATAATTGCCACATTGGCCCAACTGTGACTGTCAGAGTTGAAACTTAAGTTCAGTGGCATTAACTATGATGACTCATGTGCTTTTCTTCTTTGCTTCATTCCAATTAAATTCTGCTTATATTACACCAACTTAAAATCTATCTTGTAAGCCACACCTAATCCTTTCATGGTGTGACCAGCGGAACACATATACACACATATAACCAACCTATGCCTTCACTTCCAGGAAATTTACCCAATATATTGACAAGAGCTAGGAAAATAGGTCTACTGTGACCATGTTTTTTTTTTACAGACACCTTTTCACCTTGCTGGGGTAGGTAGGACAAAGAAGGGTTAATATCTATCTGCACCACTGCAAGAATGACTGAATGTTACATAAAATTAGTAAAAAACAGATACTTAAGGAGAGACTACATATTTAGCTTATTTATATGTTTTCCAGGCTGGTGGCATCACACAAATGGGCCATGGCTTCACTCCAAATGGCTGAAGCACATTCTGGATCACTAATGATTTACAAGGGCTCACTCACCATTGCTGCCAAGACAGGGGGAATGCATTGAAATGTGCACTTCAGAGCCAAATCTAGTGTTTTCTTGTCTAAGAAAGGTGAAGTCAGGACAGGATGCCAGAAAAGAGATATGACAATAGAAGTAGAAAACTTTCAAGGGAAGAAATATCAAATAAGAAGGAAAGAGGTGTAACTGTCACCTGTTTATGGATACTTGTAACTCATTATCTCCATACACACACACACACACACACCTGCATAATCATAGAACATAATTGTGGTAGGCAGAATTTTAAGATGACCCCAATGACCTATTGCCTTCCAATATTCTCTCCCCTTGAAAACGGTTAAAATCTATAACTTGCTTTGAACCAGTATGGCAAAGGTGGAAGATTTTTCAGGTGTAATTAAGGTCTTTAATCACTTAACTTTAAGTTAATGCAAAAGATCATCTTGGGTAGGACTTTCCTAAGCAGGTGAGCCCTTCAAAGGAAGTCAAGAGACTCTCCCTCCTGCTGGTCTTGAGGAAGCAAGCTTTCATGAATGTTGCAACTGGAAGAATATAAATCCACCAACAACCACATGAACCTGAAAGGGGAGCCTAAGCCTGTGACGGGACTCCAGACCTGGTCAACACTTGGTTGAAGCCTTTTGAGACCCTGAACAGAGCACCCAGGTAAACCAAGTCCAGCTTGCTAACCATGGAAATTGTGAGCTAATAAATGTATTGTATAAAGCTGCTAAATCTGTAGTAATTTGTTATGCTGCAATGGAAAACTAATAAAATGATGTAAATGGCATATACGTTGTTTAGTACAATGTCAGTATTTGAATATAACCAGAAGAAATACCAATGAGTATTTACAAATGTGCATATATATGTGTACAATCTATGCAGACTCAGATTTGTCAACAAGGGAGAAAAAGCAAGCTTGCTTTATTTACCTTCACCCCCAAATTTACTCTATCGTTTGTTCTACTCGTCTTTGTTAAAGGCAAGTACATTCATTTGGTGGTCCAACTAGAAAACTGAGAATCATCATTGACTATTCACAGCTCCAGATCCCTTCTGACATAATATCACAAAATCCTACCACTCCCTTTAAAAAATTTTCATCACATTCTTTAATTCTGTCTCTACTGTCACTCACGAGCTCTTATTTGGGACAAATAGCCTTCTATTTGATCTCCTTTTCCAAAATTTTCTCACCCCCTCCCCAAGCCTTCTCTTTTCTAATCTTAGATGTGATCCCCAGAATAGTCAATGGCAAGGAAGTAAGGGAAGTAGAGTAGAACTTGGTTGTGAGGTGATGGGGTGGGGGGCAGAGGAGAGGGAAGAAAGGCTGCAGACGAGACACCAGCTGTGCATAGGAAATCATAGATAAATGTATAAATTGAAAAGCAATAAGAAACCATTGAAAAATTTATGACAGAAGAGTGATTAAAAACAAAAATTAAAACAAAAGCAAAACTAAAAAACTTAGCATAGTCTTCCCTTGCAGAAAATCATTCTAAATATGAAAATGAAGCTTCTATCATGAATCAGCAACTTTCTTAAGAGGAAAACCTGCTTACTAACAGAAACCTTGGATAGATTAGTTAAAATTTGGGGGTGAAGTTAAAATTATAATTTTCAGCAAGTTGGGAAGAATTTGGAAGCTGAAATAAAAATTACTGTAAGGGCTTGGCATCATAATAGTTCAATTAAACTTAGCTCTGGTTCCTTCCCTTCCCCTTGCTCAATGGTGAGACGTGCAACTGCATTCATTCTATCCATTAATGTTGCATTCAAGCTTCCTGAGTGAGTTGGATCTCAGGGAGTGGGCACGTGTAAAATAGCAACAAAGATAACATCCAACTAGCAGCCAGTGAAGTAAATTAGGATAATAAGAAGGCCATGCTGTCAATAGGGAATGCTTTTATATTTGGACATTTGACTTAGTACAGCTCAGTAAAGTAACGCCTACCTACATATATGCAATGACATAGAATCTGTGTCCCCTCAATGCAAATGTAAGGATTTCTCATATGCCATCTCTATTTCCCCAACTCTCAACTGCAAAGAAACACCTAGAGACTATATCTGTCCATTCCAAAATATTCTTAGAAAAAATGGTAGGCACATTTAATCAGCTTCTCCCTATATAATTTGCCAAAGATACATTTCTTGGGCTGAAACACTACACTTGTTCCACTCCTTCATTTCATATCCCTTCCCATGCCTACAGAACACTTTTCCTTTTCTTTTTCTTTTTTTTAGGGGTGTGTGTGTGTGGGTTGGGGGTGGGGTGGGGTGGAGGAAGGGAACATACTACATCAACTCAATCAAAAAAAAAAAGTCCAATTCTCTAGTTTGTGGTTTGGAAGGACAATTTCTGAGAATTTAAGCAGAGAACAAGAGAACATCCTTCTCATTCTCTATACCCAGATGACACATTTTTTTAAGGAAGACACAGAAAGGGGATGACCAGGCAGATCGTGAAGCAATCTGGTGGTCACGTTGGAACAGCGTTTTTCAAGATCACACTCACATTTTTGGGATGCGGTTAGTTGAGCTGTGTAGGAAAGCATCAGAGTACTAACTGAACAGCATACCAGGTGCAGGAGTGGGACTGCCACTCCAAATATGCTCAACCCGAGATTGAGCCAAAAATCTAAAAGGAGAAATACAAAGAGGGTTCTCTTCTCCAAGGCCGAAAAGGGCAAGAAACTCTATTGGGTTGAACCATGTAAAACTGGCAATACTTGACACATTTTACCTACATAGGTGGTTCAAAGTAAAAAAAGAGAGCTCAGCCGGCATGGCTCAGTGGTTGAGCACCAACCTAGGAACCAGGAGGTCACGGTTCAAATCCTAGTCAGGGCACATGCCTGGGTTATGGGCTCAGTTTCCTGGGTTGTGGGCTCGATCCCCAGTAGAGGACGTGCAGGAGGCAGCCCATCAATGATTCTCTCTCATCATTGATGTTTTTATCACCCTCTCTCTCTCCCTTCCTCTCTGAAATAAATAAAAATACATTTTTTTAAAAAAGAGATAAGTAGCTTTAAGATATCAGTTTGATGGCCCACATATATTTCTAAACCAAACTAATAAAAGTACACAAGCAGAAAAACATATGCTGATATTATCAAGAAGCCATGACTTTTACATTCCTTCCAAAAGATGTTTTTTATGTTTTCAAAATCTAGTAACTTATGCCAATACTTCTAAAAAATGTTCTTAAATAGATAAAAAATTTTGTTGAAATTTTCAAAAATTAAGTAATATAATACAAAACAGCCTTAATACTTGATTCACATCACATTTATAAAAGGCAAGATTCAGAGTTGTTTATCCCGGTGGAATGTTAGTATTCAGATTATGCCCCTTCACTCTAGTTCTTGGCATCTCCAGGTTCCTTGCATAAACATATCTATTTCCACTATACTACATAAAATTTTATCACATTCCATCCTTTACCCATACTTTGAAGTAAAATTGAAATATGAAGACTGGTGAATTCTAATTGCACCAGAAGGGAACTTCAGCTGCCAAAAAGGTGTTCTTATTGTCGAGATAATCTTCACTTAACATGATTGAAAGGACTATGGGTAATAGAGTAGTAATCCAAAAGGGTAATATTTATTGAAGGGAATAGACTTAACTGTGTTTCTTTTCTCTCTCTACTGGATATTTTTTATCCATTTTTAAATGAACTAAAAATACAATAATTAGTTAAGGGATGCCTGAAATAAAAAGATGTAAAATGTGATATCAAAAATATAAAATGTGTGTTCTAGCTAGTTTTGCTCAGTGGATAGAGCATCAGCCTGCAGATTGAAGAGTCCTGTGTTCAATTCTGGTCAAGGGCACATGCCCCGGTTGCAGGCTCAATCCCCAGAGGGGGGAGTGCAAGAGGCAGCCGATCAAATGATTCTCTCTCATCATTGATGTTTCTATCTCTCCCTTCCTCTCTGAAATCAATAGATAGATAGATAGATAGATAGATAGATAGATAGATAGATAGATAGGTAGATAGATGTTGGGAGGAATAAAAATGAAAAATTTTGAAATGTGATTAAATTTAAGGTGTTATCAACTTAACAGACCATTATGTACATAGAATGTTATATGTGAACTTCATGATAACCACAGAGCAAAAACTTACAGTAAATACATCAGAAAAATAAGATAAAAAATCAATATAACACTAAAGAAATCCATCAAACCACAAAGAAGAGAGAAAAGGAACAGAGAGGAACTATAAAAACATTAGAAGACAATGAACAAAATGGCTATGCTATAAGTACACACTTACCTATCAATAATTGCTTTAAATGTAAATGATCTAAATTTTCTACTCAAAATACACAGATTGACTTACTGGATTAAAAAAAGGATCTATCTATATTCAAAATATAAAAGGGCTCATAAAACTCAATAACAATAAGAAAAATGGACAGAGATCCTGAACAGGCATTTTTACAAAGAAGACATTCCATTGGTCAACAGGCACACAAAAAGATGTTTGTCACTAACGATTAGGGAAATGCAAATCAAACCATAATGAGATATTACCTCACACCTGTCAGAATGGTTATTATAAAAAAGACAAGAAATCAGAAGTGCTGGTATAGAGGTGGAGAAAATGGAACCCTTGCACTCTGTTGGTGGGAATGTAAATTGGTGTAATCACTATGGAAGTTCCTCATAAAATTAAGAATAAAAATACATATGATCCAGCTATTCACTTTTGGGTATTTATCAAAAAAATATAAGAACAATAATTCAAAAAGATATATGCAACCCTATGTTCATTGAAGCATTATCTACAGTAGCCAAGATATGGGAACAACCTAAGTGCTTGTTGTTGAATGAATGGATAAACAAGATGTAATTATACATAATACTATCTATAATAATAAGAGCGTAATATGCTAATTAGACCAGACATCCTTCCTGGACAAGCTGGGGCTGCAAGGAAAGCCCGGGTCCCAGGTGCCAGAGGGAAGCCGGTGCAGGCAGCCAGGGGAAGGAAGGCCTACTCTTGTACAAATTTTGTGCATCGGGCCTCTTAAAAAGAGGCCATAAAAGAGAATGAAATCTTGCCATTTCTGACAATATGGATGAACTTTGAAGGTATTATGCTAAATAAAATAGTCACAGTGTATACAGATGTTGAATTTTAATGTTGCATCTGAAATTTATATAATGCTATGTACCAATTTTACCTCAATAAAAAAGGTTTGGGTAATCAGAAAGTGATAAAATACAATATGGTATTATTGGAAAAAAAAATACAAGTGATGAAAATCAAAAAAAATAAATAAAAAGAAAGAAAAAGCTTAGCCAAGTTTTCAAATGATTTTAAACATGAAGAAAAAAGTGGTACTATTTCAAACAAGCACACACATGTGCACACACACAGAGAGATACACACATACACTAGTGTTTGAAGGACTTCCTGGAATAGATAGGTAGAGAAATAATTGAGATAAGAAAACAAAAGCTGGAAAGACAGTTGTAGCTGATCCTAGTTAGAAGGAGAGTGGGAAGGAGGGAGGGAGAGAAAAATGCTATGAAGGAAAAAAGTTCACTATCTTTATGATGTCTCCTAAAAGGAAATAGTTTGAAGTGCTGTTATTCACCTTTTTCAAATGAGTTGAAAAAAACAATTTAACTAGATTAACACAATTAATAAGTGATGATCTGGAATGGAATATATCTACCTAAGTATTTATCATAAAAAATAAAAATAAGTTGTTATGTTTACTATAATGGTATAAGTGATTTATCTAAAACAACAACAATGCAAAGTTCATCTGCAGACAAGTAGTTTAAAACTGTCTCACTAATATTTCAATGTGCCCCCCACCTAAACAAGCTAAAAATGAGAATGACTGCAAGAAAACAAAAATGTAAGACGTTTTAAGTATCCAGAAAATGATGGATTTCTAATTATACATTTATAAAAATACAATTATTAAAAGTTATTTTATCTCATAGCATTAAGACAATCAACAAGTCCCATCATTTCTATTTATAAAATCTCTCAACTTCTTATTTTCCATTCTTTTTTAAAATTCTTTATTGTTTAAAGTATTACGTATTAATCCTTTCCCCCCCATTGACCTCTCCCCCTCGTTCCCACCCCTGTCAGCACATGCCCTCACCACCCACTACTGATTGTGTCCATGGGTTATGCTTACTGACATAGCCTCAGTTTCAGACTACATAATATATTCCTTATCTGGCTTGCTGCAATAAACACCTAAATCACACCTCCAATTTCTTCCCACTCCATGTTCTGTGTATCTGCCAGCATAAGCTTTAAACAATTCAATGCTAAATACATAATTTCCCTGCTGAAAAATCTACCGGGGCCTCTTTAACATCTTCAGAAGAGAGTTGAGAAATCTTTAGCAAAGCCTAATTTCCGTCTTCTCCAATTCTCCCAGCCTGTTCCACCCCACATAGCCTAACGTCCGTGTGTATTGAACCACTCTTGGACTAGTACCTTAGAAAATACTGTTAGATACTCTTGCCTTTAGCTATCTATGTAACAATTCCAATTATGTAATAAAAATCAGATTACAGTAATATCCTGGCAAACAAACTGGTAGTGGGCATTTGAGGAGACAGTTTTCAGATTGGTCTTCTAATGTTTGTAATTTGCTTGCATTTATTTTTTATAAGCAGATTTTTATAATAGACAGAAGATGCAAAATACTCATTAATTAACTACATCAAATATTTAAAGCAAATGCTTAGACACAAGCAGCATCCAAAGCAATAAACAGGCTGCCAGACTGGTTGAGGGCCAATGTTGGTTTATCCTATTGCTTTTTACAGACTTTTACTATGTCCTCAAGAGCTTCTGGATGGGTCCAAACATTTCTGAAATTTTTCATGACTTCCCACAGATGTTGTGACAAACATTCAAAGGAGTATCTGATCCAATTTGTCAATTCAACCTAATCAACCAGTTGAGGGGTCTAGTTACTTCAATTGTCCATAGAGTCACGTCTCAGAGCGAGTTAAGGGAGTAGAAGTGTTTTTTTAAAGTATTTAAACATGTGATATACCAAAAAGCATACTATAGTTTCTCCATCCCATGTCTAATGAATGAGATACATAATCATTATATTTGAACTCCCTAAAAATTAAATAGCACTCCATCAGAGAGCAAAAGGTAATATGGTTGAGTCTAGTGAGTGGCTCTGTGTGAAGGCCATTAAAAACAAACACAAAATTGTTTTCCCTAAGTAGATTTTTCTGAAATATTATAGTAGTGTGATTAGTAGACATTTATATTACCTATTATTAATGATGCTTATTACACTTCTTTGTGACTTTGGCTTATAAACTATTCCATGTCAACAAAAGTAATGACTCATTAACAGCTTCCTGCTTTGCTACCCAAAGGTAAAATTAATATGCAAAGTATTAGGACAACATCTATGAAATTAAAGCATCATTTTGTCAGAATAATTGTGTTTTATTTTACTCTTACTTTCCCCCCATGATTGTTACAGTTTTTAGACCATCTGAATTACCTATTATATTCTCAGGCAAGAAATTTATGTATTTTTACTCTTGAGTTTTCCTATCACAAAGAACAACTAGGTGCTAAGCATTACAGACACTTTATGCTTGTTCGAACCAGATTAAACATAATAAATTTTAGGTAGAATACTTAGATTCAATTAGTAAATTTTAAATTATGTATAAACCATCAACACTAAAATAAGTTAACTATAAAAAGTGGCACTAAAATTAGTAACTAATGCCTTTATTTCAGTTTTATTTACAAGCCTTTAAAATAAGTCTTCTAGTCCTTGCCCATTTGGCTCATCTGTTCATAAGTGCAGATAATCTTTTCAAATAAATATCATCATTACTCTTTCTTCCTTTTTGAATGGCCTCTTTATGTCCTTTGTCTACTTTTTATCCTCTTTTTAATATTTATTATTAATTTCAAGTGTTTGTGATGGTTTGAAGGATCTTTTAAATTTCAATAAACTAATAAACACCATATTTTAGATAATTTATCCTAGTCTCAATGATTTATAATGTTGGCCTTAGTAAATCCTAAGTTTTCATATATATGCATATATACTAGTATATATATAATATTTGACATTTTATTCAGTTCCATCAAAATGTCAGTGTATTACACAGTTTGAATTAAAAGACTATATGATATGTTCTGATATCTTATGAGGTAAAAAACACCTTTTACATTTTTCTTTTTTAAAAATGTCCTTTACTATTTTTATTCCTATTTTTAATCAAATTTTGAGTAAATTAATTCCCCCAAATCCCACTGGGGATACATCATCTGTATAATAAAGATCCAGGGTCATTACGACCGTTACCACCAAAGGCTCAACCAGCACTGACTGCCTATGGGGCTGCGGATCAGGCCTGGAGAGAGGCCTGCAGAGAGAGAGGCAGGGCCTGATCCTCTGTGACAGCCATTGATCAGAACTTGCCTCTCTTTCTCTCCCCGCCTGGCCAATAGCCATGCCTCCATTTCTCTCCAGGCCTCCACTGGGGCTGCCGATCAGCCTCATCTTTCTGATCAGGTCCCGTTGATAGGCCCAGAGATGCTGACGGGCATAGAAACTGACCAATCAGAACCAAATCTGGGTCAACTGTGAGGAGGCGATGGCTGCCTAGAAGGTGGAGCTTTTGATGCTGACTGGCATAGAAACTGACCAATCAGAACCAAATCTGGGTCAACTGTGAGGAGGCGATGGCTACCTAAGAGGTGGAGCTTTTGATGCTGACTGGCATAGAAACTGACTAATCAGAACCAAATCTGGGTCAACTGTGAGGAGCCAATGGCTGCCTAGAAGGTGGAGCTTTTGATGCTTACTGGCATAGAAACTGACCAATCAGAACCAAATCTGGGTCAACTGTGAGGAGCCAATGGCTGCCTAGAAGGTGGAGCTTTTGATGCTGACTGGCATAGAAACTGACCAATCAGAACCAAATCTGGGTCAACTGTGAGGAGCCAATGGCTACCTAAGAGGTGGAGCTTTTGATGCTGACTGGCAAAGAAACTTACCAATCAGAACCAAATTCACCAGCAGAGGAGGGCAGTTGAGGGCAAGATCAGGCCGGCAGGGGAGGGCAGTTAGGGACAATCAGGCAGGCAAAAGCAGTTGGGGGCAATCAGGCATGCAGGCAGAGGCAGTTAGGGGTGATCAGGCAGGCAGGCAGGTGAGTGGTTAGGAGCCAGCGGTCCCAGATTGTGAGAGGAGTGTCTGACTGTTGGTTTAGGCCCGATCCCACAAGATCAGACATCCCCTGAGGGGTCCCTGATTGGAGTGGGTGTAGGCTTGGCTGAGGGAATCCTGCTCCTCCGTGCATGAATTTCATGCACCGGGGCTCTAGTTTTTATGTAAGCCCATGGTTTTAACTGGCTAAAGTATTGCATATATCTAACATCCATTTCAAATTGCTTACTTTCAGCACTCTAGTGAGAATATTATTCCATTGACATAAGATTTCCTAATAATCACTCCCTTAGTGAACTAGCCAATGACTTAGTTCACTTTTGAACTGTGCCTTAAAAATTGTGAATCATGGGCTCATGAGGATCTAATGCAGCGGTTCTCAACCTTTGGGTCGTGACCCCTTTGGCGGTCAAATGACCCTTTCACAGGGGTCGCCTAAGATCATCCTGCATATCAGATATTTACATTACAATTCATAACAGTAGCAACATTCCAGTTATGAAGTAGCAACGAAAATAATATTATGGTTGGGTCACAACATGAGGAACTGCATTTAAAGGGCCAGAAGATTGAGAACCACTGAATAAATGCTACCCCCAAAATGTACACCCACCCCCAATGTAATTAAAGACAAAGAACCCAAAGTTGAGAATTGACTCTATAAAGGCATCTCTCTAAATAAAAAAGAAGACTTTATTCCATCAAAGTTATTTTTATTTTGATGTTGCTTTCTTTTTTCCTTTTTTTAAAAATATATTTTATTGATTTTTTACAGAGAGGAAGGGAGAGGGATAGAGAGTTAGAAACATTGATGAGTGAGAAACATCAATCAGCTGCCTCCTGCACACCCTCTACTGGGGATGTGCCCACAGCCAAGGTACATGCCGTCGACTGGAATCGAACCTGGGACCCTTGAGTCCACAGGCCGACGGTCTATCCACTGAGCCAAACCGGTAAGGGCTTGATGTTGCTTTCTTACAAGCTGGATCCAAACTTCTATCTCCATAATCATTATAATTTATCTCTGTCTACATAGTATTAATTACATGATGGGCTACTTCTAATCTGATACCAAGGCATATATATCTCACAGTGTGATGAAAAGACCAGAGTTTGAAGGCTCGTCTGAGTTCTATCTTTGAATATATCTCAGAAAGTCAATATTTCCTTTGATCACCTATAACATGAGCAAAATATCACCATCCCTTTTTTTTCATAAAGATTATTAAAGATTCAAATTTATTCTGCCTGAGAGAGCACAAACTGAAAAGACACAGTTTTTTTTATTTCCACATTTAAAAGTTCATTATTTACTGAGGATCTATATAAACCATATGCTGTGCAAGATCTTAAATGTACTTAATCAGGGAGACATAAAATTGCAATTGGTAGCTGCTGGAGCAGCAAGAATTTTTAAAATATGCAATACCTGACTATTTAGACAGAGGCACTGACCTCTTTTCCCTTAGATTGTCAAATAAAATTACAACAGCTAACACAATAGCCATCTGATGTGAATAAATCAAAATTATACCTATTTTTGGCCAGATTGGCAAAAAATACATTTTGGTGTGTCACAGAATATTAGTAATTAGTTTATGTGTGCCATAAGATGAAAAAGGTTGAAAATCACTCAACTAGAGTATAGATATATACAAAATGCTATGTGAAATCCCAGAGAAAAAAAATATTCCTCTGCTTGTAAGACTATCCATACAAGTGGCAACATATGAACTAAGTTTGTGAGTTTCCCAAACAGATAAGGAGGGGGTGGTGCCGGGCATGAGAAAGCAGTCTTGAAAAAAGAAACAGCTTCAGATGGAAAGAGGTGTCAAAGAACACAGAGAGCTCAGCACATGGCAAAAAGTTGAGAGTGGTGGTTCCATGGGGATTACAAAAGACATTCTCTGAGAAAGAGAGACAGAGCTAATAGTTTGAGGAGTCAAAGGAATAAATTTCGATTTTATCTTGCAGGCAAAAAATAATCATCCAAGGCTTTCAGACATGAGGACGATGTGATATTGGTTGGCCTGGAGTGTAAAACAGATTGGCATCAGGAGAGATGGGAGCTGGGGAATGGTCATGGGATGTAAAGTACAGCATAGGGAATATAATCAATCTATATATATAAAAGGCTAAGCAGCCGGTAGGTATGACACGCACTGACCACCGGGGGGCATACACTCAATACAGGAGCTGTCGAGTGATAGCAACTTTGCAGAGTGCCATCTTTCACTCAGGGACTCCTAGGGGGATGTCAGACTGCCAGTTTTGGCCCCATCCCTGCAGGCCAGACTGAGGGAGCCCACCTGCTGGAGGGACCCCGCTCACTCCGCAGATGCCCTTCGAGTCCCAGCGCCACACCTGGTACAGCTGGCCGGGGAGGGACCATGGGAGGTTGGCTCCAGGGTGTGTCCAGCCCATCTTGCCCAGTCCCACCCCATTGGCCACCTTCTAATTAATTTCTTTTCAATGTGCATGAATCCGTGCACTAGGCCACTAGTAATATTATAACAACTATGTATGGTTCCAGATGAGTGCTAGAATATCCAGGCTACACCTTGAAGTATATGATTGCCTAACAATTATGCCATACACTTGAAACTAATACAAAATATTATATCTGAACAATTCTAATTGAAAATAATAAAAAACTGTGTGTGTTTGTTGTTGTTGTGTGTTTGTTTTTGTTTGTTTGTTTGTTTGTTTGTTTTTTAAGAAGGCTACAAGTGTTTAGGGCCCTAGACCACTATAAAGACCTGAACTAGGGAAGTGGCAATGGGAGAACATAACAGATATTTCTGGGTAGAATCAAGAGATACTGATTGTCACTGAGATGTGGAAGTTAACAAAGAGGAGGAGTCTAAGGATACCACTGGCTTGACACCACAGGATGAATGGTGATACCACACACTGACATTGATCAATACAGAATTATAAATGCTTATTTAGATGACAAAGCATACCTTATTCCTCATTTAATGTCCAAAATGATATGGTGAGGGTCATGGTGATAGTGTATGTGTGTGGAAGGAGTCAAATCAATTTAGCTGATGAGTTTTAAAAAATAATGTGAAATACCCTCTTCTCTGGGAAAAATTAGATTTCCTATTTTTAAATGTAGAAAAATGTTCTTCTGGGTAAATATAACCACAACATCTTTTGAAATATAATAGAGTTCTATTTGGTGTAATCCCTTAGCAACATTCCTGCTATGAAGTAGGACTAACAGCATTCAAGTTATAGATTCACATATTGTATATTTTGAAACTTGTAAATGAAGAATAAGTTGTGAGAGGGACATAATTTTATCAATGATAGATTTGAAGAATTTGAACAACTACTAAAAGTTGCTGGCAGTCTTTTTAGATTATTATTGTCTGATTTAAAAACTCTTCTCAAGATACTCTCCAAAACCCACATTAAAGTTAAGATATAGAAATTAGTGACCAAATCATCATTTGTGTGTGTAAATGTGTGTGTGAATATATCCAAGTTGGAAGGTGAAAGAATGTTTTCTTTTTTTTTTTTGAAATAGTCTCTCTTGCCAATATTTGAATAGCCCATTTATTCACAAATGCTTTTTTAAAAGTAATTTCCAAACTTTTGGTTTCCGGCTATAGCCTGGAAAATGGGGACAGTGATTGTTAAAATATAGCCACAATGAGAAATGTACAGTAATTGTCAGGAGATATGGAAGACATAAATTGTAGTTCTCATTCTGTCAGTCAACTATTGTGTTAAATAAATTAGCCCCTCAAGATATATGTTTCTTCAAGTGTAAAAGGTGGCTTAGGTTAGCTTCGATCTAAGACCCATGGTGTTCACGTGGTCTTATAAATATGTGTCTCGGGGACATTGTTGGTTATCTATTTCCCTGTTACTGCTCCATAAGTGGACAACTAAACCAAGATGGTCCAATGAAAAGGAAAGAAGGATTTATGTATATTCCATGCTTGGTAAATAGGTTCTCATCTCTCTTTCCCTTCCACCTCCTCCCTCCCAACATTTTCCACCCCCCATGAAACATGGGATGTACATAATTTCAGAATCAAAAATATAAGAAGGTGATAGAGCCATTATATATTTCTTCTGATACACCAAAGTATCAGAACACACAAAAATGTTGTAATCAGTATTTTTTAAGTCTACCACTGTTTTGGCAATATGTAGAAAATATAAAATATATGAATTTTGCCAAACATTTTTGCTTTTCAAGTATCCTTAATGGCTTTATTTATTAAAATTTAAAGATGGTAACCTTCTGCCAGTTATCCAATATTTTATTAAAGTGTTGTTTCCTAAAATACAAAGTATTGGATTCACTGATGTGGACAATTTAAATAACCAACTTTTCAATCAGTTATTTTGGCAATGTAAAATTCAAATTTTTGCATCATAAACTTAGATTATCACTGCATCTAGTAATGAAAAAAAAATACACTGAAAACTGATAAAATCAATGAAAAACATGGAGAGCATTGTGCTAAATAAAGTAAGACAGAGAAAACAAGATCCATATGATTTCACTCATGTGAAATCTAATGAACAAAATAAACTAACAAACAAAATAAAAACAGACTCATAGATACAGAGAACAGACTGACAGTTGTCAGAGTGAAGGGGGGTTGTGAGGCTAGGTGAAAAAGGTGAAGGGATTAAGCAAAAATAAATAAATGGAAAACAATGGAGAAATATTTTTTATAACCCAGAGTAGAGAAGTAAAAATCTGAATTATTTTAAGTATTTACATATTGCAATATAATATTTCATTTAATATTTTAGGCTAATGTATTTAAAAAGTGAATGTCAAATAAATATTTCATAATATGCATATTTATACTGAGTGAAATTATAGTTTTTAGCTATTGTTCCTTCTAAAATACATCAATGTTGCCTTCTTGATATTTACAACTATGCCATCTAGAATGTCTTTATAGTATCCAAAGAATCGCCTCTGCTATGATATTTAAATTTCCAAGCTACACTTGTTTATTTTTCAATTTATCTAAATTAAAAAACAACAAAGAACAGTTCACCCATTTCTCCAACTCCTCTGCTCCATCTCGAACAACTACTAGTCTCTCTGTATTTTAAATTCCATGTGTAAGTGAAATCATATTTTCTAATATATTTCACTTAGCATAATACCCTCTATGTTCATCCATGTTGTCACAAATGCCAAGATTTTATTTTTTATGACTGAATAAAATTCCATTATAATACCATTCATTCATAATAGATACTGAGGTTGTTTCCATATCTTGGCTATTGTAAATAATGCTGCAATGAACATGGGGTATGTGTGCATATATTTTTAAAAGTTAATGTTTTCAATTTTCTTTGGATAAATACCCAGAAGTAGAATTGTTGGGTCATACGGTAGTTCTATTTTTTATTTTTTTTAGGAACCCATATACCGTTTTCCACAATTTATATTCCCACCAATAGCACACAAGGATTTCCTTTTCTTCACTTCCTCACTAACATTAATTTTTTTGTCTTTTTGATAATAGTCATTCTAACAGTTATGAGGTGATATATCATTGTGGTTTGATTTGCTTTTCCGTATAATTAGTGATGTTGATAACTAATTTAGTGATCCCACTTCTAGGAATATATCCCAAGAAACTAGAAACACCAATTAGAAAGGATATATGCACCCCTATGTTCATAGCAGCACAATTCGCCATAGCTAAGATTTGGAAACAGCCTAAATGCCCATCAGTAGATGAGTGGATTAAAAAACTGCAGTTTGTTTGGTACATCTACACAATGGAATACTACGCTGCAGTAAAAAGGAAGGAACGTCTACCATCTGCAACAGCGTGGACGGAACTGGAGAGCATTATGCTAAGTGAAATAAGCCAGTCAGAGAAAGATAAACACCATATGATCTCACTCATTTGTGGAATATAATGAACAACATAAACTGATGAACAAAAACAGATCCAGAGACAGAGAAGCATCTATCAGACTGTCAAACCTCAGAGGGAAGGTAGGGGAGGGAGGGGGTAAGGGGGAGAGATCAACCAAAGGACTTGTATGCATGCATATAAGCCTAACCAATGGACAGACAACAGGGGGGTGAGGGCATTAGTGGTAGGGATAGGGGGGTAAGGTGGGGATAAGGACACATATGTAATAACTTAATCAATAAAAAAATTAAAAAAGAAAATATATAGCTTGTACAGATTTATAAAAGCACAGTACTGATAAAGAAAATATTGTGTTGTATAAAAAGAAGTAAAAAATAATTTATCATTTATCAGTTCAGTAAAACTGTTGTTACATTTTGAGGAACTATCATTTAAAATGACTGATTTGATATATATTTTTAAATGGTGTTTTAACTTTTTAAAATACTTCATTTGGTTCTCTTGGTAACATAGAGACTTATTCCCCTGATAATTTTATTATTTCAAATTTCTTCTATGTTGAGATTAAAAGATAAATCTATCTTGTTAGATTTAATTTAATACAAAATTTATTTAACATACCTACATTTTTATGGAATCAAAAGAACTGACTATGAAATGTCTGAGGGTTGTCTCTTTTTATGCAGATTTTTTTCATTAAATCAAGTATACCTCTTTCCCACTGCTTCCCATACTGTAACTAATTCTTAAAACTTCAGTTAAGATACTAATATCTGGAAATGCTACTATACATGCTAAAAATAACCTTTTTAAAGACATAGATTTTTTCTTGATAATCCACAGGGACTCATTCATCTATCCATCCATGTGTTTTTGTTGTTGTTGTTGTTGTTTGTTTTTGTTTTAAGACATTAACTTGGCAGACAAGTTAAGCCTTTTTGGATGATGGCACACATGTGCACACATACACTTTGTACATGTCTCACATCTTTAGTTTTAGAAGATCGCTGAAAACAAACTGCAGTTTTTTGATTAGCTTTAATTTTCTGAACACTGTTTTATGTTTATTATTATATGCATTGCACAAATTCAGCAAATACACTGGTTTGCTTCCATGGTGATCATTAACACTAGTGTAACAGCTAGGATTTCAAAAGTTAAAAATAAAAGTTAAAGTCTCTCATTACATCCAGAGCCTAGGCTATCTGTCACTCTTTTAAAAAAATGGATTTAAACCATATCTCATTTTTTGTTTGTTTGGATTTCATGTCCTGTAGCATCAATCAATATAAGCTTCATGCTTGGTTTTATATATTTCTTGATGCTGTCAACATGCCTAGGCTCTGCACACATTTATTTTAGGAACACCCACTGCCTTTGTTGAGCAGGAGACCTGGCTTTCAGTCTTAGCTCTGGCACTCAACGTTGATGTGCTACTGAATAAGTGACTCCCATTCTCTAGGGCTCAGTGTTCTTATCTGTAAAATGGAGATAATACCATTTCATCTCAGTGTTGCTGATGGTTTCAAATAAGTTAGTAAATGCAGTGGGTTTTTAAAAATATATAATCTTAAAGCATTACTACTGTTCTCTTTAAAGAATAAAAGAAATATGCATGCCCTCCTTGAAAAATACATTTACTTGCAAAAGCACCTCTCTTAAGGAAAAGCTTGACGTGCATTGTAGGAATGTTAGGGAAATACATAAATGATGTAACAAATTTTAAGTCCAAGAATACTTATATGAATGACTACGACTTATCAGATGAGCCACGGTAGAAGCTATATGTAAACACTATACATCTTAGTTTTCTATGAACCATTCAACTAACAAATTTCAAATGGAACAATTAATCAGTGTGGAGCTCACAGCAAAAAAATAATTTCAAATCAATGATGCGATACCTTTATTCCAATTAGCTTATTTTTCCCCTCCACTCTTCCAGACATACTCTATTTCATTAAAATATGAACTTAATTAAGAGACTACAAAGTAAATCAACCCACAGATTAAGCTAGAACTCTTGTTCTTACTTAATGTTCATTAAGTGCTCAGTTTTACAAAAGTTTTCTATTAATAGGTCAAATATACAAAGTGTCACGCTTGCCTTTTTCCACCATCAGACCCACATGCATGATACTCAACCCACCTCTTCAAAACAAAGGGTAAAACTGGATGTGGGTGTTAGCACTATGGGTTGTAAAAATGAAACTTGCATATTAATTTGTGAATGCCTGCAAATCACATCAATCTTCAATTAATCTGAATTGATATTAACTACAGTTATCATTCTTTGTATCTAACAGGTACAATGACATCAGCACAAAAAGTGTCCAGTAAGTAGGGGTATGAGGAAGGCAAAGGATGTGAGGATCATGTGTGTACATCAGGGTTGGGATATTCTATTTGGATGGCTTTCCTTTGACCAGAGTGTCTGCAACACACACACACAGAGACATGCTCATATAAGAAAGGAAAAAGAAAGAAAGAAGAAAGAAAGAAAGAAAGAAAGAAAGAAAGAAAGAAAGAAAGAAAGAAGCACATTTGAATACTATTAAGATTTTATGATAAATCCAACCTACTATCAATTAGAGGTGGACAATCTCAGCGCAAGGTTTTCTTGCTTCCACACCCAGCCCGATCTACTATTTACAATTATCCACCATCCAAATATACGACTTGAACATGCATCCCATCAGTGCTTGCCCACATCTAAGCTTAGATGATGACAGCTCTACTTTGCCATTAGGCATACCAAGATCAGCGGCTCCTGAAATCTGTGTGTGTGTGTGGGGGGGGGGGGGGGGGGCGGGGGGGGAGTTCAGGCGCACATGCGGTTTGCTCAAGCACTTGTGTGGGGGAGGGGATTCTTGGGTTTGGAGGATCTGGGTTTCCAGGAAAGGGACCCAATGCGGGCCCAACTTCCACCTCCATGCCGGAGGTAAGAATTTGCAGCTGTGATTGCTCCTTTTCACTCATGTTCTTGGAAAAGGAGCGGTCAGCATCTATAAACTCCGGGGTGACAAGCCGCTGCCTTGGCCCGTCTTCCGGAGCACTTTACATTAAGGAGAAATCACTGTGATCAAATCTCTGCGTCTTGCCGGCTGCAAGGAGGTGCTTTCTTGCTGGGACTTTGCAGAGACTCCATACACACCACACACCACACACCGGCACGGTGTGTGTGACTCCCCCCGCGTCCTGGTTCCTTCCCTTCCAGCTCTCCTTCCTTCCTTCTCATAAGGATGCTGAACATTTTGCGCCAAACTCTCCAAGTCACCCACGTGTTTGTTCTCACCTTTTGCTGTTCAATTTACTTCCTGACTTGACAAAGAGAAACTCTAGTAGTTGTTCTCAGGCTTTTAGGCTGTAATCCTGGGATCACAGTGTCTCACCCATACCCCACCCCCCACCCCAATCAGTTCTGCCCCGCCAAACCGCCCCGTGGGGGGATGTACAGATTACCGAGTATTTCTCTGGCTCAACCTGCCCCCGCCCCGTTTTTCTTCCTCCTCCCACAGAGCAAACTGAATTCGCCTGTTTAGTCCCACTCCCAGAGCGGAATGGGAGTGGGTGGGGAAGGGGGTGGTGGGTGGTATAGATATTGGGTCTCTCTCTCTCTCTCTCTCTCTCTCTCTCTCTCTCTCTCTCTCTCACACTCACACACACACACACACACACACACACACACACACACCATTTAAGCTCCACTTTCAGGATCTCTCACACACACCTGAACACTAGCCTCTCTAACAAGGACAGACACGCCCCTGCTCGCCCTCCCCAATTCCCAGAATAGAATGTGACCCTAGGTCCAGGATTGCTGGTGATAAACAGACCACCAAGAGAATCTGAGAACTGGGGAGGTGACCCCTGGCCTGGCTGGGGGAGGGGACGCTCTCCACTCACCGTCTGAGACCCTGGAACGACGAGGGCCAGGACATCCTGGATTTCTTCAGGCCGGGCCGGTGGCCGGTTTCCACGGCATAGGAGGTGCGGTCCATGGCTCCACAGTACAGGTAGCGCTCAGTGTCCGAATAGCCACGATGCCGGACGCGGCCGGTGGCCCCGCTCGAGGCGTAGCGACCACGAGCTGACCCGGGCGGCGGCGGGGGCGGCGGCAAGGGGGGCGGCGGCGGCTGCAGTGGGCACTGGGGCTGGGGCTGGGGCGAGGGCGGCGGTGGAGGTGGCGGCAGGTGATGATGGGGGTGCAGGAGGCGGACCTGGGGCTGCCGGAGCGGGTACTGATGGTGATGCTCGTGCCTCCAGAGGTGCTTGGGGGCTTTGAGCGTGGCCCCGCCGGCGCCGTCGCTGCCCTCGCCTTTGCCCGCCCGGGCAGGCACGCTACTACCCTCTGCCTCCATCCTGGCTCGCGGCGTCGCGCCCTGCTGCCCAGCCGGGTCCACCGCGCTGGCCCGCCCGAGCGCCTCCCTTTGCTGCCGCCGCCGCCGCTGCTTCTGAGCCGTGCGGAGGCTCGGCTCAGCTTCCTACTTGAAGCCACGAGACGCTCCCGGCGACCGAGAGGGGGCTCTGCAAGCGGGAGGGGTCGCAGAAGGCGGCGGGGCTCCCTCCGCACCGGTTGTGGCAGGGACACGCTCCAGGGCTCGGCAGGTCACCAAGAGTAGGGCGTGCGGCGCCCGGCTTCACCAACGGCGGGTCCCACCTTCCTCCTTTTCTTCTTCCCCTTCTTCCTCTGGGCGCCGGCGAAGAGCAGGAATTGTTAGCAGCTGGGGATGCAGAAGCCGCAGCAGCTGCGGCCCCGGCAGCCGCCGCCTCTGTCCGAGGCACCAGAACACTGATCCCGGAGCTGCTGAAAAGTTGGACAGCTCCCTACTGGCGAGCTGCAGCTGTGACTTTCTCCAAAACCGCCGCAGCCAGTCAGGAGTCAGACCTGTCCTCCTGATCCTCCCCCCACCACCCCCGCCTTGCCCCTGCCTCCCTCCCCTCTGCTCCCTCTCGCCCCTCCCCCCCCCCCCCAGGTTTCCTCTTCACCTGCGCTGGCCTCCGTCCTCTTGGAGAAATGCAGTTTGGTGGTTCCTGGCAGGTTTTCAGAGCTTGTTGATGATGAGCCCCATGCTGGGGCTTCCAAAGATAAGAGATGTCACCTGGCAAAGTTGCCCGGAATGGAGTGTGTGCGCAGCGCTGAAAAACTGGATCTTGGTGAGGATCCAATATTAGGATTAGCCTGGTCTCTTGCCCTGACATAGAATTAAATGTTGTGTGGATCTTTCTCATAATAGGGCGGCCGCCCAACGTTTCTTGTTGAGGATTTTCCTTCAGCTAGTATATCCTTTCGCTGCTTCTGTGATTAAGGTCCCCAGGAGTGGTCCTAGCTGGAAATCAAGGAGAGCCTTCACCAGGGTTGAGCCAGCTGGTCACTGTTAAGATTAGGGCACCTTTTCTATCACACACATCTAGTTATCTTCAGTGGTTTCTACTGTCAGTGCCTTCCTGCAATTTTGCCTTTCTTCCACTCCCGGCAGGAGAACACAGCTCAGTTACCAAAGTGTTTCAAAACATGTTGTACCATCATTATTCCGCAGAAAGTAGAGTCGTATTTGATGCTAAAATCCAAATTTAATTTTTATTTGCCTTCTTTTATTAGTATTTTCCCTCAATGTTGAATGTATTTTAGGAGCCCAGAGAATTTCAGCACAATACATATACAGATTTTTCCTGTATCTTTTTTATTACCACACTGAAAAAAGATCAAATGTCACTTACTGTTAAAAATAATTCTAGAATTAGACTTTGTGGGAGTTACCACTGTACCTTTTATTATTTGAAATATAAATATTTTGGACTCTCAATAGCTTGTTGGCAGTGTAATTATTCTATTCTTTGCATACACTCAATGTTAAGATAATTGGATATGTACATTTTCTGTACATCATATAATGCACACTAGAGTACAAGAATCAGGAACCATCTCTCGAACTCTCCAGAGTGCTAGAAAGCCAATGCTCTCAGTAGAGTGAGTGCTCAGTATTGATACCATTCGGCAAATAGCATCATTGGAAATAAATGTCACTTTGTTCATTAGTAAGAACAGTCCATGAAATGCACAAGTGCCTCCTCTAAGTGGGGCACTTACATTTAATATTATGCAAAACGACCCTTGGCATCTGTCCATGGGCTTCTTTCTTTTTATCGTAGAAAACACCCTCTTCTCCAAATTTCAGTAGTGGAACTCCACTGAAATTTGTGGCCCATGAACAAAACCTGAGAAAGGCCATGTCTTGAGAGGAACAAAGCAGTCTCCCAAGCACAATTCTGTCAGCATAGGCCTGAACACGTACTTGACTAAGGCATGCTCCCCTTCACAGACACAAGGG
Organism: Myotis myotis; assembly: GCF_014108235.1. Taxonomy (NCBI): domain Eukaryota; kingdom Metazoa; phylum Chordata; class Mammalia; order Chiroptera; family Vespertilionidae; genus Myotis; species Myotis myotis. Next base: position 30,755,155 of record NW_023416357.1, read on the forward strand.
TGACTAATGGCAGAGGCCAGAGCATTTTTCATGCCTACAAAGGCATTGAGCTGCTATCTTTCCAAACATGAAAAAAGAGAAAAGGAAGTGTTATACAGTGTACACTGCTTTTTAAAAATCTTTTTAAATTCATTGTATTATTAACATTTGGAACCATTTTAAAGAAACACACAAATTTCTTCTGTCCTCTGAAATGCTTGCATCTTTCCCCTCAATATAATGATGGCAAAATACCTCTATCTGAAACTCTTTTCACTTCTCAAACACTAACAGTATAAGCACTGTCTGATCTTTTCCCCCCGAATAAATAGAACAATTCAGACCAAACTTCCTTCTCACTGTCAGTTCTCTCCTTTTAATTCATGAACACTTTCTTTTTCCAATAATTTCCATCTATTTCAAAAGATGCGTTTGTTTTTATGATATAATTACAAGTCATTTGCATTTTTAAAAACTTGTATTTTTATTATTGAAAGTATTACAGATGTCCCCTTTTTTTCCCCATTGACCCCCTCCACCCTGCACCCTCCCCTCCCAGGCCTCCACCACAACATTGTCTGTGCCCATGGGCTATTCATTTATGCATATAAATTCTACTGTTAACCTCTCACCCTCAACTCCCACCCCTACCCCTGCCTTCCTTCTGAGATTTGTCAGTCTGTTCCATGCTTCTATGTCTCTGGATCTACTTTGTTCATCAGTTTATTTTGTTCATTAGATTCTACATATGAGTGAAATCACCTGAGACTTATCTTTCTCTGACTGGCTTATTTCATAATACTCTCCAGGACCATCTATGCTGTCGCAAATGGTAAGAGATCATTCTTTTTTACAGTTGTATAGTATTCCGTGGTGTAAATGTAGCACAGCTTTTTTTTTTTTTTTTTTTTTTTTTTACCCACTCATCTACTCATCGACACTTGAGCTGTTTCCAGAGCTTAACTATTATAAATCAGACTGTTATGAACATATGCGTGCATATAGGTGCATTTTAAAATATAAGCAAATCATTTGATTATTTCTAACATGTTCTCAACATTAAGAGTTTTCAATTTCTTTTATAGTTACAAAAGAATATTGATATTAGTCATTTATTATGTGACTTTTGAGGTAAGATAGCTTGAGTTCCAATCTACCACTTCCAATTCATATGACCTTAGGTAAATCACTCCCCTTCATGCAAAGTAGTATTATTACTGCCTACCTCACAGAGTGTTGTGATTATAACAATGAATCACTACTTAGTACAATGCCTTATACACCATACATGTTTAAGAATAGTTACCAGTTTTAATTATTCCTGCCAGATGTGTAAGAACCCCAAATATCATTTTAAGCAGCGGTTTATGATGAACCTAGGGCAGTGATGGCGAACCTTTTGAGCTCGGCATGTCAGCATTTTGAAAAACCCTAGCTTAACTCTGGTGCCGTGTCACATATAGAAATTTTTTGATATTTGCAACCCTAGTAAAACAAAGACTTATATTTTTGATATTTATTTTATACATTTAAATGTTATTTAACAAAGAAAAATCAACCAAAACAATGAGTTTGCGTGTCACCTCTGACACACGTGTCATAGGTTCGCCATCACTGACCTAGGGAGTATCCCCAAGAGAACTTTGAAAACTTGTGATGCTGAAGCCTCGATCAGTGATTTCAACTTCTGATGTTATCAGAATCACCTGGAAAACAAGTCTAGACTGTAAAGGCCTTTAGATAGGATAGGGTAGGATAGGTTGGACTGGTTTCACAAGGTGATTCTGATTCAGACTGAAGTTTTAAAATCATTGCCCGGTCTAGACAAATGAAATCAGTATTTCTGCGGGGGAGAACCCAAGCAGCAGCATTGAAAAAAATTCCTTAGGTAATGTCACTATGTCAATAACCACAGATTCAGACCTACTCCCTCATTATGTGGTTGCAAAAACACTCTAGGTGCTCTCAGTTGAATTGTGGCTCAAATATTTTCTGGAAGAAAAAAAAAACAGTTCAAGAGGCCAGGTCTTATGAAAATATATACTTGAACTATTACTCTAGTTCCTTTAATGATCAAAGAAAATTTTGTACTATAGAAATTTGAGCACTCTCAGTCTTCCACTTAATGAGTTTCGACCCATTGGTTTTTCATGCTTACATGTTAAATAAATTATCCATGTTTTTTCCCATTGATTGACTATAGATGTTGGTGTTTTATGGGCATAGTTGAGAGGCTTCTTATGAAGTATTGGGTTCATATGAGGCATCCTTGAAAGTTTTCCCTACTCATCATCAGCACAACTGGATAAAAAGTGACAATTTTAGGTAAATAATCAGTGCATTTTCCCTGAACAAACCGAAGTAAGCAGTTAATTGGTGCCATTAGCGTGAGACAGAGATTATCATATACCAGCACCACCACTCTTTTCTGCCAACGCATTTCAAATTTGCCCTGGAGATCCAATCAATCTCTCAATGTACTGCTGGACAATTAACAAGGAAGAACATTCCTGTCAATAATGATAGAGCGTTCTGGCAGACATGATGTCAGTTTAAAGCTAAAGAGAGAGCAAGCACCATTTCTAACCACAACACAGAATCTAATGATAAGTTATGATAACTAAGGGTCCATTTCTTATTTGGTGATGGGAGGAAGATTTAAGTGAAACTTTCTTTTGTATATTCAAACACACATGTGTTATCTTATATGTCAGGATGCATCAATTTGATGCTAATCAATCAATATGAAGTTGTTTCATTGTCAGATATTGTCTTACACAAGGCCAAACTGCTGCCTAGTTAGAAATAGCCAAAGGATCCATAAAAAGCCTTATATTTCACGCAGGTCTTCAACATTTGTAGAAACAGGCTAAGGGTTTTCCCTTAAGATATATGAAGGGCTCATAAAGTCGTAAAAAAAGATACATATATTAAGTAATATTGTCAATCTTACCACAATAAACACCAATACTAAATTGTTTCCAATATACTAGGTCATTTTTTCAGCATTTTTTTTCTCTAATATAAAAGAAACAGCAGAAAGCGATAAATGTTAAACTAAGAATTGATGCATTTGAACATATTTGCCTTTGACTAGCACGCTGATGTAAATTCAGCAGCAACTGGTTGTTTGGCACTATGGGTTTGGTTACTGCCAGAGACCAATTCTGTAACTTTCTAATGACTCCACTCATCAATTCAAGTTAGAAAATATTGCTTATATACTATATCAGCGATTTTCAACTGCTGTGCTGAAAGAATTTTTAAAACTTGCAATACCTGAGTATTTAGTAAAGGGCACTGACCTGTTTTTCCTTAGATTTTAAAATAAAATAAAAAAATGGCAATAGCCACCAGAACAATAGCCATCCTATGTGAATAAATCAAAATTATATTTATTTATTTTTGTCAGATAAGCAAAGACTTTATTTTTTGGTGTGCCACAGAATTTTAGTAATTATTTTATGTGTGCCATGAGATTAAAAAAAGGTTGAAAATCACTATTTATATGTCAATTTCCATGAAGACTGTGGTATTTCATTGGGAAACATGAAAAAGAACTTGTCCTCAGTGAGCTTAGTGTGTTGAAAGGAAAATAAGCATAAATAAAACATAATCAATTATAATTCAGAGAGAGAGAGAGAGAGAGAGAGATGGTATTGGTAGAGACGTGTATTTTCTGCTATTGTAAACACAGGAAAAACATTCAATTCTTAAGCCTCAGTGAGACTTCACAAAGAGAGTGGCATCTAAACTGAGGCCAAGAGCTCAAGTACAAGTTGAAATTAGCTAATATCATTTTGGATTAAGATATGTGCTTGAGTGTGTGTCTTGGGGTGCATCAAAGGGTAAAGGCATTTTGGGAATAAATTGGCACCAAGAAAAATCCCACCTGATAGATGGGTTGTTGAACATTCAGAAAATGGCAAGTATCCTGTAAATATGTGAGAAGGACAAATGGGAAAGTATGCTATCATCTGATAATGATAATCACCTCATATGAAGGGAATCCTCAGCACAGTATAGTGACTGTGGGTAAATTACCAAAAGAGCCCCCTTCTGGGTGGATCATGTTTTAAGTAAGGTAGGATGCAAAGAGAGAAGAAGTGAAGGATATGAGAAGAAAAAGGAGAATTATAGATAGTGTGCTGCCCTTGAGAAGAAGAGGGTTGATTGAACTCTAAGATATAGATGGAAGGATTTGTCCTTATCTAAACAAAAACCAACAATTCTGTTTTGACAGAAGAAAAGAGGGAAAGGATAAATTTAGATGGAAGTATGTTTATTGCATTTATTGAACATTCAACTTTTGGCATTCTGCTGAACATTTTTTCTACATTATTTTATTTAATCCTTGCAGCAGTGCACTTCTTTATTTATACTTTAACATTTTGAAAATCATAATAAGTCTTTTAACAGAGACTGAAAGGACTGTGCCAGTCTCCTGCAGGTGTTGAATATAGACTATGTGACCTTAACTCTACATAGAAAATACCTGTTCACCTGATTGTCTCAACATTGGTTAATTCATTCAAATATTATTGAACACTTAATGTATGCCAACCACTTAATTCTGGAGGAAAAAAAGGAATAAAAGTGAAAAGCTCTGGCTCTCCTGTACTAATTGGAAGAGAGAAAATATACACTCAAATCTACACTAATGAAAGAGAAAGATGCAAATTGACTGTACCTTTGTGATGCCCACCAGCCAATCATGAATGAGTATGCAAATTAACCCAACAAAGATGGTGGGTTAATTTGCATATACAGGCACTGAGCAGCTGGGGGTGGAAGAGATGCTTGCGTCATCACCATGGCAACGACACAGGCATTCCACTCCACCCCAGCCACTCTGGGCCTCTGGGCAGCATGGGAAGGCAGAAAGGTGGCTCCAGAACAGAGTGAAGGCAGAAAGGCAGCTCTGGTTGGAGCGAAGGCAATGCCGTCAGCCAGGGGAAGGAAAGCCCATTCTTGCATGAATCTTCGTGCATCGGGCCTCTAGTAAATGTATAAATATGTCAGATGTAGCTAAGAATTATAAAGCGAATTAATAAAAGCATGATGGGGGGTGAGGGCAAGTCTTGGGGGGGTAGGGGAAGCTGGGAGGAGGTCAATGTCGGGGGGGGGAAGGAGACATATGTACTACTATTTGTAATACCTTAAACAATTAAATAAATAGATAGATAAAATAAAAATGAATAATAAAAAAAGAAAAGTATGATGTTTAAGAGTATAGGGTAGTCAAAGAAGGCTTCTTTGATAGGATAGCATATGACAAGAAACCTGAAGGAAATAAGGGAATGAGCCAGCATTTTAGCTATGGAAAAGGCAAGTACAAAGACACTGGCATAGCATTAAGCTAGTTATATTTGAGGGATACCAAGCCTACCAGTGGCCTGGGGTGAAGTAAAGTGAAGGCTATATTTGGAAACAAAGAAAGATAAAGGACAGCCAAGATGGCCATGGTAAGGAGTTTGAATTTGTTACTTGTATTCATAGAGTGTAAACATTGTTGAATTTTAGACTTAAATATATTATATGTAGATGCCTAATGAACTTAAACTTTCTTCAAAAGACTGCAGTATAATGCCTCACTGAAAAGATAAGGTATTCTGTATGTAAAGAAAAATGAAAATATGCCTGGAGACAAAGATTTACTCCAAGTGAAGAAAATATTTCTTTCAGGTTGAAATATTATACTTCTATATTTTATTATAAAGCAACAATATATTCTTAAGTACTTAAGATGCATATTGTTTTATCATTGAAATAACTACCAAATTGTGACCAATCAGACAGGAGAAATACACTTAAAATGAGTAGATATTATCAAATTCCTCTGAAGGGATTTTGAAGAACTTTCAAAGTGACTGATTCTTGGAAATTTAAAAAATATATATATGTATTGATTTCAGAAAGGAAAGGAGAGGGAGAGTGATAGAAACATCAATGATGAGAGACAATCATCGATTGGCTGCCTCCTGCATGCCCCACACTGGCATAGGCCCTGACTGGGAATCAAATGGTAACCTCCCGGTTCATAGATCAACAATCAACCATGAGTCCTTCCAGCTGGGCTAATTCTTTTTTTTTTTTAATATATTTTTATTGATTTTTTACAAAGAGGAAGGGAGAGGGATAGAGAGTTAGAAACATCGATGAGAGAGAAACATCAATCAGCTGCCTCCTGCATACCTCCTACTGGGGATGTGCCCACAACTAAGATACATGCCCTTGACCGGAATCGAACCTGGGACCCTTGAGTCCGCAGGCCGACGCTCCATCCACTGAGCCAAACTGGTCAGGCCTGGGCTGATTCTTAGAAATTGAGGGATGAGTACTGGGGTGCTAAATGTTCATCTGTTAAACTTTCCAGCTGACTTTTAAGAGAGGATGCTAAACTTCCAGTGTTTGATAATTAAATTTAAAAACTTAATATACCTTGAAACCACACTCTCAATTTCAAAGATGCAAAATAGTTTATAAGAAGTAGTCTGTTTTTATGAAATTAGGCCTAACTATCAAAGGCCAAAAAATAGTTAAAAATCTTTAGATTCAGAATGTGAAGAAGACTTAATCTTACAACTTGAGATGCTGAAAAGTAACATGGTAGGCCTTGGTATAGCAAAATGCATGCATTTTTCATTCACTTAAGAAAATGTAAATTTAAGGTAATATTTATCATTTTATAAAATTCCTATTAAATAGAGTTGAATATTGTAATTAAGTGGTTTCTTAAAATAGAGGGTTTTGTTTTTTTTAGCATTAACTCCATTTTGCATACACAGAAGTGAAAGCTAAGATAAACAGTTATTTGCCTAAGGTTGGGTGCTTGTTCGTTGTCAAAGCCTGGATTTGAGCCTTGGCCACACTGAGTCCAAAACCTGTGATCTTGCCTGGATGACGTAGGGAGAAACTAAACATAGATCTTTTGAAATTAAAATGTCAGTGGATGAGTTGATTAATAATATCAGTGAATGGGTTGGTTTAACATAGAATTAGAGAGCTGGAAAAATATTAGTTAAATATTAGAAATACCCTTTTCAATGGATAATATGCAAATGCTCATTATTAATACTTCTAATGAAAGTAAACTGCAGATCCTAGACAGTGCTAAATTACAAGAATCAATTGCTCTTCCATTTACCAGAAACTCATAAATGTCATACATATCCACACACACACACACACACATATATATAGATACATATATTTTTAGGAAGAGACATAATAAATGGTATCTAAGAGCTCTATGGAAAAAAATTTTAAACTTTAAATTACTTTTTTAAAAGACCGAAATAAGTAGAGAGAGATACTATTTTCACGAATAGAAATAATCAATGTGATGAAGAAATTTTTCGTAAAATGATCTCTTAGATTCAATGATATTCTCATCAAAATTCCAAGAATATATTTTAAGAAACTTTAGATGCTTAGAAAAATTTTATATAAAAAAGAACAAATAGCCCTAACTGGTTTGGCTCAGTGGATAGAGCGTCGGCCTGTCGACTGAAGGGTCCCGGGTTTGATTCCGGTCAAGGGCATGTACCTTGGTTGCGGGCACATCCCCAGTAGGGGTTGTGCAGGAGGCGGCTGATCGATGTTTCTCTCTCATCGATGTTTCTAACTCTCTATTCCTCTCCTTTCTTCTCTGTAAAAAAATCAACAAAATATATTAAAAAAAACAAGTAGGTGAGGGCACTTTCCCAATTATTAATGTTTATAAATCTGTAGTAATGAAAACAGTAAAGTATTAGCACAGGATGCATAAAATGTTCAATGAAGCAGATTAAAGACCCCAAATATATACCTCTATAATATGTGAAAACTTGACATTTTAGAGAGATGACATTGCCCCCTATTGGGAAAAGAACAATTATTTAATAAATGGTGCTGGGACTATCGGTTAGCCGTAGGATAAAAAACAAATCTTGACTCCCACATCACATAAAAACAGAACTCAGTTCTAGTTGTATTATTTAAAAGCGAAAGCATGTATTTAAATATTTTGAAGGTAGTATTGCTGAGTGCTACTGTGATATTTGTACAAGGAAGAATTTATTTTTTTTTAATATATTTTATTGATTTTTTACAGAGAGGAAGGGAGAGAGATAGAGAGTTAGAAACATTGATGAGAGAGAAACATCAATCAGCTGCCTCCTGCACATCTCTTACTGGGGATATGCCCGCAACCCAGGTACATGCCCTTGACCGGAATCGAACCTGGGACCTTTCAGTCCGCAGGCCGACGCTCTATCCACTGAGCCGAACCGGTTTCGGCAACTTTTTTAAAACTTACAAAAGGCGCCCTAACTGGTTTGGCTCAGTGGATAGAGCGTCAGACTGCGGACCGAAAGGTCCCAGGTTCGATTTCGGTGAAGGGCATGTACCTTGGTTGCGGGCACATACCCAGTAGGAGGTGTGCAGAAGGCAGCTGATCGATGTTTCACTCTCATCGATGTTTCTCTCTATCCCTCTCCCTTCCTCTCTGTAAAAAAACCAATAAAATATATTTTTAAAAAAACTTACAAAAGGCACTAACAGGGAAAGAAAAGATTGATAAAGTACTTTAACATTTAGAACTTCCATTCATCAACAGTGATCATTAAAAGTGAGAGAAGTCATAAACTGGGAGAAAATGTTGCAACACATGTAACTCTCAAAAGGCTATTTTAAAAAATAAGTACACCTATAAATCACTAAGAAAAAAACAGTGGAAAATAGGCAAAATACACACAAAAAAATTCATTTCAAAGAAGAGGAAACCAGAATGGTGACTTGCAAAACAAGAATAATTAATCAATCTCATTAGTAATCAGGGAAATGCAAGTACAGACCATAGAGAGGGCGTGTAATGTCTGCTAGGTTGGCAAAAAAAGAATCCTGATGATACCATGTAAAGACGGTAAAGATGTAGATCAGGGGTAGGGATCCTTTTTCTGCCAAAGGACATTTGGATATTCATAACATCATTCTCAGGTCATACAAAATTATCAATTTAAAAATTAGCCTGTTATATTTGGTCAAACATTTAATTAGCTCACTCCTAATGCCTTGGCAGGGCCAGAACAAATGATTTCAGCCTGCAGGCCGGACGTTCCCCACCTCTGATGTAGATGAATGGGAACTCATACATTGCTCGTGGGAAAAAAATTTTCATTACATGGTAAAGGTGACTATTCACATACATTATCCTTCACAATTTCACTCCTGGGTATTTGACACAGAGACCTTCTTACACACACACATCAGGAAACATGTACCTGAATGTTTATAGCAGGATTATGCATTATAACAAAAAGCTGGATATAATCTCAATGTTTAACAATAAAAGAAAAGATAGATTCTGGGATATTCACACAAATATATCATGCAGCCATGAACAACTATGCTAGGCAACTTGGAGCAATCTTAGAAATGCCTTGTTGAGTTAATGAAGCAACAGGCAGATGACAAACACTATACCATCCTATTGGGCTAAAAAAACAAGAAACAAATAAGAAAATAAATCTAATGAACTAAAATAAACTCATAAACAAAAAAAGAAGCATAGATAAATGGAACAGACTGACAGCTGTTAGAGGGGAGGGGAGAAGGGAGAATGGATGAAAGAAAGAGAACAGATTAGCCAAAAAAACATATATGCATAGCCCATAGACACAGACAACAATTTGCTGATAGCTGGTTTAGGCCCGATGAGGGCCAGAAGGAAGGGGGGTAGGGGGGATGCGGACGTCTCTAACTGTGTCAACAATAACAATAAAGAAAAAAATAATAAAAATATATTTGGAGCAGATCTCACCCACCTAATGTGCATATGAATCTCTAGGGGATTTTACTTAAATGCAGATTCTGGTTCAGAGGACAGGGGTGGGGGGGGGCACGTAGCAGGGCTGAGGTTCTGTATGTCTAATAAGCTTGCAGGTGACCCCAATACTACAGGTTTGCAGACCACACTTAAGTTGCAAGGTTTTAGAGGTTACATAGATATGTGACATTTTATGAAGTTTTAAAAAATCGATTGTTACAAAATTCACAAAATTTAGGTTGTTATTTGGTAAGCAGGGAATGAAAGATGGTCAATAGGTGAAGGAAGAAGCTCACAGGTAGATGCAATGTGTTGATAAGACTGTGGTTCATAAATAATATGTTCTATAACCTATACACTCCAAAAATTATTTTGTATATAATGAATATAGTATAATAAAAACATAAACATCCACAGGCAATGAATCCACATTATGACCAGCAGAACAGATAAAACTGAGGGGGGTAGGAACAGGCAGTGGGCATGTGGAACAAATATTCCATCTGCAGAAGAGAAAGCTGCAGGCCATTTGTAAACACTCTGTATTTGTAAGCTCCCCAAATTAAGTCCCTAGACAAACTCTTAAAACTGTGGCAGCATAAAAAAATATAGGGAATCCAAATAGAGTTCTGAGCTAAAAATAATTGCAAACTTCTTTAGAATACAATTGATCCTCATTTCAAAGTATAGCTTTTAAATCAACACTGAATTTGGGTAAATATTTTTGTGAAAAGGTATGTGTAGTTCCAAATGCAAAGTGAATCTACCCTATTCTTTCTCTATGATTTGTCCTTTCTCAACACACATATTATTCATAAATACACGGTCCCCGCAAAAAGGCATAAGCACTTTAACAGCTATCAGCTGAAAATGAAATGTATTCTAGTAAACACTGCCTTTATAGTTATTCAAAGTGTGTGTAGACATTTTTGGGGACACCCTGTATTTACCCCATATATCTTCATTTCCAGGAAGTTTCCTTCCTAAGATCCGGAAGGATTTTAATAGTTCAAATATCTGCCATTAAAATATAATGTTCCTCATCATCTATCATTTTAGAAATCAGCAAACATCACAACAGGGATTGGTAACAACCAATAAGAACTCTGGATAGTTGCCTAAAGATCAAGAAGTAGAGATAGCAGAAAAGAAAGCAGAATTAAAATAGTTTAAAATAAAAGATGCATGGGGCCGAGAAAAAGATGTTCTATCTTCTCATTCTCCAAACTGTTTTGGTGTATAAAAAATGTGATACATCGCAAATCAGGCCACTCACTTAATGTCTAACTGCTCTAAGAGGTAAAATTATCTATACTAATAAAGGGTAATATGCTAATTAGACCAGACATCCTTCCAGACGTCCCTCCAGACAAAGCCACAGTGGTGGGGGCCAAGGCAGAGGTGGTTAGAGGTGACCAGGCCATCAGGGGAGGACAGTTAGGGAGACCAGGCTGGCAGGCAGAGTGGTTAGGGGTGAGCAGGCAGGCAGGCAGGTGAGTGGTTAGGAGCCAGCAGTCCCGGATTATGAGAGGGATGTCTTACTGCCGGTTTAGGCCCGATGTAGGATTGGGCCTAAACCAGCAGTCGGACATCCCCTTAGGGGTCTTGGAATGGAGAGGGTGCAGGTTGGGCTGAGGGACCCCCCTACCATGCACAAATTCCATGCATTGGGCCTCTAGTAAGACAATAAAGAGCAGAATACCTAAATTTCAGTGACAACGAACACTTTTGTAGTTTACTATGAGCCAACCGTAGTTCTGACTGCTTTTCAGGATTTAATTTATGATCCCCACTGTACATATAAGGAAACTGAGACACATAGGAAGTAGTAACTTATCCAAGGTCACAAATATATCATGGGTAAAGCCAGGGTTACAGTTCACACTGCGGCTTGCAGGGCTCTTGTTCTAAACCAGTGTTCCCTGCAGCCTCTCTGAAGTCCCAGGATCTTACCCTCTATTCTCATGTCCAATTTCCTCATAAATAAAATAGAACATAGGGTTAACAGGACATGTAAAGGAATGAATTAACTTGAATCTCCCAAAGTTGTGTGATTTGGGGGTGAGTTTTGAAACTTTGCTAAGCCTAGTTTCCTCATCTGTGAAATACAACAGTGACAAAATAAACATGATAGCATTTTGTAAGAATTAAATAACGTAATTCAAGCATTTAATCCAAGGCCTGTCATTTTATGCACTCAGTAGAATTTGCTGCTACTGTATTGTTGCTATGATGATGATGATGATGGTGGTGATTAAATGAGATTATAAATTTAAACCCAGATTTGTCTTTACTCAGGATCTTGTACAAAATACTGCACAATTCCATATGCACGCATGCACACACACACACACACACACACACACACACACACACTCACATTTCCTTTTTATTGCTTTCTCCCTCCTTTATCTCCCTGAATCAAAAAGCAATTAAGTTTTGGAAACACAGTGAAAGAAACTCCAGCAGGCACCCAACTCTCAGGTGCCCAAAATAGAAACCTACAATAGATAAGGGAAGGAGAAATTGCTCCCACTTTGCAGGAATAAAGCCATTCTAGGACTGACTGTTCAAATTTAATTCATTAGTCTCCAAGGGGTCTGAAGATACTCTTAGATAATTATCCAAGACCACCAAATTCAGAGCCTACTGTAGCTATAGCTGATATTAATTGTAAGATGATTAAGTTCAATTTATTAAATGAAATGGCCTTTTCTCAAGTGATAACTAATATATTATTTTTCAGCAGTATCATAAATGACTCTTAAGACCTGAAGTAAACAAGACTTCCAAGAAGCTGTTTGTATTGAGGGAAGACTAGTTTCCTAATCTGTCCTCAAGGAATGCATGTTCCTTCCCTGTGGAGCACACTCACAAGCTAACTTGAATTGCGATCAGTTATTCCCTTTCATTGGGAATGCAAAACAAATGAAATAATGCATTAACGTTTGGGGAAAGGATACTGTTTCTTTTGATAGACTGTAAAAATGGAGTAGAAGAAAGTAAGAACCAGGAGAAGAAAAAATACAATTCATAATTACAGGCAGGCTCTCCAATATGTTATTAACATTTTTTAAATGTTTGCTTGCTTACTCTATCTACCCAATGACATGAGATTTTATTTATTTTAAACAATGTAGTTTTGACATAGTATTTGGCGGGAGAAGAAGAAGGAAATGAGCCATTATTTTCCTCAGTATGACACCACCATTTTAAAATAAATGGAAAATTTATGGTCTAATTTACTAAGGCTGAGTAATTTCTCTCCCCACTGCCCACCCCTGGCTTGGTGCATGGAAAACAGCATATTTTCTTCATGCATAAATAATGGAAATATCAACTTCTGAACACAATGAACTGTTCAGAAAGCTTTGGGGAGTAAAGCAAATGTAGATCTAGATTTATGGGCAATGGCCACCATGCAGGTTCAAAGATGTGGACTGATTGACCAATTATAAACCATGCATTGGATTTATTAACTCAGTTCTTCTTTGACGTTGGTCGAGTAACCCATAAATGATGAAGGCATTCAGTCAAAATGGCCAAACCAATAATCTTATTGAATTGAAATAATATTTTTATTTTAAAAAGTATGTCATTCATCATCATTGTTAAGAGAATGGGCAGACCACCAGAAAGCCCTGAGTTTCAGTTCCAGCTCTGAGACTTTAGATGTGTAACCATATGTAAGCTACATCAAGTGTCAGTTTTCATCTATAATATCGGGAGGATAATAGAACCAACTTTGCAAAGTTACTGTTAGGATTAAATGAGGTAATAGATGCAAAATGCTCAGCTTAGTATCTGGCACATAAGTAATATATGTATACATAACTATATACACATATAGACATTATTTTACATATGTATATATGCAATACTTATATGCACATACAATGCATATAATTTATAGATAATTAAGAAATGAGGAAAGTAAAGAAACCAAACCCATCACAGTATCATGTTAGGTGCTGAACACTTAAAAATTATGAGCTACACCCAAGTAGTAATTAAGTAGGACTGTGCCTTTAAGTCAGCAATGAGTATTTTAGTGAGAAAATACCTGCTATACCTTAAAACTGAAACTAGTTTTGCCTATTGCTCTGCTTTGTTTCTATTTTTATTTCTGCTCTGTATCTGTTTTTTGGCATATGGAGAACAAGGAAGAAAACTAACATTTACTGGGGACCTACTGACACGTTCTAATAGGTATTTCATTTATACTCAGCAATTGATAGGCGGGCCTTTTGATCAGGTCGGTATTATTAGTCCTACTTCATAGATGAGAAAGAGGTGCCCTAAATCATGGGCCAAAATGTTACACAACTAGAAAATATTGCAACCCAAATTCTGCCCCTTATTTATCTACTTCTTCTACGTTTTTAAAGAAATTTACAGATCTAGTATTTGTCAGGTTCCTATCTGTTTTTAATTTGGAATCTATTTCTTTAGGGAAACTATGCTAGATAAACTAGCTAGCTCATTAGCCAGGAAAAGTGGTATTTTTCTAAACCAGCCTATTAATCCAAAATAAAAACACCGTATATTGCAATAAAACAGAGGTTGGCAAACTATGGCTACAACACACATCCAGCTTATCCCCTGCTTCAGTAAACCATGTTTTATTGGGGCCCAGCTACATCTGGTCGTTTACTGATGTCTACAAACGCTTCCATGCTGCAATGGGAGAGTTGAGTGGCTGTGACAGAGACTGTATATCTTACAAAGTCTAAAATAGAGGGGTGGACAAAAGTAGGTTTACAGGTGTGAATACATGAAACACAGTTTATTATTGTATTATTATTTATTAATATATTGTTTATTTGTATTGCAACTGGATTGCCTTTACCTACTTGTATTTACTGATTCTTTATAGAAGCAGTTCAATGACTATCAATAAAACGTTAAAAATACTAGATGAAAAGCTATGTCGCTAACAAACCACCATTTCTAACATTCTCTCTATGAGGAAATACTCCCTGTTGTGATTGGGCAATAGTGAGGCAGGTCCCTGAGATGATTTCAGTAGCTTCCAAGTCAGCCCAGAAGAGACCGAGCGGATGAGAGGCTGTGTGAAATCCAGGGCATATTTCTGACTTAGGCTGACCCCAAAGGAAGAGCTTATTTGCTCACAACTCCCAGCTGCCCAGCGCAAATGAAGATACTGCTCGCCTTTTGTCTTCGGACTTTCCTTGCTACACCCTTTTCCCCTGAGCTAAAACTTCTCCCAGGTCCTCCTTCTTTACTGGACTTCCCCCATCCCTTTTGAAAGATCAAAGCCTTCCCACCTTCAAACCAAACAATCTTGCAAAGCGTTAAGGAATGTGATTATTACTTACCCTTCACTGAAACTGACTTATTTACAATATTGTGACTTTTCAAAGTTCTTGCTTTCTTTATTTTTTCTTTCTGTTGGTGAAACTAACAACTTTGAAATTATGTACTTTTAGGCCATATCCATGTGAAAGAAAAATTTCCAGTTCCTCATCCACATTATACCTCATACTAACTCGGAAGGTAATCTATAAACATACTTAGAAGATATTAACTAAAAGGCCAAATAATTTGCTCATGTGTGCAAAGGAAGGTATGAAACAAAGAAACTCAACGTTTTTTAAAGAAAAGATGGACTTACTTTTGAAAATGTTGCTTTTGATTACTGGTTACTGTTTCAGTGGAAGCACCGTGACTCCAAAATTTTCATCAACACAAAACTGAAACACTTCTGGTAATTATTATAATTTCTACTTAAAATTTAATTTTCCTTTTATCTTTCTTCAGTGCCATTTCTGATAGCTTAATGAATAAGCTAGAACCTAAAAGTAAAAACCTTCTCAAGATTTTCTTCTGGGTTTGTCCTGGAAACTACCTAAAATATGGTCCATGATTATCTACTTTACTTACTATGAACTGTAAATACAGTAACTACATGGTCCAAACCAAGAATTGGGGTTCATAGTCTGACAGGTCTCTAGGAAATGAAAACTATTATTATTTGTTATTGAGATAAATATCATTATATTAGTTTCAGGTATGCAGCATAATATGTACATATTATGAAATGATGACCACTATAAGTTCAGTTAATATCCATCACCACATTTGGTTACAATATTTTTCTTGTGGTAAGGACTTTTAAGATTCAATCTCTTAGCAACTTTCAGACATACAATATGATATTATTAACTTTAGTCACCATGTTGTACATTACATCCCCAGGACTTATTTATTTTAAAATTGAAAATTTGTACCTTTTGATCATCTATACCAATTTCGCTTGCTCAACCACCCCTTACCTATGGCAACCACCAATGTGTTCTGTGTAACTTTAAGTTCAGGATGGATTATTTGTACTTAGAATTATTTTCCCAAGTTTAGAATGTAGGACAACCATAACTATAGAGTTATTCTTATGTATTCCCTACAGTTGTTCTTTTAGCTAAATGGGGAAGATTTGTATAATCCATGGAGGAGGTCAAAGGAGGAAAAAAGTGACAGACTTCTGTAATAGTTTCAACAATAAAAATAAACATTCTACATCTATTTTCAAAAAATAATTTGGGAACCTTGACTAAGAATTAGTTCAATCCATGATGCAGAAAATAATCATTAGAATATATTTAAATATAATACAAAGTGGTGGATATTTCCTGTATTTCTTTTTTATCTACATGTTTAATCATATTCATTATTTCTTATTGTATTTTATCCTTAGTTCACATTTGGCCATTATCTTTTTGTGCTGACTCTTTTAAGTGAATTAATTGACTAGGACATGAACGTGTATAAACAAAAATTACCAAGTATGTTGAATTAAATACATTAATAACAGCTTAGACTATTTCTTCTCTTTGATTTCTTATATCTAAACATTCCTGAGTCTTATCAACTCTTCTTAAACTGTATCTTCTACAGTCATCACTTATTTTTCCTTCCTACTTCCAAAATTATGGTACAAACCTTCACCACTTCACTCCTAGATTGTTGTGACAGATTTCTAATTTAGTATTATCCAAAAAGTGGTCGGAAAACCACTGAAATCAGAATCATTTGTTAAAATGAAGATTAAGGGCCCTCTCCAGACTTAATCAGAACTTTGCGGTTAGGTCCAGGAATCTGCAATTTTAACAAGCTACCTTGGTGGACTCTTAAGCACATTAAAGTTTAAGAACCAGTTTTCAAACTGCTTTCTTCCTTTCTCATCTCTCTCTAGTTTCAAGAAATCGTGCACATTTTTATCAGAGTAATCATTCTAACATATTGTCCTTGTCCTTCTACTTCCCTGTAGAAAACCATCCATGATTCTTCATCATTCTCAGAATGAAGTCCAAATGTCTTAACCTGCCAATCGAGGATCTGCACAATATGGTCAGGAACTCCTTTACAGTTCCCCGCCACCTCCCAAAGATGACAAGCTAATTCCTAGTTTCATGCATTCAAATCAATTTTGAACCACCCCCTGCCCCCAGCTTGGAACAGCCTCCACTGATCCAACTCTAACTCATTCATAATTCAATCCAAAACAAATCAATTACAAGTTTTTCCACAGTGACTTCTTTGGTCTTTATAAACTCATATCATTTATTGTTCATACTATTCATATGAAACTTAATCATAGACTGCCTGTGCTGCCTCTTGAATTATCATTTAAATTTTAATGTGAGTATGCATGTCTCATTTTGTACACCTTGATCATGAAATTTCTGAAGGTAAAAATACTGTGTATCCAACTGTGTTTTCCAGTATACCTATAAACAATGAATAAATGCTTTTGAAATGACTAAATGAATAAAAATTGGCTAAGACTCCTATGATTTAAACAGTTATATGGCTGATTCAGCTGATTGTTTTGGCATTGCATATATTCAGCATTAAGAGACTCCCATATTTTATGAGCTTTCACTTCTCTCATTTTCATATGCCAAAGAGCTATTCATGACAACTGAATTAACTCCAAAATACCAGTAATAGAAGCATCAGCAGTTTGGTTCAAATATTTGTATAAAGATCTTGCTGGATGGTTAAATGGGGCTGTAGAACTTGAAGTTTTAAGCTTCATTCTGTCCATGTTATATCTACTCACACAATCACAAAATGCCTCATTTCTTCGTTACTCTCAAGACCCCAAAGAGATGTTGGTAATGTACTTACATGATTTCCATGTAACCACAAACCCCAGATTCACCATTGGAAGCAATTATATCCATGATACTTACCAATATCTCCTTGCCTCCAAAAGATTTCCATGTTCAAAACACAAATTTGGATTTTACAATGTAGTAGAATCCTGGAACAGAGCTGGGGTCCTCACTAGCATCTGCCAGGGATAGCAAGATAGCTGGGGGATTACCATAGCAGCATTGATGGACGTTAGGACTGGCTCATCTGTTTTATCAGAATCTAAGGTCCACTTTAAACACTTTAAAACAATTAGAGCTATCTTCATGATTCTCTGGACAATAACTGATAGATTCTATATCTGAATGGTCATTTGATGAGATCTAATTTATAATACAATCCATTTTTAGATGTTTAAGTATATTATGTATTTATTGTATAACAGTAATGTATATGTACTTATTTTCTATGACCACATAGCCAAACTCTATATTTGAATGGGTAATTTATTTTTTGATCAATTGTAACTCTTTTAAAGCTTTATAAGGCTCACAGTTTTTTATTATTTCTAAAATTTTCATAGAAGTTTCCCCCAAGCAATAAAGTACAAAGGGAGGCTTTGGAGGAATAAAAAATTTATGTTCAAATTTCAACTCTGCCACTATCAGTGTGAATCTGTATGCTGTCTTCACTCTTCTGAAGTAATTTCTCTAAGATGTTATTTTAAAAGGAATAATTCCTACATCAAAGAATTGTAATAAGGATATAATAACACATGAATGCATTGACACAGCACTTGCCATGCACATAGTTATTTATTGTCTGCTTCTCCCCAAACTCAATGAGAAAAAAGTCTGATGCATAGTAGATTCCCCCCAAAAAATTAATTGAATTAATGTAATTAACCTGTGTTTCTGATAAGAAAAATTGATTTTCTATATTTTAACATAACTCATGTAACATACTTAAGCAAAATATTTCATTAAAAGGAAAACATCAAGAAACCAGTCTTTTCCTTTTCACATGTAGGAAAGCAAGATGGTACTTGGTGATGGGAGGTACATGTCAGTAACAAACTAAAAAACATATTGTGATTAATATGTTTATCACAGAGTAGTCTAACAAGATAAAAAACACCTGGGCATGTTACCCTGATGGCCTATGAAGATTAGGTCAGGTAACCTGGTGTTTGTTTAATGACCCATGATGATCCTAGAGGGGAGCCCATATTTGTTGGGTTCTGCATTCTTAGGTCCCTCTTGGTTTTTAATCATTTATACAAATATGAGAAGTAACAGGGATTATATTCATCCAACAGATAATTATTGAGTACCAACTAACTGCCAGGAAATGTTTTAGTCACTGGGGATATAGCAGTGAACAACACGATCAAGGCTGTAATGGAGTGAGATGAACAATAAACATGCAATAAATATAAAAGCAAACACTCCAGAAAGAAGACAGTGAGGCACACTACTCTGAGAATTCTACATAATGGATATGCTAGCAGGTTACTGAAGCCTGCTTTAGATTGGGTTGCCAGGGAAGACCTCTCTGAGCAAGTGACCTTTAAGCTGAGACCAAAATGACATGAAGGAACCAGGGATACAAACATCAGAGAAGAATAATTATAGAGGGAACAGCTAGATATGTATGGCAGTTCTAAAGAAGGGCTTGGGCAGTTTTAATAAACAGACATCAAGCCACGGCGGATGAGGGTAAATGAAACCAGCAATTATTCAAGGGTGTGAGGAATATTTCAATTTTTCTTATTGTGATATGAAAGGTGTTAGATGAGATAATTGCCAAGGATCATTTTCTACTAAAAGTATTTTTTCAAAATTTCAGTGGTCAAGATGTTTCTTTTAGTCCCAAATGAAATCTTGATGAAACACTCTGTTTTTCAAGTCCTGTCATAGGAAATCCCCAAGCCTGAGCAGCTGCACTTCTGACCCCATGAGGCTGCGGATGTGGCAGTTGGTATAATATTCTATGTTTAGAAAAGCCAAACACGGCTTCATCCATGTGTGTGAGAGAGCCAGACAAACATGTTTGAATTTCGTATTAATAGACTTCCATTGGAGAAAGAAAAAACAAAACACCCAAAGATATAAAAACGTTACACATAAAAGTAAAGTAAAGCTTATTTTCTTTCCTGTAGTCCAGAACCTTAATTATAAACATTAGAGGCTTTGTGGAAACAAGTCAGGTAATTAATTCCGACAGCATTAATTTTCAAAGAGAGGGTAACAAACATGGCGCACATATGTTTGTCTACCTGGGGTATTACATGTATATTTATCTATAAAAATTCTGAGTTAGAATTGATATATTGGCTCGCACTTGTGCAAATCAGCTATAAAAATAGCTTAGTTGTGCTTGAAATACTTAATATTTCAAAGAGAATATAACATTTAGTGGAACAAATATAAAATGTTAATGCTGGGATAAAGAACAATAATAGCCGTAAAGGATGATAACAGGAATGTCGGGATTTTTTTGTCACGAAGTAGTAGTTTTTAAGAGACATAATTTGTCCCCTACTATATCCACTGTCAAAAATCATATAATAATAAGCCATTAAATAATATTTCTATTACATCTTTTTTAAAATATAGTTTAAGGATAGGCTGGGCTACCTTGGATATAATGTATACCATTTTCTATAGAAATTCATAGACTTGACATAGCGACTCCCACTTGTGAAAATCAGCTATACAAATTATTTAATTCAATACTTATTTATTGAATAAATATAATCACTACATGTCCTAGGTACTAGAGTATGTCATCAATATAACAAAATTCTGTCATTCTTGGAATAGACAAATAGCAAATAAACATATATTCTATCAGGTGATGATAAGTTCTATATAGAAAAAAAAGGTGTGGGGAATAAGGAGTGTAGGAGAGCGGAACATGCAGTTTTATATAATCTGGCCAGGAAAGTCCTCTATGACAAAGTGGTATTTGAACAGAGCTGAGAAAAACTAGGAAAAAGCATTCTAGGTAGATATAATTGCCTGTGCGAAGTCCCTGAGGCAGAGCAGGGCAGGGCAGGGCAGGGCAGGGCAGCAAAAAGGCCTGTGTGATTGGAATGGGCTGAGTGAATGAGAAACCAGAGGAAATAAGGTTGGGGGAAGGACTGCGTATGTTTTGGGGGAGAAGTTTTGGCTCCGACTCAGAACGAGATGGAAGCCTTTGACAGCTTTTGAGAAGAAGAATGACATGGTCTCACTTACAGCCTAAGAGGATCATGCTCTGGCTGCATGTTGAAAACAGACTGTGGAAGGCGCAAGTGTGGAGGTAGCAATACAAGGCGGGGAGCTGGTCCAGTCATTCACCTGAGAGATAACGGAGACAAGGCGGAAGGAGTTTCAGGGAAGCGAACGAAGGTAAGAACAGCTAAGGGTTAGGTATATGTTGCTGGATGTCTGTAGTGTGTCCAAAGAGAAAAGAAAAGAAGCCAACCCTGTTTGGTCTTAGCTACTGGGATTGCGGTGCTGCTATTTAGGTGAGGCTGGGGGAATGAGGGGACAGCAGATTTTGGGGTTATAAATCTGGAGTTTATTTTAGGGCAGATTAAGTTTGAGACACCATTAGGCTTCTAAGAGGAGTATAGAAGGTATAGTGCACTTGTGTTTGTCTATGGGTGATATATATATATATATATCCGTAGAAATTCTGAGTCAGAATTGACATATTGACTCCACTTGTAGTTGGGGCTGGAGAAATACATTTGTGAATTGACAGTCAATGGATAACCAGCTGGGGAGGAATAGAGACAGGAGAAAGTCTGGAGGCTAAATTGGACAGATTAGAAAGAACCAAAAAAGGACAATGGGGAAAGGCCAGTGCATAGGAAGAGGGATAAAAAATCACCCTGGATACCAAGGGAAGGGATAATCCAATTAAACATAGGTTATTTTGTAAAAGGCGAAAGATTTATACGATCTGAAGAGAAACCAGAGTATAATTTTGAAATGTACTATTAGTAACTGACATAAGGTAGTTGCTTGCAAGGACCCAATAGCTTGCTGAGTCTACACTTAGAGAACACAGGGAATAAGCTTTGCAGCAGCTACCGGCTTTAGCAGACCTTAGAAAGGAAAATGGTTTGCCTTCGTATTGCTTGCTTTAGGCGTGAAGTATTTTTGAGCATGGATAGTCTTGGGGGCAAGAAGACCACAATTATATGTGATTTCTGGGATGCAATACAAATAATAAGTATTGTTCTTGCTGTTTTCCTCACAATCATTTGAGATTGAACATCGACTCACACATTTTACCTCACGAGGAACTACGGTATATAGCATTGCATTGTGTTATGATTATATTGATTTTTCCCTTCATAGTTGTGTGATTTACTCTTAACAGGAAATATGAGTACAGAAGATATTTCTCTGAAGGTAATTTTCATTTTTTTATGACACTAATCTCTTTTTGGTGATGTGAATTATCTGGAATATCATCACTCCAGAAGAATAAAGTGTATTTTTTTCATCACATTGATCTAAACCTGAAACACATAATACTATTTCTCTGAAATACTTTTATGTAAATAATTTATCCCCATACATTCTTTCTTTAATTTTCTACTATCCTGAACTCTCTGTAAACAGTTTTTTATATTCTTTACCTCTGCTCATCACCTCACACTGCCCCCAAAATATATGTAGTCAACTACAGAGTATAATCTATGAGAGAGATTTTTTGGAATTTTTATATTTTGGGGAGAAAAGGGTAATGGTAAACCCTTTCCTGGAAACCCTGCCTCATACACCAAGACTTAAGCTAAATTAAAAATAATCTAGGCAAAAAACTCACACATCAATTGAGAAATACTAATTGGCAACTTGCATAACAAGAAAACAAACTACATGAATTAAAAGAATGAGTTATTCTGCTTTTATTATATTTTATCTTCACTTTTTTTAATATGAGGAAATTTTACTTCATGCAACCAATTTCATGCAATTTTTTTTTTAATCCAGGCATACAGTGAACATAAGTAACTGTGGTCAAAATAATATGTGCCAAATGCACTTGTCAAAAGGTAAACTGTGAGGTCCTGGTCAGGTGGTTCAATTGGTTGGAGCGCTGTACCATTTACCAAAAAGTTGTGGGTTCGATTCCTGGTCAGGGCACATACCTAGGTTGCAGGTTTGATCTCTGGTTCGGGTGTGTATGGAAGGCAACTGATTGAGAAAACAAAAGGCAAACTGGGAAGAAATGAGTTTTCCCAGTATGAAATGAATGCATTTAGTAACTGAAATTTGACAAGCCAATTGAATATACATGTAATTCAGTTTTAAAACCATTAATCAAATTGTTGTTTCACTGAATTGTTAACATTGATATTATGTTTGAAATATTTCTAAAAGATGGCTCTGGATATTACCAATGTTTAATAAACTTTTTATAGAATCGCCACAAACAAATTGGGAATATAGTAATTTTTGTAAACCTATGAGACTAAACAGATTACTTCTTAAAGATGTCTTTTATTACATACTGTTAAAGAGAATAGGTGAAGGTCAAATGAGAAGGGAAAAAGCAGTGTATAGATTGACGTCTACGTTGACATCTATCTGTGACATGCTAGCATATTTCAGTAGGGCCTGGTGCTAATGAGGCCAGGCTTGATTTTGAAATATGTCAATTAACCTCATTTTGTTTCATGTTTCCACACTGCAGTCTAACAATCGCCAGCTGACTCACAGCAAAGCTGGTCTCAGTGGGGACCAGGCCTGAGAGTTTGTATGGATCACGCAGCTAGTTCCGGAAAAACAAGTTTAAAGGGTTCTGCCTCCTTATAGCAGTCCATTAATCACCTTCTCTAAGAAATGAAGGGCAATTCATTACTCTTTGAGCCACAAAAGGCAGCGAAATGACATTAAACTTTGATATAGAATGTGTGGGTTCCAGTCCCAATTCTAGAGTCCTTGAATTTGAGACCTGAAGTATATCAATTAAACTCTCTGACTCTTAATGCTCACATTTATTAATTATTCTATATTTAAACTCATTTAGCCTTGCTCTGAATACTGTATTAAAAATACCAAATAAGATGTGACTTGGTCACCCTTGTGTTTTAAGCTTCTGGAAAATAGTTAATATTTGCCAAATAAGTATTTACTGGATAAATTATTAGAATGAATTTGGAACACTGGAGCATACTATTCCAGTGAAACTTATTTAACCTAAATAAGTTTGTATACATTTAAAATAATCTAATATACTTGCCAATATATTATAAATTTTTATATGATAATAAATATGTAACATTTATTAAAATCATATAAAATAAAATGTTACATATTGCATCTTATTTTAATAAATTCTATAACTATTAATGTAATTGAATGTGCTTATGTAGAAGAAAAATACTGTCTTCTAAATTTAATCACTTTCTAAAAAGTAGTCTAATAACCTATGATTTTGTTGTGTGTGTGTGTGTGTGTGTGTGTGTATCTTCAGTTCTACAAAAAGGAGAAAAATGTGGGGTATATTTTTAGGGAAAACAGCATTATATAAAATATTGCTAAAAATATAATTTTCATTTGAAAGAAAATTGTTTTCCAACATGGTCTGGAAAATAAATAACATTAGGAATAAAACCTTTATAGTCAAATGAATTACAGGGATACTTTTTGTCTCTTCTTTAAAATATATATGTTTATGTATGTTATATTTTAAAAAGACACATGATTTTGCAG
Organism: Myotis myotis; assembly: GCF_014108235.1. Lineage (NCBI taxonomy): Eukaryota > Metazoa > Chordata > Mammalia > Chiroptera > Vespertilionidae > Myotis > Myotis myotis. The sequence continues at coordinate 30,779,779 of NW_023416357.1, forward strand.
CAGTTAAATGCCATTTGAACAACCAATTAAAATCAATTATCTTCTTACCTGAAAACTTTTTTTAAAAATATATTTTATTGATATTTTACAGAGAGGAAGGGAGAGGGATAGAGAGCCAGAAACATCAATGAGAGAGAAACATTGATCAGCTTCCTCCTGCACACCCCCCACTGGGGATGGGCCCACAACCAAGGTACATGCCCTTGATTGGAATCTAACCTGGGACCCCTGAGTCCGCAGGCCGATGCTCTATCCATTGAGCCAAACCAGTTCTGGCGTACCTGAAAACTTTTTAAAAATGCTTGAGACTAGGAGAACCAAGATGGCGGCATAGGTTAACGCTGGAGTTTGCTGCTTTGAACAACTACTTCAAAAGTGAAACCAAAAAACAGAAGGGACATCACCCAGAACCACAGGAACGCTGGCTGAGTGGAAGTCCTACAACTAGGAGGAAAGAGAAACGCATACGGACACTCAGAAGAGGCGCAGTGCTGAAGTCAAATTCTGAGGTGCGGAGTGCGCGGAGCAGGCTGGCGGCGGAGGGCGCGGTTGGCATTTTCAATCGGGAGGAGTCGCAGAATCTGAGCTCCAGATCCGGGCGAGTCTTTAGGGACCCAGACTCAAACGGGAGAAGCGGGACTGTCTGGCTTCAGTCAGAGCGAGTGCAGCTTTCTCTCTGAGCTTTGCAGCGGGTGCTGGGACTCAGAGAGGCAGAGCCCCTGGGGACAGGACTGAGAGCCGCCATAACTGCTCTCTCCAGCCCACCCTGTTGATCCTGTGCGACCCGCCCTGCCCAAGCCCTGCACAGAGGCATTTGCCGGATAGCCTCAGGCAAAGGCTAGATTAGCACCACCCTAGAGGACAGAAGTTCTCTCACTGCTGACACAGCTGATTCTCATAGCCACTTGGCCTGGAGGTCAAACCCTCCCTGGAATTAGCTACAACAATCAAGATTTAACTATAAGACTGCGAACAAAGACCACTAGGGGGTGCACCAAGGAAGCATAACAAAATGCGGAGACAAAGAAACAGGACAAAATTGTCAATGGAAGATATAGAGTTCAGAACCACACTTTTAAGGTCTCTCAAGAACTGTTTAGAAGCCGCCGATAAACTTAATGAGATCTACAAGAAAACTAATGAGACCCTCGATCTTATATTGGGGAACCAACTAGAAATTAAGCATACACGGACTGAAATAACGAATATTATACAGACTCCCAACAGCAGACCAGAGGAGCGCAAGAATCAAGTCAATGATTTGAAATGCGAGGAAGCAAAAAACACCCAACCGGAAAAGCAAAATGAAAAAAGAATCCAAAAATGCGAGGATAGTGTAAGGAGCCTCTGGGACAGCTTCAAGCGTACCAACATCAGAATTATAGGGGTGCCAGAAGATGAGAGAGAGCAAGATATTGAAAACCTATTTGAAGAAATAATGACAGAAAACTTCCCCCACCTGGTGAAAGAAATGGACTTACAGGTCCAAGAAGCGAGGAGAACCCCAAACAAAAGGAATCCAAAGAGGACCACACCAAGACACATCATAATTAAAATGCCAAGAGCAAAAGATAAAGAGAGAATCTTAAAAACAGCAAGAGAAAGAAACTCAGTTACCTACAAGGGAATACCCATACGTCTGTCAGCTGATTTCTCAACAGAAACTTTGCAGGCCAGAAGGGAGTGGCAAGAAATATTCAAAGTGATGAATACCAAGAACCTACAACCAAGATTACTTTATCCAGCAAAGCTATCATTCAGAATTGAAGGTCAGATAAAGAGCTTCACAGATAAGAAAAAGCTAAAGGAGTTCATCACCACCAAACCAGGATTATATGAAATGCTGAAAGGTATCCTTTAAGAAGAGGAAGAGGGAGAAAAAGGTAAAGATACAAATTATGAACAACAAATATGCATCTATCAACAAGTGAATCTAAGAATCAAGTGAATAAATAATCTGATGAACAGAATGAACTGTTGATTATAATAGAATCAGGGACATAGAAAGGGAATGGACTGACTATTCCTGGGGGGGAAAGGGGTGTGGGAGATGCGGGAAGAGACTGGACAAAAATCATGCACCTATGGATGAGGACAGTGGGTGGGGAGTGAGGGCGGAGGGTGGGGCGGGAACTGGGAGGAGGGGAGTTATGGGGGGAAAAAAAAGAGGAACAAATGTAATAATCTGAACAATAAAGATTTAATTAAAAAAAAAATGCTTGAGACTAGAACAGATTTTCTTATTAGGAATGTGGCAGGCAGACTTTAAAGTAGCCCCCATCATATTCACAGCTTTGCATAACTCCTTGCATCCTAAGTGTGGGCAGGAACTGTGACTTGCTTCTAACACAGAATATGGAAAAGGTGATGGGCTCTCTCTTTTGTGTTTGCTTACATTATATGAGACACAGGCATGTCAGCAAACTTTCTTCTTTGAAGAAATGAGCTGCCATGTTGTATGGAGAGGACGATCTAGCTAGGAAGTGAGGATGACTGCTAGGAGCTGATAGCAGCCTCTGACTGCCAGGCATGAAGAAGCCAGGCCCCTCATTTTTACAGCTGCAGGAAATATCCAATAAGATGAGTGAGCTCAGAAGTGAATCCAGTCCTAGTCAAGCCTCCAGATGAGAAGTGAGCCCTGGCTGGCAATGTGTTACATAGCAATAGAAAACTAACACATGGAATATTTGAGGAAGTACAGTAACAACAACACCTCTTTGAAAAACTCACTGAATTCAAGTAAAAAAACATTACTCTCTAATTGTTTAAAGCTATATGGATTCCACACACTACTTCCTAAGCTGATTGATAACATCATCATGTGCTTAGTTTATATACATGAAAGAGCCAATTGCCAATATCAGTCTATGAGTTTCAGCTTGGCTTTCAGATGTGTATTTAAAGTAAGGCTGTAATAAGCCAGGCAGTGAAAGAAAAACACCCCATGATCTCACTCATTTATGGATAATAAAGAACATTATATCCTGATGAACAAAAAGATAGATACAGAGGCAGAGAAGCATGGAACAGACTGTCAAACTACAGCGGGAAGGCCGGGGAGTGTTGGGGGAGGGGTAAGAGATCAACCAGAAGGACTTGTATGCATGCATAGAAGCACAACCAATGGACACAAGACACTGGGCGGGCGAGGGGGGGTGAGGGCATGTGCCGGGGGTGGGTAGGGGAGGCCGGGGGAAGGTCAATGGGGAAAAAAGGTGACATATGTACTACTATTTGTAATACTTTAAACAATAAAAAAAAAAAATTAAGACTGTAGAAGTATTCTTAACCCTGGAGCAAGCTTATATTACTCAATTTTCACTTTCCTTCCTCTAATACTACTCTTTTCTAGGGACCAGTTAAAATCTATACCATATAATCTGTGTAAACTTTCCAGGAGGTTATTCTTTTATTAAATTTGCCAAAGCCCAATTACCAAACAAATAGGATTAATTATAGCTGCGCTTTACTAACAAATACCCTTTCTCATACTACTCATTGTTAAATTTAGATCAGCTCCACATCCTTTGAAAGCCATCACTGGAATTATTCTGTCTGGTCAAATTTAGGTATTTTTCATCTGAACTTGAAGAGCATTCAATAGAAATCACTGGACCTGGTAACCAGGCATTTAATGCTCTACTTCGTACTTCTTCAGGGAGAGACCTTGCCTCATTTTCTCCTCCCCTCAGCTCAGTAATTGGCAGGGAGTCCACATCTAATGAACATTTAGGAACTTTATTTTTCCAAAATGGTTCTACATGTAAATGCACACACATTTAACCCCACAACACCCAGGTGGTAATCTTGTAAAGATTAATTTGTAAATGTATTTGTCTCTTTGGTGATAGAGCAGATGTTTTCTGTAGCAATATTGCCCCTTTATTAAATGAAGCATATAGCTATTTCTGCATTGCACCTGGTGAATTTTAATTAACAGTCTCTGAGCACAGAAGATACAGATAAAACTAAATGAATTGGGATTATAAAAAATAAACTTTTATTTTTAAAATGCTAAAAACATGCTCTGAATCCATAAATAAAATTCAGACAAAATCCTAATATTGTGTTAGTGTCAACAGTCTATGCTGGGGCATTGAAGGGGAGCATAAAGAGATGTGTCACTTTTGCCTTGGTTCTCATCTACATATAACCCTATAATCAGCTCCAATATCCTATCCTAGTTCAAAACCTATATAACCCTATATGGCCCTCGACAATAACTAATAACAAAATGGATTAGCTTATTATAAAAAAACTGAAATTGTTATTTCTGCCACTTTCTAAGCCCATAGTTTGAAGAAAAATAACTATATTTATATCATAATCACTATTTTTTTAATATATTTTACTGATTTTTTACAGAGAAGAAGGGAGAGGGATAGTTAGAAACATCAATCAGCTGCCTCCTGCACGGCCCCCCCCACCCCACCGGGGATGTGCCCGCAACCAAGGTACATGCCTTTGATTAGAATTGAACCTGGGACCTTTCAGTCCACAGGCCAATGCCATATCCACTGAGCCAAACCAGTCAGGGCACACACAATCACTATTTTTGTTCCTACACACTATTCTGCCAGCCCATGGAAATGTTGAAGCACTGAATATATAGTTCTCCTCTAATGTAAATGGGTTATGTTGAGGTATTTTATATTTGCTACAAAAAAATACCCTGGAACAACTTCTTCAGCTAAAATAGGGAGTGTTGTGTTTTTTTAATCTCCCTGGTTTAGAAACAGCAATATGTAACGTCTAGAGTAAGTTGGAAGACAGACTTCATTGCAGAATAAGTGGTTAAGGGCATAGTCCTTGGAGTCATATTACCGAAGTTTGAACCCTGAGTCTACCACTTACTAGCTGTTTGACTTTTGGTAAGTTACTTAGCTTCTCTGAGGCTTTAGTTTCTTCATGTGTAAAGAGTAACTAAAGTGCCTACCTACAGGGTTGGTTAGAACATTAATTAAGGTAATGGGTGTATAATGCTAAGAAGACCACCTGCCATATTAAAAGCCCTCACTGAACAATGGCTACCATTAATAACCCATCCCATACTTAGTCCCCTCTGATGTCAACATTTCAAAGTGGGCAGCATATCAATGTAATAATTCAAACATTGTCATTGTTAGGGTTACTAAAGATCTAAAGATTTAAAATGACTAATATATCTTATTGATAATCTGAGAAGTGATTTTATTACAAACATTAATATTTAGAAAAAGGCATTACAGCTATACTGAAAACCCAAAACAATAAAAACAAAAGTTAAAACAAGACTATAAAGGATAAGGAAAATGGTAATGGACAAGGAGAAGACTAATTTCCTGAAAAAGATCTTGGATAAACTAGAAAATATGAGAACCTACAGAAACACATAGAAAATAAAAATGTAGTTTAATGTTATCAAACCACACTTTCAAATAATCCTTCTTAAAGCATTTTGACAGATATTTGAGGGAAAAATAAAAACTGATATTTTTAATAAGAGCTTACCTTTTATCTTCCAAAAAAGGTATATTCTATTTCATGGACATGTTATCAGTATTAATAAAAATTCAAACCCTCAAGGAAACTAAGTATACTAAGTTACACAGAACTGCACTTCCTGAATTTATGAGCACTTTTCCCCATTATAATCATAAAATGCTTACACTGTACCATTATTCTGAGCTCTCAGTAGCATCTATTTTGGACTGTTTCAAGGCAAAATAACTGAAGTCTATACTGTTGCGAATTTATTAATAATATTTAAAAGGAAGTTGAAGTAGAGGCTAGTTTCATAGTGATTTTTGGCAAAAGGATCATAATTTCAAACATTTATCACATATTTTTCTCTTACAGAAAACTATCCCAAGGCCCCAGTCCAAACACCTTCTTTACAAATTACAGACATATTTCATGTATAAAAAACCTTCAAGATATAGTTTCATGTTCAAAATAGTATCAGCGCAAAATTAATATATTTTTTCAAATATATGAACTTGTTTCTCTACAGGAAAGAAGACAATAATGACTATCTATATAATATTAATAATGGTGTTCATTCTCATTAAACATAAGGCCCAACTATTATAATAAAAACTTGAGGTTATTGTGAATTTCAACAATATGATGGAAGTTGGATGGTGGACCATTATTACCAGACTTCATAATATATGGTTCAATAGGCACGAAATTGGTGATAAAATCAAGATTGTGGAAAGGTGCAGCTCAGTGGGAAATATGCACAAACTAACCTCCTGTGTGGCTCACTTGCCTGCTGAGGTTACTCTATGAATCCGACATAGAATTTCTGGGTTGGAAGTGACTGAGACAATGTTTCCCCCTTTGTTTGTGTTCCATTTCTTCTTTTGAATGTATATTTCCAAATGAGCTATAGGTACTGATTCATTAAAAATTCCAGGTGGAAATTACAAAAAACAACAACAATAGAAAATGGTATAGATTTGGAGACTAGAGTCTCAAATATATGATATTGGTTTCCGGAAGAAAAACATAGGTTATTAACCGTATCTGATGGAATTTCAAAAAGTATGCTATAAACACAAGATAACACTTAGAACAAGTCATGTTAACCTCAATCCCTTTTTTTGATAGACTTGTAGTTTCAGGGAAGTTTTAAGATTTATTGATTTCATTATGATCCTGACAGCCTACAATGAGATCCTTATGAATAAAATTATAAAATGTGATGTAAGTGATAGTGCTCTTAGGTTAATTAATTGCTGGTTGCTGTTGTATTCAGATAGTATTACTAAATAGTTTGGGACCAACTTGAAACATGACTCTAATGAAATCCAAGATTTCAATTCTATATGTTTGCTTTTAAAAATATGTTTTTATTGATTTTAGAGAAAGAGAGGAAGGGAGAGGGATAGAGAAATAGAAACATCAATGAGAGCAACATCAATTGGCTGCTTCCTGCACAGACCCTACCAGGGATTGAGCCAGCAACCCAGGCATGTGCCCTGGCTGGAAATTGATCCAGTGACCTCTTGGTTTATGGGTCAACAATTCAACATTTAGTTAAAAATAAAAATTTAAAAGTATAAGAAGAGAGAGAGAGATCTTGCCATAAACATCTGATAGAAAAAATGCTGACCACTAGGTCATATAAATTAGAGTATTCTGCAATGATAAGTAGTTGGGCCATCTTGGGCGGCATTCAAAGAGAGAAGCATTCAAATTGGATAAATGGTACTTCCCTGTGCTCTATGTTAGTCAGACTATGTATGAATTATTATGGTTATTTTTCATTTATCCTTTAATATTAGAAAACTATGGACAGCCAGGATATCAAAACCCCAAATTTGGAAGGATAATAAAAATATGCACACTTGTGTCTGGGGTTTACTGGTTCTAAATGCATAGGTATTTGATGGTTTAATAAAAGGAAGGCAGGTTCAGAAGAAGTAGAAAATATGAAAATAAAGAAGACATTAAGGGTGTATATATTGAAGTGGGAAATTATCAGGAAAAGGAATTATAGTTATTCCTTTATGCATTCATGGAACCTGATGAGCAGCTGCAGAAAGGAAGGCTGCTGTAATTCCAGAAAGGAGCATTAGTACCAATTGTGGGACATTGCTCAGAGGCCGATGAATGGGACAGAAAGAAGGCTCACATAACAATCAGTGTCCTTTAACAGTGGGTAAGGCTGCCTGCTGAAGCAATGAGTCATTGGAAGTATTCAAAGAGAGGCGAGAGGCGGGCTGGCCTTCAGTATAGGAATACTAGAGGGTGAGTCATGAAAACCACAGACTCTGCCTTCAACTGGTGGGTTGGAAGACAGATTTGCAACAATTAGAAAATACACAGGTAATTGCTATAATTGAATATGGCAGTATAGAAGAAGGAGGCTCCAGTTTACATAGAGTTGGAAACACTTGAAATTGAGGGATGAGCAACTTTTGATGATGTGATGACACTCTGCATTTGAGAGCATTTGAGCTATGGTGTCCCCTGCCTATAATTATCCTCCTCTCCATACAGTGCCCGACTCCACAACACATTTTTTCCTTCCATTTCTATCTAACCTCCCCGCTGTCTACTTTCTCTTTTTGATCTCTTAAAGCATCCTTTTAGACACAGTTCAAATGTCCCTTCAAATGTAAAGCTTCACCTAACTGCCCGGGCCTCCTTTAATTTCTCATTATTCCAAAACCTAGTTAGTGAAACTAATTCATAAACATAACATGTGAATGTGGCAAATGCCATCCTGCATTTGTTCAATGACGTTCTTATGCTAGAATGTAAAGGAGCAATCCAAGTACATTGCAGTATATTTGAAGTTACCAGTGTGGTTAATATTTATAAATACCAAGGGAGAGTATACATAAATTCTTGTACTTTAAGAAAGCACATAAACAAAGTGTATTTTTCACACCTAATTGCTGAAAATCTTAGAACTTGGTACTATTTTTTCCCTTCCCAGACTGCTTGACTTGGTTTGATTCAAGTGTTGCTTCCTGATTCAGGTGCAGGTGCTAATTAGTATCAAGACACCTACATCTACATAGGAAGGTAAACAGAGAACATATGGAGATAGAAATGTCACCAAAACAAAGGTTCTTTTGATGACATGCATGGCGCTTAAAAAGTTTCAACATCAGAATGCAAGCTGTTAAATTAGAATGTTTCACGTCCCTCAGACTGAAATAAAGCCGCCACGAAGAAGCATTTATTACTAAGAAATGTGATTGTCTAGTTGTTCGCTGCTTGAATATTTATGAAGTTTATAGTTCGCATGTGGCATTTCCATAAACTGCCTTGATTAATGAATTTAATTGTAAATGTTATGAGCTGGTTTCTTAAATTGTATTTCATTTTGTTTATGTGCTTGGTATAAAAGTAAATTTTCAGGCTGAATAATGCTCAGCGGATTTGAATCAGTTGACAACGTCCTCAAGCTGTATGACGTGAGCATGCGTAAGTGAATGTGGCTGCACGACTGTGGGATCTGACCAAGGCAAACGTGTGAAGGGCTCAGCCCCACACTTCCTGGGCTGATAGATATGCTCAGCTGACGCAGAAGTCCATCCAGGGGACTGGTAAGACCACATATTAAAAATGAAGAGACTGATATGAAATTCTCCTCCAAGGACAGTTCTTTGAATATGCAGGATTTTGATGGAGAGAAAATGTCACAACTTTTGAGTTTTTGAACTGTAGGAAGGGATAAAGGATGAAAAAAATGGAAGCAGCCTATTGATCATCTGCCCTACTCCTTTGAAATCTATTTTGCCCTGCAAAAGGATGAAATACAATGCAGATGAATGAGATTGACATCTGGCCACAGATCTTCCATCGTACTTCTGGGACCACTTCCGCCTCTTTCTTTATCTTTTCATATAACATTTGGCACCATCAAAAGTTTGGGTCTTAAAACAATTCATCTCCATTTATTAAATCAAATATCCTTGCTCACTTTTGCAATTACCAACCCCAACTCAGAGCAGAATGAAGTAAAATAATTGAGTAGATAAATCTTTTGGCTACAGTAAAAGAGCTTAAATAAGGATTTCTCTTCCAGGGCATGAAAAGACAGGTGTGCTAAAGACTACATATCTATATATGTATATATTACATTTTATATATAATTTTGAATTTTTATAATCTGCAAATGCGCTAATTTTGTATGTACTCATATAAAAATTAATCTTGTTTTAAAACTCTTACTATCAGTTTTTTATACCAGCTTAGCTTAGTACAGGCCAGAAAATTATAATCTTGAAAAGGTTTAAACATTTTACTGTGCCCTCCGCTGTTCTCAGGTAAATTATAACATTGGCTTTAGCAATCTCTGAGGAACCTCATCTATACTCTCTTCTTTCTGGAGATTTCGTCCTACCTTTAGGTCAATTCTTCTGTATCTCAAAACATACCATCTTCATGCACATTCCACTTTGATTCAGCTGTTAAAAATAGCCCTTGGTACAGACTTTTAAAACAATTTAAAGATATTGTATCTATAATCTTTTCTATATTTAAAATTGGTTTGCTCTCTGCCCCCAAAGAATCCTAAAAGTTATATACTATATTATCTTTAATGTTCGTTGACCTAATATATTAAGTGTATGAAAATATAAAAAGTTTTAGGTGTCTCTGAAAATGTAAAAAGATTTAGGTAAGCACCCGGGCACTTGGTTAATAATATGGAAATGCATTTGTCTATGGAATGCTTCATATATGTATTTATTCCCATAATTTCTCTAACACAGCATCTTGATGGACTATCAGTGGACTTGGCTCTAGGCATAGTTACTACACAAGCCAAGCCCACCTTACAGAAAAGGCCACAGAAGGATAGGACACCTTCTCTCTGGGAAAACGGTCTCGTCAACGTTAATGAATAAGGAAGTTCTGGCTATCTCTTTGGAAGCCATAATATAAATTGGAGCCATGCAATCAAATAGTGTTGAAGAATGTTGGCTTCATGCAAATACAGTCCTTGTGCCTAGTGCACCCCTGACTGGAGTATAGTTAGCCTTAGTCCAAAGGAACCTGTAGTGCAGTGGTTCTCAACCTTCTGGCCCTTTAAATACAGTTCCTCATGTTTTGACCCAACCATAAAATTATTTTCGTTGCTACTTCATAACTGTAATGTTGCTACTGTTATGAATCGTAATGTAAATATCTGATATGCAGGATGGTCTTAGGCGACCCCTGTGAAAGGGTTGTTCGACCGCCAAAGGGGTCGCGACCCACAGGTTGAGAACCGCTGCTGTAGTGGCTTGAAAATTGATGCCATGAAAGATATGTCCACCTGGAACGTGTGAATGTAAACTTATTTGGAAAAAGGATCTTTGCAGATGTGATTACTAGTAAGTTAAAGATCCTGAGATAACATCCTTGATTAGGAAACACTAAATGTACAATGCTGCATTTCCCTAGAAGAAGAGAGGAGAAACACACAGAGAATAGGCCATATGAAGACAGAGGCAGGAAATTGGGTCATGCTTCCACAAGCCAAAGAATGCCCAGAGCCAGGGGACCTTAGAAGAGTGGCAAAGAATGGAATCTCCCCTCGGGCCTCCAGAACGAACATTCCCTCCCCACACTTTGATTGCAGACTTCTCGCCTCCAGAATTGTGAGAGAATACATATTAGTTGTTTTAAGTCATTCAAATTGTGGTGATTTGTTACAGCAGCCTTAGAAAGCTAATATAGAGCCAAACTAATTCTGGGGTCTGAACTCTTCCAATGTTATCTGTGCTGGGGAAGCAGAGAAAACCAGGCAGAGTAGATACACCATTGCTCAGGGAGAGGATGCTGTTGCTGTACTCAGAAGGCGAAACTGGAATTTTATTGAGATTAATTGAAAGACATGATCATTTTTGGATAACACTGTGCAGAAATATAACTGAACAAACCTTCATCTTTATGTTAAAAGGACTGGCAGTTTTAGGTTCCAGGCAAGAGAAGCAAAGTAAAAGGAAAAAAAACAACTTTATTCAGGATCAAAAATTACCATGAAAAAATGTGACAGATTTCTAATTCTTCAGGGATGCCTAATTTTGTCCCTCTATTTTTAAAGCTTTCAGAAGAAAATAAAAGACTGCACTGAGGTGAAATCTTCCATATTTACAAATTGGGCATTAATAAGGAAATATAAATTTTAATCTATGTAATACTTTTCAAGAAGAGAGAATTTGCAAAATATTTACTTACCTTTCCTATTTTGTTTGAAGACATGTTTGTATATGGCAAACTTTATATATGGAAATCTTAGTTTAAATAATGCTTAGAATCATTTCCATATATTTTTTAAGATAATGTTTATTTAGCTTTATTTTGTTACGTAAAAAAGTAAAATAAAATATATTTTTATGTTGAGTAATTTGATTTACATAATTCTCTGATATAGTTATACATTCTAAGTTGTAGCATTAAAAGCTATTTTACTTTAATAAAGCATCCACATTCAGGCAAATTGCATATTAAAAGCATGGTCATCATTACTTTTATGATAATATAAATAGAAAAAGGATTTTAAAAGCCACAGCTGTCTCCTGTCAGAAATGATGTTGAATTCAACAGATAACTTGTTGGCCATGTCTAAAACAACAACAAATAAACATGTAATGGCTACTTCGAAAAAGGAATGTTTCACATAATGGGCCAGAGAGATAGCAGTGAGAGCTAACATTTGCTGACAATTTACTACATAGATGGTCCTGTTTAAGAATTGTATATGCATAATCACCTTTAACCCTAACAGAACATCATAAAATAGCTACTATTAATATGCCCATTTTATAGATGAGGAAACTGATGCAGAGTGGGGTTAAATAACCCTGCCCAGGGTCAAACAGCTAAGTGGAAATCTGTCTTTCAAGTTCAAGCTTTAAGGCACAACACTATACTGACTTCCCCACCATGATCAGTAATCAAAAATTCTGATAAGTGCTTTTATTTTTATGCACAAGAAATACAGAGGAGGAAATGGTGATTTATGCCAACTTGGGGGAATCTGAAAAGGCATAGGTACCAAGTTGCTTCTACATTGGATTTTAAAAGACAGAGAGAAATCTCACACATGGAGAGAAAAAAAAGAATCTTAGCTAGAGAGATCAGTGAACATAATTGGGAAATTTCTAATGAGCCCTTATTGCAGAAGGATTTTGTGCAATTCCAGGGCATAATGGAAATTTCCACATCCCAATTTCCAGCAATGATCTCTCACCTTCTGAGAGTGGCTAACCCATCTAGAAACAATGAGATTTCCTCCTTCTGAGGGCAGATTAGACCTCTGGAGGCCTGCCCAAACTTGATGGGACTCCGGCCTGAGGTCTAGGTCCCTGTGCCACTGCTCTTACACAGGACTCAGACAATTTGTAACTGGAACAGCTCATACTGCACACATAATGCCTCAGATTCCAGTGATTTTCCTCAGATCCAAAGCTCAGATTAATTCCGTGGTTTTGATTGCTAGCACTAAGGCAGAGGAAAACATTACAATTGAGAAGATGCTTCTTTAATTACTAATATGTCTCTAAACTAATGTGTCATTTACTCGTAACACTGAAACTTTTAAAGTCCTGATTTCCTGTCTCCTCAATTAAGGTAGAACTCTATGGAAATGACTCTGGAGTAAACACGATGATATTGGGAAAGGAAAATCAGGGCATCACATAGCTCTTGGGATCCTGCAATAAGCATTGTACCCAATTTCAACGTCAATAAAGCTGGCGGGAGTAACCTGTTTGCGTTCAATGAATGTTTTAGATGTGTCCTAAGAGCAGGGCTCCTGCCATGTGCCAGGACTCTAACTAAATGATTTTATAGAAATTGTCTAAATCCTCACATTTGTATGAGGTAAATATTATCATTCTTACATTATAGGTCACGAAACTGAGGATCCCCAAAGAAAATGATTTGTCCAACATCACAAACCTCAAACACAATGGATTAAAAACGTGAACTCTTATGTTTGTGATGAATGAAATGTTTGAAGCTATGGTCTTTTCTCAAATATGTTTTCAACTTAAATGGAAATTAACTGAGACACCTACAAAAATAAGTGGATAATAATTGTGCCTGTCTCACGGTACTTTGGTAATAAAAATTAATTTACTTTGAATTGTTGACTCAAGGCAACTTCAGGACTACAGAATTCCTCTAAGGAACAGAACTGCTATCAAGAACTGCTATTAAGCGGAAAACACTTAAAAACCTATTTGATTACGGACGATGAGATTCTTTTATGTATAACCTAGACAGGCAAGGTTTAAACAACAGCAAACATGGGGAAACATTCTGCATGAAGTAAAAGAAGTTAAACTCTGGCGTTTGGGGAGAGAGTTTATGACCCTGGTAGAAGAGATGGGAGAGGAATGGTCCAGGGATGGGGAGCCCCACATCCACCGATGGGCTCGATAAGGGAGTGTCCAATAAATGGTTAAAACTGATTCTGTCCTTTGAATTTCCGGGAACTCCTGCTTATGCTATAGTTAACCTGTGTTACCCCAAAACTTTCAGGAAAAATCTTTTACTGACAGTAACCTGCTGTTATGGTGTTTTGGGTAATAATAGAGAAGAGGCTGAGTCTGGCAGTTTTAGACAGCGGCCAACAGAAAAAAAGCAGAGCTAGGAGCAGCTGCCAGGGTGCGGGTGAGTGAAGAGAGTGAAATTGCAAGTAAACTGGCTCAGAACAGATATGTGGAAACCCTTTCCCTAAATGTGGCAGAGGAATATGAGCCCTAAGGCAAAAGTGTCAGATTCTGTCATTCCATGGGATGGGGCTTGAACCATATTCTTTGGATATTAAAGAAAGAAGTGATATAAAAAAGCTGGAGAATGTGGGACATCCAAATGGCAGATATTTTATTATCTCTATTACACAGCACAGTGTGAGGTGTCAGCCAAATTGCATAGAACAAGAATTGTAGCAGTGCAGAGGAGGAGGAATCCCTTTCAGGCCGGGGAATACAGAATATACCACAAAGGAAGTAGCATTTCCTGTGAACCTTAAGCAATATATAGCATTTTGAGAGGCAAAGATTGATGGAAGGGCTTTTACTTCAGAGCAAAAATGGCATGAAACCTGAAAATGACAATGCTTACTCTGGAAACAGGAGGATTCCGACTGACCACATACTTAAATGCGATAGAAGATACTGGTAGAAAAATAAAGATTGAGATTGGGGGGGTTTCAATGTCAGAATGGGGAGTTAAATATTTCTTCCATAGTAAACAACAAGATAAAGTGTCGACAAAGACAGTAAAATAACCTGGTGGCTATTGGAGGATGGCCTGGGGTGTAGAGGTAAGAAATGTGAGGACTTTGCTTTGAAATGTGTTGAGTTTGAAGGGCTGGTAGGTATTAACATCTAGCCCATTGACCATGCAAGGCTAAAACTTAAGAAAGCCTTCAGGATGAAAGATATTGATTGAGGAGTGAGTCCGAAAGTGTGAATTTGTGATTGAGTCTGAGGCAGTGGATGGAGTTCCCAATTAGAGAGGACGAGAAATGAAGAGATGCTGGAGAACAGGATTCAGGCATGACTTAGCCAGTGAGAACTGAAAATTTAAGAGAGTTTAGATCAGAAAAGCAGGAGAGCTTTGCAGGAAGGCGAGGTGATTTAATGTGGTATGGAGGATAAAGACTGGGCAACAAACTCAAAGGAGCACCACTTTCCCATTTGTTGGAAAAGGAATAGAAAGTAAAACCATTGTGAATGATTTAGGAATATACAACATATGGAGAAGCAAGTCAAATCATTTAAATTTAAAATGTGTTCAATTAATGTCTTAACAAGTTGGCTTTTAAATTTTTTCCATTTGTATTTTAAAAAATCTTTCATCCAGAGTGCATTTGAATGAACACAATAATAGATACACAAAAAACAACAAAAAAACCCACAAAATAATCTTCAAAAATCACTATTGCTAAAATCATCTACATCCTTGCTGCACCAAGAGTGGTCTGAGAACCAGCAGACTCAGAATCATCTGGGAGCTTGTTAGAAATGCAGAATTCCAGGTCCCATCCTAGACTTCCTGAATCAGAACCTGCATGATAACATGCACCTCAGTTGATTCATTCATTAAAGTTTGAGAAGCAGTACTGTGCTTTAGTACTCGTTTGTCTATGCATCAGCTTAGGGATACATGTCAGCACTATATTCCACAATATGCTTATAGATTCCTCACTTCACATTGTGAGGTAATAACTAGGCTGTGAGAGTAGTATTTCGTTCTCAAGTCTGCTACTCAATAGCTGTAAGAAAATCTCACTCTCAAGCCTTCAGTTTCTTGACAAAAGCAGTAGTCTCATTCAGTCCCATAAATCTGTTACGTAAATAGATAATGGAGAGAGGGACACGAAGGGCATGCATTAAACAAAAGCAAAAATGCACAAAGCAAATAGATTGCAATAACCACATAAAGATAAGAATGACTTAGGAAGGATATTTTCAGAGTTCTAAGTTCAAGGAGAAACTGTTATTACTCACTCCTCCAAGTAGCTCAAGGTCTTCTTTAGAAGGCAAATTCTTACTTAATGCAAAAGGAAAAGCTCTGTAAACATCCACTGGTGACAGTGAATAGCACACGTGGGTGCTTCCTGTGTCCAGACATATGTACATCATGTTGCCTTTAATCCTCATGAAACCCTAAGAGGCAGGCAGCACTACGACTAGTATTATCCCTATTTACAAGTAGAAAAACTTAGGCATAGAGAAATTAATAACATGGACAACACCATTCAGCTTATGAAAGGCAGAGTTGAGAGTCCAACCCAGATTTGTCTGACTAGAAAAAGAATCCTTAAGTCTGATACTATCTAATGAAGGATTAGGAAGGAAAATGTAAACAATAGCTATATTACAGTAAGTACCAATTATATGCCAAGCATCATTTCAAAAGCTCAGTCTATATTAATACATTCAAGCCTCACAAACACACTATCAGATAGGCATATTATTATCCTCTTTCATAGGTGAGTGTATTAGTCAACTCAGGTTGCCATAACAAAATACCCAAAATAGATTGAGTGATTGAAACAACAGACATTTATTTTCTCAAAGTTCTGGAGGCGGGATGCCTGAGATCAGGGTGCCGGCATGGTCGGTGTTGGTGAGAGCTCTCTTCCGGCTTCTCAAACAGCAGCTCTCGTGCGGTCACATGGCCTCTCTGGGTGTGTGCACATAAGGAAAAGGGGAGCACCCTCTCTTCTTATAAGGCCACCAATCCTATCAAAATTGGACCTTAACTTTATGGTTTCATTTAAAAGAGCCCTATCCCTAAATATAGTCACATTGGAGGTTAGGGGCTCAATATAAATGTTTCAGGGAGCACAACTCAGTCCATAGCAGTGATGAATCACCATATGAGCATGATTAAATAATTTTTTCAAGGTCACCCAGTGGTGAATGCTGGAGTTTCAATTTAAATCTTGGCAGGCTGGCTCTAGGTACCACACTCAGCCACTATACTATGGTCTAAGGATCAATAAACAGAGGGCATAGTAAGCATGACTTAGTTCTCTCCATTACTGGTTGCTCTGTGATCAATACTCTATTGTCATTTTTGGTTAACAAACACTTTTATTCAAACATAATTTCCCCCCAATATCTGTTTCCTGTTAGTGGCACTATAACAGCATGGCTTTCCTTTTTCTTTTCCAAAGCCAGTACAACTAATAAATGTAAGATGAGAAAAAAATAGGTTAAATTGTATTGACTGTTACTAGCTTCTAGGGACAGATTGACATCCTTCAATGGCAACCAGGTTTTCATAAAACCTATTATTCTACATTAGCCTTTCCTTTGTATCATTGTTTTGGTCTCTCCACTCAGTTAAGACCTTAAAGTACCAAGTAAAGGTGAGATTAAAGCACTCAACTCGCAACTTGGCAAGGGTATTGGTGTTTCCTTGCTCGTGGTTTGCAAGTGAGGCTGAAAAGAGGGATTAAGTCAGGTCCAGTTCTTTCTGGACTACTGTGCTGAGAGCCAGGGAGAGAAGCAGCTGATGATCTGCAATTTTATAAATAAAGTACAGCTGAGTCAAGGTGACTGAGATGTTGAAAGCGATATACTAAATTTTTTACTCTGAAGATATTTGCACATGGTGACCAAAATAGTTAAGAGAGGAGCATGTATACTAGTATGCTAATGGTCAAAACTGTCACTATAGTCTTATCTCCCATGATCTCTCAGCACACACTCTCAACTCAGTAAGGCTGATCACTCTCCACTGTGACCTACACACCTACTCATGAGTACCTTTTTCATTATGTTCATGCTATTTCCTGTACTTGCAAATGCTTCCTCACCCAGACTATTCAAATATCATTTTTTAGCCCAGTTCAATGATATCCTCTTGAGTTTTTCTATAATTCCTTCAAATTCAATTTGAATTGTAATCATACACAGCTCTATACTAATATGACAGTGGGGAGACTTTTGATGGTCATGCGTGCCTGGGTCTTCCTTTTAGTGCGTGAAAGGATGACATTTCCCTGACTCCTTTATTGACAGGCAGGGCCATGAGACTAATTTTGGCTAATTGATTATATATAGAGATGAAATATGTCAGCTAGGGCTGGAGTATTTAATTACCGGTGTAAAATCATTCTTGTCTCTCCCTTAAAATAGACAATGTTCTAAGTGGTAGCCTCCATCAGTCTGGGTCTCAGAATAAAATGAGATGGAGCAGAGTACACTGTTAAAGCACAAATGGAATGGGGCATGAATGAGAAAACTATTCTGATTTAAGCTTCTGAAAGTTGTGAGTGTATACGGCTTTGTGGGTGGGGCAGATGGGTTAGCAGAAAAGGTTATTATAACAGAACCTCGCTTATTGCAACAAATATAGTATCTTTTTGCTTTGAGGTTACATATATATTATGGTACTAAGAGCCTTCAAATTGAGCACAAATTTACCATAGTATATACTGTGGGCCAGCCAGTAGCCTAGGCATGGAGGACACAATGATGAGCAAGACATCTAAAATCATTGACCTCACGGTGATCATGGTCTAATGAAGGAGATAAATGTCCATCAAATAATTACATGAACAAATGTAAAGTTGAAACCAAAATCAGTTCTATAAAGGAAAAGCACATCTGACCTGGTTGAGAGGACTGCAGTGAGTTCTCAGGGAAGACTTTCGGGGAAAGTGATTTTTGAGCTGAATTATGCAGACTAATTAAGGGTAAAACTAGGTAAAGAATAGCAGGTGTGAGCAGGAAAAAGGATATTTCAGGCAGGGGTGCAGCAGGTATATGTGTCCTTAGGGGGGGAAGTGGGGCAGTAGGAAGTATGAATAATGTGAAGTAAGCAAAGAAATCAGTGAGATGGGGACTGACCATACTTTGTAGGACAAGCTGAGGATTGTAGACTTTGTCATAAAATGAAACAGAAGCCGTGGAGAAATATTAAGATGATAAGGAGAGGGTATCATTGCATCCTCACTGTAATGTAGGGCATTCCCTCCCAAGGTTAAATTCTTATGTCAACATTTATGATGTTATTCTCTTAGTGTAATCAAATAAGGATGTGTTACTCACAAAGGTGGGGAGTCTACCAAGGCAAATGAGAGGACAGCTCTCTGAGAGAAGGTCCAGAACAGAGGGACAGAGCAGAGTGAACAGGCATCTCATGAAGAATTCCCTCCAGTGGCACCTTTCTGGCACAGAATTTTGAAAGAGGCAGTCAGAGTGAGTGTGTGTTTGGGGTGGGGGTGGGGGGCAGAAGAGGAACTGTGCTTTATCATGGTGTTGAAGAAAGTGACAGCCCAGCCAGCATGGCTCAGTGGTCGAGCATCCACCTATGAACCAGGATGTCAGGGCTTGATTCCCAGTGAGGGGTGTGCAGGAGGCAGGCAATCAATGATTTTCTTTCATCATTGATGTTTCTATCCCCCCCTTCCTCTCTGAAATCAATAAAAAAATATATTAAAAAAAAGAAAGTGACAGACACAGGCAAGACAAGACCTTTACCACCCCTTTACCACCCCTTTACCACCATTAGAATGAGCTTGAACTAGTCTCTTAGAAGATGGTTGAACCCACATGGAGAGAAAGGTCCCAGCTATCCCAGGTGTCCCAGACCACACACATCAGGCCAAGAGATCATCAGCACAAATAAAACATCACTGGAGGTGCAGGTATATTTCGTATGGTCTCTGTAGAGGGGGAGCATACAGCATGATTATTTGAATTTCAAAGGATTTTTCTGGCAATGCTATATAGTTAGGAGGGTGCTCCTAAATTGGGCACCAGTTAGAAGGATTTTGCAGTGGTCCAAATGAGAGATAATGACAGATTAGACTAGAGTACTGGTGATGGAGAAAGAGAGAGGGCCTGGGATATAAACTGCTCTGCAAACAAATACAATCAAATTGTGGCTCCTTTGAAAGAACAGTCTCTGAGTTCAGTATTCAATATTTGTTCTCACTCCAGCAGGGATCCTCTCAGCTATCATTCCCTGTCCTCTCCTAAAAATTAGCCTGCAATTTAGCCTGTGTCTTGATTCTCCCCCCAATTTCACCATAGCCTCCACTGTCCTTCGAAGTGCTCCTAGGCTGAGCTTCTCCATGCTCTGTTGCAAATTAAGTCAGTTCCTTTGGGAAGATTTAAGCACTTTTTATTTTATGGGTGGCTTCTCCTCCTGAGCAAAATCTCTAAATGAGAGCTCTGAAGATGGGGGTGAGGACAATGCAAGCTTCTCTCAGTGATTGAGTGACGTCCCCACTTTAGAAGCTGAGCTTATTGGCGGTGGGGGCAGCAGCCTGGGGTTCTCCGGACTTGTCTCTCCTGGAACAGAACCACCACTTCAGGAGCTCAGGCAAGGGTGATGAGGACCTCCGTTCTGGTCTGCTATGCCCAAGGTAGTGTCTCCGTCCCACGATTGAGGCAAGATGGAAAAGGGAGCCTCCTACCTCTCAACTGCACTCACTCAGTGCTTAGCCTTAGCAATAGGCAACTGGGGTCAGGAAGAGAAACACTGAAGATTTGCTCCTCCCAGGAAGAGATCCCTCTGGCTGGGAGCTGTGGGGAAAGGGAGCCTGTGTTTTTGCTTGTACTGATGGGGAAAATAAGACACTGGGGGCGGGGGGGGGGGGGGGGGGGGCGGCACTAGCAATCTGAATCTGTGCCAGTAGCCTAATGTACATTCTTGATAGCCTATATTCTAGTCACTGCCCCTTCCTTAATTATCTGGTCTTGCAAGACCTGTTTACCTAAATACTCACATTTTACAGAGGCCATAAACCATGAATAACACACAACCTCCGCCCCCCCCAACCCCCACCCCCCCGCCCAGGGGGTTATCAGCGCTGGCGCCAGGTCAGGCCTTAGGTGTGGTCTCACAGCCCCCATAGGTCTGGAAGTCTGATCCATATATGGAGGACAAAGAAACCAAAGGGTATAAAAAGAAAGCTTCCTCCATATTGGCTTACCCAGGATTTGGAGAACTGATCCCGAGTCACTGTACTAGTACATGTGAAACATCTGAAAATAAATGGGTTTTTCCTGTATCTCCGGGTGCTCCTGTGTAGTTTTCAGTCGCCTGTTAAATTCTGTAACAGTACCAATCTGTAGCGGAGCCTCCACCTCACTGAACAGGGAAGGGGGTGAGAGGGAGCTAGCTCTCTTGTTTCAATGCCACAGACCACAGACCGTCACCTTCTTAACTGAATTTTTACAGTTGTTCTCGAAGAGATGTTTCTTCATTTGCTGTTTGTCCTTAGGACCATTTCCAGAGACTCTAACATTTTTTTAAGTTTTCACCAGCTTCACTGGGGTGGAGGGGAGGTCTATGGATGGAGCTTCTCAAGCTGCCATACCAGAAGTTGGTCCCTTCCTATATCTCCATCTTGCATAGTCCCAACAACACTGATTCTGGGCCTTGGCCAAGAGATTGCTAGCAAATGTGAGATAAACAGACATTTGAAAAGTGCTTGTTCTATGAAGTTTGCCCTCTCTTGATAGTGGCAGCCCTTTTACCACTATTAGAATGAGCATGAACTAGCCTCTTGGAAGATGGTGAGTCCACATGGAGAGAGGTTCCAGCTGTCAAAGGTGTCCCAAACCACACATATCAGGCCAAGAGAGAGTGTTGTTAGAAAAGCCAGGAGAATAGAACATTTCAAGGCAGGGATTCTGCTGAGAGATTAAGAGAAGGATTGGAAAGTTCATTATATTTAGAGGTATTAAAGTTCTTATTCATCTGAATAAGACCATTTTATTAGTGAAATGGGGACAAGAGACAGAGTAAATAGTTTCATGAGTGATAGGAAAGTGGGGAAATAGAAACACTGAAAAGAGGCTAAACTATGGAAAAGTGTGGTTTTGCAGAGAAATGGGGCAAATAATGAGCAATGGTTCTCGATTGGGGGTGATTTTTCCCCCATGGGATATTTGGCGATGTCTGGATACACTTTTGATTGTCACAAATGGGTCTACGGCCACACCACCCTGAACGCGCCCGATCTCGTCTGATTGTCACAAATGGGGGTGTGGGGAGTATTCTTATGAGTAAAGGCCTGAGATGCTGCTAAACATCCTTCAATGCACAGAACACCCCCACATTAATGAATCATTTAGCACAAAATGTTGAGAGAAACCCTAACATGGAGGAAAAAGTGAATGAAGGTGTGGTTTTTGGATTCTTTGGTTTGTGTTGCTTTCTTTGTTTTAATCACAGAAGATGTTTGAATACAGTGGGGCCTTGACTTACGAGTTTAATTCATTCCATGACGGAGCTCGTAACTCAAATTACTCGTATGTCAAATCTTAAAGTGAACGAGTGAGACACGTGATGCTGGGCTGATGTTGTGGCGTTCACTGTGACATTCACTGCGCCAACTAGCGGTGGGGTATCTGAAGCTGGCTCATAACCCGAATTTTAGCTCGCAACTGAAAGCAAAAAATTGGCCGAGAGACGGCTCGTATCTCGAAAAACTCGTTAGTCGGGACACTTGTAAGTCAAGGTCCCACTGTATGCCCGAGTCTCATGGAAAGTATCTAGTTGAGAGGAAGACGTTGCAAGTACAGAAGACAGAGGATTATTATTATCCTTTTTTATAGAAGAGGATACCGAGTCTCTGAGAGGGTAAGTGTTCTGTCCCAGGTGAGGAAATCAGTAAATGGTAGAGTCCAGATTCATACTTCGGCCTATACTCTAAGCCATTATCTAAAAGAGCTCTTAGTCCTGCTATAACGCCAACTGCATCAACAACAGAAACTAGACTAATATTAAGGGGTTTCTCCTACCTGCTTTCTGAAAGCTCTACTCTTACCCCTGACCTGATTTTCTTTACTGAAACATGTTTTTAACTTATTATTAAGGCTGAGTATATCATTTAGGGAAGAAGAGTTTCACCTGGAGTTCAGGCTCAGATCCTTTTAAGGTCTATTTGTAGCCATTTGGCCTCTGCCATCTGGCAAGCATCTTTTCCTCTTGAGGACCCATCTGTCTAAGGTTCATATGTACAGCACAGAAAAAGGGACCAACGCAAATGAAAACTAGACTTTGGGCTGGATCTGATTGTGTCTCAGGGGTTCTGATTGGCCCCTCCCCCTAAGGAATGATGCTGCAGAATTCTAAGCATTATCATTTATTGCAGCCGAATATCTTAATCATACAGTAACAACAGTTGGGAGCTAGAAGCACTTACGCTGTACCCCAGGGACTATTATGGAGGAATAAGGGAAGTAAAAAAATGAATGGCAAATGAGGAAATGCACAGAGGAAAGCCCACTTGGAGCCAGATAATGCATTAATATATGGATATATCTGTGGAAGAGACTTTAAAAACCTGCACCTCTGGGGCATAGCCCAGGCAGATCCTGAAAGTGTCCAGATCTTGCTGTCTCCCATTGAGCAATTAAAAAAAAATTGGACTGAGGCCTTTTTAGCTGCCTCCACCTGCCCTGTCTAGCTGAGGCAGAAGCCTTGGGGTTTTCCACCACGACGCTGACCCACGTGCACAGTCCTTTGCTCCTCTTCCTTCCTCCCTACATTCTGCTTGCCCTGGGGAAATTCGGGAAATTCCGTCAAAAACCGACCGTGGAGATGGATCACAGAGGCCCATTTCCTACAACGTGCCCACTCCTTGTTTTAACAGATTCCATATCTGAGCTATTTTTAAATTTCTTTGGAAAGATTTTACAAACTCCCTCTTCTACTTTTTCCAGTTTTTAATATTTGGTCATTTCAGTAAATCCTTGCATTAGGATTGAATCTAATACTTCCTGTTTGATTACCTTTCAATTCCCTCCTGAGATTAAGGTACCCTTCAGTCCCATT
The DNA here is from genome assembly GCF_014108235.1 of Myotis myotis. NCBI lineage: Eukaryota > Metazoa > Chordata > Mammalia > Chiroptera > Vespertilionidae > Myotis > Myotis myotis. Next base: position 30,803,533 of record NW_023416357.1, read on the forward strand.
TGTAAGATAAACCTTTGTAGACTTGAGGCATTTCTTCTTCCTCTTTCCCATCTCCTTTCTACATACCTTCTTTCCTTTGATCTCTCCATCCATTCTTCTTTTCTTTCTCCCTCTTTTCCTCCTACACTGACCTTAACTTTTCCTCTGCAGTTTTCTTAGAATTTGAACCTAGGCATGTTTGACACAAAATCATATATATATATATATATATATATATATATATATATATATTCTCCACTCTTGACTATAAGGATATTTTTTTTTATTTAAAATATGCAGTCTTAAATAAAAAGATATCTTTTTTATTAAGATAGTCTATCAAAATGTTAAACTGCAAAATTTTCTATAATATTCTCAAATATTAGAATATTGAGAAGCAATATATAACACTAGTATTAATTTGCCAAGTTTTTCAATGGCTGCATTTGAAAGTGTTTAGAAATAGCTTAGTTAACATCTCCCAGTTTCTATGTCTCCACACTGCATCACTGGAGCAGAAGAAATGGCTGAGATGGCAATTGGCCACAAACTTCTACCACTTTGAGAGGAGTGTATCAGGAGAGAATATCGCTTACTGTTGACTAAAACATTAATAGATAAAATAACATTTGAATCAAGTGCTTTTCATGAAAAATCACTAAAAGCCTACCACAAAATATTGAAAATACTTTGGATCAAAGCCAAACCTTATATTTCAGAACTTGAATGACTGTTTGGAGTTTGTGCTGTTTTCCATAGAGGCCCAGCCTAAGGAAGGCAGGATCCAATGAAGATCTGGGATCCTGTAATCTGAGGATATTTCACTTCTGGATAGTGACTGAGACAAAGATATGAACAATATATATTTTATATTTCAATATGAAATTGAGATTGGAAAAGTCACCCTTCTATTTCTCTTCCCACTCCAGGATCTCTTTGCCAAGTGTTGCTTTCATTCCCCTTTCTAATATTTTCATAGTCTGAGCTATAATAGTGACCTGGATGAAACATAGAAGAGTCTTCCATGTGGGAACCATGTCCCAAAGCCTAATGCCCATGAAGTGCTCAGGGGGAAAGGCGATCAAGTGGCCGTGAGGAGTGCTATAATAAATAATTTGGAGGCTCTGGACAGACTGATTCGTGGGCTCCTTTCTTGCAAGTTTAATGGAATGACCCAAAGCTGGTTTGGTGGGGCTATTTGCTCATGCGATCTCTTTATGGGCAATTGTGTAGCACTAATAGCCCTGAGGAGTCAGCAGAGAGCAGTTTGACAACCTAATCACTGCAAAATTAAAATCTGAGATTGATGGCCTCACAAAATAGCCACCTCTCTTTTTTCAAGTGAAAATGATGAGGAACAGCTTAGCAGACTTTAACGTGTGGTCACCTGGACAAACGGACTCAGGTCTAAGCCGCCTTCCTCACTGTAGGTGGTTCCAGAGTGGGCACGAGGCAGCATTCTGGTTAATAAAGCTCATTATTGCCAATTTATAGATTTCTGTCACCCTGCCCTCCAATTGCTGAGGCTCAGACAAGCTATGAAATCTTATAAATTCCTGAACTGTGATATGCAGGTATTGATGAAGAGGAATTTAAACCTTCCAAAGTCATGTTTAAAAGGAAGATTATTTAGGTGACTGATTTTCAAGGATATGGTTGCATATCAAACTCAAAAGCTAAGCGGGCCAAATAAACAAGACATGCTTGCTTAAGAGTGACTCCAAATGTAATCAAGGTGGTATTTTGTAATGCTTCAGATACTAATAAAGAGATGTAAAATATAACTGAAATATTAGCTTACTAGAAAGTGTAGTTATAGTGCCAAAAATGCATTGTGATTGGAGCTACTTTATATAAGAATGGTTATACAAACCTAAAAATAAACCCCGCTGTTGAAATGTTCTACCAGGTTTTCCTATGGGCACATGTTATATTCTTGGGATGATCACATTGGAGCCTGGATTATGCATGAATTTACATAACAATAAGCTAAATTATAATGGATTTCTTTTGTGATTGAGTAATACTGTATACAAATTCTATATCTGGAGAGACCAAAGCTCAATGAATTATATTATTTTCTTCACATTGCTGAAATGTAATAGGAAATTGCATGCTCTTCTCTGGGGAATTACAGAGGAAGGAGTCCGTGATTGTGCACTGTGCAATTCTAATTTTGTAATGGCTGATTGATATTATATACTGAACTACTGAAGAAGGAATGAGAAATATAAAATGAATCAAATAATTTCAGATTGTATATACTGCAGTAAAAGTTCATAAATACTGAGCCCCCATAGCACTAAAGCCTGTGGTTGATGGGGAAATCACTAACCCATGTCTTTAGCCTTTGGGATACTACAAAAGATATACACAAAAATGTACATTAACTGCCAATTACTGAGACAGCTTAGTGTAAAGAAAAGAAAACTGGGGGGAGAGAACCAAGATGGCGGCATAGGTTAACGCCGGAGTTTGCTGCTTTGAACAACTACTTCAAAAGTGAAACCAAAAAACGGAAGGGACATCACCCAGAACCACAGGAACGCTGGCTGAGTGGAAGTCCTACAACTAGGAGGAAAGAGAAACGCATACGGACACTCAGAGGAGGCGCGGTGCTGGGGTCAAATTCTGAGGTGCGGAGTGCGCGGAGCGGGCTGGCGGCGGAGGGCGCGGTTGGCGTTTTCAATCGGGAGGGAGTCGCAGACTCTGAGCTCCAGATCCGGGCGAGTCTTTGGGGACCCAGACTCGGGCGGGAGAGGCGGGACTGTCTGGCTTCGGTCAGAGCGAGTGCAGCTTTCTCTCCGAGCTTTGCAGCCGGGGCTGGGACTCAGAGAGGCAGAGCCCCTGGGGACAGGACTGAGAGGCGCCATAACTGCTCTCTCCGGCCCACCCTGTTGATCCTGTGCGACCCGCCCCGCCCAAGCCCTGCACACAGGCATTTGCCGGATAGCCTCAGGCAAAGGCTAGATTAGCACCTCCCTAGAGGACAGAAGTTCTCTCACTGCTGACACAGCTGATTCTCATAGCCACTTGGCCTGGAGGTCAAACCCTCCCTGGAATTAGCTACAACAATCAAGATTTAACTATAAGACTGCGAACAAAGACCACTAGGGGGTGCACCAAGGAAGCATAACAAAATGTGGAGACAAAGAAACAGGACAAAATTGTCAATGGAAGATATAGAGTTCAGAACCACACTTTTAAGGTCTCTCAAGAACTGTTTAGAAGCCGCCGATAAACTTAATGAGATCTACAAGAAAACTAATGAGACCCTCAATGTTATATTGGGGGACCAACTAGAAATTAAGCATACACGGTCTGAAATAACGAATATTATACAGACTCCCAACAGCAGACCAGAGGAGCGCAAGAATCAAGTCAATGATTTGAAATGCGAGGAAGCAAAAAACACCCAACCGGAAAAGCAAAATGAAAAAAGAATCCAAAAATGCGAGGATAGTGTAAGGAGCCTCTGGGACAGCTTCAAGCGTACCAACATCAGAATTATAGGGGTGCCAGAAGATGAGAGAGAGCAAGATATTGAAAACCTATTTGAAGAAATAATGACAGAAAACTTCCCCCACCTGGTGAAAGAAATGGACTTACAGGTCCAAGAAGCGCGGAGAACCCCAAACAAAAGGAATCCAAAGAGGACCACACCAAGACACATCATAATTAAAATGCCAAGAGCAAAAGATAAAGAGAGAATCTTAAAAACAGCAAGAGAAAGAAACTCAGTTACCTACAAGGGAATACCCATACGTCTGTCAGCTGATTTCTCAACAGAAACTTTGCAGGCCAGAAGGGAGTGGCAAGAAATATTCAAAGTGATGAATACCAAGAACCTACAACCAAGATTACTTTATCCAGCAAAGCTATCATTCAGAACTGAAGGCCAGATAAAGAGCTTCACAGATAAGAAAAAGCTAAAGGAGTTCATCACCACCAAACCAGGATTATATGAAATGCTGAAAGGTATCCTTTAAGAAGAGGAAGAGGAAGAAAAAGGTAAAGATACAAATTATGAACAACAAATATGCATCTATCAACAAGTGAATCTAAGAATCAAGTGAATAAATAATCTGATGAACAGAATGAACTGGTGATTACAATAGAATCAGGGATATATAAAGGGAATGGACTGACTATTCCTGGGGGGGAAAGGGGTGTGGGAGATGCGGGAAGAGACTGGACAAAAATCGTGCACCTATGGATGAGGACAGTGGGTGGGGAGTGAGGGCGGAGGGTGGGGCGGGAACTGGGAGGAGGGGAGTTATGGGGGGAAAAAAAAGAGGAACAAATGTAATAATCTGAACAATAAAGATTTAATTAAAAAAAATAAAAATTAAAATTAAAAATTAAAAAAAAAAAAGAAAAAAAAGAAAACTGGGTTGGGAATCATACATGAATTCTAATCGGGATTAGCCATGATCTACTTTAGTAACCTTGAGCATGTCATGATCTCACTGGGTCTCAATTTTCTCACCTAGTTATAGGTAACATTTATTGAATGTTTACTATGTATAAGAGGCATCTAACACATATTTACTCATTTCAACCTCAAAACCAGCCTATGAAGTAGGTAATATTAGTATATTATTGGTTTTCATTTTACTGATAAGTAAACTAAAGCAAAACAAGTTGAAGTAACTTGTCCAGGATTATACTGCTAGTATGTAGTAGAGGACTTAATCTTATATTCTCAAACAGGAGAAGGTTGGAGCAAATCAGAATGGTGTGTGTGTGTGTGTTGGGGGTTGTATTACATGATATACGACATCATACACATAAAAGAATTAGTAACTATCAGGACAAGTTATGAGACATGGCAAGGTTCTGTTTATATCCCAATAGAGAGAAGATTCCTTGAGCCTATCTCTATGTGATCTGATTTTTCAGTTCAAATATTTAAAACATAACCATGTTAAGTATATATATATATATATATATATATATATATATATATATATCTCAACATTAAGAAACAACTTTACCATAGAAAGTTACCTGATACTTCTTTTTATTTGAGATGACATGAATTATGCACTCACTAAATTCAGCACACTTGTTTCTGTATAGACCTGAGTTAGAGGAATTTTTGTTACCTTATGCTATATGTTGTAGACATAGCATAAAACATTTAGTACTTTTCTGTTGGTTTGTGTTTTTTTTTTGTTTTGCTTTCTTTATATTACTTAAAGGAGAAACAGGTAGATATCTAAACTTAAATCCACTCTGATGATAGCACAAAAGTTATGTGTTTATATATGATTAATAAGCATTTTAACTTATTTTCATTTGTACTGGCAACTTCAAATATCAGAATTAAAGCTTCTTTAGGTAAGATTTTCAAAATGGTTTCAGCAGAGTACAGTACTGTTCTAATGGCATCTAACTTAAATGTTATTTGCATTAACAAATTTTGAAAAATTTGGTTCTTTTTCCATAACTTGTTTTAAAGATAATACTTTTCTCCTTTTTGCTCCACATATTTCACAGTATCTTTGGATAAAAGACACACATCTCTGATCTAAGACCACTGACCTAATTCAGTATCTTCAGCCCCATAGCTAGGTAGTTAGCACTACCATTTTGGGGACAATGGCAGATAATATGAGAGAATTTCCATCTGCTACAATTATACATGATTATATAAACCCAATTAAGAAAATTTACATATTTATATATGATTTATTTTATAAGTTGGTTCTCAGTAAATATTTATGATTGTTTTATAATAGATGCTAGCATCTATTTTTCCTGAACTGGATGTGAATATCTTATTTGCTTTTGTGTCTGTGGAGCACAGATACTTAATTTTTTGTTGAAATAATAAATTGATGAATAGATGAATAGGTAGGTGAGCATTTAAATCAAGAAGTAAAGCTCAGGATATCAATTAGTATAACCTGGGCTGCCCTGTCTCTTGATTGTTTTAGTCTAGACTGTAAGGTCAATAAATTCTTCCTTCTTTATCAATACCTATGATTAGTTAAAATTTATTTTGTCATTACCTTTGGCTTTCTTATAAACTGGTTTTATTTAGTAATTGATATATTTTTCCTATTTTTTCTTTTGCTTTACTTTACAGTAATTTAAAATTAAATAGGTAACCAGGGCCACGGACAACAATGTGGTGAGGGCTCAGGGGGAGGGAGGGCGGAGTCTGGGAGGAAGAGGGCAAAGGGGAAGAAAGTGGGGAACACCTGTAATAATGTCAACAATAAACATAAGATACAATTAAAAAATAACAATGAAATTAAATAGGTAAAGTAATATTACACCAGTTATTATTTAAGAAACAACAGTTAATCCTGCTTAAGTCTGAATAAAGCAATACTGTGTCTGGCTCAAAACACTCAAACCATGGCATAAATTGGTTGGTACAGCAGAAGAGCAATTTCAAAAGAATCATTACCAATATCTTCAACAGCAACATTTATTGAGTTTATACTATGTGCCAGGCCTAATTCTAAGTTCTTCATTAGTATTAACTTTTATAATTCTTACAACAAACCACTTTGAGACAGATTAATACGGTGCTCCATATTTTCATGTAGCTTCGGCTTTAGGAGTAACTATTGTTAGTAGATAGAAGAAGAGAATAACTTAGCAGTAATCCTTTGAAATTATAAGAAGTAAAGAAAGTCTTTTCCATGCATTCAGGTAAATTAAGATCATTTTTACATCCAATATAAGTAAAAAATCAAGTGCAAAACAATTGAAATATTTATACCAAACATATTTGCAATTTATAAGAGCACTTTTAAGTGTTTTAGAAGCTAATTTTTTATTTTTCCAAGAACGGACAGTAAAAATCCAAAATACAAGTACCATCTACTATCACCATCATTTAATTTAAAAAAGACTATTTGAAACAAAAAATGTTGGAAGGATGTAATTACATAATCTAGGTCATTTCCTTCATTGAATAAATTTGCCTTTATGAAAGATTCATAATGCTGTCTATTTTCTGATGTCAGAGCCTGCCAATGAAAATTTTACCATGGACTGGCACTAGACTTTATACTGGCATTTGAGAACCACCAAACATTATGAGGCCATGACAATCACATTTATGAGTAAATTTTTTGAAAGCAGATGTAACCTAGATTTGGCAGGCCTCTGCCTTTTCCTCATATGTACATTGAGTCTATATTCAGCAACTTATTGCACCTTTTCAAAAAATAAATCCAACCCTATAACTCATTTGGACATCATTTTCTCTAAAGATTATAAGAATACAGAAAAACAATTTTACTTCACATTATCATAATATGCCCATATTTACTTCATAAATATGTCCTAAAACACCTCTGTTCTTCCCTCAAAGTTCATTTCTGAATGCCATATGCCTTACCTTCTCTCTCTTCTTCCACCCCCTTTATATTCACAATCCATAAAATCCTTACATAACCACCTCCTCTAATCACTTCTGGTCCTAAACTTCCATGTCCCACTCAATAAAACCCTAATCTGGCATTAGCTAAACCTACCCCCACCTTCCATAGCAGATTGATTATTCAAATATGGATATATAGATCTTATGCTAACTGATGTTGGGTACTACAGAAAGGCAGGTACTATAAATCTTGGAGAAAGCTTATGGCTGATATGATCAATAAAGCATGATTGAAGTGATTCTCTGTAGTTTCCAAGGCTAAGTCAGAAAAAGGGCATTGCTTCTAACAGGCTCTCTCTCTCTCTCTCTCTCTCTCTCTCTCCCCTTTCCCTCTCAATGTTTACGCTTAGATTCCAGCTACTATGCCTTTAGGAAGCTCAAACTAGCCCTGAGGGAGAACATGCACAGAGAGGAGCTAAAGCTGCTGGCTCAGAGTCTGCATCAACCACCAGACACGTGAGTGAATGGTCTCTGAGATGGTTCCAGCTCCCAGACCTTAGAGTCTTCAGCTGAAGCCTTAAACATTACAGAGCAGAGAACCTGCCCTCTTCACTCTACCTTCTTTAATTTCCTGACTCACAGAAACCATGAGAGTGAATAAAATACTGTTGTTGCTTTAAGTCACTAAGTTTTGGGGTGTTTTGGTATGAAGAAGTAGGTAAGTAATACATCTTCTTAGAAAGGAGCTCCATTACCATCTATTATTACTTATATCTTCCCTTTGGGGAGGTTAAGAAAGTGGGCAGGTAATGTTTCAGCATCTTCTTCATTAAACTGCTTTGAAAATATTCACCAAAGAAGTGTTCGTCTTATATAATCATAATGTATGATTTGTTCCAGCTACTTCTATGGAAATGTTTATAAGTCTTTAAGAAATGTTCTAATGTTTATAACAGGAACATGAGATTTGGAATTATGTCCTAGCTATGCAGAGGAGAAACTCTGTAAGTGTAAATTATGTTTTGGTGATTAAATACATTAAAACTATTTATTTGTTCAATATTTATATTCTGTGAAATTTTAAACCATAAAAATAAAGCAGTTAGACTATCATTTTAAGTTTAGTTCATATTTTCACAAGAAAAGGAATGACAACTTTATTGAAACTAACTAAATTTCTAATTAACATTCTCTTGATAAAATTGGAAAAAAGACTGAACTTTAATTTGATCATAAAAGCAACCCTTAATGTTATAGAATATATTTTTAAATAAGCTTGGAAATCTGCATTTCCTAATGTAATTTTTCAGTTCTCAATCTATTCTTGGCAAGATATTACAATAGCTGAGCAGGCCTAGTGCCTATCAAATTATTTAATTTGCTCACAATATTACAAGTTACAAGGGATATTGTGAACATTTGTAATGTTATATAACACTTCTGTGTAAATGATAACTGGAAAGGAGGCAATACTTTCTCACCCACTTTACTTATACAATTTAAACGGTACATATTGTAGGGTAAGGGAAATACTAGAGACAGGTTTACTAAAGTCATTCAGTCAACAGTCATACTGAATGAAGATCTCACTAAATGCTCAATTCCTTGGAAGGTATAAAAATTCCTTATTCAAGGAAGGAGAGGAATAGCAAGAAATTACATGGTGAGGATTATTACTATCATAGGTTTAGGAAGAATCCAGAATTTACAAAAAGGAGACCTTTCCAAACATTATTTTAACATATGAAGCCAATTTCCTGGGTCAGGATTACTGAACTAAAATTTAGACAGTTATATGAGCAGCCTTCAGCATGAAGGAATGTGTTCATGTGGGAGCTTCAGACCCAAGGGAAATGGGAAAAAGCAGGACAGATTAAAAAGTCAGAAATGGCTCTTATTAGAGATGACAGATCTGAGGGTATTTTAGCCTTGACTGTGACACTGGCATATGGAGTAAGAATTCATTCTTTTTTCTGAAGCCCCAGCTGCAAAATGCCACTGCCCTGAAGGTGCCCTCTGTATTTTCCCCAGATTTTACTATGGTACCAGGTAAGAGATCACTTGTTAGACAGATTCAGAAGAATGTACCATAAGCCCTTTCCTTGGTGGTTCCCATAGTGAAGCCTAGTGAATACTTGCATTACGTAAGTTTATGCATGTGAATGACACACAGGACAATGCCTGGAATACAGTTAGTGTACAAGAATAGTTATTTAATCTAAATCTCCTATCAGAAATCATGTAACATATATCTGGAAGTCATAACATTATTTGTGTTAAACCTATTAAACTTAGGATGTTCGTTGTCAAAAAGACAAGAGCTGGTGTGGGGGTGGAGAAAAGAGGACCCTTGTACATTGTTGGTGGGAATGTACACTGGAACAGCCACTATGGCAAACATTATGGAGGTTCCTCAAAAAGGGAAAAATGGAGTTACCATCTGACCCAGCAATCATATATCTGGAAAGTACATATATCAAAAGGAAATGAAATCATTATCCTGAAGATATATCTGTACTCCTATGTCCATAGCAACAGTGGTCAAGCTGGAAACAACCTAAGTATCCCTTGACAGATGCATGGATAAAGAAAACGTGGTCTATCTATAAATGGTGATGGAAGGAGACTTCACTTGGGGTGGTAAACACACAATACATTCATTTGCCTCCTCTAAAAGCATCACTGTATTTAATAATTGAAAGTAAATATGCTAGTGCAGATGATGTGTTGTAGACTTGTGCATCTGAAACCTGTATAATTTTGTGTCACCTTAATAAATTCAATAAAAAGAGAAAAAAATTAAAAAGCTAAAATTATTAACAGTTAGTACCCATCCGACACAGATGAAATAAGCTAACCTGTATATGTAAATTTGTAAATCTATAGGGAAACATGGGAACTGGGTTAAATTTGGAACTTTTTAAAACTTGAAGATTTAGCTAAATTATCCCTTATATAGTTCCTCCATTTTCATTTCTGTACATTTCAAAAAACTTCTGAGTCAAAAAGTATGTGAATAATTTTGTATTCTTATTTTGAGTTATTAGTAATACTTAATACTATAAACATCATAAAGCTCATAGACCAAGAGGGAGAATTTGAAAAGATTGCTATAAACCATTTTTCACTTTTTTTTTTACAGTGTATTATCTTATTTTCACTAAAAGCAGGACAGATTAAAAAGTCAGAAATGGCTCTTATTAGAGATGACAGATCTGAGGGTATTTTAGCCTTGACTGTGACACTGGCATATGGAGTAAGAATTCATTCTTTTTTCTGAAGCCCCAGCTGCAAAATGCCACTGCCCTGAAGGTGCCCTCTGTATTTTCCCCAGATTTTACTATGGTACCAGGTAAGAGATCACTTGTTAGACAGATTCAGAAGAATGTACCATAAGCCCTTTCCTTGGTGGTTCCCATAGTGAAGCCTAGTGAATACTTGCATTACGTAAGTTTATGCATGTGAATGACACACAGGACAATGCCTGGAATACAGTTAGTGTACAAGAATAGTTATTTAATCTAAATCTCCTATCAGAAATCATGTAACATATATCTGGAAGTCATAACATTATTTGTGTTAAACCTATTAAACTTAGGATGTTCGTTGTCAAAAAGACAAGAGCTGGTGTGGGGGTGGAGAAAAGAGGACCCTTGTACATTGTTGGTGGGAATGTACACTGGAACAGCCACTATGGCAAACATTATGGAGGTTCCTCAAAAAGGGAAAAACGGAGTTACCATCTGACCCAGCAATCATATATCTGGAAAGTACATATATCAAAAGGAAATGAAATCATTATCCTGAAGATATATCTGTACTCCTATGTCCATAGCAACAGTGGTCAAGCTGGAAACAACCTAAGTATCCCTTGACAGATGCATGGATAAAGAAAACGTGGTCTATCTATAAATGGTGATGGAAGGAGACTTCACTTGGGGTGGTAAACACACAATACATTCATTTGCCTCCTCTAAAAGCATCACTGTATTTAATAATTGAAAGTAAATATGCTAGTGCAGATGATGTGTTGTAGACTTGTGCATCTGAAACCTGTATAATTTTGTGTCACCTTAATAAATTCAATAAAAAGAGAAAAAAATTAAAAAGCTAAAATTATTAACAGTTAGTACCCATCCGACACAGATGAAATAAGCTAACCTGTATATGTAAATTTGTAAATCTATAGGGAAACATGGGAACTGGGTTAAATTTGGAACTTTTTAAAACTTGAAGATTTAGCTAAATTATCCCTTATATAGTTCCTCCATTTTCATTTCTGTACATTTCAAAAAACTTCTGAGTCAAAAAGTATGTGAATAATTTTGTATTCTTATTTTGAGTTATTAGTAATACTTAATACTATAAACATCATAAAGCTCATAGACCAAGAGGGAGAATTTGAAAAGATTGCTATAAACCATTTTTCACTTTTTTTTTTACAGTGTATTATCTTATTTTCACTAAAAGTTGTTTTTTTTTGTCTTACCATGGAATAAAAATTTATTTCCTCACGAAAAATATTAAAGTTATTGCAATCATTACAATTAACTTTTATTTGCCTACTCTAAAAGCATCAATGTAAGTATTTAATAATTGAAAGTAGTTAAATATGCTAGTGTGTGCATAGACTCTATGGTGCTTGTGCCTCAGAGGAGGGACTAGGGCACTAGGAATCTGAGTAAGAAAAGGACAGAGCAAGCATGTCAAACTCAAAGGCTAACATAGGCCAAATAACAAGGCATGCGGCCTATGGGCCATGAGTTTGACATGCTTGTTCTAGTGCATATTCCTCTTGCTTAAATTTTCTATCATCTGCACATAACACTTTTAAAAATTAAAACACTATGTATGATAGCTGACATTATTAAGTGTCCAATCCATCTATCTAGTGATCATTTCAATTTAAGCAGGTATTTCCCCTGGCAACGTCTGCTTGGCAATTCAGTTGGCATGTGCAGCCCAAGTAGCAATCAGCTATTCTGTTAAGTGGTGCCTGCCAATTTGCAGGAACATGCTGCCCCATCTAAGTCCATTCCTCTGATCAGAATAGGGAGGGAATCCCTGGGGACATCGCAGAAATTAGCCTGAATCTGCTCAGTCTTCCAGCTTTCAGGACACTGCAGAGATTACTCAGCTCTCGTCCAAGCCTGAGGAGTCCACTCAATATAGCTGAGGGGACTTTCCTGTTTAATATTCTGTCCCAGTCATTTCATCCACGACAAGAGCCAGCTATGAAGACTGCCTCTCTGTAGCAGGCGAGGCTACTTCGCATAGCATTCCTCTTTCTAGGACAACCATCCTCTTCCTCCTGCAGGAGAAGGTACTCCACTACCCAGAGCCACCTCCTTCCTTTACAACCATCCTTCCCACCCGCCCGGAGGTCCTTTCATTCTGATATCCCTTCTCTATTGGAAGATTTACCACCAAATAAGATCAACAGGTTCTCTTTGTTGCTGCTTATTAAAAGGAGTAATTGAATGTCCTTGCTCCCTAAGTTCTTTTTGTGTTGCATTCAGAGGAAGTCGTGCTTCACTGTAGCATGGACAAAGTTTTCTAAGACTCTGCCTGGAAGAAAAAATAAGAGATCACTTCTAAGACCTCTGTACTTGTAGATCCCACAGGCAAAGGTGGAAAAGCAATGGACTCAATTCTGAATTAGACAACAGTGCAAAAGCAAGAGTTTCAAATCTAGGTGAGTGGTCCAGGACGCAAATGGCAGAAACATTGACTAATAAACCTAGAGGTCACAACATCAATAGGATGTTGACTTATGGGAGAAAATGAGTTCTGGGTGGGCCCAAGAAACCATTGTGCCCTTTGGTTAAACTAATAAATAGCCTGTGGCCTATAGGACAGTTCTGTGGCCCTGCCCACTTGGAGAATAGCTCTGTCCCTTGCCCTTCCTCACAAATACTCCAGCTCCCTGACGGCTCCTTCCAGAGCCTATCAGTCCAGTGCTGGAGACTTAATGTGGCTGAAGCTATGCCACAACCATAGCAGAGGCTTTGTTTTAGAGTAATGTGTTATAAAACCTTTCAATAACACTATAGCACCCGCCCACATAAACAGATGAAAACACACACACCAAGCAACAGCATGGGAGTGTACGAGTGTGTGTGTGTGTGTGTGGGGGGGGGGGGGGGCGGTGTTGGAGAGAAAGAGGAGGAGCATAGGTGGGTTTCAGGTGAAAGTAATGAAGCTTAAGCTGCAGGGCTCCTGCTGGCATAAACACCTTCTAAGGTTCTGAGTGAAGCCTGGCAATTGTTTATTTAGTCCTATGCTTTTGTAAAATTTGTAAAATTAAAAGAAAAATTCATACAATATCAAGTAATGAATTTGGAAAGATGTTTTGAATGTTTTAACAACAGTTGAGAAATCACTGACTTCTGATTTGTACATATATGGAAGATATTTTTTTATAACCCTTAACATTTTATTTCAAGAACTAAGGAATAAATAAATACAGAGAAACTTTCTAATGCAATTATTGGAATATAAAAAATGCAATGAGACTGAATGACTGAATCAATAGATATTATTCAGCTATCAAGCCGCAAATTGTAAGAATTTTTTTCAGATCATCTCAAATGTGGTAATTTATTAAGAGGAAGAGATCGATTTCAAATAGAAATGATGAATTGGCTCTTGGATTGCTCAACAACTGAATTAATGAAGAAGAGTAAATCAAATTAACACACTTAAAACTTTTACTTTTGGGGGGGATTTCACATAAAATACTAACATTAATAAAGATGCTCTAAAATTCATGTTCTGACACTTTAATGAGGACCTCAGTGACGAAGTGTTGTTAAGTTTAACCAGGAGTATATAAAATTAGTCAACACACACACACACACACACACACACACACACACATGAGTGGAAATCTTATCACTCATATGTAAGAAAACTTTACTTACAAAACAGGTGGCAGGCAGGATCTGGCTGTAATGTGCCAACCCTTGGTCTAAGTTGTTTTTCTGAATCTTAACTCATCTTCTGAGCAGAAGAACATGAAAACCAAAGAAGAAACAAAAACGATACACCTGTCCAGGTAATTACTCCTACTTCTCCACTATATCTTCAGGTCACTTCCAGTTTACTACATAATACTATTTTAGAAAGAAAATTAGAGCCAACAGTAAAGATAAAGAACAGAAAAAGGAAGTCTCTCTACTTGAGGACATCACATGGTTTTTACCCCCAGTATTCCTCAAGTGGCATCACTGTCCCATGTCCGCTCCAAAGAAAGTATATTAGAATTTTTCTTTTTCTGGAGCATTATTAGAAAGATAAATTCAGGAGGAAAAAAATACCAATCCTTATAATTTCTTTTCAGAGGTGTTTTACTAAAACCCATATTTTTAAATTTTACAGATGATATATTTCTCCCTCAGGTGTATAGGTCTATGTTACTCAAAAATTATTTGTTTGCTTATGCTTAAAAAATGCTGCCATGGGACAATTTAAATGCAAATTAGAAGCCACCCAAAAACAACTTTATGTTGATGTGAGGGTAATCAAAGTAGTCAGTTATTTTCCAGGATAAAAATTTCCTTTCAATAAAATAAATGGTACAAATATTCCAATTAATGCTAATTTTATATTTTGCCAGTGTCATCTGATTTTGGTTTTCCATCAATTAATAGGCTCTAATTAAAGTTATGTAAAAAGTCGCTACACTAAAAATAAGAGTTTTCAACTTATTAAAGCAATGATGTGTGGCAGTTTAATAACAGAACTTGGTGTTACATGATGATACATTATATTGAATGGGTAAGGGTTTCAGTTAACAGTGGGAATTTATAACAATGAAATCTAACTGACCATTGTTAAGGCTGATTTTTATCATGTTTAAGGTATTCCTAGGACAGATCTTTTATATTTATTCCTGGTGCATTAACTCCTTCAGACCAAAAAATCTAAGGCCATCTAGCACTAAAGATAGAACTTTCTGTTGATGAACTAGGTTCCAGACGGGGGGGATCTTTATGGAAAGCTGACCTGGAGTTTTCTCAGGATCTCAAATGCCCCGGGAATCCTAGTGACCTCCTATCCCTTTCATACCAGGTAAAGGTTATTTGACATAATAATCTTCACCTCGTGTCATTGTTTCAGATCATTGTAGATGTTAGTAGGACCTTCTTTAAAAACAGGGGAGTGATTTGGGGCAGATATCAAAGAAAGTTAAGGTGTCCTCAAGGAAAGAGTGAAGTTATATGATGGCTTTTATCTATCATTAGAGGCCCAGTGCACAAAAATTTGTTCACTTGGGGGGGGGGGGGGGGGGGGAGGGGGTCCCTCAGCCCGGCCTGTGCCCTCTCGCAGTCTGGGACCCCTCAGGAGATAACGACCTGCTGGCTTAGGCCTGCTCCCGGGTGGCAGAGGGCAGGCCCAATCCCTAGGTGCAGCCCCTGGTCCGGCTCAGAGCAGGGCTGACTGGAGAGTTGGGGCACCACCCCCTGTCATGCACAGAGCAGAGCGGATCGGGAGGTTGCGATGCCACCCTCAGTCATGCTCAGGGTAGGGCCAATTGGGGGGTTGGGGCACTGCCCCCTGTCACACTCAAAGCAGGGTCGATGGGGAGGTTGTGGCGCCACCCCCTGTCACGCACAGAGCAGGGCCAATCAGGGGTGTTGGGGCTCTGTACCCTGTCACGCACAGAGCAGGGTCGATCAGGGGGTTGGGGAGCTCCTCCCTGTCACACAAAGAGCAGGGATGATCAGGGTGTTGGGGAGCTCCCCCCTGTCACTCACAGAGCAGGGCGGATCAGGGGGTTGGGGCACCACCCTCTATCACCCACAGAGCAGGGCCGATCAGGGGGTTGGGGTGCCGCCACTGTCACACTCAGGGCAGGGCCGATGGGAGGTTATGGCTCTACCCCATCACACACAGAGCAGAGCCTGTGGGGGGGGGGGGGGGGGTTGGGGCGCCGCCCTCTATCACCCACAGAGCAGGGCCGATCAGGGGTTTGGGGCACCACACCCTGTCACACACAGAGACACAGGGCGATCAGGAGGTTGAGGAGCTCCCCACTATCAGGTACAGAGCAGGGCTGATCAGGGGGTTGGGGCACCTTCCCCTGTCGCGAACAGAGCAGGGTGGATAGGGAGGTTGTGGCCCTGCCCCCTGTCACACACTGAGCCGCAGGGCAATCAGGGGGTTTGGGCGCTGCCCCCTGTCACACTGATCTCGGTGCTGGGAGGCCTCTGCTGATCCCAGTGCTGGGAGGCATATTACCCTTTTATAGGATAGAGGCCTGGTGTACGGCTGGGGGCCAGCTGGTTTGCTCTGAAGGGTGTCCTGGATCAGGGTGGGGGTCCCCACTGGGTGCCTGGCCAGCCTGGGTGAGGGGATGATTGCATCTGGTCACACACCCTTCAGGGTGGGGGTCCCCACTAGGGTGCCTGGCCAGTCTGGGTGAGGGGCTGAGGGCTGTTTTCAGGCTGGTGGGTGACTGAAGCTCCCAACTGCTCCTTTTTTTCTTTTTCTCTTTTTTATTCTGGGCCAGCTTTAGCTCTGGCTCCAGCTCTGAGGCCTCTGCTGCTGAAAGCAGGTATCTGGTTTGTTTGGGTTCTATAATTGAAACACTGTATCAACTCCAGCTCTGAGATCCCGGCGGGCTGAAAGCAGGTTTCTGGGGTTTTATTTAGCTTCTATATTTGTAACAAAATTTCAAACTGCAAGCTCAGAGGCCGGCAAGGCAAGCAGGGAACGTTGGTTTCCTCCATCACTGAAGCAAACAAGTCTCATGTTAGCTTCAAGCTGCCTGGCTGCCGGCCGCCATCTTGGCTGGCAGTTAATTTGCATATCTCACTGATTAGCCAATGGGAAGGGTAGCAGGTGTACACTAATTACCATGTTTCTCTTTTATTGGATAGGATTGGCAGTTGTCAAAATTTGGATAAAATATAGAAGTATAGTGAATCTCAGATTTGACATTCTGGAATATCTTGGTTAAGACCAAGGATATTCAGATCTTTGTTTATATATTGGTTCTCAGTGACATTGGGGAAGGTATTTACCTTCTCCAGGGTTCAGGTTTTTTCATCCAGAAAAGAAAATTAATAATGGTATTAATAATGGTATGGTTGTTGTATAAAAAAATAAAACATATCCAATGCTAATATAGGGTCTGGCATGTGGTAATATATTATTCTTTATCCCTCAAATTTAATATCAAAATTTTGAGATGGAAGATAAATGACATAGAAGTTCTATGTTCATCAAGAAGAAAAAAATAAGCACCATTCTTAATATATAGTAATTTCCTCAACATTGTTATTGCCAATGCTAGAATCTATTTCTAAACTATTCCAATTGCAAATTTTTGTTAAACCAACCAATTTTTCTCAGCTATAAGAAATAGTACTGATATGCTTTGATATTCTTAAGAACTGGAGAAATTCAAATATTTAGCCATTCCTCACAATTCCACTATTAACATTGGAAAAAGCATTAAGTTAATTGAAATGATTCCTGTCTTGTGAAGAATGGCCTTATTAAATCCTTTCTACTTGACTAGAAGAGACTGCATAAAGAACAGATATTTTATAGAAGGGAATATGAGGGAAGAACACAAATTCTGAAGTATCCTATCTAATAATAGAGAAACATGGTAATTAACCGTAACTTTGCTACCCTTCCCATTGGCTAATCAGGGAGATATGCAAATTAACTGCAAATCAAGATGGCGGCCGGCAGCAGGCAGCTGAAACGAACAGGAGGCTTTCTTGCTCCAGTGATGGAGGAAGCCAAGGTTCCCCGCCTGCCTCTGCTGGCCTCTGAGCTGCACTCTAAGAAACAATGTTGCAATTATAGAAGCTAAACAAACTCCAGAAACCTGCTTTCAGCCAGCCGGACCTCAGAGCTTAGAGCGGCAGTGATGGCAACAATGTTTCAATTATAGAAGCTAAACAAACCCAGATACCTGCTTTCAGCCAGCCACAGCCTCAGAGCTGGAGCCGAGCCTCAGAGCTAAAGCCGACTCTCAGCTCCAGTGACAGCCATAGAAGGTAAATAAATCCCAGAATAAAAAAAAAAAAGAAAAAAAGGAGAGGTAGGGAGCTTCAGTCGCCCGCCAGCCTGAAAACGGCCCTCAGCCCCTCACCCAGACTGGCCAGGCACCCCAGTGGGAACCCCCACCTTGAAGGGGGTGTGACCAGCTGCAAACAGCCATCATCCCCTCATCCAGGCTGGCCAGGCACCCAAGCGGGACCCCCACCCTGATCTGGGACACTCTTCAGGGCAAACCAGCTGGCCCCCACCCGTGCACCAGGCCTCTATCCTATATAGCAAAAGGGTAATATGCAAACTGATCCTAACAGCAGAAAGACTGGGAATGACTGGTCACTATGACACACACTGACCACCAGGGGGTAGATGCTCAATGCAGGAGCTGCCCTCTGGTGGTCAGTGCGCTCCCACATGGGAGGAGCTCTGCTCAGCCACAAGCCAGGCTGATGGCTGCCAGTACAGCGGTGGTGGTGGGAGCCTCTCCTGCCTCCTCAGCAGCGCTAAGGATGTCGACTGCAGTTTAGGCCTGCTCCCCGCTGGCAAGTGGACATCCCCAAGGGCTGCCGGGCTGCCAGAGGGATGTCTGATTGCCATCTTAGGCCCAATCCCCTGGCAAGCGGGCCTAAGCCAGTAGGTGGTCATCCCCTGAGGGGTCCCAGACTGTGAGAGGGCACAGGCCGGGCTGAGAGACCCTACCCCCCCTCCCCGAGTGCACAAATTTTTGTGCACCGGGCCTCTAGTATACTTATAAATGAGGCTAAAAGCTGTGCATATAAATAAGTTAATGTATTAAGTAGAAACAGGGTACCAAGAAGAAAATCAGTACACTCAGGGCATTCTGAGAATGCTAAGGTGACATGCCTATGTCCTCTCTGCCAGGAGTTGGCCTTGCAGATTGAGTAGGTTTTGGAAATTATGCTCATGAGATATTTCTTCTGAAGTACATTGCATATATGTGCACACATACACACAAACAACAACAACAAAAATAAATAACTTCTAAAGGACAAGGACACCTATAACATACATTTAATCGACATTTTCTCATCTTTCTTCACAATTGTCATCAAAATTTTATATCAGGAACCATCTCTGATAAAGTTAGTACTAGATATAAGGAATATTTACATAGACATATGTTTTCATATTCAAAGGGAGGTCTTTCTCAGTAAACTAACAACAATCAGAGCTAATTTTCCTTCAGGAAAAAAAAAACCAACTTATTTTAAAAGAGAGAGAGGGGCAGAGATGGGAGGGAGGAAGAGAGAGAGAAATAAAGAAATAAAATAGTACTTATAAAGGAAGAATATTCTCCAGAGAATAAAGATGTGGGTTTTGTAATTAAAATACACTTAATTAATAGCTCTGGGAACCATTCTCATTAGGAGTCCATTGTAATGCTTGAACAGTCAAAAGGAAGTAATTACAAGAAAGCCCAGTCCTCGCCTCCTTCCTAGGAGCTTGACAAACTTTGCCAGGGACATCTCAAGAGACTCTAATCTCCACCACTCTCCTTTTTGTTAACCTTTTATGCGAAAAGAATCCATGGAAATGAAAATTCAATTTTTCCCTTTGGTTCCTCCTTACTAATTTTTACTACTGATTTTACAATTAAAGTTCTCAAACAATCAGAGGCCTTCCTTACTTTGTTTTCTAGAATGGTAGATCCTCACACTAAATTCATTAAGGGCTTTGTACTTAAACAAACAACAGAAATAAATACTTACGAACTAAATTAGGAAGTAGAACGGGTCAAAAGAATGTGAAATACAAGTCAATGGAGAGAGAGCTTGAAGAACCAGACTTGAGCAGGATCCCATGGAGGCATGAGCAGCCAGCAGGAAACCATAGATCAGTCTGCCTAGGACCCTGCTGCTCACCACATGGGCAGGTACCACCCCTGGTCACACTGCCAGAAACCACATCTATCATGCCACTAATGTTTCCACTCAATAGTGACCCATGTGATGGTGGGTCTGAGCCATCTCCTCAAGATTCAAGGTCCTAGCTGGGAGCATCAGATTGACCATGCTGAGGTCTAACTGCCAGAAGGTGTGGGAAGGGGATATCTGCCCCCTGTAGCTTTCATAGTGGAGGGCTGAACCCTCTCTCCTACCTCCTACCCAGAGATTCCTCCCAAACAGAACAGTGTTGCAAACTGACAAACCAAACCAACTAACGGCCTGTTCATCAAGGCTCGCCTTAAGACCCTTACTTCACTTTAAGACCCCATTAATCCAAAGCTACTAGGTCCTTAAATTCTTCTCAATCCAAACCATTTTTGTATCTAGCAAGATCAGGCTCTACAACCTTATAAATACATTTTCTTTACTTCTGACTTAAGAAATTATTTAAGTTTAAAGGTGGTGTTCTTTATTTCAGTGAAACTAATATTTATAGTTGCTTGATCAATAGGTTCTGCTGGTGACCTCTCGGGCAAGTCCGCTGCCAACAGAGGCATAGTTGCCCAAGATGATCAGATCTCTGAAAGACCCAACTATTCCCCCCTCACATAATTTCTATTGAGTTACATGTGATAAACAAAATACTGTTAATTTTATTTTTACCTATTCATAAATATATTCTCAGCACCTAAAACAATGTCTATCATATTCCAAAAGCTCAATAGAATCTTGGATAAGTGAAACTGAAAGTAAATCATAGATGTAATTTTTAGGTAGTTTTACTGAGTGGACAAACATATCCTCATTAATAGAAATCCAGATGAGAGGGAAAAATAAGCACAATACTATTATGGAAAAACATCTAATTATTTTCATATTGCTTTCCAGCTCTTAGCCACATGCAGGCATATATTTTTGCAGTGCTGTAACTTTAATATGGATATACTCATGGATTTTGCTTTTCTTCCCAAAAGGCTTGAAGTACTTTAGTATTTCCATATAGTTATCATAATGATCATCTTAATGACTAGATAATGGTCCATGAATGTGAATTTTTATTATCATCCATTCACTGTTTGCCAACTGAAAAGTATGTCTTTTACTTATGGGTAAATTTTATAGAAACACTTAATAAACTTAAATCCTTAAAAAATTAAACTTAAAAAATTAACCCTCACCTCAGTTTTTTTCCCCAGTGGATATTGAACAAAACATACCAGATATTATAAATCAAAATAAGATTTGAGTTCTGGTCTTTATTTGTTGTAGTAATCCTTTGAAAATTAATTAAACTTTACGTTTCTTCTTATGACAAAAGAAGCTCTCTCTACTTGGGCCTCAGTAGAATATAATTAATATCTTTTGCCAAGGCATTTTACAAATATGATGTACTCCACAGTTGCTAAATTCTAGTCACAAATATTTAGTTCAGATAGTGAGGATTAAAGCTAAACAAAACAAAATGACCCCCACAAAGTCACAGAAGTGACCAGAATAAAAATTGTGTTTGCAGAGTTATCATATGAAAATGTTTAGTCTCAGGTCTCAACAATGCAACTCTACCAAGTAGTTTTAAATTCAAATTAGCATCGCCGAAACCGGTTTGGCTCAGTGGATAGAGCGTCGGCCTGCGGACTGAAAGGTCCCAGGTTCGATTCCGGTCAAGGGCATGTACCTTGGTTGCGGGCACATCCCCAGTGGGGAGTGTGCAGAAGGCAGCTGATTGATGTTTCTCTCTCATCGATGTTTCTAACTCTCTATCTCTCTCCTTTCCTCTCTGTAAAAACTCAATAAAATATATTTAAAAAAAAAAAAGAAAGAAAAAAAGAGAAAAAAAAAATTAGCATGAACACAGTTTGCTGAAAGATAAAGTCTGCAAATAATATGCTACATCCAAGTTAAGTGAAAAACCATATGCCTTAAGATCATATGCCCTAGGGCCACATTAGTAGCCCCATTCTGGAAGAAAGCTTTCTACAAATAGAATTTGTCTACATAGAATTCAATTTCATTCGAGACTTTACAGCTACAATTAGCAGCATGACAAACTGGGTTAACATTTGAATCCCAGAAATGGTATGTAAGAATATTTAAGAAAGTATGATTGTTTAAGACAATGATCATTTCTAACAAAGGAAATTCTTTTAAAAAACTACATATGCTAACTTAAAATACCTAAGTTGTTTTTACAATTGGCAAAATAATTAGAGTTAAAAACAAAAAAGTTATTTAAAATAGAATTATACTCTGACTGAAAAAATAGTGGGCATTGCAAAACATCAGATCCTTCCCCATAGTCCACAGACTTTAATAAATGTAGGACACAGCTGAGGAACTTAAAAGATACAGAATTCACCAAACACCAGAAGCTGCTGCTGTTTCCAATAGACTAAGAACCAAGGAATATCATTGTGGATCTACTTATTTGGACTAGGACAACCCTCATGGCCTTTCTGAAAAACCTACTGACTAGGTTCCACTTCCCTCTCCCTGAATCCATCCGAGAGGACAGGTAGACCAATTCTGGAAAATGTTTTGGAATGCAGCTATAATGATTATGCCTCAGAGAACCTCCTGTGATAGTTATCCCTCTCTTCTGTGTTCTTCCGGTTCCTTATCTCGACATTGCTCTATGATTTCTCTGCCCTGTCCACACCCCCACTGTCACCCCTCTGACATTTTTCAGTTAAGTCTTCTTGCAACACTTGGCCCATGGTAAATGGACTTGCATTCATCCTCAGCCTGGACACTGAGCAGTCACCCTACACCCAGCCTTCTTTCACACTTGGCTCTTTGTTGGGAACCTCTCTTCCCCGCAGTGCACTGGAGGGGGCGCTGCTCTTGTTGTCGCCTCCAAATATAACCTCCTGTCTTTCAGTGTGTTCAGCTATTCTGCTTTCACTGGCTTGATATCATAGAGACTTCTAAAGACCTTGAGCCCATTTTATGTCTGTACCTTTTTATATTCACTCATTTTTATGCCAAGCTTAATTGCCACAATTCATCACTTCTTTTACTATGTTATCAAATCTCTTTCCCAATTTTTCTTACATTGTACCCTGAGTTTGCAATTTGGGATCGATCAAACTTCTTGGTGCCTGTGCCTTGGCTGCTCACACTACTGGAGAATATTCCAAAGCTTCACATATTGGTTATAAAACAAACAAACAAAGAAACAACAACAACAAAAAATCCTCAATCCAGATATGTTAAATGAATGACATAAAACAACAACTATATAGCATACTATTTTGATTACATTCCACAGAATAGAACAAGTCTAAAAATGCCTGGCTCCATCTAATTCTTCAATTGGATTGAAGAGTCTAAGCAAATGAGATAAATAGGTTTGATAAATTTAATAAAAGAATCTAACCAACTAGCCAGGATTTTCAGCAAAAGCAAAAAAAAAAAAAAGTTTCACACAGGAAGTTATACATTTTTTCTATACTGCCTTTTCTGTATATAGTTTTATTTTAAAGAAATCTCGTTGCCATCCTGCAGTGCTCATTTGGGAGGGGTGGGGGAGTTTAATAACTTCATTCTTTCCTGAATTTCGGTTGAACACAATTTTCTTGTTTCAGATTCCTCCAAGTAATACACTTTGGTCAATATTAAGTTTGAATCAGCATATATATTTATGTAGCACATATTAATTAAATAAAAACCATTCCATCAAAATGATTTCATCTACTTTTTTCCATAAACACAATATTATTGCAAGACAGAAGAACATGACTTTTAAATAAGTGTAAACTGTCCCTACACACTTCAGTGATGAGTAATGCTGGGTTACATAAGAATGGTCAAACGAGGCAGTGGTTGGATGGCAGGGGCAAGGGGGTGAAGCTACCTGGAGAGCTGAAAAATTATGACTTCCTGATGGAAATAATTAAAGTGCTTTTTTTTCAGTTCTGCACTAAGCCATGGCATCATGTTCTTTGATTCCCCTTTCATAGCAAACTAAATGCTTCAGAGGATTCAGTTTTAGGAAAATATGAAGTCCCCAACTAATATATGCTATTAAATAAGTAACGTTGGCATAAGAAATATTTGGAAACAGGTACCAGATGCTCTGGCATGGTAAGTGCACAGGCTGCCACTCTTGTTAATGTTTTTAAGAACATGGAGCCTGGTGTTACTTTACTGACACACAGACAGAGAGTAAAATGCTGCAATATTGTATCAGTCCATTTGGGATATTCTTAATAAGGATGCCAGAAAGTACTACAAAAATGAAAAGAAACTACAGTTGTCTGAAAAAGAAATTGGAGTTTAATAAGTACCTTATCCTTTTGTAAATTTAGGGCATGACAAATATCATAAAGCAGTCAGCATTATTTAGCTGTTTACTTTAGATTGGTTCCATGAATTCTGGAAATAAGATGTCATGTGTTAAGAGAACACATAGTAAAGATGAAGTGTTCCATTACTCCTGGAGTCTAATTTTGATCTGCAAATTTCAAAGCAAAAAATAAAACTAGATTGATGAAATCAGAGTAAAAGCTTTAGAAACAAAAGTTTTGCAGTTTTTGGGGGGAAGTTTCAACAAACACTATGTCAATAAATTGCATTTAAATGAGTCAACGTCAGAGAAATCCAGTTTCTTTTATGTAGCATATACCTTCAAGATTATTGGAAATATTTCTTTCCAGTTTCTTCACAGTGATGATTTTAAAAGCCAAATCTAGCTCAAGAATATTATTTCACAATCACAATTAGGTTTGCCCATTTCCAATTTGGAAAGCTTTGCCTGGTGGCTTATAGATCTTCCACATGCTTTTCTAGGAGAACTTATCAGATAAATCTTTTGAAACTTGAGTGCATACCCAATATGAAGGTGCAAGTCCCATGGATACACTGTGAAATAGAACACTTTAGCTTCATAAATCCTTATATCCCAAATATGGCCATTATGAAATATTTGAATACTGTTAATACTTTCTTAAGTTACAAAAATCAAATATGAAAGATCAGGCATGTCTGCTTTAATGAAACTTCTGTTTTCCTTTCCTTTATTTTCTGTTTGGATTTTTATTTGGTAACATAATGTTGAAAATCACCACTTTTATGTTCACTCTAATGTACTGTGTATACTCAAGAACACTAGGTAATGGGTGGTTGATCTGGGAATCTAATGTCTAACCCGCATCAGGGACCAGCTCCTCTGAGAATGACATATAACTCAATGAAATATTCCTGGAAGATTCTTGTAAAGTGAAGTCTTATTTGACTAAAGTAATCCTTTCCCTATGTTTGGGAGTTATTTTATTCCAAAGAGTGATTGTTTCTTCCTTTACATTATTTTCATTTTATTTTTTTACTAGAGGCCCGGTGCATGAATTCGTGCATGGGTGGGGTCTGACAGACAGGAGAGGGGAGGAGGGAACGCAGGAGGTTGGCCAGCTGGCACCGCCCCTCGAGGGGAAAATTTGCATATTATGCTTTTATTATATAAAATAGGACATAGTAACACAAATGTACATAGTGCACTCTTCAGATAAGTAATAGGACACTAGTGATGAGAAAGTATTTATAATATTCACTACTCACACAGGTCCTTGAATATACATCATCCAGAGGTGTGTCATCATGTCACCAGGGGACAACTTGCTCCTTGGCTGTCATTTCATTATAGCTGATGCAATAGTGAAACACAGCTAGAGGGATTTCATATCACCCCCCCCCCCATCCTCTCTCTGCTCCCATCTGTGTGCAGGGAGCCATTTCCACATGTGTGGCAAGCTAAACCCTCCTCAGAATATCCTGGGCACATACATGGACCACCTGAGGAAAGTAAACTTTGTTAGAGTTGGTATAAAAAGGAGCTACTAATTCCCCCTCAGGATTCTGAACGGGAACTAAGCAGAATCCAATAAGGGCTGTTAACAGAAGTAGAGCAAGGAGGAAGTAAGAGTAGAGAGGTCCTCCATTCTCATTCTAAACATAATGGAACAACACATGAAAGCAGGGGATGTCTGTAGACAGAAGTCAAAGTGAGATACAGATTTCTTAACACAAATGTGACAAGTCCATAATAACCTTAGATTTCTGAACCAGGAACAAATTTCTGGTTGACTCCTAAATCTACTAGAGATAGAAGATTTAGAGACAGTAGAGGATCTCTGAAGATGATTCCAATAAGGAAACTAATAAATTCAATAAAAACAAACATGATTTGTTACAGTATTTTCCCTTATAAGCATAGTATTAAAGTGGTTGTGGTTGTTATATATTAAGTACCTACAGTATGCCCAAAACAGAGCTAAGTGCTTTATCTTCCCAACAAGTCCATGAGGTAAAAGTGGATACTCCCATTATTCATATTTTAGCCCTTGAAGACATAGGAACTGAGGGTGGTTAAGTAACTTTCCCAAGGTCATATAGCCAGTAAGTGGTGAGGCAGCACTCAAATTCAGAGTCCCCACTCTTTTTTTAAAAATATATTTTATTGATTTATTACAGAGAGGAAGGGAGAGAGATAGAGAGTTAGAAACATCGATGAGAGAGAAACATCGATGAGAGAGAAACATCAATCAGCTGCCTCCTGCACACTCCCCACTGGGGATGTGCCCGCAACCAAGGTACATGCCCTTGACCAGAATCGAACCTGGGACCCTTCAATCCACAGTCCGACGCTCTAGCCACTGAGCCAAACCGGTTAGGGCGGAAGTCCCCACTCTTAAGACCCTTGTACTCTGCTATCTGCCAACGAACATATTGTCATTTCGTTCTCACTTTTCTTTGTCATTCCCCTTAGCACCTGGTAGTCCTATTTGATACCATTCAATATTCAAGGTATCAACTGTCCTTGTCTCTAAATGAAATTGTCCTGTAGGTTAAGTGTCATTCTTATCAACTCTTTTTCCTTTATCAATCTGTGTCTATATATACCCTTTATATTTTTTCTCCACATGAACACTTTACTCTTTTCTTTTCACTGTTTCCCCCTCTCTCTGCTTATCCTTCTCTTTTCTACCACCTAATTTTATTGCCATTCTCTTATCCTCTCTCGTATCTCTCACTGACCTTTCACTCTGACACTTTTCCTTTTGCACATACACAGACACAACACACACACACACACACACACACACACACACTGATGGTGGCTGAGATTACCACCATACTAAAAGTAAATGAAGTAAAAATGCAAGTCATGTTCTGAGAGAAAATATTCATTTTACAATGCATATATCTAACAAAGAGAATATATAAACATTCCCAGACATCAATAAGCAAAAGAAAAGCTGGACAAATATTTAAATGGTATAGCACAAAAGAAGATAGGCAAATGTTTAATAAGCATATTAGATGAACAATATCACTATTCATCAGGATAATATAACTTAAAACCATAGTAAGATATCACCATACATTCACCAGAATAGCTAAAATGAAAAACGCTGAGAATGCCCAGTATTGGTGAGGGTACAGAACAACTATAACTCTGACGCAAAATTGTTGGGCAGTAATAAAAATATTTTCTTACCTTTGAATCAGAAATTACACTTCTAAGAATATAACCAAGATGAATGAGTGCATATGTCCACATAAAGACATGTATAGCAATGTGTACACTGACTTTATTCATAATAGCCCCAAACTAGAAACAACCCAAATATCCATCAATGAGCATGGATAAATAAATTATGATATATTCATATAATGGAATACTATGCTATAATAAAAAAGAACAAGCAACTGATACATAGCCCAACATGAATAAATATCCAAAACATTTTGAATAATAGAAGCCAGACAGAAGGACCACATATTTATATGATCCCATTTATATAATGTTTAAAAGGAGGTAAAACTAATCTTTAGTGATAGAAGTTAGGAGATTGGGTGGCAATTAATTACATGAGTGTATAAATATGTAAAAGTTGATCTAGATGTATACTTAAAATTTGCAGATTTTACTGCTTGCAAATTATACCTTCATAAAAGTTTTTTTTAAAATGTAAATGTATAGAAAACTACTTAGGAGACAAATATAGAAAGCTCTGACATTCCAAATTGCTTCACTGCCAAGTTCATTACATTTAATGCCGTTAATGGATGTCCCTCTTACTTCAGTGAGAGTCAATAAATGGCCATAAAGCCTGAGTGATCTTACTCTACCTGGAACCCTAACTGGCACATGAATTGAAGGTTCTCAGCACCCCAACTCTTACAGTTCTGCTTTGTGATCATTGAACGTTTCTAAAGGTTGTCAAATCACAACACACACAACTTAAGGCCTTAGTCATATTCAGAGACAATTGTTGAATAGTGTACATCTGAACACATTCATATTGCTTGGGAAAAACCTTAAGTATAATTATGGATGGGCTGATGTTAAAAAGCCCTCTTGAATTCAGTCTTGTGACCCAAGCATTTCATAAGGAAGCTAATAATTGCCTTTCATAACACTCGTCGTTGCAGGCCAAAGTTCCCTGCAGAAACCAATTACAATCGGGGCCACATTGAGGTTTCCTGAAGGGATGGCGCAAGTCTCTAAACCACCGTGTGACACTTGAAAGAGCTAGTGTCTGATGTACTGATGCACCAGAAGAAAGAGCAAAAAGTTATGATCTTAATAAAGTAAGAAAAAATAAATCCAAAGCCCATGAAAAGTCTCCTTTCTTATTAAAGATCTGCAATTGCCAGTGTCTCTGTGTAGGTTGACAATGGGACCTGGGGGCACGCTAACCTTTAATAATGTGGATCTGGGCTGTAGACAACTCTCGCTAAATGTCCCACTGGTTATTTTTGATAGCTTTGAAGGAATTCGTGGTTCTTAGTTAAGGGAAATGGCTACAGGATATAACCCCTACTTTTACCTTCTATCTCCCTTTTAAAGTTTAGGAATTCCAGAAAATTATACTCCTAAACTTTCTATTTCTCAAATACTCAATTTACAAATAATTTTTTTTTTTTTTGCTTTCTAAGATAACAGCAATCCTTTTAGTACATCCTGAGTCCTTGTTTTTGTTGATTGGCCACCCTCACCCATAGTTTCTCCTGGCTGCCTAGAAAAGTATTCTTGTTTCATCTCTCTAGGACACAAATTCTCTCCTCCAAAGTATTGAATAAGTTAGCAAATGATAAACACAATTTTGCTAACACTTGATTCTTAGATTTTTAGAAATGTTTTTATTGATTTTTAGAGAGAGAGGAAGGGAGGGGGATAGAGACAATGTTGAGAGAGAACCATTGATGGGCTGTCTCCTATACATCCCCCACTGGGGATGTTGGATTGAGCTCACAACCCGGGTATGTGC
Source organism: Myotis myotis (assembly GCF_014108235.1). Taxonomy (NCBI): domain Eukaryota; kingdom Metazoa; phylum Chordata; class Mammalia; order Chiroptera; family Vespertilionidae; genus Myotis; species Myotis myotis. Next base: position 30,833,049 of record NW_023416357.1, read on the forward strand.
CCAGACTGGGAATCAAACCCATGACCTCTTGGTTCTTGGGTTGACACTCAACCACTGAGCAACACTAGCCAGGCAATTATTAGGTTCTTGATTAAGAAGGAAACAAAGTTGGAACTAACAAAAGTACTATCATACAGACAATTCTGAAGCTCTAAGTTCCTTGGCACTTGGAGACGATTTATTTGTTTTCAACAACACATTTAAATTTAATTAAATAAGCTTAGCTTTTACTTGATATTTTTAATTATACACATTGCCCAGTTACATAGAGATATAGTGAATATACTACATCATTTTCTTTTAAGGGCACGTGAGAAATCATATTTAGCTACCACATTTTTTAAGATACCAAAATTAATTGAATTCATCACAGGATTAAATTAGCTTTTTATTTATTTTAGTTATAACTTCTTCAAATGTAGAGAAAAGAAGGTAATGATTCTAAGATAAACCTGCTGTGCAGGAAAGTTAACATCACGCCTGAGACTGTTACCTTTTAAAAAGCCTGTTTAAAAGGGTGACCTTTATATGGCATCTATTTTTATTTTTTGTATTTTTTATTGTTTTTCACTGTGTTATGAAGTCTACCCTCTTGGAAAATCCTCCAGTGAACAATATAGTAATGTTAACTATAGGCCAGTGTTGTATAGCGGACCTCTAGAGCTTATTCATCCTACATGCCCACTGAATAGCAATTCCCCATCTCCCCGACCCCCAACCCCTAGCAACCACCATTCTACTCTCTGTTTCTATGTTTGACTATTTTGGGTAACTCATGTAAGCACTGATTCTGCAATAGGCTTCCCAGGTAGAATGTCTCCCTGGTGAACACATTTCACATGTGTTGTCACAACTGATTACTAGTGCATCCTTCCTGACTCCACTGGAAGAGGGGGCTCTAGGAAGCTTGGGTCTGGTTTCTTCCAGATTTTGCCCCATGTGCCTTTCTCTTTCTGGATTTCACCGTGTATGTGTCTTTTGCTGTAGTAAATCCTAGCAATAAATACAACTATTTGCTGGATCCTGAGAGCTCTCCTAGCAAACCATGGAGTCTCAGAGTGGCCCTGACCCTCCTGATACATCTGGTATCTCTGAATCCTGCCCTCCACACAGATGAATGGCGGTGGTGTTGATCTCAGAGAGGGGAAATCAGTTTTTTTAGACTATTTTTCAAAGAACATTCAGATCAAGCTTCCATAGAAAATCCCCACTGCTTTAGCATGTCGGCTCAATAGGTAGACACTCTTCTTTGTATGCATGGTTCATCCAAAAAACAAAAACAAACCAAAACATTTATTTCCTCTTTCGATTGCTTCAGAGTAAGAATTTGCTGTCTTTTTATTTATAATTTCCTTATACCTTTTAATAACATAGGTCCTTTGAACTGGTCTGTAACAATTCAAAAAGCTAAATTCTATATCTTAAAAGACAGTTACTGGAAAAATTTCTTCTGCTCACAACTTTTCTAACAACTTTTAGGAAAATCCAAAAGGTACCTTCTCTAGACATTCCTTGAACTTGACAGAGAATGAATTTACAACATATACATTATTTTGTTTTTATAGGCTTAGCAAATGTTCAAGAGTCTGTCCAAGTATGGTTTACTGCAGTGATGGCGAACCTTTTGAGCTCAGCGTGTCAGCATTTTGAAAAACCCTAACTTAACTCTGGTGCCGTGTCACATATAGAAATTTTTTGATATTTGCAACCATAGTAAAACAAAGATTTATATTTTTGATATTTATTTTATATATTTAAATGCCATTTAACAATGAAAAATCAACCAAAAAAAATGAGTTCGCATGTCTCCTCCATGTGTGTCATAGGTTCGCCATCACTGGCCTACTGGCTTCCTTTTCTTTCTTTTCTATCCAAGCTTCTTAAAAATGCAAATGTTCTTTGGCCAAAAGAACAAATAATGTATGTGCCCACTATCCTCAGTTTCTTTCACAGTTGTTCACCTGGTGACATTGCTATGAATGAGTAAAACCTCATTGGTAAACAGAAGAATAAAAACACAAATACTCTGCAAAGTAGGAAATACATATGGTGACAGAACTGTGTATGATTCTTCTATATTTACTCATGCCAAATACGACCGCTGTATGCTGGAAACTGAAATAGTATTCTGGTAAGCAATACCTCAAAATGTCAAAGGCCAAATTATTAGGTTCATTAATATAATTGCATATTTCCTTTGATTCTAAATAAAGTACAATCTATTCTTGATTCTAAATTTGCTTTGTATCAATGAACGTTGCCTACTGTTTCCAGATATTGTACACCTTTGTGATAATTTGTCCATGAGTTCTATCTGTTAAGAATTTTCTATTAAATTATGTATGATCAATATTAATTTTGTAACTCCAAGTTCTTTTTTCCAGATGCTTATTATCCTTCACCAATATCTTTCTTCTCCTCATAAAACATTTTAACTAAAACATCTATTCCTGCAGAGGTAGTGACTTTACCTGAGAGAAATCACCTTTCTTTCCTCTGGCTCTAGAAACCCCATTTTCTTCCCACACAAGTCAAGCAATGAGCCACAAAGTCTCAAAAGACTACAAAAAGCAATCGACATCCAAAATATAAAATGGGGAAACGTCGCCCACGGGCACTCACCCACTAGAGTCTGCAGACGTGATAGCGATCAGAGGCAGGATCTTCAGGGGGAGGCTGGTGGGTCTTTGCAGGTTCTCTGATTCACTTTTCAAGTCAGCTTGTTCCAACTGCCTGAAGGCAAGAGGGGGAAGCTGAACGTTGCGGCAGGAGAGTCTCCGCACAAGGTAGGGCTCCATGCCTCGCAAAGGGTCTTCCTCTTCATTACAGGAATGCAGCGTTTCCTCAGAGGCCTATGGCAAAAGCCCAAGAAAGTATATGTAACCAACCAAAGCCCTGTCAGTTATCATTACGTGATGGCTTTATACTTTTGGAGAAAGAAATGAAAGGAAACGTATACATTAAAAAATGTTAAAAAGGAGGGGGGGGCAATGACATTAACAGAACAATATTTGGTAAAATGGTTAGAATGAATAACTGAAATCTAGATTTATTTTTAAAATAGTAAATTTGTTCACCAGTATATTTAGGGTGGCTCAGTTGTTGCAGTTAACTGACCTCTTTAATAATATTAGATTATATAAGTTTTGTGCATAAATTCTATAAAATAGAGACTAAATAAAAATATTCTCTACCTTCCATGAAATCAATTGCAAAAAAATTCACTGTAATATATATATTTTGACATAACATACATGCCTATGAAGAGAGAGGAAGAAAATGAGTCCTATTTTTTTTCTTCATACTTAGGACCATATTTGTAACACATATTTTCATATGTCTCATGTTACTTGAATATTCTTTGCAAATGTTTACAATAAGATTTTGTGAGGAGAGTTTTTTAAAAGGACATGAAAAGACTATCTGAAGACCCAGTAGAACGTTATTTAAATCACAGCTAAATTTTTCAAATTTGATCCATGTTAACCACATGCCAAGGCAAATAAAGTTTAGAATAAAGTAGAAATTTTGATAATTTGATTCTAGTTGAAAAACATTTACTGCTACATGAGCAATAATTAGTTCCAAGTGATTGGAAAGTCTACTCTAGTAACATTTATTACATCCATGTACTCAGAATGATTGAGTCACCAAATGTTATCAGATAACAAGCTGGCTTTTAGAATCCTTGCATTAACACTTTGCTAGTTGTGTGCTTAAGAGTGTTCTTAATCTCTCCAAGTTTTCTGTTTCTTTATTACAAAAATGGGAATGATATTTACCCACAAGAATGAAATGAGATCATGCATGTAATGTGCATAGCTCATTACCTGCATGCAATATGATAAGCAATCATAAATGGCAATTACTTTCCTTTTTAGTTTTACAGGTGAAGATACTAGCCCAGGGAGGCAAAGTACTTTTCCCAAAGTGTAGTGATTTTTGTAGAGTTCAGATCTAGGTTAGAATCCTTGCTGCATTGCTTTTTATATTATTACCTTTTGGCAAGTAACTTAGGCTCACTGAGGTTGGTACCACATCTGAACACTAAGAATAATAATATATACTTCTCAGGTTCATTGTCTGGAGCAGAAATATAAAGTATTTGAAGCACCAAAATTTGGCACAATTTTCACTCAAGAAAATAATAACTATTGTTTATTATTATTATTATTATTCAGGCTAATTCCCTTTATCGTTTTGTAGCACTATGCTGTCTTGGCTAGTTCATTTATCTATACTGATTTAAAAAAAGAAGTTTTTTTCTGATTTATATACTGAAAAATGTGAAAGGATATGCAATGGTGGACTCTTTTTAGTCTTGGATTTATTGTATAATTTTATGGATAAATAGGATAAAAGGAGGGCACCCAGAAGATAAAGAATAGGTCAAAACTAAAAACCAAGTTCATTTATTTCAAATCCTAAACATAAAAACCTAGATTCTGAGAACCTGTGTTTTGAGGAATCTACTTGCTTTGTTAACAATATTAATAATGACAAGAATAATGGCTTAAGAAGTGAGGAAATCCTTCCATTGTGACAATAGGGATGGACCTTGAGGGCATTGTGCTAAGTGAAACAGAGGAAAACAAATTCTGTGTGATCTCACGTAAATCTATATATATAAAAGCCTAGTGTGCAAAGTGTCCCCTCAGGAGTTTAACCAACTGGGAGCTCGATCACTCGGTATGACATGCACAGACCACCAGGGGGTGGCACGGAATGAAGGAAGGCCCCAGCAGCCGGGGAAGGGAGGCCCCAGCTGGCAGCCAGCAGTTGCTAGGGACCCTACCCGTGCACAGATTTCATGCACTGGGCCTCTAATATAAAATAAAGACTCACACACACACAAAAAAAGAGATCAGATTTGTGGTTACAAGAAGTGGGGATGGCAGGAGAAGAAATTGGGTGAAGGTGGTCAAAAGTTACAAACATCTAATTATAAGATAAATAAGCAGTAGAAGGATATAATATACAACATGATAACTATAATTAACATTGATGTATGGCAGTGGTTCTCAACCTTCTTAATGCCTCGACCCTTTCATACAGTTCCTCATGTGGTGACCCCCAACCATAAAATTATTTTCGTTGCTACTTCATAACTGTAATTTTGCTACTGTTATGAATCTTACTGTAATTATATATGTGTTTTCCGATAGTTTTAGGCAACCCCTGTGAAAGGGTCATTCGACCCCCAAAGTGGTTGCGACCCACAGGTTGAGAACCACTGATGTATGGTACATATAAAGGTTGTTAAGAAAGTAAATCCTAACTGTTCTTATCACAAGGAAAGAGTATTTTTTTCTGTTTCTGCATTTCCTTTTATTTATTTGAATGAAAAAAAATTTTAATTTAAATATTTGTAAGTCAAATCATTACGCTGATATACCTTAAACATACATGGCTGTATGTCAATTATACCTCAATAAAACTGGAACAAATTTTAAATAAGAATAACAGATACAATAATTGAATCCTTATTAAATGGTACTGTGCTTTACATATTCCATCTCATTTAAAGTCCATCTCATTTAAATGAAATCCTCTGAGTTAGATCCTATTACTTTTCCAATTTTACATGTAAAGAAACAGACCTATCTATAATCTATAACAATAAAATCATAATATGCTAATTAGACCAGACGACCTTCCGGACGAAGCCAGGGCTGCAAGGGCCGAGCCCCTTGCATGAATTTCGTGCACCGGGCCTCTAGTAAAATAGAATAGCATGTCTTGGTCACACAGCCACATGGTTAGTAAGGTGACCAAAACTTCCAGGTTTCCTGGGACTTTCTGACCTTTGCACTGAAAGTCCCATGTCTGGGAAAGCAACCCAGTCCTGAACAAAATAGGATGGTTGATCAGCAATAAGTTGAGATCTCAAATCAAAACTGAGCTTGAGCTAAAGCTGGAGCTAAAAACCATTATGTTATACTACCTCTAACAAGTATGGCCCCTGGCAGGGTGCAGATAACTAATCAATCATAACTTAATAAGCCTCACATTTTCATTTTAAAAGATAGCAGAACTGAGATCAGGACAGTGCTACATCAACATTGGAAATTAATTATAATCCTTATTGATTGAATCAGGAGCTAAATATTGGAGGCCCAACTCTACTACTAACTACTTAAGTGGCGTTAAAAAGTCATTTAACCTTTCTGGGTTTTAATTTCCTGAGACATAAAATCAAGAGGTTGTACAAAAATAAACCTTAAAACCAGTTCCACTCATGAAATATTCTGAGTTTTTACAATAGCCAATGGCAAAATTAATGTTTAGTGACCTGGAAAATACAGACAATAAAGAGAAAATGTACATATGTGGCATTCTTAACTTTTAGATTAAGAAAGTGAGCCTCTGTGTGTGAAGCTCAGTGTATTCATTCAAGGACAGAACTGCAAACTGGACCCACGCTCTTGGATTGCTATCAGGTCATAAGTGACTTCCCATATTTCTCCAGAGAAGTTAATGACTTAAGGAAGTAGATGCCCTTTTTCAGGATAAACATGAAAAAGAAGAACAAAGGTTGAGTCTAGCAGAGCTGAGCATTGAATGTAGATGACCAAAGTTAACATCTATAATAATAATCTATAATAATAAAAGTGTAATACACTAATTAGACTGGGTATCCTTCCAGATGAAGCCGGGGCTGCGAGGAAAACCCAGGTCCCAGGTACCAGAGGGAAGCCGGTGCCAGCAGCCGGGGGAAGGAAGGCCTATTCTTGCACAAATTTCATTCATTGGACCTCTAGTTTTTCTATAAGTAGTTAGGTGCTCACTCTGGTGATAGCATTGCAACTGCAGAAATGCTTTATATAACCTAGGTTACCTAATAAAAGACAATGTTTTGACATTCTCTTTTAGATAAACTACTCAAGAAGTAACTTTTTTGATAGAAAACCTCTATTGAAAACAAAGTGTAGTATTTTTTATCTGGATTATAAAAATGATGAAGCAGTACATGTCTGTATTCTAACGTTTCTATTAAAAAAACAGCATAACAAGTGGCTTTTAAAAAATTCCAGATCAATATGTACCAATTATATTTCAAAAATGAATAGAACAATTTTAGCAGGTACCAGGCAGAATGTTAAAGAGCCTTACTATGGAAAGAAATGTAAAACTGAACACCAAGGCAATATGTACCTTATTTTATTGCTGGAAAATGGCATTTTTGCAAGGAGTTGAGGGAAAAGATAATATTTACAATATCTTGAAGGGCATTGTTTCTCAAAATGTGATGCTCAAACTCCATGCATGAGAATCACAGAAGGTGCTTGCTAAAAGTCAGAATTCCAAACCATATTCCAGATCTGCCTAATCAGAACCTCTGTTATTAGGGCTTGGGAGTGTGAGTAAGTCACCAGATGATTCTGATGCATACTAAAATTTGGGAACTAATGGTTTTGACATTTTAGACATAGTCCAATAATATTGCCTGGCAAAGATTCAACCACAAAGATGTTCACTGTAGCTTATTTGAAATAAGGAATAACTGAATGTAATCTACTTGTATTGAAGGATTTGCTTAATGAATTTCAATACATCATTTTATGAAATACTATGAGATTGTTAAATAATGCAGAATATGTGATTATGTTTATGATATAATGTTAGTGAAAAAACAGATTACAAAGTGATCTCATTTTTCTAAAAGGAAACAAAACAAAAAACTAACATGTTCTATTAATAGAAAATTTCTGGGATGACATTCCAATTCTCTAACATGATTTTCTCTGGACAATAATAAATAATTTTCATATTTTGCTTATTACTATTTTCTATATCCTCTATTAAATGAAAAGAGAAAGTGGATTATTTTTAGATTAAAAAGTAAAATAAAAACAATACTAATAAAATGGAACAACATTCAACTTGCTATTGATGGGACTCAGAAATATCTCTAATTCAGTTTCAAGATATGCAATATGAAATGAGAAAAAATATTTGAATGAGTTCAATGCAAACCTGTTAACTTGTAATAAAATATAAATCTGCTTTAGTAATTAACCAACTTATTTGAAGAAGTTGACAGAAAAATAACTTTAATTCTTTTCACTGCTAGGACAATTACCTCTCTAAAAGATATACCTAAAGAAAGTAATTCCACAATAACTGACAGTTAAAATGAATGAACATTAAATATGTTATTATTATTATTATTGTTTTTCTTTTTGTTTACTTCAACTTCTATATAAGGTATTTAATGAATCCCTTTATTCTCTTTTTTATTCTCCCAAAGTCGTTAGCAAACCACTTAACAAGGCCTTGAATGCCGGGACATACCTACAACTGGTGTAATAAATTACTATGGCTGGTAATAATCTCACATTTGTTGATATTTATTTCATATGTGTATATAAAAATGAAATTTTCTATAGAAGAATTGTCTTAAAATGTATATACATTGGCATTTAGAGAGAAAATTGACTGGGTTGCTCAATTGGTTAGAGCATCATCCCATACACCAAAAAGATTGCAGTTTCAAGCCCTGATTGGGGTCTCAGGGTGTGTATGGGAGCAACCAAACAATGTTTCTCTCTCACATTGATGTTTCTCTCTCTTTTTATCTTTTTCTCTCTAAAATCAATAAAAACATATGCTTGGGTGAGCATTAAAAAATACACAAAACAATTTGGGCTACATGAGCCATAAATAATTTTCCATTATCATACACCACTTAATTTTGGGGTTTCCTTGTTGCAGCTAGTGCTATATTATATACATAGTCACATCTCTATTATTTGAGTTCAATTGAATTAGGCACTGCCTTTCTCATAAGTATTTATAGTCCGTTTGAGAAAAATAATCACCAGTGTGTGATAAGAGCTCTAAGAGAGGACTCAGAGCTCTTTAGGGGGACATAGTAGGCTGAACACTTCTGTGAGAGAAAGGTGACGCTAGCCAGAAGTGACATCAATAAAAAAAGAAATTTTGAACTGTTTCAAGCAAATTAAGATGTATGATTACCTTATAAATCAGGCTTTTCTTTTTGTTTCCTGCATACTTCACCAATCAGTTCTGTTTAGTCCCATTGCTAAGTCCTCTGTTAATTTTCTCTTAAATCTAGACCTTCTCCAAGATGTATTCCTCCAGTTCTCTTCTCATGCTACACACTGCTGATTCAAAACCTCCAGAGCTTCCAGGGTGAAATCTGAAACTGCCTCCATAAATGGAGGACAAGGAGAAACCAAAGAAAGAGGCAAGCCACTACAGGTTGGTAGGTGGCAGGTTTAACAATCAAGGAAACTTACATAGAAGGATTGTGCTGGGTAGCCACACATGAGTAGCTCTCTGTACCTGCCCACCAAAATCTTAATTGGGTTTAACCGGGTTCAGTCACATATACCATCCTGACGATCTCCAACAACAGATTGCTTTCTCCAGGTTACATCCTTGCAAATGGCTCCTTAGATTCCAAGGACAGAGGAGGAGGGTGTGGAGCCTCCGATAGCCTGGGCCCAGCTTGAGGGTCAACTGGCAACAGTGTTTTCTTGAGGACCTCCTTCAGCACACACTCATGTCAAAAATATTATACATGACAATGAATACAAATAACTTCTGCCTTATTATTCATAACCACCGGGAAGCCTTAGGCCTTGTGTTGAGAAGTGATTTGTAGTGAAATGATTTGCTTATATATCTGTTCTCTTTGTTAGCTAGAACACATTTGCAAGCATGGGAGTGTGCCATAACAACGTTTGTACCTCTGACACTCAGCCAGCGCCTGGGCTAAAACATGCAAAATAAACCTTACTGTAGAAATGAATGAAGAAAATAGACAAATGACTCCCTTTCTTCAACAACAAGAAACTGGGAAATGGGGTAATATCATTAGGTATTGGTATTACTCATAATGTGGTATTTGTAAATATTAATATAAGTTAGATAGAGGCTACATCAGTTAACAAGAATTTTTTAAAAAAATTCTAAGACTTCAGCCACTCAAATAGCTTTGGTCTATCCCCATGTTTTGTTTCAAATATATATAATATTTTCACCTAACTTTTCTTAATAAAAATAAATTATTTAAGCACTCAATGCTTTCAGAGTACATATTCTATGCAGAACACTATAGAAGTTAGCATGTTAAGTAGTTGCATAAGTTTTCAAAATTTCTAAAAGAGGACAGATTGAGCTGAGGATAGGTTTTTATCACTTCCAATGTTGCATTCCTTTTTCCTGTGTAATTAGTTTTCTGTAAAATAATCCTCTGAAAAAGTAATTTTTTCCTTTCTGTATATAGGAAAAAGAAGACATATATAGTATAGAGAAGACAATTTCTGATAACTGAACTAACTCTTTAATGTATAGCATATAATTTAATAGGTTGCTATTGCAAAGAATTGAAACAATACAATCCAAAAGTACTATATTCCAACAGTAGACATTGTCTCTGTATTATTATTTTATGTTTCTGTGAAATTGTTCACAATACACTAAAGCAATAATTAAAAATCTGCCCTTAAGATTTTCTAAACCTTATGCCAAATGATTTTCCCCATATCTCATTACTCATTACATGTGTTTTGTATTAAAATCCAATGCTAAGGTTGCCTAAATAATCTGAGGAAACTCACTAGTCAAGGCAATAAAAATAAATACCTGAATTCTTTTTATATATAAAAGGACATTGTACTGAATTAACACAATCCATTTTCAACTTGATATTTGTACAGTAGGTCCTTAGATTACATAGGAGATCCATTCCGGCGTAAGTCGGGACACGCCTACATAAGCACCTATGTCACTCACATGGAGCACATACACAGCAGTAATGAAGTGAAACAGTAAAAAAAATAAATAAATAAATAAATAAAAAATAACAATTGCTGACCTTTATTTGTGGTAAATAAGTAATAAAAAACATAAAGCACATATGTACATACATCAAAATGACAGAACTTTTTTTAATATATAAATAAATTAGAGGCCCGGTGCACAAAAATTTGTGCACTCAGGGGGAAGGGGGGGTCCCTCAGCCTGGCCTGTGCCCTCTAGCAGTCTGGGACCCCTCGGGAGATAACGACCTGCTGGCTTAGGCCTGCTCCCGGGTGGCAGAGGGCAGGTCCAATCCCTAGGTGCAGCCCCTGGTCGGGGGCTCAGAGCAGGGCCGATTGGGGAGTTGGGGCGCCGCCCCCTGTCATGCACAGAGCAGGGCGGATCGGGAGGTTGCGATGCCACCCCCCGTCATACTCAGAGCAGGGCCGATTGGGGGGTTTGGGCACCACCCCCTGTCACACTCAAGGCAGAGTTGATGGGGAGGTTGCGGCGCCACCCCCTGTCACGCACAGAGCAGGGCCAATCCGGGGGTTGGGGCACTGCCCCCTGTCACACACAGAGCAGGGCCCATCAGGGGGGTTGGGGCTCCGTACCCTGTCATGCACAGAGCAGGGCCCATCAGGGGGTTGGGGAGCTCCCTCCTGTTACTCACAGAGTAGGTCCGATAGGGGAGTTGGGGCACTGTCCCCTGTCACACACAGAGCAGGGCAGATCAGTGGGTTGGGGCACCGCCACTGTCACACTCAGGGCAGGGCTGATGGGAGGTTATGGCTCTACCCCATCATACACAGAGCAGGGCCCATGGGGGGGTTGGGGGGGATTGGGGCACCGCCCTCTATCACCCACAGAGCAGGGCCGATCAGGGGGTTGGGGCACCGCCACTGTCACACTCAGGGCAAGGCTGATGGGGAGGTTATGGCTCTACCCCGTCACACACAGAACAGGGCCCGTGGGGGGGCAGGGGGGGTGGTTGGGGCGCGACCCTCTATCACCCACAGAGCAGGGCCGATCAGGGGGTTGGGGCGCCGCCACTCTCACACTCAGGGCAGGGCCGATGGGGAGGTTATGTCTCTACCCCGTCACACACAGAGCAGGGCCCCAGGGCGGGGGGGGGGGGGTGTTGGGGTGCTGCACCCTGTCACACACAGAGCAGAGCCGATCAGGGTGTTTGGGCGCTGCCCCCTGTCATGCTGTTCCCGGTGCCGGGAGGCCTCTCGGCTCCACTGATCCCAGTGCTGGGAGGCATATTACCCTTTTACTATATAGGGTAGAGGCCTGGTGCACGGGTGGGAGCTGGCTGGTTTGCCCTGAAGGGTGTCCTGGATCAGGGTGGGGGTCCCCACTGGGGTGCCTGGCCAGCCTGGGTGAGGGGATGATGGCTATTTGCATCTGGTCACACACCCTTCAGGGTGGGGGTCCCCACTGGGCTGCCTGGCCAGTCTGGGTGAGGGGCTGAGGGCTGTTTTCAGGCTGGGGGTGACTGAACTCCCAACCGCTCCTTTTTTCCTTTTTTTATTTTATTCTGGGCCAGCTTTAGCTTGGCTTGGCTCCAGCTCTTAGGCCTCCGCTCCTGAAAGTAGGTTTCTGGCCTTTGCTTACAATGTTGCAAATCTGCTCACTGAAGTCCGGCGGTATTTGTTACAATGTTTGAAACTGCAGGCTCAGAGGTCTGCAGCGGCAGGCGGGGAACGTTGGAGTCCTCTGTCACTGAGGCAACGGAGCCTCATGTTAGTTTCAAGCTGCCTGGCTGCTGGCCGCCATCTTGGCTGACAGTTAATTTGCATATCTCACTGATTAGCCAATGAAAAGGGTAGCGGTCATACGCCAATTACCATGTTTCTCTTTTATTAGTGTAGATGGGAGATGGCAACTTAACCACGAAACGACGTACGTGAGTCCGATGTAACTTGAGGACTGCCTGTATATGCTATAGAAAATGCACTCTTGCAAAAGTGAATTCCAAATGAATATTTCCACTCCAGGTTAACAAAAAGATAGCAAAGATAGCTCTCAAATGTCCACAGAACTTAATCCCAATATAGGCTCTGATTTCAAACTGATAGAAGAGACAGAAATCACTGAAGTTTCTTTCTCTAAAGCCATTTCCTATAATTTACTCATCAAAACTTCTAAAAAGTTCATAAAGGAAATAGAAAAAGTTCTCATTTAGTAATATTCTACTATACATTCTCATCAAGAAGGTTTGTTTGAAACTGTAGGATTCAATTAATTTTCTATAAATATCAATGTTGCTTTCCTGGGTGACCTTGAAAAATGAAGTAGATTCTATTTTATTAGCAAAGGAAGGAAAGATGACTTAAGGAAAAACATGACTTCTATCAATGATTTCTTTCACAATGATATTTAGTAACAGAATCACAACTGCTAAAAAATATAGGAGCTTCCATTGTTTGCTTGACCCCTAAAAATCATGTTTTTCTAGAAGAGTGGATTGAAACAGCTGGCTTAAACAACAGTGGGAAGTCCGGGTAGGGTTGGTGGGGTGGGGGGTAAGAGATCAACCGAAGGACTTGTATGCATGCATATAAGCATAACCAATGGACACAAGACACTGGGGGGTAGGGGAGGCCAGGGGAAGGTCAAGGGGAGGAAAAAAAAAGGAGACATATGTAATACTCTTTGTAATACTTTAAGCAATAATAAAAAAAGAAACAGCTGGCTTATTCTCTGTGTTTTGAAAAATCTCTCACTTGACTAATTTGGTGCCAAACCACAACATTAGGGGAAATACAAAGATCTATGATCTCCATTTTCAAGTTTTATTTAAATACCAGCATCAATCAAAATATATTTATAAACATAAAAGCAAAAGCTAAAACCATAATTTAAGAGAATGTATATTTATAATAATAAACTAGGTCTGTAATTCTGGAACAAACTAACTGAGAGAAAAGAGGAGACAAAGTAATGATAAATTTCCTTTTTCCATAGAGGGAGCTAGGAATTATGACTTTGCTCTTGGCTTTGATGTTCAGATAACCATACAGTACTTAATTGATAAACAAACTATGGATCAAAGAATATTATTATTAAATCTAAATTCAATGTTATAGTTGATAGTGAAACATAATGTTTATTCTTATTAAAGTAAGTAATAATACAAGAATGCTCCTCACTAATTCTTTATTCAGCATCATCAATAATATTTATTGTATTACATGTGCTGTATAAGTAGCTACTTATTCCTCATGAAAAACTGCATGAAGAACTGTTGTTATTCTCATTTTACGGATTTGGAAAATGAGGCTTAGGGAGGTCAGTTTGCAACTTAACTCCCACTATAAGGAGATTACAATGACACTTAGTAAGTGGTAAAGCAAGGTTTATAGACTAGGTTTACCTGACACCAAAGATCATAATTTGAACCCAAATGCAGCATTGCCCCTACTTTTCAGGAACTACTGGCCAATTTAGTAATGTGGGAGATAGAAAGAGGCACAAAGTTATGAAGAAAATAAATTGTTATTTGATTAAAACCTTGTTTAATGTAATAAACAAAAAAAAAATCAACTGGAAAATACTTGAAGAAAGAATAATTGGGTTTGTCCAGTTATAAGTTAAAATATGCAAAGGATTTTCCTTTATAAAATGAAAACACTGCTCATTAAAACTACAAGGAAAAATGCCTAATTTATAAAAAAAAATACATTTATGAGTAAGCTTAAAAATATATGGATGGAATCTGTATTAGGAGAATTACATGAATTTTTCAAAATTCACATAAGCAAGCCTGATATTGCAATTATTTTTTATCTTTAATGTTATTACAAAACAAAAACCTTCATTTTTTTCCCTTTTTGAGGGTAACAGAAAGGCCTTCAACTACAAAGAAAAAAATAGATGAGAATAAAACTTTTTTTAAATAAATAAGATGAGGGTGGTTGTGCCATCTATATATATAAAAGCCTCAGCAACCGTTACAACCGGTTAACCGAATGACCGGTTGATTGGTCACTATGACATGCATTGACCACAAGGGGGCAGACACTCAATGCAGGAGCTGCCCTTTGGTGGTCAGTGCGCCCCCACAGCCAACTTTCCACAGCCAGTCAACCTCTGGCCCCAATTGGCCCCTATCAGGACTGGGCGAGACTGCCCCGATCGCCGGCCAGGCTGAAGGACCCCGCCCGTGCATGAATTCATGCACTGGACCTCTAGTATTCATATAAAATTGTACTGTAAAACTACAATAACAAAACAGTATGGTACTTGAAAATAATCAACAGAGAGATCAGTGGAACAATAAAGTGTCCTTTAAATATTTCTTTAAAAAAATATGTTTTTATTGATATTTTAGAACGAGAGGAAGGGAGAGGGAGAGCGATAGAAACATCAATGATAGAGATACATCAATTGGCTACTTCCTGCATGCCCTTCCCAAAGACTGAGCCAGCAACCCGGGCATGAGCCCTGAGAATCACACCTCTTGGTTCATACGTCAATGTTCAACCACTGCAAAACACCAGCTGAGCTAAATATTTCTTGTATAAGAATCTAATATGTATTAAAGGAAATACTATCAACTAATAGGGAAGGAAAATTACATAAGTGTTGATGAAAGTAGACCATGTGAGATGGAATAAAAATATTAAATACCACAAAATAATAAATTTAAAAAGTAAACCATAGAGTGATGTCAGCAAGATGGTGAAATAGAAGTTCCAGACTGCATAACCCCACAGAGCCACAAACTTAACAGAAATAAACAGTCCCAAACGGCTGTATGAGAACTCCAAAAATCAGTTAAGTGCAGTATTCCAAGCAAGCTCAAAGTCAAGAAGAGCCACATTGAAATGAATAAGAAAAGCCATTCATCTCAACCATGATAGTCATTTTCCCAAGAGAGCATAGCTTGATGAAAATGGGATTAAAAGTCCAATTCATGGGTTTTCGTTGGGGAAGGAAAGAAAAAAGTGGAATGTATATCCAATATCTCATATTCTCAGGGTATCCCAAGAGAGTGGTTTCTGTCTCACCTGACTCAAGCACTGATGGGAAACCAGACTGTTTGGATGTATAGGGGCCCTTGAAAACAAAAGGGAGCTCAGTGCTAGAGAACCTGCAGGACGGTAGACAAACACCAGGAAAGGCAGGAGATTATAAACACCTGAAAAAGGAATCCGCGAACCCCACTAATTGAGAAATTATAAGCACAAGTCCAGAGAAGATGCATCCCCAGAAAAGGATTGAGAAGTCCCCCAGAATTTCTAGCTATGCTGGCTGATGAAGGTTCTTACCTTTACAAAGCCTGCCTATGAAGACTAGCAGAAATAGTTGTTTTCAAATGTACAAATCCCAGAAGAAAAAAAAATAAGGCACATGAAGAAACAAGGTAAAAGACCCATTCAAAAGAACAAAATAGATTTCCAGAAATTGACATTAAAGAAATGAAGATCTCCGGCTCTGTCAAGGTGGCTCAGTTGGTTGGAACATCATCCCATTAGCCAAGTGGTTGCAATTTCAATTCCTGGTCAGAGTACATACGTAGGTTGCAGGTTCAATCCCTGGTCAGGACACACATACGGGAGTCAACTGATTGATGTCCCCCCCCACCCCCCGTCTCTTTCTCTCTCCCTTCCTCTCTCTAAAATCAATAAACATATATTCCAGTGAGGATTTAAGAAACAGAAGGAAGGAAGGAAGGAAGGAAGGAAAGAAGGAAGGAAGGAAGGAAGGAAGGAAGGAAGGAAGGAAGGAAGGAAGGAAGGGAGGGAGGGAGGGAGGGAGGGAGGGAGGGAGGGAGGATGGAAGGAAGGAAGGAAGGAAGGTAGGTCGGTCTTTGAATGACCTGGCCAAAAAATAATAATAAAAGTAGTTGTCTTAAAGAAGCTCAATGTGCTACAAGAAAACACAGATAGACAAATAAATAAAATCAGAAAAATGATATATAAACAAAATAAGACTATCAACAAAGAAATAAATACAGTACTATAAAAAAGATTAAAACAAATTCTGGGAACTGAAGAACTGAATTGAAATATTTACTAGAGGGATTTAATAATGGGCATAATTAAACAGAAGAATCTGCTAACTCAAAGACAGATCATTTGAAATTACTACATCAGAGAAACAAAGAATAAAAGAATATAAAAACAAGTGAAGAAATCGCAAGAAACTTATGGAATATCACAAAATAGACTAGATTATGCATTAAGGGAGTCCCAAAAAGAGAAGCAAGAGGGAAAAGGAACAGAGAACATATCAGAAGAAATAATTGCTAAAATCTTCTCAATTCTGAAGAAGGAAAGGAACATTCAAATCTAAGAACAAAAAGTACCCCCAGGTAACTTAAACTCAAAGAAGCCTATACTGAGACAGGCTCTACTCAAACTGTCAAAAGTAAAACAAAACAAACAAACAAAAAAACCCAAATTCATGAATTACTAAGTATTCCTCAGTGATAATAGCTGTGTATATTTAACACATGATGATGATGATGATGATGATGATGATGATGATGATGATGATGAAGGATTCTAAGGTTTTGTGGTGCCACCCTTTGACAGAAAATTTTCTGTTGTTCATTATCTACTAGTATGCTGTAAAAACAATGATTTATAGATATAATCCCACTACTAAGTATACACTAACCTTTAAACAATTAGGTGCTGCTTTTCTTTCTTTGTGCTGAAGCTAAAAACTCAGAAGAAAATGTTATCACTTATAAATAACATTTAGCAAAATCAATTTACCATATCCCCCTCAAATAAACTGAAAGTTTCCTGAAATTTAATAAGCTATTGTTTTTCATAGTTAGCATACACCCCCTCAAGACATTCTAAACACATTCATCCCAGGCATTCAAAAATCAGAGCTTTAAACTCTTCTTCAAGGTTATAAAGTAATTTATCCTTTTTCTTGTTTTGAGAATACTAAAATTGCTAGCACTTCACAACAAAAGGTGCATAGAATTTTTACAACAATAATTTAAAAACTAGATATTTAATTGTGTTCCTTTGCCACATTTTGGCCTCTAAATATTATTTTCTAGGTTAGTTACACAATTCTTTTTCAGCATTATCACCTTCATTAACCACCCTAAACAATGAAAATTGAAATCAGTTCCCAGTGGTTTGATTTGTTATCATTGGTTTTCTTGAAAGATAGAATAACAAATCACTCCAAACCTCAAGATAATATGAATAAGATAGATTAAAAATATCAGAGGATAAAAATGAGTTTTTATCCTATAAGGATGATTAAGCATTTCTAAGCTGGCACAAAACAGCTGAAAAGCACAATAAACACAGACATCAATATGAATATAACATATAGCCAAAGATCAGAAAAATCTTAAGCAAATGGTTATTTCAATTAAAAAAAATAATGTCCTGTCCGTATCAGAAATACATAATTGTCCGAACACTTCACCTCTCAGGTTTGTTACTGAGGAGATCAAAGGGAGTTAGGTGGTCAGGAATCGGGACCATGCGGACAGGGAAATAGAAGTGGGAACCCAAGGAGGTGGAGTTACTCAGGCACCCCCAACTGGTGGGGAAGGAAGAGCGTGCTCCAGAGGCAAGAACTTTAAAATGTATGGATATTGCTAAGACAGGCATCTTGCGGGTCACAATCACAAAACAGTGAGGCATAGAAACCAATCCCAGAGATGTTCCAAAGGCAAAATTATGTGAAAGGATCAATCAGGAACTAACAAGCAGATACACAAAAAAAGCACACGTTTCCTCTGCTCTCTCCCCAGTGCACTGGATGCTCCTATGGCAGGCGATGGGTTCCACTGCATCCACATGGCTTATGGCCATGGGGGCCTCCACACATGGTCTAATAGACTTGAATTGGCTTGGATGCTAAACTGCTCCCGACTGTACATGGAAAGGAAGCTCTGGACCCTGGCCTGCTCCTGGAACCCCAGCTGCACCTTTTCCAGGACAGGATTCTCGCAATAAACTTTGGTTCCACTAACCTTTTTTGGCTGCCACTTCGTTCTTCAATTTTGAGAGACAAAGAACTCAGAATCAAACATCCACATTTTGGTTTCATTACTACACATACACATTTTACTTTTATTAACTTTAATATTTTATATAAAATAGATAATCTCATTCCATGTCACTTTCCTGATAGACTCTCAGGATTGGAAGTGACTTTAAAGGCCATCAAGTTCAATATTCCCCTTATTTCATGACACTCCATTGATTTTTCTTACAGCACTGACAAATAGATCATGATTCTGCCCTTGAATACACCTCCAATTGTGGAAGCTGCAAATATTTCATGAGCATCAACCATGTGGCTGAACAGATGTAGGTACATGGATTCACATGTAAACTAAATGATCAAAGATCTTTGGGGAGGTTGGGGGTAAGGGGGAGAGATCAACCAAAGGACTGGTATGCATGCATATAAGCCTAACCAATGGACGCAGACACCAGGGTGGGTGAGGGCATGAATGAGGGGTGGAGGGGGGGCAATGTGGGGATAAGGACACATATGTAATGCCTTAATCAATAAAGAAAAAAAAGAGCTTACATTCTAGTAGCTCCTGGAATGGAATTCGCCACTTACACCTATTTTACTTCATTTATTCAATAAGTAATCACTGAGTGCTAATATGTGTCAGAAACGCTTCTCTGTACTGATAAACCAAAAATGAATAAAATATAGCAAGTCTTAGATCACTATGAGAAAGTTATTCTATATATTTAATGGGAATTTTCTCCTCTATAATTATCTCCCTGTGTTTACCTCTCTCTAGGTCACACAGATTGGGTCTAATCGCTCTGCCCCAGGAAAGCCCTCCAGATATAGTTGCCTCTCTAGCACCTCCCACCTTGTTTTAGAGGCCATTCCCCAAGGCCTTTTCCTTCAGGTGCTAAGCATTCTATGTGGACCACGAATTTAAAGACAATGAGTGGCCTGGCTGGCATGGCTCAGTTGTTGAGCTTCAACCTATGAACCGGGGTTCAATTCTGGGTCACGGCACATGCCCAGGTTGTGGGCTCATTCCCCAGTGTGGGGCATGCAGGAGGCAGCCAATCAATGATTCTCTCTCATCATTGATGTTTCTATCTCTCTCCCTTCATCTCTGAAATCAATAAAATATTTAAAAATAAATAAAGCCAATGAGTGAAGTGAGCTGAGAGGAGTACAAAGACAGGGTCACTGCTTCTCCATGGTTGGTTTCCATGTAAGAGTCTAAAATATATATTATGTTAATGTTTAAAAATATCCCTTTCCAATGCCTAAGATGTATTAATAATCAAAATCTTTAAAGGAAGCAATGACTTTTTGTAAGGGGTCTAATGGTAAGAAAGAAACCACCCTCCCAGCAGGAACTGCATGAATGTGAGCATCTTTTTTTTTATAATGAATTCCATTTTATTGATATTTCTGTCTGTCAGCTTACTTTTCTTTTCTTTTTTATTTTTTTAGCTTTTTCCCTTTATTGATTAAGATATTACAAATGTGTCCTTATCTCCCCAGTGTCCTCTCATCCTCCCAATCCTCCCCTCACCTCACCCCCTGTTGTCCACATCCATTGCTTATGCTTATATGCATGCATACAAGTCCTTTGGTTGATCTCTCCCCCTTCCTCCCACCCTCCCTTACCTTCCCTCTGAGTTTTGAGCATCTGATAGATGCTTCTCTGTCTTTACATCTGTTTTTGTTTTTGTTCATCAGTGAGCGTCTTTTTTACAGAAATGTATTTCTATAGAATGTCACTCTAAATTTCTCTTTTTTAATGAAGAACCCCTATTTTGCCTAAACATGACTTTAAATGATTCTGTTTTATTCTATTCAGAATATTTCAATGAAAAATGAAAGTACTAAGAGACTTTGTAAGCTAGCATAAGCTTTCAAACTGAACTATTAATCAGCATGAAGAAAGATAAGATGTTCAGAAGGATTCAGAAAACTCTTGACTTCTGTAACTGAGCCTCAGAGATGAGCATTGGTAATTTCAATTTTCCTCTGGATGACAACACATTTAAAGAAGAAAATTGCTATAACCAAAGAATGGACTATTCTGCAGTTGAAACAAAAGATGGAGAAACAGCAGTACTTTTTTGAGCCATTTGAATATTACAGATGCCTTAGACAGCTTTATAGTCTGATAGTGTCGCGTGGGAGGCCTCTCCTCAGGGAAGCAGTATATTCCCAAACAGAATGATGATTGAAATAACTGAAAGGACAACTAGAATTTTATAAAAACTTAAAAGAAATCCAACTATCTGTCCCATCCCTATTCTAACCAGATGTCTTTTTCTACTTGTGGGTCAAGATTTGCCCATATACTGAACCAAATTTCCCCTTTTGGCTGCAAGAAGGTTTAGTGTCTCTGACCTTAACTTTGCAAGCTATCAAATTTCTCTCTTGTCTGTGGAACCTGTGAGTATTTGCCTAAACATACAGTCTGTATTCTGACTCTTGATTTCCTGAGTTCCTGGTCTACGTCCGCTATTTCTGTCTGGCTTCCTAAGCTTTTATGTCTGGTTTGGATCAAGAATATCCTGACCCTGACTTTTTGAACAACATAGAATCCTGACTTCTGGTTCCAATCTTCATCATCATTATGCATTTCCTGCCACTTTGAGCCCTAATTTCAAACTCTCATCTATACTGGCCAAGAACTAATCTTCCCTTATGTCCACCTGCCCTTTTACATTTTTACCTTTAATCACCTTATGCAAGCCCTGGTTTCTGATTACAATCTTGTCCTGACATGGTGAAACCACAGTCAGTCTGTTCAATATCTGACTGCTGTTCTGCCAAATACACCACTAAAATGTAGTAACTATTTGTTGAGTACTACTGTGGGTACTGTGTGTGTGTATGTGTGCATGCATGTGTGTGTATCTGTTTAGGATTCTCACAAAAATCTAGTAACTTTTCATTTTGTAGGTTGCAAGCAAGAATCCCAAAAGTACAGTGATTTTCCCTAAGCCACACAACTAATAAATGTTAGAAGAAGACAACAAATCTTTTTCTGTCAGGCCAAAAAATTATTCTCTGTGGGAGACAGATACATGAGTGTCCCTCAATAAATGCTACCTCTTGTTATTCCTACCCTTATGCAGTCTCCCCATGCTGATTCTGTCTTACCTATGGGTCTTCTTTTGGCTAACGGGACATCAGCAAGCAAACATAATACCAGCAAAAGCTTGATAACCAGTTTCACATTGGGTAAGTCTTATTTGTTTAAAACACCTGCTCCTGGAGGCAGCTACTATATACAAAGTCTGACCAGTCTGAGTCTGCCCTGCTGTAAGAAAGCCCAAGCTTAGTATATGTAGAGACCATGTAGATGAGCGTAGAGATGTCAGGTATGCAAGTGAAACTTTCTTGGACCTTCCAGCAAAGACCAGACCAGCTACTGATAAAATATAGCCAAGTGAGTGTGACCTAATTTTTCTCAGGGAATTCCTGTCCATAATAAATAATAAATTGTTGTCTTAAGTCACCAAGTCCAACTCAGGACTTGCTGGCTTAGAAAATAAAATATTTCTCATTCTCAGCCCCTCCAAAGGCAAAAAGGTTCTCAGAGTAAGAGATAACCTCTGATTAAGACCAAAGAGCTACTAGTCAAACATGGCCTCAGATTAATATGAAATGAAAAATGTGGCAGTAAGATATCTCTTAAAACCCATATTAGAATCACTCAGCTAGAAGATAAGAACTTCTAAAAATCTTAAGGATATTGCTCCATAGCATCTTGACTCTCAGTCTAAAGTAGAAAAGTGTCTGTCTTAAAGGGATTGTGGAAGTAGATTGATTTTACTTAATGGAATGAAATATGATTGGATACATGGAAAAACCACAATGTGTATGTGTGTGTGTGTGTGTGTGTGTGTGTGTGTGTGTGTGTGTGTGTGTTTAAGTACCATCTTGTACTAAAAGGGAGAGAGGATGACAAAAAATTGAAAAGAGGCTTCCAAATTTTACTGGCATAAAAAAGGCTAAAAAAGTTACTCAGCTACAAACATGGGCCATTTCTTATGGGAAAGGAAGGATGACTTAGAGGACACAGCCAAGAACAATGGAATAGAAAAATCACATTTAAAGACTGGGGACTTTTCAAGAAACATTCCTTGCCCATAGATTTGAGGCAATTGGTAGCATGCTCCCAGTTGGATTTCAGAATTGTTATTCAACAGTGATTGCTATGTGCTTCCTATGTCCCTTCTATTGAATGGCCAAATTTATTGCCAGAGATACAATAATCTTCGTCTCATCATGGTGTACTGGGGGAGAGGGATGTACAGAGATTATATTAATCTTTTAAGAGATCAAGTCTCTGAATCAAGAGAAACTATACCTGAAGAGCTCCAACTTCAGATGTACCTAATTTAGATGGTAAGATCTTGGACCCAAAACATGAAAACTAATGCTATAATGTGATGAACTTTCAGAGAAGAGAGACATGAATTGCTGTGGCCAGAAGGAAGACAGTGATGTTAGTTACCAAGCATTCCTCCCCTCCTTTCCATATATGCTGCTCCTCACATCATGAAATAGATTCTATTTTTCTTTTCCTTAATTATGAAATAGACCTATGACTTGCTTTGACCTATAGAATGCAACACAAATGACGTCCAGCACTTCTCAGCGCAGGCCTGATAGATTCTACTTCCTCTCTCTGGGTGGCCAGCTGTCATGCTATAGAGAAACTTGGGCGGGACTCTCCCCCACATGAAGACTTCAATGGTGCAATTTGTGTGGTAACTGGGCTAGGCCACAGCACACAGATATTTGGACAAACACATCTGGATGTTGCTTTGAAGGTATATTTTAGATGAGATTAACATTTGAATAAATGTTACTCAGTAGACTTTGAGTAAAGCAGATTATCCTCCATAATTGGGTGGGACTCATCCAGCTAGTCAAAGCCCTTAATAAAAAGATCGATAATCCTAAGGAATAGGGAATTCTTCCACAGCCTGCCTTCAGACTTGAGTTGCACCATTTAACTCTTCCCTGGGTCTCCAGCTTTTGATCTCTCTCTCTCTCTCTTATCTCTCTCTCTCTCTCCCTCTCTCTCATTAGCTCTATTTTTCTGGAGAATCCTCATTACCACAGAGAGAGGAAGAAAGACCATGCAGCAAAGCCATGAGGCAGAATCAGCCAAGTTGATACCATATGAAATAGAAGAATCACCCAAACAATCCCTGTCCAAATATCTGGCCCAACAAATTGTGAAGAAAAACCTCAATAACACTGTCAGCCACTAAGTTTGAGGTTCATTACAGAGCATTAAGTCAGTAAGACATCTTCTTTACTTCCAGCCATTCTCTCTCCCATCCAGGCATGAGCTTAACCTTCCTCAGAGCTTCAGCTCCGACAGCAGTCCAAGGTCAGGCAATAACTGGGAATATGTCAGTTTTCAATCAGTAGAGCCTCAATTTCCTTCAAACCAATTATTTGGAATCATGTTTTCCTCTATATAATAAACATTTTTGGATTTTTAATCAATAAACCACTCTTATAAACATCTTATAGCTTCAGCTTTCATTTAAAGGTCTATTTATAAAAATTAGAAAGGGGACTAAGCCCAGACAAAGATACTCTAAGGGGGAAAGGAAGCTCAGCCCTTTTACACAAAGTCCTCTTGACCCTTAGAGTCTCTAAATCACAGTAAATTCAGAATTGGAGTCATTGGATCACCAGAAGTGCTGCTGCAGGTGTCACCGAGCCACTCAAGGACAGTGCTACAAAAATAATTGGATACAGCTTAAGAGAACAGTATTTGTGAATGGAAACAGCCACAGTAGCCTCTGAGAATTGGACAATAATGAGGTCAATTGAGTCTTGCCTGTCTCTGTTCGAGAAAAATGTCACGCTGCAGCTACCTTGAGACACAGGCTCAGGGCACAGGCAGTGCTGGAACATGTGGCAAACAACAAGAGTGGATGCAGAGTGCTGTGCAATGCTGCTCAGAAAAAGAATTCACTGTAATTCTGAGTGTGTGATCCATCTGTCAATGCAGAAAAATAACACATTTGAGGGTGTGTTGATTTATGTGAAGAGGGCAAATCCTTATTAACATACTGAATGAAAATCGAATTTCAAGTCAGTTTTCTGGGGCTCTGTGATAGATGCAGGAGCACAACGTACAGCAAGTATACTTGTTATTAACCCTTCTGTAAGTTTAGGCATTACTATTCTTCCTCCTCCCTCCCCCAACAAAAGCAAGCAAGCAAGCAAACAAACAAACAAACAAACAAAAACAGGAGTAGACTCTCTTTAATGTGTCCTGGTGGTGGACCATTTCAAGTTCATTGTCCAGAAGTACATATTAGCAGTGAATATTGAACTTTTTGTATAATTAATAGGACCATACATCTCTCCCCCTTTACTCCTGGAGCTGTGTTAATGGCTGCTGCTGCCCTGCAGCTGTGGTTCTGTGAAAGCATTCCCTTTAGATATTTAAAGACTGGATAGAACAGCCTGGAAGGTAATTATGGGAGAGGTTCTGGTAGTGCATTTGCTCCCTCAAAAAGAGCTTCTTTGCCAAACCTACTTAACTTAGAAAATGGCATAAAAACTTTCTTCGGACTCCTCTGCCATCCCTACCCTCTCCTGTTCCCTGTAATTCTTGAATAACAATAAAGTCACAGTGTTTATTGGATTCCCAGACTATGAGAAATATTGCAATAGGAGAAATGGAAAATTTATTGAAGATATGGAGAGTATCTAGACTCAAAAATTTTAGTTTTTTAGATAAGGTCTGAAAATGCTTTCCTTTTATCACAATCCACTGTAAAATGTGCAAAGCAATTGTGGCTGCAACTTTCCAACATATGTACCACTTTCTTTTTTTTAAATATATATATTTTTATTTCAGAGAGAAAGGGAGAGAGCGAGAGAGATAGAAACATCAATGATGAGAAAGAATTATTGATTGGCTGCCTCCTTCATACCACACACTGGGGATCGAACCTATAACCTGGGCATGTGCCCTGAGGTGGAATCATACCATGATCTTCTGGTTCATAGGTCAGTGCTCAACCACCGAGCCATGCTGGCCCGGCATCTCTTTCTATTAAAGACAGACACAGCAAGCGAAGCACCTGAGAGCATCCAGCTCTCTTTTTAAGAAGTCATAGTTACACCCTAATATCTTCCTTCTCTTCCACGCATGGCTGCAAAGCTGACAGAATCCACACAAATGTGTTTTTTTGCTTGTACAGGACCCTCCTTCCTATTTGGTAATTATTTACTTCTGCCTTAGTTGCCTCCCTCTCATATACACCAAAGAGATTATTCCAATTCATGCTGTTTCCCTAAGGAGTCTCTTTTGTGTCCCTGGTGCTCTAGCTGGATAGGCATGCCTTTCTGTATCATGTGGAAACCATTAAATTGTCTTCGCCTCCCTCTTCTCCATTTCAAAAACTATTATGTTCTCATGCATCCTCATCTCGTTTCTCCTCCTGATGCTGATTTCTTAGCACACCTGTAATTTCATCCCTACCCGTGAGCAGCTCAGAGACATGAATGCTCCATGGACTGTCTGTCACTTTCTAGGTAGTATGATGGACTGGCGAAGAGGCAGCCTTTGGAGCTAAACCTTCTGGGTTTAAATTCTGACACCATCACTTGTTTGTATGACCTTGAGCAGATTACATAACCTCCCCGTGCCTTAGTCTCCTCATCTAAAATATGGATAACAGTAAAGTAGTTGTAGGCTTTTTAGGAAGAGTAAATTAGTTAGAGCATTTAGGACTCTGTCTGGTACACAGTAAGCACTCAAATATTGTTAGTTGTTACCACTGTCAACCCTCCTTAAAGACTGTCTCTGCCTCAACTGTTTTCTTAATTCTTTCATGTCCTTAAACATCTGTGCTTTTTGTGTTTATTACTTCAATACCAATCTTTTGAAAGAGTGATTTTTATTTACTGATGAACTAGCTCATAGCTTCCTGACTCATTAACTTCTGGCAATTTCAGCTACAGTCCCCATACCAATAATTTTCTAGACTTTAGCTCCAAAGACTTTTTCTGTTCTCTTTCTTCACTTCTCCACGGACCACGGCTTTCACTGTAAACCTTTCTTCCTGCCTCACCGGCATCGCGCTGGATGCTCCTGATTTTCCTGTTATCTTTCAGACTTTTTTCCCTGATTCTCTGGGTCCTTTCCTTCCCTCAATTCTTAGATCAAGATGTTGTCTGAGGTTTAGTTCTACTCTCTCTACATTTCTGCTGCTCATGCTGGGATGCCCCGCAAGGCTGTGTGCAAAAGCACACCTACAGCCTTCGGAAGAACAAGGTATGTTTGAGCATCTTGGACAATCATTGTATTAATTTATTTGACTAAAGTGCCCTTAGACACAAGTAGAATCCTACTTTCCAGCAAATATAGGTCAAATTCTACTAGGCCAGCAAATTTTATTTTTTAACCCTTGAAGAGAAAATATCCACATGAAGTGAGTGATTGGAAAATGTGGTACTTTAGAGTTGTTGGAGACCAAAGTGTCACTATCACTTTAAGGGAATCAAAGTGAATGCAGGCACTAATGTGATCACAGGTGGAACTAATCACTCCCTGCCTCTGGACTAGAACGTCTCTGGAAGAGTAATTTTTTGAAAATTCAAGTGTGTGTTTTTAACAACCCAGTGTGTTTTCTTAATTTCATTTTAGATTGATAACACACACACACACACACACACACACACACACACACACACACACCATTGGCTCCCATAAATTGGTTAAAATTCCTACCACAAATGTATTTGGACAAATGTTCTACTTACAAACATAAAACTATGTTTAGTTACATTTCCCTTTGAAGTTAGTCTGAAAACAGCAACAAGTCTAGAGATTCTAACTTTAGAGAACTAAAGTGCCACTATTTATTGTGTCAAAATGTATTTGTTTAAAATTATAGTTTTAATTGAAAAATATTTAAAGGTCTTTACAAACAGTACTGTTCGGCGCACAAGCCTGTATGTGGTGACAATGCAAAAGATAACAAACAAAAATATCCAGAACCATCTTGAAGTAGAAGGTGCATCACAGAAAATCTGGTGGCTGGCAACACCACAGCACAGGCCCCAACCACACCTAGCGAACTCTAAGT
The DNA here is from genome assembly GCF_014108235.1 of Myotis myotis. Lineage (NCBI taxonomy): Eukaryota > Metazoa > Chordata > Mammalia > Chiroptera > Vespertilionidae > Myotis > Myotis myotis. Next base: position 30,860,900 of record NW_023416357.1, read on the forward strand.
GAGCCTGCAGGTGGCTATAAATTTGCAAGGTGTGTTTTAATGCTCATTTAAAATCTAAATGTTTAATCACTGTGGAGATGCAAATGAGCCTAACTTGAGAGCCACTGAATTGAAAATCCTGAGAAAAAAGCTCCATGGAAACACCTCATTAAAAGATGCAATATTTTAACTAATTTTGAAAACAGCTTGAAAGTTAAAAAGCAAGAGAGAAACCTTGGCTATGTGCAATGCTTCAAAAGCGCAATCAAACAAGCAGAGAAAAAATTGCTTAAAGCATCATCAAGGTTAGTTTCAGAATCCCTGTGGGAGGAAGGACTGCTGAGACAGGGGCAGGTTGGTGGAGCACAGCATGGCTGGGTAGGTTGAATCTGTTTTGATTCAAAAGAGGCAGTTGACATGATAAAGGGTATTTTTTGCAAGGCAAAGAATCATTGAACAGTCAAGAATCTGAAGATAAACTGTGTTTCTTTTTACTTAATATTAGGATGAAAACACAGATATGAATGATATAAGCACTTTATTAGTCATCTACACTTATAATGTAGTCTGTCCAGGCATGCTATTTGTCAAAGTTCTTGAAGGTAACACTGGCGAAGAAATTTTCCACAAGATTTAAGCATTTTAGTTAGTATGATATTAACTAGGAAAAAATGCTGGGCTCAAATCTATATGAAACAAACCTTTTGAAGCATGAGGATGCATGAAAGACATTATGCCCCTGACTACTCCAGCAACCTCTCTATTGTGTCAATCACTATGCTAGATTCTAGGGATGCTACTCTGAACAGAGCAGACATGTTCCTATTCTTATAGTGTTCACATTTACCAACAGCCAGCTTCAAGTTTATTTTTTCCCTTGATTTTTTCTCAGGGTGTTGAACAACTGAGTAAAACTGGTATTGTTTCTGATAAAATTGTAATAAATGAAAAGAGACTTAGAAAGCTTTCACTACTACCTAGATATCTAGATGTATTCTTGATAAAACAAAAAATAGTACTCATGGTTAGTTTTCTGATTTAGACATAAAGTAGTTTATATCCATCTAAATAACAAAGACATCATGATAAAACAAACAAAAAAAACCTATATATTATGAGTTAATTTGTTGTTCACACTTAAAACAAATTGTGGATCCCATGGGTTTGTTTATCAGCAGATTTTCCCACCCTAAGTCAGAATACCCTCATTCAATGATTGCAAGGTAAAACTGTTGTGATGGTTTTTATAGAGTGCAACAAATTGTAACATGGCATAGAAGTTTGATAATTGGATGGAGATATCAGGATATGAATAATTTGAGGCTCAGTTCATTTATATGTGACAAAAAGTATAGCAGTAGTCACAAAGCAAAGATCATTATTTGCTTTTTTTTTTATTAAAAATGACCTTTCTGAATATTGTCACAGGAGTATATAAAAATAACCAGTGGACCAGAGACTCTCTTTGTTCACTCCACATAGACAAGTGAGTCAGCAACTTAGTAAGTAGATGAATTCATTAAAATTTTTGGCAAGAGCAGGCTGACAACATGACATCATCCTTCCATTTGTGATTCTGGCTTGGTCCTCCTGTGGGATTCCCTGTACACAGCTCCTGTGTTTAAAAATGACTTTCTGAGTACCCACATGTACTTGTGAATTTGTTTCCTAAGAATAAGGTAACACCAAGACAGGGAAGAAAAGACATGCTGAACCCAATATAATCAATTAGCTGCCTTTAGTTCAGTCCAGTTACACATGAAAGCGATAAACTCAAGGAATAAAATGTAGGGGGTCACCTTTTGGTCATTACTTTCCCTCAACACCAACATGAATCCATCAGCCATCTCCTTCCTCTCTTTTCCCAGTTTTTATCTCAGGATCCATGCAACCCATTTTCCACTCACAGGAAGAAGAATCGTTTAAAAATCTAAATAAGATTATTAATCCGCTTGCTTAAAGGCCTCAATACTTTGCTGTGGCATTTCAAATAAAATTCAGTTCTTGGCTTATTCTTTCAACTGCATTCTGGACCATAATTCCCTAACCTCCGTTTTGTTTTCCATTGTAGCTTCCTCACATCTGAGGGGCTTTACACATATGGTTTGTCTTTTCCCAGGTGACTTGTCCCCAGCTCTTGGCTGGACTATATCCTCCTAGTCATTCAAAAGCTTATATGACTACATTTATTCAACTACCTGTCTATGGTCTGTCTGCCTCTCACTAGATGGTAAGCTCCAAGATAGGCTTTGTCTGTTTCTGTCACAGTTGTATTCCTAAAGACTAGTACCTGCTGCATACTCAGAAAAGAATTGTTGTTTAAATAGATGAATCTCAATATAGCATAAACTTATTAATGGATAAATCAGGAAGAAATTTAAGTGTGACTAGATCATAGAGTAGAATGAAGAATCTACACATTTTTTAAAATGAAACACGTGATATTAATAAATCTTGCACTTTAAACTGTGCTACCAAATAACCTGGGTTATAACTTTGGTCTCCTCTGCATAGAAATGAATTGGAAACTTCGCAGGATCTGGGATCTATATTCTATCTCTGATAATATCATGGCCTCAATTGTCATTCATTTCTGAGCAGAGGATCCTTAAATATTTCTCTCATCTCTCATGCTTTACTGCCCAGAGCTAAACCCTTTTCCTCTGCTCCTTATCTCTGAAGGATGGAAGCCTTCAAGAAATTATGTTTGCCTCTTTGCTCTGTAGTCTGTGTTTCATCTCTTCCCTTTAATAAGTACCTTGGTAAAATCCTTCAAATTGATCCCTTTGTCTCTATAGTCAATACCTTGAACCAGAAGTCCCTCACTGCTTGCCTAATCTACCTTTAAGCTTTTCTAATTAGTCTTCCTTAGTATAATTGTTCCCTACCTCCAATCTATCCATCTCTAAAACATAGCTCTACTTATTTCATCCCCCAGCTCAGAACCTTCCACGGTTGTCATTGACTACAGAAAGTAATCCCAACCTCTTAACATAAATGTGATCACACTCCATGAAATGCCCTTGATCGGTATTTATAGTCTATAATCCTCAACCACCCACTTTCCTTTCATAATTTTTTGCATTCAGAACTCTCCATGACTCAACACTATACGAATAGCTTCAGTATTTGTTTCATCTCTGATTTTTGCTCTCAGTAGTATCTCTGCCCAGTATGTCCTTCCCATGATCCGTGCATTCTTGCTCCTTTATACACGTTGATTTGCTGAGTACGCTGAGTAAATAAACCCGTGCCTTTTTTTCAAGGTCAAGCCTTTGGCAAATTCTCCGTGAAATCTTTACCAATTCCTCCAGTCAGATTACTCTCACCCTCTAAGCATCTACTGTACTTGGCAGTTCTATTTTAGTATATTGCACATACTCTACTTCCTAGTAATACCTGTTGGACACATATCTGTCCTTCCCATTAAATTGAAATTTTCTTAATGGATAGGACTATTGTTAATTCCTTAATAATTCTTCAATAGTATCAATTAGGTAAATTGAAGGTGAAGTGATTGAATTTAGGATGAGGGTGAAGCGTCTGTGGCAGTGGTGGTGATGGTGATGGAAAGGATGTGGTAGATGAATTGTGTATGTGACAATGGTGGTATGTATCACCCTCAGGGATGTCAAAAATTCTCAAACTGTGAATGAATTATAATTCCATATTTGACTAACTAAAATCCTTCATGAAACCAGGTATATGTACCAAGAAGTTCTTATGCCATGAATGTAGGTTATATGAGCATTCCAATCATCACCCATTAATGTTTAAAGTGCTTGGTTAAAATATTGGTCAGAATTCCAAAGCAATTGATCTAATTACTTCTCATATATTCTCATATCCTAAAGCCCTAATCACACATCTTCCCCTCAATAACAGTGGCCCAAACTGTGCTGAAAGAGTTAGTTAATAACCAGGATTAGTAGAATAGAAAACTCCAAACCAATACTTCCAGCAAAATATACATTCCTATACTCAGAAGAAAAACATTAGTCACATTTTGAAGTTAGCATAAACCAAACTTTAAACAGCTATGTAACTTTAAAATAAACACACTCCACAATCAGATTTTCTTCATAGGTAATGTGGCATCTTAAAATTTAGTATTTTGTCAAAAAGGGATATCAAATAATGTAGCACATGAAAATGCAGTGGACAATTCAGAAGCCTTCACATTTTATTTCTGAAAAAGAGACTATTTCCTTATATTCAGGGAATATGTATCTTCCCTGACATCTTCAGCATATTTTGACATCTATTTGCAGAAAGGGGTAGGGAAGATCACTACCCATGATTAAAGAAACTCTGCCCTATTCCATAGATTAGAAGACTTTTATTTAACAAACATTAATAAATAAAAAAATGTAAAGGTCTTCCATGTGGCAAATAGATTGTAAAGGAGATTAAACATTACAGGGGCTATTTGCTTTCCTTTATTTCACCTCCACATCAGTTGCCATCACATCCTGCCATTGTAGAGTAAATCAAAACAAGAGCTGGGAAAACACAGTGGCCAAAACATTGGTGCAAGCCTCCAGGCTACTGCAGAAATTCTGAACAGCAGTAGCTAGAAGCCCAGGGGTACTTTACATGTTCATTCTCTCTCTCTCTTTCAGTCAGCTAATCCTGCCTCGGTGGGGAAAAAAAAAAAAAGAAGTTTATGTATCTACTGCTAAACCACCAAGTATTTTATTTAAATCACACATTCAAAATTTATAAGATATATATGGTAAGAATATTTGACTACTAGAATACTGATGCAAATTATACCAAATTTGGACTTATAATGAGGATAAATAAAAGCAAAAGGTATATTTTACAATGAGAGAGACAAAAATGATCTATCATTCACTACAGGGTAATAAAACTGGAATTATTTAGCTCACAGACAATATGGTCAAAAGCTGATGTAATTATATATAGAGAAAAATTGTACAATAGATTATCAGTGAAGTTGAAGCAAATCGTAAGTAAGAATAATAAAAATCAGCTTTATTTTCTGGCTATTATCTGGAGAGGCTATAAGAAAGCACTTCATTATCAGCTGGTTAGTGAGAGACTAAATTAAGTTTTTAATAGAATTTAGAAATAGAAGAATTTAGGGAAATACAGTAAACTCTTATGATAAATTAAGCTATATTTAAGAAAAATGATGACTCTTGAAGATTGTAACCAATAGAATTAATGACTTGCTGGAGAGAATCTATTTCTCTTTAGACTGGCAAGTTGACATTTATGCATCTCATTTGACCAATGTGTATACTGAGTAAATAAGGCTTTTTACTTTTGTAAAATCACATAATTTCTACTTTTCTATAATGTTCTTATAACAATACTATTTTTTTTTTTACTTCTCCTGGAGGACCTCAAAACACTCCATTTTCTAAGATATTTAGAAAAAGAGTAAGACAGTTTAGATATTCAATTGTTCTAAACAGGAAAGATGTGCATTCCTATGATATGTTACTTTGGTGTTATATAAAATACCTTGTGAGCTTTGGAACAATACAGACATGTGTTCAAGTCCTACCCTTTCTAGGTTCATCACTAAATTTCTCTTTGCCGGTTCCTTTAACTATCCAATGGGGGTTAATTTTCTGAATAAGATAGTTATAATAAATAAATGAGATAACATATATGAAACACCTGCCATAGAGCTTTCCATTGAGTCGTCTTTTAAAAAATATTATTTCCCCCTTTGCCACTTTGTCGTTGGTCCTTTTAGATGAGGATGTAAAGCAAAAGATCCTGCACAAACATGTGAAATTTTGTTCCTCTTTAGAACGCCTCACAAAGGAAAACTAAGTCCACTTTTCTTTTAAATCCGTACTGCATATTCTGAAGAACTACAGCTCTTCTTCTTGCAAAATCTTTATGTCTTTGCAGACAGGTCAGCATAAAACTTAGTATGGTATCATTCCATGGATAAGTCATGGTTGTTTCCATGTGATAAAACATCTCTGTATCATCACCTGACTCTCCTGAAAGCGCCGGTTGTGATGAGAAATCATCTCCAGACTTGGCAAAATGAATGTCTGTGTCTGGGGCTGCACGCAGTCTCTCTCCCAATATACTTTTTAAAAAATATATTTTTATTGATTTCAGAGAGGAAGGGAGGTGAGAGAGATAGAAACATCAATGATGAGAGAGAATCATTGATTGGCTGCCTGCTGCACGCCCCCTGCTCCCCACTGGGGATCAAGCCCACAACCCAGGAATGTGCCTTTGTCCAGAATCTAACCTGGGACCCTTAAGTCCACAGGCTGACTCTTTATCCACTGAGCCAAGCTGGCTAGGGCCCAATATACTTTTAATTGAGTTTGTACTCACTGAGATCTACGTGTCACTGGTAAAGTGTCTCACCTTCCATCTGTGCTGTTTTTAGGAAGGCACTAATTTTCCTTGAGAGACTGTATGTGTTGCCTTCACTGTCAAAATTCTTTTTGGGCTTGCATACTGAGAACCCAAATACAGAAATTCCCAGCAATCTATCTCCAATGTCCAATAACCACCTAATAAATGATCACTGTAGGTTTAGAAGAGCTTTCAGTAGGAATTCTAAAGGAAAGCTATGGAAACCACTCTTTAAAAGCCAGTGTTGATGGTTCCACCAAAAGGAAGGCATATTGGTTTTCCTACCCTATTTTACTCCAGGAATTCAAAATATACTTTCAAAGAGTGAATAAGATGATGACTTTTATGTTGTGCATTTTTCACCATCATAAAAAGAGTGAATGATACTTAGTTAGCTGTGCCATCTCATTGGTAAAAGTCAAGTAATTGCCATTATCCTTATCCAATAACTTCAGTATTAATTAATCTTACCCACCTGACAGGCAGATGTGCCTTTCATTCTTCGTTCCCTTCATGATACCCTAAGGACTTAAGGATTCTGCCCATTAGCATGTTGCAAACTGGTATGGACTTTTTGGAGGGTGCATTTTGGAACCATCTGAATGAGTCAGATCACAGTTGTCAATACAATTGACAGAATCAGTGTGGTAAAGTAAAGCGTAGAGACAAAGTTGGAAATTGGCATGTAAGGGGAAAAACAGTGTACTCCTAGTTTTATTTTTCTCCAATAAAAATATTTCTAGAGTGTAGCTCTTGGATGAAATAAAAATAATACATGCTGTTACCTCAGAATCCTTTTGATGATAAAAAACAACAACAAGGTTTTGTTTTTATTTTATAGATAAAGGACTACAAGTTTTCAGAGGAGATTAGGACTCCTTTCCTCACTAGCATTATATATCTTAAAAGTTCTTATTCTCCCTCTCAGAGGATGAGTGAAAATGTTCTAGGAAGAGAAGCTGTGAGAAGAAATAAAGTGGCAGGTGGGGAGGAGTGGAGAGCAAGAGCATATATGCAAAAGCTAGAATCATGCAGGTAAAGGATAATTTCAGGGGAAGGTAGAGAGTTCAACCTATTAGTAGAGATAAGGTTATAGATAACAAATGTTTTAGTTTCCCATTGTCTTTATTCTCTTACAGTTCTGAGGGTCAGAAATCCAAAATTAGACTTATAATGCTCACATCAAGATGTCACAGGCTGGTTCCTTCAGGAGATGCTGGGAGAGGTGGAGGTGCCATGAGCAATCCATTCTTTCCCTCTCCTAGCTTCTAGGCCAGGGGTGGGCAAACTTTTTGACTCGAGGGCCACAATGGGTTCTTAAACTGGACCGGAGGGCCGGAACAAAAGCATGGATGGAGTGTTTGTGTGAACTAATATAAATTCCAAGTAAACATCATTACATAAAAGGGTACGATCTTTTTTTTCAATAGTTTTATTCATTTCAAATGGGCCGAATCCGGTCTGCGGGCCGTAGTTTGCCCACGGCTGTTCTAGGCTACTAACATACCTTGGATTATGGCCACATCACACCAATTCCTACTTCTGTTGTCACATGATCTTCTTCTAGCTTAAACCTTTTTGCCTCCTTCTTAAAAGGCCTTTAATGATTACATTTAGACCCCACCTGGATCATTGAGGATCATCTCCGCATCTCAAGATCCTTACATCAATCACATCTGCAGAGTTTCTTTTGCCATATCAGATAATATATTCACAAGTCCCAGGAATAAGAATGTGAATTTATTTGGGTGGCCATTATCCAGTCTACTACAGGCAATAATAAAAATTATGATAATAACTATCATTACTAAGTGTTATTCATTACAGTAGGCACTTTACATGCATTATATAGCCATCTTTCTCTCTCACTCTCTGCAAGATGGGAATGATTAAGGATGATATTTAAAATATTTAAAAACTTGTACATCAGGGCTGCGTAACTCTTCCCTTGCTGGATGAGAGAGCTCCGCACAGGCCTTCTGCTAGTTTTTGTGTTGTTTTTTTTTTTGTTTTTTTTTTACATCTGTTATCATATTTATCCTTACTTTAACCTTGTTGGGAAAAGATTGCTACCTCCGTTTTATAGATGAGTAAGTCTGAGAGAAGTTAAATGACTTCCCCATGTTCATATTGAGACTCATCATGACAGCCAGGAGCCAAACTGTATATGACTACCTGGTTATAAACCCCCTTTTCCTTCCCGTATGTTACTGAGTCTTATTCAAAAGTCTAAAGTAATAATACAACCTAGAGGTACTTAGGGATTATCAAACCAATGTGATAGTCCATAAAATAAGTTAGATATTCGATTTGTAAAAATAATGCAGTGGGCCTTTCCTCTACGAGGGAAGTCAGTGTAGCATCTCTGCTCCCCAACAGAGTGGGTCCCATCATCTGAAGTGACTGACTTCATTCTTAGGAGGGGCCTCAACAGGCTTATTCCAATGGAATTTAAGTGATAATATGTGGGCTTCCTGAGCATGAGGCTTGGTAGAAGAAAATCTTTTATTGTCTAATATCCCTACCATGGCTTTTCTACCGGTGCCACTATTACATTCCAGATATTCACACTGTGATTTTTAAAGTTTCACAACAGTGAAATTAATTACACCTTTTCAATTTGCTTAGGCCTATACAATTTAATGGCCACCAAGTATATAAGACATTGACTGATGAGTTTCAAAACAGTCTGGCTAGAAATATTACTGTTCTAATCCTTCATCATTACTTGGAAATATAATCATTTTTGTTTGATATGCATCAAGTTAATTTATTCATGTGAACCTGAGAGATTTTTGTTAGTTTTCTGGAAAAAAAAATTATTTGGAAAACTATAAAAACCTAACTAAAAACTCATAAAATAAACATAGTTTAAAATATTTCAAATAATGTGTTATCACTGTTTTCAAGCACAAATGTCAATTCAGGCACACACTCTTGTAAAAACACACGCACATAATGGTGTAAGGACCCACTAAACAGTGCCTAAAAGGAGGATTTTTTGTTTATTTTTAGAAACATCTGGCTTCCTGAAATATAATAATTTCAATATTAGAAAAGAAGGATATGAGCTCATCAGCACATTGAATCACAATAGATTAAACAGGGTGGCTAATGAGATAGTAAAAAGGTGCTAGAAAATTTACATAGTCCATTGACCTAATCATTTATTCAACTTTCGCTGCAAATTTCCATGAATATATCCCAAAGGCATATAGCCCTAGCCGGTTTAATTCAGTGGATAGGGTGTCGGCTTGCAGACAAAGGGTCCCAGGTTCTTTTCCGGTCAAGGGTATATACTTTGGTTGCAGGCTCTTCCCTGGCCTGGGCCCTGGTTGGGGCACGTGCAGAAGGCAACCAATCAATGTGTTTCTCTCACATCTATGTTTTTCTCTGTCTTTCCCTCTCTCTTCCACTCTCCCTAAAAATCAATGGAAAAATATCCTTGGGTGAGGATTAATAACAACAAAAAAGGCAAATATACTCATACCTTCAAGATAGTGTTAGAAAACATTGGGGAATTCATAAAATACACAGAATTTGGGGAAATAAAATGAAGAAGTCCTGAGTATCCTTTATAACCTAACATTGGGGTTGGAGTTGTCTCCCTATCAAACAGACCTGACAAAGGCCTAGCTAACTTCATGTCCTCACAGGCCTGGGTGCCTACCTCTGTGGGAAAATTATATCTAGTAAATGAACCCTAACTTGGACACTTAAGGGTCTATAGGTTTAATCAAACCAAATAGTGTTTGTTTATAAATGGTCTTACAATTTTATTCATGCCTTTGAGGGGAGAGGCAAGGGAAGGATAGAGGAGGAAAACATGAAATACTTACAAAATCCAAAACACATACTTTTTCTAAATATTATATCTTCTAATAAATATTAATGTCATCTCTGGCTGCAAGGATGGTAATTTATTATGAGATGTTATCAGAGACCAGAAGAATCCCATGCATTTCAATTAACTGCATGCTAGGTTAATGCAAATAGGATGTTACATACGGTTCTTCATCACAGCACTAAGCCAAAGCCAGAATAGATATATGATGATACTACCTTGAATGTAGAGACAGTGTGGGTAATAGGCCATTATAAAATCCTGAACGTTAGGGAATCAGAGAATACTATAAGCATTATAACTTAAAATGTTTAGCACCTATAATTTCATTTGCAATAGATGTATACGGTACAGAACTAAAAAGCTAACTTAAACATTTTTCCAAACCATGCTCATAACATTTCAATGGAGAAATAAAGAACACAGTTATTTTCATTTTATAGGCACTAGTTCTTTACAGAAAATTTTAAGATTTATAAATTATCCCTATAATGTTTTGGTTTTAAATTAGATATTAATTTATAATGGGCTCTCACTAATACCTGCAATATATATTTTCTAGTCTGGGCTCATTTATTCATTGATTTACTCATTCATTTGCCCTGTTAATATTATGAGTACATACTCTGTGCCAATAGCCAGGCTATGTCTCAAAAATTCAAAGGTGGGCCAGAGGGGAAATGCTCTCTGCTCTCATGAAGTTTTCAGTGAAGCAGAGAAGACAGATATTGGAAAGTGACTCCAAATATAATTGATAAATTAATTGAATAAACAATATTATTAAAGAAGATATATAGCACCTTATGAAAGCATATAAGTACAATATATTTCAGTTGAAGAAATCAAGCTGGTACTGATATTTGGAACATAAAGGGACAGATTTTCTTCTGACACTTTATTTTTAAAGTAATTTAACATTAAAAGATCTTAAGATGACTGCTTTGTTTTAGTGTTCTACATATTAAATTGATACAAGATAACATTTATATTAAAAAGTAAACATAAAATCAAAATGAAATATAAATGACATATTTATATCATCATAATTTTGAGGATTGGGGAAAATTAGCTCTACCTTTTTTTGCAAGTCATATCTATTTTTCAAAAACAAGGTTCTTAATATCTGTGTCTAAGATGTCTGTGGTCCTGAAATCATAATCCTACAGTGGGGCCTTGACTTACAAGTGTCCCGACTAACGAGTTTTTTGAGATACGAGCCATCTCTCAGCCAATTTTTTGCTTTGAGTTGCGAGCTAAAATTCGGGTTACGAGCCAGCTTCAGATACCCCACCGCTAGTTGGTGCAGCGAATGTCACAGTAAACGCCGCAATATCAGCCCAGCATCACGTGTCTCACTCGTTCACTTTAATGATTTGACATACGAGTAATTTGAGTTATGAGCTCCGTCACAGAACGAATTAAACTCGTAAGTCAAGGCCCCACTGTATGTCTTTAGTCTAATCCACACCAAAATATTTATTTATAATTTCTGGTTTGTAAGATGCTTTCTAGGTTTATCAAAACCTCATAGATGTCCTTCCTCTGCAGTAAAATGGAAAGAGCCACCACGAGGAACTTGTGCTGTTGCATAAAGGCTCCTTTCATTCTGTTTTGGATGATGACAAACAGCCAGTTAAAGCACAATGGCTGCTCAGGCTGCTCCACTGAACACTCTCAAACATACTATTTGTTGCAGGAAATAAATTCTGATTTCACTGTAAGTTAGACATTTTTATCATGTGCTTAGAAATAGATTTAAGTTTTGAATGCCAAATCCTCTCTACTTGCCAAGCTGGAAACACTTTCTCTTTCAAGTTGCATAAGGTTTTTATTTCTTGAAGTGAATTCTTTAAATTCTACAAGTACAAGAACTTTAGACTCATTTTTCTATCTGCAGCATCCATCAACCATAAGTTTCACATTTTATTAGGGTATAAGTAAAATCCTCTTGGAGTTTTTCTAAGATTTGTGTTTTGCCAGGACAACGTTAGAAACTGATTACAACTTTAGTGCTAACATTTGAAAATAGCTGAATTTTAAACTAGCGAATGCTCATCAGAGCTTCATTTGCCTTCTCAATTTAAAGTATTCTCTCCTAAATAAGCTTATTTTGCTCTATTTCAAATGCTCTTCTCCTGCCTGGATATTTCTAGCAAAGGGAAACAAAACAAATTAAAACAAAACTGTAATAAATAAAGTGTCCAGAATGTTGTAATAATTGAGCATTAAACAGAGTGCAAGATACAACCAACAAATATGGAGATAATTATAGATGTAGAGTTATTATCAAAGATTAATAAGGAGAAAAAGGTTCGCTTATCACTCCACATTCCCAGAAGATTGGCAGCTCCCAGAGGGCAGGGACCAAACAATATACCTGTTGATTTAGCAGGATTATATTACATTTAACTATAGATTTCAAATATCTATTAAATTTAAACATCTGAAGAAAATTTAAAAATCACCAAAAAAGTATTACTTTTCAAATGAAGTCTCTGTTGACACACAGGTACTTCCCTCCACTACCTCATATAAGCTCCAGCCTTGCAGCAATAGTGACAGATTTTCATAGGAGTCCAGGCAGAGGAGGGACATGGGGAATTCAGTGTAACCAAATTATAAGAATGAAGTATACTCATGTCTCTGTGGTTGATTTCCTCATGCCTTTCTTCAAATCCAAGGTAAATAAATTCTAAAAATTGGTTAGAACAACCCAGCCCATTCGTCTTTCCATTAATATTAAATGGCTAAATTGTAAGTATTATAAATATAATATATGATAATAAGTATTATATATGACATATATAAGTATAATAGGTATTATATATGATATCTTATAAATATCTCACATAATACATTATTATGAAATAAATATATGTAAAGTAAATTATACATATAACATATTACAACTATTATAATACACAGGCATGACTTCACATATATATGCATATATGTATTAGAAATAACTACATGACTCATCCTAAACACCTTTAAATATTATCTAATTTCATCCACATAATAACTCTAAAAGATAGATACTATTATCCTATAGGAGATAAGATCATTGAAAACCTTGAAGTTAAGTGACTTACCCACGGTGACCCAGTTAGTAAGTGGCAGCGCCAGGATTCAAAGTCAAGAAGTTTGACTACAGAGCCTGGTCTGTTAAGCTATACTCTATTCTGTGTTCATCTTATAGCATAGGATGGTAACAGTAAGAAGCAAAATCACTTACAAGAAGGAATTAAAGGGAGGAGGGGAAAAGCTTAACAAAGAAGCCCAAGAGACTTGGATGCTAATTGTGCTATCCAAGAAGTCTTTATTTCTTGGGGAGAAGAGTAGAAAGATGAGAAAGAGAAGGGTAGAAAGTGAAGAAAAACAATATATAGATACTCATAAAAGAAGGAAGTAGCATGAACTTCTATGTCCCTGTTATATGATTTTCCTAATGAAATTGTAGGGAAATGAGAAATCCTTCAGTAACTGCTCATTACTTTTCATCTCATCTCAGCATAAAACTTGGGTAACTGCCACATCAAAAAACTCATAAAAGAAAATACCAATTTACACATGAATCATACTCCCACTTCTACCCGCCAAAATTGCCTGATTTCTTTATTGTAAGTAATATATCGGGTCTCCCTTGAATGAACCCATCACAGCATTTTGTATCTCAGCTTAAAATACAAAAGATAACTGTCCTGTACTAAACAGCTTGTCCAAATCCGGCTTGTAGGCTGCATGGAGAATCAGAAGCACTGACCCCAAATGGAAGTTTATACCGAGAATCTGCTCAGATGTCTGTCATAATGAGTGACAGAGGAAAGGGGGAAGCAGCAGTAACAGCATAATCTATCAAAAAAAAAAAAAAAAAGCCTGGGTAGCCACAGTAATCAGTTTTTGTGCAAAACAGAGTTCCCCTGGAAACGAGACAGCAGAGTGTTTTAGTTTTGGGGGGTGGGCACTTGGGGGATGCTGTAAATGAACTCTGGATAATCGCAGAGTTTTGGCTTGTTCTATGGTTTCATATCTATAATTTGAAAGCACAATGATCTATTTCAAAAGAAAAGTTAAGATGCTCAAGTTCTGGATTCTGCTCTCAATCTTGGGCAGAATTGTATCGAGCCATTCTGGGCCCGAGTTTCCATATCTTTAAAATAAACTGTCCTTTTCATCATCTGTAAACTGTGACTTCTTTTGCTGTTCACAAATACTTTTGGTGATCACCATTTCACACATATAAACCAACATGTGCATACACACACACACACACACACACACACACCCCAATTCTAGCTTTATATCATTATCGTTTTCTATTTCCGGTTGAATTATACCAATTTTGTTCAAGATCAGTGTTTACCTGACCTAAAGATTTCTTGGATAGCACAATTAACATCTTACTAGGAAACCTCTTCCATTTTCTAATGTCAACTGAAAGGAATTGTCTCACATAAAAAGCAATTGCTTTAGAATTGGAATGTAAGCCATATATTTAGGTTAATAAAGATGTTGAGTTATTTTATAACTTAGATAGGTAATTATGTGCCAGCTTATATTTGATGAAACCAGAGTCTTTGCACAGAAGAAATTGCAAACTGAGAGACTTTAGGTAATAAAGCAAAAGCTAGATCAAGCCAGGATTATCGGTGAAGATGTTATGTAAGATAGAAATAAAGACCATTAATCAATCCAGCAAATATCCATAAGGTTTAAAACTTGAGAAGTAACAAAATAAAAGTGGTGGGATATACTTATCTTCACATAAATTTACACAGTTTCCTGCAATGTGGCATCTGAAGGCTCACAGGTCTTAGAGGCCTAAGTTATGCAAGTCCCATTTAGTCATGAAAACATTTTTAGAAGAGTGATGTGGACCAATAGAACTTGGCAACAAAAATGTGTCCAAAACGATCCTGTGACACCAGGAAGCGATCTTCTTGCGCCTAGAACATTACTCAGGGATACTCTTCTTTCACCCATCTATTAAAATGTATTGTTGCCAGGATCTCACCCTCATAACGTCACTCACTCTTACAAGTGCAACAGCAGCTTATATCTGATGCCTTCTACATATGCACCTCCAGCTGCAACTGGTATATCTCCAGGCCTGAGTCTCCAACCTGTGTATCTTCCAAGAACCTCAAAGGCAACATGCTCAGATTTAACTTACTCTTGCCTCTGCCCGAATAGCTCTTTCTCCTATTTCATGATCTCCCTCGAACATATGATCATCCATCCAGGAAAACAAGTTAGAAAAATAGAAATCACTCCTGGTTCCTCTCTTTCTCACTCTCAATATCCCCACATCTACCATGTCGTGCTGATTTTTACTTTATATTTTTAATCTAATTTATCTTCTCCTCATTCTTACTACCTTTATACAGGTTCTTTCCTGTAACCTTAGCTATCAAAACAACATTTTAGTTCTTCTTTTGCCTATGAAATCTATTCAAGAGAGTGATCTTTGAAAAATCCACATACATTCACTTCCCACCCCTACCGCAAATACTGGAAGCTTCCAAGGCCTTTTAACTTTTCTCACCCTTAGCATTGCCTATGGGAATGTTCCCTTTGATCTGACCCATCAGCCAATCCCTCCAGGCTTATCTCTCTTACTCCATGACTCACAATTGTTTTGTTTTAGCAACACAAACACTTAGATTCCTCCACACACCTGGCCTTAGCTAAATATATCTGTGATTTCAATATGCATTCTTTGCAACCCCCCAAAAAAAATTATGACCTTCTTGTTTAATTTTTTTCCATATCAACCAAAATATGTCTTTCATATATTTTAATACAAGACCGGCAATGCCTCCTCTCAGAAGCCTTTCCCCATTCACTTCTTCAGCACTATCTCCAGTGCTTCCCAGCCTTGTGGAACTATCTGTGTCTTATACTTACAATACTGTATTGCTCTTATTTTTTTTTTATCCCTATGCTGGCGTCTCTCATTGGCTACTTGTCATATCATTGAGGTCAGAGAATATGCATTATTTGACATGCACAGTGCCTAGCACTTCATAAATACTGAGTTAAATAGCTAAGTAATATAAATATGATACTGGACTCCATTCTCTAGTGTCTTGTTAACATAAACTGTATGTAAATGAGATTGGGATCTAGGTACTTATGACTGAAGCAATTTTTCATTTTAACGAAATAGATGCCATATTCAGAGAAGTTATATAATTCCTGTCTCTGGGTTTGGAACACAATATTACAACTGAGTGCAACCCTGTTAAATAGGAAGAAGAACTTAACCTTGGTTATATATAGAACAGTTGATAGTCTCTTAAAATTGTATATATTTGTGCAAGTATGACTACTTTTAGAGAAAACTTAATAAGATTCACAAATCTGCTGCTTTATAGTTTGTTGGTTATAAATCCTCTTTTGAAAATATAGAAAAATGACAAGAAAATACATTATATTTGACCCTCAGGTTAACCAAACTCATAGAAAAGCAAGATGCCCAAAATTGATATTTAAAAGGACACTTGAAAACAATGGTGAGATTTTAAAGAGTCCTAATGCATAACTACAGTTTTGAGCATTTTGAGTTATGTTGATTATTCCCATTCCTGTTTCTTCTTAGAATCACACTCTCCCTGAGCATGAAAATATAAATAGTGTACTAAACTCTGGGCCTTCTTGCTTTTGTGTTTTGTTTTGGGTTTTTTTTGCATTTGATTTGTTGATTTTATGTTTTGATAAGAGAATACTATTCTATAAGTGGTCTCTCAAGCAAAAATAATGAAAAGTGAAAAAACATAAGCCTTCAAAGTTCAATGATAACATCTGCTTAAGAATTATTATACTTTTCAAAATCTTCATATTTTTCTTTAAATGAAGGTAGTATCCCCAGGAAATATGATATATATTCTTAACTTGTCTCCTGGGGAGAGAAGATGAAATAAACTTAAGAATTGTTAAGAACTGTTTCTAAGAGACTCTTTTATGAAATGAAGCTAAGTGAGAATGGATAAAACAAAGTTCACAAAAGTTAGAACATCCCCATAATCACATCTGCAAGTTAACTGTTAAAATACAGTAAAAGGCAGTTTATATTGCAAACATTTAGAGAAAAAAGCAAAAGGCAGTATTGTCATCCATAAAATAGATGCCATATGCTAATACCATAATATGAAAATTCCCCTTATTCATTTTTATGAAGAAAAATAAATCTCAAATTATAGTTACATATTATTCTAGAACTTTAGGTATTGATGTTAATTCAATATATATATTGAAATATATATATGTATATATATATATATATATAAATTATTTTTTGAAAGTTGGCACCCATATGGGTACATTGCTTCTAGACTCTTCAGGAAACTGGAACATCAATGAAATGTTATTCTATCTATTTAAAGCTCTATCTATTTAAGCATTGTCTAATATATACATATTCAATAAAAATGTGCTTTCTCTATTCTGCATGATACTCTAAGGTTAGATACATGATATTATGCATTGGCAAATCCCATAAAACACTACAAATTTTGCTAAAAATTGCCCATCTTTGTGCTATGGGCATCTGAAAACACTGGTAGCAACTTCCTGTGATGTTTGCATTTCCTCCTTTTTGGAATTTCTAGTAGCAATTTCCCTGATTCCCTAACTCCAAGGTCTTGGAATGACTGTGAAGCTTCTAATTGCTTGTATTATACACTGTCTTTTGTGAAATTTCTAGAATGGTTTCTGCTTCCCTAATATGGCCATATGCATGTGTTACCTTTTCCATCTCAGTTACCACTACAGGGGAGAAAAGCACAAAACCATGCCAGTAAGGAACTAGAACAGATCATCAGAAAAGAGATTTCAACAAGTTTACAGGAATCAAAGCAGATAAAAATATAATAACCAATGCAATAGAGTAAACCACAGCTTGAAGTGTCTGGAAAGGAGAGAGAGAGAGAGAAGGAGAGAGAGGGGGGGGGGGGAGGAGAGGGAACGAGAGAGAGAAAGAGAGAGAGAGAGAGAGAGAGAGAGAGAGAGAGAGAGAGAGAGAGGGAGAGAGAGAGAGAGAGGGGAGAAGAGGGAACGAGAGAGAGAGAGAGAGAGAGAGAGAGAGAGAGAGAGAGAGAGCGCCTTGTGCAATCAAAAAGGCTCAGAATTGCAAAACACAAAGTACAGTGGAGTCGGGAAAGAGGACAGGAGTGAAGAGGGGAACTGACAACAGGAGCTATGACCGTAAGACTCTCTAGAGATAGAAATAGCCACTATCCATCCTTGTAGAAAAGTGTACGCCCCGTGGTTAAGTGTCTCTGCCATGGGGAAACACTGAGGACTCTTCACTAAAAAATAAAAATAAGTAAATAAACAAAAACAGTAATAGTTTCAGACAAAAGACCTCCACAATCTGGCATGTGCTTATCTGCCCCCCAAACTGTCAATTCACAGCTCTGTCACCCCAATGCAAAATACAAGTCAGAGTCCATTCAGCTTTTCATCCCTTGAACTTGAATAAAAAGATGAACATGGTCATCAGGACTCTGAAGAAAACTTGCCTTGAAAGAGATAGCCAAAGATACATAAACAAGATAAAATAACCCCAAATAAGACATAACTTGGAGGAACTTTAATACTTCTAATTACTACCCTAAGAGAGATTTAAGAAAGCAATGCTTCTATATAACAAGAAGATGTCAGGATAATATTAACAATTAGAGAATAAGATAGAACTAATAAAATTACAAACAGGATTGCTAAAACAAAAGATTTAATATGGAAGGGTTAGAATATAAACATGAGAAAAGTTCCTAGAAAGTTGAGTTTTTTAAAGATGAGAAATAAAAAAATATTATAGGAAAGATAAGGGACAGTGAAGATCATCTAAGAGATCCTACCTCCAACTATTATTCCTGGAATAAAAAAAATGGAGAAAATTGAAGATGCTAAGTTATAAAAGCAATACTATATAAGACAGTTTCCCAGGGCTTATGGACCCAAGCCTGAAGATTGCAAAGGCCCACAGCAATGGGCAAAAGTTGCATCAAAATTCTAAGGCTGGAACTGGAGAGCATTACACTAAGTGAAATAAGCCAGTCAATGAAAGAAAAATACCACATGATCTCACTCACTTATGGATAATAAAGACCATTATAAACTGATGAACAAAAATAGATACAGAGGCAGAGCAGCATCGAACAGACTGTCAAACTACAGCGTGAAGGCCGGGGAGGGTTTGGGGGGGGGGGTGGTAAGAGATCAACCAAAGGACTAGTATGCATGCATATAAGCATAACCAATGGACACAAGACAATGGGGGGTAGGGGGGTCAGGGGAAGGTCAAGGGAAAAAACAGGAGACATATGTACTACTCTTTGTAATATTTTAAGCAATAAAAAAAGCTAAGTCACCACAATGAAAACTGCACCTGCTACAGAAGGAAGCCATGTGAGTGAGGTGTCATACTGAAGACCACTGCAGCCACTGCTTTATTCCACTCCCCAGGAATCATTCCAATCATTCTTATGAGTTTAACCATAATTTCTACCTGATGACTCCTGAATGTGTATCTCCAGCTATAACTTCCATATCTCTACATGTCCTAGAGAAACCTCAAATGCAGCATGTTCAGGTTTGAGTCACCATCCTCCCACACAGACTAGATCTTTCTCCAGTTTCTTTATTTCTCCTGTTTGTTTCCCTTGATGGGACTCTCATCCCTCCAACTAGAAATTACCTTGCTTTTTCGGAGTCATCCTTTACTCTTCTCTCTTTCTCACTGTTAGCATTTGAACAACCACTGAGTTGTGCCAATTTTACTCCCTTTTTAAAAAAAATCTGATCTATTGCATATTTTCAGTTACTAGCTCTATGTAGATTTATATAAGTTTGCGGTAATCAAGAGTAATATTGGCAAGACACTAGACAAATTTATTATAGAACAGAAAACAGGTCAAAACCACGCCACATATAATGGAAACACTACAATAATATGGAAATCTTACCACAACAAACGTGAAATTTCAAAATATGGTAATGGAAAAATTGGTTATCCATTTAGAAGAAAATAAAGCTATAACCCTTTTGACATAATCATGATCACTATTATAGATGGTTTTAAAACTTAAATGTAAAAAAACCCTCCACAAATCTATATCCACTGATAAATTCCCAAAAATGGAATCACTGGTTCATAAGGCAGTTCCATTTTCAAATTTTTTTACTCCTCACCTGAGGATATTTTTCCACTGATTTTTAGAAAGAGTGGAAGAGAAAGAAATAGTGATGTGAGAGAAATACATGGATTGGTTGCCTTCCTGCATGAGCCTCCAGCAGGGCCCCGGGTCAGGAAGGAGCTTGCAACCGAGGTACATGCCCTTGACCCAAATCAAACTCGGGGCCCTTCAGTCCACAGGCCAATGCTCTATCCACTGAGCCAAACTGGCTAGGGCCCATTTTCAATTTTTTTTGAGGTAATTTCATACTACTTTTCACAGTGGCTGCACCAATCTGCATTCCCACTAACAGTGCACAAGGCTTCCCTTTTCTCCACATCCTTGGCAACAGTTGTTGTTTGTTGATTTGATAATAGCCCTTCTGATAGGAGTGAGGTGGTTGTAGAATTGTGCACCTAAAACCTATATACTTTTGTTAACAGTGTGGCCTCTCCCAAAATAAAATAAAATAAAATAACCCAAGCCCTACAAAAGTAGTAACAGTAAAAAAATCTATAATGAAATGAAAAGAAAGGAATGAAAAGAATGAAAAAGAAAAAAATGAAAAGAAATGAAATGAAAAGGAATGAAAAGAAAAAAACATATTATATTATAGGACCTTGGATTAAAGACCTTTTTAACAGTGGAGATTAGTACAATATGATATGCAAACCAATGAATACAAAACAGTATAGGATAGACTATTACCTTCCTTCTGGGGTATAAGCAATAGTAATTATGGAAACTGTTTACAAGTAAGCTTTCCCTAACATACTATTTTTCTTCGTTTCATTGTCCTTCTCATACCCATTCCATTAAACTATTTTATAACCTTGTTTTTATTCTCTGAACTTCTTAATCCATATCATTACCATCTTGATTTTCAGGCTTAAGTGCTCCAAATTGTGTCAGCCATCACCTCCATGGAAGGCTCATGTAAACTCTTTATCCATCATAAATAGTAACTCACATTGAGTTACCTCATTTAGCACTCTCCGTAGTTCAGGCTTTGTGCCCAGCACCTTACATACATCATTTTAAATCTTCAATACAACTTTCAAGAGAGCTTTTGTTATAACCATTTTGTCATAATTGCCTCAATCTCAAACTGTACCTCTTAAGAAAACCACTTTTCTAAAAAATTGATATATACTACCTTAAAAATTGACATAAAAAGGAAAGAATAATGATGCAAGTAAAATTAACATCTTTATGCTTACTACTAGAAATAAAATATTAGGCAAACATGATCCCAGACATCTTTCTAGAAATGTATTATAATAAATGGTTTGGGAAAGATAGATAGATGATAGATAGATAGATAGATAGATAGATAGATAGATAGATAGATATGAAAGACATATTTTCCTAAAAATTTATATTACTTGTTATTTAAAATTATAAAATTTAATTGTAATTGATGTTAACAGATGAAAATAACTTGAAGATAGAATTGTTAAACTTTATGTAACTTTTGTATTAGAAAAAGATCTTTCTAGGATTAAAAAAAAAGATTATAAAAAATTTGAAGACATTGGGATTATTTTTCAAACTATTTGAATTTCAACCACTCACTATCCTCTTGGACAAAACACTATTTTAGCATTTTTACATTATCTCCTACCCTCTTCCTTCTTCCTATCCTTCTCTCTCTTCTGTTATACTATAATGACCAGGTTTACAACATGCCTAGTTTCTCTGTAAGCGTAGTTCCTATAATTGTTTAAAAGATTCACCATATAGATGAATTTATTAGAGAAATTACTCTGGGATGTTCCTTATAAAAAATACCGCATGTATACATGTGATTATTTGATTAGTGCATTATTTTTTCCCTAAAGATTTAAGTTCTATCAAAGTAGGCACCCTGTTCCTCTTTGTTCACCTCTGTAACACTCCACCCTGCATGGTACCTGACACAGAAGAGGTATTCAATAAATATTTGTTGCATGAAGAAGCAAGTGTGTGTCCAGCCCCATGAAATGTGTATGTAGAAGAGTAATAATGGGATTGAAAGAGCATTGCTTTTGACAGATGATGGTGTCACATGTCAATTTATTCTTTTTTTAAAAAATATATTTTATTGATTTTACAGAGAAGAAAGGAAAGGGATAGAGAGTTAGAAACATCAATGAGAGAGAAACATCGATCAGCTGCTTCCTGCACACCCCCTACTGGGGATGTGCTCGCAACCAAGGTACAGTGGGGCCTTGACTTACGAGTTTAATTCGTTCCGTGACGGAGCTCGTAACTCAAATTACTTGTATGCCAAATCAAAAAGTGAACGAGTGAGACACGTGATGCTGGGCTGATGTTGTGGCATTCACTGTGACGTTCGCTGTGCCAACTAGCGGTGGGGTATCTGAAGCTGGCTCGTAATCCCAATTTTAGCTCACAACTCAAAGCAAAAAATCGGCCGAGAGATGGCTAGTATCTTGAAAAACTCGTTAGTCGGGACACTTGTAAGTCAAGGCCCCACTGTACATGCTCTTGACCAGAATCAAACCTGGGACCCTTCAGTCTGCAGGCCGACGCTCTATCCACTCAGCCAAACTGGTCAGGGCATGTCAATTTATTCTTATTTTAGCAGTGGGATGGAGTAGGAATCAACAGGGAATTGGCTCAGTAAGATATGTGCATGATGTACTTTTATACATTATGTGATTTTATTCACAGAACACTGTCTGTAAGGATACCTGAATGTTAATTGTAGTTATCTGAGGATAAATTTATGCCAAATAACTTTTCTCTTCTTTCTATCTTTTTAAAAAATATATCTTTTAAATAATAACACATATGACTTTCATAATCAGATGAAAAATAATACAGTTATTTTAATTTTGGGAAAATATAAGTCCACAAAACTATCATCTAGGTAGGGCTTACCTTGTCCTAGAAAATGCTCTAATTACCTTAACAATACTGATTCATTTTATATTTGAAACAAAACGGTAAGTTTTATTGTTGTGCCTATGTTATGAATGAGAAAAATGCCAACAGAAGAGAAGTGAAATACTTTGCTCAAGATCACGCAGCTGCTAAGGAGAGGAACTGGCATTTGAAACCAACATGTCTAGCTCTAGGATTATGGCTCTGTCCACAGCTACCTTTCGCCGCAAAGCAAAACTTCAATGATCAGAGCTCCCTGTGTACTATTTCCAACTAGAAGAAATGCAGGCAGTATTAATGATAGTCACAGGCAGCCATCTCGCTTGGCAATCTTCTCATGTTCTGCTCGTCCCTTTTAATATTTCTAACACTGGCCACCAACATCAAGCCACATGAATAGCTGATATCATGCCATTAAAAATCTGTTAGCATGCTCTCTCCTGAACACGATGCATATGAAATCAAACCCCTCCTGTATTATTCCTCCATCTTTATGCTTAGATTGAATCAATGGATAATTCATCACCTTTCGTCAAAGGACCACTTCCAAATCCTTCAATTATATTGGCATTTCTGCCCCCAATATAAATGTCATGCCTCATCAGGGTCAGATAATGAAATGTGATGTCGCCTATTTGCCTGATTTAGCGAGGGCGTTTGTTGACTGCTGTTCTGTACCCCTCATCCATCATTCTGCACAGCTGTGACTACAACAAGAGTAGGAATAGTGAAGCATTCCTAATAAACCTTGAATACACACTTTATATTATAACTTTTGGACCTTTTTAATTTCCTTTTTTTTTTTTTTTTTTTTCTCAACCCAAAGAGTCTCAGGAAAGCAGGTTTTGAGTTATAAGCCTCTTTCTCCTAAGAAGCTCTTTATTCTATTATTAAGAAATTGAATAAGTCACATAGAATCTAAGCTTAATCCTGAGTCCTTAATAGCTAGATTATTGCAAATATAGTGTGTACATCCTATTTTTTTCATGTATGAAATTTATGTTTTATAGGCACATTCTGTATTATATATTACTAGTGGCCTGGTGCACAAAATTTGTGCACATTAAAAGGGAATTAATTAGAGGAAATATTTTAATATTGCTACTTGCCCTTTCTCTATAATAGAAGTGTCAGAGATGAAAAAAAAATAGTAAAATGTATATTAAAATCTCCCTCCTGTCAGAGTCTGGGGTGTGCGATGGGACCCAGAGTCCAGTCCCCATCCACCTGCATGTGCCTTGAAATCGAGCAAGACCCAACCAGGCTGGCTCCACCCTGGTCAAGCCCTACCAGGTGGGGAGTGCAGCCTTAGGTCCCCAGGTAAGCCCTGCTGGATTGGGGGCAGAGCCTCAGGTCCCCCGGCCCCTGCCCTGGGGCAGGCAATGTGGCCTGAGGTCCCCCATCAAGCAATGCTGGGGAAGGCATGGCCTCAGGTCCCCCAGGCCAAGCACCAGGGTGGCAGGTGTGGCGCAGGTCCCCCGGTCTGCACCCTCTCGCAATCTGGGACCCCCCTCAGGGGATGTCTGACTGCCGGTTTAGGCCCTCAAGGATTGGGCCTAAACCGGCAGTCGGACATTCCTCTGGCAATCCGGGACCACTGGCTCTTAACCGCTGGCCTGCCTGCCTGCTTCATCATCCCTAACCACTCACCTGCCTGCCTGATTGCCCCTAACTACCTCTGCCTGCCTGCCTGATCACCCCTAACCACTCACCTGCCTGCCTGATCACCCCTAACCACTCACCTGCCTGCCTGATCACCCCTAACAGCCTCTGCCTTGGCCCCAGCCTCCACGGCTTTGTCCGGAGGGATGTCCTGATTGAAGTCAGGGAGGTTGTTCAGCTGTCTGGTCTAATTAGCATATTACGCTTTTATTATTATAGATGGTAATTAAATGTATGAGTAGGTTACATCACCTTAAACTTTTTATCAATACTTTAAAAAATATTACATGTCCCTACACACAATATAGACTGAGTGGCCAGATTATTATGACCACCTGACGTTCGTAGGCAAATTAGCTATAATTTCACGCTGAAGTTGCTGGAGGGCCAGACCATTATAAATAGAGAAGCAGGTTGTTTACCACGACAGTAGAAGTGATTTTTTTCTGTTAAACAACACGATTTAACAGCCTTTGAACGTGGGATGTGTATATATATATATATATATATATATATATATATATATATATTCTTGCATGATAGCTCCATTTAGTATGTGGATATGATTTCTTGATAACAGAGTAAAATTTTTACAACCAATTCATTTCATTGGAACAATGTAGACAATTGACCTGGAAAATAGAAATAATATATTCAATTTGGGGTCTAGAATCATTTAATTCAACTAATAAGATATTACATCTCTTTGTCTCATTTTGTAATGTCTGGCTCCTTCCTAAATCATAAATTCACCTCAGAAATATGACCAAGAAAATTTAAGATGAAACAACACTTTCTTGCTTATGTTTTTATTAGGTGAGTCATCTCATCTGTAATCATTATTCTGGGTTGATCTACCTCATTTAAGTTCCTTCTTTTAACTAATCTCCTTTGCTTCCATCTATGCTGATATGTTTTCTCCTGCAAGTCGGTGAAAAATAAAATTGTTGTGCTTTTTATCTATTCATGTGTTCTTTCTATCATCTGGCAGGTGCCGGGAGCCGGTCCATGCTTCCTGTTTCAAGGGACCTGGCATATATAGCATACTGTTCTTAATATGTTTGCTCACCTTCTTGGCACTATGTGTTTTAACCAAGGTCTCTGAGAAAGGTTGTTTCCCCAGGTAGGGATTTTCCCCTGAAGTTAGGGAGGGAATAAAAACCTCTTAACTAAGTGCCAGGTGGGTAATTAATCACTTTAACTATGAACAATCATGCTTAAGCTACATAATCTGTACTCCCTGGAACGGAGATAAGAAACGCCCTAACCTTTGTAATAGAGATTGATAGGATTGAATCAACTGGTATAAATACAGATGTAATAAGACAGTAAGACACAGAACTTAGAATACGGAACCAAGAGAGACAGAACCTAGGCACAGAACCTACACAGAACGTTCTCTAGAGACAGAAGAACTTCGCTGGAGAACATGGCAAAAGTTCCTGGACAGAAACTGGCCTCAGAACCTAGAGACAGAACCTAGCGAGAGAACATGGCAAAAGATCCTGGACTGAACCTGACTACAGAAATTGGCAAGAGAACCTGACTAGAACCTGGACAGAACCTGGCTGGAGAACCTAGTGAGGGAACATGGCTAGAACCTGGTAACTGAACCTGGCTGGAGAACCTGGAGAACCTTGCTGGAGAACCTAGCAAGAGAATATGGACACAGACCCTGACTGGAGATCCTAGACAGAACCTGGCTGGAGATCTGAAGCAGAACTTCGCTGGAGATCCAGACCAGAACTTGGCTGGAGATCCTGGCTGGAGATCCTGGCTAGGCTGCTGATCAACTGAACACTGTCTCTGTGTCCTTCCTTCTTCGCCGACTCCGTCTACGCCTTTGGGAACCCCTGGACCTGCTGGGGTTGGACCCCGGCAGGCAGGGAGCTCAGTACTCAAGACAGCATTTTCCAGTTACACGATTATGTCATCACTGTCACCCATCTACAATTTCTCCAGAGAAATTACTCTGCTTCTCTGTAATTTCTGATGCTTCTCCAATGAGCACAGACAATCCTATATAATAAAAGGCTAATATGCAAATAGACCAGTCAGCGGAATAATCAAAACAACCAAACAACTGAACAACCAGTCGCTATGATGTGTGCTGCCCACCAGGGGGCATGCGCGGACATCAGCTGTGGTGGGATGGTGGAGCAGGTGAGCAGGAGTGCCAGACCAAGGCAGAGCACTGGACACTGTCATTGGGGCGAACCTCTGGTGGTTACTGAAAATTCTTTGCTCCTGTGCACCATGGTCCCGTCTGATGCTCACACTTATTGCTAGCGCCAGCCTTGCTTGCACTCACTGCTCACATCTACTGGTGGTACCCAGTGCCAGTCCCAATCACTTGGTGCCAACAGCAGGTGCGAACAGCAGCTGCCAGCCCCAATCACCCCGAGGGCTTCTCCACCTTACCCTGCTCCTGAGGGGCAATTGGGG
Organism: Myotis myotis; assembly: GCF_014108235.1. Lineage (NCBI taxonomy): Eukaryota > Metazoa > Chordata > Mammalia > Chiroptera > Vespertilionidae > Myotis > Myotis myotis. The sequence continues at coordinate 30,888,257 of NW_023416357.1, forward strand.
CAGCAGCCATTTGCACCTGCTGACTGTGCCAGCCCTGCTCACATCGACTGCTGGCACTGCCCCCAATTGCTCTACACCTTCAGTGGGTGTGAGTGGGGCCAGTGCCATCAGCACATGGGAACAGCAGCAGCGGGAGCGGGGCTGCCAGCAGACAGGGGACAGGGGGCCATGGCGGGAGGGGCCAGGCCAGGGCGCGCAGGATGTGCCGAGACCTGCCCGTGTGCCTACTGAAGCCTCAAGGCCCACAGTTCCTTTCAAGGTGCATGGATTCGTGCACTGGGCTCCTAATAACATAATAAAAAAGGAAAATGAAATTTCAAAAACAAGGCAGTAAAAGGACAGTATTCTCTGCCATCTTTTACATTACTAGGTTCTGTTCTCTGATATCTGATATATGCATTCATACACACCACATTTCACTTGGTCGTGTACCTCAGTGCCCTTAATCCTGAAAAAACGCTGAGCTGTCCAATATGCTCCAGGGCAACACCATTGCTGAGATATGACGTGTGTAGCGGCAGACTAAGTGGCAGACGAGGAGAGCAGGAAATAAGATTGGATGGGCCCAGAAACAGGTCTTTCTTTGTACGTAGCTTTGCAAATACAAACTAGGATCGAAAGAGGCAGGGAGGAAAGTGCAGTCTATTTTTTGAATGTCAGATAGAAAGATGTACTAGAGTTCTCCTTTCATTTGCTTATAAATTGTTCTATGTCTCAAAGTAATAAATGAACCATATTAGTAATGTAAATGTAAGAACATGCCCCAAATTTAGAAAATCTAATTGAGCTCAAGAAGAGAAAGTATATACCACTGTGTCTTAAGAGGTGCAAAATATCTAACATTTGATAATTTTAGCACCTTGCTACTCTAATTTAGTTAGCCTGGTTTCCCAAACCTCCTCTTTCTAAAAATGTTGTAGTTTCTTTTGATGACTGATACTTTGATTACTTCAAAGTAACCCCTGAAATAGATTTCTCCTTCTTCTTCCTCTAAGCATCATATATCAAGTTACTAATGCATGTTCCAGGCATAATCCTGGATGCATGTTACTTTATTTATTACCTCTAATTTTTACCAGTTCTGGAAAAAAAAAGTATTGTTCATTCTCTTTTGCTGGAAAATAAAAGTGTTGGAGAGGTTCTATCGGTTGTCAAGTTCTGGCAGGTATAAAATAATGCAGTTCGCAAACTTGTGCTCATTCTCCAATTCCAGAATGTATCAGTAGGCTTAACTGTACTCATAAAGGCTTCCTCCGTATCAATAGAGAGCCATGTCACAAGATTGGTTAGAGTTAGGATTCCTGAGGTAAGCAAGGAAATATTTCAGAATGAACTTAAGTGTTCAATGTCACAGAGAAGTTATGAATCCTGTGATACTGATTATAAACATAGTTATCCTAACTGTGCTTAAATGGAATTTGAAACATGGCTATTTGCTATAGTGACACCAATTTGTCTGAGACAATTTGCACAGCCACTGTCATTTTGAGAGATAGAATGAAATTTTATTCTTAGGATTCACAGTTGGTGGGGTTAAAGGGATGGGAGTAAGAGATAAGAGAATAGTGGGTGCTATGAACTGAATTGTGTCCTCTTAAAAATTCATATTTTGAAATCCTAACCCCAATGTGAATATATTTGGAAACAGGACCTTTAGGAAATATTAAAGTTAATGGAGATCATAGAGATGGGGGCCTAATCCAATAGGTCTGGTTCCTTATAAGAAAAGGAAGAGATACCAGAGTGCCTTCTCTCTCTCTCTCTCTCTCTCTCTCTCTCTCTCTCTCTCTCTCTCTCTCTCTCTCTCTCTCTCCCTCTCTCTCTCTTCCTTCCTTTTTCTTTCTCTGTCCCATGTGAGGACACAACAAGAAAGCAACTACCCAAAAACCAGAAAGAGAGACCTCACCAGAAACCTGAACAGGAAGAAACCAGTCCCTCATACTTCTAGCCTTCAAAACTATACAAAAATTAATTTTGATCATTTAGGCCATTCATTCCATGGTATTTTGCTATGCAGCCTGAGCTGACTTACACAGCAGGGGTATGGGGAATGTCAATGTATCTGCCACCTTTCTTACTTCTTAGCCTGACTTGATAGTTGAGATTTTAGCCCAAATGGAGAGAGGGGTTAGAGTTACATGACCAAGTAACTATACTCATCTAAGACCAAAAAACAAACACACTAACTAAGACATCTGAGAAAAAACAGTTCTGCTTTGTGGTCTCGGTTACAAAATACAGCATGGAGTTGTAGAAAGGGTCAATTCCTTTCCCACATATGGGCATTAGAGACCACAGATGCACTGTGGGATCAGAGGGATGGGCCCCACCAGTGTGGTCCTGTCTAGGACAGCCCTCTTCTATAGGGCGGCAACCAGAGGAGCTGGGATGAGCAAGATCAAGGAGCACAGTTATCTTCAGCACATTGAGAACATCAGGGGCTCTCGCATAGAGTGGGGGACATCTTGACAGGAGGGGGAGATGGAGAGGATGAAAGGGTGTGAGGTGCTAAGACACTGCAATTAGGTTGCCGCTGTGAGTGTAGTCTCACAGGCTTTGTGAGACCTGGAGATATTTATATTCAAATAGTGATATTTTATAATATATATCAATGCCTGTTATTTATAACATGTTTATCATAACACTGACTTTTAAAAGTTCTCCCTGAAATATGGTAATAGGATAGTAATATTAAAGTAATGGGATTCTTTTCCTTTTCCTTTATTTAGAGAAGAGACTTTTATTAACTATGTCACATAGTTTTGCCTGATATTTTACTCTGACATGCTACTAAAAAGCACACATTCTTATTTTAACTTCTGTAAATGTTTAGTTCAGTCAGACATTTCTCTGCTTCTAGAAATACATGTCTTAATGCAAAATGATCTTCCCGGGAAAAAAATTGCCAGAAAAACTAAGTGACATGAGACTCACAAGGCCGGTACCTCTAAGAGAAGGCATAGAAGGAATCTGACAAGATACTGTCAGGTATCCCACTTAAGAAATACTCACTAAAAGACAGCCACATCAAATTCTTTGACATAGCTGCAGTCAGTTTTAAAGCAAATGATTTAAGCTTTCAGGTTACTTCATATCCATATCCATGCTTCAGCTAAAATTAACTCCTCACTACTGAGCATCTTAGACAAAAGACCATAGTAGAAGACAATGGTTTCAGTGGCCTTTGAAACAGCAGCATCTGTTAATTAAGTGCCATATATAAATAAGTATACATGAATGGGAGGAGTTTCATTATGGAAATGACATTAAATCCCTTGAAATTCTGATACATTCCATGGAAACACCCCCAAAACCCAGTGATGCTGTGATATGAAAAATAAGTTTCAACTGTTGATCAGCTTTAGACTTGAAATTGGTCCCCATTTTATTTTGTTAAAAGCAAAGAATTTATAACCATTTTTCTTGCACAAAATATTGTTACTCAATCCCTACAGTTATTCAGTATTTTAATGCCATTACCAAGATAGTATTTAAATTGTTAGTTTCATTTCTCTTTTAAAAATTATAGATTTTCCCTAGCAATGCCCCATAGTAAAATTATGGGTGGGGAAGAGGTGAATGTTTATTTTGTCAAGTGGAAGAGGGACAATTATGAAAAGGGAAATTGGGAAAGGAGAACTTGCAACTCCATTTGACTGGTTCTCAGACAGATCTGTTTAGGAAAGGTAACACCTGTTAATTTGGAGTTTGAAAATGATGTTCTTCACATTATCCCCTCTCGGGTAACCTTTGTAATGCCTTCCCATACCCAGTTTGAAGGCCACAGATCAATGTAATGTTTCTTGTCTGACTTTAGGAAGGGGATGCAACGTGTTAAGGCTTCCCAAAGACATTCATGGGGGAAGGTTTATTAAATTCCCAGGTGGGCCGCAGGGACAGCTGCACACCAGGTGGAGTTGGACAAATACTGCAAGATGAGGTCACCTGCCTTCTCAATGGGGCCACAAGATTTTGAGTTCTGATAATTAGGCTGGCCTTGAGCCCCTGGGAGATTTCTCAGTACCCAAGAAAGTTACTAACCCTTTACTTTTATATTTATTTATTTATTTATTTATTTATTTATTTATTTATTTATTTATTCCTTCCTATGTGGCAATTAGAGTCTGAGAAGGGAAACGTCACTACTTCACATCCTTTTCTTCCTTCTTCACCTTGAGGAAAGGTTTTCCCCACTCACCCTCCACCCCTCACTACAGCAGAACCTGCTCTGACATAACACAAAACGTTTTGACCCCTCAATTCTGCCTCTGGAAGAGACCTTTGTCTGTCCTTCCTGACCTCTGTTCTTCTCATATGGTGCCCAATACCATTTTTTCTCATTGTTTTTCTGGTGGCTAGGAAGCCCCAGTCCACTGCAGAGGTTATCTGATCCATGACTAGCCTTCTTTTTAGGAATTGGCTAGAAAGTTGTATTCATCAACTCACTAGCCAGATCTGGCAGCATGGCCCCACCAACAGGGAGCCAGGAATTACGGTCTGACCTAGTGTCCAGACAGAGGCAAAATGTCACATGCCTAGTGAACTGCACAAGGGCTGCCACAATGCTCTTTCTTCATTTCATTCCATTCTCTCTCCCGCTCATTTCAGCCATGCTGGCTTCCATCAGTTTCTCAGTTGACCTTTGTCCATGCTGCTCCATCTATTGAGATTGTCCTTCATCCATATTTGCTCACACCTTCTCATTCTTCAGCTCATAGCTAAAATATTTCCTTCCCAAAGAAGTTTTCTGTAACATCTCCCCTCTCTCTAGCGGCAGTAACCCCTTCTATTACTTTTTCAAAGGTCTCTGAATTTTTTTTAGCTGATGTACACTTGTAATTGTATGGTTATTTGTGCACCTGATTAACTCATGTCAGCCTCCTCCATTTAACCATAAATGTTCTAAGAGAGGACATCAAATCTATTTTGTTCACTACTATTAATATAGCTAATACCTAACTTACAATTGTACAATAAATGTTTGTTGAATAAGTGAATGAACCCAGTGCCTTTTAGAATTTCACCTCAACTACCTTTGGAAAGAAATTTCTCCCTCACTGCATACCAATGAATTGTGTTATTTTAGATACAAAATGTGGGGTTAGTGCTACATTTAACAAGATGTGTTGAATATCAAAAACAACACAAAACAAATAACGAAAAAAATAGGCTAGACTAGAATAGAAACATACAAATGGGGAAAAGTAGAAGAAGCTACTCATGAGTTTAATAAAGGGAAACTCTACAAAATTGCATATTCTTTCTAAACAAACTCAGTACAATATATTTATATGGGAAAACCTGAGCTTCATCATCAGATGTAATAAGCAAGGAAGATTGGAAACATTATGAAATATTGAGTCCTAGATTTTCATGACCAGATGTAACACCCAAAAAGTTTACTCTCATTAACTTTTCAAAATAGAATCATTGGCTCCAATTTGTGCAATCCTTACTCGCTTATTACCTGGGCCCTAGGAATATTCTTTCATATTGTGTAGCTTTTCCTAAAAAATGTCAAGACAAATAAACACACATAAAACTGTTTAAGAAAGTGCCCCTAGAACTGTTTAGGTTTTAGTCTTAATAATGGGCTTGTTTCTTACCAATTGTTTCTCTTTAGTAACTCCAAAGGCATGGTCTACCTTAGCAGGAGTCAAAGGTTATATTTTACTATTTGTCAAAGAGACAGTTTTGACCTCATTTTGTTTTCAATCTTTTGGCTTATTACACACTCTCTCTAAAGTTTCCGCTAGTTTTCTTCATTATAAATTACAAACTGAGACTTTTATGTTTGACTTTTTGGTTTAGTGTTCTATAAAAGAAATAAACAAGCTTTAGGCCCAGTACCTTTGATGTTGAGCACTGTGTCATCACCTGTGGAGAAATTACTGAGAACTAATACAAGAATATGAATAGCCTTTACCCGTGAGTTCATGTGAATTAGAATTGGTAATGGATTAAGCTAAATGGATACAAAATAAACCCCTTATTTTGATCATTGATATGGTTTCAAGAGTAAACATGGGAATGGCATAGTCATAAGAGAGAAACTTTCAGTGAGGTACCACTGGCACATGCTATGACCCCACTCCTTTTTAAATTGTAAGTTAATTTTGTGACACTACTCTTATATGATCTTGATGTATTCACCACCATTTATAGAAGTTACAAATATGACATTTTATGACAGTGATTCTTAACATTGTGTGTGTGTGTGTGTGTGTGTGTGTGTGTGTGTGTGTGTGTGTGTATCAATCGGTCCATTAGAGAACTTGGTAAAAGTGGCTGGTCTTCTGGGGGTGGGAGGGGGGGCGGTCATACATATACCATTTACCCATCAAAATTTCAATATAATTTCATGGTGTTCAGTGACCTATTTGAAGTAAAAATAAACACAAAGACAAGATACAGAGCAACTGTTTTAAAGGTGCATTATTTTTGGTGGATGTCCCAAACATTTAATTCTCTTAATGTCAGTTATACAGAATTTATTCTCAAAAGAACTGTTAAGCCTGTGTGTGGATGAAACCAAGAAGAGGTAGGAGACTGATGGCGAAAAAAGTCCAATTAATAATGAGGTCAGTCTCAGAGGTTCTGGCTCTACAATTACATACTTACATGGTAGCCCAGATTGAATAGTCAGTGGGTCCTTATCATTGCAAAAAATATTAGAATCGTCTCTTTGGTTGGTAATTAGCTGCTGCTTTGAGCTCCCCTAAATCCCCAACTTGATCAACCTGCCCCAGCCCCCAGCATACCCGGGACCCTGTCACCATCCAGCAGCTGGGAAACTGAAGCCTGGGTTATAGAAGGGGCCTCCAGGATCTAGGGTCAACATGAAAATCAATATCAATTCTGATTGTTTAGTGCCCATGCCTTATGCAGGTGTTATAAAATATTTTTAATATAACCTCTGAGTTTGTCCAGATCATTTTTCCTAAGAGTAATAATCTACCTGGGAGGAAAAAAGCAACACTAGGGACAAGTTTTAGTCCATTGAAATTGGAAGTGAAATGAAGCAGCTAGCGTGGTCCTGTCTGTAGGACCAAGTGGGGATGCAAGAAATAAGAGGGGAAGAGAATATTCTGGGTAGATTGGGGCAAAGGGTAGGGGAAAGGGAATATAGCCTTAGGATGTGCGGCTAGAGATTTTTGATTGCTTAGCCTCCTGTCCTTTGGGAAACCATCACGCCCTCATTTCATCTGAGGCTCCCATCTCTGTTCCTTCAACTTCTGGGAATGCCTAGTCATATTGTCTCATTTTCCTATAAATAGCAATGTTCCCACCAAAAGAATAAACAGATAATCCTACCAATGAGCCAGGCAGAATCTTTCCCTGTGATGATATACTAATGATGGAGAAGGAAGCTCCTTCTGAGAGCAGACAGTGATGCCATCTTTCCTTTCTGATAGAAAAAGCCTGTGTGTGGATGAAACCAAGAAGAGGTAGGAGACTGATGGCGAAAAAAGTCCCATTAATAATGAGGTCAGTCTCAGAGGTTCTGGCTCTACAATTACTTCTTTTAGTTATCAGTCTTCAGGTATCCTCCCAGCTCAGATAACTAATACATTGTCATCATCGTTATTTTTATTATTTAAAAGCTTAAGCTGCTTTCAGTTGTATTTCTATCACCTGCAACCAAAAAAGTCCTGACTAATTAGGAAGGTAAGGCTAGAGGCCATATCTATGTAACTAGGGGTCCTGAGAATAATGCAATTATTTGTGACAGGATACAAAATGCTAAACAGGAGGGAGAGCTTGCCAATATTAACACAACAAACCTTACAGCTCTCTGTGATCACTTTTTAAATCAAGTGCTCTAATAATTCCTAATTACTTAACAATAAAAGGCATGAGAACCACTTATTATACTCTGCAGCTTAGAAATGCCACATTTATTCTGATAGCCAATACACACACACACACACACACACACACACACACACAAACACACACGATTAGTTAAATGTTAGTTAAACTAGAAAAAAACACATATTTAAAAATTACATTTGTTAGGGTAACATTGGTTAATAAGATCATACAGGCTTCAAGTATAGATTTCTATGATACATGATCTGTATATTGCAGTGTGCCTATTACTAAAGTCAAATCATCTTCCATCACTATATATTTGCCCCCCTTTTCCCTTTACTATTTCCCATTCCCATTCCCTCTGGTTACCACAGACTGTTGTCTGTACCTATGAGTTACAGCAATTTTATATCCCACATATGAGTGAAATCATATGGTTCTTAGCTTTTTATGACTGACTTATTTTGCTTAGCATAATATTCTCAAGGTCCATCTGTGTTGTAAGTTTTTGACAATTTATGTTAAGAAAGTCTTCAAGACCCCACATGCAACCATAGAAAGGCTGAGGTGGAGTGTCTCAAATACCTTTTCCAGTAAGAAAGAATATATGGGAGCTTAATTTTTCAAAGAAGCTATGGGCTTTCTGATATAAAATCAAACAACAAACCATTGATTTGATTATTAAGCAATTTGTTACTGTATCTCCAAGGAGCTTCAGAAATGAAAGAACTGTTCAATAAAGCTCTTTTACCTGTGACTTTTTTTACACTTCAGAATCTGTATCCTAGCCTTTCTAATGACTAAACGAGACCACGAGTGCATTTTATGAACCAGCACATAATTATTTCCATTCAGTAGAGAGAGTTAGTGAGCTTCATAGCACTTACTAAAAGCTTTAACCATGAAAGGAATCTTCCATAAGAGTAGAAAACTTGTCACAGTGATTTTAAAAAGTAGATCATAAGGTAGAATAGGGACAAAGAGGTATAAAGTAAATGAGCTGCAGTGATTCCATCTGCTGCCTAATGCAGACACACAACTGCAGACTCAAGAGTGCATGGGGGACACTAGGAACAGAGTCCGGACCTTTGTACTACAGAACAACCTTAAACAATTGCAGTGGAAACACCGCAGAGATCTCACTCTTGCTGGCAGTGAGGTTTCTTTAACTCCATTCCAGTGAGGGCTACAAGTGAACCACCAGCTCCTACCACCTCCTGCTGGACCAAGGCCAGATTAATGTGAATAGACTCTAGGGCAGTGATGGCGAACCTATGACACACGTGTCAGAGGTGACATGTGAACTCATTTGTTTTATTGATTTTTCTTTGTTAAATGGCATTTAAATATATAAAATAAATATAAAAAATATAAGTCTTTGTTTTACTATGGTTGCAAATATCAAAAAATTTCTATATGTGACATGGCATCAGAGTTAAGTTAGGGTTTTCCAAAATGCTGACATGCCAAGCTCAAAAGGTTCGCCGACACTGCTCTAGGGCCATTTACAAGCCTTAGAACAAGATCCATGGGCCTGAGCCCTTAGTGTCTCTGGGGCTATTGTAAACACACACTTCTGTAAGGAGAGTGTTATAACCACTAATCTACTGTGTTCAGGCAAGCCAACGATATCCTGCCTAATTCTAGCATTTCATCAGGACTGATTCCAGACTTACCACACCAAAACTTTCAGTGTCAAACCTAAAACACCAGCTTACAAGTAGTGAAATGTCAGACAGATCTAATGTGTTTAGAGGAAGATATCAGGGTTAAGTGTGTAAGTAACATAACATAAAAGGACAAGATAGTGAGGCAGGTTTGATATTTCCCTGGAGGGTCCTTGGAATGATCTTATGATGAAACAAAAAGAATGTGTTGGGCACAGATCCTGTCTTCCGTTCTGTGCTGAGTGCTATACATCTGACATGATTTAGGTCCCCAGTCATCCTCTGAAAAAATTCAATGGGTTCTCGAATTTTTCTAATGTCTAGATATGGTTGCCATGGACATCATACTCTTCTGGGTTCTTCTCTTGATATTCAAGAGGGAGACCAAAGGGTTTCTGCTTGTTTCTGCCTCGGAATTTTTGGAAGGCTCTTCTTCCCAGATAGATTCCAGTTTTTATCAAGGCTAATTATTCGAGTACCTTCACATGTGCATAGAAGTCCTGGCTTCTGAGATGAACTGGAAAATAGAAAAAGTGCTGGCTGTTGCCCCTGCCCTCGCCCTGTCTTGGGCATGAGTAGTCCTTGGGACTCTACCGCTGCAAGAGCAGAAAGTTAAATTCCAGGTGCAAGTGTACAGGCTGGTGCTTTATTCTCCAGAAGAATGCAAGAAGGAAAAGAATTCTTATTTTAAAATACTTACAAATAATTCTTCAGCAAAATTTGGGTGATTTTTAATTGGACAAATGATTCAAGATTTGAAAGTGTTTTTGCAAACAACTTTCAATACCATGTGGAATTACATATGGAGTTCTACACATATAAATATGTAAACTGAACTCTAAAAATATTTGTACATGCATTCTGAAAATAATGTGCAAATATTTTTATTCTGAAAGTTAACATATTAAAGTTATTTCTGGATGGTGAAAATATAGGTAATTTTAATATTCATTACTATAATTTTGGAAATTTCCCCCCTAAATTTTCTTCAGTAAGTACCTGCTATATTTATAATGAGGAAAATAAGTATTTTTATTGAAAAGATACATAGTAAATGAACATTTCAAAATAGGCTATTGTTGGCCATGCAAATAACATTAACTTCAGAGTCAACCAGATATATATTTTAAACTCAGCTCTGCCACATAGTAACTGTATTACTCTAACAAGGCTATTTCCATCCTTCATGTGTCTCAAAGTATGCATCACCGAATCTCAGGGAACGGTCTGTCACAGTGAAGAGTGAATGATTAAAGGCAGTTCCTGAAAGGGTAGTTTATAAAACATCCAAAAATGTTGAAAGTAACCTGAATATTAACAAAAATACAAAAATATGTTTTATATTATTTTAAATACTATACACTGAGATAGCATTGTTTAGCATTGTAGAGGGACTTCAAATTGAAAGGAAAAGAATGTTCATATTTCAATGATTACTGTTATGAGTTGGATTGTCCACCCCCCAAAAAACCATTCACATATTTTAGTCTTAATCTCTAGTACCTTAGAATGTAACCTTATTTGGAGATAGGGTCTTTACAGAGGCAATCAACTTAAATGAGGTCATTCGGGTGCGCCCTGATCTAATACGATGGGTGTCCTTTAATAAAAGGGGAAATTTGAACACAGAGACATGCATAGCAGGAAGATGATGTAAAGAGACATAGAGAGAAGATGACCATCTACAACCCAAGAAGAGAGGCCTGGAATGAATCCTTCCCTCATAGCCCTCAGAAGGAACCAACTCTGCCAATACCTTGATTTCAGACTTCTAGCTTCTTAATCTGAGACAATAAAGTTCTGTTGTTGAATGCACTTGAGTTGTGGTATTTTGTTACAGCAGCCAAGAACAATAATAGTTATTTTATTTTTTAAATAACTTAGATTTGTATGAGAATTAGCATTTGTCTTCACCTCATGGAAAAAAATGCACAATGAGAAATCTAGCATTTATGAAAACACTTAGCATGAAGCAAGAAAATAAAAAGCTACAAGGTAGAATTTGGAATAATTATTTAATCCAGTTCCTCATAGAAGGAATTTCTAAATATGCTACTCCTTGTCTTTCAAAAGGAGAAAACAAAACTTCAAATTTTATAAAGACAAATTATTTATTCTATAACTTGAGTTCACTGTGCATTAAGAATAAATAAGAATATATAGAATGAAAGAAAGCAACTTTATATTGTGGTCCACATGTCATGTATTCATTTAGAAATATTTTATAGTACAGGCACACAAAACTGTCTAGATGGAAATTTACTTTTACAAGTCACTGAATGCTAAAGCATAGTTTTAATGAGACCAGAAATATGCTTGTTGAGGCTGAAATTCTGAAAGCTAATGACTGAGGCAATTGTGTTGTTTCCATGGGGGAATAATGGAATTCTGAGCCTTTATGGTATTTAATTACATGGCTTCTGGGCCATTAGTTTATAAGAAAAAATTTAATTCTTTTTTCTCATGCTCAAAACTCCTTACCAACTCTCTTTTTCCATTTCAGAATAACAGCTAATGCTTGGGAAACATCATTAAAATGGGCATTTCTACATTTAGTGAGACCCTTACTATGCCTGTCAACCGGGTTTTGAATAGAAAATGTATTTTCAGGGCTTCAGAGATGTGAAGTCTTGATATTCATTTCAACTAAATAGAAAGTTATATGTTTAGGTTAAAAATGAATGTGACCGAGTAATACTCTTATTCTGAAAACTTTCAGAACAGAGTTCTAAACATGGTGGAGAGTAGAAAATGAGAATGGAAGAAAAATGAAGGAGAGATAGGAAAACTAGGGCTTCATGATAGCCATGTATTAGATACTGTTTCATTGAATGCTGTGAGGTAAAATATCTTTATTTACAAATAAAACCAAAAGCTTGGAAAGATTAAGTCCATTGCTGAAGGACAAATAAGAGCAAGTCAGGGACCTGGACTATTTCTGATTCCAAATCCCATCCATATCTGAAAAATATACACCACATACACAATTAAGTAAAAAGGTATTGTAAACTTTTTCTGGATTTCTCAATAAAAGATCGTTAGATTATATTGTTCAGAATATGACCTAATTACTGGAGTTAATTCAGTCTTACCATTTTTGTATAAGATATTTTATATTTGAGTGTTTGAGATGACATAGTAAATTTGTGTGTAATTTAAGATTAATACCCTATTTGCTTCCCAGGACATATAGAATCCACAATTACTGGAATAATAAATTGATATGAGAGATCAGTTAATATCCACTCTTCTGTCTGTTAATGTATTTATTTATTTACTCAATGTTGTGTGTGTGTGTGTGTGTGTGTGTGTGTGTGTGTGTGTGTGTATCAGGTGCTGTGATGGCCATTAGGAATCCAGTAATAGACAAGACAGAAAAAGTTCTCCATTCTGAAGTGTACAGAACCCTGAAAACCAGAAGGAAACAAAATATATATCTGCTTGTATAGGCTAATGGGGATAAAAAAAAACAAAAAACCACACTAGAAAATGCTCTCTAGTCAACAATTTGAACTTCACCACATGTGAAGTGAGGTTACTTACCTGAGGAGCACTGCTTACTTACTTATTAGAGTTGGAAGTGTTTCTCATCTAGCTCTAAATCTACCGTATCTCCAGCAACTAGTACCCAACGAATGTCCAACTAAACTGAATTTCTTTCCCATTCAACCTTTTATCACAGGTCACAGCCAGACATGATGAATGAAGATTGACTTGCACTTACTCCTTGCCTTAGGCAAACTCTTAGTAAAACTGCCAACATAAAGCCTAAACCAAACAAATCTACAGGAGGGAGCTTGATTGGTCTTTGAATAATGAGTGGAAAACTGAGTGGAATGCTAATTGCACATGTAGGCAGTACCAGGCCTAGGTTTTTCAGCTAGGCCTTCTGTTTTTTCTGACTACAGTGGAATGCCACATCATCCCATTAGCAGGCCATTCTTTGCCTTTGTCAATAGTAACTTCTGTGAAACGATGAAAATCGGACTAACATAACTGAAATGTTAGGGAATTGCCTCATAGAGTCACAGAATCCACAGGCTCCTATAGACCTGAAATGTGAGGGCATTTCTCTGGTATAGGAATGGAGAAACAGGACTTATCTTGGCAAAAGAGGTGGCAAGAATGGAATGAAAATTGAGAATCTTGTTCTTTCTCTTCTTTATCTCTCAGTATTTTATGTCTTTGAGAAGTGCTACTAAGTTCCAATTCTTCTCTTTAAAACTAAGTAGAGCAACAAAGAAAGTGAAACCAACCTTCCTGTCTCAACACTCAACACACACACACATACACACACACACACACACAGTATTTTTAGTAAAATTAAAGGAGAGAACCCACCATCACCATATATACCAAACTACTAGTAAGCATGGGCTGGGCCCAAACACCCCAAACCAGTCAAATTGGTAGGGGTGAGAGGAATAGTGCCGAATGTTCTAGGCTATAGTGGGGAAGAATGAGGACTGTTCAGGATCCTGGTGCTAAAGGCCAAAGCACATCTGGCTGCACAAAGCACCATGTAGCAGCAGAAGCAGGAGCCCTTAAGCTAAGAAATTGGGAAAGCAATACTCTAGTCCAGCCGTGGGCATACTACGGCCCGCGGGCCGGAATAAAACTAAAAAAAAAAAAAGACCATACCCTTTTATGTAATGATGTTTACTTTGACTTTATATTAGTTCACACAAACACTCCATCCATGCTTTTGTTCCGGCCCTCCGGTCCAGTTTAAGAACCCATTGTGGCCCTCAAGTCAAAAAGTTTGCCCACCCCTGCTCTAGTCCCTCCCATTCCCTCCTTCCACAGTATCCTCCTTGATTGGTGGTGCAGGGATATGCAACTCATTCTAATCAAAGGTTTCTTTTTTAAGAAAAGATCATATCCACATCAAGACACCATTAAAAAGAAAAAGGAAGAGTTGCAACCCCCACCTTATTGCAGATGAAGAAACAAACCAGGAAAATGTTGCAATAGTGCAGAGAAAAAGTATAACTTGATATTCGAACATGATTTTTTTAAAAATTATGGAGACAAATATAAATGTAAAAAAATTAAAAATATAGAAATACACACATACACATAACATATATATATATACATACATATCTTTTCCAGTCAAAAGGAGATGAAGTGATGTCCAAACAACAGGAAGATGTAAAATGAAGCTAACAGAATTCAGGAAAGAAATTGAGAAAGAATGGAGAGCCATCTTTAATTAAACACACACACACACACACACACACACACACACACACACACAGATTCCATTACAATGACTACAAGGTAAAATAGAATGGAAAGCATGTCAGATACAGAAGGGGAAACGAAAAAAATAAAAATAAATAAGACTAAAGAAAGAATTTTAAAATATCCAAAGGAAAGTGATAAAGAAAACAAAGGAAATAATACATATTATTATGAGTCACTGAAGAAGAAGCAAAGGTGATTAGAAAATATTTATCTATAATTTAAGGAAACATCCCTCCCCAAAAAAAATTTTTTTAAGGACACATTACATACATAAAAAAAATTGATTCAGGTGGTAAACACTAAGATATACTGCTAAAATTATTAAATATTAAAAATAAAAAAGAACCCTTTGTGCCTACAAGCAAAACTATCTACTCATTAATTTAAAAAATGAATTTTGCATCAGACTTTGTAACAGAAAGTTTCAAGAGCAGAAAACAGTGGAGCAATACCTAAAAAGCACTCAAGGAACAAAATTTTAAGCCAAGCTATTCTTTGAAAATAAAAATTATGGATACAGTTATTGTCCACAAACACAAGAAATATTGTTCTTATGATCCATTTTTGAGAGAACTGATAGAGGATGATGAGAAACTCTGGGAGAAGATATAAATGATGAGCACTGACTGAATTTAATTGTGAAATAAAAGTGAGGATAAGACTGAGAGAACAACACACAAATGTAATATATCCAAATAATATGGAAATGATGCTACTAAGTAAAAATGGAAGGAAAAAGAAGAAAGAAGGAAGGATTGTTGATTAACTCAAGTATCATAATTGGAAGTGAAATATATTATTTAAAGCTTGAGATTATAAAGGCAAATATTAAGCAAGATAAGGAAGGAGAAAAACAAGGAAGAGGTTAAAAACTATATCAATGCTCACTTAGAGAAAATAGATTATATCTAAAGAAAACATATAAACACAAAATATAAAAGAATCTCTGGGAAAAACAAAATAAAACAAAATCCTTTGTGTACACTGGAAGATCAACATCATATCAAAGAAAATAAATCATAATAAAATACTTTAAAAATAAATAATATGTAAATATGTAATATATAAAATAATATGATAAAACTAAGATCAAACATTTGTCATATCAATAAATGAGAAGGGCTTAAATCATCTATTACAATAAAAAGATTTTCAGATTGTAAGCTCTATGCTACATATAAGAGATACAGGAAAGCATAGTGCTTGTGAAAAATTAAAAATAAAACGATGAGCAAAAATATACCACACAAATGAATAAAGGAAATGGGTTGTGACCTTACCATCATGTAGGGCATGGCTATAGGGTTAAGCCTCAGACTGACCTGTTGGCAAAGCCACAAACAAGTCCCACCTTAGAGAGCACAGTCCTCTTAGCATAATTAGGCTTGACCTTATGATGCTCCCTAGATCTTATCTGGGAAGCTGATGGGCTGTGGGAGGTGTAGCAAGTGCTGCCAAAACAAGTGAAACTCACAAGAATATTGTAACTATGGTGACCACTACCTTATTTACCTCTGGCTATAAAATAAAGGCTCAGCTTGCCTCTGTACCTCTCTCTGTGGCCTCAGCCAGGCACAGGAAGATCCACCTAAACCCAGCTTATTCTCTTCGTCTGTCATTTCTTCATACTTCACCGCCCTCATTTAGGCTTTCGAACCTTGGCTGAGCTGGCTCGGCACACCATCGGACAATGTAGAATACAGGAGAAAATAGTTAAATGGGACAATAAAGAAGACAGGCAAGTGATAATGCCAAAGTCTACACTTTACAATGAAGAGCTAACACTGAGAAATATTTATATGCAAGATAACACAGCAGCAATTCCCATAAAACATAAATGACAAAAGATTCGAGAAAGCAGAAAAAAATTGTAATTTCTGACTTTCTAGAAAACAACTATAATGAAACACCACTACATAGCCTGTGGCCAGGGGTCCTCAAACTATGGCCCTCGGGCCACATGCGGCCCACCAAAAACATTTATCTGGCCCGTCGGGTGTTTTTGCTGCCGCTGCCTGTCCTGCTTAGCAGCCGACTCGTCCCGGGCCCGCAGTGCGCATGTGTGGAATGTCTGAGGGACAGTGAACTGGCCCCCTGTTTAAAAAGTTTGAGGACCTCTGCCAGTGTGGAACATGGCTAAGGCAGCATTCAGAGGAAAATAAATAACCTTTAGTACTTATGTTGATATAAAGAATGGAAAAAATGACTCAAACATTTTTACTAAAAACAAGAAAGAGAACAATAAAATAAATAGAAATAAATGAAGTAATAAATTAATAAGTCTATTTATTAAGCTGAAATGGAAGGAAGAAGGGAAGGGAAGGAGGATAGAAGAGGGAAGAGAGAGGGAGAAAGTTGGGGTGAAGAAAGAGAAAGAGGAAGGGAGAGAGAGGGAGAAAGGAAGAAAGAAAAGAAAAAAGAAAGGAGTTCTGCCGCTTTTAGCCTGAAGTCACTTGGTTACACTATCCATCCTTATCAATTGATCATACTCTATATGAGTCACACAGACATTTGACATTAGATACCACTCTGGAAACAACAGATGAAAATACCAGCCTTCAGAAGCTATCCCTCTTCAGGGTTCTTTAGTCTTACATTCTTTCATACAAAAGAATACCTAAATTACAGCTAGATTGGTGATTCTATCCTGATGCATTAAATGCTTCCATCATTTATCTACAGCCCTACAGTGAAACAACATGGACAAACATCAGCTCTTAGCAAACATGTTCACACATACATACTGAAGCACGCGTTTCTTTAATTGAGCGATTTTCAACCTTTTCTCATGACACACATAAACTAATTACTAAAATTCTGTGGCACACCAAAACATATATTATATATTTTTGCCTACCTGACAAAAAAAAATAGGTATAATTTTGATTCATTCACACCAGATGGCTATTGTTGTGTTGGCTGTTGTCATTTTTTTAATTTCACAATCTAAAGAAAACGCAGTCAGTGCCCCCAACTAAATAGTCAGGTATTGCATGTTTTAAAAATTCTTGCAGAACACTGGTTGAAAATCGCTGCTTTAATTCAAAGCTGCGGCCTGTGGAATGTGCCCAGGTCAACTTCAAGGAGTTCTTGACATGAGACTGAAATTCTAATGAGGTGTCTAAGAATGAAAAAAACAGGTCCTTAGGGCCTATGGTGGTTCCACGCATGGTAAATGTGCCCATGACAGGATCAAGCGTGCTTTTGCTGAAGGCACAAACACAGAGTCAGAAAGTTCAATTAAAAAATGATTTTTTTTTTAGTAATAAAAACAATGAAAAGAAAACGTATGTTAAACTTCTAGCTATCTAAATACTCAAAGCAATCTGGGAGAAGACTTTGAAATGTATTTTGCAAAAGGTGATTTGGAATTAACAGCTTTCTGTGATTTGGAAGTTGGCAGAGACACCCAACATGTACAAATTGTCAAAGTGATCATGTTCCTAAAAGATTAAGATCATTGGTAACAGTGTTGGTTCTAAAAGACCTTTTGCATTGTTGGTGGAGAATGAAGTGTCATAAATTAGTATAGCTAGTTGTGTGGTCCAGCAGGAGCCAAAATCAGGGAATCCTCACTGGATGGAATCTTAAAAATCTGCAATATAACAGAATCCATTATGCATCAATATTGAGAAGAAAAAGAGGAAGGCAGCCTTTCTGGAGAAATGGAATAAAAGCAGATCTAGAATTCAAAGCCAGGGGAATGCAATTCAATATTTGGTTATATGCATCTCTGCATTCACCTATAAGATGTACTACATCTTACATTTATTTATTTACCTACTAAGAGCAAGGTAAATATAGTCTAAAATATTGTCTAGTCTAAAATATTGTTTCTGCAGTTATTTTAATCAACTTAATTAAATTAATTTAATTAAAGTCTACCCCTTTGCCATTACTAATTAGGTATGAGACCTTGGGCCAATTGTTAACATTTCCTTAACTGAAAAATAAGAAGATTTGGGCTAGGTGCTAGCAAATCTTTCAGTTTTAAGAATTCTATGGTATTAAGTGCATACTGTCTCAGAATATTTTCATGCCTGAGCTGAACCTTGGAAACTAGGAGCTGAATCCTAAATCATTTAGTGAAGTAATTGTCTCTAAAAACGCTAATAGAATTTCACAAATGCTTCCTGCCACACCCACTCTTTTTCAGAGAATAAATGAGAGTGTAAATTTATGGTAATAGAGCAAATACCCAAACACTGTGAAGTTTAATTTTCTTTTATTATTATATATTTAATTTACTGTGGATGACTAACATTTATTAGTATTCTTTGCTGCCAATGACACTGAAAGCTGCCTTCTGTCTGGCTCTTGCCAAAGCATGAAAGTAAACAACTCTTTAAACTATACACAAGTCAAGAAAATTGAGAAATGATTTCAACTGTGTTTGTAGTTACTGAAATTCAGATGTGCTTTCAGTTCATTTTTGAAACCTGATCTGGATAGCATACCAGAGAACTAAAAAATAATTAATTTTTAAAATCACAATACACTGTAAATCATCTAACCAGGCTCTGCAGTCCAGATGGCTTTTAATTTACCAGCAAAATAGATCACTGGAAGTCTGATTATAAACCAGAGTTTTTGAATTCAACCTTCAGAAAAGAAATCTTTCAAACAGCCCACTAGCTACCCAATGCTGGCAATGAAAGTGGGGGTGGGAAGGGAGGGAGTTTGGGGTCGGTGGGTGAAAACTGTTGCGTAATAACATTTTTTCACAACACAGTGCTTTAACTGAATTGGTAAGAATACATTTTAAGTTGTCTGGCACCCTCCAGACGAATCTTAAGTCTCTAGAACTGAGGTAGCTATGGAATTAGTTTATCAGTAGTCACCATTGTCAGATACACTGGTGGAGGACAGAGAGAGAACTAACAAAAAAAATAAAAGATAGTGATGAGGACCAAGGAGGTTGAAACAGAATACAGACAGAAGTCTTTTCTTCAGCTCTAAGGATTACTAAAAACAGAGTGTCCACAATCACGGGGTCATATTCAATATATCTTACAACCAATATGCTTGAGCACAAACCAAGGCCTGATATGAAACTATACTATAGAGAACTAAAGATTAATTAATTAGTCAAAACAGCATGGTACTGGCATAAAAACAGACATATAGATCAATGGGACAGAATAGACCCCAGAAATAAATCCACACCTTTATGGTCAATCACTATTTGACAAAGGAGACAAGAACACACAATGGTACAAAGATATTTATTGATGGTGCAACATCAATAAATGATGTTGGGAAAATTGGACAGATACATGCAAAAAAAATGAAACTAGAACACATTCTTAAACGATGCAGAGAACAAACTCAAAGTAGATGACAGACTTAGACTCAAAACCATAAAAATCTTAAAAGAAAACATAGTAAAATCTTGGACATTTCTCTTAGCAATATTTTTTTCTGATAAATCTTTTCAGACAAGGGGAAAAAATAAAAAATAAACAACCTAAAAAGTCTTTGCACAGCAAAGGGAACCATCAACAAAATGAAAAGACAAATCACAGAATAGGAGAATATATTCACTATTGATACATCTGATAGGGAATTGATATTCAAACTTTATTAAAAAACATAAAACTCAACATCTTAAAAAAGCAAACAATCCAATAAAAAATGGGCAAAGGACCTGAATAGACACTTCTCCAAAAGGACATACAGTTGGCCAATAGATATATGAAAAGTTGCTCAACATCACTAACCATCAGAGAAATTCAAATTAAAACAACAATGTGATATCACCTCACACTTGTCAGAATGGCTATCATCAATAAATCAACAAACAACAAGTATTGGTGAGGATGTGGAGAAAAGGGAACCCTCATGTACTGCTGATGGGAATGCAGATTGGTGCAGCCACTGTGGTAAGCAGTATGGAGTGACCTCAGAAAGTTAAAAATGGAACTGTATTATGGCCCAGTGATTCTGCTTTGGGGAATATACCTCAATAAAACTGAAACATTAATTTAAAAGAACATGTCCGTCCCTATGTTCACTGCAGCATCAATTACAATAGCCAAGATTTGGCAGCTGACAAAGTGTCCATCAGTAGATGAGTGGATAAAAGTTGTGGTCTGCATCAGGAAGGCTGGGGAGGGTTGGGGAGGGAGGAGGTAAGAGATCAACTGAAGGACTTGTATGCATGCATATAAGCATAACCAATGGACACAGACACTGAGGCGGGGCGAAGTTAGGGCAAGTGCCTGGGGGTGGGGGAGGCTGGGGCAAGATCAATGGGGAAAAAAAAAGGAGACATGTACTACTATTTGTAATACTTTAAACAATAAAATAAATAAATAAATAAATAAATAAATAAATAAATAAATAAATAAAATAAAATAAAAAGCTGTGGTATATTTACACAATGGAATACTACTTGGTCATAATAGAGAAGGAAATCTGATCTTTTGTGACAACATGGATGGATCTGGAGAGTATTATGCTAAGTGAAATATGCCAGTCAGAGAAAGACAAGTATCATATGATTTCACTTACTAGTATACGTGAAATCTTATGAACATAAACTAATGAACAAAACAGAAACAGACTCATAGATAAGGAGAACAGATTGACAGCTATCAGAGTGAAGGGGTTAGGGAGCCTGGGTGTAAAAGGTGAAGGGATTAAAATAAATGGAATTTTCCAAAAGCAGAGCTGGCCCATTCCCCAATGGATTCAGATGAAAACTTATAATAAAATTAGGTACAACTACAAGAGAAGACTTTGGAGAAGAACCACCCTGGGTTTATAAGAAATTGCACATGAGATGGTTCACATATTACCATGGCTTGCATTTTACCATGTCACAGAAAATATCACTACTATCAAAACAGTTGGGTGTGTTTTACTGGGAAATTTTTGAAAGAATCATTTTTCTCTTTGTGAATATTTTTCTGCACTAGTAGGTGGGTTCAGTAATAAATACAGGGGTTAGCAAAAGTAGGTTTTCAGTTGTGAGTATGTGAAATATACCGTACTCTTGCATTATTTATTTATTTATTTATTTATTATTGTTTTATGTATTACTATCATTATTAACTTATTTTTGCCCAACCCTATATGTTAGACCTTTAAAACTCCAAAAATAAGTTTTCCAGTTAAGCAAAAGCTAAATATAATAGTAAAAGTAGTAGATCGATAAAGTATAAAGGTTAAACGACAAAAGTAATAAAATTAACTAAAACTACAATAATTAAAGGACACGTAAAATAAAAAAAAATGTAAAAAGTGATATAAAATGTAAAATGGGGAAGGAGCAAAAATTTAAAGTTTGGAATGTGTTCAAGGTGAATATCCAAACACAATTTTCTTATAGTCTATTCATTATGCTTGGCTGCTTTTCTTGAAATGAAAAGAGGGGAAAGTAAATACCAAAGCTATTACTTGCAGAAAATATAAAAACTATCGAACCAGGATGCTTTTAGTTATATTTTGGATGTCAACAAAATATTAATGACACTATAAGCACTGAGCTCAAAGCACCCCGGAAAATTATTTTGGGCATTCACCTAGGGAAAAAAAACCATAGTGTGCATTTGTCAAACATCTTACCTAAAAATGCCTGCCTTTGGAAATATTTAGGGGTAATTATACAATTTTAAAGATAAGTATTTTTTAGTCATCATTAGAGGAATGTGTTTCACTTCAATGTTCTAGTCAGAGCAAATGCTCTAGACATAACACCAGTCCTCAACCTGGCATTTAACTAATCAATGTAAGAACTGCAACATGTATTTTATATATTATGCACATATCTTACAGTAGCACTTATTTTTCTAAAATGACATATCTAAAATTAATCTATCAGTCACACAAGAATGTTACTAGATTTCCTATAAAGACATATAATAAAGAAAAATATATCTTATGATAAAGTAAATAACAACAGTGTTATTTAATATAATAAAAAAAGCTAAAAATAATAAAGTTGCTATTTTTTCTCATCTTATATGGGAATAATAAATAATGACTTTATACTCAGACTACTTATATTTTTATAGAGATTTTTTCTTTAATAAAAATCTAGCTTTAACTCATGATTTAAATGCTAGTTAAACTTAATTTAAATTTAATGTTAATTTTATTACAAAATATTTTTACATTATTTCAGCTTTATGACATCTATATTGATCATATGGCTTTGAAGGCAATCAATTTATGAGAAATCTCTGATCCCACAGGGAGTTTCTTCATGCTTTACAAGGGTATCCAAATGAACATGGTTAAGCCTTTTATCAACCAGCTGCCTCAAAGAGGCCTGGCTAATGGAAGAGGAGGGCAGTCACAAATTTCTTAATATTTTATATCAAAACATACTAATGTTAGTGAAGAAAGCCTAATAATTCAAAGAGTATGTCTGCTTTCATTCTGAAACATTAATTGTCCACTAATAAAAATGAAAATGTATGCACTCAGTTTCAGACATTTTAACCAAAATTTACATTGCTCTTTTTACATTTGACATCTTCCCCCTGGAGTGAGTAATGAGTACTGTTTTTTTAAACATGTTTTCATTAGAGAGAGAAGAAGAAGGAAGAGAGAGAGTGAGAGCATCAATGAGAGAGAACCATTGATGACACCCCCCACTGGGGAGCCACATTAACCCAGGCATGAGTCCTGACTGGGAATCATACCTTCTACCTCTAGGTGCCCGGGACAACCCTCAACTAACTGAACCACACCAGCCAGGGCAAGTTAGAACTGTTTTGAGCTCTGTGGAGTTGTATTTGGAAAAATTTATGAAAAATATGATAAACAGCATGACTCACTTTTGATTTGTTATCACAATGTTTGCTCACCTTGGTCCCATAAAGACCATGTGAACTTTCAAGTCACAACTTGATGAATCCTTTCATTGTGTTTTCTACTTATTTAAAATAACATATGCCTGATCTAATTATTTTGAAAATTTTACTTTAGGGCAAACTTAACTCTAAACTTATAACAAAGAAGTAAGTCCCAAAAAATTACTTAGGTCTTATCATAAGACCATCTCATTAGGTCCTTTTCTCAAAACCACACTCTCAGGAGGAGTAATTATAACCAGGAGTTATAAATCAGCACATGACATAACTGCATCAACTATTTAAAGTAAAGGCCAGCCTGGCTGGTATGGTTCAGTGGTTGAGTGTCAACCTATGAACCAGGAGGTCAAAGTTCAATCATGGTGTTGGTGGGGAGTGAGGGGGCATGCCTGGGTCGCAGGCTTGATCCACAGTGTGGATGTGCAGAAGGCAGCCAATAAATGATTCTCTCTCATCACTGATGTTTCTACCTCTCTCTCTGCCTCTCCCTCCCTCTCTGATATCAATAAAAATACATTTTAAAAATAAAATAAAGGCCAGTCCTTGCAGAAGAGTCAAATTTGAATTATTACTCCTTCACCCCATCATCTCTCTTCTTAAAAAAAACTATGTGCCCATCTCTTTTGAACAGAATAAATACTTTATACATATTTAACACCAACAATATTCAAGATTGGGATGGATACAACAAATATCACAAATGTGAACATAAAATAGACTTTGATCTCAAGAAGCTGTAAGATACACTTTTTCTCATCCAGGCCCATACCTTACTTGCATTCCTCTTAATGTCTTTGTGCTGCTCTTTAGGAATGAATCATGGCAGTGACTTTACTAGAGGTTCCTTCACTTCTGCCTACCCAGAAACCTTGCCACAACAGATTCTACTCTCGTCATGTCTTCACTTCTCCTTCTAAGTCAGCTCTTTTGCACAAGCATTTAAACATATAGTATTTAACAAAAACAACAAAGTTTTCCCTTGATCCTGTAGTCTCTAGGGGCCATCCAAAACTTCCCTGTCTAGTGGGGTTTTGAAGAGCACCAGTTAACACCTTCACAAAAGTTCAACTCCAAGGATACACCTGGCTGTCCAAAAACACTTCTGGAAGATGATGGCTATATTTCCTGGACTGTGGAAGCATTTAGACTGCCTTCTCTATTTCTGTAGAACTAAGCACAGTGCCTCACACGTGGAAGATGTTTGATAAAAGTCTGTTTAAATGAATCCATACAACTGAAGCTATAATGTAAAGAATGGGTAATCTATGAAACTAATGAACTTGATTCTCTGACTTATTGAATCTCTCATGCTTATAGTGACTAGCAGCATGTCATAGACTCAGTACACAATAGATGTTCACAATTAACTGATATTGCTTGTAGAATACAGCCAGGTATTTATGTTTACAAGACGGCAAATGGGATTTTTTAATAGAAGTAATGCGGTATTACATTCATGTTTTTAAATGTAAGTAAACATCTGCGTTGGCACTTAGAAAATATAAAGCACTATTGCAAAAATTTGTAATTGGTCATTATCTACCTTTTAATGTCTTAATGGCTAAAGCTGCATAATTCAGATTAGCCCAATGTAGAACAATGACATCCTCCTTTTACTTGGCCCTGCAGAATTTCGCAAAGCACAATCAGCGTCTCTCACAAAATATGTTGTTTCAGAGCTAGAGGTTAAGACATGATGATCAGTATAAACCAGAGAACATAATTATTGATTCTGGTGCCCAGTGGTAGATGGGGTATTTTGAAGAAAAAGAAATGATTAATTCCATACACTTATCCCTGATGTCGCCCCAAAATGCTTTGCTTTACATGAAGATGAAATCTCACTAGGCTGCAAAGGAACTCCATTCTGTTACCAGTTTGCTTGTTAAAATCCTACTGAGATAACATAGAATCACAGTGTATTAGAAATAGTAAGTAATGCAATAATAGTTATCACCTTTAAATCCATATTTAAACTGATATATGTGTATATAAGCCTTTGTATGGATGGCTATATTAACACTATACATATATCTAATATCTAGACAGATGATAGATGATAGATAGATAGATAAATGGTAGATAGATAGAAAGATATAGATATAGATATTAGAAAAAGAAAGAGAAAGAAAGAAATGAGGAAGGAAGGAACTCAGAATAGGTTCTAAAAAAACCTATTTATAGGAAAAAAGAGAAAGTAGTCACTAGATTGAAATGACAGATGGTATTTCCTAATACCAAAGTCTACACAGTCCAGAGTATTAAGAAACTTCTCCAGTATACTAGTAGAATGGGGTTCCTCTATTCTTGGATGAGGTCCACCTCTTAGCATAAAACTAATTTTCTAGACCTCTACCTGAAAGTAGCCATCCTTGTATGTAGCCATCCTTTGATTGATCCAGCTGGTAGCAACCCTGGGGTAGTTAGGAATCACTGCCACATTCAGAATTACCACCAGGATAAGAGCAGCTGCCATGGTCCCTCTGCATCAGGAGGAAATCTCTGAGTGAATCTGACAAAGATCATCCTCAGTGGTGCAGCTCATTAATGAAGGGTTAATTAAATTTAATTATAATTGATTACATAAAAAAGTGGAGACAACAAATGATAAAGCACTTTACATTCATTATCTATCGATATCTATATCTATATCTATCTATCCTATCTAATAAAAGAGAAACATGGTAATTAGACGTACCTCCGCTCCCCTTCCCCTTGGCTAATCAGGGCGATATGCAAATTAACTGCCAGCCAAGATGGTGGCCGGCAGCCAGGAAGCTGGAAGCTAACATGAGGCTTGCTTGCTTCAGTGATGGAGGAAGCCAACGTTGCCCGCCTGCTGCTGTTGGCCTCTGAGCTTGCAGTTTGAAAAATTATTACAAATATAGAAGCTAAACAAAACCCCAGAAACCTGCTTGCAGCCAGCCGGGATCTCAGAGCTGGAGTTGAAACAGGGTTTCGATTATAGAACCCAAACAAACCAGATACCTGCTTTCAGCAGCCGAGGTCTACGAGCTGGAGCCAAGCCTCAGAGCTAAAGCTGGCCCAGAATAAAAAAAAAAGAAAGAAAAAAAGGAGCAGTTGGGAGCTTCAGTCACCTGCCAGCCTGAAAACAGCCCTCAGCCCCTCACCCAGACTGGCCAGGCACCCCAGTGGGGACCCCCACCCTGAAGGGTGTGTGAACAGATGCAAACAGCCATCATCCCCTCACCCAGGCTGGCCAGGCACCCAAGCGCAACCCCCACCCTGATCCAGGACACCCTTCAGGGCAAACCAGCCGGCACCCACCCATGCACCAGGCCTCTGTCCTATATAGTAAAAGGGTAATATGCCTCCCAGCCCCGGGATCAGCATGACGGGGGCAGCGCCCAAACCCCCTGATCACCCTGAGGCTCTGTGTGTGACAGGGGGCGGGGCCACAACCTCCCTATCCGTCCTGCTCTGTTCATGACAGGGGAAGGCACCCCTACCCCCTGATCAGCCCTGCTCTGTGCCTGATAGGGGGGAGCTCCCTAACCCCTTGATCGACCCTGCTCTGTGCGTGACAGGGTATGGAGCCCCAACCCCCTGATTGGCCCTGCTCTGTGCATGACAGGGGGTGGCACCGCAACCTCCCCATCGACCCTGCCTTGAGTGTGACAGGGGGCAGTGCCCCAAACCCCCAATCGGCCCTACCCTGAGCATGACTGAGGGTGGCATCGCAACCTTCCGATCCGCCCTGCTCTGTGCATGATAGGGGCAGCAGCCCAACTCCCCAATCAGCCCTGCTCTGAGCCCGACCAGAGGCTGCACCTAGGGATTGGGCCTGCCCTCTGCCACCTGGGAGCAGGCCTAAGCCAGCAGGTCGTTATCTCCCGAGGGGTCCCAGACTGCAAGAGGGCACAGGCCGGGCTGAGGGACCCCCTCTCCCTCCTGAGTGCACAAATTTCTGTGCACCGGGCCTCTAGTCTATCTATAAAAGCCTAAGTGACTAGCTAACTGGCCAACTGGTAGCTATGACTCACAATGACCACCAGGGGGCAGACAATGCAGGAGCTGCTGAGTGACAGCAACTTTGCAGAGTGCCCTCTCACACTCCAGGACCCCTTGGAGGATGTCTGACTGCCAATTTCGGCCTGATTCCTGCAGGCCACGCTGATGGATCCCACCTGCTGGAGGGACTCCACTCACTCTGCAGACACCCTTCAAGCCCCAGTGCCACCCTAGGTGCAGCCGGCCAGGGAGGGACCACGGGAGTTTGGCTCCAGGGCGAGTCTGGCCCGTCTCACCCAGTCCCTCCCCATTACCACCTTCTAATTCATTTACTTTCAATGTGCACAAATCCATGCACTGGGCCTCTAGTATCATATAATCCACAATATAAGCCTATGACAGAAGTATCAGTTCTATTTCTACATGAGGAGCCTGAATGCTATGATGCTTAAGTGAAATCTACCCAAATCAAAGAGCCAGTTGGTGGGAATTTAAACTCCTGGTTCTTTGTGTTTTGTCTCCATATTTCAGATTGAGGGTTTTAAATCACTTAGGACCTGGAAATATAGAGAACAGCACCTGCCACAATTATTGGTCTAAATACTTTTAACCCATCTTCAGGATAGGTCTTCTTCATAGTAGAGTCCCCAGCCTAAGTGGGATGGCAAGCATTGACTTAGAGTTAGAGCTTAAAGAATAGCACATAATCCACAGTCTCCCTTACTTCTGCAGCAGCTATAAGCAACAGTGACTAGCCCAGATGGTGTTGTATATGTGAAGTTTTGCCCACAGACAGGAGGTTGAGACTCAGAGTTCCACAGGTATAACAACAGCATATAAAAATTCTATATATTTAATTCTAAGCACCTAAAACAGTGGTTCTCAACCTGTGGGTCGCGACCCCTTTGGCGGTCGAACGACCCTTTCACAGGGGTCGCCTAAGACCATCCTGCATATCAGATATTTACATTACGATTCATAACAGTAGCAACATTACAGTTATGAAGTAGCAACGAAAATAATTTTATGGTTGGGTCACAACATGAGGAACTGTATTTAAAGGGCCAGAGGTTGAGAACCACTGGTCTAAAAGATGTTAACAATGAAATTCCCTCCTGTTTATTGGCATTCCTAAATGCCACACAGTGCCATCAGCACAACATAATTCTTTGGAAGCCTTCAAACTTTTTCTAAAGCCATTCATACAGGAATTGACCAATATGTTGTCCTGGATAGGGAGGAGTGAGGAAAACACGTTTTTAATTCTCTCAGTTTTATAAATATTTAATAATGCAGAAACTAGTAAACAGTCTATAATTGGGTTAATTACTTATGAGAAAATAATTAGGTTAATAAGATCTTTATGGAAAAAGTTGATTGCTGCTGCTAAATGGAAGAAAAGCTAGGACCTTAAAGGTATCAGAAATTAGAGCACACAAAAATAAATTCTTACACTTGAAAAGCTGCAAACTCAGAGCCCAGGTAAAATGACAACTCTTATGCAGAAATAACTTCATATGCTGTACTCGACTGAACAGGGGTTTACATCCATCATGTCAATGAGCATAGCTACCTATGCAGGATGGTAGGAAGCAAGCAATATTTTTATTAATCCCTTTGCAACCCACCCCAAAAATGTGGAACTCGGAGACCTGAATAAAACATCTAGCTTACTACAAGTGTGAACCAATATTGGCTATATTTTTAAGAGATTTTCCACAAAAAATATTATACTTATAACAGAAAATAATTTAGCATCACTCAAAATCATATAGTCCCAACAAAATAACCATATACCCTTCCAACCCTTACCCACATGCATAAGTAATTTTAAATAATTATAATTATAGCAGTGATGTAACAGCAGTAATACAATATTCTTAACATTATGGTTTGTTTGGGTTTTAAATTATTGAAGAGTAACTGTGATGGACTGTTGGCTGTTAGTGTTCTCCCAAAATTCATATGTTGAAGCTCTAGCCCCCAATGTGATACTATTTGGAGGCGGGGCCTTTGGGAGATAATTATGTGTAGATGAGGTTATGAGAAGGGGCTCCCGTGATTGGAATAGTGTCCCTCTAAAAGCAAAGACCTCTCTCTCGGCCATCTAAGGACACAATGAGAAAACAGTAGCCAGGAAGAGAACTCTCACTAGAAACTGACCGTGCAGACACCCTGATCTTGGACTTCCAACCTCCAAAACTGTGAGAATTAAATTTCTGTTTTTAAGCCACCCCATCTATGGTATGTTGTTATGACAACCAGAACTACAGTTACTAACATTCCCCCCCCAAAACAAATGAAAGATTCTGGTAAGAAAGGCAATGTTGGTTGGTCTTTCTTTCCCCCCTCTTAATCTTTAAGAGTTATCAGCGCACTTTCTTCTACAAGTCCTACTAGCTCACCTTTTTTCTTTTAGTACCTTTAGACTTAATATATCCAGATCACTACATACTTTTCAAAGTCTGCAACAAACACATTCCTTTTAACTTCAGTCCTTTACTTAAGGTTTCACTTCCTTGATCTTTACCCTACCATCTCAAAAATAACAAGGCCAACATTTTACAATTCAGTCCCTATTAAACATGCTAGAAATATGAAACTATCATATTAGTATCTTTATTTTTGTAGAATTAAAGAATTATAATTAGATCTAATGGAATATTCTACCTCATGGCCCTGGAACATGATTTATATTAGTCTCAAAGAGACCCTGATTTCACAACACATGATCCATCATCAACCATCACCTTCCTCCCAACTATCTTGAATATTGCCTTATTCACCTCTCTGGCTCTTTCTGTTCTCTCCCAGATGTTAAGAGAAGTCCCCAGAGCTATAAAAATACCCATTACTCTTGCAGCTAGCAACACTCTTTCCTTCCCTTTGGTTTCCAAACTCACAAATGATAGCTACTAATCAACCCTTGATGACTTCATTTCTTCATTCCTTACTCACTTCAACCCTCCATCTGACTATGTCCACACCACTCTGTTAAAAACTCACAAAGTTGACCACGACCACTAAATTGCCAAACCATTGATTTATTTTCAATCTATATCTTATTTAAAATTTCTATAGCTTGTGGCAATTTAACCAATTTATCTTGAAAACCACTGATTTTTTGCTTCCAGATCACTGGTTCGATGTCAAGTTTCCTATCATTTCTGTCATCCATCTGTTCCCTATTTCCTGAAAGTGGGAATTACTCAAACATGTTTCTATCATCAATGATCTTTTCTTGCTTTTAGCAGTCCCATTCTGAACTGACCACTGCAACAGACCTCGTAAATCCACATCCCAAGGAGACTGCCCTGTAGACCTCTTATTCTTTCTGACTTTATTAAGGTTGCGGCTTACTTATACTGACTGCTGCATGGCTGCCTTGTTCTGGTTCTTTCACCTCCATACTTGAGAATTGGTGAGGTTTTCCAGGGAGTCTCGAGTACTTGCTTCCTTTGAAGGCCTTTCCATTTGTGCGAGGTTGCTTTCCTTAGCTTGCTCCTCCCTACACTACATATAGCAGATATACTTCACAGTTCTTTTTTTTTTGTATTTTATTGATTTTTTACAGAGAGGAAGGGAGAGAGATAGAGAGTTAGAAACATCGATGAGAGAGAATCATCGATCAGCTGCCTCCTGCACATCTCCCACTGGGGATATGCCCGCAACCCAGGTACATGCCCTTGACCGGAATCGAACCTGGGACCTCTCAGTCCGCAGGCCGACGCTCTATCCACTGAGCCAAACCGGTTTCGGCTACTTCACAGTTCTTAAAGCCTACCTGGAAATACGTTTTTTCCCCCCGATTAAATGCAGTGTGTGTGTGTGTGTGGGGGGGGGGGGGTGTGTGTGGGTCAGTGAGACTCTGTGAGGGACAGAGCAAAATATTTGGGCTTAAGGAGCTATTCTGAATTTAAATTCTACCTCTTACTTTCCAACTTTCCTAGTTCAGGCCTTTTTTTTACCTGACACTGTATTAATCTCATAGCCTCTGGAGCCGTATTTCTCAATCACCTGCATCACAATCTTTCAGTGTGGTGTTTACTAAAATACAGTTTCTTTCATTTTAAACCCATCTCTACTGAATTAAAATCCCAGGATAATATACAGGGGCAGGCAAAGGTAGGTTTACAGTTGTTCATGTGGAAAATAATACAATAATTACTAAATAACAAAATGAGAATAAACTCTGTGTTTCACGTACTCACAACCGTAAACCTCCTTTTGCCCTATCCTGTCTAACAAGCTTCCCCAGGATATTCTGACATACACTACAATTGGGGAACCACAGCAACAGAGTAGGGGGAGGAGCACTCAGGTCTACATATGGTCTATGATCAAAAAGTGCTAGTACATGGTCAACTGATTCTTCCTAAAACACGGTCTGAGTCTCATGTCATTCCTTCAATGTGGTTTCCTTTACCAATTGTGAAGACTCCAGAGGCTATGAGATTAATACAGTGTCAGGGGATGAAGAATAAGTTGCATTTAAAGAGGCCAGGAAAGGCAGGAAAATGTTTTACAAGTGTTAATTTAAGAGAAAGTATTTCCAACTCATAAAATCACTTCTGCAAAAGTATCACTTGATGTTTAGTGACCACTGAAAAGAAAAAACAGGCATTAGACACTTAAGGAGCTGTCCAGATTTTTCTTAGATAGATGCATTAAATGGCAGGAAAACTCTGAAGTCCCATGGAAATTTTCTGATTTTACTCTAAAGCCCTTCTACCAGCATTTGAATTTAATTGTTAAGTAAAATTGGGCTAAGGTAAAGACCTACAGCATTTTAATTAAATAATAAACTGTGACCACAAGAAATATAATGCTACATTGGTATCTTCCACTTTAATAATTAAAAGGGAAAACTAAAACATTATTATTTGATATCTCAACACAAATGTGTTTATCAAAATTTTTAATGTCACTGAACCATAAAATGTAATTACTGAATCTAATTGGCCCAAGTCTCTTTTAAAAACATTCTAATGTACATAATATCTTTTTAGTTTAATTTTCTATAATTATTTTTTTTAGTACTGTGAATATAGATAATTTGATAGGACCTTTTTTCATAGTCTTTGTGGTTATTTTAATATAATGCTTTTACCCAACCTCAAGTTCTTAGGACTTCCTGAGATTGTTTCTTAGAATTTGGAAGCCCTCAGAACTGTACGGAAATCTCACTGACATTTTCTTAGTTCATTCACTCTCCTACCCTCAGGTGATTATTTCACAACTCTCTTTAGACTTTCAACAGTTTCTTTCCCTCAGTTCAGTTAATAACTTGATTCCTATTTCACTGAAAAAATAATAGCAAAATAGAAAATAAGTCTCCTCTGCTTTCTCCATCATAGTTTCCAAACCCTCCATTTATGTACTTAGCTAACCTCCTCCCTTTTGACCTGCTTAAGAACATTTCTCCAGATATCACTCTCTTCCTTGCATCAGTAATTTTCCCTTTTCTGAATTATTCATATCAACATAAAATTCCACTGTACTATATCCCAGTTAGGTCTCAACTACCATCTGTCTCATTTGCCTCACTTCTTTTGAATAAAACTCTTCAAAAGAGTTGTCCAAACTCATGATCTTCACTTCCTACCTTCCCACTTGCTCTTGAATCCATTCCAACCATGCTTTTGTCTTCAGAGTTTCACTGAAACAGCTTTTATTAAGTTCACCCAAGATTTCCAAAATACTAAATCCACTAGTCAATTCCCAGTTGTCACTCAAATAATCAGCAGCATTCAGCAATTGATCATTCCTTCCTTTTGATATACTGTTTTCTCTTGACTTCCAAGACTTCCTCACTATAGGTCATCTTCCTGCCTCACCAGCTGCTCCTTATCAATATTCTTCCTTGTATCATTTTTGTAACTCCAACCCCAACACTTTGTATTGGCTTCTCTTATTTATCTATAGCAGTGATTTTTAACTGGTGTGCCATAGTATGCTGGTATGCCATGGTACACTGGTGTGCACAAGAATTTTTAAAACATGCAACACCTGACCATTTAGTCAGGGGCACTGACCTCTTTTATATTAGCAAATAGAAAATGACAACAGCCAACATAACAATAGCCACCCAGTGTGAATGTCCTGTCTTGAACCATAACTACATAGGTCATATAGAGTTGTATCTTATTGGTCACATCACATAATAAGGTTGTATCTGATTGGTTAATTCTTGGTACCCTAAATCCTTATATATAAGTATAGGCACATGAGTTTTTAAAAAGTCACTTTGGAATAAAAAGAGTAGGTCATTATTATAATTTTTTTTGGTAAGACAATCAAAATTTTATCTATTTTTTGTCTTGTCAGCAAAAAATATACTTTTTGGTGTGCTTCAGAATTCTAGCAATTAGTTTATGTGAGCCATGAGATAAAAAAGGTTGAAAATTACTGATCTATAGTAACTCCTTAACTTTAAAATCATAAATACTCAAATTATATTTGTAAATAAGACCTGAAATCCAGACCCATAAAACCAACTGTCTACTCAGTCTTTCTACTGATATGTCTCAATGCATGTACAAATTTAACACAGAAGTCCTGATCTCTCCTTTTCCATTTCAGTAAATAGCAACTCTATTTGTGCAGGTTCTCTCACCTTTGATTTCTCTCATTTATGCAGCTGGCATCAATCCAGAAACAAATATTGTCACCTCTACCAACAAAATACATTCTATATCTTATCTACCCCAAACACAGCCACCACCCTGGTCCAAGTCATCATTATCTCCCACCTGGAAAATGTATGTTTGCTAAAAATGCTATTGGTGCTCTGCCCAGATACCCTTTAATGGACAAGTGCACTCAGCATCCAGATGTTGTAGTGACTGCTAAACAACTTATAGCAGCAACCCCAGAGATTGCTTCAGAAGACCCAAAGGGGCCTTCTCCAGAGATGCCCATGATTTATGACCCTCTCCAAAGTTGACAAAGGCCAATGCTCTCTACTAAAACAGGGACACAAAATCCAGCCCTTAACTCAAAGTGGGACAATTCCGTGGCACTACTATTCATACTCCAGAGCTCGCCCTCTGATTTGAATTAAGCTGAGGCTGGGCTTAGATGAAACTAAATTTTTTATTTGCTTCTTCGCTTATCTTGCTGCCCTCACTTCTTAGTAGGTTTCTTCTGAGAGCATGCCCTTAATAAATTACTTGCACAATAACCTTCATCTCAGGCTCTGCTTCAATGAAACCTAATGTAAGATACCTTTTAACTGGTCTGCTTTGCATTTTCACTGCTATTTTCTTTTCTCAACACAGTGTACAACGTGGTCCCAATAAATCTTACAGGCAGATTGCATCCTGTCTCTGGACAATACCTTTCAATGTTCTCCGTCTCATTCACAATAAAAGCAAACGCCCTCCACTGATCTATTCAGTCTTATATGAACTCTCTGACTAACCTCCTATAATTCTTTTCTTTTATCTTTCTGCTCTAGGCCCACCTGTATTCTCAGGGTTCTTAAAAATATTTCAAATACTGTATAAATATTTATGGAGAGGTTGATGCAATTTGATAGATAAGTATAGAGACGGATATAGGTGTATATGTACCTATATCTACATCTCTAGCTATATATAATATCTATATTTGTATCTATCTATCTGGTCTCTTACTTACCTTTCATAATTTAAGCTGTGTGGGGGTAGAAATTTTCAACCCCTCACTGGTACATTCCCAGTACCTAGAAGGGTTTTGGGCACCTAGTAGGAATTAAAATTAATTGAATCAATTAATAATCTAGTGCAGGGGTGGGCAACCCCTGGCATGTGTGCCAAACATGGCACGCCAGTAACTTTTGCTGGCATGTGAAACCCTCTCTTATAATCTTCCATTTACAATTTTTTCCTTAATATCGACTTTTTTATTTTTCAGATAAATTCAGTAGAAGTGCATCTTAGATAAATAAATAATTTTACATAACAAGTTATCTTAAAGACCATAGACATGGCTGACTTTGAAATGCAGTTGATTGAATTTCAGAGTAGCTCAATTTGGAAGCAGAAATTTATTGACCTTAGAGTTGACTTGGAAAACATTGAAAAAAAGTGATTAGAGACGGAAGTACCAGAGAGAAGTGTCGAAAACGAACTATTGAGGACTTGGAATGCCATTCCAGAAAATTTTTTCTGTTTGAAAAACTCTGCAACAGCGTTACTCTCCATGTTTTCATCCACATACGCTTGTGAATCTTTGTTCTCAGTGATGAATTTTGTTAAGTCTCGTAATAGGAGTAGCCTGACAGATGAAAGTAGTAGCTCGTGCATATCTCTGAAGGTCACGAACAATAAACCTGATGTAAAATCTCTGTCATCAGTGATGCAGCAGCAAAAGTCCCACTGATAATATCAAATGGACTCATAAAGTTTTCTGTTGAACTATCAGTGTACATGTCTACATTAAAAAATAAATGTATTTTTCATCATCATATACTGTGTTTTTGTCGCTCGAATGAATTTTATTATTTCTTCAAGGTTCTTCACATACGTACACCTTAAGAGGTATCAAGTAGGTGTAACATGTTCTCAAAACATTAGGGTTGGCACGCAGAAGAATTTTGAGTCAGAGATTTTGCTGGTTTTGGCACGCACTCACAAAAAGGTTGCCTACCCCTGATCTAGTGTATGCCCTTCAATGTTTTCCCAATCTTGTCTTTCTTGTCAATCACCAAATGAGAAATGGAATTTTATTTAGGGCAAAGAGAAGTGCTAAGAATTAAATGTCAAAGACCATCCTCCTCAATAAGAAGATAAGGGCTTGCTTTTTGCTATTTTTAGCTAAATGGTCCTAGCATGAAGGAAGCGACAGTTTGAGAAAGAGAAATACTGGGGACCTATATAGTTCTTTTGAGTTAGCTTTTGATTATAATTTCACCTCTATTAGCTTCAGAAAATTAGGTGCCCAAGTTAATAAAGCATCAAGTATGGCCTACATTATAATACATATTCAACATTTGAGTCCAATAGGGAAATGCATTTGTCAGAGCATATAGACACCCTGGTTTCTGCTACGGAAAGTTTATAACTTTCTGTCTGAAATTCAGCCATATTTGAAAATGAAATCCAAATCTAAGCCTGAAGCCAGGAATACAAGTCACAGATGCCAAAACAATACCCTAAATATCCAACAGAAATGGTTTTACTTCTATTCTGTAATACTCTTATTTTTTACAATAAGCACTAAAACTTACATCAATTTTTTAAAATTTTATTTATTGGTGAGAGAGAGAGAGAGAGAGAGAGAGAGAGAGAGAGAGAGAGAGAGAGAGAAAGAGAGAGAGACAGAGAGACAGAGAGAGAAAGAGAGACCTGCTATGCCACTTAGCTATGCATTCATTGGCTGATTCTTACTGTGCCCTGACTGGTGTTTGAACTTGAAACCTCCAACCAACTGAGCTACCTGGCGAGGGCCTTACATTAAACTTCTATTACACAAATATTTTGTCTGAGTATTTATTACTCCTTCTACCAAATCCCTGTGTGGGTTGTGTGAGTGTGTGTGTGTGTGTGTGTGTGTGTGTGTGTGTGTTTTGTTTTGTTTTTAGAACTAGATGGTTGATGAAATGGGAATAAATTAACTTGATATCTTCCAGGCAGTCTAAAACCATCAGTGAGAACCTTGTTCCTAAATGGAAACCTCATATGTCTATCTGAAACAAAATGGCAGACTTGCATTTTGAATAGGAGTCAAACTGGGCTGGCCAACAGGGTGATTTTGTGAAGCATGTCCCTAAAATAAAATATTTAAATGACATCTATTAATTAGGATTCAAAACCAAGGAGCTGTTAAAAAAAGAGAGAGAGAGAGATGTTTATTGGATGTAGGCATTGTTCTGTCTAGGCACTACTGATATATGACCAGGAGACAGGCACTTTTCAGTAGATAAAAGATATATTAACTATTTCATCACAGACATCTGATTAACACATCTAATTATAGTAGAAGAAATATATAGGGTTCTGTGATAGCAATCTAGAAGCTCATGGAAGGGAATTTGATAGTGAAGGGAATTTTCTAAGTTGAGAAGGATGAGGAGGGCTCACTGAGTAAAGAGAAAAGAGTGGCGGGAACAGGCGTTCCTGGGAGAGAGAACAGTAGGAGCGAAGGACTAGACTCAGACACAGTGTGGAAAGCCTGTGATGGAGCTCAGAGAGTGAGGCAGCGAATGGGTCCAACAGAGAAGACAGAGAAGAGGCTGGAGACAGGTGTGATTCTGATTACAGATGACCTGGAGTACTATTCTGAGAAGATGTGAATAACCTTAAGAACAAAGGGAAACCATTCACAAGTTAAAACAAGGGTGTGTGGTGAGTGATAAGGTTCGATATGTATTTTGAAAGGATGGCTATGACTGCAATGCAGAAAACACATCTGATGGAGGGCAAGAGCAGAATGCCAGGAAATGGATCGAGGCAGCTATGAACTGTAGTTCAGCGAAGAGATCATGTCAGTTCAGATACGCTAGCAGTAGAAAAGATGAAGAGAGAAGGATGAATTCAACAAATAACTGGAAGGTAAAATTGTCAGGTCCCAGTGAAAGAATGCATATAGCAATTAAGGGAGGAGGATGGAGCTAATGCATTGGATAGATGTTGATTTTCATAGATATAAGGACAATAGGAGAAAAACGTGGCATGGGGAGCAGGTAATGAAAGTGGACCATAATTTTAATTTTGAATATTTTGGCTATAAGGTAGGATCCAAATGGGAGATATTGAGAAAGCAGTAGGATATGCAGGTCTAAACTGCACAGGCAAATATGGGCTGAGTATATATATATAAATTAGTGAATTTTTGGTATATAAGAGATAATCAAAGTCAGAGGCATAGAAATTATAGAGTAAGAAAAAAAGATAAGAGAGAGATGGGAACATTTTATTCCAAGATGATCTAGAATCTAACTTAGGATAATATCTAAGGAATATTATTGCCCAAAAGGAATGGGCACATATTATTAAAATTATAATGTAGATGAAACATATTTGTAAGGATTATAGAAAGAAACATTGAGATATGGCACAATGTCATTTGATCAGAGAAGGGCAGAAAGTCAGCAAAAGTCAGGCCCTCTTTTCTGGGCCCACGGCTAGAACACATTTCCTATACATGGGCATAGGAATGTAAAACTAGTGGAAGCAATATATACCACTTCTGGGCCTGCTCACAAAAAACATCTCTGATTTCCCCACATACCTCGCGATGAGGAAGATATTTGAAGCTTGAGAAGAGAATGGAGTCATACATTCATAGGAAGCAACACAGATGCCGGAATGACCAAGCAGAAGACAGCCCACCAACCAGAAATACCAACTAACTTTGACTGGATGAGAGACAAACTTCAATTGTGTAGCCCCTAGAATTTGGTGATTTATCTGTACTGTGGTTAGTATTGCTTTAACTGACACACTGAGGTTGACCACTTTGGAAGCTACTCAGAATGGGCAGTTTTTATCTCACAGTCCACAGTCACCTTTCACCCCATTGATTCACCAGTGAACCATGTTTCTGTGATACAGACATAATGTTCAAAGTCAAAAGGCAGTTATTTTGCTAGTAAGTATTTCCTTAAATCTGAAAGAGGTAAATAATTTAAAGTCTTCCTTTCTCTGGCCAAAAGAATACTTTTTTGAAGTAAATTATACTTAAACTACACTCTTAGCAGAAGAGTATAGTTTAACTATTCCTCCCACTGACAGTTAATTAAAAAACTAATGCTAATTTTGTCATCAATATTGTGTTACAGACATTTAAATAGTAATTAAGCAAAATGCAGTTTTCTCAAATTGAAAAAACGCCGTGTTTTTTAAATATGTACTGTTTGCTTTGAAAGGCCCCCAAATTTATTTAAACTATGTGTATATATAACAACACACAAGTGCTCATAAGACAGCTTGGCAAAGATGCTGGGCAATCAAAAAAAACTTATATGGATATTCTTCATCATAACTTCTTTCTTAAGTCTTTGGATTGGGGAAGAAAGGGGCAATGATGCTACAGTGATGAAACCTGAAGAGTTCTACAGATGGAGAGCAGACAGGAAAGAAAAAAATGCTTAATGCATGGGAGAAAGTATTACGAACAGAATTGAAATGTTCCCTAGCTTATCAACATTTTTAAGGCTTGATTTCAGTATATGATCAGTCATTTGACAATCCTAATTTTACTTTAATCTCTCTTTTATCTAGGACCAGGTACATCATTTGAGAAATCCATTCTAAGTGTGGGACCCTGTGTGAATGCACAGGTTGCATAGGCATGAAGCTGAGCTTGCCCACTTAACTGTCTTTTTAAAAATAATAATAATCTCATATGATAAAAGCTTAATATGTAAATCAACCGAATGGTGGAATGACCGGTCACTATGATGTGCACTGACCACCAGGGGGCAGGCACTCAATGCAGGTGCCTGCAGGGGCCCATATATTGCCCCGCCAGTCATCCTGCAGAGGGTGGTGACCAGTGGTGGTGGCGGAGCGATCAGGGGTCAAGGCCAGCCAGCAAGTAGGACGGCACTGCCCCCCCAATCACCCCCCAAATCGCCCTGCCAGTTGCCTCAAAGGTGGGTGACAGCGGGGGGGCCCCCTCAATCGCCCTGCCAGTCACCTCACAGAGGGAGGTTATTGGTGGCGGCGGCAGGAGGCAGGGCTGGTGAGCAGGCAGCATCAGGCTCACCAAGGCTAGTGCCAGTGGGGGCCCCCCAATTGCCCCACTGGTTACCCCACAGATCATCCCTGATCGCAGGCCAGGCCTAGGGACCCTACCTGAATTTCATGCACCAGGCCTCTAGTGCAAAATAACAAACCCGAAGTCAAGATCTTTCAAATGTGAAAAATAAAAATACTTTGTTGTAGCTGTTAGAGTTTTTATATTGACTGTGGCCATAATTAATGTTGTCTCATAAAGACTCTAAAATCATATAACATCTTTGGTTTCATGACTTTCTTTTTATTGTGTTATATAGGTAATAAAAATATAGTTAGAAAGAAAAGGTATCTGAAGCAAAACAATGCAATATAATTTGTCCTGAACTTAGACTGCACATAACAGGATGGTGTGCATTACTGATTGAAGAGTGAACCTACTTGAGAGATTACCAAACATTGTCAAGCTTACAGCAGAACAGTGCCTTGGTGAGAACAATGTTATTGAAATTCCCAAGACAAGGTCTATTGGTCACAGATATCAACCCTGGTGCAATGTGAAGGGAGATGGCACAAATGTGAGAATACCAGGAGGTGGGATCATTGGAGGCCACCATGGTGGCTGGCTATAACAGAATGTTTCTTTAGATGCCCATTTTCTATGAGGTTGATAATGGGGAAGCTATGCATGAGTTGGGGGTAGGGAATATTTAGGAAAGCTCTGTAACTTCTACTCAATTTTATTATGAACCAACAACTGCTCTAAAAAATAAAATCTATTTTTTAAAGTCTTTAAATTTCTTACTTACTAATGTATCATTCTATTCCAGAAAGAATTTTCATGCTACAGTTTTAACACTTAAAAATATGTACTTTAATAAAGTATAAAGTATATAAACAATTAGGTAAGCTTGGAGAAGGTGTTCAAGATACATAAATTAGATCAAGTGTCCATCTATATTTTCTATATTTTTCTTTTTTTACAGAATACTTATTACGGTTGCTTGATGTAAAAGTTCTCATTTGTCATTTTGGAAGTCCTTTATTGTAAAAATTATTCTTTTGTCTGATAACAAACAGCAGCCACAGTATCAGTTCTTTGAACTAAATACTTTCTCACTGAAGTTGTCTGTGTGTATACGTGTGTATGTCCCCAAAGATGTATTTCTGAAGTGCCTTCAAATGTGAGTCAAACTTCATCAAACCACATTATGCACTCTCTATAGCCAAGGTTAAAACCACAGTAATTAAAATTAGTATAAATGGCAAGAAAAATGTATATGTGCTACAAGTACCTGCTTCCAATCATTAGTCATCATTGTAATGTTAGCATCTACATTCACACTGTTGTATATCATGGAGTAAATTGTGCTCTGGATAGTGAAATTGTGCCATTAAGGGCTTTTATTGTTGAACGCAATATTAAATCTCTATATATTTTTATAATTCTCACCTGAGGATATGTTTTTATTGATTTTAGAGAGAGTGCAGGAAAGAGAGAGAGAGAGAGAGAGAGAGAGAGAGAGAGAGAGAGAGAGAGAGAGAAACCAACGTCAGAGTGTACATCCATTGGTTACCTCCCAAATGTACTCCACTGGTGATGGAACCAGCAGCCTAGGTATGTGCCCTGACTGGGAATCAAACCTGCAAGCTTTTGGTGTACGGGATAATGCTCTAACCAACTGAGCCACCCAGCCAGAGCGTATATTCTAACTCAGTAATTCCACATTTTGGAAATTAGCAATTTCTCCACCCTGCTCACTCAAGTATTTGCACTGGGATCTTGGAAGCTATGGTGGTTCCAGGATTGATAAATTTATCCCTGCAGGTGGAAGTTTAAAACTCCAAAATGATGAAGCTATGGTTATACAATGCTGCAGTTTCTTCATGACATTTGGTTCTTTGAGTAGGAAATTCAGTTCATCACTAAGCCAAATGGTTTCTTAAATAGATCAATTCATTCAAGATAATTGAAGCTTAGGTTTATTACATAAAGGGTTAGTCACAAAATCACAAGGCTATAGTCATTGTATTTTTCCCTCAAAATATATGGAAGAAACAACAAACCAATGATTAAGTACAATTTATAACTCTTTTAATCTATGCACCCCAAGTTCTTAGTAGGAGGATTATACTTTAATTATATAGAACTAGCTTGAGTGAAACAGCAAAACTATTCTCAAGGGATATAATGTGGTGGGGTAAGTTTAATCTTATCCAAGGACCACTGCCATTGATGTCTACAAAATTTCAGTGCCAGGCCCTGCTACAAAAAAATATGTAATGTCACAGAATACAAAAGCCCCTGGGAGAATAAATCAATATAATAATTGTACATGCAAGCATGTGGGCAGCGAAAGGAGGAGGAAGGGAAATATAGGCTATTCATTGGAAACCTATTAGTTTTTAGGTCAGCTTTTCTCAAATTACAAGATGTTGAGGTATTCTAAGAAAAAAATTTTCAACAATATTGTTCATTATAAAATATATTTAATGTATTTAAGCACATTTATATAATTACTAGTGGCCTGGTACACAGATTCATGCACATTGAAAGGAAATGAATGAAAAGAAATATTTTAATATCACTATTTGCCCTTTCTCTATAATAGAAGTGTCAGAGGTTAAAGAAAATTAGTAAAATATATATGAAAATAATATATAAATTGATTAATAAACAGTAACAACATGATATAACAACAATAAAGACATGATATAAAAACAAAAACATGATATAAAAACATTGATAAAAACAATGACTGAAAAATTGATTAAACTTATTCTAATATCTCCCTATATACCACATTAAGAGTAAAAACACTTTCAGAGTGCTTGACTAATTTCCCTTGTGATTAAATATTTGAAACTTTAACTTTGAACTCAAGAGAAAATAACATATAACTGACCATGTCTGAAAATGGGTTCAGGTAGGAATATTCCTACTCTGTCTAGGGTTTATCCTTGTGATTTATTAATAGTCATTGCAAAGGCTGGCATCACGGGAAACTGTCTTCGAATTAATTTAAATGGGAGGCAAGTGTCAGACAGGGACAAATCA
This sequence comes from Myotis myotis, assembly GCF_014108235.1. Classification (NCBI taxonomy): domain Eukaryota; kingdom Metazoa; phylum Chordata; class Mammalia; order Chiroptera; family Vespertilionidae; genus Myotis; species Myotis myotis. Next base: position 30,931,503 of record NW_023416357.1, read on the forward strand.
ATTCTTGGAATCAGAACAACTTCTTCTTCCACAGATTCTCTTAATACTTCAGCTTCGATTATGTTAGGTCACAATCTTTTGATAGTAAATCTAGTACCATTACAAAGACCCCATTTACTATTAAGATTTCTCAGTAGCATGATGATTTCCACTTAGTTTCAATTTTAATTTATGGCATGGTCTTCAGATACATTCTGTCAATGATGCCAGCTTCTTTCAGCTTCAGAATGTCAACAAAAACAACCAAATTCACGTTTGACAATGACAAATCAAAGCACATGCATGCAATTGGTGTCAGTGAGAGTTTTATATGTATCACGCATTCACGAGTCAACATTTATTTTTAAATTGCCAGTGCACATCACATGTACCAGCCAGCCAGTAGGTCGGTCAGATGGACATATGGTCGTTTACTTAGCCTTTTATATATATAGATTATCATGCAAAAATCTTCATCGAGGAAACTAAGAGACTCGGGAAATTGCATGAGTCATAAATTTTTAAAGTAGAATCTAAATATTGATGTTTCAGTAGTATTTACTTACTAATTGTACTATATATATATATATATATATATATAGCCTCTTACTAATCATTATTCTTTGCTACGTAATCTGTCCTATTTCAATTATTTTTATCTTTTATCTGAGAGAGAGAGAGAGAGAGAGAGAGAGAGAGAGAGAGAGAGATGTAAGCACCAAAAATAGAAGAGTTGGCCCAGTAGTACCCATTACAGAAATGAAAGATTAAGTGAAATGTGCTTGCTATGCAACCAAAGCATTTAAAAACAATTTTAAACTCCATAAATAATCAGTTTATATATCCTAGAGGTCACTGTATATTCTAATAAAGCATGTGATCATGGGGACTAGGCATAAATTAGTGACACAGCTTGAGCAAAAGCAAATTAAACTTGAATTTTGAGACTGGTTTAAAAATCTAGATGATTAACTCAGATGAGTGTTTAGCTGCAAGAACCAGAACCCTCTCATGATAGCTTAAGCTGAAAGAAGAAATTTATTACACGTTTATAAGATTATTTTAAGGAACTCAAGGCCAGGAGGCAGCTAAGCCTCCTGAGGGACTAGAACCCAACTAGAAAGCTATCAAGAATCAAAGCAGCTACTCTGTCTCTTTTCCCCTGGAGTTCACAATCTCTCATCTAGTCGTCCCTGGGCACATCAGTTTCACTCTCTTCCTTCTAGGAATATTGGTCGTCCAATTTCAAGCCCCAGAAAGAGAGAGTAGAATCAATGTTTCCTAAATCTAAGTTCCTCAGAGGGAGAACCTGTTTTTGTATTGTAGGTGATAGACAAGGGCAAGCAATGTTTTTAAAAAAATATATAGAAAAGACCTGTCCTCTAAATGGCAACTATGGACGTAGACCCTCTGCTGGAGTGACTTTATTGAGAGTCTCTAAAGAGTACACCCGTGCAGAAAATAACCATGGACAAGGAAAGCATTTAGCTTCTTTAGGGCAAAACGCCCCTTGGGGAAGGGTAACTACTGGCCACAAGAAAAGTAAAAATACTCAGAAAATAGGCTGAGGAAAGGAGTAGGAAAGAGGAGTCCACACTAGCCTCTTGGAGGATCAACAACCTGTTCTAGTCCTTAAGAAGGAAGGCGAGAAAGAGAAAGAAGAAAGAAGGAATTATTTTTAAAATTATCTGTCTACTCTGTATTAGGCTCCACACATGTATGATCTTATTTACTCTTCACAAGCCATCTTTTAAGTTGGAATTATTCCCATTTTACAAATATGTGCATAGAGATTCTGAAGGATTGAGAGACTTTTGAGAAATATTTAAAAAGTGGTCCAGATAAAGTGTTGTCATGGGATCACCACAGGAAAACGTTGCTTTTAGCTGTGAGGTTTGGGGTTTCGTAAAGCAGATGAATTTGAGCCTTCCGTACGAAATAGGATTGGGGCATTGGCAGGAATACCAATGTGAGTGAGAGTACTGGTAGCATAGAAAACATAACCATGTGTGAGCAGCTCGATCAGTTCCACAGCACTCTGTAGAAAGGAAGTCATCTGAAGACACAGGATGGGGTCAGATGATGGAGAGCTTGGATGCCTGGAAAATGAGTTATGATAATACTGCGGGCAGTGGAGAACCACCAAGGTGAGCAAAGGGATAGAGACTATGTCTAAGAAAAATTGGGGTAGATCACCAAAGCAAAAGATGGTAAGCAAGTAATTTAGGCTAATAGCCACAGAAATGGAGAAATTTTAAAGGTGCAAAAGGAAATTTCAGGGGTAGATTCAGCAGATCTTGCATTTGATTGGATGGCCAAGAGAAGAAATAACTAAAGATGTCAGGCGTTTTGAAAATAAAGGACTCTCATAGCTGGGAGGGAACAGAAATCAGACTCTTCTCTCTTATTCTCTTTGGATTTTCTGTTTAGCAAGAAGCTAATTTTGAAGCTGTTTCTATACTAACAAAAAGGAAGCATATTGTTTTCATAAACCTGTGTAAAATCTGCTGCATTCTCTGGTATGTTTGCAAATAACACCACAGTCTCCAGACAGTTTTTATGTAACATGCTTCACGTAACTAACAGACACATCACTAAAATAATATTCTACAACAAATGTATAAAGGTCATTCTTTAAAAGACTATTTTAAAAATGGAAATGCATTTGTTGAGGACTGTTAATAATTGGATATTTATATATTTGATACACATATATTTTCACCCACTACCAGTTTGGGTTTATTATTCATCCTCAAAAACATTTAGAACAGTGATTGTCAACTCCAGCTACACTTTAAAATCACCCATAGAGCTTTAAAGTGTGCTGGTGCTTGAGTCTTAACCCCAAGGTTTTGATGTAATTGGCCTGGAAGCAGCCTGGGAATAGGGATTTTGTTTGGAAGTCTCTAGGTGGTTCTGATGTCCAGCCAGGGTTGAGAACAACAGAACAATATGAAGAAAAAAAGAAAGATTTGCTTATATTATATATAATTAAGAAGTTTGTCTTTACATTAAAAGGGCCTATCAGCTACACTTACATAATTTGTACACATATGATTCCAAATCAGTCTTGTCCTAACATTAAATAAGATATGAAAAAAGTTATATCAAGAAGAATGAGCAGGGGGGTAGGGGGACAAGGGGAAGATAAGGACACATATGTAACACCTTAATCAATAAAGAAAATAAAAGATAAAATAAAATAAAAAAGGAGGGTTTGATGGGTTGCATGGTCAGAATTTGGAGAATCTATAATAATAAAAGCATAAGATGATAATTAGACCAGACATCCTTCTGGATGTCCTTCCTTCCTTCCGGACAAAGCCGCAGTGGGCAGGGGCGGCGGCAGAGGTGGCAAAGGCCCCGACCACGGTGGCGGTGGGCGGGGGGCGGGGCCAAGGCCCTTGCACAAATTTCGTGCATCAGGGCTCTAGTAAATTAATAATCAAGAAAGATGTGAAATACGACTTCTGAAGCATTTTGGTTATTCTTCTGTCTCAACAGCAACCTCTGAAAGATTACAGCAGGGGGAGTCCTCCTCTGCTCCTCCCTGACTCCCCTACTAACGTTGGGTTATGGACTTCTGACCCCAGAAATAGATTCCAAATTCTCCCACTCACCATCTCAAGGGCAGCTGCCCTCACTGGGTGCAGAGGCAAGATATGACTTTGTACACATTAAAATTACATAAACCTAGAAAGGGAGCATTGGCTATTGGCCCTGTTTTTTTCATATTTGGAGGAATGCTGAAAGGTCTACGTGCTTTCACACCTTGTTTCCCTCCTCTCGCACACTAACTAAAGTGCCAATTAACTCCATTTAAAACATTATCAACACCAATCCCATATTCAATGTACCTGTTTCCCAGAAAGAGTAAAGCATTTCCTTCCATTGCTCACTATTGCTGATGAGAAAATTGCCACCCTTCCTCCAACAGGCAGGGCTGTGATGGAACAGGATCAGGTGTGTAGCGACAGCCATGGGGAATTTCTAGGGAGCACCGCAATACCGTGACCCCCGTCTTTTTTGAACTGCTCACCAATATTCCACTAACAAGCTTTGTCTTCTAGTTTGACTCTGGCTATCGCTCATATTATTACTTTTCCATGAAGGGCCCTCCTCTCCAATGTTCCCAATTGGAATTCTATTCTTTTCTCAAATCCCAGGTCAAATATCCACTTACCCATTTGACCAAATTAAATCAACCTTCCTTTCCTCTCTCCGCTGTGGAATTGAATGCCTCTGCACCTGTCTTTCTTCCTTACTAGACCTCAGCACCTCAAGAGACAACCTTTTGCCTTTGCCCAAATGTATATACACACCATGCAGCACCAACTGCATACAGGCACTCTATTAGTCTCATCAATAAATTAACTGGATCAATATAAATATCAATAAAGGCTTCATTCACAACTGGAATTCTCCCAATCTTGAAATAACTAACTTTGGGTGTGAAGCTGATAAAGGTTCAAGGGCCTCTCCAGGATTAGACATTGATTAGGGGCATTGAATAATTCCACATAAGTAATGGACTCAGACCTGAAAGCAAACATGAATATTCTCAACTAGCTTTACCTTGTGGGTTACAGCTGTTCTATCATGACTCTTCTAACATTATTTAAATAAGCTTGGTTTATGCAAGTCCCAGTAGTCCTTTCATATAATTGTACCACCGTGATCACTAATTTCTTGGTTTAAAGAAGCTAATATATTTTCCGTGAGGGTGACAAGAGGGTCATCACTTATCTCTGAGCCCTGCATGTAGCACACTCAAGAAAGGCTCCTCCATCTCCAGGGACTGACAAGCTGCATGTTTATTTATGAGACCTTGATTCGAAGTACCCTTGCTTCCTGCATGCTGGCGATCTATGGGGAGGACACTTTAATTACCAAAGTCCTCACCAGTTCCAATTTACTGAAGGGTCATTTCTACATCGCTTCCACTGAAATCCATGGAGCTTTAGCTTGGTTACTATTGCTTTGCTTTCACTTCAAGAACCTTGTTTGACCCGAATTAACCTTGTTCCTACCTGAAAGCATCATAAAATTTGAAGAGATATATGGAGAGCGTTGGTTTCCAAGCATCCTTTTAAAGCTTTACTGTCTCCCAAAGTACCTAGCACAGAGCTTTTACAGCAGTATTCAGCATAGTTGGTGGGGGAAAGAAAAGTGAGTGAGTGAATGGTATTTACATTTTGCCAGCAGAACTAATTGACGTCAGAATTTGAAATATTTTGGCATTTGACTCCAAAAAATGGCAACATCATAGGATTTTTGGCTGAAAAATCTCATTTGAGACCTAGTAAGTATCTTGTAGATAAGATGTTCACTTGCCTTTTATTACTGGGTAACTTTGGCTACAAAAATCTTATCTTTCAACTTGATTATCAATTTTGGAGAAACTGTTCGTTGCTCAGCACAGAACTTTGCCCCTAGCAGATGTTTTATAAATGTGTGCAGTTGATTGACTGACTACAATATCATGCATAATTTCTCCCTTGCACTTGTATCTTCCACACCTCCCATCCCTCAAGCACAGCCTGCTGGATGCATTATAGTGTCCAAGATTAGACAGAACCATTCACACAAACATATAGCAAGGCCAACTCCTTGGAAAACTGCAAAGTGGCAAAGAATGTTCTCTTTGACTGTTTTCTTCACCATTTTCCCCTTCTCCACCAAGTACTCATTGATTCTCTACTCACTTCAAAAAACTAATCTGTGTCACTCATTAATACAAAGGTATATCACACACTTAATATTACCCTTCACGTGTCTTTTACAGTTTAAAAGACAACATAATGCTGAGCTCAATGATAGAGGATGGCATAACATTACAAGCTCAGGGACTTATTTTAGTTGTGATGAAGACTATGAGCTTGGACTGACCACAGAAGGCAGTCACTCCTTCTCTCTTTCTAGCTGTCTCCAGCATCCAACGCTAACAGAAGAATCACCACAGTCCTTCTGTGTTCTGATACTGTGCAGGCTGCCCAAGACCTGCCTCCAAGAGGAGAGGCATGAAGGAGATCACCTAATGTAGCTCCAACATCTGCTCCATGATAGCCCGCATGAGTTCATTTGCTAAAAAACAGTTTTTCTCTACGTTCCATCCTTGCCCCCATGGCTCACCAGCCAGTTCCTTCTTGGCATTTCCTAGGATTCTGCCTCATGTGGACTCTGAACCACTCCCTCCAGTTCCTTGGCCTTGCTACTTCTGTGAGAATGAATCTCGTTCTCTTGAGCTCAGCTTCTTCTGCCTGCCAGTGCTCCCTGTTCAGACTCATGGTGGGAACACCACTTCCCTTTGTCGAAAGGTCCGTCTCCATTTCTCTCTATGCTACTGGGGGGCCTGCCGTGTGCCTCCTTGAGGGTGCAGGCTCTGCAAGCATTGCAACCTCACCAGCTACTGCTGCCGCGGATCGTGGGTGCTGCTTGCTCATGGGCACAGCCTCATGGTCAGGTACCGCATCAGCCCATTCCCTGCTCATAGACTAGTCTCAGATCCTCCTGGCACCAATGAGAGGAAAAAGCCCCATGCTCGCCCAGCTGGTTTGGTTCGGTGGATAGAGTGTCGGCCTGTGGAATGAAGGGTCCTGGGTTCGATTCCCGTTAAGGGCACATGCCTGGGTTGTGAGCTCAATCCCCAGTAGGGGGCATGCAGGAGGCAGCCAATCAATGATTCTCTCTCATCATTGATGTTTCTAGGTCTCTCTCTCTCTCTCTCTCTCCTTGTCCAATTCTCTCTTAAATCAATAAAAATATATCTTTTTTTTTTAAAGCCCCTTGCTCCATAAATACCATCCTTTTTTCAAAAACAGGTCTCTGTTCTAGTCTGAGGGTTAGAGACTTTCTGAAATGATTGGGAGTGAAAAGTGCATGCACTTCAGGAAAACCATTCCATCCCTATGCAGTAATGTCACCATTGCCCTACCACAACAGAGTCCCTCACTGGAATAGTTCTCAAAATCTGAATTTTTTATATTTTTCCATAATCAAAATGCTGCAGAACAGTAGCTTTCAAGTGATTTGACTATAAGACACAGCAAAAAAAAAAAAACAACAACAACAACAACATTGTATATCTCCTGTAGTACACATAGACATAAAAATATGCGTAGAGCTACAGCAAAATAGCTTCTTACCTTATTGCGTATTATATTCTGAAATCTCTTATTATATTTCATTTAAAAAAAATATGCTGGAATCAACTGATTGGTTGCCATTCTACTAGAGAGTCCCTTACACAGTGTTAAAATACTGCCTCAGAACAAAGCCCTTGGCAGCCCAAGAACTGGATAAATTGGTTTCCTAGTAAAGGAAACATAATCAAAACAAGAAAAATACAATTGTTGCTGCTTGGAGAATCCTTCCATTTTACACAGCTACTTTCACTAAAAGCAACAGTGCATGTTTTACTAGGTGTTTTATTATATTTCTTTGCTATGACCAATAATTATAGAATTGAGTTGTTTTCTTCCTCTTTCCTCTTTCCCAGCTAAAGTTTCTTCTTCACAGATTGCTACCAGAACAAGCACCCTTAAGGTGTGTGCCACCATTTAAGCTAGCCGTGACTACAGAAAACTAACAGCTGTGGAACTTGTTGGAGGACTACGAGAGGCCCTACAGCTTACGAAAATCACATTAGTACCCCCCATGATCACTGGCAAAACATGAATTCTCTGTTGAACTGATTGTGCTTGAAGGAAATATAAGAAAGATTTTCCCCAGGACACATTTGAAAGCCAGTGCCTTTTAAAATGAAACAGAGAAATCACTTAAAAAGAAAGATTGTTTTTTCTGCCACAAAGTTGCTTCTTGCTGTGGGATCACAATGATTACCGGGTGCCAGCCATGAAGGGGTCACCCTGTGCTATGTACCAATAAGAGGATCAAGTCGTGACTTACACATTCTTGCTTCCAGTTCTAATTTCCCAAGATTAATAGGGAAAGTGGGCATTGTATCATGATGAGTCAAGATAATGTGCATTAGGTATCTCCTGTTCTGTAACAAGTTATCCCAAAATACAGCAACTTAAAGCAACAAACATCTATTCTCTCGCACCGTTTCTAAGGATCATGAGTGCAGGAGCAGCTTTGCTGCATGGCTGTGGCTCAGGGCCTTTGGAGAGGTTGTAGTCTAGCGGCCAGTTGGGCTGCAGTCATCTCAAGGCTCAACTAGGGCTGGAGAATCCTTCCATAGTCACCCACATGGATGCTGTGAAGCCTCCTCCCTTCCATGCTGGCTGCTGGCCAGAGGCCTCCATTCCTGACCACGTGGGCTGCTTCATAGGCCAGTGATGGCGAGCCTTTTGAGCTCGGCGTGTCAGCATTTAGAAAAACCCTAACTTAACTCTGGTGCCGTGTCACATTTAGAAATTTTTTGATCTTTGAAACCATAGTAAAACAAAGATTTATATTTTTGGTATTTGTTTTATATATTTAAATGCCATTTAACAAAGAAAAATCAACCAAAATAATGAGTTCGCATGTCACCTCTGACACGTGTGTCATAGGTTCGCCATCACTGTCATAGGCTGTCCGAGTTCCTCATGAGCTGGCAACTGGCTTCCCCCAGAGTGAGTGATGAGAGAGAGAGAGCAGACCTAAGACATGAGCCACAGTCTTTTATAATCCAATCTCAGTAGAGACAGACTATCACTTCCACTTTATTCCAATGGTCACAGAGATCAACCCTGGTGCAGTGTCAGAGGGGATCACTGGAGGCCACCTTGGAAACTGGCTACAACAGCATGTTTTCTTAGATGCCAAGTTTCTATGATGTACCCAAATAATCTGATGTTCAAGTGGCTACTTTATTGCTTCCCGCCACCAAACAGCAGTTCCTATCTTTTTTGAAGGGAAGGTAATGGCCTCTATTGAAAGCTATGGATGTACTCCCTAGGACAGTGGTCGGCAAATTCATTAGTCAACAGAGCCAAATATCAACAGTACAATGATTGAAATTTCTTTTGAGAGCCAAATTTTTTAAACTTAAACTATATAGGTAGGTACATTGTTATTAACTTAATTAGGGTACTCCTAAGCTGGTCTTTGCTAAAAACGTCCTCAATCTGATTGAGGTATGTTTGCTGCGGTCGACCCCTCCCAACTCTCCCCTCCACATTCGTCTTGTATACTTGTTTCGTCTATCTCCTTTCCGAAAACCGACTTCTGTGCATGAAGTTTCAATCGCACTGTACGTGCACGCCCACACGTGGTATTCTGTGGAAGAGCCACACTCAAGGGGCCAAAGAGCCGCATGTGGCTCGTGAGCCGCAGTTTGCCGACCACTGCCCTACGAGACTGTACAAAGGAGCGATCAAATTTTTGCATACCATCTCTCAGAACCCAAGGATTCTCTGAAAACTTTCTAAAGACCTCAGGTTCAGCGCATTGCTCTCAATGATTGCCTTCTTCCTGCAATTGCTAACATCAAAGGCATCATGGCTGCTGTTGGAAACTTACAGTGGGATATACTTTTAAATCATTGACTGATAGCTTTAACCAAAAATTCAAAGCGTTTTGGATAGAACATGGCCCTCTTCTGAGCCAGCCATGAAGATGCTCCGAGATGGAAAAATCCTTCTTTATGTTGCGGATAAAGAAGGCTTGGGCATACTGATTCTTTCAGGACAAGGTAAAGAGAGAACAGTTGCTATGGAGAGGCTCTATGAAGAAATATTCAGTGTTTCACCACAAGCAGTTGATGATATCTGAGAGCTGTCTATGCTAAAACTGTGGTCAATAAGGTTGAGTCTAATTTGACTTTTCTTATAAGCTTCTGTTCCCCTTCTTTCCTTTTCCAGGATGACATTTTGAAATGCAGACCCTGAACCATGGTCATTCACCTCCAGCCAAACAGCTTATTTTATGGAGTTTATAATCTTCTTTTTCTACTACCTGTAATTTTTAAGCATGTTTCTCAAATATTGCTTTCCTCCTTCACTGGTCATCTAAAATATCTAGTAGGTTCTATTTTATGATATCATTATTAAAACACATTAGGTACAGAGTGAAAGCTTGCAACAGTCCAGGATAGGGTCATGTGCCCTTCCTGTGCCTTCCCATGGTACCCATGTACTTAGCATAGTACATCCAAGATGATAAATACAGGTGGTATGTTCCTATTTTAATTGCTCAGTTATTTGCCTGGACTCCCTGTGTGCTCGGTCAGGGTAGGACTTCTTCCATCTTGTTCATTCTATCTCCAACAGCCAGCCCAATATTTGGCACACGGAAGCACATCATGTGCATTGAGTCAACTGAATAATATGCTACACCAAAAATTCTTATTCCATAGTTGTCCATGGAAGGTAAATACAACCATGAATCTTCCAGGGCTGGAATCAAACCAAAGGAGCTCTGGGCTAAGTCGAAAAGCATGGCCTGATACATCTTGGTGTGCAGACTAAGCTCAGTCTCCAATCTCAGTTTCCTCCTCTGCAAAATGGCATAATATATGCACTTTACAGAATTTTGTCCAATGGAACAATTAATTTGTAAACCATAAAATACAAAAGTTTTGCATGTATCATTATTGCTGTGATTATTATTATTAAATTGCATGGAATACTTGGCAGAAATGCTGTGTAACAGGATAAATTGGTGATGGTTTTGAAAGGGGCTCTCAGAGAGAAATCTATACTTACTGGTCTGAGAGTGTCGGAAGAATTACTTTCACAAGGTAAATAAGAAGCCATTTCTATGGGCTGAATTCTGCGCTTTCTGTCATTATAAAACCAGTTATTGATCTTGACAAGTGCAGAAGGTGCTTTGCAGAAAACAGATATGGCAAGGTCCCTAACTACTAGCTTGCGTCTAAACAAAGGTATAAGACTGGTCTCATCAATAAAGCTCACACACTTTCTTCAGAGCATGGCCATACGTTCCTACCTTCTTCAACTATAATCCCGAGCTGTGGGAAATCTATGAGTACACAATAAAAGGCAACTAGATAACCTTAGGAGTTTGTCATTGCTATCTATGTAGGGAAAGCTGTGGTTGTGTTCATGAGGCATAGCCTCATCTCACTGATGGGAACTGGGAAATGGTCCATATAGACACTTTGTGGGATGTAGTTGCACTGACAAATAATGACTTATGTTTCTAACCTTAAAACCTTTTATAAAAAATCTACTTAATCTTTTACAAAGTAAATTGTCAACAATGTACAATCTAGTGGTAACTCACCCGACTGATTTGATAACTGTGTTGTTTTTATTCCCTCTAACAAAGTATAAGTTCCCATCCCAATGTGACTGAAGAGCCTTAGCCAGTAATTAAACTCATAGAGAAGAAGGAGAAAAAAAAACTTCAAAAATCGCTCTTCAAAGCAGAATATTTCCCTTGGCTCCCTTGTTATTTAAAAAAAAAAAAAAAAAAAAAAAGCAACTCTCTATTCTCCACTTTAAACCATTGTAGTAAGTGATTCAGGCAGAGAATTTAAGACTTACTGTTTCCCATGGTATCATAAGATCACATTTGGAGACATTCTGGGACTATTTTATATGGCCGCATTGTAAGCTCAATATCAGAATTTGCTAGTTAATTGAAAAAAAATAAAACTTCTTTTAACTTCTTATATAATAACATCCATGCAAAATGGTATACAAATCATACCTGTAGAGCTCAATAAACTTTTACAAAGACTACACCATATAGCCAGTACTCAGATGAAAATGCAAAATATCAGCACCTGAACGTTCGTCCATGTCCCCACTAGCTACACCCCTCACTAGGGATAACCACTATTTGATTTCTAGCACCAAAACAATAGTGTTGCCTATTTTTTGCACATTATTTAAAGAGGGAAGAGACAATATGCATATTTCTTGTGTCTGAGAGATTCATCAATATTTATTCATTCATTCTTATGGCTGATTAGTATTGCATTGCGTATGTATGTCACAACTTAGTCATGGTTCTTTTTTGGTGGTCAGTTGAGTACTTTCCATCTTTTCTCTATTACAAATAGTGCTGCCATGAGCATTTTTGTACTCTTTTGATGAACATCTGTGTGCAATTCTGTTTGCAAAGTACGTAGCTGAATTGCTGGGTCATAGGCTATTCACATGTTAAGCTTTAGTAAATGCTGCCAAACAGTTTTTCAAAGCGAATGTACCAATTCACACTCTCACAAACAGTGACTGAAGGTTCTGGTTGCTCTGCACTCCTGCCAACTCCAGGTATCATCTGTCTCTTTAATTTCAGTGATTCTTGTGGGTATGTAGTGATATTGAATTGTAGTTTTGTTTTATCTTGATGATTAGATTGAACCCCCTTTTATAAGTTTACTGACCATAGGAACAACCTCTTTGGTAAAGTGACCTTGAAGTCATTTGCTCATTTTCCTATTGAGATATCTGTACAATTCTTATTTATTCACTAGAGGCATGAAATTTGTGCAAGGGGCTCAGCCCTCACAGCCCCAGCTTCGTACAGAAGGCCATCCGGAAGGCTGTCCAGAAGGTCGTTCAGCTGTCCAGTCTAATTAGCATATTACTCTTTTATTATTATAGATAATAGTTCTTTGCATATTTAGGATGCAAGTCTGGGGTGAGTTTTGGATTCTTAAATTATTAGTGTAAGGATATATGGCTCAATTACATGAATGAGTTAAAAACAGAAAATAAAGTGTTGGAAATTCACTTGATAAATACTTATCAACATCTACCACATGCCAGACACTGTACCAGGCTGTGTGAAGTGACTCATAACAATGAGAACCTTGGCTCAAAAAATTATTGGACAGTAGATTATAACGGTGGGAGTTCAGGTAGAATGAATTTTCTCATTGCATCTTTCCTCTTTTGTAACCCCTGAGTTCAATCAATGTCAGGGCCTTCCACTTCCATAGGTCTGGAAACCAGCGCAAGAATTAGGACATGTTTTTGAAACAAATCCAGTAGCTCATACAGCCTTGAATCAAATGAATCACCTTCCAGAGGAGCCTTCTTATTAAATGCTGTGCTTTGGCCTGCTGTCTGAGTCTCACCGTGTCTGGTCAAGGATGCGGATCCTGAGAGAACGAGGAACTTGTGTACTCAAGCCAATCAATTTAGGTATGAGAAATGCTGGGGCAGAGCCACAAATGGAAATGTGTCTAACAATCCAAGAATAAAAGGTACAGTCTTCACAGCTGATAAAGAAAGAGGCCAGAAAAAGCTTTCGGTCTGGAAGCTGGACGAACCACAAGACAGAACTATAGAAATTGTTGCTGTTACCACTTCATGGGCAGCCCTGCTGCCTTCTCAGACTACGCAGCTCAGGCCTCTCACCCTGGCCTCTGTCAAAATTAAATATTTTTTACTAGACTCTCCCCAAGCTCACTCAACGACCATTACACTAGTCTTAAATAAGGGTAATATTTATAGTTATTAAATCAAGTAATTCATCTTTTTCCATTGACCAGAATCCCAAGCTGAAAACAACTTTGATAGTTTAAAAAAAAAAAAAGAATATGCTAATATTCCTTAAAGTTTAGGTCTTCTTACCCCTATGGTGAGCACTCCCCTAGAAGTCCCAGGAATATGCTAAAATTTAATTTTACTTAGAAATTCTTAAGTTACATGCGCATTCTTAGATAAGAAAAGTAGTACTAGACTATAATCATTTCTTCGTGTAAAGCCAAAAGTCCATACTATAAAACATAATGAATTCTATATTATCAACAGTCTATTGTAAAGCTATTTTAAAATACTTTTTAAATTATTTTTCTTTTCATAAAAGTTTCATTCTAGAAAACATGGAAAATAAAAGTATAGCAAAATATAATACAAAATCACCTATATATACCAACTATAATATAAAATACTCCTATCTGGCCTGGTCTGTGTTAGTATTTTGGCATAATTTGTACCATTTATTTCTATGTACGGTTTTAAAATAAAATAATATTATGTATTCAAAAGTTCACAACATTTATAAAATTAATTTAAATTCATAGCATCAGATTTTCCATGTTTAAACATGTAGTATACCTAACTTCTAATGTATTTAATCTACCATTACAGTGGTGCATCATAATTTATTTAACTATCCCCTTACTTGCAGGCATTTAGAATTTTTTAACTTGTTTCACTAAATAAGTAGAATTAAAAATTTCTGTGTAACAAAAGCTGTGTTTTAATTTTGGATTTTTTTCCCGAATATATTCTAGAATTAAAGTGTGGTGGGAAAGTTTCTAAAGACACATATTTCCAAAGTACTTTCCAGGAAGATGATTTTAAATTTAGGATGAATATCTGTTTTACTTCATTCTCCTGAGCAGTGGGTATATATCCTTTTGTATATATTTCGTACATTGATAGATGGCATTGCTAGTTGTTTTTTAATTGGTTTTACTTATATTGGTTTCTAGCAAGCAGATCATTTTTCAATTTTTTTATTGGCCACAGAATTTCCTCATTTCATTTATACATTTATTTAAATACATTTATTAAGCATCTGCTAAGTGCCAGGCAGTGATCTAGGCTCTAGAGCAGTGGTTCTCAATCTTCCTAATGCCGCGACACTTTAATACAGTTCTTCATGTTGTGATGACCCCCAACCATAAAATTATTTTCCTTGCTACTTCATAACTGTAATTTTGCTACTGTTATGAATTGTAATGTAAGTATCTGATATGCAGGATGTATTTTCATTGTTACAAATTGAACATAATTAAAGCATAGTGATTAATCACAAAAACAATATGTAATTATATATGTGTTTTCCGATGGTCTTAGGTGACCCCTGTGAAAGGGTTGTTTGACCCCCAAAGGGGTCGCGACCCACAGGTTGAGAACCGCTGCTCTAGAGAAACATCAGTGAACAAAGCAATTCCCGGCCTTTATGAAGCTAGTGGGGAGAAGCAGTCCATAAACAAACTACAATGAAATATTTCAGGTAGTGAAAAGTACTACAAAAAGAATGTTTTTAAGGTGAAGAGAATGACAGGAGTGCTATTTCAGACAAGTGGTTAAGGAAGGCTGCTCTTTAATGTAATAAATTTTTAAAAAGTATTTGTGAGTTTTCTGTTTATTTCCTGGGCTAGTCCATTTATAGGAGACTTCTCTCTTAAATAGTGACTCAAAAAATAACATCTACAGTATTTTACACTATAAAAACAATATGCCCTAACCGGTTTGGCTCAGTGGATAGAGCGTCGGACTGCGGACTCAAGGGTCCCAGGTTCGATTCCGGTCAAGGGCATGTACCTTGGTTGCAGGCACATCCCCAATAGGGGGTATGCAGGAGGCAGCTGATCGATGTTTCTCTCTCATCGATGTTTCTAACTCTCTATCCCTCACCCTTCCTCTCTGTAAAAAATCAATAAAATATATTAAAAAAACAACAACAATATAATTGCTTAATTTTCCTAGATTTTATATTCTTTCTTCTCAGAAAGCATGATGATACTTAACTACCAGTCATCCAAACTCACTTCACTGCTCCCAATTCACTTAGATTTTTTCTGTCAATAATAACATGATATATTATTATACGTATACCCAGATAATGCATACCCAGCTATATGTATACCCAGACAATCGTAGCAAACTGGCTTTGCTATTTACACAACACATCTGTGAAGAACTAACTGGTAATAATGATTAATCTTGACCACTAAGTTCAGTTTTTCTGTGAATATATGAAAACCAGATGGTTTGGAAATCAACACTATGAAGAAAAACAAATGGTGCTAATTAATAATACTGAACTCATTCATAGGTTATTGTGAGAATTACATGACTTAGTTACATGCTTAACTGGGAATCTGGCATATATTTAATACTTAAGTGTTTCAAAAATTTTAGTATTATCTTAATTAGCACCATACACTACTAAACTGGGCACAGCAGCCCAAATTTGATTCTCATCTTTCTCTTGCATTGGCTTCTTGGAAATAAAGGAACGAGTTATCAAGAGAGTTTGATTGTGAAGTTGGCAGCCATTTAAAATTATAGCAGTGCTTAAATACAGTCTACTCCCAGTTATGTGTGTGTGAGGGCAAATGGGAAGAATAATTTGAAATGTTACAGATTCTTATCAAATTTAATCATTCTTCTATTTTGTATTCCTCTGAAAAGCTCATGAAAATGTGTTGGGAATCTGGAACTAATAAAAAATAGAGCTTGATGAGTTACAAGGACTTTCAACGATTTCACGTAAAAGTACTAACAAAAAGTATATTAGGAAAAGTGGGAAAACATCTTAGCAGTACCATTCATTTATTCAAGTATTTATTGAGGTGACTTCCTCATTAATCCTTCCTTTTTAAACTACCAAATCTCAATGCTTCATCTTCTAAAAAGTTTCTTTGATATGAAATGCAATTTCCAGAATCTATTATTTCCCCATGATCTTCATTATTAAGGCTTCCTGGAATTTTATTTTTAAGGAGATGCAACACAAATAACCAGGAACACTTCTCTCACCTAGCCCCTTGTATTCTTATCGCCCTCTCCATGCCTCTTACTCTGCTCTAAATGTGGACACTGACAAATGAAAGTTAAAAGTTTTCTATTCTTTAAAGAACTGACTTCAAGCTTTACTTTAAGTTGTTTTTTAAGTTCTATGAAAACATCTTGAATCCATGAGTGGGTCAATAAAAACACTGTGAAGCAGAGCCCAGGTAACATTAGCAATCAAAATTCACCAAGATGTGCTCGGCACAAAAGATTTTCTTAATGAATTATCCATTAAGATGTCAGCTAAATTAATTGGTATGGACTTTCCTAAAAGAAAGTGGAAAGAGAGGAAAACAGTGACATGCCCTGGATGGAAAAGGAAATCGATAGGCCTGGGAAAGAGGGCTGCCTGACTGTCATGGCTCCTTTCCACTCTCTGGATTCCCATGAACTTCTTCTTCTGTTCTCCTAACCTCACGTACTTTACTTACTTAATAGTCCATTTTGGCTTTTGATTGCTAAATGGAAATGTTATATTAATATCAAAATTTGCAATACCATGTTACATTAACTGCATTACCCATGTGCCACTTCTTCCTCATTGCACAGAACTAAAAAAGAAACTAAGAGTCTGGCCACTGTAAGAGTTTGGACTCTATAAAAGGAGGGTATCTTTTACCATTTAATTTCAGACTGAGAAAAACATTGAGTTTTAAGTTACTTCATTTGAAAATGCTACTTCCCACTCTTCAACTGCCCCACCTAATGGCCAGAGGCGGAATAGCAGCCATTTACTTCAGCCCATAGTTGAAAACCCAACAATAATCTTCCTTAACTGTGCAAACTTCTAGTGTTATGATTAAAACATATATTTTTCTCCCCTCCCATTCACAGTCCTACATCCCAGCCTAAGTCAAATATTGCTACCAAATAGCCCAGGACAAAGCAATCACAAATAAGAACTTTGAAAGTCAAAGTGGAGAAGGGTTTCATGTTAAAGACCACGGGTTAGAATTCAGCGCTGCCACTTGAAAGTGGCATGAATTTAGATTCTGTTAAATCCATCTTCTTTTTAATGTATCTCTGATGGCAATCTTTCTCATTAGAGATGAAGGTTGTAGCGAAGTTTACATGAGAGAACAGATGGGAGTTTAGCACATTCCATCCTCTTTAGCATTAGAGAGGACCAAAGAAATCATCCACTATCCACTGATCCCATTTTACAGAGAAGGAAACTGAGGCCCAACAAGGTTAAATACTTTTCTAGAAAGCACATCTATCTTCAGTTGCAGAATCCATGTCCTGGAGAAAGAGCGTATTCTCCAGCCTACTCCATCCACCATGGCTAGGAAGGAACCCCCATCACCATTAGCTGATAAGTAGATCCTCCCAGTCTTCTACTCTTAACTATTAAAAGTTGTATTATATCCTCCAGGAAGTTAGGGGGGATTGTGATGGGGAGCATATTTTTAGGTTAGAAACTTGAGTTAAAACAAAAGAAATTAGAATATATACCCAATAAAATACAGCACAGTATTGCAAAAGGAACTTTAACAAAATAGATTTACCCAGCATACCACATAGATGGTAGATTAACATACTGTGTAAAACAGATAATGCTTTCCAGGGCACAGAGCTTGGTGTCAATAACTAAAATTAACTATGGTTCTTTGAAAGGTTTTCCATTATCCTCCATATTAACTTAGAGTTGGCCTCTGTGTCTCAGCGGCTGAATTTGATCAGATTCTATTATACCTCTAAGGACCTATTTCAAATCCATTATTGGCTTTTGCTTTGCTTTGAGCCATTTGCTTTGTTGTTATACTACTTGGGTTTTTATAGGGTTATGTGTATGTGTATGTGTTTGCGTGTATGTTAATTTCTTAGTAGAAATAGTTGAGCTACAGAATACCAGAATGCCTGTCCTGTCCTGAATTTACCTGCCAAATCTATTTATCATTCTAAAAACGGTGTTAGTCCAAGGAGGGTCTTCAGACCGCCTACATCCAGTCACCTGGGGCTCTTTCACTGTGGAGGCTCCTGGCCCCTTCCTAGACAGGCGGATCAAAGTCTCTTGAGGTGAATTTCAAGAAAATGCATTTTAAGCACTCTTTCCTGATGATTCAAATGCACATTAAATTGTGAGAGATACTGCCAGGAGGATAAAAAAGATGCCACCCAGACACAAAGAGCAAAGGGAGAAATTAATTTTCTGCTTTTCCCAGAAAGCCCAGCACTTGGCAGCCTTTTCAACTGGGTACTACAGACTGAGTTTGTAGAACTCCTTACATTAAAGAGAGGCTTCTATAGCAGGAGTTTCAATGATTTGTTCCTAGTCCCTGTCCTAAGAACAAATTACACAGAAACACAAACAGATGGTTTTCAGTTATCTGTTTTTTAAACAATCTAAGTAGATTGAAAAACACAATGTGTTATTATCAAATAACAGCTGCACCAAAACCTACTAAACTCAAATTCAAGGTCATTTTGAAAGAAGAAAAAAAAAGAGGTATCTGGAATTATGCATCTCTTTTTAATGTAAAGCCTGGATTAAGTCCTGAGCTAGCTATTTTGTTTCATTAACTGCCTTGGTCAATTATAAAATGTAAGGGTACTTCCTTCGTCTTTCATCATTATCATTCTCTCTATTCCTTCCTGTTTCTATTCCTCCTGTCTTGTCTGTTTATTACTCTGTATTTTACCTCTGGAGAAATTCGTTGAGCTCACTTCTACATGTTTTCTCACTAGACAGGTTTAGCTACACAACATTCGTTTCCTCTGAGCAACCCATGGATCTGATCCTACAAACAGAAAAGGTGGACAAAGAACTGGGTGACCCCCAAATTATGCTATATCTATTCTCTTCTGACGAGTATAAAAGTGTCCTCTTCATTTCAGGGAAGCGCAGGTTTAAGCTATAGCAGTGCTCTGGGAAGGGACGCAGTTGAAGTGCAGAGTAGTTGGCCATATTGAGACTGTACAAAGGCACCTGCTTTATTGAATGTGCCCATAGCTAGTGCTGCCAAGATTATAAGCTATTTCTTCCAACCTTTAATATAAGGAGGTTCTGTTTATACCTCCCCCGCAAGACTTGAGATAAGCTGGAGAGGGGGAAGATTGGGGAAGAGAATATTGATATTGACTAGGAAGGAAGATGAGAAGACTACTCCCAGGGCATCCCCACGGCCTTGCTGGAAATCTGTGCAAAACGCAAAGAAGGAGAAAGTAACGGTGAAGGAAGTATTCTAGCTGCAACCATCTGGTAAAGACTGATCTATTGGTTGCTGGAGCCTTCTCTCAAAATGAATGTATTATTTAAATATATTAACTTCAAAAGATGCCTCAAAGGTATCTTTAAACCTTCTTAGTTTCCAAATAACTATTTATTCTCCAATTTATCCTCTTAAGTCCTCCCTTTGTAATAGTTTGCTTTTAAGGAAAAGTATCGTTTAATAAAATTTAATATGAAGATGAATCAAGCAATGGGTTAAGAGAAATTAACAATAACTGTATTCCTAAATTACAAGTAATATTAGCAAATATTAAATAAAGAATAAAACTAAATGTTCAAAAGAACATCATGTTCAAAAGAAACCCTTTATTTACAGCAACAGAGAAGCTACCCGGAGATAAACCACCCAGGGACAAGGTTTAGCACTTTAATGTCAGTTTAAAATGGAATTTTTTAGGAGGCTGAGTGGAAATGTTCTTATGTGACAAAAAAGCAAAAAGCTAGTGAAATCTGAAAGTTAATTATTTTCCTTTTTGCCTTCCTATAAAAAACTTCCACTTCCATTACAAAGATAAATTATTCACAATAAATGGTGCAGAATTAAGACGACGCCAATTTGGAAGAAAAAAAAAAGTGACTCCGTGTCTACGTCATTCCTTACACATAAATACTCTACCCTGATTAGAAAGGGACTAAAATACTAAAAGTCAAAAAAATAAAACACAAATTAAACCACACTCACAAAATGACTCAGTCAGTGGGGAACTTACAGTCAAAGAAGATGTGATGGAAAACAAAGGGCACATCTGTAATACTTTCAACAATAAAGATAAAGAAAATAAAACAAAAAGATGTGATGGAAATGTTGGTTTACTTAGACCATGCTGGGATTCCTAAGAAGTTGCAGGAGGACATAAGCTGTTTGCTAGACCTTTGGGCTGCAACCCAGTTGCTACCTGAAGGTGTCACTGTATGGTACACAGGACTCATATCACAAGAGGTTGTGCAATCAGGGTGAAAACCCTCAGACATAGACATAGAGTTTCTCTATTTCAGGTTGCAAACCATGCTACCTACATTCAAGTCTACCAGCAGTGATTGACATAGAGTGTGAGCAAAGCCAAAGTGCAGCTGAAAATCCAAAAGAGTTAACCAAGATTTAACAGTGTTGAAAGCAATACCTCGTGCCCCAGCTGGTTTTGCTCAGTGGATAGAGCATCAGCCCGTGGACCGGAGGGTCTAAGGCAGTGATGGCGAACCTTTTGAGCTCAGCCTGCCAGCATTTTGAAAAACCCTACCTTAACTCTGGTGCTGTGTCACATATAGAAATTTTTTGATCTTTGCAACCATAGTAAAACAAAGACATCTTTTTGATATTTATTTTATATATTTAAATGCCATTTAACAAAGAAAAATCAACCCCAAAAATGAGTTCGCGTGTCACCTCTGACACACGTGTCATAGGTTCGCCATCACTGGTCTAAGGTTTGATTCCAGGCATGTGAGCACATGCCTGGGTTGTGGGCTCCATTCCCAGCAGGGGGCATGCAGGAGGCAACCAATCAATGATTCTCTCTCATCATTGATCTCTTTCTCTTTCTTCCTTCCTCTCTAAAATCAATAAAAATATATTTTAAAAAATAAAAGGAACATCTTGTGAAGAAGACCATTATCCTAGTTGGGGATTTGGGGCAGAATTTCTGTTTGGCATGGCATCTGTAGGAGAAAGAATTTGATGAGTAAGTTTTCCAAATTCCATCATCCCTGTCTTTTCCTCTCTCACACTGGAAATACTAATTCTCTTTTCGAACCAACTTCCCTCATTAAGTTCCACTCTCCTTCAGGAGACATTATGGATCTCTTTTCTGTGTGTGTGTGTGTGTGTGTGTGTGTGTGTGTGTGTGTGTGTGTTTCTGTTAGTAATTATTCTATATAATAAAAGCCTAGGGACTGAAACGGTGGAATGACCAGAGACCAGAACAACTGAGGCCCCTCGCCCAGGCTGGCCCTGCCCCCCAGCAGGGACCCCCACTCCAATTGGGGGCGAGGCCAGCCTGAAAACCACCCTTGGCCCCTCACCCCTGCCAGCCCCACCCACTAGTGGGTACCCCCATCTCGATCAGGTGCGTGGCCACCCAGCAAACTACCCACAACCCTTTTCCCTGGCAGACCCCACCCGTCACCCCGATCCGGGGCCCCCATCAGGGCAGGCTGGCCGGCCCCCACCCATGCACCAGGCCTCTATCCTATATAATAAAAGGGTAATATGCAAATTGACCCTAATGGCAGAACAACCAGAACGACTGCTCAACCAGTCACTATGAGGCGCAATGACCACCTCTTGGTCCCTTTTCCTGGCCAGCAGGTTCCGATCACTCTATGGCAAATGGGGGGCTGGGGTGGGTGGCGGGGGCCACAGGTGGTGCCAGCCAAGACCCCCACCCCACCAGTCACCCCACACACAGAGGGCAACCCGTGGCAATGGCAGGGGCAGAGCCGGCGAGTCGGGGAACAGCCGACCTCTCTGCCTCCTCCCCTGGCCTTCAGGCTCCAATTGCCTGATGGCAAACAGGGAACCAGGGTGGGTGGCAGTGGGGAGCAGGGCCAGTTGTGGGCAGCCGGGGAAGATGGCCCTGCTCCCAGACCAGGCCTAGGGAGTGTACCCGTGCACAAATTTCACGCGCCAGGACTCTAGTTTGTTAATATGACTGTATCTCATGCAACAAAATAATTAAAAGGAGAAAATAGAAGAAAAGAATGCCATTTTTTCTCAATACACTTCCTATAACTTTTGTTATTACTCTGTTATAACTATGAAATATGCCTTCTTTTTCTCTTCTGTACAACAGCCTATCAGAATATGTATATGATAGCTCACCATGGAGAATTAATAATTTTTAAAACCTGTTTCAAATAGCTATTCTTTCATCATCTAATGCAGCGGTTCTCAACCTGTGGGTCGCGACCCCTTTGGGGGTCGAACGACCCTTTCACAGGGGTCGCCTAAGACCATCGGAAAAAAACATATTGAATATATAACTACATATTGTTTTTGTGATTAATCACTATGCTTTAATTATGTTCAACTTGTAACAATGAAATTGGGGGTCACCACAACATGAGGAACTGTATTAAAGGGTCGCGGCATTAGGACAGTTGAGAACCACTGGTCTAATGCATTTGGAAAGAAGGTAAATTTGTCAAGTTTGGTGGGAAAAAGAAAAACTGTAAGTGGAGGAAAGCCTGGGTGAAACGATCTATAATCTTGGAGCAGGAAAGTCTTGCCAACCAGAATACAAAAAGGAGGACACCATAAAGGAAAGGGGCAGTCACATTATTATAACACAAAAGATGCATCTCTGCTGATTATTATTGCTTAACTTTATCATAGATTTATGCCATACTTAGGAATTTCAAAAAATTCTTAAATACTAGTAAATTAGCTTAACTTTCTTCAAATGAAACATTTAATTACCATACTAATTCCTCTTCCCTCACAAAAACAAAACAAAACAAACAAACAAACAACCCAAGGAATTTTTTAGGGGATTAGATTCTGAGTCTATTGAGTCTATGTGGTAGAATCCATTATCACTGTAGACTGGAGAAAGAGAAAAGCTGAATTAGGATAATAGATAAAGAAATGGGATAGCTTTCTAATTCCGTCTTCTTTGATTCCAACAGTCAGTTAACAAAGATATTTTTTCATTAAATTCCCATTAGATCAGGCATGTCCATGTTGTGTGAGCTATAAGCATAAAAACATTTCAAATCCAAATAAATTATTTTTGTATCACCCATCCCTCTGTTCCCCTTTATTAATGGAGAGACAGATTCTAAAGGAATTGAGAGACTGTGCTAACAAGAATAAAATAAGCTATTTCAATAACTTCCATTCCTTTGGATTTTTGCACAATTTTATATCATTTAATTTTTTGTGAACCTACAATTTATTTTTATTTTGCACTATCCTATATGTAATTCTAAGAAACTGAATTCACATTAGTGTTGCAAAACACTGCTCAGAGTTTTCAATGTTGTTTTTATGTATAAATTACATACATCTTTACTGTATAAATTACACTAATCATGATTTTTTTTTAAGTCTAATTTTTAGCCTTGTTGGGTGACTCAGTTGATTGGAGTATCGTCCCATACACCAAAAGGTTGTGGGTTCAATTCCCAGTCAGGGCACATACCCAGGTTGGGGTGCATATGGGAGGCAACAGATGGATATCTCTCTCTCTCTCTCTTTTTCTCTCTCTCTCTCTCTGTCTCTCTCTATCAAAATGAATGAAAACATATTCTCAAGTGAGAATTAAAAAAAAAATCAAGGTGGTTGGCAGAAGCTGGAATGGAGGGGAAAATGGTGAGTTATCATTTAATTATAAAGTTTCAGTTTTTCAAGATGAATGATAGTGATGGTTGCAAAACAATATGAATGTACTTAATACCACAGAACTGTACACTTAAAAATAGTTAAGATAAATTTTGTTATGTGCATTTTACCATAATAAAATAAATTTAAATCAATGCAGGCAAAAAGATGAAAGCAGTACATAGAGAAAAATGAGAACTTCTTGATGAAACAAATTTGAGTTCTCAGGTACCAAGGGAATCTACTCCCTCTTAATAAAATGATATTCTAGTTCCTGATCAAAAATAATTCAGAAGAAATAAAGTTTAAGTAGTAGTTAGGAGAAAGGAAATCTAGTATTTATGATGCAGCTCCTATAGGTAGGATGATGTTGTGCTAGACATTTTAAAATGCCTTATCTCGTTTAGTTTTCATAACAAACCTCTGATGTAGTTATAAATCTACATTATTTTAGCTGATTCAACTAAGGCTCAATTTAGTGAAGTAATGGCTGGTACTTGATAGGCTGCCTTTGAACACTGATCTACATAATTCCAAGGACTGAGAGTGAAAGGGGACAAATTTTAAAAGAGGTAGGAAGAGTGAACAGATCTGAGGCTTTGGATTTTAATGTTTTCAGTTCAAATGCCTTCCCCATTGCCTGATAAAAGTGTTGTTTTATCCACATAAAAACAATAATAACACAGTCTAATTTACAAGGTCATTATGAGTCTCAAATAAGGCAATGCTTGTGAAAATCACTTTATAAACTGAAAAGCACTAGATAAAATTTCGGTATAGCAATTATCACAGTGAGGTAGGTCTCTGTACACACACACACACACACACACACACACACACACAAATAACACTTCGTAAGATAATTGAAATGCTTCAGGAAAAATAAGGAAAGAAACACAGGTAATGACAAATGATGCATAATGACATAATAGATGAAATAACAGAGACCATTTTACTGAATTATAATAAATTGTTTATTGAATTCTGAGAATACATATATTTATCTGACTCTTTAGTTTCTTGTATTCCATAATACACATAATAAAAGAAAATATTCAGTGGTTTAGCTTTAAAGAGAAGACTATTAGGAAAGCTTATGGAAAAACAGAAAGGAATGAAAGATAGAAAACACAATAATCTCATCATGGAAATATTTTCAAGTTTTGGAATCAAAACATGTACCTGCCAACACATTTGATGGCCATGATTGGTGAAATAAACTATTTTCTAGATGCAAAATCACTTTACCTTCAGAAGTTAAACTGCAGTGAAATCTGGAAAAAAGAATAGTCCGTCTATGAAGATGGACTTGGCACACACGTGGATACATGCATTGGCTGGTTGGAAAGATTAAGCAAAAGTAGTGTATACATGTGAAACTTGGTTGCTCCTTTTGCAAGGGAGTAAACTATCCAAAGATACAGCAATTATTTGTAGAGCAAAAAACAAACAAAAAGACCTAAATTTCTAAGTCGATTGCTGAAATAGCTTGTGTAGAACAACAAAGAGAAATACTTCTTACAAAGAGTGACATTGATGAAGATTGTTGTTCATCTGGGGTAGACGGAAGGGTTTAACTCATCCAAGGAGTGAAGCTCTTACTATTCCAAAACTTACAAGTGCTTTATAAATTGCTTTTACAGGAAGGATGAAAAGATATCTAGCAACTTCGACAAAACCACTCAAATCTGAAAGACCATGCTCTAATTAGAAATGGAACATTGGAGAAAGCATGTTCAAAAGGTCATGTGGCCCATATAGCCAATTATCTTGGAGAAATTGCTATTTGCCTAGGTACCATCTTACCATTTATTTAAAGTTATAAGAAAGAAACTGAATAACTTGATATTTTTCTGCCTGACATTCAGACAGCAAGTCTAAAATCCACTTTAGATCAAGATGTATGCATATAATAACTTCGAGGTTCTAAAATACCTTGACTATTCCATTTTATGATTAAAATCTGCTTGGATTTTTTAGAATTCTCATCATATTCTGTGCTAATATTTAAAATATTTATGTTTTAGGTATTTTAAGCACAAGTAGCAGCTCCTTTTTGTACCTCAGTTTGTTCATCCATCAAATAGAGATAATACAGTACTCACATCATAGAATCATTTTCAGGACCAAATAAGATGAGTCAATATATATAAAGTGTTGGCATTTCATGGCCATTCAATAATTTTGATTACAAAAATATTTTATAAAATAATTTGAAATTGCATCATCTTATATCAAATATCGTACTACCAGTAAATACACATATATAAAAGCCTAAGTGACTGGCTGACTGGCAGACTGGCCAGTAGTTATGATGCGCACTGACCACCAGGGGCAGACGCTCAATGCAGGAGCTGCCAAGCTGCAGTCACTTGGCAGCAATGGTTCTCAGGTGACGTACCTGGAACCAGAGAGGAGGGAGCCCAATTCTGGGGTGCATAACCCAAGAACTGCCCTCTCACAATCCAGAACTCCTTGGGGGATGTTGGAGAGCCAGTTTCAGCCAGATCCCCACAGGCCAGAGTGAAGGACCCCACCAGTGCACAAATCCATGCACCGGGCTTCTAGTGTAAATATCTGTGTGTGTGTGTGTGTGTGTGTGTGTGTGTGTACGTATGAGAGAGTGAATGTGTATATACTCACACACACATATATATATATATACAATAATATTTGAATGCCTCCAAGTATTCAGACTGCTATAAGCAAATAAAATTAGCTAAGCCCTCTTCCCAGATAACCATGTGATATTCACAGCCTTTCGCAGTATTTCTGGGCATACCCAAGGCAAAGTACTTCCTTGTACCTAGTCGACATTTATCAGAGCTCCCTCTCAACAGTTGTCCCAGTTCTACTGCCATAACTGCTTCCTCAATGCTCCCTGCTCCATTCTTCCCTGCCAGTCTCTCAAGTATGCACTCAGACCTCCTCCTCTCTCACACCCTGGGTCAAAAGTGTTACCTTATTGTCCTAATTGCATATGGTTTAAAGGAATGCTTGAGAAAAAAATAATAAACAAAACAACAAAACCTTTAACCTATTAATTCAAAACTCCTAAAATGGTTTTAACCAGGCCATCTCTGCTGTGAGGACTATTGGTGGTCCCTTCTCCTAAGACCAGCCTGCTGCCATATGGCTCTCTCCCTGCTGAAGCTTTCTCATATCTGTGTACTTCCCAGATTGTTCCAGAGCACTGTGTCTTCCCAAACTCTCTTTTGAGCATCCAGGGCAGGTTCTAAAATTCTAATACTTTTTTATACAAAAGAATTTACCTTCCTTGGGCACCATTCACAGTTAAAATGTCTTTGTAAACAACGCACTCCATTTCTTGTCACATTAAGAGCATTATGCTAAACAACATAAGCCAGTCAGAGAAAGTTAAATAACACATGATCTCACTCATTTGTGGAATATAATGAACAACATAAACTGCTGAACAAAAATAGGTCCAGAGACAGAGAAGCATCGATAGACCGCCAAACCTCAGAGGGAAGATAGGGAGGGTGGGGGTAAGGGGAGATCAACCAAAGGACTTGTATGCATGCATATAGGCATAACCAATGGACACAGACAACAGGGGGGTGAGGGCATGAGTGCGTGGGGGGGTGCAAGTGGGGGGGGGAATGGGGGGGATAAGGACACATATGTAATACCTTAATCAATAAAGAAATAAAAAGAATACAGAAGCCTTTGGCGTTTACAAGATAATAACGCACCTTAAGAATGGGGATACATTCTGAGAAATACGTCATTAGGTGATTTCATCATTGAGTGAACACAGTAGAGTGCATTTACACAAGCCTAGATGGTATAGCTCCTACACATCGAGGGTATATGGTATAGCCTATTGCCCCCAGGCTACACACCCATGCAGCATGTTATTGTGCAAAACAACACGAGATTAAATTAAGCACAAGAGGAAATGATGTTATCCATAGATATGGTAAATATGATATGTAGGAGGCTGCTGCCAGTGTAACTAGGCATACTGTTTTACAGCAAACATTTTTTACAAGTAGAAAGACTACACTTTAAAATAGGGATTAAAAGTATAGTATATTAAATACATACACTAATAACAGTTTTTGGTTAACATTATCAAGTATTATGTCCTGTACATAAGTATAAGTGCTACACTTTTGTACAACTGGCAGTGCAGTGTGTTGGTGTATACCAGCATCACGATAAAAGTGTGAGCAATGTATTGGGCTATGAAGCTACAATGTCAGTAGGTGATAGGAATTTTTCAGCTCCATTATAGTCTTATTGGACTATATATTGTATATGCAGATGGTCATTGACTGAGACATTGTTATGCGGCGCACAACATTGTGGTCCAACTGCATGTATAGCTATAAATACAGATTCTAATTGATATGCTACAGTTTATTCTCAGCAGACACATGGTGTAAGGATTTATTAGCATATGAGTGATGCCTACAATACATATATAAGGGTTAGTGGTGTAGTGATTACAGTAAGGAATTTGGACATAAACCTGAAAATACATCTAGGCTTCTCCATTACTAGCTGTGTAAGACTTTATTCAATTTGACTATGACTTATTTTGAGTCTTTGTAAAATGAGAATAAAAATAACTGCCTATCCTACCTCTAATTTTTTTGTGATAAAAACTAAATAAAATGTCAAAATGGAACATTTAATTGCATTTTGCAATTATATATTATTATTAGTAGTAGTAGTATTAGTACTAGAAGCCTGATGCACAAAATTCATGCAAGAGTAGGCCCTCACAGCCCTGGCTGCCTTGCTGCCTCGTGGCCTCACAACCCTGGTCCCCGCCCACTAGTCGTTCCAGAAGGTTGTTTTGGAAGGTCATTCCAGAAGGTTGTTCTGCCATCCGGTCTAATTAGCATATTAACTCTTTATAATATAGGATTATTATTTTTGTCACATTATCACACATATTAGACTTTAATTCCATTTGCTACCTGGTATTAAAATCTAACATTCCATGGAAATAGCTTATATACAAAATTATAAATGCATAATCAGTCTGTACTATAATTATTCCTTAAAAATCAACAAATTATGAATGATGGTCTATAATAAAAATTATACACACACATGCACACACATCCATAAAAATCAACTTCTACTTTGTTGTGAATTTAGTCTTTAAGAGCTAGCTTAAATTCTAATCAAAAGCAATTGTGAAAAGATGTAGATTAAAAACAAGACTACACTGCTAAAAGGAAAAACTAAGAGATGCCGTGAAATAGATAATATAACAAATGTTATCAGCCTCTACATACAACACATATAATTTTACTACTTCTCACTACTCCTTATGTTTTGATGAGACCCAGCTTGGTAAGAAAAAATAACATGATCCCCAGGCAGTAGAGTTAGCATGAGGAGGGCTCAGAAAGATGCAGCACACAGATGCATGCAATAACACTTATTGCTTGTTTAGATGTTGGGAGGATTGATGAGCAAGGAGGTTGGAGAAGCTTCCAGATCTCCGACTTAGGCCATTAGCTAATGGCTGGGATAGCAAATACAATAGAAAACAGAAAAGCAGAGGCATGTTTAGAGAAGAGAAAGGATAGTGGATGAATCTAGTTTGAGAAATGTGTGTGGATAAATTAGCAATCTGCAACTCAATACAGTTCTGAGACTAAAATCAGAATATACTGGACATGGCTATTTAGAAATAATCAAATAAAATATAGTTAAAGACAGGAAAGGAGATAAAAATTATCTTAGAATATTATGTGGGCCAAGGACAGAATCTGAAGGACAAAATCTGAGGGACATGCAGACCAGAAAGGAAATACAGAAGTAATCATCAGGAAGAGAAGTACCAGAATTGTCAAAAGAGCTATGCGTGGCCAGCAGCATCAAAGACACTGGATCATAGATCCAGGTAAAAAGAGATAAAAATAGGTAAGTGAAATTGTCATTAATGAACATGTTCATTCTCTCAGACTTGAATAATGAAAGTAAAAAATCATGAGAACATATATGCATGATACTTTGGGGATATCAGAGAGGATAGGAAGGTGAAATAGTTCACTCTGAGAAAGTAGTTTTATTTTACATTTTAAGCACAGTCTTATTGGACATAGAATTTTGAGTTAACAGTTTTCTCTTGCAGTATTTTAAAGATGCCACTCCTTTGTCTTCTTGCTTGCATAGTTTCTGGGAATATCTACTGTAATTCTTATTCTTGTTCCTCTGTGTTAATTTGTTTTTCCCCCCTCCCCCACCCCCACCCCAGCTGCCTTCAGGATTTTCTTTCTTTTTTTTTTTATTTTTAAAAACCCTCATCTGAGGATATTTTTTCCATTGATTTTTTTTTTTTAGAGAGAGAGAGTGGAGGATACGGGTAGAGAGAGAAATATCTATGTGACAGAGACACATCACATCAATCAGTTGCCTCCTACACATGTCCCAACTGGATTGGGGGTCAAACCTGCAACTGAGGTACATGTCCTTGACTGGGAACCAAACCTATAACCTCTCAGTCTGAGTGCTGACACTCTAACCACTGAACCACTGAGCCAAACCTGCCAGGGCATGATTTTTTTTGTCTTTGGTTTTTAGCAATTTTAATATGATATGTGGTGTGTGTGTGTGTGTATGATGTTCTAATTTAGCAACTCTCTATATCTCTGAGCTTAATGCAGAGGCTAGATAGGTCACTCCAGAATTCATCAATATTCTAAAATTAAGAAATCAAGTTTATCTTCTTGGAGTAATAGAAGTGATAGGAATAGGGTAAAAATGGTGACTGGATTCACTGATGATTCAGTGCCTATGGATATGTTTGGTGGAATGAGAATTGACTCTAATATTTTCTAAGGTCTTTGGGAAGGTCTTTGCTTTGGGAAATCAGAACCTACAAATGCTTTTGGAATAGACAACAGCACTACCCACTAGAGGACATGCTCCTCTTGACTACCCTGCCAATTACTTAGTTCACTTTGAGTGAGGAAACACTTGTTCTGAATCACTGCATGATTTTTTACATTTAGCTTTTCTAGTCTTTATATGCATGCATACTGTGGACTTCTCATCTTTTCCTAAATTCCCTTGTTTATCTTTCAGTATCCTTCTGAGACTACTGTTTATAAGCAATATCTAGGTCTCCAGTGGTATGATTTATATTATGTTGATATGCAAGCCTGCTGGTAAATTAATGCTATGTAATGGCCTCTTCTAGAAAAATGCAAGTTTGCTATTTAGTAATGTTTTAACCCATGTGCATTAAACAGAGATGAAGACCTCTAAATCTTGTAGTTTTTTTTTTTGTTTTTTTGGTTTTTTACGTCCAATGACTTTGTGGAGATTGTTTTTGTTGTGGCATTGTGGTGTTATAATTGTTTTCAATAGTTTTAATACATTTGGTTTTTAACATTTTACATTTTAACATTTTACATTTTTACATTTTGAACACTCGGCGCACCAGATTCTCTGCAAATCCAAACCTGAAAATGAACTGGTGAAATGTTCACTCTGAACCTCCGGGATACCATTTGGTGCACAGCTCCACAGGATATGACTGCTGCAGAGCAGTCAATATTTGGTGAGGGCTTAATAAAAATTGTTGACTGGATTAAGTTCAGGATGTTGAGAGATATAAACATGCCCAAATTATTAACACAGAAGCAATATTGCCAAAACAGAAGCCCAGACTGCTATAATAGTAAGAATGGGAGGGGGGTGTGATCATAGGAGAGTCATAAGCTAAATATGTAATCCCCAGCCTTATGCTGTTAATGGGGCTATACTGCCAATCCTGGGTGTAAGGTATGGGACCCAACCCAGGTGACAGAAGGAACTGGAAAGCAGGGTCAGGGTGTCTCTAACTACATAACCATTAAGTATTCTTGGCCGTGGCATCATGACTTTTAATATGCACCATTTATGGGAACATGAGAACTGACAAGTTCCCAACACTACAAGTAAAGCTGGTTCTTCCTTAATCTGTTTATTGATGGGTCCATTCTATTTTTTAAAAAAATCCCTAAGACTTAAATAACTCGGTAAAGAAGAAGAGAATATAATTAAATATTGTATAACATTAGTTTGGGATGTTTTTTGCTTGTTTGGCTTGTTTATTTTTATTTTGCAATGTGCTTTCATTACTGTTTCTATTTTACCTTTGAAGCAATCATGGTAGACACTGGGAGAATTTGATAATAACCAAATTATTTATGATTTTCTCACCTTCTTCTCCCACCAAAACATACATACAAAATGACAGAAGCAAGACTATAAATCAGGACCTTCAGTATTATCCCCCATGCTGCCCTTGAAAGTATTTATCTTAGAAAACCATGTAAACATATCAATGATTTTTGAAATCATTTTTGTTTATGACCACACAACCCTGAATATGCCTGATCTTATTTGAACTCAGAAACCATTTTTAACCTTCAATACCCTTGTTTATAAATTGCCATTTCAATAGTAAAAATTTATATTTAATCCAAATTTTTAAAATAGAGATTTGGCTTAGTTAAAAATAATAAACCTTCATAAGCAATTTTTTTTTCTAGAGGAAAATAATACTAATAGAAAACTCTAACAATACTAACAGAAAACCAAATTATTAGGCGCTTTTTTTTTTAAATATATTTTATTGATTTTTTGCAGAGAGGAAGGGAGAGAAAGAGAGAGTCAGAAATATCGATGAGAGAGAAACATCGATCAGCCGCCTCCTGCACATCCCCCACCAGGGATGTGCCCACAACTCAGGTACATGCCCTTGACCGGAATCGAACCTGGGACCTTTCAGTCCGCAGGCCGACGCTCTATCCACTGAGCCAAACCGGTTTCGGCTAGGCTTTTTTTTTCATAATTTAACTGTGTTAAAAAGCAATTCTGTCCTTAGGAGTCATTCTTTAATATTCATCATCAATTCTTCTATCCATTTTTATGTATATACTAGAGGCTCAGTGCACAAAATTTATGCACGGGTATGGTCCCTAGGCCTGGTCTACAATCAGGGCCATCTTCCTCAGCTGTCGGCAGCCAGCCCCACCCCTTGCTGCCACTCACCCCTGGTTCCCCATGCCCCATTGGGCGATAGGAGCCTGCCAGCCAGGGGAAGGAACTGAGAGGTTGGCTCTGGCAAGGCGATTGGGGCCTGTAGGCTGTGGGCAGCTCCTTCATTGAGCATCTGCCCCCTGGTGGTCAGTGTATGTCATAGCGACTGGTTGTTCCGCTGTTCAGTCTATTTAGATATTACCCTCTTATTATATAGGATCTTTGATGTTTACATTGTTAAGTGCAATATATGCAATTTTTTCTTGGGTATAATTATTTGCAATTCATCTCCAACTAGAAATTGTCCAAAAGTGAGATAGCAAACACATCACAATATTGAAAAAAGTGAAGATTTTTCTAAGGCAACAATGTAATGATTGGCTTTATCCACTGTCTTGTGACTGATTTCAAAGCAAATGGTTGCTGATCATTCCCTATTCTTTCAGCTCTTTCCTCTATACTAACATTTATTTATACCCTCATCTATTCTTATACTATTGCCGATTATATGAGAAAAGTTCTTTTTAATCACTCTAAAATAGTCTATGTTTCTGCAACAATGAACATAATTGACAATTATGGCACATTATTCACAGATCAAAATATCTCTGCCAAACAAAATAAGCACGATACAGTGAAGAACAGGTTCACAGAGGAATGAGAGGATTGGGACGTGAGACTTCTGGGACAAATTAAAGATTAAAATGGGATAGGCTTGTTTAGTTAGGGTCAGACTGGATTCAGAGGGTAATACAATAAAAATTATACATATAGTTGCTAAATATGCTCTATAACAATAGAGACCATATGTATCTTACTCACAACTGTATGGATACCTACAGCCTAGCACAGTTCTTGATACAAAACAGTCATTCAATAAACATTTGCTAAATTTCATTCAAAAAGGGCACAAGCCAGAAGATAAGAATAATAACCAAAGGCATAAAACCTCTAAAAGCACAAATCCTCACTTCGGTTTGTTGCTCATAAAGATACAAGCAAGAATATGATTTTGTTTTTTCTTTATACTTTGCACTTTTCAAAGAATATTTACCTGTAGTATATCCTTTAACTTTCTTTGGACCCTCAGGATTGACTACAAGTGAAAAATTCAGTTTCCATATACTTCACTTTATCAGGATTATAAGCTGTGACCACTTTTGTCAACCTTTATCTTGGGAAATAATTGATATAGAAGAGAAAGGAGGTCAGTCTGGGAAAAGATCCATTATTTTTATTTAACCATGGAACTTCCAAAATCATCATTCTTATAGGGTAATTTTGAGCAATAGTAAATGCAGATATCTCTACAGGGTCATACAAAATGTACCATCCTTTCCAAATTGCTTCTTGGTCTGCCCTTTCCAGGTAGGCATTGATGGAATAAAATGGCCTAAATTCTCACCCTGGGCCATTGAAAGAACAATTGCCTCCAAAAGGTTAGCAATGTAAAAACACAACTAGAAAATTTTCATCTTTTTAAGATAAATTTGGTTTAGAAGCTTTGGACAACATTTTTAAAGTCTGCTGTGGAAAGAGGCAATTCTACGGCACCTGCTGGGCCTGTTTCCCCAGGTGGGCTCTTATCCCCTGTACTCAAATCTAACAGCCCATTTAGGTGGGCTTTAAATTCAGTATACAAATAATTTTCCAGATAATCTACCCCAACATGTCAACTTCACTCACAGCCTGTGGGCCGTATGTGGCCCACAACGAATATTTTTGAGGCCCAGCCAACACAACGGTATATAAGAAAAATTTTAATAAAAATTTCATAACTTAAGTTTTACAATATCCTGTTATACAAAATTATTAATAATTAACTACAACATTCCCTAATGACTAATTTTTATAATCAATGTCATTCATTTCCCTTACACGCAGTTGCACCATTTCTCTCCACTAATACTAGCAGCGAATATTTTAGCAGCCGATTGCCATGTCATTAGTCTTGTACTGACTTGTTTGGTGTGCGCAACAAGAAATATTTTGCTTTCAGAGAACAAGAAAAATAGGTTTATTTGCCTTACGCTTATTAATTTGTGCAGTTATTCAATGTCTGGTAAGTTAATGTTCAAGGAAAACATTAATTTTTATTAAAATGTTCTATTACAGGTATTTTATGTTAACGATTACTCATTTATTTCAGTCCTTTTTATTCAGCATGTCTCTATCAAAATAAATCAACATGTCTATGAAAATTGAAGTTTTTGGTTTTTTGCGGCCCACATAAACCTAAACCTTTGCATTTGACATGCTTGGTCTACACCTTCCCAACAGCCAGGATTTGCTTCCAGTTTTGAATAAACACTAAACAAATAGAAAAACAGGGAACCTCAATTAAAAGACATCTGGTGAGTGACAATTTTACCCAAATGTAGAACATCCAAAAGAATCCTAAGTCAAACTGAGGGCAATTTCATCAAGAAACTAACAAATCCAATTGAACAGAAAATATCCTGAATCATTCCAAACTAGAAGGAAGAAAATTATACAGGCTACTAGGAAACTAAGAGTTTAGTGGAAAATACCAAATGATATCTTAGAATTCAATTAGAATTGATTAATAAAGAAGAATTTAAGTTTATTTAGTTCATTCTTCAGATGAGAAGATTTATAAAATTCATGAGTTCAGAGATAACAGAGATATTCTAAGGAAAGTTGCTTTAAAATATTTTAAAATAACCCCCAATTTAAGTACATACTATAATTGTAGGAATTTTTAAGTGCTTCTACCCTTGTCTGTACCTTTACTTCCCACTCCTTGTTAGCATAAAAGCAGTGGCATTGATAGAGGCAATGGGATGACTCAGATAAGCAACTCTGAAATTTGCAAACCTCTGAAAGTTAGCTCAACTAGTAAATTCATTGGCAGGACAGGTAATTTCTTAGACCTATGTCATTGGACTGGATGTTAAAAACAAACAATAGAAAACAAGCAAAACAAGAATCGTAAAGAAAGAGAAAATATTTTTGAGTAAAATTCAAATTAGCCCTAGGTCTATAAAGAGATGATGAATTAGTACCTCACAAATCACCATTGAATCTCCTAACATAAAAATATAGAAAATAGAAATGAAGAGAAAGATGTTAACCAGATCAATTTCAGTGTTAGCCAATTGAGAGAATATGAGGACTTCAGATTACTGGGAACCATTCTCTGGGCATCAATGACTTATTAAAACCATTTGGTATGAATCAGACTCTCTATTGTAAATGGAATGTTTGCATTCCCCCCAAAATGAGTATGTCAAAGCCCTGTACCCCAATATGATACTATTTATAGATGAGGCCTTTGGGGATAATTAGGGTTAGAAGAGGCCTCTCATCAGGAACTTAATCAAGATAGCACCAGGATCTTGAACTTCCCAGCCTCCAGAACTCTGAGAAAATAAATGTCTGTTGTTTAAGCCACCTAGTCGAGTGTCTTGTTGTGGCAGCCTGCGCTGGCTAAGATAGTCTTTTGCCTCAATGCTTTGATTTTATATTTATTTGGGAAGTGATCTTCAATTCAGTTTATGAATAGGCACACATGACCTAGAATCAAGAAACTTATAACTGGGAGGAAACAGAACTCTTGCCTAGTTTACCCACCAACTTCTGCCTGAGTCTTTTATATGATACTAGAGGGCCCAGTGCACAAATTCATGCACCAGTGGGGTTCCTCAGCCTAGCCTGCGGGATCAGACCAAAACCAGCTCTCAGACAACCCCTGAGGGGTCTTAGATTTCGAGAGGGTACAGACCAGGCTGAGAGACCCCACTGGTGCACAATTGGGACTGGGGAGGGATGCGGGAGGTTGGCCAGCCAGGGAGGGACTGCTGGAGGGCTCCAGGGCATGTCCAGCCCATCTCACTCAGTCCTGATCAGTTGGGCCCCAGCAGCAAGTTCACTTACCAGCCGGAGCATTTGCCTCCTGGTGGTCAGTGAACGTCATAGTGACTGGTCAGCTGCCTCCCACCTGGTGGTCAGTGCATGTCATAGCAAGTGGTTGAGCAGCCTTAGCATATCATTAGCATATTACGCTTTGATTGGTTGAACAGACGACTGGACACTTTGCATATTAGGCTTTTATTATATAGAATTCATATCTTAAAGTACAAGTGATGCTGAGGATTGAATCCAGGTCTTTGAATTCAATAACTATTCTCTTTTCACTGCACCAATGATCTCTACACTATTTTGACTATGCACCCCATCAGTGAAAATATTTTTAATGCATTTCCCAATTTATGTATTTATTTATCCTATACATGTGCTACTATATATTTATCAAATATATACAAAAAGTTGAAATTTGAAAAAGAATGAAATTAAAAAGTAAATATAAGTAAAAGACCTGTAAATGTCCTCAGTGGCCCTGGATCTGTCTCTTGCTTCAACAGTGTTTGGACAGAACAGACTCAGGGACGGGGCTTCTAGCCTCTGGCCACTCTCCAGCATCTTATCCAGTCACCACCTTCAGACCACCTCTGGGACCAGCCAACACACTGGTTTGGTTTTGTTTTTTTACCTTAACTCCTTACTGCTGAACAACCATGAGTTCACAAATTTGTCAGAATTATTCCACTGAGGTGGAGTTTGTGGTCAACCACCTGGCTGACCTGCATCTGCGGGCTGCCCACATCTACCTCTCTCTGGGCTTCTATTTCAACCTCCACAATGAGGATGTGGCACTCTAGGGTGCGGGCCACTTTTTTCGCTAGTTGGCTGAGAAGAAGCACGAGGGCGCTGAGCATCTCTTAAAGGTGCAAAACCAGTGCTGTAGCCAAATTCTCTTCCAGGACTTGCTGAAGCCATCCCAAGGTGAGTGGGCAAAACTCAGGATGCCATGGCAGCCTCCCTGGCCTTGGAGAGGAACCTGAACCAGGCCCTTTTGGAGCTGCAGGCCCTGGGTTCTTCCTTACAGGCCCTCACCTCTGTGACTTCCTGGAGAACCACTTCCTGGGTGAGGAGGTGAAACTCATCAACAAGATGGGCAACACCTGACTCACCTCCGCAGGCTGGCCAGCCCCCAGGCTGGGCTGGGCAAGTATCTCTTCGAAAGGCTCACCCTCAAACACAACTAGGAGTCTTTGGAGCCCAGAGGCCTTTGCGGGGCCCCTCTGCATTCCCCTGGTGTCTGGCTTTTACCTGAGCCTCTCCCCAAAACTACTAGCTGTTCTTTTAGCCACCCTAAAGCCCTCTCTTGCATTGGACCAAATGAAACAATGAAGTGTTTTGCAGGGAAAAAAAAAAGTCCTAATACATCTTTAAAGCCCACATTAGAGACTGCTACACTTTCTCACAATGCTCCCCCATAGCAGGAAGTTAGTAAAACGTTGAATCAGTGAAAGCATATCACAATATCAAAAAATGCCAGAGTCTAATGTTGGGAGATTGTGATTATTATTCTTAATACAAGAATAGTAAATCTATTGTTTTAAAAAAATATTTTCAACAGAAGTAGTACAGGCTGCTAAAATTAAATCTTTAACCTAAGAAAAGTCATACTATGTCAATATTTCATTGAAGAAATGTCAAGGAAAACTTGAGTCATGAATTTTATATTGGGGTCACTATAAATGGCTCCTTTTCTTTTGGGACCAATGGATTGATAAGAGCCAATAGAGTTAACACAGGTGGCTAAAGGGCTGGGGTAAAGTTTCGACCACTGTAGCAAATTAAACTTTTTAATTAAAAGCAGAGTTGTTTCTACAGTACTTTTTCATACAATTTTCTAACAGCTATATTATATATTAACTAGAGGCCTGGTGCACAAAATTCATGCAGGGGGGTGGGGGAGGATTGGTCCCTCAGCCAGGCCTGCACCCTCTCCAATCCAGGACCCTTCGGGGGATGTCCAACCACCTCTTGCAACCCAGGACCACTGGCTCCTAACCTTTTGTCTGCCTGCACGACTGATCGCCCCTCACCACTCTGCTTGCCTGACTGATCGCCCCTAAGCACTCTGTCTGCCTGCCTGATCTCCCCTAACCGTTTCTGCCTCGCCCCTCACCTGGGACCCAGGATTCCCTCCACCGGCTGGTTACAGGCACCCAGGACTTGGGTTTCCCTCCCTCTGGCCAGCCACAGGCACCCAGGACCCAGGCCATCTTTGCCCAGGCCACCTGCAGCCACAGGGGACCGTGGGCGGATGGCTTCGCCTGGGCCACAGCCACTGGTGCCTGGGACAACAGGGCAGGCGGCTTGTTCCTCTCCTTGGCCACAGGCACAGCTGCTGGTGCCCGGGACTGCAGGGACCATGGGGTGTGTGGCTGGTCCCTCTCCTGGGCCACAGGCGCATGTGCAGATGCTGATGCCTGGCTATGCGGGTGGCTTGTCCCTCTCCCGGGCCACAGGTGCAGGTGCAGCTGCTGATGCTTGGGATCACTAGGCGGGTGGCTTGTCCCTCTCCCAGGCTGCAGCCCCAGCTGCTGGCACCTGGGACCATGGGGCAGGCGGCTTGTCCCTCTCCTGGGCCACAGGCACAGGTGCAGCCGCTGGCACCCGGAACCACGGGGTGGGCGGCTTGTCCCTCTCCTGGGCCGCAGCCTGGCTGGTCCCCATTCCTCTCTCACAAGCTCATTTGTGCCTGTCTAATCCCCATTCTTCTCTCGCAAGCTCATTTGTGCGTGGCTGGTCCCCATTATCCTCTTGTGAGCTCATTTGTGCCTGGCTGGTCCCCATTCCTATCTCCCCAGTGTTGAGTGTCTGAGCCATTACAGTGTGACAGCATGAGGGCATGACAACCATTTTCATATTAGCTCTTTATTATATAGGACTAGAAGGCCCAGTGCACAAAATTCATGCATGGGTAGGGTCCCTAGGCCTGGCTGGATCAGGGGCAATCTGTGGGGCAACTGGTAGGGCGGTCGGGGGCCCCCGCTGGCACCCGCCTTGGCTGGCCTGGGGCTTGTGGGCTGGGGCAGCTCCTGCATTGAGTGTCTGGACCCTGGTGGTCAGTGTGCGTCATAGCGACCGGTTGTTCCACTGGTCATTCCGCTGTTCAGTTAATTTGCATATTGTGCTTTTATTGTATAGGATTACCCTGTCTCTTTCTCTTCTAAATTGCTATGCTACATAAGTAGAAAGAAAATTAGATGTTTACAACTAAATGCTGCTCTAAATTAAATTAAATGACTTCATGAAAACATTGCTGGCAGTGAAATGTAAGCTTTAAATAGAAAAATCAATGGAGACATTACAACTCAATAGTGGACAAAAATTACGCATCCCATCTGCAAGGCATATTCTGGCTATGAAACCTTGAGTAACCTTACCAAACTTCACTTTACCACTCATAGTTTTGAGACAGAATGATCTTAAATAAAAAGTGTTAAATCTGTCACTGTTGTACAAATGAGACTTATTCAGTCTCATTTAAGCCAAAGTCAGTGCAGCAAGTATTGCCCCCAGCTTTCACAGATGGCAAAGACACTTCCGAAGGTTAGCACAAGAGAAACCCATTCATGCTCTGCTCTTTCAGTATAAACAAAGCACCAGTACCCAGAAGAAGAACAAGAAAAAAAGAATGTGATCTGAAGCACTCCAAGAGGTGTAACACCCCAAACGGTCACACACAATCTTTGATAAGACCTGTTAAAGTAAAATGTCAGTCCAATATGAGGTGGCTTGAAAGCATTAAAAAGAAATAAAGCCTTCATACCACACAATTGATGGGAGAATCTCTGCTGTAACACTTCATGTTGGAAATAAATACTTCAAGACAGAGGTTACCTACTAGATCAAGGTTTTCTTCTTTTCTCCTTTTCCTTCTAATTATTATTAAATCAGAAAATCCAGTTTTTAAAAAAGCAGATTATATCTAAATAATCATCACTTTTTAATTTTATGACATGTTTTCATTTATTTTTCCTATAATGTACAAATTTTAATAGACTTGTTCTAGACAACATGGTTTCCCACATTGATACTTTTTTAGGTACTTAAAAGAGGTTAAAGAGGGCAAGAGATTTTTTTAAATCCCATCTTTAACTGCATTTTAGGAATCAGAAAGAGAAAAGATCACAGGGAATGTCACTTATAAGCTATGGAGTCTAGGTCAATGCTAAAGATAGAATTGATTAGGTGCCTTTAATGTATCAAGCATTGTGTGTTGCTACCATTCTCATATCACCCTTTAGAATACTGGAGTCAGTAACTTACCAAATGTCCCACAACTGGAAAGTTGAAAGAGCCAAATATTGAACTTAATTCTTTATGAGTTATTTTTTAATTTAATTTATTGGGGTGACATTGGTTAATAAAATGATACAGGTTTCAGGTATATAATTCTACAATACATAATCTGTATATTGTATTATTGACATTCCAAGTCAACTCTCCTTCCATCACCATTTATCTCCCCTTTACCTTCTTTTATCCCCCCTTTAATTTCTTCTACCTGCCCCCAAAACCCTTCCCTCTGGCAATCACCATCCTGTGGTCTGTGTCTATGAGTCTCTCTTTTTTTCTTTGCTTAATTAACCCCTTCACTCTTCTCACCCAGCCCCCAACCCTCTCCCCTTTGACAGCTGTCAGTCTGTTCTCTGTATCCACAAGTTTGTCTCCACTTTGTTAGTTTATTTTATTCATTTGATACCACATATAAGTGAAAACATCCGGGACTATATCCATAGAAATCTGAAACACTTATTTGAAAGAATATATGCACCCTATGTTCATTGCACCATTATTTACAATAGCCAAAATTTGGAAGTAGCCCAAGTGCCCATCCTATCTAATAAAAGAGAAACATGGTAATTGGCGTACGACCACTACACTTCCTGTTGGCTAATCAGGGCAATATGCAAATTAACTGTCAGCCAAGATGGCGGCCGGCAGCCAGGCAGCTTGAAACTAACATGAGGCTTGCTTGCTTCAGTGACGGAGGACTCCAACGTTCCCTGCCTGCCGCTGCAGACCTCTGAGCTGCAAGCAACTATGT
The DNA here is from genome assembly GCF_014108235.1 of Myotis myotis. Lineage (NCBI taxonomy): Eukaryota > Metazoa > Chordata > Mammalia > Chiroptera > Vespertilionidae > Myotis > Myotis myotis. Next base: position 30,973,433 of record NW_023416357.1, read on the forward strand.
AACAAACATAGAAGCTAAACAAAACCCCAGAAACCTGCCGGGCTTCAGCCAGCAGGATCCCAACATTGTAAGCAAAGGCCAGAAACCTACTTTCAGCAGCAGAGGCCTAAGAGCTGGAGCCAAGCCTCAAAGCTAAAGCTGGCCCAGAATAAAAAAAGAAAAAAGAAAAAAAGGAGCGGTTAGGAACTTCAGTCACCCCCAGCCTGAAAACAGCCCTAAGCTCCTCACCCAGACTGGCCAGGCACCCCAGTGGGGACCCCCACCCTGAAGGGTGTGTGACCAGCTGCAAACAGCCATCATCCCCTCACCCAGGCTGTCCAGGCACCCCAGTGGGGACCCCCACCCTGAAGGATGTGTGACCAGCTGCAAACAGCCATCATCCCCTCACCCAGGCTGGCCAGGCACCCCAGTGGGGACCCCCACCCTGATCCAGGACACCCTTCAGGGCAAACCAGCTGGCACCCACCCATGCACCAGGCCTCTACCCTACATAGTAAAAGGGTAATATGCCTCCCAGCACTGGGATCAGTGGAGCCGAGAGGCCTCCCGGCACTGGGATCAGCGTGACAGGGGGCAGCGCCCAAACCCCCTGATCGCCCTGCGGCTCTGTGTGTGACAGGGAGCAGGGCCACAACCTCCCTATCCGCCCTGCTCTGTTCGTGACAGGGGAAGGCGCCCCAACCCCCTGATCAGCCCTGCTCTGTGCCTGATAGGGGGGAGCTCCCCAACCCCCTGATCGCCCTGCGGCTCTGTGTGTGACAGGGTGCGGCATCTCAACCCCCTGATCAGCCCTGCTCTGTGTGTGACAGGGTGCGGCGCCCCAACCCCCTCCCCCACCCCCACCACCACCACCACCACCACCACAGGCCCCGCTCTGTGTGTGACAGGGTAGAGCCATAACCTCCCCATCGGCCCTGCCCTGAGTGTGACAGTGGCGGCGCCCCAACCACCTGATCGGCCCTGCTCTGTGGGTGATAGAGGGCGGCGCCCCAACCCCCTGAGTGTGACAGGGTATGGAGCCCCAACACCCTGATTGGCCCTGCTCTGTGCATGACAGGGGGTGGCACCGAAACCTCCCCATCAACCCTGCCTTGAGTGTGACAGGGGGCGATGCCCCAACCCCTCTATCGGCCCTACCCTGAGCGTGACTGAGGGTGGCATCGCAACCTCCCAATCTGCCCTGCTCTGTGCATGACAGGGGAAGGTGCCCCAACTCCCCAATTGGCCCTGCTCTGAACCCGACCAGGGGCTGCACCTAGGGATTGGGCCTGCCCTCTGCCACTGGGGAGCAGGCCTAAGCCAGCAGGTTGTTATCTCCCGAGGGGTCCCAGACTGCGAGAGGGCACAGGCTGGGCTGAGGGGCCACCCCCTCTCCCCCCAGAGTGCACAAATTTCTGTGCACCAGGCCTCTAGTCCGATATAATAAAAGGCTAATATGCAAATTGACCAAATGGTGGAACAACCGGTTGCTATGACATTCACTGCCCACCAGGGGGTGAATGTCATAGCAACTGGTTGTTCCACTGGTTATGCTCAATGTAGGAGCTGCCCCCTGGTGGTCAGTGCGCTTCCACAGGGGGAGCGCCGTCAGCCAGAAGCCCTGAGCCGGGCTCATAGCTGGCTAGTGTAGCGGTGGTGGCAGGAGCCTCTCCCACCTCTGCAGCAGCACTAAGGTTCTCTCGCCCGCCCCCCGCCCCCCCCAGGCTCCTGAACTGTGAGAGGGCACAGGCTAGGCTGAGGGACGCCCCCCCCCCCCCCCCCGGGGCACAAATCTCATGCACTGGGCCTCTAGTCAGTAGATAAGTGGATAAAAAGGCTGTTGTACATTTACTCAATGGAATACTAGTCAGCCTTAAAAAAAAATGAGGCAAATCTTATCCTTTTTTAATTACTTAAATCTTTATTGTTGAAAGTATCACAAATGTTCTAGGGCCCCCCCCCCACCCAACACACACACACAGGCCTTCACCACCCTATTGTCTGTGTCCATGGGTTATGCATAAATGCATGGAAGTTCTTTGGTTGATCTCTTCTCATCCACCCACCCACCCACCCACAGTCTGGTCCATGTTTCCATGTCTCTGGATCTATTTTGTTCATCAGTTTATTTTGTTCAGTAGATTTCACATATGATTGAGATCATGTGATACTTGTCTTTTCTCTGTCTGGCTTGTTTCGTATAGCATAATACTATCCAGGTCCCCCCAGGCTGTCTCAAAGGATGGAAATCTTATCTTTAGGATAGCATGGATGGATCTGGAGAATATTATGCTAAGTGAAATAAGCTAGTCAGGGAAAGACAAATTCTGAATAATTTTAAAGCCCACCTTTTTTGAACTAAATTAAGCCACCACTCAGGCAAGTCATTTCACCTCCCTAGGCCTCAATTTTAATTTCATTATCAGAAAAATACAGAAGGGTTGAATCAGAAAATCTTTAAGTTCTCTTCTAACTAGAATAAGTAAGAAATTATATATCAGAAACTCTATAAACTTTATAAGCCCCATAAAATTCAGTGAACCTTTTTTTTATAACAAATAAATGTTAATACCATGTATTCTAAAAACAAATGATGTAAGTCAAGATGTAAAGCTTAAATTATTTGCTTTCTGTCATTTTCAATTTATGTGCAATGTGTTGTAGGATAGCTGCCCACTTTTTAAATTTATGGACTTCTTTCATTGTCATATATAAAACCATATATTGGTCTTAAGATATTTTAATTTAGGTTCATTTATTATGAAAGTCTGACTATAATATAATATTTAAGAATATTAATGATATTTTACTCATTTAGATATTTTCAATTTAATAAGAAATATAAGGCCTTGGCTGGGTTGGCTCAGTGGAGTGAGCGTTGGCCTGCAGTCTGAAGGGTCCCAGGTTTGATTCTGGTGAAGGGGACATGCCAGGGTTGTGGGCTTGATCCCCAGTGGGGGTGTGCAGGAGGCAGCCGATTGATGGTTTTTCTCTCATCATTGATGTTTCAATCTCTCCCTATCTCTCCCTTTCTCTCTGAAATCAATAAAAAAATATTTTTAAAAAAACAAAAACTTGTACATGAATGTTCATAGTAGCTTTATTTAAAAAATATATATATAATCACTTTGATTTACTTTCAATTAATGTAGTTCATGCTATTTGACTTACTTTGAATTAATTTTTTTAAATAATTAAATTTTAAAATTATTTCTTGGTTTAAGAACTCAATATATACTAAAGTATAGATCAAAGCTAACCACATTATAGCATCAGAAATAATGGAGGGGAAACCTGCTTTTATGAAATGATGCTTGGAAGTTTTTAATAACTAAGGTAGGTCTTGTTTTGCTTATTCATGATGAAATAAGAGAATATGCTTAAGGCTGCTATTTCTAAGCACTTTCTCCACATAATATTTTGCAGGAATAGATAGTCTTTCCAATAAATGAAAAATTAAATTAGAAATGATTGTCACTATATTTCTACCCATTTTAACATCTTGAGTTCCTAGAGATACATAAGAATTTTAATTCGGTAAATGGCAACTTGTATATCTAGTAAAGATAGCTTGGGATCAAACTTGCATGAGTAAAAAATTTAATAAAAGTATCCCTCTTTTTTATCTATATTTAATCAACAATCTTTTGGGGATATAAATTTAATAATAAATCAAAATTTCTAAATGTACATATTGCTCTCCAGGTTCCTACATCTTAACACACCCTCAAGTCCTCCTTGGTGTTCGCTCAGTATCTCCATCTCGGTAGAAGGACCACATCCATCCTGTAAGAGCACCAGGAGCCCAGGAGTCACCTTCCACACATTCCTATCCCCTCCATCTCAAACCCAAAGCCTTGCCAAAAGCTCTATCATTTCTTTCTTCTAAATATCTTAAATGTGTCCAGTTTCCTCTACCTTCCTATCATTGCCACCAAGAAGTTAGTTATTCTAGCCTTTATTCGTGACGTTGAAGCCACCATTTTTCCTCCCACTATAGAGTCATTGCATGTTTGTTAACTTTTCCTAGAAGCCCTTCACTCCCACTTTGTCTTGTTAAGCTAACTTACCCCATCATAGCTCTCAATCATCTTAATTTGGGGAAGTCTTGCCTGACCTCCATGATTAGGCCAAGTCTTCCTATTACATACTGCCTTGTGCTATGAAGCTTCTTTCAGCAGCTATCATGGTTTATTTATTCGCTCATCTTGCTAACACATAATTATCAGCTATGTGAAGGCAAGGCCCCTGTCCTCAGGCAGTTTATATTCTAGGATGAGGAAAGAGGCCATACCAAATGAGGACAGGTTGAAAGGAGACCCATGAAAGGAGACATGGTGGAGAATGGTTACACTTATTTGTGTGATTTGATGAACGCCTGTCTCTCACAGCAGACCATAAGTGCATAGACGTGGGACCGTCCCTTACTTTGGTAATGCTCATAGGCTCAGTCCCTCCCTATTTTACCCATTGCAACCACAAATTATCCTCCAAAACTAGCAAAAGGTCACTTCAAATAGAAAAAATGGTTTGCTTATATTTTTATAGCTAAAATTGTTCATGGACCCCTCTCAAATAAAGGAAGAATTCAGAGCATTAATCATTAAAAGGGACACTGCATCAGGTCTTGAATGGGAGTAGAAAAATATGAACACCGATTTAAGTGTTCAGGGATAAACAAGATGACCATGTAAAGGAAGTCTTGTTTCCCCCTCATTTGTATGCCTTTGCACAATGACAGCTACAAGATACACAGAGACACACAGGGAGAAGCAGAGGCTGTTCTAACATTTAGAACATTCTCTTTGGATTTTCAAATGTCATAATGCCAAAGAAAAACATAGGTTCTAAATCACATTAATTCTTTAAACTTTCCTCATTGAACACAGGGAAAAAAAACCCCTACTTTTATGTGTACAATTTTGGATTTTTATTACAGCAAAGATTTAAGGGGTGGGAGGTTGACATTTTTAGACCAGTGCAAAATAAACTTTTGAAACTCTAAGGTAACAACTTCTAACTAATCAAAATGTCAGATTCTTTTCTCTGATAAACGACAGTCTCCTGCTTAGAGTCGTTTAATTAAGTGGAAGCATGCTCTTTATGCCAGTGGATTTTCAAGAAGCTAAGAAGCAGTGAAATGACAACTCTACTGTTTACATTGGGATACATGTAGGCAACTCCATTCCTCCTAATCTGGGCAGCATGAGCCTTTCCACCAAGATGAAAATGTTTGCATTAAGCTAGTTTAAATAGGAAATCTCCTAGCATAATTATGTACTCGCAGTTCCTTAAAGTCATGGCTCAGTTAATCATTTGCTTTTAGAATGTTTTCCTCAAAGAACAGGGATATCCTTAATGATATATTTTTAATTTTCCAAAATATTCTCCCTTTTGCCTTTACACATTTTTTCATATCACATGTCTCTGAAACAATAAAAGAAGAATTAAGTGAGTGATTTGCTTCATATTTAACTTAAATAAGAAAAGCTCAGTAACAGAAAGATGTGTTTGCAGTTTTTTAATTCGTATGCAGGTCACCTCCTTTGCCAATGAGCAACTGTTTAATAATCGAGGGAATTCCAGGCTCCAAGCCATGGCTCTTTATTTTATGTAATAATGCATACAACCAAACACCAACCAATAAAACAAATGAATCTGAATATTCCCTCGGAGTTCATTGAATTTCCTTGATTGGGTATTAAAAACAATCAGTATTCAGTCAAAGAACTGACACACTTCTGGATATATCCCCATTTTAAAGATACCCTATTGGACACACTATACTTTCCTTTCCACATAATTCTGCCTTAGTCACCCTTAAAAGCTGGATGGTAACTACAGGAAGAATTAAAGATGGTCTTAGGCATCACAACAGAATTACTGTTGTAACACAAAGACTCTCCATACTAGAGAAATGTGTTTGCATTTGTGGTTTTTCTGATGCCTTCAAATGAATGTTCCTACGTCACAACTACATCTGTTTGGATGCTTTTTCCCCCTTGGGTAAATGAACAAAGGCACATGTTCTTAGACCTTGCCTGATGGAAATTAACAGTCTACTTTTATCCCTGCCTTGTATAGCTTTGAATTGCTCTATTTGTTTATGCTTTCTTTCATAACTTAATAGAGATCTAAATCATATCACTAACTTGGTACCTTAAGAACGCTCAGTTGGTAATTGGAAATAAAGGGTTAATCTCCTTCAGGGCCCTGAGAATGTTTACTTAAAATACGTTTTAAAGGAGAAGAGAGATTAAAGACATATGCCAGGATAGAAAGCTCCTGAAAGTTATGCCCCACTGATCAAGTATTTGCATTATTCACTGTATACATGAACTTACAGAATGTGATTGATTGAAGTACCTAGTGATGTTAAATTCAATTTATTCTTTTGGACTTACCTACAAAGTTTGATATATAAGACATAAATCTCTTCGGTTTCAATTTTTAATCATATTTCTGCATACACCTCAAAATCAGGGAGTCTAATATCATGCCAGTAGGCTAATGAATGGTAAAGCATAGAAATGGCTAAGAGAGAATTCCCATCAAATGTCAACCGAGTCACATAAATGAACAAATCCTCACTTGTTCATAAGCTGTACACAGTCTGAGAACTAAAAGTGAACCAACGGTTGCTCACAAGCCTGATTATGATAGCACAGTATTAAAATACAAACAGTAAAAAGTTACATGTACACATTTTTACAAAAAAAGAAATGAAAACAAAGGGTACTTACACTTTTGTTCCGAGAAAGCAAATCAGAAGTATTTCTTTGCATGGTGGTGTCTTAAGTAACTCAAACAGGCAATGGTTGTTTCCAACGTCACTGCTCTCACTGCAACAATTATCCACTCAAAAGCCAACTGGCATTCTGAAGAGAAAGGCAAGGAAATGTTTAATCAAGTGTATGATTAACATGTGTGCTTCGAAATACTGTCTTAGAGTAGGACAGTAACTCTTAAATCATTCATCAGAACAGGCTAAAATGATGCTGTGTTCAAAGCAGTAAAAGTGCACCCAAGCAACAGTTCCAAAACAGCTTTTGTTAAATGTTAGTTAGAGATTTCAAGTACCATCTGTTTTCTATTAAATATTCAAGCCTACATTTCTAGTGGCTGAAAAAAAATAGGTATGGTAGCCACAACCTGAAGTTATATGTATGTAATGAAAACACAGACTGTATTGGGTATTTGATAATTCTTGCTGGTACAGCTAGGGACCCCTCAGATTTCCACCAATGGATGGAAGGTAGCTTTGTCCACTGTCGGAGGACTCTTGTCTACATCTGAGAGCCCTCTGACCACTACATCATGGCCTCCTGGCTTATTAGCAATAACCCACAGTACAGTGAGCCATCCCAGTGGCTCTTAAGTAAATTTAGGGAGTTCTCTACCATTTTGACTCAAAGAGATTATAAGGAACGATTTGGAGGAAGTGCTTACCTAGTTAAGCAATAACTAATTTGCAATGAATATTCCAGAGCAGTTGCCACTTGAATGACACACTAGCCTCATAACCTAACCTACACTTTACACTAGACACGAAGAAGGAAATTCTCTGTTCTGATTGGGAAGAAAAAGCAAATAGAATAACCATGGTGCTGTATTCATTCTGATATTCAGCTATATTTGAACATGACTTACAAATTCATAGGGTATATTTGCAAGTGGGTTGAGGTGCCTTTTAGGAAAGAACTCACTCTAAGGCAGTGGTCGGCAAAATGCCACGTGCGGGCGCGCACGTACAGTGCGATTGAAACTTTGTGGCCCATGCGCAGAAGTCGGTATTTTGTGGAAGAGCCACACTTAAGGGGCCAAAGAGCCACATGTGGCTCGCGAGCCGCAGTTTGCTGACCACAGCTCTAAGGGAACATGCCTAACCAAAACTCTGACCTTCTAGATGTGGGCAGGTTCTATAAGGGCAGACTGATTCTAACAACAGCATGTATTCTACCATTTTGGGTTTCTTCTAAGCATCTCAAAAGATTTGTGTCTGAGGTTTATGGAAATGAATAACAGCGATCAAGGTCTGAAGGAGTTTGTTTTGGTAAAATGGTTGAAAAATATCAAAGTGCAGAGCAGTGTGAATTATATAATAATTCAAAAAATAAACAAAATGAAGTGACTGTATGTATTTTTAAAAGCATACACACCAAAAGGAGGGAGGACTCCTTGGAACACAGAACCTCTGTGGGCCCCTGGAGGAGGCCAGCCCTCAACTGCGGGAGGACCCAATGGTTCCCCACGCCAGTGGGAAGGAGCACCAAGCTCTCCAGCAATCAGCAGTGGCACATTCTCAAGGATCAAAGATTTGTTTGGAACAGGAAATCAGTCCTCAAGACTTATAAAAATAAAAGGGCGATATTTTTTAACAAGGCCAGAGACCCCACAATAGCAAGGTAGAGCTAGAATTAGAGAAATAGAGTTTATTATTGCTAAGACTATGCCTAGACACCTAAGAGTATGCTTAGATGCAATGCCCTTAAGGGCAGTGAGGAACAACGTTTTCTTCTGGGGTCAATGAAAATGCTTACCTGAAGTTAGAGAACAATGCATAGTGAGTATGAGTTCCTAGGATACATATGGTTCTTTGAGTGCATATGGATTTTTAAGGGTGTAGGGCTTACTCCTGGGACCCTAACTGACACATTATTCATCTGTGGAAAGAGCTGACCCACAAATACAAAGTTCTCAGCTAGTATACCTCCAGGAATTTAGTCATCTTTACTGATTAGTTCCAATGCCAAGCATTTTATTAGCTCTCAGAAAATGTAAAATTATGTTACTCACCTAGAGCAATTTAAGAAGTGGGCAGAAATAATATAAACTGTGAACTAACTAAATATTCCATACCTGAGGAGGAGGGGATAAAATCTAAATGCTGTAGAAAGCTTACATACTACCAAAGAAAAACTCATTCAAAATATCTCATCACCCATTTAGTATTTAATGAGTACCCTTGGGGGCAACCATGGAAAGGCTGGTTAGAGATGCAATGGTTTTGAGTTAACAAGTGAAATCAGACAAATTATGGATTTGACCTGAGGCTTTCCTAAGTTAATCATATTTTTAACAAATTTATCTTGACATCATTTAAAGACCATCATTAATAGATAATTTCCTATAGGAATTTGTAACATAAAGAAATTGAAAAAGGCAAATGGATTTAATTGAAAAATGAGAGCTGATGGGGTGGCCCTTCTCAGCCTTTATAACTTCCTAGGAGGTACCAGGGCCTCACTATAACAGTGTGGACCTTGGAACCAAATAGGTTAGAACGACAGCTCTTTAATTGCATTCTGTGTAGCTTTAGGTAAGTTACTTAACCTCTCTGAGCTTTCTCCAGACCTGCAAAAGGGAGATGATAATACTCATGCTGTTGCTTGCCGCGTTTAAATGAGTTTTAATGTGTATAAAGTTGTGTCATCACCATCCTTCATTACTACCTTTTTCTTCTGTCAAATGGCAAGCAACGACCACCATCCATTCTTATTGTTTCCTAAAAGTGCCAAACTCCCTCAAATAAGACAAACTTAGGCAGATGCACTTTCATAAGTGCCAAACTCCATCAAATAAAAAACTTAGGCAAATGTACTTTCATTTTTTAAAAATTTATTTATTGACTTGCAAGAGAGAAAGAGGAAGGGAGCGAGAAACTTCAATTGTTGTTGCATTAGGCATTCAGTTGATTCTTGTATGTGCCCTGAACTGGAACTCGAACCCACAACCTTGGCATGCTGGGCTGATGCTCTAACAGCAAATATACTTTCGACTACACAATAAGGAACAATGTGTCCGCTAGGGTCCCAGGAGTAATAAGACACTACACTCATATTAGGGTCATTAACGGAGGGCTTAGTAAAGAGACTATTAAAGAAGATGTGAGTAGAGAAGTGGAACCCACCGAGGATGGTGCAGTTCTTGGACAGCTGATAATGCAGTTCTTACCCCTCCAAGCTGTAGGGACAAGGAGAGGGATGGGCCACCAATACCTAAGAGCAGAGGGTCATAGAGGGAGTGAACTGCCTTGAAAATGGAGATTATTCTCTGGGACACAGCCTTGGGGGACTCTGAAAGGAAGGAGATGAACATGATCTCATTCTGCTGCCTCCTTCTGATCTCCTGCTGGGACTCCCCACTGCAAAAATGCAACAGAGCTTCAGCCTCCGAGGACAGAAAGCCTCCCGGGGCAGGGCAGGAAGGAGAGTGGAGCGGGAGGGGACCTAGAAGAAGTGCCACACACATTTGACCTGATTTCTCTGGAGAGGACTGCACTTTTCTGCTATCTCAGTTCATCATAAGAAAAATATCTATTATTTATCCTTAATCCTCACAGTAACCCTGTGAGGTAGATATCGTTACTCTATTACCCAATTGTGAAAAAGGGGGAAATCAGCTCCAACAAGTTAACTAAATTGCCCAGTAAATAGCAGAGCCAAGATTCAAACTCTATTTGTCTGGCTTCAAAGTCCATGTTTTTTCTACCCTGCCACAGTGCTTAGCTGCCAATATCACGAACCAGTGCATTTTAATTATCAACAAGTGGTAACCTCTGCAAATATCAAAGTTGTGCCTAAGCCAAGGAATGTTTGATTTAAAAGGTTTACTTTCCTCAGGGGGAAGGGAGGGGAGGGTGGGGGTAAGGGAGAGAGATCAATCAAAGGACTTTTGTGCATGCATATAAGCCTAACCAATGGACACAGAAACCAGGGGGGTGAGGCATGGGGGGTGGTGAGGGGCCATGGGGGGGATAAGGACACATATGTAATACCTTAATCAATAAAGAAAAATAAAACAATAAAACAATAAAAGGTTTACTTTCAGGAAGGCAGTCCTACAAATTCCTCCCTCAGCAAAGAGGATGCTGTAAGGCCACAGAAATGCATTCTTCCTCCAGGTGCACTATAAAGAAACCAGGTGAGAGAACACTCACAAATGCAATTTCATTACTACAGGAATTTGCACATAAAAGTTAATTGGGGAGAAGTAGAGTCAGCTCCTGCAGAGGGAACACTTCAGAAATAAAAATGAACAGAGCCGCTGGGTGCAGAAACATTCTGAGAAGAAACCTGAGCTAGAGCACCTGAACAAATCTTGCTGCTGTGATGAAAGGATAAGGGAGTTAAGACAGGTTCTTTCCCAGAGATTAAGGATTTATATAATGGAAAAAGCCCTGGACTGGGCATCAGAAGAAATAAGTTCTACTTTCATCCCAGGGTCATATGCACAAGCTGTATGGTATTAGAAAACTCTTCTTTTTCTTTCTCTGCCATTTGCTTGCTTCTCTGTAGACTGGAGATAAGCCCACCTCACAGGGTTGTTATAAGGATTCATTAGGTGATATCTCAGAAAGTGAAGGGACAGCCTTCACAGGGCACCCTGGGGGAAAGACCATAGGAAACCTCTGCGGTCACCATTAGATCTGGATCAAGAGTCTTTTTTTATTTCTTTATTGATTAAGTTATTACGTATGTGTCCTTATCCCCACATTACCCCCCCCCCCACACACACACACACACACTCATGTCCTCACACCCCTGGTGTCTGTGTCCATTGGTTAGGCCTATATGCATGCATAGAAGTCCTTTGGTTGATCTCTCCGCCTTACCCTCACCCTTCCCTACCTTCCCTCTGAGGTTTAATGCTCTGGTCGATGTTTCTCTGTCTCTGGATCTGTTTTGTTCATCAGTCTATGTTGTTCATTATATTCCATAAATGAATGAGATCATGTGATATTTATCTTTCTCTGACTGGCTTATTTTGCTTAGCATAATGCTCTCCAGTTCCGTCCACGCTGTTGCAAATGGTAAGAACTCCTTCTTTTTTACTGCAGCGTAGTATTCCATTGCGTAGATGTACCACAGTTTTTTAGTCCACTCATCTACTGATGGGCACTAAGCTGTTTCCAAATCTTAGCTATGGTGAATTGTGCTGCTATGAACATAGGGGTGCATATATCCTTTCTAATTGGTGTTTCTAGTTTCTTGGGATATATTCCTAGAAGTGGGAGAATATTATTGACTATATACCCATTTTATATATTGCTTATCAGCTTCATAATAACATGTCTCTGGAAAGGAATTTGATAATAAGTACAAAACTATAATGGTGTTATATGTTTTATATAGTAATTCAGAAAGTAACTTGAAGTACAGAAAGTGCTTTATATTCAAAGGTATTCTTAGCAATGCAACTTATAAAAATGAAAATTTGGAAATATTTTAGATGTCCAACAAGTTAACTAAATAGCCTAGTAAATAGCAGAGCCAAGATTTAGCTAAGGAAATAGTTAACTAAAATATGAGAAACCTCATGATGTATTATGCACTTAAAAATAATATACTATTTTTATTAATATACTATATTTATTAATATAATATATAATAAAATATATTATATTTTAATGATATGAGAAAATGCTTCTGCTATAATGTGAAAAAATAAAATTAATGTGGTATGGATAATATTATCTTATAAAAATTATATAGAGAGAAAAGACTGGAAATAAATATAGGAAAATATTCGTAGTTGTATTTAGATACATTATGAGGGGTTTTGTTCTTCCTTCCACATTCTTTGGCTTCTTAAATTCTCAGCATTTGGGAAAACAAAATACTTAAAAATCAGTAAAGGAAAGTAATTGAGTGAATATAAAACAAGTCATTACTATCTCTTTCTACTTCAGAGTATCCTTTAAGTGCTAAGCTTTTGTTGGTATGATTTTTCCAGGAGGTTGTTGCATTGTCCATTCAGTGGAGTGTCCAACTTCGCTATTTCATACATAGTGTTTGGCTTTGCCTTTTGGGACTCTACTGAATGGGAGAAGGGCTTAGCTCGAAAGGATGGCCAAAAACTAAGTTCTCTCTTGCTAACCCTGCTATTCTATCCTCGTCTCCCACCGTAACCCCCGTAATGGTTACTAGCCAAATAAAATCTTCAGACTCTTCTTCACCTAGAAATTCAAACAGTTATTGAGGTCCCCCTATGCTAGTTTCCAGAAATGCAAAACACATAGAACTCAGATCAACACAAATAATGAACTGAAACAGCAAACAAGAGATTTGAGTTGTGCAGGACAAACAGGAACTCAATCCATAAAATATTTCCATGTGTTTTATAGAGAAAAAATGAAATGGGGAGGATATGTCTGTCACAATTTGCAACAGAAAAATTCATAAAATGAATTAATAATTGCTTTCTTTATCTAGGTTTACCTTCAATAAGCTTTGAACTGTTCGAGCCTCTTCTCTATGTCTTCCTTAACATTGAATCAAAAATTGTACCTCAGCTTCCTGTCTCACCCCATCTCACTTTTTCTTACCTCCTTGAGAGGATGAAGGAATTTCTCCTGAGAGGATGAAGTATTTTTCTACCCATGTTCAGTCGTGTCTTCTACTTACTATCTTCCCTCCCCCTATCTGCTCTATCTTTCTGGCTCCTTCCTCTCATACTCTCACTACTGTCTCCATAATGTCTCCTCTTGTAAAAAAATTATATTCTCTCCACTCCAAATATCATTCCCTCCATAATCAAGTTATTTGAAAGTATTGTCTATTGCTTTCTCCACCTCCTTACTCCTACCCTCTATCCATCAATCCATTGCAACCTGGTTTTGCTCTTTCTACAACTTCTTTCTAAAAATTCTTGACCGTCATATTGCCAAATATAACAAACTCTTCACAAATTCTTTTAATAGACTTTACAATTATAATATTGGAAATGTTTTTTCTAGAAACTCTCTCCTCCCTTGTCTTCTGTGATATCACTCTCTGCTGGTTCAGATTGCTTAACTTCTTTCTACTCTATGGGGATCTTCTTGTGTTCTCTCCTTAAATGTGAATAAAACCACTGCTCTTACTCTTCTTCTCAAACATGACTGCATACCAAAGTTACCTAGGGAATTCTATAAAAATCAGATTTCTGACCCTCCACTAATGAATCAGAATTTCCAGGAGAGTTCCAGAGGAATCTGTTTTTCATCAGTTCTCTAGGTAATACTCATGAAGCTTACAGAGCACCATATTATTGATTGGCACTTGAAAATCTCTGCTCTACATTATATCCCTGGGCAATCCATTAGTGTTCATTGTTTGATCTGCTAAATGTTTGCTAATAATACATATAGGTATGCAAATAATGTATATGTATATATCATACTTGATTTCTCCTGAGCTTTCAAATTTTTGCATTCAGAAGCCTGCCAGAGATCTCCACTTAGAAGACCCACAAGTATCTCAAATACAACCTGTCCATATATGAACTCAACATTTTTTCTTTCTTCACTAGTAAATATGTTCCTTCTCTTATTCTCTCTTTCTCAGTTAATGGTACCAACATCCACCCAAACCAAAATCCTGAGACTCTCCAACTCCCTGATTACCCATACCCAGTCAGTGATCACATCCTGCTATAGGAAATATTTCTCAGCTTCATCTTCTCTTTGCAAGTATACTGCCAATACCCTTTTTCAGACTTTTACCTACCTATTTCAGGTACCTCCTAATAGGAACCTCCTGTCCTCATTACTGCCTATTTATCCTTCTATAATTTGTATTTTCCTCATTTGCTATACTGAACCCCATGCTGTTTCCCACATCTAAGTCCTTGTTCTTTATTGTTTCTTTCTCTTCCTCTTCCTCAGATCCACTTCCTCCATCTTCACTTACCTACTCCTACTTCAACACTCAGCTGAGATGTCATCTCCTCCTGAGTTTCTTGATTCTCCCAATATCCTCAGCCCAACCCCCTTTGCAAGCCTGAACCAAAGTCTTTCTATAATGCCTTCTGAATGCTCCCAACAGTGTATTTGTCAAATATACTGAAATGTTCTGTATCTCACTGCCACTGCTACCCTGGACTCTAAGACCCTTGAGAGAAGAAAACATTTTACGTGTATATATATATAATCACAATGTAACATATGCTCAATAAATTTTTACTGAATTCTGCCAAATTGAACTGCTTCCCTTGACTAGAATTACGAGAAGGAAAGCACATTTTGTCTCTAGACTAAAAAGAATCAAATATTTTTCTTTGTAGCTTATACTCATACAAAACCATCAGTCTATTCCCTTCTCCTCCCCCAGAATGATAACAGCAGTCCCTCTTACTCACTCAATAGACATTTACTAGGCACTTGTGGTAAGCAATGAACTGTGCTAGGGTCCAGGGATGAAAAGATAAATATGATAAAATCTCTCTCTACAAGTAGCTCATAGACTAGTGGGGGAGAAAGACAAATAGCACAACGCACCAAGTGCTGTGACAGAGGCTCAGAATAGCTGGTGTGGGACCCAGAGGAGGCAGAAAGTGATTCATACACCTAATGGCTTCAAAGCCTATTCTGAGTTATTCCGCTCTTGCGAACACTTTGCTTTAAGTTGTTCAAATGCCATTTCATGTATTGATGTTGTTTCCCAAGTAGAGGGAAAAGAACACGAAAGTAGGGACTAACAGTTCCTTTCATCTTGTTTGCACATCTGGTCAGACCTCTGTGCCTGCAGAAGAGGTGGTCATAGAAGTCCACACCCACAAAGTGTTTCGTAATGTCGTTAAATGAATAATATGCAGGTGATCACACTTATATAAGAGAACATAAGCCCCTTTTGATGTCAGTACAAATTTATTATGAAATAACTGACATTTTCAAAAATAAACTACATCATTTGGCTCCCAGGTAGGCCAATTCTTCAGTTCCAAGGGTATGGAAATGCCAAAATACCCTCTCTTTCAACGCTCTCCTTGACCAGTATTTCAAAATGGTCAAGCTGAGTCATTTAGCAGCAAATAAATTACATTTCTTTCTAAAATTCCATGCTTTGTAACTTTTCCCCCACCTGAAATAATTGCAGCTCTCCACAACACAACTCTTCACCCAAATAAAAGGTCAGGGACTTTCCATTTCATCTCTCACAAATGAGAATACTCCGCTCTGGTTTGAGTTTCCTGCTGCAGCAAGAACAGTTACAACAGAAGCTTCTTTTCAACGACTTTCCTCACCATATCCTCCCACGGCCGCATTATGGTGCCCTTCCAGGCCAGGGCAGTGGGAGGTGACAGGAGCAGTTTTGTCCTGTGAATCATAGGCCAGCGTGGTGCATAGTCTGCTGGCCTGAGGCTCAAGATGGAAGGAGCCTCCTATGGGATGTGTCATCGCCTGCTAAGTTATAATACATTCATTGAGAGCCTCAGGACAAAACCCCGAGTCACCATGAGGGAAAACAAACTGATGGCAAGACAAACCCCACAAAATCTCTGGTTTAAACAGCTCACTACCTACAAAACCTCCAGGTTGGCGTTCACTGAAGCATTGTGGCTTTTTTTCTTTTTCAATACTTCTCCCCCCCATATGGGATTAAAGTCTTCCATTTGAGTACTTTTAAATGTGAGAAGTGTTTAAATGGCATTATCACTGAAGGCTATGGGATGTAGGCACAAAATGTAATTTAAAAATCAGGCATTACAAAGCATAATCAGTACTTTCCATCATGAGGTGAGCTCAGTTCTAAATATGAACCATTCTAGACCGAGCCGGTTTGGCTCAATGGATAGAGCATCGGTCTGCAGACCAAAGGGTCCTGCATTAGATTCTGGTCAAGGGCATGTACCTTGGTTGCAGGCTCCTTCCCAGCCCAGGCCATGGTCGGTGCTCAGGAAGGAGGCACCCAACTGATGTGTTTCTCTCACATGGATGTTTATCTCTGTCTTTTCCTCTCTCTTCCACTCTCTCTAAAAATCAATGGGAAAATATCCTCGAGTATAGATTAACAAAAAAATAAAATGTGAACCATTCTACCTCCCTAGTTAAACAAACAAACAGAAAGCATTATGTAGATGATAGATAGATAGATAGATAGATAGATAGATAGATAGATAGATAGATGAATAGATAGATAAGAGAGACACAGACAGAAAAAAAAGGAGCTGGGGATGGGGAGAGGGACATATATCCATATCATAGATTCTGAATTCTATTATGTACCTCTTCTTAGTCTAAGCTCTAGAAGCAAAACTATCATTTCTTTTTTTTTTTTTTTTTATGAGGAATTAAACATTTAATAAGACACAATGACTGCCAACATAAAGTTGATAAAGTGGTAGGGAGCAAAAATAAGTATTTACACATACACACAAAGATACATCCCCACACAAATATAAACAAAAAGATAGATTCCACAAAAGGGTAGTAAACATCTACAATAATAAAAGCGTAATATGCTAATTAGACCGGACATCCTTTTGGACGACCTTCAGGACAAAGCCAGGGCTGCAAGGAAAGCCAGGATCCAGGGTGCCTGCTGGCGGCCGGAGGGAAGCCCAGGTCCTGGGTGCCAGAGGGAAGCTGATGCTGGCAGCCAGGGGAAGGAAGACCTACTCTTGCATGAATTTCATGCATTGGGCCTCTAGTAATACCATAAAATTATAGAAGAGTAATCACAATTACACAGCTGAGGAATTATGCCTAGAATATAAATTATGAGCAGACACTAATTGTTCATATCATTTTTTAAAACTTTAAAATTTTAGAATAAATTTAGATTTATAGAGAAGTTGCCAAAATAATACAGAGACTTCCTGTATACCCAGCTTCCCCTAATGCAGTGGTTCTCAACCTTCTGGCCCTTTAAATACAGTTCCTCATGTTGTGACACAACCATAAAATTATTTTCGTTGCTACTTCATAACTGTAATTTTGCTACTGTTATGAATTGTAATGTAAATATCTGATATGCAGGATGGTCTTAGGGGACCCCTGTGAAAGGGTTGTTTGACTGCCAATGGGGTCGTGACCCACAGGTTGAGAACCGCTGCCCTCATGTCAATATCTTTTATCCTATTGGTATATTTGTAAAAACTAAGAAAAATGCCCTTTACTAAACCAAAACTTTATGTGGATTTCACTGGTTTTCCACTAATGTGTTTTTTTCTGTTCCAGGATTCAATCCCAAATACATCATATTTGGGATATAAGTAATTTTAATTCATAACTTCTAAACTCAGTTATAATTCTTGATAGAGGTTGTATATTAAGATAAAGTTTGCTTCTAGACTCCAAAATGCCTCATGTTTCAAATTCTTTTTTTTTGTTTTTTTTTTGGAAGCAAAACTATCATTTCTAAGTTATTATGAGCCAGATCCTTTCAGATGTCCCTTTTTAAACCAGCACACCCCTTTGTTCTTTAGTTGCTTTCATTCATCAATTAGCAATAAATTCTGCTTTTAATCTTATTGCAAAATTTACATTGTGAACAGCCCCCTTAAGAAAAATTACAACTGAATTTTTTAAGACCTAGTAATACTATTGTTTTCATTATATAGGATACAATGAGAAGTTGGGGGAAAATAAGCCAGTTACAGATAAAAGAGACTAGGGCAGTTGGCAAGGCATCATGCAGATCTTACTTAAGGCATGTGTGTGAAAGTTTTTCTAATGGGTTTTCAATAGAACAACTTTTATCCTAGCATCAAGTAACTCAGTACCCTCAAGCTATCATTTCTTCCTGATTAACAATTGCTACCCAAGGAGTCACTGCTTGCTGACTATATCAACAGAAGAAAAACAAGGCATAAAATGAAAAAGTTCAATGTTAATTAAAAGAAACATAAACAAGGACATTAACACAACCAAGAAACCAAAGACCAGAAGTGAAAACCCAAACCTATCAGTGCTCTGCTTCGTAGGAAATGACAACCTATTAGCATCTGTCAAGGGAATGAGCCCACTGTGGTGGAGTCATTAACACACACAGAGTAAAAATGCACATGTCTCTTAGTTTTAGTTGGAGCCAAGGACCAAACGATTAATCAAGTGTAAGAAGCAGTTGTTCTTCTATGTTAAAATTAAAACGAAAGCAGAAAAGAAGCTGGACAACAAATGTAGATATTTTTTCCTGTTCAGGCTTTTTACTATTTACAATTTTATTATGGCATTAAAGGTAACAAAGTCAAGACCTATTAAGAAGTAGTTATAAGATTCTCCTGCCATGCAAGAGTCATTTTCAATGTATTCTTTCTCTTTCATAGTCAAGGTATATTAGGGAGACAGAATCACACCAACTCCTTCAGCTGAGTACCTTTTTATTTAAAATATTTTCAACCTTTTGTAGTTCATCCCATTTTAAAGAAGAAATTTTAAGATATTATCTGAAGAAGAAGAATTTATATTAGAAATGTTTGTTTGGAGAAGAAAAGAAAAAAAAGCAAAGTGAATTAGTAGAATATTAGAATTTTGGAATTAGTCATACCTGGATTTAAATTCTGTTTTGGCCACTTTCAGATTTGGTGGCCCTGAGGAAGTTATGTAAGCCTTTTGAATGTCAAGTTCATGGGCCATATAACAATTGAAACTCACACTACAGGGCTACAGTGCAGACTAAATGATGGGCTGACGGTCAGCATAAACTAAGCACCACACCTGGATCAAAGAAGGTGTCCCTTCAATGCTAGATTTTATTTTTACTTTGTTTACCCTGTACTCTAATAAGCAAGCACTGGGTTTTTAGGAGACTTGGATTTTACTAATGCTACAAAACTATTTCATTTAAAAAATGGACTCTTCCCCCTTGTGCACTGTTGGTAGGAATGCTGATTTTTGCAGCCACTATGGAAAACAGTGTGGAGATTGCTCAAAAAACTAAAGATGAAACTGTTTTATGACCCAGCAATTCTGCTTCTGGGTATATATTCAAAGAAATCCAAAACACGAATTCAAAAGCTTATATGCACCCTTATGTTCACTGCAGCATTATTTATAATAGACAAGATATGGAAGCAACCTAAGTGTGAGTCAATAGATGAGAGGGTAAAAAAAGCTGTGATACATATATACAATGGAATATTACTCATCCATAAAAAAATGAAATCTACCATTTATGACAGTATGGATGAATCTAAAGGGTTAAGTGAAATTATGCTAAATGAAATAAGTCAGACACAGAAAGACAAATACCATATGATTTCACTTATATGTGGAATCTAAAGGACAAAATTAATGAACGAAAAAAATAGAAACAGACTCATACATGCAAAGAAGAAAGTGATGGTTGCCAGAGAAGAGGGGCGCTAGGAGACTGGGTAGAAAAGGTGAAGGGATGAAAATATAAAAATTGGTAGTTACAAAATAGTTGCAGGGTTGTAAAGTACAGCATAGGGAATATAGTCAATAACACTGTAATAATTATGTATGGTTATAGGTACATACTGGAAGTATGGGGAGGGGGAG
This sequence comes from Myotis myotis, assembly GCF_014108235.1. Classification (NCBI taxonomy): domain Eukaryota; kingdom Metazoa; phylum Chordata; class Mammalia; order Chiroptera; family Vespertilionidae; genus Myotis; species Myotis myotis. The sequence goes on from NW_023416357.1 coordinate 30,993,639, forward strand.
ACACTTTGTAAAATATATGATTGTCTAACCATTATGCTGAAACTAATCTATATATATGAAAGCCTAAGTGACTGTTATGACCAGATGGCTGGTCAACTGGACAACTGGTCGATATGACAATGCACTAACCACCTGGGGGCAGATGCTCAATGCAGGAGCTGCCTCCTGGCGGTCAGTGCACTCCCACAGCCAACTTCCTGCAGCCGGCCAACATCCTACAGCCCCTCACCTCCCCCCACCCCTGGCCAGCCAGGCTGATCAGCCCTGATTGGCCTCATCTCTGGCCAGGCCGAGGGCCCCCACCCATGCATGAATTCATGCACCGGGCCTCTAGTACAAAAACTATTGAATGTAACCTGTAATTGAAAAATACATTTTTTCTAAAAATGAACTCTTCCCAGGATTATTATTCTGCATTTGCTCTGGCACAGAATGAGAGGAGCCTGTCCTAATTGTCAGGACACTCAAGTGCAGTACAAGATTTAATCTTTAGTTTCTGTGTCCAGGCATAAGCTCTTCCATGGCCTTCTGTAAGGTCAAATGAATGTTTCAAACCTTACATCCAGGGGTTTGAAATTCTTTTCACCTTGATGCTTCCTTCTTCAAGTACACATTGAATGAGCTTCATCATGAAACAACACTTTTCCAGCAAGAAGTTAATTGTCATACTCACTCTCAGTTGCTAGCACTAAGCAACTACAACATTTTTCAGCAAATCTTACAGGCCCTGAGTATAGAGAAAGGACAAGCAAAGAATCTTGACACACAGAAGAAAATTCACCTCAGTTCACCATGATCCCCATGATTACTCAAAAGCTGCTCAGAGCTTGATTGCTCTAATCGAAGCTGGTGCTGAATCGCTGCCATTCATGAGGTACCCATCTGGCACCTGAAATTAGATTTTCTTTCCTCTTTATTCATAATGATGATGAGGGATAGAGGCACATAACAGCAAAACCCTTAAAGATTGCATTTCTAACAGATTAATTTCTTAGTGAAAATGGAAAATGGCAGTTTCTTCTCTAAGGATCTTACGATCTTTTATCACCTAATGGTTTATTAGCTCAATTTTTCAAAATGGCAATGACACCTGAAAAGCTGGAGTTTCATCTTTAAAAATCTCTTTAATTCACTGAAAAAGTAATATAAACTAAAGCATATATGCCGGAAGCCGGTCCATCCTTGCTGCTTGACACAGTCGCTGCAGGAAAGAAACATCTGCACAGCATATGTTTCAAGGGACCTGGCATATATAGCATACTGTTCTTAATATGTTTGCTCCCCTTAGCGCTGTGTGTTTTAACCAAGGTCACCTCTCCAAGAAAGGTTGTTTCCCCAGGTAGGAATTTTTCCCTGAAGTCAGGGAGGGGATGCCTCTCCTAGAAAGGTTGTTTTCCCAGGTAGGAATTTTTCCCTGAAGTCAGGGAGGGGATGAAACTCCTTAACTAAGTGCCAGGCGGGTAGTTAATCACTACAAACAATCATGCTTAAGCTACATAATCTTTACTCCCTGGAATGGAGATAAGAAACGCCCTAACCTTTGTAATAGAAATTGACAGGATTAAAATCAACTGGTATAAATACGGATGTAACAAGACAATAAACAGCAGAACTTCACTGGAGATCCAGACCAGAACTTGGCTGGAGATCCTGGCTAGAGATCCTGGCTAGGCTGCTGATCAACTGAACGCTGTCTCCGTGTCCTTCCTTCTTCGCCGACTCCGTCTACACCTTTGGGGACCCCTGGACCTGCTGGGGTTGGACTCCGGCATCTGGCGCCCGAACAGGGTTCCCTTAGGTAAGTCTCCCCGTATTTGGGACGGATAGGACTGCACCGTAGGGTGCTTCAGACCCCCCCTATAGAGGATAAGTAGGGTAAGCGGGTAGTTAGTACAGAACTTAGATTGACAAGATGGGTCATACTGAGTCTAAAGAAAAAAGACTCTGTATTAATCTTTTAACGCATATGCTTGCTAGCAGAGGAGTTAAGGTTACTCCCAGTCAGACAGAAAGTTTTATAGAAGACGTATGTGAATGGCTTCCTGAGGATGGAACTGTTAATTTAGAAACTTGGACTAAAGTAGGAGAGCAATTAAAGAACTATTACAGCTACCATGGATCTGAGAAGGTCCCGGCAGTTACCTCTTCTCTCTGGAATTCAATTTGTGAAACCTTGGCACCAGAGGCAAAAACGGTTGAACTTTCTCAAAATTTAAATAGTCCCTCGGCTCCACCCAGAGAGGATACATCATCATTGTCTCCAGCTCAATCTAAAAGCAATTTAGCTATGCCTAGTGATCGGGAGGAGAATAAATATCATAAACATGACCATTGGTCCTTTCCAGTCAGTAGAGAGGAGAATGGCCCTCCCATTCAAAACAGGCTCCCCAAATTAGAAAGGAAGCCTAAACCAGGTCCTGTGGCTCCTATGAGCTCCATGTCTAAATTTCAAAGGGCCATAAGAGAAGCTGAAGCTAATGGAGATCTTGAATTCTCACTCTGCTTCCCAGTTACATATGAGAATGAGTCTGGTGGGAATAGAAACCCCACCTTGGAGCCTATACCTTACAAAGTACTTAAAGAATTAAAATTGGCCTGCTCTGAATATGGACCTCTAGCTCCTTACACACAAACCTTGGTAGAAACCCTAGCCAGTAAATGGATGACTCCTTATGATTGGTCACAGGTTTGTAAATCCTGTCTCTCAGGAGGCGATTACTTATTATGGAAAACTGAATATGAAGATCTTGCTAAGAAAGCTGTAGCCACTAGCGAAAAAACCAGAAAAGGAATAACCCTAGACATGATATTAGGAGAAGGTGATTTTAACACGGCTGAGGAGCAAATGAATATGCCCACAGAGGCACTTACCAAAGTAACCAGTTGTGCAGTAAGTGCCTGGAAATCCCTACCTTATACGGCAGGAGAAACAACCACCCTTACAGAGGTTAAACAGAAGGTCGAGGAACCATATCAGGATTTCCTTTCTCGCCTCATGCAGGCAGTCAAGAGAGTAATCAATAACAAAGAGGCAGCCGATATCCTAATCAAACAACTGGCTTTTGAAAATGCTAATAATACCTGTCAGGCTTTATTAAGGCCGATTCGCAGAACAGGAACTATAAATGATTTTATAAAACAGTGTGCTGATGTAAGTCCAGCATTTATACAGGGTGTAGCTATAGCTGCAGCTCTCAAAGGGGAGACATACCCTCAATATGTACAGGCTATAGGACAAGCCAGCAATACTACAGGTAATAAAAGAAATATGAACTGCTACTCTTGTGGCTTATCTGGGCACTTTAGCAGAGAATGCCCAAATAAAAATAATAATACTCAGGCCAGATGGCAAGCTCCTCGACAGCCTGGAAATACATTAGGGAATAATATTAATCCTCCAAAAACCGTTTGTCCCCGATGTCAGAAAGGATTCCATTGGGCAAAGGAATGTAGATCAAAATACCATAAAAATGGTCGGCCTTTAAACTCTACAAATAGCTCCCAAGGAGGTTATATCCCATCACCTCAATCGGGAAACTTGAGAAGGGGCCAGCCCCAGGCCCCTGCAATAATAGGGGCATCAACCTTCAACCCCTTTGCAAATTTCGATCAGTCAGTGACCTCTTCAGGGCAACCCCAGGCAGTGCAGGATTGGACCTCCACTCAACCACCCATGCAGTACTAACCCCAGACTCGCCAGTAGCAGCCATTCCTACAGGAGTGTCTGGGCCACTGCCTGAGGGAACTGTAGGTTTAATATTAGGACGGTGCTCCACCTCGTTACAGGGGATCTTAGTCATCCCAGGAGTTGTTGATGCAGACTACACAGGAGAAATACAGATTTTACTTTCCCCACCCACCACAACTATACAGATTCAGCCCAACCAGAGAATTGCCCAATTAATCCTGTTACCAATACATAAAATAGGGACAGCTGTTACCCAGGAAGCTAGAGGGGCCGGAGGCTTTGGATCTAGTGATGCAGCATTTTGGATACAAGAAATCCATGCTACTAGACCTACAAAAATTTTACAAATTCAGGGAAAACCAATTGAAGGTCTGTTGGATACAGGAGCAGATGTTTCCTGCATAGCAGGGAAGGATTGGCCCTCTTCATGGCCCACGCACACCACCTCCACTTCCCTAGTAGGACTAGGCAAGGCATCTAATGTGAAAAAGAGTTCTCAGATTTTAACTTGGGCTGATGAAGATCAACATTCAGGAACGTTCTGTCCCTATGTAATTACGACTATCCCCTTTACATTATGGGGAAGAGATATCTTGTCTCAAATGGGAGTTGTATTATATAGCCCCAGTGATAGAGTAACATCACAGATGCTAGACACGAGATTTAATCCAGGAAAGCGATTAGGAAAGGAAAGTAATACCTCACACTCCTCGACAGGATCTGTAATTGGGGCCATTGCCCTTAGGACTGCTGATCCCATAGTCTGGAAATCGTCACAACCAGTATGGGTTGAGCAATGGCCCTTAACATCTGAGAAAATATCAGCAGCCCGACAATTAATTGATCAGCAATTAGCAGAGGGACATATAGAGCCATCAAATAGTCCCTGGAACACACCCATATTTGTAATAAGAAAGAAATCAGGCAAGTGGAGACTTTTGCAAGATCTAAGAGCCATAAATGCCACCATGGAAGATATGGGCTCCTTACAACCTGGATTGCCCTCCCCTGTGGCAATTCCACAGGAGTATTGTGTTGTTGTTATTGATTTACAGGATTGTTTTTTCACTATACCTCTTCACCCAGCTGATTGTCAAAGATTCGCATTCAGCATACCATCAGAAAACTTTAAACAGCCTTATCAGAGATACCAATGGAAGGTTCTCCCACAAGGGATGAAAAATAGTCCTACATTATGTCAAAAGTTTGTAGATCAGGCATTGCAAGTTATTAGAAAGAAATTTTCAGATCTATATCTTATTCATTATATGGATGATATTTTACTAGCTCATAAAGATCGGGCTACTTTACAGGAAATTCTTACTCAGACCATCCTTGCTTTAGAAGAACATGGTCTAAAAATAGCCCCAGAAAAGATTCAGACTGAACCTTCTTTTTCATACTTAGGCAGAATATTACATACCTCTACTATCACCCATCAGCCTCTACAATTAAGAAAAGATCATTTAAACACATTGAATGATTATCAGAAACTATTAGGTGATATCAACTGGGTCAGGCCATATCTAAAAATAACCACTCTTGACTTAAAACCTCTATTTGACATTTTAAAGGGAGATTCTAACCCTAAGTCTCCCCGACAATTAACTGTAGAAGGAGAAAAGGCTATAGCAAAAATAGAACAGGCCATCAATAAACAGCAACTACAGTATCTAGATTATTCCAAATCTTGGGCCTTAATTATTCTAGCCACTAAATATACTCCTACAGGATGCTTGTGGCAGGAAGGACCATTAGAATGGATACATTTACCTGTCACTCCTAGGAAGATTGTACCACCCTATCCCTCCCTAGTGGCCACTCTCATTATCAAAGGTAGACGACGCAGTATCGAACTCTTTGGAAGAGAAGTTACTGAGATAATAATACCTTATAAAAGAGAACAATTAGACACACTATTACAATTTGAAGAAGAGTGGCAAATAGCTATAGGTAACTTCCCAGGACAAATTTTACATCATTTGCCAAGATCACCTATATTGCAATTTCTCTCCCTACATCCGTTTATATTTCCTATCAAATGTTCAAAAGAACCATTATCACCTCCTGCCTCCTTAGTATTCACAGATGGTTCCTCTAATGGTAGGGCAGTAACAATCATTGACTCAATAACCCATGTTCAACAAACTCTAGAGACGTCAGCTCAGAGAACAGAGCTTTTGGCAGTCATTTATGCTTTTGAACAATTGCAACAGGTTCCCTTTAACTTGTACACTGACTCTCAATATATAGTTAAATTATTTCCTCATATTGAGACCGCCTCTCTCCCACAAGGAAGAACAGCCATTTTCTCTTTGTTAACTCAGCTACAAACTTGCATTCACAAATGAGAAAAGGCTTTCTATATTGGACATATTAGAGCTCATTCCTGCCTACCAGGACCCTTAAGCGAAGGAAATTATCAGGCGGATTTACTAACTCGCCCAGTAGTTTGTACAGCTCTAGAAGAAGCCCGGCGGTCTCATGCCATTCACCATCAAAATGCTTCTGCTCTCCGTCTATATTATCGCATATCTAGAGAAGCTGCTCGAAGTATTGTGCGTGACTGCGGCCATTGTCCTACTCATTTTCCTAGCCCTGTTACTGGAGTTAATCCAAGAGGACTTAGACCCTGTGACTTATGGCAGATGGATATTACTCATGTCCCATCTTTTGGCAAACTTTGCTATGTGCATGTTTGTATTGATACCTTTTCTCATGTTATCCTTGCTTCTGCACGTACAGGAGAAGCCTTTAAAGATGTAAGTCAACATCTATTCCAATGCTTTTCCTACCTAGGAATACCAAGGGCACTTAAAACTGACAATGGGCCTGCCTATACCTCTAGAGCTTTTAAAAACTTATGCTCTACATTCGGCATCGCACATACTACAGGAATACCCTACAATCCTCAAGGCCAAGCAATAGTAGAAAGGGCTCACCAAACTTTAAAAACACAAATTAAAAAATTACAAGAAAATGAGTTTAAATATTCCTCTCCTCATCATGTTCTACAACATGCTCAATTTGTAATTAATATACTAAATGTAGATTCTGAAGGAAATTCCCCGATGTACAGGCATTGGAACCCTGATCTAACTAAACCTAAAGCCCTCGTCAAATGGAGAGACTTGCTTACAGGAGCCTGGAAGGGACCTGATGTACTTTTAACCCAGGGGAGAGGATATGCTTGTATATTTCCACAGGACGCAGACTCACCTGTGTGGATTCCAGACCGTCTAGTCCGACCTTATGTCTCACCGCCCGCCATCTCTGCCTCATCATAGCACACCTGACCAGTGCCCGTCTGCAGCAGATGTGCAGCCCTGAGCTGGAACAATCTGTCCATTGGGAGGATCACATGTGCCTCCGTTTTGTCTTTCCACATGTCCCAGCTTTGCCCCACATCTCCTTTCTTTTTTTCTTTTTTTAAAATCTAACTACTTGTTTGCTGGTTCTTTGGCCTTTCTCCTTCTTTCCTGAACACAGCCTTTTCTAGAATCTCCCTATCCTACTGTTCCAGGAAGGGCATCTCCCTTTTATGCCGTGACTAGGGGTGTTTGGTATATGCCCCATACATGGAGTTGTCTTGGGCCAAGAGCCTGACATCCTGGGCTGAGAAAGCCCTGTTCCAGGACTCTCCTTTGTCCTGTATTGGCCCCTCTTACCCTTGTGTCAAGAGGGACCCTCTTCTTACAATCCAATTGCCCATAGCTGTTGCCTGAGCTCTCTGTTCATGCTGAGATTGAAGCCTCATGGTGGCTGGTACCATGGATCTGTCTCTGGCCCAATGGCGTAAGCTGGGCCCTCTCTAGAGAAGAAACCTGAGTTCCCTATGATCAATGCCAGAGCCCCGCCAGCAGGCGAGGGAATCCAAAGGCAGTTGCTGGGCATGGAGGCCAGAGGGACATAGGCTATCAAGGAGACAAAACTGAACCTCACATCACCCTACTTGGCCCAGAGATGGCTGGTAGTCAACGACGGGTAAGACTCCACAGGGTGGGGCAACCTAAGACAGGCACAGTCGGGGGCCAGTAGGAGAAAACTTGGGGTGCAACAAAGGTGGGGCACAGACCCCCCTCCCCAATGGTGCAGGGGCTTGAACACTCGGCCCTTCTGAGGAAGGTCTCCTGTCCCCATGGCTGCTTCCTGCTTCCCATGCCCAGCTCAGATCGGGACCCAGGTAAAGACAGAGACTGGCTGACAGCAGCTGCCCTCTCACTGCAACAGGACTTGTTTCCCATTTCTACCTTGGACCACAGGGAAAGGGGCAGCTGAAGGAAAGGGCTGTGTCAGGATGCTGCATTCTGCCCTTTCTTCTCCCTCTTTTTTCTAAACACTTCCATGCCTTGTAGTTCTGTTGCTTTCTCTTCTTTTTCTCTCTACTACCCTCCATCTTCCATATCAGCTGACCCAGAGGGCACAGCTTACTCCTCCTCGGACACCGACACCACCATCAACCACGGCCCTGATGGACCCTTTGATGCAGCCCTTCAACTCGCTGACGCTTCGGGAAGCCCGTCGCCAGTGATGCCGCCTGCTAGCCAGACCAACAAAGACAATCAAACCAACAACTTGAGGACAGCTGTAATCCCTTGACTGAAGAGGCTGGCAACCTTCTACAGGAATGGGGCTCCTTGTGCACTCCATCCACTATGTTTATAGTTATGCTCACTGTCATTGCTTGCCAGTCTCCTTCCGAGTTTTAAACGGCCCAATCTGAGAGGTGGCCACTGATTTGCATGCGCTATCATTTAAAAAATAAAAAAGGGGGAATTTGCCGGAAGCCGGTCCATCCTTGCTGCTTGACACAGTCGCTGCAGGAAAGAAACATCTGCACAGCATATGTTTCAAGGGACCTGGCATATATAGCATACTGTTCTTAATATGTTTGCTCCCCTTAGCGCTGTGTGTTTTAACCAAGGTCACCTCTCCAAGAAAGGTTGTTTCCCCAGGTAGGAATTTTTCCCTGAAGTCAGGGAGGGGATGCCTCTCCTAGAAAGGTTGTTTTCCCAGGTAGGAATTTTTCCCTGAAGTCAGGGAGGGGATGAAACTCCTTAACTAAGTGCCAGGCGGGTAGTTAATCACTACAAACAATCATGCTTAAGCTACATAATCTTTACTCCCTGGAATGGAGATAAGAAACGCCCTAACCTTTGTAATAGAAATTGACAGGATTAAAATCAACTGGTATAAATACGGATGTAACAAGACAATAAACAGCAGAACTTCACTGGAGATCCAGACCAGAACTTGGCTGGAGATCCTGGCTAGAGATCCTGGCTAGGCTGCTGATCAACTGAACGCTGTCTCCGTGTCCTTCCTTCTTCGCCGACTCCGTCTACACCTTTGGGGACCCCTGGACCTGCTGGGGTTGGACTCCGGCACATATAAATGACAAAATCAAGCAAAAATTAATGTCTTAAATCTAAGTAGCCAAGAGAAAGAGACTTAGGATTAAAAGGATCTTTGAATTTCTAGCTCATCTAAAACCCGGTCATAAAGATACCAAACCAAACAACACCATACCATACTATGGATATTGTTATTGGTCATCTTATTCTTAAGTGGTACTTGGGAGAAAAACCTTTAGCCTAATTATTCTACAGTGAACATATACTGTTTGTATTATAAAAATTTTAATTAACAAAAATGTATGTATAATTATATCTTTAAGTATAGTTTTCAGATAAGGACCAAACAAAGTTGTAGGAGGAAAGAATGATTGTGGAATTCCTTAGTCAGGATAGGGGTGATGTTTTTAATGTGAAAGATGATGCAGTCTAGCCATGATTAGATGGGAAAATATTTCAGATTGCTAACATATATACCCTGGTTGCTATTAAAAAAAAAGAATCAGGATTTGAAATGCAACCATAATTATAGAAATTCAAATGTACAGTCTTTACAGCTAGTTCTCCTGAGTACTAACAAAGTCAATGAAAGCAAGATATCTTTAAAATAATAGATTATTAACATGTTTATAAAAATGTACAATATTTAAGTATGCTAATTATTATTCCTAAAGTGAGCATTAGCTTACACATTTCAGATGCGAAGTTTCATGGACTGTATTAACTGTATACAAATGCACTTGCCAAGACATGTTTCTGTAAATTAGAAGAAGAGGGCAAGCATACTGTGTGACTCAAGCAGGCAGGAAGCCTTCCAGTGCCATATACACCCCGTCCCCGCCCCCCCCCCCGCCCCCCCAACAGCCTGCGAGATCCTTGATCACGCTGACTTGGCCCAGCTCAACTCTGTCCCCAGGAACAATTCGATTCCCAATCAAGAGAAACTTAAATAGCTCTATATTGATGGGCATTTAGAAAGAGGAAAAAGGAACCAGACATCTGTTGAGTGGCTGTCTTTTCCAGACATGGTGTTATTAGCTTATATCAATTATTCCAATTAGTTTTTCAAAATCTGTGGAGGAGGTGACATCCCCCATTCTGCAGATGAGAAAACCAAGCCCAAGACAAATAACATGATATTCCAGAAGTATCACAACTAACAGGTAGAGATTCAAATCCATCTCTCTCTGGCTCAAAGTCCGTGCGCTTTTTGAAAGGTTGTAAGGATGAATCTGATGTTGACACCCAGGAGTAACTTGGAGGTGCAATGGCTTAGAGGTTACGCAAACCCACTTTTGAGCCGGAACGCCTACATTGAAATCCCCACCCTGCCACTTGTTAGATGTTTGGCCCTGAATATGCTTCTCAACTTTTCTGTGACTCAGTTTCTTCCCATGTAAAGTGGGAGTGATAAGTATTGATCAGAGTTAAGATATATAAAGGACTTAGGACTTTCCTGACATAGAGTGTCAATAAGTGCTAACTATCTTTGTTATAATTTGTGGGGTTTTGTGGCCACTTTGTGCTCCATTTTCAACAGCTTATTCCCCGCCTTCCTGGTCTATTGGCTTTCTCTCTGACAGCTCCCCAGACTGTAGTTCTGATTCCCAGCTCAGGGCTGGGCCCTGCCTGCTACCAGGCCTTCCTGACATCAGCTGCGCACTGGCTGCCCAAAGCGCCAAGACAGCCTTAGCTCAGGCTCTGTCTTCCTGTGCCATGCCAGCCTGTGGGCTCCCACAACTTGTCATCCACCTCTCAGTACCCTGCTTTGCTTGCAAACTGTCAAAACATCCTTCTGTCTCTACCAGTGACACCTGCCCTCCCCTCATAACACATCTAGTTTCCGGATCCTGACAGCACAACATTGGAAAAGGCTTCCAGTCTGACCCACCATTGTCCACTGAGCTTGCACTCACAGAGGAAGACAAAAGAGATAGTTTCTTGGGCCCTTCCAATCTCCAGAATATCTCAGAAGGCAGAAGACCGTGCACGGTGGGAATTTTCAATGCCCTTCACTATCAAAATTGGACAAAGTGCACACTATTTAATTCATGCCATTACATGAGGTGTCACCAAACATGTGTGATTCTGTACAAAGAAATTCTGTTGGAGTTTTCTTGAGAAAATACTGTCTTCTGCATCCTGACCCTCTCAGCTTCTTTTCTTTCTACCAAAACAAAGCAAAACAAAAAACACCATTAATTGGCTCAGTGCACTTCCTTGAATTCATCTCACCAAAAAGCGGATTTGCAGTGTGACCCCTGATTTGAAATCACCTGCAGATCTAGCCTTGCTTTTGCCACCTTTAATCTTATGTTAATAAGTACTTAACAGTGCCTCAGCGGTTCAGGTCCTTCCAGATTATCTTAATGCTACAGGCATCTCCCTCAAGGAAACAACGAAGTGTTTTCCCTTACACAAGGCTTCACAGAAAAATAAAATATTCTGATGCATCAAAGGAGAGATTTCCCACCCTTCTCTAGTGCCCTAGAAATGGAACAATAAATTCTTTGGCCCTATTAGTCACTCAAAGCTTCCTGTATTTTGTTTTAAAATTTCTAAATATCAGCATTTTCATTTTGATTTTTGAAGATGAATACTTTGTATCTACACTATGCCTTTCACCCCAAATTCTCAAAATTATACAAAAAAATTCAAAATGTGGAAGTGGGTTTTCAAATAATAAAAAGGAAGCGAAATCTTCCAGTGACTCCTCAGAAATGTATCTGTACACAAGATGCATAGAGCTATATTAGATGGAAGGAACCACTGTTGGATAAACACATTTTACTCTCTGTCCTACAATGAGTCATGGCTCTAGCAGCGCTCAATAAATATTCAGGATAAAAAGTCAAGAATTTGCTGAGCATTTCTTAATGGTGCAGCATCTACTCTAGAAAGTATGGTGGGGATAAAACAAAAACGTATATATGACATAAAACTCTTTAAACACTCTCTTGTTTAGAGACGACGACTGAGCCCTGACCGGTTTGGCTCAGTAGAGACTATGACTGATTCTACAAGCAATGAAGGAACACAAGTCTATAATTAGTGCTTAATAAATTGTGTGGTACAACTAATAAGTTAAATGTAATTAAGAAACGAAAAATGAGAGAAGCTATTGTAGGCTAGGAATGTGAAATAACAACAACAAAGTATGTAGTTTTTAAACGACCTTAAAAAGTGATAAGGGTATGGTGGACAGGAAAGAAAGGGACTGGCATTCATACCTGGAAGGAACAGCAGGGCAGCGACGAAAATAAGTATATAATAGGGAAATGGTAGAGAGAAAGTTTTTTCCTACTGAAACCAAGGATTTGTTACAGAGAATAGAAGGAAATGATCCGGGATAATTACTAGTAAGTGGAAAGGAGATTGTGTGAGGCATTGAGTGCCAGTGGGGCTTGATGCAGTAGGAAACAATACAGACTCTTAGCAGTTCAATGGCATGGCAAGGCCCTGCTTTAAGACATATATCCAGCCTTAGCCGGCTTGGCTCAGTAGATAGAGCATTGGCCTGCAGACTGAAAGGTCCTGGGTTTGATTCTGGTCAAGGGCACATGCCCGGGTTGTGGGCTCAATCCCCAGTGTGGGGCATGCAGGAGGCAGCCAATCAATGATTCTCTCTCATCATTGGTGTTTCTATCTCTCTCTCCTTTTCCCTTCCTCTCTGAAATCAATAAAAATATGTTTTAAAAAAATAAGTATATCCAGCCAACAAAAGATGAATAAATGAGAGGTGATCTAATTTATTGGTTGGTTTGTATTTTATAGAAGTCCTTAATTTATATCATAAATTGGAAAGATCAAGTCTTCTCATATTATTTCTGAAACCTGGGTAATTTCAAAGACATTCATAATCTTGATTCAAATAGGAAGAATAGCACATTTATTACAATATTTTTATATAAGAATTAAATTAGATTATGTATTAGAAGTGGTTAGTATATAGCAGTGGTCGGCAAACCATGGCTCGCGAGCCACATGTGGCTCTTTGGCCCCTTGAGTGTGGCTCTTCCACAAAATACCACGTGCAGGTGTGCACGTACAGTGCGATTGAAACTTCGTGGCCCATGCGCAGAAGTTGGTTTTCGGTCTATTTTGAAGAAGTGGCATTAGAAGAAGTGGGGGTATGTTCGCTGAGGTTGACCCCTCAGATTGAAGACGTTTTTAGCAAAGGCCAGCTAAGGAGTACCCTAATTAAGTTAATAACAATGTACCTACCTATATAGTTTAAGTTTAAAAAATTTGGCTCTCAAAAGAAATTTCAATCATTGTACTGTTGATATTTGGCTCTGTTAACTAATGAGCTTGCTGACCACTGGTATACAGGAAACACTAAGCATCAATTCTCTCCCCAATAAGCTATTTCAATCTCCTACAAATATTCAAAGATGAGTTCTAAAAGAGATCCAGATATTTAGACAAAGTTGTTACAGGGAGTGTCGAAGGAGTCATAAAACAATTAAACTTTTTAATTAATCCATCAATCGTCTGATCTTATTTCAGTATAATCATATAGACCCAGGACTATTGCTCATTCCAAATGGCTTCATAAATGAATAAGTACACTGAATTTTGGCCCCAAATTTGAGTGGGGCAAGACCTCACAGCATCTCTGCTACATTCATGTAGACTTAGATTAAGAAATAGATATAGCAAGTATCGGGCTTCTATCCACTCATTTGTTCTTTCAAAAAACATTTACTGAGGACCTACTAAGTGCTAAGTATTGTTCTGAGCATTAGTTCTATATCAGTGGACAACAAGATAAAATTCCTTCACTCATTCACCTTATACTCTAGAAGAAGACAGAATAAATTAACATATAAATAATATAAATAAAACAAACAACGAGTAAAATATGTATTATGTGAAAGGGTCACATGTGTGCAGACAAAAACAAAACATGTATGCAAGACAGGTATTGCAATTTTAGATAGAATTGTTGCATAGGTTGCTAGATATTAGTAAAGGAAGGGAGCAAAGGAATCAAGCATAATATACTAGGGAGGTGAATCGGACAATAAGCCTGTTTCATTAGGAAGCTACAGCTCCACACACTCCCCAGGGGAATTCCTGCATCCTCTGCCCTTGGGACCTAATCTCTAAAGTGGACTGGAAGGATATTTCTGATCATTACCAGGGGGAGGAATGACAACAGCAAGAGAAATTCCTTTGCTGGGCACATGCGCAGTAGAAGCCAAGATGATGCAGGAGGAGGATCTTCTACTATGAGATAGGTGCAGTAAGAGTTAAGATGGTGACCATAGAGGCTTACCTGTCTAGTCTAGGAAAAGAATTGGATTGGATAAGAGACACAGAACCCCAGGAGGTCTAGGAAATGTATTGGTTAGGGAGAGGACACAATGCCATCCCGTAAAAGATTGGGAAGTTGATTGCTTAGTTTGAAAGAGGGCCTGGTCCTTCCCAAGCCCGAGATAATATAATTCAAGCTTAACAAAGAACTCTTTCTTTCATTCAGTGACATGCACTCATTCCATTCATTCACATGTTCTCTCTCCATAGCAGCCATGCGGCTCTAGCAGCCAGGAGGACGCCAAGCACAGGTCTGGGCACAGTGCCAGCCAAAGCACAACCAGGGACAGACTAAGCCAGCCAGATGAGGACAGGGACTGAACTGGACTGAACCAATGGCACAGAATTGGTGGGCCCCGGCCTTCGCTCTGGGCTTGATGAAGACAAGCTGGACTTTCTCCATGGCAGGATGGACATGATGAGACACTGGGAGCCCAGGGACAGTCCTTTGATTTTGCGTCTACAAGAAACCTTAACACTAAACTTTACTCTTCCATAGGTGGGTCCCTGGGATGCTTTCTGTGACTCTGTAACAAGACTCCATTTCTACTGACAGCAGAATGGCCAGGAAGAGATTCTCTGACAATATAACACTTGAATAAAAGCCTGGAGGAAGTGTGGGAGGGAGCCCTGTAGGTGTCCAGCAGTGCCTTGGTGTGTTAGAAGCGGAGTCAGGGCAGCAGGAGGTGTGTGAGCCAGGGAAGAGGAGCTGAGATGGATGCAGAGAGGTACAGGGTCCTTAGGCCAAGCAAATCCCTAGAAACATGGCCCCTGGAGGAACAGAAGAGAGCAGCAAGACCTTATAGGGCGAAGAAGTCTCAAAGGTGGAAGAAAAGGGCACAAAGCTCCACCCTGGTGGAGGGACCAAAATTCTGCCCGCCCCCCCCCCCCCCGCTCCCGAAGCTGTTTTTGGGGGATACTGATTTTAAGTTCTTTATTAAGAAAGAATCTTTGACCCTCTTCCCTTGCCTGCCCAAAAGATTCAGTGAAACCGGCTTCAGGAAGGAGAGCTTAGGATGCTGTTTTAGACTCATCTGAATTAAGTAGGTAAACAAGAGGGCTTCAGTTAGTGCCCGTTAGCTAGATAACCCCTGTGTCCCTTGTCTCTGAGTGGCCTAGCAAGGATGTGTCTGCCCCCGTATGTTCTGCTCTTCCTCAACTACCTGGAAATCACCCATTCTTACTTCTGAAATCTAAGACTCCATTCTCCTCCCTTTCTCCTTTGTCCAAAATGTCCTATCTACCCAATGTTGCCACACTGTCTTTGGAATTCTCCTAGAGCGATCATACCTTGTGAATTCCGCATGCACACGTTTTAATCTTTGATTTTCTCCTGTTAGTCTCTGTTAATTTGGTTATTATACCAGCCAAAAGCATTTAGAAGGTGGGCAGAAAAATATTCATCTTTTTTAGCCCCCACACTGGCAATAACCAGGTTTATTCTTCCACTGCTACCTGATTTTATTTTATTTTTAATATAATTGTTTTGATTTCAGAGAGAGGAAAGGAGAGGGAGAGAGATAGAAACATCAATGATGAAAGGGAATCATTGATGTTTCCCTTTCATGCCCCCCACTGGGACTGAGCTGCATCCCGGGCATGTGCCCTGACCAGGAATCGAACTGTGACCTCCTGGTTCATAGGTCAATGCTCAACCACTGAGCCAGGCTGGCCGAGCACTGCTGCCTAATTTTAAATGTCTCCCTCCAACACCCAGATTCAGAATCCCCTCTCCCATAGTATACTAACATACAGCAACAATGAGAGATAGAATAAAGTAAAAACATAGTCACGTAGCAATTATTAATGCATCAAAGTGCAGACCATGGACTAGCAACCGTACCAGGTCACCCTTTAAGAACCACTCTCCCAGAACTGACAGGACACTGTGCAGCAGGCAGGAGGTGCCAACAAGGGCAGAAGGTGTCAGTAAAGACAGATGGTGTCTGCAGGAAGCCTCCTTCACTGGGGCTGGGCAGCCAATGATGTGCATAAAATGCGAAGAAAAAGGCAACTCGAGGTTTACAAATTAAAACTGATTTCCGAGCCCTTCCTCTTTCCTTTCCAACCACTGCTGGAAAGGCAAGCTGGATGGACTTTTATTTTCACTGACCTGTAAGAAAAATCTGTGCTAAAAACCTCCATTTTATTTCATTAGTGTTAGTGGCCTGGGGGCCTGGTTTGCTCCTTCTCGAATACTAGAATCCTTATTCTTTAATTAATGGATAAGGAAGCTCCTAATGATATGCAGCCTCCCATTTCCCAGAGACAACCAAAGGTAATCATACTGTGGAAACAGGAAAAGCACCGTCTTGTCATCGTTTTCTCTCTGGGTAGCGATGGGGACTTGGGAAAAGCTTCCTGTTGACAATGTTGGCACTCACCTACGAAACAAAAACACTAGGATTCTGTCAACATAGCAAACTGCCTATTGTTGTACGGCATAGGCATTCAATAAAGGAACAACTGGAAATGATAATGTCACAGGATGATAAAATGTCACCATTATCTTATGGCAATTTCCTCACCATCATTCTAGTGTGGGTTTGTTTTGTTTTGTTTTTTCCCCCTACAATGCAGTTTGAAAATAGCATTTATTTCCTGGATGTATTTGGAGGTTACTGCACTTAAACTGGCAGATGAGAGAAAGCTAGAAGAAGGAAGAATAAGAAAGCTAGGGAGAGAGGGAAGGAGAGAAGGTGAGAAGAGATGAGAAAGAGAGAAATGGAGGGAAAGAGAGGGAGAGAGAGACTGACCGTGATCGCAGGCCGACACTGGTTGTGCTTTTTAATTATCTTGAAACTGATGAAGTGTTTGCTTTAAGTTGGGGACTTCCCTAAAATAATTACCTTACTTGAGAATTTAATAAAAGTATCATAACATGATCAGAGAAGCCTTGCTGAGTAAGTAAATTACTTAGTTGTAAGTAATTACATCACTATTTTGCAGCTATAAGATAAAATACACTCAAAACAAAGAAAATGCACAGTTGTTCAGGCTTATTTTCCTCAGTGTGAATGACAAGTGCAAATTTTGAGATCCATTTTAACTTAGAATCCACAAATGTCCAAGTAGCGAAGTTGGGGCGTGGGGCGGGGAGGGAATAAATGCTGCCAGTTTCCTTAACCACTCAACAAATGAACCCAATCGATGTTAACTCAACCTAAGACCATAGAGTTTTAGTAAAATTGCTAACTGTGGCAAGTTATAGCAAATGTTAGGGGTTGTTAAAAATCCAATAATTCTGGCAAAGAGAAACTGGGAACTTACAAAAGAAAATTGTAAACCCTCAAGCTTTTCACTGAACCTCTACGAAGAGATGTTACTTTTGTTGGAAAGACAAAGTTTTTTAACCTGTTTTCAAAAACAAAAATACAGCCTGGTAGAATTATAAAATCAAACTTAAATTTGAAACAGCAAAGTAACAAAATACCTAACAAATACATTAGGTTCTTAAGACCGGGAAAACAAAACTGGATTCCATCCAAG
The DNA here is from genome assembly GCF_014108235.1 of Myotis myotis. Taxonomy (NCBI): domain Eukaryota; kingdom Metazoa; phylum Chordata; class Mammalia; order Chiroptera; family Vespertilionidae; genus Myotis; species Myotis myotis. The sequence goes on from NW_023416357.1 coordinate 31,011,489, forward strand.
AGCAAGTTAAGTCACTCTAGACTACTCCTGGCATTTATCAGAAGACCATAAGGCCGATCCCCACAAGCAGAAAGATCTATGCATTGAAAAGAGACACACACCCCCAAAAGGGAACCCGGGAGCTCTTTTGTAAGCGTCTAAGGAACCAACTTGAGTGTTTCAAAAACCAGTTCAAATCCCCCTGCAAACACTTCATGACACAGTATCATTTTTATAGGGTTTTGTTGTTGTTGTTTCTTTCTTTTACAGAAAAACTAGATTACAATGCACACATTACTAGGCGACTAGAGTGACAGGGAGGGTGACAGGGGGGCCTGGTGACCAAGGCAAATTTCACTTGGGTGTTTCTAAGAGCTGTGTTTCTGATGTTCCATGTTCGCCACAGCTGGGAGGCCGGGGATGGCAAGTAGCCTAGGCTGAGAAGTGACCCAGCCACACTGGGGCAGTGGTGCAGGGGCTAACCAGGGGCTAAGGCTCCAGCAGGGCACAGCCAGCAGCACTTTTCCTCCAATTCTGTGCTGAAATCCCCAAACCCAGTTACTCTGCTAAAATGACAGAGGAGCCCTCCAGGCAGCCAGACAATCCTGCAGACCAACAAGCAAACAGTCATTCTGGAAACACTGAGCCAATGTAATTCTCGCACTCAGAGACCACTTAATAACAGCCAGTATTTGCGGGGGAGGCATTTCTCTTCCGGGGAGGCTGAAGCAGTTAAGTGTGGACGCCATCACTTCTGGGAGTCATATTTGAAAGGCCGCCTCTTCAGCCCTTCCAGTGTTTTTACAATTCTTATGAAAAAGCTAGAGGAAGTGTATGCCACCCAGTTTCTCCAGAATTTGCCCCATTAACAATAGGATCAAATAAAAAAACTTTTTTAATAACCCATAAGGCCATACGTCATGTAGCCATACTTCCCAGGCTAGCTTTATCTCCTGCCAGTTTCCCCGCTACACATTCACACACTGACAAGCCGGTCCTCTCTGTGCCCTGTCCTTGTCACACATTCTCTGTATTCCTGCATCTTCCGCTCCCTGTCCATTGCCTCTTTAACGTCCGTGCAGCCTCCGCAGGCTCTTCCAGAGATGGTAGGCTTCTATTTGTAAGCACCACAGAACTTAAGGCTCAGCACTTTTAAAACATGGTATTGTATTAGAATTTTTGTTTTCATGTTCATCTTTCCACTATAATTGACATTCATTGAGAGCATGAGTAGTGAATTTTTCTTGGTTTCTCCAAGCCTATCAGAGTAAACGATACACAAATGAACAGAATGAGAATTAAACTCTCCCTCCATTTATGAAATATTGCAGATATTGCAGAAGGCCTCAATGCATTTCCCTCAGCTCCATCTCCTGGGAGAGCTAATAGGATAAGAAATAAAATGTTTCTGCTTTGAGAAGACAGTACATACATGTGAAAAAGTTATTGGCATCACTTCTTACATAGTCTCAAGAAAGTTCTTCAACACCAAACAGCACCATCACATAAAGCCAAGGAAACTTCAATTCTTTCCTCAAATCCACACAACCTCAATTCTGCCCCATAATCCAGTCTGCCTTTCTAGTCTTTCCCTCAAATTCATGGAAAGAGAACAGTCTACCCTAACAACCTCTCTCCTGCAATTATTAATGCTTCCTATGTTGTATGCTTATGTAATTTATAGAGTTCTTTTTTAAACCGGATTTAAATGGAAGTATCCCACATTTGTTATCTGGGACTAAGGTGGTGGGCACAGGGAACTCTTACCAAACATAATACAAATGAGTTCAGTTCAACTACCAAACCATTTTAGTAAGACTATTTTTTTCCCATAATTTGAGAATAGTTAAAATTTACTTGTTAGTGCAAAAGTGCAAATTAAAAAAAGAAAAAAAACAAAACAAGCAAACAAAAAAAGTGCAAATCACAAAGTATAAAACAGCGATGTGAAGAGGGATACCACACTATCATGGTGTTTTATGGGTATTTTAACCACGGCACACTGTCCTCAGCAACTAAATAGAAGACCGCTGCCCCTGTTGATCCTTAATATTTACTTAGAAGAGAGAAAATATCACATTCCAACTTGGAGTTGGACTTAATGGAAGACATTTAAATCTCAAAGTCCTCAAGGAAAAAACAAAACCTCTGGAGCAGACTCTCTAAACCCCAGAGTCCTCAGGGCCATGCAGTTCTTAAACTTCCTTCCTCCAAAGTGCACAGAGTGAACAAGGCCATCATCGGAGGCAGTTACTGTTACTGCATCTCTACGTCCTCTCTCCTTCATGCCACTCTCAGCGTGATCTCCTGTGAGCCAACATCGACCCAACATTGCTACAAAAAAAAATGTCCTTAATTCCAGATTTTAATATCCAAGGTAGGCTAACTGTATTCCTCAGTCACGATTGATGGGAGGAGAGCTGTGTGATTCAGGCCTCCCCAGCAGTTTCTATGATTCATCGGTGACCAAGTCTGGAACTGGCAGAATTTAGCATTAGCCTTTTTAATCTCAGTTGGAAGTGCTGTTTAGAGACAATGATTCCTGGTATACACACAACAAGAAGATGCAAAAAAAAAAAAAAAAAGAAAAGAAAAGAAAAACAAACTAACAAACTGGAAAATCCTATTAGGCTGAATAGATAAGGAATTTTAGAACAGAGATGAAGGTTACTTGTCACTATTCCTGTCAGTTATCCTATCATTACCTATAAGGATATTAATTTTATTCCTTGTACATGTTGTATGACCTCCAAGAAGATGATTTTATATAATGATTAACCCTTCACCTCAACCCTCATGCAAATCAGAATGCAAAAGTTAATAGAGAAGCAATTGTTTTTGCTTTTATAACAAGGGCCCTTTATTTTTCAAGGAAGATAAGGTATCTTCAAATTACAAGTTTCCCTAGTGATTGAAAACAGGATGTATCAAAGTCTTATTTGTGCCCACATTTTTAGGAATGGATCTTTCATCTAGTACTTAAAGTGTGGTCCCTGGACAAACAACAGCAGCACATTACTGAGAACTTGTTTAAAATGGCAGTTTGAGGCCCCATTCCAGCTCTGGCATTGCAAACTCTGGGAGGCTGGGCCCAGCAATCTGTATCTTAACAAGCCCTCCGGGTGATTCTGATGCAAATGTTAAAGTCTGAGAACTGCGGGTTCCAGAGTAAAAAATTTTATGGATGGATATAAGAACTGAAGAGGAAATGAGTTAACTGAGAAGAGATGAATGCCAGGAATACTCCATGTGGCAATGGGTCAAAAGCAATCATGCTATTTATTTGTGACATTTATCAACTGCCTAAATGATATTATTACAGCCATCATATTTCTATACTGATAGCTGCAAAACTTTGGAAAGTAAGGAGTTGAACATTGAATGACTAAAGCTAGATATTTGGGGGATAAAGATTTGGGAGGTTCTGGGCCCCATGTCTTCCCATAAGGATCCACTCCCTGGATCAGTAGGAGGGAACTGAGGCAGAGCTTTGTTGGGACGTGTGTAATATAGAGACCCACTTTTGAGAAAATCCAAGAAAGTCATGTCCAAGTAAGGGCCTGGAGCAGGATCTTGGGTTCCTGTTTTTTCTCAGGCCTGCCATGACCCTCTCTAGGGATCCAATTCTGAGAGCAGCAGAAAAAAAAGTTTTTGAGATCCCAATTATAGTTTATATTCAACAAATAAGCAGTGTGCCTCTACCTTGATGCAGGTACTTTCAAATAATTCTCTGATTGAGCCTTCAAGAGCCAGCGCTTGGAAGTTAAGCACTCTCATTCCATTTGTAATGTACATCTATTATTTGTGTCTGCCCAGCACCTATTTCCCTTCTCTTGGTGATAGCATATCTACTTCTTTGTGGGAACTGTTTTCTTCTTCATTTCATCCTGGGATTAATAACAATGATCTTTCTGTCCCTTTTGTTCGCCTGGGTAGATGAATGACTCAGGACTACCTGGAGTTCTTCACTAGGATTATATACACTGAAGAGAACAAGACAGAGAGGCGCTTTCTTTTCTTCTTTTGAGATTCTCGGCTGGGGTGTTGTAAGCCTGGCGCTTGCTACATAAAACCTTTCTGCTGTCAGTGAGAAGGCAGCCAACACAAAGAGAAGAGCAGAGATATGAGTGTCATAGTAGTGACTGGGCCCCTGTGATGCTGTATGCTAACAATGGTTTAGGTAGCTTTTCTGATCCTAGGAGCCACCCTTTCTGGCTTGAGCTAGATTTATTAGTTTTCTGCTACTTGCAGAGTCTTGACCATACTCTGAATATATGAATACCAAACATGAATGACTAAAAAAACTTACAGGATTAAGTGTATTATCCAAGGTACATAGCAACTGAAAAAGATAGGACACCAAGTTCTCCATAAAGTCCAATGTGTTTTCTGCTATAACACAGCTAGTTAACATCTTTAAAAATAAGCCTAGGATCTATCTAATTGAATGCATTATGTGGTGACTGGATTTTAAAATCACACATTGAAACAGAACACAGAAAGCATGAACCATAAAAGAAAATAATGATAATTTGGACTTCATTAAAATTAAGAACATCTGTTCATCAAGAGAGAGCATAAATATATTCATATATTTATCAGGACACATAAAGACAAGTCGATAACAAAAAGACAATTAATGGCTAAAATATTTGAACAGAATTTTATAAAAGAGGTTTCAAAAAGATCAAGTATATGAAAAGGTACTCAGCATCATTCATTATTCATCAGAGAAATGAAAACTAAAACTATAATGAGCTCCTACCACACATTCATCAAAATGACTAAAATTAAAAACACTGACAATACTACATATTGGCACAAATGCAGAGGAACAAGAGCTCTTATACACTACTGATGGGAAGAAACATTAGTACTACCTCTTTGGGAAAACGTTTGGCAGCAAGTATTCAAGTTACATTATGCCTACCTTATGAACATACAACCCTAATCCCAGCTATACCTACTAAAAAAAGAATAAGTACATATGTCCATCTGTATATATAAAAGCCTAAGTGCCAGCTGACCAGCCAACCGGTGGTAGCTATGACATGCACTGACCACCAGGGGGGCAGATGCTCAACTCAGAAGCGGAAACCACAGGCATGGAAACATGGAACAGACTGAGGAATCTCAGAGGGAAGGGCACCGGTGGGGTCCCTCAGCCTGGCCTGCGGGGATCAGGCTGAAGCCGGCTCTCTGGCATCCCCCGAGGGGTTCCGGATTGCAAGAGGGCACAGGCCAGGCTGAGGGACCCCAGCAGTGCACGAATCTGTGCACTGGACCACTAGTCAACTATAACAGCAGACATTCATAGTAACTGAAAAATCTAAATAAATCAAATACCCATCAAGAGGAGAATAATATGTCCAAACAGTAGACTACTACACAGAAATAAAAAGCAAGCAAACCAAGCTGTGGTTACAGACATGAGAATGCTGGTAATGGAGGAAAATTAATTGGGAAGAGACAAGAGGAATTTTTTTAAATCTTGCTTTGTATCTTAGTCTAGGCAGTAGTTACACAAGTGCACACATATGTAAAAATTTATTGAATTGTACTCTTAAAATTTATGTACTTTCCTATCTGTACATTATACCTGATTAGAAGGTGAGGAGAACAAATTAAGAAAATGCATATCCTAATTCTTAATATGGTATCATTTAAAAAGTTATCTTGAGGACTCGAAAACATAAGAACCCACAAGGGAATAGAATTGACATCATTTCTAATGGAGTGTCTGTATGATACAACTGTGAAGTTTAGATGTCTGCTTGGATAAGTTGTTTAACCCAAAAGAGCTTAGAACATATTTAAGTACTTCAGAGATGTTTGGCGACAGGTTGTAATAAGCTGATGAGCAGAAATAATTTACACATTGTTTAATTACCTTTCATGATCCAAGTTGAATTTATATGCTCCTTGAAAATAGGGGAAAATAAAACTCATCCCTTTCAGCTCACAAACCCTCCCTATGAACTACATATACTGGTGAACTCTGTTTTGAGGAGAACTGTGTTATTAAATTACCTTTTCCCAAAACACCCTCAAATAATTATATTTCCTCTGTATTTCCAAGTTGCCTTGGAATAACCCATAAATGGCAGAGCCTTAATGAAATAGCATATACCACAGCCTTACTATTTTTAGCTAGTCATTAAAGTACAATAAATATGACAAAAAGCATGTCCTGGCAAATATACACACACACACAAATATTATCCAATCTCTTTTCAAATCTCCTGCACGCTGACCTTATCAACCCAATTACACGGATGCACATTTCCAAAGCAACATTAAAAGCAGTAAACATATTATTAAGAAAAATGGGCAAAGGTTTTCTTCCTAGAGATAGCATCCTGGAGAAATGTTCTTACACTAAGTGCATGATTTTTGTCCATTTGTTTTGAGAAGTGACAATTGCTATCAGAATAATCTGTTGTATGCTTCTTTCACTAACGTAATCTAGCACCTACTGTTGAATATAACATTTTAGAACTGGAAAGACCCTTAGGAATAATTTAATTCTTCCTCATTCAAAAGGTAAGAAAACGGAGGGTTTAGAGAGCATTAATTACTTGACCAAGACAGACATTTGAGGAACACCTAAGTTTCCTTACAAATATAATTTAGAATCAGTCTGTGAGCTCTAAAGTCTAAGTGAAAAAAATTATATTTCACAAAGGAAATTTTGTGAAGAACCTACCATTTCTAACCCATCTTCCTTGATACACTGGCACAGTCCTTGAGTTTACATCATGAAATACAGACCAATGATTCTAACCCTCAAAACTAATGGGGGTCTCAACTAATGCAGGATCCCTGAAAATAAGTAATGGAGAAGGATGATTCCTGCATTCCCTGGTTGATGGTTATTGTGATAGTCTTCAATCGTACATCCTACCTACATTCCTTCATTGTTTTAATCATTCTTCAGAATGATCTTCCTAAAGCACAGGTTTCACCTTCCAACAAAATCCTTATTGCCTATTTTTTTTAAATATATATATATATATTTTTTATTGATTTCAGCAAGGAAGAGAGAGGGAGAGAGAGATAGACACATCAATGATGAGAGAGAATCATTGATCAGCTGCCTCCTGCATGCCCCCTACTGGAAATTGAGCCAGCAACCCAGGCATGACCTGGAATCTAACTTGACCTCCTAGTTCATAGGTCGATGCTCAACCACTGAGCAACACTGGCCAGGCCTTATTGCCTATTTTAATTGACTTCTCTAAAGGTAGATCAGACAGTAAGAGTGAAAGTCATTTATTAGGAAGACTTCTTAGGAGAAACAAGGAGCAGGAAGAGGAACAGGTGAAGGAAAAAAGCCAGTCAAGGCTGCAAGATAAAGGCATGTCCACAGAGGATGACTTTAGCCTAGTAATGCAGGGCACTCTGTAGACAGCGAAGTCAGTGCTACTCAAAGTGTGGTCTGTAGATCCCTGCGGTCTGAGAACCACGTGTTACTGGCCTATGATGGGATAAGGTGCTTGCAGCTAAATCATTAAGCCTATTGTTTATTTCAGCTGACATTTCTTTCTGAGAACTGTTTTGTAGTGAAGAAAGCAGTGTGTAGATGTATGTTCTGACACAAGCTCATCTTGCTCTAGGGTGGTAAGAAAAAGGTTGCAGATTGGCTACTTTGAGTAGCACTAGTCACACCTTAGAACTGTCCTAATCAGAAGAGAGGATGCTGGGTCATATGTATATCCCATCATCCCTAACCAGTGTATAAGGACTGTGCCCTTGGGGGTGTGGAATGAAAATTCCCAGGCATTTCCAGATGAAAGGTGTGGGAGGAGTTATGGCAGCCTGAGAGCAGCCTGGCCACAAGGAGATGCAAGTGCTAGCCGTTTGCTGGGAGTAACACTACATCAGGGCATGCAAAAGTAACGGATCCCAAGGCGATAAGGGGAGAACACTAGCATTATTGGCTACATTTCCAAAATGTCCACACTTTGTCCTAGAGCATGATGCCTTGCTACATCAGGTCTCCATCTTTGCAGTTTCATTGCTAGTTACATCCTATTCCATTTTACCTCACTCTACACTAGAGGATTTCAATTTTGATAACACATTCAAATGACCTGGGGAGTTTTTGAATTACTGAAGCCTGAGTTCTATATTGAACTATCCTGAGTTTATTGGTCTACTAAGGCCTAGGCATTAGAATTTTTAAATTCACTCTTAGGTGATCCTCTTGTGCAGCCAAGATTGAGAACTACTGCTCTAAGCTTTTATAATAAACTAATTTCAACACCATGAGTTTGACATTGCATGGCTATGAACACCACAGAAACAGCCTTCCCCATCTATGTCTTTTGAAATCCAATTGGCATTTAAAATGCTATTCATTCTTTAAGGCTCAATTCAACTGCCATTTTCTCAATTACAGTGATTATTAAACACACGATCAAAGTGTTCAACATACTTAGCAACTAACCAAAGTATAGTGAAATGTTCTTTATACATTCCTGGTAGATTATACGGTAATTTAAACCCCCTAAAAAGCAATATAGATATGTGAATCCTATGCTTTGAAATAGAACATTTCTGAAACTCTAGTATAAGGAAATTATCCAAAATACTAAAGAAAAAAACCTCCATGTTCAATTCCACTGCATTATTTAAAAAATGAGAAACAAGTTAAATGTCCATCCTTAACAGAACACTTACAGAACCATGTCACAGTCCTACAATGGGATATAACAATTGAAAATGATACTTTAAAACAGTTTTTAATAAAGTGGGGAACTGTTTTTACTGTAACCAATAAACCACATGTACATATAATCAGTTTCTATAAATCTCAAATATGAAACATTCTTATCTGCTTTTCAAAAATGCATGAAAAGCTGGGAAAACAGATAAAAAAGAATAAGTCAACAATTATTTTGGATGATGGGATTATAAATACAAAAATAAGGTCATATGAAAATTACTAGAGGCCCAATGCACAAAATTCATGCAAGAGTAGGCCTTTCTTCCCCCGGCTGCTGGCACCGGCTTCCCTCTGGCACCTGGGACCCGGACTTCCCTTGCAGCCCCGGCTTTGCCCAGAAGGTCGTCCAGAATGATGTCCAGTCTAATTAGCATGTTACACTTGTATTATTATAGATAACTAGAGACCCAGTGCACAAATTTGTGCACAGCTGGGGTCCCTAGGCCTGGGTGGTGATCGGGGCCAGCCAAGGTTGGCCGGCTACAGTAGGTTGGCCGTGGGAGCACAACCTACCAAGGCCAACATGGGAGCTCCTATGTTGAGTGTCTGCCTCCTGGTGGTCAGTGCGTGTCATAGCAACGGGTCGACTGGTCGTTCCAGTCGTTCTGGTCATTCTGGTCACTTAGGCTTTTATATATATAGATACTATTTTGCCTTATTAAAAAAGTAATACTATTCATTTAAATGTGTCCCCTCTTTGTGAGTATTAATTTAACTTATCAATTATAGTATATCACTTATTTACAGGGTTTGGAAAAAGTAGGTTTACAGTTGTTTGTATAAAAAATAATACAATACTTAATAAATAATAATACAAGAATAAACTGTGTTTCCTGGACAAACAACTGTATATCTCTCTTGTGACCCTCAGATCATGTCTTGTATTTTTTATTGAGGTATAATGTACACACAGTGAAATCTTCAGAGCATAAGTGTGCTTTTGAATTAGTTTTGAGAAGTTTGACAGAACAGTTCCCAGAAGCTTTTCCCAGAAATTTTCCTTATAGCCATCCCTAGTCAATTTACTCCCCACTCCTGTGAGAAGCAACCACTGATCTGATTTGTATCACCTTAGGTCCATCCATGTTATTGCAAATGGCAAGATTTTACTCATCTTATGGCCAAATAGTGTTTCATGGTGTATAATACATATTGTTTATCCATTGCTCCATCAGTGGACACTTAGGTTGTTTTCATATCTTTGCTATTATGAATAATGCTTCAAGGAACATGTATATATCTCTTCAAATTAGTGTTTTTGTATTTTTCAGATAAACACCCAGATATGGAATAGCTGTATCATATGATAGCTCTGGTCTTAATCTTTTGAGGAATCTCCACACTGTTTTCCACAGTGGCTGCACCAATTTACATTCCCACCAACAGTGCACAAGGGTTTCCTTTCTCCACATCTTCTCCAAAACTTGTTATTTCTTGTTCTTTTTTTATCTGAGGATATTTTTTTCCATTGATTTCTGGAGAGAATAGAAGGGAGGGAGGAAGGGGGGCGGGGGGAGAGAGAGAGAGAAAGATCAATGTGAGAGAAACACATCTATTGGTTGCCTTCTGCATGCATCCCCACCGGGCCTGGGGAACCTGCAACCAAGGTATGTGCCCTTGAGCAGAAGTGACCTCTCAGTCCACAGGAAAATGCTCTAGCCACGAAACCAAATGGGCCAGGGCTTCTTGTCTTTGTTGTAATAGCCATTCTATCTAACAAGTGTAAGATGATACCTCATTGTGGTTTTGATTTGCCTTTCCCTAATAATTAGTGAAGATGAACACCTTTTCATGTAACTGTCAGGGATTAATCTGTATGTCTTCTTTGGGAAAATGTCTACTTAGTTCCTCTGCTCATTTTTTTAAATTGGATTGTTCTTTGGTTGTTGATTTGTATAAGTTTGTTTATATTTTGGATATTAACTACTTTTCACATGTATGATTTGAAAATATTTTCTCCCATTCAGTATATTGCCTTTTCATTTTGATGATGGTTTTCTTCGCTATAACAAAGCTTTTTAGTTTGATGTGGTCTCATCTGTTTATTTTTGCATTTGTTTTTCTAGTGTTTGGAGTTAGACCCACAAAAACATCACTAAGACCAATGGAACTTACTATTTTTTCTTCTAGGAATTTTATGGTTTCGGTACAGTCTTTAATCTATTTTAAGTTAAACTTTGTGTATGGTATAAAATAATGTTCTAGTTTCATTCTTTTGCATGTGTCTGTCCAGTTTCCCAACATAATTTATTAAAGAGACTGTCCTTTCTCCAGTGAATATGTTCTTGGCATCTTTGTCACAAATTAATTACCCATATATGTGTAGGTTTATTTCTGGGCTCCCAATTCTATTCTATTGCTCTGTGTGTCTATTTTTGTGCTAATACCATACGGTTTTGATACTATAGCTGCGTGGAAGAGTTTTAAATCTGGGAGTGTGGTACCTCCAGCTTTGAGAATCTTTTTCAAGATTTCTTTGGTTATTTGGGATCTTTTGTGGTTCCATACAAATTTTAGAATTATATGTTCTAGTTCTGTGAAATATGCCATTGGGATTTTGATAGGAATTGCATTGAATCTGAAGATTTCTTTGGATAGTATTTCAAAAATATTAATTTTTCCAATCCATGAGCATGAATATATTGTGTGTGGCATGTTCAACTTTTTAAGGGATACTGAAAGTTTTCCAAGGTGGTTGGTCCATTTTACACTTCCAGAGTTATAGTTGGTCCACATCTTTGCCAATACTTGGTATCATCAGTCTTTTTTCATTTTAGCTGTTCTAGTAGGTGTGTAGTGGTATCTCACTGGGGTTTAATTTAGATTTTACTGATGGCTAATGACATTGAGAATTTTGTTTGCTTTACTGTGTGCCTTGTATGTTATGTATTGTTTAACTCCTTTCACAAGAATGTGAAGAAGCATCTACCATGGATCTTGGTACTATTAGGGGTTAATGTTTGATTGATAAATTAATAAATGAATGAACAGGGGTTTTTTTTCTGTTGATACTTAGAAACAGAGGCAACCCTGAGCTTTTTCAAATATAGAAATTATAAAGTACTATAAAACAGCTTAATTACTAGGTGGTATAAATTTATAATGTTAAAAGTTTCCCTTCCTTTCTTGTCTCAGGAAAAAAATATATCATACTTCCCCTTTCTTATTTGGAACATTTTTTGCTCGGTGCACTTGGCATTGCACTGAAAGGCTTGCAGGATAGCTTGGGAATAGAGTGATCCTCTCAGGCAGACAATGAAGGCAACTAAGATATGAATTAAGTTAGTAAAATCAACACAAATTAAATCAAATACCTGAGGAGATAGCTTTAAAATACATTATGTTTCAAAGCCCAAAACAGGCAGGCCTTGAGCATAACCTAATTAACTGTAAACATATATATAGATTAAACTTGCTATTATTGGTTGAATGGTCACATTAGAAAGAGATCAAAGGTAACCAGGGAGCAAGAATTTGCTGTAATTTATTTAGTATGTATAGAAGACAGAGATATTGAATGAGGAGCAGGGCACAGCAAAAGAATTCTAATCACTAACGAGGTGGCTCATCTGGTCTGTCATCACGGCCTACATGACAGAACTTCTCCCTTTACCTTGGTTCAGCGCCCACGATAACCAAGTAGCCTGATGACTAATTTAGCTTCCCAGCGAGACTATGCACTGGAGCAGACCCAAAGGTTCTGATCTCAACAAAAGAAACAGTTTCCACTGTGAAAGAATAAATGGACCCAGGAAGAGATGAGCTAATCAGATAATGAGCACATTCTAATTGGCTTACCCTAGTATTTCCCATATTTAATTAATATGGCGCATATTGATTTCACTAGCTGCAAACTTAGTTGTACTACAAAAATAACTGTCTTAATTTTTTTATTACTGTACTTAATTTCTATCTTAAACCCCAGTCTGCCTAGTGACAAATAATCACCTTAGTCATTTCAACATTTCAAGGTATTTTTTAGTGACATCTTGGGTTCCCATGTCATATGAGAATTTTCCCAGTGAAACCAAGGTTCCCTTCCCTTCATCTCTGTGTGCAGTATCTTAAACTTAGAGAGCTGGATGGCTGGCAGGGCCATCATGTTGTAAAATACCAATCATGGCAGTATTAATGTTTGCTTCTTGGTCAACATTTGTCCATGCTAGTGCCCACTGCTAATGAGGAAGTGACTGGGCTCTTCCTGCCAACACGTACGAATAGAAATCCCTCCCTCTCTGGAAGGCAGCGATTGTGTGATCCTCTCCACACAATTCAGCCTATAAATTCCCCTCTAACCAAAAGGCTCCTTCGGGTCAAAACTGCACAACTCTCTCTACCTCCTTCTGTGCAATTCCATGGGCAGGTGAAGAGGTGTGTACTGGAGCAAACCACCCAGAATGTAATGGCTTTCAACAATAATCATTTGACCTATGTCAGATCTTCAAGGGTCTGGCTATGTGTTTCTCAGTGGTATTTAACTGACGGCTGGACTACTCTGGAAGTCCAAAATGATTTAGCTCACAAGCCTGTTGTCTTGGTGTAAAGGAATGGTGGGCTGGGCTTATCTGGACCTCTCTCCCTATTTAAGCACTTCTGGAGCTTCTCCAGATAGGTTCTCCTACAGGATGATCAGGCTTCTTCCATGCTGCTAGAATATTCCCTCAAGGGAATCCGAGTGAAAGCTGCAACACTTCTTGTTACCAAGCCTTAGAAGTTACAGAAGCTCACTTCTGTGGCATCCTATTGATCAACCAAGGCACTAAAGCAGCTCACATCCATTCAAGTGGAAGGACATTAGTGTGTGCCTCTCAATGGGAAATAGCACAGAATGTGTGGCCATTTTTAGTCTGGCTGGGAGAGGGAAATAGCAAGGTTCTTCCAAGCCACTCTGAGCAGTCATAAGAAACTCAGTGAGGTGAACGCCAACTCTCATGGCCTTGACATAACCTATTATGTCATGTTATACCATCATGCCTACTCAACTGGTGTCATTCCGTCTCAGGGAATGATCATATCCCACCTGAGAAACAAAACACAGGTGCTCACTGCTCTTAGAGCCCTAGTATCACCACCTTCTCAGGGCTCAGCTTTGGAGTAGTCTGCAGGGCAGAGAACTTCTTTTCAGGGACCAATAAGCACATCTACTCCATTCCCATCTTCCCCAGATCTTTTGTTCTACCTAAGCCAGGAGGATCTTCATCTTTATCCAGCAATCAGGGCAAGCAGGGCTTGCTGAATGAATTTTCTTGCTTGCCTAGTATTTATTCCAGGGCTTTAGAATTAGAAACTCAAAGGCCAATAATAAACTGGTTTTTTTTTCTCTGTGCCCCTCAGAAGCCTTTGCTGTCTGAGTCATGGAGACCAATATCCAGATCAAAGACACAAATAGAACTACAGGTAAAAGTGATTGAATGAGGTGGGGGGCAGGAATCACCCCAGTAATTGCTTTAGAATAATTTTTTTCTGTCACTTTTATAAATGGGGCTTCTGGCTTTTACATTATTCACTGGTGAGTTTGTTCAATTCCTTCTCTCAGAAACTGTGAGCTGATTAAATCTGGGAGCACTGATAAAAGTGAATCACTGGGCCTGCAAAGTTGAGAATCCAATTCCTCACTTGTTGAATCTCACAAAGGCACTCTCTGGGGCTCTACTTCATAACAATGGTAATTAGAAGCTACCTTTTTTAAAAAAAATTGACACCTAACACTGTACTAAGTGCTTTATGCATATTACTTTTTAAAAAATATGTTTTTATTGATTTGAGAGAGGAAGAGATAGAAACATCGATGCTTCAAGATCCATTGGCTGCCTCCTGCATGCCCCCTGCTTGGGATCAGGCTCCAAACCAGGCCATATGCCCTGACTGGGAATTCATCAAGTGACCTCTTAGTGCATGGGTCAACACTCGACCACTGAGCCGGGCCATATTATTTTGTTTATATATAATAAAAACCCTATGACATAGGTCATATTATGATTTCCATTTTACAGGGAAAGAAAGTGAAGCACAAAGAGATTAAGCAATTTGCAGAAGGTCACACAGTGACAGAGTTCATCCAATTTAGGTGACCTGGCTTTAGGGGTCATGCTCTACACCACTGTGCTATTGATTCTTTAGTGTCGGTTTTAAAACTGCAACAAAATATAATTCTATACTTGTAACAACTTTCTGACAAAACTTTATTTTTATTATACTATATTTTGGCTATAATCATGTAGCCAAATATCTCTTGCAGCATACCAACCAGGAATTTTAATGAATCAGTTATATGGATATGAATCTTGAGCATAGCTTTAAAAAAGTTTAATAATAGTAAATCTAGAAAACATAATTAGAATATATAATATCAAAATAGCCTAATTGTCAATTTAACTTGTTTAAATATAAACCTCAAAATAATTTTAAATAAAACAGGTGAATATTTTTAAAGAAAAATAATCTTTGGATTGACTATTATAACTTTGTTTTTTTTAAAAATATATTTCTTTATTGATTTCAGAGAGGAAGGGAGAAGGAGAGAGAGAAACATCAATGATGAGACAGAATCATTGATCAGCTGCCTCCTGCACACTGCCCACTGGGGATCGAGCCTGCATCCCAGGCATGTGCCCTTGGCCAGAATCTAACCCGGGACCCTTCAGTCCGCAGGCTGACGCTCTATCCACTGAGCCAAGCCACCCAGGGCATAACTTTGCTTTTTATTATAACCTTGCTTTTTATTGAGATGAAAAGGGTTCTTTAAACTGACTGTGCTAAGAAATCTTTCTTTACATCCTTGTCACATCTGGACAGTAAAGGTTACTTGCTAATCCCCAGTTGTGGACTATAAAAATAAAATATTAGACTTCAAGAGAGTAGAGCTATAATAATAAAGTAACAGTCAATCGTGCATCCCAAATCACAACTGCTCAAATAAATAAAACATGTGCCCCAGAAAACCCAAAGAAAAGACCCAATTGGAATTGACCTTCACAAAAATATTAGCCTTAATGCACCATGCCTTGACTCAAATATTTTTATAAATACCAAAAAGATATCTTGAAATACATTTAATTTTTCAATTGAGAAAAGCCTTTTCTTTTTAAAATTCACTCTGACAATCTTTGTTATGTTTCAAAGAAAATCATATATATATGAGGTCTATGCAGATACCAACAGCTAGAAGAAAGCAGACTGGAATCAGAAGAAAGAAGGCTGAACGGGCTCTGTTTCCTGTCATAAATAGTCACTTCCACAAAAATAAGGTTATCTATGCTCTACTCATCATGATTGACATGTGTAAGATATTTTGTACATACTAACAAAAGTTATACAGAGCCATAGGAATAGAAACTAGGTCTAACCAATCCATCTACCTAGGTTACAACAGAGTATATGGATAATTATAAGTATTTCTCATAACAAATATGAAAATATTGCATGTTATTTGAATGAATCAAGAAATTCTGATGCAGAAGATTGTTACTTTGGTGGACCCAAATAAACCATGCTTCCTGATAGCATGCCCTCATGTCATCCTCTCCCCTTGAATTTGAGATAGCCCTGTGACTCGCTCTAACCAATAGAATGCTGCGAATGTGATGCTGTGCCAGTTCTGGGCTAAGTATTAAGAAGGCCTGGAAATGTTTACTCCTGCACTCATGGGTACCCTGAGCTGCTGTGTAAAAAAGTCCCACTACTAGAGAGAGCACATGGAAAGACCATGTGAGAGGGGAAAGGCGCTGAAACTAGATGGAAGGAGAGAAGCTCAGTCATCCCAGCATCCCAGCTGAGCCTGGCCCCAGTACACTGCTGGCCCACCAGCTAAATACAGCCACACGAGTGACCACCAGCAAGGCCAGGGAAACAACTGGCTGCTGAGGCCAGTCCAGGTTTAGCATCATGAGAAAAAGTAGAAATGGTTATTTTTTTAAGCCATTAAGTCTAAGGTATTTGAGTGTAGTTATAATAAAATAGCAAAGAACTAAGAATAGTCAGGTATCAATCAAAAAGAACTCCCATGTAAGTTCACTGATGTATCTGGATTTTTAATGTCAATATTTTATTTTTGTGGTTAAAATAAGAAGCAAAAAATACTAAGTTTAAAAATTGTAGACACTAGAAGACTGCAATTTAATAGTAGACATAAATGCAGCTTACCACTCCTAAATAAAAAATACACAATCTGGCAACTTTGGTATATTCACTTCAGACTTCAGTCCTCTTTTAATACTAATATCTATCTAGTATTACTTTTAAAGCTTATAATGTGCTATTTGCATACAGAAATGAAAACCACAAAATCAAATCATTCCTCTCATAACTTAACAAATTTACTCTTCTTATAAAGCATTATTTTTATTAGTCACCATGTTTTCTCCTGAGATTAGGCCATAAAAGTTGCTTGGTTTCTAATTTCTTAAAGATTGATAACATAAAGTTATTTTACATTGAAAGATGAAAAACATTTACTAGTATACCACTGATTGAATATTGTGAATTTCAGAATATTTCAGAGAGGAAGATGCAAAATCATTATCCTTGACTTATGAATGATATGCTAAGTTCAGAAAGATACCATAATTTACCAAAGGCCAATGGAAAAATGCATGCTATCAAACAAATCTCCTTCAATAAAAGTGATAATAACTAAAATGCTCAGGGATGGCCCTCTTACTCTCATCAAAAGTAAATTCCCATATAATTAAGTTATTTTGAACAATTCTTGGGTTTAGCTTTTAGAACTCTAGTTTTAAAGTAGTTGATCAAGTGGCAAGAATCAACACTTGATTTTGAATACTTCCATAGCTGCAAGCATAGCAGTTATTCAGCAAAATTTCATTAGAGAAATCTGGAATTCAGCCCAATCATTTTGGACAGAAATGGTCTTACATAACTCTTCTTCAATCTAAGGCAGTTTAGCCTCCTCCCAGAAGGAGCTATTTCTGCTGCAGGGACATTTTCAGTATATTACATTAATTGTTTGGACAATGCCGACCATATAACACCCAACCCCTTCAAAGAAAAAAGCACATTAGAATAGTCCACGCAACAACAAGCATCATGGGAGGCTGTGCTGGCTGCAATTTAGATTTTGTGCTTAGTGTTGATTTTGTTTTTAATTAATGATAAATAGTGTGAGGACAAAATTTAACAACAGCCAAATATTTTAGAGTTAAATACTAACATGAGAATCTAGAAAAACTACTTAAAAATTTCTTGAAGGCTTTACTCATTTCCTGAATACTGCAGTCTGGGTAAAATGGGATGACATAATGTCTTTTGCAATGAGGAAATTTATTCTGGTGTTGTATTTTGCATTCCTTGAAGCCATTATATCCTGAGTGGGTGGATCATTTTAGATCTTTCCTTGTCATGAGAAAAGGCATACTGACCACTGATGTAATTCTCTATTGTTTTGGGGGAAAACAAACACTGATTTCATTCTGGGTCATATGAGAAAAGAAGTAATTGGGAACTTCTTCCAACATTGCAAAAGCATTTCTTGGTCTTTGACTGTAATGATGCTTGACTAAAGAGAAGAACTTTGGAACAGTGGTAAAGAAGAAAATGTTAAGACTAAGTGAATAGGGTAGCACAAGAAAATGCCTCAACTTCTATTAAGTTTACAAAACCTTCCTTGAGGGGTTTTTCAAAATCACTTGGCAGCTTAAAGTGCACTAAGGCTTAGAAAGCAATGGAATGGTAAACATCATCCATCAGAAGTAGTTTGGCTTTGGCACATGCTCTAAAAGATGTCAGATGTAACCCTTGGTTCTGGCATAAACAGGTTTTTAGGTTGTTCTTGTCACTGCTCTCCCATTACTCCCCCCTGATTTCATGGAGATGCTAAAAGGTTGAAGATTGTAGAGGAAAGAGAAAGTATGTTCATGTAGGAAAGCAAAGCAGGCGTAATTGGAAATAGGTCATAAAGTTAGGAACAAATTAAATCTGTATTTTTGTGAGGAGGTGGGACATGATTCTGCCATTTTCAATAGTGACATAATGATTTAACTTAGGGAAATCATACTTCCTCATCTCAGGCAGGCTTAGGGCATGACCCTCCTCTGGCCACAATGATGATCATGTGATTTCCATGAGTTCATTGAGATTCATTCTTGATACTTTTATCAAAACCATTAAAACACAGAAGTTGTTATTCCATTGAGGTTGCTGAATCAATAGGATGTAAACTTCATGGCCAAATATATAAATTGGTGTCAAGGTTATGTTCATGGAATCTACTTGAATGATGCTAGTGCAGAGAGAAACTGACCTATGTGATAGACAAATGGTCCCAACAATATCTGAGGAGTCCTGGGTCCAGATATACTCCCTGGGTTTTTCAATGATCTGATCCACTAAAATTGAATTGTCATCGCTTACAACCAGTATCTCCAATAAAATCCATGCCTGCAACAATACACAGTACCATGTCAAAGGTAACCAAAAAGTCTATGGAAAAAAATACCCCAAAGGGTCACAGTAACTTATTCAAATGGTACTATAATAACCTATCAAATTATTCTCTGCTCTGAGACCAAAGGGGCCTCTCAGAAAGACCCCAAATCCTCTGTCTTGACCTATGAGCACCACATTGCCAGCTCTGCCCTACACTGGCACTATGAGGGACACTGTACAATCAAGACCACAGTTCAGCTGTACAGATGAGATATAATTGAAGCAGTTGCATAATAGTTTAAGTGATTATGGGTCAAAAATATGTTACATAGACAGCAAAGGTTGGAGATGTCCCGCTGTGAGCTGACATAGTGTGAAAGAAGAACCCTTAATTGTTTAATAAATTCCCTCTAATCATTCTCTTATGAGCTGTTTTTGTGTCTGGTTTTCACAAATAGGATCCATAACCAACTGTCTCTGACTTTGTTATCTATAAAAAAGAACCACTTTCCCACTTTGTGCTTCATGCACAGAATGGCTCAGCGGGATATGTAAATTTAAACTGCTTCCATTAAAGCAGTTTTAACTAATTGCAATATAAAGTTTAGTAACACTAAAACAATGAAATACTGTGAGAAATACTTTAAAATAGCAATAGATATTCAGCAATACTCTAGTTATCATTATGGTTCTTTTCTCTAAAGACAATAATTTAGTTGCTGACATGGGTGTAAGCAGGTCTTACTAAGCCCTTTGAGTCAATGACTAATCCTACTTTCTTGTACCTTTAATTCTTTAAGTCTCCGGTCAATTCTTTTTGGATTACCATGAGGACCAGCAATAATTCTCCTGGCACTGTTTTGCCTTAGTCGAACATGATGGTCTAAAATACTGCAGTTGTATTCCTTAATCTCACGTGTTGGTAAGTCCAAACCTGGGAAGCCACATCAAAGGTGTGCTCTTGAGACAGAGCTGGAGAGGCGATGTCAGAGTGCCCGTGCTCTCAACCTGGCACTGCCTCCGTCTACAGACACATTCCAAAGAGGAGGACCCCAGATGTTTCTCAACCACTTGTGTGCTACGCTGGGTAAAGCAGGTTCTTTGACAAAGGTCCAGGAAGCAGAGCTATTGCTAAGCATTTTCGTAGCAGTCAGTGTGGTCTTAACTCTCAGAGCACAAAAAAAGGCCTAAGACTCAGTCCATGAAGTAGAGAAGGTAAACTGAAATCTGCTCTAAGGAGCTAAGATGTTTTCAAGTTTCTCTCTGAGAAATTAAAAGCACAAAGGGTGACACAGAACAAATACAATTATTTAAACGGTCTTCAGAGACTAAACAGAAGAGTCAGAATATTTTAATAAAAACTTAGAAATCAAAATAGTGAACACATGCAAATACAGCAGTGGCCATGTCACAAATAGAAATAGAAAACATTACTAGAAATTGGAGTAGAGGGTATAACATTATTCTATTTATTCTTCAATATTAGGAGGAGATGATTACTGAAACTCAATTAAATGAGCAGAACCAGGCTGGCTGGTGTGGCTCAGTGGTAGAGCATCCACATGTGAACTAGGAGGTCAGGGTTTGATTCCTGGTTAGGGCATATGCTCGGGTTGCAGACTCCATCCCCAGTTTGGGGTATATATATATGGAGAGAGAGAGAGAGAGAGAGAGAGAGAGAGAGAGAGAGAGAGAGAGAGAGAGAGATTTCAGAGAGGGAGAGAGATAGAAACATGATCAGCTGCCTTCTGCACCGCCCCCCCCCCCCACTGAGCCCACAACCCAGGATTGTGCCCTGACCAGGAATTGAACCGTGACCTCCTGGTTCATAGGTCAATCCTCAACCACTGAACCATGCTGGCCAGACTTGACATTCTTTATTTGGTCATATCTTCCTTTATTTTTTAAAGCATGATTCCCTTCAATTCTTTGTACATTTAGAATACTTATTTAGAGGTCTTCGCTAAGCTTGACATCTTGGCCCTTTCAAATGCAAGTTCTCTTGCCTCCTTCTTTTATTTCTGTGCATGCACCCCCACCCCCCTATTTTTTTTGCACACCTCATAATGTTTTTGTTGGAAACTGAACATTTTAGACAATATATCTCAGCAACTCTGGATATTGATTCCTACACCTTGGGGCTTGTCATTGTTGTTTGCTTGTGTAATTGTTTAGTAACTTGGCTGGACCATTTCAGTGAAGTCTACTTCTCCTGAAGCTTGTAGCCTCTGGTGGCATTCAAAGAGGGCCTTGTCTCTGCACCAGTGCTCTGATCTGGGGTAAGGTATAGTGCCCTGCTTCTCTAAGCAGCCCCTGCTTCATAAGCAGGGTGCTGAACAGAGACAGTAGCCTCTGGTCTTCTAGGCTTGCCTCTCCGGGCATGGAACCTCTGTCCTGTGAGTAAGCTGGGGTGAGAATGATTGGTACCCATTATCCTTGGATTGCTATGCCTAGGGTCAAGATTTTACCCTACAAGAAAGCATGGGACCCCAAAACTCTAAGTCCTCTTGCTTGGAGATCTACACAGAGCTGGGGAAAGGGATTAGAAATGCTGGTGGCCTGCACCTCCAGGGGAGATACTATAGCCCTAGACTGGAAGCTTGGGGAAGAGGGGGATGGGGCATGGCTTAAATGTCATAAACTGGCTGTTGTAACCTCAACTTAGTACATTTCCTCCAGTAAATATTTCTCCATTTGCTATATGCCAATAGGAAAATTTCCAGAGACTTAAATGGTTAGGTTTTTAAAACAAGTTCCACCAGTTATAGCTGTTTCACCGAGGAGCCAGTCCACCCAGCAACTCCTGCTGCCATTTCACAAGTTGATCACTAGTTTTTCCCCCACTGTGTTTTAGAGATGAACATTTTATAACAGCCCTTACTCTGTCAATAGACTAGAATGTATATACCAAAGCCAAATACATTCTAGTACATGTTCCAAAGAAAGGCAACTTCTGAAAGAAAGCTCAAACTAGGATTCTCACACTATATAGCATTTATGCCAATCACGAGAGAGATATATATTTTTTTTATTTCAGAATCCAATCTCCAGTCCAGTAATTCTGTTTTATGAGGTCTAGGGTAAGGCCAGAAACCTTGCATTTTTAAAGAGTGCTTCTCAAAATTTAATATGCAAATGAATCACCTGGGATATTTTTTAAAGAGTTTTATTTTGGAATAATTTTAAATTTCAAATAGTTGCAAAGAGGATTTCCATATACTCTTCACCCAGCTTCCCCTAGTATCGACATCTTACATAATAACTATGGTACATCGCCAAAACTAAGAAATTAACATAAATGTAAAGCTATTAACTAAACTACAGACTTTCCTAAGATTTTACCAGTTTTCCCTCTATTTTATTTTTTTTCTATTTTAGGATACCACCTTGCAGTTAGTCTGGTATCTTAACTTAAAATGCAGACTCTGCGTTTTATGTAACGATATCTTAAAGATTATTATGATTAGTTACATGTGTATTGAAACTTCCCTGAGTTTTCCTCCCTGCTGCCCCACCCCACAAACCTGTAGTTAACTACGCAGCCTCTATTGGGGGATATAAATGGTCTCTAAACTTTAGACTATAAGCCAGAATGACAGGCTGGCTTCCTCTCCTCCTATTTTATTCTAAACTCGGTGATAAGCATTCAGCACAGACTCTCTGAGCATTAGCATTGCAAAGAGCTCTAGGAGGTCATCTGGTCCAGCACTGTTAGTTCACAGAAAGTGAATCTGAAACTCAGAGAGGGACATGACCTTGATCACAGTCATATAGCCATTAGTCTTCAATTCATTGTGATTCTTATCTTAGCACATCATCTCAGACTCTCCCAATATTTTCAGACTTTGAGAATGCAAACACCTCCTTTAGATGTTGCTATTATGAACTATTTCAATGCCATAGAAAAACAGCATATTAGTGTGCCTTGGGCCTTATTAAACTTTCACAGTTTATTATATTCTCCTTTTTTAAAGAATAAATAAACTCATGCCCACACAAACATGGCCAATTTATTTTTGACAAAGGTATAAAAACAATTCAATGGAAGAAGAATGGTCTTTTCAACAAATGGTGCTAGAGCAATTTATACAGATATCCATAGGCAACTTTACCATTTATTTTAAAATTAACTCAAATTAGATGGTAGACTTAAATGTAAAATATAAAAGCATAAAACTTTTAGAAGATAACAGGAGAAAATTTTCAGAACTTAGGGCTTAGTGAAGTACAGATTGACACCAAAAGCATGATCCATAAAAGAAAAATACAAATAAATTATTCCTCAGCAAAATAAAAACTGTTATTCAGTAAATGACCCTGTTAAGAAGATGAAAAGACAAGCTAAAGACTGAGAGAAAATATTTGTAAACTTAATTATAGACAGAACTCACATCTATAATTTGAAAAATGAAAACCTTCTCAAAACTCATCCTATATAATAAAAAGCTAATATGCAAATCAATCAGATGGCAGAACAACCAGTCACTATGACGGGCACTGACCACCAGGGGGCAGATGCTCAATGCATAGACATGGAAACATGGAACAGACTGATGAATCTCAGAGGGAAAAGGGGAGGGGGGAGGGTGGGAATAGATTAACCAAAGATCATATATGCATACTCGAGGCCCAGTGCACGGATTCGTGCACCGGTGGGGTCCCTCGGCCTGGCCTGCCCCCTCTGGCAATCCAGGACCCCTCAAGGGATGTCAGACTGCCAGTTTTTGTCCAATCCCCACAGGCCAGGACGAAGGATCCCACCTGTGCACGAATCCGTGCACCAGGACTCTAGTTAATAATAAAGCAAACAATCCAATGAGGAAATGGTCAAAAGAAATAGACACTTCACTAAAGTGAATGTATGGATGGCAAATAAGCACATGAAAAGATGCTCAACATCTTGAGCCATAGTAGGTAGCCTAATGCCCCCCTAAATATGTCCTATTCTAATCCCCAGATCCTGTGGATATGTTATGTAATATAGCAAAGAAAAATTACGGTGGCAGATGGAAATAAGGTTGCTATTCAACTGATCTTTTAAATACAGCATTTAACCAGAATTATCTGGGTGGGCCAGATGTAATCACAAGGATCCTTAACAGTGGAAACCCAAGGTAGAAGAGGTCTGAATGATGTGATATGGGGAGGACCTACTGCTGATGGATTTGAAGAGAGAAGGGGGTCATGATCCAAGGAATATAGAAGCTGAAGAAGGCAGGGAAACAGATTCTCCCCTAGAGCCTCCAGAAAGGAACACACAGTGCCCACACCTTGATTTCAGCCCAGTGAGACCTGTGTCAGGCTTCTGATCTACGGAATGATAAGACAATAAATTTGTATTGCTTTAAGCCACCAAGGCTGTGGTCATTTGTTACAGCTGCAACAGAAAATGAAATTATTATTCATCAGGGAAGCGTAAAGTGAAAGTATGATATCACTACCTATCTAAATGCTAAAATTAAAAATAGTGACAATACCAAATGCTTGCAAAGAAGCAGAAAAACTGTATTTCATACATTGTTGGGAGAGCATAAAACAATACAGGCACTCTGGAAAATAGTTTAGAAGTTTCTTAAAGAACTAAACATACATTAACCATATGACCTAGTAACTCACTCTGGGGCATTTATCTCAGGGAAATAGATATTTATATCTGCACAAAAACTTATCTGCAACTGTTCATAGCAGCTTTATTTGTAACAGCCAAAAACTGAAAAACCCAAAATGCCTCTCAATAGTTGGAGGTAAAAAACTGTGATATTTCATAGCATACTACTAAGCAATAAAAAGAAATGAGCTTATCATACAATTTGGATGGATCTCAAGGACATGATGTTGAGTAAAAAAAAGAAAGAAAGAAAGCCAATTTCAATAGAAGTCACATACCCTATGGTTCAATTTATATAGCACTCAAAACAACAAAATGTTATAGAAATGGAAAACAAATTAGGTGGTTGCCTGGGGTGAGGAACCATAGGGGAAAGGGAATGGCTTGATTGAAAATAAAAACATAGCACAAGGAATCAAATCTTCATAACGATAGAACTGTTCTGAATCTTGATTGGGGTGGTGGTTATACAAAGCCACATATGTGGTAAAATGACAAAGAAATATTAGATATATATATATATATATATGTCTTACCTAATAATAGACAAACATGTAAATTGACCATCCCTCTGCTACGCTCACCAGCCAATCAGGATAGTATGCAAATTAACCCACCAAAGATGACGGTTAATTTGCATACGTAGGCATGAAGCGGTGGAGTGAAGACTGAAGGCTCCGGCTGCAGCAGCGAAGACTGAACGCTGGCCGGAGTGAAGGCCGGGGTCCCGGGTGCTGGAGGAAAACCGGTGCTGGCAGCCAGGGGAAGGGAAGGCCTATTGCACAAATCTCTTCGTGCAATGGGCCTCTAGTATATATATATATATATACACACACACACACACACACACACATTGGACCAATCTCAAACTCCCAGTTTTGAGATCATGCTATAATTATGTAAGGTGTAAACATTGGGAGAAATTGGGTATAGGATAAAATGGACATCTCTGTGTTATCTTTGCAATTTCCTGTGAATCTCTAATTATCCTATATAATAAAAGCCTAATATGCAAATTGCCCCCTCGGGCAGTGGTTTGACCAGGAGCTTGACCGCTCGCCATCATGTGCGCTGCCCACCAGGGGGCGTCACAGAACATGGCAGGCATCAGTGATGAGGTGCTGGCAGCAGGTGGCAGTGGAGGTACTGCCAGCCCCCATGGGCCCCAAAGAGAGCAGGACCACAGTGGGATGGTAGAGCAGGTGAGCAGGCAGCACCAGGCCAAGGCCCTGCAGACAGTGACCAGCAGCGGCAGTAGGGTCCGGGCGGGGGCCCAATCAACCCACCGATCACTCTGCAGACCTGCCACCAGTGGCCAGGGTGAGGGCGGGACCACCACCCGGCTCCCAGGTGCTGAGGGAGAAAGGGCAAATAGCAATATTAAAATATTTCTTCTAATTATTTCCTTTTCAATGTGCACAAATCTGGGCACTGGGACACTAGTTATCAAATAAAGAGCTGGGGAAAACACATTTCAAGCAGATTTGAAGCTTCAGTGTATCCGTCCCTCTCTGTCCCCATTTCCCTCCTTCTATCTCCCTACACAGAAGCATCCTAAAATTAGTGTTTAGAATTTTCATTTTAATTATCTTACTACTTATAAATATATCTTTTGAAAATACAGAATATTGTTTTGTATGTTCTAAAACTTTATGTAAATGATATCATATCATACTAATCCCTCTATAATTTGTTTTTCTTGGTTTGCTCTTGTTGCTTCCCATACGTTTTGTTATGTATTATTTTAATTAATGTTAACAATCAGTTTTAAATATTTTCTAATCTTCATTATATTGTGGGTTATTTTTGCTTTGAATTATGAGTTGTTTAAAAGTGTGCTTATTAATTTTTAAATCCATCTGGGATTTTTTCATTGCCTTTCCTTAAGTTTTTAATTTAATTGCATAACAGTCAGATATTATCCCTTCCCAATCCTCCCTATTCTTTTCTTCTTGAATACTTACCAAACACTCACTGAATTTTCTCATTCTTTCCAACATGTCTCTTAATTCCCCATTCATATTTTCTTTGTTCTCTTTAATGCATTCTGCTTGATTTCTTCAAATTAATTCAAATTAATTCCTCGGCTGTGTCTAATTTGTTGTTTAACCCATTTTATCATTTTTTAATTTTAATTACTAAATTTTTCACTTTTAGAATTTCTATTTGTTTTTTACAAACCTAATTTTTCTCATATTTACAATTCCTATTTCATCATTTTCAGTATTCTTATTTTATACTCTTTGTGTGGTGGTTTGATCATTTCAAGGTAGTATATTCTAACCCAGGTCTTTGTTGTGTTTTGTAAGTCTTACTCATGGGGGATTTTAGCCTACATTGTATCATTTTAGGCTATGAGTTAATCTTTAGAAGGAATTTATCTGTAAAAAAACTGTGATACTTGGTTTAAAACAAATCTTCTTCCCAAGAAGTTTTCAACTTCCTCTGCAGGGTGTTTGTTAACAGTGGTCTGGGATCCTTTGGGTTAATTTCTCAAGTTGTGATTCATCTCTCCCCTTATTACACAAGGCGTAAAGATTTAAATCTCAAACCCAAATGAGGTACAAATCCACAGGGGAAGCATTATTTTCTAAGGCATAGCTGTCTTGTGTCTTCTGAGCTGATGGTGAATTATTTCCAAGAGCCTTCCATTCAAAGGTCACAACTTTGTGCTGAAGATCTCTGTTCTAACCCACAGAGTCACCGTTTTCCATTTCATGTCTCCACATGATGGTTAACACTGGAGCCCTTGGTTTAGGGAGACTGGCTACATCCTCCCAAGGGCAGCCATGGCATCAGCTTATACCTGAGGTTTTCAGTTCCATCTTTATTTTTGACCCTTGTTGATGCCCTTATTTCCTTTCAAGACAAAGATGCATAAAGAGGGTCTTTAGTTTATTTTCTCCAGTGTGCCTAAATGTGTATACAAGGCATGATTATCAACCATGTTTCTAGAACTGGAAGTAAAACATAACTTCACTTTCCTAGTGATATCAATTAATATCACAGTTGGCAAGCTGAATCCTTATAACTTACCAATTGTGAAACTTCAGAAGTGTTTTATCCAAAAATAGTTTTATCCTTCTTAGTCCCAGTTTTAGAAAACCATATAGAAAAATATATAATTAAAGCCCATACATAGTGCAGAGCTCCAATTAGATAGAAACTTTATGCTACTTCACATGGATCTAAATATGTCCTTTAATTTTCTAGACTCTCCCAGAAGATCTCCCAATCAGATTTTTCTAGAATGTCTAAGCACAGGCCATTTTCCACATAAGTTTTCTTTGTTCACTATCAACAAATATCACCAGGTTTTCTTTTTATTTCCATTTATTCAATACAGCTTTTCTAAGTGCCTGCTATATTCTAGACCAGTGATGGCAAACCTTTTGAGCTCAGCGTGTCAGCATTTTGAAAAACCCTAACTTAACTCTGGTGCCATGTCACATATAGAAATTTTTTGATATTTGTAACCATAGTAAAACAAAGACTTATATTTTTGATATTTATTTTATATATTTAAATGCCATTTAACAAAGAAAAATCAACCCAAAAAATGAGTTCGCGGGTCACCTCTGACACCATCACTGTTCTAGACACTAGGGATAGTGCCCAAAACAAAACCCTGAACTCACAGAGTTTATATCCTAGTACAGGGAAAAAAATTAAAATAATAAACAAGTTAAAACATATTTTAGGTTAAAAATAAATTAGTAAATATATTTTAGGTTAAACCATATGAAATGGCCAACATTTGACTGCTCTTAACACTCAATAAGGCAATTTTATCTGATTCAACTTAATAAAATATGACAGGTGGTGATAAGTGCTAATGAAGAAGAAAAAGGCAAAATAGATAGAGAATGATGGGTTGGGTATGCATGTGCTGTTGTAGATAGCATGGCCACCAAAGCCTCTCTTAGAGAGTACTGTGTGAACAGAGATGGAAATGAGGTAAAGAAGTGAGTCTGTGGATATCTAGGGGAAGTCCATCCAATGAGAAGGATATGTATGTGGAGAGGTTCTGAGAAGGGAATGTATATGCCATAGTCAAGAAACAGCAAGGAAAGCAGAGGGGCCTGAATGGAATAAATAAGAATAAGAGTAGTGCAAAATG
The DNA here is from genome assembly GCF_014108235.1 of Myotis myotis. Classification (NCBI taxonomy): domain Eukaryota; kingdom Metazoa; phylum Chordata; class Mammalia; order Chiroptera; family Vespertilionidae; genus Myotis; species Myotis myotis. The sequence goes on from NW_023416357.1 coordinate 31,040,307, forward strand.
TGGGCAGAGAGGTGACAAAAGTCAGGCCCAGGAATGCCATCAGCCACAGTAAAAGCTTTCTATCTTACTGCTGGTAAGATGGGTAGCCTTCGGGCAGTTTGGACAGAGGAGTTGCAAAACCTGAATTGTATTGCAATGGTGCAGGACCAGCCTCCAGGGGGCAGGTTGGACAGTGGGGGCTTAGGAGGCTTTTGCATCATCAGCCCAGGAGTGATACCATGCTAACATAGACCCAGGTGGTAGCAAACAAATAATGAGGAAAGGCTGGATACTCATAATACTGTCATAACTCTTCTAATCTTTCTTTTCCAAAGCATATTTGTCTCATCAACATCTTATCCCCAAACAAGTTTATATTCAAATTTTCTTATCTTTGGTTGATCCTGTATCAGAACCATCTTGTCTGCCTGATGTCTGATTCCAGTAAAAAACCTCTAGATCATCCTAAATTCAGTACCCCCAAAATATACAATTGCATGTACCATAGCCTTACACATCTGCATCGCCACTTTTGTCTCTAATCATTCTCAAGACCATGACACCATACCTGATCAAGGAGGAACTGGTATTCAACAAAGAATAAGCATGTAGCTCCAAAGGCCAACACCATGCTTCTGATTCTTCCCACAGACTGTAACTGATGGGTGGGCTGGGTCTGAATCATAGCAGGAAAGGGCCACTCATGGTCCACTGTGATGCAAGGTAGCTTCTCTGAGTAGGAAAGCTGCCTAACCTATCTCTGCAGCTGGGCTCCTCCCTCAAAAGTTTCTATGCTCTGCAACTTCCCAAAGAGGAAGTTGTCTAAGGGGGTTGCAACCCTAAGTGGTTGAAGCTAACCACAGCTTAACGGCATATATATATATATGCAATTTCTGTAACTTCTGGCCTCATTTTCCCCTCATACTCACAAAGGGCTAGTTGTATTTCTATTAAATATTTAGAACAAAGTAATAAGTAACTAGAGCAAGATCAATACCGGGTAACCATGGCATGATATAAAACCATTTCTGTCTTTCAGTGCAATGTGTCATTCAAGAATAAAAAATAAAATTTTTATAATATCCTAGTGTCCCTGTGCACGGATTCGTGCACAACGAAAGGAAATTAATTAAAAAATATTTTAATATCGCAACAGTGTGGTGAAGGCTTGGGAAGGGTGGGTATGGAGTGGATAGGGTCAATGGGGGGGAAAAAAATAGAGAATTAGAGCAATATCTAAGAGAGCAATGAAAAGAAAATAGGATTCTATCGAGTCTCCTATCTACCTACTGCAGGACTTCTCTGAGGAGCAAATGAGATGAGTCATGGGAAAATGCTTCACAAACATTTGGCTAAACTGTAAAATGTTTGTAGCTGGCTATAAAGCAAGTCAGGTTCCTGGGCTGAAGAAACTCCAAGGAGGCTAGTTGCTAGGGAGAGGAAGCCAGGTGTTGCTATGTGACATCATTACCATGCGTCCACAGCGACTGTTTCTGGATTGGGATGGGCTGTGTGCCACATTTTGTGCCATGGAGTCTTGGCAGTGTTGGCTGTGATTTGGTGAGGTGTCACTCTGGGATGGTGGCAGGGCCTGTGTCCCACTTGGGGGAAGCCAAGTGTTGGTTTGTCGGCACCAGGTCCATGGTGCTATTTATTTTTAAATGGCCAGTGTGCATCATGGCAGCTCCTGCATTGAGCATCTGCCCCCTGGTGATCAGTGCATGTCATAGCTACTGGTGGGATGGACACAGCCTTTTATATATAGACAAGAGGCCTGTTGCACAAAGAGATTTGTGCTGCCGGCACCGGTTTTCCTCCGGCACCCAGGACCCAGGCCTTTGCTCCAGCCAGAGCCGCCTTCAGTCTTCACTCTGCCTCTTTGTGCCTATGTATGCAAATTACCCACCATCTTTGTTAGGTTAATTTGCATACTCTCCTGATTGGCTGGTGAGTGTAGCAAAGGTATGGACAATTTACATGTTTGTTTATTATTAGGTAAGATAGTTAGTCTAAGACAGTGGTTCTCAACCTTCCTAATGCCGTAACTCTTTAATACAGTTCTTCATGTTGTGGTGACCCCCACCCATAAAATTATTTTCGTTGCTACTTCATAACTGTAATTTTGCTACAGTTATGAATCATAATGTAAATATCTGACATGCAGGATGTATTTTCATTGTTACAAACAACATAATTAATTAAAGCATAGTGATTAATCACAAAAACAATATGTAATTATATATGTGTTTTCTGATGGTCTTAGGCGACCCCTGTGAAAGGGTCATTCGACCCCCAAAGGGGTCGCGACCCACAGGTTGAGAACCGCTGGTCTAAGAGGACAAGTCATGTCAAAATCATTTGCCAACATATATTTTAAAAAATCCTAAAGTACAGCTTGCATACAATATGCAAACAGCCCGCCAAGGAGAGGTTATGACATTAAAATGTCACTAAAATCACTGCTCAGCTATGAGAACTCACACACTTAAAATTTAGCAGCACAGAGCCTACACAGGGTCACAAGAAATAGTATTTAAATGAATATTCCCAAGCCTATTTTCTGAAAAGACATTTTGCAATGATATAACTATGCTCACCATTTTCTGAAAAATAAAATTCATGAAATTAAACAAAAAATAGAAATTAAAATGTATTTGTCACCCTTGTCTCTCCTTTACTTGTAAGAAGAGCAGAAAATACACATCTTAGTATTAAGAAAATTAAGATAGGTCTGAAGTGATGATATTTAAGATTAAAAAGGCTAAAAATTACAGCCAGGATTCAGCCTATTATCAAAAGCATTTATAATGCCAGTTAATGTGAAAGAAATGTGAAATAACTATCAAAAATTCATTGGTATGATCTTTCCTTCAATTTCATTGCTGAAAGCCCTCCACTGCTAACATTTCAAGGTTTCTTACAGTGCTTCTACATATGCTCTCTGACCCTATTAACCGGAAACCTACCTTTTCTCTACACACTGACTCTATCATTAGTCATTGATTCTGCTGAAAACTGGAATCAATTTTAAATGAGTTCTTCACAGCATGGATATTTTTCCACTTATAAATTATCATTCATTTTTCCTAATACTATGCAAATGATATAACAACAACACACTGAAAAAAAATGTTTTTGCTGTTTGAAAGTTCCTGGCACATAAAAGCATGTTCTTTTGATGTGTCTGTGTCAGGTCACCAGTCCTTGATCAATGAGAATAAGCCTCTCTAAAGGCAGGCAGGATGTGTCAGTCACCAAGCAGGCAGTGATCTGGGTATGGCTTGTCTCAAAGAAGCAATGATTTGCACAGAACTGACCCTGTGTCCCTGGCCTTCTCAACCTAATAACTTTATTTTCAAATACTAAGATCAGATGGATACCAAAGCTAAAAAAAAAAATGTACTAGGGGGTGGGGGTGGGGGTGGAGAATATGACATTGATATACTTTTTAAGAAATATACTTTTCTTACTTATAAATGAAATGTCTTCTTCTTTAAAAATTCCACTCCAGTTTGGACAATCAATCCAATTCCACAGCTGGCTTTGTGTACATATATATGGTCAAATTTCAGCTGTAAACTCACTCCAGTTCATTTAGTTAGATTATTTCTAATAACGTTTCAAAATAGCTGAAGTTCTAAAAGAGGAGAACCTTTGAAGTGCATCATAAACTAGTCATGAGACATTGAGGAGTATTGAAAGACTTTGAAAATGTGGTGGTGGTGATGACAAGTGTATAGACTGATAATGAGACATAGAAATGAATGCTGCTACAGCACTCAGTATTCTAGTGTTGGGCTACACCTATATGCGCATAAATTCCTCAGTTCAACTTTCCCCCCACCACCTCCGCCTTCTCTCTGAGATTTGTCAGTCTGTTCCATGGCTTCTATGTCTCTGGATCTATTTTGTTCATCAGTTAATTTTGTTCATTAATTTTGTCCCTGTGGAGAGAATAGAGAATTAGAGCAATATCTAAGAGAGCAAGAACCAACTCGATGAAAAGTAGAATACCCAATACCTCTGGCTTGCCTCTTTTCTTACTCACGGATTCTCTCCATCAGTAAATTTTAAATAGTGCTTGTCCACTCCTAGACTCTGTTTGCCATCCCATGCCACATTTCAGGAGGAAAGTGTTAGGAAAAACAAATGTGAACCACAGTGGGATTTTGATTCCTACCACCTGGGATTTGACTAGGATGTTTAATTGACTGGATCATATTTTGGTGATTGCATAGATTGCTGGATTAAGTCAATGCTTTGAAAAGCCAACAACTATAAAGAAACAACTGACCAGCAAATGGGTAACTATGAGTTACGAATAGTACCCAAAGCCAACTTATTGAAACTAATCAGATGACACAAAATTTACCAGAAGTGCCATGGTTCTGCTGATAGCAGTTGCTCTGCGGGCTTCAACCATTCAATTTCTAATCTGGATTCCTATAGCAAAGGCTGTTTGCACTTTGCCCCAGAGATTCTGAGTAAATGCATTTTATTTTTAGGTGTTTTCTCTCTTGACGCTGGGTTCCACAAATATGAAGGAACAAGTCATCCCCCAGGCATGCTAGGAGTTGTTGATGTCTCTTCTCTCTTACTCTGTGGTCTCCTGCAAGCATATAAAATAACAAAAGGCCAAGAAATGATTTCTTTCAGAACAAGCTGGTGCCCTAAAATGAGTATGTTAAAAGGACTGAGTTGCTTTGAAACATTAGGTTGGCCCTTTTTGATTAATCAAAGTTCTTCAGAGTTGAGAGGCTATCTCAATTTTACAGAAAAGAATTATCCTATGAGAAAGAAAGAAAAACCTCAGGTGACATTTTTTTATTAATGCTAAGCGAAATAAGCCAGTCAGAGAAAGATAAGTATCACATGATCTCACTCATATGTGGAATCTAATGAATAAAATTAACTGATGAACAAAACAGATCCAGAGACATAGAAGCCATGGAACAGACTGACAAATTTCAGAGGGAAGGTAGGGGTCGGGGGAGAGATTAACTGAGGAACTTATCTGCATATATGTGTATGCCATGGACATAGACAATAGGGTGTTGGAAGCTTGGGAAGGGCGGGCGTGGAGTGGATGGAGTCAATGGGGGCAAAAAACAAAGGGTACATCTGTAATACTGTCAACAACGAAGATAAATTTAAAAATACTATTATTGCCATTCTAACAAAAGTCTGGATTGAGAAAAGTCACACCATCATATTTAATACTATTTTCTTATCTTTGCAGATGCTCAGGCAATACCACACATTTGACAGGCCTGAAATTAGTACTGAAGTCAAAGGTATTATATTAAAAGGAACCAAATGACTTGATGATTTCTAAAATAATAATTCAAAATGAGTTTGTCAATATTTCCGAAACTATATGCTCCAGATTAACCTGTAATAATGAGACCAAATAAAATGGAACCTGACTCAATGATCAATTACTTACAATAATTACAGAATTACTCACAGAACTGTGATAAAGTGCTAATTCAACAAAGCCATCAATATATTATGCCTTTAAAATCTTCCAAGAGTCTTAAAATAATTATCACTCAACCTTGATTCTTAAAAAACTATATTTTAGACAGATTTCTTCTATTACTCCCTTCTAAAATAATTATTTTAGCCAGGGATGATGAGTAAAAGATAACATATCATTGTCAAAGTGAAGACTGGTGTTTCTCAAGGTAGAGACATTATGTTGGAGGCTAGATATGATCCCTTTGTTCTTTATCTAAGATCCTTTGATTACTACAGAATCCAGGGTTCAACCAAAAGTGTCAACATTACACTAAGAGGTAAGAAAAAATTTCTTCTTATCATGCCTTCATTATACTGTTAAGATGCCCAGGTCATGCTCTTTCCTACATATGTCAGTATCCCCAACCCCCAAAGAACACAAGGGAATGTATTATTCTGTGGCTACTTGGTCAAAGATGTTATCTTGGTCAGCCCCACCTTCAGGCAGATGAAGCATTAGTCATTCCACTTTACAGACAAAGGAAGTGATTCCCAGCGCATTTCTACTGCCAGAACTTATCTATTCTTCCAACTAAACCAAAAATAAGAGTAATTAATAATAATGCGCAGTGTTTCTATGATGTCCTTCAATATAATCTTTTATTCATATCTTGATTGGGGCTTCAAACCATTTAGGTAAACCATGTGCAAAATCGTGTGTAGAATGCTTAAGGTGCTTGAAGCAGGAGGTAGATGTCAATTACATAGACTATGTCATCATGACACTTAGACATAATCTGATTCATCCAGTAATGAGATGTGTGGTCTTGGAAAAGTCAGTTAATCTTTTTTGCCTCATGCTCCTAACCTGTGAAATGGGAATATTACATTGTATGGTCATTGAGAAGATAAAATGAGGAAACACACATTAAGAATTTAATGCAATACCTGGCATACAGTAAATGCTCAATTAGTACACCTATTAACATGCAATTTTCACTCTCATAAAAAAAAATCTATTGAAAAATACTAGCCTGATTCCATCACTTCCTAAAAGAGAACTGCTACCTCAAATTACACTTTGTTTCCTCATATCAGACAATGTCATATTTACCCTTTCTCTTTTCTGCAAGTTTAGTAAGCATCCTTGTGTATCAGGCCATGTCAATCACATCAACTGAGATTAGAAAGAACACATATATTTTAATTTTGCCAATAATAACTTATTGGAACAATGCAGAAATCACAAGGAATTCCTCCTTTATAAGCCACTATATCTGTTCATGGCTAATTTTCAATTTCCTAGAAAACGTCTCAATATCTCAAGATATTGGTCTTTAGAGTCCATGAGAAGTGGGTTCAAATCCTAACTTTGCTGCTTACTGGCTGTGTGACATGAACAATCCGGTTCTCATGATCCTCAATTTCTTCATTTATAATTGGACATATTATAACCTAAGAGGTTGCAATAAGGATTAAAAAATTTAAGTTCACAATTAATTGCTCTTTGTCAACATTATTATCAAGTCCTGAAGAAAAATCTTGCTTTTAGCCATGATTTATTCCTGGGCTAAGACAGTATCCTATCCAATGTACTCTTCAACCAGACCTCAGCAACTGACTCCTCAAACATTGATCCTGGACATCTTTTTTACACTTCTCCAAATGGATGATATCATTTTGAATTATAATCCTGACGTTTAAAAGTTCATCATCTATCTAGACACATTGTCAAAGAAGGAGCTCACAATTTCAGCATTACATTTGGAATTTAATTTCAGCAGATACAAATCAAAGCAGTTCTCCCTTGCATCTTCACCACGCCTGACTTTCATAGACTCTCCAGAAAGGTCATGCCACCAGATTCTACAGTCACTCCAGTTGTCCAAAGTAGTATTCTCTATTCTAAACTGTTGCCAGAACTTATTCCATATGCAGAGTTCCAAAATCACATAATCATCATACCCCAAGGATATTATTTCAAATTTTATTATCAGTTGGTCCATTGATTTCATATAGTTTAAATATTTTTAAAACTTTGTTTCAAAAGCTACTATTTATTGAGTCAAGGTCTGGCATTTTCTACACGTCACCTCTTAGGCCCTCAGTATAACCCCCTGAAAATTATGTGGCTGGTTTTGTACTTGAAGAAATCAGGACGCAGAGAGGCTAAGTGGGCACACAGCCATCAGCAATAGAGCAGAAACGGGAGCCCAGGCCTGTTGGACTGCAAAGACGGTGCTCTATCCATCCACTCATTCAATAGATGTTCACTGAGCATATGCTATTTGCCAGACACTATACTGGGGCTATGTGCAGCGCAAAAACATAGCTTAAATATTTTTAACATAACCTCATTAGAGATTTAAAAACATATTTAAAAGAATTATTTTCAAAAAACACTTATTTAAAGATTAAGGGACAGACAAATATATCGGAATGTATTTTATTTCATAAACTAGGGGCCCAGTGCACAAATTTGTGCACCTTGAAAGGAACTGTGGGCCACAAGTCTGCGGTGGGCACAGGGTGGGTCTAGGCCCATCTTCCGTGCCCCCTCCCGGTCCCTCCTGCCACAGCCCCCAGTGCCCTCTCTGCCCCCAGGCCCACTCCCACTGCCACCGTTCCCACACACTGATGGTGCCAGCTCTGCTTGTACCTGCAGCCAGTGCTGGAGCCACCGCTTGCACCCGCTGCAACACCCGGTACCAGTCCCAATTGCTCAGCGCCATCAGCAGGTGCAAGCAGCAGCTTCTGCCCCAATTGCCCCTCAGGAGCAGGGGGAGATGGAGAAGCCCTCAGGGGCAATCGGGGCCGGCAGCTGCCGCTCACACCCACTAATGGCACTGAGCGATCAGGACCGGCGCTGGATGCCGGCAGCAGGTGCAAGAGGCAGGTGCAAGTGGCGGCTCTGGCGCAGGCTGTGGGTGCGAGCGGGGCCGGCGCTGGCAGCAGAGCACAGGACCGTGGAGCACAGGAGCAAAGAATTTTCAGTAACCACCAGAGGCTGGCCCTGATGGCAATAACTGGTGCCCAGCCTTGGTCTGGCGCCCCCGCTTCCTGCTCCACCATCCCGCCACAGCCACCGTCTGCCATGTTCCGTGTACGCCCCCTGGTGGTCAGTGCACGTCATAGCAACCGGTTGTTGGGTTGTTCCACCGTTCGGTCTATTTGCATATTAGCCTTATATTATATAGGATGCTTAAATTGTGGTCTTATTTAAAATATGAACTCAGAAACCCTAAACACATGTCTCTCCCAACCACCTGGAAATGTGCTCACAATCTGAATCTTGTGAATTTTTTAGAATGAAACATAGACAACTACATTTATTTGGATACATATTAAATGAAAAACTTTCTAGTCAACACATTGAAAAGTATAAAGAGAATTGGCCTACTTTCAAGGAAATAATTATAATACACACACATAACCAAGAGGATTTTTAAGCATCATATTTTGAATATATGAGCCTGCTTAGCATGGACAAGACAGAATGTGACAGAGGTAACTGAGGGGGAGGATGTCTGAAGAAGCGAAGCCTACACTGCCAGAGACAGGAGTGAGCTTGCTGCTTGGGAAGAGACACACGAGGGTGGAAACAGGGAAGTTGATTTTAAGACTACTTAAGAGCACGGAGTCTACAATTCACACAGAGAAGATGGTCAAGGAGGAATCAGATTTAATCATACATGTAAATAGGAGACACTGTAGAATATTAATAAGGAAAAAAAAGATTTAAAAAAGTATTTAGGAAAGACTCCTATCCTCAAATCATTTCCGCCGCTTAAGTGTTCTGCACAAAACTTTTGCTATTCAAATAAGAGAGCTTTTTGTTTTCTTTCTATGGGACAATTTTGGTGGCACTAGCAACATCCAAACTATTTATGAGTGTCTCATGAACACAAAAATTTGATATGACAAAGTATCACCTGCATGCTTGGATGCAGTTTTTAAAGTTTCTGTCTTGTTTTTTTCTTGTGTTTTTTTAATTAAAAATTGTTAATATTGACATTATTGCAGGCTTTTCCCTTCCCCACCTCCAACTCCCCCTCCACCCACCTTGGCTCCCCACTCCTTTGGCCTTTTATCAGGGAACTAAATGCTAAATGCCTCAGACACAGAGTGAAGGCAGTTAGCATTTAGCTCCCAGATGAAAATGACAAGGGACTGAACTAGACTGCAGAGATCTAACATTAACTTCTGTCATGTCCAGGGATGTGGGGAGTGAAGCCATATTAGAGAGAGTTCATGCCAGCACATGCTGACAGAACTCAGCAGCTCCTCAGACAAAGTGGGTATTTCCCTGTCAATAGGGCCCCTCACCTCCCTGGAGAGTCTTAGGCAATCCCAGCTGCAGAAGGATGTGGGTTGCCAAATACAGACACAATCTGTCCACTCTCCTAAAATGAGGTTGATTCTCATTATTCTTAAGGAGTCACACAAGCTGTTGGCAATTTGCTCAAGTGAAGAGCAAACCATATTGAGTAGCTGCAACACTTCAGAACTCAGACAGTGGCAGAAACTGAATGTGCCCACAGCCCCAATTTACTGGCAATTTCTGGACCAATCTAATAATAGCTGAGACAGAGGAAAGAATGAAACCTGTCACACACACACCTCACTAGACTGGCTTTTGCAATGCTCAACTAACAGAAAGAGGGGCCTGTTTAGTAACTCACTCCCTCCTCTTTGCTATTACAAAACAGTCCCAGAACTGCCTGCTCTGGCTGCCCACGCTGATGGCGGCATTACCTGCTTCATACACTCTCCTTGGGCATCCACTAAAGCAATGGTGTGTGAGTACACCTGCAGGAAACAGCATGCTTTATGGAATGACTCATTCATACAATTCAATAATAAAAATAAATGGAAAGACAGGATTGGAAAGCTCATAAAAGAATCTATAATCATAAAAGGGTAATATGCAAATTGGCCAAAGCTGAGGCAGCCAGGGCTATGAGGGCTGAGGCAGCCGGGGCTGCGAAGGCCTACTCTTTCTTTTTTTTCTTTTTTCTTTTATAAAATATATTTTATTGATTTTTTTACAGAGAGGAAAGGAAAGGGATAGAGAGTTAGAAATATCAATGAGAGAGAAACATCGATCAGCTGCCAGCTACACACTCCCTACTGGGGATGTGCCGCAACCAAGGTACATACCCTTGACCGAATTCAAACCTGGAACCCTTCAGTCCGCAGGTCGATGCTCTATCCACTGAGCCAAACCGGTTAGGGCAGGCCTACTCTTTCTTGCACGAATTGCATGCATCGAGCCTCTAGTAAGAATATAAGAAAAGGTTTGGCCTCACTAAGGAAACAAAATAAGGAACCATTTTCCCATTAAAATTTGTCAATATTTCAAAAATAAAAAATGTTCATTGTGTCCGCCAGCATGGCTCAGTGGTTGAGCATTGACCCACGCATGAACCAGGGGGTCACAGTTCAATTCCTGGTTGGGGCACATGACTGGGTTACAGACTCAATCCCAGGGGGAAAGGTATGTGTGTGTGTGGGGGGGGGGGGGCGGGAGAGGGGGGTGGGTCATGCAGGAGGCAACTGATCAATGATTCTCTCTCATCACTGATGTTTCTATCTCTCTTCCTCTCCTTTCCTCTCTCTGAAATCAATAAAAACATATTTTTTAAAAATTCATTGCTGAGGAATGCACAATAAATTTGGATGTTTGTACATTACGATTAGAAATAGCAAATATTAACACAAACTTTTAAAAGCAGTTTATCAATAGGTACATTATGTTCTGAAAATATACAAAAGGAAAAACAGGAAAATGTTCATGCCAAAAATGTTTGCTATAGCCTTTTATATAGCAAAATAAATAAGTAAAAGTAAAATGAAAAAAACGCCTATTAAGAAATATGATAAAAGAATCAATGCTTAGGAAAGCCAGACATGAACAATTTAAAAATTGTTTGTGAAAACTGTATTCCCTGGGGCTTCTATGGTTTTTAAAATTTTGTTGTGAAATATTCCTTACATACAAAATAATAGACAACATATATAACTTCAAGTGAAATTGTATATATAATATGTATATATAACTATATATAAAAATTTTCTCTAGGTCTAGAGGGAAATAATCTGAAGTCTTAACAGTGGTATTTTTTAATAATAAAAGGACAGATATTTTTTCTTGATTTTCCTACTTTCCAAACCTTATTCAACTTCTGTTTAAATATAAGCTCATCATATTTACTGTCTCTAACTTCAAGTGTTAAATTAGAAAAACGTCGAAACCACCATACTTATCTATTTATTTTTTCAGCAAATATTTATTGAGTTCTTCCTATGATCACAAAACACCAAGTATCAAAGGAGAGATAAACACATGCGAGCCATATTTCACACTCTCTGGAAGCTTATAAGAAATACAGCAGGGTAATGGACTAGAAAAGTCGAAAAATAAACTCATCATAAATTTAAGGAATTGAATTCATAAATATAGAGCAGCATTGTGCAAGGTAAAAGATGAGGTAAATTTCATGGTGTCTTTTCCCTTCCTTATGTCATGGTAATCCGATGAACTTCTCTAATTAACAATTTCACATTCTCAGGCAGAATCTGGGATCAAGATGATCAGAAAATTTATCTAGATCAAGGAAAGGAGCCAGAACTGCCTACAAAGCTGTGCTCTGCACTTTTCTAATCTACCTGTGGTTATGTATGAATAATTTTATTCTGATATTATCTTTATAACCATAGGAAACTCATAAATTTCTGACCTATCATTTTGAATACAAATTCCACCCATTTCAAAAATCTACTTTATAATAACCTTTCCTGTAACAAGCAGCTCAAAAATTTCCAAGACAGTACCTTCCATTTATGGACCATTTTACTCAATTCAAAACACTTATTTTTTTTTAATGAATCTTCATTGTTCAGATTATGACAGTTGTTCCCCTTTTCCCCCCCACCATAGCTCCCCTTCACCAGGTTCCCACCCCACCCCATGCCCTTACCATCTCCCATTGTCCTCGTTCATAGGTGTAAGATTTTTGTCCAGTCTCTTCCTGTACCCCCCACACCCCCTTTCCCCCTGAGAATTGTCAGTCCACTCCCTTTCTATGCCCCTGATTCTATTATATTCACCAGTTTATTCTGTTCTTCAGATTTTTTATTCACTTTATTTTTAGATTCACTTGTTGATAGATATGTATTTGTTGTCACTTTGTTGTTTATAATTTTTATCTTTACCTTTTTCTTCCTCTTCTTAGAGAATACCTTTCAGCACTTCATATAATACTGGTTTGGTGGTGATGAACTCCTTTAGCTTTTCCTTATCTGTGAAGCTCTTTATCTGACCTTCAGTTCTGAATGATAGCTTTGCTAGGTAGAGTAATCTTGGTTGTAGGTTCTTGCTATTCATCACTTTGTATATTTCTTGCCACTCACTTCTGGCCTGCATAGTTTCTGTTGAGAAATCAGCTGACAGTCGTATGGGTACTCCCTTGTAGGTAACTAATTGTTTTTCTCTTGCTGCTTTTAAGATTCTTTGTCTTTTGCCCTTGGCATTTTAATTATGATGTGTCTTGGTGTGGTCCTCTTTAGATTCCTCTTGTTTGGGGTTCTCTGTGCTTCCTGGACATGTAAGTCTATTTCTTTCACCAGGTAGAGGAAGTTTTCTGTCAATATTTCTTCAAGTATGTTTTCAATATCTTGTTCTCTCTCTTCTTCTGGCACCCCCATAATTCGGATGTTGGTACACTTGAAGTTGTCCCAGAGATCCTTACATTACCTTCATATTTTTGGATTCTTTTTGCTATTTGCTTTTCCGGTTTTGGTGTTCTTTGCTTCTTCATATTTCAAAATTTTGACTTGATTTTTGGGATCCTCTAGGCTGCTGTTGGATCTCTGTATATTATTTTTTATTTCATTCAGTGTATTCTTAATTTCGGATTCATCATAGTTTTGAACTCTATATCCAGTATTTGCTTTCATCCATTCTTTCATTTGTGACTTATTTCTTTGTCTCCGCATTTTGGCTGCTTCCCTGTGTTTGTTTCTATGTACTGGGTATCTGCTAAGTCTCCTTGAGTTGATAGAGTGGCCTTATGTGGTTGGTGTCCTATAGGGACCAGTGGCTCAGCCTCCCCAGTCACCTGAGGTGGATGCTCTTGGCACACCCCTTTGTGGGATGTTTGCACAGTCTTGTAGTTAACCCTTGATTGCTGTTGGTATCACTGGGAGGAACTGACCTCCAGGCCAATTGGCTGTGGTGACCAGCTGTGTCTATACTGGAAGATCTGTTGCACAGGAGACACCCTTATGGGGCAGGACTTGCTTCAGTAGGGCTTTGGTGCTCATTGAGTCTGCCCCTTGAGTGTGTCTCTTATGGATGTGAAGAGTTGTAATCCATTATCATCTCCAAGGAGGTGCAAGGTCAGTCACTGTCTGGGGCCACCCAGCAGGGGCTACAGAGACATCTGCAGATTCCTCCTCTTTGTATGGGGTTTGAAAGTGCCCAGACGAGTCCCAGCTGTGAAGCAAGGCCACAGCTGCTGCCAGGTAGTGGGCCTTCTTTTGGAATCTCTGGGGCTCTCTGACCCAGCTGCAGTTTGTTTTAGGCAAAAGGACAGGACATTCATATGCAAAAGCCAATGCACACAGCTTGGGTGGGGTTGTAAATTGGGTGGGGCAAGGTCTCTGGGAATCACCAGGGTGGAGCAAACAGCAACGGCTTCCCTGAACCTGAGAAGTTCCTGGTTCTCCATGTCCCACACACCCATGCAGGAACAATGATTGCTGCAAGCACCTCTAAGAGTAAGCCACTCTCATGTTCCTGTTCCAATGCCAGACAGTCCACTTTCTCCCTGTATGCATCTAGGTCCCCCAGAGTCTCGCCCAGAACTGGAATTCAGAGCAAGTGGGAGCTGGTATCTCCCTCCCAGTTTACAGAACAGCACATCCAGGTGCCAGCATGTTCTGTGCCTCCACACCTCTTACCGGTCTCAATGCGCTTTCTCCAGCTCTCTAGTTGTAGAATTTCCACTCGGCCAGCTTTCCCGCAGTTCTGGGTGGTAGTTGTCCTGCCATTTAGTTGTAATTTTGATGTGGTTGTGAGAGGCAGCAAATATAGGTGATACCTATGCCGCCATCCTGGTTTCTCCCCTCAACACACTTTTGAAAACATATTTTCTAGGTGTCCAATGCTGGATTAGACCCTCTTTACACAAGGTGAATAAGAAAAGGCCCCAGCCCTCAAAGAGCTTATATGCAAAAGAGAAACCATGGAGTGCATGAACTCTTGTCTATCTTTTATCTATAGATTATAGAACCCCAAATGTTCTCCTGGCAGTTTTACCACATTCTTGTGATAGGCACTAAGAAGAGAATGGCTACTTCTGCTTTGCAGTTAAGCTTGGTCAAGAGTGGGTAGCAAAGTAGTTTTAAAAGGACACATAGGAAGCATAGTTGAATAACTTTAGGAAAACTCACTTGAAGATTTGAAGTTTTACAATAAACTTTTTTTTAAGACAAATTTTTCAATAAATAAAACTTGGAAAGCTGCTGTAATCTGGCAGTATATTTAATAGTAATAAACTGAGGCTCAGAGACACAGTAAATTTCCCACTCAAAGTCATACCAGTAGCTGTGGCAAAAACAGGGTTGGAGGCCAGGACTCTAAGTCATTCCAGTGCTATGGACCTATGGATCATAGATAACCCAGGGTCACATTTTTCAGAATTCACAAATTTTGGATATTGATGGACAGAACCAGGACAATTTTGGCACTGAGCAAGAAAATACCACCGATGCAAAGAGCTGGCAAAATTTAAAAAAAAAATACTAAAGTTTAAAGTGAACTAAGTCAACTATGTAACATGAATTTCCAATTGAAAAGCCTGCATTCTCAATCGGTAAGAGAGAAGACAAACCAGTCCCAGTGAAGAGACTGGATTAGTTGCTCCCTAGGGTAGTCCTGCCCTCTAACTGTCAATCTCCGCACGTGCCATAGACTACGGCATTGCATGGATGCGACTCTGTTTATCTAAAGGTGATCATCCCAGGGGAGGGGTCCAACAACAAAAACAGACAATAACAAATCCTTCTCAACAAACCATCTAACTTTGCAATGAGTTCCTGAGGGAGTATGTGCCCTTTACATTGAAATTTTCATTAAAAAAGTAGAATAGGTTATCATTTACTGTGAAAGGTATGAGAATAGCCCTGCCAACAGAAAAAGAGATGGACTTGATAAAATTTCAAAGTCATTTCCAACCTTTTGAGACAGCCTGTGAGTCAGAGACTGACCCTCCTGTCTGTCTGCTACCCAAAGATGCTGCCTCACATTCTGCTTCTTTGCCTCACCTTTTGATCATTTTATTGTACCCTACGGGGAGACCGAAAACAAAAGAAGACTGGAAACAAATTATATTGAATTTCTTCCCAGAGAGATTTATTTTTGAACACAGAATACAATAGAAGGAGGTAAAGATTGTGGCTAAAATATATTTTGAATTATATATGCATTGTTTATCCCGTTTCTTGATCAAATAGAAACAACCCTGAATGTAACGTTAGTAATCACTGACCACGCTACAGTAGAGAGGAATTGTTCTAGTCAATATTCCAAACTTAGATTTTCAGAACTTAATTTTTCTACTCCCAATCAGAATCCATAAAAGTTTAAACTAATTCTCTTTCTCCCATATATCCTTCCCTGTGTCTTTTTTTAAAATAATTGACTGCTAAAAGAAAATTATTCTGAGAAGCATAAGAGGAGTTTCAACATGTAACGAAATTGACTCCCTTTCTATTTAATTTAACTTCAGATGAAAACAATATAAAAACAAGCACAACAGTAGAATCTCTCTCATTTAAAATAAGAATGGTAGGTATGCTTTTGGCTTATCTGAATTATTAGCACTGATGACCTCCAGATTAATTCTGCTCATCATGAGACAAGGGGATAGACTGATTTTAGCACTTACAACCTAAAGACAATGCCCAAGGTTCAAAGATTTTAATGATTTTTTTAAAATCAATATGCATCGATCCAACTATAAGCACTACCCAAAAAGAAAAGCCTCTTAAATTAAGTACATAAAAAGAGGAAATTGAAAACTTCCTGAGCCCTATGGGTGCAGAAAAACAGATAAAAATCTTATTTCTGCAGTTTGTTATTCCTTTAAATTCCCCCAACCCTGTATCCCACATCACACATTCACCAGAGAGAAGTAATGAAGTTCCCTATATGTCCTCTTGGTACTAATCATGTCCTATAACTAGGTGGCTGACAGAACTTCAGCTCAGTTTGTGCAATTCTGGCACAGAGAACGTCTCCCCAAGTCTCTCTAGTCTACTCACCATTCTTCTACTTCAGTGTAAGAAAGAAGGGAGAAAAACATGCTAAGGTCCATCTGATCTACCTCATTACACACAAAGCTTATTATCACCTGGATTTAGCAATAATAAATACCTAAAACATACTATGTATATGAAATAACACAATTGTAGAATGGTTAGCCAGCTACATCTGAGTTGATCTTGCACCTCTAACATTGGAAAGAACACCTGGTCTGATCACTAATTTAAATTAAAGTGGGGCTAAAAGACTTTGGATAAACATATAGCAAAAGTGTAGCAAGAGCATAATTGTTAAAAGAGTGGGTTTTTGGAATCAGGGAAACCCAAGTTCAAATCCTGGCACTGAGACTTAATTGTTCTGGGACCTTGATCTCTGACCATAATTTCTTCCTCTAAAGCTGAGACCATGGTAATTCCTCACATGTAAGTGCTTATGAAGTGATAGCTGTAATTATCATTATCTTCTTAACAAAAGACTCCCTGGACCACAGAAAGTCTCTCTTTGTTTCACATCCAATATCCTGCAGACAAAGGAGGATTTCCTTGTCCTGTGATTTAATCTTAAAATATAATGGTTTAACAAAAAATATTCAGTGAGACCAAGAACATCAGTTTTAAGCAGAGTAGAATCAGAGTCACATTCTAGAAACCAGAAATCACCTTTTAAGATGCACCGACATTACACATTTATTTTCAACAATTCCTTCTAGCTTTGCCAGCTCACCTCGGAGAGCGTCCCTCCCACATGACAGTATTGTTTTACACTTACAGTGGTAGTGGGGGGAAGGACAGGGGAGAGGAAATCTCACATCTTTCTGAGAGATACCCTGGGGAGAAAGGAGCAGGGAGAAAAAAATGCATTTGGAACAGAAATAAGATGTGCCTCGCCTCTAATTTTCTGTGCTTTGGGGTTACCATTTGTTATTTACAGCAAGGAGAGGTAGAATGGATGGGGGTGGAGAAGGAACAGTGGAGGAGGAATCACCACAAATTATAAACAACAACTCTGGCTTTGCAATGGATAGTTTTTCTGGGGACTTCCCAGGGGAGCCAATTAGTGCTAGTTGCTGAGGTGGGTTCTGTCACATAAACCTCTGATAATGCCTACCTGTGCTACCCCTACCTCTGATGAAGTGACACGGCCTCTGTTAATGAGATTTGTGTTCGTCTCCCACAGCTCTAAAGAGTCTCACTAAGGACTCTAAAACAGAGGTCTTGGGGTTATCAGCAGAGGAACTCTAGTGCCTTATTAGAAACCACGACATTTTAAAATAATAATTTGGTTTATTCCCTCTGCTCCTCATTTCCTTTGCTCCTTATCACCTGAGGCAACAGTGACCACATGCTTGTATAAGTTCTAGTCTGTTGCTCCTCCAACTGCTGGGCCCGACTGTTATCATAAGTGGGAAAGGGGATGTCACAAGGAACAGATCATAAATCCAAGCTTAGAAGAAATGACAAGAATTAGTAATAACTCTCGTCACTGTCTCCAGCAGCAATGGGAGACACAGCTCACACAAGCTCTACAAAACAGTTAAAGCAGCGTTTAGCTACATCTGAGAAGCTGCCTGGCCAAATGGCTCTTGCAATAAAATTCTTCATAGTATTTCTACTGCTTCAATATATCAAAGCGCAGGATGCCTTGTGAATCCATTTAGTGGACCCTTGGACATACTGATGCCAGTTTTATTGTCTTGCCTCCTAATGAACACCACTCATCCTGAGGGAGGCCCACCTCCTTGGTTCCAACTACACAACAATCAAGCAACAAATATTGATTAAAGCCTACGGTAAGTAGGGCACAGTATAAGGCACCCAGAAAGAACAGAAAATGCCTCAAAGTCCTTGACTTTGAAAAGCACAATGAATAAAATCAGCACATTAGGTGATACCACCTGTGAAAAATAGTAAACTGAAAAACCTCAGGGAGTTCTGAAAAAGGAAACAACGAGATAAAATATATACAGGACCTCCCTAGAGAAGATCAGATATGAGTTTAATTTTTTAAATGGTGACACTTAGATTGGAGGATTGAGTAAACATTTAGGAGCAGAGCCCTAGAAGTGGGAATGCACAAAATGTGAAGCCCTCAACTATAAGATCCAATGAGCTACATGATACTCAGTTTACCCTCAAGCTCAAATCTTCATGAAACAATCAAAGGGAAATAAAAGATAAAGGTCTCTATATTTTGTGCATGCTAAATTCTGCCTGCATTGAGCATCTGCCCCCTGGTGGTCAGTGCGCATCATAGCAATTGGTTGTTCTGCTGTTAGGTAAATTTGCATAGTTCCCTTTTATTATATAGGACTAGAGGCCCGGTGCACAAAAATTTGTGCACTCGGGGGGGTGGGGTGGTGTCCCTCAGCCCGGCCTTTTCCCTCTCACAGTCTGGGACCCCGAGAGATTGGGCTAAAGCTGGCAGTCAGACATCCCTCTGGCAGCCCGGGAGCCCTCAGGGGATGTCCACTTGACAGCTGGGAGCAGGCCTAGCTGCAGTCGGACATCCTTAGCGCTGCTGAGGAGGCAGGAGAGGCTCCCACCACCACCACTGTACTGGCAGCCATCAGCCTGGCTTGTGGCTGAGCAGAACTCCCCCTGTGGGAGCGCACTGACCACCAGGGGGCAGCTCCTGCATTGAGCGTCTGCCCCCTGGTGGTCAGTGTGTGTCATAGTGACCAGTCATTCCCAGTCGTTCTGCTGTTAGGGTCAATTTGCATATTACCCTTTTATTATATAGGATATGGATACACACACACACACACACACACACACCTTTCTTATGGACACACTTAAACTGTTTCCACCTCTGAACATAGGAGTACATATATCTCTTCAAATTAGCATTTTTATTTTCTTTGAATAAATCCTCAGAAATGGAATTGCTGAAATATATGGTAGCTATAATTTTTCATTTTTTGAGGAAGCTCCATGCTGTTTTCTATAGTGGCTGCACCATTTTACACTTCTACCAATATCTGTTATTTTTTGTCTTTTTAGAAACAGCCATTTGACAGTTGTGAGGTGACATCTCACTGTGGTTTTCAGTCTTTTCATATGTCTGTTGCTCATCTCTAGGTCTTCTTTGGACAATGTCTGTTTATGTCCTCTGCCCATTTTTAATGGGTTGTGTTTTTTTATATTAAGTTGTGGGTAGTAACTAAAATATATAATACCCAAAATTTAGAAAGAAGACTTTGAAAGACATAGTAAGTGGAATCAGGTACCTGTTCATGAATGAATGAATAAAAAGGAAATGAATAAAAGGAAATGAATAAAAAAGGAAACCCTGAAGTCTGAGAATCTAGCAATCTAAAAGGTTATACGAGAAAAAGGTCAGCTTCTGAAGAGAAAAGTGCTAGCTGGTGTCTTTCTAATGTGCTCCCTTTTCTTCCCCAACACCTGTGTGGCCAGTGGCTTCACCCTTTGGCACCAGGTGCCTGGGAGGATGCTTGCAGGGAATGTGGGAGGGGCAGGAAACTGGGAAACCTCCAGACTCCTGATTCCTGTTCACTGACACCACCACATTTGGTTGTATAGCAGTTTCCCAAACAATGTCATTTTGTTCAATGTCATTTCTATAAACTACATGCATCAGTCCTCACTTCTAGGTGGATATACAACCTAACGTAAGACACTTAAAATGTTCACTTCTAAGAGGACAGAAGGAAGGTATCTGAAAGTCATACCCATCTGGCTGTCCTTTCAGGGCTTTCAGTGAAGTGGAAATAGAAAGGCAGGGGGTCCATTTTCTCTGGCCTTCCATGCTCAGCCAAAACTCATAAGGATGTTCTCTGGTGCCACAGACCAAATGGTAATGAGCCAACCACCTTCCTTCAGAGCAGGCTGAGAGGACCGAAGAAAAGCATGTGGGTAGCATCAAACCTGCATGTTTCTGCCCAGACCACTCAGGGTCTGCTTTACTCTTTCTGCTTCTCCTTTTACCAAATGTTACTTAAATGACAGCAGAACACTCAAGGAGGTGACACACTATGAAACACTATGCAAAAAGTAATTGGCTAAGGAGTTAAAACTGTGTATACATTTTGATTACGCCTACGTTAGAAATATGCTTGAAGGGAAAGCATATTTAGAAATAAATACAACTGCATATTAGCAAAGGGAAATAGGGAAGGAAGGAAATCGTTACCAAGGCCAGTGACTATTAATCAGCTTCTGCAAGTGGTTGGGGTTAGGACAGAACTACTTTGTGTATTTTCTAATTTTCAGGAATAAGGTTATAGTACATATATTTTTAAAAACATACATGCACATAAAAGATAATTGGGACATCCAAACCCATATGCCACCATATGAGCTGTTGATTAGATGGGAGGAAGGACTTGTGCTGGAAGCGGACACACTCAGGTTGTCTCTTATTGTGTGTCTTTGAGCAACACACTTACCCTTTAGGCCTCAGTTTCCTCACCTATAGAAACAAGGGTAACACCAGCTACCCCGCAGCATTTCCTCGGGATTAAATGTTATAACATCTGTGAAAGCACCTCGGCCCGTACTGGCATTTGGAAATACTCAAAAATGCTCATTTCCTTACCTTTATACAACTCTTCTGTTCCAAGCAGAGGTTCCGTCCTCTGATTTGATTCAGGGCTCTCTGCAGAGATTATATTGTGGAGGGCTTAACAACTTGCTAAAAAATTATCAGACAGCTGTTTCTAGATCTGTGTTTGCAACTTTATGGCACCAATGAAAACACATTTCCTTTATAAAATCTGCTGTCTGTGGCAAGATTGATCAGGGCCCTGCAGGGCTGTTTGACAAAGTGAAGGCATCTCACTTTTCCAGTTGAAAGGCTGGCTCTAGTGTGTGTGTTGCTCTTATTGGTGGTGCTTTTCCCCTCACCTACTGCCTAACTGAATGTTGTGAAAAGACAGAATCACCCAAAACAGGGAAGGGGGTGCGGTTCTAGCCCTGCACTTGGCAGGCTATTCAGGCACCAGGCAGGGAATGGTGTCCAGTGTGGTGAATGGTCCAAGCACAGCACAGACACAGAGACTGGCCTCCATCCTGTTCTGCCATCGTCGTCATCATCATCATCATCATCATCATCATCATCAGGGTTATATAACAGAAACTGCCAGATAATGGAAGAAAACAAGCATTCTCAAAGCAAAAGTCTCTATCATCCTTGCACACAATAAAATTGCAAAGTGTGTGGGGAGATGTAAAGAAGGTAATAGGTGCCAAATGCAGTGCTCTCAGACACATTATAGTATTCACTTACTTAGAGGAGGCATCAGGAACTAGAAGCTATTCCTCTTGGCCTCTCCAAAAAGACGCGTTTTTATAGGAAGGAGCAAGGGAGCTGCTCTGAAGAACAACAGCAACAGCCACCACGAATGGGGTTTCTCCGCAGAGGTAAAGGGAACCTCTCCAGGTGTGCTCTGGTTCCCCAGGCTTAGCAATTGACAGAGCATCCATGAGGACCACATGACTGAAGGGATGCTTGCAATGTGATCCCAAGTCTTCCGAACAGCCTAGTTTTAGGTCAAAGTTTAGAAACCCAAGATCTAGGCCTGACTCTTTTTCCATTATCTTCTAAATGTGAGAGTTATACTGTTAATAAAAGCGTATTAATTTGGGGTCCAAAATCTCGTTGCAATTATGTGCCAAATTTCTGTCTATGAGCAGGTATTTTTTTAAGAAGAATTCCGTATCATTCATCAGATCCTCAAGGGGAATCATGGTCAAAAAATATATTGAAAACAACTAAACTAAACAAGTCATAACTTTCCTTCCAGATCTCATTGCCAGAGCAAGTTTTCTTTGATTATAAGAGCAATACACACTTTTTATAGACAATTTGAAAAAGGTAGCAAAATGTAGCCAAAAAAATGTAGCCATAATTGTGCCATCCAGAAATAACATATATATATATATATATATATATATATATATATATATATTATTTCTGATGGTATGTTCAATGTTATGTTCTGCTACATTCCACATTTTCACACATTGGTAATTCTTCAAAAGTAGGACCTTTGTCAAATAATATTTCATCATGAGTACTAATTTTATTTTAACTATTCCTCTGTTGTAGAACATCTATGTTGATTCTAATGTTTTGTCATTATATATAATGCTGTTGTGAACATTCTCAGGAGTCAAATTTTGCATGTTATGTTTTTGGGAGTAAGGAGAAGCTACTAAAAGTTTTTGAGGAAGAAAATAGCAAAATCAATATTTGTCTTATGACAGTACCGAAGTTGAATTGAAGTGGGACAGGCTTGGTGATAAGGTAGAAGGTTATTATCTGAGAACCTGAACTAAGAAAGGGCTACTGAGACTAGACACAGATCCAGATGTAGAACACGTGTTAAAGGGAACTTAACCACAAGTCAGTGATTTGAAGGAAGAGAGGAGAGTACAAATCTAAGCTGAGGTTTCCAGCCTTCATGACTGGAAGATCAAGGTACCACCAACCAGAGTAGGAAATAAGACTGAGGAGACCAATTTAGTGAAGATTTTTTGACATAGTAAAGTTATTAGGAAAGAGAAGTAGAGATTTTCTTTCTTTCTGACTGGCTCACTCATATGTGGAATCTAATGAACAAAATAAATGGATGAACAAAATGGATCCATAGACATAGAAGCATGGAACAGATTGTTGAATCTCAGAAGGAAGGTGGGGGAGGGTGGGTGGGTGGGCAGAGATCAACCAAAGAACTTGTATGCATATATGCATAACCCATGGACACAGACAATAGGGTGGTGAAGGGCTGGGGGTGGAGTAGGCTAGAAGAGGTCAATGGGGAAGAAAAAGGGTCATATGTAATACTTTCAACAATAAAGATTAAAATGTTTAAAAAATGAATAAATTTTTTTTTAAAGTAGAGATTTTTTTTCAAAGGTGTCTCTGCTTCTCATTAAAGTCCCTCTGAAACAGTAACTCTGAACTTAGATTTAAATGTCATCTTCTATTTAAATATTTACCATGTACAATTTTCTACCTCATTCTTGATTACTGGAATATGTTCTTTCTAAAAACCATCTTGCCAAGCAAAGATATATATGCATTTTTCATAAGATTCTTTGAAAGCACCATTTTTACTGATTCCAGAATACCGAAGACAATTAAAGATGTAGGTAGTGACTGATTGGCAGGGAGGCTGCTGATGTTACTTTCATTAAAATGAGGTTATTATTTTTATAGCCACCCTCACTAGTGTGATAAATCTCTTCAACAAGTATTTATTGAAAGGCTTTTTCCCTGAGCAGGCACTGGTACTAGGGACCGATGGTATTAAATTAAAGAAAACTGGGATCAGGCTCAGAGAAATGTAGTTGATCCAATTTTTTCCTTATAACTGAAAATTAAGGGAACAAAGAAGATAACCAGTTTCTTCTAACCTCTAATCCTCCAATTTCACCTTCTAATTCTTTCCTGCACAGTTCCATACTGGGGGAGAGGAAAAATGACTAGTTACATTGAGAGCCAGAGAGGTATAATCCCCACAAAAGAAAAATCCCTCTAACAATTGTGAAAGTCAGAGAAAGTACTAGGAGAATGTTTTAATAGCCCCAAGTCTTGCCTGTGCTAACCCAGTTTTCAGGTAAGACAGTGGGAAATGTGATATGAACAGCTTAATGTGTCAATTGAAATGAAGCAGGGCACTTAAATGGCCTCAAACTGAGTGATAGACTGCACTAGGCCATGCATTTCTATAGAAAGTAAAAGACAACCTCTCCTCTAAAGAAACACGAAATAATGTATAAGAATGGCACATAGCATTAAGAATGGCAAAGCAGCCCAGCTGGCATGGCTCAGTGGTTGAATATTGACCTATGAACCAGAAGGTCAGGGTTCGATTCCTAGTCAGGACACATGCCTGGGTTGCAGGCTCAGTCCTCAGTGTGGGGTGTGCAGGAGGCATCCAACCATTGATTCTCTCTCATCATTGATGTTTTTATCTCTCTCTCCCTCTCCCTTCCTCTCTGAAATCAATAAAAATATTTTTAAAAAAAAAAACAAAAGAATGGCAAAACACTCCCATGATCCCATGATCTATGCCCTAATTGCAGAGGATAAACTTGAGCTGAACCCTGAAAAATAAGATTTAGAAAAGCAGAGATGTAGAATAAGGTGTATTCGAGGGTAATTCCTGTGTGAAAGTACATCCGGAAAGGCACAGAAGCAAGAATAAGTGTATCTAATTCCCAAATCAGATGCAGTAGCTCAGAGAAAGGAACTCCACTGGCACTCAGTGTACCAGGCTCCCCCTAGAGGAGAAACACTGAGATTCATTTTGAACTGCATTGTGGTCTGCAAAGAGACCCTCCACATGGAAGCCAGCATCAACCCTCCACTTGGAAGCCAGCATCAAAATTGAGGTGGGCAAAGGAGGCGTGTGGGGGGTGGGGGGGAGGATGGGGACCAAAGGAGACTTTGCTGGGGGCGATGGGCACATATGTAGTGTGCAGATGATGTTTTATTGCATTGTACACTTGAAACCTGCATGGTTTTGTGGACCAATGTCACCCCAACAAATTCAATTTTTAAAAAGGGTGCTCTACAAAATTGCTAAAGAAGATGGCCTGATAAAACCGGAATCAGGAGCTGCTGTGACATCCAGATGGCCTCGAGGATGCAGAATTCCACGGAACACTGACAGAGGTGCTCAGCTGAAGTGTTCATCACAATCCATATGCTTATGCATTCACTGCTTACTAAACTTTGGTTTATGTTACAAGATTTCCCTAGGCAAACGTGCATGTAGGAAATGAGCTGCAAGATTCTAGACCTGGCATGGTCTTCGAAGTTTGGGAAAAAGGTTCCCACAGATCTGCAGACCTTTTTGAATGGTATTGGTTCACTCACCAAAGAGCACCAGCTCCTTAACCTGAAGGAGTTTTATTTTTCTCTGACCTACTGCTGACTAGGTGTATAATGGAAAATTTACCACACACAGCCCAGGAACCCAGGTAGAAAAAAAGGCCAATACTCAGAATATGGCATTGTGTCAGTGAAACCAGGAATCTCCATCTGGTTTTGGAAGGAAATGGAACAATGGAACCTGGGGTGGGGGGGGGGGGGGGGGGGGGGGGCGGGGCGAAGAAACCTGCTGCGAGTATATGAAGAATGTAATTGTTAACTAAGGTCCTTTAAAAATTATAGTCTGACACCTTGGAAGAAGAAATATGTCACTCAGCCTAATTAGCATACTCCTTCTCCACTTCTTTGAGGAATACTTTTTCAGATACCCTTCTATAAGAAGCTGAGAACTATGATAAAGAGAAGCTCCTACCTGTAATGTGGTGTGTGTATTTCTAACAGTTACATCTACCTCAGAACCTATCTCGCTCACTGATTTGCCATGGCAAGTTCCTTTCTTTATACTTTTATTAATATTATGATTTTGTTAATATATTAAAAATATTTATTGAGCATAGACTATTATATAGACACAGGGCTTGATGCTAAGGACACATTGGTGTACAAGCTTACCCTATAGAGAGCTACTGAGAAAGATAAACCAGTAAAGAGGAAACTGAAGTTCAGCAGGATGATTGTCACACTGGGGATAATAAAAGGGTATGTCACTCAGCCTTGAGAGGGGTGGGATCAAGGAAGGCACCTGTAAGAAATGAACTGCAATCTTTTAGACCTGGCATAATATCTCAGCAAGAAGAAGAGTGAGCATTAGGCACATGGGAGAACGGAAAGACACTCGAAGTAAAGTTATCACTTATTAAAAGTCTTAGAACCTACAGAAAAAAATACATGTAGGTTAAGGTAAAGAGAATTCCTAGAAAGGTGAGCAAGCACTGAACCATTAATAGTTTTAAAGTCATATTAAGGATCTAGACTTAATTCTGCCAGCAATGGAGAATCACTAAAGACTTTTAAAGATGAGAAGTGGCAAGAATAAACACTCTGGATGCCATTTGGAAAATGGATAAGAGAAGGCCAGCCTTAAGGCAGAGAAATTAAATTAGGACTGTGCAACTTAAGAGGTGATGAAGACCTGAACCAGAGCACTGACTGTCATAATGGGGGGAAATACATGGATTCAAGAGTGCTAGAATCCACAGACCCTAACAGTAAGTTCCATTTGGCGTGAAAAGGGGGGTGGGAGTCAAGTAACTTCCAAATTATTTATCATTGACATAGAAAATGCAGAAGGAGACACAGATATGGTGGAAAAGATTTCTGTTAAGGGCACACTGAGTAAGAGGCAACATTTTCTTAGTGAAATATAAAGAAAGATGTCCAGTAAATGTCATGTCAGAGAGATATCTGAACTGGCCTTGTAGAGTTGAAGTGATCAGCACATGGGTATTTCTTGATAACACTGCAATCAAGAAATCAATGGTGAACATGCCCAATCAGAAAGTAGTGAAATGAGAAGTTCTAAAGACACTGGTCTCAAGGCATTGTCTTAAAGATGATTACAAGATCCATGTTACCTTAAAGTGGAGGGATCTAACCCTCTCCCAATACCCAGGAATGATTAGCTCATCCCATCAGCTCATTTCTGACTGGGAAAGAGATAAAAACCTTGAAAGGTGGTGAGTGAGGCAAATGTAGATGGATAGAGAGTACAAGATATAGAAAGTAGGATGTTCAACATTGATTCTAGAAAATAAGGGATAAAACCATCACACCTGGGATTCTTAGGTGACTGAGAAGCAACTCAAAGTCAGTGGCCTTAAAAGAAAATAAATAGAATGTGGTCCACAACCTAAGGTACAAAGCACCTAGGAAAGTTCATTTAAGTCCCATGCGCTATCGGCATTCTCACATAAAGCTATCTAGACTGGTTGTTCTCAACCTTGGCCGCATTGCCACTTGGGAAATTTTAAAATACAAATGTCCAGATGCCCTATAAACCCTTATTACTCAAATTGGGGCCACCTACCAGCATCATTAGGATCCTGTGGAAGTCTGCTAATAAAAGCCTCAGGCCCCATATCAGACCACCAATCAAAATGTGTATTTTTGTAAGATTCCCCAGGAGATGTATGTGCACTTTAAAATTTAGGACATGCTGTCTCAGAATTACTTGAAGGGCTTGTTAAAATATAGACAGCTAAGTCAGGGCTTGTGAATTTGCATTTTTACTAAGTTCCCAAGTGAGGCTGCTGCTGTAGGTCTGAGACCATCTTTTGAAAATTTTTGCCACAGAGCAATTAAATCAGAATCTCCCCAGGTGGGACCCACGCATCAGTATATTTCAAGCTCACGAAGTGATTCTAATTTGCAGCCAATGTTGAGAACCACTAGTAACAACAATTTCTGTTTCTGATTATAAGGACATAAACATTCTCTAAACATCAACTTTAACTCGTGATAAAAGTATTCTTTAATATAAGATGAATTTTGATTAACCAAAGAAGAAAGAAAAATGCTGCTTCATGTTTAGTGACTCATTTCCAGAAATACGTTTGGTTATAATTTTTTAAAAAAGAAAAGATCACAGTAAGTAATCATTATCTTAGTCATCACAGTAACCATCAAGTCAATTTATTAACTTTATTTTCTTGTGATTCTTATTTAATTGGATATTGGCATTTTGAAGTCCACAGTTTTGTCATCTTTTAGAAGTCATTCTGAATAAATCATTGCTTCCAATCAGTCTATGAAACCAATTCTTTCCTTCTTTCTTCATGCTTTAATTTTCTTTTTTTCCCCCCTAGTTTCTCGAGATGGGAGTTTAGATTATTTATTTCAGGTGTTTTCTCTTTTGTAATGTGTACACTTGGGGCTATAAATTTCCCTCTCAGAACTTTAGCTGTGTCCCACAAATTATATATTGCATTTTTACTTTTTATTTCATTTGATATATATTTTTTTGTTTCCTGAGATATCCTCTTTGACCCATGGATTATTTAAAGGTGTTGTTTAGTTTTCAAGAGTTATTGATTGTTATTGATTTCCTGTTTGATTCCATTGTGGTTAAAGAACCACATCTGTATAATTTTAATTATTTTTACATTGGTTGAAGTTTTTTTATATCTTAGGATATGGGGTCTATTTTGGTATAGGTTCAATAGAAACTTGAAAAATGTGCATTTTGCCGTTGCTGGGTGGAAAGTTCTCTAAGTGTTGCTTAGTTCCTATTGGCTAATGATGTAGTTCAGTTCTTCTATATCCTTGGTGATTTTCTAATTGTTCTACCAATTATTGAGAGAGGTGTTGAAATCCTCAACTATAATTGTGGAATATCTATTTCTCTTTTTTATTTTAGTCTTTACTTCCATATTTTCAGCTTTGTCATTTGCTTCATACACATTTAGGAATGCTATGTCTTCTTGTTGGAGTGACCCTTTACCACTACCTAGTGACTTTCTCTCTCTCTTGGCTCTGAAGTCCACTTTATCTGATCATAATATAACCACTTCTGTTTTCCTTTTATTAATTATACCTGATATATGTTTTTAATCCCTTTTTATTAAACCTGCCTAAATCATTACATTTGAAGCATGTTTCTTATAGACAGCATATAGTTAGGTCATAGCTTTATCCCACAATGTCAGTCTCATTCCACAATGCTTTTTCATTGGTGCATTTGGACCATTCACATCTAACGTAACAATTAACATGCATGGCTTAAGGCTGCCATTTTATTATTTGTTATCTGTTGGAATTCTGTTTTCATTCCTCCTGTTTTCCTTATTTTGTCTTCCTGTGGGTTACTTGAAAAATTTTAAACTCTATTTTGATTTATCTATAGTGCTTTTGAGCATATCTTTCTGTGCAGCTGTTTGAATGGCTGCTCTAGGTATTACATTATGTATACATAACTTATCACAGTCTATTGGTGGTGTCATTTTACTAGTCCAAATGAATAATAGAAACCTTACCTCCCTTAGCATCTCTTTGCCTTTCTGCATTTATAATTCTTTTTAAAAAATATTTTTATATGTTTTTATTGATTTCAGAGAGAGGAAGGGAGGGGGAGATAGAAACATCAATGATGAAAATCATTGATCAGCTGCCTCCTGCACGCCCCCCGACTGGGGATCAAGCCGTGACCTCCTGGTTCATGGATCAACCATGTGACCTGACTAGAATCAAACCATGACTTCCTGGTTCATGCGTCAATGCTAAACCACTGAACCACACTGGCCAGGCTCATTTATAATTCTTAAATAATTCCTCTAGATACACTTAAAAACACATCAGAAAATATTATAAATTTTGTCAACCATCAAATGTAATTTAGAAAACTCAAGAGAGAAGGAAAGTCAATTGTATTTATACTTTCATTTACCATATTCTTTTTTTCTTCCAAATGTCCAAGGTTCCATTATTTCCTTTCATTTAAAGAACTTCCTTTAGCTATTCTTTCAGTGTAGGTCTGCTTTTAACAAATTCTTTTGTTTTCATCTAGGAATGTCTTGATTTCCTCTTCATTCATGAAGAGAATACAGAGGGCATTTTTACTGAATATAGGATTCTGGTTTGACAATTCTCTTTTTTTTTCCCCAGTACATAAATATAGTATGCCATTTCCTTATCATCTACATGGTTTCTTATGAGAAATATGATGCCATTTAAGTTAATTTTTCCTTATTCATGGGGTGTCATTTTTCTCTGGCTGCTTTCAAGATTTCCTTTTTTCTTTAGTTTTTAAAAGTTTAATTTTGAAATGTCTTGGTGTGGATTTCTTTGGGGTTATTCTGTTTGTGGTTCATTCAGCTTCTTGAATATGTAGGTTTATGTTTTTGGTCAAATTTAAGAAGTATTGAGCCATTATTTCTTCAAGTGCTTTTTAGCCCATCCCTCTTTCTCCTCTCTTTCTGGACTCTGATGAGATGAACGTTAGATCTTTTTTCTCTCTCTATTTTGCCCATCCACTGAGATTTTTGGTTCAGGTATGAACTTTTCTATTTCTTTACTGAGGATTTCTATTTTATTATTTATTCAAAAGGTATTCAGAATTGCTCATTGAACCATTTTTTAAATTTATTTTTATTGTTTAAAGTATTACATATAGTATTACATATATCTCTTTTTCCCCCATTGACTTCCCCCCAGGTACCCCCTCCCCAGCACATCTCCTTGCCCCCTTAGTGTCTGTGTCCATTGGTTATGCTTATATGCATGCATACAAGTCCTTTGTTTGATCTCTTACCCTCTCCCCCACCCCTGCCTTCCAACTGGAGTTTGACAGTCTGTTCGATGTTTCTCTGCCTCTGTATCTATTTTTGTTTATCAGTTTATGTTGTTCATTATATTTCACAATCAACCATTTTTATCATGGCTATTTAAAAGTCTTTGTCAGATAAGTCTAATGTCTGCCATCTCAGTGTTGGTTGGTGTCTAATAATTGCCTTTGACTTTCAGTTTGAGATCTTCCTGGTTCTTGGCATGTCAAGTGATCTTTTGTTGAAATCTGTACAATTTTATTACGATATAAGACTCAATATCTTATCTAAACCTTCTGTTTTAAGTAGATATCTTTGACACTGCCCTGATGCTGCCCCACGATTGCCATGTGGAGGCAGAAATCCAAGTCCCCCACTCAGCATCCTAGTGGGATGGTCCTCACTTCTCTTGGGTAGAGGTAAGAATTTTGGGAGTTCTAGCTCCCAACATGGTCTCCACCGTGATGGGCATGGCCTTATTATTACTGGGCCATGGGGAAAGGAGACTGTTCACTAGAGCTCCTCTAATGACATCCCACTGACAGGTGGGTTTGGAGGACCAAGGTCCCCAAGAAGTCTCTACTCACACTGTGGTGGATGGAAGGATAAAAGTAGAGATAAAAGTCCTTGTCCCCTACTTGGTCTTTTCCCAGTGGGTACATTATTACAGCTTCACGAAGATGAAAATCTAGGCTTCCCATGTGGCCTTTGTTGGCATGGGAGGAAGTGAGTCTCTGTTGTTTGTCCAGAATAGGACAGTTACTGTCTAAGAGTATTCTGTCTTGCTAGACTGTCCCTTTCCTGGTCCTTTGGTTAGAGAGAGCAGGCTTTTGTGGAGGGTATTTTTTTTAGTCTGTGCCCATTGGCATCTTTGGGTTTCCAGTTTCTTCAGCTCTCAGTCTGAAATACATGAGGGGGAAAAAAAAGGAACTTACCACTATGTTGTCCTTAGGGTCCTAAGGTCCTAAAAATCCTTCCTTCTTCTTGCCATCTGTGTGTGTGTGTGTGTGTGTGTGTGTGTGTGTGTGTGAGATATTTGTAGCTGTACTTAACAGGAGGAAAAATGAAAAGTATGTGTACTCCATCTTCCTGGTAGCAGACTCCTCATTTTTTTAATATGATAAGTAAACTAAAGAATATGATAAATAGTTATCCCTTAAAGAACAGAAATTATACAAAACATTACCAAATTACTAACAATTGCTAAAATACAATTTTCAAGAAGCACATCAGGAACAAGTACAAAACAAATTACTCGATATAATCTGAGGCAGAGAGAGCTATACCTTATGGCCTTAGGCTCATATGACCAAATGTCAGAAATTACTAGAACCTCCAGCACTCAATGTCTGAGAACAGGACACATGATATACCTAATGAAGTTACTTAGCCCCGCCTCGATAAACAGCACTGTTGTGAGAACTGAGTGAGTTGAAAAATGTTTATCATTTATAATAGCGCCTGCCTCACATTAAAGGCTCTATAAATGTCAATTATTAATGTTACTACCTAAATATGCACATTACCTAAAATAAGGGCTTCCTGAGATAAGAGGAGTCTACCCAGTGTAATTCTTAGGCCACAGTTCCCCAAGGCTTGGAGGCCAGTGTTGAAGAGGACACTGTGATCACTGAACTTAACATGGGAAACACATGCTGCCAGTTATGAGCATTTTAAACCATTTTAGGTTAAATCTTAAACTTTCTTAAGCTAACAACCAGAATTATTAATGTAGTTTAGGAAGGAATATTGAAAAAAGATATACATACAGTGAGGGGAGAATTAAATTTACAACTGCTCACTCCACTCTGTTTCAGGAGTAGACTTCTACCTGTCTACTAAATAATAATCTTCCCCAAACATATCTCAAAGTTTCTCAAAATCATCAAGTCCAGTATCAAACTCCTCTTCCTTCCGGCTGAAACCTGCTCTTCCTCCAGATTTCTCTATTTCAGCATTTCACTAATGAACCATGAGCCTCCAAGGAAACCAAGACAGAAATCATAATCATCCTTTATTCTCCATTCCTAAAAGTCACTAACTTTACTGATTGTATGTCTCAAAGCACTTATCCTTGTTCCTCTTATCTCTCCCCACTGTCATTTCTATAGTATAGCTGTCACCCATCCATTGCCCTTTAGTGCTCCCATCTGACTCAGTCCTTCTGTCCAGCCTCAACATCTATTCTCTTCTCCCCCTCACCTGGATCAGGGCTATAACCTGATCAAGTAGTTTGCTGATCCCCCAACTCAATGCCTTTGCATATGTGGCTCCCCACTGCTTGTATTGCTTTCGCCCTCTTCCCTTTTTATTTCCACCTGGGAAACTTCTATTCACTCCTGAAAACCAAGTTGAATAATTCTTTTCTCTTCATTTCCCTAATAAATCTAAATCCTATCACTTCTGGCTCTTTTTCTATTATCTCTATCTTTCTTAAGCACAGGGATATGTATTATTCATCTTTATAACCTTAGTGCTATTGAAAAAGGTGGACCATGAACTCTAAGAAACTTGAATTCAAACTTTAGTTTTGTCACTGTGACCTTGAATAGTTTACTTTATATCTTGTCAACTAATTGGACTGAGAATAGATTATAGCTTGCAGAGACGTTGATCTTGTCAACCTCAGGTTACATGGGTGAGACAGGGAGCCAAAAAAGGCCTTGAGCTAATGGCCTATGATTATCTTAAATGCCCTTAAAATATATGTATCATTTCTGTGTGTATTAAGACCAGAGAAGTTTAAGCACTAAATTATTAACTGGCTGGTTGAGTATATGAAATCACTGATAATAAGACCTAATTCAGAAGATTATTAAAGGGATCAACTAGCACAAAGTCTGAGATATGGTTGGTACTTAATAAATATTAATTCTATCCATCCTCTTTTCATTTTTCTCTCTATAAAGCCTTTCTCCACTTGTTTTTCCTATGCTCTCCCTTTTTTTTCTGAATATTATTCAATCATTTCCACATTTCTTCTTCCTCTTTTTTCTATTTCATTTACTTTTCTTTATGCAGACAATTATTTCCTTTTATCCTCACTTTACCCTCATTCAAACTCAAGGAAACACATTTCAAATCTGGCTTTCCTTTACTAATTCTGCGTGCATACTCACACTGCACCACCACCCCTAAACAAAGCAACTTTGAATATTGAAAAAGATGTATCCAGCTTTTTCCAAATAAAAATTCTATGAGAGGAAGGAGGATGTATTTTCAAGGAGAACATGTCTCATACAGTTTTTAACACAACCAAAACTCAGAAAAGAAAAGCAAAAGAAAGAAGAAGTAACAGAAGAAGTAAGAACAAGAGATTGTGTTACGATAGAAATAACATTGCTTCAAACAATATTTTCAACATCTGAAACAAAGAAGTCATTATCATTCTTGGAGTGAAGAAACTAAATTGATTAAAATTCATGTGGCATAACAATGAATCTCTTAAAAGAATGAGAGAGTGAGAAATCTAAAAAATATATATTACCTTAGATGAGTTATAATAAACATTAGTCTTAGGAACTAGTCACCCAAGATGATTCAAGAAAAAAGGAGTACATGGTGAAAAACACTTGTATTATGCTACATTTGATCTCCACTTCACCAATAAATTTAGCATATTATAGGTTGGAAATCCTATAATTTGTTCAATTTGGTCTAATACTTCCAAAGCTTCAGTGGCAGTGGAATCATTGTTTTTCCTTAAAGTAGTATCTCATTAAAAAAAAAAATTATGAACTCTGGATTAGAAACCAAACGGAGCCAATCATCACCAAAAATGTACCATTTTAATTAATTTATTACTGAATCATTATAGAATGTCCAACATGTGCCAGGCACATTTGCATATTGTGATATCAATGAGTTAAAGAAATAAAAAGCCCTGCCCTTATGGGGCTCATATACTAGTGGGATAGAGGAAGATAATACACTTAATAAATCACTAAATTGTATGTTAGATTAGAAGGTATCCAGTATTGTTGACCCTTCACCAATGTGGGGGTTGAGGTGCTAATCCCCTACACAATTGAAAATCCACATATAATTTTTAGTCCCCCAAACTTAACTACTAATAGCCTACTATTGACTGGAAACCTTACCAATAACACAAACAATTGATTTAACACATTTTGTAGAAATATTATAGTCTGTATTCTTACAATAAAGTAAGCTAGAGAAAAGAAAATGTTATTAAGAAAATAATAAGGAAGAAAATAATAAGGAAAAAAATTCATGTATAAGTGGACCCTGGGTTGTTCAAGGTTCAACTGTACTGGAGAGAATAAATAGTGCAATAACATTAGGATTACACTTTTAAATAAGAGAGTTAGGGTAGGCCTCAAAGGAAGGGTAACCTTTGTACAGAATCCTGAAGGAAATGGAAGAATGAATCAAGTGGAGATCTTGAGGGGAAAACTACCCCAGGCGAATTTACAGCCAGTAAAAATGCCCTGTAGTGGGAATATGTCTGACATGTCCTACGATCAGTGATGAGGCTGGCATAGCCAGATAGATTAAGAGTAGGTAGTAGGATGTGAGGTCAAGGAAGTACTGAAGGGCCAGATCAAGTAGGATGTTACAAGCTGAATTGTGTTATGTCAAAATTCACATGTTGAAGCCCTCCCTAACCTCCAGTACTTCATAATGTGACCACATGTGGAGATAGGGCCTTCCAAGAAGTAATTAAGTTAAACCGGGGTGCTAACTTAATTAGCATAGGCTCTAGTCTTTATAATACAAGCCTAAGTGACTGTCATGGCAAAACAACCAAAGCGACTGTTATGATGTGCACTAACCACCAGGGGGCAGACACTCAATGCAGGGCCTGCCCCCTGGTGGTCAGTGCACTCCTGCTCAACCAGAAGCCAGGCTCATGACTGGAGAGTGCAGTGGCTGTGATGGGAGCCTCTCCCACCTCCATGGCAGCGCTAAGGAGCAGCAAGCTGAGAGGTAAGGAACAAGCAGGCAGGCAGTAAGGAGCGAGGGATCCCAGATTGCGAGAGGGATGTCCGACTGCTGGCTTAGGCCCGATCCCTGGGGGGAGTGGGTCTAAGCTGGCAGGAAGACATCCCCCGAGGGGTCCTGGACTGGGAGAGGACGTAGACCAGGCTGAGGGACTCCCCTCCCCCAGTGCATGATTTTCATGCACCAGGCCTATAGTCTAATATAACTGGTGTCATTATAAGAAAAGGAGTATGGGAGACAGTCAGAGTGACAACCATGTAAGGACACAGTGAGAAGGTCGGCATTTACAAGCCATGGAGAGATGCCTCAGAAGAAGCCCAAACTGCTAACACCTTGATCATGAACTTCTAGCCTCTAGAATTCCTGTGATTTTAGTCACACAGTCTGTAGTATTTTGTTATGACAGTCCATCCCTCCTAACTTCACAACAAGAACTAGCCAACTTAGTTCCAAAGCTATGTTTGCTTGTTTGTTTATTTTAATCCCCAGAGAACTGAGGGTAGAACAAATGTTAAATTAGCTAAATTCCAGAAGAGAAGAAATCTTCCCTCTTAAAGAACAAACAGCCCCATGGCTGCTTTTTATCCCTGGTTTAAGGAGAAAAGCACATCTGCTATTGACAGGGTAAGGAGAAAACCAAACTTGTAAAAATGTGAAACACTCCATGTGGGCGGGTGTAATGGATTAGATCCTACAAAACTTCACTCACAGGGGGAGGCCACAGTTCTGACCCAGGGACACACAGGCCTTTCCTGAGAGTGAGGCGGGGGTTCTCTAAAGGCTGGAGACACGAAACCGACTCCTCCATTATCCTTTATTATGTCCCTGTTCTCCTTTCCATAGCTGTGAAATCTGTAGTGATATCACCTCTCATTCCTGGTCATTTTTGTGTTCTCTTTTATTTCCTGATCCATCCTGACTAGAGGTTTATCAGTCCCAGCAATTTTCAACTGGTGTGCCACAAGAATTTTTAAAGCATGCAATACCTGATTATTTAGTCAGGGGCCCTGAGCTCTTTTCCCTTAAATTGCCAACACAACAATAGCCACCTGGCGTGAATAAATCAAAATTATACCTATTTTTTTTTGTCAGATTGGCAAAAAATATATTTTTTTGGTATGCTTGCAGAATGTTAGTAATTAGTTTATATGCGCCATGAGATGAAAAAAGTTGAAAATTGCTGATCAATACTATTAATCTTCTCAAGGAATCAATTTTCATCGATTTCCCCATTGTTTTCCTGTCCTCTATGCTCTTGATTTCTGGTCTGATCTTTATTACTTCCTTTCTTCTGCTTATGTAGGGTTTCATTTGCTCTCTTCTACTTTCTTAAGGTAGAAGCAGGGGTCACTGATTTGAGACCTTTCCCCTTTTCTAAGATGAGCATCTAGTGCTGTAAACTTCCCCCTAATTACTGCTTCATGAGCACGCAGCAAGTATTTTGATATGTTGTATATATGCCAGGAGCCGGTCCATGCTTGCTGTTTCAAGGGACCTGGCATATATGGCATACTGTTCTTAATATGTTTGCTCACCTTCCTGGCACTATGTGTTTTAACCAAGGTCTCTGAGAAAGGTTGTTTCCCCAGGTAGGGATTTTCCCCTGAAGTTAGGGAGGGAATAAAACCTCTTAACTAAGTGCCAGGCGGGTAATTAATCACTTTAACTACGAACAATCATGCTTAAGCTACATAATCTTTACTCCCTGGAATGGAGATAAGAAACGCCCTAACCTTTGTAATAGAGATTGATAGGATTGAATCAACTGGTATAAATACAGATGTAATAAGACAGACACAGAACTTAGAATACGGAACTGAGAGAGACAGAACCTAGGCACAGAACCTACACAGAACGTTCTCTAGAGACAGAAGAACTTCGCTGGAGAGAACATGGCAAAAGATCCTGGACAGAAACTGGCCTCAGAACCTAGAGACAGAACCTAGCGAGAGAACATGGCAAAAGATCCTGGACTGAACCTGACTACAGAAATTGGCAAAAGAACCTGACTAGAACCTGGTGACTGAACCTGGCTGGAGAACCTAGCAAGAGAACATGGACACAGAACCTGGCTGGAGAACCTAGCGAGGGAACATGGCTACAGAACCTGGCTGGAGAACCTGGAGAACCTAGCAAGAGAACATGGACACAGAACCTGGCTGGAGATCCTAAGCAGAACTTCGCTGGAGATCCAGACCAGAACTTGGCTGGAGATCCTGGCTAGAGATCCTGGCTAGGCTGCTGATCAACTGAACGCTGTCTCCGTGTCATTCCTTCTTCGCCGACTCCGTCCACACCTTTGGGGACCCCTGGACCTGCTGGGGCTGGACCCCGGCATATATACACTTTCATTTCATTCAAAATACTTTCTACTTTCCCTTTACATTTATCCTTTGACCAATATGCAATAGTTTCTTATGGCTATCTCAACAAATTACCACAAACTGAGTGGCTTAATACAAACAAATTTTATTTTTTCCTAGTTCTGGAAGCCAGGAGTTCAAAATTAGAGTGTTGGCAGGGCCAAGCTTTCTCTGAAGGCTCTAGGGGAGACCCCACTCCTCGCATCTTCCAGCTTCTGGTGGCTTCATGTGTTATTTCCTGTGTGGCTCTATAACTCCAGCCTCTGTGTCTGTCTTCACAGGGCCTTCTCCTCTGTGTCTGTGTGTTCTCCTCTCTTTTTCTCCTCCTTCTTCTTTTTTCACAAGGACACCTTCGTTTGAGTTCATGACCTCCACCTGGGTAATCCAAGGTTCTCTCATCTTGAGATCCTTAACTTAATTACATCTGCAAAGACCCTTTTCCCAAATAAGGTCACATTCAGAGGTTCTAGGGGTAAAGATATGGGTATAGCACTTTGGGCACCTCAGATCAACCCACTGCACATGGATCATTGAGAAGTATGCTATCTGGTGTCCAGATAGTTGGGGACTTTCCCAATATCTTTCTGTTGTTGATTTTTTATTTATTTCCACTGTGTGTAGAGAACATATTCTGCAATATTTTTAAAGGTAGTGAGACTTATTTTTATGGCCCAAATTATAATTTATATTGGTAAGTGTTCTGTGTGCATTTGAAAAGAACATATATTCTATTGTTTTGGGATGGAGTGCTCTAAAAAACATCAATAGGTCAAGTTCATTGATTTGCTTTTCAAGTCTTCTAAATCTTTACTGATTTTCTGTCTACTTATTCTACCAACTAACAAGAGAGGGGCAATGACGTTTCTGACTCTAGTTACTAGTGGTATGTTACTGCATTACCATCTTTTCTAATATTATCTGCATATTACACCCATAGCCTCACTGATATCTGCACAGGTGGATTCTCCCTAACATATGCTTCATCTCTTAAATTAGGAGTCATCTAATAACAATATTTTGTCCTTAGTTCTAGGTATTTTTCCCAAAATGTTGGCTGATACATAGGAGATACCTGATTGCAAAAATTTCAACTTCAGGTTTTTATTCATACTTTGAAATTCAAAATATGTTTTTTTTCTTATGTTATAAATTATGTGTATGTCCTTGGTTTCATGAGCTGTCTGTTCCTGACCTTTTGACATAATTCTTCATGCAATCAATGCCACTTACGGAGTTTTGTAAGAGGTACTAAATGTCCTATTGAAAAGTTCTTTGTCTTAAATATTTAATAGAAGTGAGAAAACTTAACTTTTTTCAAATACCAGCAAATTCAAGAAGCAGATTATACTAATTACCATTACTAAGAGTTACACATTATGAACTCAAATTTCTCTCTATGAGGTTTAATGTAGCTTAACGCTTTACCTCATGGGAATTACAATATGGAAAGAAGATATAAAAGACTTGGGTTGATTGGTTTGTATCACAGCAGGGTCTGCAAAATGTGCCAGGTCTCCCAGGGTGGCCACACTGTTTGAATGATTTACCTCTGGGCTGTTGTTGTATTTGAGGGAGGCAAATGAAGGTCCATGAGCAACCATCTGCAGAAAAGGAAAAGGCAGGCCAGGACTGCATGAATTTCACATGCACCCAGTCAAGCTTACTACTGACAACAGAAATATCTGTATCATAGACAGTTCTGAGAAACCAGCTGAATGAATACAATGTAGTCACATCTCAACATTAAAATACACAGTATCATCTATAGTAGTTAGCACAATGAATAAAAGGATGAGGTAAGATCTTAACAAACCAATATGATAAAACCAAAATTTGTCTTAGGAGATAAATTTCTGTTATAATTGTCATACAAAAGTACAGAATATTCCAGTTTGAGAGCATGATCATTATTTTACATCTATTCAGCACTTACTCAGGCTCAGGTGCTATGTTAGGTGGTATAATGACTATTTGATCTTGAAGTAGCTGGTGATAAAATGCATAGTAATGAAAGACAAGGTAGCCTGTATGTACGCGTTTATATCATCTCTCAATAACAGCGTTGTCATCTGGGCAAGAAGGCCTTGAGACAATCTGCTACCTAAGGGTGAGAACCCCCAAGAAGTGGTACTTTTAAGGACACATTCTTTAGTCACCAAACTGCTCCCTAAAGTATTCTATGCATGTAGGCCTTAACTTTAATATTAAAGTTTGAATTAAGATACAAATGCAATATGTGAGAAACAAGTGTGTGATTTGCTCTTAGCTGAAGGTTTGCAATGACTAATGGTTTTCTTTGGCATGGGCTGTGTCATAAAAAGGAGGCCTTTAGAGGCATTTCTCCAGCACAACCTAAGACAAAAAGACACCGGCCCCATCTGTGCCATTGATCTTGCCTTTGCTGAGACTGACTGATGCAAACACTTTCTTCCGGGTCCAGACCAGACAGTTCCAAACCAGACAGGGTATTAGGAACCCAGAGCCATGAGAGTCTGTAACCATTCACTTTTCCTCCTCACATGACATTTTTGCGATCGGTAACAATTTATCCTCTTGTTAGAAGACTTCTTAACTGACACACTCCTAATAGGTAGTTGGAAAATTTAATCAATAAATATATTAAAGTCAATGCCTTAATCCATAAAGAAAAAAAATTTAGAAAAAAAAAGACTTTAAGAAGAATCTTTAAAAATAATACTTTAAGCCTTCTTTTTAGAGACACTTAAATGCACATAGTTTGTGACTCTTTTGTTTTAGGGTCAAGGCCTTTGCTTTATGTACCAGTCTTCTAATTAGATTTCCACATCATACATAAAGCATAGCCATTAAGCATCATAGATGACTTCCAGTTTCATTTCTTTATAATAAACTAGAGGCCCAGTGCACAAAGTTCGTGCACTGGGAAGGAGGGGTCCCTCAGCCTGGCCTGCACTGGGACCCCTCGGGGGATGTCCGCCTGCCACCTGAGGCCCGATCCCCAGGAAGACTGGGCCTCAGCTGACAGGCGGACATCCCTCTCATAATTCGGGATCCCTCGCTCCTTACTGACCACCTGCTCGCTTCTCCTTACCTCTCGGCTTGCTGCTCCTTAGTGCTGCCGTGGAGGTGAGAGAGGCTCCCGCCACCTTAGCTGTGCTCACGAGCCGTAAGCTGGCTTCTGGCTGAGCAGCGCTTTCTCTGTGGGAGCACACTGACCACCAGGGGGCTGCTCCTGCATTGAGCATCTGCCCCCTGGTGGTCAGTGCACATCATAGTGACTGGTCATTCTGGTCATTGCACCGTAATGGTTGCTTAGGCTTTTATTATATAGATTGAAAAAATTAAAAGCACTTGAAAAGCAATCTGAGCTAAGAATCAATCTATAATTCTTAGTCATTTACTTTTTTCCGAATGTTTTATGATGGCTCAGGCATGCCTTAGTCAACAATTTTTCTTTAGCAAACTGACTAGCATCCTATTTTAGTTTTCATGTAAGCAGTTTTCTTTATTTGTCTATACTATATTAGTTTACATAATAATTAATTATATCATAAAATATCAATGACAACTGTCATCTACAGATTTGGGAGTCAGTAAACAGACACCATCACAAGGGGAACTGGAGCACACAGGTGTACAAAAGAACAGCCTTCTAGAATGTCACAGGCGTTAGAGTGTAGACTTTACGGACGAAATGGAGAGCATCAGTTAATCCAGTTCTTAGCTGATTAGGAGGGATTCTGCTGTTACTTCTTAAGTGTGTGACTTTTTGTAAAGGCCTGCTCATTTAGGAAAGAATGTCATACAAAAAAGAACCTGCCAAAAGTTTCCTCCTCCAACTAGAAAATTACCTTAGTCGATACAGACAAATATACACACAAAAATTACAGAGAAGGAAACAATCAATTCTGTCTGGAGTTTATGAATAAGGAAATTCAGTTTCAGGAAAATGGAGGCAAAGGAGGAGCAGCAGAGGAAGACGGCTATCCCCCCGCTTCTCTTGAAGAAGAGCTGATGTGAACTCAACCCCACTTAGTGAAAACAAAGAGCTATTACCCGTCTCCCGTTCACTTCCACACAAGTTCCTAGGGTGACGTGGTGCCCACAACTTCCCAGTGCCGTCAGTGATTGGTTGCAATAAAAATGACCTTGAGCATTCCTTTCTGGTCTATTTGTACAAACTTTGACTAATGAAGGCCAGCAGACCTCACGACTGGCTTTCCATGTTTATGAAACTGTTTAAATGCCATCACCAGACTCCAAGACTTACAAAGCATTTGAAACGTCTCATGGAGCACATGTGAAAGAGACCGAGTGATTTCAGCATCTCTGACCAAATACAGAGCTTTGAGGAAAAAGCTGGTGTCAATGAAGACATGTTGGTTGAACAACTTCATGTAAACAGGATGCTCACTTAGTGCTACACTTGCTCCCTCCCTTCCCCATGAGTTCAGACCTGGCTACAAACAATCTGAGTCACGGCGATCCAGAAAACATGATTATTCTCAAAAGTGTCATAAGGAACTATTTAAGAACTTGTAGAATTAGTCTGTTTCCATAGTGACAAAGGAGATTTACACACACACCCTGGAATAA
The DNA here is from genome assembly GCF_014108235.1 of Myotis myotis. Classification (NCBI taxonomy): domain Eukaryota; kingdom Metazoa; phylum Chordata; class Mammalia; order Chiroptera; family Vespertilionidae; genus Myotis; species Myotis myotis. The sequence goes on from NW_023416357.1 coordinate 31,083,095, forward strand.
CTGGAAGAAGCTATACAGCTATACCATTTCCATGAAACGGGATAAGCAATGGTAGATATTTAAGTTATATTTTCCAAAGAAATAACATTCTCAAAGGCTCTTTATGACAACAACGAATCCAAGTCAGAACTCTTTCTTCTTATACTTTTTCTCCATAGGCTTTCATATTCCAAAGGCATACAGATACTTGTTTACATAAAATAAACATCATAAGTTACCAGCTAGGGATGTGTGTCATCACACCAGCAAATGATACCTTTGTAGAAACCATAACAAAATCTTATGAGGTCACTAAATGATTTGTCAACAGTTAGTTTTGAAACTCCAGTCCATTACATTGACTACCATTACAGCTAATTAAGCATGAAGTGCTTGCCCTCATTTTTACTCATATACTTCATGGACCATTTACTGTCAGCTGTAAAATCATTTGAAAGGTAATTGGGTTTACAGCTGAGAAAAATAAGAAGCCTCCTAAGCAATCTCAGAATATTGACTTAGCATCTTGTAGGTAGAAGTAAACTTAAATTGAATGTGAAGTTGGGGTAAAAAGTGACTTTTTGAACAAGTGCCTTTTAAAAAATAAATGAACGGAGTGGCTTGCTAATGTTCAGCTTTTCCCCCCTTATTAATAAAAAGCATAGCCACAGAGCAATGAGACCTTCAATATCCCTGCAGTATTCATACTTCAAAAATAATATCAAGGGCCAAAGGTGGCTTCAATACCACACTAGTTATCTTTGGCTTCAGACATACAACACAGCTATAAAAACTATGACAGCCTGAATTAGTGAGGCTGACAACATGAAGGAACAGAACACCTGTCTCAGAGACATGCCCCCTACAAGATGTTTCATTTTCCAAAAAAAAATTTAATTACATCCCAAAACTCTTTAATGCCCACTGTGCATTCAAGACCCTGTTCTAGACACTGCAAAGGAATACAAGGATGACAAAACCTAACAATATGGCCTCCATGAACTTAAGGTCTTGAGGAAAGATAAATACGTCAATAACTTTAGTACAAAGCAAAGTAGAAGAAGGGCTGCAAACAAACAACATGCACGTGGGTTACGCATCTCACCTAGCGGTCAGTGGGTTGAGGAGCCTTGAGAATGAACCCCACCCACCCTGGTGCTGCTGTGTGGAAGAGGCACCCCCTTCAGGCCTTAGAGTACCAAGGGCCAGCCTCTAGCACACAACAACCACAATCCTCACACATATGCTTCCCCCACTGTGGGAGCTCTTCAAAGATAAGAACTAAAATTCTTCTTTATCCTGTGTTCCCAGCATCTAGTTTAGTATTTAGTACACAAGAGGCAATCAATAAATGTAGAATGGAAAAATAAATTCCCTCAATCTGGAATGAGCCACTATTCTTCTCTCCACTTTTCTCTACACACACATGCTCTTTCTGAATATAAAAATTCTACCCAGCTCAAAAGCCACTTCTTCCTTAAAGCAATATCTACTCTTGCCTCATGTTACCGCCCTAGGCAGAAGGTTTTTTAGCTTTTCCCTGGATTTTTCTATAAGCTATATCCTTCAAATATTTCAAATGACTGAATTCTTGTTATAGTCAATTATTGGTATAGTCCACATTTGACAGCCCCTCTCAACGTTTTGTGTGATTATTGCTAATTGTCTACTGTTGATTTTGCCTTCAGTACACTAAGGGGACATCCATTTGTTAGTTTAATAAAAAAATTGTTTAGCATCAATATTTATCCTGGAGCTAAATAAAATTTTGATTCAGTGAAATTACTATATTTCTTTTCTTTTTTATCCTCACCCAAGGATATGTTTATTGATATTTTTAGAGAGAGAATGGAAGGGAGAGACAAAGAGAAACATCAATGTGAGAGATAAACATTGATTGGATGCCTCCTGTATGCACCCCAACCTGGCTTGAACCCACAAACTTAGCTGTGTGCCCTGACCGGGAACTGAACCCACAACCTTTTTGGTGTATGGGACAATGCTCCAACCAACTGAGCCATCTGGCCAGACTGAAATTATATTTCTTGAAAAAATTTAGAGATTTCAGTGGAACAGGGGTCTTCTTAATCTCTCAACCTTTTGTTTGCTCTAACCCTGTGCTATGCTTACTCAAGGCTGTAGTATACAGGGTTGTTCAGACACTAACTACTCGATCTATTTTTCCCCCTCAAACCTCCAAGCACTATTTTCCTCTGATTCATCTTCCCCCTGGATAACATCACAGATGATATGCATTAATGACCCTTCATCCATGTCTTATTTAAACATGAAATAGTTCGTGTAAGAGGTTAAATGATCATTTACCCCAAATGGCGGGTGGCTTCTACCCTTGACTTCCAAACCTCTGATGCACATTTTTTAGTTTATTCAACCTAAACTAGTCTCCAGTAGGAGATGCCTGAATTAAAAATGCCAATGTGCTTCCTCCTGCCCCTCCAAAAGTTTCATGTCTCTTTATTTGGTCCTTCATATCTCTACACATAGAAAAATAAAACAACATAAAAATTAAGAGTGCATTAAATGCACAGCTTTTAGCACATTGCTGGGCACCTAGGAAAAATGAGACTAAAAACAGTTAATTGATAAAACATGCAAAAAATTCTAATTATAACATATTGTCTATGTAACTGGGTATTTTTTCACTGACAAATCTCATATAGTCAGAGAACTCAAAACTCAACACTCAAAAATTTTATTTTACAAAGTTTAAGAGTCATGCTGAGTAGTTTATAGCTGGTATTTTATGTGCTTTCATTTTGAAGTTTCTCATTTATAAGGAATCATTTATATTTTCTCCAGAGAACATAAAGCATTTTTGTTTCTTTCAATCACATGTCAAATCAGTTTTGTTATCGACACTATGACCGTAATTGCAACAGAAACATTGAAGATGACAATGAGATGAGTGTTTCACTGGAGCTTTTCATAGTCACCAGATTATGCCATGTACTAGTATGTACCTTGTATTTCTGAGAATTAATTCTACAGAATCATCTTATAGATAGCTAGTTTTCATAGTAAACTAAAGCTGCTGATTCACCTAAGAGAAACCAGAGAAGAAATATGTATAATTATATTTGAATCAACAGCTGCTGTACTCACTGAAATCTTCCCCCTGCCTCACATTGAAGACATCATCACTATGTTTTTGCAACTAAAAGAAGGTTGCTCTAAATGCAGATAATCTAAGAATCAGTCATCTTACTTTCCTGTCTTTCCCCAGAGTGGTTTAAAATAAAATGTTTTAGAAAATGTTTATAATGTTAAAATTTATCAGTTGCTGAAAACACTAACAAGCCCAGTGTAGGCTTTCTAAAACTCCTTGCAGAACCAAAGAAACATAACAGAATCCAAGGCCCAGCATAAATGCATTAAATGTGTCAACAAGAACTCAAAATAAGCATGACATTTTGCCCTAACTGGTAAAAAAATATTCTAGCATAAATTTCAGACAATTTGAGGGATCCTAAAAGTTATTATAATCTGTCACCATCTGTCTCTTCTAATTTTTCCATTCCTAACTTCTGTTCTGTTTTTCTCATCACAGCCCCAAAGTGAAGAGCCTGTTTTGAAGGTTATCAGTTCTTTCCCAAACCCTGTAGGGCAGACTTCCCTACTGCTAAAATAGCAATAAAAAATAATTCTTCCCTACCAATTACTGAAATAGTTATAGAATCTCCTATTGGACCATCCTCTGGCTGAATGTTTAAAGCTCAACTAAAAATGCAAATTAACAGCAGACAATATAGCAATTATGGCTATAGCATGACAAGAGAAAAAGCCAGTTTCTCCAAAAATGCAAATTTTCGAAACTGTAATTAAATGGGTAATTACTTCCATTTTACAGAAAACTTTATGGCCTGGAAAAGAACCAAGAAATCCCAGCTAAAATAATGTCACATTAGGATTACCAGTCCGGTCCCAAAAAATGTCACTTTAGAGACACTGCAAATGTGGCAGTACATCTTTTAATTTAATGTCACTGAATTGACTTTTCCTGAATTGTAAGATTGAGTTGGTTAAAGAATCAAAACTCTCTGAGCTCTTCTGGGAAAGATGAAGGCCATTTGGTATAGTAATTAACTGACAAGGAAAAAACATGTCTTTAGATATGTTTAGAGATGCTTGCTGAATCACAAAGACATTGGTATTTGCCCATCTCATATGCGTGAGTAGGAGTGATATCTACTAGTGGCTTTAGTAAAATGCATGCATACATACAGAATATATGCTTATTTCATAGGGCCAGACATTTCATATGATAGTGGCCAATAGTGTGAGCAGGGTGGGAAAAAGTGAAGTTAAAATGGTACCTAGAGGAGAATAACAGAAGGCACAAGGTACCAAGGAGGAAATCATACGAGAAGCAGATGATTATAAATCAGAACTGACTGAAGACTGATTCACATTCTGAAGATCTCAGGGAGACAAAATGTATGAGGAAGGAAAACAATTTATGACTGGTGAAAATTAAGAAATGACACACCAAATAAGAAATGACAGTGAAAGAATAGGGAATTATTAATGGTTTGTCAAAACAGAATCATCCATATTTGAAAAAAGCTATGCATTCATATAAAATAGATATATAATAACTAATAGGAGAGTATATCTATATCTATATCTATCTATCTATCTATCTATCTATCTATCTATCTATCTATCTATCTATCTATGGCTAATATGCTAAGTGTCCATCTGGGTAATGATGTCATGTAGCAACGCCCGGCTTCCTCTCCCTAGCGACTAGCCTCCTTGCAGTTTCTCCAGCCCAGGAACACGACTTGCTCCATAGCCAGGTGCAAACATTTCACACTTTAACCAAATGCCTGTGAAGCGTTTTCCTGTGCCTCAGCTCATTTGATCCTCACAGAAGTCCTGGAGCAGGTAGATAGAAGATTCGGTGGAATCCAATTTTCTTTTCATTAGCCAGAAAATGGGGATTTAGAAAGTTTAGAAACTTGACCCGACTGAAAAGAAGTAAGAAATAGTGGACCTTGAAAATGACTTCAGGTTTTCTCACTGTACAGAATACAATCAAACACAAACACTGCTGCAGTTCAATATTTTACCCTTTGTTCTCCCTGTGTGATCTACAATAATAATCTGCTTCGTGTTGATATTTACTGCTGTGTTGCTGACAATTACCTGAAAGAGAAGTTGGGGTGCTTCACTGGGCTGGAAAAAGTTTAGCTAAATCAGAAAGCAGATTTAATTAAGCAAGTTTATTCTATATCTATAAAAGGCTAACTTGACTCATGTATGCGCGATACATACAAAGAAAGCTCTCGCTGGTGCCAATCGCACGCATGTGTTTTGATCTGTCATTGTTGATCATGAATTTGGTTGATACTTCTATTACAGAGAAAGGGAAAATAGCAATATTAAAATATTTCTTCTAATTAATTTCCTTTCAATGTGCACGAATCCATGCACTGGGCCACTAGTAGACACATAAAGCAAAGACATAATGATTTTTTAAAATGACCTTTTCCCAAAGTATTATTTTCTTTTTCTTTTTTTAAAGTACAGACCAATAATACAAATAGGCAAATAGTAAGGGCTATAACAGAAGGAAAGAGGCCTGAATATTTTCTGAAGAACAAAATGTTCTGCACTGTCTTCAAGGGATATGAGGAGGCATCAGAAATTGTTAGGATCCTGTTGCTGGGTCTCCTACTGGTCCAAAGAACAGCATCTTTAACAAGCAATGACCTGGGCACTGACTCGACATCTTGACATTGCCAACCTCCATTAGAGACTGATAGGACTGGTTCCAATCTTGGATATTTTCAGGGAAGTGGAAAACAAGTTAGCCATCTGCCTCCCCTTAGCTGTAGGTTTAAAGGGATGCTATTCCAAAAATAAAAGCTAACTATATGCCACAGATTAAATATTAAACTACTAGTGATATCTACTATTCAGGTGATGCACGTGTAAGATTCTATTTGCCCTAAGAGTTCTTTGCACAAAATAATCAGTGTTTTAATACTGTTTGACTGCATTAAAAATGTACTTCTCCAAATTAAAAGTAAAAAAACATAACTAAAAAGTAAATGCTTAAATGTGAAAAATATCTGTCACAATATGATGGACAGGAATAAAATCCTTAGGAAAGAAAGAGATAATGTTAATCATGAAGAAATCCTAAAACCCTAAAAGACAAAGGTATAAAAGACAGGTTTTAAAATATCAACCTTGTGCTCGCTTCGGCAGCACATATACTAAAATATCAACCTCAACAGTCACCTATAAAATGCAAACTAAAACAATGATATTCCACTTATAAATAGCAAAAATAAAAATTATAATATATAAGTCTGGTAAGTGAACAATAAAACAAGAATATTTATATATCTCTACTGATAGAATACAGTGAAAAGAAATATTGGAAAAACTTTTGACCAGGCAGTTTCACAGCTGGGAATCTATTCTAAGTCAATAAGCTAAAATGCAGATTAAAATTCAGCACACAGATGTTCCCTAGAAATTTATATATAAGAAAATGCCCAACAATGAAAAAACTGTTAAGTAAATTATGATAAATTTATATTACACAGACATATTATACAGAGTGTTTAGTTATAGGGAAATGTTTATGATAAATCACTAAGTAGAAAAGCAGGAGTCAACATTTTATATTAGTTATGATGTCAAACTACTAGTATGTGTGTATATTTATGTCCATACCCACACATACACACAGAAAACTATGTGCTTAAGTAACAATAAAGACATATATTATTTTAGTGGGAAAAATACAATCTATACTAATAAAAGGGTAATATGCTAATTAGACTGGACGTCCTTCTGGACAAAGCCATGGTGGCAGGGCCAAGGCAGAGGCAGTTAGGGGGATTAGGCTGGCAGGGGAGAGCAGTTAGGGGGATCAGGCTGGCAGGCAGGTGAGTGGTTAGAAGCCAGCGGTCCCAGATTGTGAGAGGGATGTCCAACTGCCGGTCCAACACTGAGGGGTTTGTATTAGAGAGGGTGCAGGCCAGGATGAGGGACACCACCCCCCAACCCCCCGCACAAATTTTGTGCACCGGGCCTCTAGTTAAGAAATAAATTTTTCAGTGTTTTTTTTTTATAATACTGTGCATCAATAACTACCATTTTGGACTTAATTTAGTTTACAATACCTGAGGATTATGAGAATTCTGAATGAGCCTATGCAGGCTAAGCAAAGCCTATCTTCACCAAACATAAATTAACCATTTAAACAAAATTGAAAGCCAAACATTTTTTAGGATATCAAATAACTTTTATTACTGAGATATATTTGATATGCTAAATAAAAATCATTCTTTTGTACTTAGCTTTGCCAAGAATCTCTATTAATTAGCTTATAAAACCTTAAGACAAAGCAGTATACTGTATATTCTAGAAATAGTTCATTAGTTTTCCTGATAAGAAAAATAAAAGTAATTTATGTACTTATAAATGAGCATGACCAAAGAGAAATATGCAATGGCAGGAGAAAAGCTCCCCCAAATCATCAGTACACTGTATATTTGAAGCAGCATAATACATGTTTCTTACTGAGTCAGAGGGCCTCTACAGTTTTTTTCAAACAAATCCAAATTTAGTCAACATTTAATTCTATCAAACATTCTTAATTTTTCTCTCTCAAGGGTTATGATGGCTACTTCTAAAAATTATACAGTTTTTAGATTTAATTACAAAGGAAATTATATGCAAAATATTTTATTTTTAAAATATGGAGTATGCCTAATTAGATGAATAGATCCTATTCCCCTGACTCAATAAGAGATATTCAAAGGCTTGTATTGTCAATGGATTGACTATTATTATTTATCAATATCAATAAAAGTGGAAAGGCTTTAACTTCTCTCATTTCTATGACTAGCTTCCATAACTATGTTGTCATTGGAATATATGAATAATTCTAAAATGTCTCCTCTTTATTATGACATGGTCCAAATTGAAAACAAGGTTCTTGTTTTGCAGTATATGTTGAGGAACTCTAGATTCCTGATGATTTGGGGGACCTTTTCTACCGTTATTGTGTATTTCTTTTTGGTCATGCTCATTTATAAGTATACTAGAGGCCTAGTGCACAAATTCATGCACCGGTGGGGTCCCTCAGCCTGGCCTGCACCCTCTTGCAATCTGTGACCCTTCGGGGGATGTCAGATAGCCGGTTTTGGCCCAGTCCCTGCAGGCCTGATCCAGACAGGAGGGAGCCCAATCCTGTGCGTTGAGCATCTGTCCCCTGGTGGTCAGTACGCATCATAGCGACCGGTCCACCAGTCCACCACTCATTTGGTTGCTTAGGCTTTTATATATATAGATGTTATTTTTATTTTTATTATCACAAAAACTAACTATTTCCTAAGCTATCCCTATTAAAGAGTAATTAAAAAGATTCCTGGGCATTGACTATCAGCTTATTTAAAATACCTTTTTAAAAAAGTATTAAACAGACATAAATGGAATACCCACATCCATTTATATTGTGGAACTTTATGACAATATATTTATCTATTTGTGAAATGTAATAACAATCAAATCCAAATAGAATCCTCCAAAATAAGGAAGAAAATTAATGAGGTCTATATTTTTGAAAAATTATTAAAATTAAAAAAATGACTAATTAAATAATTGACACTACCTCATTTCTAAGGTAATTTCCAACTTTGGAAATATAACTCAGAAGAGTACTATTAAAACAGATCTAAAGAGATTTTTTTAAAGGCCATTTAAATAATTTTCTCCAAAACTTTTGATGTTTATAAATACTGTAGCTTTCAGAATTTTAATTGATCACATTTTCTACTTAGTTTTCATTCTCTGATGCTACTTGCATTTCCTCTTTTTTATATTCACCCTAGACGACCTATATTTTCTGATATTATTATAAATATAATTTTAAAATTTCAATTCCAATTGTTCATTGCAAGTATTTATAAATATAATTTAATTTGTACTAACTTAGAAACTGAGACCTTGCCTATCTCACTTATTAAATCAAGTCGCTTTTATTGAAATCATTTATTATGGTTACTTATGCACATGTTCATGTCACCTATGAATAAAGGCCACTTCTTCATTTGCAAACTATCCCTTTTAGTTCTTTTTTTCCTGTATAATTGCATGGAGGTGTGACAAAAGATATTATTGCCTTGTTCCAACCTTTAAATATAATGTCATCTATAGGGTTGCACTTTTTTTTTAAAGATAGCATTTACCAAATATTTCTGTAGATGCTACTATGTTGGGTTAGGGGTAAGTGCTGTCCTTTGCAATATAAAATATTTAGCACAGTCCCTGACTCCTACCGACTATATGGCAATAGCACCCTTCACCTAGTTATCACAATCAAAAATGCCTCTGGACATTTGCCCTGTGGTCAAAATTACCCCCATTTGAGAACCACTGAATTAAAATGAGGCAGTGCCGTAGCTGATTTGGCTCAGTGAACAGAGCTTCGGCCTGCAGACTGAAGTTTGATTCCATTAAGGACACATGCCAGGGTCGCAGGTACAATCTCCAGTAGGGAGCGTGCAGGTGGCATCCAATGAATGATTCTCAACATTGATGTTTCTATCTCTATCTCTCTCCCTCTCCCTGCCTCTCTGAAATCAATAAAAATATATATATTTTTAAATCAAGTAAAAACAGCATGGTGAACTAGGAATCATTGGAGAGTTTTCAAGGATTCACGATGAATAGAACCGGTTAACATACTATGAAACTTAAAATGCGATGAAAGAAAAATAAGCAGCTGGAAGTGCATTCGTGTCAAACATGCTACAATTTTGAACATTGTCTCAATTTTATTACCAAAGTGGTGTTTTTAACTACTCAATCTTCTAAGGCAGCGGTTCTCAACCTGTGGGTCGCGACCCCTTTGGGGGTCAAACGACCTTCTCACAGGGGTCGCCTAAAACCATCGGAAAACACATATATAATTACATATTGTTTTGTGATTAATCACTATGCTTTAATTATGTTCAATTTGTAACAATGAAAATACATCCTGCATATCAGATATTTACATTACGATTCATAATAGCAGCAAAATCACAGTTATGAAGTAGCAAGGAAAATAATTTTATGGTTGGGGGTCACCACAACATGAGGAACTGTATTAAAGGGTCGTGGCATTAGGAAGGTTGAGAACCACTGTTCTAAGGAATTATTTTCCATGAGATTGTACCTCCAATTGCCTAATAAACACAGGGTTCCAATTGATGAAATATACTTTATAATATAATCAATGACACTAGTCTATAACCAAAGGTCAGTAGGCTTACCTTCATATAAGAAGCCAAAGCATTTTTATTTATAAGAGAGAATTTCAATTCCAAGCCACTTTTGCAGGAAATGCCAATAATGAGATTTTTACTGTGGAAAAGTTAACACAGTAGAGCTTCAATGCATACTTAGTTTGTCTCATCCAAAGAAGAAACATCTTCAAGATGTTCCATGTGTGAAGCCCACTCCACTGTAAATGACTCACATTTATGGCTGTGATTAATAGACTGGCAGTGCGTTCCTCTGTAGAGTAGGATTTTTAGCTAGTTCCAATGTGCATTCAAAATAATGTACTCCCAGAGAATCAAGTTCTTTCTGTAACTATATTTCAGATAATACTTCTACTTGAGGAAAAACTATGAAATCTTTATTTGGCCATGGTTTATATGTAATTTGACAATTTTTTTTACCTTTCTTCACATCAATAAACATCTTCCAGTAAAACAGAAGCAGATTATGAGCAAAATCTCAATTAACTGATCAGGTAAAGAAAATGTGCATTAAATGTCTTGTTTTCCCTTAATGTCTCCTGTTTATGACTGCCTACTATCCGAGTAACATAAATGTGTTTTTCTAAAAGATCAGAGTTTTCTTCTTCACCATTTAGAAGAAGAAAAATCGTTCTACTTTTTCCAAAATGGGATGTAAACACATTCCTAAAGCAATTTCAAGTAAATGTATTACACCTCTAAAATTTGTTTTTTTTAAAAAAAAAAATACATAACTGAAAATTACACACAGAGAATACTTAAAATAAATCATAACCATGGAATAAGAATTACTACATGTGGATACATAGTTAGGTGACTATTTCAAAAAGGCAATTGCACACTCAAATAGATATTCACTATCTTCCACCACTTTCCCTCCCACTTCAAGTCCTCAACTTTTTCCTGTGTTCTCTATGTCAATTTTAGCTCCATATTATTTTTTTTCTCTACTAAGAACAATTTGTTGACTGGTTCCAATCTTTAACACACACAATTCAATTATGTTTTCTTATTAATATATCTCACAGTGAGGACGATTTGTGCAGATGATGTATACCTTTGCAAGTCAATGATACAAAGGAAATATTTGCTCTGTAGTTGTATCATCTATCAGAATAAGAAAAAATATATCAAATAGATGAAAAACACTTGAACTATATTACAGTGGATCCAAATGCAATGTAATTCTGTTACATTTTAATAGCAATTGTTGAGTTTTTAGATCTTTATTTTACTTTAGTCATTAGAGAAAAGAAAAGGCAGGAAGGAAATTATATTAAATACTAGAGGCCCGATGAATGAAATTCGTGCAAGAGTAGGTCTTCCTTCCCCTGGCTGCCGACACCAGCTTCCCTCTGCCACCTGGGAGCCAGGCTCCCTCCAGCCACTGGCAGGCACGAGGACCTGGGCTTTCCTCCAGCCAGTATGCCTCAGTGGCTGAGCATTGATCCAGAAACCAAGAAGTCACCAATTTGGTCAGGGCACATGCCTAGGTTGCATGCTCAATCCCCAGTGTGTGTGTGTGGAGGGGGGGGGGGGGAGGAAGGGGGGTACACAGGAGTCAGCAAGCAGATTGATGTGTCTCTCTCATCAATGTTTCTATTTCTCTATTCCTCTCTCTCTAAAAATCAATAAAAACATAGTTAAAAAAAAAAACAGACAACCAATTCCATAACCTAGAAGAAATAAATTAGATAATCTTTTAGGTCTGTTTATTTTTTAATTGAATTTATTGGGGTGACGTCTATATATATAAAAGCCTAAGCAGCCATTATGACCAAATGACCGGAATGGCCACAACAACTGGTTGACCAGTTGTAATGACACACACTAACCATCAGGGGGCAGATTCTCAATGCAGGAGCTGCCCCCTGGTGGTCAGTGCACTCCCACAGCCAACCTCATGTGGCCCCTCCTCCTTAGCAGCCGGCCCCCATCGGCCCCTGGTGCTAAACCATTCACAGAGACCTGCTTCTGGGTCGAGGTTTCATACTAGAAAAGCAGCTCCCTCACTGCGATTTATTGAAAGAAAGCCCTCAACACAAGGGTTTGTCTCACTCCTGTCCTCTCCCTTCCCCTGGGGGCCGTCTGCCTGCTGTGATGGCAGCGCAGCAGCAAGGGAAGGAGGATGGGAGAGATGGGGAACTGCCTTCTTCTCTCCCTTCCCTGGAGACCGCCCACCCACCACAGTGGCAGTGCAGTGGTGAGGGAAGGAGGAGGGGGGAGGCAGGGAATCATACAATGGTGGGGTGCCAATGGTGGCATCAGTGTCCATTCCTTCCACATCTGGCCTGGCAACCATCGCCTCCTCTCCCGACCCCACTGGAGCCCTTGGGCCCAGTCTGGGATGGGATGGGGGAACTGGGGGTGGGTGGTGGTGGATGCGGCCCCTTTCCCAGGGGGGGCTGAGAGCCAGCTACCTCCTTGGTGCCAGCAGCCAACCTCCTGTGGTCCCCCCCCCCATGCATGAATTCGTGCACTGGGCCTCTAGTTGGTTAATAAAATTATATAGATTTCAGGTATACAATTCTACAATACAATACATAATCTGTATATTATATTGTATGTTTAGCACCACAAGTCAAGTCGCTTTCCACCACCATTTATCCTCCCTTTACCTTCTTCTACCTCCCTTCAACCCCTTTCCCTCTGGTAATTGCCATATTGTTGTCTGTGTCCACAAGTCTTGCTTTGTTTTCTTTGCTTAATCCCTTCACCCTTCTCACCTAGCCCCCAACACCCTCCCTCTGACAGTTGTTAGATGTGACAATCCTATATAATAAAAGGCTAATGTGCAAATCTACCGAACAGGGGAACAACTGGTCACTATGACATGCACTGACCACCAGGGGGAAGACGCTCAATGCAGGAGCTTCCCCCGGTGGTCAGTGCACTCCCATGGGGGAATGCTGCTCAGCCAGAAGCCCTGAGCCAGGCTCATGGCTGGCGAGCACAGCAGCAGTGGCAAGAGCCTCTCCCACCTCTGCGGCAGCACTAAGGATGTCCAACTGCCAGCTTAGAACATCCCCCAAGGGCTCCCAGACTGCAAGAGGACTAAGGCTGGGCTGAGGGACCCCTCCACTGAGTGCACGATTTTATGCACCAGGCCTCTAGTACAGTGATAAACAGGAATGACACAAAAGCCTGCTCTCAAATGGGGCTATAGTCTAGCAAGGAAGACAGATAAATCAGCCAAAACATTTATGAACACATGGGGAAAATACCACAACGAGTCTATAGCAGGAGTTAGGAAAGTGTTCCAGGGCATTCTGCCAATAGCAGAGAATGGTCTTGGCAACTTTGACTCGTGGGAGGGAGCACAAGGAAAGACAAAGCTGAGGGACTGCACAGTGGAATGTTCCAGGAGGGAGCAGCATGAACAAGACACACATGTGGAATAACCACGGCACAGGAAAGCCAAGAATGGGGCCTCGCCAGCAGAGTGCCAATCAACCCATGAGAGGCAGGCATTTTGACAACCCTCTTGAATCACCTTAACACCCAAAGTTTGTGTCATTTTAAGGGAAAGAAAACTTCAGCATACACGTGTTTGTTAATATTTTCTCTGAATAAAAGTTCCTCCTGAGACATCTGAGTCCATGCTAGCCAGAAAACTTGCAGTATTTTACTGGGCTAACTAGTGCAGGCATGAGCCCAAGAAGCCATAATATCTAGGCAATAGCATAAATGGATCCAAAGTGAAACGTGCCCCTTTGCCACATTTCCATGGAATTTCCCACCTGTACCATGATTATAGTCTATACCCTATTAACAGTAAAGGTGAACAAATAGAGTGTTCCACAGTCTTAGGTATTCAACAAATCTTTATTGCATATCATTATGTGCCAAGGTTCTGGGGAGAACAGAGACGGTATAAAGACAAAGATGCTGATAAAGGGCAACGTAACAAAGTGAAAACAACCATGTACTTTGGAACCTGATCGCCTGAGGTTTAAATCCTGGCTCAATTTCTTACTAACTCAGTGGCCTTGGGTTAGATACTTAACTCCCCTCAGCCTGATTCCCATGATGGAATGATAAAGCACTACCCTGAAGTGTTCTGTGGGATTAAACGAGATAATGTGTGCAAAGCACCTAGGAAAAGTTTTATGCCAGAATGTAGTGGTTCAGAAAGAGCCAGCCCTCCAGGCTCTTGTCCACCCCCTCTCCCTTTGCACCAACTCACTCCCTCACTAGGATTTGCAAGTACAGATATGGACACCATGATTTGGCAGCCATCCATACTCCTTGCCCTACAAACAACTGCCCATGACCACCCCTTGCATGGAGTGCAACCTGCTCTGAAGGACAGACCTTGTCTTGACTTAGGAACATTTGGGCAGGAAATTTCAGGGTCCGAATGCACAACCATCTATATAATAAAAGCCTAAGTGACCATTGTGGTGGAACAACCAGAACGACCAGTCACTATTATGTGCACTGACCACCAGGGTGCAGATGCTCCGCTCAGCCAGAAGTGGGGCTCACAGCTGGTGAGCACAGCGGCAATGGCGGGAGCCTCTCCCACCTCCATGGCAGTGCTAAGGAGCAGCGAGTTGAGCTGTAAGGAGCAGCAAGCAGGCAGGCGGTAAGGAGCTGTAAGTCCCAGACTGGGAGAGTGCACAGGCCAGACTGAGGGACATCCCCCCCAACCCCAGTGCATGATTTCATGCACTGGGCCTCTAGTCATCTATAAAAGGGAAGGACATGATTCCTCAGTGCCCCCAAACCAGTGGAGAATGGTGTGACCAGAGGAGGGCTACATTGGGGTTCTCCAGCATGCTGGGCCAGGCAGGGAACCCTCTCGCTCAAGTCTAAGGGCAGTACGATTTGGTAGTAAATGCTACAGGAGTATGAGAATTTTTAAGAAATAGTCTTTCTAGCAGATTATTTCACTAGCTGTGTTTCTACAACAATCTGCCTCCCTAAGATACCATACTCCTATAGCTACTTTATAGTAGTGCTACTCATGTTCTTTCCTTTTCTTGTTTGAAATTCATTCTGAATCTCTAACAAGTCCAAGATCTTGAGGTATTGTCTCATTGCTCAGTATATTCCACAATATTCTTTGGATAAAAGAAATAAATCTAACCCAAATTGTGTTCACTATGGTTGCTGTTAGTTGTATGGATTCAAATAAATATTTTAGCTACTGTTAATTATACTTTGCAGATTGATGATTTTAAAGGTGGGACATGTTTTCGACAACTAAAACTAAGTCCAAGAAATAATACCCATAAAATTATAAAAAAATCAATATTAGCTAAGGCTGATAAATTCTTAGCTATCTTTATGGCCATATAATTGTCTAAAATATATTTATTCAAATTAACAACAACAACAAATATTTAAACAGCCAATTCAATGGCCAAATATATAGCCCTGACTCACACAAAATAATCCTCACTCTGTCATCAGATAATCAGAAGGAGAAAAGTAGAAATCCCCAACACAAAATGAAAGGTTAGGATACTCTGAACTCAGAAATGATAGCCCATGCTCAGAGTCAGGGTAATCCAGGAAGAGGGTCCTGACATTCGAGGGGAGTGTGCAAAACTTGGTACAACCTGCCAGGGTTGCCTCCAAGGCCAGGGCAATAAGGCCCGTGAGCTGGATAGTCAAAAACAAAATGACAAAAACCCATGGCCTTCTACTCAACCGCATTGCTAACTGATCTCTCAATAAGAGCGCTCTCATCTCTTCTCCCAGATCCACGTATGACTCGCTCTCCTCCCTGATTCACTGCAGGGCTCATCTTGGAAATACAGATGCTAACCTGCTGAAATATCCCCAAGGTTGAAAGCTTAAAATATATGAAAGATGAGTAAGTGCACCTGGGGCCCCAAGGACTAATGCCATAAAGCTGTCATTATTCCCCACCAAACGCTATTTCGCCCACTCACTCGGTGTACATCTGCGGCCCGTTCACACTGCATATGGCTGTGGACAGAAAATGCCTCATTTCAAAACTAGCACAGTGGGTCTGGAAGAGGCTTCTGCTGCAGTGTTGGCTGCTTCGTTTTAGCTCCAAACGCTGTCACCCTAACATAAGGACGCAGAACAAGCCTACATGGGGGCTCAGAAGGTTCCCACTCTGTGGCTGATTTACTCATGTGTGGCTTGGGCAAAGTATTATTTCAAAAGCTAAAATGTCAAAAACATCTATAATATCTCTGTTACCTATAGATGTGGCAACATTTTCAACCAACCAATGGGGAGTCTACTCTAGATGTAAAGGACTTCAGGGCAAGCATCCCTCAGTCTCTCCCAGGAGCCCTGGGAGGTCGTTAAAACTCTTGTCAGGAATTATTTATATTCTCAACACAATGAACGCTGCCCTTTAATCTGTTTGCTTCTCTCCGGAGCACTTAGAAGATGAGAGTGCTCTGCCCCCACCACTTCTTCTATCGTTAACAAGTAACAGTACTGAGCAACTAATTATTATAGTTCTTGCTTTCCTTCACTTTTCTTGGCTGAATATTATTTCATTAATTCATTCAATGAGAATGTACAGAATAAATTTACAAAACACTAAAAAGAATGAAAAGAACAGAAAAATATTACTTCTATCTTTAAGAAGCTTAGAACAGTTGCAGAGGTAAAGAATGTTTTAAAATGTATGTAATAATATAAAACAGACTGTGATTAAGCTCTGAGATGAGTAATTTAAACAGGTGCCATAAGCAGTCAGGTGGAAGAAATGACTATAGTTGGGGGGTTGGGGGGGGGCAGCAATGCAGGGGATGGAAGAAAGTTCCATAGAGGAGTTGCAGGTATTTGAGCTTCATGAATTGAAAGGGTCTGTCAGAGCAAAGATCCCTGACCTTCACTGTGCAATGGGCCCTTTGTAAGCCTAAAGTCTCTGCAACCTTCTCACATTTCTAAATACACAAAATAAAATACATTGGATCAAGTATAGCCATTTCTCCTATAATGCTTTCAAAACATGAATTTGTTTTCCAAGGCAATTAACATATTAGGGAACAATTTAGATTAACACAGATTTCATCTTTGCCTATGAATCATTCCAACCACAAAAAGCACTAGGTGAATGCAAATCAGTACCCACATCAGATAACACAAAATATACACTGAGTGGCCAGATTATTATGACCACCTAACATTCGTAGGCAAATTAGCTGTACACTGCATCGTATGGGATATGGAAGCCAAAGGCCTGTTCGAACACCTTTGCTGTCTGCAGTTACCAAGATAAAACATCTCCAATTCGCAGAGTAACACAAGGATTGGATAGTCGAGCATTGGAAAAAAGTCATGTGGTCTGATGAATCATGTTTCCAGTTGCATCATGCAGATGGCAGAGTGAGACTTTAGCGGAAACAGCATGAAAGCATACACCCCACATGAATGAGTACAACCCTTCAAGCTGGTGGGGGCAGTGTTATGGTTTGGGGCATGTTTTCCTGGCATGATTTGGGCCCTTTAATTCATGTGGAACAACATCTGAATAGCACAACATACCTAAATATCGTTGCTGATCAAGTTCATCCTATCATGTTGATGGCGTATCCCAATGGAGATGGCTTCTTCCAACAAGACAATGCGCCATGCCACAGTGCTGTATTGTGCAGGAGTGGTTTCAAGAACATGAGGGAGACTTTACCTTGCTTAGGTGGCCCCCACAATCACCAGATCTCAACCCAATTGAGCATTTGTAGGACGAAGTTAAAAGAGCCATCAGGCAGCTGGTTCCACAACCATCCAATCTCACAGAACTGGACAGTGCTATTCATCAGGCATGGTGTCAGATTCCTCGCATCACCTTTCAACATCTCATGGAGTCAATGCCGAGAAGAATTGCCACAGTATTGAAGGCAAAAGGTGGCCCAACGAAGTACTGATGGGGTGGTCATAATAATCTGGCCACTCAGTGTATAGTCATGCACATCCCAAACTTCTATCAGCTCCCCCAGTTCACTACAAGTGTTGTCTGCTATTCCCATCACATCATACCTGGTGCTACAACTTTCCATCTGAGTTCAAAGAACCCCATTTCACAATAGCTCACAGCCTTGACCACTTCCACAAGCATATTTCAGGTCTTTTTCAAGGTGAGGTACCAGTAACAGATATCTCTACATATCATTTGTGCTCCAGTATTTATTCCAGTATTTATGTCTTCAAAAATGGATCCCATTTACATCAAAACAAAAGGTCAAAAACGACTGAGTGAGATGTCTTCCAACCTTTCTACAGTAAGACACACCAAGGGCCTGTTCTTTAAGCATAAGTAGACAGCCACCTGTATGTGATAAGAAATCAAATGCTTAACATATGACTGTGTACGGCTGTGCTACCATTTTTGTTAGGCTCGTATCACTTCTTATGATAGAGTTTTTTATTGACAAAGTTTTTGAGTGTTATGCCCTGAACTCCATGTTTCCCATGAACCTGTGGTTTTCACTGTGTGATTTTTCATAGCGGGATTTTAGGAACATGTATGTCGCAATATAGTAGAACTGACTATATATTTAAAATATTTTTTAAAACAAATTTGTAAAATAATAATATATATGCTTTTTAAATCAACACATTAAATTACAAGATGTAGTAGCTGGCCAAATAAACTACCAGAATTTCAACATATGATGAGCACAAATGATATGTAGAGATATCTGTAACTGTAATATGACATGCGAATACTGTGATTTCATTATTGACAAAGCCATGTACAGGTACTGCTAATATTCCAATTAGCTAATATTCCTATTCCTATTCCAATTTGTGCCAATTCATAATTGAAAAAAAATGTTAAATTTCAGTAACACATTAACAATGATAGTTATACAATTTACCCCACCCAGCTTCATTAATGCCCTAAATTCTATCTCACTCTCCAGGTAAAGAGCCTCTGCTATAGACAGAGCAGAGGGAGGAACATTTCTATCAAAGAAATTAAAGCAGGCAAGAGCATTATGTGATGCCAGGGCCACCCTTCCTGCCCTAGTCATATATCATGTATCAGTATCAAGTCACTGCCTCACACTCATATCACCAACCAATATACAGCCTTTACTACCATAACTGGACATACCACGCCTTTCCAATATGAATTTGTCCATATGCTTTTTCTTCCCCAATAATGATATAATGGAAAGATCACTTTAAATTTTTCTGTTGCCTAGACACCAATTTTATTTTCTTGAAGACTTGGTTATATAAAATGCCCCATATCCATCATGAAAGGCAAATTTGGATACCTCATAGCCAATTCCAGTTGATTAATAGTGCCCTATTGGTAACTGCTTCTAACCTGATAACAATCCACCACAGTCCAGCTTCCGGTGGACCCACCTAATAATGATCATCTTCCAATTTTAGAACTAATAGCATTAACTTTCTCATCTTTTCAGGTTGTGGGGGATGGATAGAATAGTTATTATAAATCACATTACAGACCTCAGGCAACATTTATTGCAAATATTTCAGCAGCTACAGAGTAATGTCATTAAGCGTCAACATTTCTGAGTCACCTCCTGCTCTGACTCTATGCCAAGCCCTGCCACCAGGTTTACACAAGACATATCCTCTCGGTACTCATCTGCAGAATCCTTCCTCTCTGTTCCATGTGGATTCCTGTTTTAGGAGGCACAGGCCAGGGATACGGAAGCCACCTCCCTAGAAAGCTGATGAGCCAACTGAGCTGGGGTGGTAGAAAGAACCCTGAAGGGAAGGGACTTGGTTCTCTTGCAAACATGTGTGTGACTTTTCCTGCTTCCATTTCTAGTAATTCTGATATTTCCCAAGTAAGCATAGAGGGAAAAGGAGAAAGTAACAAAACTCTGGAATCCCTAACCCTGTTTCTATCAGAGCTGTTTGGCTTTTCTCTCCTTTATGTTTGTGCATTCAATGTGATTTCAAAAATTGATCCCATTTACATCAAAACAAAAGGTCAAAAACCACTGAATGAGATGCTTTCCAAGGTCTGTTCTAGTCCCAGCTTTCTAGAGTAAGACACACCAAGGGCCTGTTCTTTAAGCATAAGTAGACAGCCACCTGTATGTGATAAGAAATCAAAGATGCCTCCCCCTTATCCTCTCTTTTCCATGCTCCTCATAATTTGCATCTTCAAACCCAGGAGGCAAAGATACTATTTGTAAAGCATTAATTAATAGCATTAAAATGCTAAATCATTCATAACTATTATCCATTCAGCATCAACCAAGTTGGCAGTAGAAGCTCTTGACAGGGATGTGAGGCTGGAGATAGCCATGCAGGGCAGCTTAGCCTTAGAGAGCTGGGAAAAGAACAAAGAAGAAGTATAAACATGAGGGGCTACCACTCAGACCAAACACTAGCAACCTGTTTCCAAGTAACTGTTCTGCCAAGCTTACCTTAAAACAGGAAGGTAAGACTCATCAGTGGTATAAACAATGGACTTGCCAAGAGTCTTTCTAAACAGTTTACTCTTTAATGTCGAATAAGAAGAACCTATTTGAAAGTGCCTTTCTTTGGCTCTGCTTAGTAAGCCCTTCTGTCCCAATAATGTAAAAGTAAACAGAAGCCAGTCATTCTGAATATGATCAACTTGAATCAGAAGAATAGTTTACTATAAAATTTTTGTTACTGTATGGCCGCCCTGAGAAATACCAGGCAGTACACTTTCTTTGATAACTCACTGAAAGTTCGTGTTCTTATGGGTGGAAACCTAGCATATGCTTCACCGTTTCCATAGAACACATTTCGCTTACTTCAGAGCGCCTAATGACTTCCTGAGATGCACTTCTTCATAACACAGCTTGGCGGCAAGCTGCCTTCATAGAAGCTTATGTTGGTTTACAAATTGGAACATTGAGAACCTTGGTCTTAAAAGCAGTCTTTCATATATCCTTCAGGTACAAGCAAGTGAATTTCTTCTTTCACACAAAAATCTCATCCTCTCATCTCCTTTCAGGTTTTCCCAAAGTGTCTTAATAGTGGGTTGAAATTGCTGATGATCCATGACTTCTATTCTTTGTATTTTTCTTCCTTTTATTCCCTCCTCTGTGTGTTAATTTCACACTTAACCTCAACTTTAACAGTTCCCACAGTGGCCATACCCATCCAAGATAGGGTTTCTGGATAAAATACAGAATGCCCAGTTAAATTAAAATTTCACATAAACAATGAATAATTGTTAGTATATGTGCTATATTAATTTGCAAATTCTGGTAATTCTACACCGAGGTAAGATCCACTATCCAATTCCTTTTTCTAGTTTCACAGAATAAAACTTTATTCTACAAAGTTGTAAAACTATGCTAACTGCTAAAATATAAATTTTATAGAGCAGTGGTTTCCAGGAGCTGGGAGTATGCAGACTGGCTACAAAGGGGCACAAGGGAATTTGGGGAGTGCTCAAACTGTTTGAATATCTTAATTCTGGTGGTGTTTACATGACTGTGTGAATGTGTTAATATTTTGTAGAACTGTATGATAAAGAGAGTGAATTCTGCTGTCAGTAAATAACACCTAAATAAACCTGGCCTTAAAAAGTGAAAAATAAAGATACATTATTCAATCTCAGATGGACCTCACACATTTCCTAGACTAGTTTATTCCATCCTAGCTATCACCAGAGTAAATGTCCTACAACAGCTATTCCAGTTTGTTTTTTCATTCTTTTTAAGTGCACAAGTTCAATATCACATCCCTCTCTGAAAACAGATTTGCTCATTCATGCAATGAGCATTTTATATTAACTGGATCTGTGCCAGGCTCCAGAAAAACAAAGATGAAAACAGACTCCCTAGCAAAAAAAATAAAAATTACTCACTGACTAGTGGACAAAGAGACAAGAATTTAAATTTTTTAAAAAGACATATAGTATAAAAAAATTATAGTTACAGAGTGGAGGAATAGCAAGCACAAAATTCTTTTTGATAACTCGGGAAAAATTCAAAATGTTTGAGCTCAACCTTTAAAGTAGGGAGTTATACAAATAAATATAGGAGGACAAATACCCAGGACAAAGAAGCAGAAGATGAGCTGGGCAGGTGGGTCAGTACCAATGACGAAAGCCCTTGGCATTTAGTTGCTGCCACAATTCTTGCTTGCTGTAACAGAAATTGACTCTGGCCAGCTAAAGAAAAAGTGAACTCTCCTGACAGGTCATGCTGGTTCACAGAATCAGTGGAAGGCTAACACTCAAAATATAGAAAATGGACACAAACAAATAAACACAGGGTACTCTGGAGGCCAAGGAGTAAGAAATCACAAGAGCCATCCTATAGCAGGAATAATGACTGGGATGCTGCTACTGCCACCACTGAAAACTAATGAATTACCACCACAAACACCATGAATCAATTCTAACAGTTCCTTGAATCAACCCATTTGCTGTAGAGCAGCGGTTCTCAACCTGTGGGTCGCGACCCCTTTGGGGGTCGAACAACCCTTTCACAGGGGTCACCTAAGACCATCGGAAAAAACATATTGAATATATAATTACATGTTGTTTTTGTGATTAATCACTATGCTTTAATTATGTTCAATTTGTAACAATGAAAATACGTCCTGCATGTCAGATATTTACATTACGATTCATAACAGTAGCAAAATTACAGTTATGAAGTAGCAACGAAAATAATTTTATGGTTGGGGGTCACCACAACATGAGGAACTGTATTAAAGGCTCCGGCATTAGGAAGGTTGAGAACCACTGCTATAGAGTGAGCAGGAGAACCTGATTGGCTGAGCCTGGGTCAAATGACTGTACCTAGAACCTGGTTGTCTGAGACAGAGAGAGATAAAAACAGTCTCCTTCCAAGGTTGTACACAGCAAACAACTGCCCAGACTCAGAAAAAGGGTTGAATCTGGGCAGTCACAAAATGACACCTGTCAAATGAACTCTACTTTCTTTAGGATAGTCAGTATCCAGAGCGTCTAATAATTGTACTCGACTGATATTGCTAACCCTGATTCCTACAGCTGGAAAGAAAAAGTCTTCTCCTCCAAGTCTGTGGGTCTTGTACCATTGCACGAATTTACACTGAATGATATTCTCTGTGCATCTTTGGCTTGTCTTTCCAACTTGGTATGTGCTTACTGAAGGTAAGTATTTCATGGGAGTCATCTGTCTTTCAGTTCTCCCTTTTGCTCAGCACAGCCCTTCCACAACCGAGCTGCCGAATGCACGTCTGTGTTCCGCATGGAAGTGTTCCAAGGCCACTCCGCATGTGCAGTTGGAAATGTGCCACTTCCATTTGGCAGGATCAAATCTCTTCCAAATCAGCCCTTTTTATTTCAGCTCACAGGAGACAGATGCCCTAAAGGCCTTGAACTAAGCCTCAGCAGGGCAGATTATAAACCAGCCCAAACCACTGACGATTATATCGATGTGCATGTGGCTTTGGGGCCGCCTGAGAGCTGGCACGAAGCAGGGCTGAGGCTGCCAGTGAGCTCTCCGAAGAAAGCCAAACAGGGATTCAGGCCCTCAGTGCTACGCTCAGGGGATCTCTGCTTACGGTGCCTTTTCTGGCACTGCACAAATGAAACAAAAGAAAGAGTCTGAATTATCAGTTGTTTGACGAACTAAATAAAAGAAAGTGTGGAGCATCGCATTATTATTTTTCTAATCTACGGGAAAGAAACAATGTGTTTTACTTGGCTCAGGAAGAAAAGAAATGACATTTTTGGAGAGGATAGTTTCACTACCCCACAGAAACGCAGAAATAATGAAAGAGGTTATAATGGGAATTTTATCTCCAGCCTCAGACATCCCCCTCGTACAATGTTTCTCCTTCCAGCCATGATTAGCAGCTCACCGGGAGGCTTCAGTCCTCCCACCTCTCCAGGAAATCATAACAGCCTTCTTTTCTACATTATTGAAAAGAAGAGAACAGAACACAGCTCCATTATGTCCCTTCATGAAGCAGTTACATCCTTTTTTAAAAGCAAACAAGTATATCAAAGATACCCCCATGTTCAGTCAAGTTCAGGCTTTGACCAAATAAAGTTTGCAGACGAAGGTGCCTAAGTGAAGTTTTATGAATATTCCAGATAACAAATATGATGAAAAGTTACAAAGTTCAGGGAAGAGTTAGAACAACCCAATTGTGTACAAAAACATGATAATAATATAGACAAGGACGTTGACCTCAAAAAGGGGCATAAACACTTCAATATGTGCCATTGCTCTTCTCTATGTCAGAGCGAGAAGAAAGGTGATTTTCTCGTCTTACACACCCTGTGAGTTTTCCTTCTCTACTTCTGTTATCACCCAGTTCATAAGTCAGTGTGAGCGTGCTCTCTAGAGAATTCTATTTTCTCAACAAGTACCCCATAGAGCACCATGCTAGCTGAAAGGAATGCAAAACATAAAAAAGGGCTCCCCTGTTGTTTTGATTGACCATCTAGTGCAGTGATGGTGAACCTATGACACGCGTGTCAGAGGTGACACGCGAACTCATTTCTTTGGTTGAGTTTTCTTTGTTAAATGGCATTTAAGTACATAAAATAAATATCAAAAATATAAATCTTTGTTTTATTATGGTTGCAAATATCAAAAAATTTCTATATGTGACACGGCACCAGAGTTAAGTTAGGGTTTTTCAAAATGCTGACACGCCGAGCTCAAAAGGTTCGCCATCACTGATCTAGTGGGGTCAGAGCAACATCATAAAAGTGTTCTGAATGGAAATGACTTTTTTTCTGTTAAACTCATGATTGTGCTTCCAAGACCACTAAAAGCCATACAATTCTAGAGCTACAAAGATCAATTAACTCCTATTGTATTACAGGAGAGTAAACGGGGCTTAAAGTAGTCAAATGACCTCACCGAAGGCATATTCCAGAGCTGGGCAGACAGACGTCCAGGCCTCCTGTCTCTAGTCCAGGGCCCCTCCTGATGCCCTTCTGTTTTCATCCACACCAGAGTGACCATGGTCATTGCCTTTCCCAGAAGTGACTGCATCTGGATTCTGAAGGATTCTGTTCCTGAGAGCAGGGTCACCAGTGGTCAGTTCATGCTAACCCCAAGGTGGAGCTAAGGTCAGGAAGAGCTCTTGTCACTGTGATTCTCGCTGGGTTCAGGGCTCTCATTCACACACTTTTCCTTCCACCGTGTGCCTTACCTCCAGAGTAACTCCCCAGCACTCCCCGGTGTCATGACTCAAATACGGGTATCAGAGTTAAACTTCCTGAAAGAGCCTGACAAAAACCAAAAGCCAAGGACATTTAAAAATCAAAACACAGCACCTTCCATCCTTACTACCTCCTTGAGCCTTAAAACGGAAAGAAGAATCCCATACCCGGGGCATTTACCAAGCAAAACCAAAGTGTTGTTTGCCTTTGGATAATTGTTCTGAATGAAAGGATAAAATCTCTTTGAATAATTTTATAGGGACATCAATACCAACGTAAAACAAATGGCATCTATTTAGAATAACATGCACATATTATTTTTCTCTGCGTTCTTTTCTGTCTTGTTTTTCACACATGCAAATTAATCATTAAAAATTTTTGTCACATTATAGGCATTCAAATAAAGTTATTTAACAAAGAGGGTGGGGAGAGCACCATTTCTTTTAAATAAGTAATAAAACAAGAGAGCCAAGAGCAAAGCTAACCTAAAAGAGGGTCGTACCAGAGAAAGATAGGAGAGACTCAGGACTAGGCACCGGATTGAAAAAATGCAGGAAATATGTCTTCTGGAGTCAACTTGCCAATAGCTTTTTACCCCACACCAATGTTTGGTCAACATTAATTCGGAGGCAGAGAAGAGCGGCAAGCAGCCACTCCTGGGTCCCATGGGTCTTAATTCCTCCTGAGGTAACTGTTTTCCTGATTCTGGCACACAAAGCGAACACAAGTCAACCCACGTGCAGGCATTTGCTTCTTTGGAACAAAGAAAAAGGATGGATGACATTTTCAACCTCTGCCTGTGAATGCCACTGGATATGGCCATAACTCTGTGTTCTGGAAGACAGAGGAGACTATGAGACTTGGTATTTGGGGGATAGTCTTCATTATCAGGAGGCTTGTTTCTTTTACTGAAGATCAGTTTTCTTAAAGGTACAAAGGGGAGACTGAACTACGGGTGTTTTAATATCATTTCCTGCTTTGACATTTTAGTAATCTATAATTCTGAGGTATTCACACACTTTGTTGTGCATTTACCTCGTTCTCCCTCCATTTCTGCTTCTCTATCTAACATTCACATCAGTGTGTTAACATTACCTCCGAGTGGACAGAACCTGGCTATGATGATCACCTGAACACTGCCTCCTTGTCATTCCTTCTTCGCCGACTCCGTCCACACCTTTGGGAACCCCTGGACCCCAACATCTGGCGCCCGAACAGAGACCTTTAGGGATATGTCTTCTGGCACTACTGTTAAATCCCTATTAAGAAGTAGATGAGGCCGAAACCGGTTTGGCTCAGTGGATAGAGCGTCGGCCTGCAGACTGAAGGGTCCCAGGTTCAATTCCGGTCAAGGGCATGTACCTGGGTTGCGGGCATATCCCTAGTAGGTGATGTGCAGGAGGCAGCTGATCGATGTTTCTCTCTCATCGATGTTTCTAACTCTCTATCTCTCTCCCTTCCTCTCTGTAAAAAATCAATAAAATATATATTAAAAAAAAAAAAAATAAAAAAGAAGTAGATGAGGAGAAACCAAGATGGTGGCATAGGTTAACGCCGGAGATTGCTGCCTCGAACAACCACTTCAAAAAACAACTAAAAGACGGAACGGGCATCATCCAGAACCACAGGAAGGCTGGCTGAGTGGAAATTCTACAACTAGGAGGAAAGAGAATATCATACCCAGACTCAGAGGAGGCGCAGTGCTGAAGTGAAATACTAAGGTGCGGAGTGCACGCGGAGCGGGCTGGAGGCGGAGGGCGCCGTTGTTGTTTTCAATCAGGAGGGAGTTTCAGACTCTGAGCTCCAGATCCGGGTGAGTCTCTAGGGATCCAGACTCAAACGGGAGAAGCGGGACTGTCTGGCTTCAGTCGGAACTCGAAGGCAGCTTTCTCTCCGAGGTTTGCAGCGGTTGCTGGGACTCTGTGAGGCAGAGCCCCTAGGGATGGAACTGAGAGCAGCCATAACTGCTCGCTCCGGCCGCCCTGTAGATCCCCAGGGACCCGCCCCACCCAAGCCCTGCGCAGAGCCATTTGCCGGATAGCCTCAGGCAAACGCTAGATTAGCACCACCCTAGAGATCCAGCACAGAAGCTCTCCCACTGAAGACACAGTGGACTCTCATAGCCAGTTAGCCTGGAGGTCAAATCACCCCTGGTATTGCTGACAACAATCAAGGCTTAACTACAACAAGACTGCACACAAAGACCACTAGGGGGTGCACCAAGAAAGCATAAAAAATGCGGAGACAAAGAAACAGGACAAAACTGTCAATGGAGGATATTGAGTTCAGAACCACACTTTTAAGGTCTCTTAAGAACTCTCTAGAAGCCGTTGATAAATGTAGTGAGATCCTCAAGAAATCTAATGAGACCCTCGATGTTATGATAAAGAACCAACTAGAAATTAAGCATACACGGACTGAAATAACGAATACTATACAGACTCCCAATAGCAGACCAGAGGAGCGCAAGAATCAAGGCAAAGATTTGAAGTGCGAAGAAGCAAAAAAACACCCAACCAGAAAAGCAAAATGAAAAAAGAATCTGAAAATACGAAGATAGTGTAAGGAGCCTCTGGGACAGCTTCAAGCGTACCAACATCAGAATTATAGGGGTGCCAGAAGATGAGAGAGAGCAAGATATTGAAAACCTATTTGAAGAAATAATGACAGAAAACTTCCCCCACCTGGTGAAAGAAATAGACTTACAGGTCCAAGAAGCACAGAGAACCACAAACAAAAGGAATCCAAAGAGGACCACACCAAGACACATCATCATTAAAATGCCAAGAGCAAAAGACAAAGAGAGAATCTTAAAAGCAGCAAGAGAAAGAAACTCAGTTACCTACAAGGGAATACCCATACGACTGTCAACTGATTTCTCAACAGAAACTTTGCAGGCCAGAACGGAGTGGCAAGAAATATTCAAAGTGATGAATGCCAAGAACCTATAACCAAGATTACTTTATCCAGTGCCGGGAGCCGGTCCATGCTTGCTGTTTCAAGGGACCTGGCATATATGGCATACTGTTCTTAATATGTTTGCTCACCTTCTTGGCACTATGTGTTTTAACCAAGGTCTCCTCTCTGAGAAAGGTTGTTTCCCCAGGTAGGGATTTTCCCCTGAAGTTAGGGAGGGAATAAAACCTCTTACCTAAGTGCCAGGCGGGTAATTAATCACTTTAACTATGAACAATCATGCTTAAGCTACATAATCTTTACTCCCTGGAATGGAGATAAGAAATGCCCTAACCTTTGGAATAGAGATTGATAGGATTGGAATCAACTGGTATAAATACAGATGTAACAACACAGAACTTAGAAGACAGAACTTAGAAGACAGAGCCTAGAGATGGGGGAGCTTTGCTGGAGAGAGCATGGCAAGGGATCCTGGATGGAAACTGGAGACGGAACCTAGGGACAGAGCCTAGAGACAGAACATGGCAAAAGATCCTGGACTGAACCTGACTACAGAAATTGGCAAGAGAACCTGAATAGAACCTGGTGACTGAACCTGGCTGGAGAACCTGGACAGAACCTGGCTGGAGAACCTAGCGAGGGAACATGGCTATAGAACCTGGCTGGAGTACCTGGAGAACCTAGCAAGAGAACATGGACACAGAACCTGGCTGGAGATCCAAGGCAGAACCTCTCTGGAAATCCAGACCAGAACTTGGCTGGAGATCCTGGCTGGAGATCCTGGCTAGGCTGCTGATCAACTGAACACTGTCTCCGTGTCATTCCCTCTTCGCCAACTCCGTCCACACCTTTGGGGACCCCTGGACCTGCTGGGGTTGGACCCCAGCGTCATTTGCCGGAAGCCGGTCCATCCTTGCTGCTTGACACAGTCGCTGCAGGATAGAAATATCTGCACAGCATATGTTTCAAGGGACCTGGCGTATATAGCATACTGTTCTTAATATGTTTGCTCCCCTTAGAGCTGTGTGTTTTAACCAAGGTCACCTCTCCGAGAAAGGTTGTTTCCCCAGGTAGGGATTTTTCCCTGAAGTTAGGGAGGGGATGGAACTCCTTAACTAAGTGCCAGGCGGGTAGTTAATCACTTTAACTACAAACAATCATGCTTAAGCTACATAATCTTTACTCCCTGGAATGGAGATAAGAAACGCCCTAACCTTTGTAATAGAAATTGACAGGATTAAAATCAACTGGTATAAATATGGATGTAACAAGACAATAAACAGCAGAACCTCTCTGGAAATCCAGACCAGAACTTGGCTGGAGATCCTGGCTAGGCTGCTGATCAACTGAACACTGTCTCCGTGTCATTCCCTCTTCACCGACTCTGTCCACACCTTTGGGGACCCCTGGACCTGCTGGGGTTGGACCCCAGCAATCCAGCAAAGCTATCATTCAGAATTGAAGGTCAGATAAAGAGCTTCACAGATAAGGAAAAGCTAAAGGAGTTCATCACCACCAAACCAGGATTATATGAAATGCTGAAAGGTATCCTTTAAGAAGAGGAAGAAGAAGAAAAAGGTAAAGATACAAATTATGAACAACAAACATGCATCTATCAACAAGTGAATCTAAGAATCAAGTGAATAAATAATCTGGTGATCATAATAGAATCAGGGACATAGAAAGGGAATGGACTGACTATTCTTGGGGGGGAAAGGGGTGTGGGAGATGCGGGAAGAGACTGGACAAAAATTGTGCACCTATGGATGAGGACAGTGGGTGGGGAGTGAGGGCAGAGGGTGGGGCGGGAACTGGGAGGAGGGGAGTTATGGGGGGGGAAAAGAGGAACAAATGTAATAATCTGAACAATAAAGATTTAATTAAAAAAAAAAAATTACCTCCGAGTGATTAAGAGTGTGCTGGCAGCATGGTGATGTGAATTTGGAGAAGATTGTTAACGTTTAAGCCTCCGTTTCCTAATCTTTAAAACAAGGCACCTGTTTCATGAGGTCATTGTAAGTCCAGACAGCACAACAGACCGAGAGAATGAACCCAAAATGCAAGGGCAGTAAGTCACATGGAGAAAGCACTCAAAACTATTATCTTTGATCATCACCTATTTAGGATCTGGTTTTAAACAGGAAGAATACAGCAATGAAGAAGACCAGACAACTCTTAATTCCTTAAGATCAATAAATGTTCTTTCTGAGAATGAGTATAATTGAAAAGCCAATGTGTAAAAGACTAACAATATTTTAAAACCTAGAAAAGCTGATATTTTTCATACTGATAAAAATCTCTCAGGAAGGAGATTCCCAGGACTAGCAAAATGCTACAATAAATAGTGTGATTTCAAAAGGCAAGCAACGCAAGGGAGCCCTTTGGCAAAGCCTTGTGATATGTTAGGATGGAGTTTTTATTTTATGTCTATGCTTTAAAGAAACAGCTGTGTAATTCTTCCTGGTGGCCTGTTAGGGCACCTTGTCAACCTTTTGATTCCCTTAAGGTCACTAATTTTAATGTCAAGCTATGGCAAATATACACAAAGGTATGTATTCTTTCAGTTTTGTAGGACACAGCTAAACTCCAGTCCTACGGGATTAAAATATGTGAGAAAATCATTAATTTTAAAGCTAATTTGCAAGGGTCTGCCCATAGGGTTATGAATTCTATCATGCTCTCACACTGCCTGCATTATTTGGAACTGGCCATGGCTCGGTTCTGTCGTCTACGAGCTAGGTTTGGTCACTCTACCCGAACTCAGCACAGGGCACATTAGAACAGGAAGATGAAAGAGGCATGTGGAACACCTCTGCCTGAGCAGGCACTGAAAATGCTGAAATGACTAGCAACTTGACCATGACAGAGCCCAGAAAAGAGGAAGCTATACCAGAAATAGCCTCCTGGCACCCAATATCTGAAGTATACTCACCAAGCCCACTGGCATTGCACAGTGGTTGAGCATCAACCTATGAACCAGGAGGTCAAGGTTCGATTCCTAGTCGGGGCACATGCCCAGGTTGCAGGCTCGATCCCCAGTATGGGGTGTGCAGGAGGCAGCCAATCAATGATTCTCTCTCATTGTTACTGTTTCTATCTCTCTCCCTCTCTCTTCCTCTCTGAAATCAATACAAATATGTTAAAATAAATAAAAAAGTATATTCATGAAAAGACATTATTACTCTGCAAATGGCACTGACAATGATGATGGTGATAACGATAGTATGATTGGCCACATATTTGCCAGGCGCAGTTCAAATGCTGTAGACACATACCTCATGGAATCCTCACAACAAGTCTCAGAGGTAGGAATTTTTGCGCATCTTAGAGCCACTTTGCTCTGAATCACAGAGGGGCTGATGCTCCCTGCTAACGCTAATATTTGGGTTGTTTAGTGATGCTGCTTGGTTTCTCTGCTCTTCCCTCACCCACATAACCAATTAAATTCCCTCTGGTTCAAATACTTTCGATGATTTACTTCATTTCTTTTTCAGACCATTATTCTCATTTTATAGGTGAGAAAATTGAAAGGTGGCTTCCTCAAGATTACATAGTGAGAAATGGGCAAATTTGGCTCCAATGATTCTGAAGCCAATGCTGTTGGCTGCTGATTACATTGTCACTTCCTAATGAAACAATATAAAGGCATAAAATTAGAAGTCTATAAAGGGACTCCTATCTGCCCTCTACTTCATGAACAATGATTCCCTCACATACCTATCTTGCTGCCAGTATTCCCCAGAGAACATACCCAGGAGTTTTCTCTGGACTGTGAACACTGCTTGAGAGTCTAAGTTTATATTAAAGATAATAACAATAGAACTCACCATTCATGAGTTTGGGTTCTTGATTTATCCTGGACACCTAAAATTTACTGTTACAAAGTAAATATAACATGACCTTCCTCAACCAAGTACTAATCTCTTATGGATGTATCAGTGGTATATTAGGCAAAGGTATTTGTGACTACACTGAAGAATATATAAAGCCCTTCTGAGTTTCCACCAAGTACTCTTCTACAAAACATTTCTCTTGCAATATATCCTATAACCTATATAATGAAATCTTTATGCAAGAGCTATTCCATAACTCTGAATTAGTTCCCACCAACTAATTCAGTTTTATGGCAAAAGCAACAACAACATATAAATAGCATGCAAGAGATAAATACTTTACACACACACACACATGAATTTACTAAATTTTAGATTGTCATAATTTCTGGTAAAGATTTTCTGTATAAGAGAAGCTAATTATGCAAGTAAGTAAAAGAAATTATATAAAATATATATGTATATATATAATAAATAATCTTCTATAAAGAGGTTTACATAATTCGAACCATATTTTGACATAGTTCATTTACTTGTATTCATTTGCCAAGATTTAAACTAAATTCTGTTGTTTTCAGATTTTCAATAAAGGCATATTGTAAAACCAAAAAGTGAAACTACAAAGAAGAAAATAATAATCATTAAAGTCCTAGAGATAACCTCTATTAACATTTTGGCTTCTTTTCTTTTATAGTTTTGAGTCAATTTATCATTTAAATAATTGTAAATATTGAAATTTGTTAAACAGTTGCATAGACCTATATCAATGGGTCTGCCACAAATTATATTATACCTATATTTAAATACTAGGTGAACCCAATGTTTTTTATTGTAACTAACGTTGCTATAAACATTTTTCTGCAAAATTAACTACATTTCAGATTTTGCTGTAGCCTGGATTCCTAAGGTAGGATAAATTTCTAAAAGGACAAGTACTGAGCCAAGGGAGTAAATATGTTCAAATATTTGAAACATATTACCCAATTGTTTTTCAGAATAATCCAAAGTTTTATTTAGATGATAAAATCATTAAAGTACTTTGGAAATATATTCATGGTCTCCAAACAAACTCATTTTCTTAAAAAAATAAAAAAGTCTACATTTATATTCATTAAGTAAATTACAAAGCTGCTAGTTCAATTAAGAACTTTAAACTATTGTTTTCTCAGTTCTCATTTTCTTACAGGTTATAAAATCTTACAAGGACCAAGAAATAAAGAATATATATGCAACACACATGAGTATGTAATAGATTTTTTAATTTGCCAGGATGAATTTTCCCATTTTCAAGATTATGACAATGATGAATCATATTTTTTTCATTTGTCTTATACCTACTGCCCTTTCTAAGGAAAATTCAACTAGAATATGCTGCTTGGTGATGAGTGAGTCTGATTCTGACAGTACAGAGTATGTGAGAAGATGTAAATCCTACTCATGACATTCTAGGCAAGCTGAAATAATCTGTTGACATTCAGAAAGCAATTGGAGAAAGGGAAGCTACAACTTTCTTTCTATATTCACCTTGCAGAATTTTAGAAAAAGCATTCAGATGCTTTTCTCTAATATCCTAAAATGCAGTAAACCCTCTCCCTCCGCACACCATTCATAGGGGATATGTTCCAAGACCCTAAGTTGATGCCTGAAACTGCAGGTAGTACCTGTGAACCCTGAGAAAGAAGACACCTACTAAGAAGGGGTCCTAGTGGCTAACCGGGCTAAAATAAAACAGAACCAAGCAGCCCTTCCTACACAGGGGCCTCTCAAGCAAACTGCACTTCACAGAGAAGTGTCTGTGCTAGACTCTCTGCCTATACTAAACTACCTGCTTTCAAGCCAGCCTGCCTACCTTTGCACTGAACAGCCTGCCTGCACTGTGCTTCTGCAATCTGAGCCAGCCCTTGTAAAGGAGATCCTGGAATTCTATTTCAACCAAAAGGACTGAGACTTTTCCCATCTAATCAGAGCTGTGCAGATCCTACCAATCAAAGTGGGTCTATTCTGACCAATCAGGATAATGCCTTTTGGACCAATCAAACTGTGAGGATTTGGAGTCCTCATTTGCATGAGGATGGACTAGTCAGGGACTAGGGGTGGGGACTTCTCTCCATATAAGCCAGCTTCCCTCTGGCTCAGGAAGCACACTTTCCACCAAAGACTAAAGACTGTTTTTCCCTGGCTAGAGCGAGAATACCCAAGATATCTCCGTAGAGCAGAGGGGAGTAGACCATACTGAAAAAGAGCTGCCTAGCTGAAGACAGGCCGGCCCCAGGGCAACCTCACCACCATGCTGTTTTCACAGCCCTGCTGCATCCATTTGAGCCGTTCCACGGCAGTGCTGTTTTCATAGCCATGCTTTATCACTGTTCAGCTATTCACAATGAATAAAGTGGCCTTCTTCACAGCACCCAAAATTGGCCATTCCTGTTGGTGTTGAATTTTCGCCAATAACTATCAACTGACATACTGAATCCTATAAATACCATGTTTTTTCCTATACTTACATACCGATAATAGCTTAATTTACAGATTAGGCACCGTATGAGACTAGCAACAATAACTTATAACAAAATGAAATAATTATAACAATAAACTGTAATAAAACTATCTCTCTCAGTATCTTATTGTATTGCACTCACCCTTTCATTTAAAGCATTGGTTCTCAACCTTCCGGCCCTTTAAATACAGTTCCTCATGTTATGACCCAACCATAAAATTATTTTCGTTGCTACTTCATAACTGTAATGTTGCTACTGTTATGTATCGTAATGTAAATATCTGATATGCAGGATGGTCTTAGGCGACCCCTGTGAAAGGGTCGTTCGACCGCCAAAGGGGTCGTGACCCACAGGCTGAGAACCGCTGATTTAAAGGAAACACTTTGAGGCTTCTCTCTGGCATATCCAAATTACCAGCATCACTATTCTTGCACTCTGGGGCCTTCATTAAGTAAAATAAGGGTTACTTGAACACAAGCACTGAAATACCCCAACACTCAATCTGATAATCAAGGTGTCTATTAAGTGGCTAACCGGTGAGGAGCACATACAGTGTGGAGATGTGAACATGGAGATGTGATTGACATCCCAGGAGGAACAGTGCGGGCCTGGTGAGATTTCATCACATTACTCAGAATGGCATGCAATTTTAAGACTTATGAATTGTTTCTGGAATTTTTTATTTAATATTTTGGGTCCACTGTTGAGCATGGGTAACTGAAACTGCAGAAAGCAAAACTGCAAATAAGGTGGTAGTTATATCATCATTTATTGCCTCTTTAAAAATTGACAGAAAGTTATGTTCAATCCATTTCCCATAGTTTTGTGAAATCTAGAGCAAATGACCACCCTAATATTCATTGCTGTGACCGATCCCCTGGGTAGTGGCCATGACACATGAGATAGTAAGCAGCACTCATGATGTAGGAATCAGGGGTATATCACCTGGCCCCAGCTCTACCACTCACAGAATCTCTGGGTCTGGTTTTATATCTGTAAAGTAAGAGTCTGAGCTAAAGGAAACAAACACCTTTTTGTGTTCTAACATCCCATTATTTTAATGAGTTCTGAGAAACCATTGCATTTTTAATGCTAATTAAGTATCCTTCCATTTTTCTATATCCCAATATCCCTTTTCAATAATGATATTCTGTCATCTTTGGAAATGATATGACATAGACTAATGATTTAATTCATTAATTCATCCTAAAACATGCATTTATTGGCCCTATGCTAGTCCTGAGCTTGAAGCAATGAATTAGAGAGAGAGGAGGTCCCTTCTCCCATAGAGTTCATTTTCTGAATTGTAAATGAGTGAAGAAATAAACAAAATTATTTCAGGCAGACCAACAGGGTGATGGGACAGTGATTGGGTAAGGGGAAAACATGCTCCTTTCAGTAGAGTGGTCAGCAAAGGTCTTTCTGAGGAGGACATTTGAGCTGTGACCTGACCCATGTCAAGGGCCAGCATATCAAGGCAGCCAGGCAGAGGAAACAGCCATGTCAAAGGCTCCCAGCAGAAATGAGTTTGGCTGGTTCAAGAAACAGAGAAGGCCAGTGTGGCTGGAAGTCAATAAGCAGGAGAGAGTAGTGAAGAGAGACTGTAAGGTCGTAGGAGCGAAATCATGCAGACATTTGTAGGAAATGGTAAGGAGTTTTGCTTTTAATATAAGATCAGTGAAAAGCATGAAGGTATTAAGCAGGGGACTGATGTGATCTGACTTATCTTATAAGCTCACCCTGGCTGCTGTGTAGAGCATGGATTGAATATTTTATTTCCAGCAATACTGAAAGGACTCCTGTTCTCTCACAGAAATATTGATAATACTTGTTTTGGTGAAAAACAACAAAAATGGTGAATATTTTAAAACATTTAAATGCAGGCATGATTTAGAAACAAAGAAAAGGAAATGCTCAGACATCCAAATCAGTGGGAAAGCACAAATCTAGAGAGTTAAGTGCACTTCTGTAGCCAGCCTCTGGCCTGGTTGCATCAGCCCACCTTGATGACCTAGAATAAAAACCATTGCAGAAGAGCCTGGCTGCACAAGAATTTGGAGCAGAATTAACCACCTGTGAGGCCCCACCACTCCAAGAGATCGGGGATACACAAAGCACCATCTCCTCTTCCTCTTCTCCTTATCTGTCCACAGTATGGAGAGGTGGTTCTCAACCTTCACAAGTATGAAAGCTGCTTTTTAACATCAAAAATCTTCTTTCATTCCCCTTCAAAGCCACACACACACACACACACACACACACACACACTCACACACACACACACACACACTCACACACACAATTGTATTCTCACTGATTTAATGCACTTTCCTTGCCCAAAGGACGTGAGGATTAACAGAGCCTGGGGAATCATTTTGGGCACACTGACTAGTTCAGGTCCCATACTGGGAAAAAGTGGAGCAGAGGAAAGAAAGCCAAAAGCCATCAGGTGCCAGATAGCAGAGCAAAACCTCAGCATTATTCAAGACCTCCAAAGAACTGAAGTCAGGACAGTTACCTCCTCAGTTGTCTCCCATGGACTTTGGAGTAATCACAGTCAGCCCAACAGATTAATAACTGTCTCAAATGCAGTGGGAAAGCCTCAGACAACTGCCCACCTACTTTGCTGCGAGATATGCTCTGCAAAGTACACAGTAAACGCTCAAGTGTTTGTTAACTTGATTTGTCTCAATAAAATCTCAGAAGTCTTGGAATTGTCTCTGGGCCATCAGAACCCAAAGGAAAAACACAGATGTGGGACAAACTTGTTCAAACTGTCTCCCCTTCTGCCATCAAATCCTTTTCAGTTAATAAACAAGATCTGGGTAGCCAAACCCTACAATGGTTCTTATCATTTCTTTTTCCTTTTTCATTGTTTCTCCTCCCAACTTCTCATGAGGCCCACACACAATGAAAAGCCAGGCAGGGTATTAAGAAATATATTTCTGCTTCCTGCAAAGCAATATTAAATAAAATATATCCTTGGAGCTATTAAATCTACCTTTGGAATTCCAACATTTAAAAATCTAAAATACGGAAATGGTTTCTACCCACAAGTGTTCCAGCATTAGTCTTGGTAGAAAAAAAAATTGTTAGAAACAGCCTAAGTGATCTATAACACATCCCTCGATGGAATAGTTATGTATACATTAGAGATAAAAATTCTCACAAAATAATTTTAAGTGCAATTGCTCAAAATTTAATTTCTAGTATGATGACTTTCATGGATTTCTAAGATATTTGTTCTTTCATTTCTTTCTCCAGCTTGTCTCTATTTTATAAAAAAAAAAAAAAAGGCTTTAAGAAACTTGTATTATTTTCGAAACATATATATATTTTAAAGACAAAAAATGTATAAAAGAGAATAATTTAGATGTTAGCCGTAGCGCCTTAATATTAGATTTGGAATGGAAAGAAATCCCAAATACATACACAAATGTTCTCTAAAAATAGAACCGGTAATTCTGTTTTACTAAAATTAACATTTAGAGAAGATTAGAAGAAATATTTAAGTTGTATTAATTATAATAAATAAATAAATAAATATATATATATATATATATATATATATATATATATATATATATATATAAAAGGCTAATATGCTAAGTGTCCAACTATCCAACTGGTCACTATGATGCACACTGACCACCAGGGGGAAGATGCTCAATGCAGGAGCTACCGTGACGCGCACTGGCCATTTACAGAGAATCAGCACCGTGGATCTGGTGCCCACAAAGCAACACTCGGCTTCCCCCAAGGGGGACACAGGCCCTGCCACCACCCTGGAGTGACAGCCCACCAAATCGCAGCCAATGCTGCCGAGACCTTATGGTACAAAATGTGGCCCACAGCCCAGCCCAGCCCAGGAACAGTATCTGTGGGCACCGGTTAATGATGTCACGTAGCAACATCCGGCTTCCTCTCCCTAGCGACTAGCCTCCTTGCAGTTTCTCCAGCCCAGGAACACGACTTGCTCCATAGCCAGGTGCAAACATTTCACACTTTAACCAAATGCCTGTGAAGCGTTTTCCTGTGCCTCAGCTCATTTGATCCTCACAGAAGTCCTGGAGTAGGTAGATAGGAGACTCGGTGGAATCCTATTTTCTTTTAATTAGCCAGAAAATGGAGATTTAGAAAGTTTAGAAACTTGACCTGACTGAAAAGAAGTAAGAAATGGTGGACCTTGAAAATGACTACAGGTATTCTCACTGCGCAGAATATAGTCAAACACAAACACTGTTGCAGTTCAATATTTTACCCTTTGTTCTCCCTGCATGATCTACAATAATAATCTGCTTCGTGTTGATATTTACTGCTGTGTTGCTGACAATTACCTGAAAGAGAAGTTGGCGTGCTTCACTGGGCTGGAAATGTTTAGCTAAATCAAAAAGCAGGTCTAATTAAGCCAGTTTATTCTATATCTATAAAAGGCTAAGGTGACTCACGCATGTGCAATACATATAAAGCTCTCACTGGCGCCAATTGCACACATCTGTTCCAATCTGTCATTGTTGATCGTGACTTTGGTTGCCACTTCTATTACAGAGTAAGGGTGAGTAGCAATATTAAAATATTTCTTCTAATTAATTTCCTTTCAATATACATGAATTCATGCACTGGGCCACTAGTGTAGGTATAAAAGGGTATCTTCAAGGTAAGTTTCCCAAACTATATGGAAATTAATAAATTAAAACCTAATACCACAAAGTAAATTTTGAATAAAATAGGTAAACTACTATATAGAGTGGATCACAGCACAACAGGAAAATGTTGAATTCATTAAGATACAGTCATAACAAATACTAATGATAAAACCAAATAAAAAGCAAATTGCTATTTTTCTCCTGTGCAGATTGTAGTTTAAAACAGTGCCTCACCACTGAATGCATCTCATTTCAAGTACTAGAAAAATCAACCTTTAGCTGAGCAATCCTCTGTATAATGTTTTATATCAATTAAATACACCCAAGAAAAAGATTAAAACGCAACGAACTGAAATAGAAATGATGTACTTACTGTCGCCATTGCCAATTAAAGTACTGCAGCTTTCTCAGTCATAGTGAATAAAATCAGATCTTACAATTACAGATCTGAC
Source organism: Myotis myotis (assembly GCF_014108235.1). Lineage (NCBI taxonomy): Eukaryota > Metazoa > Chordata > Mammalia > Chiroptera > Vespertilionidae > Myotis > Myotis myotis. The sequence continues at coordinate 31,122,796 of NW_023416357.1, forward strand.
ATCTAAGGAAAGTCAAATAGAGATTGCACATGTTTCTCAATGTAGCAAATAGCTTTTATTTTCCTTTTCTTCTACTTTGTAGCATTCAGCAGTAGGGCAGATTTAGAGATCAGAATTAAGCCACTTTAAGCTGTGGGCATTTAATATCTGCTAGGTAGAGCCAAAAGATTTCACCTCAAGTTAAGTCCAAGGGTACAAATACCACTAGAATAACTTACTTGGGCTGGGAGAAGGCAGGATTGTTTCTAAAATGTATAAATATGGTCCCTAAATAAAGCTTCAAATGAGGAAAATGATATTTCCTTCAAAGCATTCAGTCCAACATATCTTGATGCACCATGTCTCTTTTTATAAATAAGAAGTATCTGAATCCTATAACTTTTTAAGGGTTCTTTCTTCTTCATCTTTTGCACATTAAAATTAAAGTTATTTTCAAGGGAATTTTAAAATATATTTTTTTAATGATTTTAGAGAGAGAGGAAGGGAGAGAGAGAGAGTAACATCAATGAGAGAAAAAAATCAATTGGCTGCACACCCCTTACTGGGGATTGAGCTCGCAACCTGGCACGTGCCCTGACTGGGAATCAAACCAGTGACCTCTCAGTACATGGAATAATGCCCAACCTACTGGGCTATACCAGCCAGGACCTAAAGAGAATTTTTATGGGTTGCAAAAATGCACATGAGTGTATCAGTAATGTGTTGGGGTGAGGGTGGCCTGGGAAGCAGTTGTGTATATCTCTTTCTTTAAAAAATTTAATACCCACTACACACATTCAGATAACACTGTTAATAAACAGATTGCCATGCAGTTGGAATATAGGCTTGGATTGTGAACCACTCGAAAAAGCCTCATAAGTCTGTTACAGAGCCATTCCTGGAGATTGTAGGGAAGGATTTCAAACAGCACCATCTGTTAGGACCACAATCCCAAAAACATTACCCAGGCCAATTACCACTTCAAAACACCATATAGTTCAATCACCTGTGTTGAAACAACTTGGCTACAATCTATTGTACATTCACATTCTGGCTCTAGCTTTGTAAACCAAGTCTTCCACTTGAGCCCCTTCAGTCTTGAGATACCAGGTACACAGAGGGTGCAATTATGTGTCTTCTCATGGGTGATCCCTGGAGTCCTCATACTGGACAAGCCTTCAGGCCCTCCTTGTCAGGCTCTTTTCTTGTAGAACCCCAGCTTTCACTTAAATTTTTTCTCACCTCTCCCTGCCTGGAGTCCTCCACACATGCCTCCCACTCAGGAACTGAGGCAGGCCAGTAACTACCCCAACCCCACCTGATGCACTAGCTACCTTCTGAGCCCTCCCTGGCAAGTGGCACAAGCAAATATGCTTACAGATGCCCAGCAAGTTACACAAATGAGTAAAAGGCTGGTTAGACCTAGACATATCGAAAACATGTGGATGGTTGAGAGCCAGCAAATGCAGGCCCCATCTACAGGGGACACTCACTGCTCAGCCCCAGGAGGTTGTCAACATGTAGGATGGGTGTCATTGAATGATCTAATTATTCAAATATATCTATGAAATAAACTACTTTGCAAATGTTGATCTATTTTTTTCCTTAAACTGTTTGGGACAAACAAAACTTTAGTATTTTTATAATAGTCAATGCATCTTTATTCAGGTTTGAGAGTCTGTGGCTCTAAAATCACCTGAATATACTTCTTCATGACTGTGACCTCGAAAAAGTTTCCTACCTGTTTCTTCTTCTTAGAACCTTGTTAGAGCTTCAGTCAGTGCAGGCATTTGTTTGAGGGCATTAGACAAGATACCCAGGCAGAATGCCAAAGAATTCCCACATACACCTGCTATCACTGCAATTGATTAAACTCTATAACAGGCAGATCAAAGGGTCTCCGCTGCCATTGCCAAACTCACACAGCTATGTGTTCGCTCAGCCATTTTGGGCAGTATTCTCTGAAAACCACTCCAGCTTCCTGGATGACCCAGAAGTGAAGGTAAGAAACTCCATTTCTAGTGGTAGAGCTCAGCCCTTGTGGCAAAGATCATGAGTTGCTTACCAAATAGCCACTCTCTCCTTCTTCCTTAGTAACAGAACCATTTTTTTAATTTTTTATTTTTGCTGGGCATATTGCTGCTTGGCAAATGAGGTAATTTCCAAGCCTCCCTGGCAGCTAAGTAAGGTCATGTGACTAAATTCTGGCCTATGAGATGCAGAGGGAATACTATATGAGCCTCTGGAAAGGAAAGGACTGCCTGCTGGCTAGAATGGGGAATTGCTATCTGGAATTCAGGCAGCTATCTTCGATCTTGAGTTGACCTTGAGAATGAAAGGTATGTGTTGAGAAAATGGGTAACAGAAATAGAAGCACTATATTACACACATGAAAATAGTAATATGTCAACTGTAATTGAAAAGTAAAGAAATAAATTTTTTAAAAAGGAAATTGGGTCTATGATTATCTTCCAGCATTGCTATGCCAGCCCCAGATGGCCTACTTTGAGGGTTTTCTATAACATGAGAGCAAAAGCCACAATTTTGAAAGGAATCTGTATTATTCACAGCTGACTGTAATTCTTAAGCACTATAGTCTCTCTCCTTCCCTGAGCTATCTTTGCTCCACCAAGTCCTTTTATCACTTTTAAACTCCTATTCTGTTGTGTATTAAATTCTCCCATATGCTCAAGATGTTTCTATCATTCTTCCACTCTAATCTATACGTGCCGTTTTCCCTGATAATAAAAATCCCTTCCCAAGGCTAGGTAGTGAGCTTCCTCTTTGCTTGTCTGTTTGGCTGGGCAAGGCTCACAGTTGTATATAGTTTGCATTTCTCTCCTCTCTCTGAGACTAACTGGTATGTACAGTCCCCCAGGACTGAAAATGATGATGCTCACCCATCATCACTAAAGCATCTTGAGAAAGTTTTCCTTTTCCTTTTTCTCTTTTGTGCCACCTTTCTATCATTCTCTGTGCTCTCAAAGGCAGGCAATACCAGTAGTCAGTGAGGGTTAAACCCATAAAAGAGTAAAAGTAAATGGCTCACCTGGCAACAGGACCCACTGCTTTGACCTCTAGTTGGCACTGTGTCTTAACCCACAGAAATAAGCCGCCTTAGACATCTGTTAAAATATTGGTATTTTCAATCTCTAGTTTGAATGACAGGACCCTGGAGGCAAGATATTTCCTGTGGAGATTTTGCACTGTTGCCTGCTTTTGCTTTTCTAGCTCCAACAACTCAATTTTGTTGGGCTTCAAAGTACAACTCAAGGGACATTTTATAAGTCAAGTTAACGGGCCTGAGGATATCACAGTGTAAATCATGGGTTAGAGGCGGAAATCTGTTATGTGTAAACATTTTGCAATGGATTTGGGAAAAAAAAAAACCACTTATAAATTTGTGATTATTTCCGGTGGTACTTTCACAACTTTCCATGCAGTAATACAATGGCCAATGAGTTGACCTTAGAACATTTTGAAGAGAGTACATGGCCCATTGGGATACTGGTCGTGGCACAGTTAAGGAGAACAGAATCTATTTTAAAAAGAAATGCATTTATACAGATAATTAATTGGCCTAGAGAATCACTACAGAAGGCTAAAAAAATACATCTAAGCTGAGCCTTCAGAAAGAATTCCCTAGCCACACCACAAAACTGGGCCTGGAAAAAGCACTGCCTCTCCTGTGATCAGCTGCCTGCCACCCTGGGACACTGCCAGTTCCCAAACCACAGTGACTCACCACAGTTAGAAACCCCCGCAGGCAGGCAGCTGGATCATGAAATCACTGTGGCCCAGGGGCCATCCAATTGGGAAGCTCCTGACCCCGCCGCCACTCTATCTGCTTCCAAATCAGACAGTGTCTGCTATGTTCTTCACCAGCACGAGGATCCCTCACATCCTGCCTCTTAACAACCATGTAGTTAGTGAGTGAGCCTGGGACTTGCTGGGAGCAAAGAAACAAAACATCCCTGTGATCACTCACGACCTTCTCTCCAAGGAAGTCTTAGAGATGGTTTTATAACTTTTCAGCTTCGGCAGAACCAATGGCGCACGAGTAGGAGCTTGGAATGCATCTTGAGAGACACTATATCTTAAAAGTTTTCTTTTAACATGTCATATTACTAAGTACATGCACAATATCCCTTAGGCACTCAACACGACTATACATAGCCCAGGTAGTCGATAGCATTTGGTGAGAAAGTGACCAGGCTAGAGTCTTCCATTTTCATCAGCTACAGGACATAGCATCAAAACCATTCCATATTTTGTGCCAACATTTACTGAACCATAAGAAATAGCCACTGCATGAGTGCTTATGACTAAGAATGATGGTCATGGTGAGTGCTCTCAAAAGCTCTATAAAAAGATATTTTTTCCCCAAGAAACTTAATATCCAATAAGAGAATGTAGTACAAACATAATATCTGTGAACAAAATGACAGAAATATTAAAAATATTCCAAACCAAACTTAAAATTTAGTTACAATTATTTTAGAGTTAAATAATCCAGAAAGAAACTAGGGCAAAATAAGTGTATTTAAACCAGCACCTTCATTTGACTATTTAAGAAACATCATTGACCACTTTCTTCCAAAAAAGCAAACATCGAAGTACTTCAAAGTGAACAGAAGTTCATGCAGGGATCAAGGCGTAGTACAGAAAACACTGGAGTGAGGGCGGAGGGTGGGGCGGGAACTGGGATGAGGGGAGTTATGGGGGGGGGGGGGAAGAGGAACAAATGTAATAATCTGAACAATAAAGATTTAAATAAAAAATAAAAAAGAAAGAAAAGAAAGAAAAAAAAAGAAAACACTAGGGCACATTATTCAATACTGTGAATTGGTTTTCAGACCAATGCTGAGATGTCTTTGAAGAGAATGGTCCAGGACATTCATTGCATTCTGTTGAATATGCCTGGTAATAAATCTGTCCTTTTATAATCACTGGGGAAAACAACAGTTTGACCACTGATTAGGCTGCCCTTTACGCAGGATCCACTCTATTACATGATCCCGTTTGCAATAAATCATGCAGGGAAGGAAGGCAGCACTGGCGGTAAAGCCCATATACTGTGATTGCTATTCACGCAGCAAACTCTTATTATTAATACAAATGAAAATTATGCAAATGCCCTGTGACATAGCAGGCATAACTCATATTTTCCAAAAGCTATTTGTTTGTTATTGTTGTTTTGGTTTTTATGTTTTCCACAACCAAAAAAAAAAAAAATACAAGAACAAGGAATTACAATGCTATCACTGAACTTTGAAAATACTCTAAAAAATGAAAATAAGCAACAGGGACTATGTCAGGAGACCAAACCCAAGGAAGGCCACTGGGAGTCTCCCTACACCTTACAAATGTATCTCACTACCCATTAGGCTAATACTGTAGCATTCATGGGCAAATATTTACATTGCCAGCAAGGATATCTGGATGCACACAGGACTAGCTGTATGATGATAATCCACTCTCCCAAGAGCCTTCTGGCAGAGGGCCATGTGCCCATGGAAGTCAAAGCGCTGTTTCCTTGACTCCTCAGAACTCAGGTTGGCTCCTAAGCTCCCTGTATCAGCCCAAGGATAGAGAATTATCCAGACCAGGAAACACCTTTTCATCTACTGTTTCCCCTTGCATTTATCCCTACCTCTCACCTGGTTCTCAATTCAGAAGAATTCGAAAATAGAGTCTGTCTTCCCATGCCCATCTTCCCTCAACTCGTGTACTAAGAGAGGCCACATGAGAGGGCCTGGGAGTTCGCCGAGGAGAGTGGAGGAGCCCATAATTAATTTGTCAGGAGACCTCACAGCCACAAGCAAGTCTCATAGATCTGGAGCTGCCCTTTTATCTATCCCCGGGATCTTGAGTGTTACATTCTCATTAATATTAACAGTGTTCTCACTAACAAGACAGAGTAATTATTATGTTCTCTCTGGCTTTGCTCATTGAGCAGGTCAAATTATTACCCTCAACATTTTATTATCAAGATGAACATTCAGCACTGTACCTAATAAAGATTGTCGATACTTTTCTTCAAGTGCCATTTTCCTTATTCCTTACGTGTTTATATAGACTTCCTTTGGCTACGGCCATTTTTATATAACTTATAAATTTTGAGTAATCCAAATACTGATATTTATCTGCATATTCATGTTTGAACAATAATTTTCCTGGACATTTTATCTTACTCTGGATATCCCAATATGTACCTATGATTTTAAAATATCCTCTTGAAACCATGTGTTATGGTTTCTATCTTCTTCTAACTTCTACCTTCCTTATTAGAAATTTGCTATTTTTCTCCCCCACTTTAATCTCTCATCACTTACTAAAGAAATAATCGTTATTGGATAGATGAGTGAACAATGAGTGACGAATAAATGGATGTTGATGTTGATGTTGTTTGACTTAGCATTCATTCACTGGACTTGTTGTAAAAGTGTACATGGCTTGAAAAGACAAGAAACAAGGAAATTGGCAGGTTTGTATATGATACCCATCCATGCTAGCAGTGTCTGTAAGCTCTATTACACTGCTATCCATCTGGCACGAAGCTGTGGAACTAGGTACGCACGTCCATCAGCACAGCCACCAGAGCCAATGTCAGAAATTTGCTGGTAATGTTTTTACAGGTTAGGAAAAAAATGAGTTTGATTTAAAAAAAAAAAATACAGCAACTACAGGTAGAAATAGAGGAAAAAGGAGTTTCAGCCCCCGCAGAAAACATGCAGAGAGGGCAGAGAGAGGGCACCAGAAGACAGATGTGTTTCAGCAATACAAAAAGGAAGGCGGTAATGGAAATCAGAGGCAGGGAAGCTGCTTCATGGGTTAGATGGGGTCCTAAGAATTCACCTTCCTCCTGCCCCTGCCCCACAGAACTGCAGTTTGTATGGGTAGGCTCTGCTCATATACCTCTGCTGCGAATAATAATTTTGAACTTCATTATATTTATGAATGCAGAATCAAGTTGTGCAGTGAATTCATTTTTAAACCGCCTGGCTTATTTTTCTGAGTTGAATTTGTAAAAAATAAAACTTCACTATTGCTCTTTTAACACCTACTATGAATAATCCATGGCATGCCTTCCTTTCATATTCGCTAATCTCTGTATTCAATGTTCTATTAGGGCAATTTCAGTTCATTAAAAAATTATATCATTCTGGGACTAAAGTGTTATTCTTATTTTTTATGCCAAAGCAATTACATTTCAAAGAGTAAAATTTTTATGCACCTCTCTCCTTGGGATTCTTACCAGAGTCCTGTTTCCTGACTGCTGCTCCGTCTCAGTAGAGTTGAGAACAAAAACATTTGAAAAACTCAAGCACTGGGAATTGGGAGCTTTGGATAATATTATTCACCTCATATGTGAAGTAGGGTTTACGATGTCCATAGAAATACTTTTTTACATCTCCTTGGTAATAACATCAATAGTGATAGTAACAATATAAGTAATAGTAATAATATTTTTTTTCTTCAACTTGTGTTTCTGATACATCCTTAGATACTAAACGACCGACGTGGTCAATCACACATATTTCACATCTTTATTTACCATTCATATGTAGTCTTCCTGACTCTGCCATTATTAATGACAACAATATGCTAGGCAATAAGAATGCATTCTCTGATTTAATCTTCATAATAGCCCTATAAAATAATGTCATTACTTTCTCCATTTTAGAGGTCAAAAAACTGGGGCACCAAGCATGGAGTCATTTCCTGGCTAGTGAGGAGCAGAGCAGGGGATCTGAACCCAGGCAGCCTGCCAACACAGCCTGCTCATTTCACCACCCTGCTATATTGCACTGGTCCCTTGTCTGCTTCCCAGTGACTGATCTAGTCAGAAGTGGGAGGACTCAGAGATGAGTGTCCCTATACCCACAGAGAAGATGGATTACATATGGGAGCAGAGGTTCCCACACCACTGATTCCAAGGAAACAAGACAGATAACTAAGCAAAACATAGATTCCTGGCTCTTTTTCCTCATTCTTTTGTCTTTTGCTTCTCTAGTTGTCCTTTTGATCACTGCATTTGGTTTTTGGTTCTCTTGGTCAGCCCTGGTAGCTAGCAGAGACACTGATAAATGGTTATATTTTCACTGACTATATCACACACATTATGGTACATTATGTTGAGCCAAGGCATTATCTTATTCTGATAAAGCATTCCCTGGGTGGTACCAAGCACTTCTGTTGGCACAGTGAATTTAGTAGACCCGTTCATCATAGCCATTCATCTCCTCCAGCCCATATCATCATGGTGGCATAGACCTGCCATTCCAGGACCAAGCCTTCTAGATCAGCCCAGTAGTTTACCCAAACAACATGCCAAAGCCCCTTGGCAGCTAAACATAGCATTAATTTTGCACATTATTTAATATAAGGTCTCATTCAAGGTTAGTTTGGAGATATTACAAAAAATAATTGTTTGCATATTTTTCCTGAATTTATATAAGAAGTAAATAAATAAAGTAAATAAAAAAGAAGTAAATAAACAGACAAACAAACAAGATATGTGTGATGGTATCATATGTGATATTTAGGTAAATCTCCTCCCTGAAGAAGAGAAGAGAAAACAGAAACAGGCTTTTATTCTCTTTTTATTGGGAATCCTGAGTCCGCCTTTATTCAGTTAATCAATCAATCAAAAGACATCAGATGGGCACATACTATGTGAGGATTACAACAGTGGAGATAGAACCTCTGGCTTCCATTCTAAGTGTTAAAATGAGGACATATGTGGTATTCATTAGGGAAGTCAGAGCTACAAATGTATGTAAGGGAAAATACTGTCCCAGACTAAGATTTTTGAGAATGTAGTGTAAACAAAATATTGTTATAAAAGTAAGACATCTTGAAAAAAAATGAGTTCTAAGGTAAGTCATATAAGGAAGTAGTAAATGATTTTTCCCCAAAAAGATTTGGATAAAACAAATGGAAGGATGAAACTTCCTATTTTTATTCCAGTCTTAGAAAGGACAACAAAGAGAATTGATTGTTCCCTGAAGACTTCTTCAAATTCTTGTTCAAAACCTGTTTGAAGGACAATACTTTTAGTAAAACACATCTAATAATGCATCTTCTGGCCTTTATAGAAAGCCAGCTCACATTTCCCAAATCTGTTCTTGTGCTCATTATTCATGCACTAATATTATAGAATCATTTGGTAAACAATCACCTTTCTTTTATCAACCCATTCTCTTTCTTACCCACGTACACACACACACACACACACACGCACGCACACACCCCTCATGTTTCTAGCCACATATTTTCTTACCTAACAAGACATACTCACTTTTGCAAATACCTTTTATTAACTTGGGAGCAAGTGGGGGAATAGAATGTTTCTGCAGAGGCAATAGTGAATGTGGTTTGTTGCAAGGGGACAAGGTCTCTGCTATCAGTAGTTTTTATCTGTGACATGAGAGCAGGCTGAGAACTGAATCAAAGAAGCAGGTGTGATTGCTGACACACAAATCACGCAAAGCAGGCTTGGGCGTTTGAAGCCCTGTATCAAAAGCGTGCTCATATCCCTTTCTTTCTCAGACAAAAAAGTGAAACACTAGCTGTAAGTCCCAAATTCAGATCTTGTGCAGAAGGAAGCCTCACCCAGTTGGCCTTATTTGACAGCATTAATCTGAGGAAACCACAAAAAGAATGTTCACACTCAACTGAAATGCAGTTGTTCTAAGAAACAGCTAAGAGAGGATGCACAACTTTATAAGAAGGAGCTCACAATCCTCAGGCAGAAGATCTGCCTTTAACACAAACACAAAACAAACTTGTCACCAAATGCACAGCTGCTATTTATCAAGGGGAAATGTGGGGAATTGCGGGCAGCAGAAGGGAATCCCTGAGGCTAAGTGAAGACACCGCTAAGGGACCAACCTCAATGTCCAACAGACCAGAAAGTGGAAGATAGGAGTTCAGGGTTCATGCCCAATTAAGCTTACATTTAAGCACCTCCATCCATATCTAACATTGCACCTAGCTCCGCATTAGTCATCTCAGAGGGACAGTGCTGGGTCATCCAGTCTTCTCACAGAAGCTATTGCATGTGTGGTTGGTGTTTGTGCTCATGTTAGCACCAGGACTGAACCATATTTAAGTGTCGCAACTCAGCAGACCACAAGTGGAGAATGAATGGAGAGGTTCAGGAGGCAGTCCTGACTCCGTGACTAATGGTCAGTGAATGTTGCTTAATTTAATTACCAGTTAAATAAAAATTATTTTAGGAAATTAACTATAAAATACAGATCAAGTTGTAATATCATCATTACTATGGCCAGTACTAGGTACCTTGAAAACATGATCTCAGGTGTTCAACAATGCCTTAAAGTGGGAAAACCTCACAAAAACCTTATCTGCCTGAACTGAAATGTATCTATTTCTGGAATTAGCTAAGTGAGTGATAATTTAGCAAAGTCATCCAAGGTGGTATTTAGCATAGTGATTGAGCACATGGTAGGTGCTCCACAAATGTTGGCCAGATTTAAGAATGGGTGCATTGACCAGTAGATCAATAATCAATTATTCAATATATCTGTGAAAATCAATCAAACTATGTAAAATATATTAAGGAATGAAATTATGATTAAATAAACCAATGGTCATTCTGAATGAAAGAGAGAGACATTCTCTGATAATCAGCCTACCCTCTCTACCCTAATAAATCAATATGTGCTCAACACAAGGTGTAAAGTACTAAGTCAATGTCTTTAGTTCTGTTCACAATTACACTTTTCACCCCTCTTGTGAAGCCAGGCACTATGAGTTCTATTCAGTGAGATGTGTGTTTTTTCCCAAAACTTTTATTGCTATCGTGAATGGGATCTTATATTGTGACACTATTACATATGTCCCATTCCCCCCACCCCATACCCATCTCCACCTAGACCCCACGCCCCCTCTGACCATCACCACACTGTTGCCTGTGTCCATGGGCTATGCATATATGTTCTTTGGCTAATCTCTTCACCTTCGTTCATCCAGTGTCCCCCACCCTCTCCCCTCTGACCTCTGTCAGTTTGTTCCATGTATCCATGCCTCTGGTTCTATTTGGTTCATCAGTTTATTTTGTTCAATGGGCCTGGAGATTGTTCAATGAGTTTTGAGTTGAAGTGTCTCAGGCTGTTTCTGTACAAAAGCACTTAACCACTTAGGAGGAGACCACTTTACAGCTCACTTTCCCCTCAAGCATGGCAATTGCCAACATTTGAGATGTTGGTGACGCCATTAACCTATGTCCCTGAGTGACAATGATGAGCAGAGCACCCAGCTGACCCACAATGAACGCACAGCCTGAGCAAGAAATGAATTTCGTTGTTCAGTCCCTGACACTGCGTTGTGACTACAGCAATGCATTTAGCCCACCCAACTAACAATGGGAATAAAACCTCAAGACTCAGAAGCTTCCGCAAAATAACAGTGAGCCAGAACCATGTCACAGCCCTGAGTCACTGTTTCCGATTTTGCTCACCTCTCCCAGACTATCTCCTAATCTCCCTTTACTGTCCTTACTCTGATCTGCTTATTAATCCCATAAGAATTTAAAATTCGGCTTCCTGCAGAAGACTGTAATCAGTGCTGGGAATAGAGGAGAGCAGGCAATTTATGTCCCACTAAAATGAAATAGACATTCTTGATGAGGAGATTACATTTAGAGCTCTGCTCAAGAGACACGAAATAGGCCAAAAAATTGTCATGATTCCTCCTCTCCACCGTGTTTGACCTGCTCCTATAGACAGACTTGTGTTGATAAAAGACTTTTAACCACAGAAAACCATTTGGCTTTTGTTTCAGATCTTGAGGAGGTGGCAGGCAGGTCAGATGAGTCATTGTTTAGGAACCTGAGAATTTGCAGTTGTACTTTCATTTTCACATTTTTCTGTAATTACTTATTTACATGTTTCTGCCACATAGCAATAGGGATGATGATTGACAAGGGTTAAATCTTAATGGATTATTTTATACTTTAGCTAAAAGTTCATCAGCTTCATGGAACATCTCTGGTCCAACATATCTTAGAGTACTGATAAGAAATATTATCTTACTTCTGTTTGATGTTTAAAAGATTAATTCTGTTGTCCTTGGTCCCAGATGACCCATTTGCAAACACGTATACAGATCATCACAGAGTTTCAGGGTGGTGGGAGGAAGGCTCCTTTTAAAAAACTGGCACTAGCTATGGGCTCTGTCACTGGTTGCTTATTATCTTGAATGCATCTTTTCTCCGTCTAGTATAAAAGCATTTATCCGTCATGCAGATCGGAGCAAAGCAAACTTGAAGCCCACTTGTTTATTTAATGCTCTGCAAAAATGTCATCAGCATCTCATTCTTGTCAGAATTATGAAGACAAAGCTTTGGGTGTGTATGATTCACACAATTACATCTACTGTAAGGTTATATTAAGTCTGACTTTCAAGCATTATATATTTGTATCTTTTTTTGTTTTAAAGCAATGCTTGTGATTCACTGCTCAAATCATGTAGCCAAATTCACCATTTTCATATATTTCCATTTTCTCACCACCCTCTAACCCTATTGACCCCCATCCCTGCCAAATAGTAAAATTATATTCCAATCAAGAGTAAGACAGCGTGCAAGAACAGCCACTGAATGGGGGAAATTGAATTCAACTTTCTTAGATTCGGTAAATATAGCAATCCTATCTAATAATAGACAAACATGGTAATTGACCATACCTTCGCTATGCCTCCCATTGGCTAATCAGCATGATATGCAAATTAACCGCCAACAAAGATGGCGGCTAATTTGCATACTGCAGGCAGGGCGGGACAGCGTGAGCTGCCAGCACGAGCCGCCATCCAGACCGCCGTGTGAGACCCCAGAAGCTGACTGCCTGCCGCCCGGGATCGGATCTGATCCCGGGCCGCAAGCCGGCCCTGGAAGCCCCAGAAGCCGCCTGATAAGGTAGTAACTCTATCAGTAAGCACTCTGAAAGTCAGTGGCATAAATGTACCAATTAAAAGACAGATTATGAGGATGAATCAAAAACAAAACCCACTTTAAATATAAAGACACATATAGATTAAAAGTAAATGAAGTAAGCTGCAGCCTGTTTTGCTCAGTGGATAGAGCATTAGCCCATGGACTGAAGGGTCCCAGGTTCGATTCCAGTCAAGGGCATGTACCTCAGTTGCTGGCTTGATCCCCAGTCCCTATCAGAGCATGTGCAGGAGGCAACTAATCAATGTGTCTCTCCTTTTCCCTTCACTCTCTCTAAAATTCAATGGAAAAATATCCTCGGGTGAAGATTAACAAAAACAAAGTAAATGGATTAAGTAACATTAAAGAGATTATAAGAAAAATATATTCCAAATTTTGTTAGCTGTATAATGGTTGTTTAAATTATTAACACCTAAGAAATTGGGTGAAGGGTACATATAATATGCTGTAGTATTTTATAGTTTTTTTTACATGTATGAGATTATTTCAAATTAAAATATTAAAAAATTAAAAATTAATAAAATATTAATTGAAATGTATCTGCATTACATGAAAAATCTCCTAATTGCTTCTAGCATAATTTATTAAATTGTGCTAAAATTTACAAGGGTTCAATTAAAAAATATCTTAATTCTAAATGATATAATAGAAAATATATAATAGTGCAATTATAAGCACTTATCTGAAAATAAAAATTTAAAGAAGTGAATTTAAAGAAGAGATTAGCCAAAGAAAATATATCCACAACCCATGGACACAGACAACAGTATGGTGATGGCCAGAGAGAAGTGGGGGGCAAGAGCTGGGTAGAGGGGGAAATAGGGACATCCTATATAATAATAATAAAAGACTAATATGCACATTGACTGAACGGCAGAATGGCCGGTTGCTATGATGCGCACTGGCCTCCAGGGGGCAGACACTCAATGCAGGAGCTGCCCCCTGGTGGTCAGTGCACTTCCATATGGGGAGTGCCACTCAGCCAGAACCTGGCTCATGGCTGGCCAGCGCAGTGGTGGTGGCAGGAGCCTCTCCCACCTCCATGGCAGCACTAAGAATGTCCAACTAACGGTTTAGACCCGATCCCTTGGGGTCTAAGCCTTTAGTCGGACATCCCCCGAGGGCTCCCTGGCTGCCAGAAGAATGTCTGACTGCAAGCTTAGACCGGATCCCCCGGCGAGTGGGCCTAAGTCAACAGGTGGACATCCCCCAAGGGGTCCTGGACTGCAAATGGGCACAGTCCAGGCTGAGGGACCCCCGCCCCGAGTGCACAAATTTTTGTGTACCGGGCCTCTAGTAAAGTATAATAGTGAAGGTCCTATTCTCATGAGGCTTGCATTTTAATAGAGATACAAATAATAAGTAATATTAATTCAAATAAGTACTATGAAGAAAATGAAACAGAGTAATTGGATAGTCACCAAAGGAAACCTCTCATATTTGAGTCAAAGCCCAAATAAAAAGAAGCCAAGGATCTGAGGAAAGAATCATCTAGAATGAGGGACCAACACATTCAGCACAGAGCCTGAAGTGAGAAAGAAAACCTGAGTAGCTGGAAATGAGGTAGAAGAGGAAGGCGGAGGCCAGCTCAAGATGAGCCATGTCATTCAAAGTAAACATCTTGGATTTTATCCCCAATCCAATGAGATGCTACTGGAGAATGTTAAGCAGAAGAGTGACATTAAGTTGTAGATATGCAAATATCAGTCCAAATGCCTAACAACACTGGTCAAACTTCTCAACTTTTCATACTGTAATGCTGGTCCTGCCAGTTTTACAGGGAAAGGACAGGGATCCTCCCCAGATCTGCGGCAGAGAATTCCTGAATTCCTGCTTCTCGTTAGGGCTCTGAGGCTCATAGTTGATAGTACCCCAAAGACTCAAAAGGAACATGCACTCGCCTCTTCAGAAAGGCCACAGACTGGGATGTCCAGCTGAGCTTCCTCCTGAATTACCCCGCCAGCGGGATGTGTCACCCAAGCCTGGATCTATAGAAAATAACTGTCAACTGCTGCGTGGAGGATGAGCAAGAGGGGAAAACAAAGCTAGGGTCATGGAGTGTTTGATCATCACTGGGCCTGCATCACATGGGCCTGCACAGAATTCCCTTAGAGGGGGATGGAAAAACAACCAGCTGTATTGTAAAGTACTTAATGATTCGTATTAAAACATAAAATACAAATCACTAAATATATTGTAAACTATGATTGAATTTGCAATGTTTCATTTGGATCCTAATGGTCTTTCATAAAACTTTAAAAGGTTTTCTGCCATGAAATAGTGAAATGTCTTGTATATTCTTCAAGTAAAAAGATAAAATTTATGGACCATTGCATGTGCTAGTTCTGTGACATGGCAGCTCGATTAAAATTTCCCCAAATTTGCTTTCAACTTGGCAGAATGCCACTGGTGTTCAGACATTAAAACAGGTGACATTTTGTCAAGAAGTTTCCTATTTCTTCCTAGATGTAGAGTCAAGTGGCTTGCTTCAAAATCCCTACTCTCAAAACCAATATACACAGAATGGCCGTATTTCCAAAAAGCGAAAGTGTTTCCTTGCCATCCCTGGATTTTCACTGCCAACCCCAAACGTCTTTGGAAGCCTGTGGAGGACCCCATTGGAAGCTCTCGATAGGCTGGCTTCAGATAATGAGGGAGTGCTTGGGATAACAGTTATTTTTAAAATACCCGTCAACAAAGTTTATTCTGTAGAATCCAAGTACTACACCCAGCCTATCCCCCAAAAGGTAGGGGGATAAATGGATGATACGTACACTATAAGACTCACTAAGAGTAGAGAAGCTTCCCACGCAATTATACGAGAACACAGGACACCCTTCTCCTGGCATACATATATCCCATAGAGGCAGATATCACAAACTGGCATCCCCAACACCTCATACAACCAACACATGTTCCCCACTATGGCATGCAACAACATGGGGGCAAACTTCACAATGTTTGCATGGTGTTTTTTATTCTTTTTTCTTAATTTATCTTTATTGTTGTAAGTATTACAGATGTTGCCCTTTTTATCCCCAGTGAACCCCTCCACCCTGCTCCTGCCCTTGCCCATTCTATTGTTTGTCCAAGGGCCACATATATATGCATATGATAACTTCTTTGGTTAATCTCTTTCTGCCACCCAACCCCCTCCCTCTGCGATTCATCAGTCTGTTGCTTGCTTCAATGTCTCTGGATGTATTTTGTTCATCAGTTTATTTTGTTCATTAGATTCCACATATCCTAGTAAGTGAGATCGTGTGATACTTGTCTTTCTCTGACTGGCTTATTTCTCTCAGCGTAATACTCTGTAGTGCTTTTTAAACATTTGAACTGGTTGTCAATATTTTAAAATCAGGATATTTAACATCATGATTTCCAGCTTCTTTTGAAAAAATATCTGAAGTCCCTGAAGGTGCATGTTTGCTTTTCTACAAGACAATAGTCCTCTGAGAATGAGTAGTGGCCACTCCCTACAGATGGGGAAATGCTCTATTTGCCAATCTCTACCACATTCTCTTGTTTTGTAATCCCTCCCTGGATCATTTACTTACACCTGCCTGACCAGTGAAAGGCCTCTAATAAAGAGCAAGATTGGATGGATGGATGGAGGGATGGATGGATGGATGGAGGGAGGGAGGGATGGATGGATGGAGGGATGGATGGATGGATGGATGGATGGATGGATGGATGGATGGATGGATGGATGGAGGGAGGGATGGATGGATGGAGGGAGGGAGGGAGGGATGGATGGATTTCACTTAAGCCCAAAAGTATCAAGTGTCCCTGAAAAGTAAAATTTTATAACAAGCACTCCTTTGTACCAAATAGGTTGAGGTTCCAAGGATTCCTTAAAATTAGAACTTTGAATTCCTCAGGTTAAACAAATTGAGTAATAGGCTTAAGTAAGTGAGACTATCTAAGAATCCGGCCACTTCCAGAACTCCTCTCCTACCATTTCTGCCTGCTCTTCACCACAATAGGAGACCTTAGGGGCAATCCAGGCCACTTGCTAGCCCATATGGCACCTTTCTGGGAAATAGAAAAGAGTCGCCCCTTCCTCTGGGTTGCACAGATCCACGCCATATGACACAGCTTGGCAAGCAGAGTGTGACTGCCTTTCTACTCTCACCCCCTGCAGCCCAACCTACTTGTACAGTAGATAATCTGCACAAATATATGCAGCACCACAGCCCTAGAAGCAGACTTTAAACAAAACACAAATAAAATCAACACACATATGAAATTCAATCAGGAAGATATACCTGGCCAAGTCCAGAGATTAAAGGAACGTGAAGACTTTGGGTGTTTTTTTTATTGATGGACTGGGTTTTTAATCTCTCATATGAAACAGATTCTGGAAGCTTTGAAAAAGGAAATAAGTGAGTACCAAACCAGACCAAGAGAGGCGAAAATTAACTCCAAGCCCAAACCACACTACCTAATCTCAGCGCTCATTCTGTCCTGATGAACATGTCTCCCATATGGGTAGATTCACAGCCATTTAGAAAACCAACTCCTTAGCTGTTGGGGATAAAAGTAATTTACAAAAATCTTTGCATCAATAAGAATTCTACACCAAATGGGAACTTTGAAAATACAATTTCTTTTCTTTTCTTTTTTCATCCTAAATAACCCAGTCCAGGTCATCTTTCCTACTTCTTAATGGAATATACATTTCAGCAAGTTCCTGTCCTACCTCACTGTTCAGTTTCATGTTTCTTCTTCCTCTAGGACCTGGTTACCCTGGACTTTCAGCGGGAGTTCTGACGCTGGGGGCCAGCATGTTCGTCATTACAATGTTCTGTACTATTTGAATCTGCAGCACAAGCACTTAACACTGAATTGATTTTCTTTCCTAGCCCTTTGGAAGTACACGTGTCAAGTGCCCCTTTGATATCTCTGCAGGAATCACCAGGGCTAAGCCTCCAGTCCCAACGTGACCTTGTGCTTCCACCTGGACTCAAAGAGCTGCCCTGCCCTGCCTTAGAAGGCCCACTCCAACGAAAGCATTTTGAATTATGCATGTCATCCCTGAGAGTTCTTTTTCAGATTTTATAGATAATGGGAATGAAAGAAGCATGTGGAGAAAGAAATTCATTTTGCTTCTTTGAAATACCTTTGATCCTCTACCATTCCCCAGATTTATTCCAGGATAAAATATTGCAAAGAATGGTATCCATCATGCTTGTGCAGTATTCCCTTTTATAAAATAACAACAATAATACTGAAGTTTTCTTTATCTAAAATATAAAGTGTATCCTTCTCCTGCAGACTGAGAGCTGATGTTTTTCCATTAGCAGGCGACGAAGATGTGGCCTTACATTCCTCAGTGACAATGTGGGAAAGGCATTGTGGTTGCCCAGGGTTCTCACTGTAGCCCCTAGGACACGGCAGATTAAACGGTTAAATAGGAACATTCTGGCAGCTGCAGTCTCAGGATGTACTTTATTGAGTTTCACAGGGAATATCACAACCTGTGTTGGGTGTGGCAGTATATGGAAGGGGATTACTTCCCTCTCTCTCTTTCTCCCTCTCTGTATTTTGATTGCTTGGTCCCACTTTTCCCTCTACTGTTTCCCTCTCTGTCTTTCTTCCTCTCTCCTCCCTCTTTCCATGCCTAATTGTTCATAATTCTTCCTCCCCACTTCTTTTCCACTCGCCCTTTGATTCTGAACTATCATCCTGAAATCACAGATGTTCTTCCTCCTTGCTTAAAGCCACAGGCACAGGCCCATCTGCTTTGTTTGTCTCCAAGGAGCTAAGTTCACTATGGAGGGGAAATGGCGGGAAGCCCACTGGGCCCAGACCCATAATGGGGATGTGTCCATATGAAAGAAGAGATTCTGATCTTCATCTGACTTCTATGTCTTTATTTCTCCATTAGTCCAGAACCCACAGGCGAATGGGGTGTTACTAAGCCTTAGATTCCCAACAACTCCCACAGCTGAGAACAGAGTGCACAGACAGAAGAGTGAGTCAGCTGGCCTGCGAGCCAAGAAAGGGGGAATGCAGGACTCACATGGGGCCCGGTGATCAATGAGAAATACCAAACATACTACATGTTATAGGGACTTCTTACCCCTGTCATTAAAAGAAAAATCCTGTGTTTGACAAGACTGAGACTTGTCTGTTCATAGTCATAACACTCTGACAGATGTAAGTCAGGAACCTCAGAAAGAAAAATCAGGCCCAGTCAGGCCAGACACAAATAGAGGTGATTCTATTAGTGATATTTTGTTATGAGTTTTCACCAGAATGTCAATAGGGAGAATTGAAAAGTGATAGCCAAAACTACTCATGTAGCATCATTGATGTTGTTTGTCATTAGTCCTTATAGTTCTCATCTCGAGAGAGAGAAATGAGCCTCAGTTCAGAGTGGGTGGGCCAGGTAAGCAGCATCCCTAATAGAACAGAGTATTTACAAGACATTCCTGCCAGGAGAGCTCTGGGTGGAGCAATCATACATACTATGTTGCCCAAGACAGTGCTGGTTCACACCTGTTGCCCGGCACAATTATTAGCTTCCCTTTTTATTCTCAAAATGTCTCAATTTGCATGTGCTATCTCATGGATTCTTTAAAATCCACTAGAGGTACCATTACAATATGTCAGACTACCTTCAATAGAATCTCTGGAACTGAGGAAAATTCTAAACAAAACTTATTTAGAAATTGTCTTCATGAAACTTTTGAGATAAGCAATATATAAGAAAAGACAGAATACAAATCAACCAACAAGAGAGAAGGAAGCAATAAGAGGAAAGAAAATGCAACCCTGACCTTAATTGTCCACTATCTTCATTAACAATGACTGCTAAGATCTGGGCAGCCATGATATTTGGAAAGCAATCTTGGAAATTAGTATAATTATTTAAGAACAGTTTTCCTAATCTTTGATTCATGAGACAAATAGCCTTTCTATTTTAACCAAGATACCTAGCAAATACAGAGACATTACTAAGACAAAGATTGCAAATCCAGTTTTCTGAGAAAAGGGGCGGGGGGTGCTTTCCGTGAATACATAAGGAAGAAGAAATTGCTTCCTTCCTTTTAAAGTCACACAGGGAATGTAACTGTTTACATTATCATCTACCTGCAGCATTCCTCTTGCTAAGAGACCACAGACCAGGAAAAGCCAGGTTCAAGCTCACAGATGCAGCAGAAGCTTTGTTTACATGGCACATAATTTACTTAATATGATACTGTAGCCTTCCATTTCCTTGTACAGAGTTCTAATACCTAGTTAACAGGCAAACATTAAACTAGGTCAAGTGCTATGAGGGTCTCCTCTGTGTATACCTTAAACAGCCAACTCCGTCCCGTGTTGTACACTGAGAAGGGCCTTGCTGACTTACAGAGCAGGATTGGGTAAAGCCACGTGCTGATGCAATATCGTATCTTCAATCCCACAACAGCTACACAGCCAAACTTTGTCATAGTAAGCTGCCACTCTGCATCCAATACCCCAAAAGAGGTGATTCTCCCTCTCTCATTACAACCCTAGTTCCCCATCTCCCACATCCACCATAACTTGGGCCACGTTCAATAATTCAATCCTTTCTCTTGGTTGCACTTCTCAACAACTTCAATAATGCCTGTTTCATGATACTAGACTCTCATCCAGACCTTACGTTTTTTTGTTCTTACTACTCTATTAAAATACAATATATGCACAGAAAAGTATACAGGAAGGGGCAGTGAATTTTCACAAAGTCAGCTCAACCATATAACAAAATTTTAAAAATTAGAATATTGTGGCACCCTAGAAGCCCCCCTTGTGTCCCATCTCACTCACCTCCTTTCTTGAATGTTAACCACGGTCCTGAATTCTAATACCAAAAGTCTGTTTCTCCCTTTATAAAATGGAGTCATATGGCACATACTGTTTTATGTCTGGCTTCTTTTCTCAACATTGTATTTTTAAGATTTATTCATATTATGTGATTGTACCTCATTTCTCATTATTGCTCTAGAGCAGCGGTTCTCAACCTTCTGGCCCTTTAAATACAGTTCCTCATGTTGTGACCCAACCATAAAATTATTTTCGTTGCTACTTCATAACTGTAATGTTGCTACTGTTATGAATCATAATGTAAATATCTGATATGCAGGATGGTCTTAGGCGACACCTGTGAAAGGGTCGTTCAACCGCCAAAGGGGTTGCGACCCACAGGTTGAGAACCACTGCTCTAGAGTATTTTATTTTGTGAGTAGACCATAAATTAGCGAACTGTTGTTTGTGGGATTTTTATTTCTCACCATTACAGATAAGGCTATTATGAACATTTTTATGCATGTTTTTTGATACTCAAATGTATATATTTTTGCTAGACACTTACCTAGGAATGGAAATGCTAGGCTATCAGCCATTACATATATTCAGCCTTCATAGATACTGTAAACAGTTTTCCGACATGAATCTACCAATTTACACTCTCACCAGCAGTCTGTAAGCATCTCAGCAGTCCCATGTTCTCATTGGTATCATCGGTCTTTTTCATTTCAGCCATTCTGATGCATGTGGTATAGTATCAATGTGTACTGTGAATTTAATCCAGATTTTCTAGAGACTGATGAAGCTGAGCCACTCAGCTTTCATAACCTTTCAACTGTCACCAAGCCAATGGGTTGTTTAATTCCTCTCTGGTTACCACTTATGAAGGATGCTGCCATGAGCAGGGTGTGTACACTACTCATTGCACTCATAGCCATCCTGACTGTTGGCCTTTGTCACTGTCCACCAATCATTTCCATACCATGTCTCAGTCTCCTATACAAGTCACTCTGATGACCAGCATATTCTCTACCAAAGTAGCCAATGACACCCAGCTTCCTAAGCTTACCAGGTAACCTTACCTCCCACTTCCACCAAGAAAGACAAGCGCCTGCAGTGTGAGCACCTGCATGCTCCCTGCAGTCCTTTTCATTCATTCTCTCCAGCCCCAGAGGAAGCATGCCTCCTTCTCTCTAAAACCCCCAGCCACTGGGAAAAAAATGTTCTTTTCTGTTTCCTTTGTCATTTACCATCTATGTGACCAAGTGCAAGTTACCTGACCTCCCTTAGGCTCAGGTTTCTTACCTGGAAAAGGAGACTATTGCTTACCTCATAAAATGGTTGTAAGAATTAAATGATAATGTGCTTAAAATCTTTGGTTCAATTCCTGATAGGTATTTTGTGCTCCATCAATATTCATTATTTTCCTTCCATTTCTCCTCTTATCATTCCATCATTATTAATCTCCTCCTTTAACTCAGTAAGGTGAAAAATAAATCTTGGCTTTGGCAATCAGTCACACTGAGACTTTAACCTACTGTTTACCACTGACTAGTTCAACTATTAACTTCCCTAAATCAGCTTCTGACTCCCTAAAAAGGATCTGGAGACTTTTTATACTCAACAGTGTGCAAATGACAAGTCACGGAAAGTAACCGCACTTCTAGAATAGCGGTCTCAAAGGACAGGCTCATAGGCTGTATCCACCCGGCTGTACATGTGTTTAGACAGCATAGGGTTAATTTGATTGGTTGGTTGTTGGTTTTTATTTAAACTCTCGAGAATTAAATATTACAATAATTTGTATTAAAATTCTAAAATGTGAGCGCAGGCTTCTTTTGAAAAAAAACTAAAAGATCAAGAGTGTTTATATTCCCCCATGGCAACAATCATTGGAGCTGAGCAGGCCCTGCCCTCCCATGTATGGCCATCAACTCTCTGGTCTACCACATCCCCTTCCGCTCCTTATTCTTTCCCACTAGGCCAGTCTCCCTCATTTATACACCTCCTTAGACCTTGAAAGTTCTTTTTCGTTTGCTACCTCTTCCCTAGATTGTTATTGAACTAAATGACTAATTGCCTAAGGTTTACAGGACACCTATAAATGTATTTACATTGTTTCTTCTACAGATACAGATTCCCTGTTCTCTAGATTCTTACAGTTTGCAATTGTCAGGCCTCATTAGTTTGTTGCTGTAAAACAAATTATCACAAACTTGGTGACTTAACACAATATGAATGTATTATCTTACTGTTATGGACATGGCTCAGCACACAGTAGGCTCTCAAACATTCCAGAATAAATGAGTGAACAAGCAGAAGTAACTGATCCCTTCAGGGTAAAACTCCTCTCTACTATTACTGCCATAAATGCATCAATGAATTTAAGGATTTTTCTACTTTTAACCACTTTAAAGAAATAGAAGCTATATGGAGCATTGAGAGAAATTTAGCAGCTTCAAAATCTAACCCAATATTGTTCACCAGCCACAAAGTCAGAGGTCCAACTCAGGCCTAGATGAAAAATGACCTGACAGCTTAGTCAAAAGTCTCATGAGTGACCACTCTAACTGAAAACTCAGAATCTACTTACCAAGCCCTGTGGAGACCAAGACCAGGAACTACAGAGGATTATCTCAGAGGGATTCTATCATTACTCCTCATTAAAGGGAAGTCCTGGGGACACAAATCCTTCTAAGTTGATAATTAAATGACTACTGATCATTCTGAGGGGAAAATGCATTTAAATATAAAGGGCAAAGGCAAAGTAAAATATGTTATTTAATAGCATCTTATAAGCATCTCATAAGACTATAGAGAGGCCATTCCTGAAAAGGAGATTTGCTTAATGGGATATATGTGTTTTTTAATATACAGACTATACAGGGGAGGCTACAATATGTCCTTTTTTCCCTAATTTTTTTCTTTATTGATTAAGGTATTACACATGTGTCCTTATCCCTCATTGCCCCCCACTCGTGCCCTCACCCCCCTGGTGCCTGTGTCCATTGGTTAGGCTTATATGCATGCATACAAGTCCTTTGGTTGATCTCTCCCCCTTACTCCCACCCTCCCCTACCTTCCCACTGATGTTTGATGGACTGATCAATGCTTCTCTGTCTCTGGATCTGTTTTTGTTCATCATTTTATGTTGTTCATTATATTCCATAAATGAGTGAGATCATGTGATATTTATCTTTTTCTGACTGGCTTATTTCACTTAGCATAACGCTCTCCAGTTCCATCCATGCTGTTGCAAATGGTAAGAATTCCTTTTTTTTTTTTTTTAACCACAGCGTAATATTCCATTGTGTAGATGTACCATAGTTTTTTAATCCACTCATCTGCTGTGCCCAGCAACAGTATGTCTTATTTTGACCTGGTTCCAGAAAGTCTGCTCAGACTGGAAATAGTGATAAGATGCTTTGAGTTCTAGGATAAGAAGGCAATGTTTTGCCCACGGGCAAGTCATGATTGCCAATTTGTATATGGAGAAACTTCAGAGCAGTCCTGGGAGCCATAACTATGAAGTATGAATAGTTATATCATGTTAATGACAGTGATCCCAAAATGCTGCAAACATGGTGGTATTTTATTAAATTAATAAGAATATTTCATGGCAACACAGACGCCCTTGCATTTTCCTACCAGTGAAGGGGACAGATGTTAGGTTGACCAAACTTTATCTTCTCTATAATTCAAAGCCAGGTCTCTCTTTCCAGCCACAAACCAATGAACTCCACACTCCGCTTCTAGTACCAGTACTTTAAAACTAAGAATCTAAGTTTACCTTCATTCAGTCATCACTGTCTTGCTGCTCAGCATCTCATTAGGGATAGAGTTAATTCCTTACCATGAATGGCACTGATTTTTCTTTGCTTGGTTTATTACCTTAATAACCTAAGGACCTAACCCCTGTGACACAAAGTAGGAGCATGAGTAAAATGTTAAATTAAAAACAAAACAAAACAAAAAGGAAACCAGCATGTTGCTGACAACATGCACTGTGGTTTTATCTGCTTTACAGCTGTTATTCTGAGTCCGACTGAGATTTTTTTTTCACTTATATGTGGAATCTAATGAACAAAATAACTAAGAAACAAAATAGAAACAGACCCATAGATAGAGAACAGACTGACAGCTGCCAGAGGGGAGGGGGTTTCGGGGCTGGGTGAAAAAGGTGAAGGGATTAAGCAAAAAGAGAAGGGGGGGAAAACCACCTCATAGACACCGACTGAGACTCTACTCCCAGAGCTGAAGCGCTTCCCAGGCAGCAGTGAAGGTCTCACACCAGTTACCCTGCCTGGGGCGATCAACGTGCTTTCTCACTCCCGACTCTTGTTCTGGCTAGCAGGCAATGTCCCCCTTTAGTACTGAATTTGGAACAGAGTCCTTTTGGAGCCATAATTGTAACAAGGAAAAACTTTAAAAATCACTCAACCAAAGAAATCTTTTTGGCTATTTATTGCATTGCCAGGGACTGGTTTTTATTTTTAGGAATTTTCATGTAGCAAGGCTTTACATCTTTTTAAAAGCATAATTGATCCAGTGTTCTTCAATCTCCCTCACAGTCTGCTATTTTTGGCCTCAAGAGTTATTTTCTCCAGTAAGAGAGGTGCTGCCCCCAAGATAACTAAAACTTGAATGGGTCTAAACAGCAGTCCAGCAGTCCCTGGTTCCTTCTCCTGAAGCCCAAGCAGCTTGAGGATCCAATCTCATAAGATGTCCTGAGTCACAGACATTCAAAAGGTACTGAGTAGGTGGATAACTTAATGAACTAGAACTTGAAAACTTCAGAAAAGCAGAGCCAAAACAACATTTTTCTCCCACTGTTGTAATAATTTCCATATGTATAATCCTTTGGGGGACACAAAGCTCCTATATAAGAGGTCTTCTTTTAATATACAAAGACCCTGGGAAAAGGTCATTGCTACCCCATTGAATAATTTTGTGTGAATTGGAAAAATATATCTTCCTCCATAATCAGGTTGTGAGCAAAGATGGTTTTGATTTTAGGCTGTCTGTACCCCATTGCCTGGTCTCTCATCGTCATTGAATAATGCTGGATTTCTTTGTTACATTGGGGAAATGTTTATTCTCCATTCATTTATCACATGTCTCCCGTATGACTATGGGTAGGGCACTCAGGCTCTGTAGAGAATTTAAAGGTAAATAAAATGACAGGCTTCTGAAAAGCATTCTCATTCTCCATGAATGGATGTCATGGGCAATAGTGTAGAGGTGCTAAGATAAAAATGTGCATTGTGTTGGTGAATATTCTCGTTTCACTGGGGTACAGGAGAGTCATGGGTGATTGAGTTAAAAAAGGGAGCTTACATGAATGGAAGACCATGAATTAAAGCAATGTTAGAGAAGAAAAATAATTTGCCAACACTGAGCCTTGAAGATAGAGAGTTGGTGATAATCAATAGGCTAGAACGGAGTGTGTCAAGGGTAGAGGGAGCCAGGAGGCAGAGAGGCCAGTTAGGAAGTTGATAGATTATATTAGTGTTCAAATATTTACTACCAAGAAAATATTATGTAGCCCTTTTCCATTAACCTCACGCCTGGCTATGTAATGTTCTTCAGACAATAAGAGGGAGTAAGTAGAATATGTGCCACTTCCAAGTAAAACTTTGAGCACCACTGTATGGTTTCATCATATGCCGTTTTATCTTTGCCACAGTATCCTGGAGTAGGGCTGCTCCTTCCGTCTGGGTCCCAGAATGACAGTAACTGAAGAAGAGTTGCAGCCAACACATAATGAACAAGTACCGGGATCTAGAAATAACTTTTTGTTTATATATTAGCTACTCGTATTTGGGGATTGTTTGTTAGTGCAGCATAACATCCTAAATTCACTGACATAGGAACTAATGTACTATAAAATGGAAGCAATAAGGTTCTTAGACTACAGAGACAGAGTGGTGTTGGATAGGAAAGGACAGCGACAATAATAATCATAATTATAACAACAAAAAGCCATCATTTGACATTCATTTGGTATTGATGTACCCAGCATATGTTAACCACATCTCATTTGCTCTTCATAGAGCTAGAAACACTTATCTCTTTCACACCACAGTACGTGCTCTTACCCATTTTTTTCCAACAACCATACAGTTGGTGATCTTGGTGATTGCATGTGTATGCAAGCTTAACTCAGCAGATCTAGGTTGCTCAACTCCTGCACATTCTCAAAAGAGACCGGTCTTTAAGATTAATCCTTGGCCAGCTCCTGGGAGATAAGCTTCAAGCTCTTACTGGTAAGAAGTGTTGCATGCCTGAGGCCTTGGGCCACGCGGTATCAGTTGGATCAAATAATTTATGCTAACAATCTGATTTATGGTGAATGCCTGTTTTCCCCTGGGGATCTAGAGTCCAACCGAGTAGCTGACGTAAGTCATGCTGGCACTACAGGCCTACATAACTGACCCCCAATAAAAATCCTGGACCTCAAGTCTCAGTTCAGTTTCCCTGGTTGGCAATACTTGCACATGTTATCACACATCATTTTTCAGAGAAGTAAGCTCATCCATGCGACTCCGGGGGGAAAAGAATTTTTTGAGGCTTGCACCTGGTTTCTCCTGGACTTTGCCCAAAGTGTCTTTCTTCTTTCTGATTTTAATGTGTATCCTTTCATTGCAATAAACCATAACCACAAGTATAATAGCTTTCTTGAGCCCCGTGAGTCCTTTTAGCAAGCCATTGATCCTGAGGATGGTCTTGGAGACTTCGGACACAGCAAAGAACGAGATAGGTGAGTGTCAAAGATAACCTCAAGTTCTTAAGGCCAGATGGTTCAAACGCTGGTGGTTTAAGAACAGAAATGGGAAAGTAAGGAAAATTGGTGAGCTGAGATAAGGGGTAAAGGAAAGAATTGAAGTTTGGTGGTCAACTTATTAAATTTGACTTGCATAACCAAGTAGGAATGTGCAATGAACAACAGAAATGTACAACTGAAGTATATGATGGAAAGGTTGAAACCCTGAGAATTAATGGACGATGAGAAAAAGATTAGAGGAAAGGAACAGCAAGGAGTTGAACACAATCTGCAGAGAATGTTCCTTGGCTGCCTAGAGAGGAAAAAGAAACAATGAGAAGGGAGGCAATGTTTACCTATTTTCCAGTTCATTATAAAGGATGGTATGTCTAATTTTATATAAATTTATATTAACTCAGTTATACCATAGACTTTACAGAAGTCTATGGTATAACTGCTAAAGATTTTTTTGTCAATATATAAATAGCACTAAAAAAAATCAGCATATAGCCCTGGCCAGGCAACTCAGTTGGTTGGAGCATCATCCCGTACACCAAAAGGTTGTGCAAAAGGTTGTGTGTTTGATTCCTAGTCAGAGCACATATGATCTATGTCTCTCTCATCTCTCTCTCTCTCTCTCTCTCTCTCTCTCTCTCTCTCTCTCTCTCTCTCTCTCTCTGTGTGTGTGTGTGTGTGTGTCTCTCCCCCATCTTCCCTCTCCAAATTCAATAAAATCATATCCTTGTGTGAAGACTAAAAAAAATCAGCAGTATTAATTTTCTTATAGAACCATCATTTTCAAGTGCATTTAAAATCTAATCTCTAAGCAAAGCAGTCAGAAATGACTGTGATAGCCACTGATAATTCCAAATAAAGTGGGGCAGAGAGAAGCCACAGTCATAATACTCCCTCATGCATCTGTGGGGTTGCCACCAGGGCTATTTTTAATATGTTTATTTAAGTTTTTAAACACCCAAAAACTGAAGTCAAAGGACAGACCCCAATAAAACCAGTTAGGGGCTTTATTTCATTTAATTCAGAGATTTCATTTCGCTTAATACAGCATTTTCTATTTTTCTGAATTCTCCTCAAACAGAAAACAGAGCTGGGAGCCAAGAACACCAGGCTCACCCCAAAGCCATTCTCTTTTGCTTCTGCGCCCTCCGCGTGTGAATTGTTTTCTACTCCAGCGTGCTGTTAGATTTTCCTTTCTCGACAGAACAAGATACATTAGGGATCATTTCAGAGGCTCCTTTAATAATGGTGCTGTGGAAGTCAGAGTTGTTGCCTAATGTCCCCCTATTTCACCTGAAAAGACAGTCTGCACATTTCTATTCCATGTACTTCTTACTGGAGCATCAGAAAACACTGAATTTGCCTTAAATTTCCCTTTTCCTTTTTTAGCTTTA
This sequence comes from Myotis myotis, assembly GCF_014108235.1. Taxonomy (NCBI): domain Eukaryota; kingdom Metazoa; phylum Chordata; class Mammalia; order Chiroptera; family Vespertilionidae; genus Myotis; species Myotis myotis. Next base: position 31,151,705 of record NW_023416357.1, read on the forward strand.
CCCTTTTTGCTAGAGAATACACATAGATCGCTACTTTTAGAAGAGAATTATTAATTGGGTCTAGGACCTCATATTAGACAGTGAACCCTGGGGGAATCTAAGTCAGTTCTATAGCCAGTCTTGCCCCGTTAACACTTCCTACCATGGAGACTTCCACTCCATCACCTCAGACTCAAGTTGTGGAGAAAGTGGTTCAAACCAGTGTCTCAAAAGCTCCCCCATGTGGACAGATAAAAATTAACTCATCAGAGGGAAAGTTCATGGGAATAATTGCAGAATAAGAACAGGGACCAAATTTTAGATCTCAAAATGTACTAAGACACAAGAAAACACCCTGTTACATGATTAGTATATAATTTACATGTGCCGTGTTTAAAACCTAACAGAATAATTTAATCAGACTGGTTTTGTACAGACCATAGCATCAGCAGATGAAATGGGTGCATAAACATTTTTATTTTTCTATAACAAGTATGAAAAGGGGGCAAAAAATAATTAGATTCATTCCAGTGATAAGTACACTCAAAAAGAAAAATAATCCACCTGAATATAACATAAGAAACGGATGTGAAAATAAGCCACAACATTTGTTGTACTTTCCAGAGAACATCTGCCCAGTAAAAATATTTTCCAATTTCCCCTTTTGCCCATTATCGGTTCCCTCAGGGAAATACATACTATAGCTGGTACTGCTGTGTAAATCAGCTGCTCCCAAGCAAAAGGTAGGCTTCCAGAATATTAAAACCACGACTGGCAAAGATGTTCTATTCCAGTCCCCATGTTTTATAAATAAAGAAAGTGAGTTCAAAGACATGAGTGGACTTGCTAAGCCCACAAAGCTGACAGGAAAACTGCAAGCAGACCCCTAGTCTTGTGTTTTCTAGGCCAATCATTATTCCTTTATACCAGGTTGTCTCCCAATTTTTAATAATAACAATTAATAAATTTTCAAAATACTGATAGTACTTCTAATACTAAAAGGCAGTAAGCATTTAGTCTGTACCATACATATTTCTAAGTTAATTACATAAATTAAGTAACTCACTTGGTACTGAGAAGAATCCTCTGACGTATTATTGTCTCCATTTTGGAGATGAGGAAACTGAGGCACAGAGAAGTAAATTATCTCCCCAAGAAAGTGGGGGAGCCACCATAAGTTAGCCAAGCAGTCTAACTCTAGAGATTAAATTCTTAACCATGAGTAACTAAATAGGATGCCGCAAGTAGAATTGGTATTCAAAATCTAAAGAGGCTCCAACTCTAGGATTAAACCTTGCTCTTTAGGCAACATGAAATTGAAAGCTGAGATAATTAAAACAGAAGTAGGATCAACTTAAAAGAAAAAGAAATAACTGGATTAGAAAGAAAATCCTTACCCAATTAGTAGCTTTGTAAGTATTCTATTTCACATAAATCATCGAAAGAGAGGGCAGCGTTCTTTAGTAAACTAACTGAAATCATGTTTATCTATAATTAGAAATTAGTCTTGTCTATTGATTAAAACAATCTCTCTTTAGCAATTCTTGTTGAGCCTATTTTTCGAGTAATAAAACCAGATTTCTCAAGGAAGGAAAAACTCTTCTGCCTCTCTGATTGATCCAAGACAATATGAACTTCCCAAAGACACCAGTGGCTGCCCCGTTTCCAGATCTAATGCAAATGTTGTGTCTTACCTCGCCGTTGTGTTCTCCCTTTCCGGACAGTCTCCCTGTCTTGGCTCCTATGATGTCACTCTCTTGGCTTTCGCCTGGTCTTTCACTCCTTCTCTTTCTCCGGTTCCTCCTCATAAATTTGCTTGTTAAAGGTTGCGACTCCCAGAGTCCTGTTCTTACTGGGTTCTCCTCACTTCGCTTGAGTGGCTACACTCATACCCAGTTTCCACGGCTACAGCGAGGTTGACACCTAGCCTTCAAACTAGGGTCTCCAAGCTAGTTCTCTTTTCTAGGCTCCACAATGTTTGGGTCAACACCTCAAAGTCAACCTAATCAAATCCAAATCCCTTCTATTTCACCAACAACCCTAGCCTCCATCCTGTATTTCTTATCTTACTCCAGGGAGTTCCCCAGTCAACAAGCCTAAACCTTGAGTCACCAGAGGCTCCTGGCCTTCCTCCCAGCACACATGCAGCTAGGTTGTCATTTCTATGAACTGTATTTTCTATATCACTCTTGTGTCTTTCCCTCTCACTTCCATTTCTGTGAAAACCAACTAGAGTCCCCCTTCATCATCATCGTGTCTCTCCCCATATAGAAATCTGTCTTAGGTTGGCTTCCTCCAGAAGTGCACTCTGAGCTATGAATTTAAGTGCAAATAGTTATTTGTGAAATGACTCCAGGAACTAAATGCGAAGGGTATGGAAGAATGGCAGGGAAGGGAAGGAAGTCAGTACCAGTGTGTTAATGTTCACGTAACTGCTGTGAGCAACTGGGATTCAATCCCCTGGGACATGCTGAAGATTTGTCCCACCCAAGAGTGAAGAAGCTGAGACATTTATCCACCATTAAGTTTCAGAGTTGCTCCCAAGGGTGTTAACTCCTGGTACTTCAGACTCACCCCCTTGTCGTCTTACAAACTTCCAGTCAACTGGGACTCACAGTGTTTGGCTTGTATGGGAACAGTGACTGCCGAGGGAATATAACAGGATCACCAGCAACACCTGCCACAAAATCCTCCCAGGGCTCCCAGAGGCGTAAATAAAATCCAAGTGCCACTCCACAGCCTGAGATATTCCATGATCAGTCCTCTGCTATCTTCTCTCACCATCCCCAGGCTTCCTGGCATAGCACTCATGTGCTCTAGTCTCACCAACCTACCGGTGGTTCCAAGAACACATAGTGCTATTGCCACCTATTATACTTACTATTCCCTCTTCTAGGAATATGTACCTCTACCTCCCAACCCCATCCCCATCTATCTGAAATGCCCCAGTTTTTTTACAAGATACAGCTCAAGATCTCAAGCTTTCCCTCAATTCTTTGCACCCAATTGAGCACTTGCACCTGTGCCACCTGGTATCTGTCTCACTTATCAAACTGCACAGTAGTTACCTGTCCATGTGGTGAGGCCAGCCTCCCAGAGTGTGAAGGTCTGACAGGCCGGGGCTGTGCTTGATTTATGTTTCCCAGCACCAAGCCCAATGCAAAAAAGAACTGAAAAAACACAGTTTGTTCCTGAAAGGCCTATCTATCATATAGAATAAATAATATACATTTCCTATTATTATGGCAAACAAAACCTAGACTGAAGGAAAAACTGGGGGAGGAAATAGCAATTCTCCCTTTAATGCATGCTTTAAAAAAAAATACTAATAGGATATGTTCCCTTATATATTGGCTACAAATCAATTGGGTTCACTCTACCTCAGCTTCTTCAGCTATGTCCCTCTTTATTAGCATTCGTTTCCTTAAAGGGAATCTAATACTTAAAAGACATTAATAGGGAGCCCCTGAGAATAAATTCTCTTCATATTCACTCTGGATATTTTGTGACCACATTTCAACCTCTCACACACAGGCTCTTTCCCATGCTTGACACTGAACCCACTTAGATATCCCTCGACAGAAGAAATGAATGATGCAATTACCCGCATGAGAATTGTTTCCTAGGCCCCTCGAGCCACCTGCATCTGTCCCCCAGCTGAGCTGTCCCTGCAGGGGATTTCTGCCAGCCTCAGTGCTAACCGCAAGAGAGCCAGGGCAGCACGGGGTGGGTGTCATCCTGCCCCTCCACTTTCACAGGATTTATTATAAGCAACAGATTTATATGCAAATGTATCCAAATATTACTAAAGATTGCATTCAGATTCTGGGGCTTTTTTTTTTTCTTTTGAGACACTAGAGGACAAAAAGGACAAAGAGGGGATGGACTATTTCTAAAGACCATTTAGTTCAGCCAACATTGACTACTTACTTTGATGTGAAAATTGAGCATATTATGGATATCTTTGACCTGGGATCCTGGGACACAGTTTGTGCTGGGCAACGGGTGTTTGAGATTTGGCGATGCATTGATCACTGTCACCATGTCTGGTGGAAACTAAATTGTATTCGATCCATGGGAACGTATTTGGGCTTTTGCTCCCCTACCTCTCCCCATCCTTCCTTATAGGTTCCCAACTGTTAGGAAAACAATCACGGTGGATCTTCCTCACTGAAGGTTTTCACATTGGGTGTCCCCTTCCATCACCTGTGTTTTGGGTTTTATCCTAAGCGACACAGCAGTCTTGAATCTGAGAGGACAGAAATCTACAAACACAGTAACAATGCCGTCTGTGACAACAGAAAGCAAAGAAGGAACCTTGGAACGCCCTGCTCATAAGTCAAGTCTGCTGTTTATGCTTTATTTCATAGTTTCAGACCCACTGCAGGCAGCCAAGGAGTTGCTATTCAAAATGTTTTGCTGACCTCATAAGAACCAATGTAAATAGACTTTGTACCCAGTGACGCCAATGCTGAAGCCAGTGTCTGTGTGCTTTTATTTTTTGTGACATTTCTGTGTATATTGCTTCTAATTCCTTGTGCTGGTGAGCTGGGTTTGCTTTGGTGTAACTGATACCAATCTTTGCAGGCTACTGTTCCTCCTAGTTTCTCTCCACTGACTGCAGAACTAAGGATAACAGAGAGTGAAAAGTAACACAGCCCGGGGGGGGGGGGGGGGGCTAGAGACACTGCACTGAACTCCCCTTTCCATTCCTACACTCCCTGGCACTCTTGCCCTGGGATCCATGTCCCTGAGTTGTTTTATGGGCAAAACCTTGCCCTTTAAGGTTTGAGCTACCTAATCAAGCAATGCACAATGGATAACAACAGGTAACAAGGAATTTGACAAACATTTGTTGAGTATCTGTAAGGGTCAAGTTACGAATTTTCTAAGCATGGTCACTTCCATTTTTGGTGTGTTTGCTTTTTTAATCTGCACATTCCTTCAAGAAAAGGAAGGACAGGATTTCATTCACATTTTACCATCCAAGAAATTGTGATATCGTGAGGTTTTGTGCTTTAGCCATGATCAAAGAGCAACAAGCCTGTGAAATGGCTGGAATAAAACATAAGACTAATAATAGAAAGTCTAGTGTCCTTTCCTCATGGTTCCCTAAGCTTATGCAAATACACCTTCACATATTACAAATGCGGTGGGGAGAGAGTCTCATCACAGGTGTTCTCACCCCGGGGTCTATATGCCCACGGGTGAACATGGGAGGTCCTGAGACTTCTGCAACTATATTCAAAAGGTTGATATATGTGCATTTTTATAGGGAGACGGTCAATAACTCCAAATGGTTAAGAATTATCTTGATCACATGATTTATAATATATATACTTGAAAAACAAAGCATCCCAATTATGTATGAGACCTCACGTTTCTCCTTCCTCTCCCCTAGAATGTACCTTGTTGCAATTAGCCATGTATCACAAGTTACGTCAAAAGTAAGTAGCTGTAGGGGAATATTGACTGTAGGTTCTGCCTGAAGACAGAGGAATGAAAGTTATTCTGAGGGATTTATATTGGATATGAGCAATGTGGAGAGAGAAAAAGAGACTGACCTTGCTCAGAGCATTCTCAATTCTGCCTGTTTCCAGTCACTAACCAACCAAACCACCCTTTGCTAAATAAAAGTTATTCAAATTTCCAAGGAAATGCCAACCAGTACTTACATTATTTGCATCACTCTCTCCATTCTTTTTATTAATTCAAATGACTGATCCATAAAATTGGATTATCAGCATGGAAAAATTCTTTGATACTATCTGCTTCAGGCTCTCTCAAGTAAGCCTTTGGAAATGGTCTGCTTTTTCTCTGCAGCAGAAATAATTTTTTTAAAAATACCAGCTGAGCCCTAACCGTTTGGCTCAGTGAAGAGAGTGTCGGCCTGCAGACTGAAGGGTCCCAGGTTCGATTCCAGTCAAGGGCATGTACCTTGGTTGCAGGCACATCCCCAGTAGGGGGTGTGCAGGAGGCAGTTGATCGATGTTTCTCTCTCATCAATGTTTCTAAATCTCTATCCCTCTCCCTTCCTCTCTGTAAAAAATCAATAAAATATATTGAAAATAATGATAATAAAATAAAATATATTTTTTAAAAAATACCAGCTGAGGAGAAAAGGTTCCAACTCTAGGCCTAAGGGGACTATAAGCCACTGTTCAAAAGATCAACAAGGCACCCTGCCAGTTTTACCTGCATTCTTGTGTGCCCACTTTTTCCATCCATCAGCATGCCAAGAACCCACTGTCCTCAGAGCCTTTGCTTTCTCTTTGCTCTGAACGATCTTTTCCCAGGAAGCACCTGGCATGCCTCCTCCTTCCCAACATCAGTCTTCAAGTCTTTATTTATATATCACCTTCTCAGGGAGCCTGCCCTGGAAGCTCCATCTAAAATTTACAAACCACTACGAGTGTGCACACTCACACCACAAACACCATTCCTATCTCCCTTCTCTCCATATAATTCCCTTACTTTTATCTATTAATTCTATTTATTGCCTGCCTTCCCTTCTACAATGATATCTTCGTGAAGACAGGATTTCTTTATTCTTATTTATTGTTGGGCCTAGAATGCCACCTGGTATCAAGTAGACATGCAAGACATATTTACTAATAAATAATTTCATGAACTCCTGATTCCATCTGTAACTGCCCTCACACGGTGGTTACAAAGGGTTCCTAGTCACACTGTCTGCTCTGGAGGCAGAGCTGTAGATCGGACTCTAACAGCCACCCTCCCTGTATTAGTTTCCTACTCCTGCTATAACAAATTACCACAAATTTAGTGGGATGAAACAACAACAGTTTATAATCTCCCAGTTAAACTGCAACATGTTTAACTGGTACTTCACCTAAGCTACTTATAACTGTTGCTTTTATGAATATAGGGAGGATTTCATAGAACTGAGAAGTGTTTTTAGTGGACAAAGATCTGACTGTGAACTTCCTGGCCTCTCCTTGGCCTCGACCAAAGGAGGTTCTTATCACAGGGGCAGTGGATGACACACCATCGGATGTGTTCCAATAAGTCAAGGGCTTATACAAATCTCAGAGCCTACTTTTTTGGGGTGCAAGCTACAACCAATTTAAACCTCGACAGGGTGGATGCTTCACACATTGGAACAACTTCATAGGAAGACAGTGGGAGCTGGGCCCTTGATGTTCCACACTGCCTGATTTGCCAAAGGAGAGAAAGTCTTTTCTCAGCTGAGAAGCTTTGAGCATTGCACATCTGTGCCCAATACTTAGGGGGATCGATTCTATTTGTTTTCCCTTTAAAGCTGGAAGACTTAAGAAAAAAGACCCTATGACTAGCACACTGCAATTAGAAAACACTGCTAATTGGATCAAGAAGTTAAAGGGATAAGATGTTTTATTGACTTTCCCTTAAAATACTTTTGAATTTAGGAGATAAAGGGAAAGAGAATTTGGCAATGTGAATTTTTACTGGCATCAGAAAATTTCAACTCAACAATTAATTCCACAATAATCATTTTTGCCAAATCACAGCAAATGTCTCTGGATTCACCCAAACCTAATACCGCAAGGTAGCATTTCAGACTATGTCCACTTTGGGCACTCACTAAATACTGAGATGGCCAGGGCAAGTTAGAAACTCCTACCATCATGAGTAGATACTACACTTTCCTTTACCAACTTACCATAAATAATGGTGTGAAAAAAGATCTTTTCACAGTAAAAGGTTCATATAACTCTGTTAGGGAGCTAATTCATAGGTTGGGGAAAAAAAGAATTCATTAAATGTTTCCCTGAAAGGTTATTATCTACAAATTTGCCTAAGTTTTCTAAGTCTATGGATATTTTCAACTAATATAACCTCTTATTTATTGCAATTTAAGAGCTAACTAGAAACTTAATCAGCAAAAGATGAAATATGTTTCAATTATCTGGATTTTTATTAACCTTATTTACATTTATTCAAATCTATTTCCCCAAATTTTTTCAGCAAAATCTACCTTTGTCAAGTAGGATAGTTCCCATAATTTTAATATGAATCCTCCAAAGATGCACAAAGATGCACATGCGCGCACACACACACACAAAATGTTTTGGCATGAATGCCAATGTTTCCTATCACACGGTCGTTTAGTGAACTGGTTTCAAAAATAAATAGAAACAAAGAGAGAACAATATATATTTTCTTTTTATTGAATTTATTGAGGTAACACTGGATAACAAAATTACACATTTCAGATGCACAGTTCCATAACACATCATCTGTACGCTATATTTTATGTTCACCACCCCAAGTGAAGTCTCTGTCTATCACCATTTATCCACCCTTTACCCTCCTTCACTTCCCCCCACTACCCTCCCCCTTCCCCCCAACCTGGCAATCATCACACTGTTGTCTATTGTCCGTGTCCATGAGTTTTTTTCTCTCGTTTTCTTTTTACCTTTTTGCTCAATATCTCCATTCCCCAGCCCCCCAACCACCACCTCCCAACAGCCGTCAGCCCGTTCTCTAACTATGAGTCTGTTTCTATTTTGCTTGTTAGCTCATTTTATTCATACTATATTTTAAGTTACAGCGACAGTTCTTTCACATTTTTTTCACCATACCTTGGGTTTTTATCACTGAAATGGGGATAATAATGTTCATTGTTAATTTATTTTAAAATCAATTTAGCAATTGTGTTTTTATTTAAAAAATGGAATTCTTTGGAGATTGAAAAGAAAACTCATTTCCCAAAACAGGTTGTTGCTATTATCTACAGATTCACTTAAATTTTCTAAATCCTTGTGTATTTTCAACTCATCTAACCTCTTATTTTCTGCAGTTTTAAGAGTGAACTTGAATTCTAATCAACAAAAGGTAGGATAAGTTTTATCACCTAAATTTTTATTCTATCTTATTTACATCAATTCAAATATGTGGTCCCCTTACTTTTCATTTACATTTATTCAAATCTATCTCCCTAAATTTTGGGGAAAACTCAGGTAACCACTAAGCCAAAAGTAAATGCTTCCGTCTACAAAATTACAAATCCCCAAGTTGTGTTACCTATTTACACACGTTTAAGACCTTCCTTTGCAGATGGAGCAGCACCAAGGACATTACTTTGGCAGAGCCCATGAGCCTTAATGACTATCCACGGACCTGGGGTTTTCTACACATTGTTTTGAGGCAAACATTTCGTTGAAAGCAAAAACCAATTCACCAAACCACAGAACTCTTGCAGAGAAATAATAACTCTCTGCACCTCCACCTTCGAGGCAGTTCCGAAACACAATGTTGTTTAAGGTTATACTAACACTCCTGACATGACCCACAAGAACCCAGACTTTCTTCAAATAGCGAAATCCCAAGCCCTTTCCTTGTGTGTCCCATCTCAATGTACCAGAGCAGTGGAATTCTTCAAAACCAAATGCTGTTCAAGCAAAGAGGTGATGGTAAGATCCACGCAGATCCCCACTTGAGTTACAAGAATAGCTGTACCAGTAGAAAGCTGCAATAACTTGTTGGAAACCAATCATCCACAGACAGCTGATTAATCCGAAGCACTTTAAAAATGCAAGGTATTTCTTAGTTCTTGGAAACTTGGTTCTATTGCTTAAGATAGCTCACTCCGCAACAATGGCTCATAATTAGATCTATTAATTTTGACAGTCCATAGCTTCTGATAAAAGGCTAACAGCAACATTTTCAAATTAAGGACTTTTCCTACAAAGAACATTACTATGCACATCATGAAATATTGAGGCTTGAAAGGGAAGTGTAATCAAAGATCACAACATAAAATTCCATTATCGTGCTGTCTGGTTTTGCCTCTCAATTTGAAGAGGGAAAACTAGAAGTAAATAAAATACAGTAAGTAGTGAGGCATAAAGGATGGGGAATGGAACTGCTGAGTTACATTACAAACATCTCAACAGCAAGGACTGCCTTTTCTTTCTCTTCCTTGCAAGTCTGCAAAGCATAGCACATGATCTGCACTGTGTCCTGTTAAAACAGGGTATCAAGATTGTGGGGAGGGGGTGAGCAAACAAACAAAACTCCTCTTCAGAACCCTCCCACCTTCTGACTCAGCATCCCTTTACCCTGCCTGGGTACCCATTCCATGAGCTGTTGAGCACCCTTCCTAATATCATATTCATCAGGCCTGCTCATGACCACTGCCAGGGCCACAGTGTGGGGTTGAACAGGTTGTTTACTGCACAAGGTCCCCAGCTGAAGGGGGCAAGTGAGAGCTGAAACCCAGTCCACAGCTACCAGGAGAATCTGCCACTAGTGCCCAGCTGGGAAGGCCTCCTGTTTGTGGAGCTGTTTTGCAAATGCCAGAGGGGTGGCACCATCATTGAGGAAGTCACTGGAGATATTGCCTAGATCAAGTCAGGGAAAGTGATCAGAGTTACAATAGTGGAGGTGAAGGAGGCTGCCGCATTTATGGGCCTGTTACTATCTGAATCAACCAATTCCCACCTTGGCCTGACCAGCTGGTTGCCAGATGGGTGTTGACTTTCATCGACACTTCCTGAGTGGATGGTATTTTGCCATCCAGAGCAGGAGTAGCCCAGCTCAGAGGATTAACCCTGTTTGAATTCTCGAGAGTTACTGTCCCATAGAATTAGCTGCTGTGGTTCACCTGGCAAGCCCCTTAGTCCACCACACCTACTCCCCTGTCCAATACCCCTTGCATTATGTCAACTGATCTCCACTTGAACGTCTCTTATGAGGGGGAATTCCTTCAAAAGCAACCTCTTTTCATGTTGAGAGAACCAGCTTTTCCTGTATTCTTCTAGATCAGAATTAGAATGATTAGCTATTATTTATTGAATGCTTATCATAGGTTTTACACATATGAATTTATTTAATCCCCATACCAACCCTGGGAGGGAGGGATTATCACTGCCTTTTTGCAGATGAAGAATAGACCCAGAGAATGAAGAAATGTGCCCAAGGTCACACGCTGAACGAGGATTTGCAGCCATGTTTGTCCAACTCCAGAACCCTGTTTGTAATCGCCAACCCCTACTTCCACGTGTTTAAGCATCTATCTCCAAATCACAATGCGTTGGACATCCCAAAATTGAAATTTCATGTCCCTAAAATTTTAAAATTTGATTATTTATACAAATGGGGGGGGGCTAAGTTTAAGCAATATTTAAACTTAATTTAAATAAAGACTTTTCATTTCCTTCAATCTGATCCATTCTAGGCCTATTAATAGCTATATTCTCAGAAAGTAGGTCTTCCATTTCCAAGTTCTTGGGCTGGGGGTGAAAGAGGTCAAGATTTAGGGTGGGGTCAGTGCAATATTACCTCTGGGTACTGCTTACAGAACCCTCAAGAAAACTATAAAGTAAAACCATTTTGAATGTTATCTCTTCATCTTTTCTTCTGCTACTTGAAATATAGATTAATAAATGGCATAAAAGAAAAAATGATGCAGCAAGAAGAAAAATTAAAGGCTCAAAAAATGCCTTTGGATAAAATGAGTTTATTATGTCCGATCAAACTGTGGTGTTCCAGCATCTGAACTTCCATTTCTATATTTGGTGAATTTCCTACCATATGGGTCTTCCTGGGAAACAAAGCTACTTCCATGATAGCAGTAAAAAATAACAGATTTTTGCTTTTCCAGCTACTCTGGCAACTATGACACAAATCGTGAGCTAGCCCTGAGCTAAGAGACCACCTACCCTGAGACTTCAAGTCAGGGGCCAGTGACTCAGAGAACAGGGAGCCTTCAGTCTGGTGACCGTAATAGCGACAGTCAGTTGCCAGGTCAACAACATCAGCATCGCGCAGCAGCAGCATCCAAGGACAACACCAGCAGTGGGCTTGCAAGCCACCGGGGTGTGTGCAGCGGGAGCCGCAGTGAGGGCTCCCCAGGCTAGTTCTGTGGCTTTGGCTTCTCTTTGCTACCACCCATATTCCAAGTCTGCTGCCTGACATTTCACACTGATTCTACCAGATGCCTGATTTCCTTTCAACTGCTTGCCTTACAGTTTCCTAAGGGATATATTATTTAAAGGAACGTATGCAATTCTTCAAGTCATGTTAGAAGCTGCTGCTAGGTCTATATCAGTGTATGGAGCTTATGCTACCTTTGGACCTGGAAAATCACAAGGAAGGCCAGGCTCTGTCACATTTTTTCATGACTACATTACGCAGTGACCACTGCCTCACTCACTCCAGATTACAGAAGAGAAAGCAGAAATGAATGAGTTAAGACATTTTTCATTAGCTTCCCACAAAAATTTAATGTAAATTCTTAACAAACCACAAGTGTATGTAATAGCATATAAATTCCTTGTCCTAACATCCTACTATAAAATATACTCATTTATAGAACTAAAAGTGAAGGTTATGTGGTGCTAGGGGTAGAGAGGTAAAGATTGCTTAATGCGCAAATTTCTTAATTTAATTGTGTATCAGAGAAACGTCAAAACACAGCACTTGGGACAAAGGCCTTCTAAGCTATTTTAAAATAGAACCAGTCTTTGTAAACAGGAAAACTGTTATCTCATACACCGGGCTTTATTACACAAAAGCCATATTTTAATAGAGGAAAATTATTTAATAAACCATCATAGGCAGTAAAACTGTCAAGAAAAACAAGGACATGATAAACACACATTTCAAACTGGTTCAGAGGAGAAGAATGCAAATGGGGAGGGTGCATATCCCCTAAGTGAGCCGTGGGTTGACAGGGAATTATTTCATTATTAGGCTTTACCACATGATGTAAACTCTTGAATATGTGACATAGTTCATAATGAAAAATCTAAACACGCAAAAGATAAATAATGATAAAAACCGAAACACCATGTTTCAAGAACATCTGTCTTCAGTCTACTCAATTGTGGAAGCCCCAAATTGTTCAATAATACACGTCCTTGGAACAGGCACACATTACTGCCCTTATCCTAAGAGGAGGATGGAACCTACATCCTTATCATGGCAAGCTCACTGGACAGATCAATGCGATTATCACAGGCAGGTGGAGTGATTGCCTGACATTGATCCTCAAGCAAGGGCGACTCACAGGCTCTCAGCAGCATCTCACTCCAGCCCCATTTCAGGGATCCATATGTGAAACGTGAGCACTGGCTAATTCTCTCTCTTAACAGGCACTTCCCAGGAAACTCCAACCCTGCAGGGACCCCTCCAGTTTGCCCAGCCTTGATTAATGCACCGCTTATTACAGAACATTGAATAGGTTCCCAAAACATATTTGCAGTGTCTACCTCAATCAACAGATATGTCTAGCTGAATAAACTGATGCACTCTGTCCTCTTCCCTGAAACGTCTCAATAAAAAACGTAGAGGCCTGCCAGCTTTTCTGTTAACCTTTTAAAACACTAGAAATGAGTCTTAATAAGACCTAAACATGAGTTCCTAAAGTGGGGAAGGAACACAAAACTAGAGCTCCTAATCGACTGAGTGCAAAAGAAAAAAAAAATCCAACAAAAACTCACATTGAAACCCTGACAGCTGAAACGCACAACTAATGACTTCAAATGTTGCCTCTCAGAGTGATGACTGTGGGGTCACTGGTGGTGATTATTTCTTTGTATCAAAAATGCCTGAAAATAGCAATAATGTGAGAACAATAATTCCATCCACGATGCCCATAGGCAAAGAACACTGAACAATAACAGCAAGTAATATCTGCAGAACATCCTGGAAGTTGAGTGACATACCTGAAAAAAAAAGTATGTGTCTAGCCATCCAAATATCTTATGCTCTCCTCATTTGTATCGTGAAGACAATAGAGCAGGGGTGGGCAAACTTTTTGACTCGAGGGCCACAATGGGTTCTTAAACTGGACCGGAGGGCCGGAACAAAAGCATGGATGGAGTGTTTGTGTGAACTAATATAAATTCAAAATAAACATCATTACATAAAAGGGTACGGTCTTTTTTTTTTTTAGTTTTATTCATTTCAAACGGGCCGGATCCGGCCCACGGGCCGTAGTTTGCCCACGGCTGCAATAGAGTCTACATCATGGAGCTGCGCTCAGATTTACATGTGATAATGTGTGTAAAATGTCCACCATGGTGCCTGACACATGCAAGATGCTCAATAACGGTTGGCCCCACTCCTGGTCCCTGAGTCTCACCCACAGTCACAAAGAGCTTCAGCCTTCCCCAAAGCCACGGGTGCAGCTGTTGTCCCTCGGCCCCTAGCCCCTTGGCACTCCATGGTTGCACCACATGGCTCCCAGTCACAGCTGGATCCCTACAATATGCACAAGTCTTGGCTGCTTATGGGTATTTGGTGCTGAAGATCACATCTAGAGCAGTAAACTGGCTTCACCCCAAGCCCACAGAATTGGTCATCTTTTGTTGATACTTAATACCCAGTGAAACTCCCATATGATATTTATAAGTCAGGTTGGCTTTAGAAAAAAACTATAAAGCAGTCCTCAAACTGCATCCTTGGATCCCTATTCACCCTCAGGGTTTGTCCCTTGGGTCCTCATCATCTGACACCTCTTGACCGTATTTGGTCAATGGACTATAATCTCTATAGGTCACCTTCCGGGGCCCACCAACCCCAGCTCTGTCCCATGCCTCACCTCAAAAACTCACCTGCTTAATATCCCACTTATAGAATCACAAGTCAGCCCACTTACAGGTGCTCTACTCTCATCTCATTTAATTAATAGAACAACCATGGCCCTTTGGCCCAGGGAAGTGGTGCCACAGGCTAGGTAACATGAGAGCCAGGTCTGGAAGCCAGACCCTCTGGCTTCCAAGCCAGAGCTGTTTCCACTACACAGCACTGCCCTAGAGGAGCGGCACAGCAGCTAGACCAGACTGTGACACACCACAGCGTAGTGCACCCCGCTCTAAAGCCATATTTGCTTTTAACAGGGATCTTCAGCTGCATGGAATGAGCAATGCTTAAATTTCAAAACCACAGTCAGGACCAGTGGGAAGATATTTGGGGTTGAGTAAGAGGCTTTTGGCCTCCCCCAAATCATTTCACTTAGGTGACCACCTACACTATCGGGAAATGTTCTGCAGACAAAGGAGAATATGACCCACATCTCTATCCATCTGTCTATTCAACAAACATCTGCTGAGTGTCCAATATGGACCAGAGGTATAGCTCTGGGGATTCAAAAGATGAGACCTCTCTACTTTATTTACAGTTTGAGTACAGGTATCATACTAAGCACTTTATTTGCCTTATCTGGCTCAGTTTTTTTATCCCCCATTGTACAGGTAGGGAAACTAGAGCTAATGGAAATTAAGTTAATGTCTGAAGCCCTGACGTTAGTAAGTAGCTGGGATTCAAACCTGACCCAATCTCCTACAGAGCCTGTGCCTCTGTGCCCTTCCTGGGTTCTCTCTCCATGGCTGCACAGCTGACCTGTGCTGGGGGAGTGACATGAACCCCAAATAAGAAAAAAGCACGTGAGACAGTTAGTACAATGCTTGGCAGTTGGTAAATGCTTTATCGTTTTAAAGCTAGACAGGACAAACCATCTAAAAAAAAAACGTTTTTGTTTGGAGCTCAATGACGCTTTGGTTTGCAATGTCAATATTAACATATCAATCGTGGAGAATTTTACTCTGAACTAATCATTTTATTAAAACTATCTGCAATTTTCCATGGATTAAAGAAGAAGAAAAAAGCTAGCCCTCACCATTTGGCTCAGTGGATAGAGAGTTGACCTGTGGACTGAAGGGTCCCCGGTTTGATTCCAATTAAGGGCACATACTTGGATTGCAGGCTTGATCCCCAGTAGGACATTCAGGAGGCAGCCAATCAATGATTCTCTCTCATCACTGATGTTCCTGTCTCTCCCTCTCCCTTCCTCTCTGAAATCAATTAAAATATATTTTTTAAAATAAGTAAAATAAAAAGTCTAAAGATTTTCTGGTTCCTACAGTCTGACCAAGCTATATTTTCTGTGCCAACGTGCCCAGTCATCCATTCAATTCTTTTTTGTCTCTCTATTTATTTACTTATCTGGAGACAGGCCCACATTCATTCCCCACTTACGCAGTACACAGTGAGGGGGTGGCGTTCAATAAAACCACGTTGACTGCCTGGTTAAGAACCATGAGAACGGAATGTTGAGCAACCATTCTTTTACTTGGAACAATGGGTTTGTTCACTTGAGTGTAATTAAAATGTGAAGACTTCCCTTGGGATTGCATTACCTCTGCTCAACTGACTACCCAGTCACTGAATGCAGTGTCAGAGGCAGAGAGCCTGGAGCACCCTATCCAGTGGAACTGTCCGTGGTGACGGAAACGTTCTGTGTCTTCTCCACCGAGCGCAGCAGCACTAGCACAGGTGGCTGTTGAGCATTTGAAATGGAGCTGTATGACCGAGACACTGGATTTCTAAGTTGATTTCATTTTCATGAATGTGAATAGCTACATGTAGCTGGTGGCCACCATATTAGACAACACAGTTCTAGAGGAATTGATGGCACAGTTCTAGAGGAAAGTTGATTTATGAGGATAGAGTGAGGGCTCAGTAACTTAACACTGTAGCTTCTTAACAGATCCTTAACGCTCAGAAGCACTACCACCGACAAGGCCTGAGCCATGTTGGAAAGAGACTAGTTTGCTATGATGTTCTTTCTCTCTCTCTCATCCCGGGTTCCCCTAGAGGTAGGACCCAGGTCACCATCAGGAACCAGAGAATGAGAGAAAGTCAAGGGCTTTTTGAACCTCTGAGCCATCTTTTTACAGGAAGAGGAAACTGGAGTTCAAAGATGAAGCCACCAGCCCCGGGTCACATAATGACATAACTACAGAAGTCTTCTGATACACAATCCAATCTCTTTCGGCTAAACTTGGCTAACATCTCTCAGTTCTTATCCCTAATAAACTATGAGCAGAAAAGGTTTCCAGGGTTTCAGAGACAATGAAAATGTATAAAAGATGCCTAGAGTAGGATGTAAGTACTACTGTTCCTTAACCTGTTTCACCCCCATAACTCTCCCCACTTCCCAGCTACCAGGCTATAATAGAGAACTTGGAATTTTTGGAAATTTCTTCAAAACTCAGAGGACTAAATCTGTAACAGGTAGAATTTGGGGCATATGAAGAAAACGAGGCCACTTGCCCTACACCGAGCCCCTCCACCCATTTCACATGGTGGCTGCCGCTACACCCAACCCAAAGCTAGCCAGGAGCATCACTGCACTTACCAAGGAAACAAAAGGCAGCAAGTCACTCATTGTTTTGAGACCCTCAAATGCTTACAGTACGTCTTATTCATTATAGCAGAGTGGCCTGTATCACTTTGAAAAGAAATACTCTACTGAGTGTGATGCAAACACTTTGCTATGGATTTTATAAAAAATATTATGGCATTTTAATCTCTAAAACACCCTCACTAGATAGCAATTATTCTTCCCAATGTATGTATCATAGATTATGAGGGTAAGTATCTTGCTCAAGAACATAAGGGAGAGCCCTAACTGGTTTGTCTCAGTGGATAGAGCAACAGCCTGCGGACTGAAGGGTCCCAGGTTTGATTCCGGTCAAGGGCATGTACCTTGGTTGTGGGCACATCCCCAGTAGGGGGTGTGCAGGAGGCAGCTGATTGATGTTTCTAACTCTCTATCCCTCTCCCTTCCTCTCTGTAAAAAATCAATCAAATATATTTTAAAAAGAACATAAGGGAGGAAGTAGGGAGTTGGGCTCTAAAGCCCAAGTACTTTCCTCCACCTCTTACCCCCTTTCTCACAGAATCAACTATACTCATTGAGGCTCCTCATTCCTCCCAACAGATGGGCTCTGGGTGGCTCTCTATGCAATAGTCATCTTGTCCTTTTTATTTTCTTTCCTAAATTACAGTTTCATCATGAACAAATAACAAAAAAATCCATTACCATTACTGAGAAAAATAATTGAGACTGTTTTGCTAAATCAAAATAACAGCAAAATAAATGCTAAGATCTACAGGGACAAAATAATTTGAAAGCACCCATCATCCAAATATACCCTGTTTCTGATACCTGTCAACAGTGGGTTAGACGTATGAGTCTACATATCTTCTTTCTAAAATTGCCATGTCTAAATATTTAAAGTACAGGAAAATTAATTTCTAAACTAAACAGAAAAGGAAGAGGGACTGGAGACAATGAATGTGTTATCCCAAACTCCCTCCATTCTTTGCACTACCTAAAGTAAAAACTCAATGTGCTATTTTTATCAGTCATAACTCTCTTCTGTTTGAGATGCCATATCTACAGTGATTAATGGCTAGAGTCTAGGATTTCTAATACTGTCTACCCTGATGGTAAATTGATATAGAGTCCTCAGCAAATTCCATTTGAACTCATGATTTTCCTGTAAATGTGCCCCAGGACAGCTGCCACACTCCTAAATTCTAGGCAAAATTTATGCTCATACTTTAATATTTGATTGTTGTGTAGGAGCTTAATGTAAAACTCCCAGAATGGCAATAAAACGATTACAGTTCTTTACTTCATTCCTGGCTGCTTAGTACTCTCAGCTTTACATTAGCAGCTTTTTGATAAATATTAATTTCAACTTTTTTCTAATAGCTGTGTTAATAAAAATACTAAGAATTATTGGAGAATAGGACTATGTGGCACAATTAGCTAATATCCATTCCTTCTATTTCTTGTCAATTATGTTGAAATAAATGACAGTAAACATGAGTTTGGGGATTGTAATCTGCTTTCTAGAGCCTGGTTCAAAAAGGATAAACTTAGTATAATCAACCCTTCTCACTCTGAAAGCCAAGAGCAGTGGCAGTGGACCGTGAAATGCAGACTGGAATTGGAAATAAGTTGGGGATGAGGAGTGCAAAAAGGCGGGGGTGGGGGAAAGAAGTGACAAAAAGAGAGGAGGCCCAGCCCTGTGGACTGGAGGTGGGAAAGGGGAGTGTGTGTTTGAAAAACTTCAGATGAGCAGCTGTTTGGTGATAAGGGGATCCTATCTACACTAATAAAAGAGAAACATGCAAATTGGTGTCACTCTGCTACGCCCACCAGCCAATCAGTGCGACTATGCAAATTAACCCAACAAAGATGGATGTTAATCTGCATATGCAGGCGTGGAGCAAAGACTGAAGGCTCTGGCCAGAGTGAAGACTGAAGACTGAACACTAAAGAGGCTTGGCTTCTCCGCTGCAGCCGGACCAAAGGCCTGGGTCCCAGGTGCCGAAGGAAAACTGGTGTCAGCAGCCAGGGGAAGGAAGGCCTATTGCGTGAATCTTCATGCAATGGGCTTCTAGTAATACATAAGAGTACCTCCACCTATTTTATTATGGCCACCAAGGATTACAAGCAATTGTTTATTGTCCAACTCTCAGCTCCTGAGCACATTCGAGTTGAGGTAGGAAACTTTTCTCCCAGAGGATAATCAAAGAGCACTCACTTAGCCCCCAAAAGCCATGAAAGATCAGAGCATGTGCTCAGTACACATCCTGGATCAAGAGCAGATTCACAGGTCATCTTTCCTTCCCAAGTATAAGACACAGAATCTCTCCTCCAAGTTTCTTCTTTTATTCTTGCAGAAGCTTTACCACAACCCCAAAATTCTTAGACACACTTCATATCAAGAAGTGTGGTCTATGTCCCCTCCCCTTGAATCTGAGTGGGCTGTGTGACTGCTGCAACCCAGGCAGGACAGTGGAAGCAAGGCTGTGTGACTTTCAAGGTTGGTAGCTTCCATCTCCTTTGCCAGAATACATCTGCATGGGGCCCTGAGCAACTCCTACAGTGTCTGATGACACTGTGGCCACCCAGGGTGTGGGAAAGCTGAGCCACATGGAGCCATCCTAGTCACCAGACATGTGAGTGGAAGAGTCCTCCAGCCCCAGCATTCAGTCTCTCCTGGCCTTCAAGTCTTCATAGCTGGGCCAGAACCAACCTGTCCCTCTGTCCCCGCACTTATTTCTTGACCTTAGCCTCCAGCATGAGCATAACAAGAAGGTTGTTCCCAGCTGCTACATTTTGAGGTAATCTGTTACACAGTAGTAGTCTCTGAAACAATCCTTTCACTCCATTCCCACCTCTGGTCTTTCTCTGTGGAAGCTCCAATCTCCTAGTGAATAGTTTCCACTTGTTTGTAGCCCAAAATGAAACTTTCTGCATAAGCAATGGCTGACAGAAGTTCAGAGGCTCCTCAGCACAGAATGTGACAATCGCCCTTCTTCTAGAAAATAAATAGTGGCTTTCCTTTTATCAACCAAATAATTTTGGAATTCTGCCTTCTCTTGAAAGTTTTCCCAGTTTAATCATAAGGAAGCTGATGGCCTGTCACCCATCTCCTCCACCACCACCACCATCAATAAGCACTACCATGTGTTCATTGATCAACTAGACAGCATAAAAGATATGAGAGAAATGTGAGTCATGATGCCTCCCTTAAAAGGAATTCTAATCTTTTTTGGAAGTCAGGGCTAGATCCCCCACCAGCATTAGAGAACAAAATAATAAAGAAAGGGAGATCCATTCCTTCCACATAATAAAAATATAGGAAAGCTATTTTTGTGTTTGCAAGGTATTTCTGCTCCATGCACATCCAAGACACCAGTGTAAAAAAAATATTATTTCTTCTATCTGAAATAAAAATATTCAATCACCTATTCATGTATTCAATAACCATGTATTAAGTTCTTTATATGTACCAGGCCCTATTCTAAGCTCCAGGGAATAAGAGAGACACCGTCTATGACCTTTCAAACTTACATTCTAGGGGGGATACACACAGCAAATGTGTAAACATTTACAAACTGCGACTTCTGCAGGAAAGGGGTATAAGGAGGATAACGCAGTATGAACAATAAGTAGGAGTGGGATGGCTGCTTTGGTTAGGGTGGTCAGGGAAGACCTGGAAAATAAGGGAGGTGGTGGTATTTGAAGTAGATCCTAAAGATAAGAAGCCAGCTGGGAGAAGATATAGGGAACGGGTTTCAGGTGATGAAACAGCAGTTACAAAAGCCCCCGGCAGCAAAAATCACTTCATGCTGCAGGAACAGAAAGATGTGGCCAGAGAACTGGCAGAGAAAGGAGGAGGGTGTAGAGCTGTGAGAGGAGCTAGTATGTGTCGTGATGCCAAGCTTGTAAGTGCTCTGAAAATTGTAAAATGCCTTTGTCTGGTCTCGTCATTCCTCTGAACCATAAGCTATCCAAGGGTAAAAGCAATCTAAATATCAACTATATCCTGTGCTAATAGTTTCATCACCATCATCATCATCATCACCATCATCATCATCATAGGGAAGTTGATAACGATTACATGCCTATTTTGGATAAATAGTTTGGAAATCATTGCTGTGCTCTTTCCTTGATTTTCAAGTAAAAACCATTCTTAGGACAGAAAGAAAAAGAAGCTGATAGTATCTGGCATTCAAAATAGGCCTCATGCAAGTCTTACTACTATACTGTCTTGAGAAAGAATTTTTAAATGCCTATATAACATTTTACAGATGTGAAGATGTGGACAGAAGAGAGTGGGCGAGCCAGAGTCTCATCCTCATCCCAGGGATGAGAGAAGGAAAAGAGGGGAAAGAGCAAAGCGGCCAGAAGTGTTTTAGGAGTGTTGTGTACATATGGGGGAGCCCGGGGAATGACAGATTCTGATCCTGCTCCTATTTAGGGCTCCAGAAAGAGTTGGCCTCTCAGGTTGCCCCATTTGGAGGCAGTTGGGCAGAGAGACTTTGGAATATAGCTTTTCTGAGCTCCTCTTGGTACCCAGTGGGAACCACTGTGGTAGGACTGGGGCTCAGGGATTTCAGCATTCCCTAAGGAACTGGGAATAAGAAAGTAGCTATGCCAACAGCCATTATGCCAGCCTGGTGAGAAATGAGATGGTGCCCTAGCAACGGCCGGATGTTGAGCATCCATCCAGGGACACCCAGCCTCTGTTCCTAAAATGGGAGAGGGATTCAGAGTGCCCATGGTACACCAGTGAGAACGAGATGATGCTCAGAGAGCCAGGAAGACGGCCAGAGCCTAGCCAATCCCAAAAGCCTCCAGGTTTTGTTATACCGGCTCAGATCTCAGCCAAGAATGCCAGCAGCCGCAAAGCAAGTGGGAGGACAGATGAAGCAGTGGACACCATGCCCAAGCCCAGTCCCTCCCCCACACACTCACACCTCGTGAGGGAGAGGAGCTTGGAAAAGCTGGGAACTCTGAGAGATCTGAAAGTCTGAGCACTTTTCCCTAGAGACAGAGCATTATCTAAAATCAGTACATTGGGCCCTAGCTGGTTTGGCTCAGTGGATAGAGCGTTGGCCTGGGGACTGAAGGGTCCCAGTCAGGGGCACATGCCCAGGTTGTGGGCTCGGTCCCCAGTGGGGGGCATGCAGGGGGCAGCCGATCAATGATTCTCTCTTATCATTAATGTTTCTATCTCTCTTTCTCTCTATCCCCCTTCCTCTCTGAAATCAATAAAAATATATATTTTTTAAAAAATCAGTACATTGGACTAAGACTTGAACATTTAATTAATTTTCCTTCTAAACAGCAAGCGTTTGGTCAGACGGAAGATCACATTAGTTAAAAATCAACATTTAGAGAAAAATCAACATTAAGGAGCCCTATGTTCTCTACCTATCCAGATGTAGGGAGGGTGGTGAAATTTATGACTCACCACAAGTGTTTTATGAATATCACCTCATTAAATCCTCAGGACAAGCATAAGGAATAGTCGTTACGTCTCTGCTCCCCATTTTACAAAGAGGAAAGTGAGTGTCAGGCTTTCACAACCTTCCAACCCTCACACAGATCCCAAGCCTCAGAGCCACCAAAGGCTGAGCGCTTGACCTCTGCAGGCATTCCCTCCCTGACCAGGCTTCCTAGGAATATGAAGACAATAATCATCAGGAGTCTGTGTTTGTTTATTTCACAGGGCACTTACCAGGGGAAAGGCACTGTTCTTACTGCTTTGCATGTGGGAACTCTTAAAATCTTCCCACCAATCATATAAGGTAAGTGCTACTATCATTCCTATTTGATATGTGAGAACACTGAGCTCAGGAAGCAAAACAATTTGCCTCAGGTCAGTTTTGGAGCTAATTTATAGAGAAACTGATATTAGCACCCAGGCTAGTGATCCCGAGAAATGAGCTGTTAACAACCACACTGGATGAAGAGGGGGGTCAGGCAACCTTGGAAAGTCTAACTTTTTCAAATCACAATAGCTTTAGGTTGTAATAAAGTCTTTAATGATGTAATGTTCATGGCTAATAAAAATATAATTTCCAGAAGTGTTTTCTTTTTCATTTACTGTGAAAAATCTACCTGAAAATACTTACAAAGTAGGTTATGATGTTTAAAAGATAAACGGGATAAAAGAGAAACTTAAGCAGAAAAAAAAGTTATTTAAGGACTATCCAGGACTTCCATATATATTTTTACCAGAGCTGTGTGAGATAACAAAAGAGGAAATGTCACATGAATGTTAGCTAATTTCATTATCATTAGCATCATCATTGTTGCAGATATTATATAAAACCAAGCCATCACAATATGGCAAAGTGATTCTTTTCTATAAAAGGAATTTTTTTTTTCCTATGGAGGTATTCATATCTATACCAAAAGCAAGAAATTTCATATTTTAATATTATTTCTGAGCATTTAAGTCCAATCCAAACAATTTAGTTCTGAAAGAAGAAAATGATAGTGTTAAAGATCAGCTCTAAATCACAGAACTAAAAACCAGGTCTAAATGAAAGAAAATGTGAGTGAAATTAACCTTAACATTAGAAATAAATTTTTCTCCCCCTTCAATAGTCTAAGAAATTACCTGGACATTTTTCACTTTCCAACATAAAAATCTCAACATAGACACAGAGTTTAATCCATTCCATTCACCCAACTTCCCAAGGAGGAACTCATTGACTATATGTAACAATGACCATGTTTATTGTCTGCCTACAGCTTCCCCAAGACCAATTATGTGAAAAGGGATTAATATTGCTCAGTGGCATGGCTCAGTGGTTGAGCATCAACCTATGAACCAGGAGGTCACAGTTCAATTCCCAGTCAGGGAATATGCCCAGTTGCTGGCTCGATCCTCAGTGTGAGGCGTGCGGGAGGCAGCCGATCAATGATTCTCTCTCATCACTGATCTTTCTCTCCATCTCTTTTCCTCTCTGACTTCATGAAACAGTAAAATTCTTAGAGTAACTATTTCTTTTGGGCTACTTTTATCCCAGGGAAAGAACTTGGGTTAAAGCTGGCTTGCTTTTGTTTTTCTTTTGTTTTCCTTGAAGTTTTCTCCATTCATGGCTAGATCACCCTGCACAATTGGTAAGACATTAACGCTATAATTAGTTATGTCTTCAAAATAACAGGAGCTCTAGCTGGTTTGGCTCAGTGGATAGAGTTTCGGCCTGCGGACCAAAGGGTCCCAGGTTCGATTCCAGTCAAGGGCACATGCCCAGGATTGCAAACTCAATACCCAGTAGGGGGCTGCAGGAGGCAGCCAATCAATGATTCTCTCTCATCATTGATGTTCCTAGCTCTCTCTTCCTCTCTGAAATCTATAAAAATATATTTTTAAAAAATAATAATAAAAAAAATAACAAGAGGAAGGTGAGCTCTCCATTATTCTCACCTTGCAAGTATAGAAACAAAGCAAAAAAGAAGTTAGAGGGAAAGACCGCGATGTAAGACTCTGACCCTTATCAATTATTTTGCTCCTATTAATCCACACTGCATCTCTTTTATAAGTAGACATGTTTGCACAGCCACTGAAAGAGCAATCCAGAAGAGATAGAAAATCAGTCAATACTTTTCGGGAAAGCCTTACTCCATCGGGATAAGTTTGAGTGTTCTTAAACATTTAAATGTAGTGCCTGTATTTCAACTCATCTGTTCTTTTTCCTTCATTTCAAGACCACTGTCCAGGGACAATGAGTGGTTTGTATTATTTCCAGGAAAATAGAAAATTTTCCCAAACTATCCAGGATATGTTTGTACCCAGTTCAAACCCTGCATGTTTTGCATATTGGCTTAGGTATTTACAGCAAAGGATTTTGTCACCTGGAATTCTGTTACTGGCCCTAGCAAAGCACAATAGTCATTATATCTCCAATGATGATTGTGAGGTGCTCCAATATCTTAAGGCACACACTGAATCATTAAAAAAAAACAAAAAACAAACAAAAAAAAACAGTTTTTATGTTAAATTCCTGTGAATGATTCCGGTTATTTAAAAATATGTAACCCACTCTATGATAACAGCTTGTTGTTTGTATATGCTTATCTGTTTGCCAAAGGCTATAGCATTTCATATAGCCCTTACAGCAAATCCTGAGGTAGGTTTATCAAATGCTTTTATGGATGAAGAAACTGAGGTAAACCTATAGATGGAGTCTTTGCTTAAGCCTTTGTGGCTATCACATCATGATACCAAAATTTAAACCCACTTCACTGTGTTTCCAAAACCATGCTTTTATTTATGTTTTATGTTTTTTATTGATTTTAGAGAGAGAGATGGGAGAGGGAGAGGGAGAGAGGGATCAAGAAAGGGAGAGAGAGAGAGAGAGAGAAAGAGAGAGAGAGAGAGAGAGAGAGAGAGAGAGAGAGAGAGAGAGAGAGAGAGAGAGAAACATTGATAGGTCCATGTGCCCTAACTGGGATCAAACCCACAAACTGGGTATAGGTATGTTCCCTGACTGGGAATCCAACCCATGACCCTTTGGTGTGAGCCACACTGGCCAGAGCCCAAAACCATGCTTTCAACTATGATATTATACAGCTTCAGGTATGAAATGCATGTATAATTTATCTAACCAATTGATTTAATAAAGGCAATCACCTCTTCCCCTGGCAGCTGAGCTCACAAGCACATAATTTTCATGCTGTCACCAGCTTTATTTACTCCTGGACATACCTCCCAACTGTATTCCTAATGACTGGTACAGCCTTATTTTATTACATCACTGATTCAAAAACCCTCAGGATTTTTAGACCACAATATACTATATTACGTGATTGGACCCACAGGCAGAATAAGTTCAAACATCAGATCTATTTTCATTTAAATCCATTTTTCTTCCAACTTTGAGGGGAAAGCATCATTGCATTCATATTGCTCTGAGTTTTATATTGGCCCGAAGGTACTGATATATACCAGAGCCTTTCATTTTCTGAAGATGAGCGTAATTACACAAGCAAGAAAGGGGAAACAAGGAAAGACTTGAGAGACAGGAAGACTACACAGAATCAGGCACACAGTGGTACACATTTGGTAAAAAGGACACAACACACATTTTATATTTTGCATAAAGCCTAATCAGTTCTCCTACCTGCCTAAAACCAGACTCCAAAGGAGCCAACAGCTTATTCTTATAAAACTCAGAAAGCCAAGGATATGAGAGAATTTAGAGATGGTTTAATTTTTTATAATTTGAAAAACAGCTGAGGAACTTCAACTGGGTACAAATACCAAAAGGCCTTATGTTGGATTGTTTCATCCATGTATTAGGTCCCAACATAACAAATGACCCTCATGCAACTACCCTTCAGAAGGCTGAAACACAACCAGCCCATTATAAGCATCTCCTAATTCACAGACAAATTCTAGATTTTTCTAGCTGTTTTATTGGAGGCAAGGTTTATTTTGTCATTCTTGTTTTACACAGTTCTAGAGAAAAATTGAACCTCAACCTTTGTTTTATAATTTACTTCACTGATTTCATGTACTTTTGTTTATTCTACCAAGTTTCTTGACAATTACAATATCTCCCCTTTGGAACTGAAAGAGAAGGGGTTGTGTCCACAGCACATTCCTCGCTGATGGCCCCTGCCGACCGCACCACTAAAAGCCACTTTAATCTCCTTAAAGAGACATTCCAAGCCGAAGCTTCAGCATACTGAGCAGCCCCTGGCTCTCTTCTCCACAGCAATTGTGTGTCATTTATAGCATATTGTTTATCAGTTGCTTTTATAATCCTTACGTAGTTCTTGTCTGTTAATCTGTCTCCCTAGATAAAGGATAGAAATAAGAGTCATAAAAACAAAATTTGATTTCATTGAGTGTTTTTATGGATCTGAACTTCCACACATTTGAAATAGATGTTGCCCATCCAGAGAAAAGGCCTCTTCAAAAAGAAAATGTATACACAAAGACAGACAACCATAGCCTGGGCTTATTATAAAATTCCTCCCTGGAATAATCTGGTACATATTTAAGTTAAAGGTCAGTGAAGGAATTGCTGAGAGAGAGAGAGAGAGAGAGAGAGAGAGAGAGAGAGAGAGAGAGAGAGAAGAAGAAGAAGAAGAAGAAGAAGAAGAAGAAGAAGAAGAAGAAGATCTCTAAGAACCCATTTCTGTTATTACAAACAAACCTGTAAAGCAGTCACTGGTCATTCAAAGCTCCAGGCAGCCAGTATCAACCAATCCTAACCATTTTAAAGCTCTGCTTTTGAGTATTATAAATACTGACAATCAGGAATAACCAAGCGGTGCTTCTTATGAGGAGCTACTTATAATCTAACTCCCAGTGCAGCCTGGCCTGCACCCTCTCACAATCTGGACCCCTCAGGGGATGTCATGCTGCGGGTATCAGGCCCAAACAGGTAGTCCGACATCCCCCAAGGGATGTGGTAGTGTGTGAAGCGGCAGGCAGCCAGGGAGGAGCCTGAGCCTGAGCCTGGGCCGAGCGCTGCTCCCTCTCAATCTGCCCCCCTGAGCTGCCCACTGCTGGGTGAGTGTCTGCGGGAGAGGCTCGCATAGCAGCATCTATGCTCACCAGCTCGGCATCTGGTGCCCATTGGTCAGCTGTGCGGCACTCCAGCTCTGGGAGCACACAGACCACCAGGGGAAGCTCCTGCATTAAGAGTCTGCCCCCTAGTGGCCAGTGCGCATCATAGCAACTAGTCGACCGGTCGTTTGGTTGTTCCGTCGCTTAGGGTTTTATATATAGACTAGAGGCCTGGTGCACGAAATTCGTGCACTAGAGGGGAGTGTCCCTCAGCCCAGCCTGCACCCTCTCTAATCTGGAATCCTTCTCACAATCAGGGAATACTGGCTCCCGTTCGTCTGCCTGCCTGCCTGCCTGATTGTCCCTAACTGCTTCTGCCTACCAGCCTGATCACCCCCTAACCACTCCCCTGCCAGCCCTGTCACCCCCAACTGCCTTCCCCTGCCGGCCATCTTGTGGTGGCCATCTTTGACCACATGGGGGTGGCCATCTTGTGTGGGTGTGTGATGGTCAATTTGCATATTACCTCTTTATTATATAGGATTACATTAAATTCAAGTCAGGAGTCAGTCCAGTGAAGGCCTGCACTCACCCGGCTGGAATCATAATATTCCCACACCTCAATGGACCCACCCAACACCAAGGTGCCTGAGTGCCTCTGGCTCACATGTTTCCCCTCCTTGGTTAAGATGCAAGAAGAAGGAAAAGGAAGTTTGGATCTTAGGATAGTCATTTGGTCTCAGGCAGACCCAAATCCAGCCAGTCTGCCTCAACTTCAAATCCTGTTCTCTGCACCACTGCACTCCTTGAAAGCAAAAACCAGACTTCTTAATTTTTTTATCTTGTTTTTAGTTCCCCCAACACAGCTCTAAGCCTAGACCTTAGTAAATACCAGTGGTGTGAGTTAATGCATTCTCCAAAGTAACACTCTTCTTTCACAGTGGAAAAATCAGATTTTTCCACTATATTTGCAAGATCTTTTTTAAGTCATTCAGTTCCAGTCTCGCATAATAACCTTGTACAATACTTAGTAAGGACATTTGATAGGAAGATACAGAGTCAAAAACAGTGGGCAACATGAGGAGAGGGGGCAAGCTTTGAAATATAAAAGAGAAAATAAAATTTTATTTACTTTATTTATTTATTTTGTTAATCTTCACCCAAGGATATTTTTCCATTGATTTTTAAAGAGAGTGGAAAGGAGGGGGAGAGACAGGGAAAGAGAAACATCAATGTGAGGGAGACACATCAGTCGGTTGCCTCCACAGGCGAAGATTGATTGAGTCTGCAACCAAGGTATGTGCCCTTGACCGGAATTGAACGCAGGACCCTTCAGTCCACAGGCCAATGCTCTATCCATGGAGCCAAACCAGGTGGGGCAAAGAAAAACATTTTAGAAAGCAGTTACCAAGAAAGAAATTATTTTTAATGGGTTCTTTTCAGTGGTTATTCCTTGCATATGTTACATTACAACTTAGTGATGAGATTACACAGCACTGAAATACTAATAGATATAGGGAAAGACAAACAAATGAGAAATTTCCTTATCTATGATACTTAAATGGATAGGATTTAAGGTGAATGCAAGAGGGGGAAATGTCCTACTGTCAGCATTTAATTACAGAAAATAAAAATAAATGTGAATATTAAAGATCAATACTTTCATATTTCATAGCAATGAATTCATAATTTGCTTTTCAGCACACTGCAAAGAGATAAGAACCTGAAAATTCAGAGACTTCTGATTACCTAGACACAACTTTATATTCCAGGAAGTGCAGAAACTCTAACATAGTCACTGTTTCCACATAAAGAAATTGACTTAGAATGTTCAGTGGATAGTTAAACCTTATATCAGACACCTTTAGCTTTTCAAATTCAGGAAAACAAGTGTGGTAAAGGTGAGAAAACAAGCTAGAAATCTTAAAGGACATGATTCCATAAAGAATTAAAAATGGGAGACTGTGCATTTGAAAGACACAGTAAGTTCAGAATGAGAAGCAGGCGATCATATGCTCTACCGTATTTATAAAGCACACAAAAAGGAGAATTTGTAAGAATGACTGACCAAAACAGAAATAAAATTACACTTTCAAAATGGAAATAATTAGCTAGTATGTGATCTGGAATATTAGAAAATGAACTCCAGCAGCAGCAACAATGATAGTAATAACAACAATACCACCTCTAATTTGTATAAATCATTGCAGCTCATCTCATGTTATAACAAGAAACTTGTAAGTTAATCAGGGAAATTTTATCAACTGATTTACTCAGAATAGAATATAAGAGTAAAACGCATAAGCCAGTGTTGTAGCTGTACCATAGAAAAATGAGTACTTGGAGGCACAACAAAAATGTCAGCATCCCTTAGATACAGAGTTTGTGGGACTATAGCTATCGTGGAGGGAAATTTGGTAATTCTTAACTAAATAACAAGTGCACAATCATTTTGAGGTAGCAAATGTACTTTTATGAATTTATCCTATAGATGTAGAGAAATGTATCAAATGGTATGTTCAAGATAGTACATGGAAAATTGTTTATAATAACCAAAAAACTATAAAGAAGACAAAAATAAATGGAAAGATATTCTGTGTTCATGGATTGGAAGGATCAACACAGTTAAAATGGCCATATTATTCAAAGGAAAGTAAAAGCAAAAATAAATTAGTGGGACTCTATCAAACTAAAACGCTTCTGCACAGCAAAAGAAACCATCAACAAAACACAAAGGCAACCAACTGAATGGGAGAAGATATTTTCAAACAACACCTCTGATAAGGAGTTACTATCCAAAATATATATTTTAAAAACTCATACATTTCAATAAACAAATAAATTCTTCAATTTAAAAATGGGCAGAGGACATTGAACAGACACTTCCCCCAAGTAAACATACAAATAGCCAATAGATATATGAAAAGATGCTCAACTTCACTAGCTATTAGGGAAATGCAAAATCAAAACTACAATGAGATGCCACCTCACACCTGTTAGGATGCTATTAGCAGCAAGAATAGTAGTAATAACAAATGTTCAAGAGATTGAGGAGAAAAAAGAACCCTCATTCACTGCTGGTGGGAATGTAAATTGGTACAGCCACTATAGAAAACAATATAGAGGTTCCTCAAAAATTAAGAATAGAGTTACCATATGACCCAGCAACCCCTCTTGGGTATCTACCTGAAAATTTTGAAAACATTTATTCATAAAGATATATGCGTCTCTATGTTCATTGCTGCATTTATTCATGGTGACCAAGACATGGAAACAATAAAAGTGTCCTTCCATGGATGACTGAATAAAGACGATATGGTACATATATAAAATGGAATACTACTCAGCCATAAGAAAACATGAAATACTGCCATTTGTGACAACGTGGATGGATTTTTGAATATCATGCTAAGTAAAACAAGTCAGACAGAAAGGTCAAGAACCATATGATTTCACTCAGATGTATAATATAAAACTACAAGCAACAAATGAACAAACAAGTGAAAACTCATTGACACAGACAAGAGAGGGAGAGGGGGATGGGGGTAGTAAAGGGTAAAGGGCATCATATATGGTGATGGAAGGAGATTTTACTTTGGGTGATGAACACACAATACAATAAAAAGATGATGTATTATAGAATTTTCCACTTAAAAACTATATAATTTTATTAGCCAATGTCACCTAATAAATTTTTAAAAGCTAGCTCATGGAGCGTTATTTATAAAAACCAAAAAGTATAATCACAAACAAGAATATGGTGAGATAATTTTTGGTGTATTTATACAAATGAATAACATGAAGACACAAAAGAGAAAGGAAAAATTATATATTAATATGTATAGTATTCACAATATTCATTAAGCAGGAAAAAATAAGGTACAGAAAGGTATATATCAAACTATTATTTATGTGAAAATAAAATCTATATATATAAAAGCCTAAGCAACCGAACAACCTGTCAACCAGTCACTATGATGCATACTGACCACCAGAATACAGACACTCAATGCACAGGATTAGGCTCCCTCCTGTCTGGATTGGGCCTGTGGGGTTCGGGCTGAAATAAGCTATCTGACATCCCCTGAGGGGTCCCGGATTGCGAGAGGGTGCAGGCCAGGCCCAAGGACCCCACCGGTGCACGAATCCATGCACTGGGCCTCTAGTTAAATATAATCTTATGCATATACAGTCTTTCACTCTTACTTTTCCTCAGAGAGATATAATATCTCTGAAAGAGTACAAAAAGAAACTAGTCATGTCTTTCAACTCTGAGGAAAGAAACTCACTTAAGTTAAAAAGGAAATTTTTCAGTCTAAAGCCTTTTGTAGCTTTTGAATTTTGTCCATGTGAATATATTATTCTCTGATAGAAAATAACATAATTAAAGTTACAAAAAATGTTTTAAAGATAGGCAGTATACAGTCTAAGTTACAAACAATTGTAAATCAAACTGACACCCTGTGTATTTCTGCTTCCAGCTATTACAGAATAACTGATAACAGATTAGCCCTCTAATAGAAAACACTTCTAAAATTGGATAAAATGCATGAGAAAACTGTTGGCAGTCCAGGATTGCTATCCCTGAGAAAAGGCAACTCACAAGGTAAACCCCATGATTGTCCACCTCTCTGATTAAGGATCTTTTCCAGAATATGATTCCAAGAGCTGGAATCAAGCAGAGCATGGCAGTCATGTTGAGCTGAGGGGGTAGAGATCAGGTTTTAGGGCAAGGGAAGTGGCTTGTATCTATAAGGCAGGACCCTAAAAGGGAAGATTCCCAAAAGTCTAAGTGGGAGTTCTCCATAAGTCTGTGACTGTGATCTGGGCCATATCTTTGTACAACAAGATCATCTGAGGCTACCAGATGGCAAATGTTATGGGGTTGAAAAAATCAGCAATTTTTCTATCTCACTCTCCTTTTTACCCAAAATTTCTCTGATTTTTTTGCCCAAGTACCCACTGCTAGTATAAGAGCAATGATAAAATATAGACTAAGTAGAGTAGTTTGAAAAAAAGAGAGGGTGATCAGCTCTGCAGTAGGAGATCAGGCAAGATTTTGCAAAGGAGAAGGCCTTTGATCATTTCTTGAGGGACGATGAGGTATATGCTGGTAGTCAAGTAGTGCTGGAGAAAGATAGTGCTGGACATTACTGAAGTTCAGGCCTTAAGAGAACAGGCACTATCATTAACAAATACTTCATTAACATCTCTAGCAACCACCTCAGACACAGGAAGTTACTGCATTCTACAAGTAAAGGCCTGTCCTAAAGTAAGTCCTAGGACCCTAACAAAGTTTAAAATAAAGCCTATCCTCAAAGAAGCAGCCTCTCTTGGACATTAAATTCTGCCAAGTTGAAAAAATTTAAAGTACCCGGAGATTTTGCACTAATAAAGCATAAAACCATGTTAAAAGTAATCAACCAATAATTCAACAGAACCCTATATAATAAAAGCCTAATATGCTAAGTGTCCAGTCAACTGGTCGGCTGTTTAACCAATCAAAGTGTAATATGCTAATGCTATGCTAAGGCTGCTCAACTGCTCGCTGTGACATGCACTGGCCACCAGGGTGCAGATGCTCTGACTGGTAGGTTAGCTTGCTGCTGGGGTCCGGCTGATCAGCACTGAGTGAGACAGGCCAGACATGCCCTGGAGCTTCCCACAGTCCCTCCCAGCTGGCCAACCTCCCACATCTCTCCCCGGCCCCAATAGTGCACTGGTAGGCTCCCTTGGCCTGGCCTGCACCCTCTCGCAATCCGGGCCCCCTCAGGGGATGTCGGAGAGCCAGTTTTGGCCCCATCCCACAGGCCAGGCCAAGGGACTCCACTGGTGCATGAATTCGTGCACTGGGCCTCTAGTGCAAAAATATAAGCAACATTCTTCAGGAGAAGATAACAGAATCCAGAGACTTTACAACATAATATTCAAAATTTCCAGTAGTTAATAAAAAATCACTAGACAAACAAATAAATAGGCAAATGTGATATATAGGCAAGCAACAAACTGTGTATAGATGGTATATGCCTCAACGTAATGAAGGCCACATGAGACAAGCCCACAACTAACATTATATTCAATAATAAAACACTGAAAGCTCTTTCTCTAAAATCAGGAACAAGACAAGGATGTCCACTCTTGCCAGTTTTATTCAAAATAATACTGAAAGTCCTAACCAGAAAAATTTGGGGGGGGGGGGGGGAGTCATCCAAATCAGAAAGGAAAATGTAAAATTGTCTCTACTTACAGAAACAGTATCTTATATAATAAAGAGGTAATATGCAAATTGACCATCACACCCTCACAAAAGATGGCCGCCCCCATGTGAGCACAAGATGGCCACCCCCATGTGGTCAAAAGATGGCTGCCACAAGATGGCCAGCAGGGGAGGGCAGTTGGGGTGACTGGACCAGCAGGGGAGGCCAGTTGGGGGCAACTGGGCCAGCTGGGGAGGGCAATTGGGGGCTACCAGGCCAGCAGGGGAGGGCAGTTGGGAGTGACCAAGCCTGCAGGGGAGGAAGGGCAGTTGGGGGGGACCAGGCCTGCAGGGGATGGCAGTTAGGGGCTACCAGGCTAGCAGGGGAGGGTAGTGACGGGCGACCAGGCCAGCAGGAGAGGGCAGTTGGGGGTGATCAGGCCAGCAGGGGAGCAATTAGTCATTGATCAGGCTGGCAGGAGAGTGGTTAGGGGGTGATCAGGCTGGTAGGCAGAAGCAGTTAGGGGCAATCAGGCAGGCAGGCAGACGAGCGGTTGGGAGCCAGCCGTCCCAGATTGTGAGAGGGATGTCTGACTGCTGGTTTAGGCCCAATCCTACATGGGGCCTAAACCGGCAATCAGATATCCCCAAAGGGGTCCCAGATTGGAGAGGGTGCAGACTGGGCTGAGGGACACCCCCCCCCACACCCACCCAAGTGCACAAATTTCGTGCACTGGGCCTCTAGTATTATATATAGGAAACCTGGAAGATTCTACCACAAAACTTGTAGACCTAATAAGCAATTTCAATAAAATTTCAGGATACAAAATTAATATACAAGAATCAGCTTCGTTCCTATACACTATCAAAAAGAGAAATTAACGCCTGGCCATGGTGGCCCAGTAGTTGAGCATCAACCTATGAACCAGGAGGTCACAGTTCCATTCCCAGGCAGGGTATATGCCCAGGTTGGGGGCTTGATCCCTGATCATACAAGAGACAGCCAATCAATGATTCTCTCTCATAATTGATGTTTCTATCTCTCTCTCCCTCCCCCTCCCTCTCTAAAATCAATAAAAAATATTTTTTTAAAGAATACTTAAGAATAAAGTTAGCCAAGGAGGTGAAAGATCTATACACTGAAAACTATAAGACACTGATGAAAGAAATTGAAGAAGACACAAATAAATGGAAAGATATTCTGTGCTCATGGATTTGAAGAATTATCATTGTCAAAATGTCTATACTGTCCAAAGCAATAAACAGATTAAATGCAATCCCTATCAAAATTTCAATGATAAAATTGGTATGGGACCATAAAAGCACCTGAATATCCACAGCAATCCTGAGAAAGAAGAACAAAGGTGGAGGCATCTCACTTCCTTATTTCAAACTATATTACAAAGCTATTGTATTCAAAACAGTATGATACTCACATATAAAAACAGACACATAGACCAGTGGAATAGAATCAAGAACCCAGAAATAAACCCATACATGTGTGGTCAGTTAATTTTCAATAAAGGAGCCAAAAATAGACAATGAGAAAAGAATAGTCTCTTCAATAAATGGTGTTAAGAAAACTGGACGAGCCTGGTTGGCAGTGGTTTCAGTTGGTTTTCTCTGCTGTCACTCACCAACTTGCTCTACTTTATACCCAAAATTTCTCTGATTTTTTTCCTGAGAACCCACTGGTAGTATAAGAGCAATGATAAAATATAGACTAAGTAGAGTACAGTGGGGCCTTGACTTACGAGGTTAATTCGTTCCGAGGCTGAGCTCCTTAAGGGGCTCGTTAACTCAAATTACTCTGTCAACTCAATGCAAAAAATCGGTCGAGAGACAGCTGGAATCTCAAAAAACTCGTTAGTTGGGACACTCGTAAGTCAAGGCCCCACTGTAGTTTTAAAAAAAGGAAAGGGTGATCAGCTCTGCAGTAGGAGATCAGGCCAGGTTTTGCAAAGGAGAAGACCTTTGACCATTTCTTGAGGGACAAGCAGTAATTTTCCAGATGAGTGAGGTATGTGGGAGAGAGCACTTTGGCAGAAGGAATACCCTGTACAAAGGCACTGAGGCATGAAGCAGCAGACTGTTTGGCAAACGGCCAGCAGCCGGAATGATGTAGGAGAGTGATAAGGGAGGTAAGCAAAGTCCCCCATGGAGAGCCTGCTCCTGCTGAGCCATGCTGAGGAATTGGACTACCTCCCTTCAGCTGATGGTTACTAATGCCTTGAGGTCATGGCTCTTTAAAATCTAGTCAAAAGTATGAACCCTCTTCTTAGGAAAAAGATAACTGAAAGCACATTCACCAAAATAGTGTATACAGTGTCCATCAACACTCCAAAGTCCAGAAATTGCTTGGATTTCAGGTTAACATCTGCTATAGTCAACATGCCCATTTTTAGTTTTTAAAAAAATGGCCAGAAGTATACACAATAAGCAGAGGAGCAATCTGATCCAATTTGTGTTTTAGAACAATAGCCAATTCTGTTGGGAACAGATCAGAAACAGGTGAGGCCAATGGCAGAATGAGCAATTAAGACACCATGACAACCATCTGGTCAGGAGATGATAAAAGAAATTTCCAAAACTTTTTTTAAAAAGATAAAAGTGATTCAAGCTCTCTGATATTTAAATGTACTGTAATAGTTAATGTGATGCTTATTTTTAAAAAAGGTCGAAAAATCAATTAAAAAGATAAAAAATCTAGATATAAAATTTTGTGTTATGTTTCTTCAAGTTAAAACTCAAAAGGGAAAGGACATTTATTCAATAAATTGTCAGAACAAGTGAAAAACTATTTGGGGAAAAATATAAAGTTAAATTCTCACATTCCTATATAACAAAATTAATTCCAAATGGATTAAGATTTAAATGTAAAATAAGAAACCATGAAAGTACTGGAAGAAAATGTAGGAAAAGTGTGTGTAATCTTGGAATGGGAATTCCTTTCTAAATACAACACCAAAAACAGAAATGTTAAAAGGAAAGCATGTAAAGACTCAACCACATGCACAAAAAATTCTCATGTAAAAATATTCCAAAGGAAAAAAGTCAAAAGGTGGTTAAGAAACTGGGGAAAATATTTACATTAGAAACTCCATGGACAAGTAGAATACTATCTGTACTATTTAAAGAATTTCAATAAAATTAATTGGAAAATCATCATCCCAAAAGAAAAATAAGCAAGGAATTAACAGTCAATTTACAAAGGAAAAATGTCAAGCCTGCTAGTATTTGAAGAAGTACAAATAAACCTCAGTGTGATACCATTTCCCCCATATCAGATTGGCAACATTATTTTAAAACAATACTAGTTAAGAGATGGGAAAGCATCCTCTCTTATGTACTGCTGTAGGAAAATAAATTAAAGGGAAAAAACTTTCTGGAGGGCAATTAGACAAAAGAATTATATATTTATAAAGATACTAGAGGCCCAATGCACGAAAATACATGCAAGAGTTGGCCTTCCTTCCCCCGGCTGCCATCACCTGCTTCCCTCTGGCACCCAGGACCTGGGCTGCTTCCCTCCTCCAGCCGCCCGCAGGCACCTGGGACCGGGTTGGCTTCCCTCCAGCCCCGGCTTTGTCAGGAAGGACATCTGGAATGACGTCCAGAAGATGTCTGGTCTAATTAGCATATTACCCTTTTATTATTATAGATATACTCTTTAGTCTACCATCTTTCTTTCTAGAAGTGTATCCTGGAAATAACGCCTATTTTGCTACAATTAAATACATAACAATTTTTATTGTAGGAAAAATTTTAATTTAATTGGATAAGTGAATACTATCTAACAAATTACCTACATATAAAAATTATGCTATAGAATAGTTAGAGCAGCGGTTCTCAACCTATGGGTCATGACCCCCTATGGGGGTCGAACGACCCTTTCACAGGGGTTGCCTAAGACCATCGGAAAACACATATATAATTACATATTGTTTTTGTGATTAATCACTATGCTTTAATGATGTTCAATTTGTAACAATGAAAATACATTCTACATATCAGATATTTACATTCTGATTCATAACAGTAGCAAAATTACAGTTATGAAGGAGCAATGAAAATAATTTTATGGTTGGGGGTCACCACAACATGAGGAACTGTATTAAAGGGTTGCAGCATTAGGAAGGTTCAGAACCACTGAGTTAGAGGCATGAATAGATGTTGGTAACATCTTGTTAAATGGAACAAACAGAAACAGGTTATAAAACCATATTATCCTATACTATCCTGGTCCAACCCTGTTAGCATGCCATGGTATCATTTGTAAGTAAGAGAATACAGATTCATTGAGATATTAATTTAAAACAGTGATTTTCAACCGGTGTGCCACAGCTGCCACAAGAGGGATACTGATGTGCCACAAGAAATTTTAAAACGTGCAATACCTAACTATTTAGTCAGGGGCACTTACTTATTTTCTCTTAGATTATCAGATAAAAAAGTAACAATAGTCAGCGCAGCAATAACCATCTGCTATGAATGAATCAAAATTATACGTTTTTGCCCTAGCTGGTTTGGCTCAGTGGATAGAGCATTGGCCTGCAGACTGAAGGGTTCTGGATTCCATTCTGGTCAAGGGCACATGCCCAGGTTGGGGGATCCATCGGCTGCAGTAGGCAGCCGATCAATGATTCTCTCTCATCATTGATGTTTCTATCTCTCTCTCTCCCTTCTCTTTTCCTCTCTGAAACCAATAAAGATATATATATAATTTTGTATATATACACACACACAAAATTATACCATTTTTTGTCAGATTGGCAAAAAATAACGCATTTTTATTTTTGGTGTGCCGCAGAATTTAGTAATTAGTTTATGTATGTCATGAGATAAAAAAAAGTTGACAATTACTAATTTAAAGTACAACTGAGCTGATTCCACACATGACAGCCATAGCAGCAGCAGTAGAAATAACAATAGAAACAATACATGACACAAAGCAAATGGCAGGCTGACTCACAGTTAACATGTCAGTAATAGAATTCGGTGGGGAGTCAGATTTCTATATCCACTTTGTTGGTGTGATACCTCTGGTGTAGCATGATGGACCTTATTATGTCTACTCTCTCTCTTCATCCTATCCCCTCTCTTTGGCAAATTTTGGCCCAGAAATTAGAGGGAAGAACACAAGAAAACTACATGCATATGGACATGGGAACTATGAAGGGAAGGAAAAGGGGTTTGGGGATGCTGCTGCCTCCCCTGGGTGCCTCAGCAAGTCCTCAGCAAGGAGTGGCACAGATTGACCTGAGCTGGAAAACTCTGCCCCAGATTGGTGGGCTGACAGCTATGTGGTGATGGCCCTGGTACAACTTAGCACAGGAGTGGTTACAGGCCATGCTGTGACCTCCTGCTCACTAACATGTGCTGATTTCTAAGTATCCCAGTTTGTATGGAGCAGGGCAGGCGGCATGTTTACATTCACTTCTGATAAAATGCTTTTATTTCAAAAGGGCCGTACAGGGCCCCTGAAAATCGACAAATACCATACAGATCAGTTTACCAAGCAATAAAACCATAGGTCAGCGGTTCTCAACCTGTGGGTTGCGATCCCTTTGGCAGTTGAACAACCCTTTCACAGGGGTCACCTAAGACCATCCTGCATATCAGATATTTACATTATGATTCATAACAGTAGCAACATTACAGTTATGAAGTAGCAACGAAAATAATTTTATGGTTGGGTCACAGCATGAGGAACTGTATTTAAAGGGCCAGAAGGTTGAGAACCACTGCCATAGGTACTTTATAATAGCCTCTCTATCAACCTGTATTTCATTTTGAGATGTCAGCAGGGTCATTACAACCACTAATATCCTATCTAATAAAAAGGGAATATGCAAATTGATCATCACACTATCACAAAGATGGCAGCACCCACAGTGGAGGCGGGGTTTCCGTAACACAAGATGGCTGCACCCACAGCAGAGGCCGAGTTCCCATAATAAGCCTTAACAAGAAATCAGTAGGGACCTGAGGCTGCGTGGCGCTGGGCCAGGCCAGGGGATCTCAGGCCATGCCCCCCTCACCTCCTATGCCAGGCCAGGGCTTGACGGGGAACCTGAGGCTGCGCCCCCCCCCCACCCCCACCCTGGCACTGAGTCAGGGGACCTGAGGCTGTGAACCCCTGCCAGCAAGGCTTGACAAGGGTGGGGCCAGCCGGGTCTGGATCTCACCCAATGGGTGTAGGGCCGTCTGGGGCTGGATCTCGCACAATTTTGAGGCACTGTGGGTGAGCAGGGATTTGACTCTGGGTCCTGCAGCGTGCCCCAGACTCTGACAGGAGGAAGATTTTCATATACATTTTACTAATGTTTTTTCATCTTTGACACTTCTATTATAGAGAATTGGCAAATAGCAATATTAAAATATTTCCTCTAATTAACCCCCTTTTAATGTGTATGAATTTCATGCACCAGGCCACTCGTTTAAGCATAACTTGCAATGGATAAAGCCTATTTCTACTTAGTTCTCATTTGCAGACTTATCTTTATAATTGCTAATTCCTTGGCTTCTGATTCCCTCCTTCCAAAACTACAGACACAGGTTCATCAGAAGACCTTGCTCCCTGCTGAAACAATTGAATATGAAGTGGAAAAAAGAAATGGCTTTTAAAATGGGGGTGAGGAGAGAGAGAAAACAAACACCC
Organism: Myotis myotis; assembly: GCF_014108235.1. NCBI lineage: Eukaryota > Metazoa > Chordata > Mammalia > Chiroptera > Vespertilionidae > Myotis > Myotis myotis. Next base: position 31,192,176 of record NW_023416357.1, read on the forward strand.
ACACAAGTGAGTATGTGTTTAACAAGGATAGTTATCTCAAAGGTCACAGATTGACAGAGGAAATATGCTATTTACCAATGGCAGGAAGGAGAAAATCCCAAAGACACATAAAACTCACTCTAAATATTTGCCATTCTGTTTTATTTAAGACCAGGGTACATTAGCAGGGGAGAGCTGAGTACATACTGCGGACACCAAGCTGCAGGTCCGGTTCCCTTACTCAGCAGCGAGAAGTTGCTCTCACAGTTCCTGACTGATTTCAGCATAAATACTCTTTTATCTTTGGGGATAACTTCAGAGGATTTCTATTTTACTGTCAATAGTTCTTTAGGGATATAATTTTTAAATGTATCTTGTTATATTTATTTATAGTATATTCCAGCTCAATTACTTTGATTGATTTAGCTCATAATTTTGCTTATGACCATTTCTTTGGAATCTCATAAAATTTGCTGGGATTTATTTTGTTGACATTCACAATCATTCCAAAAAGTATAAAGTAACAAATGATGTTTTGTTAAGAGAAAATGAAGTTATTAGTCATTTGTGAAAATTTGAATTGATCAAAAAAGTTGCCTTCCCCATAAATTAAATTATATGTGACTTTCTTTATATTTGGAAATTCTAAGATTGATTATTTAAAAACAAAACCATGTATTTACCAGAATAACTCTGAACAAAACCATGGTGTTATAAGACCTGGCAGTATTTCTTAAAACAGAGTGTTATTAGTTCATAAATCTAATGCAGGCACACCGATGTCTGCCCCACACATAACATAAAGCATTTTGCTTCAGAAAAACCTTCAGTCATATTTTGAACATAAACACTACTTGATAATCACAACAGGAGGAGGTTTAGGCTGTGCGAAGGGTTTTCCATGTCTCATACATCCAGCAGACAAAGATGTACACTTTCATTCTGAAGACGCTCATTCGGTTTCCCCCACATCTCATCAACAAACCTACGCTTCACTCCTGAAATTCCTTTTCTGACTTACCTTCTGCAAAAAATCTGGAACAGGAGAGTTCTGCAGTGGAGCCAGCATGAGAATGTGGCCAAGGGAAATGAAATCTCAATTCCTTCCAATGATACAAATCTCTGATATTCGATAGCAGGAAAAGGAGGGGAACTAACACCCACCTAATCTCAGTGCTTTCATAGAAGATTTTTAAAAATATAAATGAAGAGATATTTGGGGTTTTTTTCCTTTTAAATGTGTTTTTATTGATTTGAAAGAAAGAAAGAGAGAGAGAGAAACATCGCTAGGCTGCCTCCTGCACACACCCTGACCAGGGATTGAACCAGCAACCTTTCGGTGCATAGGACGGTACTCAGCCAACTGAGCCACATCAGCCAGGGCTTATAGCAGATATTTTAATAAAAACAATTCAAGCTCCTGACTCAACAGAGGAAAGTATTGCATAATGTTTAGTTTCTTATGCCTCCAAAATGTACCTGATATTTATTTATGATCCAGATATATTAAGCCTGAAACAGAAAAGTGCCTAAAAATTTTTAAAGCCTACATAAAACTGCCTGAATAACTATTAGCCAATAACTTGGAAGAGGAGAACCAAGATGGCGGCCTAGGTTAATGCCGGAGTTTGCTGCCTTGAACAACTACTTCAAAAGTGAAACCAAAAAACGGAATGGACATCACCCAGAACCACAGGAACGCTGGCTGAGTGGAAGTCCTACAACTAGGAGGAAAGAGAAACGCATACGGACACTCAGAGGAGGTGCAGTGCTGAAGTCATTCTGAGGTTCGGAGTGCGTGGAGCGGGCTGGCGGCGGAGGGCGCGGTTGGCGTTTTCAATCGGGAGGGAGTCCCAGACTCTGAGCTCCAGATCCGGGCGAGTCTTTAGGGACCCAGACTCAAACGGGAGAAGCGGGACTGTCTGGCTTCGGTCAGAGCGAGTGCAGCTTTCTCTCCGAGCTTTGCAGCAGGTGCTGGGACTCAGAGAGGCAGAGCCCCTGGGGACAGGACTGAGAGCCGCCATAACTGCTCTCTCCGGCCCACCCTGTTGATCCTGTGCGACCCGCCCTGCCCAAGCCCTGCACAGAGGCATTTGCCGGATAGCCTCAGGCAAACGCCAGATTAGCACCTCCCTAGAGGACAGAAGTTCTCTCACTGCAGACACAGCTGATTCTCATAGCCACTTGGCCTGGAGGTCAAACCCTCCCTGGTATTAGCTACAACAATCAAGGTTTAACTATAAGACCACTAGGGGGTGCACCAAGGAAGCATAACAAAATGCGGAGACAAAGAAACAGGACAAAATTGTCAATGGAAGATATAGAGTTCAGAACCACACTTTTAAGGTCTCTCAAGAACTGTTTAGAAGCCGCCGATAAACTTAATGAGATCTACAAGAAAACTAATGAGACCCTCGATCTTATATTGGGGGACCAACTAGAAATTAAGCATACACGGTCTGAAATAACGAATATTATACAGACTCCCGACAGCAGACCAGAGGAGCGCAAGAATCAAGTCAATGATTTGAAATGCGAGGAAGCAAAAAACACCCAACCGGAAAAGCAAAATGAAAAAAGAATCCAAAAATGCGAGGATAGTGTAAGGAGCCTCTGGGACAGCTTCAAGCGTACCAACATCAGAATTATAGGGGTCCCAGAAGATGAGAGACAGCAAGATATTGAAAACCTATTTGAAGAAATAATGACAGAAAATTTCCCTCACCTGGTGAAAGAAATGGACTTACAGGTCCAAGAAGCACGGAGAACCCCAAACAAAAGGAATCCAAAGAGGACCACACCAAGACACATCATAATTAAAATGCCAAGAGCAAAAGATAAAGAGAGAATCTTAAAAACAGCAAGAGAAAGAAACTCAGTTACCTACAAGGGAATACCCATACGACTGTCAGCTGATTTCTCAACAGAAACTTTGCAGGCCAGAAGGGAGTGGCAAGAAATATTCAAAGTGATGAATACCAAGAACCTGCAACCAAGATTACTTTATCCAGCAAAGCTATCATTCAGAATTGAAGGTCAGAAAAAGAGCTTCACAGATAAGGAAAAGCTAAAGGAGTCCATCACCACCAAACCAGCATTATATGAAATGCTGAAAGGTATCCTTTAAGAAGAGGAAGAGGAAGAAAAAGGTAAAGATACAAATTATGAACAACAAATATGCATCTATCAACAAGTGAATCTAAGAATCAAGTGAATAAATAATCTGATGAACAGAATGAACTGGTGATTATAATAGAATCAGGGACATAGAAAGGGAATGGACTGACTATTCTTGGGGGGGAAAGGGGTGTGGGAGATGCGGGAAGAGACTGGACAAAAGTCGTGCACCTATGGATGAGGACAGTGGGTGGGGAGTGAGGGCGGAGGGTGGGGCTGGAACTGGGAGGAGGGGAGTTATGGGGGGGAAAAAAGAGGAACAAATGTAATAATCTGAACAATAAAGATTTAATTTAAAAAAAATAAAATAAAATAAGAAGAAAAAACCAATGAATACATAAATCAGTAGAACAATAAATCAATGTTTCTTCAAAAAATAAAAAAATAAAAAAAATAATAATAACTTGGAAGAAAATATTTTATTTGTTTTCCCCACCCCACCTCCACACAGTGGAGCATGAAAACATGTTTTTAAAGAGTTTAATACAGAAATCATTAATTTCATTGTTAAAATTTCCCTAAAATTCATTTTTAAAGATCACCTGGAAAAATCTTAGGAGATTTTGTAAAATGTACAAATTCAATAAGGCAGCCCTAGCTGGTTTGCTCAGTGGATAGAGCATCAGCCTGAGAACTGGAGGGTTCTGGGTTCGATTTCAGTCAAAGGCACGTGCTCGGATTGCGGGCTCGATTCCCAGTAGGGCGCATGCAGAAGGCAGCCGATCAATGATTCTCTCTCATCACTAATGTTTCTCTCTCTCTCCCCCTCTCCCTTTTTCTCTGAAATCAATAAAAATATTTTTTAAAAAATTCAATAAGGCAGAATTAATAAGACAGGTTGCTCATCTCGACTGTCAATTTATGTTGTTATGAAGTAGGTAATCTAACTTCCATAATAACAATAGATAATGATAATACTTTTTCTTTCAGACTGCCTGTATAATATTGTATTTCTTCACTGAATATTTCTTCAACATGTTAATTATTGTGAAGTACTCTGTATATGTTTAAATATGACAAATGTTAAAATTAAAGAAAGGTTAAGATGTTCTGGCTTCAAAAAAAAAAGAGGCAGAGTTAAGTGCAAAGACATATGAGATGTCAAGAGAAAAGGCTTCAGAGGGTGTTTAGAAAGAAGCAAATCCCCCAGGAATGAAACTAAAAATTAAGAAACCATTATTCTCCCTGTTCAGAACAAACTAAATTCCTGTTTAGCTGGAATTAATCACCAGTTCACATGACTTTCTATTTATTAAGTCACCTTTTGTGAAAAAGGCGACAAATAATATATATACAAGCTGGTTTAGAGACTTATTTTTAAAAAACAACTATTAGAATTTGATCAGTGGAGATTCAGTCTCATGCACATCAAAAGGATTCTAAAGTTGCGATCCATGTTCCTATGATAATGTCAGTATTAAGTGCATTTTATCATTTTCTAATTATTTGAAAAGTGTTTTGCCCCAACTTGATATAAATTCTAACCCCATGTCAATCACCATATATAATTATTTAATTAACCTATCTCCAGCCTATTTTGGACAAATTGAATTCACAACAAATGAAGAATGAGGGTTATTTAGTTCACTTGGAGGAAAAGAGGACAAGAAGACTGAGTGAGCCATTTAAAAATAGAACTTTAATGTGGGGGGGAGGGGGAATGGGGAACATCAGTGAATAATAAAAAATACAACTGTAATATGCATTTTTTTGTAGAACAATTAAATGAGAACACAACATTAGGGACTGAAAAGCCTATATCTATAATTTATCTTATATCAGCATAAATTTGGGAAAATCACAACCTCAATTTTACCAAATGTAAATTAGGAGAACTATTATGTTTTCTATATCTCTAACAATTCAAAATTATGATGTAAATACATGTTTATTGACCTGGTCAAATTGAACTGAGTAAAGATAATTGGCCATAAAGGGTGATATATATCTTTACCTGGAGGAAATAAGACTGGCCATTGATTTGACTACAAATATATAAAAGCTCTTATGTTCTTATATGGATTTATTGGAATGAGATGCTCACCTTCTAATCACCCTGAAGTTTCTGTGAGATTACCATTACTATCTCCTACCTATAAATGAAAAAGTAACAGCAAAAATCATAAAAACAAGTTGCCCAACATAGAAGATGAGTTTAAAAATGGGGATCAAAGTATTGAAGATAGTGCTTTGCATTTAGTAAGCATGTAATGCATGTTTGTAAAATAAATGAATGACCTGACACTCCACAGTCCAGTAGATCACCAAGCTCTCCAAACACCCTGAGGTGGACAAGCTTCATAATTCTGCTACAGCCTTTGACCATCTCTTATTGGTCTTTTTGCTACCTCTAGGACAACCCAAGTTTGCCCCAAGTAAGTTCACAATATAATAATAGGAGAGACTTAAGTTCTATACTTAATCATCCCAGCTCTCCCCAAAATTATCAGCTTTAGGGAAATCATAATAGATGTCTTTATTTCCCCACCCACAGAAGGATTAAAGGATGAATTTGAGCAACAGTCTGTTGATATTAAGGATATTGGATCCATCCTATTCTTCCCAATGAGAAGAGATTTGGAAAAGCCAAAGAAGAGTTTCCTTTTATTCCTAATCCAGTAGGACCTGCTGCTGGACTCTCTACAAAGCCGAAAGAGGGAACCTGGCTGACTGCACGGTTAGTTCAGTAATATTCTGCAACATGCCTGGGACAGCATATTTACTGACCAGGATACGTGGGTGATATCTTGCTAGGCTCGTTGCAAAATTAATGCTACATAAAAGTGAAATGAAATTGAAAGTATTATTATTAATTATGTAATGACAATAATAAAGAAAGCTTCTTACAACTCTCAAAAGTTCAGGAAAGTATCCAATAGTTTTTCTCATTAGCCCAAAGAAATAGTTTGAATAGTTTCATGATAAGTTTTAATTAACAGCAAAAACACAAACATATTTCTTATTCCTCCTCTTGGAAAGTTTTAATAAAAAAGTTAAATAAGAAATAAAAAAAGGAAATGCCTCAGGACTTGGATGTTCTAAATTGAAGAATATTCAGCCCTAAGGATTTACATATCTGAGAAAACACTGAACGGTTCCTTGTTCAAAGAACCAAGAGCAAAATCCAGATCCTCTTCAACTAACCTGAGTGTCATCTCATTTCCCACTCATTTTCAATGTAATCAATCATATTGAATTACTTTTCCAATCACACTGAAAAAAATCACACAAGTTCAGATTTTCATTCTTGTTCAAAGCAATATCAATATATGCATCTTCATTCACTGAGTCCACAAACATTTCACCAACCAAAAGAAAGGCCTTGAGTAAAGAAGAATATATGGACCCTGCCTTCAAAGAACTTATAACTTGCTATGGAAGACATATTTACATACCAAATTACTATAAAATCAAGTAAAAAGTAATAACTGTCATAAACAAGTTTTAAGAAAACCACAAAAAATATATGATATTTCTGAAACAGCAGCTACATTGAAAAAGAGATAAAATTTCCTAGCATTTTAAAAATCACTCCAGGAAATATTCCAGATTGTTAAACAGACCTAATAAAATAAAGCATCACAGGTAAAAGAGGAAACAACAAAATTTAAAAACTTTTAAAGTAGCATCTTCATTTCCTCATTCAAATACACACATTCCAATAAAACATAAAATGAGGTCAAATTTCTCCAAACCTTGTCTATTCTCTTTGAGAAAGCTTGTTTCAAATGCACAGCAACTTTAAGATTAAAATGTGAAGCAAGGGAATGTCTCATCATTATACATGTGCATTGGTCAAATTAGCCGTAGGATTAAAAATCGCAATTTAATTTTTCAATTGACACTGTAAACATGTAGTCAGAAGCCTCTTACCTTTGCTGTTTAATTATCCGTCTGATTGCAGCTCAGATCAGCTCCTTATAATCCAATTTTGAGAAAATGATGCATGTACTTGAAAGTATAGCTTCTTTGTTCAAGTAGAAAGTTGACTGAATTCTCCTAGACTAAAAAGAGATCGGCATGTTTGCTTGTGCATATCAGATTACTTAATTGCAAAACTGGGAATTATTCCATAGATGTGAATGGATATCTAATTTATGTCACAAAGGAGAGATTATACTCTTAGGAGATATTATTGGCTTACTCATTTTCCTAACTAGATTTCCATGCACATGAGAATTTTAAGTCAGGAAAGCTTTGCCAACAATGTTCCACCAGAGACAACCAAAAAGAGATCATAAATGTCTTGTTAGCTGTAAATAATGATAAAATGGAGATCTTTGAGAATGTGATTACAGCTGGTTTAACCTGAAGATTTTTAAATTTATATTAATCCAAGTAAATTACAGTGTACGTACTGATATTAATTGATGCATTAAAATAGGTTTGTTGTACATTTTCTCTCATAATGAGAAAAATCAAGGAAAGGGACCAACTCCTTTTTTTCCAAGTGTAAGGTCTGTAGTGCCTCTATCTCTGCACGTTGACAAATGTACTTCTGCTGCCCTGTAACTTAAATACATTCTTCTCCACGGTCACTTGCCTGAACTTATTCGTCTATAGCTCCTACTAGCAATTTCTAAGCTATCTTTTAGTGATCTTTTGAGGAAATAACTTATCAGAGCATCTCATATGTCCTTTTGTGTTCATGCTCCCCACCCTCTGCTTTCTTTTCCTTCCTTGGCACCATAGGAGTACACATAAATAAGTCTATGCCTTATGGTGGCTTGTTTGTTTTTACTTGAATTAATTCAGAAGCTATTTTTAAAAAAAGGATTGGACTGGGAAATAAGATATATGGAACCTGATTTTTGGGTAGCCTTGGGTCAGTTTTAGACTTCACTGGACCTGACTTCTCAGGCACAAAATGAGGAGGGCCCCGCTAGATTCTGACAATGGTTCTGACAACCCTGAAACCAAATGACTCTCTAGATCTATGACTTGGGAACTCACACCTGGATGCCATTTGTTATATTAAAAGATGGTGGGCCCTTCTCCTGGTGGATATAAACTTAGGCAAAGACAAGAACACGGAGAAACTAAGATGGCGGCATAGGTAAACACCGGGAAATTGCCGCCTCACACAACAATTGAAAATTACCGCAAAGGACAGAGCAAACATCATCCAGAACAACAGGAAGGCTGGCTGAGTGTAAATTCTACAACTAGAAGGAAACAAAAGCACGCTGAGAGCCAGAGGAGCTGCAGAGGTGAAGTGCAGAGGTACAAGTGCAGAGGTACGGCCGGCTCGCACGTGCGCGTGAGTAAAGGGGGTGGCACCTGAGGACGTGGCTGTCTTTTTGAATCACAAGCTCCCAACTGCTCTGAACTCCGGTTCCAGGGAATCTCTGGGGACCCAGGACTCATACGGGGAGAAGCTGGTCTGTCCGGCAGCGGGCGAACTTGAAGCACCTCTGAGGGATGCTTGCAGCAATTAGCGGGTCACTGAGACCCGCGACTCCGGGCGGAGAATCAGCCATAGCTCCTTGATCCGCCCTTTGATTCCCTGAGACCCCGCCCCACCCAGGCTGCAGCAGAGGCTTTTGCATGTGAATATACCTAACTGCAGCCGAGCCAGGCAGACCCAGAACTTCCAAGAGAAGGCCCAAGGCCCCGCAGCGGCTTGCATTGCTTCACAGCTGAGCCTCTTCGTGGCTCCTGCTGTGTGGCCTCAGGCAGAGGCTGAATTAGCACCTCCTTAGATCCAGGAGCCACTGTACCCAGTGGTCAGAGGGGGACCATCCAGATTGCAACTCCTCAGATCCATAAGGGACACACTCAGGGAGCAGACTCAGTGAGCACCAAAGCCCCACTGAAGCAAGTCTTGCCCCAGAAGGGTGTCTTCAGCACAGAAGTTCTCCCACTTCAGACACAGCTGATTCTCACAGCCAATTGGCCTGGAGGTCAATTCCTCCCAGTGATCCTACAACAACCAAGGCACCAAGAGTGCACCAAGAGTGTCCACCCCAGGTAACTGGGGAGGCTGAGCTACTGGGCCCTACAGGACACCTGGCGCGCAGGGCCACTCTATCAATACAGGGAAGCTGCCAAAATGCGGAGACAAAGAAACAGGTCACAAATGGCAGAAATGGAGGAAAGCAAACGACTGGATATAGAGTTCAAGGCCACGTTTATAAGGTTTTTCAAGTATTTTATGGAAACCGCCGATAAATTTAATGAATCCCTCAATAAGTATAGTGAGACCATGGAGGACATGAAAAAGGACCAACTAGAAATTAAGCATACACTGACTGAAATAAAGAATAATTTACAGAGATCCAGCAGCAGACAAGAGGATCCCAAGAATCAAGTCAAAGATTTGAAATACAAAGAAACAAAAAATACCCAACCAAAAAAGAAAAAAGAAAAGAGATTCCAAAAATATGAAGATAGTGTAAGGAACCTCTGGGACAACTTCAAGCGTACCAACATCAGAATTATAGGGGTACCAGAAGGAGAGAGAGGGCAAGATATTGAAAACCTTTTTGAAGAAATAATGACAGAAAACTTCCCCTACCTGGTGAAAGAAATGGACTTACAAGTCCAGGAAGCGCAGAGAACCCCAAACAAAAGGAATCCAAAGAGGACCACACCAAGACACATCATAATTAAAATGCCAAGAGCAAAAGACAAAGAGAGAATCTTAAAGGCAGCAAGAGAAAGAAACACAGTTACCTACAAGGGAGTACCCATACGACTGTCAGCTGATTTCTCAACAGAAACCATGCAGGCCAGAAGAGAGTGGCAAGAAATATTCAAAGTGATGAATAGCAAGAACCTGCAACCAAGATTACTTTATCCAGCAAAGCTATCATTCAGAATAGAAGGTCAGATAAAGAGCTTCACGGATAAGAAAAAGCTAAAGGAGTTCATCACCACCAAACCAGCATTATATGAAATGCTGAAAGAAGAGGAAGAAGAAAAAGGAACTCTTACCATTTGCCACAGCATGGATGGAACTGGAGAGCGGATAAATACCACATGATCTCACTCATTTGTGGAATATAATGAACAACATAAACTGATGAACAAGGACTGATCCAGAGACGGAGAGGCATTGATTGGACTGTCGGGACTTGGAGGGAAGGTAGGGGAGGGTGGGGGTAAGGGGGAAAGATCAACCAAAGGACTTATATGCAAGCATATAGGCCTAATCAATGGACATGGACAACGGGGGGGTGAGGGCATGAGCGGGGGTGTGGGGGGGTAGAGGGTAACCTGGGGACAAGGACACATATGTAATATCTTAATCAATAAAAAATATATTTAAAAAAAATCCAAAAAAAAAAAAGACAAGAACACATGCATGCAGAGAGAGTATAAACAAGAAAGAAGCAGGCAGAGATGGGTGCGCCACAAGAGCAGTGGAATGGAAGGGCAGAGAGAGGACGAAAGAGAGAATAATGAGCTGAGAATGGCAAAAATCTAGAGACATGGGGAAGTATGAGTGGGGAGCAGAGCAAAGTATTTAGGAGAACAGAGGAGATTCAACAAAGGTATGTACAGTTAAGTGAACTAAAGAAGAGGTCTAAATGAGAGTATGCAACTCTAATTACAAAGCATAAAATTTGAAAAATGTTATCTGCATTTTTTTCTATAGTAACAAATACCTACAGTTATTTGTTTCTCTCCAGAAAGAAAACAAAGCAAAAGAATTGGATGTTGAAATGATAACTTTACTAGTAAATCACTATAAATATTTATAAAGGAGCAAAGTTATTTTCCACTATGGATTTGCTAAACACTAGATGATGACATTTTTTAAAGTCATACATTATCATTTAAAAATAAGCACAAGAGAAGTTCTAGCACAGGGCCTGGGAGACAGTAGCATAAATATAACTCAGAGGGAGAGAAGAAGGGAGGACAGAGAAAGAAAGGCTATATTTTAAAGTGACATAAATCATCTTCTGGAGTGTAAAGGCCATACATTAAAAAGGAGAGAGGACAAAAGAATAAAATATGCCAACATAAGTTTAAGATTCCAAACAAGCTGCAAATACAAACTACAGTAAAAATTTAAGCAGCCAGAGCTCAACAACTTAGGAATACACACACACACCCTTACAGTTTAGTATTCAAGGAAAGAATCAGATTTACAAGAAAATAGTAAATGTCATTGTTCATGAAATAACCATGATCACCTCCACCAGCAGTAGCAGCTCCCTAGGAATGTCTCTAGAGAACAGTCATTCCTGGTTCGTACGTCATTAATAGCCACAGTGCATTCACGCCTGTTACTCCACATGCAGACCAGGAAGGCATGCAAGGACGTTAGTGGTCAATGAAAGCCTAGTTTCTCAAAGTAGTGCGCTTCACAGTCAAGATGAACTGACTGTTGTAAGTGGTTTCCCACTACAAATCCCAGCCTATTCTTAAAATCTGTGGAGCCAAAGACCCCCAGCCAAAAACCCCACTCCTCTCTCTTTCCCAGCTTCAGTTCTATTCTACAGTGTGAGAAGCCTTGCACATACGCATGAGGACACTTCAGCCCACACATCCAAAATTCTCACCGAGCCCCACACTCTGGTCCTAGGAGTGTTCACACACATGTAGTGCAATTCACCCTTGAAAGATTTGACCCTAAGAGAGACCCATAGAGGTTCTGGAAGTAATTTTTGGATTACTTCGACAGGGTATACTAAGCTGCTGAGTAGATTAGGAGTGAGGGTGAAGGTGAGGGTGAGGGTGCTTTGAAAGGACAATGTCCCTTTGGCCCTACAAAAACTTCTCCTCATGGGACAAGGTACAGCTGGAGAAGGGCCAGAGTAGGGCCCTAAATTAAAGCAAAGGACCTGAGGAAATAGTCCATTTGGGCCAAGGTCAAAGCATGTTACTACTGTTAATATATGTCTGCCTTAATCTGGGTTAGCCAGAAAATCTAAATAGCTGTATCTCATACTCCAACCAGCCAGACTGGGTAGAATTGGTTGTACTGCATAGTACAACCTAAGTGCTAAAAATACTTCAACTCAGGAGGTCAAATGATTTTGATTTGAAAACCATGGACTTCACCGCACAAGAGGATACATTTCCTTCAGCAAGAAAATCCTAGACACAACATACAGACTACCAAAGAACAAGTTAGCACAAAGAGAAGCGTTGTGAGCTGTTAAGTAGTGACCAAGCAGAGAGCAAAGCTTTTGTCTCAGTTTCTCCTTCCTTACTCTCAGTCTGCAGAGTATCATGAGCCAAGGCATAAGGCCAGCAGCTAAATTTAATGATGAACCTTCCCTCTTGTTCTCCCTTCTGATAACACCTCGCCCTGGCAGGCCTGAGGTGTTTCCATGGGAACACAAGAAGAACCACTTTTCCAAGAAAGTGTTCTCTACCTCTATTTCCCTCTTTCTACCACCAAACAATTTTTTCTCATATTTCCCGGGTTTTATCTGGTGGTAGTCAACTAACTAATAGAATAAACTACCTACCATGAACCAATAGGCTAGTGAGTATTACCCGTTGAATGAGTCATTGCTCAAGTTAATTAGCATGATAATCAGGGCCTGGAGAACACATCGCTGCTTAATCTGTAGGAATGACTCCAATGGAATGTGTACATATTACAAACATGGCATCAGGCCAGTGGGGGCACTGAAGTGCATCATGCAGGCAACTGCCTGTCCTGCTGAAAAGCCTCTTCAGCTGGATAGGGGACAAAGAAGAGATAAGAGAGAGAAGAAACTTGTCCTAACAGGTTTGCAATTCAGTTGAAAAGACAGAATCTATTTAAAATTTTTAAAAGCCTTAATAACATTACAAAGCAACATAAGGATGCAAATGAACGAGTTACAAGGCCTTTTCCCTCCTGATTTATAAAACTCTTCCAAAAGTCTCATCTGTCACAGCTTTCCCTAAAATTTTAAGTAAGAGACAGAAGACTTGGATTGAAGAGCAAAAGAAATAGCTTGGAAGAAATTAGAGACATTTCCTTCTTTTCTGTTCCCTCCTTTTTCCAATGCACAGAACTTGGGCCTTTGAAAGATTTTTTTTTTTAAGTTATATGTGTGTCTGTCTTTTAAGTTATGATTTTATTAATATATCAAGGTCTTCAAGCGTTAGCTTTAGTCTTCCCTATTTAAGGGTGAACAGTGGTTCCACTTCCGGTCTTTCTGGCTGCTTTTACATTGCTCTGGCCTGTGACCTCAAAAATGCAGGTAATCCTTGGAATCTAAAAACCCCTGACTTAGAGATAAAAGGCACACATTTAAAATCCAGGCTTAATATTTAGTCACCATGAGGAAGTTGTTCAACTCTTCTTTGAGCCTCAGTGTCATCAGTAAAATGGGGATTTGTTTCAGCAAAGACCAAATCAAACAGCATGTGTATATGTGGTAGAGCACACAACACAACAGTGTTCAATTTGGGTGGTCGATGTGAACATTCATGCCAGGTGTTCTCTGCTTCAGAATGTCTCAGAACAAGATCAGATCCATTCATTCCTTCTGTTATACTTTGCTAAGTACCAAATGTGTGTCAGAGCCTCTGCTTAGCACTTGTGAGAATGGCTATAGCCATCCATTCCTATTGGATAGTTTCTATTTTCAAATTACCCCTCTTCTAGTATTTGGGGAAATAGTTAAGAGTGTACGTTAGGTTTGCTTAGTGAAATTCTATCTATTTGCAACATTTTGGAATGAAACCCACTCCTCCCTGGGCTTTGTTATACTTCAAGGTTCCCACAATGGCTATTTTTTCAAGACACACAAATCAGCATAGCCTCTAAGAAGTTCTCTCTTAGGTTTGATAAAAGAGAATTAAAATATATCTGGATTTTTATCAAGCCTGGTTTCCAGGCTGCCATGGGAGGCTGGAGTTGATAGGGTTAAATTAAATTATTAAGAATAGAAACTTCCAAATAATCAAAGAAGAGAAGTGGTAATGAGCACCACACAAAGATAATGAGTAAGCACATACACTGCTCGCCAGACCATCTGATGCTGACTCCCCAATCCAAATGTGCCCCTCCTCATTCTACCACCACTGAAAACCAAAGGGTAGCAAGAAAAATCTGAATAATAATTCCTGCTCAGTTGAGTTCCTACTTATGATCAAATAAAGGCTTCTTTAAAGCTTGAATACAAAGAACATCTTTCTACTGGACAATTAACTACCCAAAGCAGTGTGACTTGGTACAAGTTTTACTGGTTACAAATGGCAATAACATAAGGTTATTTGAAGCATAGTTTACACTATTAATTCCAGGGAAATCACGTACTAAACCATCTGCTATATGTAAAAGCCATAGCTGTTTAGACCCCATGAAAGTTCATTGATATAACCATCAGGGTAGAGCAGGAGTTTGAAAAAAACATATTTTGATGTAATTTTTGGCCAAAATGATTGATTATACAAAAATGCCTTCTGAATATCCTTAGTAGCTTCTATTTTATCATATCTATATTACTATTAGAAAAATAAGTGCCTTAAAAAAAAATGCAGAAAAGTGTAGAAAATAACATGATTTTTTTTTACCCCCTCTCTTCAAATACTCATCTTCTCTATGTTATGAAAGAAGAGAAAAACTGGGCCTGTTGGGAGAAATTCCTGACTGAAACATGCAAGAGCAGGGCTGGCACTCTCACAACCCCATTTATACCCTTTATGAAATCTACCTCCAGGACTGTGTGGTGCGCAATCTCTGTGCTATATACAATCACCCTATTGTACAGGGTCTCCAACAGTCCACCAAAAGGAAAGAGCTCCTAGTCTAGGAAAATGATGCCCTGTGGGCTAGTTCAGTCCTAATGAGATAAGGAGAAAACAGAGAAAGTGTTCCTTGACTTTAATAATTAATTACTCAAGAAGTTCCACAAATAGATGCAGAAGAAATATCTGAAATTGTAAAAGATTTGATTCTGTAATCACACAAGAAAGAAAAGTCTCTCCATTTGACTGATCCTTGGATAAACAAAACCACAGTGGGAATGGCTGAGCAAACAGTTTTCCTATCTTCGCATCTACACACCTGGCAGAACATATCAATAAGCAAAGAAAACATTCACCAAATTTCCATTCATGAAACATACTGGGGAGAGGTGCCTTCCCTTTGGTTGACTTTGGAAACATTAAGCTATATAGTTCCAGTTTTTGTTTCAACTGAAAAATGAAGCTGTTATCATAAATCTATGGCATGTAAGGACAAGCCAGCCTGAGGGTAGGCCAGGGCATTTCTATCAGGCCATATGAAGAATATCCCTGAACCTCAGTCAGGTGACCAAGTGTTATTCTGTCTAAATGTTCTTATCCCAAATACTTCAGAAATGCATAGTGAGCCTGCTTTCAGAGCACTTCTCTCCCATCCTCCTCTAACCATGCCTCCCCATGGGGCTAGGAGTCTGCAAGGTGGGGGACATACCTACCTGGGACCATTCCCCAAATACCCATGACTATGTAATTCCCTGCCCCAAATGGCCCAAAGCCAACCTCCAAGGACTGTGTGAGTCTTTACACTCCCAAAAGCAGGCCACTTCATGGCCCATGTGCACACCCTTAGAACTGAGGGGTGACCAGGGACAGCTGTTGGACGGTGGGTGTGAATAAAGTTTGAATGAGCATATTGGCTTGTCAGCACACATTCCTACAAGGCTCCTCCAGCTGCATGGTGGATCCAGGACAGGAAGAGAGTGGTAAGACTGGGAGGCCTCTTGTCTTGGGCCCACAAATGTTAGGGGTGGGTCTGGAATGGGTTAAATTACAGACTGAAATGAGTGCTATTCAGTGATGCCCGAAAACATCTCTCTCTCTCTCCCTCTCTCCTATACTCACAGCGACCGCATAACCATTTATTGAGTAGAAAAGAAACCCTAACCAAATGGGACACCAGCTCAACTGGTGAAAGCAAGGCCACCTGTGAACTGGGATATAAAGTGATCCCAAGTACACCACACTGCAGGTAGCGGCTTCCTTCATAAACATCCCTCAGTGACACTGAGCCCAGAGTTCCATACATAATGGTCATCTATTGGCATCCAGCATTTTTCTTTCCCACCAGACTCTGTTTCCCCCTTATGAGAGAGTGTTTATGCGGGGTACACTCGAGAAGTAAATAAAACTTCATTCTCATCATGTACAACATGGGGCTATGATAGAAAGCATCATATGTAGTTTCAGCTTCTATTGTTTATCTGCAAAGGAGGTGCAAACTGTTAAATTGTAAATTGTCATCTTAATAAAAGGAATAGAAAATAAAAGGGAGACCTAAGAAATCAGAGAACTGTTAGACATCTGCAAACACACTAAAGAAAGTTGGATACTAGAATTCCTGCATGAGGGAGAAAATCAAAGCTGGATAGTAAACAAAATTTGTTTTAATTTGCATCGATTTGTTGTTCCACTTATTTATGCATTCATTGGTTTCTTTTGGTATGGGCCCTGACCAGGGATTGAACCGGCAACCTTGGTGTATCTGGATGACGTTCTAACCAACTGAGCTACCCGGCCAGGGCCAGTAAACAAAACTTTAAAAGAAAACATTGTGGTGGCCTTTTCTGGGGAATGTAGGATTTAATCAGAACCAGTCCGTGTTTTCCAGAAGCTCACACCCTAGAGGAGGGAGTTTCTGGTAAGGCCTAAGGCCACATCCTTGGCACCTGGCTAATGTGTCTCCCCTGCTGCTTCTTGGCAAATTCCAGTAGCCTGATTTCATCTCACAGCTGCTGAACCACACACACGCATGCACACACGCACCCACACACTTTCTCTCTACAGTGCTTCCAGTCAGCTTGTCCTACTGTGTACCATAATTTATACGAGCAGATCTTAAACATGACCACACATCACAGTTACCCTGCGAGCTTCTCTACTATACAGATTCCCAAGCAGCAGCCCACAGAGACGGAATCCGCACGCCGGGTGAGGCTGGGACATTTCTACCCTTAGTAAACAATCCAGATGACGATGAAAGCAAAACATTCTAACCCCTGGAGAAGCTCAGCTAGAGGAACACAGACGAGGATGATGTCCGACAGGATGCAGCCGCGCCTTCATGCTGTTTTTCCCAGCCTGCTCTCACAGTGGGGTCTTCCCAGAGAGAAGTGAAGATGCCCTGCCCAACAGCCTGGCACGAGGCGCCACAACAGGCAGCTGTCCTTTCCTGCCACGACCAAGCTCCAACCAGCTGCCAAGTCCAACACGTCCCGGAAGGTGTCTGTATTCACTCCCTTTTGTGAGAAATTATTTGAGCTTTATTCAGAAATAAAAATACACACATGCACCAAGTTTATAAAACCTTTAAAATGATTTGTTTTTTATTGGTGGACTTTAGTTCTCAATCCAATGATAAAACTTTCCTTTGAATGAAATTTTCACCTATTTTTCCCTTTTTCTCCCTCCTCTTTTCCATCTCACACACTCCTATACTGTGATCTCTGCGCTTCCTGTTAAATTAAGGATTCTCAGTGAATAGAGGACCAACCTTTCTAGGAGAACACATCAACATCTCCAGGGAAACGTGTGCTGTTGTTTTTGAATCCTCACCTGAGGACATGTGTTTTTATTGATTTGTAGAGTGAGAGGAAGAGAGAGAAACATTGATGTGAGAGAGAAACATCAATCAATTGCCTCCCACACATGCCACAACCAGGGATTGAACCCGCGACCCAGGAATGTGCCCTGCCTGGGAATCAAACCTGCCAACTTTTTGGTGTATGGGACAGCGCTCCAAACAACTGAATACCCATCCAGGCCCCGTGTAAATTTTTTATTTGTGAAAATGTGCCAAATGTTTTAAAGGGTAAGATAGGCTACTTGCTTTACCTTATGATTCATCCAGAATATGGATAAGAGGACATTATAGTAATCAATCAACTTAAATTTTATGTTTTACAAATAGCCTAATGTAATCAGAAATAAGCCTATGTTTATAAGTAAAATAATGTGCCATTAGGTAACTGAGACAGGTTATCAGGTAGAAATCCCTCCTTGTGAGTAGAAAGTGACCCTGGAAATTGAGTCATCAGCCTGGCTGCTATCCTCACAGATAGGTCTGCTGTTGATAGCACAGAGGAGGCAAAAAGAGCTCTATGCTCCAGCACAGTTCTCAGGTTCAGCGTTACCCAGGAAAGTATCAAGTGCACTGTTGCCCCTTCCCCTGGGAGCAGCGCTGCCTGTCTCCAGGGATGTTCCCGCAGATCTCGGAAATGGAGCCTTTACAAGAGAGCCCTCTGATCCTGACAGCTGAAAATCTCAACATGGCACAGGGCACAAGTCAGTGCTAAGCATGGGTTCCCAGTCGCCACCCATTATGCTGATATGGCTCTGGAGGGCAGAGAGCTGTAAAAGTTAAAAGTAAAATGTGGAAAATGATCCCATATACTTCCTTAATGTGTGCTAAGCTGAAGAAATACTCAATATATTTGACTTACACCTCATTTCTCTTGCTTTCTTGTTCATTTCACTAAGCTTTAAATAATTTTCCTAAGTGAAGCTACGTAAATGCTCATCTGGCACAAATCATAACTTTCATAAATCAGAAGACATGCCATTTGTATAAATATAAATTCGTCATGAAATAGTTTGAAACAAAGTTTGGAAGAATGTGCACAGAGACATCCCCATTGGTCAGTTTGGGATGGTCCAAGATTTCTGTTCCTGTTACTTAACTCTTCTCTACTACAAATATGTATTACTCGTATGCTTTTTGAGCTTAAAAAAAGGAGGTAGAAAATATTGAAGGTATTCACCAATAGAAGTTATCAACATCAGAGATTATAATTAACTAGAGGCCCAATGCATGAAATTCCTGCAAGGGGCTCGGCTCTCGCAGCCCCGTCTTCGTCTGAAAGGTCATCTGGAAGGATGTCCGGAAGGATGCCCGGTCTAATTAGCACACTATGCTTTTATTATTATAGATTATTTCAATTAATTATATTGCTGTGTTATCTGCTAAGTCCATCTGCTAGTTTGAGTGGGAGTATTTGCCTGCAATCTTATTTTAAAACATAGGAACAAAACAGTATGAGATTTGGGGGTTGCACACTTAGTTATAGCCAGAAGAGTGGATAAGATTCTTAAAGGAGAATAGGGAAAAAAATATAAGCCAGGCCAGCATAGCTCAGTGGCTGATCATCAACTTATGAACCAGGAGGTTATGGTTTGATTCCCTGTCAGGGCACATGCCCAGACTACAGGCTTGATGGCCGGTGTGAGGCATGTGGGAGGCGGACGATCAATGATTCTCTCTCATCATTGATGTTTCTATCTCTCTTCCTCTCCCTTCGTCTCTGAAATCAATCATATACATATATGGCCAAGGTTGGGACATTGAGAAGCTCCTATCCTTTTCTAGGAGCCCTTTTATGGAGCTTACCTACTCTCCTGAAATAGCTGCTAATTCCACAAATTAACTGCTTGTTGTTCAAGACAAAGATCCTCCCCAACAAAGGAAATAAGATGTCTTCTAGCAATGAATTTAAAAATGCATTCATTCAAAAATTAGAGTCACAACTGACATTTCAGTTATATAGTTCTTCTTGCTTCCACTTTTAATGGAGGCTATAAGGCAAGAGGCAGATACCAAATGTTCTCTAAGGGGACTTAAATTGGCTCTATTAATCTCTCTCAGACTTCAAGACAATGTTTAAAAATAAATGTCTGGCCTAATATTTTACAAAAGCTCCTTTTAAACCATTGTTTCTTCTGTGCACCAAAAGAGACAATTTTGTATTTTGATTCTAAGTCAGGAGCAACTTAAGAAGGAAATCACTCAAGGCAGCCTCCATCTCTTCATCTCGGTGACTCAGTGGCTTGTTTGATCACGTGTCGGCCCCATTATCTTCAAGACCTGACGTTTTGATATCCCTCTCTAGCTATCATCTCAAACCTTTCCTATCACTTGCTGTCTGTTGAATTCATCCTGCCCCTTTATTGATCTCTCCAGTCAGATCTGCTTTCTCTTTTTGTTTTTCCCCAGACATTTTATATAAGGACATACATCTCCATCCTCCTCCCTATATAACAGGGCCTAGCCAGAGAAAAACATGGCATATCCTTTTTAGCTGTTTCTTTTGCTCAATAATAAATAGGTTAATACCTAAATTAAAACAAACACATATCCATAAAGGAATTTTAAATATTTTAAATATAAAATTCAAGACTTAAGGATTTTCAATCTTCCTGTTTTTAAAAATAAAAAAGGCCTTCTATTTGGTTTTTCTCTGTCATTACAGAAACACCATGTTACTGCGCTCAGCAACATCCTTCCCAGGCTTGCCTTGCTCTATGACACTGTTCCTTTAGGAAGCTCATGCCCCTTTCCAGGAGCCCCTTTATCCAGTCAGTTCAGTCCACCTTCCTGCTTCACACAGACCTCCCAGCATGCTCTGCTCATAGCTGCCCGCCCTCCGTCTGCCAACAGAGAATGAGCGTGGAGGGGAGGTAGTGGGGAGAGTTCCCTTGATGCCTCAGAGCTACACCGAGGAGTTTAAGTGCTCGAATGAATGACTTTGTTTCCAATTCTTTGCCTTTTATTTTTTTAAGGGGAAAAAATTAGGCTTTTAACAGGATGTATAGCATAAGAAATATAATCAATAATATTGTAGTAACTGTGTATGGGTACTAGACTTATCTGAAGGATCACTTTGTAAACTATATAAATGTCTAACCACCATGCTGTACACCTGAAGCTGATATAAAATAATCTGAATGCCAACTATAATTGAAAATAAAGATAAAAAAACAGAAATCTTACCTAAAAGGATTACAGTCATCCACCACTTAATGATAGGCATATGTTCTCAGAAATGTGTCACTAGGTAATTCAGTTCTGCAAACATCATAGAGTGCACTGACATAAATCTAGCTGGTAATGCCGACCAGTGTAATTGTATATGCTATACTGTTATATGCCTGGCAGCACAGTAGATTTGTTTATACCACATCACCACAAACATGTGAGTAATGTCTTGCACTATGATGTCATGACGGCTGCCACATCAGTAGTCAATAGGAATTTTTCAGCTCCATTATAATCATATTAGGAGACCACATCATATATGCAGTCTGCTGTTTACCAAATTATTGTTATGCCACTCATGACTGTATTTAACGCCTTACTTAGAAATTTTTAGGTCAAAGGCAAAACCAGGATGCTCAAGAGGAATGGAAATTGAATCCCATTTGCCTTTCAAGTCATCTTTCCCCTGATGTCACTCTCCCTTCGCATCTGGTCCTTCTCCTTCCTCTGGCACACGATTTGGGGCAGATCAGGCCTCAGATCCAGCTTTCATCTCTTCCTCTGACTGACAGAGACTGCATCTCAAGGGAGGGTAAGTGACTTGCCAAAGGTTATATTGTCCTAAATTGACTCCAAATTTGTTACTGGGCTTATTTGATCTATGACTGGAATTTAGGACCAAAGTCTCAAATTTGGGAGTTGTACACTTAATTACAGCCAGGAGAGTGGATAAGATTCTTAAAGAAGAATAGGAAAAATATAAGGCCAAGGTTGGGACATTGGGGAACTTGCATTTAGAGGGCACAGTAAGTCACTTTATAGTACCCAAATATAACCTTTCCATTCAACTCCAGGTGATTACTTCCTAAAAGTCATCCTATTGTGGGGAACATGAACATTCATCCCTCTTGTGTTGGACCTAAATAAAAGACCCACTGTTTTTTTCTTTCACTCATTCAGCAAATATTGATTGAATGTCCAGCAGATATCAGAAATCATTTTAGGAGCTGAGGCTTCATTAGTGTACCAACAATTTAAGTCCCTGTTGGCAGAGAATTTGTCAGAACTATGGTTGCATTTGTAATCTTGCAATATCTGAAAACTCAGACTTCCTAGAACAAATTATTTATTCCCTATGAACTTCACTTCCCCATCTCTTAAATGGGAATATCAAAACTTTCCCACCTACTGCACACAGACTGCAGCGAGAAGTATGTGAAATTTCATCTATCAAGTACCTAGTGTAGAGCCTCACACTCACAGATAATCAGTAAGTGGTAACATGAAATTATGGTGTCACCATTCATTTGTCCTTCAGAATTAAACCTTGTAAATAACCCTGTCACCATGGCCTAAATCTAGTCATTCAGATACAATCTTCATGATTTTCTATTTCTCCTACTTCTGCATTCAGCTCTGTAGTATACGCAATACTTTATCCTCACTTCGAGCAATAACTATAGAATCATAGGTTTTATATTGAAGTTTTTATATCTTGCCTGATACACATTAAATTTATAAGTAATTAATGAAATTTATAAGGTCCATTCATATGACATAGCACCTAAAATAAACTCAGATATCACTGGAAGTGTGCTGGGTCTACTTTGGGAAACACTTCTCCATATGCTCAAATTTGCAAAGCTGATCTTAATATCTAAATTTGGTTTATCTAAATGAAACACATCTTGGAGAGCTCCAGAGCCTGCCATCCTCTCAGCCTCCACTGCTGCTCTCCTGAGGTAACCCCTCAGCATCTCTCTCTAACACAACTGTCATAGTCTCACAGCTTCTACTCTTAAAACCAGACCATGTCTCTCCATTGCCCTGAGTCCACCAATGAATTCCTAACTCACTTATAATAAATGCAAAGACCTTGCTGTACTGTACAAAAGCCCAAATGACCTGGCCCCTGCTCTTCATCCCAGCACACTTCCTAACACCCTTCCTAGCAGATGTGTGATTGCAGCCACACTGAATATTCAGGCAGCCTTTGCATCTGCTTACAGCATCCTTCCTAGACCATCAAGGCTCAATGCCTCACGTAGAAGGCCTTCCCTGAACACCAGCTCACTCCTCCATCACTGTCTACCTGCTCATCTTGCTTTATTTTTCCCATAACTTATCACTACCAATCATTAAAATGAGCTATTCATGTATTAATTTACTGTCTGTCAAGCCCCATGAGACTGTAAGTTCCAAAAGCTTATATACAGTATTTATACACAATAGATATTTTGTCTATATTGTATACTACTATATTATTAATGCCTAAAATAGTATGGAAGTCACTCAACAAATATTTTTTGATTGAGGACATGAATGGATGTACAAATGGTGAATAATGAGTATTCTTTGAAACATGTCCAGTTTGAGGTTTCTCCAGGACTTATAGAGTGGGCAATAAGAAATAAAATCCTAGAATTTATGGGAATAAGAACATATGAAAGCAAGAGTAAAGACGCATGAACCCACCCACAAAAGTCCTCCAAATGCTACTGAAGTACTGGCCCCAAAATACAGAAATTTGTTGGAAACCAAATAGCACTTAATTTGGTTAAAAAGATGGTGGGGGGGGGGTATAAGTAAATAAATAAAGTAAAAATTTTATTTTGGCCTTTAATGATAAGCTACTCCCTCACCAAGCTTTAAAAACAAGTGCTGAAAAATGACTATGTAGAATTGAGTGTTTGTTTGTTTTTCTGCCCAGTCTGTATAAATGCTAGTAAATAGAAAAACTGCCAAAACAGAAGTTACTGAGATTGAGGAAAAAGGTGTGAAATGGCAACTGGTAGGTTGAGGCCCCAATTCATGGCTTCCCTATATACCCTTTGACCCATAACTTTGTATTCCTTCACTCTGACCCTGAGTTCCACCAGGACTTTCTTTGACAGGTTGGATACTAGCAATTGTAACACAAATAGAGCTTTAAAAAGCACATGTGTGTGGAACCTGCCCTCTAGTATAAGTGAGCTTGTCTACTTTTGGACCCCAACCATGAGAACATGTCTGGACTCACCTACTGGAGGGGTGAGAATAGAGATGAGAGACATGTGATAAAGAGAATACTGAGTTTTTCCAATCAAAGATGTCTTAGACTGACAGCCAACCACTAATGCATGAGTAAGGCCAGCTAAAAGTATCAGAGTCTGGCTTAGATACTGAATTCCCCTGGCTAACCAGTAGACCAGCGATTTTCAACCAGTGTGCCGCAAGAGGCACATTGGTGTGCTGCAAGAATGTTTAAGGGAGCCGAGGCCGGTTTGGCTCAGTGGATGGAGCGTCGGCCTGCGGGCTGAGGGGTCCCGGGTTTGATTCCGGTCAGGGGCGTATGCCTTGGTTGCGGGCACATCCCCAGTGGGAGATGTGCGGAGGGCGGCTGATTGATGTTTCTCTCTCATCGATGTTTCTGGCTCTCTGTCTCTCTCCCTTCCTCTCTGTGGAAAATCAATAAATATATATATATATAAAGAATGTTTAAGGGAAAATAGAGATGGCAGCACAGTTAAACGCCTGTACTTGCCACCTCCCACTATCACATCAAAATTACACTAAAATGCAGAACCATCATCCAGAACCACTGGAAAGCTGGTTGAATGGAAATCCTACAACTAGAGAAGTAAAGAGGAAAACACACTGAAACTGGTAGGAGGTGCCGCATTTTTAATCGGGAGGGAGATCATCTCTGCAGAGGCCACCCAAAGGAGCAAGGGGTCCCAGCCCCACACCAGACCCCCAACCAAGGATCCTAGAGCTGGGAAAAGAAGTCCCTATGGGCTGTAAAAACCAGTGCAGATTGGGGTTCAGTGACACAGAGGCAGCTGGAGACCTAGGGGTACACTCGAGAAGTAAATAAAACTTATTTTCCTCTTAAAAGGCCAGCACCATGAAGTGAACTTACATGGTCCTGCTTCCTCTGAGTTCCAGCACCAGGGTGAGGCTCTGGGGAACACAGACACATATGAGGAGGAACACAGACACATATGAGGACATCTGACATCAGGGCAGAAACACAGAGGCAGCTTTCTCTCAGGTGAAGGTGCTCACAGGGATCATTGTTCCTATGCTGGGGCCTCCCTGGTCACAGGATTGACTGGAAGTCATTTCTATTTGCTCCTCCCTGGTGATTCCCTAAGACCCAGCCTCATCCAATTTATAACCCCACCCAAGCTGTGTGCAGCAGCTTTTGCATATGAATGGACTGTCCTTGCTCAGGCTAAAATTTTTCAAACAAGCTGTAACTGGGTCAAGGAACCCCAAACCTAACAATAAAAGGCCCAAGACCCAGCACCAGCACCAGCCTGCCTTGCTTCATAGTTGGGCCTCATCTGGGCACTGCCAAACCAGATACAAAGAGGAAGAATCTGCAGATCTCTTGGTAGCCCCTGTTGGGTGGCCTCAGGCAGTGGCTGACTTTGCACCTCCCTGGAGACCCAAGAGTCAGTGTACCCAGTGATCAGTGTCAGACCATACAAGATTACAATTCTTCACATCCATAAGCAAAACACTCAAGGGGCAGACTCAGTGAACATCAAAGCCCCACTAAAACAAGTCCTGCTCCACAGGGGTGTCTCCTGCATAGCAGCTCTCCCACTTTAATCACAGCTGGTCCTCACAGCCAATTGGCCTGGATATCAATTCCTCCCAGTGATACCAATAGCAATCAAGTCTCAACTACAACAAGACTGTGCTCACAGCCCACAAAGGAGTGCACCTAGAGCTCCCAGCTCAGGTGATTGAGGAAGCTGAGCCACTGGGCCCTATAGAACACCTACTACACAAGGCCACTCTACCAACTCAAAGAGACATAGCAGTTCTGCCCAATGCATAGATACAAACATAGAGAAGCTGCCAGAATGCAGAGACAAAGAAACAAGTCACAAATGAAAGAAATGGAAGAAAGCAAACTACTGGATATAGAGTTCAAAACCACAGTTATAAGGTATTCAAGAATCTTCTAGAAACCTTCATAAAAATGGAAAAGGCCCAGTCAGAAATTAAGCAGACACTGACTGAAATAAAGAATAATATACAGGGAGTCAACAATAGAGTAGAGGATTCTGAGAATCAAATCAATGATTTGAAATATGCGGAAAAAAACACCCAACCAAAAGAGCAAAAAGAGAAAAGAATCCAAAAATATGAAGATAGTGTAAGAAGCCTCTTGGACAACTTCAAGCATACCAATATTCACATTATGGGGGTGTCAGAAGAAGAGAGATAGCAAGATATTAAAAACTATTTGAAGAAATAATGACAGAAAACTTCCCCTACCTGGTGAAAGAAATAGACTTATAAGTCCAGGAAGCACAGAGAGTATTAAGCAAGAAGAACCCAAAGAGGACCACACCAATACACATCATAATTAAAATGCCAAGGGCTAAAGACAAAGAGAGAATCTTAAAAGCAGCAAGAGAAAAGCAGTTAGTTACCTACAAGGGAGTGCCCATATGACTATCAGCTGATTTCTCAACAGAAACTCTGCAGAAGAGAGTGGCAAGAAATAATCAAAGTGATGAATAGCAAGGACTTGCAACCAAGATTACTCTAGCCAGCAAAGCTATCATTTAGAATTGAAAGTCCGATAAAGGCAAGAAAAAGCTAAAGGAGTTCACCACCACCAAACCAGTATTATATAAAATGTTGAAGAGTATTCTTTAAGAAGAGGAAGAAGAAGAAAAAGAAAAAGATCAAAAATATGAACAACAAAATGGCAACAAATACATACCTATCAACAATTGAATCTAAAAATCAAAAGAAATGATACGAAATCTAATGAACAGAATAAATTGGTGAATAAAATAGAATCAGAGGCATGTAAATAGAACAGACTGACGATTCTCAGAGAAAATAGGGGTGGAGGACCAGAATAAACAAAGATCTTATATGCATTCTAGAGGCCCGGTGCACAAAATTCGTGCAAGGGACTCTGCCCTCACGGCCCCGCCTCACAGCCCCACCCTCTGCCCAGTGGTCGTTCCAGAAGGTCATTCCACTGTCCAGTCTAATTAGCATATTAGCTCTTCTTATATAGGATATGCATTACCTATGGACACAGACAATAGGGTAGAGAAGGCCTGGGGCAGGGCAAGAACCTGGTGGAGGGAGGCAGTGGGGGGGAAAAAGAGAGACATCTGTAATAATCTCCACAATAAATATTTTTTTTAAAAAGGAATTTTAAAGACATAAAATACCTAACAATCTACTCAGGGCACTGAAGCCTTTTCCCTGTGATTGTCAAATAAAAAAATGGCAATCGCCAACACAATAGCTGTCTAGTGTGAATGAGTCCAAATTATACCTACATTGTATTTTTTTGTCAGATCAGCAAAAATAAATTTTTTTTTGGTGTGCCACAGAATTTTAGTAATTGGTGTGTGCCATGAGATGAAAAAGGTTGAAAATTGCTATAGTAGACACGTGAAAATAATAAACAGTTACCATTTTAAGACATTATGTTTTGTAGTAGTTTGTTACACAGCAATTGCTAACTGATATAACTTGCATAATAACCAGGAGTTTAAAAGTAACGTTGAGGGGTCTCCCTAAATTCAAATTCAAGATCATAATGTTAAAAATATTTTTGCTAAAAGTCAAAAGAATTAAAATGACAAGTTACCTAAGCAAAAAGAGGTCTTAGTGCTCAGTTTAAAATTTTTGCAATCATTTGGAAACAGCAAGATTATGTGGAAATATCTTCAACATACTTGCACTTCAAAACTGAACTATTAGCATCTCCTTAAATTATAAAAGTGGAGTGATCGTTTACAAGTATAAATATCTTACACCCAGTAGACTATTGTTTTTCTTTGTGGACTCCAATAAAAACAAAGTAGAATCACACATGTTCTCTTCATCGTTCAGTAATTCTACCCTAGCCTCATCACAGGGGACTTCTGATTTCCACAGCACTAACAGTCTATTTTCATTACAGGAAACTTCCTTCTTTCATCTTGAAAAAATTAACACATACTACATACCAGATTCACTTAAAGACCTGTAGCTAAAATAAACCAACAATAATTTGCTTCTGTTCAGACTTTTGTACTGACTAAGCACTCTCTTCTTCCCCTTCCAAAGTTATTCTTTCTATTTTCTTTGCATATTTCCCAGAGGTATGCACTAAAGTGTCAACTCTCACATTAGAGAAGTGCGTAAAGAAGCAGATATCCTAGGAATACATATGCAGTGTGAAGAGGCGTTCACACCCAATCTCCTTCACACTCACAGCCTCATACCAGGGCCCGGAGACAATTTTAGCTCATGCAGAATCCTTTTTATATTCTGTTCCATAAATATAATGCATCTTTGTATGAGAAGAAAACAGCCAGAGAACATTATTAATGACACAAATAATAATATGCACTTGCAGAGTCCTCTTCTAGATCAGTCTCCCTTGCTCTTCCTTATGTGGTGTCTTAGTTCTTTGGGGCTGCTGTAACAAAAACACCATAGACTATATGGCTTATAAACAGCAGACATTTATTTCCCACAGATCTGGAGTCTGGAAGGCCAACATTAGGGTGCCAGCTAGTTGGGTGAGGGTCCTCTTGCAGTTTTAAGACTTCTCACTGTGTCCTCCAATGGTAGAAGGGGCTAGAGCAGCGGTTCTCAACCTGTGGGTCACGACCCCCTACGGGGGTCAAATGACCCTTTCACAGGGTTCACCTAAGACCATCGGAAAACACATATATAATTACATATTGTTTTTGTGATTAATCACTATGCTTTAATTATGTTCAATTTGTAACAATGAAATTGGGGGTCACCACAACATGAGGAACTGTATTAAAGGGTCGCAGCATTAGGAAGGTTGAGAACCACTGGGCTAGAGAGTTTTGTGGGGTCTCTTTTATGAGGTACTAACCCCATTAAGGTTCTGTCCTCATGATCTAAACATCTTTCCAAGGACCCACCTCCTAACACCATAATATTAAACATCAGGATTTCAACATATGAATTTGGCCGGGGAAGGCGGGGGTGGGGGTTGGGGGAAGA
Organism: Myotis myotis; assembly: GCF_014108235.1. Taxonomy (NCBI): domain Eukaryota; kingdom Metazoa; phylum Chordata; class Mammalia; order Chiroptera; family Vespertilionidae; genus Myotis; species Myotis myotis. The sequence goes on from NW_023416357.1 coordinate 31,221,001, forward strand.
CACAGATTCAGTCCATAGCAGGAGGTGAGCAGAGCCAGGATTCTTGTCTCCCTTTTACAGTCAAGGAAACTCAGACTGGGGTGGCATTGTAACTTTCTTGAGATTTCTCTTCTGTAATGTGACTAAATCAGAATTCACAACCAAATTCAGAATCCTTTTCCATACACTATGTTCCGGAATAATACAATGTTAGAAAACTCAAAACAATTTTTTCACAGAAAAGATAAAGAAGAAAGGTAAATGTAAGAAGAAAGATAAAGAGCAGATAGATATATGTGAGAAAAAGAGACAATAGAAGTATTTACATTTACACTGCACAATTGTATAAGAAAACCAGCTCCTAGCTGGTAATATTTCTAGAATATTCTACAGAACACAACAGAAAGTTACATAATTTTACATCGTGTGATATACTGATAACAGCAGAGCAACAAATACCAAAGTGAGGATTCCCACATAACTTTGTTTGACAATCCCATTTTCACCTCCTCTTTATGTTCTAAATGTGCTATTGTGGGCTGTTTTTCTTTATCCAGCCTAAGCTACTGCAAGATATTCTTGTTTATGCAAAATAAATTTAGCAGAGGCAGTGCCACAGATAACTGAATATGCACGTTAACACTACAAAACATAATAACATCTCATTTATTTCAAACTCTGCCCAAAGTTAAAGCTCTAGAACAGGGTTTGGCAAATTTTTCTGCAAAAGATCAGATAGTATGTTGGGCTTTGCGGACCACATGGTCTCTGTGGCAACTACTTAATTCTGCCCTTGTGGTGTGACAGCAACAGTAGATAATATGTAAACAAATGAGTGTGGCTGTGTTCCAATAAAACTTTATTTAGACAAATAGATTTAGGCCTCAGGCAAGAGTTTGCCAATCCCTGTTCTTAAACATAATCCTCACTCAGAAGGGAAAAAATACACTCATGTTTTTATTTACTCTCAGGGGAAAACTGACACCCTAATCAGATGCCTATTTTCTCACTTTATACACAATTTTTTAAAAAAAATGGATTATTTTCTTGCTTACAACCCACAGCAAAAGAGAAGCAGGGAGCCCTAGCCGGTTTGGCTCAGTGGATAGAGTGCCAGCCTTTGGACTGAAGGGTCCCAGGTTCGATTCCAGCCAAGGGCACATACCTGGGTTGCAGGCTCGATCCCCGGGGGGGGGGGGGGGGGGGACGTGCAGGAGGCAGCCGATCAATGATTCTCTCTCGTCATTGATGTTTCTATCTCTCCCTCTTTCTTCCTCTCTGAAATCAATAAAGAAATATATTTTAAAGAGAGAGAGAGAGAGAGAGAGAAGCAGGGATTTCAAAGCCAGTACAGTGAAGGCTAAAAGCCTTCAGAAGATAGCCAGAGGACTCAAACAGCAGAGCAGTCTGGACCAGGGCAAAACACTCTCCCTAAGCCAACCACTGAATATCACCTTAATCATGTCAATATCACTTACTTATAGCTAAGTTCCATTTATGATGGTCATCATGATGATTCTGAATCTTAATGATGACTGAATCACCAAAATATCCTATTTAATCTCCTTAAGACAGAAGAAACATAGACACATAGGATCCACTTTAGAAAGACCTATGAAAATTGGCTACTAGGGGCTTTGAAACTAATGGAATAAACTTCAGTTATCTAGAATATATATTTTATGAAATATTCAATTCCCCAGGTAATAATAATAAAGTCAAACATTTATAAGACACTTATTTTGAGTATTGCATCATTTCAAGTGTTTTATGTATATTAATTTATTTAATGTTCACAACAACCCAACCAGGTAGTACTGTTATTATCTCATTTTCCAGATAAGAAAGTTGAGGTACAGGGAGATTAAATATCTTGCCCAGAATAACTCAGCTATTAAGGGGCAGAGCTGAGATTTGAATCCAAGCCATCTAGCTCCAGACAACATTTTTTCAAATCCTACACTATGCCAAGTCATTACCCTAAAAATATATGTAGGGTGCCTTATTTCCAAGACCTAAACATGATAAGATATAGGTAAAACCTCTACTAAATATAATGTAATATAATCTTCAGAGTCTAATGATTGAGACATGTCAGCGTTTTTCAATGCCTTGGAGTAAAGACCATGTTTATTATCTTTGTTCAGTTCCACCAAAATAACGAGACAGTTTGGATAGTAGTTTAAGGAGATTTTGTTGTTTTCAGGATTGCATTTAAAATTGTTTTGTAATGATCCAGGGAAATAAACAAATAAAGCTATGGGAAAATTCTTTTTAGGCACTTCTAGTTCAGTCAGAAAAATACTGAAAATGTGAAATGACTTAGTCCTTCTATTTCTTGGGTCAAGCTATGAAAATTAAAACAGATTTTTGTTAGTTGTCTTTATTTCTTAAATAGATTAATTATAAATTTGGGTTACATGGAAGGAAAATAATGTGGTTGTTAAAATAACTGAGGTTATCACTGGCTTATCACCCAACAAAAATATTTGACCCTAATATATCCAGAGTGAAGGACTAAAATCATTTTATGTTTTACTAAAAGAAAATTAAAAGTTTATGGAGAGATTTTTTTAATAGCAATTATCTGAAAAATATTGTTGGTCACTGAGTAGGCATTTGTGTTCTTTTTTATTTGTGATATGAATATTTTTGCTAATCTCTGGAAGTTCATAGTGGAGAGAAATCATTCAGCCTCTACAAAATAGAGACGCTATGAACCTAGCTTATATTAGTTCCACTTTTTACTCAACTCTGTGCAAGAAACAGTTCTCCCAAAGCTGTGCATTCCTCACAGCAGTTATTCCCAACAATCAGCATTCGCTGCAAAACGTACAAATACTCGAGGAACTCGGAGGAGCAGATAAATTTTGAACAGTCACTTTATCTTTGTTGCCAGTTTTTCATTTTCTTCCTACTGTTTTCTAAAACCACAAAGCAAGGGATGCAAATACCTGACATAGAAGAGAATGGACTAGGTGGGAAGAGAAAAACATCCCATTACCACTTTCTTTGTTATAGGATATAAATATTAAATCAATAGTAATTTCTATAATCATAGTTTTCAGTTATATTGTAATAGCCTTGGAAGCTTATTAAGAATTTAAAAGTAGCCGAAACCGGTTTGGCTCAGTGGATAGAGCGTCGGCCTGCGGACTGAAAGGTCCTAGGTTCGATTCCGGTCGAGGGCATGTACCTGGGTTGCGGGCACATCCCCAGTAGAAGATGTGCAGGAGGCGGCTGATCGATGTTTCTCTCTCATCGATGTTTCTGACTCTCTATCTCTCTCCCTTCCTCTCTGTAAAAAATCAATAAAATATATTAAAAAAAAAAGAATTTAAAAGTAAAATCATATTCCTAATTTCTTCTAGATGGCAAAGATTATAACTTTTACTTAGTGGTTACAAGGCCTAGACTCTATGTAAACATATTAGAGAACAGGAAAAAAGGAAATGAAGGAAAGGGAAGAGAAAAAAAGGATAAAACGAAAAGGAAAGAAAAGAAAAAAGGTATGGCAGAAATTGGTTGGTTAATCACCAAACCAACTTTCTATTTTTCCCAGACACAAACAGGACTATCTGCCCTAGGCTCCTCTCAACTTGATGGGGCCATGTGACCAAACTGGCCAAAAGAATGTAAGCAATCCTCTACATGTTTTCCTCTTTGCCAAAGTGCAAGGGCCTGGGGACTGGTGGCAATGAGGTGATGACAAGAAAACCACTTGAATGAGAGGAATGTACCCATCAAGCATATCCATTTTAGTAAATTGGCACAGCCACTATGAAAAACAGTATAGAGGACCCTAAAAAAATTAAAAATAGAACTACCATGTGACCCAACAATCCAACTTCCGGGTATTTATGTGAAGGAAATAAAATCACTATCTTCAGATACATCTGTAACCCATGTTCATTGCAGTGTTCTTCACAATGGCCAAGACATGGAAACAACCTAAGTTTTCATCAATAGATGAGTGGATAAAGAAAATGTCAGACATACACACAGAGAGACACACACACACACACACAGTGTCATATTAATCAGACAGAAAGAAATCCTGCCATTGTGACAACATGGGTGAAATTTGATGGCACTATGCTAAGTGAAATAAGTCACACAGAGGGGAAATAATACTGTGTGAACTCACTTATAAGCTGAACCCATAGAAATAGAGAATAGAATGGTGGTTGCCAGGGGTCGGAAGTTGAGGAAAAAGGAGAGATGTTGGTCAAAGAGTACAAACTTTCAGTTATAAGTTATAGCAATCTAATGTACAGAATAGTGAATATCAATATAAAAAGAGGTAATATGCAAATTGACCATCACACTCTCACAAGATGGCTGCCTACAACCAAGCTGGCAGGGGGTTAGTGAGGCACGACCAAACGACTGAACAGCAGGCTGTGTGGGGCAACCAGGCTGGCGGGGTGGCCATGAGGGGTGACCAGGCTAGCAGGTGAGCTAATAGGAGCCAGTGGTCCAGGATTGTGAGAGTGATGTCCAATTGCAGTTGGACATCCCCTGTGGGGTCCTGGATTGGAGAGGGTGCAGGCTGGGCTGAGGGGACCCCCCCCCCCCGCATGAATTTTGTGCACTGGGCCTCTAATAGTTAATAATAATGTATTATATACTTGAAAGTTACTAAGAGAGTAAATCTTAAATATTCTCAGCACAAAGAGAGAGACAGACACTATGTGATGATATGACATAGGTGCTAATTAACAATATGGTGGCAATAAATTTGTACTATATAAGTGTATTATCAACATGTTGTACATCTTAAACTTATACAATGTTATATGTCAATTATATCTCAATAAAGCTTGGGGGAATAATAAAATTAAAAAGCATTTTTCCACTACAATTTTACATTACTGAAGAGTGCTCTTACACAGTCACCAAAGACACAACAACGTCTGGACAATGGTCCTAGGAGGCCATATTCAAGCTGTATTACAAATGAAATTCCTTCATTTCTACAAAGTTCCCTCGTGAATTGCTGGGTGGGAGAGGATCCATTTCATTTATTTTGTTTTGCTTATTGTGCCTTCCACATTTATGATTTCATCTACAAAGAAAAAAAAGTACTACAGGTGGTAGAACTTCTTCCAACTAACCAATAGTACTGTTAGGAAATAAAATCCTAACAACAGTGTCCTCAAGAAGCTGGAATGTAGGACACAGCTGTGACCAATATTCCAAAAAGCATGATGGTCTTCGGAAGAAGAACCGGTTAAAAATTAGGGATTCACAACTGCTGACTGAACTCTGAATCATTCACAAAGTCATTTTGACTTTTCTTGTTCTTCCTCAGATGAAAAGTCCTAAGGATAAGTATCACCTTAAAGCCCATGTGATTATTCCACTAGTGAAATTTAATTGAGCCAAGACAGAAATAAAAAAAATCTAAGAACAGCCCATTCGGCGTGGCTCAATGGTTAAGCATCAACCTATGAATCAGGAAGTCACAGTTGGATTCCTGGTCAGGGTATATGCCCAGATTTTGGGCTCGGGGCCCAGAGAAGGCATACAGGAGGCAGCCGATCAATAATTCTCTCTCATCGTTGATGTTTCTATCTCTCCCTCTCCCTTTCTCTCTGAAATCAATAAAAATATTTTTTAATCTAAGAACATCTGTCAGTCTGAATTTTTTAATTCATTTTTTCCTGTGAGAAAACTATATGTCCTAAAGCTTTGCTATTAACAACTCTAAATGTAGACTGTGAAGGAATGCTTATCTGACTCTCGGCTCAGTGCTATTTTACTCACTGTAAAGAAAGTCATGGCACAAGCTTAACCGACAAGAAAATCCATCCTGTCTGGGGGAAGCAGACATAGCTTAGAAAGTTAATCAAACTAATCAGGAAGAAATATACCGGATATTTTTCATTTTAAAAATTGATAATTTATACTTTTATTAATATGTTGGAAATACTTATTATAAGTAACATTTATATGACACTTAGTTTAATAAATATGTCTTTACATACGATACCACATTTACTTGCCACAGTCACCCCACTGGTATTTTTAATAGTTAAGTAATAGACAGATAAGGACTGAGGCTCTAACGGCCTTTATAACTTTTCAAGATCAAAAGTGAAAACTTACTTTGCTTTAAAAAGTATTTATCCATTACTTGAAACATACACTTAGAAGTAAAGGAAGCTAACTAGTGCTCTGAGCTTCTATAGCAATAATAGTGTATTACTTGTACAGTACATTACAATGTACAAAGAATTAAAATGTTCTTTCATAAGCACTCTCGCAATATGCTTCTGATCGCTGATACAGTAAAATGCCAGAACAGTATCATTATTTTCATTTTATAGATATAGAAACTGAGGCTTACAAAAATTTAATAACCTAAGCATAATCTCACTAACCAAGATTAATTCACTAAGTCATTGTGCTTTTTGAAATTGGAAATTTAAGGGACACAATTTTGGCTAGTGATTAATAAAACAGGAACTTATATCACCTGCATACACTATATAATTAAAATAGAATAATTAATTATTTTCAAATTAAATGAAAGCTCCTCCTCCACCATTGGGTATTGTCAAACTTCCCAGAGGAGGAAACTAAAATAGCTAAAGCATTTGTGGTGTTGTGTGGGGGCGTGGGGATTGTTTCATTTGTTTTGCTCCATTTTTAAAACATGCTCAAGGTAGGCTGGCAAGTCTTTTGAAAATGTCAACTAGAAATAATTAAATTGGGAGGCAAGATTAAGCAATAAGATTAGTCCGTTATATATAACGCTGGGGGGAAAAATGTCAGAGAAGAAAGAGTAAGTTTTTCCAAAAGCAAAATTCACCAAATAAAACACTGGAAAATGTAATTCAATCAAGAAATAATATTTTTTTTCAATTTGGATTTATGTCATTGCTTTAGTAGGTAGTGTTAATAGTTTCCAAATGCCAATGTGTATTCATGAACACTTTGCAAGTTCATGATGTAATACATTCCTTTTTGGATACATCTTATGTCAAATCCATCTGTCTAAGGCAGATATGCATAGTTTTACAGAATTTTATCTGCAAAAGAACTTCCACAGTCAGACAAAAATGGCATTACAAAATAAAGAGGTGTAGAGAAAGGGAAGATCATCTGTTCTGAAGATATCTCCTTCTCCCTCAGTGCCTTGCCCACAGCTTTGTGTCCACTGATCACCTGGCACCCCTCCAGTCTTGCTTTTCTTGAAATCCTGCCCATTCACAAGAAAGAGATGTGATCCTGGGATCTCAGGGAGACCTAAAAAGATGAAGGTCTTGGAGGAAGTACCAGGCTAAATCTTAATATTCCTAGTATATATCCACCAGAATTTCCCTGAGCCCTAAACACCTTCTGAATTCAATGGGCAGCTTATTAAAGTTTGATCATGAAACATTGTCATTTTTATTTGATGCATCTCAATAAGAGCCCAAGTGAGTTAATATAAAGACAGAAGATAGGAAAGGGGAAAAGGGAAGATGTTTGCTGCATCAAGAAAAAATACACAAATTCCACCAGAAGAAGAGCAGCCGGGTTAGAAGTCAGAAGCTAGTTCAGGTAAAGAGCTTCCACCCCCACCACTTCTTACTCTGATGGGTCTCGAACCACCTTGAGGGATGCGCTTTTATTCCTTTTATAAATGCACCGCTTTCTTCCACTAATACAGTGAGGAATGTAGAACAACGAGTGACTCAACTATGACTATTAGTGTCTATGGCTATGGAAACTCAATAAATGAACCCGCTTTCCTACCTCAATGAAAGACTCAGGACGTTTCTTCATAAAGTAAATGTGTTTCCTCAAAGAATATATCAGAATTACTTTTCTTGAAAACTATTTTACATACATTTGGTTGACACAAATTCTATGTTGATTATTTCTCTTTCCTTTTATAAGTTTCATCCATGGATGTGACCTATAACAGGGTCATATTTTTATTTTATATTTTTAGCAGCAGAACTTTGCATTTCCAGTATGATCTAACCATAAAATTTTGCAAAACCACAACTAATATTTCTCTCCTACCGGCTAAATTATGTCAGTCATTTAAATATATGGAACCAAATATAAACTGCTCTTGAGTATATAAATAATATTTTATAGGAATTGGCAAGTAATTACAATTGCTATTAGAAGTTTATATTTGCCACAGGAACCTGTGATTTTAAAAAACTGTTCAAATGACTTATGCATGAGGCTTATACATAGCACAAATGTATTCATTTGTATTTATGGGTCTAAAGAGAAAAAAAATGACAGAAAAGGAAAATTGGTAAACAATCCCAAATTATAAGAAATTACCTAGCTTTGTGCTATAGTAAAAAGTATAAAAATTATTTGGAAGGAAGGAAAATTATTTCTAAGCACTAACTTTATAAACAAAAGCCCTATTTTTTTAATGATAGAAGAAATCAATGTTTTTAAGTAAAAAATGAACTGCTTACACTAACCAGTCATACTCAGTATTAATTCTATCCCACAGTGTATGCTACAGAAGCATAAATGCTGATGTTTTCTAGTTTCTCATTTCAATCTTCTCCAGCTTTATCTTAAGCCTTGTTAGCAACAGAAGTCGCACCAACAATTACACGAACTTAACAACGACTTCCCTGGGATAATTTGATCTGCTGCAACCACAAATTCCAGTCCACATACTTTCTTCTATTATGGTTGTGTCTGTGTGTGTTTAATACACTTCTTATAAGGCTTTTAAAAATGAGCTAGTAGTTTCTCATTCAGCTCTCTGCCACGTTAACAGTTTTATACATGTAAAAATTACCTAGTTATTTATACAGAATATCTTAATTCAGCTTCAGAGGATAGCGAAGAAAAGTATCGTTGCCATCATTATACATTTCTCCTTTTTTGGCGCTTTCACGGCTGTGTACCTGCACCCCAAAATGATCATTCGCTGCTCCCTCTCAGTATTCACCGGTGGGGACAGAAAATCTTGAAACTTGCCTGACTCAAGTGTTCCCAGCCATTGCCCAGACACCAGAAGCCTGCTTTCCTCTGCTCATGTTTGAGCTTTATCACTTAACTGACCCCATAAAACACACAGGGCTACAACACACTGAACAGCCTCCTTCAAAATGCAGCCTGATTGTGATTCATGGCAAAAAGCTGGAATAGCCCTGCCAGGTCGTAGACGCATTAAGATAAATTGCATTGAATGTGATACATATAAAACAGCACCTTGAAAATGAATCATCTGCTAATTCAGTATTTTCTAATTACAATCACTCCCTCTCAGGGCATGTAATTAATTTACTGAGTTTTTAAAAAAAAAAAAAAAAAAAAGTCAGGGTTACTCACACAGTCTTGAAGATGCAATGTCAGCTATTTAGGACAGAAACATCCAAGGCCGTGTTAGAACTCAATTACCACTACATAGGCGTTAAAGCAGGAACTGCAGGCCTCTGGACTACGGCAACTATAGGACTCGTGCTGCTCGTACGCTGGGCTATAATTTATGAAACTGAGCCCCAGATCCAGCCAATCATTTAGCTCCTCATAACAAGTCTAACTGGCTCTGGAAAGCTGAAAGGGCTGCACTAGAACAACAAAGATGAGATAGTCCACACAATAATCTGCTTATCTGGAATCACTTTCCCTCACAAGGGCCAGAGAAAAATCACAGCTCCATTGTCTGAGGGCAGGACAGCTGACCTGAGAAAATGCGACTACACCTGGAGCAAGACCTTTTCTGGCTTGGCAATCCCAGTCGAGCAGGCATTAAAGGACCGAGCTGCCCCTGGAAACCGAAGGGCAATGACAGCCGCAAAAACCTCAGGTAATCTTCATCTTTTTATTTTTAGCAGGAGTAATGCTGAGTCAAATTATATGCAGGAAGCCACTGGGGCAACTAGGTATGCTTCGATTTTATTTTCTCTTTTTCCATTCTAATCGTTTGTAGGATCATTTGTTATTAAGCATGAGTCCAGGGAGGCTTAGGGTACCTGAAATGAACTTGAAACCGAAAGGATCACTTGAGGAGGAAAAGAGATCGTTTTCCAGAGCAGTCTGAGAGCTGTCGCTTCAGATGTGCACCCTTCTCACCCAAATACAGAAACAAGGAAAAAGGGGCTGAAGCAGGGAGGGAAAAGGCGTTTCATGAGAACAGTTAAATGCTTTTCGTATCTGAAAGGAAATAACTATGCTCGAAGTGTACATTGGGAAGGTAGGTTAATGCCCAGCTCCCCTGGCCCTGGGAACCTAGACCACACAAGAATGTACCACGTGGGATTGTTGGGGGAGAGAATGACATAAAAAGTTGACAGAGCCCCTGGGGTCCCGGCTTTTTGGTTTGTTTTGTTTTGTTGGCAATAGTTTATACTTCCCATTATATTTTAAAGTATTACATATACCAACTACTGCTGTTATACCAAAGTTCCAAATTTGTAGTTATTAAAGGAAAACATTTTTAAGTTAAAAGAGGTGACAAAAATAGAAAAGCATACACACACACACACACAATGGAATTGACATACACGTAACCCCAGCACCACACCCCTTTACCCAATAGCAAATCCTTTCAAATCCTCAGCAAATAGTGCTTCTTCAACGAATTTTATAGCAAGTGTAACATTAGCAACAAAAAAAATCTGTGTAATAAACCTCTTAATGACTAAATCAATCATTATACTTTCAAAGTGACAACAGAACCTTCCCAATATTCAAATCGTGTCAGTTTTATCTGCTCTCGGCGGAAGAAGCAGGGAAGGAAAATTTGCTTTGTTCAGTGATGAAATATAAACAACCGTAACAGAAGAGACATTTATGCACCTTTTGTTTGCTGTTGACAATTGACTGTATCCAACTTGAGATTTGACACCAAAAAGAAAACCTAGCAGCACACAGGGAACAGAAGAAGCAATCCATCAACAATTCCCCCAAGATATGTTCTCTGAATTGTCCAGTGTGTGACTAGCAAGGGAAGAATATTTCTGCTCTGTTTAACTATCTTTTATTTAATTAAACCTTTGTTCATTTGACAGTGCTGTTGTCTACAGTGACTATGTGAGAACCGAAACTTCTGAGGAAGCCAGGGTGTTAAAATTGTTGTTCCCTTTACTCAAAGATAATATGGATTATCTAGCCTGAAATGGAAATCAAACCCTTAAGGTAATATTGCCATTGAATTCTCAACACATCCAACTCCCCCTTTCTCATTCCCTTAATAAAATTTCATTAAAATCCCCTCGAACTCCTGTGTTTGAATCTCCACTTGTGAGCAGACCAAGGCCAAGAATACTTGAAGACCTTTAAGTCATTTCACATGTATTGTTGTCCAGAAACTTCCCATAGGAACCACCTCCCAAACACTTGAAGGCAACCACTTCACCACCCAAGGCAGCGGCCTGCCACCAGCCAGCAAGTGCTTGGGTAAGAGCTTTCACGGCTCCTGGGCAGTCTCAGCGCTAACAGGCAGCTGACTTACAGGCCGACCTCTGGCCCCTGCGCCCTGACAAACACTGTTTCGATGGACTCAACTTCAAGCGGTTCACTCAAAACACATTCGTGATCAAAGCTTTTTAAATGATTAGCACTGCCTTCCCCTCCTAGAATCATAATAATCGTGATAGACTGAGACATGTTACTGCCCCTTGGCAATTGGGGGGAACCTAGATTATTTCATACCCGGAGCTGTCACATAGCAGAGAAAACCTCACACTGAAAACAAGGAAATGATGTCTCAGTATGACCCATCTTGAGCTGCTTAGATTTGTTTTCAATGCCTTATTAAAAACAACGCAACGGAGGAGGAAACTAAAAAAACATACATATCACAGTGTAATCTTTCGCCTAAAGTTGTTACAGCCAATATGAGAGTCTGCTTATAGCAGGCATCACTGTCCATTCAGCAGGGCTTGTGTGAGCAGATTCTAGCCAGAGAGACTACCTCCTGCCATCGGCACCAATTAATATGTGTTGGTTATTGCATCAGGCACTGTCTAAGAAGCTCTTGGTATGCAAGAGGCATCCAAACAGCTGAATTCAGTTTTCAGTCGTTTCCTTGATCTCAGACTCACAGACAAAAATTAAGATGATCCTGATAAAAGAAAAGTAGCTCAGGAATGCAAGTGCTTTTCCGACAAGAACTATCAGTAAATCTCAAGTATTAGAGCAGCTACGGTTGACTGAAAAGTGTCTAGAAACCTGGGCCATGCTAATCTGTCTGGCCCTGCAGTTTATGTAGCGAAAGGAGTCACTCCTGAGAAAAGTGTAAGAACCGTTCCGACCTACCTTGTTAGTGCGTCTGAGATTGCTAGGGTATTAACTCCGTTCCAGGTGACATGGCTAAATAGCCCCATTATTTTCACAATGCTGGACTCGGCCTAAGAAACCCTGCACCTCGGGACCAGTATGCTGGTGGGGAACTGCTCACAATCCCAATGCTGACACTTGGAGCCAGCATTGTATGGTTTAAACCGAAAGAGAAATAGTTGCTTATAAAAATGTCAGCAGGAAGGCCTGCCTCACTTTAACAAAGCCAAAATATTTTTTTTTCATTCAAGTTAAAAGGCATAGTGAGTCTGTGGTCACTGTAGGGGTTACGTTCGCTTAAATTCTTGGTTGAGATAAAGCACTTTATCTGGGCACATAGACCTCAAATTCAGATTTGCTTTCAGTATATGCGGGGGGGGGGGGGGGGGGGGGTTGTGTTTTGTTGTTTTTTAATTCGGTCTCTCCTAAGAACATGAATTTCTTTTAAAAATACCAATAATGCATTTGATAAGATTCTAAAACATATATGATACTTAAAATTAACATAAACCGGCATCATTCTGCACTTATTTTTTTCAGTTAAAATTCTTCTAGTTAATGAGACCTGAACAGAAGGATCAATTTTTCTATGACCTTACTCTTTTACAAATTTTCTCAAAACCCATACAACATATACATAACATATGCCAAAACTGGCTATTATTTATATTTGGTAATAAAAATTTCTAATATTTGAGGTTAAAGCCACCTTTAACAGTGTGTAAGAATTATAACATGGAGTTGAGAGCATAAACTCTAAATCAGACTGTCTGGGTTCAAATCCCAGCTCTGATCCTTAACTGTGGACTTTGAGCAAGTTACTTAAGAGCTCTATGCCTGTTTCCTCATATGTAAAATAGTGCCACACACAGTAATTACCTCCTGGGGTTGATGGGGAAACTAAATGGGCAATGCATGCTTAGAACTGAGCCTATTACATGGTGAGTACTCATTAAGAGAAAACTGTCATTATTATTATTATTATTATTATTATTAAGCTCATTTCAATAAATATACATAATATCCAAAATGAAGATGAATTACTGAACAGCCGGATATGGTGAAATATATCTCATTTCAGGTAATATCTATAAGTAAGATTTTGTCTTAAGGCCTATGAGATATCAGCTCAAGGAGGTGTATCAGTCACTGTTACTTGTCAGTCTTCTGCCCAGTTATCACTTGGCACTTTCAACCCTGCCCTGCATTCAGTGTATCACGCAAGGACTCTAACCTAGGACATGACACAGAAGGGGGTAATTGTAGTAGGCATGATTCATGTGGTAGTTGGTACAAAGTTCAGACAAGTTTAAAGATTTCCTGCATGAAAGCAAAAAAATAATGGAAGCCATTAATCTTCAGTCATGGTACCCTAACCAAAAAAAGATTCAAAAAAAAAAAAGAGTTACCTATTATAAACAGCTGTGCTCATTTTCCAAATTCTTGAACCATGCCTGCAATTCATGCTGACTTTTCAGCTTAAATATGAGAGAATCCTGGGGCTAATTATCTCCTTTCCTCCCTGTGATGGGGATTTCTCAGAGCAGGAGAATATTAACTGAGACTTCGACCTGCTCGCTGAGAACGTGCAGAGAAAAACAGTCCGCTTGGTGAGGGAACAGCCGCCCCAGCGAAGGTCTATGGACTTCCACACACACATATCCATTCATTCATTTACCCACGAATGTCTTACCCCTTGTCTCCCACGCAAATCCCCATCAGCCACACCTAATGGCTTGTACAGTTCCCGAGGGCGCCCGCGCTCTCTCACAGCCGTGTTTCTGCAGAAGCACTCCTCCGTCTGTGTACTCTTCCCCAGGGCCCGCCCTAAGGCCGAGGAAACTCTCTCCTTCGCAGTGAACCCCTCCTCCCCACCATCTCTCCATGGAAGGTAGTTATTCCCTGTTGGGTAAATTACTGAATTAGTAACACTTACCCCATGAATTAGCACTCAACGACAAATAACCGGTTGGAAAATTGGAAGACATTTTCAGGTTAGCAAAAGTGCTTTAGAAATGAAATTTGGCACACTTTTTGCAAGATCCCAAATGAAATCAAATATTGAGGTTTAATAGCTCTTAGACTCTGCTAGCTAGAGAATCATCTGTGGTCTTCTTTTTTCTTTTTTAATCCTCACCCTAGACATATTATTGATTTTTATTTTATTTTTTTAAAATTATGTTTTTATTGATTTTAGAGAGAGAGGAAGGAAGCAGAAGAGAGAGAGAAAGAGAGAGAGAGAGAGAGAAACATTGTGGGCTGCCTCCTGCAAACACCCCCTACTGGGGATTAAACCTACAACCCGGGCATGAGCCCAGACGGGGAATTGAACCAGTGATCTTTTGGAACATGGAACAATGCTCAACCAACTGACCCACAATGGTCAGAGTTGTTTATTTATTTTTAGAGAGAGAGGAAGGGAGAGAGGGAGAAAGAGGAAGAGAAAGGAAGAGAGAGAGAGAGAGAGAGAGAGAGAGAGAGAGAGAGAGAGAGAGAGACATCTATGTGAGAGAGAAACATTGATTGGTTGCCTCCTCTATATGCCCCGACCAGTGACCCAAACCGCAGCCTAGGTATGAGCTCTTACAGAGAATTGAACCCACAACCTTTAGGTGTAAGGGACTACTCTCCAACTACCCAGGCCTGTGACTAAGGGGGCAGTCGCTTGGCATTGAATATCACCAAAGAGGAGGAGGATGGATGGGCTAGAGAATTTTAGAAAACAGCGTGTTGGAGGGTTACCTTCAGAATTGTGACACAGGTCCAGTTGGTTGCTAGCTCCTCCCCCACTTCCCCTCTGCCTCCCCCTGAGAAAAAAATAGTTACCCTATGTTCCCCAACTTCTGCCACCAAAGGGCCTGTCTTCCCCTCCCATCACATGAATCCTTTTGGGTGCCAACCCCCAGGCAGGCTGGTTAAACCAATCTGTGCCAATATGACTAAATATTCCTGTTATCTTTCAAGTGGCACTTCATTTTAACAGGAACTTTCTATAAATAGAGCTGAACCAAAAAAATAACCACATGGAATAATTTAGGCCCCTTGGAACATGACAACAAAGACAGGCAGGAACCATACCAGCACATCAGCCACCTTCTCCTAACAGGAGAGGCCAGCTCTACATGCGCAGCCCTGGGCCCAGGAGAATGCTAAGTTTTCACTCCTCCACACAAGGCCACTACATATAGTTGGTCAGTGCACAACCTGTACAGCCAACCACTCATACCAGCCTGCCCTCAATGGTCCATGAGTCTTCCCTCTCTACAGCAAGAGCACAGCCACCACCAACCAAGGGAAGATTTCTCACTTCTTGAACCCTCCTACCATAAAGGTAAATACTTGGTACCCCAAAAACAAGTTGGCTATGGAGCCACATTTGTAATCACCGGCAACTAAAAGAGGCAGAGGTTGCTCCCTGCCTCACAGTCCATAGCATTTTGTTTTCCTTTCTTTCTGCCATAGGATTTAAGCACAAATCAGGGGAGTGGAAGGACAGCAGGTTGCAGTTGAGACCTATGTGCAATATAAAATAATGCAGCAACTCTTGAACTTGATGTGCATCAGGATTATTAAAGCTGCTTGTGAAAATGGCAGGCCCCTGACTCCCACCACTGGATGCTGATTCTGTAGGTCTAATGAAGCCTAGAAGTCTGCATTTTATTGGCACCCCTGCTTATTTTAAAGCCAGTTATGCATGATTACTCCTTGAGAAACATTGAGACAGTGCATGCAAAACACTTAACTCAAAGCCGGGCACATTACAAGTGTTCGATACTTGCTAGCTATAATTACTAAGAATCAGTAACCATCCCAACGTCATATCCTCTACTTAGACTTGACCTTTTGCTAAGTGCAAATTGCACATGGGTGTGGCAGTGTGATAGGAAGCCAGGAGCTGGTTTAGTGCAAGGAAAGAGAAATGAAAAGAGGAATGCAGGATAAAGACAGCCTAATTTATGTCCTTCTAATGATCCATGAGCCTTTGGTGAGAACTCTGAGCCCGAATTACCACCCCCATTCCATACATCAACAGCTCCTATAAAGTAGGAGGATTTGAAATAACTGCATATGGACCAGAAATGTTCAAAATAAAAACACTCAAAACATTGGCAATTTCATTTTTCTGCCTCAGGCACCAAAAGCAATACAAGGTTATTTGTTTTGTGGGTAAAGCAGGCCCCAAGTAATAATAAGAGAGTTTTTTCAATGGCTGAGTCCTCCAACATGAGCATAATATAGAAGTAAATCCCAAACCTGATTGGCTGCTGTGCTACTGTGAGTCTTGGCTATTTTCCTCTGCTAATGATGCAGGCCCTCCACAGGTGGCTGGAGCTCACAGTGTCTCCTTACCCCAGGGATCCCGCCTCACAATAAATAGGACAGGCCCTCCAGGAAATCTTCTGTTTAATTTGCATGCTCCAGGGGATAGGACAAGGCTCTGTTGTTTAAGAGCACACATAACAAAAGCTTTGTTCTTTCAAACCAAGAGGGAAACTGTAGATCTATCCAAAATCACTTGGTTTTAAACTGTGTAAGGATGACAAGAACGAAATATTATTTTAGGCTGCCCAACAGCATCAGTCACTCAATCTCCTCTCCTGGCTTCAGAAAACAATGACTCAATATGGCCTTTTTCTGACAGGCTGCAGCCTTAGGAAAATACTTTCCTGCGTTTAAATCAATGGAAGCTATTCACAGCCCACTTAGCTTTCTCTCTTTGAAGCGTGGGCATAGGAACACAGCTGTTTGTATTCATATAATGAAAATAAAATAGAAACTGTGAATGATTAAAAAAAAAAAATCAAAGTATTTTTTTACTCCATCCCAGGTGCTTGACATGTGTTTTATTGCTTGATTTCCTCAGTGGCCTCTAAAAGGTTGATTTTATTACCCCCATTTTTACCAAGTATAAGAAAGGTTAAATAAGCTTCCCTAAGGACACAGAGTTGAAAAGTGACAGAGCTGTAAATTAAACAAGAAAGAAAGTAAAAGTAGCCTGAAATCCTACATGTTAAGATTTACATGAAGCTCTGGCTGGTGTGGCTCAGTCGGTTGGAGCTAGTTTCGTACACCAAAAGGCGGTGTGTTTGATTCCTGATTAGGGGCTCATGCCAGGTTGTAGGTTCAATCCCTGGTTGGGGCATGTATGGGAGGCAACCGATTGATGTTTCTCTCTCACATACATGTTTCTCTCTCTCTCTCTCCAGCTTCCTCTCTCCAAAATCAATCAAAACATATTTTTTAAAGATTTAAATGAAAAATTTCCCATATTTCTATTAACATAGTCTTATATAAATGTGATCATTTTGTTTTGTAGTCTGCTTTGTATCACTAAATATTTCTCCATGTCATATATATGTAAAGTTGATCATTTTTATTGACTACACAGGATTTCTTAGAAGATATTTATCATAACTGACCATGCCAGTCCCCTATTGAAGATCACTGAAGTTATTTCTAGTTTTCCTATGAATATGCTTTGCAAACATATTTATACATGCATGTAGTTATCTCCTGAGGGTAAGTCCTTGGCTGAAAATTACAGAGATTATGCATTTTACATTTCAGTACATCTCACCCAACTGCCTTTTGAAAGGTTAGATCAGGTAAGCTACATGATGTGCTCATTTCTTCACTCTCACAGGCACACAAGGTTTAAGCAACCATTTACACTTCTGCCAAAATAATAGGGAGAAATGATAGCATTGTTGTTTTTATCTCCATTTATTTCATCATTAGGGAAATCAGACATCTTTCCCTATGTGTTGGCTGTTTGCAATTCTTCCAGAAATTAATTATCCCTATTATTTTTCTGCTTTTCTATTAGAATCTGACTCCAAAATTCATTGCAAATGCTTTCTCCTGCCTCTCGCTCCTTTCTCATGATCTGTACTGATATATCGGAGACTTTGATCTCTAGCCAAGAAAAGTTTGGCAACAGATTGCCAGGGTGATTACTCAAGTTCCATAAAACATGTTCCAAGAAGAAAAACTAACTAGTCTAAAGAACAGAAAGCTATAAACTTCTCCTCGGTTGTCTGCCTCGAAATAGGTCATCCCCTGACTTTATCAGCAGTTGTTTATCTTATAAGAAACAATAATCCATTCAAACTCAACCTCCTTCTTTCGCAAAGAGAAATTTGGACAATGGAAGAGGGACCGAGAACAGTTTGGAGAAACATCCTCAGAACCAGGGGCTGCCATGGAGGGAGGACCCTCACACACACACATCTCCATGCCCCGGGCAGTGGCCGACCACAGACTCATAGATCGTTTGTGCTGAGACCCAGGTGAGAGATGCCCTCACTCCGTGGAAATGGAAGCCCAAAGACATAACGTGACTTGGCTGAAACCAATTGTCAAATGGCAGTCCCTTGACTCCCCGAGCAGAGCTCATTTCACTAGAGCAGTGGTCGGCAAGCTGCGGCCCCTTGAGTGTGGCTCTTCCACAACATAGCATGTGTGGGTGCGCACGTACAGTGCAACTGAAACTTCGTGGCCACACTCAAGGGGCCAAAGAGCCGCATGTGGCTTGCGAGCCGTGGTTTGCTGACCACTGCACTAGAGGACAGTAACCAGAAGTAAAACAGCCCCAATTGAGTCCCCAGAGCTTAAAACACTAATTCTGCCTCCCACAGTTCCCAGATCATGTTAAAAGGTATTACGACAAGAGTACCATCGTACCTAGCCCAGGCACATGTGCAGAGGCAGCTTGGACCACATGCTTGGCCAGCGTCTTGGCTGCTAGGGTTGGGCAGCATTCTGACTGGCTGTGGCCAGGGGGCAAAGGGGATGATGTTAGGCTGCCCTCTTGCTTCTGTACTCAAGAATGAATATGACAAAACCAACAGCAAAACAGGGCTGCTGTCCAGCCTTTGTGGTAGCCAGCTTTTTTTTTTTTTCTTATGAAAATCATGTGTTAGCTTAGTTGGTTCATTCCTATCTGTTCAGTTTCAGCCAAATCCAGTCTCTGAACCAAAGTAAACCAAGCCTGGCCAGGTAGTGGTCCTGTGCTCCCTGAAGGACTTCGGCCTTATCCCAACAAAGCCCCAAATGTGGCCAAATGTCTGACAGGCAAACTGGACAAGGACCGCCCTATCCCATCTCACCTGCAGAAAAGTGCATGGGCCAGTGGCCTCACATTCATTCCACGGAGGTGACCAAAGACAAGCAGCCAGCCAGCTATCCAGTGGCATTCGCATCCTCTCTGTAGTGCTCACACTGGTCTTACCAAGCCTAAATAAAGACTATAGTATTCCACCCAAGATAGATCTTCGGTAAGGCCTAGAAAGGCAGTCTCCTCCAACTTTTCTCAATTCAAAAGCATTTTTCTTGACTCTTTAGACATCATGTGGTCTAACAAAATAAATAGTTCACATTGAGACTTAAAGTACAACTGGACAAACAGATTTGGGAAAATGACCTAGGATTCAATAGTGATGACTGATTTGTGCCAGGAGATGCACATTATACTATTTAATCCCCACAACAATGTTCCAAGGTGGGGGGTTTTAATCTGCACTTGTTATATAAGGAAACAGTAAGGAAGAGCTCATTTCTGGACCCAACTGATACTACTACAGAATTTCATGAACTTTCATTGTGACTTTGAGCAGCTCTTCCAAAAGAATGGAGGAGGCTGTTTCAAATGCTAAGCTGTCTTGAAGGTTCATTCCTGGCTGCTGGGCCAACTGGCTCCCCTCAGCTTCCAGCCAGGAAAAAAAAAATAAGTGATTTCATGCTGTTGGCTCTCTTTGGGAATAGGATGTTTCCCATGAATAAACAAACAAACAAACAAACAATTCTTTCCAAAATTTAGTGCTTGTTTTAGGAGAGTTGTGTGGATTCCCAGTCACCTTCACACAGGAAGTCTGATACTCCTGAATGGAGGAGAGACTCAAGTAAATGTTGGCAACCTTTGAGTCATTAAAGTGTCATCCACAAAAAAACAGATGGGGGAACTTATGTTGGACCAGAACATTTGTGAAGACATGAATTTTTCAGCAGAGTTTTGCTGATCCCTATGGTATATTTCTCTCATCTCGTTTCAAGTGTCTTATCAACTCACACGGTTCCTGGGGTCTTCATTTGCTGGCTCTGAAGGTTGAACTACATGCAATCAGATTTTGTTTCTGAAACACTCACTCAGTTTAGATTAACAAATTTGTTTCTATTCCTTTTTCTCCAAAAAGGATAAAAAAAAATACATAATACCAAAATGGAAGTGACACCATTTGGGAATATTTAAGTTTTACTTATAATGCAGCTTACACAATGCAAGGTTCAGAAAGATACCCAATTCTACAGGTCATCCAAAATGATATCTGACTTGGTACTAAGCACCTACAAGGAACTCAATAAATGCATGTTAACTAATTTATATTCATCAGGATAATAACAGTAATAATAAAGTACATTTACAAGGAACTTTGTTATTTTTTTAATACTTTCACAAAAACATCATTTTAAATGAACCTCAAAATCTCATGGAGGACTGAGAAGGGACTTGGTAAACATACATATGAAGGTTTGCATCCCAGTATTGCCACTTGTTAAATGTGTGGCCTTGGGCAGGTAATTGACAAGATCTGAGCCTTAGCTTTCTCAATTGTAAAACCTGAATGATAACTATTCTTTCTTGAAGAGATGAGAGATTTAAAGATAACATATGCCATAGGCACAGCAGAGTATCTGACACATGTCAGGCATTTAGAAATGGAAATTATTTTTATTATAAAGCAGGACAGATTGAATTATCCCCTCTTACAGTTGAAGCAACTAAGGCTGAAAGAGATCTAATGATCTGACCCATTACTATAGCTGCTAAGAGCCAGAGCTAGGAGCAGGACCCAGGTTTCCAACCTGCCAAAGGAAAGTGTTCTCTGCTCTATTTCAAAACTAGAAGGGTGAAAAGTAGAAATATTGCCAAAACAGGGGTGCTGCTCTTTGAATCTTGAAAATAGTTGGCCCTTGCTTTCTGCAGCAAATAAGGCATTTAAAATAAAACTCTGACTCTTGGAAGCAGATTTAATTCAGGGGAATCTCACTTCTCATTTAAATATAGGCAAAACATTCCTGATGAGTTTCATCTTTACCATCACTTGCATCTTTCTTCCAACCTGCTTTCAAAAATTCACTAATCTCCTCCCAAATAGATACAGGAGTATATTATAATGGAATGCAGCAGAGTCTGAGATCTAAAGTGCAAAGCAGGTGCTGGAACGATATCAAATAAAAGCATACCCTGGGGAAAGTCTGGTTAAAGGAAATATCTGAAATGACTACAGACAAACAATATTTTTGTCATACTCATTTGGGACATCTTCTGAATCCTAGAGTCCAGATGTTGGGGTTTGATTTAGAAAACTGTAACTTAAATGATTGGTATGTCCACAAAATGAACTCAAATAGAGCCCCAGATGTGGTATTAATCAAGAAGGGCTATGACCAGACCAAATGTTAGCATCGTAGAAACTGGAAACTGAAAGAGCTTGTAAGAGATACAGAAATCATGGATACAGATGATGAAAGGCAATACCAAGATTTCCTTGAAGATCTTGAAGAAGATGAAGCAATTAGAAAAGAATTGTAAACATTTACAGAGATTCAACCATTACAGAAGATGAAGGAGCACCTTGAATGAGTCTGGCTGAGATGCTTGAAGCCCTTCACATTTCTCAAGACACTAATGGTGCAGAAGGAGAACTGACGATGACATGAGATCATGCTGTAGATCAGTGATGGCGAACCTATAACACGCATGTCAGAGGTGACATGCAAACTCATTTTTTTGGTTGATTTTTCTTTGTTAAATGGCATTTAAATATATAAAATAAATATCAAAAATATAAGTCTTTGTTTTACTATGGTTGCAAATATCAAAAAATTTCTATATGTGACACAACACCAGAGTTAAGTTAGGGTTTTTCAAAATGCTGACACGCTGAGCTCAAAAGGTTCGCCATCACTGTTGTAGATGGTTGCACATCTGTAGGCACATGATATTGGACACAATAACCTTTTTTATTCCATCTATGCCTCCATATTCAGAGAGGAGAAATTTAGTTTCAAACCTGAATAAATATGACTATTTTGATTGCTCATTCAAAACAAATTTTTAATTAATCCTGACATTTTGATATGGGTCACCTGCCCTTCAACTAATGAATATAATTTCTGAACAAAACCAACCCAAAAGTAAGAGAAGTTTGCCACCTCACAAATGCTGCTGGAAGTAACCTTTTTAAATGTCATTTACAATACACAGCTTATCCCTCCAAAGCAGGAATAAAGGTCCCTTTAGGACCTGGTGGGGCCTCAGACATGTGACAAGCAGAACTTTTTTACCTGCACTTTTTCAGTTCTAGAATATAGTTGGGATGTCTTCTTCTTGGAACTTCTTTATAATATAAGTTACTACATTCAACTTTATTGATAATAACTTGAGACCTGCCGCCTCAGGTTCAGAAATTTTCAGAACCTTACAATAAGAACAAAAATCAATGGTGCTTTCTGCAGCAAGCCTAAATGAGCTTCTGTAAAATCACTGAAATAAGCTACTAACATTCATTATTGCTCACAACTCCATATCTTTTTGATGATGTAGATAGAATGTCTGTACCAATAGCCACACTAGTATCAACATAAACCCTAGAGAATGAAAACAGGGAGAAAGAGTTAGAAAACCCAGGACACTCCCTCCCCCACTACCTGGTAGAAAACAAGTGAACACAGGCCGTGCTCTATAGACAGCATACTCTACTTGCTAAAAGAACACCGATGTTGTAAATATATATTTAACACTGCACAGTGTATAATTCAGCCAACAACTGTTCCAAGTTGTTAGCAAATTCTCCTTCTATTTCTTTATTCTTGGCTTTATTTTATTTGCCTTTCTTTTATACTTTTGCTTTCCTTTTCTCTACATTGCTTTAGTATTTCTATTATTTATTTCTATTCCTGGGCTTATTTCTATTCCTTCCTTTGTCCCTCTGTTCTTTATTATATGAAAGTACTTTCAGAAGAATCAAGTGCTAAAGAAATGAAAAGTTGTTTTATAATTACTCTTATCATCTTTATTAGTTATGTCAAGACATTAAATGTCATTTGCATTCTCACCACTGTATCTATATCGTGTTCCTCTAGTTTTTATCTTGTCTGGTCTTTACATATTTCCAGAATATGGCACATAAACATTAATAATAGGAGCAAAGCCCAGCTGGGAGTAGCTCAGCGGTTGAGCGTCGATCCAAGAACCAAGAGGTTGCTGGTTCGATTCCTGATCAGGGCATATGCCCAGGTTGCAGGCTCCATCCCCAGTGGGGGGCGTGCAGGAGGCAGTCAATCAATGATTCTCACTCATTATTGATGTTTCTAGCTCTCTTTCCCTCTCCCTTCCTCTCTGACATCAATAAAAACTATATATTTTTTTAAAGTAATAATAATAATAGGAGCAAAGTTGAATATCTTTCTAGTAACTATTTTTTTCTTCATCTAGAAGCATCCAGTGAGTTAGGCAACATTCGTTAGGCACAGTCTGCAGACACAATCATTAAACCATAACTCTAGAGGAAATTCCAAAGATAAGAAAGACATGTTACTTGACCTTCGCAAGCTTAGAGCCAGTCAGAGTGACAAGCCACACAATGAGAAACTCGAGGGGGCATCTATAAGATGTATGGGGAACCTGAGTTCAAACAGAGGAGCAAGTTTGAGTTAGCCAGGTAAAGGCAACCACGTAAGGTTTTGTTAAGGTGAATGTCAAAAGGGAAAAGAAAGGGATGAGAAACCTAGGGGGTAAAGGGTATTCTGTCTGACCCACCAATGTTATTAAATACATTTCTATAGCCTTTTGCAGTCTCCTAGGGATATCCAGTTTTCTGATGCTTTTCCTGTTTCTGTTCTGAATACTTATCAAAAGCTGCTTTAGAACTTAGGGAAGTTCTAATATGTCTTACTTTATACAGTTTCTTGTTCTGGGGTGTGTGTGTGTGTGTGTTTACTTCCATTATCTTGCATATTGCTTTTGAATAACCACAGCCTGCTTCCCTAGTTCTTTCAAGTTTTTCAGGTATTTTTCGGTATTTATTTTTAGCATGACATGTAAAAGCCAACTTTTTTTTTTAAAGCAGTCCATGGCATCTGCTGTTTTAGGTATGAGGTGTAGCCCAGCAGCCTGGAGACGTTTTGCCAGCCCTCACCAAGGCTCTAGATTGCCCCTTAGTTTTGTTCTCTCTGCAAAAAAGATCAAGTTACAGAACAGCCTCCTCCACACTGAAATGGGGACGCCACACCTAATGATCTCAGTTCAGCCTGAATCTGTTAGACAGCTGATCAGTGCACTCCAAGCCTGGAGTGAAACTGTTTCCACCATCTTTTCCAACAGGCTGCACCTTCTTTTTCAAATTTATTGGACGTTAAAGTTGATGCAGTGACTTTTACTTGAAAATTAAAATTCATCCTGGTAAGAAAATAAAAAGGGGTAGGAGGGAATGCTTTTAAATGAGAAGGCAGACTTCCCATACTACAAGAGCTTGTACCTAACTGTGCTCTTTTTGTTTGTTTGTTTGTTTGTAATCCTTACCCAGGGATATTTTTCCATTGATTTTTAGAGAGAGGGAAGGAAGGGATGGAGAGAGAAACGTCAATGTGAGAGAGACACATCAATTGGTTGCCTCCCACTCGTGCCTCAACCGAGTTCAAACCCACAACCCTTCGTCCAAGGGCCGACACTTTATCCACTGAGCCAAACCGGCTATGGCCATAACTGTGTTCTTAATACAGGGTTTGAAACATGGGCTGCCAACAGGAGAGCTCCCCTACCCCAGCCCTCCCCAACAAAAGCATGAAAGACATCACCTGTCTACTTGCAGGAAACGTGCATTTTATTCCAAAATAAAGGATGTAATGTCAAATTCAACTGTCTGAATGGAATATAAATTTTACATTTGCACAAGAGTGTGCTTGATGGATCATCCCTGCACCTAGCCCTTCTTGTAAAGGGGTATTGATAACTGGGAGGAGAAACATGGAAGAAAGTGCTGTAAGACGGGAGACGGAGGCAGCAGGGAAAACAAGCAACTTTCTCACGTTACTTGCGAAGGCTAGCTTATGGCATTAGCATTATTCATCACCCTCCACTCTCAACAGGAATCTTGTGCAACGCGCATGCTGTTTCCAGTCAAGTAATTCAATAAAATCTAAGCTTAGAGCCCGTCAGAGTGACAAGCCACACAATGAGAAACTTGAGGGGACATCTTGTGACTCTGGATTTTTTAATAAATGACATTGGGTAAAGCATCCGTCTCACTGGCTCTCCATTTCTCTACCCAGCTCGCTCTTTGGATGGAGAATGGAGAGCTCTCAGCCCCAGGAGGCGCATCAAGGTACATTTCCCTCCACTAGGAGACACTGAACTGAGCACGCTGTGATACAGCCATGGGTGTTCGCACGCTGCCAGCCAGTGGCACATTTCCCTGGTTCTTTTCATCATAGGCTTGATTTATCAGGCAAATGTTCAAGGCTCAATGCTAATGGATCTACCCTGGAGCAAACTTCAAAGCCAGACCTTAGATTATAGAAATAAAATAAGCATAGCACTTCAGTGACAAATATCTACTTTGAATTCCAATTTACATGTAGAAATGTTCATCCTATAAATCCTAGCCTTGATTTTTGACTCGATTGTAAAGTCTTCCCGTTTGGTCTTTTGCTCCTTCCTTGAGAAGTCATTTTAATTCAGTCCTGCATTCACACATACATCCACCAAGTTCCACCATCCTGTCTAATATGTGTATCTCTTTGCTAGTTGTCAGGCTTCGGGAGAGGCTGACAGTCGCCCCGCCTGGCTCTGAAACAGCCTGGCAGCAGCTGGAGAGCCCACAGAGCCAATCCAGTTTGCATCATCTTCATCAGAGCTTTCAAATATGGACACCAGGCTGCTGGTAGCAGAGTGGATCAGGCATCCCCTCCTCCGCATACAGTCTGAGCCCAGGTGTCAAGCTCCGAAAGGTCTCTAAGTGGAGATAGGCCAGCATTACTCAAGGAAATACCACTGCTCCTCACCTGGAAGACCAGAACATGCATTCACACACATACACATACTCACACATATGTGCACACACACTCATGCACACCTGTATACATACACATACACACTTGCCCCTGATATAGCGAGGAAATTGTTGTGAACCGCCACCCACCCCCCCAAATAAAAAAATTTAAATTCACACAAAAGTACTACCAAGGATCTGAGGTTTGGAAGAGGCTGTTCCATAAAGGCTTCTCCTACCTTCCGAAATAGCAAACCAGAGTAAAGAGACAAGGAAGAATGAAGGAGAGGGGGTGACTCTCTGAAAATGAATAGTGCACATCCTATCCCTAACAGCTAAGAGGAGGGAAAGGCTAACGGTGCCAAAGAGAAGCAGGCAGGATTTAATTTAAAAATAATTAAAAGATCAGTGAAAGGACAAAGGACAAAGGAGAGGAGAGAGGCCACGGCTGGCAAGGGGGCTGAGTACACCGGTTTAAGCTGAAATGACATCATAGGCAGAAAAGGGCCAGTAACTGAACAAGCGTCAAATTTTGCATTTTACCTTTCAGCCAAAACAAGTGATGAGACATTTTAAAATGTAGAAACTAAGACTGCCCTTTAGTAAATCATAGTTTAAGTGGGACAAAATGTTATTTAACATTTTTTTCTAATTATAAAGTAAAAAATTTTCACATTTAAATATGAAAAATACAAAAGAAAGAAAAAAAATCTATAGTCTCATTACCAAAAGTTAACCTCCGTTAACATATATTCTTCTGGTCACACATATACAACTCATGATTACAGTATATATGTGGTGATTTTCTTCACATCGTGTCTTATAGTCAGTTTTACAATCTATTAAGTCATTTTTAAAACAGCTTTTAGCCATTCATTTTGATTCTTAGTTTTTATAATCTGAAGAATAATGCTATAAATACTGTATATTCATACATAATTTTTATCCTAGTTTCTAATTATTTTATTAGAATAGAATGTTGAAAGGCAAATGTGGTACTTGGTTCAAAAGGCGCTAAATGTCTTTTTTAGAAATTTTGTACTAACTTATACTGCCACTGACAGTATAGATAGGTTTCTTTCACCACACCCTAGCCAATAATGAGCATTTTTTTAAATCCTCTACTAAGTTACTAGAGGTGTAAAATACAATGTCAAAGGCATTATTAACCCTAATCCAGTTTACTATTTAGTATTTGTTACAAAGTCAACTTCTGAAGATGCACAGAATACTTATACTTTTTAGAATCATGAGCTCCTTTGAGAACCAGATGAAATCAATGAGGCTCTTGGCACGCATCCTTAGACAACTCAGACTGACCTCTAAACATCAGACCTAGGTGGAATGTTTAAGACTAGAGCCCAATAACTACTTTGCATGCATAGAGCATACATGATTTAGTGGGAAAGGACTCCACTTGAGTCACGGGACTTGGTTTCTGATTCTAGCTCCACATCTAAACATACTTAGGACTTTAACATGCTGGCCTCTAGAATCTCTTGCAGTTGTAAAACCCTGGAGACCTACGATAATGTCAGCCTTTACTGACATGTTGTAGATAGCTTCTCCGAGGACATTTCGTGGTTATTTCTTGTACCTAGGCTGGGTTCTTTGACGTATTCAGGAACAGCCAGGACTTTCTCAACTCTATTTGACATCTGTTCCAGGAATACGAATTAATGTCAATACTGTTGATTACACAGATTTCATTGTGTTCCATGTGTCTAACTCAACTGTGGCTGAACTGCTTGACATACTCACCAATAAATGTCTGCAAATCAACCTAAACAAACAAACAAAACAGAGTATCTTCCAAAATTAAATAAAACTAGTTTTGTTTTGTTTGGGTTGACAATAATTCTACAAAATATCTAAATATGCATAGTCATTAGCCAACTTTTCAGCTTAAACAAAATGGTTCTATGGTTCATTTTTAGTATTCATAGTACTTATGTTCTAGTAAGTCACCAAGCACAATGAATTAGTGAATTCATTGCTCCTGGGGAAACACAGGGTTAGGTCCTTGTGGACCTTTGTGTTTCTGTTTAAAGATACCTTATCTAACTAATAAAAGGGAATATGCTAATTAGACCGGGAGACCTTCAGGACATCCTCCCGGACAAAACCATGGTGGCAGGGCTGAGGCAGAGGCAATTAGGGGCGATCAGGCCAGGAGGGGAGGGCAGTTGGGGGTGAGCAGGCTGACAGTGGGGGGCAGTTGGGGGTGAGCAGGCCAGCAGGGGGGGGCAGTTGGAGGCAAGCAGGCCAGCAGGGGGTGAGCAGGCTGGGGGGGGGGGGGCAGTTGGGAGCAATCAGGCTGGCAGGCATAGTGGTTAGGGGTGATTAGGCAGGCAGGCAGGTGAGTGGTTAGGAGCCAGTGGTTCTGGATTGTGAGAGGAATGTCCGGCAGTCAGACATCCCCCGAGGGGTCCCAGATTGGAGAGGATGCAGGCTGGGCTGAGGGACACCTCCCCCCCATGCATGAATTTCATGCACCGGGCCACTAGTTTAATACATATTATCAATTCATTAACATTGAATTCATGGCCAACAGCTCTGTAACTCATGCCTGAACCAGGCTTATCTAAAACATGTATTTTCTCCTTAAGGCACATCACTGCCTTCTTGTGCTTAGGAACACTAGAGGCAACACTCTAGCCCTATACTTGGGGGCCATTTTACACAGCAAACTCACCATCCAAAAACATGGAAATACAAAAAGTGCAGCACTACATATACCAAGAAAAGGATACTTGTTTACAGTATGAGAGCTGAAACAAGAAGGCAGAACACTGCTTTGTAAGAGACTCAATAAATGCTTATTGTACTAGTCAGGATTCCCCAGGGAAATAGAATCAATAGAAGATATTTATATAGTAGATATTGGCAGGTACACACACAGCTGGAGGCACAGGAAAGCTGGTGGTATAATTCTGAGTATAGGAGGGGCCCTAGTGTAAGTGCCAGTCAAGGGCAGAAAACTGACGTTTCAGCTCAGCAGTAAGGCAGAGATGGTTAATTCTCCCTCACCTTTTTGTTCTATTCAGACCCTCAGCATACTGAATGATGCCCACCCTCACTGGGAGTTTGGGGCGGGAGGGATCTTCTTTATTCAGCCTACAAATTCCAATGTTAATCTTATCTGGAAACAACCTTATAGACACATCCAGAAATAATGTTTAGCCAAATATCTGGACATCCTGTGATCCAGTAAAATTGACACATAAAATTAACCACCACACTTGTTAAAATAAGAATATAGAATTTATTGTTTGCCATTAGCTCACATGTTCACCATATATATACCGTCATAAACTTCAAAGAAAAAAAAAGTGCTGTTATTTTAAATTATTTATTTCATAAGGAATCATTCTCCTACCAGATATCATCTTCCAAATAAACTATTCTATGGATGAACTTAGCAGGCAATACTACACTGTAGGAATTTTACAATTAATTATATTTATTATGGCTACCGTATATATCATAATACTAACTCATTTTCCATTTAATTTATTCTTAAGACAGAATTGAAAGGTACAAATTTACCTCAAATACAGATAATAAGATTGAGGCTTGAAGAGTTGGAGTTACTTTTACAAAGATACGCAACTAGTAATAGAGCTACTATTTGAGCCCGGGTTTGTTTTGCTCTAAAACCCGTATTTTTAACTGTTAGATTATAATGTGGTAGATTTTAATATAGGAAAAGGAATCTTAAAGAGTTCAGTTCATATTTCAAGCACTATATTAATGCTAAAGAATTTAATATTGCAGCCAAAATACTTTTCTAGGTGAAAAAAAATAGTATTAAATCAGATAGCATAGTCATAGACCCATAGCTTCAGTAGGAAAGTGTCACATTTATTTCTCCAAAAACTGACATCCAAAAACAAAACAATTCAATGAAACACAGCTAACCAACAACTTTGTAAAAATAAAACTGTAAATGATCAGGAAATATAATACAGTAGAAGGCAGACTCTTTTGGACTAACTTCATAAATGAAATGGATATGGAATATTATTATATGTGTTTCGTAGAAAATAAACTGTACTCTGAGACTGTGAAAGTCAAGTTCAAGCAAGGTACATGCATATGTGCTTTTTGCATTATCTTTGCATACTTTTACATTATTTCCTTTAACCTAGGCTTACATATGTTTTATTCTCCCTCTCTCTTTTTGAGGGTTATAAAAATACTATCTAGAATATGTTTCAATAATCTTCACTGTCCTTTAATCTTCATATTAAACAAAGATACTTACATTAATAATCGAATACTTGATTCCTTTGAGTATCTGCACTTAATGTGCAGATTTTTTAAAAATTTTATACTAAGAGAGAAACTAAGATGGCGGCATAGGTAAACACCGGGAAATTGCCGCCTCACA
This sequence comes from Myotis myotis, assembly GCF_014108235.1. Lineage (NCBI taxonomy): Eukaryota > Metazoa > Chordata > Mammalia > Chiroptera > Vespertilionidae > Myotis > Myotis myotis. The sequence goes on from NW_023416357.1 coordinate 31,251,685, forward strand.
CAACAATTGAAAATTACCGCAAAGGACAGAGCAAACATCATCCAGAACAACAGGAAGGCTGGCTGAGTGTAAATTCTACAACTAGAAGGAAAGAAAAGCACGCTGAGAGCCAGAGGAGCTGCAGAGGTGAAGTGCAGAGGTACAAGTGCAGAGGTACGGCCGGCTTGCACGCGCGCGCGAGTAAAGGGGGTGGCACCTGAGGACGCGGCTGTCTTTTTGAATCACAAGCTCCCGACTGCTCTGAACTTCGGTTCCGGGAAGTCTCTGGGGACCCAGGACTCATACGGGGAGAAGCTGGTCTGTCCGGCAGCGGGCGAACTTGAAGGCGGCTTTCCCTCAGAGGTGCTTGCAGCAATTAGCGGGTCACTGAGACCGGTGACTCCGGGCGGAGAATCAGCCATAGCTGCTGGCTCCGCCCTTTGATTCCCTGAGACCCCGCCCCACCCAGGCTGCAGCAGAGGCTTTTGCATGTGAATGTACCTAACTGCAGCCGAGCCAGGCAGACCCGGAACTTCCAAGAGAAGGCCCAAGGCCCCGCAGCGGCTTGCATTGGTTCATAGCTGAGCCTCTTCGTGGCTCCTGCTGTGTGGCCTCAGGCAGAGGCTGAATTAGCACCTCCTTAGATCCAGGAGCCACTGTACCCAGTGGTCAGAGGGGGACCATCCAGATTGCAACTCCTCCGATCCATAAGGGACACACTCAGGGAGCAGACTCAGTGAGCACCAAAGCCCCACTGAAGCAAGTCTTGCCCCAGAAGGGTGTCTTCAGCACAGAAGTTCTCCCACTTTAGACACAGCTGATTCTCACAGCCAATTGGCCTGGAGGTCAATTCCTCCCAGTGATCCTACAACAACCAAGGCACCAAGAGTGCACCAAGAGTGTCCACCCCAGGTAACTGGGGAGGCTGAGCTACTGGGCCCTACAGGACACCTGGCGCGCAGGGCCACTCTATCAACACAGGGAAGCTGCCAAAATGCGGAGACAAAGAAACAGGTCACAAATGGCAGAAATGGAGGAAAGCAAATGATTGGATATAGAGTTCAAGGCCACGTTTATAAGGTTTTTCAAGAATTTTATGGAAACCGCCGATAAATTTAATGAATCCCTCAATAAGTATAGTGAGACCATGGAGGACATGAAAAAGGACCAACTAGAAATTAAGCATACACTGACTGAAATAAAGAATAATTTACAGAGATCCAGCAGCAGACAAGAGGATCCCAAGAATCAAGTCAAAGATTTGAAATACAAAGAAACAAAAAATACCCAACCGAAAAAGAAAAAAGAAAAGAGATTCCAAAAATATGAAGATAGTGTAAGGAACCTCTGGGACAACTTCAAGCGTACCAACATCAGAATTATAGGGGTACCAGAAGGAGAGAGAGGGCAAGATATTGAAAACCTTTTTGAAGAAATAATGACAGAAAACTTCCCCTACCTGGTGAAAGAAATGGACTTACAAGTCCAGGAAGCGCAGAGAACCCCAAACAAAAGGAATCCAAAGAGGACCACACCAAGACACATCATAATTAAAATGCCAAGAGCAAAAGACAAAGAGAGAATCTTAAAAGCAGCAAGAGAAAGACAGTCAGTTACCTACAAGGGAGTACCCATACGACTGTCAGCTGATTTCTCAACAGAAACCATGCAGGCCAGAAGAGAGTGGCAAGAAATATTCAAAGTGATGAATAGCAAGAACCTGCAACCAAGATTACTTTATCCAGCAAAGCTATCATTCAGAATAGAAGGTCAGACAAAGAGCTTCACGGATAAGAAAAAGCTAAAGGAGTTCATCACCACCAAACCAGCATTATATGAAATGCTGAAAGGTATTCTTTAAGAAGAGGAAGAAGAAAAAGGAACTCTTACCATTTGCCACAGCATGGATGGAACTGGAGAGCGGATAAATACCACATGATCTCACTCATTTGTGGAATATAATGAACAACATAAACTGGTGAACAAGGACTGATCCAGAGACGGAGAGGCATTGATTGGACTGTCGGGACTTGGAGGGAAGGTAGGGGAGGGTGGGGGTAAGGGGGAAAGATCAACCAAAGGACTTATATGCAAGCATATAGGCCTAATCAATGGACATGGACAACGGGGGGGTGAGGGCATGAGCGGGGGGGGGGGGGGGTAGAGGGTAACGTGGGGACAAGGACACACATGTAATATCTTAATCAATAAAAAATATATTAAAAAAAATTTTATACTAAACATTTGTAAACCTTATGTTACATAAAAATAGAATTAGCTTAAGCTATACACATACATATCCACACACAAATATATGTCCATGTATACAGAGACTATCTTCTCCCTATTGTTGATTGCAGTAAAAAATATTTGAAAAAAACTACGCTCTGGAAACTATTTTTCAACAGGATTCTAGTTGCCATTGCATATTATATCACCTGGTGCTTACTAAGTGGAAATGGATTAAATGCTCTTATAAAATGACAGGATGGCTGAATGAACTAAAAAATAAGATTCATCTACATGCTGCGTACAAGAGACTCTCTTCAAATAGAAAGACACATACAGACTGGAAGTGAAGGTATGGAAAAATATATTCCATGCAAATATAAATGGCAGCAATATTCATATCAGGAAGAAAAAAAAAACTAAAATTTAAAACAAAGAATTTGTGCCAGGCATTGTTCCAAGCATTTTACATGATTCAACTCATTTCATTTTCACGGTGACACTGAAGTACGTAATGTTCTCCCCATTTTGCAGATCAGGCAAGTGAAGCACAGAGTTTTTAAACTAGCACACAGCTTCACAGCTAAAAAGTTGTGGAGAATATAGAAAGGAAAGAACTAAAAGCAAACTATGAAGTCATCCCAAAAGAAGAGAATATAGAATTATCTGCTTGATAAATCAGGAGTCCACGATCCTTCAGGGTAACTTTGGTTTGCCTTCAGTTAGAACCACAAGGGTTCACACATACTCAACGTAGGTAGGTGCTTGCATTCCAACCTGTCCACTTACTTCACTGTGGCATTTGTGGAGATCGCCAATGTCAATCTTAGAGCAGTTTTTCCTTATGGAAGATACTGTTTTTATAACTTAAAGACTGGATTCCTCATCATAAAATGTTGAAAAGTTCCTAGGGACTCACCAGGACACTAAACCAAGAAGCAAGAAGCCTTAGTATTTGATGGCCAAAATTCATCCTACTTATTTGAGACACATCAGTCCCCTACCTTACTTTGGGAAACACAACAAAAAGGCTAGTGGACAAAAGGTTTCATGAAGGTCAACAAAATAAGCCACTTAACACATGCATTCAAAATCACTGGGGGAAAAAGTCACCAAATCCCAAAGCCAGTGAAGTACCTACTTCAGAAACAAAGATCAAACAGCTGGGCAAAATATTGATGGTTCTATACTGCTTTTCAAAGAACTAAAAAAAAAAAAAAAAAAAAAAATCACTAAAAGGTAAAGAGAAACGAAGGAAGCGGAGGGCTATTACCAGCTCTTACTAGCAAATCTGAAGTCCTTATTAAAAAGAGACCGTTTCGCCTGACATTTAGATCTCACCGGTGTGAGGTGCACTGTCCCATCAGAGCCCTGACCTAAATTTCATCGTTTAAAAAGAACTAAGTCTCTGCTCCCTCCCATTTCCAAAAGCCAGCTGAGAACTCATTTCTCAGATCCTTTTCCTCGACAAGAAAGCCCTGAGAATTTTAAAAAATTTGAAGGACAAAAGGTCAGAAAGTAAGAACGCAGCGTGCAGCTCTGCTCCTTCCTAAAATGGCCATTTGGCTCAGAGCCATAATAATGCAAGAGTTAAAATTCTGCACTGTTTAAGAACAACCAGTTGACCTTTAACTATGCTGGTTTGAATCCAATCACCTTTCAACAAGCATGGAATCTGGCACACGGCGTCCTAACACACACCAATTATTTTCATAGTGTACATGACGGAGCTCACGGCGTCCTGTTTAGAAAAAAAGAATAAATGTTCGTTTTTCAAAAGCCAGACTTGGAGCCTGTTGACGGGTTTGTCCTTTGGTTAACTGTCTCCAAAAGTGCTGCTGCGGAAGGCACTTTCTTGAGAAAGCACAGTTCCTTAAAGGAAATAACTTTTTCACGTTGTTTAAATTCAGTTCTGTGAAATGGTTTTCCCCCACCTTTAGTACGTCAAAAGTAAATATGGCTGGGAAATCATTAATTACTACGCTCAGTGAAGAACTTTGCATGCCATCTATGTAAGAGGAGACTGTTCCCCTTGCACTGAAAGGGCGAAAGGCTGAATCCTACTCTGAGCAAATGTATTAAAATCCAGAGATTCAACCCCAACCGATGAGTGTCTACTTCCTAAAATGAGTCTTTGCTTCTCAAAAGCTATGAGTCTTCTATATGTGGTGATATTCTCGCATGTCTTCAAAACAATTCCATTTTCAAATTCTATCTCAGGCTTCTTAAGAACATATCGCTTGGCTCTTTCGATGCCACCTGCAGAGATAGAAGCCCTCTCTGCAAGACCATGCCAGCCAGCCGACAGACAGACAGACAGACAGACAGACAGACAGACAACCTCTGGTCAATTGCAAGACTGTGTTCTTTATCACTTCCTTAGTTCTCTATTTCCAGGCCCCCCTGTGACTCACCGCAACCCATTTCTGTCAACCAATTACTTGGAACACTAAGCCCACACCTAGACCAGATTCTTGCCTGAGTGTGCTTTTTCTTTGTGTAACCCTTTGCCTACGGACTGAGACTTCTGAGATTCCTTCCCAAATCTCAGAATCCTCCTCTCTCTCTGCATCCTGCTCCATCCAGTGAGAGACTTCTGCTGGCCGTACCATGTTTGCCAGCTCCTCCTTGCCACAATATTTGACTTCCCTTCATTTGCTCCGTGTCATTTGAGTCCAGAAAGAGAATAAGTCTCACGGCCAGGGCCCAGATCACCACCCTCCCAGCCACTTCTGCTTTGGGACCAAGGAGGGAGGGGCTTGATTCAGGAACAGAGAGGATCTCCTGGCTTGGGGACTGCTCGCCCACTGACTGGCAGGAAAGCATCTGCCAGCCTGAGGGCCCCTTGGGGTTCACTGTCTAACAGGACATCTTGGTTACTTGTATGGTTCTGAGGACTCCTTTGAAATCAAAGGGACCCTCCAGGAGCTCTGGCCCAGTGGAGTCATTCTACAGATGCAGCAGGCAAGACAGGCAGCCCAGGCTCCCATGGGCCTCGCCCCCTTCCCCCGCCCTAACTCACACTCATCCCCAAGAAGCAGAGTCCCCTCACTAGCGTCTTCTAAGCAGCCACTAATTCCAATCCTATTTTTCTGCCTCCAGCCTAAGTCAATGTTAAAGTCCAGATTCTCATCATTGATCCCAACTCACAACTGATTTCCCAACCCCCATATGCCTTGCCAAGATTTGGGACATGAAATAGGGGACATGAAAGTATCTTCTGCTACCATCCTCAGCTCAACTGCCAATAGAAAAACTCACATCACCAGAAACAGGGTATGAACTACCATGAGGCCCACACATGACTTTTTTAGTTATGCCTTTTTCACACAGTGAATGACTCCCTTAGTCACATCATCCTAAAGTTTGTGACATATACAAAAAAGACCCAAAGCCCTATATGCTTGAAGAATTGCATGGCAATGCATTTGGTTAACATTCTCTATTTTATTAAGCAGGGTACACAGTTCTATGGTGGATGAGCTCTGTTCAGTTTTCCCAGCCCAGCTAGGACTGTCTGTCCTTTCTGTCAGCATCCTGCACAGGACAACCTCCACCAGAAATGCAGTGTGGTACTGGGAAAAAGAAAACACAGTAGACCCGAAGACAGAAGACTGAGTATTAACTGAGAGACTGGCCAGGTCACCAATTCACTAAAACCTCAGTTTCAGCTTCTGTAAAATGGGGATTGAAACAGTCACCTCACAGGGTACTATGAAGGAAACAAATGAGATCATGAGAGTGAACATAATGTCTACACTAATAAAAGAGAAAGATACAAATTGACCGTACCTTCGCAACGCCCACCAGCCAATCAGGAGTGAGTATACAATTTAACCCAACAAAGATGGTGGGTTAATTTGCATATGCAGGTGTGGAGCAGCCAGGGGCAGGGCAGGACGCTTGCATTCCTCACAGCCCCCTGCCACTCCGGGCCTCTGGGCAGCGTGGGAAGGAGGAAAGGCAGCTCCGGGCCCGAACAAAGGCCGAAAGGTGGCTCCAGGCTGGAGCGAAGGCAGAAAGGCGGCTCTGGCCAGAGCGAAGGTGGTGCCGGCAGCCAGGGGAAGGAAGGCCCATTCTTGCACAAATCTTCATGCATCGGTCCTCTAGTTGAATTATAAACAGAGAAAGAGGGAAAAGGGGGGGAGGGGGGAAAAAACTAAAAATATCTGCCTCCCTCACCGTTTTACGCTAGCAGATAAAATAAAATGTTCAGACAGGAAGCATAAAGAAGGCAATTCAAAGTACAATATTCTTAGGCACTTTCCAAGGGGAAGCCACTATGCTCTCCAACCTGCTCAAGAGCTTAGCCTGCACAGCGTGTTGGGAGCCCTGAGAGCCTGGGGCTCTGCACCAAAGCGCTGGGACTGACCTGCAGCAAAAGGCCAAAAGGCTTTCCTCGTGTCAGTCCCAGGAGGATACAGACAAGGGCAGCTGAAGGACAAACATCAAGAGTGGGTGAGACAAACACCTCAGACCGTGAACTTACTTTATTCCCTTGGTAGATCACCTTCAGCAGAAAATTCCAGCTTTGTGTTTTCTGCTTGGTCCCCCTCAAATGGGAAGTTCTGCTCAGAGGCCCAAAATAGAAAACGGGAAGTTAGCAGAACTGATTTTCCCAACTCCCCCAAAGCAAATCACTGCACCTTGATGGATGAGGACTATCATGGTAAGGTGCTCACCCCCTCTCTGAAAGGAGGTAACACATCGATTTGCCAATTGTGCAGAAAACGGCCTACTCCCTGAAGACAGGAACAACCTAGCAGCTTCCTTCCTAAATGAAGAAGGAAAGCAGTTGCATTGACAGTGAAGGGATACCAGGGTGTTCCCATCGGAACCAAGCCGCCACTAAAAGTAACCAAGTGCCCCACTTTGATGCAGACACCAACCTCTGAGCTGGCTCCGTACAGGCACTTTCCTTAAAGGGCGAGGACTGACGTGACTCCCCTCCCGACTTCCTCATTACTGTTCACGGTATCAGTATTTCCTTAGGGCCCCGTGTTGGAAACTTTCAAACTGAAGTGCCAGGCTTCATCCCCGTTCCTGCCTGTTCAGTTAGTGTCCAGCCTCATACCGTCAGGTGCATCTCATTTGCATCAGGCACAAATTCAGCTCATTTTCCTATCACAGCTCAACTCCGGTTTGCCACGCCTCGTCATTTCCTCCGCTGTCTCTGGTCTGAATACCTGGCACCCCTGTCTTCCCTCCTGGCCTCTTGCACGAGACTGCCAGATGAGCCTCCTCAGCAACCCGATTGCTCACATCATCCCCTTGTTCCAAGGTCTGCGGCAGCTCCGGAATAGTAACCAAATCTAAATTGTTCACAGTGGTCTGGCCATAGCTACCTAGCGCTTCGCAGCTTGTTACAGTGGGAAGTGCCTGAGCTGGGTGCCAGATGCCTTGGGGGAGAACCCAGCCTAAGGAAGTGTTAGCACTCAGGAGCTGTGTGGATCTGAGCAAGTTATGAAACCTCTTGCACTGGTTTCCTCATTCGTGGAAAGAAGATAATAACACCCACCTAGACAGTGATTAAGGATTAAGTGGGATAACGCTTACAAAGTGGTCACAGTGGGTTCCAATAAGAAAAGGAGTAATTAATGTTTATGGAGTGCTCACTGCAATCCAGGCTCTGTTCTGAGTGCTGTGCACGTACACATGTTTACGCAGGTATAACTACTATCCTCCTCTGACAGAAGAGGAAATTGAGGCAAGAGAAAGTGAAATCACTGAAACCACATAATGACTCAGTAGAAGAACCAGTGTTGAACTCAAGCAGTGTGGTTCCAGAGTCTGCATACTCAACTCCTCGCTACTCCCCCTCCCTCCAGCTTCCACCAGCTAACACTGCCCACATATCCACTCCGTCCTCTGCATCCGTCCGGCTTCGCTCCACAGTCCAGTCTCCCCCGATGGGTGCCACGCTGCACTTCCTCTCCAACCTCACCAGACGTCTTAAAAGCAGTAATTGCATTTCCTCTGTACTCAAGTACACCATCTCTCTCCTCTTTATGTTGCCTTCACTCATACATCCGCTTGTAATTGTTCTCCAGTTCTTTCTGTAATCTATTCCCAGAAACTGCATCAGAAAATAGACCACATCTCCAAATTCCAGGGTGTCCCGAAAGAAATATGTTATTTACACCAACAGCCCAGCTTCCATGACCAAGCCAGATCCCCTAACTTCCAGTCACTTCCCCAGCAAGCACTTACCCAATATCTGCCATGTTCAATTCACTAGGTGAAGATGGCACGGGCCCTGACCGCCAGGAGCTCACAGTCTAATGAGGAGACCGTGTTTATGTAGAAAGTTCTAATGAGTTGTGGTCAGCACAAAAATACATGCTGCGACTGGCATCTCCACTTTGTCTCTTCTCACCATGGCATTTCCCGCGTTGTCATTCACGGAGGCTGTCACACTGCCCCTTCCTTTTCATCTCTGCTGCCACCCTGTGGTAGACTTGCTCCCCACCTTGTTCCTGAACTTGTGCAATCACCTCCGGACTTATCTCACTGCCTGCCTCATTCTCCGACCCCTCAAAACGAGCCCACCTCCCGCTGCAGAATAACCTATGTTGTCACTCTCATATGCGAAAACCATAGACGTTGATGAACCAAGTGCAAGGTCCTGAGCCTGAACGGACAAAGCTGCCTGGGAACAAACCTGACTTTTTATCCTTGCTTTGCCCCATTTCCTTCCACATAGGTATGCTTCACCTCATATACCACACCCAGAGAAAACTCTTGCAGTTCTCCAAAAATGATTCACCTTCTTATTCCTATTGTGTCCTTTGCTGCCCACTCTTTTAGCTCATCATTATCCCTGAAATTCAGATCAAGTCACCTCCTCCAGGAAGCCTTCTCTCATTCTCCCACAATGTGTGATAGATAGTTCCCTTCTCTGATTTGCTTTAGTCATGCAATTGCAGCTCCTTTAATTCTGTCTTGCATTACAAGCATTTGTATGTTTTCTCTTATGGCCTCTGTGTCTTTAGGACAGAACTTTGTCTTTATGATCTTTGTTCAGTACAGCACCTGTTATGCCTCAAGCATAATGTGCTGAATAAATAATAAATATGCTCTTTACTTTTTGCATGTGATATAGTGGGAGAAAAATCTCATGGGTATGCAAGGAGGAACTCAGATTTTTTTCTTTTTTTATTATTATCATCTGATTTTTCACCCCTAGGTAAGATGGTAGGCAATAAAGGTACAAAAAATAAAGGCACAAAGGCCTGCCCTAAATAAAAGTACATTATCAGGGAGATTGGTACATAGGATAAATAAAACATAAGATACATGCAAGACAATATAAATTGCAAAATTATCACAGTTCTGCCACCAAGTAGTTGTGCGTCCTTGGGAAAATTACTTATTCTGTGAGGTAAAATTATAAAATTAAAATTCATAGGCAGTGTATGAATTTATTATTCTAACCACTGGATGGCCTGCTCTGCTAATGGATGGCCCTTCCATATTATTAAGTGCCAATATATCTGCAAAAATTATTATATTAATTAGTTCTAGGGAAATTAAGTATAAACAACCAAAGAAAGATAAAAACCAGCAACTGAAATTGATAATTAGACAATGAGAAAAATCAGTTATATGTGTTTCACTGGCACCACTAGATGATTTTTTTTCCATTGGCTGCCAGTCTGCTGTTTGTAGTCAGGGGACAAGTCTGTGAAATATCCTTATGTGCTTGGTCGGCATTTTGGTGTCCTCCTGGCTGGAATGTGATCTACAGCAGCAAACTGATGGACACAGCTGGGTTAGGGTTCAGTGGAAATGGCTGGGGCTTGATTAGTGACAATTTCAGTTGAAAGGTGAGTCTGAGAGATGTTAAGTGATGCACAAAGATACACAGCTCATTAATGACAAAGCAAAGATGAGAAATTCCCCAACGCCATGAAATGCAGGGTATGTGTATCTGGGCTTCTCCACCAGCACAGGCATGAAGATACTGGGAGATGCCGCTCCTCCACCACGCGCCCAAAATGGAAATTAGATCACCCTCCAAGGTTCGTGATTCAAATGATCAAAAATTAATAATCACGAGTGCCCTCCGCGGTCCTGGATCTATCTCTTGCTTCAACAGTGTTTGGATGGAGCAGACCCAGGGACACCCCTTCTTCCAGCCTCCAGCCACTCACCTGCGTCTTATCCAGTCACCATCTTCAGAACCACTTCTGGGACCAGCCAGCACACCGGTGTGTTTTTTTTCTGCCTTAACTCCTTGCTGCCATGAGTTCACAAATTCATCAGAATTATTCCACCCAGGTGGCGGCTGCGGTCAACCGCCTGGCCAACCTGCATCTGCCGGCCGCCCACACCTACCTCTCTCTGGGCTTCTATTTCTACCTGGATGATGTGGCTTTCGAGGGCATGGGCCGCTTCTTCCGTGAGTTGGAAGAAGCATCTCTAAAGTTGCAAAACAAGCGTGGTGGCCGCATTCTCTTCCAGGACGTGCTGACGCCATCTCTGGCCTTGAAGAGGAGCCTGAACCAGGCCCTTTTGGAGCTGCAGGCCCTGAGTTCTAGCCACACAGACCCTCAGCTCTGTGACTTTCTGGAGAACCACTTCCTGGGTGAGGAGGTTTAAACTCATCAAGAAAATGGGTGATCACCTGACTATCCACAGGCTGGCCGGCCCCCAGGCTAGGCTGGGAAGGTATCTCTTTAAAAGGCTCACCCTCAAGCACTGCTAGGAGCCTTTGGAGCCCAGACACCTTTGAGGGGCCCCTCTGCATTCCCCTGGTGTCTGTCTTTTCCTTGAGCCTCTCCCCAAAACTACTAGCCATTCTTTTAACCACCCTGGAGCCCTCTGGACCAAATGAAACTATAAAGCTTTTTACAGCAAAATAAATTAAAAAATTAATAATCACAACAGCCATATGTTTTGTCACCTTAAAGAGAGTTGCTTTATAATACAACTAGAGGCCCATTGCACAACATTCGTGCACAGGTAGGGTCCCTAGGCCTGGCCGGTGATCAGGGCCGATCTGTGAGGTGACCAACAGGGTGGTCGGGGGCCCCCACTGGCACTGGCCTTGGCCAGCCTGGCACCACCTACTCGCTGACCCCACCTCCCGCCACCACTGCCAGTCACCTCCCTCGGCAGGAGGCGACTAGGGGGTCAATTGGGGGGACCCCCCACTATCACCTGTGTTGGCTGGCCTGGAGCCTGCAGGCTGGAGGCAGCACCTACGTTGAGCATCTACCCCCTGGTGGTCAGTGCACGTCATAGAGACCAGTTGTTCCACTGGTCCTTCTGCCGTTTGGTCGATTTGCATATTAGGCTTTTATTATATAGGATTGAAAACACTTACATCTCATTTTAAAAAGACTCAATAATATCCAAAATATATAAGGAATTCATACAACTTAACAAAAGGAAGACAAACAATCCAATTTAAAAATGGGCAAAGGACCTAAATAGACACTTCTCCAAAGTGGACATACAGATGGCCAAAGAGACATATGAAAAAATGCTCAAAGTCACTGATAATCAGAGAGATACAAATTAAAATGATCATGAGGTATCACCTCACACCTGTCAGAATGGCTACCATCAAAAAATCAACAAAGAACAAGTGCTGATGAGGATATGGAAAAAAGAGAACCCTAGTACACTGCTGGTGGGAATGCAGACTGGTGCAGCCATTATGAAAAATAGTATGAAGTTTCCTCAAAAAATTAAATCTGAAAATGCCATTTGACCCAGTGATCCCACTTCTAGGAATATATCTTAAGAAACCCGAAACACCAATAAGAAAGAATGTATGCATCCCTATGTTCATAGCAGCACAATTTACAAGAGCTAAGATCTGGAAGCAGCCAAAGTGCCCATCGGTAGATGAGTGGATAAAAAAGCTGTGGTACATTAATACCATGGAATACTGTGCAGCAGTTAAAAGAAGAATCTCTTACCCTTTGTGACAGCATGGAGGGACCTGGAGAGTATCATGCTAAGTGAAATAAGTCAGTCAGAGAAAGACAAGTATCACATGATCTCACTCATATGTGGCATTTAAGTAACAAAATAAACTGATGAACGGAGTGGATCCAGAGACATGGAAGCATGGAACAGAGTGGGGCATCTCAGAGAGAAGGTGGGGGAGGTGGATGCGTGGGAGGCAACCAACCAAAGATCTTGTATGCATATATGCATAACCCATGGACACAGATAATAGGGTGTATGGCAGGGTTAGGGCAGGCTGGAGGGAGTCCATAAGGGAAAAAAAGGGACATATGTAATACTTTCAATAATAAAGAATTATTTTTTTAAAAAAAACTCAAATTAAAACTTTTTAACTAAAAGCAGTTTATGACAAGTAGTTATGTCCTAGGCTATAATCTTCCCTGACAAAAGTCAATCTTTACCTTAACTAAGCCTGTCTTTGGAATGTTAGTGTAAAGCCCCTTTTTTTCCAAACCCCTCAGGGCACAACCAATGCACCAGGGAAGAGACCATAAATCCTCGCATTGTTATTGTTATCATGTTCATTGTTCACTGTTAACTATCCTATACCCACCTAGGTAAAAGATGTGTCTTATCATTTTACTTTTCATCCAATCCCAGAGTTTTCCCCACTTTGCTTTCTCCAGCCTCCCTAATCTATCACCAATGGATTTCTTGTGACCCACTTGTGTCTTCTGTTTTGATTGTAATGTATAAAATAAGATGAAACACTGCCATTCTCTGAAACATTTTCTCAATGCCTTGAGATTTTGCTTCCAGGCAGTTGTCAACAGTTTGGCTCAAATAAACTCACAAAAATTCTTCAGAGGTTTGACTGTTTTCTTACATTGACAATACATAGTTTGTAAAATCAGGGAGCCAGGCTGCCTGGCCATAATCACCACTTTTAACTGTACTAGTATATGGGGTGCTTGCCCTGCAGCAGGACAGGCCTTCCCTGAGCTTGTCGGGTTAGCATGTGGCCACACTTTGTTATAGCGTTTTGCAAACACTCTTTATCAGATTAAGGAAGTTCCTTTTATCTATCCTTATTGAATTTTTAACATAAATAGAGGCTGAATTTTAGGTGAAGTTTTTGGGGTTTTTTTTTAGTGTCTTTCAAAAAATTTATATGGTTTTTCTCCTCTAAACCTCTAATGCTGTGATTTACAGTGATTTTTCTACTGTTAAACTGTGTTTCTGAAATAAACCCATATTTATGAAAAAAAAAAAAAAAAAAAAGACTCAATACAAAGAGTGGTTGTCACTCACATAATCATAGGAAAGTGAGACCACAGAGGCAAACGTAGGCAGTGCTGACCCAAGCTCTCTCCTGGTGAAAGGAGTCTTAGCCAGCAGATTTAGAGTTTGACATTTCTGGGCCATGGCTATTCCCATGGTAGAGGTGAATGTCCTGCTTTGCCCCAACATGGCATACAGGTCATTGGACGGACTCTCCTCTAGCTCCAATTCTGTGCTCCTCAAGCCTGGTTATTGATTGGTTTGCTATAAGGTTTGTCTGTTAGAATGCAATCTGACAATCAAGCTGATGAGTATTTTGATTTCTGGGATAGTTGTCTTTGTAATCACAAGTTAATCAACACATCAGTCTCATTAGCTGTGAATATGAGACCTCTTCTGAGAAGCAGATGCCCCCTCAGTAGGCCCACAAAATCAAGTCTCCAGGCCTGAAAGGCTGAGGTCTAAACCTTGGAACTTGGAAAATTCTGCTGTAAAGATACCTCCAGAAAGACAGTGGATTCCCTTGTCTTAGAGACTTACTTGCCCATTACACATGCCATGTGCCCTTTCTTCAAACTCTTCTAGTTGGTACTTAAATTAGGTAAGAACTAAGTTGCTTTCTCCTTGACTTATTGAGGAGTTAACATGCTAAAGTTAGAACTACAAATGGTATGGTTCCTTTCTCAAGTAAAATAGACAAAAAATTTAAGGTCTCAACTGTGAACTATGACTTGGTCTTAGGTGTAGCTCATTTATCAAAGAAAAATAACTAAGCAACCAAGAAGTGATTTCAAAACAATAAAATTATTTTTCCACTTCTCAAACATTGTCAAAGGGAATCAGTCCCAGCAACAATTCATAAAGCCCTCTTCTTTTCATATGGTTACTTCACATCACTCGAACTCTTTCCATGTTACCTCTCTCCTTTATTTTTTTATTATTTTTCTTTATTGATGAAGGTATTACATATGTGTCCTTATCCCCCATTGACCCCCCACTCATGCCCTCACTCCCCTGCTGTCTGTGTCCATTGGTTAGGCTTATATACATGCATACAAGCCCTTTGGTTGATCGATCTCTCCCCCTACCCCCACCATACCCTACCTTCCCTCTGAGGTTTGGCGGTCTATCGATGCTTCTTTGTCTCTGGATCAGTTTTTGTTCATCAGTTTATGTTGTTCATTATATTCCACAAATGAGTGAGATCATGTGATATTTAACTTTCTCTGACTGACTTATTTCACTTAGCATAATGCTCTCCAGTTCCATCCATGCTGTTGCAAATGGTAAGAATCCCTTCTTTTTTACCACAGCACAGTATTCCATTATGTAGATGTACCACCGTTTTTTAATCCACTCATCTACTGATGGGCACTTAGGCTGTTTCCAAATCTTAGCTATGGTAAATTGTGCTGCTATGAAAATGGGGGTGCATATATCTTTTCTGATTGGTGTTTCTAGTTTCTTGGGATATATTCCTAGAAGTGGGATCACTGGGTCAAATGGGAGTTCCATTTTTAGTTTTTTGAGTTACCTCTCTCCTTTAGATTCTCCCTCCAAAGTGCCTCTTCCAGACATACTCCTCAAATCTCAGTCCTAGTCCTCCTTTTCCCTTTAGTTGCATCACAAGAGCCCAACAGAACTTGTCTGGCAATATTAAACCATGCAGGAAACTTGGAGATAGAAAAAAAATGAATAAGAGAAACCATAACCATTATTTGTAGCCAGTAAAAAAAGCATGCCTCAAAATTATCATACATTGTAAATAATGGCCTGTTTATATATAGATATAACTTAAAGATGCCAAATTAACTAGGAAATGATACAAAGAAAAGAAAGTGCTTAAATTTTTTAAGCATCCACAATGTTTAAGAGACTCATGAAAGACATTCTGCTACCTGATATTAAAATATACTATAATACTATAGTAATCAGAACAGCATGATACTGGCATAAAAACAAACACATACATTCAATGGTATAGATAACCCAGAAATAAAACTATACATTTATGGTCAATTCATCTGTGATAAAGGAGGCAAGAATATACAATGGGATAAATGTGTTCAATAAATGGTATTGGGAAAATTAGACAAACACATGCAAAAGAATAAAACTGTATCACTTTCTTACACTATATACAAGAGTAAACTCAAAATGAATTAAAGACTTTAATGTAAGACTCAAAACCATAAAACTCTTAGAACATAGCATAGGCATAAACTCTTTGACATCATTCTTAGTAATATTTTGGGGGACATGTCTCCTCAAACAAGGGAAACAAAAGAAAAAATAAGTAGAATAACATCAAACTAAAGAGTTTTTGTGCAGTGAAGGAAACCGTTAACAAAGTGAAAAGACAGCCTATTGAATGGGAGAAGATATTTGCCAATGATATATCTGATAAGGAGTTAACATCCAAAATATTATAAGGAACTCATATAATTTAAAACCAAAAAAACAAACAATCTGACAAAAATGGGCAGAGAACCTGAATAGACATTTCTCCAAGAAGGACATACATATGGCCAATAGACATATGAAAATCTGCTCAACATCATTAATCATTAGGTAAATGCAAATTAAAATCACAACGAGATATCACCTCACACCTGTAAATGGCTATCATCAACAAATCAACAAATAAGCATTGGTAAGGATGTGGAGAAAAGGGAACCCTCACACATTGTTGATAGAATTGTAAATCGGTGCAGCCACTATGGAAAACAGTATGGAGGTCCCCAAAGATTAAAACTAGAACTACCATATGACCCAGCAATTCCATTCTGATTATTTATCTGAAGAAACCCAAAACACTAATTTGAAAAGACATATGCACCCCTATGTTAGTTGCAGCATTATTTACAATAGCCAAGACATGGAAGCAATCTAAGTGTCCATCAAGAGACAAATGGATATTTAATTGTTATATGTGTTAATTGATCCATTAAAAATTTTATTGAGTAAAAAAGAGAGACAAATGGATAAATAAGATGTAGTACATACATACAATGGAATATTACTCAGCCATAAAAAAGAATGGAATCTTCTCATTTGCAACAACTTGGGTAGACCTAAAGGGTATTACGCTAAGTGAAATAAGTCAGACAGAGAAAGACAAATACCATATGATTTTGCTAATATGTAAAATCTAAAAAACAAAATAACAGACAAAACAAAAACAAGGCATAGATACAAAGAACAGACTGATGGTTGCCAAATGGGAAAGGACCTGGGGTCATGGTTGAAAATGGGAAGGGATTAAGAAGTACAAATTGCCAGTTATTAAAAACAGTCACAGGGATGTTAAGTACAGCATAGGGAGTACAGTCAATTATATTGTCATAACTATGTATGGTGTCAGATGTGTACTAGCATTTTCGGAGTATCACTTCATAAGTTATATAAATGTCTAATCACTATGTTATATGTCAGCTCTAATTGAAAAACTAAAAAAATATTTTTAAAAAAAGATACTTGAGACAATCATAATATATTAATTGAGCACCTACTATAAGAATTGTTTTGGAAAGGATACTGTGTCAGGGTTCCAAATCCACCCTTACATTTGGATATTTACTAGAATGACTCAGCTTCTAGTTGTACTTACAGCTAAGATGTCTTACAGCAATGTAAAAGGGACATGTAACCAGATCATAAGGGAGAAGTCTAGAGGATTTCATATAGAGACATCCTGATGCTCTCTCTCTCGCTCATGAGAGATCACATGCTCATAATGAATCACCTACCGAAGCTCCTTAGACAACCCAGTGCTTGAGGATTTTATTGGGAGTTGGTCATGTAGGCAGCTACTCTCTGCCTAGAACATAAAAAATTTTAAACTCCCAGAGTTTATGCAAATGTCCAACATAAACTCCAATGCTTGCACAAAACTCTAGGTACAATGAACCACACCTATCAGTTACCTGTTGACTGAGAGCACTCTGAGAACCAAATTCCTAGATGTCAGACAAGGACCAACCTTGATAACAGGACTTGCTAAGGGTGGTAGCCTCAGGCCTGCTATGTTAACTCTTTCCTGCAAAAAGGCCCACTTCTTACCCTTGACACAATTAAATTTAAAGAAATAAAATTTATATGCATATAGTAGGTATACAATGCTGGATAACACTAAAGCAACATTTTCCAAAATGTCCTCTAGACAGACTTTATCAGAATCACCAGGGGTCTTGTCAACCTACTGGCTATAACTCAAAGCATTATGCTAAGCGAAATAAGCCAGTCAGAGAAAGATAAGTATCACATGATCTCATTCATTTGTGGAATATAATGAACAACATAAACTGACAAACAAAAATAAATCCAGAGACAGAGAAGTATCCAACAGACTGTCAAATCTCAGAGGGAAGGCAGGGGGGAGGAAGGGTAGGGGTGGAGAGGAGATAAGAGATCAACCAAAGGACTTGTATGCATGCATATAAGCATAACCAATGGACACAGACAGTAGGAGGGGTGAGGGCCTGTGCTGGGGGATGAGGGATGGGAGCGGGCTGGGAGAGGTCAATGGGGGAAAAGGGAAACATGTGTTATACTTTCAACAATAAAGAATTTTAAAAAAGAAAGATCAACCAAAGAACTTGTATGCATATAAGCATAACCAATGAACACAGACAATAGGGGAATGAAGGCGTGGGCTGGAGGCAGGTTGGGAGAGGTCATGGGTGGGGGGGGGAAGGGGGGGGAGAAGGGGACATATATAATACTTTCAATAATAAAGAATTTTTAAAAAGCAAAAAAAAGTAGAAGAATCAGGCATCAGTCAAAGCCACAGGTTCAGATGCGATAATAGAATACCTTGAATACCATAATGAAAAATTCAAATGTGATTGCATAGCCATGGGAAACCACTGGACGTTTTCGCTTTTTCTTCACCAGCTAATAACAAGATCAAAACAGCATTGTATGTAGATGACTCTGACCACCTTACATAGAACATGAAGGGTAAAAATAGTAAGCCAGGAAACCAGAACCTGGGAAAGAAAATGATCATAAGTAACATGTAGAGACTGCTCAGTGGGAGTTAGGCACTACGGTCCAAGGTGATTCTATGTCAACCTTCTAAAATAGGTGCTATTGTCCAAATTTATTGAAAATTTTGCCCAATGTCACACAAAGAATTCAAACCTAGATGGTGTGATCCCAGAACTCATATACTTACTCACTATCCACCAGACCTGTGAGACAGAAAGTCGGGGCAGTAGAAAAAGAAATCAGTGGTAGGCCAGGGCCCGTGGAAACGGAGAGGAAGTAATCCCGGGTAACTCCCACTCTTGTCTTTCCTCCCTGTGGGCACTTTATTCTAAGATGACAGACAGAAAATCATATTCCAAAAATGGTAGAAGAGCAAAAGAGGGAACAAAAGCTAGAAACTGTCACATTTTTCTGAATGAGATAAGAGAGGTGAAGAATAAATAGGAGTTACAGCTTCTTCTTGACCAAGACAGAGAGAAAGAAATGAAGTACCACCTGCATCTCAATCCAAAGAGAGGAGTGGACACCCGGTAGCATCCTGTTATCTTTAACATCTCAGAAACTTATACTATTAAAAATCTTCCTTCCTGTTTATTTCCCTCTGACATAATACAATCCCAAAATCACTTAATAACTGAACTACTCTTGAGACTGTAATTCTTGTGTGTGTGTGTGTGTGTGTGTGTGTGTGTGTGTGTTTTGCTGTTTGTTTTTATTGTTTAAAGTATTAATGTCTCCTTTTTTCCCAATTGACCCCTCCCTCCACTACTCCCATCCCAGAGGGCAAGCTCCCATTGCCCCAGTGTCTGTGTCCATTGGTTATGCTAATATGCATGCATACAAGTCCTCTGAGATTGTAATTCTTTTTTTTTTTTTTTTTTTTTTTTTTTTTTCTGTTCATCAGATTATTTATTCACTTGATTCTTAGATTCACTTGTTGATAGATGCATATTTGTTGTTCATAATTTGTATCTTTACCTTTATCTTCCTCTTCCTCTTCTTAAAGGATACCTTTCAGCATTTCATATAATCCTGGTTTGGTGGTGATGAACTCCTTTAGCTTTTCCTTATCTGTGAAGCTCTTTATCTGACCTTCAATTCTGAATGATAGCTTTGCTGGATAAAGTAATCTTGGTTGTAGGTTCTTGGTATTCATCACTTTGAATATTTCTTGCCACTCCCTTCTGGCCTGCAAAGTTTCTGTTGAGAAATCAGCTGACAGTCGTATGGGTATTCCCTTGTAGGTAACTGAGTTTCTTTCTCTTGCTGTTTTTAAGATTCTCTCTTTATCTTTTGCTCTTGGCATTTTAATTATGATGTGTCTTGGTGTGGTCCTCTTTGGATTCCTTTTGTTTGGGGTTCTCCGCGCTTCTTGGACCTGTAAGTCCATTTCTTTCACCAGGTGGGGGAAGTTTTCTGTCATTATTTCTTCAAATAGGTTTTCAATATCTTGCTCTCTCTCATCTTCTGGCACCCCTATAATTCTGATGTTGGTACGCTTGAAGCTGTCCCAGAGGCTCCTTACACTATCCTCGCATTTTTGGATTCTTTGTTCATTTTGCTTTTCCGGTTGGGTGTTTTTTGCTTCCTCGCATTTCAAATCATTGACTTGATTCTTGCGCTCCTCTGGTCTGCTGTCGGGAGTCTGTATAATATTCGTTATTTCAGTCCGTGTATGCTTAATTTCTAGTTGGTTCCCCAATATAAGATCGAGGGTCTTATTAGTTTTCTTGTAGATCTCATTAAGTTTATCGGCGGCTTCTAAACAGTTCTTGAGAGACCTTAAAAGTGTGGTTCTGAACTCTATATCTTCCATTGACAATTTTGTCCTGTTTCTTTGTCTCCGCATTTTGTTATGCTTCCTTGGTGCACCCCCTAGTGGTCTTTGTTCGCAGTCTTATAGTTAAATCTTGATTGTTGTAGCTAATTCCAGGGAGGGTTTGACCTCCAGGCCAAGTGGCTATGAGAATCAGCTGTGTCAGCAGTGAGAGAACTTCTGTCCTCTAGGGAGGTGCTAATCTAGCGTTTGCCTGAGGCTATCCGGCAAAAGCCTCTGTGCAGGGCTTGGGCGGGGCGGGTCGCACAGGATCAACAGGGTGGGCCGGAGAGAGCAGTTATGGCGGCTCTCAGTCCTGTCCCCAGGGGCTCCGCCTGTCTGAGTCCCAGCACCCGCTGCAAAGCTCAGAGAGAAAGCTGCACTCGCTCTGACCGAAGCCAGACAGTCCCGCTTCTCCCGTTTGAGTCTGGGTTGCTAAAGACTCGCCCGTATCTGGAGCTCAGAGTCTGCGACTCCCTCCCGATTGAAAACGCCAACCGCGCCCTCCGCCGCCAGCCCGCTCAGCTCACTCCGAACCTCAGAATTTGACTTCAGCACTGCGCCTCCTCTGAGTGTCCGTATGCCTTTCTCTTTCCTCCTAGTTGTAGGACTTCCACTCAGCCAGCGTTCCTGTGGTTCTGGGTGATGTCCCTTCCGTTTTTTGGTTTCACTTTTTAAGTAGTTGTTCAAAGCAGCAAACTCCGGCGTTAACCTATGCCGCCATCTTGGTTCTCCCTGAGATTGTAATTCTTAAAACATCTAATATTAAAACTCCAGAATCATCACAGAAATGTTTATTGATCACTTGATTGATTGCATACAAAGTTTTGGAGATGCTCGAGTAAGACACTAACCCTCGAGGCTTTAGAGGACACAGTACAGTAATCTGCCCAATCTATAAATATCTATCTTGGTACCTCATAAAACCCAGAATTAAGCAACAAGACATGACAAGACACTACTTACAAGGAATTAATCTGTTGCCTCAATTGGCATTAAGCAGGGAGCCAAAGGCCATTAAAACAAGTTGAAATTAATGTAGCAAAATAACTCAGTCCTAGGGTACTGATCTTATCATTTTGAAAATGACTCTAAAATCCTTATTAGCCATTAACCTAACTTCTAAGCAAGCTGTCTGTATCTCTCCTACTCAAAATCCCCATCAGCCAATTCAAGCACTCAGAAGTACAGCCAAGAAATGACAAAGAGGAACAATTTGAACAAAATCTTCAAAACCTTTGACCCCACCCGGATGGCCTGTGGAATGTACCCTGCTATTGGAGAAAATTCATTCTGATTCAGATATCCAGCTGAGTTACTGCCTGTGTGGGAATTCTTTTCCCCTAAGAGGTAATGTCAATAATGTTATTTGCTCGTTTATGGTTACAGCACTCTCACATGGAATAAAAGAATGAAAGGAGACATGACCTGCCTTCAAGAATCTCATAAGAGCCAAAACCAGTTTGGCTCGGTGGATAGAGCGTCAGCCTGCGGACTGAAATGTCCCAGGTTTGATTCCGGTCAAGGGCATATACCTCGGTTGCGGGCACATCCCCAGTGGGAAGTGTGCAGGAGGCATCTGGTCGATGTTTCTCTCTCATCGATGTTTCTAACTCTCTATCCCTCTCCCTTCCTCTCTGTAAAAAATCAACAAAAATATTTTTAAAAAAAGAATCTCATAAGAAAGATGGGACAGACAGATAAAAACAATATGAATACCCACAGGTAAATATTTATGAATGGTGGTAAAACCATGGGTCATGGAAGTCAAATGACCGAAGTTTAAACCCTGCCTCCACTAGTCACCATCTTCAGCAAGCTTTATAACCCTCTCTAAGCCTCAGTTTCCCCTTCTGAAAACTGAGTTAATAATTCCCACATCTTAGGTTGTTGTGAAGAGTTAGTAACATAATGAACATAGAATGCTTAGCACACAAAAATTCAGCAAGTGAGCTGCTACTGTTATCCGAAAATTATATTTTACTTTTACTACTATTACTACTCCCCCTACCACCATGGCTACTCTCATCTCTATGTTGCCCATACCTTAAAGATAAGGAGGCTCCCGGGCTGCAGGAAGGGCTCCAGTGCAGATGGAATCGTTCCTCTCAGGCAGGGAAGTTAAGAGGCTCATGGTTTGTCGGAATGTCAAAAAAGAATATTTCAGATGGAGGAGATAGCTGTGGAAGGGAGGCAGCCTAGCCTAGATAAAGCAGATAAGTCAGTTTGCTCTAAAAGACTTCCTGAGCTGAGGGAGGGCACATGTTCATAGGTCATATGATTTTCAGAGCTGGAAAGTGCCTTAGAAATCCTTAAGTTAGGGGGGAAAAAAAATCAAATCCACAAAAATGGTATTTGTGGCATTTTGGATAGCCACAAAAATTGTATGCCTTCCTCTAGGGTTATTTGAAATATTGAAATAATTTCAGTATGGGGGGGGAAATAGATGGATGCAATGGTATTTGGGGGAAAAAAACTATTTTTGATCTTGAAAGATACATATTTCTCCTTCGATCATGTGGCAACAATGTGAGCACAGAATCTGCTTGCTCACCACCAGCTTTTCACTTCTAAGTAACAGGGAAAGCAGAGCTGAAGCAGGTTACTCCCAGTGTCAAACTTATCTGCTGCTTTGTTTTCAGATGTCCTAGGACCCTGTCACCCTGACTCTGACACCCCCCAGATGGGGCCAGGACAAAGGCACCATAAGATTCAAGTGACTGCTCTCAGACGCACAACTAGTTGGCAAAGGAGAGAAATAGGAGTCCTGCTGATGGGGAGGAAGGTCGGAGGAGGAAACAGAAAAGACAGTGAGGGCTTAGAACAGTGTGCTGTGGAAAATCAAATAATGTGGGCAGCTTACGTAGATTTGAGCAAGAAAGCGACGTAAGCAGGATGGTTTTTTAGGAAAAGCATTCTTGCTGCTGTATACAAAGCACAATAAATTAACCATGTCAGATTCCTTATCTCCACGGAACCTAGAATGAAAAATCAACAAGATATATTTAAAGGGAAAATCCAGTTGTAATTCTTTTCATTTGAGGATGTTTTCTATTTAAAATCCATGCTTAACCCACTTTAAAAATGAAGTTAAAATGTAATGTATTTTTTTCTCTCAGTTGGTTATAAAAAACTTAAATGCTAAGCAGCTAAAAGAAAATTCTGTTTTCTGCTTTTTTTTTTTTAAGACAGAAAGTTACAAACTAAGCACACAGCAGCTCAGACTTTTTTGGGGTGTTCGCCAAGTCCCGCCTCCTTTAGAGATGTCCTTTGGCTCTGGCAACCTGAAGATACGGAGTTCCCCTCAGCTCCGATTTTCAATCCAGGGCACTGGAGGCAGCTATTTTCCCAAGAGAGTCCTCATAGTTTGAATCCTCCTTTCCTTCCCAGGACAACTATGTGCCTATTGACCTAGTACAGACCTGTGTTCTTGGTAGGTTTTCAGCAAATATTTAATGACCCTGGCCTTCAAGACTCAGCCACCACCCTTAGCTTTCATAGCCTTTTCTCAAAGGGGAAAGAATGAAAGGAGAACTTTAAGATTGCAATTTATTCTACTTAGCCACTGCCCCTACCAGTTATCAAAGGCTTTGCCGGTGGGAATACTCGTAAAGAGCAGCATAAACACACCCTTGTTTGAGTTGCCATCTGAAACCAAAGTCAAATACATTTGCAGCCTTCCACGTGCTGCCCAATAAACTGCAGTGTTTTCTCAGAAGAAAGGAGGGTGTCCCTTTGCTCCTGGCAATGTGGGGAATAGGCAGGGATTGGGGCGGGAAGCTACCAAGAAGAGGAACCTAGAGGACTTTGCTTAACGCTGTATTTGCAGCACCCTGCCATTATGCACACTGCAAGTTCATTGGACAGCTTGGGTTTTATCAGGGAAGGAGCTCTAGCTGACAGAGCTGATGAGTAAGCCCCTACATCCAAGACATCCCTTGGCCTCCCCCTGGAGAGTGGATGAAGAGGTGAAAGGCCAGAGTGGGGAAAACCTTAAAAATGATGAAAATCGACCATCAGTGTGTCACTCTGGTATGAGTCTCTGACGTCTCTCTAGCTATTTAGGTCCTGAGAAGCCTCCCGGCCCAGGCAGGTAAGTAGTTCAGAACCCTTAATCAGAGTGAAACCAGCAAGTCCTTCCATACCCATCGTCAGCACGTTTTACCTGACTCACTTCCTGTGTTGGGTTTGACAACAAATGAATTATTTTCGAAGACATAATACCATAAATGGTACAAAACTCAAAAGTTATACAAGAAAATACTGTGAAATAGGACATCCCTGCCCACCTGTATCTCTCAGCTACTCAACAACTGCTCCAGTCTCATATCTATATCTATATCTATATCTATATCTATATCTATATCTATATCTATATCTATATCTATATCTATATCTATATCTATATCTATATCTATATCTATATATCTATCTGTGCCCAGTACCCAAGCGCTTTAATCACTTTAGCTTTATAATACTTGTTCTGCAGAGCATTTGTGCTTCTCATTGCTGTTCTGATTCAGGAAACTTTTCTGGCAATTCTTGCTCTTTTATTTTTCCATATAAACTTTAGATTCAGCTTCTCTAGGCATACATGGTCCCTTTTTACTTTGTATTTTGGTGCCAACTTCTGTTTTCTAAATATTCTGCAATTTCAGTTTCAAGAATTATTTAAAGAGTATAATTTCCAGGAAGTCAGGCTTTTTCTTTTTTCTATCTTTATTTTTAATGTCCGATTGTATTGCATTGTCATCAGAGTATACTGTCTATTTTTACTTGGGAGAATTTATTTCCGTTTTCTTTGTGGTTTCATATGTAGTTAATTTGTGTGACTGCTCTACTGTTACTTTAAAGGAAAGCACAATGTTTTCAGAGTATAAAGCTTGATGAATATCTATTTGAGCTATCATACTGATTATGTCATGTAGAGAGTTCGTATCCTTCCTTGTCTTTTTTAAAGTTTGTGTGTCGTAGTTGAGAGATAAGAATTAAATTTTTCTATTATTAAATAACTAGAGGCCCGGAGCACGAAATTTGTGCATGGCTGGGGGGTGGAGAGGAGTGGTCTCTCAGCCCAGCCTGCACCCTCTCCAATCTGGGACCCCTCAAGAGATGTCCGACTGCCAGTGGGATAGGGCCTAAACAGGCAGTCAGACATCCCTCTCACAATCCAGGACTGTTGGCTCCCAACCATTCGCCTGCCTGCCTGCCTGATTGTCCCTAAACGCTTCTGCCTGCCAGCCTGATCACCCCCTAACCACTCCCCTGCCAACCTGATTGACGCCTAACTGCTCCCCTGCCGGCCCGATTGCCCCTAACTGCCCTCCCCTGCTGGCCTGATTGCTCACAACTGCCCTCCCCTGCCAGCCATCTTGTGTCCACATGGGGGCAGCCATCTTGTGTGTTGGAGTGATGGTCAAATTTGCATATTACCTTTTTATTATATAGGATTTTTGTCTATTCCTAAGTTTCCTGTAACTTTGGCACCATGTTTTCCATGAGAATTTATTCACCACATTAAATTACCCTGAGTTACATCCTTTACCATTATCAAGTGCCCTTTTCATCTAATTTAATGCTTTTTTAAAAAAAATATATTTTATTGATTTTTCACAGAGAGGAAGGGAGAGGGATAGAGAGAAACATCAATGAGAGAGGAACATCCATCAGCTGCCTCCTGCACACCTCCCACTGGGGATGTGCCCACAACCAAGGCACATGCCCCTGGCCGGAATTGAACCTGGGACCCCTCAGTCCACAGGCCAACGCTCTATCCACTGAGCCAAACTGGCTAGGGCAATGCTTTTTGTTCTGATTACAACCAGAACAAATAGGAGGGAGGGAGCATTAGTCATCTTCCTCTCTCTCTCTCTCTCTCTCTCTCTCTCTCTCTCTCTCTCTCTTTCTCTTCAGTCTGTGTCACTCAGCTTGGGCTGCCCTAACAAAATACCATAAACTGGGTGTGGCTTACACAACAAAAATTTATTTTCTCACACTTCTGGAGGCTAGAACATTCCCAGGTGCTGGCGTGATCAGGTTCACATGAGAGCTCTCTGGCTTGCAAAAGGCCACCTTCTCGCTCTGTCCTCACGTGGCAAAGAGAAGGCTCTAGTGTCTCTTCCTCTTTTTGTAAGGACACCAGTTCTATCAGATCAGGACCCACCCTTATGATTGCATTTACCTTTAATCAGCTCCTTAAGAACCTATCTCCTGTGTAGAATCACATGGCGGGTTTGGGCTTCAAGATATGAGGGGTGCACAATTCCACCTATAGTAACATCTTAGCCCAACTCCATCTTTAGCCGTTCTGGGCTTCATTGTTTCAGATGCACCTCATATATGACACATGACTGGACTTCACTGTCTTTGTAAATTGAGAGTTTCTTTTCATAGGTGAAGTAGACTATTTAAATGTATTGTTATATATGTTTGGTCAAGAATTGGTTCTCACATTTTATATTATGGTTCCCTTCTCTTGCTTTCAATATTCCACTGTGTATTCTGCTTTGTTATGATGCCAGCTTGATTTTTTATTTTTTACTTGTAATAGTTTAATTTTTATTTGGACGATAGAAGAATTTTCCTTTGTCTTTGAGGACCAGTAAATTTACTTGGATACATGTCAGTGTTGATCATTCTGTATTAGGCTTTCCTGGGCCACAGCATGTTCTGTCCATTTGTAAATTCAGTGTTATTTTGCTTTCTAAAGCATTTTACTGAATAATATCTCCAGGCTTCTTCTTAAAGGATATAAATAATGTATATGTTGCAATTCTTTTGTCTTTCAAATCTTTCATATTCTTTTTCATCCATTCTAACTTCATTTATTTCTTATTTATTTTATTCGCTTCTCTCATTTCTGTCATCCTATTTTTCACTGATGTCAGTGTCTATCCTCCGTAGTGATTATTCCAATGTGCCTGCATTTCCGTAGTGACTTCATTTTCCCTTCTGCTTCCTTCCTGAGCTCCAGAAGTTCTTGCTTGATCTTCTGTGGCGTTCCCATTATTTTCCCTGAGCTCTCAATTGTTCCCTGGGCCTCTTTATTGATTCACTATGTTCTATTTGTCCATCACCATTTATTTGCTCATCATTTTCAGTATCTTGCTGGCACTTGTTTATTGTGAGCATTTCCTTCTACCACACATATACTCTGTCCCCTCCCTCCTTTTGTCATGTACTAGCTTTGCATAGAGCCTGTGCTGGGTGCCCTTTTATTCTTATCTGTAAACTAGGGGCCCTGTGCACAAATTCGTGCACCTTGAAAGGAACTGTGGGTAACAAGGCTGCGGTGGGCACAGGGGCAGGTCTTGGCCCATCCTCCATGCCCCTGTATGGCCCCTTCCGCCACAGCCCTGGGTCCCCTGTCTGCCTGCAGCCCCGCTCCCACTGCCGCGACCACTCCCATGAGCTGACAGCGCCAGCCCCACTCACACACACTGACAGCACAGAGCAATTGGGACCGGTTCCAAAAGCACATGCAAGCGGGGCAGTGCCATCAACAGGTGCAACCGGTGGCTGCTACCCCGATTGCCCCTCAGGAGCAGGGACAGGTGGAGAAGCCCTGAGGGGCAATCTGGGAAAGTGCCGGGCTCTGGCAGCGAGTGCAAGAAGTGGCTCCAGTGCCGGCAGCAGGTGAGAGCACCTGCTGCACACAGGAGCAATGAATTTGCAGTAACCACCAGAGGCTCACCCCAATGACAGCGACCGGCGCCCCGCCTTGGTCTGGTGCCTCCACTCACCTGCTCTACCAGCAGTCATGGCCGACACCCACCACGTCCCGCACTCTGCAGCCTGCTACCAACACCCGGCATGTTCCACATGTGCCCCCTGGTGGTGAGTGCACATCATAGTGACCGATTGTTCGGTTGTTCCGCTGTTCAGTCTATTTGCATATTAGGGTTTTATATATATAGATGGAGTTCACTCTTCCTGGACTTTGGAGGTGGTTCACATTGAGGATGATGAGTACGTCCAGCAGCAGGAATGCTCCTGGTCTCAGGAGAAGCTCCTTGTGACAAGGCTGTGTGTGTGTGCCTTATTTTAGCTTTTACCGCTCTCCAGCCAAGAGATACTGGCACAGGGCACAGTTCAACCTCTATCCTCCACCTGCCTCACCAGGGTCAGAACAAACGTGGCCTTGCTACATGTATTTTTTTTTAATTCAGCTCTACTGTCTCCACTTTTCTGTGGGGTCAAATAGGTTCCGGGGATGCTCCAGCAACTCGCCCCCTCACACACACACATACACTCACACACATGCAGATACTATTTCTGTGATTCCAAAAAAAGGATCATTGATTTTGTCCCTCAGAGTGTCCTCTACTTAAAAATAATGGTTTCCTTGACAATGAGGTATCACCTCGCACCTGTCAGAATGGCTACCATCAACAAATCAATAAATGGCAGGGATGTGGAGAAAAGGGAACCCTAGTATACTGCTGGTGGGAATGCACACTGATGCAGCCATTATGGAAAATAGTATGGAGTTTCCTCAAAAAATTAAATGTGAAAATGCCATTTGACCCAGTGATCCACTTCTAAGAATATATTGTAAGAAACCCAAAACACCAATCAGAAAGAATGTATGCACCCCTATGTTCATAGCAGCACAATTTACAATAGCTAAGATCTGGAAGCAAGTGCCCATCAGTAGATGAAAGGATAAAAAAAGCTGTGGTACATTTATACCATGGAATACTATTCATCTATGAAAACGAAGGATCTCTTACCTTTTGAGACAGCATGGAGGGACCTGGAGAGTATCATGCTAAGTGAAATAAGCCAGTCAGAGAAAGACAAGTATCACATGATCACACTCATATATGGAATCTAATTAACAAAATAAACTGATAAATGGAGTGGATCCAGAGTCATGGAAGCATGGAACAGAGTGCAGAATTGCGGAGGGAAGGCAGGGGAGGGTGGGTATGTTGGAGGTAACCAACCAAAGACCTTGTATGCATATATGCATAACCCATAGACACAGACAATGGGCAGTGAGGGCCTGGGGTGGCGGGCGGGGCAGGCTGGAGGGGGTCAATGGGGGGAAAAAGGGGGACATATGTAATACTTTCAACAATAAATTTTTTAAAAAAAAAAAGATTTCCTGCCAGCTTTGTCTGAGGTCTGTATCCTGAAACACCCCCACAGGCACTCTTTCTTCACCCTTAGTTGATCTTTACTACATTGGCATTCCTCCCTACATGTTATCTTTTGGAGGTTAGTCTTCATGTTTTATGAAAGGTGGAATTCATATTTCTGCCAAATTCTGAGAAGAATGGAAAATATTTCTTTGATCTGCTCTTTTCAAAGGAAGCCCCGGTATTTACAAAAGGTAAAATAAAGTTTATAGTAAACTTAAAGGGCAGCCTTAAAGGGGAAAAGGTCCCAGCAGGGGAACACGCGTCCTGAAAACTGAGCATGGAAAGGAGGGGACCCCTGACATTCCCAGTGCTGCAGGGCCTCAGGGCCTCAGGGCCACAGTGGGGGTCAGAAGACAAATGTGTAGACCACATGTATTCTGGTCCCTTCTCATGAAACGTATTTTCCCCCGGACCCACTGTTCTGCCTTATCCTCTCCCTTTAGACTTCCTGGTACTCCTAATGGACCGGAAGCATGAGCACCACACAGAGCTGGTCATGGATGCAGAATCTCAGGCTCCTCCCCAGACCCCAGGACCAGAATAGGAACCTGTATTTAACAAGATCCCCATACGCATGCTTGGGAAGCGCCACTGTACAGTAGTTCCTCAGCATCGTCAATAGGTTCTTGAAAACTGTGACCTTAAGCAAAATGACATATAGCGGAACCAATTTTCCCACAGGCTAATAATATAAGCATGAATTAAGTCCCTACAGTGTATTTCTGGTCACAAAAACATCACCAAATTTCTAAATAAAGACCCAAAACACTTCTAATATTAGACATTAAGAGAAATGTGAGCTATATATACATTTAAGAAAATGAATAAAAACCACTAAGAGAATTTGTTTCCAACCTGCTTATTCCAGTTCAGGGTCATGGGTGGCTGGAGCCTATCCCGGCAGCTCAGGGCACAAGATGGGCACCCACCCTGAGCAGGATCCCTTCCATCACAGGGTGCGTTCACACCCATCCACACTCACTCGGGCTGGGACAATGTAGACACGCTAATTCATTCCATGTGCACATCTTGGGGATGTAGGAGGAAATCAGAGTTCCTGGAGAAAACCCACACAGACATGGAAAAAACATGAAAACTCCACACCGATAGTGGCCTGCGCTGAGAATCGATTTTTTCTTCTCATCAACAGTATAAGAAAACAGCATTATGAAAGGATCTGCTGTAGATCTCAGCTCACACATCGTTTCCCCTCGCTAACCGTCACCTCAGGCTTCTCTGTAAACACTCATAAAACATCCCTTTTCTTTTGAGCGCTCACTCTGTAATTACACATTAGGACAATTTCTTCTATTCACCTGGATCTCCCCAACTAAACTAATGCCAGACTCCATGACTCACCAACAACCAATCAATAAATGTTTGCTGATGGAGTAAATAAATATGCACAATATTATACTTGTGTCTCAGCATTTTTAGTGCCAGTCGGCTGGTGCGGCCCATTCTCCCGCCAGCGGCGCCTCCCTGCATCAAACTCATCCACACCTGCATCAGCCTGGACCTCCTCAAGCCAACCCTCTGACTGGCCCAGTTTAGTCCCCAAGTGTGGCTTTGGAGAAGGCTCTTCCAGAAGTGAGTGAGGAAATCCAGGAATGAATGGCCTCGCTGAAAAAAATCCAAGAAGTCCCAGTACCCAGAGCACACTTTCCCAACCTCTTACATACTTGTAAATGCTACAAAGAGATCCTGCTACCTGCGTGTTATTTTGACAAATCTGATCACCATCTCTGTGTGGGAAGGAAATCCAGTCCCCACCCACTGGAGCTGACGCACAGTCCCACCACCCCGCCCGCAGGGTGTGTGCGGCCCTGAGGCCCCAGTGGACAGGAGTGGGAGGCTGCTCCGCCAGCTTCCCCTGCTGCCAGGCCCACAGGAACTCCAGCAATGGAATTGTTCCTCGGCCATTGCCCTCACCAGGTGCAGCTGAAATTGCCATTCTCAGCTGCGGGGGCTGCTTTGATGAGCAAGGAATGAAAGGTGACAGCTTGAAGCTAGTTTCCCCTGCTTGGATAATTAAACCTTCACTAAATATAGTAGGTTTAAATGAATGTTCACAACATTGAAACAGAACATGCTAATTCTAAAAATGTAGACTCGCTTGCTGCTCAAGTTCTCTTGGGAAATGCAGACACTGAAGCAAAACAATGTTTTCATCCCTCCTGCCCACCATCCCCGACCCAGTGAGCCAGTTTGTTCCAAGATGAGGGTCACCACAGGCAGGGGGGAAGCCAGGGTTGTCACCAGACATTCTATGAAACTCTCAGGAAACTGATGGTACAAAGTCAAGGGAGGAGACTTTGTGGGATCCTGCCCAGCACCAAATCAAGACAACAAGCGCTTTTGTGTCTATTCGATATATGCAAAACTCAAGCTCATAGGGGAGGGAATTTTCATTAGGTTGCTTTGCATTATACTCCAAAATGCATTTTGTTAGAAAAGGAGAGACATTTAAATGAGAGATTTCCTATGAAGATAGTGTAAACTTTCTAGGAAGCTGCTTTCCTGAATGATTAAATAAAATAAAAAAATGACCTTGACTCTCAATGGCCTCAAAAATAATTACACTCAGACCTCAAAGAAGGCTGTTCCCTGGTCATAAAATTCTCCTTCATAATTTACCTGGTGTAATAAATAATCAACAAATCTCCTTGGAAGAGCTGAATTCACTTGGTCTCCTCTTGTAAACCTGTTTTCTTTTAACTCTACTCCAACCACAGAAAATGTTTGCATTGAAGTCACGATGTCCTTCATGTTGCTCAATCCAGTGGTCAATCCCCAGTCACATGAGCAGCATGTGACATGATCGATCATTCCCATCTTGAAAGTCCTCATGTCATTCATTTGGCTTTCAGCCCTCCATTCCCTCTTGGTTCTCCTAGGACCTCAGTAGGGACATCTGAGCTGGAAAAGAAATTCAGATTCCACTTGTGTGTGTCCTCACCTCCAGTGCCCATGCATTCTACTGTTGAAAGGCTTGAAATTTCAGTTATCTTTAGAGCAAAACTGTGTACATGGGCATGACAGAATAACAGCCTCTTTTCTCCCAAGATGACATGTGTATCTTCAATCCTTTGTTTAGGTGAGGTCTCCTTTCCCTCTATTTTCTAAAAATATTAATTAGTCCTGAGATGTTTGTTGCTGTAAGATATTCTGTAAAGCATTTCCACTGAATTTTTTTTTTTCATGGAGAAAAAAAATATATGGTCCAATTCATGGTTTTTGAAGAACAAGCGAAAATCGTGGCCTCGTGAAGAAAAGAGTCATCATTTATGCCTTGAAAGGCTCTTTAGTAGGTTCAGATATCACAGCAACCACCTCACCTGGTCCCCTGGGACATCCTCCATTACCCAGTGCCCTAAAACACCGACACCACACGAACACCTGATGGCAGAGTTTGTTTTTTGTTTGTTTGTTTTTTAATATATTTTATTGATTTTTTACAGAGAGGAAGGGAGAGAGATAGAGAGCTAGAAACATCGATGACAGAGAAACATCGATCAGCTGCTTCCTGCACATCTCCTACTGGGGATGTGCCCGCAACCCAGGTACATGCCCTTGACCGGAATCGAACCTGGGACCTTTCAGTCCACAGGCTGACGCTCTATCCCCTGAGCCAAACCGGTTTCGGCGGCAATGGCAGAGTTTTTAGATAAGCTTCTCCATCGTCTAGCTAAGAGTTATCACATAACATAGATTCCATAGAGCTGAATCCCTCACATTCCCCTTTTTGGCCCTTAACTCATTCTTCTTTAACGAATATGCCAACCTCTGGAATGGACACAAATATACATAAATTACACCTACAATTCAGTGTGGGACAAAGGCTACTTGGTACCATACTACTATGTGTCTGCTCTTGAGTTTTAAATATCTTAGGACTCGAAGAAGGGCCTAGCCAATGTCCTGAGTTTTAATGAGAGAATGAAAGCTCAGAGAGGTACATGATTTGCCCAAGGGCTCACAGTGGTCAGTGCAGGACCAGCCCAGGCTCTCTGGTCAGTGGGATAGGGCTCTTTCCTGCATTTGTCCCCTCCTACAGGCTACTTGCCTGGGCTTTACAGAGGTCTCTCTTCTGCTGGGGACTACATTGCACAGAGCACCCTGCTATTCTCCTCTTGGTCTCTTGGTGTTGGGATGACATTTTCAGATAATTCTTAAACACTATAGTCTCTGTTTTACATCTCTCTGATTATCTGTGCTCCCGCCTAGACTTCAATCAAAAACAGTCCATTCATTAACAAAACTTTCAGAAAAAAAAAATATGTCTCTTTGGGAATTTTTGAAGTGTATAATTAAATCGAAAGGTGGCGTAAGGTTTGACATGGTGGTTGAAGGGTAGTGTGGGTTGTTACATTTATTGTTTCCATTTGAAAATAATCAGAGAATTATTCCTTCCACCTTCCTAGGAAAGATGGACATTCATTTGTTTCTCTAGATTAGAACATGTTAATGCTCTCAACCGGTATCAGTTGACTCCAGGAATAAACTACAGATCTGACTTCCCTCAATGGAGGTATCAAGATTCCTGATTTCACTTTCTTCCGAAGGTAATTTACATTTTTTTCTTCAAGTTATGATCTGGGTGTTTTGTTTTTTTCCCAGAGTAATCGGTTAGCACATTCTGTAAGCTTCAGAATATCAGCCTCATCTGTACCTAAGTCTCCAATCTTCATAATAAATAATCTTGCTGATTCCTTGCCTACTAAACTGCTTTTTACATGACTGTGTTTTAGAAAGGGGCAACTACATTGCAGATGAACAGATATAAGACTCCTCTCCATTCCCTTCAAATTCTTTGGGCAAAAACATGTCCCTTTCTCCTCCATGAAACATGACTAAAGACTAGTTCTTTGGCACTTCTTTTTAAGGTGGACTTCCCAGCTCTGGCCACATCCATCATACAAATGTTTTAATGATGTCTTTAATACATTATAGATTTAATTTATGAGTTCTTTGGATTGTTCCTGCTTTCTCAAGGGCAGATATCACATTTCCCCCCTCATACTCAAAGTTCCTAACAGGTAGTACCTACCTGACTAACAGAATAGTTAGTAAGTATGTCCTATGTTAAATTATTGGCTTTTTTCAACTCTTTTTAGAACTTAATCTTCTGGCCTAAGAGGGAACCTAAACTGGTCTTGCCTTGGCTCTATGTATAAAGTAGATAAAGGGAGAAGGCAGGATCTACTATTTATGCTTTTGAAACAAATGTAATGAGTATGCATTGCTTCCACAACCCCCAGGTCTACAAAATGCCATGTTTGTTTGCCTTCCCAAATCTAATTCTAACTAGATGAGCCCTCTGCTACTGGGATGGAGAGAAAATCCAATATCAGTCATTTTCAAGTCACCATATACCACCCCCACCCCCACCCCCCACCACCACCACCAGCATATAAGAATGCAGGGGCCTTTGTAATCCATTTGGGGAAGGGTGTCTGTTCTGGTCCTCTATTTATTTTAGTCACAGAATCTTGAAGTATATTACCCAACCCAAGTGGCTCATTCCATGGTGGGTGACTCTGTGATTCACAGGATCCACCCCACTGCTGCCTCTGAAAGCCACACGGTCTCTTACTCAGTCAGCAGGCACTACCACCAGGGGCCTCGGCATTCCACATCCTCTGTGGTTCAGCCTCTTCCCTGAACTTTCTAGTCTGGCCTCAGCATCAGTGCAACACCTCCAAGCTTTACTCTCTCCTGGAGGAAGAGAAACTCAGACTTCCACACAGAACCTTCTAGCCACCCTCAACTAAGAGGATGAGGATGGGAAAAAAGAATTAGAAAAGACTGCTATTTTCTCAATCATTTCACTCCACCACAGAATAAGTTACTTGCACCGTTTATCACATTACATTATTATTACAGTTATTATTGCAATTATTCCAGAAGAAAAGGTAGGGTTTTTTAAAGAATTGGGGACAAGTAATAAGGGAGATATGGGCCAGGAAAATTCTATGTCAGAGACATGAAAGGCTTATCTGCTTCTCCCACTCTACAATAATCAAAATAATGAACTATCATCTTTTTTAAGTGGGAAAAGGCCTTGTTCACAATAAGCTCACTTCATTTCCTCCTGTGTCTGCATTTGTTATATTCTTGTTATTTCAGTTCAACATAATCAAACCAGATTGATTAGGGAAATTTGAATAACTTTGCATATTCTGAAAGTCTCCCTGCATGACATTTAAAGAATTTTCAGATGTATTATTCAGGGAGTTTGACCTTAAAGGAGGAAACTGGTTGGTTCGAGAATCCTTTCACCTTTGTGTATAAATTCCTTAATCTGCCAATTGCTCTGTTGCCGTCTCCCAAAGACAATAACTCATTTATAGTGTACAAGTTTATATAACTCCGGAATTTTTTTAGCATAAGTTACATAAAGCACATTCTTAATGTCTAAAATGTGATGGGTGTTCTATGTTGTGTTTACTTTTTCCATGGGAGCTGAGAAGGAAATCTGGCAAGTCTGACAATTTTAAGAGTTGTGCTTATTCTCTGCTCTGAATCCAATTCAAATGTTGAAAGTTCAAGAGAAAAGTCTTAAAAGGAAGTGATTACAATGTATATTTATGCCACAGATAAGGACATTTATAATATATGAAGCATATTATATGTAAACATTCAATTTTTAATTGCTAGACTTTATTTGGCGAACTTTCAACTAGGCAGCTATTTTAATAAATATTTATTAAAAGGTGAAAAAAGAGTTGTGCCCCAGCCAGTTGCTCAGTGGGTAGAGCTCTGGCCCTCACACTGAAGAGTTATGGGTTTTATTCCCTGTCAAGGGCATGTACCTGGGTTGCACGTTCAGTCCCCAACCCGGCCCTAGTCAGGGCACGTGCAGGAGGCAACAACCAATGTGTCTCTCACATCAATGTTTCTCTGTCTCTCTCTCCCTCCCTCTCTTCCACTCTCTTTAAAAATCAATGGGGAAAAATTATTCTCAGGTGAGGATTAACAACAACAAAAAAGACAAGAAAAAAAAGAGTTGTAAGATTATATTTTGTTCATTTTTACTATACTCCCCTTTCTAAGCAGAATGCCAGTGCTTTGTTCTTGTTTTAGGGAAGGGGTAAAATAATGCAGAAGGCAGATAAGGCGTATGGAATTTCTGAGAAGGGGTGTGAGAACTAAACTTAAGGCTAAGAAAATAAACTACAAAGTGTCTGAGACAAACAAGGAAGGAAAATAATCTCCCACCTCACCCTTCCACCAGCTGAGAAGAAAAAACTTTCCCTGGACAAGAGGAAAGCAGAGACTGGAGGAAAGGGTGTCCTACAAAGGTCCCTGGCTAACAAGTCTCCAGAAAGAGAGGGGCCGCACCTGTGTAGGGATTCTGGATCCCCCAGTGCTTCAGAGAAGCTGGAAGCTGTGATGACACAGCGCCAGGAAGCAGGACATGAACAAGTGGGATGAGCCATCAGAAGTGAGCGTGGGGTGCAGACAGGCACCCGGAATGACTTGGCCGCAAACCATGAGGCCCAAGGGCCCAGCATCAGGTAGGAACACAGTCACAAACAGCTGTATAGGACTGGATAAGTCATCTTCAACATCAGCAGCTAAAACCTGGATTCCAAGTATGAAATGAGAGATGGACCAAGATTATTTGCACTACACTAGCAGAATGGGAAATGAGAATAGGAATTATGTTTTGTAGGAAAAACACCAATAATTGTGGACTGAGAGTCATACTCACTATGAGGGTAATGTTTAACCTTCTATAGTAAGCTTTTCAACTAAGCAGAGACATGTCTGGTCTTCCTTTCATTGAATTTATCTGTTTTTCTTTATTTGTTGGTCTGAAATATATTTTTATTTATTTCAGAGAAGAAGGGAGAGGGAGAGAGAGAAACATCAATGATGAGAGAAACATCACTGATCAATTGCCTCCTGCATGCCCCACACTGGGGATCCAGCCTGCAACCCCAGCATGCGCCCTGACCAGGAATCAAACTGTGATCTCCTGGTTCATAGGTCAGTGCTCAACCACTGAGCCATACCAGTGGGACTGAGCTTACCTGCTTTTATTGCATTATGAAACCAGTGCATTGTGAGGAAGCTTAAAATCTACAAACATTTCTGCAACCACAGTGCCCTCTACTTGGAAGTCAGGAGGAAAAGTTTATTACATTGAAGACGAAACACTAAGACATAAAAATCGAAACAGACAATGGGGGGAAAAGGAAACATATGTACTACTATTTGTAATACTTTAAATAATGAAAAAAAAAAATCAAAACAGAGCAGGTTAGTGATGAACTGTGTATTTTTGTTTCATTTTTTTAATGGGTCCTGTAGTCCTCAGAAAGCATTCTAACCACTACATCATAATGTTAGTAAGACATCATATGTTAATAAGAGGTCATAATGGCCAAAATAAGTATTATTTAACCATACAGCATCAGAAAGCCCAGAGACATTTGCTTACTATTGTAGCCACAGGGCTGATATTACTAAAATTCAAACACAAAATTTAATAGTGCAGGTTGTTGAATATTCAACATCAATTGAATTCACAATCTCACTAAGTCCCTCAGATAAAAGTTAGGGGACTGATTTGGAAAGAATGGAGCCTAACATGTGGAATGAGGACCTCTGGTTATATTGAAATGAGGTTGACAATTTGAAACCCCCAAGACTTTCTTGACTAGGGAAGTCGCTTGCTCTCTTTTGTCTGAGGACACTAGCCTTCCTTTGTTTAAAAAACAAACCAGGGAAGATGACTGGAAAGGGGATGATCACTCTTCTCAAGACCCACCACAACTACAACTAATTCTAGGGGCCCCTGGCCCATAACTAGGGCACACTCAGAGAATCAGGCACTCGCTATAACATAGGAGGAAATAGCTAATCTCAAAAAGAATGGTAAGATTTTGCTAAATACATTGGCATAAACCTGGGGAATATATGTGTAAGTAGATTCTAAGGGTGATAGAATAAGGATGAAATATAATATTTGACTGGGCCAAATTCATTGATATGGGTATACTTACTAGACATTCTGGATTTAATGTGTTAGACTATGCAGCAATAAGCAGCTCTAACAATTTATGTGGATTGTTGCCTGAAACTTAGTCTCAACAGTGATCTACATTTAAGGAGGTTAAAATGTCAGGAAATACAAATACTTCGGGAAATAGGAGTATCGGGGAGTATTTATTATGTATGACCTGCACACCCACCTCCCATTATATTCCCCATGAAGGCCCAGAATATACTCCCTCCATTGTGGCATTGATACATACGTAACTGGGTGGAGCAGCTGTATCCTTGAAAAGCCGTGTGATTGCTCACTTTGTAGGCCAAGTATGACCATGAAAGGAGCTTCCATGGAAATGTGACCTCTGATTTCAAAGAGATGATGGGATTCCAGGGGGACAGAAGCCATGAGGCAGCAATTTACCACCAAAGGCCACCAGATGGACACATTTGCCATGAAGGGCACCAAGGATGTAATTGTGATGTGAAAATGGGGTTTAACAGGGAAGAAAACTCTAGGTCTGGTGGCCAAATGCCCTGTTTGAGTTGCAACAAAGAATGGGAAGAGGTATTTGGATAGAATTCCTAGAATGAGCATAGTATAAAGATATTTGTGTTGCATGTGAATGCTTACCAAAGGGCATCCACTACAGAAGAGGCTCTTTAATCTTCCCCCAACCCCCCACCCCCCACTGAAATCAAGTTTTATTTAATTCAGATAGACACACTTAACTCATGCTTTCAGATTTTTTTTCAAGTTCCAGTTATTTTCTTTTTTTTTAAATAAATCTTCATTGTTGAAAGTATTGAATATGTTCTCCCCCGAACCTGCCCATCAACCCCTTCTAGCCCACCCCCTACCCCAAGCCTTTACCACCCTATTGTCTGTGTCCATGGGTTATGCATAGATGCATACAAGTTCTTTGGTTGATCTCTTCCCACCCACCCAGCCTCCCCTGCCTTCCCTCTGAGAATCCAGTCTGTTCCATATTCCTATGTCTCGATCTATTTTGTTCATCAGTATATTTTGTTCATTAGATTCCACATGTGAGTGAGATCATCATGGTATTTCACACAGCACTGCTTCTGATGGAGGAATTGATTTCACAGCAAATGAAGTATAGCAATGAGCTTATGCCCAACTAATTAACTAATTTTATCACATGAATCATCACCCAGAAGCAACTGGGCTCATTAAAATGTTGAATGACTGACTGAAGAGTCAGTTACAGCACCATTGGGGAGACAATTCTCTGAAAGGATGGGGTTCTGTTTTATAGGATAACGTATATGCCTTAAATCAGAGATTTTATATGGTGTTGTCTTCACCTTAGCTAGAGAACAATGGAGCTGGGAATCAAAGGATGGAGATAAAAGTGGTTCTTCTCACTATACAGAGTGAATACATGAAATACAGTTTATTCTTGTATTATTAGTTATAATTATTGAATTATTTTACATATGAACAATTGTAAACCTACTTTGCCATACCCTGTATAAATAATAATAATCCATTTACAGAATTTTTGCTTCCCTTCCCAGCAACTTTGACCTCTGCTGATTTAGAGGTCTATGTTATCAAGAGGCAAAGCTTCCACCAAGGGACATAAGAATGGTTTCATTGAGCCCGACCTGGTGGCTCAGTTGGTTGGATCATCACCCTGTGCACCAAAAGGTTGCAGGTTCAATTCCCAGTCATGGCACATACCTAGATTGCAGGCGGGTATGGGAGGCAATCGATCTCTCTCTCTCTCTTCTCTCTCTCTCCCTCCCTCCCTTCCTCTCCCTCTAAAAATGTCAATAAAAGGATATCCTTGGGTGAGGATTTTTAAAAATGGTTCCATTGAATTGTAAGATGAGAATGTCACCAGGTCCTTTTGCACTCCTTATGCCACTGAACCAACAGACTGAAAAAAAAAGTGACTCTATTGGCTGGAGTGATTGATTCTGGTAACCAAGGGGAAAGTAGAGTGCTGCTACCCAATGGAGACAAGGAGGACTGTGTCTGGAATGCAGGGGATTCTCTGTAGGCACCAAGAGTAAATGTTAATGGAAAACTATGGAGGTTTCTCAAAAGATTACAAATAGAACTACCAGATGATCCAGCAGTCCTTCTTCTGGATATTTACTCAAAAAATATAAAAACACCTATTTGTAAAGTTACATGTACCCTTATGTTCATTGCAGCATTATTAATAAAAGCCAAGACATGGTTGGTGGATGATTATATAAGGATGTGGATATAGTGCAGCCACTTTGGAAAACAGTATGGCGGTCAGCTCCTCAAAATGGTAAACATACAGTTACTTTATGATCCAGCAATTCCACTTCTAGGTATATACCCAAGAGAAATGAAAACATATGCCACACAAAAACTTGTTCATGAATGTTCGTAGCAGCATTATTCTTAATAGCCAAATACTGGAAACCATCCAAATATTCATCAACTTATAAATGGATAAATAAAATGTAAATATATATATATATATATACAATGGAATATATAGCCATAAAAGGGAATGATGTATTTATATCTGCTATAACCTAGATGAACCTTGAAAGTGTTTTACTAAGTGAAAGAAACCAGGGCCAGTCATAAAAGACCACATATGGTATGATTCCATTTGTATGAAATGTCGAGAACAGACAAATCTATACAGACACAAAGATCATTAGTGGTTGCCTAGTGCTGGGAGGAGGGTTATGGGCAGAAGTAGAGAATGACTGCTAATGGAAATGGGATTTCTTTAGGGGGTTGATGAAAATGTTTTAAAATTAGATTGTGGTGATGTTTTCACAGCTCTGTGAATATAATAAAAACAGTGAACTATACACTTTAAATAGATAAATTTAAATATATGTGAATTATCCTATATAATAAAAGACTAATATGGAAATTATCCCCTCGACCAAGAGTTCAACCAGAGGGTGGGGCCGGCTGGCCAACCACCCGTGACCCCTCCCCCCAGTCGGCCAGCTGGACCCCACCCGTGCACAAATTCATGCACTGAGCCTCTAGTATCTTAATAAAGCTGTTTTGAAATTTGCCTTTTAAAAGTGGCTTCAGTTCTGCCACTGTAGTTCATGATATGTATCAAAGTGAGGTTATAATAAAAACCAAGAATTAAACTCAGTAAATCACAAAATCTTTACTTTAAAAAGTTGATCTGGCTATTTCTTGCTGTTTCATT
Source organism: Myotis myotis (assembly GCF_014108235.1). Classification (NCBI taxonomy): domain Eukaryota; kingdom Metazoa; phylum Chordata; class Mammalia; order Chiroptera; family Vespertilionidae; genus Myotis; species Myotis myotis. The sequence continues at coordinate 31,293,240 of NW_023416357.1, forward strand.
TTATTTGCTTTCAATAAATGTTGTTTTGAGAAACGTCTGAGAGGATAGCGGATGATTTTTCTCAGATGTTTTATAATAGGCTATTTCATCAGACTGCCTGAAGGGTATGCTTTGTGGGTGTGATTTAAAGTGCCAGGATTCTAAATCGATGTTAAAGAACAGCTCATAAGAGATAATAAGCAGGAAAGTGTGATGGGAAACGCCAGGGGGTGTCCTTCTAGTTTCACCTCTACAAACAGAAGCCAGGGCTTTGGAAGAAGCTTTCACCTCCCTGGGCCTCTCTTCTGATCTGTAAAAGGAGGGTGTTGAAGAGAGATGGACTCTGAGGATCTCGTGTCTCATTTCTGTGGGTCTGAGATTCTGCTCTGAGATTTCATATTCTTCTATCAATGATAGAAGTCAAAGGTAAGTGTGGGTGAGATCTAAGCAAATTTTGCACCTGGAAGTAAATGATGAAGTGTGATGGCCCCCATGACCATAAAATTTGCCTAGAAATACAGTCTCTCCAAAGTCACCATGTTACTGTTCTTTAGGGAACAAAACAGCAAATCAGAGACTAGATGGGAATCAAAACATAACCTGACTCTTCACAATGAGGACCTTTGACTGAGGTTAAAAAGTTATTACAGTTATTTGCTATATTTGTTGCCATGTTCCCTAGGAAAAGTAATCATTTTTTCTTAATAAAGGCTCCTGTAGTTATTTCTGATTGAAAAATAAAACGGGGCAATTTTGAAATAATTAAATCCTCTATCTAGTTTCCTTTCACATTACTCATCTATTCTCTTGCTCCCTGAGGATCTCACAAACAACACACCTCAGGAAAAATGCAGGAAAATGCAATTCCTTTCTTTTCCTCATATTTCTTTATATGTGCAATAAAAGAGGCCCCATAAGAGCTTTCCATCGTAACTCCAAATGTACAAGTTAAATCTAATTCTAATTGCTACTTACATTAGCTAATCTCACATTTAAATCATGTTGATGACATTTATCAAGGCTTTGGAAACTGTGTGAGCAATTTCTGTTTACTTCAATGAATTATAAGCTAGATGTTGCTCAAGGATTTTTAAAATTTTATTTCCTCAAATTTTACCTCACTTAATTTACTAGGTATGTAAAATGGTTAGTGACTGAGAATCTTCTACCCACAAAATACAAAGAAAACTACAGATTTAGCCTTTACTGAGTAATATAAAATATAAATTAATATAAAATGAACAAAATTATAAAAAATTATGTTCTTATAAAAATATAATGACTATAAATTATATATAGAATATTTGATACAGAATACTATATACTATTAGCATCAGATATATAGTATTAGGTACAAATTATATTTATTTAAAATGAAAAAAATAAATAACAACAAATTATAAACTTTTAAAAGGTGATAAAGATCATAAATGTTACAAAATTGAGGGGAAAAAATTTTAATTAGCTGCCTAACACATTTCTAGAATACTTTTATCCCTACGATGTCAGTTGAATACTTTTTGGTTGCCTTGTCATATGACAATGTTGTTGTTGGTGGTGGTGGTGGTAGTGGTGTGTGTGTGTGTGTTACAAAATATCTAATTAAGAAACATCTCTTTTGTCCATTGTATGTTCTGTTTGCTTCTCTGTAAATATTATGAGATCATGATTCTGAAAAAGTCATTAAATATTGTTGAATGAACTATTGCAAGTCATAAGTGATAACAAAAGGTGGCTATTTATCTAAATCAGTGGCCGAGTCATCTGGCAGCCATTCCCGACCTTCGTGCCCTCTGATGACTGCACAAATTGAGTTTTCCTTTGCTGTCATTTTCATCTTCCTTCTGCTTTTTCGCTTCCTGCTGGAGAGGTCCTGGCCCTCATAAACATCTTTCTGTCTTCTGTCTTCAGTTTTATTAACTATAATTCTTGGTTACCTTGATTCTTTCTCCTATCTTCATCATTTTGAGCATTAGAGTTTCTGTTTATATTGCGATACAATAAGAGAGTTTTTGCTATTTTGAAGCTTCTGCTAGCCTTCTTTCTTTCAATCTTATTTTTGGCTTCCCTAGGGATACTTCTTTCATATCTATATTTTTGTGTAGTGAGCAGTTATTCAATAGCTTACACAATATATAATTAACATGCAATATGTCATATAAGTTATCTATACTAATAAAAGGGTAATAATATGCTAATTAGACCAGACATCTTCCAGACGTTCTTCCAGAAAAAGCCACGGGAGTGGGGTTGAGGCAGAGGCTGTTAGGAGACATCAGGCCGGCAGGGGAGGGCAGTTTGGGGCCATCAGGCCATCAGGGGAGGGCAGTTAGGGGCCATCAGGCCGGCAGGGGAGGGCTGTTAGGGGCGATAAGGCCGGCAGGCAGAGGCAGTTAGGGGCGATCAAGCAGGCAGGCAGGCCCGCAAGCGGTTAGGAGCCAGCAGTCCCGGGTTGCAAGAGGGTTGTCCCCTAAGGGGTCCTGGATTGGAGAGGGTGTAGGCCGGGCTGAGGGATCCCACCCTCCCATGCACAAATTTCGTGCACCGGGCCTCTAGTAGAACATAATTCTTCTGAAATTGAGGCATGTGCTAGGGTAGAAGCTGGTAAATTCTTTGGTAAAGGATCAGATAGTAAATACTTTTGGTATCTGGGGCCTTACAGTGTGTCTCAAATATAGAATTCTGCTTTTATAGAACTAAAACAGCTATGGACAATATGTAAATAAATGGGCATGACTGCATTCCAGTAAATCTTATTTACAAATAAGGCAGCTAGCTGGATTGAGTCCCCAAGCCATGGTTTGCCAAGCCCTGCTCAAGAGCAATTCAAATCCTTTCTTCAAAGTGCTGCTTGAGTGTATTAAGCTACACAATTACTCATCATACTTACTCTTATAACAACTTTTATACTGCATACATTGATTTATTAGTGAATGTTATGAGTTCAGCAATTTGAACACTTCCTTCTTCTGACTGTTCTACTGCATTGTATGCCATTTCATCTGGAAACACAGGATTTTAGCAGGACAAGGTGCATCTGAAATGCTGAAACAATCCATTCTATGGGGAAACATTTTAAAAAATGACTCCACACACACACACACACTGCTTGTAGTATGGCAACAGGTTTGGGTCTTACATGGAAATTTTGATATATTCTATTTTGCACATATAGCATTAAAAGAGAAAAAAAATGAATAAGGTGTATTTGTCATTAAATATATTGCTGAGAGGAGAGAATTTCCATTCTGACTAGAAATCAATGAAAATAATTTTACAAGTCTGGAAATTAAGTAGTTTTCCCAGATGAACTTCTGATTCTCTACACTTCAGACCTTGCTACATGACATCCATGCTTCTGTTGCTAGACTGACTACGTGACACGTTCAGATCTTGACAAAATTCTGGTTCTGTCCTTTCGTGTTTCCACGCTGCTGGGTGGACTGACACAGTGAGCAGCGGGAATATTCCTGGAAGCCATTCCAACAGTAGCATAGCCAGCAATAACCCTGCTATCTTTCTCTGTATTTGTTTCCTGGGGCTGCTGTAATAATTACCACACACTTGGTGGCTTAAAGCAACACATGTATTCTCTTCCAGTTCTGGAGATCAAAAATGTGAAGTCAATTTCACTGGGCTGAAATTGAGGTATCAGCAGGGCCACACTCCCTCTGGAGGCTACAGAGGAGAAACCTTTTCCTTACCTGTGCCAGCATGCTTTGGCTTTTGGCACCTTTCCTCCTCTCTGAGGTCAGCAATGTAGCATCTAGGTTCCATGGTCACTTTGCCCTCTTTTTTTTTAGTCAAATCTCTCTCTGTCTCCTCCTTACAAAGATAATTCTGATTCATTTAAGGCCTACCCAGAAAATCCAGGATAATTTCCCCATCTTAAGATTCTTAAATTAATCATATCTGCAGTCTCCATTGCCTCATAAGTTGACATCCACAGGTTAGGGATTAGGACCTGGGTATCAGTGGGGACCACTAGATAGCCTATCACAGTACCTAAGTTATAAATATAGCACACATGTCTCACACCTAACCCAAACTAAATGTGTGTCCCATTAACCCTACCATCAGCTGGATTCCAAAAATGGTGGCCACACTTCACCACCATAACATAGAAGTCAGAGTGGAATGAGCAGTCCTAATGAATTGAATTTGAAATATATTATTTTTATAAATTTTACAAAATCTAGGACTTTCTTATATTAACTCAATTAATCCTTAAACTCTATTAGGTTTTGTAGATGAAGTAACTTATTTTCAAAGACATTGCAAGGACCCCAAAAATGAACTTAAAATGGGGCCATGCACATGAGAGACCCTCCAACTAAAGCTTCACTAGTTTTGGGTAAATCCTCTCTCACCCATTACTTCCCTCTCCCAGGGTGTTTTGTTTCTGTTTTCTTGGTAGTAAATAGGAAAGACTAAATTTGTGGTCAAAGGCATCTCTATGCAGATTTCAGTACTATTTCCTTTGGTTGTTTCATTTTTTTAAAACTGAGGTCAAATTCACACAATCATAAAATATGCAGCCTTTTGTGTTTGTTTTTCACTTAGTATGTTTTCAAGGTCCATCCATGTTGTTGCAGGTATCAGTGCTGCATTCTTTTTTATGGCAGAATAATGTTCCATTGTATGGATATAGCACATGTTGTTTACCCATTTATCAGACATTTTAGTTGTTTCCACCTTTTGGCTACTGTTCTTATGAATATTTGTAAGGGTTCTGCACCCAATTCTAACATGTGGAGTTCTTTCCCTCACACCACCAACCAATTCTCTAACACTAGCTGGGTGATCTACAATTCAACTCAATCCTGACTCTCTCTATGCAGGGATAGTGTCATATTCCACAAGTTAAGGATTCAGTCTTAGAACGCTGCCCCCCTCCACACACACACACACACACACACACACACACACACACACTTCAGACAAAAATCGAAAGTTCAGGATATCACCTGTGCTTTTGACCAACTGATTACAGAGTAGAGGTTCCAAAGATCCTCTCCTTGGGTTGGATTAAATTGCCAGAGCAGCTCACAGAACTCAGAGAAACATTTTACATAGCAAATCACCAGTTTATTATGAAAGAATATAACTGAGGAATAGCCAGATGGATGGGACGCATACATAGGAGAAGGTATGGGGAAAGCGCAGGAGCTTCCATGCCCTCTCCCAGCATGCCACTCTCCCCAAATCTCCACATGTCCACCAACCTGAAGGCTCTCCCAGCCTTCTCCTTTTGGGTTTTTAATGGAGGCTTCAACACATAGGTATGATTGGTTAAATCACTGGCTGTTGATTGATTGTATCTTTAGCCCTGCTCTCCTCCTAGGAGGCCAATGGGTATAACCAGCACCCATACTTAGGTGCTTTCCAATAGCCACCTAATTAACATAACAAGACACCTTTGTTGCTCTCCTCACTTAGGAAATTGCAAAGGTTTTAGCTCTGTACCGCAAACAGAGATGAAGACCAAATATACTTTTCTTGTTATAAATCACAATATTACATTCATGTGCAAGTGTTTGTTTTTAACACCTATTTTCAATTTATTTGGGTATACAACTAGGAGTAGAATTGCTGATTCATATGATAACTATATGTTACATATAGTTAGTAGCATATGATAACTATATGATAACATACAAGGGGGGGGAGTGTGAGGGGGCATTGCAATTTAAGCCTTGTCCCTGAGAGTGGTATTAACCTAAAAATAAAAGACCGAAGTGAGAGGCAACAAGTGTTTATTTGAGATTTTTTTTAAAAAAAAAATAACTATTCAAGAAGCACTGATTCAAGTAGAAACCCCTGTAGTGTTTAAATTAGGGAGTGAAGGCAAGGGCGTTTTATGAAAAAGGGAAAGGAAATATTTACATAAATTAAAAGGGGGGAATTTCTGTAGGTGCCAATAAACCAAGTTATTCTTTAGCTATATATGGCGGTGCCAATTCTAAAGAATGTCTTTTATTTTCAGCTCAGTAGTCGGAATGTCTGCTTTCCTGTTAGCTTTGCAAATAGTTGTTTGAAATACAATGTTGGTTTGGCCCAGTCCAAAGGTTATTTTGCCTGCTCAAACATTCCAAAGTTTTCAGGAATAAGACGAGTAAGGAGTTGCTCTGAAATGGCAGCCCTAGCGCTACTCTAAAATGGCTCCACTTATGTCAGCTTTTCACATTAAAATAAAAAGCAACGTCTCTTAACATGGTCCTGTAGGGTAGGGTCATTTCTGGGGAGAAGCTGCCAAGAAAGGAAAATGAAATTTCTCAAGTGGCTCTCAACTCTGGCTGCACTTAAGAATCAGCTGGGTAATTTTTTTTTTTCAAATAGTAATTAAACATTTTGGGAAAACTTAATTAAAAAAAAAAAAAACTTGGGAAACAGATTATTATACCAAACATCTCTCCCAAAATGTTTGAGTGAATTACACCAACCAGAAAAAGCCCTTGCTTTGGGACCGGTTCCTGTATTGGCCTATGTGTAATACAGCAAACCCTCAATTTTGCAGACCTTAATTTAATGGACTTCAGATTTAATGGAGAAAATTTCCGGTCTGTATGTCAAATGTGAAAATTAACCAAGATTGTCTAATATTTAAATTAACAGATTATTTTTTGTTATTAATTCACTGTTATTTTTAACAAACTTTAGCGAATAGGCCATATGTTGGAAAAAACATTATAGTAATTTCATCGACAAATATTACATGTCTACACTACAGTCTACATATTTAAATCCAGGAGTCACCACGAGTAAACAATGTTCTGCAAATGATTAGCACGCGATCACACCTCATTGAGAGCAGTGGTTGGCTCTGTTATCCTGAGGTGGCATGATTTTCTGCAGCAGTTACACCTGCAGACTGATAGTCCCACGTGCGCTAAGCCACACCCCAGCCATGTGCATCCATTTACTCGCAGTGACTGGTGAATGCACGCACTTACTAGACCTCTTCAGTATAAATTTAAAATTACGGTAATACATATAGGAAACTTTTCTGCGAAACTAAACTTTTCATACATACTTAATTTTAATGACACAAATGTACGTAAGTAAAAACGTAAGTAAAAACAGGTAAACTAACTTAATTTGTCAATTTTTGAACATACCCATTCGGAAAACCTATTTTATTATATAATGGACTTTTGGCTTTAATGGACACCCCTGGCCCTAATTAGTTCAATATACCAAGGTTTTACTGAATCTCCTCTGGCTTTGGGAAGACTGTACATGAGACAGTCCTGAAGAAAAGTGTTTGTAACTGCTCTGAAGCACTGAATGGCTCACCCGTGAAAGTGTGCCCTAAACCTTTGAATTAAAACTATAACTACCAAATGTTATCCATATTGGGGATCTTATTGTAGCAGGAGGCATAGAATAGAAGCAGGTGGTCAGAGAGATTTACCAGAAGGAAAGCAAAGAGGCCAAAGACAAGCCATTTCAAACATTGTGACTCTAATTAAATACATTCCTAATAACCATTTGTCCACCTTCCTGGCTCACAGAACCCTATATAGCACCTGCCAGACCCAGGAAATAACTATGATACATGTAAGTCAGCATTTTCCAAAACTATGGAATATGATCCACTCGTGAGTCATAAAATCAATTTGGTAGGCCAAAACCAACCACAACAAAAACTGTAATTATAGTCCCTCAATTACAACACACTAATAAATGTTAAGATACAACATTAATTGCTCAATGTCTTGTTAAAATAATACTATATTAAATAGACAGATAGAATTTAAATGCATCTAAATTTTTCAAAAGTAAACATGTATAATCATAGATTCTGGAGTAAAAAGTAACTTAAATAAAAACTAGAATCAGACTTTTTATGGCTTTTCCTATACAATAACATCAGCAGGAAAGTGAGCCCTGGAAAAGAATAGCTAAATCCATCAGTCAGAAACTTTCCATAGGGTAAATCTGTAAAATACAAACATTGGGGGTGCTTCAGATACAGTGTGGATAGAAAGTAGGTATTTTTTCTAACCCAAAGCATTGTATAGGATGGTAAGTTTTCTAAGTTTTCTACCTTGGACCCCTGTATCACACAAAAAATAGTAATAGCTATCATACCATTTGTTGAAAATTAACTTTTCCAGACATTGTACTAAGCATTTTGGTAACATTAGCTAATTTATTCCTCCCAGAAACTTATTATATTTTAAAGATAAAGAACCTTAGTCTCAAAGACATTAAATAACCCCTATGTGTTTACAAATTAAGTGGTATACTTCTATATAACTCATAAAATCAAGAAATCACTATAGAAATAGAATATATTTGAAACTTATAATAAAAATAATACACATCAAAACTCATTGGAGGCTACTAAGGCTGTGCTTAGAGGAACATTTATAGACTTATATGCATATATTAGAAAAGACAAAATGCTGATAATCAATAATCTAAGCTTTTATCGCACACAAAGTGCAAAGAAAATTCGCAAATTAAAGTCAAAGACAGAGAGTGAAGAAAATAAAGAACATGAGGTAAAGAAATAGAAAACATATATACAGGAGACTGGTCAACAAGCTGAAGATTGGTTCATCACAGAGGATAAATAATTTGCCCAAATGACAGAGCTGAGATAACCCAGTTATTTGGTTCCCTAGCCTAGACCAAACTCAGGCCATGGTCTTAAAAGCTACTATTTTAAACAAAAGGGGGAAGAATTTTGTTAAATAACATTCTCTAAGGGATTTTTGCAATTACTTGGAAAACCAAAATACTGCCTTATAGTTAATATTAAGAACATAGGTAGCAGGAATTGTATACACTTCCCTGAAATAGTTCCCAAACAGCTCATAATACTCCGCGCCCTGTGATATTTAACAAACATTAATTCAATAAATGAATTAAACTGCACCGTTTCTCTATTTTACTTAGGGTGTTTATATACCTGCTGCAGCTAAAAATCCCAGTGGCTCTGGAAGTGTATTTGCGGGACCAGCAGCATCAGCAACAGCACCCACGAACGTGCTGGATATGCAAATTCTCAGGCTACATCTCACACTGAATTGCCCTCTCCAAGTGCAGCCCAGAAAAAGCTGTGGTTTAACAAGCCTTCCAGCTGATTGTAATACAGCTGAACTGCTCTAGGGTAAGGTGAGAAGCACTTCCAGAGGCATCTCAAAATGTCACCTGCAGCCGCAGCCACAGGGGGCTCCCAGGGCTCTGCACGTCCACCAGGGTGGACAGTTAACGCAATTGCCAACGGCTCTGAGTAAGACAGGAGACTCATTATCAAAGAGGAGCTTCCTCAGCTTTCACAGAAGACAGGTTCTCATTGCAAAAATGGGTGTAAACAGCATTTCCCCACTTCCTGCAAGAAAATACAAGAAATTTAATGAGCCTATAACGCCAAGATATGCTAGCCTGAACATTTGATCATTCACCAGGTAGAGTTGACCCTCCCTAAAAAGAACATTAACAGGAAAATAGAAGTGAATGAATAAATGGGAGGGGGGATGTGAACACTATTTCAAGAACAGCCAATTAGATAGCATAAAAAGTTGCATCAGCACTTTATCACCAATTACCCTAAGGAAACAATGACTATACTTACTCATCTCTACTCCTCCTGGCCTTATTCCTCCCTTTATGTTGAGAAGAAAATGAGGAAAAATGTTTCCTCCTTGTTTCCCTAAGCTCACACTTCCAGCTAACACTGGGTACACCCAGAGGCTCCCCCGGAGTTTCTTTTAACAAAGCAGAGCAGTTGCCTTTCCAGCTTTGTTTTTCGTTGCTGTTGTTTTGTTTGGTTATGTTTAGCGCACTTGCTCCTTCCAAACCAGACATGAGCTGACCTGAAGGTCTGAGTGGAGCTCTCCTGATGATTAGAGCGGGAAAAGGAAAGTGTGCACATTTCACTGCAATTTCTTTCTCCTTCTTACCTGATTTCCCCCACCAACTCACACCTTATAGAAGTTACCGCACCAAGTCCCCTGCTGGGAGAGGGAGGAGCAGTGAGCAGGGTGCAGCATAACTCTGTGCCTGGAACTTGAAAGAAAAACAGCTCTCTCTTCTTTATAATGGTTCTGTAGTATACTTTTTAAAGTACAAAAGTAATTCATGCTCATTTTAACAAATTAAAATACTTCAACGTTGCACCTATAATATCAATGTTTAATGTAAACAAACTTGTAATGGACAGCTGTGGGAAAACCTTGTGTAAATTTGGGTGGGAAACTGTTCTGCTTCCTAAAGGATTCACACATCCTCACTCAGGGTGCAAGGCACACCAGCTCAATTTGCACCAACACTCACATCTGGGACGATTGCGTCTAAAGGAAGTGATACAAGACTCCATGGCCAATTGGTACCAGTGGGGGTAAGTCTAATGGGACAGCCTAAACCACATTGCTTTGTGGTGTGACCCCCACTGCGTTCGTCTCCTGTACTCCCAGGGTCCTTCCAAATTCCCAAGCCTAGTTCTTCAATTTCAATCTTCCAACCACTTCTGTGAAGACCCATTCAGCCAGTTCTTTTGAATATTCTCAGTAGTGATGAATTTTTTTCCTTTGAGGTTAGATTTCAATTGTGAAACAGCCAAAGGCATTTGGAAACAAGTGGTGAAAACTAGTCATCACTGTATACGGACACACACCCTGCCACATACACAAATGAGGGGTGATTACCAAGTTTTGACATTTTCCTGCCTGACAAAGACAAAGACAATGCTGCCAAAAATGTCTTAAACAATGGAAACATTGCTAATTACCATGAGTGGATTTTAACATTTCTTAATCTCACTCTTTAAAAGGATGGAATTAATTTGAATTAATTCAAATTAAAATCTGTTTCATTACTTCCTACCCAGGGGCGTAACAGGAGTCACAGAGGCCCTAGGAAAACTTTATAATTGATAAGAAAAAATTAGGCTTACAGACCCATAATTTAATAAAATACGTAAAAATTATTGAATCCTAAAAAACTAAAATTAACTGATTATTTAAAATTATATTGGAGTTACCAAAAAAAAGCTACAAAAGTCATAGACACAAGAATTTCTGGAATAATAAAAAAAATATTTTCAACATACAGAATTTACTACAGAAAGATGTAACAAAGATGTAAGGTTTTGAAACAAATATTAAATGTATCAAAATCTCCCACTTCACGGGGTTCAGTTATTAAATGAAAAAGCATATAATACTGGAATCATGGAAATGCCATTGATATCTGCCAAGCTTGCTGAACAATCAAAATGGTTGGCACAGGAACTCTGTCTTTCAGCAAAAATGACTGGTTCAGGAGGTTCTCAGAAGCACACAGTGCTACTTTGAAAGATGTTTTCTGAGAAAACCGCACAAGCTATAAAAGCAATAAAAAAAAATAAACAGCAGTACAAGTCCTGCCAATTATATCCTTTCCTACATCTGGTGACATGCATAGTGATAGAAAAAAGATTACCTTGTAGAAAAAGAATATAAATGAAGTATAGAAAGAATATAAGAATTTTAAAACTATATCGTTATAGACTCTGTTAAAATAAGTTGAGATAGCATCTAAGCTTGACCAATGCTAACTGCTTATAACTCAATCCCCTACTTAAATCTATAGGGGCTATAAAAATTTATAAAATTGAGCTTTTAAATATGAAAATATTCAGCGCTGGTAATGGGAATATTTTGCATCTTTTGGTGAGTTAAAGGGCTATCAAGTTAAGAATATTTTAATGAAATGAGGAATAATTTAGAGATTCTTATTTAATACTTTCATTTTATAATGGGTCAATTAACAAAGAAAAAAACAGATAATCTTGGTTTTGACTTAGTAATAAACTTGAAACTCTGTGCCAACTCTAATACCCAGCTTCCCAAGCTACTGAAAATTACCATGAACATTAACAGCAATATATAAAAAGGGAGCCTGGATTATATAAATGCACATCAATACTAATAGGGAAAAGATCATTTATTGTGATGGATGTGTTCACTGAATGTAAAAAGAAAATTATTGAAGATAGAGTGGAAGGGGAAAAATCTATAAATATTGAGGCTCCCTGCAGGAGAGGGGGATTAACCACAGGGAAATTAAAGAAAAGCTACAGGAAAACACTGAGTTCACATGTGGAGAAAATATTAAAAGCATCTCACTGCAGGCAACAAGATTAAGGCATTGCACTTGCAGAGCCAGTTCTAACATTCATTAAATGTCACAAAATGAGACAGTATAGGCCCGGAGGCATAGAACAGCACACTATTAATGAAAAAATAGAAGCAGGCAAATAAACGAGTCACTCTTTTAAATAAAGCTCAAGGAAGGTTCATCAACACCAACAAATTTTTGCAAGCTTTGTAAATGTATTGGTACAAATGAACACTGGCTTGCCCAGTGAGAACTTGGAAATAGAAACCATGATGGGGCAGCAACCTAAAAAGGATCCAAAAGCTAATTCCCAAAGCACTTGGATCTGGACCCACCGAGCTGGCATAAAAGAAAGCCACCTTGGAGATGTTGTTCAAGAGAGGCTACAAAACTCTCCAGTTAAAATAATTCCCTGCCACGGTTCATGAAATCTTATTACTCACTCCTTTAAAGTATTATTTGGGTTTCTGGACAATATAGAATGAAATAATTTATAGCCGCCACTACTCAAGCCTTATTTCATCCTGGTCCTGCTGAGGAGATGCCTTTTGCCCGGCCTCCCTCGCTGGTAGACACATTCTCCAGAGCTCAGCTTAAATATCAGTTCCTCAGTGACACCTTTCATATCCCTTCGCCGCCCTGGGAAAATTTCCTTTCTCTCCTCTGTGTCCCCTGCACTCTAAAGGGTTCTGTGACACCGTGGTCATCATCCATAGTTACATGGAGACATGTTCGTTTTCCTCAGTGCCTAAGGTCCCTTGGGAGTTAGAGCTGTCTTTCTTCACCATTGCCCAGCCTAGGAGCTGACATTGTAGGCTCTAAAAATAAAATGAATGAGTGAAGGGGCTCTAACATTTGGATAGAGAACTGGTCTTCCTGAAGAAACATAGTGCAGCCTGGATGAATTATGCTGAGGGCAAGAGTCAGCATCAGAGTGGTGGTCCTGAAGCAAGAAGGCACAGGCTGTCTTGCCAGTTCCTCAAAGGTGTCTCATACAAAACAATAAACACGTGAGCAGAGCTGAGGAGGTCCGAGTGAAGAGAAAAAGACCCCATAAGAAAGAAAGGGCACCGATGGAGGATACAGGGAAACAAAATTAAGCCTGTCTACAGAGATCTGCTTGGATCAAGCCCACATTCACCCCATGAGTGTGGATTTGGTGGGGTGAAGTGAGGGGCGAATGAAGTGAGATCAGGGAAAAGACCAGAAAGGAAGTTCTGCATTTGTAACTGGGTACCTCTCTGAATCTGTTTCCTCCTCTTACTCTGTTTGCCTACTAAGATTTAAAAGGCTTAACTCAGAGAAATTATTCCTGGAATCACTGTACAAAGTCCCCTAGGAATGAAAGGTATTATTTGTTTTTGGTCTAACCAAGACAATGAAGTTAAAAAGCCATCTGTTAATGAAAATAAACATATTATATGTAAAGGGATTAAAGGTTGGCTAGAGTGACAGGTTGGCACAATGACTACCAAAAATTCTTGAGTATTTTATCAACAGCTTTGATGAAACAGGTACAGACATATAACACACAAGTCTTGATAATAATGAAGGAAAACTTTTGCTAGCTATTGTGGATTAAACCAACTGGCATAATAATATAAACAGACACAAATGCTAATTCAAGTTAAGTTAGGCACATTATGACAAGCCAAAGGATGAGGATAAAATTTCTTTCAGAAAACAAAGCATTTCACAGTGCGTAGCATTGACTTTAAACTCGCCCTGATCAGCTTTCTTCTGTCTGATACAGAATTAAACTTGCTGATACTAGTGTTTCCCTCAGAAGCAGAGGAGAAAAATGCAGATAGGAAAATAAGCACCAGGCAATAAGGGGCCAAATGTGCAAAATGGTTAAAAACAAATTATGAAACATTAGCCCTGGAAGTGACCTAACAAACCATCTAATTCTAATCCAAAGATTGTCATCTCTACACATAGGATTAGTTCGGCCAACATGGGGCCTTGGACATATTTTTGGATTAAATGCTTTGCTGTAGGCCCCACTATGCACAGCAGCTTCTCTCTTCCTGTCCCTACTGGGTGGACTTTGTGACCTCCAAAATCCACCCCCTTCACTTTACTGAGGAGGACACCAAAGCCCAGACAGATTGTGACTTGGTCAAGGCCACTTGTCCAACTCTTTACTACAACTTAAAATCCAAATAGTCTGATTTCTAACCAAAACTGGTGCTACAAAGTCTAATAGGAAGGATCCTTGGATAGCAATTTAGTTGGGAAGAAGGGCCTGAGAGTCTTGCCTTGAGGTTGCATTTGAGTAGCAATTACATAGTGTTTACTTGTTTGTTTAAGGTGTGGGAGATGAGAGCTCCCCACGCTACCCAGTGGCTTCTCTGCTGTTGCTCACACACTGCTCTTTCCAGGGCCCTTTGCACCTCCAAAAGGAGGGCAATGTCTTCCAGGATATGCTTGTTTGACTGAGTATAGTAGGTTGACAACCGAACATCAATAAGGCCAAAGGTATTATTTGTAAATTCCTGTTTTACCTTACGTCCATGTCTGCATTTATTACAAAGTGCTTGGTTTAGAGAACGAAAGATTAGCTCAGTCTGCGGAATGAGAGTAAAACTTATTTTAAGTCAAGAGAGCAGGCAGTTATCCCCACAATGCAGAACAGTTAGGCAAGAGGCTGATTCGCACAAAATTATCTTACCTCAAACTGAATTTTGCAGGCAATGTTTTTCATTTTAAAACCTAATATGACATTTTCCCCAAATCATATGCAACTGAACTTAGACAATTGCTCACTTTACCAGTTATAGTCCACTTTTGGAGAGTATTTAGCAAGCAATTTAGCCTTCTGAGGTTTGGAGGGGAAACATAACAGAGGAGCCAAAAAATTAGCCAGTTAGTTTTGTTACAATAATTTTTAAGTTTATTCTTCCACAATTAATGACTTTAAAATAAAAGCCCTAGTCTTTCCTTGATGGTACAATAATTACCAATACAAGACTAACCCCTACTGGGAGCATCTGTCCTTGTTAGATGGATATGATGCGTGAAAAGTCAAATAGCCTAAACCAGACACATCCTATAGCCTTAACAGATCATTTAATTCTCTGTGCAAAGGTAAAAGGAACTTTCTGAAATCAAAGCTTTCATCATCTTTAAGCAGTAATTGTGTCTAATTATACTTGGTATTTTGATAAGTAGAAAAACAAATTTATGAATGATGTCACTGTAGGTTTTAAATTATAATTATTGCTTCAGAGAGTTAAGAGAACACTGAAGCAGTATTACCCAATCAGATGTGGCTACCCTGTACATACATATTAGGAAGCTTTTCAAAGACTGGAATCGTTAGGACACACGTGCATATGGGCAAAACCCAGGTTTATTAAAAAAAAAAAAAAATTATACAGAGCCTACGAGGTATATGACTGAATTCAGTTATTTTCCTCTGTGACTCATATTATGGTCTGATTTAAGGTCTTGTGTGCAGTTGATTTCAGCCACATTGATTCCAGCCTTCAAAACAGGCTTCCCATTTGACTTTGCTCTTTTTAAAAGGGAACTCTAAAACACACCTGATTTTAAAGTATCAGAATAAATACCAGTAACTCCAGATAAACTGGAATCATGGGCTCTCAGAAAATCAGAAATTGCATTTTATCCTGTTGTAACTATCTTTAGCAGCAAACCTGCTTGCTATCTTGGTAAATTATCACTGAAATGTTTGTTGCCAGGACTCGTCAAAAGGTCACAAGTTCTTAGTGGAAACAGTGAGCAAAAGGCCTCTTTCATTCCCATGTTGGATTAGCCTACAACTAATCAAAACAAAAATATTTCAATTTTAAATAGCAATCATAGTTTACTTATTTTTCACAGAAATAAAACTCTTTAGTCCTCTGGTATGTTGTTTTGTTTTTAATTAAATAAAGCTGCATCTGTTTCACTAGAATACTCAAGAAGACTACCTTGCTTTTACATTAGAGAGATGCTGACAGCAATGTGTAAAATTTGTGGGAGTCGGAAGAAGGGAGAATAACTTTTGCTATATTCTCATAGAAAAGGCTTTGGATACTGTAAGTGTTCTCAGTTTTGACAGAAGAGCCCCCAAAGGAGATATTACAGAGTGAGCAGAACTAGCCAAGAACATATATTGTTTTGTTGTTTTGAAATAGGCATGTTTTATGGAAAACATAATTTATTCTAGATCCCCAAATGAAGCAAGCAATTCACTTAACAATTCTCCAAGGTGGAATTTGCAGAAACTGTACATTTTTAATTAAATCTTACATTCATTAGGAAATTCTAAAGCTTACATAGCAACAGATATGCACAAAACAACTGAAAATGATATTTTTAAAAATTGGGCTAGTACCCTATTTTCCCATTATTGTTCACATTCTATTTCCTCAAATTGAAAGCTTGAATATTAAGGTTATCAGAAGTTACTCATTATACTGTTAGAGAATATATCCTCCACTTATCCCAGGGTGCATATTTGTTCTACAAAATTAAATAATAAATGTATTTCCAAGTTAATACAAATAAACAAATTCTCTGTTTACTAATGTGGTCCAGATCCCAACTTTCAAATCACTTGAGTACCCAGGAGCAAATAATTTCTTAAAGGCCCAATAATCATAGTTTATGTATTAATTTCTTTGCCTGTGAGACCCAATATGCAATGATGTCAAGATATTATACTTTTTTTGTCTTAACATGTTAAGCGTCAAGCCTGTTTTGACTTCCTTTCCATTTAGCCGGCGATATCCGATTTCACCAATATGCTGGTGGCACCAGTGACTGACTGGTCCGGATGGAAAGTATAGTGTCGGTCACCGGTGACTGACATGGTGCTTAACGTGTTAAGCAAGGAAATCCTAGAATGATTCCAATGCCCTAAGATTAGAATTTCTAATGTCTCATTTTGGAGTGAGTACTTCAAATTTAGGCAACTGCTATGATGCATAGAAAGAGTGGAATTGCCTCTTGATATGGCTTTTATTAGGTAATAGTCTTACTTTACTCCAGTCCTTTAAAGTTTGAGGGGTTTTGTTCTTGGGGATGAAAGTAAAGATATCCTATATAAAAAAAGCTTAATATGCAAATTGTCCCCTCCACCGGGAGTTCGACGGCTCGCTATGATGTGCAGTGACAACCAAGGGGCGACGCGAAACATGGCGGGTGTCAGTGATGTGGCGCTGACTGCGGGCCGCAGTGGAGGCGCTGCCGGCCCTGATGGGCCCCGACGAGAGCGTGTCGGCTGAGTGATGGTGGAGCAGCTGAAAGGGTGGTGCCAGGCCAAGGCAGGTGCGAGCAAGGCCCAATCACCCTGCCAATCGCCCCACAAACTGCGACCAGCGGCGGCGGCAGGGGACTACCAGGCACTAAGGGAGCTGAGTGGAGGCCTAGGTGCTTCTCAGGGCCCAGAGGTCAGCTGGGACCTGCCCTTCCACGCCAGATGCCGGCCTAGCCTAGGGACTGCATCCGTGCACGCATTTTGTGCACCAGGCCTCTAGTAATAAACCATACCCATATAGTAAAGAGCCATTTTAACTGATTCCTCTCTTAATCATGATAAAAAATGTTTATGACATTTCAAACATAGGACTAGTTTCCTCCTCTGGTACATAAGCAGTTCACAAATACTGGCTTTTTTAAAAAGCTACATTTCCTATAAAAATGTATAGAAACTCTCTTCTAGATTTAAGAATCAGAATCAAGCTCCTGGATAACACAAACGCTGAGTCATGGCCCATATGTCTATTACATTTGCTAGACCCCAGACAGGATTCCCTGAAGGCAGATCCAGGAGATGTGTGAGAAGTCAGAATGATGAATGGCTGAATTCCATCATCCTGCTCATGCAGGAGCTATTTCAACCTTAAAAACATGCTGCAGCACTCTCAAATTTTCCATACAGAACACTCACTTGATAAATTCCTTATTACAGTTTCTGAGATCAATGATAATCTCTATGGCATTTTCTACTTATCATACCTAAAAGTAAAAGCAATTATACATAAAGATAAAAATACTTTAAAAAGCGTACCTAAAAATAAAACAAATACATGATTGCATTCACAGAGCTCCAAATGAACCTTTGTTTTAATCACTATTGCAGGATTTTTTAATGGGAATTTGTGGGAAACTCAGTGAAAAATTGTCAGCAGGTATTTGTAGAAAGTGACCAAAAGAAACTGGAAATGAATTTGGCAAAGCAAGGCCAGAACAATGAAAACACTGCAAATCAAAAAGAAATCTGAGATCTCAAGTTTTAGAAAGTATGGGCTGAAAAAATAACATGTGAGGTTGTATGTTACTATCTAAAAAGTATTCAGAAAAACCATAGATTAGTGTTCACTGGGCGACAATAAGACATGTTAGTCAGGAGCCTGGGCTCTGCAGTCAGTCAGAGCTGACTGTTCCTGCCTACTGTTACTCACAAGCTGGTAACCTTAGGGAAGTTACCCAACCTCACCAAGTCTCAGTTTCCTGAGCTGTAGATTGGATACAACTTCCATAATAGTGAATATAAGAATTTAACAGGAGACTAGACTTACCTGAAGAAAGACGTGCTGAAATGGAAGAAATGCAACACAGAAAAACAGCTGCTTCAGAGAATAAGAGATGATAGAGTGAAAAATGTTTATTCAAAGGCAGAGACTGTTACAATGACAATATTTAAAGTGATGAAAAACTTCAATCCTCTTATTTAAAATACCCCACAAATTCCAAGAATAATTGTTTAAAAAGCATATCACATAAAGTGAAGACAACCAGACACAGGAAATTCTAAAAAGCAGTCAGGAAAAAAAAAAAGACATATTATCCTATATATTAAAGGCTAATATGCAATTGTCCCCTTGACAGGGAGTTCAACTGGGAGTTTGACCAGGGGGTAGGACCGGCCAGCCAACCGCCCATGGCCCCTCACCCCGGCCGGCCCAATTGGCCCTGATCGGGGCAGGCCAGCCAGACCCCACCTGTTGCCAAATTCGTGCAGCGGGCCTCTAGCCTATAAATAAGTGACAATTAGAGTGCCAACTGATTTCTCAATAGTAACAATGGAGGTCAACTAACAAAAGAATGATAACTACAATGTACTGAAATAAAATAGCCATTGACCCAGAATTCTATACACAGCAGAAATATCTTTAAAGAATGAGGACATTCTTTACACTTAAAAATTATTAAAATGGCCTTAGCCAGTGTTGCTCAGTGGATAGAGCATCAGCCCGCAGACTGAAGGGTTTCTCCCTCCCTTCCTTCCATTCTCTAAAAATCAATAGAAAAATATCTTCTCGTGAGGATTAAAAATAATAATATTTGGAGCCTTGGTCGGTGTGGCTCAGTTAGTTGGGCGTCATCCTGTGCATCAAAAGGTTGCTGGTTTGATTTCTGTTCAGGGCACATGACAAGGTTTTAGGCTCAAACCCCATGTGGGGGGTGTGCAGGAGGCAGCTCTCACATCATTTATTTTTCTCTCTCCCTCTCCCTTCCTCTCTGTTCAAAAATATACATATATTTGGAAATAGTCTTTAACCATATTAATGCAAAGTAAAATCATAATGAGATACCATCATATGCCCACCACATTTACATTTCAAACTCTTGACGACAGCAAGTTTTGGTGAGGATGTTGAGCAAAAGGAACTCATACACTGCTGGTGGGAGTGTGAATTGTTACAACCACTTTGAAAAACTGGCATTATCCATTCATCAATTTTACACTTAGGTGATAGGGATGTTTTATGATCTCTCAATACTTAAAAGTAACAGTAAGAGGAAAATGGGAAAATTAACATATATTTTCAAAGATAAGCAATAGGAGACTCTGGAAAGTAAACTCTACGTTGGAGAGCAAATTGAGTAAAAAGTAGACATTCTTTGCTCTACACAGAATTTCAAGGTTTGTGAATAAATCCTGAAACACTAAAAACTCCCATTACTTTACATATTTGCAAAGTGAGATGTTACCCAAGCTAGTACAAATACTTTTATCCATTTTAAGTAAGCAAAATCTGAGTCGATTGTTGGAGGCATTCTGCTACAAAAGAACCGGGGCAGATCTCAAGTGCAGGGGAAAATCAGAACAAAGAGCAGAGCATGCCCATTAATGAGTGTTACTTGAACTTTTGGGGTAGTTGTTCTCAGAAGCCTTCCAGATAGTCCATAATCCAAGTGTACCACTATTTGCAAAAGCATAAAGTAAGCCCAAAAAAAAAAAAAAAAAAAATGGACAAAGCACCCTCCTAAAGGCTAGTACAAAAGCCAAAATCTCACTTTTTTTTTAAAAAAAAAGTATTTTACTGATTTTTTACAGAGAGGAAGGGAGAGGTATAGAGAGTTAGAAACATCGATGAGAGCGAAACATCGATCAGCTGCCTCCTGCACACTCCCCACTGGGGATGTGCCCACAACCAAGGTACATGCCCTTAACCAGAATCGAACCTGGGATCCTTGAGTCTGCAGGCCGACGCTCTATCCACTGAGCCAAACTGGTCAGGGCAAAATCTCACTTCTTATTCTATCATAGAAATAAATGACTAATATGAGAACAGTGGACAAGGCAACATGTCAAGCATTTGAAAAATACTTAAATAAATGCCAAAAAAACCCATAAAACACCATGTACAGTATTTTTAAAAAACCAAACAGTATTTATTTATATTCTATTTACTTTCAGAAGAATGAGGAAGCTAGGGGAAACATATTTATAAAGAAGGTAGTTTCATTTTACTTAACCCATTTGTGTTTTTCATGAAACAACAAAGATTTGACTTACAATCACATGTCTAAAGGGAATGAAAGCATTTATCCTGTTCAGTTTTCCATCTCTAGCCATGACTGAAATTATACCACTGCAGTCAGATGAAAATCTACTCCACTTCCAAGTAAACACCAACTAATATATATGTTATAAAAGAACCAGCTTTAGTAAAATCTGTCATAGCAGCCAACAAACCTTCAATAAAAGATACAGATATCATAACACAGGACATTTAAGACTCTTTGTGTAACAGTGAAAATCAGAATTTACACAGGAAATATCATAATTGGCTATTAAGTCAATAGCATCACAGTAATGGTACCCAGTGTCTTCTTATTCAAGTATATACACTATTTCTAAGATTTGGTTATAACAAAGACATCAGTAAATAGGATGTACACACAATTATTTCACAAACACCATGAAAAACAACAAATAAAAATAGCCTTGAATTTTCTAATGATTACAAATATGTTAACATTACTATATATTTCATAATGTTTAACTGATTTGTATACTTTAAATCTAGCAATGAGTTTTAGAAAAATACTGATAATGGCTCAACATGGTTTTTTGTGTGTCTTTTTAATGTCTTTTTATTGATTTCAGAGAGGAATGGAGAGGGAGAGAGAGATAGAAACACTAATGATGAGAGAGAATCATTGATCGGCTGCCTCCTACACGCCCCCACACTGGGGACTAAACTGGCAAGCCAAGCATATGCGCTGACCGGGGATTGAACCATGACCTCCTGGTTCATAGGTTGACGCTCAACCACTGAGCCATGCCAGCTGGGCAACTCAACATGTTTTGAAGTCAGATCATATTTATATTTCAGTAGTCTGTATTTTCTGCTCCTCTTTCTTCCACCCATTTATTCAAAACAACGTCTGAGATCTCCACTGGCTGTGAAAGTATTACATCCGAAAACTTCTAGTTCTTTGAAATGGTTGGAAAGGGTTTTTTAGTGCCCACATTAGCATCTGTGGTTTTGGTTTTGGTTTTTCAGGAAACAGAAGTGCTTCGCTTTCTGGTGTGGGAAATCGTTCTTGGTAGACTTCAGGGTAGGATTTTTGAAACTAAAGAAAAAGAGAGAGAGAGAGAGATCTACAATGAACCCAGAAAACAGGTAAGAGTCAATAAAATTGGACAATCTAATTTTATAATGAGTTTCTGACCCCATATTTTCCTGTTCTTGTTTTGTTTTATTGTTGTTTTCCATCCAAAAAATAAAAAAGAAGAAATCAGATCACAGTCAAATTTACTTGAACACAAATCCATTTTTTATGTTGAATCATTTGATTTCACTTTCTATAAATCGAATTCACCTTTAATTTGATCCAACATTCAAATAAACTTCTCATTTAAGTCACGTCTTATATTTCCCCCACTGCCAACTGTAAATCAACCTTACTTTAAAAATAATAATTAACTCTGACCTGAAAATAACATGTTCTAAATAATTAAAATTTTGGTCAAACTCCTTCCACCATTTCTTAGCCCACCTGCTTCTGCCCAAATTGAAAACAATGTAGTATATGTTATATTATGAAAAGCTTAAAGAGAGGCAATAGTTTTTCCTCTGCTCCTCACCACCGAACTCTTCTCCAAGATGACTGAGGAAAATATAATTGGGGATCCAGAACTCCAGTGCTCTGTATATAATCCTATACCTATGGTGTGACCAGGAGTCAAGCTACACAGGATTCAGTCTTTAAACATAAAAACCATTCATTTAACCTTGGATCGATATTTTAAGAATGGTCATAGTAAACATATTTTGAGGTGAAAACAATTGTCTGAAACCCTAAGCCATGTTGTTTAATAGGAAATTTCGTGATGCCTGAGGCAAGAAACCAATTTGACACTGGCTATCTAAAACCAAAGGCTTTTAATTTCTAGACATTTTATATTTGTAAATTCAGTGTGATTTCAAAGAAATCTGTCCTCATTTAATAGCTTCTCTAAGTTTAAAGTAATTTCTCTTCTAACTCATATCATATGCCACATATCAAAATAAGACAAATATTAGAGAATAAATGGTAAAAGATGTACTTTGGAGAATAAAGATGTGGGAAATTAACCACAACCTACACGTGTAAATCACTGAGACTTCTGGAATAGATTAACTAAACAATATACTTTCAAAATTGCTATCTCAGAAGATGAGATTTGCACGAAACCCTTTAAAATAGAGAATTAAAAAAAAACCATAAGAACTATAGGGAGAATAAATTACTAATAAAGAATATCACTTTTTACTCAAAAAACTATAGGACACTGAAAAAAGGGATAGAGGAAGACATAAATAGATGGAAGAACATACCGTGTTCATGGATTGGTAAAATCAACATCATTAAAATGTCCATACTACCCAAAGCAATCTACAGATTCAACACACTCCCCCTTAAAAACCAATGGCATATTTCACAGACCTAGAATGAACTCTCCAAAAATTCACCTGGAATAAAAAAAAGACCCCGAATAGCTGCAGCGATCCTGAGAAAGAAGAACAAAGTAGGAGGGATCTCAATACCAGATATCAAGCTGTATTACAAAGCCACTATTCTCAAAACTGCCTGGTACTGGCACAAGAACAGACATATAGATCAATGGAATAGAATAGAGAGGCCAGAAATCGACCCAAACCACTATGCTCAATTAATATTTCACAAAGGAGGCAAGAACATACAATGGAGTCAAGACAGTCTCTTCAATAAATGGTGTTGGGAAAAATTGGGCAGATACATGCAAAAAATGAAACTAGACCACCAACGTACATCATACACAAAAATAAACTCAAAATGAATAAAGGACTTAAACATAAGACGGGACACCATAAAAATATTAGAGGAATCCACAGGCAGCAAAATCTCAGACATATGCCGAAGCAGTATCTTCACCGATACAGCTCCTAGGGCATTGGAAACTAAAGAGAAAATAAACAAATGGGACTACATCAAAATAAAAAGCTTTTGTACAGCAAGAAAAACCATCAACAAAACAACAAGAAAGCCCACTGCATGGGAGAACATATTTGCCAATGTTATCACTGATAAGGTTTTAATCTCCAACATTTACAGGGAACTCATACAACTAAACAAAAGGAAGATAAACAACCCAATCAAAAAATGGGCAACGGACCTAAATAGACACTTTTCAGAAAGGACAGAAGAAAGGCCAAGAGACATATGAAAACATGCTCAAAGTCACTAATCATCCAAGAGATGCAAATCAAAACGACAATGCAGTACCATCTCAAACCTGTCAGAATGGCTATCATCAACAAATCAACAAACGACAAGTGCTGGCGAGGATGCGGAGAAAAAGGAACCCTCGTGTACTGCTGGTGGAAATACAGACTGGTGCAGCCACTATGGAGAACAGTATGGAGTTTCCTCAAAAACACTAAAAATGGAACTCCCATTTGACCCAGTGATCCCACTTCTGGGAATATATCCCAAGAAACCAGAAACACCAATCAGAAAGGATATATGCACCCCTATGTTCATAGCAGCACAATTTACAATAGCTAAGATTTGGAAACAGCCTAAGTGTCCATCAGCAGATGAGTGGATTAGAAAATTGTAGTACATCTACACAATGGAATACTACGCTTCAGTAAAAATGAAGGAATTCTTACCATTTACAACAGCATGGATGGAACTGGAGAGCATTAGGCTAAGTGAAATAAGCCAGTCAGAGAAAGATAAATATCACATGATCTCACTCATTTGTGGAATATAAAGAACAACATAAACTGATGAACAAAAACAGATCCAGCGACAAAGAAGTATTGATCAGACTGCCAAACCTCAGAGGGAAGGTAGGGGAAGGTGGGGGGAAGGGGGAGAGATCAACCAAAGGACTTGTATGCATGCATATAAGCCTAACCAATGGACACAGACACCGGTGGGGGGTGGGAGGGGATGAGGGCATGAGTGGGGGTGGTGAGGGGGAAATGGGGGATAAGGACACCTACCTTAATCAATAAAGAGAAAAATAAAAAGAATATCCCTTTTACCTGCTTCAATTTTTTCTTCTTCTCTTTTCTGGAGAGCTTGGCATCTGTTATGACCTCCTCCAACAAAGCTGCCAGAGGTTCCTGAGAGCCGTATGCTCTTTGGTATTCAAATTCCTCTGGACTAATTTGACGACAAAATGATGGAGCAGATAAAGTGATATCCATGTCGGCTCCTGGGTATTTTATCTGAAGCAAAAGGATTAGTAGAGAAAAAAAAGTGTATTTTCAAATAAATTACAAAAATTTGTTTAGATTAAACACAATTTACAGCACATGTCATTCCTCAATTTTAACTGGGGAAAACTCTTAATTAATAATGTCTGAAATTGAAACATAAACTAAACAAGTTGACTCTAAAATGATTCAAAACAAAAAACAATGTTGGACACACAGTGAATTATCAGGTTCCTTCCCCATCTGAAGAGTCTAGTGTTCCCTTCCTTGCACACTTTAGCCCAGCTGTCATGGAGAGGGAAGTCCTACAACCATTGTCAAACATGTGAATAGTGAGAATCAACTGAAAACAACAAATGTGCAGACACTGTACAGGGCAAAGGGAGAAGTAAGAGGAAAGATGATACCAAAACCTGTGAATAAGTGAGCATCCATGAAAAATACTTAACTTCAGAGTCCAAGAGGGTCATCTTCTCAAAAATAGGGCATCTATTGTTCTTCTGCAGTGAATAAAATTGCAGCTATTCACTTCTTTGGCTTAAGATAGTTTTCCAGAAGCCACAGTTAAAAATAAGTGTTGCCAAGAAGAGTAGTACATTAAGTACAGTCCATGCCTCAACATCAGTTTACCAAATCAGTTAGAGACAACCTAAGAGAGACAGACCAGAACCAGAAGGGAAAGACAGGATACTTCCTTTTTATTTACCTAGGACTCACCCTTTATTCTGGCCAGTAAAACCAGGAAAGGGCTGGAATAAAGGGCGAGTCCTAGGTAAAAGGAGAAAAACACCAGATATCTATCATTAAAGGGCACAACTGGGAGAAGAGGGTTGCAAATAAGGTTGATAGAAGGCTGGTGTAAAAACAATGCCTGCCTCACAACTGATCCCAGGTCAGCCTCAAACTGCCCCAAAATTGAGGAACCTCAAAAAGCACTTTAGTGAAGAAGAGGTCGAACCATTTTGAAGGAACCAAGTAGAATTTCTGCCAAGACTTTTTACCAAAAGTTTCTGCTCCTACAGGCTGACATACAAACCCCATTTTAGGGTCCACATAATATAGCAACAACAACGATGATAGCACTCCCTTTCAAAGAGGTACCTACCATGTAAGGCAGTTGTGCAAGGTGTTTTACAGTAATCCATAATTTAGTATTATACTGTGTAATATTTCACAACCACTTTATATGTGTGGCCCATTTTAATAATTGAAGAAACTAAAATCGAGAGAGGTTAAGGGATTTGCCCAGAGCCACACAACAAGGGAAGATGGGGAGCCAGGAGTTTGACCCAGGTCTTTATGGCTCTTGTTCGCCTACCACACCATGTTCTGAAGTGAGGCAGTATGTATGGGAGTTAGGGGCACTGATTCTGGAGACTGATCTCATCAGTTTGAATCCTGGCACTGTGACCTTGGACTAGTTGCTTAAGTTCTCTGCCAAGATTTCTCATCCAAAAAATATAATAACAGTATGTAGGCTGCAGGGCTATTAAGAATGAAGACATGTATTTCATATAAATAATTTCCATCAGGAAGTATATGTAGACTCTGAACAAATTCACTTAAGGAGTTTGCAATCAAAAGTATGTGGTTTTGACTGACATAACAAAACCAAGTAGGCAACCCACGAATTTTCAGTGATAACAAACTTGTATGCTTACTATGTGCCAAGACTTGTTGTACGCACCTTGTACATATTAATTCACTTAGTCCTCATAACATAAACTCCCAAGAAGCCTAGCTGACAATTTCATAGGATTTGAGAATATCCCTTCCTTTACCTGCACTCTTCGTAGGTGAGCCACACGCTCCTCTATGGAGGTCTGCAAGGCCAAAGGGACTTTCAGAATATCTTGGTAATTGTCCATCAGAAATGTTACCAACCTAGCAGCTAATAACTCATCCAAGTCCACTTCATCCTTGGAGCACAAGATGCAATGGGAAAATGTCTGGATCATCTAAAAGAAGGAAAAAAAAGGTGGGGGAGATTTTTAAATAAATACCAATGAATTTTTTCCCTACTCTGAATTGAGTACGATCTTAATTTGCAAAAAGCAAATGTGACTAGTCAGTGAGAAATGGCCCACAGCACAGGGTGAACATCCTACATGGCACTTAGCCACACCTGGTCATCTCACATGTATTGATTTTCTCATTAATCAGCATGAGCAGAATGTGCATCGCATCTCACAGAGACTTAGCAGACATGCTTGTCTGAAGGCTTTTAAACTCCTTTCACAGATGATTTTAAATATGTATATTTAAACAAATTCCGAAAATTATCATTACCACCATGCCCTTGATCATGTAGCACTTTTAAGTTCAGTGTACTTTATAGCCATTTAGTCTGATAATATCCTAATTACATCATTGATTTTTTTTTAATCATTGTTTTTTATCAATCTAGTTGCCCAGTTTTATGGGTCTCAAACACTATATATTTTCCTAGTTAACTGTTATTTTCTCTAGGATTTTTAATGTACATTTGAGTGATCCTGAAGAAAACCATGAGGCTTTACAAGAAGTGTATTAAGTGATGAGACCCTTTATGGTAAGCAGAAATATAAAAAATATTATAGCAGGCCCTGGCCAGTTTGGCTCAGTGGATAGAGCATCGGCCTGTGGACTGAAGGGTCCCGGGTTCGATTCTGGCCAAGGTCACGTGCCCGGGTTGTGGGCTTGATCCCCAGTAGGGGGCATGCGGGAGGCAGCCGATCAATGATTCTCTGTCATCACTGATGTTTCTATCTCTCTCCCTCTCCCTTCCTCTCTGAAATCAATAAAGAAATATATTAATTTAAAAAAATATTATAGCAGCTACTTCCACTGAATTCATATTAACTACTCCATTTTTAATGCTATCCTTTGGATGGATTTTCTTAGTAATTTTATTGCTGACGATTGTATTTCAAAACCTATAAATGTAATTCTGTCTAATAAGACATCACTTTATCAATACTGCAGATGACACTTGATCTTCATTCACATTTATGTGCACAGAGACTCTGTACTGGGAGACTATGGACCCCAGGGTACCCATGAATGCCTTGAAATTGTACACACGTGTTCTTCTGGAGAATATGTACAAACTTTTCTTCAGCTTTTCAGAAAAGTCCACTAGCCTCCCTACCAACTCCTTCCCCAAAAAGGACAGGAATCACTCCCCTGGGCACTGAGTACTCCTCTTATCTTACTCCACACTTCTAAAACTGGGCCAGTGGACCCCAAGGGTACACAGGGTTCACCAGGAAATGGGAATAACATATACACACCAACGAAGCATCAATTTCACTCTAAGACTTTTAGATAACTTAGAAATTTAGCTAATTAGCGATTCCAAACATAAACCCTATTTTAAAACACACGCTGACATTACAAAGTAGAATTTAAAATTACTCAATTTTAAGCAAAATTGAGCATATTTTAAGAAAAACCCTCATTCATGGACCCTTAGGTCATACCCCAGGAGATACAAGTTCTCCTTCTCCTTCCCAGTTGTCTGGTCCAATTCCACATTTTGCTTCTTCCCTCATTAATCCCTTTATATGCTGCATCTCTCCTACTGGTTATAGTAACAATGACTCTGCAACCCTTTTAACCTGGAGGAGAGAGTGTTGTTTTCTTGAGAGATCACTTATCCTTTCTGTCCACCCTTCCTTCTCTTTGTGTTGACAGTAGACAGGATACAGCAGGTATCTTTACACTCAGAGTCTGCCCCTACTCACTTTTTCTTTTATTATGTTCTTTAAGACACTAAGACCAAAAGCACAATACCAGTCTGGGTGGATTCCAAGCCATGGCTCCGTAAGCAAGTCTGCCATGTACTAGTATCTTCCTCTGCTTGCCAAGCTAGTACACTTTACTCAGGTGAATTTTATTCCAAAAACTCAAGTCATGTTAGATGTTAGAACTCAACCTACCAGTGTTCGGGTGCCAAGGCCATCACCAAGTGGTGGCATCTCCTTATTTGAGCAGATTCTTGTCATCATCTTCATCAACAGCTGTAACTTTCTCCTATTTTCAGGTGGCAGGAGGAGGCAGCAAATCTGAAATGCTTCAATGGCCATTTTCTCCTCCTGTAACAAACCTGATTCAGAAAAAAAGTTTTTAATCTTAAAAATCTATAGCTTACTTGACTCTATAAAGTTCACATTTTTATAAAATATACATTACTAAAATTATGTAGAACATGTTTACATATTCAACTACTGGGCCAATTGATTATAGATCCATGGTCATTCACAAATTAGCACAAAATATACAAACCATCAACTAGTATTGAACAAATACAGCCATTTTCCCCTCCACACCACTGACAGATATAACTGAATTTTCATAGCATTCTTTCCCACTGAACCAAGAGCAGTCAGATTGAGCGTAGTCTAACACCTAACCCCCATGAGCAAGAACATGAATGTGCAATCACTTCCCTGAATTCTCCCCCTTCATTATTTCCTCATGACAAGCAGATCACCATCTTACACGATTCTCAGACTAAATAGTAGAACTAATGCTCCTATGGTTAATCCATTGCCAAATAGCTCTGCTTCTAAGTAACACCTGTCCAATAACCCTTCCTCCCTCTTAAGCATTTTTTTCTGGTTAAGGGGGCTGATTCAATTATGCTACATGCCATTCCTCTGCACCCAGTATGATTCTGCTAAAAATTCTAATATTGTGTGCTCTTTATCCCTATTTGTCCCTGGACACAGCCATTGCAAGCTCAATACAGAGATTAAACTGCTTTCACCAATTTACTAACCCATATCCAACCTCTTTAAGTTTCTAGTCTCTGACTTGAAGGCAAAATCATCTTTCATATTCCATAAATATTTTCTGACCATTTATGGTATGTCAGAAACTATGCTGGGTCCTGGAATTTAAAAAAAATATGCCAGGTCCCTTTCCTGTAAAAAGGAGAGACCCACAAAAAAATAAGTGACAAAATATAAATGTAATAGATGCGCTTCAAGAGACATTTGCAAGAGGCATATCAGAGGAATGCTAAGTCACTCAATATGAATGCAGTGTAGGCTTTGAGGGTAAGGGCTTAGTGTAGAAGTGAAGCTAAAATTACTGCAGAGACGAGATCTTAGAAACCCTGAATACCAGATTAAAGAGCTTGGGTTTTATCCCAAGGGCAATGGACAAGCCTGGAGACAAAGGAGGAAGGAGGAGGGAGCTTTTATATACAAGTTCAGATCCGAAATGTTCACCAGAAATACTGCTGCTGATTATCATTATCATTTGTATAGATCTGCTTTCAATTCTACATAATCAAATCCATGAAAAGAAAAAAAGGTTTATGACCACAATTTATTCTTTCATTTATCTAATAAATATTTATTTAAGCCCTGCATATATTCCAGGAACTGTTTTAGAAAGGATACAGCGGGGAATAAAATAAAATCCTGTCTGACCTCATGGAACTCCCTTCCCAACAGATAATGAGCACAGACATATATAAATATGATGTGAGGTGGAAAAATGCTGTTAAGAAAAATAAAGAAGAAAAGAAGCTGAGGAGTGATGGGAAAACACTACTAGTGTTTTGAGAAAGGTCTCTTTCGAAGGAGGTGACATTCGAGCAGTCATCTGAAGGAATAATAGTAAGCCAGGGAAATATCAAAGAGACAAATTTTTAAGGCGGAGGAAATATCAATAAAGAGTTTAATGTGTAAGTATGCTTTAATTACTTGAGGAACAGCAATGAGGCCAGTGTGATGAGAGAGTAGTGTATAATAAATATTCAAATCAGAAATGAGGTTAGAGAGGAAGCCAAGAGATACACAGAACCTTGTAGACTATCATTAATGACTTCGGGTTTTATTGTAAGTGATCTGAGAAGCCACTGGAGAATTACGGGTAATGTAAGGGTGGGGCAAAAAGTAGGTTTACAGTTTTGAGTACATGAAACAGTTTATCCTTGTATTATCCTAGAGGCCCGGTGCACAAAATCATACACGGATGGGGTCCAGCTGGCCCACCCAAGGGAGGGGCCGCGGGCAGTTGGCAGGCTGGCCCCAGCCCCTGGTCAAACTCCCGGTCGAGGGGACAATTTGCACATTAGCCTTTTATTATATAGGACTAGAGGCCTGGTGCACAAAAATTTGTACACTCGGGGGGGGGGGGGGGGGGAGTCCCCTCAGCCCGGCCTGTGCCCTCTCGCAGTCTGGGACCCCTCGGGAGATAACGACCGGGTGGCAGAGGGCAGGCCTAATCCCTAGGTGCAGCCCCGGGTCGGGCTCAGAGCAGGGCCGATTGGGGAGTTGGGGCGCCGCCCCCTGTCATGCACAGAGCAGGGCGGATTGGGAGGTTGCGATGCCACCATCAATCACACCCAGGGTAGGGCCGATTGGGGGGTTGGGGCACCGCCCCCTGTCACACTCAAGGCAGGGTCGATGGGGAGGTTGCGGCGCTACCCCCTGTCACGCACAGAGCAGGGCCAATCAGGGGGTTGGGGCGCTGCCCCCTGTCACGCACAGAGAAGGGCCCATCGGGGGGGTTGGGGCTCCATACCCTGTCACGCACAGAGCAGGGCCGATCAGGGGGTTGGGGAGCTCCCCCTGTCACGCACAGAGCAGGGCCGATCAGGGGGTTGGGGAGCTCCCCCCTGTCACACATAGAGCAGGGCCCATCAGGGGGTTGGGGAGCTCCCCCCTGTCACGCACAGAGCAATGCCCATCAGGGGGTGGAGGAGCTCCCCCCTGTCACTCACAGAGTAGCGCCGATAGGG
The DNA here is from genome assembly GCF_014108235.1 of Myotis myotis. Lineage (NCBI taxonomy): Eukaryota > Metazoa > Chordata > Mammalia > Chiroptera > Vespertilionidae > Myotis > Myotis myotis. The sequence continues at coordinate 31,325,007 of NW_023416357.1, forward strand.
GAGTTGGGGCACCGCCCCCCTGTCACACACATAGCAGGGCGGATCAAGGGGTTGGGGCACTGCCCTCTATCACCCACAGAGCAGGGCGGATCATGGGGTTGGGGCGTCGCCACTGTCACACTCAGGGCAGGGCCGATGGGGAGGTTATGGCTCTACCCCGTCACACACAGAGCAGGGCCCGTGGGGTGGGGGTGTTGGGGCGCCGCACCCTGTCACACACAGAGCCGCAGGGTGATCAGTGGGTTGGGGAGCTCCCCCTATCAGGCACAGAACAGGGCCGATCAGGGGGTTGGGGCGCCTTCCCCTGTCAGGAACAGAGCAGGGCCAATAGAGAGGTTGTGGCCCCACCCCCTGTCACACACAGAGCCGCAGGGCGATCAGGGGGTTTGGGCGCTGCCCCCTGTCACGCTGATCCCGGTGCCGGGAGGCCTCTCGGCTCTGCTGATCCCGGTGCTGGGAGGCATATTACCCTTTTACTATATAGGGTAGAGGCCTGGTGCATGGGTGGGGGCTGGCTGGTTTGCCCTGAAGGGTGTCCTGGATCAGGGTGGGGGTCCCCACTGGGGTGCCTGACCAGCCTGGGTGAGGGGATGATGGCTGTTTGCAGGTGGTCACACACCCTTCAGGGTGGGGGTCCCCACTGGGGTGCCTGGCCAGTCTGGTGAGGGGCTGATGGCTGTTTTCAGGCTGGGACTGAAGCTCCCAACTGCTCTTTTTTTTCTTTTTTTCTTTTTTTATTCTGGGCCAGCTTTAGCTCTGGCTCCAGCTCTGAGGCCTCAGCTGCGAAAGTAGGTATCTGGTTTGTTTAGGTTCTATAATCGAAACTCTGTATCAACTCCAGCTCTGAGATCCCAGCCAGCTGAAAGCTGGTTTCTGGGGTTTTGTTTAGCTTCTATATTTGTTACAATGTTTCTTAAACTTCAGGCTCAGAGGCTGGCAAGGCAGCGGGGAACGTTGGAGTCCTCCGTCACTGAAGTAAGCAAGCCTCATGTTAGTTTCAAGCTGCCTGGCTGCCGGCCGCCATCTTGGCTGGCAGTTAATTTGCATATCACCCTGATTAGCCAATAGGAAGGGTAGCGGTCGTATGCCAATTACCATGTTTCTCTTTTATTAGATAGGATTCCTAAAAATCATAGAACTCATGATAGAGGAAACCTCCAAAGTAGTCAGAGGAAAAAAGGACACATTATGCCCAGAGGAACAAAAATAAGGAATCATCATAGACAACTTTAAAGTGCTGAAAGAAAACTTTTAACACAGAATTTTATATCCATTGAAAATATCTTTCAGAAATAAGTCAAAACAAATACTTTTCAGAGCTCTCTGTCCCCCCTCCAAAAAAGCACAGAATTTGTTTTCCAATAGACCTATACTATAAAAAATGTTAAGGACACTTTTCAAGCAAAAGGAAAATGTTATCAGATGAAAACCTGGATCTACACAAAGAAATGAAGAATACCAAAAGAGATTAATATGTGGGTAGATAAACTTGCTTTATGTTTCTTAATTTCTTTGAAGGAAAAATATCTGTTTAAAGAAAAAATAACAATGTGTAGTAGGATTTATAAAGTGTTATTAAAAAACATATGTAGGACTATAATGTATGAAACAATAGTACAAAGGGAAAAAATGAAAAAATATTATTGCAATGTAGTAACATTATATGTGAAATAATATAATATTTAAAGGTAGGCAAAGATTTTTTTAGACACAAAAAGAATGAACCATAAAAGAAAATTATAAAATGCATTTCATCAAAATTAAAAATTTTTGCTTTATATTTATTACTTTTAATAAATATTTTTTTTTTTATTTCAGAGTGGAAGGGAAAGGGAAAAAGAGATAGAAACATCAGTGATGAGAGAGAATTATTGATTAGCTGTCTCCTGCATGCCCTCCACTGGGGTTCAAGCTCTGTCCCTCTCCCTTCCTCTCTCTAAAAAATCAATAAAAACGTATTTTTAAAAATCTTAGAATTATAGAAGCTCCTTGTGAAAGAAAGACAGAAAGACTTCATGAGACACACAAATTAATTTGACAAAGTAAAACACAAAAGCTCTTTATCATGTGATTAAAATCAAAGACAAGTCACAGACTATGAAATGGTATCTGTCAGACTGAAGGTAAAAAAAAGACTACTAGCATTCAGACTATATATTTTAGAATGACAAAAAGAGAAAGAAAAAAAATAGGTAAAGGATAAAAAAAATCTTTCACCCAAGAAGAAACCCACATAACCAATAAATAGCAATAAGATTCCTTTCCAGATTAGAAAAATTAAAAAACTTGATGAAACCAAATATCAGTAAGGAAATGGTCAAATAGGAGTATAATGCTAATGGGTTCGTAAATTGCTGGAACCACTGTGGAAAGCAATTTGCTAAATATTTTGCTTCTACATACAGAACATATGCAAAATCTATTGTTAAATTGGGGAGGATGGGCACATGGATGTATTTTATATTAGTCTCTGTTCTGCCAATTTAACACCACCACCATCTCTCAAATAGTATTTTGGTGGAAATCAAATGGCCGGGTTCCTTTTTAAGTGCTATTTAAGAACATTTTTTTATGAGCAATACCTCCAATAATAATGAACACATCTAGCACTAGGTCTTGGCTTCTAAATATCACTTTACTAAAAGGAACCAAGAATCCTTGAAGAAATGGCTGGTTCCAAGGCTTGGAAAAGAAAGTATAAGATGAGCCTATAGTGCCAGTGCTGTAAGAATGATGGGGATGTGGTAAAAGGATGTGAGCCAGTTTGAGGAGCCTCCTTCAGGGATCCTATCTAATAATAGACAAGCATGGTAATTGACCATACCTTCGCTGCGCCTCCCATTGGCTAATCAGTGTGATATGCAAATTAACTGCCAACAAATATGGCGGCTATTTTGCATACTGCAGGCAGATCCTGCTGCGCTGCCCCGCATGGGGCTGGTGGCAGCGCGATCCCCAGCCCCTGGCCGCCCCAGCACGAGATCCTGGCCTGCCGTGTGCGGGACGGGGTGAGTGGGGTGGGCAGCAGCGCGATCCCGAACCGCCGCCCGCCCCGGCCCGGGATCCGGGCCTGTCGTGTGTGGGGCGGGGCGGGCAGCAGCGAGATCTGAGTGGCCACCCAACCCAGCCCGGGATCCGGGCCTGCCATCTGCAACCAGGGGAGACGGGGCAGGCACCGCGGGATTGCACGTGCCATCTGCCACCAAGGGAGCGGGCCTAAGCCAGCAGGTGGTATCGCCCGAGGGGTCCCAGACTGTGAGAGGGCACAGGTTGGGCTGAGGGAAACCCGCCCCTGCCAGTGCACAAATTTTTGTGCACCGGGTTTCTAGTTTTATGTATAATAGACTGCTTGATATTTACTGTCCTATATGTCATTGAGGCTGTTCAGTTTAGTCCCCATTCACAGGTCTTTTTTCTCTCCATACTTTGTTCAGGCTAGCTTTTATGTTAATACTTATGGCTATGTTAATACTTAAGTTCCTTGATTTTTTTTGCATTGTCTAATCTGTTCTTAATTCCATCCAATGAGATTTTCCTTTGCAATACTGTATTTTTTTAATTCCTAAAGTTCAATTTGGTTCTTATTTCTTTGTTGTTGTTTTTTTTTGTTTTTTTTATGAGACTATCTTTTTTTAAGTGTACAATTCAGTGGGTTTGTTCTCTTTGTGGGTTTGTGTGGGGGTTTTTAGAATATTCATGAAGCTATGCACCTAACCACTATTTCATTCAAAAAACATGTTTGTCATTCCAAAGAGAAATCCCCATTCCTATTAGCAGTTACTTCCCATAATCTTCTCCCCTGCCTCTGGAAACCAATAATTTCTGTCTCTACAGATCTATCTGTTCTGAACATTTCATATAATGAAATCATACAATATGTAATTTTGAATCTGGCTTCTTTCACTTAGAATAATGTCTTCACTATTCATCCATGTTATAGCATGTAACAGTATTTTACTCCTTTTTATGGCTGAATAATATTCCTTTGTGTGGATATACTACATTTTATTCATTCATCATTTGATGGGCATTTCAGCTGTTTCTACTTTTTGGCTATTCTGAGTAATGCTGCTATGAACATTCATGAACAAATTGTGTAGGCATATGTTTTCAATTATTTCGGGTATAAAACTAAAAGTGGAATTGCTGAATCAAATGATAACTCCATATTCAACTTTTTAAGGAACCGCCAAAAGTTTACAAAATGGCTGTGCCATTTTAGATTCCCAATACTCTCAACAATAAAGGTTTTTTAAAAAGAAGAGAGAGAGATTAGGTCATTTTCCCAAATGCACAGCTAGTTAGTGGTTTTGAGCCCATACAGTTTAGGGCATAGACTCCTAAATACTGTGCCATTTTTTCCATGTGGTCAATTATTTCCTAAAGATAAGTGCCTAGAAGTAGAAATGCTGGTTCAAAGAGTAACACAAACATTTAATAAGAAGATAGTCAAAGAAAATACCATTCTACATTCTTCAATTTGGGGGCAAGGATTAGAGACAATAAAAAGCACAAAGAATTTCTGAACACAGCTAAAACTGAAATTGACTCTTTTATACCAAGGAGGACACCTCAAAACAATTTCCTTGAGCGTTCAAAATGAAAGCCAGGTGATAACTACTGCTAGTTTCCTCTCATAAAGTAAAAAGTAGAATGTAGTTTACGCCTGAAGAAACTCACACCACTTTAAAATGCTAATTTCACAATAGAAATGAAAAACTGAATATAACTCTATAACTCAATATGAGCCACAGTTAAAAGGCATTTTTAATCTAAGTGTAAAGAACAAACCATGTGTTGTTTTAGCTAAGCATAAAGGATAAACCATGCATAATATAAGCATCTGTCGTAATGAATTATTAATACTAGTAATACTTGAGCAATATTATACTTTCTGAGAAGCTTTCACATTCATTAAATCCTCACAATCACCTTACTATATAGGTAGGTAGAGATAAAAGTTAGAGGTGTGTGTGTTTTTTTAAGTAGTTTACAACTAAAATTAAGAAATATATTTTACATCGTAACAATACATATGCATATTCATAGGTATATAAAACAATAATGTTTATAAAAATACCTACTCTTACTACATTTTATACACTCTGATATTTTATTATTATTCTACTAGAGGCCCAGTGCATGAATTTGTGTACCAGTGGGGTCCCTCGGCCTGGCCTGTGGGATCAGGCCGAAACCAGCTCTCCAATACCCAGAGGGGTCCCAGATTGTGAGAGGGCACAGGCCCACTGGTGCATGATCGGGCCGGAGAGAGACACTGAAGGTTGGCCAGCCGGGGAGGGACTGTGGGAGGGCTCCACGGTATGTCCAGCCTGTCTCGCTCAGCTGGACCCCAGCAGCAAGCTAACCTTTCGGTCGGGGCGTCTGCCCCCTAGTGGTAAGTGCACGTCATAGCAACTGGTTGACCCGTCAACTATCTGCCCCCTGGTGGTCAGTGCACATCATAGTGAGCGGTTGAGCGGCCATAGCATATCATTAGCATATTACACTTTGATTGGTTGAACAGCTGACTGGTCAACCGGATACTTAGCATATTAGGCTTTTATTATATAGGATGTCTTTTTTTATTTTTTAATGCTATTCTATCACACAGATTTCACATCCAACACCCAGTTTCTGAAATAATGACTTAGGGAACTACTGAGTTTGAACTGAGACTCTTGTATAACAAACATCCAGGAATACACAGCCAGAAATCAGACATATATTCTGGTCTTGATTTTAGGAAATAGAGCTGAGATGAGGATAAGAACTGAAAATACTCAGCACATGGATAATTCATGAAGTGGTATGGATGTATCAAAGAGAAGATAAAAGGGCCAAGGTTTGATGTATCTATAATAACTTAAGCCATTCCTGGCATCCGGTCCCAAGGATGTTATTCTTCAGTCTGTTCAAATGCCAAAGCAGGACTCACTTTTAGTTCTGCCTTTGAATCTTAGAGTGCTATGTATTGCTATGTAGGAATACTTAGATTCTCAAAAATAATTTAATTTGTGCTCTCTATTTTTGTTCCCTAATTTCTTTCTCATTGTGACCATTATCCTAATCTTTTTTCCCCCTTTCAATAAAAGCTTACTAACAAAAGCACACTACAGTATTAAAAAAAAAAAAGATCATAAGAGAACGCAGCTATAAAACACAGTTGAACTAAAGAGACATTTTCAGGAAGTATTTTCGGGTTCTTCAAGATCATAAAGTATTACTGATATTAAGGAGTGTCTTGGTTTTTTAGGTTCAGTTTTAAGAACTTCTGAAGAACATTAGCATTCTATTGTCATTTACAGACAAAGAGTTTTAATGTTGTAACTATTTTATTATTTTGATTCATTTCATTTTCCTAAAATGGAAGCTAAAAGAGTAACTTTCTCATCTTTCACCATTTCTACAATGTCATCATAAAAATACTGAATCTTCTTTTTCTCGAGAAAATGACATAGGCCTTCTGTAGCCCCATAGGTAATTTGTTTCCTTTTCAGAATGATATAATAGTGTTTATTTCAATCATAGATTGTAAAAATCCATCACAAATAACTTTACATAAAAATCTTCCTATCATTTGAAAGAAGAAATGACTAGATAGCAACATATGATTATCCTATCTTAGTTTATGCATTGTTCTAATTTTTGTAGTTTTTAAAACAAAAATAAAAGGTATTTATTTTTAGGCCTGGCCGGTGTGGCTCAGGGGTTGAGTGCTGACCTATGAACTAGGAGGTCACGGTTCAATTCCCAGTCAGGACACATACCCACGTTGCAGGCTCAATCCCTAGTGGGGGACATACAGGAGGCATCAGATCAATGATTCTCCTTCATCACTGATGTTTCTATTTCTCTCTCCCTCTCCCTTCCTTTCTGAAATCAATAAAAATATATATTTTTTAAAAAAGATACTTTAGTAGGAAAATAAGTGTTGCCCATTGCACTAACTTTTATATCTATTAGTATGACAGGCATTACTGCCATTTATCAATGAGAAAACTGGGGCCCAAAGTCAATACAACTAGGTCAACAAACCACGTTACCTGAGTTTGGAAATGTTTTCAATGATGAAATAAGAATAAAATAATAAAAAGATAATTAAAAATCCACCAAATCATCTGTGAGTTTTTTCAGTCATGAAAACATTTCAATATTTAGCTGTATTGAGGAATAATAAGTGTAAATAATTCAATACTCAAAGAAACCCAACTGTCCCTTAAGACAGAAATAAGTGAAATCAAAATCAATGAAAATTTATAATATTCTATATCATTAGAGATTAGGTGACACTTTGGCCATGATGACCTTCCCTTGTTGTCCTCCCTATCATTCCCCAATGGTTATATCAGAATTTTATTTTCAAATAATTAGGAAAACAAATTTTCATTTTTATAAAATAGACCCAATCATTCCACTAACATGTGTAATGTTAACAATAAGCTATTCCTTATGGGAGCCTCAAAAAAGAAGTGAAATATGAAGACTTTTAGAGAGCCTAGAGTTCCCAGAAAGGCCACTGGGCCCATGTATGTTCAGCCAGGGAACAAGAGATTCAAAAAGGGTTTGTTGCAGTTTTGAACAACCAAAGGAATAAAAAAAATGTCAAGTTTCATTTTCACTGAAAAGAGATATAAGAAGGAAAAGGTTTATACTAAGCCTAAAGAATTCAGACTACACATCAATTGGAAAGAATACCCTGCCTAAAGAAAGACACAGCAAGAGAGACTATTTCTAGAGGCTTTTAAAGAAAGGCAAACAAGACGCCTTTGTGAATTGCTTAAAAGTGGATACAGATTCACCCACACACAAGATGATGCCCTTTCCTACATGAAGAGTCCCAATGCTTTAGCATATTTATGACTTCTCTTACCTTTATGCTTAGAAAGTCCTTCATCTACCCCAACATCAGATAAATGTCAACTATATTTAAGAATTTGAATTTTTACATTCATTTAATTCTCTAACACAGCTGGAATTTATCCTGCTGAATGGTGGGAGAAAGGTATTAAATTTTTTTCCAAAAGTTTTTTCAATCATCCTAGTGACTAACAGTATGCTTATAAATACCTTATGCGTTTAGTTATAACCAGGGAATACCTAGGCACTTCTCTAAATTTCCACCTTTAAGGAGTACCTAATGTCACTTTTGCCAACAATCTTGACATAACAGTAGTCCTTACATTTGGAGGTGATTCAATATCCCTACCTTGGCCCAGCTGCATCTTTAAAAGCTCCAGTCATAAGCAAGACCAAGGCCCTGAGAGCAGAGAGCATCACCAGTAAGAACTTTGGACTAAAATGGACAAGAGCCCTCTGTCTGATCAAGCACACTACCAAGGCACTCTCTGAAAAGAAGAAGAAAGAAGAAGGAAGAAAGAAGAAACAAAGAATAGAAAACTATCCTTATGGATATTTCTAGGTTAAAAACATAGGAGGAGATCTCAACCTATTGAGTAAGATGATCCAATATATAATCAGTCTATTGAATTTCAATGGCATTTTATAAACTTAACATTTAGTAAGAAGGGAACAGCAAAGAGCTACTATCTCAGTCTTACAGCCTACTAGCAAATAAACCAGGAGTCTTGGGCTCAACTGCCTACAAAAACAGATAAATAGAATAAATGAACAAAGGGGATTAAGTGAACTGGGCTTTAGAGTCTGAAAAGCAATGGGAGACTTGGCAAACTGGAATTCATGTACCTGAAACACTTGCTCCTTCTAGTGGAGACACTACACAGCCGCAGCAGTTTGTGCCACTCAAAATTCAAGCCCAGAATTGCCAGATCCTCCCATTTCTCTAAAGAATCCAAAATTATAAATTCTTACATGAATTTCTTGTTTCTTAGAGTTTGGCAACTAATTAAATTTCTTTTCAAAACATACAGGCTACATGTATGTATGAGCCAGCCTGGCCCACAGAACACTACTGTGGAATTTCAGATTACACATGCAACCCATAAGGCACCCAATTTTCACAAGTACTCTACCCTGCTCCCATGCCCTATGTGCTTCCTTCCTATCTGCTGCCCCTTTCCTCAATATGCCAAATTAGTGCAAGCTTCACAGAATCTAGGGTGTGTGTGGAGTGTGAATAAAGGATGCTATACTGCCTCATTCACCCAATTCAAGGATCAGATGAACTCTGATCTTAATACAAGGAACTGTCATTTTGGAAATAAAAACTAATTATTATGGACAGTTATGTTAGGTCAGACCACTGAGCCAAATTAAATCATTTTTTTAAAATTATAAAAGTAAAGAATAAGTCTTACATCTCTGAAAAGTCCTTTTTTTTCTTTTAAGAACCCTTAGATGTCTTTATTTCATATATCAAAAATGGTTAACTGCTGTCAGTGTCACAGCTTTGGCATTAGCTAGCATTATTTCATGCTAGAGGTCAAAGAATAGACCTCAAAAGAAATTCATTAACAAAACTGAAAATCATTTCTATTGAAAATGCTGTAGGATTTTTAGCTTCTACACAAAATTGATTACCTACTTTATTACCTAATGGTATCCTATTCCAATCAATGTAAGTCAAAACGTTTAAGGAATGAGTTAACCCTCCTGAGATTCAACCTACACATCTAATTTGTAGATACACAGTTTCTAGATATCTTTTTCGACAGGGTCTAACAGGATTTCTATATTAAATAATCTTTGTTAATCATATAAACAAATTATAGCCTATCATAATCTAGAAGACTTTCTTCTTTTACTACATAAGGGTATGGTTTTCAATGCAGGGTGTCTCAAACATTCACTTAAGAAGGACTGCATCAGCCCTGCTAGTGGGGCCCAATGGTTGAGCGTTGACTTATGAACCAGGAGGTCATGGTATATTCCTGCTCAGGGAATATGCCCGGGTTGAGGCTACCCCAATGTGGGGTGTGCAGAAGGCAGCCAATCAATAATTCTCTCATCATTGATGTTTCTACTATATCTCTCTCAGTCTCCCACTCTGAAATCAATAATGTGTCTCTGGAAACAGATTCACCCTTATGTACATGATTTATAATTGTTGTTTTTGTTTCTTATTATCAGGAAACCTACAAAATCTTACAATTTAAAGTACTGTGCTATGAGATCAGGTAAATTATTCACATATTGTTAATACTTTATTTTTCTAGGATACTATGGCAACATCCATACTTTCCAAGAAGGAAGTAACACTAAAAGAAGGAGAAAGGGGAAAAAAGAAAATGGGAAGATTGCTAACCCCACAATACTCAAATGCAAGAGTATTCTAATTCGTAAAAATTTACATAATAGAGGATGATACCCACACAATGGTCTGGTTATTAAAGCAAACCTTTCAACAAGAAAACAGTAGTATTTTTGAACAATCATAACAGCAAGAGGAAAATCTGGTTTCCTAGAAAAAGAAACAGTTTCAGAAAGACCCACAGCAAATGTTAATGTTTTTTTCCTTTTCACGGTGCTTTCTTTTATTTTTTTAATATATTTTTATTGATTTCAGAGAAGAAGGTAGAGGGAGAGAGAAATAGAGACATCAATGATGAGAAAGAATCACTGATTGGCTGCCTTCTGCATGCCCCCTACTAGGGATCAAGCCTGCAACCCTGGCCTGTGCCCTTGACCAGAATTAAACTGGGACACTTCAGTCCACAGGACGATGATCTATCCACTGAGCCAACCGGCTAGGGCTCACCATGTTTTCTTGACAGTGTAAATTCTGAAGAACAAATCTACGTGAGGAATAGCAACAAGTTTTACAAATGATCAAGTTACTATATTTTACATGTCACAAATAACAAATAGCTCTATAAAAATCTGTTCCTTCCATAAAAATTAGATTTGTAAATGAAAATACACCTTTCAAACCTATTTATGACATCACAACCAGAGTAGCAGATTTACTCATGAACAGTAAATGTCAAATTTACATTCTTCTCTCTCAACTAACTCATACCTTTTTGTACAAAAATGGCATACAACATATTATTCTTTCTTAACAAATAATTAGTAGTCCTTGCTTTGAGTTTCATAATAGAGCTTAACCATTTCCATTTCCCCCTTTAAGGACAGGACACCAACTAGGCAAGTACCTTTTAGTTTTTATTTCAAAAACACTATGGAAGTTTGGCTAATGGGGTCTCGTGATAATGAAAATGAAATGATTCAATATTCAATGCAGATAAATGCTCATTATATTCCAACTTACCTAAAACACTGACAAAGGCATCAAAAAGATGAAATGTAAGCAGAGGCTCTTTCAAGTGACCATAGTAGTCTGCTATGGTCTTAAAGACATCTTTCTCAAATCCTAAGTACATAGGCTGCTCCAAATCTGAACAATTAGGCCCTATTGAAAAAAGAGAATGAGATAGAAAGAGAAACATTAACAGGGCACCCACTAAGTACTAACCTCTATGCATATGTGTATCCTGTACAGATATTCAAGATCAGAAAAGTTTTCATGGGGAAAACTTACATCAAATAAATTGACATTATACATTTTGCTTACACAAATACGATTTATGTCTACATTGGAATCTATTATAACACAATGAGAAAAATCACTGGCTTACTTCCATTTTAAAAGAAACCCACTCCTTCTTTTATGTCCTTCTGGAAGGCATTTTTATTAAATGAAAACAACAATAATATTCTTTGAAATATTCAATATTTTCCTAGTCTTAACAGTTAACCATAACCATTAGCTCATGATAACAATTAGCTCACACGTGTAATAGATAATTACAAAACAATCCTAAAGCTTTTCATTATTTTATCATTGCTATATTATAATATTCTAGAGTCAGAGTTGAGTGAAATTATCAAGTTCTGTCTCTAAATTATTTCAGACTAATTAAGAATTTATGTATTCTTTCTTATAGATATTTTGAAATGGGGATTTTACATTATGTCTTTCATTCTGATTATAAAACTCTCTACTCAATCCCCAACCAATCATCAAAAGACAGTTTATCAAGCAGATATTGCAAAGTTGGAGTAACTATAAGAAGCCTGGAACAACCTCGTTCTAGCCCTACCCTATGCCAGCAGCAAGGCAAAGATCTACTTGTATTTGGGACCAAAGAAGAAGAAGAAATGCTTAGCTCTCTTCAGAGTTGGCAGCAAATGCCCCAAACAATACCTACAAGAGACCACAGATTTACACTGTTAAGTGGAGAGATAAACTAGAGCTGCCCATGTCTTCAGGGAAATGGCAAGCAATCCCATAAGGAACAGTTTGGCCAGCCTTCTCTATTTCCATCACCACATGGAAGAAAGAACTTTAATTGCACTGGCCAGTTCCGGGCTAGCAGAACACAAGACTCAACAACTGTACCCAAAGAGATCTCTTCCCTCAGGAGAATGAAAGATGAAGCCAATATAAACTGAAAGGAAATTCTAACTACAGAACGGCTATGACTAGAAAGGATCAAACTGAAAAAGACAAGCATTCTGGGCCTTCACATTTCAAGGAAATTGAACATAGTGAATATGGCTTTTTGTTGGTCTCTCTAAAACATGCTTCTTACCTCTTAATATTCTGTACACTTCTAAAATAATTTGGCTAAAATAATAAAAATTTTGAAAGATTTTTATGTGTGGTACCACATTAACCTAGCAGCAAACCACCACCATTTTTTGCTTGTTTCCTCCTCTAAAATATTACAGTCTAAGTCAAATGAAATGTTATTGTTAGTTTGATATGTCTCAGCAAGCAAACACATTGCCTTGACTTCCTCCCTCCCAGGATAAATATGCAGTTCATTCTAAACAATTGTACCCTTTTGTGAACATTCCATCAATCTTGTTAAAAATATACAAAATATGGGGGGGGGGGGGAGTTTCCTAAAAATACTACTGCTCTATGAGAAGAGGCCATATTTCTAAGATCTTTCATTTCTTAATTATCTTGAGCTTCAGAATATTTTTTAAAACTAGTTTTTTATAAATGTTATTCCTGACAGATTTTGGAAGAGTTGTTTGTATCCATTTCTGATTGAATGCTTGCAATCTACACACACAAAGAAGAAAAAATCACAATTAACCTGATTTTGTATTTATCTGGCATTAGTTCTTCATTCTGCGGTCAACCACAAGGCTAGCCAACAATGAAAGTACCCAGGCCTATGTGTGCATGGTCTACACTAAATGCAAACAGGCTTGAAGAAGGGAGCAGCAGATTTATAGCAAAGAAGGCCCTAGGCCTTCAAAATATTATATAATCAGTCTATCCTTTCTGCTCCCATTGTAGATGACTACAACGGGAATCTGGACTCACTAAAAATAATAAGTGTAAGAAATAGTTCATAACTTTAACAGATTCAAAAGAAATTTTGGAGACCAATGAGAATTTGGAAAAATTAATCCTATATAATAAAAGGGTAATATGCAAATTGACCCTAACAGAACGACTGGGAATAACTGGGTCACTATGACACATACTAACCACCAGGGGGCAGATGCTCAATGCAGAAGCTGCCCCCTGGTGGTCAGTGTCCTCCCACAGGGGGAGCTCTGCTCAGCCACAAGCCAGGCTGACAGCTGCCAGCACAGTGGTGGTGGCAGGAGCCTCTCCCGCCTCCTCAGCAATGCTAAGGATGTCTGACTGCAGCTTAGGCCTGCTCCCCACTGGCAAGTGGACATCCCGGAGGCTTCCAGGCTGCCAGAGGGATGTCTGAATGCCCGGGGGATTGGGCCTAAGCCAGCTGGTGGACATCCCCTAAGGGGTCTCAGACTGCGAGAGGGCACAGGCCGGGCTGAGGGGACCCCCCCCCCCAAGTGCACAAATTTTTGTGCACCGGGCCTCTAATCTATACTAATAAAAGAGAAACATGCAAATTGGTGTCACTCCACTACGCCCACCAGCCAATCAGAGCAACTATGCAAATTAACCCAACAAAGATGGCGGTTAAGTTGCACATGCAGGCACAGAGCGAAGACTGAAGGCTCCGGCTGGAGTGAAGACTGAAGACTGAAGAGGCTTGGCTTCTCCGCTGCAGCCAGACCAAAGGCCTGGGTCCCAGGTGCCGAAGGAAAACCAGTGCCGGCAGTCAGGGGAAGGAAGGCCTGTTGCGCGAATCTTCGTGCAATGGGCTTTTAATTTATAAAACTAATCAAAAGGCTGACTTTGCTCTTTGACCACCTTGTTTTCTTTGACACATAAATAAGCATCTTTATGAATATGCCAACCATCCACTGCACTTGCTACATATGAGACATGTTCCTGTCCCAAGAATTTCCACCTAATATTACACCACCTGACACACATGGAGAACATTACTGAGTCGCTCCTCACATCTTTCCTCTCCATTGATGAGCAATTCCAGTTATTCTAACCTTTTCTGCAGAAGTTTGGTGGCTTTATGTATACATCTTCCTTGAGGAAAAACTATACTCTTCATTAAGTTTTGATCATCACTGAAAATTCAACATTATAGTCACACCTTAATATACACTTTACAACATATTATAGTCTAGGTTTGTTATTCTGGCTTCCTCAACCTCCAAGTCCTAAGTTTGCCAGGAATTCAGAAATGGGCCATTTAACCTCCCATTTACACTTTCTATCTTGTACCTGCCAACTCTGGCCAAATATATAATTTAAACTTAAGCGATTTCAAATGATTGAGCAAGAATAAAAATCACTCTCCCAAGGTAAAACCATAGAACTCTCCATCTCAGAGGTTCCAAAATATTAACCAAAACTGGCCAATATTTTTAATAGTTAATTATACATGGAGCTCTTTGGGCTTCACATAAACTAATGTTGCTATTCACACTCAGAATGATAATATATAATCATTTTTTATATATCAACACTGAGATCACCCTCTATCATCTGAATAGTTATTTTAATTTCATTCTATAATCAAACAAAACAAACTTCAGTTAAGTAATACAGAGTCTACTAATTCAAGAATTTATACACCTATCTCTGCTCATACTAGTCTCACCCAAAAGGGAAGAAAGAAATTACCTCTCTGCAGTGATCTGTGATGCTTCAAAAGACCCAGAGAATACCACCACTATCCGTCAGCCAAATAACTAGAATTCTTCTTGTTAAAACCATTGGTTTGAGTTAAGCCATTAACCATTAAAATCCCTTCTTTAGGTCAAGCCTTCTGAAAATCCCCCCAAAATAGTAATGTTAAATGAGATACTACAATTATTTGTTGTTTCACAGTGCCTATGATAACCAATCAAGTGATATAATCTGATAAAGTGATATAATTCTTAGGATAATTGAATAAAGTAGTTATCAACTGCCTATGAAATGGATTTTGTATGCCTATGAAAAACCTCAAAAAGACCACCCTGATACAGGTGCCTTCATCATACATCCAAATTACTGAAAGTCTTTCTTGCTTCTCTGCATTCTTCTCCTTCCAAACCATCTTGCATACCAATCAGATCAGTCTTCTAAAACATTTCTCTCCCACTTAAACTATTGCCCTGTAAAAAGCCAATAGTAGACAGGATCTGTTAAGCAAACTGATAATGTAAATATAGGACATAATTAGGAACACATGTTTTAGGAATAAAAATCAGACAACAGAAAATGAAAACACAAATTCCTTTAAACTCATTCTATCATCAGCCCTTTCACCAAGTCACACATTTATCAGTAAAAGTATAGTAATCTCAAAATATTAACTGCCAGTCACACAGGTTCAGGCCATTGAGCAAAAATATATTCTAATTCAGGGCGCTAATTTCTGTTAATTTCATAAAACTGGCAGACAATAAGTACTTACAATTTGCCAAACACTTCATTGCTGACAGTACCCAATGAGGAAGTTCTTCTGCAGAAAAATAAAAAGATATTTTATTCAATTGCATATAACTCTAGAAATTACATACATAATTGGTATCATAAGAATGTAGTACTTGCCTAAGTAGTATAAAACATATCTGCTAATCAAAATCACTTATTTATGATGTAGAACTTTAAAAGATGAAAATTTTTCCTTAGCAGCAGTGGTACATTTGCTTGTATAAATCATGCCTGCAAAATTCTCTAAGGACAAGATGAACTTTTTAAAGCTTTAGAGACAAGAAGAAATTTGATCCTTTGTTCCAGGGAAACAAACTAACAAACAAATCAATTATCCTAAGAATTACATCTGGCAATGAAAAAAAGATAGGTATCACTTTACATGTTTCAATTTTCAAAATGTTTTAAGCAAACCAAGTTCTACTGACATATTAGTGTAGGCTATTCATATTAGAACAGCCTTAAAATAATAATGGTTAACACTGCTACAAAAAATCCTAGGTGAGCCATTTGATAGAGTGTTTTCCTCCTTCCTGGCACAGGCATCTGATGAGATGGGCTGGCACTCACGCTTCCACTTCTTCATTTTCTCTACTTTCGGTAAAATTGAAAAGACACTGGTTGAATTGTTAGACCTAATGAACCTGAGACTTGTGATTGTCCTCCTTGCTGAAGAACTTACTTAATAAGACAAAAAAAAAAAAATGACTGGTCATCCACCTGGTAGCTGAAAGTATTAATGTTTGCTATACTCAGGAATGTGAAAGTATTTTAGATCTACTTCAAAGGCAACACCCCCCTCATTCTATGTAACTTAATTTTACATGTTGGTATTAACCAGACAACTCATGAATTCACAAATGTATTTCTGTTTCCTGATGTTCTTCATTCCTGAGACAGGGGCTAAAAAGGGGAAGTATTTCAAGTTTCAAAGACACATTCTGTTCCTGTCAGGAAACTTGGCCTTGAGCAACCTCTTCCCTCTCACCACTGCTCGGTCTCCTTCTGGTACAGCTCTGTTTGCTGCCAGGAGCCTCCAGCCTAAACTCTAATAAAACCCAAAAGTGCCAAAACAGGTTTGGCTCAGTGGATAGAGCGTTGGCCTGCGGACTGAAAGGTCCCAGGTTCCATTCCGGTCAAGGGCATGTACCTGGGTTGCGGGCACATCCCCAGTAGGAGATGTGCAGGAGGCAGCTGATGGATGTTTCTCTCTCATCAATGTTTCTAACTCTCTATCTCTCTCCCTTCCTCTCTGTAAAAAAATCAATAAAATATATTAAAAAAAAAACAAACCCAAAAGTACTGTACCACCTTCCCACATCCAAAGGTCATTCCAGTTCCAGTTAAATCCCAGGATTAAGTGTTTGAAGTAAAGGAAGACCCAATTAAAGAGACTGTTCAATTCTAGCCCATCCCTTATTCAGGGGAAGGAAGTTGTAAAATCAGTTTGGAGATTCTGGTCCACTACATGTACTGTGAGAGTATTTTTCAAAAATCAGGGCCCTACCCAGTTTGCCTCAGTGAATAGAGCATCAGCCTGCGGACTGAAGGGCCCCAGGTTCAATTCTGGTCAAGGGCACATGCAGGCTCCATCCCCAGTAGGGGTCATCCAGGAGGCAGCCGATCAATGATTCCCTCTCATCATTGATGTTTCTATCTCTCTATCCCTCTCCATTACTCTCTGAAATCAATAAAAATATATTTAAAACAAAACAGGATAGATAGCTGCTAAATGTTTGTTTTTTTCCTGATCTGTAAACTGGCTTGAAAAAAAAAAGGGTATAAAAAATAGAAACACCTTCAACATCTAAAAAGCTACATTTATAAAAAGGACATAAACCAAAAGTATCCCAGAAACACTGACACGGAAATATCATAACAAAAAGGTCAATGAGAACCTAAAATCAATCAGACCCCAGGATCCACCGAAAACTGACTCAAGCTCTAAGGTAGGTCTTAAACCTACTCACTTTTTAGGGATTTTCTGAGGATAATACAGAACCTTTTAATGCTCATTGTGGCTAATTGAACTGGCCTCTAGATGGATTTTGCTGACATTTTCACCCCTGAGTATTCATCATTCTATGAAATTTCTTTAATCCAAACAATTAGTTAAAAGGTATCAGGATGTGAGATGAGCGAGTATAAATTTATTTAGGATTTAGAGAAGAGTCAAATAGAAGGTGATAGATCAAGCAGCCAACATATGGATCAACCAGAAACAAAATGGTTTCTATGCACTTACTTGATTTGTCATCAAGGATAACAACTCCCTGCTTGCTCACACTATATACATTATGTATGATGAACTTGGACTTGACAAGTTTAATGTCTAAAACTTCTTCTAAGGAATCAAGGCCAAGTATTTTCTGTAAACTAAAAAGAAAGATGATAATTACATTATTTAGTTTAATTTTTTTTTAAAGTCATTATTTACCCCAAATCCTAGCACTGTAAAATATCAATCTTTAAACTGTACTGTGTTGTTTTCTTTCATTTCACCCAATCCTTGTGGGGCAAAGGCTAGAAAATGATTATAATAGAACACACTGAAAAATATCCTTTTGCCATTAACATATTGCTTTAGTAATTTAATGACGTAACACCTTAAATGCCAAGAAAATCCCATAAGATATTATAAAAACAAGAATTAGCTTATCCAATGATGAGAAACAGCTACTAGTACATCTTTGTGAGAAAAAAACCTGCTATTCACTTTAATTACATAGTACATAAAATATTTAAAAGACCATATTTCTCATTGTATTTCATTAAGAATTCAGTATTACTAGAAAGTTAAAGGACTTTCAAATGTCTACTCTTAACTATTATATAAATTACATAGAAAATAAACCAGAATCCAGTTAAATTATGTTTGATAAGCAGCACAGCTGCAAATAATGCAAAGTTCAGATTTTTATACGTAATTTCAGAAAATTAAATATGCAAAGAATAATGAAGAAATTAGAAAAAAACACTAAAAAGTCTCATTAATATCAAATGCACATACTGTGATAATGTCATAGACTTCCATATCTCTTCTACATTGGCTTCTGTCAGCTGTCTGCGGTAGACAAGGCGGCAAGCCGGCACCTCTCCAATAGCAATACTGTGACGCTTGTACCACATCTCAGAATTCTGATAGCAGGGAGGGGAGTAGAAAGAAAGAGAATATTTCAATTGACAGTGGTATTGTTTTATAAGAAATTCTTTAATTTTTTTATTTGTAATTTGATTTAAAATAAAAAGAAATAAAGTAACTTTCTTTGCATGCAGTGCAGAGAAATAAAGTTTGGCTACTAAAGATCAGGTCATATTATAAATTAATATTCAGGAATTACAAAAGAGTTATGATGATAAGCATGACATTTCCTGTGGGAGTTCCAAATAATCACGAGAAGTAGCAATGAAATAAAATTTTATTATTTCAAAATTAAGTAGAATGCCTATCCAAGTTCATACACTGTCCAAGTTGAATGATTATTTAAAATAAAAATTATGTGACAGTCAAGAGTTCTCTCATTTTTGTAAGCAAAGATCAAATAAGTACAATGTTGAATAGCAGCCCCCAGACCATAGGCATGTGCCAAAGGCAGGTAAAATAAACCTCCACAGAGAACAGCTGGAGATGGCAAGGAGGAAAACTAATACACAACAAAAATTATTAATTAATATCTGGATGATATTATGGCAGTGGTCGGCAAACTCATAGGTCAACAGAGCCAAATATCAACAGTACTTCTTCAAAATAGACTCGCCCAGGCCAAAAACCGACTTCTGCGCATGGATCACGAAGTTTCAATTGCACTGTACGCGCGCCCACACGTGGTATTTTGTGGAAGAGCCATACTCAAGGGACCAAAGAGCCACATGTGGCTCGCGAGCTGCAGTTTGCTGGCATTATGGGTATTTTTTCTTTTGTCACTACCTGTAAACAATTCTTTTAAATACATTACGGAGTACCTGTGTGAACTCACTTGATTCTTGAAACAATCCTAGCCCAGAGGGGTATTATCATCCCAGTTCCACCCAAAAGAACACTGAGACAGAAACACAATGAATCAAACAGACACAAGCTCAAACAGGTAGAAAATGGAGGAGCCAAGATTCGAGCCCACACTCTTACTTTCCACACTATACTGCCACCCTCAGCAAATACAAAAAATAAATTTATGTATTTCGTTTTATTTGATACTAGAGGCCCAGGACACAAAATTCGTGCATGGGAGAAGGGGGGTCCCCTCAGCCCAGCCTGCACCCTCTCGAATCTGGGACCCCTCGGGGGATGTCCCTCTCACAATCCTGGACCACTGGCTCCTAATGACTCACCTGCCTGCTGGCCTGATCGCCCCTCATTGCTTCTGCGTGCCGGCCTGATCGGCCCTAACTGCCCCCCCCCCATTGCCGGCCTGGTCACCCCTAACTGTCTCTGCGTGCCGGCCTGATTGGCCCTAACTGCCCCTAGCTGCCAGCCAGGTCACCCCCAACTGCCCCCTCCCTGCCAGCCTGGTCGCTTCTAACTGCCACCCCAGCCGGCCTGGTTGCCCCCAACTGCCCCCCCACCGCCAGCCTAGTCGCCCCTCACTGCCCCCCCTGCCAGCCTAATCACCCCCAACTGCCCCCCTTTGCCAACCTGGTCGCCCCTAACTTCCCCCCCACCGCCGGTCTAGTAGCCCCCAACTGCCCCTCCTACTGGCCTGGTCGCCCCCAACTACCCCCACTACCGATCTGGTCGCCCGTCATGGCCCCCTCTTGCCAGCCTGGTCACCCCACGCAGCCCGCTGTTCAGTCTTTTGGTCATCCCTCACTAACCCCCCTGCCGGCCTGGTCGCCCCATGCAGCCTGCTTGTTCAGTCATTTGGTTGTCCCTCACTAACCCCCCTGCCAGCCTGGTTGTAGGCAGCCATCTTGTGAGGGCGTGAGAGTTAATTTGCATATTACTGCTTTATTATATAGGATAATGGCTAGGCAAGAGAGAAGATAGGACAAAACAAAAACCAACAAGCAAAGTGGAGAAAGTAAGAAATAAAAAATGAATAATAAGCTCAAGTTCTTCAAGATCTATTATTAACGCCATCATTCTAACACCTATATCAAGGGAAACAGATCCTGCTCTGCCATTCCTTCTTTGGACAATTCTCAAGAAGTAGCAGTCTAGGCTTTAGTGGAATTCTAATAAGCAGGGAGCTTTCAAACTTCTACCATTCCATTTAAGGGAGAAGTATGAGAAAAGGCAAGACAACAGTTATCAAAACAAATGTAGATTCAGATGACCAGGAAAACGATACACTGGGGGCAGGAAGGTGGATGAATCGAGACACTGGTATACCACTTCAGGGATCCTGAAAGGTTTGAAACTGAATAGAAGATAGAAGTCACTGTCATTGGTGCATTGAAGTATGCTAACGAGCAGTTGGTTTTCCTAGAGGTAATACCAGGAATATCACGACTTTGAAGAACCAAATAGAACAGAAAAGGGAAGTTATTATTGATGACATAAACACACATTAATTTAATATGGGATTCTATCTCTTTTGTTGAATAACAATTCTACAGATGGGGTCATATTAGATGTTTAAATGTGAATGTGCAAAAAACAATATACCTTATCTCACAGAACTTATATTTTAATTTTCTCTAGGTTAGGGACTAGCAAGCAGACCTTAATTAAGTGTTCCTTATTAGGAATTAAGTAGTCCTCAAATATCCTTTGTGCTCACTCTTTCAGAATAGTTCCACTATGTTTTCTATGAATCTATGTTTGTATTGTTATGCTTCACTAGACTTTGAATCCTTTTAGAACAAAACTGTACCACATATTACTCTATCTGTAGAGTCTAGCACAATGCAAGGCACACAGTAGACACTCAATAAATCTTTGTTGAGTGAATAAGTTAATGACTTCCAAATATGACTGCCCCCCTAAGTTCCAGCACCATTATCTCCATCTGCCTATTAGACACTTCATTTAATACAACCCAACTGCCTATTAGACACTTCATTTTTTTTTAAAATATATTTTTATTGATTTTTTACAGAGAGGAAGGGAGAGAGATAGAGAGTTAGAAACATCGATGAGAGAGGAACATCGATCAGCTGCCTCCTGCACATCTCCTACTGGGGATGTGCCCGCAACCCAGGTACATGCCCTTGACCGGAATCGAACCTGGGACCTTTCAGTCCGCAAGCCGACGCTCTATCCACTGAGCCAAACCGGTTTCAGCTAGACACTTCATTTAATACAGTCCAACTTTATCATCAAACATATTTAAAACCAAATTCATCACTGTCCCTGACATATCTGTAAGCCCTATAGAGTCCCCATTTCTGTCACCAGTGTCACTTTTTCTTGAATTATCTTTGATACAGCCTAAGCTGTTTAACTATATTCTCCAAACTGAGATAATACAACTTCTTCAGATATTTTTTCTTTTCATTACATTGACGAAAAATGTTTACATCAAATCTTTGCAAACAAAAGCATGAATTGGTCAAGTCATATCAGACTAAATTAATTTAACACATTGATGTTATATAATTTTTAAAAACTGCCATTCAAAATTTGTCTCTACGTTTTATTTTTTAAGCATTATTTCAATCTTGGTAATCTTTAGTGGGAATATTTTAAAGAAAAAATAGGTCCCCCAAAAAGTTCATTGCATAATCAGCATAGCAAATTCTGTTCACATTTTGTGTAGGGCTCATTCCACAATACTCCATGCCCCAACCTTCTCACTCTCAACTGGTGATAAAGTTCAGGAGGAGGAGACAAAGAGGGAAAAGAACAAATTATAAAACTGAAAGGAAAAGAATAAAGGAGTTTTAACAGAAAACTTTTTAGTCTGAACATATGTAAACAGCTACCATATATTCAGTCAAAATCAAGAGTGATAAAATTTTGTGCACTGGGCCTCTAGTGTCAGCCCATGCAAGAGTGATAAAATGCAAAACTTAGTCTTTCTTTATTATTGATTTCTCAGCTATTGACACATAAGGTATTATTTTAAAGTACGTTCAGACCATAGTTCATAGGGAACTGACAGAGAGAACTGGACTAAGCCTGGGGGTTCACAGACTACTACTTATTCTCCCTGCTGCTAGCCATCAGTCTTTTAGTAATGGCACTTACCATCACAAGTGGCCTTACTGGGATGTTCTCTTGTGACATGCCTGGTGGGGGGTCATTCCATTCTGGAAATTTAATAGCATCCTTTTGGTATGGGGGCCTCTTTGGATATGGTTTCAAGGGTGAGGAAGGAGGAAATCTAAAAACCAAAAAGAAAACTATTATTATTATAGTCAGTGGAAGACAACACAGATATTTTAACAATAATCATTTCTTGTATCCTTGAGAATTTATGTAACAGCAAACGTCATATACTAAATGAGTTCATACTTAATCAAATCATTATACATAGCTAACTATACCCAACAATATGATTTTTTTTTTAATATTCATTCAGGCCAGCCGGTGTGGCTCAATGGTTGAGCACCGACCTATGACCCAGGAGGTCACAATTTGATGCCTGGTCAGGGCATACGCCCAGGTTGCAGGGCTAGGTCCCTAGTGTGGGGTGTGCAGGAGGCAGCCAATCAATGATTCTCTCTCATCATTGATGTTTCTCTCTCTTCCTCTCTGAAATCAATAAAAATATATTTTTAAAAATATACTCATTCAGCCCTGGCCAGTGTGGCTCAGTTGGTTGAACATCATCCCACACACCAAAAGGTCAGAGGATCGATTCCCAGTCAGGGCACATCCTCAAGTTGCATGCTCAATCTACAGTCAGGGTGTGTGTGGGAGGCAGCCAATTGATGTTTCTCACATTGATGTTTCCTCTCTAAAATAATAAAAACTAATTTTAAAAAAATATTCATCATGCCCATCAACATTTGTGAAGAAAAACAGGAATCAACCATATGACACATTTTTAAATAAACAGAATTTATTCTCTTACTATTTGACTTTCATGATTAAATATGTTCTTAATGGGATGCCCAAGTAAGCCATTCCTTTCACCTAGCTCAAAATCCTTACTGCCTCATAACTCCAGCTGAAATTTGTAGATGATAAGCATGCAAATAGAAATTGATAGATAAGTCCTCAGTAACACTTGCTAAGAAAGCATAATACTTGCTAAGGAAGCATATATTATAACAAAAATCATATGATCTAACATTCATTTTTATAACTACTTCTAATAAAGATTAATCCTCCTTCCCTAAAATATCCAATACTTCACACTGCGATTGAAGCTTTGGTCTAGAAATTCATCTCCAAGGAGGTAAAAGCTGTGCAATGTCATTATTCTGACTTTCAATAATCCACTGTTCTTATCCCTCCTCGGTTTCAACAGCATTACTCCTGAACTAACACACAGAAGCCTAAATACAATCTAACTCTCTTTGAACTAGTCTAGACCATACCTGATAAGGAACAACAGAAATGTAATTAATACATAATTTACTTAAAGGCTCTTTTTCTGTTAGCTTGTTAGAAACAACACACTGCATTGCATTGTATTGCACTGCATTGCATTGATGAACAAAAGCAAGAACTCTAGTTCTTGACGTTGACATAGAAGTCAGTAGGCAATTACCTTTTTGTTTGTTTTAATCCTCACCCGAGGACATGCTTAGAGCGAGAGGGGGGAAAAAACCACACACATTGATATGAGTGAGAAATATTGATTGGCTGCCTTCTGTTCCAGGGACCAAACCCACAACCCTGATAAGTGCCCTAACCGGGAATCAAACCGGCAACATTTTGGTATACAGGACAACATTCAATCAACTGAGCCACTCCAGTCAGGTGGCAATTAACTTTTCAGTTTGACTTTCTACTTATTCAAGCCAAAATAAAGGCTTAAAATTTTGTCCATGATACCCATAGGAAAAATCATTCAAATAAATTATAAAGATCTTATTCCTAAGACAAATGCAGAAATAAATAATTTTTCAATGTCTACACAAGGAAACTTCTATCGAGATGAATCAGAAGAATCACAAATAAAGAGTACTATGGAGAAACAATTCAAAAGCAGTCACAATAGACTTGGAAAAAGATGACTGACCGAGAGAAGCTGAGTTTCATCTTCTCTGAAAAGAACATCCAATAACTGCACTTTATTTGAAAGGTCAGTTTTGAGTAAGCAAGAAAAAAATGAGGTCTGCAAATCATTAAATCAAGTTACAAATAAATAAATTGAAAGATAGCTTAAATTTTTGGTATTAAGTTACCAAGGCAGATATCTCCAAATGATTCCAAAATACAAATTAAATTGAACTCTAAAGCCAGTAAAAGTTACCCCAGCTCATAAGTAGAGCATGGCTTATAGAAATCCAGTCCTGTTTTGTTTTTTTTAGATGCCTAACAATCACAACAAAAGTCCTATTTCCAGCCAAAGTATAGCATGTATGCATACATACACGCTCACACACATACACTCTCACATTCACATACAATACTGCATATAATTCCAGCAACACTGGAAGGACAGCAACTACCCTAAGACCATCCTGCCACAAAAAGAAAAACCCATGTAGAGATGCCCTGAGGATGAAACCTCAGATAGAAAGGAGAGGCCAAAAAGCACAAAGGCACCATGTTTGTAAGCAGAGAAAGAAGCCATTTTCAAAGTGAATTTTCTAGCATAACTGATGGCTTATGGGTAAAGGGCAAACTGCCAAATGAACCTATTCTAAATTTTTTACAAAAAAAAAAAATGAGCAAAATAAAACACTTTAAGCCCTAACCGGTTTGGCTCAGTGGACAGAGCATCGGCCTGCGGACTGAAGGGTCCCAGGTTCGATTCCGGTCAAGGGCATGTATCTTGGTTGCGGGCACATCCCCAGTAGGCATCTGATCAATGTTTCTCTCTCATCGATGTTTCTAACTCTCTATCCCTCTCCCTTCCTCTCTGTAAAAAATCAAAAAATATATTTAAAAAAATAAAAAATAATAAAACACTTAAGCCATCAAAATAACATCACAAGGAGACAGCATTTCACTTACCAGACTGGCAAAAATTTAAGTCAGTCAATATCAAATATTTTCTACTGGAATAAAAATTAGCATACTCAGTATGAGAAAGTTTGGCATTACCTAGTAAAGTTGAACATGCATACTGGTATATCCTCTAATATAATTCCACTCCAAGGTAATTCTGGGTATCCTAAAGAAACTTCCACATGTGCAAAAGGAAACAGGTTCATAAATGTTCGTGGGAGCATTGTTTATAAAGCAAAAAAACTGAAAGCAACCCAAATCACCACTAAGAGAAAAAGATATATTGATATAACAAAACAGAATATAAATGAGAAAAATCTCAGGAACTATAATTAAATATATCAACATGGATGAATCTCAAAAATCATGAGAAATATAAGAAAAAATCTGAGAAGCACACACACTCTTTAATATCTTTTATATAAAGTTCAAAACAGAAAAATATTTCAGAAACAAATCAATATACTGTTTATGGATATGTGTTAAGTGTTAAAACACTAAAGAGAAGTGAGAGCATGATTAAGACAGAAATCAAGATACTGATGACCTCTGAGGAAAAGATGCAAATTGTGGGTATACAGGTGTTCATTTTATCATTATTATATAAATTGTTCAGCTACGAGTTATACATTCTTATATGAAAGATGTATTTTTCTTTTCTTTTTTTTAAAAATATATTTTATTGATTTTTTACAGAGAGGAAGGGAGAGAGATAGAGAGTTAGAAACATCAATGAGAGAGAAACATCGATCAGCTGCCTCCTGCACATCTCCCACTGGGGATGTGCCCGCAACCCTGGTACATGCCCTTGACCGGAATCGAACCCAGGACCTTTCAGTCCGCAGGCCGACGCTCTATCCACTGAGCCAAACCAGTTTCGGCAAAAGATGTATTTTTCAATAAAATTGAGAACATTATAAAAGAACAGTGCTCCCTCTAGTGGGCTACATTTGTTTCTGCTTTATAAATTATAAATTTAATACTAACATGATCATGGATTCCAGAATTTCAAGTTCCTTAGAAATGATCCAGTACAGACTCCACATTTGTACACTGAGGCTAGAAAAGGTACTGACCACATCCAACAAAAAACTCAGGTTTCCTACTGCCACCTCCACTGCCAAATATTGATTGCAAAAAATAATCCTATATTGCCGAAACCGGTTTGGCTCAGTGGATAGAGCGTAGGCCTGCGGACTGAAAGGTCCCAGGTTCGATTCCGGTCAAGGGCATGTACCTGGGTTGCGGGCACATCCCCAGTAGGAGATGTGCAGGAGGCAGCTGATTGATGTTTCTCTCTCATCGATGTTTCTAACTCTCTATCTCTCTCCCTTCCTCTCTGTAAAAAATCAATAAAATATATTAAAAAAAAATAATAATCCTATATAATGAAAGGCTAATATGCCAACTGTTCGACCGGGAATTTGACCACTCTCTATGACGTGTGCTGACCACCAGGAGGCGGCGCGGAACATGGCGGGCATTGGCGATGCAGCGCTGGCAGAGGGCGGCAGTGGAGGCGCTGCCGGCCCCAATGGGCCCCGACAAGAGCAGGACTATGGTGGGATGGTGGAGCAGGTGAGCAGGCAGCACCAGGCCAAGGCAGGTGCGAGCAGGGGCCCGACTGCCCCGCTGATCGCGCTGCAGACGGTGACCAGCGGCAGCAGGGAGCCAGCCCCGATCAATTACCCCGCAGGCAGGATGGTGGAGCAGGTGAGGGGGCAACACCAGGCCACACCGGGGTGCCAGGCGGGCTGCAGGGCTGCAAGCCTGGGGGCAAGAGCTGGGGTCCAATCCCCACAGGACACCCCAAGGGACCCCACCCATGCACGAATTCGTGCACTGAGCCTCTAGTAATAATAATTAGAAAATAATCTATATTAGAACTAGTATCCTTTGATGAATTTACTTGAAACAAATTAGAATTCATTACCTAATCAACAAGGGCATCTAACCACAAGAAAAACACAGTTTATATTTTAATAAATTTGACCGTTAAATGACTTAAACTCCTTACCATACTATATACTGAAATTATTCCATTAGCATCAGCAGAAATTTGCAGCATCTACAGCTTTTGTCAGCCTGAGCCTGCCTCTTTGCCTTCAGAAGTAACCTATGTCCTTGGTATAAAAACGCCAGCCGGGCAGTGATTATTATAGGAGTCGACTACTCTGAGACTGACATTTCCCACACACCCATGGGTTAGGCAAACCCATAGCAATTTTCTGGATTTCAAATGTACCCTGTACCCATTCACCATATTCTTCTAGCCCAGTAGTGCTATATAATACTATGCCATTTAAATGCTGAAAACTGCTAATGATTACATTTCAGTTTTGTTTAAAGGTTTATCAGGAACATAAAGTATTTGAGGGCAGAATGAGAGATGCCCTGGCTGATTTTGCTTAGTGGTTAGAGCGTCAGCCTGTGGACTGAAGGGTCTCAGGTTCGATTTGGTCAAGGGCATGTACCTCGATTGCAGGTACCCAACTGGGGCATGTGAGGGGGGCAATCGGTTGATATGTCTTTCTCACATCAATGTTTCTCTCTCTCTCTGTCTCTCGCCCTCCTTTCCATCCTCTTTAAAAGAAAATCAGTTGAAAAAATATCCTTGGGTGAAGATAACAAAAAAAAAAAGGGAGAAGAAGAAGAAGAATGAGAGGTGAGAAAGAATTAGTTGTCAAATTAAGGAAACCTTTGAGCTCCCAGCTCAGAAATCATTCCTTATTCCTTATTCCAAGTGAATAAAGATTCCATTACGAGTAAAGGATCAAATGAGTATTTTTAAGGAGGGGAGAAATATGATCTACAGGGAAATAGCATTTACAATAGCACCAAAAACTATGAACTACTTAAATCTAAATCTAACAAAACTTGTGTAGAGTCTGTGTACGTAAAGCTACAAATCACTGCTGAGAAATTTAAAACCTAAATAAACGGAGAGACATACCATGTTCGTGATTTGGAAGACTCAATTTTGTTAATTTGTCAAATCTCTGCATACTGATTTACATATTCCACACAATTTCACTCAAAATCTCAACAGAAATTTTTGTAGAAATAAGCAAGTTGATTCTAAAATTTATATAAAAAGGCAAAAGAACTAGAACAGCCAAAAACAAAGTTGGGAGACACACTACCAGAGTTCAAGATTTATTATAAACCCACTGTAATCAACACAGTGTTATAATGGAGACAAGCTGGAATACAGGACTCTATATGACGCTGTGTTTTATATATATAAATGGCCAAAAACCAGAAGCAGGAATAGCCTTACTCACCATCCATCCCAGTGACCCATTCCCACAACTAGAGGTCCTGTCCCCTATAGAGTACTCAGGTCAGGAAACGTAACAAGGCACTTTGGACTCCTTATGGCAGGGAGCAGCAGGCAAGAAGAGGAATCACTAACCCAGCAGCAGTAACTGACCCTGACCAGCAGAAAAGGGCTGCTTCTCCGACCCACCAACACAGGAGCACCTGTGGCAGCTCTTGAATGGGCATGTGAAAAATACGTCTAAAAAGTAAATGGTTATCAAGGGTTTCTACTCTCAGAAATGAACTTTTGGGTCACACTACCAGTAAGTCAGCCCAAACCTGCCAAGGTGATAGGTGAGGTTGGGCAAATTTACAATGGAGAGTGGAGAAGGAGAAGATGAGCATCAGCTGTAGCCAGGAAACCAGCTGCAGCATTAGGGACTTTATTCTTCCTAGTATTCTCCATTTCCTAGACTTCGCCTCAGAAAGAGCCCCATGAACATGTGTGGAGAAGCAGCTCTGGGCAGTACAAGCAATGGACTGTGCTGGCCATGGAGGTACACAACCCATATCTCCCTTCAAGAACCCAACAGACACCAGTCTCTAGCTGCTATATCTGTCAGGCTTCTCCCAGGAAGCTTCCAGCACATACGTGAGCACAGTGGGGGTTCTGGAGCCAGACCAATCCTAACAGAAGACACAGAACTCCTCTAGCAGGCAGCCTCTGCCCAATGACTCCCCATCAACCTGGCCTGACTTTCTCAGAATGGCACCCTGTGGTCTGAGGCCCTTCCTACCTAATTCTTTCCCTCTCTATTTCAGAGCTCAGGCCTGCACCACAAGCTGAAGGCTCATCACAATTCCTGCTCCTTTTCCCTTTATCCTTTCCAGGTGGCCCAGAACCCAAGCATTAAATCACTTGCATCACCTAGGTCCATTTTGGCATCTTCTTCTGTTCTCAGAGGGCCTGAACTAACAGAATCATCTAGTAATTTGTACTCATCTATGTGTGATGACTTCACTTCAAACAAAGTAATCATATCAGATACCACTAGGTAACAGAGATACAAGAATTAATACCAACCCAGCTGGCGTAGCTCAGCGGTTGAGTATCAACCTATGAACCAGGATGTCACAGTTCGATTCCCGGTCAGGGCACATGCCTGGGTTGATCCCCAGTGTGGGGCATGCAGGAAGCAGCCAATCAATGATTCTCTCTCATTACTGATTTTCTATCTTTCTCTCCCTCTCCTCTCTGAAATCAATAAAAATATCTTTAAAAAAAAAAAAAAGAATTTATACCAGTTCCTGCCCTCAAGAAACGGTCTAGTGCAGGAGTAAGAAACCATGACCTGCAGGCAAATCCCACTACTTGCTTTAATAAGTTTTACTGGAACACAGTCATGCCGAATCCTTTATATATGCTGTGGCTGCCGTCACCCTACAACAGCAGTCAGGCAGTTGTACTGAGGTTGTCTGACCCACAAACATTTACTATCTGGCCCTTTACAGAACAAGTTTTCTGCGCCCTGGTCTAGTGAGACCAGAGATACCATCAAGACCGAAATGTTAACATCCTTACTCTGTAGATGAGGACACAGGTTCAGAGTGTAAGCAATTTGCCTAAGATCACATGGGTAGCAGTAACTCCAGAACTGGGATTCGAACCCAGGCCTGCCTCACTCCAAGCCCTTGTTATAGCCCTTCTACTACTGAGCTTGTGTTACACTTAACCATAGCTCACCTGATGTGGGAAATGACTGAGTCACTTTTACTCAGGAATAGAGGTGGTGTGATTATTGCTTAATTCCTTCCCAGTATAAAGGAAACTCCTCACTTACTAACCTTTGAACTTCTTTCTCAATAAATACAAGGCATTGTGCTGGGTGTGGGGGACACAGATAAAAACAAATTCTTCCACAATCTTACCTAACAATACTCCCTGCATAATAACAGGTAACATGTTCTTACATACTGTAACCTCACTCATGATGACATGATGACAGACTTTATAAGCAAGTCCCCTTACCTTGATCAACCCCTCTCCCTTCCTTGCCTGGCAAACACCTATTAATGCATCAATACTCAACTCAAGTGTCACTTCTGAAGCAAAATATTCTGACTTACTCAAGCAGAGTTGATTCCCTAGTCCTCAAATGGTATTGAATGCACCTCCTTATAATGGCATTTGTGACAATGAATTTTTATTTATCTGTCCTCTTATCTAAACTTTAACTCTGAAGATAGGATCATGCATCCAAGTGTTTAGTGGTGTGGCTAGCATAATTAGGCACTCCATAATACTTGAGAAAGGAAAAAGAGGCAGGAAGGGAGGAGGATGTGGAGAAGTAGCACATATGAGAATCTAATTAACACTGACCCAAAAAACTCCGAAAGCTATAAGAAAAGGCTATAACATAAATATAATTCAAGCAACTGATGAAATGCTGATTGGACATCAATTGCATAAAAATGCTTAAATAGACTATGCTTTCTGATACTCATATAAAACATTTGTCTGCCCTCTCCCACTTCTACTCTGCAAGTTATAAACTCCTCAAATCCAGAGAGGTATACCCTCACCTGTAAAGGTCTTTTATAAATCTGGTCTTATAATCTGTACCTCAAGGCAAATTCCCACTCCTCTCAGAAAGTTAAGGTTTAGGGTTAACTAAGGAAAGAAAACTGATTGATACCTGCATGATCTTTATTATTTTGCTTCAAGGTTAATAGTATTTGAGAAGGACTCCTGTTCAATCCACCTTCTCTTCACCTAAAATGGAAGCATTCAGTGAGCCATGCTCCTTTGATTTTTCTGACTTCCATTGCTCCATTTCCTATTAATGATAATAACCAGGCATCATAAATTCACAGGAAAGGAACCAGGAAAGGATTAAAGAAAAAAGGATTTTTCAAGGGCAAGTTGGTGAAGACCAACTGGATAATACGAATATAAAGGGAAGGGATACAGACACCCGACAGAGAGCATGGAACACAGAAACTAAGACCACAAATGAAGGGCTAGGATAGAAAGATAAATCATGGCCCCAGCTGGTTTGGCTCCGCGGATAGAGCGTCGGCCTGAGGACTGAAGGGTCCCAGGTTCGATTCCAGTCAAGGGCACATGTCCGGGTTGTGGGTTCAATCCCCACTGGGGGGTGTGCAGGAGGCAGCCAATCAATGATTCTCTCCCATCATTGATGTCTCTCTCTCTCCCTCCCTCTCCCTTTCTGCCTCTCTAAAAGAAAAAAAATCAATAAAACATATTTTTTAAAAAAAGGTAAATCATGGATTTGAAATTTTTACAAATTATTTTAAAAGCCTTTAAAAATTACAAAACAAAAGTTTATCAGTAACCAGGAACTGCTTTTTCTTAGTCAGGACAGTCTGTGTCAATGCATTATTTAACACACCTACTTGTACTGACATCTTTTACATCCAAAGGCAGTGGTAATGTAACCTCAGAGTTGGCTGGACTTAACAATCCAATACAGAACTTTCAACCCAGGGGCCAAGTATAACCAGCCTACTACTTACTCTGGTGGACTGTGCTCCTGTGCCTCAGGGACTACCAGGATACTGAGCTGGAATGCATCCCCTATTGCTGATTGCTGCAGGCCAGTCTGATCTGTTGCTGAGCTTTTTGGCTGTCCCAAAAATCTTGGCACTATTTTCCAGGCCCTAAAATTTGCCCCCACTTTGCTCCCTTATAGGCATTGCTTGTTAAATCAGTCTGAGTGAGTTCTGGGTGGCAGAAACCAATTCTGACTAATTTAACCAGAAAGAAACTTGGAAAACATCCAAATAAGTCACAAAATCAATAGGAGAGCACAGCTGGAACCACAAGTGACAGCCTCGTGTGAAAGCCACTGAAGGCACCATGGCCTCTGGATGCCTCTGCCTCTATGCAGGTCTGTCCTGGCCCCCACAGGCCACCCCACTATCACAGGGATTCAGTCCTAGGTAGGAACATACCAAGGGTAGGTCACGTGCCTGCACCCTAACTGCTCGGGGCAGAAAGAGAGAGTATCTTACCTACTGAAGCTTCCACTGGTGGAAACAGAACCCCACCATGGTTCATAACAGGAATCCCACAAAATAAACAGAAATGTTTAGAATACTCAGCAATTAAAAAAAAAAAAGTCAAACGTCTATCCTATTATTACTATTCCCTTAACTCTTATTCTAGAACACAGACTTTATTCCTACTCAAAACACTAACCATGACTACCTTGGCTTTTTAAAAGAAAAGTCTACTCCCCAGCCAGGTATTTAAGAAACTCTATCAAATGTATCCCTTTGATGCCCTGACCTAAAACTTCTTCTGCAGCCAGGCCAGTCTCCTCCTTCTTCTCCCAGAAAAGCTGACATGCATTTCTGAGAACCCCAGTCTTGCCACTCTTATCACCTGAAATATCATCTCTCTTCCTGTCCCTTATTATTCAGGTCCTACCCCATTCTCAGGACCCAGGTTGAAGTTTTTCACTTCCTCCTCCATGAGATCTCAAAACACTCGAGTACACACTGAGTAGGTCACGGGCACAATCCCTGCACTGGCCAGACAAACGTAATCATGGTAAAATGTAGAGAAATGGTGGGAAGTGTGGCAATGGAAATGGGTTTGCCCCACCTAAAAATTTTCAGGTTCAAAATTTTTTAAAACAAAGGGTTAGAAGCTAATAGCACTAAGTGCCTCTGGGGGAGGGAACTGGATGGCTGGGGAAGAGAGCTGGAAGGTAGGCTTTTTAAAAAAAAAATGTATTGATTTCAGAGAGGAAGGGATAGGGAGAGATAGAAACATCAATGATGAGAAAAAATCATTTATCGGCTGCCTCCTGCATGCCCCACACTGGGGATCACGCCCATAACCCGGGCATGTGCCCTGATTGAGAATCTAACTGTGACCTCCTGGTTCACAGGTCAAGGTTCACAGGTCAAAATAAAAATCATATAGACAAAATTTTAATGACCAAAACATTACACCAAACAAAATACATGTGCCATCCCAAGGACCGCAGTGTAGCACCTCTAATTTGTTGTTTGTTACAGATTAATTAAATAGCCTTAGTTCTGCTACTTATCTTTTTCACATATGTATTCTCTATCACAAGAGACTGCAAAGTTAGGGAGGAAAAGAATCATGTTATATTTCTTTTTATCACCGTCAATGCCTTGGATTAAAAAACATGTGATTATGGAACAGAGTGCGGAATCTCGGAGGGAAGGTGGCGGAGAGTGGGTGGGTGGGAGGTAATCAACCAAGGACCTTGTATGCATATATGTATGGCTCATGGACACAGACAATGGGGCAGTGAGGTGAAGGGGAGGGGCAGGCTGGAGGGTGTTAATGGGGGGAAATAGGGAGCATATGTAATACTTTCAACAATAAAGAATTATTAAAAAAGAAGTACATGATTATGTACTCAATATTTGAAATTATTAAAGGTTGGAATTTAAAAATGCCTTAAAGGTCTAGTTCATCCCTGTCATTTTATAGATGGAAAAACTGATGCCTAGCAAGCCTAAGGAACTTATCTAACTATTAAAGGACAAGAACCTAGGACTTGATGAAATGAATAAAAACAAACTCAGAGCCCTGACCAGTGGCTCAGTGGTTGGAGTGTCATCCCACACACCAAAAAGTTGCAGGCCCCTAGTCAGGGCTCATATAGGAGGCAATCAATCAATCAATGTTTCTTTCTCACATCAATGTTTCTCTTTCTTTCTTTCTCTTTCTCCAAGGTGAGGATTTTAAAAAAATCACAGGCACACATTCTGAGCATTACTATTAAAACAAAGGATGTCCACTAGAGGGAGCCAATAGTGCATAACTTGAAGGTAAAGTTCCTAAAACCCTTCCCTTCAAAAGATCTAGAGCAACGGTTCTCAATCTGTGGGTCGTGACCCCTTTGGGGGCCGAATGACCCTTTCACAGGTGTCGCCTAAGACCATCAGAAAACACATATATAATTACATATTGTTTTTATGATTAATCACTATGCTTTAATTATGTTCAATTTGTAATAATGAAAATACATCCTGCATATCAGATATTTACATTATGATTCACAACAGTAGCAAAATTACAGTTATGAAGTAGCAACGAAGATAATTTTATGGTTGGGGGTCACCACAACATGAGGAACTGTATTAAAGGGTCACGGCATTAGGAAGGTTGAGAACCACTGATCTATAGGATAGTTATAAAGAACTTTTCCCAGGCCACTAAAAATGACTAAAGGGCCAAATACCTAAAACAATGTAAATTCAGATTTCTTTTCACTAGAAGTGAAAATAGAGGCTTTTCAAATCTCCAGCATTAAAAATAAATGTTATTAGCATATAGTAAAACAGATTTTTATGTGTGTACATTTCTATCAATTTTAGAACATTTGTATAATTACCTCAATCAGGAAACAGAACAGTTCCATTATTCCCCCCCACCATCACAAAAAAACTCCCTCATGCTCTGACTTTATAGTGACAGCCTCCTGCTGAACACTCCCACTTCCGACCCCCAACAGACAACAACATTCCATTGTATAAATAGACAATGTTTAGCCATTCATCCACTGAAACACATATGGGTTGTTTTCAGCTAGTGGTGATTATTAATAGAGCTGCTATAAATATTAATGTTCAAGTTTTTGTGTGAACATGTTTTCCTTTTTCTAGAGTAAATGCCCAAGAGCAGGAATACTGAGTCATAGCGTAGCCCATTTAACTTTTTTAAAAAAACCTGCCAAACTGTTTTATAAAGTGACTACCAATGTAGGCTTCCACCAGCAATAAAGGAGATTTCCAACTACCTAGAATCCTCACTAGCTCTTGAGATTGTCAGTATTTTATTTTAGCAATTCTAACAGATATGTAGTGGTATCTTGTCATGGTTTTAATTTGCATTTCCCTAATACTAACTACGTTAAACATTTTCTCAAGTATTTACCTGCTATCTGGTGATCTTTGGTAAAGTATCTGATCAAGTAAAGTGTTTTGTTCATTTTTTAATTAGATTGTTTTCTTATTGTTGAGTTTTATATAAATTTGAGAAAGAGTGAGGAAGAGGGGGATAGAGAAACATCCCTGAAGGGAAACTATGGATTGGCTGCCTCCTGCATGCCCCCTATTGGGGATCAATCTGCAACCTGGGCATGTGCCCTGACCTAGAATCAAACCAGTGACCTCTGGGTGCATGGGATGACACTCAACCAACTGAGCCATAACAGCCAGGGCTAGTTCTTTATATTTTGACTAGAGGCCCGGTGCACAAAAATTTGTGCACTCGGGGGGCCCCTCAGCCTGGCCTATGCCCTCTTGCAGTGTGGGACCCCTCAGAGGATGTCCACCCCAGTGGGGACCCTCACCCCATGGAGGTTTGGCCAGCCTGGGTGAGGGGCTGATGACTGTTTGCAGGCTGGCCACACCCCCTTTAGGGTGGGGGGTCCCCCCTGGGGTGTCTGGCCAGTCAGGGTGAGGGGCTGAGGGCCGTTTTCAGGCTGGCCAAGCACCCTGGCGACATAAGCTCCCAGCCTCTTCTTTTTTTCTTTTAATCTGGGATTTATTTACCTTCTGTAATTGAAACTTTGTTGCCTTTAGCGGAGGCCTGCGGAAAGATTGGCTTCCTCCATTGCCAGGGGCAACCCACTCCTGCTCGCTCCAGCTCCGTGGCCACAGCTGGCTGAAAGCAGGTATCTGGGATTTGTTTAGCTTTTATAATTGAAACTTTGTTGCTTTCAGTGGAGCTCAGAGCTGGCTCCTGCTCGCTCCAGCTCCGTGGCCACAGCTAGCTGAAAGCAGGTATCTGGGGTTTATTTACCTTCTATAATTAAAACTTTGTTGCTTTCAGTGAAGCTCAGAGCTGACCTTGGCAGGCAGGGAACCTTGGCTTCCTCCATCACTGGAGTAAGAAAGCCTCCTGCTCGCTCCAGCTCTGTGGCTGCCGGCCACCATCTTGGTTGGGTTAATTTGCATACAGTCGCTCTGATTAGCTGGTGGGCGTGGCTTAAGGCGTAGCAAAAGTACAGTCAATTTGCATGTTTGTCTTTTATTAGTATAGGATACCAGTCCATTGTTATTTATGTAGCTTGCAAATATTTTCTCCCCATCTGTAGCTTGTCTTCTGATCCTTATTGGTATCTTTCATAGAGCAAAAGATTTTAATTTTGATGAAGTCCAATTTATCATGTTTTCTTTTATGAATCACACTTTTGATATCATGTTCAAGAACATAAAGGGCATAAAGATCTCCTGTTTAATTAAAACTTTTGTAGTTTTACATTTAAATCTATGACTCATTTTGAATTTTTTGTGTAAAGTCTGAGATTTAGGTTGAGACTCATTTTCTTGCATATAGAGGCTAGATATCCAAGTGCTCCAACACCAGTTACTGAAAAGACTACTCTTTTTCATTCAAATTATTTTTATACCTTTATCAAAAATCACTTGGCCATATTTGTGTGTGTCTCTGGACTCTTCTGTTCCACTAACCTATATCTATCTCTTCACAACACCACAGTCCTCATTCTGTGGCTTTATGTACAGTAGGTCTTAAAACTGGGTAGCATGATTCCTTTGTTATTGCTTTTTAATTAAGAACTGTGAAAGTAACAGTATTCAACAAAGTTGACAGCATCTACATAAAAATTTTTAGTTTCAAATTAGAATCAGTATTTTGGAAATAGGCCAGAAAAAATGCAAATATGAGGGAAAGGAACAGAAAGGAGAAAAAATTAAGTAGGAGAAAACGAAAAGGAAAAAGAAAGGAGGATGAGAGTAACACATGAAGAGATGGGAAGAGAAAAAGAGGAACAGAGAGAGGTAGGAGAATAAAAAAAAATGGCTCCCTATGCATTAGCCTCAAACCACTACAGCTGAGCAAGTGAATGCCCTCTGTAAACCATGAACACCTTCTGGGTTCTCAGTACTCACGAAGCCAGCATTAGTAGTGAGAGCAGGTCAAAGGCCAGGTATAGGCTCCAGACCCCGTACCCCATCCTGCTAAAGATCTACACTAGGCCAAACACTTTCCTTATTAAATGGCCCAAAACAATCAACTATCATATTACATACTTGTATTTTTATATAACCCATTATATTAAGTTTAAATAATCCTATATAATAAAAGCCTAATGTGCAAATTGTTCCCTCAACCGGGAGTTCAACTGGGAGATCGACCACTCGCTGTGACGTGTGCTGACCACCAGGGGGGAGGAGCAGAACATAGTGGGCGTCAGCAATGGGACGCTGGCAGCGAGTGGCAGTGGAGGCACTGTTGGCCCCGATGGGCCCCAAGCCCCGGGCTGGGACGGGGAACTGGGGGTGGGTGGCGGCAACCAACCTCCTGCGGCACCCGGGCAGGGGGCCATGACCTCTCACCAGCTACCAGGAGGCAGGGATGACGGAGACGGAGACAGAGGTACAGTGAGACTCCACCGAGCTTGCTCTCACTCCCCCTGCCACCCTCTCCCGGACGCCAGGGCTCGTGCACCAGGGAAGCCCCCATGCTTCTGTGGGTTCGGGCAGGAGCTGATCTGCACAGCTGGCTGGGAGTGAGCGCGCTGCCCACCCAGCTTCTGTATGGCACCGCTGGGCAGCCAAGAGGCCCACTCTGTACCCCAGCCCACAGCATCCAGCTGTGCTCACCGCATCTCCACATGGAGACTCAGGCACCATGACTCAGGCAGAGGAGGGTGCGCGGGGGGCCGAGGGCCCATGTGCTGCCCAGGGCCCGGAGGTCAGCTGAGACCTGCCCTTCCACACCAGATGCTCACACTTCAATCGCCGGCCAGGCCTAGGGACTGTACCCATTCACGAATTTTGTGCACTGGGCATCTAGTCCAACATAATAGTCTGTTCACATACAAATAGGGGGAGATTCCATGATCAGTATGAAATTTCTTTAACTAGAACATTCCTAGTATTTTATTTAGATAATTCAAAGAGAAAAGTGTCTGGTTTTCTGAGGATGAAATACCCACCTTGTCCACCTTACAGGGATGTCATGAAGATCAAATGAGATCACGGAAGGGAAACTGCTTCAAAAGTTAAAATTTCTTATAAAAATTCAAGATAGTGTAACTGGCTCTCCTCAGCAGAAAACTAGGGCCATGAAGTTTTGTTAAGGCACCGATGACAGCATCTGACTCAACTCTGAGGACCCTTTGGTGAAATTTAAAATTATCCGCACTAGAAGCAAATCCAGAACCTTTCTAGTCACCAGTATTCGTAACAGGAAATAACTCTGGGCACTTCTCTGCAACATCTCTTCTGATTATTATAAACAATTATGCAACAAGTTTGACACATCATAGGTGCTCTATAATTTTCATTCCTTTTTACCCAGCAAGAACTCTCAGCTGCACATGCCAGCCTTTTCATACAACTTATAAAGGCTCCTCTTCTATAAAGCCTGATATTTAGAATCATGTTCTGGAATTTCTTCACCTTATTGACTCTCCATCTATTCTCAAATCTAATCTTCCTCTAGCTCCTAATCTCCCTTGTCTGCTTTCATTATAATTTGGCTGTAGTGCTATTCAACCACGAGCAGCATTGGAAATGGGGCAGGTAGGGCAGTCTGCCCTACTCTTCCCTGGAGCACTGGCATGTAATGGTGATGATCCTGAGCACTAGTCCCAGAAGCTGTATGCATGCAACAGCTGCCTCCACACTCATTAGCTTACTCTCCAGTCAAGGCATGTGCTCCTTAACAAGTGATTTACTAGTACATGTCTACACATATTTCATCCCAGATTAACCTGAGAACATCAAACATCAGGGCTTCACTTATAGAACTTCCACTCAGGAAAAGGGAAGATTGTGAGTATTCAAGTGGTAAATAAGGAAAGAAAATACTGCTCCCTTACGACTCAAATATTCTATAAGAAAAACTGGATCATTATTTCATGAACAAATTTAATCCATGCACACTGTTTTTTAAAGGGGAAACATGGGGAAGTCTTCATATTGAAGGAACATGCCCTCACAGTCAGTGCTGGGTGGCCAGCTCCTAGAGCACGATCCTATTTTACAGTTCTGATGACTCTCAGTGCCTCATGGAACTCAACGAGAGGTGCCCAATGTAGGGTGACAATAGAACAGATTGGGAGTTGCTCATCCAGAGAAGCTTGTAGCAGTGTGCTGGCTAAACATCGATGGGGTACAAGCAAT
Source organism: Myotis myotis (assembly GCF_014108235.1). Classification (NCBI taxonomy): domain Eukaryota; kingdom Metazoa; phylum Chordata; class Mammalia; order Chiroptera; family Vespertilionidae; genus Myotis; species Myotis myotis. Next base: position 31,365,206 of record NW_023416357.1, read on the forward strand.
TAGAGTTTCCCAAGAAAAATGATCACTGAAGAATCCCCAATGAAGTGCAGCATGTGGAACCAGGACTAGAGTTGATGCTAATAAGCACTATGATCGCAGAACAGGCTAACATCACGCACAATCCTAATTAAAAGTTGGATCAGCAAGTCAGAAATAACTGCCAAATGGAGAAACAACTAATTGCCCAGATGACAACTTGATATCTAGAAGCTGAAGATTGCTGATGAAACTCTGTGAGGAAATTAGATTCTAAACAAATAGTAACGTCTGGTCTTGGCCTTGGCACCCTCTCCGTGCTCGTCAGCCTTTCTCAGTAGCTAGTCTTGAAGAAGCCAAAGAAATTATTGAGGTTTGAAAAAATCAGGTTTTCTCTACTCAAACCAGGTGTCCCAGTGGCCTCCAAGTGTCCTCAATAAATGTATTGTAAGAGGATTCCTTAGTTTTCTGGGGCAGGCTGCCCTACCTGCTCCATTTCCAGTGCTGCTTGCAGTTGAACAGCACTACAGCCAAATTATAATGAAAGCAGACAAGAGAGATTAGGAGCTAGAGGAAGATTAGATTTGCAAACAGATGGAGAATCAATTCCTTATTTTGATGTTGTAAAATAAAGCAATTAAGAATCCATATTCTCCATTTTTTTAAATCCCTCAGTTTCTTAGCACTTTGGTAAACCTCTCTGTAGATAACTCAACAATTCTTTTCTGAACTAGTGTGACTTCATTCCCTCTTCAGTCTTCTCCCTTTCCCTGCATCTTAGGTAGGGCCCTTCCACACCCAGCAATAACAGCCTAGTAAGTAGTGGGCATGGAAGGACAAGCAGAGAGATTATCTGGTAGTATGTCCAATCATAAGAAAGCACTGAAAGCCCTAGCCGTTTTGGCTCAGTGGATAGAGCGTTAGCCTGTGGACTGAAGGGTCCCAGGTTCGATTCCGGTCAAGGGCACATGCCCAGGTTGTGGGCTTGATCCTCAGTAGGGGGCATGCAGGAGGCAGGGTATCAATGATTCTCTCTCATCATTGATGTTTCTCTCCTTCTCTTTCTCTCTCTCTCTCTCTCTCTCTCTCTCTCTCTCTCTCTCCCCCTCTCCCTCCCCACCCCTTCCTCTCTGAAATCAATAAAAATATATTTTAAAAAAAAAGAAAGAAAGAAAGCACTGAAACAAGGAAAAATGTTTGAGGAAAAGCAGACATGCACTGCCAGGGTTAATCTGAGACATCAGGGAATTCTAGTATAATTCTTCACATGAGCCCTGAGTTCTGCTTAATGATCAGACCCACTCTGCCACTAGCTCCCTTGAATATGCACCTTCTCATTGTTCACAAAGGCTAACCCAGAGCTACTGTTTAACCTTTTCAGACCCCCTAGGACAAATACTAAGCTATGGTAGCCATCCTTGCAGGTGTGCAAAAGGCATGAAAAGATTCCTTACTCAAAAGTCACTGCAACAAAGGACTGCTATAGGGTGCTCTATGGAGTCGAGAAACATTGCAATCAGTTTTATTGTAACAACACATTGAGTTCTCCACTCAACAAACCACAGGAGAAACATCCTTCCAAGGGACAAAGTAAATTCTTTCACATAAAGAAGTTTCTGACTCGGACAGATCCATTCATCCTCCCCATGCTCCTCCCCTTCAGAGTTTACTGGTTGCTGTTACCTGTACAAGTGACCGTTGTCTTCAAAATCTTCCTGACCCCATTTGCCCTTGATATCTTCAATAACATGATTCTTCAGGAATTTTTTTAGCAGCTGCACCGTTTGTTTGCGGGTCACTTCAGGGCCAAAGTTCTGATTGTACCTCAGCAGGTCATGTAGCCAGTCCACAGCTTCAGCCGCTGTGAAGCAATGTTCGTAACTTTTGAAACGACAACGATGTTTCCGTAATGGCATCCTAGAGCGAAAAAGCTCAACAGTTTCGTTCCACTAGGAGAAAAAGGAAAGGCATTTAGTAATCAACTGATTTTTTTAAAAATATATATTTTATTGATTTTTTTACAGAGAAGAAGGGAGAGGGATAGAGAGTTAGAAACATCAATGAGAGAGAAACATCGATCAGCTGCCTCCTGCACACTCCCCACTAGGGACGTGCCCGCAACCAAGGTACATGCCCTTGACCGGAATCGAACCCGGGACCCTTGAGTCTGCAGGCCGACGCTCTATCCACTGAGCCAAACCGGCTAGGGCTGATTTTTTTTTTTTTTCAGTTTATTGCATCCAAAATATTTCAGACAACAAATGCAATTTTTCCATTTAAAAGGCTGTCTAAATAACAGACGGAGCCTTGAAATTTATGTATTTACAAGCTTCACACTCTTAAGAAGAAGTAAATTTTTAAAATGAATTTATTCAATAAATATTTACTGGAGATATTGCCATCAAGTTGTCCTATAATGTGAATTTAATAAATTTTTACATTAATAAGAAACATACGATTGAAAATAATAGTAAACTGAGATCAATATGCTTAATTCACTTCTTGGAATCCTATGTTTAATATGGCTTTACATCACTCAGCAATTATTTACTGTTTATTCCATAAAAGGCATTATATGGAGAGAGGATAAGAGGTATAGCTCCTGATGTCAAAATATGTTTTAAAATTCTGCAGAATACTTTCCTATTTAAAAACAAATCTAGGGAGTAGTAAAGAGTAAAGGTGCCCAAAGACATAGTGACAGAATATGATTTGACTTTGGGTGATGGGCACACAATGCAAAATACAGATCATGTATCATAGAAATGTACACTTGAAACCTACATAATCTTACTAACGAATGTCACCCCAATAAATTTAATTTAAAAAAGGATAATGTCTGATAGCTAGTACGTGTGTTCAATAAATAGAAAATAGAATGAAGAAATGTGCTTTTAATCTTTCTTTAAATATTTTAATTTTTACATTTATTTATCTTTATTCTTGAGGGTATTACAGATGTCCATCATTTCCTTCCCATTCCCTTCCTCCACCAGGTTCCCACCCCACCACAGGCCTTCACCACACTGTGTCCATGCACTATGCATATATGCATATAAATTCTTTGTTTAATCTCTTCTCACCACCACACTCCCCTTCCCTCTGAGAGCCATCAGTCTGTTCCATGTTTCCATGCCTCTGGGCCTATTTTGCTCGTCAGTTTATTTTGTTCATTAAATTCCACATATAAGTGAGATCATGTGATACTTGTCTTTCTCTGACTGGCTTATTTTGCTTAGCATAATACTTACTCTCCAGGTCCACAAGGCTGGTACAATATTCTCAAATCAATAAATGTGATATATTACATTAACTAAATGAAGGATAAAAATCACATGATAATATCAATAAATACAGAAAAGGCATTTAACAAAATCCAGCACCTTTTTTTTGTGTGCCAGCACCATACTATATAATAAAAGACTAATATGCAAATCGACCAAAAGGCCAAATGGCTGGTCGCTATGATGTGCACTGACCACCAGGGGGCAGATGCTCAACACAGGTGCTGCCCCTGGTGGTCAGTGCACTCCCACAGGGGGCGCACCGCTCAACCAGAAGCCAGGCTCATGGCTGGCAAGTGCTCCTGCCTCCGCAGCATCACTAAGGATGTCTGACTGCCAGCTTAGGCGGGGAGTGAGCCTAAGCCAGCAGTCAGACATCCCCCAAAGGCTCCCAGACTGCGAGAGGGCGCAGGCCGGGCTGAGGGACCCCTTCCCGAGTGCACTATTTTCATGCACCGGGCCTCTAGTTTTTTATAAAAACTCTCAGCAAAGTGGGAATAGAGGATCATATCTCAAAATAATAAAGGCCATATATGACAAACCTTCTTTAACCCCTACAGTGCCAGGGAGCACGATCGTGCTCCTCCTGTCTTTCACCAAAAGTGCCGGGAGCACTATCAAAGCTTTGAAATGGCGTCCAGTTCTAAATCTGCTTTTATTAGTGATGATGATATTGCTAAATATGTCAATGTAGTAAAGGTTTCCTTAAGTTTTTGAATATGTAACTTCATTTACTTGCGATTCATAATTTTTTTCCTAAACTGCTGTAAAATCAGCAAAAATGCCTTGGCAATTTTAGCACAGTTCCTAGGATATTGGTTGGCACTCAAAGGGTTAAATATTTTAAAAGTGTTTTCTTCTGGCTTTTCAATTTGCTTATGTGGTCTCCAGCTTTGGGAAGGTTTTGTTGTTAATGATGTTGTTCTTTAAGGAAACAAATATAATTTTTTTTTCTTTATGGTTACAGGGTTTACTCAGAAAGCTTCCCCAGCCTGAGGTATTAAAAATATTTATTAAATTTTTCTTTTAATATCATAGAGAGGGATTTTATTTTAATATTTGAAACTTCAACTGAAATTTTTTATGGTGGGAGGTAGGAGAGCTCTAACTTTATTCTCTTCCAAATGGAGAGCCAATCATGCCATCATTTTCTCACTGAATTGAAACGTTACCTTACATGTTACCTGTCTTGATTCTAAACTCTCTTTTCTGTCTCACTGATATATGTCATTCCTCTGCAATACTGTAACCTTGTAATTACAGTTAATTAATATTAAGTTTAAATCTCTGATAGGTCAAGGTGCTTATAGTCTTAAAAATTGTTTTGAATGCTCCCACTTTTACTCTTGTGTATGAGCTTTCAACTCAATGCAGTCCCGCTCAGAAAAAAAAATCTGTTGGACTTCTGATTGGATTTTATGTGTTCTCTGATAGCTGCTTTTCATTTCACACTACAAATTTTATAAGATAGCCTTATCAAAGGTTCGTTTCTTTTTTAAAAAAGAATTTAGAATTTATTTATTTTGATTTTGAATGGCACTTATCATTATGGTTTATATTTACTCAACCCAGTGTTTCACCTAGAATTTTCAAAACCTAGTGAGGACCATGGTTTCTGTATCCACTTATTTCCAAATATAATTAAACTAGAGGCCCAATGCACGAAATTCGTGAAGGGGCTCGGCCCTCGCAGCCCTAGCTGCCTCCTGGTCCCGCAGTCCCGCCCACTGGTCATTCCAGATGGTTGTTCTGGAAGGTTGTTCCGCCTTCCAGTCTAATTAGAATATTAGCTCTTTATTATATAGGATGGTTATTTGGCTACTCTGTCAACAGAGAAAAATAATTATCTTTAAATCACCATTCACACATTTTTTTTAATCCTCACCCAAGGATATTTTTCCATTGATTTTTAGAAAGAGTAGAAGAGAAAAGGAAAGACAGAGCATTGATGTGAGAGAAACACATCGACTGGGGGCCTGGGAGGAGATAGGAACCGAGGTACATGCCCTTGACTGGAATTGAACCCGGGGCCCTTCAGTCCGCATGTCAATGCTCTATCCACTGAGCCAACTGGCTAGGACCTCACTTACATTTAGGAAGAAAATGTCCTATGTCAACAAAGAACAAGATAGAGCTTAAGAATATGATCTTCTTCCATAACATATTACTAGTATATTTGAAGAGATAATCTTTATAGAAAGAGGACAGATTTGTTTTATGATTAAAAAACTATTTGTTTTATTTATTTCAGTTCCCTAATTTAAGAAATAGGGAGAACCAAGATGGCGGCATAGGTTAACGCCGGAGTTTGCTGCTTTGAACAACTACTTCAAAAGTGAAACCAAAAAACGGAAGGGACATCACCCAGAACCACAGGAACGCTGGCTGAGTGGAAGTCCTACAACTAGGAGGAAGGAGAAACGCATACGGACACTCAGAGGAGGCGCAGTGCTGAAGTCAAATTCTGAGGTGTGGAGTGCGCGGAGCGGGCTGGCGGCGGAGGGCGCGGTTGGCGTTTTCAATCAGGAGGGAGTCGCAGACTCTGAGCTCCAGATCCGGGCGAGTCTTTAGGGACCCAGACTCAAACGGGAGAAGCGGGACTGTCTGGCTTCGATCAGAGCGAGTGCAGCTTTCTCTCTGAGCTTTGCAGCGGGTGCTGGGACTCAGAGAGGCAGAGCCCCTGGGGACAGGACTGAGAGCCCCCATAACTGCTCTCTCTGGCCCACCCTGTTGATCCTGTGCGACCCGCCCCGCCCAAGCCCTGCACTGAGGCATTTGCCGGATAGCCTCAGGCAAAGGCTAGATTAGAACCTCCCTAGAGGACAGAAGTTCTCTCACTGCTGACACAGCTGATTCTCATAGCCACTTGGCCTGGAGGTCAAACCCTCCCTGGAATTAGCTACAACAATCAAGATTTAACTATAAGACTGCGAACAAAGACCACTAGGGGGTGCACCAAGGAAGCATAACAAAATGCGGAGACAAAGAAACAGGACAAAATTGTCAATGGAAGATATAGAGTTCAGAACCACACTTTTAAGGTCTCTCAAGAACTGTTTAGAAGCCGCCGATAAACTTAATGAGATCTACAAGAAAACTAATGAGACCCTCGATCTTATATTGGGGAACCAACTAGAAATTAAGCATACACGGACTGAAATAACGAATATTATACAGACTCCCGACAGCAGACGAGAGGAGCGCAAGAATCAAGTCAATGATTTGAAATGCGAGGAAGCAAAAAACACCCAACCGGAAAAGCAAAATGAAAAAAGAATCAAAAAATGCGAGGATAGTGTAAGGAGCCTCTGGGACAGCTTCAAGCATACCAACATCAGAATTATAGGGGTGCCAGAAGATGAGAGAGAGCAAGATATTGAAAACCTATTTGAAGAAATAATGACAGAAAACTTCCCCCACCTGGTGAAAGAAATGGACTTACAGGTCCAAGAAGCGCAGAGAACCCCAAACAAAAGGAATCCAAAGAGGACCACACCAAGACACATCATAATTAAAATGCCAAGAGCAAAAGATAAAGAGAGAATCTTAAAAACAGCAAGAGAAAGAAACTCAGTTACCTACAAGGGAATACCCATACGACTGTCAGCTGATTTCTCAACAGAAACTTTGCACGCCAGAAGGGAGTGGCAAGAAATATTCAAAGTGATGAATACCAAGAACCTACAACCAAGATTACTTTATCCAGCAAAGCTATCATTCAGAATTGAAGGTCAGAGAAAGAGCTTCACAGATAAGGAAAAGCTAAAGGAGTTCATCACCACCAAACCAGGATTATATGAAATGCTGAAAGGTATCCTTTAAGAAGAGGAAGAGGAAGAAAAAGGTAAAGATATAAATTATGAACAACAAATATGCATCTATCAACAAGTGAATCTAAGAATCAAGTGAATAAATAATCTGATGAACAGAATGAACTGTTGACTATAATAGAATCAGGGACATAGAAAGGGAATGGACTGACTATTCCTGGGGGGGAAAGGGGTGTGGGAGATGCGGGAAGAGACTGGACAAAAATCGTGCACCTATGGATGAGGACAGTGGGTGGGGAGTGAGGGCGGAGGGTGGGGCGAGAACTGGGAGGAGGGGAGTTATGGGGGGAAAAAAAAGAGGAACAAATGTAATAATCTGAACAATAAAGATTTAATTAAAAAAAAAGAAAAAAGAAATAAAGAGTCATACAGCACAACTGTTTTTTTTGTTTTGTTTTGTTTTTTTATTATTAGTTAAGGTATTACAAATGTGTCCTCATCCCCCCCCATTAACCCCCAACCTCCCCCCCACACACAAACTCATGCTCCCATCCCCCCGTTGTCCATGTCCATTGGTTTGGCTTATATACATGTATACAAGTCCTTCGGTTGATCTCTTCCCCTTACCCCCGCCCTCCCCTACTTTCCTTCTGGGGATTGATAGCCTGATTGCTGTTTCTCAGTCTTTGGGTCTGTCCCTTTTCATCAGTCTATGTTGTTCTCTATAATCCACAAATGAGTGAGATCATGTGGTATTTATCTTTCTCTGACTGGCTTATTTCACTTAGCATAATGCTCTCCAGTTCCATCCATGCTGTTGCAAAAGGCAAGAGTTCCTTTTTTTTACCGCAGCATAGTATTCCATTGTGTATATGTACCACAGTTTTCTAATCCACTCATCTGCTGATGGGCACTTAGGCTGTTTCCAAATCTTAGCTATGGTGAATTGCAGCACAACTGTTTTTGCTTAACATCATGAGCTAAACTACAAAATACAACACCGAGGGTTGAAATGTGCTTCCTGTTCTTTCTTCCAGAATATTTATCCCATTTCCTTCCTTCTTAGTACCAAAAATTTTATTATAGTACTACTATAATCGTATGGCACCTGGGCAGGAACTCGGAGAGAACAAAATTCTAGATCTAGTTATACTTGCCATTACTAGTAGTATGAACTTGATCAAGTCCTTTCACCCCTTTAGGTCTCAGTCAAATAAGGGAATTGAACCAGGCAATCTTTGGAGTGCATTCTAGTGCTCAGATTCAATGACAGCTTCAAGTCTTTTCAAGTTCACCAGTTGCATCAGATGATACAAATAACTCAGAATTAAGTTCAAAGAAAGGATCAATAAAAGCAATTTTCAGTAAAAGCAATCTTCTTTCTCCTCATTATTTCTCTTAAAATAATTAACTATTTATATATGAGTTACAAAAATGAAAGCTATTTTAGTAGTGATGAATAAGTTGCTAATTAACTCCCATATTCATCATGAATTGGCTTATAAATCTGTCATTTTATATTTGGCAAAAAAATTTACCTAGTCTATAAAATGATATTTTCAGATAAGACTTGTTGGTGCTTTAGAAAATGGAGCTGTATGTGGTTTGAGAAAGTATAATGTGCCATAAAAGGATCAAGTAAAGGCCTGCTCTTTGTATGCTAATGGATTTTCCAAAGCTTTTCCTGAAGATTAGGTTGAGGAGAAGGGGGAAATGGTAAACTGGGAGTGGGAGAAGGAAAGCAAAGAGAGAACTACCACAAGCTTTATGATTTACTGGGTAAAAGCTTTAAGGCACAATTGAATTTTGCTCAGGGAAACGCACCTGTAATGAAAGTGATATCACTGACAAATCAGGAATTCTCACTTAAAAAGAAATTGGGATTTTTCACATAAATGCAGTCATAATATCTGGTCTTTTGTGACTGGCTTCTTTCACTTAACATAACATTTTAAAGTTTTATGTATGTTATATCATGTCCTGGTATTTTGTTTCTTTATATTGGTGAATTATAGTCTAGTGTATGGGTATACTACATTTTGTTTACCCATCCATCAGCTGATAAATATTTGGGTTGTTTCCAGTTTGGGGCACTTATGAATATTATGTACAACATTTGGTGTGAACATGTTTCCATTTCTCTTGGGTATGTACCTACAAGTGGAACTTTTGGGTCATATGGTAACTCTATGATTTAACATGTTGAGGAACTGCCAAAACATTTTCCAGCCCTCCCTGGTTTGGCTCAGTGGATAGAGCATTGGCCTGAGTACTGAAGGGTCCCAGGTTTGATTCCGGTCAAGGACATGTACCTTGGTTGCAGGCACATCCCCAGTAGGAGGTGTTCAGGAGGCAGCTGATCAATGTTTCTCTCTCATTGATATTTCTAACTCTCTAGCCCTCCCCCTTCCTGTCTGTAAAACATCAATAAAAATATATTTTTTAAAAAAAAAAGAAAGAAATTGGCTACTGTTCCTGTGTTTTCAAAATCTTAGTTTAAGATTAAGTTTCTCAAATAGAATAAAGTTTGAACTGAACTATCTGGAAATTCTGGTGAAACTGAGGTGTTTTCATTAATTATTCATATAATTTAATTTTCTGCTTAACTTTATTCATTTTGGCTAACCTAGGCTTGAATATCACTTCTTGGGGACTGAAGACTTCTGGAAAGTAGAAAACACTTTTCTTTATAAACTCTTTTGATAATATACATTTTTTATAAGGGAAAGTTTATTTAGAAAGTTACAGAGGTAGTAGAAGGGCCCTTGAAGCTTAGGAGAAAGGGAAAGAGATACACATCTTGAGGGACGAAAGAGGGAGGAGAGGCACAAGCAATGTCTGGGAAGAAAGAGAGCAGAATCAAGTACTAATACATAGGCACTCTGCATCTATGAAAAGTGGCACTGCATACCTTTCTGTGAATATGAGATTTAAAAAACAGTTCCAATTATGATGTAATTTATTTCAGTCTAAAGCACAAAGGAGAAGTGCCAATATCCAGAGCTTCTCTCTGTTTTCCTTGCATAAATGATGTGAATATATTGGGGGAGACGGGAGGGAGGATGTGTTATTTTCCTTCCACAAAAGAGAGTAAAGTTTTTGAAAGACCCTGATAAAGCACAATCTGTAATTCATCCCTGACATGGGACCTACCAGCTGGTTTCAAATGGTAGAAACAACTGTGAAGTGGAAGCAGATATGAAAACATTATTTTTAAAACACCCTATTTGTTCCCTACCACCACCATCCATATCTCTCAGAAGCTAGCAGAAAGAAAAACTTAAATTTGTATTTGTTGGTTGCCTTTTTTAATGAATCATTCTGTATGTCTGTAGTAGACTGTTTGTAAAGATGAATGCAAATATTCCTCCCATCCTGTTCACAGGTACCTCTGTAATGTAACTGCAAATCTGTCCATAAAAAAGTAGAACTACCCTGGCCAGTGTGCTCAGTGGTTAGGGCATCGTTCCTCAAACCAAGGGGTCTCGGGTTCAATTCCAGGTCAAGGGTATGTACTGGCTCTTCGATCACTCCCCACCCCCCCAGTAAGGGCATGTACAGGAGGCAACTAGTTGATGTGTCTCTCTCACATTGATGTTTCTCTCTCTCCCTCTCTCCTTCCTCCTCCTCCCTCCCTTCCAATCTCTCTGAAAAGCAATGGCCAAAATATCCTCAGGTAAAAATTAAAAAAAAGAAGAAGTGGAACTGAATAGGGACTATAGTCAATAATAATGTAATAACTATGTATGGTGTCAGATGGGTACTAGACTTCCAGGAAGGGGATCACCTCATAAGTTATATAAATGTCTACCCACTATGTTGTATACCTGAAATATTAAATGTCAACTGTAATTGAAAAAAAAATTGAATTTAACAAAAAAGAAAAGTGGAGCTGAATTTCTACAATCTGGAATTAGCTGACTTGCTCTGACCAATGAGGTCTAAACAAAAAGTTACAGGCAGAAACCTTCTTTTGGTTATGTTGAACCACTATGTGAAGATACTTGGCCCAGCCAACAGCCAGAACCAAGTCAAGGGATCTTCCTGTCTAGTCAAGTCACCAGATGATCGTGGCACATGAGTGGCCCCAACAATAAAGCCACTGCCATAAGCCCAGGCCAGATTGCTGACTCACAAAATTGTGGGCAAGTAAATGGTTAAGCCAAATGAAACAATGCCACAGACTCCCCAAGTCTTCTGAAATCATATGTATAATTTTATGAGTATGTGGCATGAGCACTATTCTATAAAAAGGAGATTCTCAAAGTGGTCTATGAGCCAAATAAAAAATTAAACAACTGAAGTATGGTAGCTACCATCTATAGTTTAACTTAAACCCTACTGTTTGGCTTATGTACCTATTTGCTTTGTTTAACAATGGACAGTTATTTTGATTTTCTGAATTATATAAATCATCCCATTCAATTAAATGCCCTATTGATGGTAATGTGAATATCCCATGGATTGGGTCATACTGATCTTAGAGAGCACATTCTTCTGTACCTGGAAACAGGACAGCACAATTACCCTAAATTGTTTTAGTGGCCACAGGTGGCGCGTTCCAGCTGACTCAGTGGTCGGGAGACCCGAGGGCTCTAGATAATGTGTTTCTATCAACTCAGTGATCCGGAGACCCAAAACTGTAATTGAGATAACATGCCTAAGTTTAATCCAGGTTACCCAAGGGCTCTAGATAATGTATTTCTGTCAATTCAGTGACCCTGAGACCCAAAACTGTGATTAACATGCTTAATTCTGCTTCTGTAATCTGCTTTTTTGCGAGCCAGGTGCCTCATTCCAAACCCTGGGATGTAATCAATACCTTTGTAATTTTTGCCTATATAAGTCTGGTTTTGCCACCATCTTATGGCTATGAGATTTGGGAATGGGCCCTCATAGTCCCGGATGCAATAAATGTGCCTCTTTAATTCGACTTCTTGAGGCGTCCTTCTGTGACTCGCGGGGTACGTTACAACACAACCATCTGCCCCAACCACGATTTCTCTTAGAAGCTGGCTTTCTTAGCTCTGGCTTGACCCCACCGGCCATTGTGACACTGGTTCCCGAAAGAAAAGGAAACCCTAATTATACCTCCCCCTGTCCCACTGTCCTCATCTCTTCCACATATACAAGCCTAGTAACTAGTTGAATTAGAGGTTGAACTTAATTCCCATCTTTTCCTGGATATCCATTAGGGTGCACAGAACAAGGAGACTAATTCCCCAGAAGTGACCAGAAGTGGTGCCAGACCCAAGAGGAAGGTCCCTTCCTCCCAAATTACCAGTACGCTTTCATAGAAAGCTGCCTAAAACCCTGCCATGAACATACCAAACTGTCATCACTCCTTCCTTTATGGTAATCCTCTGAAACACAAATCACTATAATCACCTGCTCCAGGTCATAAAAGAAATCAAAGTAAGAACCCCTGAGAACTCCCAATACCGAAGCTCTTCTCCCAGGAGAAAAGGCTCTTTCAGACCAACCAGCCCAGCCCCCTCATTTATGTCAATGATGGGAAAAACAAACAAACAAAAACAGAAACGCCAGGGACCGGAAATGTGGTCAGGGCGATCCACCTCTGCTCTGGGCACCGTTAGAAAGAACCTCAAGTTGTCACCACCAGTGACTCTCAGGACGGAGACACGCCCTGCAGGAGGGTCCCTACGGTTAGAAATGGGTTTCCCCGCTCCCGGCAGCAGGCGAAGGATTACTCGGGACAAACAGGCTGGGAGAGGGGGTCACCTGGTCCTCCCGGCTCTTCAAAGTGGGAAGTGCCATTGATGGCCCAGAACACCTCCAAGATCTCGGGAACGAAGCTGCGCCCCCGACGGCCTGGGCTCCGGGACCCGTTCTCCGTTCTTTGAGCAACATCCAGAAAACGGCCACCCCAAACCCCGGCCCGGCCCCCAAACCCCGGCCCGGCCTGCGCTCCAGAAGCGAAGACTGACCCGTCAGCGGGAAGGCCGGGGGGTCGGGGACCGGAGGCCCCCTCATGCTCACTCACCAGCCTGGTGGCCCGGTACGGCCCGGGCCCCACAATGCGGTGCTCCATGCCCCGCACACGGCGGCGGCGGCGGCGACGCTGCGGGACGGCGAGAACCGTCCTAGCCGCTGTTTGAATCGCGAGCCTGCGCGCAGCGGGCGCTGATTGGGCGGCGCTGCAGCACGTGACAGGAACTGCTGGGCGGGGCCGCCCGGGACCCACGCGGAAGGGGGCGGGGCCACTGTTTCCTTGGAGTCCTTCTGCGGAGGGAGCTGTGGACGCACTCCCAGCCCGGGCTAAGTGGTACCGGCCCTCGCCCACCTGCGCACGTTCTGCGGGCGCCTGTCGACTGGCCGTGCAGGGTGTCTCCGCCACGCTCTGAGGCGAAGGTGGCTGGAGCCACCGCACACACCCCACCGCCCGTCCACCCTGCGTACACAGCTTTTTCTGCAAACACGTCCATGAAAGTAACACTCAGTGACCGAAACCCAGCGGGGCTGGATAGAAAAACCCCCGTCTGCCCTTCCAAATGCACCGTGAACCGGGAGGTGCTGCCAAGATTGGGGAAAGTCGATAGTGAAAGGAAGCGAGCGGGCAGCGTGTAGTCTACAAGTGGAGGGACATTTAAAAACTGGGTATGAGCCCGTAGCCACGAGGAGTGTCTATAGCGTGTAGGAGCAGCAAAGGTGGGAAAGAGTCCCGATTTAGCTTCCTATTTGTTCTTTTGATAGGTTTTCCCTTGAATTTGAGTTCTATATTTTGTATCAGACTGAATTTTTCAGTCCCTTGCCACAGGGCTGTGAGTTCTTTTTTTACTGCTCAGGATTTTCCCCACCAGGGAATTAAATTGGTGGACTGATGTTCAATTTTTCAAAAGGACAAATGAGGTCCCAACTCTTTGCCTATGACTAAAATTCGAAGTTCAAGTCTGATCACCTCAGAGAGTGCTGGCGAGGATGTGGAGAAAAGGGAACCCTCATGCACTGCTGGTGGGAATGCAAACTGGTGCAGCCTCTGGAAACAGTATGGAGTTTCCTCAAAAAATTAAAAATCGAACTCCCATTTGACCCAGTAATCCCACTTCTACGAATATATCCTAAGAAAGCAGAAACACCAATCAGAAAGAATATATGCACCCCTATGTTTATAGCAGCACAATTTACAATAGCTAAGATTTGGAAACAGCCTAAGTGCCCATCAGCAGATGAGTGGATTAAAAACCTGTGCTACATCTACACAATGGAATACTATGCTGCTGTAAAAAAAAAAAAAAAAAAGAAGGAATGCTTACCATTTGCAACAGCATGAATGGACCTGGAGAGCATTATGCTAAGCAAAATAAGCCAAAGATAAAGATCACATAATCTCACTCATTTGTGGAATATAATGAACATCATAAACTGATGAACAAAAATAGATACAGAGCCATAGAAGCATTAAACAGACCATCAAACCTCAGAGGGAAGGAAGGGGAGGGTAGGCGGGGACAGAGGGAAGTGGGGGAAGAGAGAAGATAGAGACCAACCAAAGAACTTGTATGCATATAAGCATAACCAATGGACACATACAGGCAATAGGGGGGTGAAGGCCTAGTCTAGGGGGTGGGGGTGGCCTGGGAGAGGTCAATGCGGGGGGGAAAGGGGGCATATATAATACTTGCAACAATAAAGATTTTTTAAAAAGAAATAAATTACATCCTTACTTTTGTAAAGCAGCTTTCAAAGCTTTTTCACATTATCTTATTTGATTCTCAGAACCATTTGGAGATGTAAATCATGAATAACCCATTATTATTCAGGAAGCTAAGCTTCAGGGAGGATAAGTGACTTACCCAGAGACATTAAGTGTCCCATTAACAAAACTTGCATTTGAACCTAGACCAGTGGTTCTCAAGCTTGGCTGCACATTAGAATCTTTTTAAAATCTGGGAATCTTTTTAAAATCCTGATTTCTGGGCCTCATCCTCCGGAAATTCTGTTTCTTTGTTATGGGGTGAGGCCACAACATTAGTAACAAAGAAACAGAATTTCCGGAGGATGAGGCCCAGAAATCAGGATTTAAAAAAGATTCCCAGGTGATTCTAATGTGCAGCCAAGGTTGAGAACCACTGACCTAGACCTTCTTCAGCGAAAACCTGGGTAGTTTGGTTTGGCTTGGTTGTTTGATTGGTTTTTACTAATACCTTCAGAAATCAAAAAGGATAATTTTCAAATATAAAGTCAAATTTTGCATTTATATTTATGCACACACACATTCAAGGAGAAGGGGGAAAAGAAACCTTTTATAAATCTATCCAAACGTTCCTTCCCAGGAGTGAGTCTCATAAACATCACACATTTGAATTCTTTTCAACTATGGTTTGGCTTGTTACTTTTGTATGAACTGGGATTGACTGCATATGAAGTATAAATTTAATCAGATGACTACACCCCCAACACAATTGAATTCTCAGTTATATTTCAAATTATTAAAATGTATTACCACATCCCAAGTGTAGCAATTATTAAACTTCATTTTCACACTCCGAGTGTAGCAATTTTAAAAAATTACTGTACATACTCTTATCTGGTATATTAGGAGTGAGACTATCAAGATCCTTAAAGCAGCTTTCATTCAGCCTCAGAACTTTTTTTTTTTTTAATATATTTTATTGATTTTTCACAGAGAGGAAGGGAGAGAGATAGAGAGCCAGAAACATCGATGGGAGAGAAACATCGATCAGCTGCCTCCTGCACACTCCCCACTGGGGATGTGCCTGCAACCCAGGTACATGCCCTTGACCAGAATCGAACCTGGGACCCTTGAGTCCGACGATCTATCCACTGAGCCAAACCGGTTCCGGCCAGCCTCAGAACTTCTTTATAGAGTGAGTGTTAGTACACTGAGAACTGGCAGTTGACTTATCACTAACTGACTTATCACCAGCCGACTTATCACTGACATCAGGAAATTTCAAGCTGTGGGGGGGAAAGCAACATAGACATCAAGTACAATGTGGGGTTGGAAGCTGTATTTCTCAATCACACTGAGTAGGGAGTGGCTGGAAGCCATGCCTCCACTCTCGGGAGGATTCCTGGCTGACGCACTCAATCCTGCTGCCTGAAAGCTCTCCCAGCCGGTTGGATGTGTCATTTTGAAAGGACTCTGCTGAAACCTGATTGTTCTGCAACCACATTCAGTTGTGTTTGTTGGCATTTAAGCCATCAAGACAGTCTATTTGCTGAGGTTCTTAAAAGTTGCAAATTCCATGACTTGATTTCCACAGCTATTGGTCTGTCCCAGCACCATTCTGTTGGAAAATGCTCTTCCCGCTGCCCCGCCTACCTCCCCCTCCCACCCCCGCCGCCCCTCGCCGCCACGCCCCGCCCCCCCCCCCCCGCGCGCGCGCGCGCGCGCGCGCACACACACACACACACACACACACACACACACACACACACACACCAGAACTTTTTGTGTATCAATACTATTCACTAATAGAGATCATGTTCTTTGGGATGTGGGTAAATAAGAAGGCATAAAAACATGTGGAAAATATAAAACCATACTATTTCATTGAAATGGTTTAATAATATTTTTATTTCAGTGTTAAAGAAAATAAATGCCACAAAGAAATAAGTGAATTTACATTCATTTCATTTATTCAATATGTATGAGTACCTCCTATGTGTCAGACACTGTTCCAGTCACTAGAATATAGTAGAGAAAATAAAAGCCCTTCTTTTCAGGAACTGACATCCCAGTAGGGAGGGGACAACAAGTCAACTATGATACTTTTTTTAAGCATATGCACCAGGTGGTAATTGAGTGCTGGAAAGAAAAATAGAAAAAGTAGAGAGGAGGGGCATGATATTTTTTCTCAGGTGGCAAAGGAGGGTCCCTTTGATCACATTTGAGTAAACAATCTGCATGAAATAAAGGAATAGCTTTCTGGGGGAAAACATTCTAAGTTGATGTGTGAATACCAGCCTATGTGAAAGCCGGAGGTGGACACATGCCCTCCATGTCCAGGGAATATGGGAAAAAGGACAGTGTTTGCTGAAGTGGAGTGAGTGAAGAGTGGAGAAGGGCTTATTAGGCTACATAGTGGGCCCTGGAATTTGTATTTTACTCTGAATTAGTTAAAAATGTATTCGAAAGTTTTAAGCAACAGAGTGTCCAGGCCTTAAATGGGATTTTTTAAGCATCACTTTGGCTGCTTTGTGGCTAATAGACTGGGATGAGCAGAGGAGTGCAAGGTGAGAGTGAGAGCAGGAAAACCATTGAGGAAGCTGTAGGAAAAAAATAGTTAATTTGGCTGGCACAGTGCTTGATACAAAGTGACAATCAATAAATATTTGCTGAACAAATTAATGAATAAGCAAGTGAAACCAAGTTTCTAAAGTTACTCATCTCTTAAAAATAAATGAGATTTATTCTGTGTTTAAGTATATTTCTTACATATATGTACTCTACAATACAATAAACTTCTTAGACTTTCAATTTAACCTATAAAATTTGCTTCTGAATCTAATGCTCTGTTATGTCTTATTGTTCAGTATTATTCATACTTGCTTCTTCCTTCTGATCTGGAAAGATACAATCCACACTCTATATCTTGTGTTATAATCACTCACACACACACCTCCCTCCTGCCGCCTTAACACTCACACCTTACAATTCTATGTTAGTATCATAAAATCTTTACCAAGGATACAGATGAATAGATTCTCATATTTGGCCATAAGTTCAGTTTCTGGTACATTATACTCATGTCTCTTTGTTGCTCTAGCAATGTATAATTCTCCATATCTAGGAGAGTGACCTGGTGGGGGAAAATGTTTTTAACTAACATTGGTCTGGCCAAGGGATATAGGATAAAATAGAGGAGGAAGATCTTGGAGGTAGGAAAGTCATTCCGAATGTAGTTAAATGAATACAGACAGGGAATTCCAAGAGCAATGGAGAGTTGTGAAAATAGTTGCTTACACTCTTCTCTTGTGTCTCAGTTTCCTAACCAATAAAATGGAAATAATAGTAGTATCTGCTTCATAGGGTCATTGAAAGACTTAAGTGAGAATATACATTCAAATTTCTTAGCATTCTGCTTCCCTTGTATGGTAGGCAGAATTCTAAGATGGTCTCCAAGATTCCTGATGCACACACACTCTTCCACATAGTCAATCAAATGCTAATCCAGCTACTGCTGTAAATGGCTTTTGCACGTGTAATTAAGGTCCCAACTCAGTTTACCTTACAATCAGGAGATTATCTACTAGTAAATGGGCCTGACTTAATCACATGAGCCCTTTAGGAGGAACGAGTTTTCTCTGGCTGCTTGCAAAAGTCAGAGACTTGAAGGGGAACTGAATTCTGCCACCCTGAATGAGTGTGGAAGCAGCTTTTCCCCCAGGACTTCCAGAGGGGAACTCAGTCTGGTTGATGTCTTGATTTCAGCCTTCTGATACCTGACATTCTGAGCAGTGACCACGTCACACCATATCAGACTTCTGACCCACTGAAGCGTGAACAAGTAAATGGGCATTGTTCTTAATCACTAAATTTATAGTAATTTCTTATGTAACAAAAGAAAACTGATAAAACTTGTATAAACAAACTCTCGATAAATGTTTGTTCTAGCTCCTACATGGCTATAGAAGGGATAGAAGAAATGTCAATATTTAGTGAATATTGGCTAACCAAAGAACTTACATGCATATATGCATAGCACATGGACACAGACAATAGTATGGGGAAGGCTTGGTGAGGGGGTGAGCTAGAAGGACTCAATGGCGGGGGGAGGGGGGAGGTACACCTGTATTACTTTCAACAATAGAGATAAATTTTTAAAAAAATGAGGAAGAAAAAGCCTTGGATGGCCCTAAATATCATCTGGGAGACTGGCAGAAAGACTGCACCACAATGAAGTCTAACTTGTCTGATAAACAAGAAGGGGCTCAGAGAAGGGACTTGACTATTCATAAAATTCAATTTATGTATTCTACCAACAGAGGTACCTAGAGATACTTAGATTCCATACGTGACTTATGGTTTGGCTCTTTACCAGGAACTGCAAATATCCATGACACATACAGTTTTCTAAATTTCATGAGGTGAAAGCTTGAAACTCCCACCTTGGAGGCTGGTATGCAAGAGAATGGCATCAGCTTGAAAGTGAGTCTAGCCATCCACCTAGGATCCCTGCTCCATGTGACTTTGATATGAACGCCTCTTCTTGCCCGTGCATGTTAGGGGAAAAGATATCATACTAGTATCTGAGAATTCACCCAAGTCATTAGCCCTGTTCCTCATAAATGCCAAAGGCCAAAGGAAGTTGAGATTTGGACATGCAGCATTCAATTAACAGTGAAACATCCAAATAAATTTGGAAAGTATTAGATCAAGAGGGCAGGATGGAATTTTGGAAGTTGACCCCTGACGATAAATAAGGACTTTGAGGAAGAAAGAATATAGAGAGAAGAACTGAGGACTTGCTCTCTGCTCCACAGCTGAGCCGAGGCTTCTCTGCCCACGCCTGGCAATTCGCCTGCTGCATTCCTCAGCCTGCCCCAGGCCAGTGACAGCTAGATTAGCAATTTGTCCCACTCTTGGTTCCCTTCTTAGAGGTTTAAACTCCAGCCATCAATCAAAGACCTTCTCTTCTATTTTACTCTCCGAGGCACAAGATTCAAGTTTTTGCCTTAGCTGCACATTACAAATCAGTACATGTTACTGAACTTTCAGGTAGCTGACAAATAGTCAAACTATACACTCCAGGATTAGAAGATCAGTTGTCTGGCCTATAGCACCTAAATTGAGTTTTAAGGAAAATCTGAAGAATAGGATAAAATTATCTGCACTTTTCAAACACTCATCACAAAAGGTTCCTAAAATAATAATGTATTTACTACAGCACCAAAGAATTCAATCTACTAAACAAACGTGAAGGAAGGGGAGAATGTGCAGAACTTCTGGAAAACGCTCTCTCACCACCAGGCACTTGTAAGTAGTAAGGTGCCCAGGGCAGGGGTCGCTTCCTGTTGGGGAAAGATATATCACAGGGAATGTTATTCTCTTGGAGGCAGCAGCAAAGAGTCCTGGCAGCTAAGGCCCATGGGCAACAAACAAATACAGGAGCCCAGAGGGCCCCAAGTGGGGCTAAGTCAGAGCAGGATGAAAATGCGATTGTGAGGCAAAAGCAGCTGGGGAACAAGGCGGACCTGTGAGCCAGGCTTGGGCAGGGTGCCTGTCCGTGTTGGGCTGTCTTACAGGACTAACAGAGGCAACAATGGTTATTGTGTTCGCCTACAACACTGCCACTCTTATTTTCTTTCAGAGCGGTAACTGAAACTGGCTTGGCTATGAAAAACAAAAATCATTTTAAGCATTTGTCCTTATGGATGATGATTACGTTATATTTTATCATTTTCTTTTGTTTATCTCTGACACAGATCAGCTTTCTTTCAGCTTTTGATTGGATTATAACGTATACAGAGAAAAGCACATGGACTGTCAGTATAGGGCTTGGCAATTTTCACAAACTGAACACATCCTTGTAGCCAACATTCAGACCAAGAAACAGAACATGACCAGCACCTGAGCAGACTCCTCATGCCACCCTCAGTCTCCACCCCCCGCCCCCCCACCCCCAAAGTTAACTGAAGCAGATCCTTTACTTGTAAGGAAAAAAGAAACAAGAGTTTACCCCAGACCAAAGAGGGAACAGGAGCCAACTCACAAATTACCAGAAATTTAGTCCACCTACAGTGTAACCCAAAAACCAACTATGAAAAGTGAAGGGATGAAAGGATTTTCTTTAGAGGACCAAAAAACACAGCATTTGGTTTCAAGCTTGACTGGATATGTCATTTGTGGATTTTCCTTTCATTTCAGAGAGACTTTCTAGACATTTAAACCTGTTTGACTGCATTTTCTTAACTCGCTTTCTTGGTCGCTCCTGGAATTAACAATAGGGCAGCACTTTGATTCCAGCTCCAATAAAGGTTGAGGAGGGACAGTGGCTCTTCAGAGTGGTCCTCAGCCTGTCTACACACCAGAACCCTGGAGACTCTTAACCAAACATAGATGCAAGGCTGATTCCAGGTCTCCTGACAGTAGTCCCTTTGGGGAGAGGGGACATCAGAGGAGTGATCACAGAAATGCCATTATTACCAGATCCCCTCCCACAGCAAGCTGTGGGCTGAAGGCGGGGTTCTGTGGGCCCTGCCAGGAAGAGTCCTGAGGACCGAGGCAGCATCTTAGAAGAGAGTGCCTCTTGCCTGTTCTGTGCTTGCAGCTGAAGTTCTCAGAAGTAGCATATTAAATGAATGTTAGATAAAGGGCCATGAGGAGAGTCAAGTCAGATCTACAAATTTCGCCTGGTTAGTCCAGGAAAACATATAGAACCCAAGAAGATGGGAAAAAGAAGGTACGATGAGCTAAGAGGCTGAGGCAGAGCTTGAAGTAACCTCAGAGCTACAGCACAAATAGCTAGAACCAAGTTTTGGGCAGAAGTTTTCAAAGAGACAGGAACCACAACACCACCTATTAAGAATTCTTGCCCCCAAAATGCAGCCCAAACCTGACCTTGGTGTTGTTTTAACTACCAATTGATTAGAAATGAAGAGAATAGGAGAATATATGGGGTTTCAACCAGCAAAATCTGGGATGTGGGAGGTTCTGTGAATGACCAGGTGTGCGCAACTGCAAGGAAAGGGGAGGGTGGAGGATGGAGGGAGAACCAGTAAGAGATTTAAGAGACAAATCAACTAATCACAGTGTGTGGACATTATTTGGAACATAATTCAACCAACTATAAAAATAACAAAAACTAAAAGCAACTAGGCAATTGAAGTTACAATAAATACTAAATAGATGTTTAAAGGTAAACAGAAATTAGAATTTAAAATTTTAATTGTATTTTAGTTTTATTTTTAAAGACTCCTTAATGTTTTAGATCAGTGGTTTCAGAACTTCAGCATGCATCAAGGTCACCTGGAAGATTTCTTGAAACAGATTTCTGGGCTCCGCCCCCAGAGTTCCTAATTCTGCAGGATTTTATTGGGGACTGAGATTTCCCATTTCTAACAAGCTAGATGCTGGGTACATGAAGGGCCATATTGCTATTCTACTTTTGTTATGTTAGAAATTTCTATTTTAGAAATATTTTAGGATAAGGAAAAAGAAATACTAGAAAAATCATTTGACAATATCCAACATCCATTCCTGACTAAAAAAATAAAATAAGCCCTGGCCGGTTTGGTTTAGTGGATAGAGCATTGGCCAGCAGACTGAAGGGTCCTGGGTTTGATGCCGGTCAGGGTCACATGCCTGGGTTGCAGGCTTGATCCCCAGTGGGGGGCTTGCAGGAGGCAGCCGATCAATGATTCTCTCTCATCATTGATATTTCTCTCTCCCTCTCTCTTCTTATCTGAAATCAATAAAAATATTTTTTAAAATAAATAAATAAAACTCTCAACAAATGGGAATAGAACTTCTTCAACCTTATACTAATAAGAATCTATTAAAATCCTACAGCTAACATCAGATGTGATGGGAAAGATTGAAAACTTTCTTCCCAAGATCAGCAACAAGGCAAGGATGTCTGCTTTCACCATTTCTATTTAACATTGTACTGGAGGTTTTAGCTACTGCAATGAGGCAGGAAGAGGAAATAAAAAGCATCCAGATTGGAGAGAATATGTTAGACTACCTTTATTTGCAGACAACTGTCATCTATGTAGAAAATCTTATGAAGTCTACAAAATATCTACTAGAACTGATGTAAAATTTTACAATACTGCGGCCACCGAGAGGGACTGAGCAGGGTAGGGGCTGGATGGCTGTCGGGGCAAGAGTGCTCTTTCTCTTTATGCTCTACAGCCCTGAGGAGCTTTTCCCCTTCTGAGCCTGCATCCTATCAACCTGGAGGCCCCAGGTGGGTTGCTTTTCTTCCCTGACTGATGTTGGCACTGAATACTACTTATTCCTCGGTTAATCATATTTCCACATGGGAAGACTTACCTTAAGCAACTATTTTCAAACTTGACTGTCACTTGGGGAACTTGAAAAACTACTGATGCCTGGGTTCCACTTCCACAGATTGTGATGTAATTGTTCTGGGTTATGGCCTGGGCAGAGGATCCCAGTGATTCCAAAGAGGTTCTAGTTTGAGAACCACTACCTTAGAGTAATGTATCTTGCCTTGTAACTTCTCTGAACAGTGAGTTTCAGAAGTGAAACTGGGCTCAGGCCCTAAGGCTTTTTTTTTTTTTTTTTTTTTTTTTGTGGGATTTGACTGCCTACAAAGTTTACCAAGTTTGTTTTACTACTCTGAGCCATAAATTTTATAACAGGCCCTGTGGCAAGGGGCAGAGGGAACAGAAGGTGGGAGAAGCCTGTGGTTGTCCAGAAGTGACTTCAGCAAGTTAAATCTATTTAATTTAGGTATAAGGAAGTATCAGTGGCCCTGGCCAGATGGCTCAGTTGGTTAGAGCATTGTCCTCATAGGCCAGGGTTGCAGGTTTGATCCCCGGTCAGGGCACTTACAAGAATCAACAAGCCCACTTAGCCACTTATTCAACAGACCTCAAGCCATCTCCTAATTACTTATCACCTCAATTTGTATTTGGAAAAATTCTAACCTACAAAAAAGTTGAAATAGTCCAAATACACCTATATGCCCTCCAAATACATTCATCAGTGGTTTCCATTGTGCTCCATTGCCATCTCTCTGTCTTGCACTCTCTCTTTTGGGGGCTGAGCAGAGGCTGAACCTCTATAGTTCAATAAGCATCTCCCAAGAACAAGAGTAGTTTTCTACTTAACCATGATACCACTTTACTCCCAGGAAGTTTAACAAATCTACATTATTTAATATATGATCCATATTTATTTATTTTTTTAAGATATATTTTTATTGTTTTCAGAGGGGAAGGGAGAGGGAGAGAGAGATGGAAACATCAATGATGAGAATCATTGATCGGCTGCCTTCTGCATGCCCCCTACTGGGGATCAAGCCCACAACCCAGGTATGTGCCCTTGACCAGAATCAAACCTGGGACCCTTCAGTCCACAGGCTGACGCTCTATCCACTGAGCCAAACCAGCCAGGGCAATATATGATCCATATTTAAATTTCTCCAATTTACCACAAACTTCCTTTATACCTATTTTAATAACTGCACACTGCATAGTTGTCTTGTCTCTTTACTCTGCATAATCTAGAATAATCTCCCTCCTTTTTATGAGACACTGACAAATGTGAAAAGGCCAGACTGACTGTGTCATTGAATATGCTGTAATGATGCTTCTGGTTAGACTCATATTAAATACTAGAGGCCTGTTGCACGAAGAGATAGGCCTTCCCTTCCCCTGGCTGCTGGCACCGGTTTTCCTCCGGCACCTGGGACCCAGGCCTTCACTCTGGCCAGAGCCGCCTTCAGCCTTCGCTGCTCCAGCCGGAGCCGCCTTCAGTCTTCGCTGCTCCAGCCGGAGCCGCCTTCAGTCTTCGCTCCGCCGCTTCGTGCCTATGTATGCAAATTAACTGCCATCTTTGTTGGCAGTTAATTTGCATATCTCACTGATTAGCCAATGGGAGGTGTAGCAAAGGTATGGTCAATTACCATGTTTCTCTATTATTAGATAGGATTTAGCAAGAATACTATGTTGATGGTCTTGTGTACTTCCAATCACATCACATCACAAAGAACTTGTTTGTCCCATTATCTCTGATGCTGAGTTTAATCAGTTGGTTAAGGTGGTACCCATCAGATTTCTTCATTTTAAGTGTATCTTTTTCTTTTATACTTAATAAATGATGTGGTACTATGAAAACATATGAATATCCCATTTCCCAACAGACTCATACCCAATAGTTTTTGCATCCATTATAATCTGTTATTATAATTGTGATTGCAAATAGGGATGTTGTAATTCTATCATTCATTCCACATTTTTTTGTTGTTGTTAATCCTCATTTGAGGATATTTTTCCATTGATTTTTAAAGAGTGGAAGGGAGTGGGAGAGACAGAGAGGGAAAGAGGGAGAAACATTGATGTGAGAGAGACACATGGATTGGTTGCTTCCCGCACGTGCCCCAACCAGGGCTGGGGATCAGCCTACAACAGAGATATGTGCCCTTGATCAGAATCAAACCCGGAACCCTTCAGTCCACAGGCTGACGCTCTACCCACTGAACCAAACTGGCTAGAGCCCTTCTACATTTTTTAACTGGAATTCTATGTAAAGAAGAGCTTCCCTCACCTTCACTCCACTTGCTGTATTTTTTGTTTGTTTTTAGTGTCATTATGGACTTATGAATTCTTTGTTTATTTAATGAACTATGACCCATTACTATTATTTGTCTTTATGAAACCAGCTCTTGTGTCCTTTCAGTATATCCCATTAGTCTTTAAGTAGTGTCTTTATTTCTATCACAAGAGGTTTCAAGCTCATCTTGTATAGTTCTTTCTCCAGATCTGAAGTCAACCTTTTCTCCAAGGAGCCTTCATTCCTTTTCATTGGAAATGGTATTTCTCATACCATTTTTCTTCAGTTCTAGTTTTTATTTTTAACTTCCTGGCTCCTGCATCTATCTCCAAGATTTTTCCAAACTCGGGCAGGGGAAAAATAAGATGTTATGAATTAACCCTCCTGCACCCCAACACCTGACCCAGTGTGTTACAGAACATACACCTTATCTTTTATATTGACCAATTTCTATGTTGATTCAACAAATATTTTTTGAGTGAGTGCTTATTCTACACTGGGTTATACTAAGCACCCTAGATAAAATCTGAAGCAACATAAGCACAGTCGTGGCCTTCATGGAGCTTATAGTCTAGTGGGGAGAACAAATATGAACTAGATGATCATACAAATACTTAACTGAAAATACTGTATGTGCTCTAAAAACAGGCACACTGAGTTCTAGGCATACAGCAGAGAATCTGATTTACCCTGGGTAGTTGTGAAGGCGTCCCTAAGATCTGAGACATGGATAGGAGTCATCAGTTCAAGGATAAGGGGTTTGTGTGTATGTTGGGGGCAGTGGTGGTGGTGGCAGAGGGCTAGGGACATAGTCAGTTGAACAGGTTCCAGACAGAAGTAAAGAGAGGAACTTGGAATATTAGAGAAGCCAAAAAGAATGCTGAGGCCTTTATTCAGCCAAAAGCTAGGGAGAGGGGCTATTAGGGTAGCTGGAAGGCTGGGCAGATACTGACTCCATGGGGCCTTGAGAGCAAGTTAAGGCTTTTAGTTTTTTATCATCTATATAACGGAAAGCTATCAAAAGGCTTAAACAGGAAAGAGGCTTCATTGGATCTGTATTTTAAAATTCATATTGGCCAATGCAGAAAAGATTGGCTGCAGCAAGGGTGCACGTTAGCATTTCAGGTGGAAGAAGGCTCTTTACTGCAGTGCACGCAGTGTTCTAGGGCAGTGGCTGTGAAATATCACTGTCACTTCCTGTCACCAAAGTGAGCACACACCCATTTTGTGGTTCTCTGAATATTTCTCTAGACAATGGGGAATCTAATGAATGGCCTCCACCCTAACTTAGCTCTCCCTAGCAGCCCCCACGCTCTCTGCTTCCCTTTTTCCTTTTATACCCTTTTTTCTTTTCTACCCGGTAGGGAAATACAAGAATGAGAATGGAGTTGATAATAGGAGCTTAAGAACACAAAGGCACACAAAGTCAATAAACACATTTCAAAAGCCTTCAAAAGGAAGGTGTGAGTCTCTGGAGAAAGGGAAAGAAACGGCAAAGGAGCTGGAAATTTGGTCAGGTCTCTTGTGGCGAGGAGGCAAGGATGGGTGAGAGGTTAAGGGGGACCAGGGTCTGAGCGCTGAGCTTGCCTTCACCCTTGCTTACTCCGCAGATTTGCCCTTTTGCCAACATACAATGTGGCCTCACTAAAAACCTGGCCTGCCCCAGCCCTGGAAATGGTTGAAACAGAGCAGTGGCAATGGTGAATGCAGAGCAGGAAGGCCAGAGGTCTGTACTCAGGAGGGGCAGGTAAAGTGTCAGTAACATGGAGAATTTAGCGGTTATATCTGGAAGTAAGTGCCGAGTAACCTGACAGATCCCTTATAACTATGTACAATCCGTACGCTATGTGGAAGTGTCTAACAGATTTTTTAAAGCTTCCCAACTCCTTTAACAATGCTGGCATAACTCTGACACCAAATCTAATAGACTTGGTGTCAGGTTACAAATTTAGGAAACATAAGGGAAAAGAGTAACATGAGAGTTACCATCCTAACCATTTTCGAGTGTTCAGTTCAGCAGTGTTCAGTACACTCACATTCTTGTGCAACTAATACTCAGAACTCTTTTCATCGTGCAAAACAGAAACTCTGTACTCGTTAAATAATACTTCCTCACTCCTCCCTTCCCCCAGCCCCTGGCAACCACCCTTCTACTTTCTGTTTCTATGAATTTTACTACTCCAACTACCTCATAAAAGTGAAATCATTCAGGATTTGTCTTTTTATCCTATTTTATTTACCATAATGTCCATCCAGGTTGACCCATGTGTCAGAATTTCCTTCCTTTTCAAGGCTAAATAGGATTCCAATACGTGCAAATACCACATTGTTTATCCATTCATCCACTGATGGATATTTGGCCAGCTTCCACCTTTGGCTCATGTGAAGACTTCTATGAACATAGGTGTACAAATATCTCTTTAAGTCCCTCCTTTCTATTCTTTTGTGTATTTACCCAAAGGCAGAGTTGCTGGATTATATTGTAATTTTATTTTTAGTTTTTTGAGAAAACCATACTTTTCTTCATAGCAGCTGCACAAAGGTTTCAATTTCTTCAAATAACAATTTCGCCAACCCTTGTTATTGTGTTTGCTTTTTTATTTCAAACAGTAGCCATCCTAATGGGTGTGTGTTTAATTTTTTTACACTATAAAATACATATGTTTATTGTGGTAATTAAAGATATAGAAAAAATAAAAATAAATGAAAGGAAAAAGTAAACATAATGGAGAAATAAAAGTTTCTTCAATAAATTGTGTTGGAAAAACTGGACAGGCACATGCAAAAGAAGGAACTAGATCATTATCTTACACCATCACAATATTAACTCAGAATGGATAAAGACTTGAATGTAGCCGAAACCGGTTTGGCTCAGTGGATAGAGCGTCAGCCTGCGGACTGAAAGGTCCCACGCTCGATTCTGGTCAAGGGCATGTACCTGGGTTGCGGGCACATCCCCAGTAGGAGATGTGCAGGAGGCAGCTGATCGATGTTTCTCTCTCATCGATGTTTCTAACTCTCTATCTCTCTCCCTTCCTCTCTGTAAAAAATCAATAAAATATATTAAAAAAAAAAAAAAGACTTGAATGTAAAACTAAAACAATGAAACACATGGAAGAAAATATAGTCACTAAACTTCTGAACATTTGTCTCAGAGATATTTTTGCAAATTGGACTCTAAAGGCAGGAAGATCAAAAGCAAAAATAGATGAATGGGACTACATCAAACTAAAAGGCTTCTGTACAGCAAAAGAAAGCATCAACAAAACAAAAAGGCAACCAACCGAACAGGAGAAGATATTTTCAAGTGACACTTCCAATACAAGTTTAATATCCAAAATATATACAGAACTCATGCAACTAAACAAAAAACCAACAATCTGATTTAAAAATGGGTAGAGACTTTGAATAGGTAGTTTTCAAGGAGGACACACAGATGGCCCACAGACATAGAAAAAGATGTTCAACATGACTAGTTATTAGGAAAATGCAAATGAAAATCACAATGAGATATCACCTCATACCTGTTAGAATGGCTACTATCAAAAATAAGAAATAACAAATGTTGGCAAAAATGTGGAGAAAGGGGAACCCTCAGACACTGTTGGTGGGATTGTAAATTGGTGCAGCCACTATGGAAAATAGTACAGAGGTTTCTTAAAACCTTAAGAACAGAACAAGTATATGATCTAGCAATTCCTCTTATTTTCCTGAAGAATATAAAATCACTAATTTGTAAAGATATATGTACCACTATGGTCATTGAAACATTATTTACACTAACCAAGAAATGGCAACAGCCCTTAGTCCAACTAAAATCAGCTCAACCAACCCACCATAAAACAGTTGTTGTAAACTACTGAAATTTTGAGGTTGACTATTACATAGCATTATTTTTTAACAGTTACCTGAAACTTACAACAAATACTAATAGATCTCTTTGGATGAAGAAAATATGGTAGAGTTCATTTTCCATTTGTACTTTTAGTGTTTTCCACATTTTCTACTTCCAGCTTGTGTTATTTTTTAAATTGGGTGGGAAAGAATAAGGAGGGGAAAAACAATGTAAAGAATTAAGTTTCTTCTTCCTTTTTATTTAAACTAGAGGCCCAGTGCACAAATTTGTGCACCAGTGGGGTCCCTTGGCCTGGCCTGCGGGATAGGGTCGAAACCAGCTCTCCGACATCCCCCGAGAGGTCCTGGATTGCGAGAGGGCGCAGGCCAGGCCAAGGGACCCCATCGGTGCATGATTGGGGCCGGGGAAGGATGCGGGAGGTTGGCCAGCCGGGGAGGGACCGTGGGAGGGCCCCAGGGCATGTCCAGTCTGTCTTGCTCAGTCCCAATCAGCTGCACCCCAGCAGCAAGCTAACCTACCAGTCACAGTGTCTGCCCCCTGGTGGTCAGTGCACATCATAGCGAGCGGTTGAGTGGCTTTAGCATATCATTAGCATATTATGCTTTGATTGGTTGAAGGGACGACTGGACAACTGGAAACAGCATATTAGGCTTTTATTATATAGGATTTGAATGAAATTGTTTATTTTCCACAGTGCATGCATGGCTACAATCAATCAAGCACCGGGAGTTTTACATGGTAAACACTGTAAAAAGAAGGAGGACATCTTAACAACAAAATCTACACCTGCCTGTCTCAGTGCTCTTCTCCTTGCTAGCTTCCCTAATTAAGCAGAGGGAAGACCCTCCCTTTGTCCACTGCCTCTAAAAGCACAAACCACACATGTCTGCCTTATTCTAACAAACTCTTTTTCTTTAAAATAATTATAAAAATAAGAAAAGGGGAAACTGTGAGCATTCAATATGCTATTCAATTACTAACTAATTAGAGGGAAAGAATTGAAACAATATTGAAGAATTCCACCATCTGTCTACATGTAAGTCCAGGTAATGCTCTGCCCTTTTTCTTACTTCATGCATCAGGGTAAAAGTTATTTAAATCTGCAGTCCATATCATTTTCCATATTAGCCCAGATTGTCTTATGTTTGCCAAATGGGTATGTATAGCCATAAAAACATATCCCCTACAAGGACACATTTGAAAAAAATTAATGTATCAAAGAGCACTCTATAATCTGATGTTACAGATATGTTTTAGACTAGCAGCTTTCATTCTTCAATTTTACAATCCTTGTGAGTTAGAGACAGGACTTTTTATTAAAAGTTCAGAGCCAAGTAACTAGAAGTACTTAAATCTATGTATATTGTTTATTCAATAACAATATCTAAAGTTTCTTTTTCCTTTTGTGTGGGAGAAAAATGAATGCTGTTTATTGTTTATTTCACCCTGCTGAAGACAAAGACGGTGGGGCGAGGGGTGGGAGGGAGCAGAACAACACATTAGGTAGACTATTATTATATGATTTTAAAGGGAATCAGCTTCCTTCCAAAAATTAGTTTTTAAAAAATAGAACTTGATAAGTTGGATTAAAGACACTAACGGTTTAAAGAATAATATGCTTTACATAAAAATTATTTCTAGCGCCGAGACCGGTTTGGCTCAGTGGATAGAGCGTCGGCCTGTGGACTGAAGGGTCCCAGGTTCCATTCCGGTCGAGGGCATGTACCTGGGTTGCGGGCATATCCCCAGTGGGAGATGTGCAGAAGGCAGCTGATCGATGTTTCTCTCTCATCGATGTTTCTAACTCTCTGTCTCTCTCCCTTCCTCTCTGTGAAAAATCAATAAAATATATTTTAAAAAAAAATTATTTCTAGCCCTAACTGGTTTGGCTCAGTGGATAGAGCATCAGCCTGTTGACTGAAAGGTCCCAGGTTCGATTCCAGTCAAGGGCATGTACCTTGCTTGTAGGCACATCTCCAGTAGGAGGTGTGCAGGAGGCAGCTGATTGATGTTTCTAACTCTCTATCCCTCTCCCTTCCTCTCTGTAAAAAATCAATAAGATATATTTAAAAAATTATTTCTAGCAATTTAAAAATCTTTGCTTCTGGATGTATAAATTCTCAAAAGGGTAAAATACTGTATTTACTAACAAAAATTATCTTTTTCCTTTTATTTTCTCATTTTAAAAGGAGAAGGCAAAATTTATCTAAGCCAAAACCACAATGAGATACAATCTCACACCTCTTAGGATGACTATTCTCAACAAGACAAAAGATAAATGTTGACAAGGATGTGGAGAAAAGGGAACCCTTGTACATTGTTGGTAGAAATGGAAATTAGTACAGCCATTATGGAAAATATGGAGACTCCTCAAAAAACTAAAAAAAATAGAATTGCCATATAACCTAGCAATCCTACTTCTGGATATATATTCAAAGGAAACAAAATCAGTATCTCAAAGAGTCTGCCCTCCCATGTTCATTGTAGCACTATTCACAGTAGCCAAGATATAGAAACAACCCAAGTATCCATTGATGGATGAATGGATAAAGAAAAGGGTTTGAACAAAAGGGAGAAAAGAAAAAAGAGAAAGAGAGAACTCCTGGGCACGGAAAACAGTGTGGTGATTGTGGAAAGTGAGAGGGAGTGGATGGAGGTGGAAGAGGGCACAGAGAGGATAAATGGTGATGGAAAAAGTAAATTTAATTTAAAAAAGAAAATATGGTGTGTGTATATATTAAATGAAATACTATTCAGCCTTAAAAAAAGAAGGAAATCCTGTCATTAGTGACAACCTAAATAAACCTGGAGGACATTATTGTAAGTGAAATAAGCCAGACTCAGAAAAACAAATACTGTATGAGCTCACTTATATGTGGAATATAGAATGTCAAACTCATAGAAGCAGAGGTATCAGTGGTTTCCAGAAATGGGATTGGGGGAGAGGAGGGGAAAATGTGGAGATATTGGTCAAAGGGTACACAATTTCAGTTATACAAGATGAATACATTCTGGAGATCTAATGTACAGCGTGGTGACTATAGTTAACAATACTTTATTGTATAGCTATGTTAATTAGATTGATTTCGGTGATAATTTCACAATGTGTATAAAACATCAAGTTGCACACTTAAAATATATACAATGTCTATTTGTTAATTATACCTTAATAAAGCTGAAAAAAGAAGAAAAAATATGTAAGCATACAACAATGAATTAGGCAAATATAAAGTTAATTGTGTAACAGGTCCACACCCTGAAATGTTAAAGCCTATTAAGAAATGACAACAAAGACTCCTGTATAAAAATGACAATGTGATTGTGAATCACAGATGACAAAAGTGGTAGTAATATGTAGTTGGGAGATTTATATGTCCCACCCTCAGGTGGAAGACCAAGAAGAGCCTGCATAATCAATCCAAGGAAGTCAGAAGTAGCCCAGAAGGAAGAAATTGGCACAGTTATCGAAGTAGAGAAGGAGTCCACTGGATATGAAAGACAATCACACATATCACTACCACCACTACCACCACCATCCAGCAGCAACAAATGCTCCCTTCCCTCCTGTAGTCAGGGACAAGAAATTAGATGCTACTCCTTTAAGGTAGGGCTTTGATTTGACTAGGACAAAATATATTGCAGTTTTATGCAAAAGTGCTCTCCAGTGGCAGAAGTAAATAATGACAAAGGGAATGTGTTTTAAATGAGGAATTGCATGACAGGCTGCTTTGCCTGTAGGTATAAAACTGGTACATATTCTTAAAATCACAGGTTTAAATTTTCTCTCTTGGCAACTGTGATTACACTTCAGTGGGTAGGGGAATTGTGAAAACCATTTATCTTGATTCACTTTGCAAAATGGTACAAGGAAGAAAACTTGAAAGTTATACAGTACACACATGGGGAAAATATATGGATAAAAGATACCATAATGTAAGCAATCAGTCCACATGACACCATAGGGCTATCAAGGAACAGAAACCGGAACGACACTGCAAAGAGCTCTGAGGCAGTCCTCGGGTTGCATGCTGATTCAAAGGCCTCCAAGATGTGAGACCCTGGGAAGTTTATTTCACTACAATGGAAAGAGGAGACACAGCTCTTTGAGGGTGTAATTTTATCTCTATATGTCAGGTAGAATTCTTAGTTCACAAACTCATAACTCCAAGAAATAGAACTTCTTCCATTTTTTAACAATCCAACTTAATTTCTAACCTTGACATGTATTCTTACTGGTTTGCTATTTTTAAAATATATATTTTTATTGATTTCAGAGAGGAAGAGATAGAAACATCAATGATGAGAATCATTGATCAGCTGCCTTCTACATGCCTCCTACTGGGGATCAAGCCTGCAACCCCGGCATGTGCTCTTGACTGGAATCGAAGCTGGGACCCTTCAGTCCGTAGGCTGATGCTCTATCCACTGAGCCAAACCAGGTAGGGAAAGGCCCAGAAATCTCTACCCGGCTCTCTCTGGCCCTGTCTGACCAGACAGTATCTCCAGAGAAACTATCAGAGAGAATGTGAAAGTCCCCTGCTCTCAGGAACCCAAAGGGATCTCTCAGTCTATTGAGATCCATTCTTACCAGTCCCTAGAAAATTAAAATATATCCACTCCCCTGGGAGTAAATGTAATCCACAATCTTTCTGAGGGGAATATATTGTACACATATATTATTTACTATCACAGAAGAGGTTTGGGCAGCACCCCATAATCAAACACATTCATATTTCTACAGCAAATCAGGATGAATAAAAAGACAAATAGCCTCTCAGTGCCCCAGTCAGGTTTGGCTATCAAATAAGTGTGCTGCAGACTTACAAACGTTGGGTTCCAGGGCCTTTTGGATTTTGTAATCACATGGAAAGATGGTGGATCTACAGTTGAATCTGAATCAGTTAGACAGGATATGATGTAACTCCACTGTAGTGCAATAGAAATTCAAAAGAGGAAGACACTGCTAAGGGATAATAAGATCTGTAAAGACTTCATGGAGGAGAAAACACTGAACAAAGTCTGGAGAGTGTATAGAAATATGTAAAGATCAGAAAATAAAAGGCATCCTATATGAGGAATAAGAAAAAAAATAAAAATAAATCAATGTTAAACATCATTTTTCATGAGAAAAACATAAATTAAAACAATAATGAGATAATACTATATACCTCTTAGAATGTCTAAAATCCAAAAAACTAAAAATATCAAATTGTGATGAGAATGTGGAGCAACTGGAACTCTCATTCATTGCTGGTGGGACTGCAAAATGGTACAGCCACTTTGGAAGACATTTTGGCATTTTTCTTATGAAGTTAAACATGTCTTACCATACAACCCAGCAATTGTGTTCCTACGTATTTACCCACCTGACTTTAAACTTATATCCACACAAAAACCAGCATGTGAATGTTTATAGCAGCTTTACTCAATCACCCCCAAACTGGAAGGAACCAAGATGTCCTTCAATAGGCAAATGGATAAAGAAAAATTAAATATGACTGAGCAATAAAAAGAAATAAGCTATCAAGCCATACAAAGACATGGAGGAATCTTAAATACATTTTTATAAGTGGACCTATCTAATATAAAAAGGCTACATACTACATGATTACATTTATATGACATTCTGGAAAAGGCAAATCTATAGAGATGGCAGACAGAACAGTGGATGCCAGGGGTTCAGGCTAGGGAAGGTTTGTACCTGTGAAGCACAGAGAATTTTTAGGGCATTGAAACTGTTCCATATAATACTGTTGGATATATGACACCATGCATTTGTCAAAACTCAAAGAGCTTTATAGCACAGAGAGTGAACCTTAAAGGATGCCAAAAGTTTTAAATCATTTACCAGGTGATGGGGTCCAGGATGAAATGTAGAATGTGACAAAAGAATCTGTGTTACAAATACTGTGTATGAAACAACGTCATTGAAGAAGATGAGGGAGAAAGACACTAACTTAATTCTGGAAGTAAGAGAAGTCTGTATATGGAAGACAAAAGGAAATGTAGTTGACAAAGTGAGGTATGGGCTAACAAGTCTGAAACCACTATACATGCAT
Organism: Myotis myotis; assembly: GCF_014108235.1. Lineage (NCBI taxonomy): Eukaryota > Metazoa > Chordata > Mammalia > Chiroptera > Vespertilionidae > Myotis > Myotis myotis. The sequence continues at coordinate 31,400,383 of NW_023416357.1, forward strand.
ACTAGACTTGAACTATTAAGTAAATAGATAGCAGATGTTGGGAGCCAGGTTTCTCAATGTTGGAGTTATAGACAAGCAAGAGGCAAAGGCGCTAGAACAATCCATGAGGTAATGGATTACATTTGGAGATATCAATATGAACTCGTTTATCTTAATAAGATATAGTTACATATAGAAATACTAGAGGCCTGGTGCACAAATTTGTGCATGGTGGGGTCCCCCACCCAGCAATAGGGGCCGTCTCCCCCAGTCCCAATCGGGGCCAATTGGGGCTGGCTGGCCGGTAGGAGGGACCGTGGGAGGCTGGCTGGCTAGGGGGAGGGACCACAGGAGGTTGGCCGGCCAGGGAGAGGGACTGTGAGAGGTTGGCCTGCCACAGGCGGTTTGCAGTGGGAGCGCACTAACTGCCAGGGGGCAGCTCCTGTGTTGAGCATCTGCTCCCTAGTGGTCAGTGCACATCATAGCTACCAGTTGCCCAGCTGTAATGGTCGCTTAGGCTTTTATATATATAGATTTAGATATGTGTTTATACTCTGGTTATTATACACACATCTTCCTGGCTGTCAGCTGAGAGGGCCCAGAGCAATGATACTCCAGTAGAAATTAGCACACCTAGTTCCAGCTCTTGGTTTCCAATACCATTCTCTAACCAAAGGAGCCAGGGCCCCTAGGCGATTTGACTGATTCTAGGATTAGGGCAAAAAATATGTAAGATGAGCAGGAAACATCTTGTAGTGCCAGAAAGTAAGTGGGGATATGTCAAAGTGACGCAGGAAGACCTCCTAATGGAGATAGACAAATGTGAGCAATGAAGTAAGTAAAGCTGTATTGGATTATAACCCAAAGTATAAAATAGGTATTCATGAGTCCATACTAATATAAATAATATATGTGATTAAATACTAGAATAGGCAACTTACCTATGCATAAGAATTCTAAATAATTTATGCAGATACTTTGCCCTCAGGGGGTATCCTTAAGTGTATCTATACACAGTTCTTCCCTCCCAAAGAATAAAGGAAGGGGAAAAAGAGTAACATTACCTCAACCAGGTGAGCAAGGTTAACATCAACAGTGCAAAGTCATATTGATAGCGTGTAACTTTGATATGGTACTCTTGATGAGAATATTTTACCTCTATTGTCTCCCTCCTATAACTAATCTATAATAATAAAAACATAATATGCTAATTAGACTGGACAGCTGAACGACCTTCCAGATGTCCTTCTGGATGAAGCCGCGGTGGCGGGGGCCAAGGCAGAGGCGGTTGGGGGCAATCAGGCAGGCAAGCGGTTAGGGGTGATCAGGCAGGCAGGAGAGTGGTTAGGGGCCATCAGGCAGGCGGGCGAGTGGTTAGGGGTGATCAGGCAGGCAGGCAAGCAGTTAGGAGCCAGTGGTCCTGGATTGCGAAAGGGTGCAGACTGAGCTCCCCCATTGACCCCCCACTCCCCCATTGACAAATTTCATGCACCGGGCCTCTAGGCTAAGCATAAGAAATTCCAGTTGAGAGACATTCCACTCCTGTAATATGCCAGCCATTGTTCTTCTACCTACTGGCAGTGAACACAACAACCCACAATGTCTATGCTTGAGGACAAGGGTACCTTCCTTTCTTTTTTTCTTTTTTAATTTTGAGAGTACGTTTATTAAAGCTGGGGACAGTGGAACAAGGAAGGGCTTAGGATAGAAGAAGCAACAGGAGAGAGACTAGGAGGGGCTGCTTTGCTCTCTAGAAACATTATGGGAAAGAAGTGAGCCACGGTGGGGCTGCTGTCAGCTCACTGAAAAGTCAGAAAAAAGGGGGCCCTTGGGGACAGGGTCAGGGGGTTAGCCCAGGACAAGCTGCTGCTACCCACTGCTTTCCTGGTTGCGAGTCTCATGGGGTCCCTTAGAGTTTAGGAGATGCAGGCCTGTGGGGGAAAAAGAGGGAGAAGGTAAAAGCACAGGTACCTCCCAGGACCTTGCTTTCTAATAAGGAAGACTGTCAATATACAATATAAATAACAACTAAATCCATCGTATAGCATGTTACAAGGTAGGAAGTGCTGAAGGGAAGAAAGAAATAGCAAGGTAAAGAGAGATCAAGATACAGGTTGTGATGGTAAACATGGCATCATTGAGAAAGTAACGTCTGAAGGAAGCAAGGACTGAAGGAAGTGAGGGGTGTAGCCCAGCAGTTACTTGGGAAGGAGTCCCGTAAGCAGAGGCAAAAACTAAACCAAGGGCCCTAAGATAAGAAAATGCTTAGCATGGTCCAGTGGGTGCAAGGAGGCCAGTGTGAGTGGAGCAGAGGGAGCCAAGGGTGGCGTCACAGGGGAGGACACAGGTGCTATGGCAGGTGGGAGACAGCCTAATAGACCACTGTAGAAACTCTGGCTCTTTCTTATTTGGGTGAAATCAGATGCTACTGAAGGCTTCTGAGTAAGACTGACATGATTTAATTTACATTTGAATGTGACCTAGACTATGCATTGTAAGAAGGTGAGGGCAGAAGCAGTGAGTCGGATAGGAAACTAATCCAGAAATGGAGGCATGCCATAAGCAGGGCCCAGTAGTCAGATTTTGTTTACATTTAAGGTGGAGCCTTAAAATAAACTTATTTATCTTTGCCTTTAGTGTCCCATGCCGTCCCTAAACCCCATCCCACCCCACTAGAGGACTCCTCTTAAGGTACCACTTCAATCACCCCTCTTCTCTCACAAACCACTGAATACTCCCACCGCCTGGAGAATCAACCCAGTTGCTGCAGCTACAGGTACCAGAGGTCAGAGCCCGCCTCCCTTTCTGGCCTCATTTCTCTGTAGCACCTACAGGAAACCTCACTTTGATTTGGTTCATTGCCAATTCCCTCAAGTTTTCTAATACTTTCCTTCCCCTGGCCCATGCTTTGTTATTTCCTTTTACTTCACACACCTTGCCCATTAACCCACCACCCATTTTGAAATTCTGTACACCTTAAACGCAGAACTCAAAGTCAAATTCCTTCATAGAGCCTTCCCTGCTTGCCAAGTGACAGGATTTTCACTCAGATGGTAACTATCACATACTGGCCTGTAACATAATTTCTTCTACCAGTCGTCCTCTAAGCTCCAGGAGGCCCCAACTATGTCACAGGTATCTATATCACTAATGTCTGAACATAGCACGTATACAACAAATGTGTAAAATACTTTGGTTAAATGAATATTCAGGTTAAAAAGCACCAACCCATGCAAACATATGCAGTTAGAATCCAAATGAAAGATGCACACACATACACACACACACAATACAACAAATATAATGCACACACAAACACATACATGTAACATCACAAATTTATGATAATACATACATACATACATACACACACACACAATCAAAACTTTGACAATAGCCAGTTTTCCAGTCTTTAAAAACATGAAAAAATAAGGGTTAATATGAAGAAATATAACTCATAACCTTATAATTTAGGTAACAATGTAGTCTACTCATTAAGAATTCTATTAAATTAAGACTGGAAAATTGTAATGTCCCTTATATATTTAATATTTTTAAATTTCTATTTATTTACAATATTCTCAAGGATTCATAGAGCCCCTTATGTCATAAACCAGATTATGTAACTGGGCTCTTTATTTGTTAGGTATGCAAATCCAAAGGCAATAAAATACTGAAAAGTGGGATGAAACCCCAATAGAAACTCTCTGTAACCCACAAAGCCCTTTAATACAAAACACTGGCTGTGCAAATTCTGCATCCGGAGGATGCATTTTTATCTGCCAGTGTTTACACGGAGGATGTTTCTGCCAGCTGTGATTTCTTTTCATGTAACATAATTCCTTTGATTTGTATAATTTAGAATGTGTTTCCATCACATGTTACTGTGAGCTGGTAGGCACCTCAAACATTTCAAAAACTACAGGGTGATTAAGAGTGGTCGTACAATGCAAGTCAGAAAGGATGCAGGGAAAGAAATCAAACTCTCCTGCTTTATCTTCTTTTATTTTTGCTTGCGTTTGGTCTTTACTCTACTGGGGTCTTTGGCAATTGTGTGTATGTATATAACAGCACCTACCATGCCTTCTTATTTAGCACAAGTTGGATTTGAAGAGCCAAAATAAGAAAATACTTAAAGAATCCTGAGACTCTGAGAGAAGTAAATTAAATCTGTTATTTCTTTTAGCTCTGCTCTCCTGTTCTTTCTTCTTTATTTTTAAAAATATTAATTTTCCCCCATTTTCAACCCTCATCTTCTCACATTGTGAGCAAGTGAAGTCATTAAGGGTCACTAAAGGCACATAACCTTATGTACCGGGTAAGTGTGAAAAGGCTATGGTATAGATTAACAGACTGGGGGAAGACACAGAACTATAGGAGCTTACAGTGAGTAAACACTCAGACTTTGCTGTACAGTAAGTATCACTGTGTGTTACACAATAACTGAGGCCCTTAAGTACTAGTTGTTTGCAGCGGTTGCCAACCTTTCGTACCTCACAGACCACAGTGGTCCACGGACCACCGGTTTGCAACCACTGCTCCAATGGTTTCCTTAAACCAGCGGTCGCCAACCTTTCAGACCGCATGGACCACCAGTGGTCCACGGACCACCAGTTGGCGACCGCTGGCTTAAAGTAATAAAAGCATAGGCTGTCCTTCAAAAATTGAGTATAAATATAATGGGGACAAACAATCTATAAGGAAAATTTTTAAATGTCCAAATATTTGTGTTTCTTGGGCAAAAATCTACTGTTCAAGAATAAGAGAATTTTAGAAAGTAGCAATTTTAAAGAAATGAAACATTGCAAAATGAATTTTAGTCCTTCATTATATAATTTATAAGTTTAAAAAATGCAGGCTGTTAATAAATCTAGAAAATATTTTTTCATGCAGTATATCCATAACAATACCTATTATGTAGTCTCTCTCCATTGAGAGAAACACTCATATAACTAAATCTTCCCTGGATAATCTCTGTATCACCATTTGCCTCCAATTGCTTCATAAGCCATTCTAACACATCTCTGGAAACTGTGATGGGTAGTCTAAAAGGGTACCTGCAATACATTAATGACATGAACATTTCCATATCTGATCAATATATATTTAACCAAGATAATCTTTTAAACGATGACCATATAAGAAAGTGACATTATGATACAACAGACAACAGATTTTTCCCAGTAAACTATACAGTACTTTTTCTTTTCTTTTTAAACATTTAATCACCTTTATTTATTTATTTTTTGTTTGTTTTTGTTAAACCTCAGCAGAGGATATTTTTCCATTGATTTTTAAATGGAAGACAGAGGAAAGACAGAGAGAAACATCGATGTGAAAGAAACACATGGATTGGTTGCCTTCTGCAGGAGCCCTGACCAGGGCCCAGGCAGGGGAGGATCCTGCAACCAAGGTACACACCCTTGACCGGAATTAAACCTGGGACTTACTGATGCTCTATCCACTGAGCCAAACTGGCTAGGGCTATACAGTACTTTTTCCATTGACAAATTCACCTCTTTCCAGAAACATACAAAGACAATTGAAAGACAGTTATAGCAGAGTGTTCATTAAACCATCAGAAAAAATCACCTGTTTTCAAAATATTAACTTAACCTTAGTATTAAGTGCCTCAATGTGTTCCTTGAAAGGAGTGTTACTTCTAAACACTTCATATGACAAAAGGTTGTGATAAAGTCTTATCAGCAAAACTGGTGGCAGCTACTCAGGAGATCCATTAAAAATTATTGTTAGTGGTTTTAAATGACAACTTACCCAACATTCACTTAATGTTCATTTTGTTAGTTCTTTAGAATGGGAATTTAACTCTAGAATAAACATAATGTTTTCTGAGTATAGTCACCAAGCTACGATGCCAAAGCCCAGAGTTAGAGGTTTTCAGACCTGGCAGAAGGAATCCACTGTACAGCATGGATCTCTGTCTGTACTCAAAATACCTAGTGATATTTCTCATTTACACTGAACTTCTTTGAAAGGTACTGTACTGTTTCACATGATCCTTTTAGTGTAACAAAATGTATTAACTAAAACCTTTAGATGAGGTTTAAAAGCAGCTGAAAAACGGGCTGCTTTAGGCTCTAATTATCAGAAGACTCTGTTATCTGGGAGTATAGGCTCTCAAATATCAGAAACCCCAATAACTTATCATAAAAATACAAGCTCTTGCTTTTGAAAAATATACAAAATGCACTGCACATGGAAATATCTCGTGATTGTCAAGGAAGACAAGATATCAGTCTCATTCATAGATTCCTGTTGTACTTGAATTTCAGTGATCTTTGTTTTTGCAGATTCCATTTTTCACAGTTTTGGGCAGCCTCTGACCTTTGGTGTAAGCACGGTACCAAAAATGGAGAAAGAGCAGCAGAAAGATGCACCCATAACTCATAATGATGTACAGAAAGACTGGAAACTGGTACTTGCAATCCTCCATGAAAAAGAATTGGCCTATGTGGATGGTGACAATAATGAACTGGACCTAACAGATGAAAGAATGAAAAATATTGTTCAGATATGCAGAGTCAAAATGGAGCAATTATTTAATGCATTCTTTGCTACTTATGTTTAAACACTCTCCAACCACCTCCAAACTACTGTTGGATAGGGAATTTTATCTTTCAATCTAGCCTCCATGGGGAGTGATAGTGGGTGGAACAGTGTAAAAATCCAGATGGGAATTGGAACCACTATTCAGTCCCACCAAACTGCACAACTCCAGAGGACCTATGCAAATGTGCCTGTTGCTGGGCAAAGCAGCAGCCCTTTCCTACTCAGAGAACCAACAGGGCAAGTGTTCTGCAAGTCTTTGACATGACTCTTTGATTGATGAAATGCACATGGGACCACTACCTTATGGCCTAATATTTCAGATAGTTTCAATTTCAAATAATTTGTTGTTAGACTAGGTATTTCAATTCTGGGGAAATAAAAACAATCTAATTAGAGCCCCACAAATTTTATAGGCACCAAGGCATGTCTGATTCCTCATATCTGCCATCTGTCCTCTACTGTTAGAGATAAAAATATATACTGTTTGCCAGAGACTCTGAGAGGAGTGAGACAGTTTTAGGGACCTTCTTAGTGATGCCCAAAGACTCTGTGTTCCAGAGCATTCTACATAGTCTTAAGAAGGACCCTTAATATATCCAGATTTTTTGGATATATTTTTCCCCTTACTAAAAGGCAACATGCGTTGTGTGGAAATTTTAGAAAAGTGAAAATCTATAAATAAAAATAAATAACAATTCATCCAGTTATCACTGCAGTTAAGATTTTCACATAGTTTCTTTTATAATCATCATCAACTTTCTTTGCATTAGGTTAAGAAATTTCTATGACTTTACTGTGCAGTAGCTAGAGTTATTCCTCTCATTTTGCAGAGAAAGAAACGAAACCTTAGAAAGCCTAAGCAATATCCGCCACATTCTATGCAGATGCGATTGTGTATACCTGATAAATATGGAATAATACTGAACAAAATCTATTCCTCTTTCTATGTAAGTATTTTACCACATTGCTAAAAAGTCTTTACAACATTTAAGAGTATGTTAAGTGAAAAAAAGCCTAATACAAAATATTACATACCGTATAATACAAATCATGCAAACGGTATAAACATATAAGCATAGAGGAGAAAAGCTAGATGAGAATAAAATAAAATATCAGCTCTGATTTTCCCTGAGTGGTGAAATTATACATATTTTTTTCTCTTTGCTTACCTTGTTCTTACTTCTCTGCAAGGAGCATATGTTATTTTAAAATCAGAAAGTACACTTAAAAAAAGTAATTGTGAATAATTTTTATGACTTCATAATACTCCAAAGTAGGAGTTAAAATAATGTATTGCACTATTTCCTTAGGATTGGTTATTTGGGGTGTTGCCAATTTAAAATACAATAAACAATTCTGCAAGGATATACTCTGATATTGATTTAATATCCTTACAGACTAAAATATCAGTCTCTCGCCTGGGAGAACACATTATATAAATATGCCGAATTTCATTTAACAAGTTGTAGGGTTTTAATAGAAACTGAATTTCAAAAGGCTATCTACACCTAAATTCACACTTTCTCTTTAGTGTTACTGGCAGAATATAACACTACATTATTATAGACTATAAATCTGGAAACATGAGGATCATAGAATTTTTCTTTTAATAGAAGATAAAATGTAAAAACAATCAGCATCTCAACCTATGATCACTCTTCAAAAAAATTGTATGCCATATATTTTTAGGATTAATGCTTGGAAAGCCTTATTAGCTTTAAATTGAGTACCTCTGCAATTCTGAACATTGCTTACTTGAGGACAGTGCTCTAATGTATGTTATGGGGGGGGGGGGGAACGCTTAAAGAGAAAGAAATTGTAAATAATTTTCATGACTTTGTAATATTCCAGTGTAGAAATGAAAATAATTTATTTCACCATTTCCTATGTTTGGTTATTGAGGGTGCTGTCAATTGTGTGTGTGTGTGTGTGTGTGTGTGTGTGTGTGTGTGTGTGTGTATTATAGCACCACTGTAGGCCTTTAATCCTCACAGTACTTTTCCTAGTTGGAGGAAAATAGACTTAGAAACATGAGGACTAGATAGGCCGGCACACAGGAATGCTCATGATTCCCTCAAAGGTATACCCCATCAAGATCATTTAGATCTAGAATATGAAACTTCTAATTTAATATTATGCCTACTGAGGTTCATATAACTTGGAGATTACTGTGATCATAAATATGTATTTTATATAAATACACAAAATAGTATAAAGACGGTAGATGGATACACATTTTGATTTAATTGTCTACGCCTCTTGATTACCAAATATGCTTTGTTGTCAATAACGTTCCTGACAACAGTTTAAATAAGCCGGAAAGGATAATCATGTGATACCACATAGAGGCCAGACTCTTCATATCCCTATTGTTTTGTAAACTTTGTTCTTTGTTTAGTTAATATCCTAATTCACAGGGAAAACAAATGACTCTAGTTTAGTTTCAAATATTGTCTTAACGATAATTAATTACTCACAAGCTGTAATGATGTTAGATATTTTTTCCACCACAAATACTTCTGGTAGGCTGGTCCCAGTGCACAGAGTCCGTAGTAGGAATACATGACTATATGGACAGCTGTATTTAGAAAGGCATGGAATGTTCCCAAGCCACCTGGAAAATAAAATCATTGTCAAATGGGGGCACTCTTCCTCAAATAAGACACATTTTTGTCTGAACTGAGATTTTACTACATTTATTTCTTTAATTTTAGTGGGAAGAAAAACACACATTATGTGAAACATCAATCTTATTATTAAACAGATATCAAATTAGAGGGAGCTGGATAATACATTTATTTAGTAAAATATAATATACAAATCTTAGAAAACAAACTAGCGTGCCCTTATTCTGTTATATCTTGACTTAAGATGGGCTTATGATTTGGTTTTATTTTAACAATCAAAGTTAAGTTAACATGGTATATTACTAAATAATAGTAATCAAGCTCATTTTTAGTGAGGGTTAACACAAAGTACATGAATCTTAAGTGTGCATATGCATAGACCCAAGTAAACATTACCGAATTCAAGATATAAAACATTGGTGACACCAGGTAAGGCACCTATATCCCCTTTCAAAGAATGAAACTTTATTCTGATTTCTATAATCAACCATTAGTTTTGCCTGCTTTTAAACTTCATATAGATAGAATTATACTGGATATATTCTTTTGTGCCTTTCTTTCAATCAACATGTTTTTAATATTCATCCATGTTGGTGTGTATATTAGTAGTTTGCCGTTTTATTGCTATGTAGTATTACATTACATGAATACATAATAATGTATCCATTCTCTTACTAAAGGATATTTGAATTATTTCCATTTTGGGTTATTATGAAAAAAAACCACTAAGAATACTTTTGCAAGTGTCATTGTATGAAATCAAATTCACTTTTTCCACAATCAATTTTCATTAAATATTTTTAGTACCACAAAACTTTGGCTTTTACTAGTAAGCTATGCTAAGTTTGCTTTAATCAATTATTATTTTTCCAAAATACAAATAAACTTTTATTGTTAAACCACCTATGTTTACTGCTTTCATTTGATTTTTATGAATGGTGCCATCTTATCTTGGTTTTCATCTTCTAATTTCCCACAGCTCCTACTCATCACATTTAATTTAGAATAGAAGCAACAAATGCTGGGGGAATGTAAGCAAAGATCATTTCAATTACCTTTGGCTGGACCAGTAGTACAGGGGGAGGGGTAACAGGGTGAATAGTTGGTAGTGGGAGAAAAAAACAAAACTCTTCCCTAGCATCTCTTTCCAAAATGGCACATTCTAGAAGAATCTGCATTCTTTATGTAGAGCCTAATTCAGCCTAATAATGTTGGCCTGAAATTTAATTTTTTCTCCAAGATATTCTATTTCCTTTATTGCAGTATTCTTTAATTTCAGAAATAAAACAAAACCTCACAAATCTGGGCTGATTGTGTTAGAGGAAGGACCAAATTTATAGACACTAGGAGTTACAGAAAGTTTAAGGCAAAATAAAAATTGTTGCATAGTAGAAACGAATTACTTTTTAATAATCATTCATAATTGCAGCAATTCTAGATATACCACTGCTAAAGTACTCCCTTAAAATAACCTATTTTAAATAATTATTTTTAAGTAGCTTAAATATTCCTCCAATGCTTCATTTATGATATACTGTCCCCTCATAAACTTTCCCTTCCTGAATAAAATTTTAACTAATCCTTAATTATCTCACATTTCAAATCAGAAGAAACTGAATTAATAAAGCTTATTAACAGCCTCACAACTTTTATTATACACATTTATATTAGTCTTCTTTCCCAAAAGAAACTTAACTAAATATAGTGGTGTGGAAACACCTTTTCTAGGGGTATTTTAAAAATAGAATAGGTGTCTATTTCTGATAGTTTGGGAGTTAAGCTGCTTAACAGGGATAAGCCAAATACCTCTCAATTCTATTTGTGTCTCATGATTATAAACACACAAGAAATCTACTGTACCCTTAATAACCAACTGCACCAGAGCCAGTCTCATTAAGACACTACTCCCCTATTTTGGTATAAGCATGTCCATGTTCCCATTCAGACACTTTCATCATTTAAATGTTCTAAAACAAGGATCCCATGAACAGGAATTTAACGAAGTACTGGTGTAGCTAAGAGTGTTTAGTAAGGATTACTGATCAAAATAAACTTGCTTATTTTCTCTAGTTTATGATTATTTTCTAGTAAGTTATTTTAATGAGTTTGTTCACAGAATAATCACATGTTAAGTGGTAATGTTTTTCCTATCTTCTTTGGAAGGTTTCTCTAAGAAGTATTTTCTAAGCTTGCTTTCTTCTTTGTGATAACAGTTTTGAAAAGCAAACATCTCAGGATGAATTACGATTAGCGCTATCACCTTTTATTCCTTTGGTTTGGGAAAAATAATCACCTGGCTAATTATTATAATTCTCCATTTATCTAGAAGGGAATTTGTGCATAATTAATATAGAAATATGTCACGAAAATATTTTCATCACATTCAAAAGAAAAGCTGGATTGCTATGATCCCAGAGTTGTGCAATAGGCCAACAGGAAATTAAACACTAGATAGAGATCAATTATGCTCAAGATTTTGGGAGAACAGCTTGAAATGGGCAGTTTCATTTGAGGGATGGAAGCCAATGTCAAACCGTATCTCTGGAAATACCTCAGCTCTTACTCTATGCTTGTTACGGAACAGGCATCAGGTGTACATGTGTATACTAGAGTTCACATGAAGATCTGAACAGAAATGCCAATCCATGGTACATGAGAGGGAAAAAACATTATTTCCTAATATTTACATTTCGTAAAGCAGAAGGGGGGTTAAGGAATGGAAAATGAACCCACTACAAAGTGCTTGAGGTCCATAAACATAGTAACAATGAAAAAGTGAAGTATATCATGTGTTTAAATTTTCATTATTGAAAGCATTGTTTGTTTGAAATGGATTCAAAGATAGAAATTAGAAAAGTGCTCAACTCCATTCTTCAAATAAAATTTATTTTTCCCATTATGGAATGAACAGATATACAATATTAAAAAATTATAAAATACAGAGAAGGATACAGAAGGAGAGAGAAACCACTTTTTGTGTCAATATCTCTAAATAATTATATTTGGGGGCATTGCTTTCCAATCTTTTTTCTATTTTTATATATTTTTCAGTGTTGTTATAATATTCTGGTCTCCTGAAAGAAATCTGAATAAATAAATTATAAGGGTGTAAAAGAACCTTTTCTAGCACACTTTAAGAACAGAATAGTCACCTATTTCTGATAATTTAGGAGTCAAGCTGCTTAAAAGATGCCTCTCAATATTATTTGCATTTCACAATTATATACATATAAGAAATAACCATTCAATTAGTGGATATTTGGGTCTTTTTCAATATTTCACCAAGACAAAAAAGATGTCAATGATATCACTGTAGAAAGAACTGAGAGGCACAACATGCATGTGCGAGAAAAAAAAGCAAGTAAAGTAACGGAGATTAAATGATACAGCTAACCTTTTATTGTGAAATGGACACAGATGAGACTCTCTTGTAGTGCAAGTTAAATTTTTACATTAACATACAGTATAAGAACAGCTACATTTACTTTTTAAAAATGCTCTACAGATAAATGCCAATTTGGGGCAAGGAGCTACTTTACGTACTGAACGATCCAATGCCCTCTTGGCTCCTCTAGGTTCTAGCACCTCTTTTGTGCCACTGATCAACGTCTTCTCATGCTCTGAGACATAAGACCTAGATTAGACTCCCCAAGCCTAGAGAATCTAAAACGTAAACAAAAGTTCCTCAGTTGTGGTTCCGCTTTTTTTGTTAAGTCTTGCAGAATCAGAATGCCTAATAGAGGTGAGCCTTTCACAGAAATGCTAAAACATAGTTTACCATGAGCTACAGGCCTATTTAAAGACGTCTTAAATTTAAGAAACTAGCATAAATAAAACAATGTTTGCTAATAAGATAAGAATATGTCATTGGGAATATCACTTATTTAAAACTTTGTGATAAGGTAAAATTACTTAACCTCCTGTTTTTTTTCAATTCTAGATGTTCAGAAGCATAAAACCCAAACCAAACAAAAGAGCCTGTAGCCAAGCTTTCGATTTCAACTATTCTTGACTTGAAAAACAGTAACAAACATCCTCTAATATGGCAGGATGCTTAAAGAAGTTGGGACAACGGCAATATCACACATTTTTACAGAGCGGGTGGGGTTTGCAGTCTGTATCAGTTATTAGAAATTTGAAGGCAAAGAAGACATGGAACTTGAGATAAACATTCTAACTCTCTGGATACATATAAGGAAATAGATACCAAATTACATTCCTATAAAATCATTTTGTTTATTTTTTATTTTTAAAAGATATTTAATAGAACTCCATGGGAAAATAATAAAATCCAAACAAAATTAAAATATATGTAGACTGTACCCAAAGTCAACGCATTTTCTAAAGAATGGAGAGTTGGAGAAGAATCTGGGTACGAGTCCTACATTTAGGTTTCAAGTAATAATGAAAGTTAGAAGTTTGATCAAAGTGATTCTTTGACGTTTTGAGTTTCTCTTAAATCACACTTAAGGATAGATTTTGTGTTTATACCATATAAAAATGTTATTATTTATAAGAAATTATCCCAACTCTCCCTTGGCTACCTGCAGCAAATTTGACTCCAAACCACCAGGTCCATGGCATGATGGTATGATGGAAGACATGCAGAAAAGTCACTTGGCTATTTTTCTTACGCAGAACAAAAAAGATCTGAAATAATTTAAAGAAAATCAAGTTCATTTAAAATCATGCAATAATTTATCTAGAGTTATAAAAATATTGACAAAGTGAAACTATTTCACATCACAATTTGCTTTGAAAGGACCGACTTATAGAATGCTCATGGAAGCAGCTGATTCTTCAAGTTCAAAAGCCAATTAGTATGAAGGAACTTGGGTATGATGCCTAGTCATGGGAGAATCGATAAAAAGGTAAAAAGAAATTGCATGCAGATTTGTAAATTCAAAGATATAAAATGAAGACTATGGCCCCAAAATTATGGGGGGGGGGAAATGTTATTGGCAAAAAATCCACATGCATGGCATGGAATCTTAATTCTTAGGACTGACATTATTCTACATTGCTCGCTAACACATTTTCCCAATTTAGGTAATGGATTAAGCAAATGAAGAGGACTTGCAATAAATCAAAAGTTAGCAAGTTATTATGAAAGAAAAATGAAAACATTTAAGAGTTAATTGGGGAACTAGGACAGAAAAGAAAGCAAAGCTGCCTTGGAAAAATGAGAAGGGCAATGAAGGCACCATCCAGACTGAATGTACCCAAGTGGTTTGCAGAAACTCTACAAACAAACACATTGAATAGGAAGAATTTGAAGGGAAATTTTTTTTCCAAAAAATATTCAAAAGCAGAATTAAATGTCCAAAAAGATACTCAAAATTCAGGAGAGCAACAATGAATTAGACTTTGAAATATAGGACTAAACAGAGTAGCAGAAACAGAAGTACTAGTAGGAGTATCTCAAAAAGTGTGGTTTAAGGATGGACACAGAGGCAACCACCATTTCCTTATGGAAGCTAGACCTGAGAACATGCAAAGCAGAAACAATGAAGCCAAATGCATTTGCTTATGCACATGAGAGAAGGCAGCATAGTGCAGAAAAAGCCATAAGACAACAATCTGAGATCCTATCAGTGGCAGCATTCCTTTGGGTAAGTCATTGAACCTCAGTATTTTCAGACTGAGAGCTTTGGACTTCAATAGGTCAGTAGTTCTCAACCCTGGCTGCATGTTACAATGTCCAAGAAGCTTTTTTAAAATAGCCATGCCTGGTACCTACTCTAAACCACTTAGCTCCAAGTCTCTGAGGTTGGGGCCCAGGCTTTTGGCTTTTTAATGCAATTAAGTTGACCACACCATGAGAGTTGACAATCACCGGCCTAAGCAAGGGTTCTCAAAATGTGGATCTTGAACCAACAGTAATAATATCGCCTGAGAAGTTGCTAGAAATGCAAATTCTTGAGCTCCACCCAAAACCTATTGAATCAGAAACTCTAGGGGTCAGGCTAAGGGGCTTGTGTGTTTTTAACAAGCCCTCCAGGTGATGCTAATGCATGCTAATTTTTGAGAACAATAGGAGTGATTCTATGCTCACAAAAATCCTTTCCAGTTATAACATTACTAGAGGCCTGATGCACAAAATTCGTGCAAGAGTAGGCCTCCCTTCCCCTGGCTGCCAGCACCCGGGACCTGGGCTTCTCTCACAGCCCCGGCTTCCGGACATCTAGTCTAATTAGCATATTACGCTTTTATTATTATAGAAGATGTGTAGTCACCTGAGAAGGTAAAAGCCTGTTGAGATTTGTTACATATTCTGAAGAGAGAACACACTTAGGCCCAAGACTGTTTCCAGATAACCAAGACCCACCTGCCACAAAGACACAATAATTACACAGCTTTCCTACTCTGGAAGCAAAGGCATAGGACTTTCTCCTCTCCTTAGGGACCCTAGTCCATGGCACTTGCTTCTCCCAGGGTCCAGTCACCCAAATTCAGCTTATTCCCAGGCAGAGAGAGGACTACGAGGGCAGCTGAAGGTAGTTTTGATATTTCCAAAATCACTGCTATGCCAGGGCAACAATATTACTGTGTAAGTTTATAAATTTTGAAGCATTTATCCTCGTAACGGAGTATGGATGACACAGGGTTTTTGTAAGAAGGACCAAAGGTGAAGTTTTCTCTCCTCTTTGCTTCCTAAACTTGCTTCCCATCACAACTGTCATCCATCTACATATAGATGCAGTTTTGTCGTGTATGTGACAGTTACACGCTTATCTTAAACAGGTGGTAGATACATAAGAACACCTTTTGGAGTTTGCAAATGACTGAAACATAAGTTTATCCTATCCATTCTCTAATATTACTGATAAGAAACGGCAGGTCTGCCTGAAGAAGAGAGATAACCAAAGTTATTGGATAATAGAACTCTAGTTTATTGCTTTCATCAAAAGATCAAACATTTACCAAATGAAATGACTACATACTCACAGTATCTAATAGCTCGATAAATTTGGAGAAGTAATAAAGCCAGCAGGTGCGTGCCATCTGCAAAAACACACATAAATATGAATTTATTTTGTTTTATTTTTACATGGGGAATATTTAGTTCTTTTTAATTTTGGCAAGATACATATAATATAAAATTTACCATCTTAACTATTTTTAACTGTATAGTTCAGTAGCATTAAGTACATTGCCATTGTTATGCAACCATCACCACCATCCATGCATAGATGTACCCATCCATGTACCTATTAAACAACTCCCCATCTCCCCTCCCCCACAGCCCCTGACAAAGGCCATTTTACTTTCTGTCTCTGAATATCACTCTAGGTACCTCATATAAGAGAATCATACAGTATTTGTCCTTTTGTGCCTAGATTATTTCACTTAGCATAATGTTCTTATGGTTTGTGAATGTTGGAGCATGTGTCAAAACTTCCTTCCTTGTTAAGGCTGAATGATATTCCATTGTATGCATACACCACATTTTGTTTAACCTTTCATCTGCCAATAGACATTTGGGTTGCCTCCACTTTTTGGCTACTGTAAATAATGCTGGTATGAATATGGGTGTACAAATACCTTTTTTTAGTTCATGCTTTTAGTTCTTTTAGATATATACACAGAAGTGGAATTGTTGGATCATATTATAATTCTTTTTAAAATTGTTTGAGGAACCAGATATGAATTTACTTTTAAATTTTACAGAAAATAACATACCCGACTTTGATTCTTTCTAGCTGGTAAATTTTAGCTTTTCTTTCAATATACATATCCTAATAATTGAGTCACTTACTCATTCTGAATTCACATTGTTACAAATGGAGTCCAAAACGTTTTAACATTAATTTTGAGTTACAAGTTTTTCCAAAGAGAAACTTACCCTCAACGCTGTAGGTGACCGTGAATAGTCAACAATTTCACATCGAAATGAATAACCTGTACCCCAACCAGACATCACAAACTGCAAGAGAGCACATGCATTTTAAAGACGGAAATGTGTGCTCAACAGCTATAACAAAGGCAGTTTTGACTGTTTCTTCGTTAAATTCTCAGCTGAGTCAGCAGCCAGTGTTGAGGGAAAGATGGGCAAGAACGATTACAAACTAGGAACTCACTGGATATAAAAGCAGTAAAAATTTTCAAAATCATAAACTCATATCTTACTTAAACTGGGTTTGGACTAAAATGTCCATTTCTTGGGATAATTATTCTAATATATAGTGGAGAACAAAACACTGGGAGTGTTTTTGCTTAAACATCAAGTACTGGAAGTATATGCTAGTATATGTACATATTAGGTATATCTATATATATGCCTGTGCATATGTTTGTGTATTCTAAAGGGAATAAATGGGCCTGAATTCATTCTTTTCTGCTGATTTCTAAACGTCCCAAATAGTCAAAAAATAAATGAGCAAACCAAAATTCCTCAATGTACTCATAAGATACTTTGCTTTTTTCCTGACCTTGGCTAGTCGGTGTGATGTGAAGTGGTCATCCATGGCTCTTAAAATTAAGGTTGACCAAATACAAGACTTAGTTATTAGTTTGGCTTTGGGTCCACATGACAAGTAAGAAAGGAAAATCTCAAGCTTAAAAATGCAAACCAGCAAGCCTTAATTCCAGCACACCCACAAAGTGACCTCCTACTAGTGGTGAGAAGAAAAAGCTTACTGTTGATAAGTCTGAACCGCAATTCAAAGATTACACTGACATTCTTTCAGTCTGATGGTGGGAAGGTCTTCTTTTAAAACAGTATCTGAAAATGAAAAACTAAGGACTGTAATTTTAAATTAATACCTATATTAATTTAGAGCTCTGAAAATATGACCACTTCTCTTTTTTAATACCTTGTTCTCATAAATGCTAACATCTTCCCAAGAATGTCTGCTTTCTCAGTATAATGGTTATATCATTTTATGCTATTGAAGTACACTTTAAATTTCTATTTTTAATAGCTAAAATGACAACTTTACAATAAATTAACGTCTAAAAAAGCAAAGGTTTACGAGGCATTATCAGAATGACACTTCAATGGTGAAAAGAAACGAAGGAGAAAGAACAACTATTTCAACGGTGGTATTTAAAAATACACCATATTTTTCTAAAACTAGCTCCTAGCTTATGCCGTGAGATAATTTTATCACAATGTTAACTTGCTAGGTTATGAAATCTTGAAAATTAAGATTCAGAAAAGTATAAGACAAATTTCACAGGTGAGAAAAAATATCTTACAAAAACCAGTCAATAAATTTTCTCTAAGGAACAGGGAATGTGGTACAGAAATGACTTATTCTGCTTTACGAAATCTGTCAGTGAGCATCCTCATATTCTCCTGAGCTCAGACTTAACTTCTGACTGATGTAAGGACCACGCTAAATCCATTTACTTAAACTAGGATGACTGAGGCTCCCCTTTCCCTGCCCCAAACAAGCACTGCGCTGAACAGAAGAAGCTGTGTGACTTGGCCTTTTGTAGGGTCTTCATTGGTCTCTCTCTCTTTTTAAAAACATGTTTTTATTGATTTCAGAGAGAGGGCAGGAGAAAGAGAGATAGAGACATCAATTATGAGAGAGAATCATCGATAGGCTGCCTCCTTCACACCTCCTACTGGGGATCGAGCCCACAACCTGGCATGTGCCCTGACCAGGAATCAAACCCTTGACCTCCTGGTTCATGGGTCGACACTCAACCACTGAGCACAATGGCCTGGCTGATCTCTCTTTATTAGTGTCTGACTGGTGCCAACTAACTAACACATTCAAATCATCATTAAAAATTAAGGCACGTGGGTTCCTTTAGTCTGATCTATATCCCTTTCACCTTGCTCATACTTGCCCTAACACCCTGCTAGAGGTGTTTACTGTAGACCAAATGCAATCATGCCCCACCCAATAAACCATGAGTTTGGATGTGTTCCGGAGATGACAGGCTGCTCAGCTGCAAAAGTCTGTGTTTAAACAAAGAGTCGAACTTAATGCTTTCCTGATATTAAGTTTAAGGACATTCTAAAAGTCTCTGGAGCTTTTGACATATGTGTCTATATTTCAGGCTGTCAAGAAGAAAAAGTAGTAGTTTATATTTAGCCGTTAATAAACACCAAAATGGACATATAAGTAACTCTAGTATTAGTGGTTAATGGGAGATAGACTTTCAAATTCAGATATTTTCAAATCATCTTTTATGTTGTAATTGCCAAAATAGAAATCAAAACTAACTGGTTATAACTGAACTATTTCCTAAGAAATATATTTAAGGATAGTATATTCAATGACACAGTCAGACACAGCATAAAGGAACCTGAGAGACAATTGGTTCAATGCTGACTTTATACAATGGGAGACCTGAGGCTCAAAGAAGTTAAGGGACTTGCTCAAAATCAGGTAGCTAATTAGTAGCATAACTGGGACTAACTGGCCCCTGGTCTCCTGGCTCCCAGGTCAGTTCTTAACACGGTCCTACAGTAGGCTATATCCTATTTCTGATAATATTGTATTTTCTCTGTTCTTCCCTTTCAGTTACTCATGCTCCAGAAAGGACAGTAAGGTGGCCTGTGAGTTAATTTTGGAAATAAAGTAGAAGAAATGGAAGACAGCAAAGTAAGTCCAGATTTCTGAAGGGCCTATGGGGATGAAGTTGGAACAAAGTGAGGGCGACCCGACCAGGTGGATTCATGGTGGGGCTCAGGAGAGGCCAGAGGGGCCATGCTGGGCTCTTGTGAGTCCTAGTATGAGGAAGCCAGCCAGTATTGGGGAGAGGGGGAAGCAAGGAAACTCAGAAAAGCAGTGAGGGTAGCTGAGGCATGTTAATAGCAGAGGGAGAGAAAGTGAATCCCTGAGTCTGCTTTTAGGTTCTGAACCATCCCCACCTCTCTTACTGACAATTAAGGGACAGGCTCTCTTACCTACTGCTTTGTGTGAGTCTAAGTTCTCTATTTCCCCAAAGCTCAGCTAAACCAAACCCAAACAATCCACCATCGTAACTCATGAGAGCGTGTAGAAACTAAATATTCCTACCATGAGGATGACAGTTCATTAGTCAGAATGAACTCTGCTGTCAGATCTGGATTCAAATATCAGTCCTGCACTTACCAGCTATGCTGCTTTGAGTAAGTTACTTAATTTCTCTAAGTATGTTGCCTTAAAACTAACATTTATGGATTCATACAATTATCTATTAAGGTTAACTATGTGCCAGTCCCTGGACTCATTGTTAATATTTCTCATTACCTATGAGTAAATTATACTTAGATCCTCTAATGAGTTTAATACCTGGTCTATATGTAACAATTTGGGGGCAAATCCCTGCTCTAGTGAGCTAAGATTCTAAAATTCCTTAAATCTCGAAGAGTTTTACAGTCATAACAAGAAACATAATGACAGATAAACAGGAAGACTCAGGCAAAATTCTCCCATTAGGAATACTAAAGACACTTGCCTCGTAACACATATACACAGAAAAGAGTACTATGAAAAAATTGTACGTTATCATCGCTTTCTTGAGTTCAAAGGGCTTTCGATTTTCCATGAGCTTTGGTCCCAGAGAAGTGACAAAATAGACATAGAGTCCCAAGATGATGGTTTGTGGCAGAGGTGATGACATTAAGAACCAGTCTTCAACTCTTGGATCTAAGAGAAAAACAAGATGTAAGTGCACATCCACTTAATCAAGAGATAACTAACAGCAACCAGCATTTCTTTAAGTGAGCACCTAGACCAGGGGTGGGCAACCTTTTTGTGAGTGCGTGCCAAACCAGGAAAATCTCTGACTCAAAATTCTTCTGCGTGCCAACCTTAATTTTTTGAGAACATGTTACGCCTACTTGATATTTCTTAAGGTGTACGTATGTGAAGAATCTTGAAGAAATAATAAAATTCATTTGAGCGACAGTATATGATGATGAAAAATAAATTTATTTTTTAATGTATACATGTACACTGATAGTCCGACAGAAAACTTTATGACTCTGTTTGATATTATCAGTGGGACTTTTGCTGCTGCATCACTGATGACAGAGATTTTACATCAGGTTTATATTTCGTGACCTTCAGAGGTATGCATGAGCTACTACTTTCATCCGTCAGGCTACTCCTATTACAGTGATGGCGAACCTATGACACATGTGTCTGAGTTGACACGCGAACTCATTTGTTTGGTTGATTTTTCTTTGTTAAATGGCATTTAAATATATAAAATAAATATCAAAAATATACGTCTTTGTTTTACTATGGTTGCAAATATCAAAAAATTTCTATATGTGACATGGCACCAGAGTTAAGTTAGGGTTTTTCAAAATGCTGACACGCCGAGCTCAAAAGGTTCGCCATCACTGTCCTATTACGAGACTTAACAAAATTCATCACTGAGAACAAAGATTCACAAGAGTATGTGGATGAAACGAAAACACTGGTCGGATCTAGGAAGGCAGGGAGAGTTAAGGCAGAGGCATAGAAATTGCTCTTCCCCTCTCTCGTCAGTCCATGTCTATGGTCTTTAAGATAACTTGTTATGTAAAATTATATATTTATTAAAATTATATATTTATTAAAATGCACCTACACTGAATTTATCTGAAAAATAAAAAAGTTGATATTAAGAAAAAAATTGTAAATGGAAGATTATAAGTGAGGGTTTCGCATGCCAGCAAAAGTTGCCCACCCCTGACCTAGACCCTAATGTTGATAGCAGACTATGTGAGCAATGATCACTACCATCTTCAGAGTAAAGGGAAATTACCAGGGATAGTGATGGGGTTAGAAACAGTGAGGCTGTTAGCACCAGAGGCTTCAAAGGGCAAAGGAAGGTAGTTACCACAACCCAGGAGAGAGTCATATGGAGAAGTCCCCTGCAGAAGAGCTATGACCTTCAGTTGAGGGATTCAGCCATCACAAGGCAATTCTTCAAGTAAGGGGTCAGGGGAACTGATACCCCAACACTGCCCTTCTCCCTCTCCCCAGTTTCCTAGGATTCTCCATTGGCTGAACCCAACCAGAAACCAGAGGGCAGGAGATCAAGCCCATGGATATAGTCCATACTGGTCATTCTCCAGGCCCCAGCACAGCATGTGGAGTGGATCTGGAGGACAGAAGATACCCAGCAAGGTCCTACCCCCCACCATAACCAATAGTAACATTTTAGAGTTCCTCTATCCAGACATTCTTTTATATACAAAAAGTACACAAATATCATCAGCCACATTAATACGTCTAGTTTTCATCCCCAATGAAATAAGGACTTAAAACCAAAATCAAAGAACCCCTGCAAGGATGTTAATTAACATTATCACTTTTGGATGGTGACAATACAAATGATTATTTTTTCTAAATGTTTCTGTTAGTAACACACATCACATGTATGATTGAAAACTAGGGTTTTTTTAAGTGTCAATAAAGGAATTCCTGAATTGGAGGTTTATTTTATTTTATTCTTTCATTGACTCAGCAGGGGGGAAAGTCAAATGACATCATCATCTTTCTGTTATTCTGCTGGCAACAGTACAACAAAACAAGTCAGGAAAAAACATACTGGGCTGGCTCAGGAAGTAGAAGAAAATAATTTTAAAATAAATAATCTTTTCTTATAATTTAACATTTTAAAAACACACCTTTTTGAAAACCCTGTGAGGGACTTTAACATGCTACAGATTTTTAAAAAATCATATCCTTAGGGAAAAGCTGATTAATTAGATTTATTGTTATTTGAAAGCAAATAATAAAACAAAACATTATTCTTTTTAATCCTATTTCAGCAAGCTCTGGAGTTTTGATCCTGGCTTCCCTCTGACTTGGGGCCACTGACTTAAAGTCTCTTTGATTAGTTTCCTCGTCTAAGAGCTGGGCATAAAGTAGCATGTATCGAGGGGAAGGGATTTTGGGGGACTGGGTGAATGAGGTGAAGGAATTAAGAAGTCCAAATTAGTAGTAACAGAATAGTCACCGGGATGTAAAGTACAATATAGGGAATGTAGTCAATAACATCGTAATAATTATGTATGGCACAAGGTGGGTACTGGAAATAGTAGAGGTAACACTGTAAAGTATATGATTGTATGACCACTACACTGTACACCTAAAACTAATACAAAATAATTTTGAATGTAAAGTGTAATTGAAAAATAAAATAGCTTGTATCTCATAGAGGATTTAGTGAGAGCCCAGGACAGCCTAAGTGCTTAGTAAAAGTTATGACAGCAGGTCTCAATTCAGCAGAGCAGTCATCTCTGGAATCTTTAAAGGTCAAGTAGCCAAAAAATGACCCTGATCCAACTAAATCAGAATCCTAGGATCCCTATGGGTCCTAGGCATCCATATTTTGAGAAAAAGCTTCTTTGGGTCAACTTCTTTCTCTTATATTTAGGGCCTAAGAGTCCCTCACCATTGCCCTGCAGGAGTCATTTCTGTGGTTTCCCTGCCTCCTGATCCACTCAGCAACATCTGGTCTTCCATACAACTGCCAAATTCCTAAAAGTATAGCTGTACTCAGATTATCCTCTGTGTGAATTCACGCTCTCTACTGAGCAGATAAAATTAGAAGTCTTTAATATGATGCTCATGACTCTGAAAACTGTTTATTTTCCATGTGAGGTAGAGGGCTCCCCATGATAGTGAAAAGTGTACAAGTCAGGTGTGGATGGTGACTTTGATGGGGGGAGGGGGGTGGTAGATGATATTTAAAGTTAATCCTGAATCAGTCTATGATTTCACAAACTGCAAAAGGTCAGGTGCGAAGTAAGTTCTGTCCCCCCCGCCACCCCCCGGAGAGAAAAGGCTGATGATGCATCTTCTATTTGGCATCAGAGTTGGGTTTAAGTGCATAAGTAGAGCCAAGATGAAAGCAGAGGATGCGAAGGCAGGCTGTCTGAGAGTCTGTATCCCAGTGATTACCAAAGTTCTGACTTATTACTAGTCTGATTGTTCTATTCTAAGTGTGTTCCAGAGAGAGAGAGAGTACAGGGAAACTACAAGTGCCACATTCACAGAATATTAATGAACTTGTCCATCAACTGCTTGTAAGGCAGTGTTCTCTTCTCAATTAGCAGGTACTAGCTCAACGAGTTCTCCCTTTAAAATCCCCAGCACCAATAAGATGAAGAAGCTGGGAGGAAAAGCAATCATGTACCTCAGTACTTTGTTAAGTATTAAAGATTCAGAATGGTAACACTCTTACTCAGACCCCATCATCTTTGCAAAAAGGTCACAACTAAGTCTGAAAAGTTATTAGTACCACCCAAATACAAGGAAAGTTGCTTTTTAAACAATTGAAGACATTATAGTATTATTTCTAAAATCTGACACTTCATATCTAGAATCATAATAAATCCTCTTATAGCTTAAGTAGTAATTAAACCATTTTAAAATCCTGTAGCTATGGAATTTTCCACCTGAAATAACTATGCATGATCACAACTTCTCTAGCAATAAGAAAACCAAAGAATACCAAGTTTCTTGGAGGCGACTTAGGATTAGGGCCAAAGCCAAGAATACACTTGAAATTCTTGGCCCTTGATCAGGTGCTCAGAACTTCCCAGGGTAAGCAAAGTACAACTGACCTAAGATGGCCAGAAAGGATTCCTAATGGCTTTCAAAGATCAATACCACACTACCCAGAAGCAAAAACCCTCTCCTCTTTTACCTGAAAGTGTTCTTATGAAGATGTAAATCTCTACACAAACTTTATAACCCTTCTAGCGTCCAACAGGGGAAAAAATGTGAAGAAACCTTTACAAACACGATATGCTATATTAAAAGCGTTTTAAGATGAAAATGCTCTATCAAGCATCTGTAACCACCACTCCCTACTTGCTTTGTGAACCTTCCCAAACGACAGAAGCACTTCCATGTATATTACCTGCTGGCTGGTAGCTATCATTCTAACAAAGAAACTGAGACTCACAGACAAAAAATCCTTAGTTCCAGATCACCTAGCTAGTACACAGTAGTGTCAGGACTAACATTTAGGTCTTTGCATTAAATATCCCCTACTTTCCTCCTCTCTTAAGACTTCAAATTAGCCCAACTTCAGGTACGTAGCACTACCTGACTCTTCCTCTCATTCTTCTTGCACTGTTTGCAACACTGTCTCCAGGACTCTCCTTGTCTCTCCATAACCACCCAGCCCTGGGTCACTCCTTCTTCTGACCTAATATTATCTAGCTTTTAAATTCCTAATAAAAAGTAAAGAGCTGATCCATGAATAAAAGTAGAAGTGGAATTCAGAAGTAGTTCCTCTTTAAATATTTTATGCTACTAGCACTATATAGGTAGTCATCATCATTTAAATAGATTTGGCCCTTGAGTTAGCGTATTGATTATCTGAATCCCTAGGGTTCCTGCATTTGGAATAGTGAATAGCAAGGGTTGAATAGCAAGGGATCTGTTCTTCCAAACAGGTCTATTTAAAAAAAAAAAAAAAAGTATCCAAATCTACTTGGTTCCCAAGTTAAAATCATAAGAGTTCAGGTAGCAAAGTGCCTCTCCCATTCAGAAGCACCCTGAATAAAGCCATTGCTGGCAATAACTGTGATCTCCCTCAGGAGCATTAGGGCAGAATCAAGCCGAAGAGCACTTTTCTCCAAATCACTTTTAATGGCCACTCAGTTGGAATGTACCATCATTTACTAACCAATTCTCTCACTGGATATTAAAACTGTTTTCACTATTATAAGCATCTCCATGAACATCTATGTAGCTCTATCTTTGTACATATCTGTAATGAAACCCTTGACACTTCTTTACTAATTAGTAATAAAAATAATATTTTGAAAAAAAATACTCTGGGTGTCCTTAAGAGAGTGTTAACCTGCAAAGTCTCTCATTCTGTTTCAGTGAAATCCTATTAAATGTGGGAATCTGACATAAAAAGGAAGGATGAGCCTCAATTAGGAAATATGGTTACTTACCAGCATCCTTGATCCAATTATCATAAAGACGCACAGTCCTCGATGTAAGATCACTGAAGGCCATCTTCCACAGGACTTACTGGATCTTACAGTGGGTTCTTCAGTAAAACAAAAAAAGGAATGCATTATGACCTATGAATGCAAATAAAGCCAAGTTTCTAGTAATACAATACAAAATGCTAAAAATTTAATAAGAATAACTGGCAAACCAACAAACTTTTACTGAGGGTAAATGCATTAGTGAACCACATTAAAACCCTGATGCAGTTGCAAACATTTAAGATTTTTCATCATAGTAATAACAATGCTTATGTTGCTGAATAAAGCTGACATTCTATGTACAAGATACAAAAGGAGTAACTGAATCTAAGAACTTTCGTGGGAACATCTCCCCTTTATGCAACAATCAGATCAGGAATGGACTGCACCTCCCATGGCAATGCTGAGCTAAAAACCCAGGAGAAGAAAGTCGAAAAGACACACAAACTCTCAGAGGAGCTACTCTGATCCAGATTTATAGCTGATCAGCAGGCATATGAGAGAGGTCTTCTATATGTAACTTTTTACGATGTAAGTGGAACAGAGGTAGAAAGAGGGAGGGAAAGAAGATTCACAAGAGCCAAGGAGAGGCTGCCTAGTTTATCTGAACAGATAGACAAGAATAGTTGGAAAAAGACCAGTATGGTGTTTCCTCCAAAAATTAAAAATGGAACTGCCATTGGACCCTGTAATACCACTGATAGGAATACTAGACGCCTGGCACATGAAATTCGTGCTCGGGTACGGTCCCTAGGCCTGGCCTACAATCAGGGCCATCTTTCCCAGCTGCCTGCAGCCAGCCCCACCCCCCGCCACCACCCACCCCCAGTTCCCGGTTCACCATCGGGTGATTGGTGCCTGATGGCCAGGGGAAGGGACCGAAAAATCGGCTGTCCCCACCTGCTCACCAGCCCCGCCCCTGCCATGGGTGGCCATCAGGTGATCGGAGTCTGCCTGCCTGGGAAAGAGACCAAGAGGTGGTCAGTGCACCTCATAGTGACTGGTCCAGTGGTCATTCTGGTCGTTCTGTTGTTAGGATCAATTTGCATATTATCCTTTTATTATATAGGATATCCCAAGAAAACAGAAACACCAATCAGAAAGGATATATGCACCCCTATGTTCATAGCAGCACAATTTACAATAGCTAAGATTTGGAAACAGCCTAAATGCCTATCAGCAGATGAGTGGATTAGAAAACTGTGGTACATCTACATAATAGAATACTACGCTGATGTAAAAAAGAAGGAATTCTTACCATTTGCAACAGCATGGATGGAACTCAGAGCATTATGCTAAGTGAAATAAGCAAGTCAGTGGAAAATAAATACCACATGATCTCACTCATTTGTGGAATATAAAGACCATTATAAACTGATGAACAAAAATAGATACAGAGGCAAAGAAGCATCAAACAGACTGTCAAACTACAGTGGGAAGGCAGGGGAGGTTAGGGGGGGTGGTAAGAGCCTAACCAAAGGACTTGTATGCATGCATATAAGCATAACCAATGGACGCAAGACATTGGGGCGGGGGGGTTAAGGCATGTGCCCGGGGGTAGGTGAGGTCTGGGGGAGGTCAATGGGGAAAAGAAAGGAGAAATATGTACTACTATTTGTAATACTTTAAACAATAAAAAAAAGACCAGTAAGGAAAAACTATTGGTACTATATATTAAAATATGTTCTAAATCTTCAATAATTAAAACAGTGTGAAGAGGCAAACAAATGAAATACAACAGACTGTCCAGAAATGCACACTGGGGAATTTAGGATGGTATTTAATATATTCTAAGATGTATACTTTCCCACATTTTAACATCTTTAAAATCAGCATAAAATGAATAGTTATTTGATTCCAATTCATACGGTGGGAAGATGAAGAAGTTCTGCAACTCCCTTGTCTTATGGTAATGTAACCTCTACAGCTCAGTAGTCCTGTGCTTTTTCCATGGACCCCCTTAATTCCTAAAATTTCCTTTGGCCATTTTTTTTTTTTATTGGATTGTTTATCTTCCTTTTGTTAAGTTGTATGAGTTTCCTGTAAATTTTAGGGATTAAACCCTTATTGGAGATAACATTGGCAAATATGTTCTCCCATGCAGTGGGCTTTCTTATTGTTTTGTTGATGGTTTCTTTTGCTGTGCAGAAGTTTTTTATTTTGATGAAGTCCCATTTGTTTATTTTGTCCTTAGTTTCCATTGTCCTAGGAGCTGTATTGGTAAAGACACTGCTATGACAAATGTCTGCTATTTTGGTGCCTATGGCTTCTTCTAAGATTTTTATGTTTAAGTCCTTTATCCATTTTGAGGTTATTTTTGTGTATGGTTTAAGTTGGTGGTCTAGTTTCATTTTTTTTGCAAGTGTCTGTCCAATTTTCCCAACACTATTTATTGAAGAGACTGTCTTGACTCCATTATATGCTCTTGCCTCCTTTGTCAAATATTAATTGAGCATAATGGCTTGTGTCAATTTCTGGGTTCTGTGTTCTGTTCCACTGGTCTATATGTCTGTTCTTGTGCCAGTACCATGCAGCTTTGAGAACAGTGGCTTTGTAGTATGGTTTGATATCTGGTATTGTGATCCCTCCAACATTGTTCTTCTTTCTCAAGATTGCTGCAGCTATTCGGGGCCTTTTTTTTTTTATTCTAGATGAATTTTTGGAGAGTTTGTTCTAGGTCTTTGAAGTATGCCATTGGTATTTTAATGGGGATTGCACTGAATCTATAGATTGCTTTGGGTAGTATGGTCATTTTTATGATGTTGATTCTACCAATCCATGAACATGGTATATTCTTCCATTTGTTCTTCCATTAGTTCATGTCTTCCTCTATCTCTTTTTTCAGCATCCTGAAATTTTCTGAGTATAGGTCCTTTATCTCCTTGGTTAAAATTTATTCCTAGGTACATTAATTTTTTTGTTGCAATGGTAAATGGGATTGCTTTTTTAGTTTCTCTTTCTTTTTTTTTCTTTTTTAAAAATATGTTTTATTGATTTTTTACAGAGAGGAAGGGAGAGGGACAGAGAATCAGAAACATCGATGAGAGAGAAACATCAATCAGCTGCCTCTTGCACACCCTCCACTGGGGTGTGCCCGCAACCAAGGCACACGCCCTCGACCGGAATTGAACGTGGGACCCTTCAGTCCACAGGCTGTCGCTCTACCCACTGAGCCAAACCAGTTAGGGCTAGTTTCTCTTTCTGTGAGTTCATTATTGGTGTATAGAAAAGCCATAGACTTCTGGGTGTTAATTTTGTATCCTGCTACATTGCCAAATTCATTTATTAAGTCTAGTAATTTTTTGATGGAGTCTTTGGGGTTTTCTATGTACAATATCATGTCATCTTCGAATAAGGACAGTTTTACTTCTTCTTTTCCAATTTGGATGCCTTTTACTTCTTCTTTTTGTCTGATCATAATGGCTAGTTCTTCCAGTACTATGTTGAACAGGAGTGGTGAGAGTAGGCATCCCTGTCTTGTTCCTGTTCTTAGGGGAAATGGTTTTAGTTTTTGTCCATTGAGTATGATGTTGGCTGTGCGTTTGTCATGTATGGCTTGTATTATGTTCAGGTATGATCCTTCTATTCCAACCTCCCAAGCTCTTTTTACGAAGCCAGCATTACCCTAATCCCAAAACCAGATAAAGACAATACAAAGAAAGAGAATTACAGGCCAATATCCCTCATGAACATAGACGCCAAAATTCTCAACAGAATACTAGAAAATTGAATCCAGCATTACATTAGAAAGATCATACACCATGTACAAGTGGGATTTATTCCGGGGATGCAAGGATGGTACAATATCCGTAAATCAATAAATATGATACACCACATAAACAAACTGAGAGTCTTTCTTTAGTATTCTAAAATAAAACCATATATATAGTATTTCTAAAGGTGGCATCTCAAATGAGTGGGCACTAAATTATCAGCAGTTATTTAATTCATAGTGTGATACAACTGGATAGCCATCTGCAAAAAAAAAAAAAAAAAAAGTTGGATCCAAACATTATACTGTAAACCAAGATAAACACCAAGTAGATAAAATTTTAAATAAGAAAATTAGAGCCATGAAGTACTGAATGACAACTTGGGAGAACACTTTTATAACCTTGGCAAGGGACCTTTCTAACTTTGACTTAAGCACCATTAGACATAAGAGAAGACTAACAAATTGAACCATATAAAAATCAAGAAGAAAAAAACACCAAATGACAAATGCACCAGTTAGTGAAAGCAAAAGCCCTATTACAAGGGGACTGGTTAATGAATGATAATACATCTAACGCCATGAAACAGAAAACTGTTGTAAAAAAGAATGAGGAAGTTCCCTGGATGCTGATGTGGGAAAGTATTCAAGATAAATCTCTATGTGAAAAAAGCTAAGGAAGGTACAGAATTTTTAAATGACTACCTTCTACATAAGAAGAAGACAAAAGAAGAAAGATTATAAATTTATATTTATTTATTTATTTTAGCATAAAAGGAACTCTGAAAAGATATCCATGAGAAAGGGAATGGGAAACAAACTGGGCTGAACGGGGTGGAAGGAAGATCTATATTGTTTTTTTATTTATTTATGTGACTAAGAATTAAAATATTTTTAAAGGAAAAAATAAAAGAATAAAATCAGTTGTCTCTTTATTGGGACAATCCCTACTTAAATACTCACACATAAATGCACATGAACACAAAAGAGGGGCTGTTATCTTAATTCCTCAAGGGCCTGTCAGCTCCAGACCCTCTCTCCAGTCCAGGAAGGTATCTCAGCAGGCCCCTGCTTCGGTACATCCTGTGTCCTCAAGCTGAGTTCACATTCAAGATGTGGTGATGTCAGGGTCTTGCCAGGGTCAGCTTAGACTCTGGTTTTCCTACGAATGTTTCCATAGTGAAGGTGTGATGTGGGGTTAGGAGCAGGGGCTGTGGGGTAACTGTGACTTTGGTTTGAATCCCACCACTTAATAGCTGTGTGAACCTCGGCAAAAATTAAAGCTCAATTTCCTATTCTATAAAACAGGAATTCTATACCTACCAAGATAAAATAAACTAACTCATAGAGTTGTTTTGAAGACCATAGGAGATAATATATATTTGTAAAGTTTAGAGCACAGAATCTGATAAAGAATGAATACTTGCCTGGCCAGCGTGGCTCAGTGGTTGAGCGTCAACCTATGAACCAAGAGATCACGGTTTGATTCCCAGTCAGGGCATATGCCTGGGTTGCAGACTTGATCCCCAGTGGGAGATGTGCAGGAAGCAGTCAATCAGTAACTCTCTCTCACCCTTGATGTTTCTATCTATCCCTCCCTCTCCCTTCCTCTCTGAAATCAATATAAACATATTTTTTAAAAAGAATAAACACTCAGACATTATTGTCTCTACAGATGTAGAGACAAGTTGTACCAATTTAATTGGGAAACATTTGGCCAAACTCATTATCTTGTACAGTTGAATGGCAGTTTATGGAACAAATCTAGAGAAAACTCTACTACTTTAGCTTGAAATCCTGTATGTCACAGATTATATATGATTCTTCCTTGATGTTTTCCAATTGTCTCTATGTGAGTGTTCCCCTTCATCTTAACCACTGAGGTAACAGACCTCAAGCCATTTTCATAATTAAACTGCCAAAATAATGCTGTTTAAATTCTTTAGAATCAGACTGAAAGATTCCAATTCTATATGGCATGTGGTGGGGTTACATTTCAAAGTATTATTCTATTTTCTGTGCAATTTCCACCTTCCCCCCACCCCCCTCTGCCCCCATTCATTCCACCATTTTCCTCTCAGCCCATACTGAAGTATAGACTCAAAGAAACCACAGTCTAATGCAGGTAAGAAATATTCATAGGCTATAAACCATAGTTTCTCTAATCCTGAAGACTACACAAGGTTGAGATGGAGGAAGAGAGATGGTAGTCAGAGGAGCAACTTACACTGGATGGGACAAAGTGGCAGAAACAGACATCCTCAAGCCAGAGAGAGATGAGGACTAGAGAGGTAGGGAAGGGGTCCATTAGCCCAAGTTTTCTGGAAGAGACTCTCTCATTGATCCTTTGCTTGTAATAACCTGCCATCTAACAGTCCTTAACACTTGTGGGCCCACCAGAAAAGGAATGTCCATAAATGTGTAGGGATGGGGCATGAAAAAAACAACAAAAAAACCTGATCCATTTACCTGTTGAAACTGAACTCAAACTGCTAAGAATTTCCTTATAAGCTTGGACAGTTATGGACTGAATGCCAATGCTACATTGGAAGAATTGGATTAAAAAATTAATGAGTGAATATGGGGCAACCTGGGTTGTCCTGCAAATATAGTGCTACCCCTGGAGAAGAGCCGGGCATACCGCCTCCGCCCTGATCCTCTACCATGATTAAACATGGACACTTGGTTGCTAGATGCTGGAAACCAAGATCAACAGTAATTAATATAAATGCGAGAAGTCCACCAGAAGGCTGAGTTTGGGCTTTTATATTCACAGAGTGAATTTGCATTTTATTACCTACTGCTGACTCAATGGCCTAAAGCAAACGCCTCCAAAACCTGGTAATCTTACTGTTTACTAAACATTACCATTGATATGTTTGTTTGCATTCCTAAAAGGCAATTGTGTATTCTAGTAAATAAAAGCAGACTGGAACAGAGACTCGGTGGAACTTGACTACTACAGTCGAGTTTTCCCCTGGCTTCCCCCCATAATTTCAAAATTAATATTTCTTGTCTTGTGTGTCAATTTGTGCGTCAGCTCTTTCTCCAAGTCTTTTAACCCGAAAGCTACACTAGCCGTGGCCTTTCACAGCTAGACAATGGTACATAGAGATGGGAAGAAACTTATTCTATGTGCTCAAGGTATAGAGCTATCTTCTAGATGACAACAGAACTAGGACCTTGACAACCAGTTTAAAATACTTAATGTCATAAAAGTTCAGGGCTCTCATGTATGTGAAGCAGAAACTTAAAACTTAAAAACAGTAGATGACACACTTCCATTAAGCGTGGAAGAGACAAGGGAGGTGCTACAGGGGAAGAGAACAAAGCTCCCTGTCAGAGTTGGTCTGCCTCTAAAACATGTGGCAGGCTTTGAGTGAACAGGAGCTTGTTGATGGGGGACTGGTGCTGGTAAGCCATTGCCCAGCCCCTGCAACTGACCCATGAATGTTGCTCCTTATTTTTGACAGTATCACATAGTGACTGGGTCATTCAGTAAAGAAGGTGCTTAATCTTTCCAGACTAGCTTCTTTAAGTCTACATTAAAGATGTCAAATTCAAATGTGAGAAATGTGCTTGCTGCCTACAGGAGAAGGCCCTTTCCACGGGGCAGCTTACCTGGGGACTATTCAAAGCCACAAGCTGCTTATGTCAGCACCAGGACATAGAGAATATGCTTAAGGTACCTTAACAGTAACTTATTTTAAAAGTCATCACAGGCAGAACTCATCTGGGAGAACCTCTTGCTGGAATTCACTCAGATGGGGATGGGACCTTGGAGTTGTCTGTGGTAGGAAGTACCTCACAAGAGTTCAGAAATCTAAACCCAGGGCCAACTATTTCCAGGTGGACCCTCAAACACAGATTTATCCAAATCCTGCAAAACATGTTGGAGGAAGGAGGGTAGAGTCAGCATATGGCTTTCCTCAGGCATGTCTATGGGCCAGAAATAGGGCCATATTCTTTTCCCTTTCTCGTTTGATGTTTGGGGGGTTGAGAGGTTCTGGGCTCCCTCCATTGATCTCTGTTTTGGAACTGTGTTATATCTGCTGGTGATTTCAGCAGGTCCTTTATTTGCCCTAAAAGTCCTCTGACTCTTCTCTCGGTTTGCCCTGTCTCTCTAATTATAGAATAATGCATTGGGACCAGATCCTCGGCAAGAGTACTGATTGCTCTGCTTCGCCTGGGAGGCTCTCTGTTATAAGAGTAATAATAAGGGCAATAAATAGCATAGATAGCATTTCGCTAAAGGTTCGACATGAATTGTATTTTCTAGTGGAGCCTGTGCCTAATATAATTGGTTTTCAGGATTCCATTTGTAACAAGTTGTCATATTAACATGCTGAGATTGTTAAGTGAGTATCTAATATAAGGTTTGTCTCCTGGCCCAAATTCATGAGTTATGACTGTGCTGCAGAGCTCGAACCAGATAGAAATGCAATCGGCACTAGTCTGGAGGGTCGTGTACGTAGAGTGTTATATTTTCCAGATGCATCTGACTTTAGTAGGTCCCCTATTAAGGGAAAGTGAAGAAGTGAAAATCAAGATGAAATAAGAGAATACTAAGGAATGGAGGGGATGGTAAAGATATTTGTTTTGTCCTGGGGCAGGGGTCCCTCCAATTCAAGTCTTGAAGCAGTCCTCAGTTCCCAAATTAAAAAAAAAAAAAAAAAAGGTATTTGTTTTGAGGTCCTGCTTGACATGGAAATTACAACTCTTAAGCCTGATTGAAAGGCAAGCCTGACTCTATTCATAGAGAGAGGGTTCATATGCACTATGATGTCACTGTTATTGGGGGTGGGAAACATCCATTTTATTTAAACACTAGAGGCCCGGTGCATGAATTCGTGCACCAGTGGGGTCCCTCAGCCTGGCCTGCACCCTCTCGCAATCCAGGACCCCTTGGGCCCAAAGGCCAGGCCAAGGGACCTCACAGGTGCACAAATCCGTGCACTGGGCCTCTAGGTCTTTGGTTAATCTCTTCCTGCCCTTCCCCCTCCCCCCTTCCCTCTGAGATTCATCAGTCTGTTCTATGTTTCCATGCCTGTGCATTGAGCGTCTGCCCCCATCATAGCTACTGGTTGAACGGTTGCTTAGGCTTTTATATATAGAGATGCCGTATTACAGCCAGAACAACATAAGTTTGTGGAATTGGTATAACAACAATTAGAAGTGTGAGTTCAACCTTCTGCTGTCTGTGTTTATGGGTTTACAGTATATTATCTGTACCATCAGAGACTGTGGTACATGATAATTCTAAAGAGCAGATGTGTAAAAGTCACTAGAAAGTGTTCTGTGCTGCTGCACAGCGTGCTTAACTTCTTAATCACATTTTGTTTTTAAAAGCACTAAGATTAGTTTATTCTGTGCCCGTATCACCAGGACAAGCAGAGTGCACTTAGATGGATGGACTCACTGCTTCATTTCAAATGTGAAATATCCCTGCAGAGTAATCTCTTCAGGTCACAGTGACAGCAGGCACTGTTTCTCAAAGATCACTGCCTTTCTTCCTTGTGGGGTAACCACTCTTTCCCCTTATTCCAGGCTCTTCCTTCCCCCTGAAGCCTTGTGCTTCCCCATATGACTGAGGGGTACAGATAGGAAATACAGTACCGATTACCCTAAAGAAGCTGCTGCCGTCCTAATTCTTTCTCGGTGCTTGGTGTGGATATTGGCATGTGACACAGTTCTGGGAAGGGGAATTTGAGGGACTGCTGGGAAGCATTGGGGAGTGTTTTGAAGCTCCTAAAAAAGACAAAGACCCTCTCAGTGCTCTGGATGAAGGTGCATGAGAATGTGACATTTGGAATGATTGCCACCATTTTATATCAAAACAGAAAATAAACTCATTTAGAAGACATTTCCCTGGACTGCATTTCCTGTGATAACGCCTCCCTTACTGCTGAGGCCATTTTGAGTTGAGTGTTCTGTTACTTACAGAGGAAAGCATCTTCCTGATATGATAACATACTTGAAAAAGAGAAAGTCAGCTGTTTAGTATCCTTATTTGATGATATTTGTGTTGATAATTTTGCTTGTCCAGAACACAAGGCTTACATTCTAATTTTCTGTAATTTACTACGACCTAAGATGTAACAATGATTTTCTCTTTTACAGCGGCTTGAGAATATCAAGCGTATTTCACCCTTGAAATTGGAAGTTTCTTTCCTTACATCCTGGGTGTATGTGCTGACTCAAAGACCTGCTCCCAGATATCACATCTCTTGTGAGTTGTTTTGAATCACCAGATAAATCTTTTCCAATACTGACTCCACCTCCTATTCCTGTTCCTGCCCTTCTTGACCCAGATGCCTTATCAATCCAAGTGACATTCATTAACTGAATCCTTTGTCACAATTTTTGTATTTATTCCTTATACTATGTGTGTTGTCATGTCTGAGAATGCTTAATGCAGCATTAAGAAGAGGTTTCCAAATCTGGCCCATCACCAGACTCTCCCCAAACATATTACCTATATCCACATCTCTCTCCACGGAATTCTGATTATCAACCAGGTCTGGCAATCACTGATATAAGGACACAGAAGAGAGAAAAATTGTAGTGATCTGATTCCACACCTAAGGTAAATGGTTTCAAATCTCATCTGGCAAAGTCAATTATGTAAGAACAAAATTATTTCCTTATTGCTTAATATTTAATACATCTTTCTTTATTCTTTGGGGGGTGGTAGGAACTTATTTCAGTGGACTCTAAATATGACCACCCCTCTCAGCAAGTTAGAAAAAAATTAGTTGGGAGGAGGAGTCCTTTTAATCCTATATGTTTTCTGTTAACATTGCCATCCTCCAAGACTGCAGCGTCCCATCAGGTCTTTGGCCAGTTGTCCATGCAGGTCTATGTTGTTGCTAGCTCCACGGCTGTTGCCCTTCTCTCTGAGGTCTGCACTAATTGCCTTCCCTCTGATTCCCCCTCCCTCAAGCCCGAAGCATGCTCTTCTGTGCTCAGAGACATGGAAACCTCAGAGGGTGTCCTCCCAAACCTCTCGTCTATGCCCTTGAGTTCTTCTGTATGGGTAAGTGCCTGAGCTTTTGTAATTCAAAAGCTAGGATAATACTTTCTGTTTCTCTGCCTTTTACTGTCTGTTTCATTCCCAAGACAATTTGCACAACCTAGCCATTAAATAGAAATGGCAAGGGGGGGGGGGGCGGGGGGGAGGCGGGGTGAGCTGAAAAAGGAAATGCCAAGGAGGAACATAGTATATAAAACATTAAAATAACACACAAAATCCTGTATGGTAGGTATAACAAACATGCATTTTTGCTTCACGTTGTGTGTGCATGCACACATAACACAACACACAATGATTAGCAAAATTAAAAATCTGTCATTTGAAATAAATTTTCACTGAGTCTATTTCACATTCTAGATTCATTGGTGTTTTTTTGTGTGTTTTTTAAAATCCTCACCCAAGGGTATGACATTGATTTTTTAGAGAGAGAAGGGGGAGAGAGAGATAGAAACACTGATGTGAGAGAAACATAGGTTGGGTGCCTCCCACACATGCCCCTATGGAGGATTGAACCCACAACCCAGGTATGTGTCTGACCAGCGACCGAACCCACAGCTTTTCGGTGCACAGGACAATGGCCCAACCCATTAAGCAACACCGGCCAGGGTACAATGCATAAATTTTAAATTGCACATTGTTCTCAGTAGCATTATGAAATCTCACTCTGTCTCACTCTCTCCCACTCAGGATGTAAATCCCTTTGTCCAGCGTATCCACCTCACTTCATCTCATCACATAGGCGTCGTATGCATCATGTCACATCATTACAAGTAGAAAGGTGAGTACACTGCAATAAGGTATGTTTAGAGAGAGCTCACATTCACATAACTTTTATTACAGCACATTGTTATGTGTTCTACTTTATTATTAGTTATTGTTGTTGAACTCTTACTGTGCCTCATTTCTAAATTAAGCTTTGTCATAGGTGTGTATGTGTAGGAAAAAACATAGTTTGGTGCTACCTGTGGTTTCAGGCATCCACCGAGGGTCTTAGAACATATCCCCTATGGATAAGGGGAGCACTACTGTAATTGCCAAAGTGATTGCTGTGAAGAAAACGACTCTTATTTGGATGAGTCAATGCTGGTAGTTCACTTTAAACCAGTGGTTCTCAAATGGGACTGACTTTGCCCCCCCCCGCCCCCCCCGCCAGGGGACATTTGTCCATTTCTGGAAACCTTTTTGGTTGTGTCAACTAGGGAGGGGGTATTCCTGGCATCTAGTGGGTAGAGACCAAAGTTGGTGCTAAACATTCTACAATGCTCAGGACAGCTCCTCACAACTATGAACTGTCCAAAATGTCAATACAGCTGAGGTTGAAAAACCCTGTTTTAAACAACCAAATTATTACTTTCTAGTCATTTTTCACATTTTAATATACTTAAAAGTTTCTGACCCCCTTGCCCCAGCCTCAGTCTTACTAAATCATAGGGACCCAGCAACTCAAGTACCCAAATCTTTGCAGCACTCAAGCTCACAAACTCTTTGAGGCTCCTACGACTTCACTACAGAGGGTGCGGGTGACAGGGGCAGTTGGTTCCAGTGAGAAAACAGCCGATTGATATCTAGGTGGAAGCTTCCCTAGCAATCTTTGAGTTCTTACTGAGAAATGTATTTCTTATCTCAGGGTTTTTCTCCCCCAGGACAGCAGGAGCGGAGACTCCATCTGAACTCTGGTTTTCTAGACTCATAACCCAGAGAGAGGCCATCTGTGATACTCACCTGGGAAGCCGTGTCACCACCCCACAGGCTGAGTTCTATCACCTGTTCTGACGCACTCTGAGCTGCCCTGTCCCTTTCTGGTGAGTCACGGTGTGCCACCTTTTCCTTGTGCTCTGAGCTGGCCTTTCCCTCCTTCCTTGCCAAACCATCCTCATTTGAAGGTGTGTTTCCCTTATCAGTTCTCCGATGACCAATTATCACTTTTGTGTAATAGCTTACTTAATCTGCCCTGTCTCCTTCTCCTCCCTTATTTTGAATAGGGATAAAGTTTCAAACCACCACCCAAATATGAGGCCAGAGTTGGCTTTTCAACAGAAAGTTTCCCCAGTTCCATCGCAGACCTCCATCCCTATGCTGGTACCTTCCTGCAGCTCATTTTGATTTACTAGTATGTGTCCCTGAGCGGCATCTGTGGCTAGCCCGATCTGTTCTCGAAGGTTGGTGCCTTTTGTCTGCTTTCCAAAGGACAAGAGGATGGGACCTTGACCTCAGGCAGCCTCTGCATGTGGAAAGATTCTAGAAAGTAGGATAAGTAAGGCTGAGAGGAGAAAAGCATCTGAAAACCTGTCCGGATTAGATGTCTCTAGGAAATATAAAATTATATATGTATGACCCACCAGACTAACAGACTACAGTGACGGCTGGAACCAATGGGACTTGTTTCTCTTTCAGGAGTGCTAGAGTACCTCAAGGGCAGCTTAATCCCTGTTTGTAATCTGAGTCCTAGTACAATGACCTAAGCAAAATAGGCGGCAATAAAAATCTGCTGAATGAATTTTAAAATGTAAAACAAGGCAGGGTAAGAACAAACACTCCACCCCTTAGGCCTTCTTCTCCACTTTTTTTTCTTTTTCAAATGAATTCAATACACCTGTGTTCATTTTCTCTTCAAACAAAAAGTCTTTTTTTAGCATCTGTTATTGTGCAAGGAAGTGCTGAGCAGGACACAATATTACTTTTAAAATATGGTCCCTGAATTCAAACAACTTCCAATTTGGCAGGAAAAAAATAAATACCTATACAGATATCTAAAATGCAAAGCAGAATGTAAAGTCACACGAACAGTTCCCGTAGACTCCTACAGCCTCTAGAAATGGAGAGTCACATCTGGCTTGTGACCCGGAAGAAAGGCATATGGAGGAGAGG
The DNA here is from genome assembly GCF_014108235.1 of Myotis myotis. NCBI lineage: Eukaryota > Metazoa > Chordata > Mammalia > Chiroptera > Vespertilionidae > Myotis > Myotis myotis. The sequence goes on from NW_023416357.1 coordinate 31,440,075, forward strand.
ATACATGAGCTGAGCCTTGAGAATAAAGATTTCAATAGGCAAAAATATGTGCACCTGGAAAGAAGAGAGGCGTGAATCATTTGTTTATTCAATGAATATTCTTGAGTATCTGTTATGTGCCAACCACTGTTTTAGGTGCAACAGCTAGGTGGAAGTTTCAGTGAAATAGTAGGAAACAAAACAAAATCCTGCCTTCATGAAGTTATAGAAAAACTCCCGGTGTGTTTCCAGAGAATTTGTTAGTCTGTTTTGGTAATATACAGAATGGAGGAAGGGAACAACAGAAAGATCAAAACAAGAAAGGTAGATTCCACAGATTGTGAAGGAACCAAAGGCCAGGCTGAAGAATTTTTTGGATTTCGTTCTGTTGACAGTGAGGTGTCATTACAGGTTTCTCAACGAGGGACTGTCTTAATCAAAGTGGTGTTTGGAAAGATTAACTGGGTGGTAGAGTCTAAGGCTGGATGACTGAGGGTGCGGTTTGGAAGCAGGGAGAATTACGCAGCTATTGCATCTACTGGGAAGGATCCAACATAAGTATCATTTCCTTTGAGATGCCATCCCTGATTCAATCAGATCAGGACTGGTGTCCCACTAAGGTATTCTCATAACCATTTGTCTCATCTATGCTAGCACTTACTGCATAGCATTGCAAATGCCTGTTTATTAATTCTTCTTTCCACTCATATGAAGGAAGAGGTGACCCTCATTATCTTTGTGTTCCCAATGCCTAGACCAGTGTCTGGCACGCAGTATAAAATATCTGTGATATGAGTGAATAATCCAGTGTTAGGGGTTAAATTCTGTCCCCTCAAAATTAATATATTAAAGTCCTAACCCCCAGTACCTTAGGACATGATCTTATTTGGAGCCAGGGTCTTTACAGAGGTAATCAGGTTAAAATGGTATCACTAGAGTGGGCCCTAATCCAATGTGATTGGTGCCCTTTTTTAAAAGGAAACATTTGGAAACAGGCATGCATATAAGAAGCGCGCAGTAAGAGCATGAAGACGACCAGCTACAAACCAAGGAGAAAGGACTGGAACGGATCCTTCTCTCACAGCCATCAGAAGGGCCCAATCCTGCCAACCCTTTGCTTTTGAATTTCTAGCCTACAGAACTATGAGATGATGAATTCCTGTTATTTAAACCACCCAGTTTGTAATACTGTGCTACAGCCTCACTAGCAAACTGATATGAAAATGTTCATCGAACTTGCAGAAACCTCCAGAATTAGAGCTCAGGATTAAGGTCATCATTAACTATAAATAACAAGAGGTGATGACATGGGAGCAGCATAAATTGCCGTGATAAGTAATAGAGGAGGAAATATGGCAAAGGGCAGCATCTCAGGGAACAGGAAATAGAAAGAGAAGCCAGGGACAAAGATAAAGACGCAGCAGAAAGCTGCAGAATAAAGCTGCCTGGTAGAACCTATCTTCAAATACTGAAAAAAGTAAAGTAAGTGGTCAAAAAAACTGTCCACAAATTTTCACAGAAGCAACCACATAAGGAAGGACCACAGACAGATGTTCAAAATCTCAAAAAGTTGTGTGGCCCTGGGAAGGCTCTGGAGCAGAGCAGCAACCATAGGTGGCAAAGCTCCTAATGCAACGTGGCCTCTTCCCCAGCTGTACTCTTTTTTTTTTTTTTTAAATATATTTCTTTATTGATTTCAGAGAGGAAGGGAGGAAAAAGCGATAGAACATCAATGATGAGAGAGAAACATTGATCGGCTGCCTCCTGCACGCCCCCCACCGGGGATCGAGCCCGCAAAGCAGGTATGTGCCCTTGGCTGGAATCGAACCTGGGACCCCTCAGTCCACAGGCCAACGCTCTATCCACTGAGCCAAGCCGGCCAGGGCCCCAGCTGTACTCTTGATGCAAACAACAACAACAACAACAACAACAACCTGGGAATTCCAACTGTACCTGAACCTTGGGAATCCCTCATTTGAAACACAGAGGTCGAAGCCATTAGGGACATTCCGAAGTGAGTGTCTTCATCTCCTATATGCTTCCTTAGCTGTATGTGAAACTACACTATGCTGTGAGTGGTGCCACTCACAACAGGGTGGTCAGGAATGGTTCTCATGAAGCCTGAAGGACCAAACACATCCACCCCAATTTAGACCTGCAGGTGCTGCCCCACAACCTCCACCAAAGCCCATGTAAGGAGCTAGGTCCTTAAGGACTGACAAAAAGTTTTCTGGGAAAAAAATAAAATGGAAATTATACTTTTAAAAAAAGATGAAAACATCCTGAATACATGTATAAGACCAGGAAAAATTGGTGGTGAAGGAGAGATTGAAATTGTGTATGTGTGCATATGCCTAAGGGAAGAACTCTGACTTGACAAGAAGCCAGAGGAAGGAGGAAAATAATGAGACCACAGTCAAGTGAAGATTCCTGGCCACCACTGCAAGGAAGGCAGGCATGAGAAAGTCCCTATTTCAATACCTATAACTCAACTTATAAGCAGCTGGGGTTCTAAAGTGCAGTTATATTTCAGTTGTTTGAAAATTCAAAGTATTTCATTGAAACAAAATATAACAGGCACTTATTTTTAGACAGGCCACAAACACTGACTTAGCCCACAATGTGAGTAAACACAGTTTTAACTAGCGTTCTGGCTCTAAGAAATAGAGGGACGTTCAGCACAGCAGAAGGAAAGAGAACACCTTTCCCAGGACCTTAAGACAAACCTCATGGGGGTGTATTTTATACCCAGAGATCTCACTCTGGTTTAAATGCCTGAATACAACTATCTACCAAGGCCTAACTCCACCCAAAATGTTCCAAGTACACAATTATTTAATCCCTCAAACATCACAAAGAAAAAAGAAAAAACATAGTCAAATTATTCAATTTCAACTCATGTGGCTAGATGCTGGAAAGAAAACAATTTAATCGTTATATATATATGCCTAATATGCAAATTGTCCCTGCAGGAATTTGACTGGGAGATCACTCACTATGACATGTGCTGACCACCAGGGGGTGGCGCAGAACAAAGGAAAGTGGTGACTGGCAGCCAGGGAAGGGAGGCCCCGGCTGGCAGTCGGAAGACCCTGATCAACCCTGATCGCCAGCCAGGCCTAGGGACCCTACCTGTGCACGAATTTTGTGCACCAGGCCTCTAGTCTAAAATAAGAGTAATTCTTAAATTTTAATGTGCATTATACGTTCTTGAGATACTTGTTTAGAAGTCATATTCTAGGGCCTCCCCCCCAGGCAACATCATTCTGTAAGGTGGTTCTTCAACCACACGTAGGGAAAACACTGAGCTATGATTTTCTGTTTTTATTTAAGACTAGAGGCCTGGTGCATGAAAATTCATGCACTGGAGGGGGGGAGTCCCTCAGCCAGACCTGCCCCCTCTCTCAGTCTGGGATCCCTCAGGGGTGGGAGGCATCCCGGTGATCAGGGGAAGGCGACGCCCCCATCACACCTCTGATGCTGCCACTGCCAGCAGCACAAGCCTCAGCTGGCCCTGGTTACCTAAGCCTTGGGTGGCCCTGGGCAGCTTGGTAGCTGACATCTGAGGCTTGCCTGTGCCTTGGGCCGGCCCTAGGAGGCTGGGCAGCCGACATCCGAGGCTTGCCTTTGCCTCGGGCTGGTCCTGGGCAGCTGGGGGGCTGAGGGCGGGTCCGGCCACACTGCATGCCTGCCACCTCCCCAGAGGGGCTGAGAGGACTGGGGGACTCCGGTGGGGCTGAGGGGACTGGGCACTGCCATCTTGTGGCTATGGGTGCCACCATCTTTGTGATGGTGTGATGGTCAATTTGCATATTCCCTTTTTATTAGATAGGATAATGCATGTTAACACAAATGAATTTTTAAAGGGATGTGTTAGGTACTTACACAAACAAAATAAAGCATTTCTCACAGTATGGAGGAAAAACATTTTAGAGCAGGAGAACTACAGAAGCCCTTTGGCCCAGCCTAGGGCAGCGCCCCTAAGATCCTCTCCTGATTGTGTATTAATACTTAACACACATCTTCATTTCACATCTGTGGGTGAAAATACTGACAGTAGAGTTACATACTGAAGGGTAAGGGAGAAGTTGAGTTCATTCATTTATGCCGGCTTTTTATACATAAGGGTTTTTCCGAGCCTACTGCTTAGCTATTGTCTGCTGCTTAACTAAATTTCTGCTTAAAGAGATTTACTGGAGGTCAATGGGTGAGGGGGGAAGAGGAGACATATGTAATACTTTCAATAATAAAGATTAGGAAAAAAGATATTTAATGAAGAATTCATGATGTAGAAATATTGTTCTGACCAAAACTGATGAGAGCTTAGTCCATTACCATTTATTATTATTCAGCTGAATCAATTACCAAATTATACAAATTATATGCACTCCTACAGCACAGTAGGCCACCAGTACAGACATTCCCCTCTTGTACATGGGGATAGCCAAGTCACTATTTCATGGCTGTCATCCATTCTGATTGGTAGGGCATCCATGCCACACTGGTTGTTAATAATTCTGGTGCCCACTCTAGTTTGTACTTCTATATTTGATAGTCATCATACTACATTTTAGTTTAATTGTAGACATCTCTTGCATCACCTAAATTCTCTAAGTTCTTGTGAGGTAGGGTGGGAAGATTGTCACATGCAAATTTATATCTTATACAGAAGTAACCCCGGGACAGGTTAGGCAAGAAATAAGTGTCATGGTATCAACAATCAATTAATAAAGGAAATTATCAGAGCTGATGATCACATTTTGCTGCACTGCTGGCATAAAGACCCAAATTTCTCAGCTTTAAATTTAAGTTAGAGGTATAAGCAAAAAAGACACTTTTATTTTTAAATAACGCACATGACAAGGTCAACTTCCAACTTTTTGTTATTTAACTGTATTCTGTTTGTGCTCTTGTCTTTTACTGAGAGGCTATGCTTGATTTTCTCAAAAAATTTTCTTTAATGAGATTTGGTTCTGAAAAACTTGAAGAATATGTTTTCATTAAGGCCAGTTGCACTTTTTTTAAACTCTAGGACTAAGATTATTTGCATTTTATTAATTTGAATTATTACCAACTTAACCAAATCTTCATAGCTTAAAGGAAGACATAATACATTTATATTAGGATATATATATATATATATATATATATATATATATATAAATTTATATTCTTTCTCTCTATATAAATAATATATATTTAATTAAAGTGTATATATTTAATATTATGGATAGTATAGCAGATAGTATAGCTAAATTAAACATTCTAAATAAGTTTCTCTTTACTGGCCTAAATGTTTTTTAGTTCCATTAACTTGGTTCTGGTAACTAGCAGAAATAATTTGAGTTTTCTCTCTTTCCTATTAAACTTTGTTAGAAAGGCAAATAATGAAATGCCAACAATATAGATCAGAAACTGAGAAACTGGGGCCTGGATAAGTTACACAAAGGCAACCTTTGTTTTCATATAAGCTTTACTTTCCAGTCTAGCTTCAACTTTGAGGTTTACTTGCTCCAATACAAAAAGTACCAAAATTCAGTACTGCTACAGGTGGGATTAACCAGAAGCACACTTGTTATCTCTAATATAAAAAGTCCTTGGAAATTTGATGTGTTTCCCTTTTGGACAGTAAATAGAAAGATATAGTATCGCAAAGTCCAGTAATTAGTCAAACGCACATAAAAATGTTTAACATTTCTACTACTGTACTAATTTGACCAAACATAAATTCAATATATATATATAGAAGTATATATAATTTTTTAAGTGAAATAAAATACCTGAAAAATTTTGGCATAAATGTTATAAAATCTTCAGAGGACTTAAGGCCATATAACATCTTTTCAGAATAGCTTTCTACAGAGATATTTATCACCTACAAATTCCAAAGTGTCTGATATCCACACAGCTACTGCACCACCTTTTTGCCATCTGAAACTTCTTTTTGATAGAGTTTAATATCTCAGATGACCACTGATTATATAAAAATGCACCCCTACCACTAAATCACACCATTTAAACTACAAAGGATTTTACCTCTCCTTTTACTTTTTTCCCCTAAGACAGATGCAATATGTATTGAATTTCTTCCAATCTGTTGTCTGAGCTATGGAGTTTGTGATTCCTTTAGATAGAACTTAGGAATATAACCTTGAACCATGTTTTTATTAAGTATGTTGATCTTATACCTCTCACTCAACCATCATTTGTGGAGTTCTTAGAAGGCTAGCCAATGGCTCTAAGGATAGTAACAATGTGATGTCTTCTCATTCACTCTGTAAACCCCCTTCCACAAGCGACCACTGTCATCCCACCCTTTTTATGACCCCAGCTCTCCTTCTCTATTCTCTACAGAGAATGCTTCTCTCTTCACCTAATCTCAATCTTAATTCATGACAAGTCCTAGAAAAAAAGCAAAAATGAGAGATAAAAACTTATCTTGAGGAAAGCAGAAGAGCACAAAGTAACGAAGGGATTCTTGCCAATAAGTCCGACAATAGAGAACAGAACTTACTGTTTGATATTTATTTCATTTTCATCATAAAACATGTGTTGTGATAGAACAAAGTTGAACCAGTTGCGACCTGCTTTGGTGGATCAATAGCAATAGTGAAAAGCCCTTTGCCGGCTGGAGTAGATAAGCTGCTAAACCTCATTGGAAAAAATGAGAACTAGGCATCTGATAATGAAATAAGGGAGAGGGCTGTTCTTGAGTAGATCCGACATACTGTGACTGTCTTCAGATAACCACTGCACGTGGTTACAGGTGCCGTCTCTCACGGGACCTATACACAAAGGTTGGGAAACTCCCTCTTGCTAAAACCCGAAGACTTTTTCCTGAGTTCTTATCTACCCTATTTCCCTGCAGTCCCATGTTGCTGACCTCTTCTTCCTTCCTGAAGCCCTGAATTTGACTTTCAGAACATACCACCCTTCTAACTGGCTTCATGCCATTCCATTGTTCAGTCCTTAATCATTTTGTACTGTTGGTGCTTTTTTTCATAATCCTGTACAGGGGGTTTCCTCTCCTCAACCCTTGGCACTTTTTAAAAAAATCTACTTACTCCTATTACTATGTATGAATGACCCCCAAATCTGCGTTCTGAACCCTAACCTTTCACCCACGCCAGAGGCCACTATTTCCAACTGCCAACAAACCTCTGGCCTAAATGTTTTTTATAGTTTGGATATTGCACTGTCACAGGACACCTAACTAATCCCTAAAGGAACTAATTTTGCCCAAGTTCCACCTCATACCAACTGGCTTCTTTATCCAGCAGCTCCAATGATGTCAATGGCTTGACTTTTCTTGTGACCTAAAACAATGGAATCCGCTTTGGCTCTGCTCTTCCACCTCTAACTTGTAAGCTGTTTCTTTACTTAGACCTTTCTCCCCCATTCTCACTGCTAACAACCAAAAGAACCCCACTTCTCCCTATATTACTGCTACTGGGCCTGGACAACTCCTACCTCCACTTTTATTTCCTTTAAATTCATGCTTAGGATAAATGTTATTATTAGTGGGGGGGGGGGGTTCTAAAATACCACTTTCATCATCTTTTCCCCTTCTGGAGAATCTATATCGATCCCCTATCATAAACCACATCAAGCCCCAAGTTCCAGCTCCATTATCTGACTTTATTCTCCCAATTCAAGTTCACTTCCCACCTCTCCCTACTACTCTCTAATGTTAAAATCTCTTTTTATTTTCCCAATAAGCTACTTCCCACCTGTTCCCTTCTCTCCCTCGTAACCCTCAAAGTCATCAACTCTTGGGTTTTGCTCCCATCACCTTGTTTCTACTAATAGAAATAAGGATGCAGAAACTTCGGTGGGTGTCTGTTACAAGACCATTAGTCCAGTTGCAAGGATTTGTAAAGAGAAGCAGCAGCAGCTAAAACTGGACAAGTAGATGGGGCTGAATAATGAACATTCCCTAAGGGTGGTGTGTCTCATTTATTTGTCTTGAGACTTAGCACTCAGGTAAAAATGCCGAAACAATCATGAAATCATAATGAAGCACAAGCAAATAAAACAAAATCCCAAGGTCTCCCTTGTGACCACCATGTATGAGCTGCGGAAGAACAATACTTCCTGCCTGGGAACTGTGCCCTCAGATGAAAGCAGTTCCTCTGCTTTCATAAATTTACCAAGAGGTTCAAAAGCAAGGCACAACAAGCTCTACTGAGAAACTTCTCTGACAAAAGTCAAAAAGCTTTTCTCAATTGCCCAAATCAACCTCTGCCATCCCGGAATTTTTATTGTTGGGAATTTTTGCAATTAGGAATCTAATGAACAAAATAAACTGATGAACAAAATCTGAAGCAGGGAACAGACTGAGGAATCTCAGAGGGAATGGGGAAGGGAGGGGCGCGGAACAGATTAACCAAAGAACTTAGTATATGCATAGATGCATAACCCATGAACTCAGACAATAATGTGGTGAAGGCCCGGAGGGGGTCAATGGAAAAAAAGGGGACATCTGTAATACTTTTAACAATAAAGTTAAAGCAAATAAATAAATAAATAAATAAATAAATAAATAAAGCAAGCTGTCTTGATTAAAGTTTGTAAAATTCTTCTGAAAAGAATACCATTTTAATAATGGGTTAATAGAAGCAAGCATATCTGTGATATAGGTGACTTAAAGCTAAAGTAGAAATACATAAGGAAGAAGCAGAACCACAGATGGACAATCAGTTTTTTGATAAGGACTCAGCAGTTGTCATGGGTTTTGCCACAAACTAAGCAGAAGTGTACAGATCCTCTGAGGAAATTTATTGGCACTTTATTTGAAGGAGGAAAGAAAGCTGACTCAGCATACTACGGGCAGCACAACTAAGTACATCTGAAGTCAAATGTTGCCTATTTCCTGAGGCCAGGGAGTAGCCACCCAAGTTATCCAAGAGCATAACAACAACACCCAATTATCAAGGGCTCTGGGCCAGGTACTGTGCTAGTTATTTCATTCACATTATCTATTTAATCCTCATAGCAACCCCATGAAAGAGATATCATTCTCTTTATACACGTATCTACTGATGGACACTTGGATGGATGTGGAAATTATGCTAAGTGGAATAAGCCAGTCAGAGAAAGACAATACCATATGATTTCACTTATATGTGGAATCTAATGAATAAAATAAACGAATAAACAAAATGGAAACAGACTCATAGATAGAGAACAGACTGACAGCTGTCAGAGGGGTGGAGGTTGCTAAATCATAGATTCAGAAAGCAGTATGGTGATTTCCAAAGGGAAAGGTGGGTGGGGGAAGGTAGAGTGATAAAGTGATGGAAGGATACTTGACTTGGGGTGGTGAACACACAATACAATATACGGATGAAGTATTATTGAAGTGTTGTACACCTGAAACCTATATAACGTTGTTAACCAATGTCACCCCAGTAAATTCAATAAAAGAAAAAGAGCAGTTGGCCTGGAGGTCAAATCATCCCCAGTATTGCTGACAACAATCAAAGCTTAACTACAACAAGACTGCGCTCAAAGACCACAAGGGGGTGCACCAAGAAAGCATAAAAAATGCGGAGACAAAGAAACATGACAGAAATGGAGGATATAGAGCTAAAAACCGCAATTTTAAGGTCTTTCAATAATTTTCTAGAAACTGCCGATAAATGTAGTGAGATCCTCAAGAAATCTAATGAGACCCTCGATGTTGTGATAAAGAACCAACTAGAAATTAAGCATACACTGACTGAAATAAAGAATATTATACAGACACCCAACAGCAGACCAGAGGAGCGCAAGAATCAAGTCAAAGATTCGAAATGCGAAGAAGCAAAAACCACCCAACTGGAAAAGCAAAATGAAAAAAAGAATCCGAAAATACTAAGATAGTGTAAGGAGCCTCTGGGACAGCTTCAAGCGTACCAACATCAGAATTATAGGGGTGCCAGAAGATGAGAGAGAGCAAGATATTGAAAACCTATTTGAAGAAATAATGACAGAAAACTTCCCCTACCTGGTGAAAGAAATAGACTTACAGGTCCAAGAAGCGCAGAGAACCCCAAACAAAAGGAATCCAAAGAGGACCACACCAAGACACATCATAATTAAAATGCCAAGAGCAAAAGACAAAGAGAGACTCTTAAAAGCAGCAAGAGAAAGAAACACAGTTACCTACAAGGGAGTACCCATACGACTGTCAGCTGATTTCTCAACAGAAACTTTGCAGGCCAGAAGAGAGTGGCAAGAAATATTCAAAGTGATGAATACCAAGAACCTACAACCAAGATTACTTTATCCAGCAAAGCTATCATTCAGAACTGGAGGTCAGATAAAGAGCTTCACAGATAAGGAAAAGCTAAAGGAGTTCATCACCACCAAACCAGGATTATATGAAATGCTGAAAGGTATCCTTTAAGAAGAGGAAGAGGAAGAAAAAGGTAAAGATACAAATTATGAACAACAAACATGCATCTATCAACAAGTGAATCTAAGAATCAAGTGAACAAATAATCTGGTGATCATAATAGAATCAGGGACATAGAAAGGGAATGGACTGACTATTCTTGGGGGGGAAAGGGGTGTGGGAGATGCAGGAAGAGACTGGACAAAAATCATGCACCTATGGATGAGGACAGTGGGTGGGGAGTGAGGGTGGAGGGTGGGGCGGGAACTGGGAGGAGGGGAGTTATGGGGGGAAAAAAGAGGAACAAATGTAATAATCTGAACAATAAAGATTTAATTAAAAAAAGAAAAGAAAAGAAAAGAAAAAGAATTACCAAAAGAGAGAGAGCGCGCTCGCACGCACGCGCGCGGTGTCATTATCTTTATGTCACAGATAAGGAAACTAAATCTCAGATAAGTTAAGTAACCTGCTTCTAATCACACAGTCATTATGTTGCAGAGCAAATATTCAAAATTCAACAGGACTCTAGTCTATGTTTATCCACTACAGCATAGAGGTTTTCCAATATGAAGGGTTTTAAGAGAAGCAAGATGGCAGGACAGACTTAGTTTATTAACCAACATGTATTAATACCATAGCAGAGGCTATGCTGAAGATTCAAAAGTGGACCAACACCTTCACACCTACTAGGACAGCCATCATAAAAAAGGTAGACAATAACGAATTTGGCAAAAATGTGGGGAATTTGGAATACACACACATTGCTCTTGGGATTGTAAAATGGTGCAGGAAAACAGTTTGACAGTTTCTTAAAATATTAAACATAGAGTTACCATATGACCCAGCCATTCTACTCCTAGGTATATACGCAAGAGAACTGAAAACATGTGTCTACACAAAAATTTGCACATAAATGTCCATAGCCGTATTATTTATAATAGCCAAAAAGTAGAAAAAGCCCAAATGTCCATCAATTAATGAACCAATAAATATAATGTGGTATACGCATACAATAAAATATTATTGAGCAAGAAAAATAATGAAGTGCTGATTCATGCTACAATATTGATGAACCTTGAAAATAGTATCCTAAAAGAACCAAGAAGGCAGCGTAAGTAAACAAGGTACTTGCCATCTCCCACAACCACATCAAAATTACAACTGAAATACAGAACAACCATCATTCAGAACCTGAGTAGAAGTCCTACAACTAGAGAATTAATGAAGAAAGCATGTTGAGGATGATAGGAGGGGTGGAGGAGCAGAATGTGCTGGTCCAAAACCCAAGTGTGGTGTGTTTTTAATTGGGAGGGATATCTAGGTTGCAGAGGCCTCCCATGAGGAACAAGGGGTCCCAGCCCCATACCAGACCCCTCAGCCCAGGGTTCCAGTGATGTGAAGAGAAGCCCCTGTAACTTTGGGCTATAAAAATTAGTGGGGATTGTGACTGAGTGACAAGGAGGCTGCTGGAGACCCAGGCAATTCCTCTTAAAGGGCCAGCACATGGATTTACTTGAAGTTGCTCCCTCTGAGCTTCAACACTGGGGCAGTGGTTTGGGGGGATTCAAGGACATACAGGGAGGAAATGAGTTGTCTGGTATCAGAGAAAGAACTCAGGGGCAGCTTTCTCCAAGAGAGAAGGACCATTGTTCCTATGTTGAGACCTCCCCCATCACAGAACTGCCTGTCAGACACCATAAAAACCTAGTTCACACTGTTTGCTCAACCCTGGTGATTCCCTGAGACTCCACCCCTCCCAATTAGCAGCCCCACCCAAGCTGTTAGCAGTGGCTTTTCCATACAAATGGCCTGTCCTGGCTCAGGTTTCAGACTTTCCTAAAATCTCTCAAACAAGCAGAAGCTGGCATCAGCATGCCCCATATCTCTTAATAAGAGGCCCCAGACCTGGCACTAGCAACAGTCTGCTTTGCTTCAAAGCTTGGCCTCCCCTAGGCACTTCTAAGCCCAACACAAGTAGCAGCCATCTGCAGATCACTCTGTAGCTCCTGATGAGTAGCCCCAGGCAAGGCACAGGCAATGGCTGACTTTGCACCTTCAGGGGGCGCCCAGAGCCAGTGCACTAGAGTCATGAGCATAGATCAAGAAAGTCTTCCTGGAGAAAGTGGTATCAGAGCAGACCATTCAAAGGAGCTAGGCTGATGAAAAAGATATAGTACCCTGCAGATTATAACCTGGGAATGCCTTATAAGAGAAAATTAAAGTAATTTATTCCAGCTCTTCTTGATTACTGACTTTTAAACCTAAATTGGCTTGTGGTTCACATTATTGCTAATCTCCCCAGTCCATCACGTCTCAGAAAGGAGTAAAGGTAGACTCAGAAGTAGAATGTTCAAGTCCTCCAATGGGATACATCTCCAAATTCAGGGATGAAATCTATAGTGTCAACCACCCACCTTCACAGATTGAGGTTAATATAGAATTGAAGGTCTTTGCATGAAGAGCTATGGACCTGGAATGAAAGACAGCCAACCTACTGGTAACAATTAGGTTCCACCCTTCTTATGAAAAGAAACAATGTAAAATGTACATGGTGAATAAATTGTAGTAGGTTGTGACAGTTCTGTTGAAATTAAGGATGGTGATGTAAACATGAATGCCAACTGCAAGACAGAGGTCCCTGGCAGTCTCAAAAACATAGTTGGTGAATACGCACCAGGGTTTTCAGCACTGCGTGTCCCTCAGAAATGTTTGGTGAGGATTAACTGCATGGTTAATCTTAAGCAGTACGTAGTCTAAAGGCTTTACCTTAATAGACTGGATTCGATAAGCAAAGACGAACTCTTGGAAGGCCAAGGAATGAATGTTATTCACCTGCACCCCAGCCCAGCACAACCTACAACACCACAAAGTCAGTTCTAAACAAATGGGCCAAATTACACCAAGGCCAGCAAGATCATATCAGCATGTAGCTCTTAAAAAAATATACACTAACAGCTCAGTTTTTCTTCAGGTTGTGATACATTAAATATTTTTTAAAAAATTAACTACTATATGCAGAAATTTAGTACATAATACATCTGCATTTTTAATTACTGGTAAAAATATAGATTATTCAATAAATAATGGTAGGACAAATGGGTAACAGATTGGTAAAAAAAGAAATTGGAATTCATATCTTATCGTAATCAAAATAAATTTCAGATGCATCTAGAAATTTAAATGTAAAAAAATGGAACTATAAAAATGAAACTGATTGAAAGGTACACATTATGTCTCTGTACTAACTTTGCAACTTCCCGTGACTTTATAATTATTTCAAGATAAAAACTTAAAAAATACTTGGTGAAATCTGAGATAATTATTTTATAATACTAAAATGAAGAAGGCCTTTCCAACTATGATACAAAGTTCCAGAAGTCACAGATTTAAAGATTAATTAAATATGCCTACCTAAAATTAAATATCTGTGAATGGCAAAAGCTTCAGTATACAAAGTCAAAAGACAAATCAAACAGAATGAAACTTATATGCCTCTCCTATCCCAAAGGGCTAATTAACTTAGTATGCAGACTGCCAACAAATTAACAAGAAAAAAGCCAACAACCCAAAAAGAAATGGATAAAAGGCAAGAATAGGTTATAGAAAAGGAAACAGAAATAAATCTAAAGTATATACAAAAATACCTGACCTTACTCAGCAATGTGATAATACAAATTTAAATTAGAAGGAAATATCATTTTTACTTATCAGATTGGCAAAGACCACAAAGTTTAATAACATACGTCGTTGACCAAAGTATAAAGAAACATGCACTCTCATGCAATGTTGGTAGGAATGTGAAATGGTACAACCTCTGTGGGAGTGATTTGGAAATATCTGTTGCAATGAAAATGTTCTATGTGTCTATTTAACACTTGTGTGAAAGATGCATGTACAAGATTTTTTATAACAATGTTTTAATAGCAAAAGAAATAAAAACTTTCCAAATGTCCATCAACTTGAGGGAATACTGTGTAGCTATAAACAAAATAGAGTAGCTTTACCTATACTGCTATTAAATAATCACTAAAATATATCATTAATGCCAGGTACAAGACAAACTTGCTTGTATATGCACAGAATGTCTCTGGAAAGATTAAGAAATGGTTAAAAGTTATAACAACAATTAAAAATATTTATTAATGTTCCCTAAATTTTATGACCACACATAGAAGGCAGTGAACCAAGTAGTAATGATTGTAACTACACAAATTTACTGAGTCCTTGGTACAGGCTTTGAAACTACAGGATACTAAAAACAGATTACTCACTAAGCAGGAACGAAAACAGCATCAACACAAGCCAAATCCATCAGTAGATGGCATGGATTAAGAAAATTTGATCTAGACCTCAATATACAGAAGAGCTGGAAGAGATCAGGTATTATTTACCTTCATAGCTCACTCTGCCTCTTTTCCCAACCTGGCATAGACTTTTAAAACAAAGCAGATACTCAAATGTTTATGAGTGAATGAGTAACTAATTGAATGGATAAATGGATGGGATGGATGGGATGGATAAATGGATAGATGGTTAAAAGAAAGCATAAGTAGAAGGCCTTGATCTACTTCTGTTTCCATTGCATTCTGACACTGGGCAAGCCTCAGTGCCCTTGTGGTTCCCTGTGCAAATGGGAGGTGCTGGAATGTGTGTTTAAGAACCATGATCATAATCCCTACATGAGTTGGTGGATAATTATTATCATATGTGGCAAAATAATGCTTCCCCCCCCCCTCAAAAATGCCCATACCTTAATCCTTGGAATCTGTGACCATGTTATATGGCAAAAGGGACTCTATAGATATAATTGAGGTTACAGACATTAAAATAGGGAAATTATACTATATTATCCAGGTAGGCCCTGTGTAATCACATGTGCCCTTATAAGCAGAGAACTGTCTAGTTCAGCCGTGGGCAAACTAAGGCCCGCGGGCCAGATCCGGCCCATTTGAAATGAATAAAACTAAAAAAAAAAAAAAAGACTACACCCTTTTATGTAATGATGTTTACTTTGAATTTATATTAATTCACACAAACACTCCATCCATGCTTTTGTTCCGGCCCTCCAGTCCAGTTTAAGAACCCATTGTGGCCCTCGAGTCAAAAAGTTTGCCCACCCCTGGTTGGAAGAAGAAGAGATGTGGCAGAAGAAGAAGGCAGAGAGATTTGAAACTTGAGAATTCAATGCACTGTTGCTGGCTCTAAAATGGGTTCAAGGACTGGAGAGAAGCCTCCCAGTAGCTAAAGGAAGCCCCTGGCTGACATCCAGCAAGGACACAGAGATTTCAGTCCTGCAACCCCAAGAAACTGGATTCTGCCAACAACCTGAATGAACTTGGCAACAGATTCTTTCTAGAGCCTTCTGGTAAGAATCCAGCCAGCACCATGAGAAACACAGAGCAGAGTCATCACTCTTGACAACCTGTGTTTCTGACCTATATATCTCTATTGTTTTAATTAACTAATTGTGTGATGATTTGTATGGCAGCAACAAAAATCTAATATACAATCTTTCATTCAGTCTAAGAACCATTCATTGAGCCTGTGCCACATGTTGGACCCTGTGCCAAATATTTAGGGTAGACAAGTGGTATATGTTCTCAAGGAGCACAGAAACCCACTGAACAATTCTATGATAGAGGTTAGCACAACACACTATAGCAAGCATGTCAAACTCAAAGGCTAACACAGGTCAAATAAACAAGGCATGCGGTCCATGGGCTGTGGGCCGCGAGTTTGACATGCTTGCACTATAGGAATACAAAGAGGAGATGCCTAACTGGTATGGCATCCTTAGATGCTTTACTTATCAAATCTCTAATCCCTCCCCCTTCTACCAATGAATTGGACCACCAACCTTACCAAAAGCAGAAATTACAAGCCATTCTAAACACTATTGACCCCTCAAGACCTATGACTTATATCACCCTAATAATATTTCTCCTAAAAAGTCCCTTTCTCTTTCCCTCAATCTTAATTCTTCTTCCCCAAACACCTAGCTCATACTTCTTGACTCTAATCATCCCACCTGGATTACTGTAATGACCTATCAATTAACTTTCCAATAGTCATCATTTTCCACAGTCTACCAGAGACATCTTTCCAAGGATTAAATTGATCATGCCATTCTCTAGCTCAATATCCTTTGAAGACTGCCTACAGTAGAAGTCTAACTCCTTGGCTACCCTTAGCAACTTTTCAAAATTCCAATACGGGCAAAAGCTATCTCTGCTTGGCTTCTAATCCCAGTGCCTAGGAAGGATCTGCCACATAGTTGATTCTTGGTGTTTCCCACCTGATGCTCCAGCCTCATCTCTCACCTTACAGCAGCCCCCTTTCTCTATCTTACTTAGTCTTACCTGTTCCAAGCTATTCCATCTGCCCTTTCTTTCTATGCTTCAATTTCTCCTCAAGGCTAAAACGCCTTGTTCATCTCACTTGTAAATTGATCTCATTTTTAAAGATTATGCCTTCCTCTAGTAGGGTTTCTTCTCCCCTTACAGAGCAACCATTCAGGAGAAGTACCTGGTCTCTTCTGGGTCCCTGATATGAACTGTCCCCTCTCCTACCATAGCCTCTATAGCAGTGGTTCTCAACCTTGGCTGCACATTAGAATCACCTGGGAATCTTTTTAAAATCCTGATTTCTGGGCCTCATCTTCTGGAAATTCTGTTTCTTTGTTACTAATGTTGTGGCCCCACCCCATAACAAAGAAACAGAATTTCCGGAGGATGAGGCCCAGAAATCAGGATTTTAAAAAGATTCCCAGGTGATTCTAATGTGCAGCCAAGGTTGAGACCCACTGCTCTATAGCAAACACGCTAGTGTGGTATTCCAAAGGTGGCCTGTGGACTGATGCTAGTGGTTTATTACCAGTCTGGCATAAGGCAAGTCCAGAAATGAAATGAAAGTATTTTAGAAATGTGTATGGCAATTTGATATTGCTGTGGCATTCAAGTATGTGATACTCGTTAAACAAGGTATAGACCAGTTTGGGTGTTGCTGAATTGGTGTGGTGAGTCACATGTGGCGCAAACTGCATTTTGTTCATGTGCAACAGGACCACTTGTTGTGCATGACAGAACAAAAACAAACTAACAAAAACCCCACTGGTCCACCACCACAGCTGTCCTAAGGAGCACTGCTCGAATGCCCTCAGGTATGTCCTCATCGACCACCTGTAGGATGTTGCTGGCTGCCTGAGAGATGTCCAGTAAATATCAGTGACTAAATCCTTAATGATATGAATGATAGAAAGACTTCCTGAAAGATGTGAGATCTGAGCTACTTCTTAGTGACTGGTAGAAATTGAGCACTTTGGGGTAACAGGATAGGCAAATGCACTGAGGAAGGAGTGCAAATGAGGAATAGTGAGAAAAGACATTTAAATGAGAAGCTTTCAAAAGGTGAAATATTACATAGAAACATATTTACGTAAAAGAGTTCAAACAGACAGTTCTGCTAGAGTTCTACCACTCTGACAACCGCCACCCCCTCAAGCTTACTCCAAAGCACCAGCTCTGTGCAGAGTCTGCAAGCCCTAGCCTATAAGCAGAGGGAGACTCTAGAGCAGTGGTTCTCAACCTTCCTAATGCCGCGACCCTTTAATACAGTTCCTCATGTTGTGGTGACCCCCAACCATAAAATTATTTTCATTGCTACTTCATAACTGTAATTTTGCTACTGTTATGAATCATAATGTAAATATCTGATATGCAGGATGTATTTTCATTGTTACAAATTGAACATCATTAAAGCATAGTGATTAATCACAAAAACAATATGTAATTATATATGTGCTTTCCAATGGCCTTAGGTGACCCCTGTGAAAGGGTCATTCAACCCCCAAAGGGGTTGCGACCCACAGGTTGAGAACCGCTGCTCTAGAGCCAGCATGTCAGACTCAAAGGTTAACACAGGCCCAATAAACGAGGCATGCGGCCAGCGAACCCCGAGTTTGACATGCTTGCCCTAGAGCAGTGATGGCGAACCTATGACATGCGTGTCAGAGGTGACACGCGAACTAATTTTTTTGGTTGATTTTTCTTTGTTAAATGGCATTTAAATATATAAAATAAATATCAAAAATATGTCTTTGTTTTACTATGGTTGCAAATATCAAAAAATTTCTATATGTGACACAGCACCAGAGTTAAGTTAGGGTTTTTCTAAATGCTGACATGCCGAGCTCAAAAGGTTCGCCATCACTGCCCTAGAGGGTTTAATACAGTGACCTCGCTGTATGAAGAGTGAATGTGAGGCCCTAGCTGCTTTGACTCAGTGGATAGAGTGTCGGCCTTTGGACTGAAGAGTCCCGGGTTCCATTCCAGTCAAGGGCACATGCCTAGGTTTTGAGCTCAATCCCCAGTAGGGGCGTGCAAGAGGGAGCCAATCAATGATTCTCTCTCATCATTGATGTTTCTATCTCTCTCTCCCTCTGCCTTACTCTCTGAAAAAAATAAAATAGAAAAAGTAAGAATGTGAGGCAGTGAGCCTGTGGGAAGGGAGACCAACTAGGCTTTCACTGCTATCATCCCGGTGAGAATTGTTTAAAGGGCTCAACACGGGCAGAGGTAGTTTAGGATGTGCAGTCTCGGCGAATGCAAAGTCAAGAAATATTTATGAGGCAATATGGGAAGGGCTTGATGATTCACTAGACAGGATAAAGGGATGGGATAGCATAACTAAAATGTCTAGATTGGCCCTAACCGGTTTGGCTCAGTGGATAGAGCGTCGACCTGCAGACTGAAGAGTCCCAGGTTCGATTCCGGTCAAGGGCATGTACCTGGGTTGCAGGCACATCCCCAGTAGGAGGTGTGCAGGAGGCAGCTGATTGATGTTTCTCTCTCATCGATGTTTCTAACTCTCTATCCCTCCCCCTTCCTCTCTGTAAAAAAAATCAATAAAACATTTTTTTTTTGGAAAATGTCTAGATTGGTTTTGGTAACTATGAGCATGGTGGTGTCACCAGATGAAATAAGGGAAAAGGAAGTGGGACAGGTTTAAGGGGCAGGAGGTTCACAACTTCCAGTGTGACAAGCCTATGGGATGCTCAGGTGAAGATGGCACTTGGGAAGAAGGTCAAGGTATCTAAAGAAACAAGAGTTTGGAAGCTTTCACATCTAGATGGTGATTAAAACCATAGTAATAGATGAATGAAAAAAATTGTGTTCTAAAGACAAACCCTTGAATAATACTATGATTAAGGGGTAGGTTGAGGTAGAGAATCTTACAAAGAAGATGAAAAAGGAAAAGTCAAAAGGACACGAGACTTAGTTCATGCAGAAACAAACAAAATTGGGAGAAATTCTGAAGAAGGAGACAGTGATAAACATAGTCAAATGCACAGAGAGGTCCAGTGTGATAGTGCTGAATGGTCTCTACTGACTTAAATGAACCTGGAAGCCCCTGTGACTTTAGGAAAGTTAAGTAGAGTGATCAGGCACAAGCCAAAACATAAAGGCAAGTGAGAAACAAGACACTGAGCAGGTCACTCAAGAGGTCTGCTTGTGAAGGCTAGAAAAGAGAAAGGAGGTACAAAATCAGGCTGTATCATTTTTGGTAAAACCTTAATATTTTTGTAGTGAGGGGACGACGCAATAGAGAGAAACAGGAGGAACAACCAAGAAAAGTCTGGAGGAGGGAAGGAGGGGAAGGAGACAGAGGCCTCCCAAGTGGTGCTCTTCTTCCACTGGGGCAAGGTGGCACCTCATCTTCAAGAGGGGAAAAGAGGAGGAGGGCAGGACGTAGGTGAGTTAATAAGGGGGAATGAAGCCAGGGCCCATGTGTGGATTATACCATACCCATCACAAATCTTGATATTTTCTAGAATCCAACCACTCTCCATTCTAATGGTAGTCCAAGTCACTGTCCTCTCTCACCTGAATCACTGCAATAGTCTCTCAACTGGTCTCCCTGATTTCACCCTTGTCCCTCTTCAATGGATTCTTCACATTAAAAACAAAACAAAACAAAACAAAACAAAAACACCCAAGTCATGTTACTTCTCTGCTTAATATGTGTCAATCAATGTCTTCCCATTTCACTCACTTAATAGTGAGTTTCTATAATAGGCTTTGAGGCTCTACGTGATCTGGGCCCTCCCTTTCTGACCTTACCTCCTCCTCACTTCTCTTACCTAGCTTCAGCCACACTGGGCTCCCTGCCCATCCCTGAACACACCAAAAATGCTCTCGCCTCAAAGCATTTGAAACCACTGTTCCCACAACCTGAATTCTCTTCTTGCAGATATCTGCCACAGCAACTGCTTCACTTCCTTCTGATGTCTGATAAAATGTCACCTTCACCACCCCCACTAACATGAACTTGCCTATCTTCATTGCTTTATTTTTCTCTACAGCACTTTTCATCATTATATATATTTTTTCCAGCAGTATTCTGTATTTTTGTATTATCTGAACTCCCTATTCCCCAATTTCACTGGAAATACTAGCTCCTCAGGGTAGGGATTTTTTTCTATTTTTGGCATTGCTGCCTCTCAAACACCTGAGACAGTGCCTGGGACATGGCAGACATTCCAATGCCTCTGGATGAATGGCTAAGTCCTCTCAAAAGTAGTGTATGGGCATGGGGTGGGAGGTTATGTTTGGAAGATGATGGGATTGAAGATATAAGAGAGTGAACACAATGGAACATGAGTTTTAAAGGATAAGGGACAGAGCTCAACATGTGGATAACAGTAGGAAGAAACAACAGAAAGGCTATAATACCTAGTAAGGGGTTTCTGTTTTAGGCAGTAACAAAGAATTACAAGAATGAGAGGAGGGGTGAGAATCAATTGGCCTCAAAATCTTGCCAAAACAAGCCAGAATTGGTAGTAACAGGTGGAGTGGAGGCAGGAATAGGAATAGGGCATGAAGCCCCGTCAGTGGAGATGGTATCCAGAGGTGAATGTGTAGGTCATGTGGATTGATGAATCCTAGAGAGAACCTACACTAATAAAAGAGAAATATGCCGAAACCAGTTTGGCTCAGCGGATAGAGCGTCGGCCTGTGGACTGAAGGGTCCCAGGTTCGATTCCGGTCAAGGGCATGTACCTTGGTTGCGGGCAAATCCCCAGTGGGGAGTGTGCAGGAGGCAGCTGGTCAATGTTTCTCTCTCATCGATGTTTCTAACTCTCTATCTCTCTCCTTTCCTCTCTGTAAAAACTCAATAAAATATATTTAAAAAATAAATAAATAAATAAAAGAGAAATATGCAAATTGGTGTCACTCTGCTACACCTACCAGCCAATCAGGGCGAGTGTGCAAATTAACCCAACAAAGATGGCGGTGGCCATGGAGCTGGAGGCTTGGGTTGCCCCCAGCGATGGAGGAAGCCAAGCTTCCAGCCCACCCTGGCCGCCACTCAAGGGAGAGAACAACACGCAGAGATCAACACAGAGGTGTGCCTGCTCCAAGCCACTGCAGTGTGGCTGGGGGCAGGCCCCCAGTGGACACACACACAAACACACACACACACACACATACACACACGGGGCGACTGCTCTGAGCATCCAACGTGGCTGGGGGCAGGTCCCCAGCGGACACACACACACACACACACACACACACAGGGTGACTGCTCTGAGCCTCCAATGCATCTGGGGGCAGGCCCCCGCAGAAACACACACACACACACACACACACACACACACACACACGGCGCCTGCTCTGAGCCTCTGCTGCCAGACTGTGGCTTAGGCCACGGGGAGCAGGCCTAAGCCGTCAGTAGGACATCCACTAAGGGCTCTTGAACTATAAGAGGGGGCAGGCTGGGCTGAGACCCCCCACCCCCCCAGTGCATGAATTCTGTGCACCGGGCCTCTAGTACAAATCATAATGCTCTTTCCCATTACAAATGAGCATGTAATTTATTCCCTTACCTTGTAATGATTAACCAACAATAGAAATAAAGCAATTTTCTGAATCTCAACCAAAACATTCCCCTGACCCGGTTTTCCCAAGACCAACTTTGGCAGCACAATCTACCCACGTTTCTGGGCTAAAAACCTTGGTCTCCTATTCTTCCTTATCCAAACCTTCCTTTCCTTCACCTTCTCTTTACTTTCTCTGCCCTTCTCATGCCTTTCCATCCATATAGTCATATATGTCCTCTCCTATTTCACACCCTAGTTTCCTTTTCACTTGACAGTGTGACAAGCCAGCAACCTGAACCAGACAGTTCAAAGCACCTCTGACCAGGTCCTTTCTTTTTTTCAGAAATTTGTAATAGAACCAAGCTGGAGTTCCTGACCATAGACTGCATTAACTAGCCTCCTTTTAGTCTACCATCCTCACTCACCCTGATTCCTGATAAACTAGTCTTTCAGCCAAGTAAACTTTCTTGCTGTTCCTGGAGTCTCCCTGTTACACCCTCACAAGAACTGTAATAGGAATACATTCTTCAGACTTTCAGGATTTTGCCTTTTCTTGTTTTCCTTTAAAAGTTATCATGTACTTTTAGGGCATAAAAATTGTTTCTACTACTGAAATAAACCCTAAAAATAAATAAATTTGCCCTGCTTTATTAATTTAACAGAGCATATGTCTACCATTATCTCATTTTTGTTACTCTTCAGTTAAAGTATTTATAGTTATAGGAAAGTATATTAAATATATCATATATGGGACCTATGGGAACACTGGGAATAAAGAAATAGCAAAGTTATTAAAATATAAACTGTCAGATTGCTTAATAACATTACTATTTATCTACATGAGGTAAGCGTTATGTGAATTTCTATTGTTTTTAATATTTTCTTATGACTCGTTCTACAATTTGTTACATAGACTGCACATCATCTTACTAGCCAAGAATCTCTACACTACTGCCCTTTAGTCAGTAGTTGATTTATATTTATTTTTTATAATTTTCTTATTGATTGGATATTTGATGGCACTAATGGATTACCTTTAACTTTTTATATGTAATAATGCAATTATGGTAATTTTTGTTAAGTCCTGATCTTTTGGAGATATACTGAAATATTTACAGATAAAATAAGATTAGCCATGAGCTTGGGTAATGTGTACATCTAGTTTCATTATATTCTCTCTACTTTTATAAATGTTTGGAAATTTCCATAATATGAATTTTTAAAAAGAAATAAAACTTCCATTTTGAAAATGCTTATGTTTGTTTGGAGTGGTTTTTTGTTTGTTTGTTTGTTTTTGGTTTTGTTTTTAAAGTACACTGGGAGATGGTTTGTTTTTTTGTTTGTTTTTTTGGGGCGCTTGGCGCCAGAAGCGAGAGCCCCTCGGGGCTGGAGATGGTTTTTGTTTCTTCATCTAAATAGTTCCCAGCTTTTTCCAAGTAAAACTTTGACAACCTTCAAAAAAAAAAGCCTACAAGAGGCTACAAAGCAATTTACCAACATGTTATAATGGTAATTTCTGGGTGGTGGTGAGGACAAAAAGGGGTTCTATGGAAAGTAACCTCACAGGGTGATCTGATCCTAAAATCCTAACTGGGTAGTTAGGTAGCCACTCCCCATACGTATACCTTCTTTAGTGAAAGGTTTTAAGCCAGCCCTGCCTATTGTTCTCTGGCAGCTAAGTTAACACATTTTTGAAATACCAGAAGTTACACCCACCTTGCTTTCTCCAATCGTCCTTATGCCCTCTCTTTAATTTCAAATGCATAAAAGCTGAAAAACTGTTATTCTCCAGAACATTTAAGATCAGTTGGACTCAAAAAATTCATAAAAATTTTTCCATAAGTTTGGACATTTCTTATATCGACAGTGGGAGATGTCTGTTTTCTTACTTGTTACAAGTTTTGGGTTTCCTTGTTATGTTTTCCATATTTCTAAAATCAGCATATACTATTACCTTAGTCAGAAAATAAGCAGATTTTTCTGATTATATGGAAGTATGATTTTCCATGTGAAGTACAGAAAATCTGTCTATATCATAAATCGCTATACCTTTCCCTATATTTACTATGAAAAATGTTAATGAAAAATATGTACATCTAAGTCCAGCTATCCACAAAACTACCTGTAGTCTGACAGCAGGATGGAAAGGGTGAGTTTTGATTGTCATTGGGAAACTCATGCCACACAAGATCATTGTGAAATGATAGAAAGATCGGTAAGATTTGGTCTCATTTTGGCAAGACAGTCCTATTGACTAATACAATTGAGTGCTCATAATGAACCCTCTAAGAGCAAATGGTCTAGAGGAGTCAAGCATTTCTGGGAATGTGATACACGATATCTTACACAATTTTCATTTTAAGCTTGGCTTGGACAGGGTTCATGCCGGGATGCTGATATGTAGCTATATTTTTATTTTCTCTCACATTTCCTTTAAAGGAGGTGGGGTATAGAAGAGAAGTTTCTCGCCACCCTTGAATGAGAGGAAACAGTTCATATGTTTTTGACTCTTGCCCCCTACATAATGCTCTCCTCCTCCTCTTCCCCTACATCATGTTATTCTCTATGTGAGACTCAGCTGAGAGGCATTCAAAGACCTTGTTCACAATCACAACTCAGGGCTCCTGAGACTCAGTATCAGAAACTGCAAAGTCCTTGGAGGAAGGGACCACATCTCCCTTCATTTACTCAATAAATATCTGGCCACCTGGTATACGCCAAGCACCCTTCTAGCCACTAGAGGTACATACAGCAAGATCCCCGTTCTCATGGAGTTGGCTTTCTTATGGGAAGACACACAAGCAAGCAAAGATAAACACAAACATAAATAAGACAAACGGTGGCAAAAGGTATGGAGAAGTGCTACGTGAGAGTGATGTGCCGGTCACCAGGGAAAGAGGACTGCAACGGAAGAATAGTGGGAAAGATCTAGAACACTTGAGAAGATATGAGGCGTAAGTGATCCTGGAGGAGATAACAGGGAGGGCACAGGCCTGGAGGCAGGAACGAACTGTACATCAGAGGAGCAGGGAGCAGGGCACAAGAAGGACAGTTATGCTGGATGACCTGGAGACCCACCTCTCCAAGTGTCTTTTAGATGAGGGGGGATATAGACCCAGGCAGGGCCTTGAGGCTTCAATTAGAGCCAGGGTTTTATTCTAGGTGCAACAGGAAGCCATCAGAGTCTTTTTAATTTTATTTTAGTATGAATATTTTCCTATTTTAAATTATGTAAAATACACATAGCATGAAAGTTAGCATCTTAACCATTTTTAAGTGGTGTTAAATACAGTCATATTGTTGTGCAATCATCACCACCGTCCAGCTCTAGGACTCTTTACATCTTGCAAACTGAACCTCTCATCAGAGGCTTTTAAGCAAAGCAATGACATAATCTAGCTTATGTTTTTAAAAATTAATATCGTTGCTCAATAGAGAATTGATTGCAGGGAGACAGTAGGATTGGGAGTTTATTGATACATTTTGTGGACATAGCTGACAAGACTGCTGCTAATTTGGATGTGGGCATGATATACTGGTAGAGAAAGAAATGAGGAGAGGAGATGACGTCTAGATTTTTTTTTTTAATATATTTTTTATTGATTTTTTACAGAGAGGAAGGGAGAGAGATAGAGAGTTAGAAACATCGATGAGAGAGAAACATCGATCAGCTGCCTCCTGCACATCTCCCACTGGGGATGTGCCCGCAACCCAGGTACATGCCCTTGACCGGAATCGAACCTGGGACCTTTCAGTCCGCAAGCCGACGCTCTATCCACTGAGCCAAACTGGTTTTGGCGACGTCTAGATTTTTACATCTCCAGTGTCTATAGCCAATGTTTATTTCATAAATAAGTGAATATTTATCTAACATTTAAAAAGTAGAAATCTTTATTCCTAGAAACGAGGACAACAGACATGGAAACTACCAAAGATGTGGTAGATGTCTCTTTTCTAAGGTCCAACTATCTGCTAATTCTGTCCTTATAGCATAAAGTTGATAGTTGGTTCATGTCAACATTATCAGCCTAATCCCAATTTAACATTAAAGGCTAATCCTTTTTATGCATATAGTAAATTTTATTAAGTACTTCACATAAATTACTTCATGAATTTCCTAAATAAATAGTTTTTAACCTTTGAGACTATGGTGCTATAGGCAAATTTGATGTTTTGGAGAGTTTTATGAATCTTCCAAAATCCACCTAGAGACCAAGCTTGGGTTAAAGAAGCCCTGCTCCACCTTATGTGAGTTGTTATTGCATACCATTATGAGAACCTACACTTTATTAGCCTAGTCCTGGGGCCTTTGGAGAAATGCTTTCAAAGAGTTTACCTTCATTAATGTCCATAATAAATGAGTTATCAAGAACCAATGTTAATTTTTAAAGTACCTTTCCATCTTTAGCAAAACTGGTATCCAAAATATCACACATGAAGTAATTCAAGATCCTCTTAATAAGAACCCACTTGATAAATCCCTTTTAAAATTCATTTCTAGGGGAAAGAAGTACTACCTTACAAATTTATGTATGATGGTTAAAAACCAAACCATTAAGAGTGGTGGAGCCCTGGCCGGTTTGGCTCAGTGGATAGAGCGTCGGCCTGCGGACTCAAGGGTCCCAGGTTCGATTCCAGTCAAGGGCATGTACCTTGGTTGCGGGCACATCCCCAGTGGGGAGTGTGCAGGAGGCGGCTGATCAATGTTTCTCTCTCATTGATGTTTCTAACTCTCTATCCCTCTCCCTTCCTCTCTAACTCTCTATCCCTCTCCCTTCCTCTCTGTAAAAACTCAATAAAATATATTTTTTAAAAAAAGAGTGGTGGAAACATTCTCTTACTTTTTCAATATGAGCTCCCAGCTAATAATTAAATTTTAGTGATTCATTTATCACAACTACATTACCTAGATTTTCCCCTTCTATGCTTAGATCTTAATATGTTTATTGTGAGCATTTCTCAAAAAAGTGCAATGTGAATAATGTACTATCACATGCAAACTTTGCAGTTGTCCTATTTTATAAGCATATCATCTGTCCTCCTCCATGCTTTTTTAAAATTTTTGTTTGTTTTGTTTTGCTAATCCTCACCCAAGGATATTTTTCCACTGATATTTTAGAGAGATTGAAAGAGAGAGGGAAAGACAGAGAGAAACATCAATGTGAGAGAAACACATCAATTGGTTGCCCCCTGCCTGTGCCCCTGCCCTTGACTGGAATTGAAACTGGGTCCCTTTGGTCTGAAGGCTGATGCTCTATCTACTGAGCCAAACCGGCTAGAGCTAATTTATTTTTTTAATGTTTTTATTGATTTCAAAGAGATGAAGGGAGAGAGAGAGAAAGTTAGAAACATCAATGATGAGAGAGAATCATTGATCAGCTGCCTCCTGCACGTCCCCCACTGGAGGTCGAGCCCGCAACTTAGGCATGTGCCCTGACTGGGAATAGAACAGTGACCATCTGGCTCATGGGTCGATGCTGAAACACTAAGCCACACCAGCCAGACCATGCTTTTTTTATTTTTTCAAGATAAGGAAGCAGACTCTGAGGCCACATGTAGTAAGTGGCAGGTTGAATATAGTCAGAATATCTATATTCCAGATCTAGGTCTGCCACTCACCACCAGTCAGGTGACCTTGCAAAAATCACTTAAATCTCCTGGAGTCTCAGAGTTTTGGTCTTTAGAATTGAGTTCAGAGCACCTATCACCAAAGGTTGCAAAAACTGAGATCATGAATGCAAAATTTTTTCTTGACATATAAAAGCAAAGAAAGCCGAGGTGTAGAAACAGTAGCAGTAGCAGCAGCACATATTTGCCTGTTAATAAGGAGAGAGCTAACAGTCCACCCCTGCTCT
Source organism: Myotis myotis (assembly GCF_014108235.1). Lineage (NCBI taxonomy): Eukaryota > Metazoa > Chordata > Mammalia > Chiroptera > Vespertilionidae > Myotis > Myotis myotis. The sequence continues at coordinate 31,468,165 of NW_023416357.1, forward strand.
GTCTACTGATGAAATGTGACGACCAAATTGGGGGGGCTGACTAGGGGGTGCCTAGCAAAGCAGTGGGCACTAACTCTCCATTGACTTGACCCCTCCCTAGCCCCACTACTTCCAGAGATTATCAGGCAGTCACCCCAAGGGGATGAATTTTGGCTAAGAACAGAAAATGAGAATAGAAAAGGTTGTTAGATGAGGCAGCATGACTTGGCTGGATGGTTTAGTCATCTTTGCTAAGATAATGTATTCTTGTTTTACATTCTGTCATTGTTCAGGGTTAGCTTTTATAACACATGGGCCTCAGGGCTAGGTACATCATTGCATTGCTCTGGACTTCGGTTTTCTCACCTGTAACAGGGGGACGCATAATCCTTGCCCCATTCAAAATCTGTAGTAAAGTGTCAGGAGTAATTAATGTTGTTACATTTATTATATGTATGAAAAGGATTAGCCTTTAAGGTTAATGTTGGAATTAGGCTGATAATGTTGACATGAATCAACTATGTAGACTTTATCCATGCTATAAGGACACAATTAGCATAGACAAGGATGAGGATGGGAAAATTAGCATAGACAAGGATGGGGATGGGAAATTAGCATAGACAAGGATGGGGATGGGGCAAAAATTCAGTAGTAAAGCACATTCAGAGTTAAGGCTAACAAAGAGAAAGTAATTAGTAAGTTAGAAAAGCTCTTGACCTCTAATCTGAACTTGCTTCTGGTCCCAGCATACTCAACAGGCTTGTGACCTTGGCCAAATGACTTGGCCTTGCTAGGTTTCAGTTTCAACAATGAAACAGAGAAGGTGGGCACAAATGACCTCTAAGGTCCTTTCCAGCTACAAACACTTCTAACATGTCTTTAACAAATAAACAAACAAACACATAGACACAGACAGCAGAGGGTGATCACCAGAGGGGAAAGGGTGTGAGGGGAGGTTGAAAAGGGTAAAGGAGATCAAATATATGGTTATGGAGGTAGACCAGACTTGGAGTGGTGAACACAAAATGCAATATACAGATGATGTATTATAGAATGGTACACTTGAAACACACGTCATCAACCAATGTCACCCAATAAATTTAATTTAAAGAGACTATGAGAGAAATGAAGGAAATTAAAAGAGATAATGCATGGAACTTTATAAATTGTGAACTACTAAATAGGTATTGGTTATCCTAGATAATAAATGCCTAATATGCAAATTGTCCCCTCGGGCAGTCTTTTGACCTGGATTTCGACTGCTCGCTATGACGTGCACTGACCACCAGGAGGTGGCGCGGAACATGGCAGGTGTCAATGACGAGCCGCTGCCAGCCCCAATGGGCTCCGATGAGAGCAGGACTGCGGTGGGATGGTGGAGCAGGTGAGTGGGCGGCACCAGGTCAAGGCGGGTGCGAGCAGTGGCCTGATAACCCACAGACAGTGACCAGGGGCCGCAGTGTGGGGTGGGGCCCGCTGCCCAGCTCACAGGCGCTGAGGGAGCCGGGAGGGGGGCCTGGCTCCGACCAATGGCTCCACAGGCAGGATGGTGGAGCAGGTGAGGGGGCAGCACCAGGCCAAGGTGGGGTGCCAGGCGGGGCTGTGGGGCTGCAAGGTTGTGGGCGTGAACTGGGGCCTGATCTCCACAGGCCACCCCGAGGGACCCCACCCATGGACAAATTCGTGCACTGGGCCTCTAGTTATTAATAAACGTAAGACCTACCTTTAGAAAACATTTTCTACACACTCATAGCCCAGAAAAGGTTTCACTTCTTCACGGCTTAGGTGGGAGAACTCCGAGACATGTTGCCGTGGGAGTGAAGCCCAGTTATCCACAGGGATAGCAGTAGCATCTTCGTTAATATATCTGGTACCAGCTGCCTCCCTTCCCTTTCGCTGCTGCCACTCTCTAGGATCACTTCTCAAACAAATGGCTTACAAAAAACCCACAATCCAATATTAGAAATTTGGGTTGAATTACTGCATGATAAAGTGGTAAAAACATGGGCATATTAGCACTGGAATTCAGATTAAACTGAGTCTGGTTCCCAGTTCTGTTACCTACTAACCACATGACTTCGGGGAAATTACTTACTTCTATATGCATCAATTTTTTGTTTATAAAATGGAAACAATATCTGTGAAGAATAAATGATATAAGGCATATGTAGAAATTAGCAAAATGCCTAGCACATAGCAAAATAATGCTATTATTATAATAAAATGTGCTTTTATTTTTCTCATTTTATCAGTTCTGTCTGTTTTTTAAATCAGTTCAGCCTTTTATCATTAACTTGTAAAGCTTTAAAAATAACTACTATACCTCTGTAATTAGTTTGAATCTAGAATAAGTTTTATCTTGCCCAATTCAATCTGTCAGCTTAACATGACTAAGAAATTATCAAGTTTAATAGACTAGCTAATGCTATACTATGTATTTTTGCTTTCAATTATTATGGAAGTCATTTAAGGGAGGTAGAAACCAGCTCTAGGTTCTACATATTGGTTCATATTACTGAAATAAAATGTCGTGTGGCTCTTTTCCACTGCCAGTCCGCCGCCATCATGGGTCGCATGCACGCTCCCGGGAAGGACCTGTCCCAGTGGGCTCTGCCCTACCGCCGCAGCGTCCCCACCTGGCTGACATTGACATCTGACGACGTGAAGGAGCAGATCTACAAACTGGCCAACAAGGGCCTGACTCCCTCACAAATCAGTGTGATCCTGAGAGGCTCCCATGGCGTTGCACAAGTACGTTTTGTGGCGGGCAATAAGATCCCGAGAATTCTTAAGTCTAAAGGGCTTGCTCCTGACCATCCTCGGGATCTCCACCAGTTAATTAAGAAAGCTGTTGCAGTTCGAAAGCATCTCGAGAGGAACAGAAAGGATAAGGATGCTAAATTCCGTCTGATTCTGACTGAGAGCCCTATTCACCAATTGGCTCGATATTATAAGACCAAACGAGTCCTGCCCCCCCAATTGGAAATACGAGTCATCCACAGCCTCTGCACTGGTTGCATAAAATATCTATGTACTCGAGCAATAAAATCATTGTTTAACTAGAAAAAAAATGTTGTTTGGATGCTAAAAGCCTAACTTAAACAATAGGTATGAGCTCATTAGCATAGTATGCGTAGCAAAGAAAAAGAAATCTCCGTGTGCTCTGCTTTTTACATTCCCAATGAAAAATTTCACTTTGTCTTTATTAATGTGTGTCCTTAGAATAACTGCAGAAGCAAAGCTTCTGTCTACTTACTATGCTACGGCATAAACTATTATAGTTAGATGAACAGCAGCAGTAATTTTGACTGGTTCTGATCAGTTAGTCAAAAATACTGTTTACAGTAAAGAATCAAAAAACGAGTACAAACCATAAACACTGACTTAATCTTAAGACATATAAATATGCATTACGTCCCCAATTTTCTAAAGCAGTTTCAAGTTTTCCTTGAGGAGGAATACCTCCCAAATATTTTTCTTATATAAACCATACTCAGAATTTATTTTCTATAATTTCTAGTTTTAATTTTCTAAGTGAATGAAGAACTAAAAAACAAAACAAAACAAACTTGTAAAGCAAGGTTGGGATATTTCCTTCCAAGTTTTATAATTTTATTTCAATCTTTGTTTTCCTGCCTACTCTTTTAGTCACTAACTTTTATGGAATCTTCCTCATTGCATTTATGTTTCACCGATTTACACACTGATTTAAATTATCTAATCACAATGACAAGTGTAACTGGCACCAACAGGTTTGCAATAAGTACAACAGACTATTGTTGTTGGAACAGGGAACAGGCCACTAGCAGCCAGGGCAGCACACAGTCTGCTTTATGGGGAAATGGAGCGCATAGGCTCACGGGGCAACTGGTTAGATGTCAAGAGGATTGTCTTTGTATTAGGATGAACCATATGCAATTGTCAACATTCAACTGTCTTTTATCTGGAGAAATGACAAGTGCATACAAGTGCATATATTCAACGTAAGATATATTTTTATTAACTATTGTTAAATATTATATTTACTACCCATGTTTTCCCTGTGAACAGTGAATAGTGATCCTTTATTTTTTAAATGCCATGCTACATTTACTCAGGAACTCACCTTAAGCTACTGAAGAATCAGTCATTGGACTCCGGGTTCCTAAGAATGTTATTTCTACCTCCTTCCTTTCTTCACGTTAAAGTCACACCGTGTTAGAATTTCAAAGAGGCTGAGGGCATAAGCCTGTGCCTTCTAGCTAACTGAATGATAAACAGCACAGGGATTAAAATGTGAGGTCAGCATTAGTTTACCAATGTTTACTGGTTTGCTTCTAAGACAAATGTTTTCAACCTGCAGGATCCAACACAACACTGCCTGTTGAGAGAAGGCAGGAAAAAGACAGGTACAAAGGGGAGTGAGCAGAGAAGCCCCGGGGCAGAATTAGGATACGTTATCCCAAAATACAAACACCTTTTATTTTTGTTCTATCCTTGTTGTGCTATTTAATAAACAAACAAATAAATCACAAATGTGCTATTAAGACAAAACCCGGAAATGTGGGACAGAATGGGATAAGGAGGGACTGTATTCAGATAAGAGACTACTATCAAACCCTTAGAAGTGCTCACATTTACTGACGCTAAAATGTCTGAGTCGGGTTTATAATTGTGTCCTTATGCCCACACAAAACTATTGAATGATATCTGAGCCTAGTGTCTCATACCTTCTACAACATCGACCCACAGAGTTAGTATGCAGAGTGAGAAGAGCGCAAACACTTTAATTATACCCGGGTTCCAATCCTGGCTGCATACACCTAACCCTAATGCTCATAGTATACACGGGTGCAGAATAGTAAAAAAAAGTTGCTCACTCTTCCTGCTTTTGTCATCTGAGCACCTTTATACACTTTTCTGCACCCGTGTGTATTATGAGGATTATGGTGCACACCTTGCTGGCTTCAGAGGATTCCTGAGAAAAGGCATGTAGTGCCTTCCTGCAACTATTACTGATCTTTAAAAGGTGCCAAAACTTTTCACTTCAACAAAGGTTTTAAATCTTAAATGCAGGCATGAGTAGTCTATAAACATGTGGCATGGAGGACGTCCATGCAGTTTATTTTCTATTCCAAAATTGTTGTGCAAACTGAGCATAGTCAAGATATCGGATGTAAACAATGAAGGTAGCTGTCCTTTCCAGATCAGATAGAGAACTTAGAGCCTCCTCTGGGAGGAGGAGAGGTTTCAGAGAGGTGAAGATGCAAATGCCAAAGGGGTGCTTTTAAAATACAAATCTTAACAGGTCCCTCCCCATCTTATAGTTCTCTAATGGCTCCCAATTAACTTTTGAATAAAATCCAAAAAACATTAGTTAGAAACCAGGCTCTCTGTACCCCAGCCCGTGCCTATCTAGGCAACCTCCTCTCACACCCTCTTCTGCAGTGATTTTACGGTACTTGCAATTCTCTGATCACATCTGCATTCTCTCTGCCTGAATTTGATTTTCTGCCCTCACCCCATTTCTCTGCTGCCCTAACTTCTAATCTTCCTTCTTTTTCCTCAGGAGGACAACTTTGTCTGCCTTACTCTGCTTGGCTTTCTCAAGACCACCTGTGTTAATCACTGTTTATCACACTGTACTGTTACTGCTAACCTCCCTCAAATCCACACAGACCAGAACAGGCTTTAGCATCTAGTCTTACAAAAAGCTGACACTCAATGATTTTTAATATGCATTTCTGAAACTCCCTAATTTGGCCTTATTGCCTTATAGTTAAGGGGACAAAGATGTTGGGCTGCTGGTGTACATGGCTTGTGTGGCTGGTTATCCAGATGTATAAGGACTTGTCTTTAACAGGGCATAATTATATGGTAACTTATAAATTATATGGTAACTTATTTCTCTAAAAATATGATTACGGCATGCTTCTTTCCATATTATATGATGTGTATTATTGAAATTCAAGGTTATCTCCCAATTTATATGCTACCATATTTACAAATGTTCCAAAATTATTCATTTGGTAAATAGCATTCTTCCATATCCTAAAACTGATGTTTTTACATGTAGCACACCAAGGAGAATAGACAATTAAACAAATTAGGAAAGATTTTATTTCTTTAACTTCAACTAGTAATTATTTAAGAATAGAGGGCTTTCCAAATCGTGATGGACATAAAGGGCATGATTGACAGTAATATAATCACAGTAGGGAATTTTAATACTCCATTGACATCAAAATATAGAACTTCCAGACAGAAAATTAGCAAGGAAACAGCAACCCTAAATGACACACTAGGTCAGATGGATTTAATTGATATCTTCATAGCATTTTACCCCAAAGCAGCAGAATATACATTCCTTTCTCAAGTGTATATGGTACATTTTCTAGGATAGACCATATGTTAGGACATAAAACAAGTATCAATAAATTTAAGAAGATTGAAATCATATCAAGCATCTTCTCTGACCATAATGATATGAAATTAGAAATTAATCAAAAGAAAATAACTGAAAAACACACAAAGACATGGAGGCTGAATAATATGTTACTAAATAAGGGATGGATTAACAATAAGATCTAGGAAGAAATAAACAATACCTTGAAACACATGAAAATGAGAACACAATAACCCCAAATCTATGGGACACAGAAGTCCTGGAGTAGGTAGATAGGAGACTCGGTAGAATCCTATTTTCTTTTCATTAGCCAGAAAATGGAGATTTAGAAAGTTTAGAAACTTGACCCAATTGAAAAGAAGTAAGAAATGGTGGACCTTGAAAATGACTTCAGGTTTTCTCACTGCACAGAATACAGTCAAACACTGCTGCAGTTAAATATTTTACCCTTTGTTCTCCCTGCATGATCTACAATAATAATCTGTTTTGTATTGATATTTACTGCTGTGTTGCTGACAATTACCTGAAAGAGAAGTTGGGGTGCTTCACTGGGCTGGAAAAGGTTTAGCTAAATCAGAAAGCAGGTCTAATTAAGCAAGTTTATTCTATATCTATAAAAGGCTAAGTTGACTTGCACATGCACGATACATATAAAGCTCTCACTGGCGTCAATCGCACACGTGTCTTTCGATCTGTCATTGTCGATCGTGAATTTGGTTGACACTTCTATTATAAAGGGAAAATAGCGATATTAAAATATTTCTTCTAATTAATTTCTTTTCAATGTGCACAAATACGTGCACCAGGCTACTATTATAATATAAAAGATCAATGAAACCAAGAGCTTGTTCTTTTAAAGATTAACAAGATTGACAAAACTTTAACCAGACTCATCAAGAAAAAATGACAAATTGGACAATCTGGATGAAATGGATAAATTATTAAAACATAAAATCTTCTAAAACTTCATCAAGAAGATCAGAGAATCTGAATAGACAAATTACAGCTAATGAAATTGAAGCAGTAATTTTTAAAAACTCCTAACAGATCAACATCCTAGACTGGATGGTTTCACACGTGAATTTAACTAAACATTCAAAGAAAACTAACACCTATCCTTATCAACCCATTCCAAAAATTCAAGAGAAGGGAAGACTCCCAAGCTCATTTTACAAGGCCAGCATTATCCTAATTCTAAAACCAGACAAAGACACTACAAAGAAAGAAAATTACAGACCAATATCCCTGATGAACATAGATGCTAAAGTCCTCAACAAAATATCAGTAAACAGTCCTGCCATACATTAAATAGAGCATATGCCATGACCATGTGGGATTTATTCTGAGGATGCAAGGTTGGTACAACATCTGCAAATCAATAACCATGATATACTACATAAACAAAATGAAGGATAAAAACCACATGATCATAGATGCAAAAAAAGCATTAGATAATCTAGCACCCATTTATAAAAACTCTCAGTAAACTGAGACTAGAGGGAACCTCAACGTAAAAAAGGCCATATATGGCAAACTCACAACCAGCAGCATACTTAATGGGCAAAAACTAAAAATATTTTCCTTAAGATCAGGCACCATACAGGGATGTCAGCTTTCAACACTCTTATTCAACATAATACTGGAAGTTCTAGCCACAGCAATCAGACAAGAAATAAAAGGCATCTAAATTGGAAAGGAAGAAGTAAAACTGTCATTATTTGCATATGACATGATACTGTATAGACAGAACCCTAAAAATTCCACCAAAAGAACTACTAGAACTGATATTCAGTAAAGTAGCAGGATACAAAGTAAATATCCAGAAATCAGTTACATTTTTATACACCAATAATGAACTATCAAAAAGAGATCCCATTTACAACTGCATAAAAATAAAATAAAATACCTAGGAATAAAATTAACCAAGGATGTAAAAGACCTGTGCTCATAAAATGATAAGACAATGAAGAAAGAAACTGAAGAAAATACAAATAAGTGGAAGCATATACCATGTTCATGGATTGGAAGAATTAACATCATTATAATGGCCACACCACCCAAAGCCATCTATAGATTCAATACAATTCCTACAAAGATGCCAATGGTGTATTTCCCAGAACTAGAAAAAATATTCCAAAAGTTTATATGGAACCACAAAAGACCCCGAATAGCCACAGCAATCTTGAGAAAGAAGAATAACGTTGGAGGAATCATGCTACCTGATGCCAAAATATACAAGGCCACAGTCATCAAAATATCATGGTACAGGCATAAAAACAGACATATAGATCAATGAAACAGAATAGAGAGTCCAGAAATAAACCCACGCCTTTACGGTCAATTAATATTTGACAAAGGAGGCAAAAAACACAATGGAGTAAAATAGTTTATTCAATAAACGGTGTTGGGAAAATTGGACAGATATGTGCAAGAAAAAAAAAAGAAACTAAATCGTCTTCTTACACCATATACGAGAATAAACTCAAAATCAATTAAAGATTGAAATGTTAGACTAGAAACCATAAAAATACTAGAAGAAAACATAGGTAGTACAATCTTAGACATTTCTCATAGCAATATTTTATCTGATATATCACCTCAGGCAAGGAAAACAAAAGAAAAAATAAACAAATAGGACATCAAACTAAAAAGGTTTTGCACAGCAAAGGAAACCATCAACCAAATGAAAAGACAACCCACTGAATGGGAAAACATATTCGCCCCTAATGATACATATGAGAAGGGGTTAATATCCAACATTTATAAAGAACTTCTAAAACTCAACACCAAAAAAACAAACAATCCAATTAAAAAATGGGCAAAGGACCTGAATAAACACTTCTTCAAAGAGTACATACAGATGGCCAAGAGACATATGAAAAGATGCTCCATGTCACTAATCATCAGAGCAATGCAAATTAAAACCACAATGAGATATCATTTCACACCTGTCAGAATGGCTTTCATCAATAAATCAACAAACAACAAGTGTTGATGAGGATGTGGAAAAAAGTGAACCCTCATGCACTGTTGGTGGGAATGCAGACGGGTGCAGCCACTGTGTAAAACATTATAAAGTTACCTCAAAAAATAAAAAATAGATTTCATTTTTATACGAAATCTAATGAGTAAACTAACAAACAAAATAGAAACAGACTCATAAATATATAGAACAAATGGACAGCTGGCGGGGTGGATTTGGAGGGGTTGGTAAAAAAGGCAAAAGGATTAAGGGGAAAAAAACCTCATAGACACAGACAACAGTTTGGTAATTACCAGAGAGAAAGGGGGCTGAGAAGATGTAGAGGAGGGAAAAGGGGGGATAAATGGTATTGCAGGAGACTTAACTGGGAATGGTAAACACACAAAACAATACACAGATGATGTACTATAGAATTGTACACATGAGACCTATATAATTTTATTAACCAATGTCACCCAATAAATTCAACAATAATAAAAAAGAACAAAGGACTTGCTTTTATGTTTATCCCAGTGCCTACCATAGTCCTTGTTATGGGTTGAATTGTGATCCCCAGAAAGATATGTTGACATCCCAGCTTCAAGAACTTCAGAATGTGACATAATTTGGAAACTGGGTCTTTGCAGATGTAATTAGTTGAGCTCATACCTTAATCCAATATAACTGTGTCCTTACAAGATAATGGCCATGTGAAGATAGACACACAGGGAGAATGCTATGTGAAGACTGAGTCAGATACTGCAATATAACACCTATAAGCCAATGATTGCCACCGTCACCAAGAAACTAGGAGAGAGGTATGGAACAGACTCTCCTTCAAAGCCCTCAGAAGTAACCAACACTGTTGACACCCTGATTTCAGCCGTCTATCTTCCAGAGCTTTGAGACAATAAATTTCTGTTGTTTTAAGCTGCCTAGTTTGTGGTGATTTGTTACAGCAGCTGGAGGAAACTGACATAGTAGAAAGCATGCAAAAGGGGTTTAATAACACTGTTCACATTGAATTGAATTACTGATACTTCCAAGAGAGAAAAGTAGGCACAACAGATCCATTCTGTTTTTAAATTTTCTTTTAGAAATCTGACAATGTGTATTAAGAACCATAAAAACAGCCATAATTGTCAACAAAGTAATTCCACTCCTGGAACACTATCATAAGGAAACAAATCCCAATTTGTTCAATGACATATCTGCAAAGATAAGTAGTACTATAACTTGGGTTGTTTATAATTTGCTGCTAATATATCTGTCCACAAATAGAGGATCAGTTGAGTAAATCACGTTGTAATTACTGGAATACTATAATGCAAACACCAGGACTTTCAGAAATTATATAAAATGAAAAATGCTTACTATTTGTTATATGGAAAACACAGAACACTAAAATTCTACAGGGAGTGATTTAGGAAAACATGCATAGAAAAAAAGGAGTGAGACCAAGGTAAAGTGGCAAAAAAATTCATTGTGGTTAAAGTATAGTTGGTGGGTCAGAACTCTCTTCCTTGCTCCCTAATCTCACCATTTTGGTACCTCCTTCCATTTTTCTTTTCTCTTCTCCTTAAACCTTCCCAAGCAAAGCCAATTCTTTCCTGACAGTGCCTCTTGGGATTGATCCAGGCCCATGTCGCCTTATATAGAGGTGTTTTGGGAAAAGATTCCTATTTGGCCTGTCTGCAGATTCATCCAACTGTCATGTCTACTGCCAGAATAGGACAGTCATTCTACGGCCAAATATACCTGATGTGGTAATCTCTTCATTTGTGTTGTGTGTGCTTTTATGTATATGTTACATTTTTTTTTTTTCAATAAAAACAGGTTTGTTTTTTGGTAACTTACTGTGGTTTCATATCTTGTTTTGCTAAAATAAGATTAGGATTCATGGTTCTCTGCGGATATGGTCCTACTCCGTTACACTTCTGAGCATAATGCTTATTAGCCGAGATAACTGGGTTCCTGTTCTCTGCCAATATGGTCCTACTTCATTACACTTCTAAGTGCAATGTTTAGCCAGAATAGCTGGGTTTCTGTCCACAGACTGGAGTTGGCAGAGGCTTTTCTCTTCTTCTACAATGCCTGCCAATGCCTGCATGTCTACCAATGCAAACTCCTCAACATCCTGTAAAACCTGGCTTAAAAAATTTCAAAGTTTCCCTCCATCAGCAAACCCACCTATCTGTGCTACCTTAATTCATTGATCATATTCTGCAAACACGGATCAACCAACTAGTAGTTGTAAGGCCTGAAGATGTAATTTCCTAAGTTGTTCACAATCTTTTTGTGGACATCAAACATTTATGAAAGAAGATAGCCAACAATAGAAAATGACATGTGATAAGTTATAAATGAGTGTTTAGGGATGGGAGGGAGGGAGGCTGGTGAAGAAAGGATGGGGAGGGGGTGAGATTGCTGAAGGCTAGAAGGAATAAACAAGGGAAAAGTTGAACAGATTTCCTGACCAGGAGAGGGGTGTTTGGAGATAGGACCACTAAGTTTGGTCCTAGCTGACTAGGAAAATGGAGGGGGCCCTTGACAGAAATGATATCAACTAGAAATTCTCTGGGACAAAGCAGGGCAAGTCCAAATGAATATTATAGGCACTGAGTGAGAGATGCTACACTCATACTGAGTAAGACACATGGAAAACATAGACTCTTAAGCTGGATGAGTGGAGGTTTAACAGAAGAGACAAAGTTCTATGAAAAAACATTTTTTTGATCTGGGTGTTTTATTAAGTTCTTTGAGCAAAATGCAGATACCTCGGATTCTGGTAAAGCAGTTCCAACAAATAAAAAATAACTAATACTATCTCTGAACTCTAAGATGGGGAGGAGAGGAAGAAAAAAGGTGAAAAAGGCAAAATGCAAGCCTTGTCTCATCGATCATAACAGTTTTGTTTGTTTTTTAATCTCACCAGCATCTAACAGCATTCAGGCAAAGTCAGCCCGACTAACAAAGAGTGAGTTTGGTGTAATCAGGGAGTGATCAGTAATTATATACACATTATCAAAAAGGTAGCAATTTAAGAAAATGGGAAAATATGTTAACTTTTATAGCAAGAGAAAATTAGGACTATCTTAACAACTTATTAATTAATTATTATTAATAACAGAACATTTAAGTAGCAGACATTCAAATAATGAGTGTGAGTCCCTTTATTGATGCTTACGGGGTCTGCATGTGCTTATGGGTTCCGTAGATGTCAGACACACACCATTTTTTTCTCATTCAAGGACAAACGGATTTTTTACACTCACTGACCCTATCAGTGAGATGTGTGTTTTGAGTAGTCTGGCTATAGAATGGATGCAGTTACTCTGCCAGATCACACTTTAAGTTAGAGGCTTTTGCAGTTGTGGAAACAGAGAAAGAAATGCTCTCACATTTCCTGACCAAATTGCTAGAGTCCCTGTGCCTGTGTCTTGGGGTTGGGACAATATGTTTTGCTCTGGGAGAGGCATTTAAAATACAGACAAATGTCAGCCATGGCTCTTATCTTCCAGGAGTGGACACCATCGTCGCAAGCATGGGGTCCTTATGAAATCTTAAAAAGTAGAAGAACCCAAACTAGTACAAAACGACACAAGAAGGAAAAGAGGGATCTGAGAAAGAGTCTGGTGAATGATGCCTGACACAGCTCAGGACTTCAGGAAACCAGGGACCCAGAAAGGACCTGTAGGTGAGACAGTACGCAGTGGTGAACAGCCTCAGGGCTGGACCACAGCCCGAGCCAGAATCCCCTGATATTCCTGCACCCCTGGGCGAGTTACTGTCTCAGTTTCTTCATCCGTGAAATGAGGATCTTGTTGATCATTCACCTCACAGGATCCTTGAGAGGATTAAGAGTTAACACAAGTTCTTAGAGCAGTGCCTGCACATACAGCACTCGCTAACTATCTGCCATTGGAATAAAAGACGTTTTTCAGTCCTCAGTGACCTTGGGGAGGACAATTTCTGGCCAGCAGTAGGAGCAGACATTACAAAGTAAGGTAATTAATAAGCCAGTGAGCGGTAAGAAGACGGAGGCAGCCACAAAGCATCGATGAATGTCACCCGGTTAAACAGTAAGAGGGAGGAGTGAATGAGAGAGTACAGGGTTGAGTGAAAATGCTTTCCGAGGGGATAGCTCAGCGAGGAGGAAAAGGCTGGGCTCGCCAGAACTCTTCTCCGGTCAGTGTGGGGCTACTTTCCCCACCCACACAGGGAGCTGGAAAGGGGAGAGACCGGACCCTTCCAGTCCCAGCCCTCCAGGGAGCCCCAGACAGCGCCGTCCCCGCATCCGGTAAGTTTGAATCAGCTTCTGACTGACTGCGGGAGAGGCCCATTTCCTAACGAATGCTCCTCGGGAGACGAAACAACAGGCTTTCCCATTTCCCTCTCCGGTACGACCTGTTCCACGGCTCTGTACTCATCACACCGCTCCTGGGCCAGCAGCAGCCGCCGGGACAGGATGCAGCGCCCCGCTGCCAGAGCTGCGCCCCAAGTTCATTCCGGTCTCAAGGACACCAAAGCGCCCCAGCGGGGAAGGAAGCAGGAAGAAAGGGGTTCGGGGATCCTGGGGTGTGGCTAGTGCGGCCGGATCCCGGAGCGGGGGAAGTGACCTCGGTGGTCAAGGTCGAGCAGATCCTTCCCTCTCCCAGTCCCACCAGCGAGCACCTTGGTCCTCCCGCCGGGAACAGCCAGACCCGCGCCGCGTGGGAGCGCTTAGGGGAGGCGCGCAGCCCGGGAAGAGCCGGTCACCGGGGTCCCTTTGGGACGCGGGTGGGGGGACGCGAGGGGCTCCCGGGAAGCGCACAGGTGAGCGCGGTGGTCCCGCCCTCCCCCAGGGAGGGGCCTTCTCCTTCCGCACCGCGAGCCGTGGTGCGGGAACAACCAGCCCGCCTACCCCGACCCCAGTGAGGGCCCTGCTAGGCTCTCCGGGTCTCCGGCACCCGAATCCCAATCCCCGCGTGCAGCACCCAAGTTCCTCCATCAGGCTGCTCCCAACCCTTTGCCTCGGGGTCTCTCCCTCTCCCCCATCTCTTCTCCGCGCCCCGTAAAAGTTTGGCCCCCGCCGGCGGGCCCAGCGCCCCCACTCACCCTGCGGGAAGCGGAGCCGAAGCGCCCGGCGCGCGAGGGAGCAGGGGGTGGCGGCGCGAGCGCGGAGCTCCTCAGCGGCCCTCGCGCCCTGGCTGCCGACTGAACCGAGAAGGGGAGGAGGCCGCCGGTGGCACCTGCCCACTCTCCCACCCGCTGCGTGACGCGCGCAGCGCCGCCCCCGCCCGCCTGCCAGGTACCCGCGAGGGGCGGGGGGCGGGGGGCGGAGCCGCCGCGGCCGGGAGGGAGCGGCCGGGAGGGGCGCGCCGGGGTGGCCCCGCCCCGCCCCGCCCCGCTCCGCACCGCTAGCCCACGCCCAGAGCTTGGCCCGGGACTGGGCACGCCGGCTGCTTTGGGTATCGGTTCTGGCCGATGGACTCATTACATTTCTTTCTTGGCACAAATGCCATCACCCGAGGTCATCCCGAGACTTAACAGAAATAACGTAAAGATTGTCCTCAGGCATGAGTCAGGAATGACACTAGGAAAATCTGAAATGAGGAAAACCTGGCCAAGGGGGAGGCTGGCAGGGGAGAGGGAGAAATAAGGACGTCCCTGCTCCAGGAAAGACTATAAGGAGGGTTAATTCTTCATCTAAAATGGAGGCCAGACCCAACCAGGGCGAGAGGACCAATTTGGGTCAGCATCATCCTCTGCTTATTAAGAGAATTCCTGCAAATAAGGGGGCTCTTAGAGCAATGAAGAGCAACTGTATATAAGCTAACTACTTTCCTGGTTATTAACTGCAACTGCTGCAGGAAACAAAGTCTGGCAAACTTTCTCCTGAACTGCTACTGTTGGATTGGGGAGTGGGGTGAGGATGCACATTACACATATGTATGTACAGGGTACTCTGTTATTCTTTTTTTTAACTTACCTGGCCTTGTTTCTGGTTATGGTCTTCTTAAATGCTATTACGTTTTGGAATCATGACATCAATAGCTGAAAGGCAAAATAGGGGTCCAAAGAAGTGACTAATTTCAAAAGCAAAACGAAGAACTGGGATTGAGTTATCATCCAGAAACCTGAAAATAATCTGAGGAGTCCTGACCCAGGCACCTCACAAACACGGCCTGTGGGTTTGTGCTGTGAGTTTTAAGCACGGAATCACGATAAATGGTTCAAAATTATCCGAGAGGGTGGGTAGGGAGGACACTCAGTGGGCCAGAAACATGTTTTTCTCACGGGCTTTGGCTTCCATCACCTAATCCTGCTGCACTGAACATGAGGTTTTAAATGTTTTTGTGTAAAGCCTTGAGAGCCTACACAGTAGCTATTGAAAGGAAGACACACACACACAAATGGTAAACAAATTTAAGAGAACCTTGAAGTCAAGGATTTCTCCTTCCTTTAAGATAAACGTTGCTTTCATAATAAAAGCAGGTGGTTTAAGTAGATTTGGGAAATCTTTTGGGAATTGGAGACAATTGCTTAATGATATTTGCTTTTGAGTCTTCCACTATCAACCAATCTACATATATTTATGAAATTTCAAATATGCAGAAGGTCAAATGGAATCATTCACTTAACAAACATTTATTGAACGCTACCATGTTCCAGGTCCTGAAGATTCAACAGACAATAAAACAGACACACACAAAATCCTGTTCTCGTGGAATGTACATTCATTCTACTGGGGCCAATAGAACATAGGTGAATAAACAACATTCAGGGTTCTTGTTGTGATAAGGACTACAAAGAACAATAAAGAAGGGAAAGCGCTGGGGCCTTCGGAGGTGGGGAGCTGCCGTGTTAACGTGATTAGGGAAGACCTCAATGGAAGTAGGCACTGAGCCAAAATTTTAAAGATGTGAGGTGGCAAGCCTATTTGTCTATCCAGTTTACAGCACTGCAGTCCGGGGGAACAGCAAGGCTAAAGGCCCTGGGGTATTGCCTGAGATAGTACAGCAAGCAGGCCAGAGTGGTTGAACTGGAGAGACTGAGGATAGTAATAAATAAGGTCAAAGAGGTAAGAGATGCATTTTGAGAAATGACATCTTCTGACTGAAATTCTAAAAAGGAGTATCCTGGCAGCTTTGTTGAAAATACTTTGGGAGAGGAAGGTAAAAGGGCAGAAGCAGGGATGGTTAGGAGGGTCTTACAAAACCTGGATGAGAGATAAAAGTGGCTTGGCCAGGCTAGTAGTTGTAAAGGTGATCAGGTTTTTAAAATATATTCTGCAACAGGATTCCCCAAGGATCTGATGTGGGGTGTGAGAGAGGAAAAAAGAAGTCAAGAATGACTTCAGGGTGTTTTCCATGGAAAGGAAGAGAGCTTTTCTCCATGAGAGGTGGTATACCCCTAGTTGTGGTTGCACGCTCAGCGCCTGCTACTCTCATAGTCCTTTCACCATTGCGGCAATATTTTTGATGTGAAAGACATTGACCCAGAGGGCAAGAAGTTGGACCAAGTGTCTTGACTGCATTGTGAGAGTGAATCTTTCATGATGGACCTTATCTTAGATGTAAACATTCAGATTTACCCTGTAGACTTGGGTGAGAAGTTCCGGTTGGTCATAGCCAGTACCTTGTGTGAAGATGGTACACTAGATGATGGCGAATACAACCCCACAGAGGATAGACATTCCAGGGCTGACCAATTTGAGTATGTAAAGTATGGAGAAGTATACAAGATTGAGGGAGATGAAAGCAGCAACATGTTTCTCTGCCTACATGTTCTATGGGGGCCTGTTCATGAGGCTGCAGGGTATTGCCAACATCCTGCATGTATTTGAAGTAGATTCCAGAGTTTATCAGATGAAGAAACTGGCCTTCTTAACCACCTGGGAAGTCTAACTTCCTCCCATCTATGCCTTTCCAATATACTTCCAACATCCTGAGGCTGCTACCATCATCCCTTGCTTGGATTATAACAGACTATAACTCTTCATTGCTTCTGCACATTGTTCCTTTTCAACCAATCCCCACACTGACACAAGAGTGATCCTATTAAAATCAAAGTCAGCTTATGTCTCTCTCCTGCTCAAAACCTTCCAATGGCTTCCCATATCCCCTCCAGGGACCTACAAGGCCCTTCTTAATCTCACATCATCTCCTACCATTATCCCCCTAATTACTCTTCCCTATTTGCCTGTCTTGCTGATCCTTGGACATTCTATTTATGCTCCTGCTTCACTTGATGTTCCTTTTAAGGATGTCTGCATAGCTAGCTCCCTCATTTCAGCTCATTATTCAAAATTCCATCTTTTTCAGTGAGGATTTTCCTGGCTGCCCTATCTAAAATTTAATGCTGTTTTCTACCCTCATTTACCATTCCCTTTCTCTCTCTCTTTTTCTCCTGCACACTTTTCAATAACATATTTGACTTTCATATTTAACATATTGTTTTTTTTCTTTCATTTCAGTATAAGATCATATCTTCTCATCTTTTAAAAACTGCATTCTTCTCATTCCATTTCCATTTATTCAGTCTCAATTTTATTTATTTTTTTCTGAGTGAATGAATTAACTTAATAAAAACATTTGAGAAATGCATATTTTTTTATTGTATTCAGTCTCAATTTTAAGGTCATGCTAATAATATCTATTCTCAATGGAAATATTTGAGCATAGCAAAATGGTCTGTTTTCTTCACTGGCACATAGTTGGCATCCAAGAAAATGGAAACATGTATGCACATAAAAACTTGTATACAAATAATCATATCAGCATTATTCATAATAACCAAAAAGTGGTAAACCAAATGACCACCCACTAATGAGCTAATAGATATAATGTGGTATATCCATACAATGGAATATTATTTAACATGAATGAATCTTGCAATCATGTTGTATCACAAGTAGGAAGCTGATAGAAGGTATGAGAGTAATAAGAAAGTGCCTAGTTTCTTGATGGTCCTTGAACCAGCACACCAGCCTAGGACTGCCTTCCTGGGCTTTTATTTTTTTAAAAAAATGCATTTAGTCTGGCAGATGTGGCTCAGTGGTTGAGTACCGGCCTATGAACCAGGAGGGTACATGCTGGGGTTGTGAGCTCGATCCCCAGTAGGGGGTGTGCAGGAGGCAGCTGATCGATGATTCTCTCATCACTGATGTTTCTATCTCTCTCTCCCTCTCCCTTCCTCTCTCTGAAACAATAAAAACATATTTTAAAAAATAAATGCATTTATGTTTTATTTAAGTGATCATGGATTATCAGGTAAACCTAATCCTAATTTATAAAAACTGCTGCCTTTAGGGCAGGTGTTTTCAGGTTTATCATAATTCTCACTACTACCTAATGTCTCCCTAGTACTGACTGGGAGCTACCAGGTATTGTCACATCACACTATTTTTCTCTCCATCAAAAATGAATGAATGAAAGACAGACATAGCCATGTGTTTCATGGCAAGTGGAAGAGTGCATGTCATTATGGAAGAAGAGGCTCTTCCTACATGACTAATACTGCACAGCCACTATTGGTGCACATCGTACTAAATGTACTTGACTTAAGAAGCTGTTATGAAAGTAGCCACAGTAAGAATTATGACCAGAATAGCAAAGACACGTAATGACAAATTAACGTAATAAAAAAGTTAATGAACTGAAAATCACAGTTGTGATAATGGTTTAAAATGTATTAAGTAAAAAATTTTTCTTGGCGTGAAAACCTGTTGCCAATGATGGGATTACAAAAAGGTTGATTGCAGCATGTATTGCTTCCTGAACAGAAACTAACACTTGCAAATCTGAGTTTAAACAGGTATAACATTTCCTAGCATGTTGAAGCTATGCTGAAGGGGCTTATAGTACAAATTGCATGAAATAGTTAAATCGTTCATATTCTCCCCTCCCAAAGCCAATGAGAGTACAGATATAAAATATATAAACATCACTCAATTAGCTACAGTTATTTGTGATGTCCAAATGTTTTAACTGTTTGTATAACTTTTGGACATCGTGTGAATAATGGGTATACCATGAAATTATTTTTATGTAATGAGTAAAGTGGGTAAACAGGACTGCCAGAGGTGATCCAGCAAGTCGCTACTGACACTGGACTTGTTTTACAAACCTTAAATCCATGGTGGCAGTTTGCACAAGTCACACAACAGGTTTACTTCACAATCATATTTAATTTAGAAAAAGAGAAGGTCACACGTGCAGTAATTAATACTATGGAACAGATATACTGCCATGGTTTGCACAACAGGAGTCGTGTCAAATCAATGTGCGAGACCAAAGGGATTTTTTTGGATCGATATAAGAAATTGGTTTGTGTTATCTAAAGAAAGGGTCAGCTGGTCCATTAGTGAAGATTTAGTCAAAGACTGGGACTTTGGTTGACATTCTATACACTCCATTTCTCTATAAGTGTGTTCACAACCAGTTACATAAACAAATCATCCATTTATTCATCACATATCTAAACAAATTGTGCCTTTATGAAACTAACTTAACCAGGAAAAATACGGCCTGTTTTTTTTCTCACCTGAGGAAATGTTTTCTCATTGATTTCTAGAGAGTGGAAGGAAGAAAGGAAGGGGGGAGAGAGAAATGTCAATGTGACAGAGACACGGCAATTGGGTGCCTCCCACACTTGTCCCTACTGGAGCCGGGGAATCTGCAACTGAGGTACGTGCCCATGACCAGGAATCAAATCTATGATTCTTCCCTCTGTAGGCCGACATTCTAGCCAAGCTAGCCAGGGCTAGCCCATTTTCACATACCGAAAACATTTTCCAGAAATCTAAGTGATGATTACCCCTTGTAGAGCTAAGAGCTGAATTCTTAAAAATGTTATTTGATTTCAAATAAATATTTGTAAAATGGAACAAACTTGCCTTTTCTCAGCTAATATTGATAATGTGAATAAAGAGTTAATGTAAGTTAGCATACTGGAGTGTAGGTATGAAATCTAACCATGCATTGAATTATATAAACAGCTCAGATATGTTAAATATACAAAAAATTTACTGAGAAATCGATGCTTTGGAAAAACCATATCTGTGAAAAACTGTTACATTATTCACTTGAATAAAATGAATATTGCTCTCAAATAACATAGGAAAAAATGTCACATTTCTCTAGCTCAAGATAAAAAATAATAAATAATAACCAAAATATGTACTTTTAATTGGGTATTTGAATTTTACATCAGAAAATCTAATCTCTAAGATTATGTATTTACTATGTTATATGCTGACATCAAAATGTCATAAAGGGTATGACTGTAATTCTTATATTTGGTTCTTGTTATCCCCACCCCTTCACTTATCTACCATGTTCTCCTGCCTTTTGTAAGCATCTGAGATTGTGAGCCCTTATCTTTCCTTCCCCACATTCTTTCGCGGTACAAAGCTAATCAATGACCTGAAATATGTAAAATTTCCAGAACTATCTGTCATATTTCCACGATTGGGGGTGGGGACGGGGAGAGCCACTAGAGAAGAAAGCCCAGAAACCTTAGAGCCTAAGGCAATGGGGAAATTCAGTCCAACCATATTACCAGGTAGGAATGGGCTAGTTTGAGAAGACCATATTAAGAAATCTAAACTCAAGGTTTCAAAGTTCCCCTAATTTTGTTTAGCTACTGAGAATCACAAAGCTAGTCTCCAGTATAACTGCAGCCCTCTAAAGGATTCAGGGAGGATCTATGTTCGTGTACAGGCTTGTAGCAAGCTTGCAAATAGGACCCCTTGCCATTTTGCAAGAAAAAGGCTACATTATTAAAGTAATACCCAGTTATTAATTAATATTTAATACACTTAAAATTTCATACATAGTAAATTATAAAAATAACACAATTAAGCACTTTATTATTTGCAAATTGTGAGTGGAGTTGCTTTGCAGTTAAGTGCTTGTTAATGGTGTGGTTTCACTGATTAATTCAATAAATAAATACATATTTTTGCATCTACTATTTGCCAAGCAGTGTTCCAGGTGCTGAAGATAAGCAATAAACAAAACAGACAAAACCCCTGCTCTAAGAGTGCACATTCTAGAAAGGAGAGGAAGACAAAATAAATATGCAGACAATGTCCCATAGAGGTCAAATTTCAGAAAATTTTGGTAAGAGCTCAGACCTCAATAATCTTGAGATTTTTAAATGAGTTCTATTAGTTGAACAATTCTTACATGTCAGAACTTTATTTCAACTTTGTAAAGTGTATTTTATTACCTTTCCTCAAATAAGGAAATTAGCTCAGGGAGGCTAAGCAATTTGCTAAATAAAACAGCTTAAATGGTGGTGGCTCCATAATAACTTAGATGGAAACTTTAAAAGTTTTAGTTTAGGCAAAACAGCTTGCTCCTTCCATTAGAGTTTGAATGGTCATTCAGTATAATTCATGAAACTTTTATAAAGACACTTCACCTTTGCCTTCAATGAATGTCAATTAATCTTGACTATACGCCTCCATGTATTTAACACAGTGAATGCCACTTAAAAATGCTTTCTAAATATTTCAATGTGTGATTCTGGAGAGAAATGAATTTAACAATTTTCTATTCCAGTTTTCTGCCCCCTTCCTTCCTTTTTTAACTAATGAGGAAAAGAAAGTAAAAATATATTATTCAAATTCATAGGTTTTTTTGAATACTTGTTGACTTGGTAGTAAAACTAAGGCTCAGGTGTTCTGATTTCCAGTCCACTGTTTATTATTTATTTCTTTGTGTAGTCATTACAATTACTTTCCATAATGTTACCATCTTTAATGTTCATAGTGGTTGTCAATTAGTTATTTTAAATCTTTTATCCATAGTATTTACTGAAACTGACAAAATTTTGCATATAAAGTATATATAAAAACATTAAAACAGGAAATTGAAATAGATAACTGAACTTTCAAAGACTTATTCCAGAATATTATTTCCTTAAAAAAAAAAGAGAATATTATTTCCTCATTTTAGCACAACTTAAAACAGTATATTTATATAGAGACATACAACAATGGATGATGCTGGGGAGTGCAAACCACTGGGAAGTAGCAGCTCTCCTGCCCCTGCTGTTGTTTAAACAGGAAGGTGTTATCAGGCCCTAATTTAGTGCTGTAGCTAATTCCAGCCACAAACAATGACATGAACAAAAGAGAAGCCGCTTGAGCCAGTCATTTTTTGCCTTCAAGAGTTGACCACCAATGCCAAGGAAACAAAGCCACTGGCCAGGCCTAAGAGTACAGCCCTATTAAATAACCATTGGCAGAATGTCAAGGCATTAAGAGGAGCTTGGTCTTAAACACTGCCTCACTTGTATTTTTAGTGACAAATAACAACCCAGGTTAGAATTCTAGCATTCAATTCTTTGTAAGCCCCGAGAAAGCATAGCCTAGGAGAGCCACATTAACCCATGAAAAGGTTTATGAGCACCTGCATGAGTTTAAACAGGAGTGGTTAGTCAGGAGGATACAGGGCATTTGTAGATTCCTACAGAGAATTAAGAGAGGTAGCTACAGGGTTGTTTATTATTTCCTTGTTTCTTCTATTTTTCAATTGTCTACTTAAAAAAAGTAGAAAGTAAAGGACTATACTTCCTATATTTGAGTTTTTTAATCAATTGTAAAGAACAGGCTTGATAGGAAGTTTAGGTTCAATTGGGTCCCATATTACCGTAAGATGAGCAGCTGTCTGGTCCATGGACAATTTGGTTAATGGGTCCCAGGAAAGTATGTGTCCTTTACCTGACCTCCAGCCTTTCTGGGATGTAGGAATGATAAAAAAATTATAAAGATAGGTGAAGACATTCTATAAAGGTTTCATATATAAGTTTTTATGTACAGTGAGGCAATGTGCAACCCCCTGTATCTATAAGAAAGGGAAATGGGAAAGTTTTTTAAGTTGATGTGAGGTATAAATTGGACAAGGAGCTTTGATTTAAGAGCAAGATAGAACCCCATTTAAAGGTCTACTTACCTGACTAAAATTTAAAAAGAAGTTGTTTGAGAAGACCAGATGTATCTCAATTAAGCTGGCTATTTGGGACCTTTAAGGGAGATGAAAGTTCTATGAATACTTTTTCTGAGAGACTAGCATTGTGTATTTGGAGAAGTAAAATGTGTCTTGGTAATTATCAGTCATGTCTGTAACCCCAAAAGTAATAGAGTGTCCTGGAAAGGCTTTGTAGTGTGGCCTTAATACATTGAAGATGTGTGATTTTATTTATACTTTGGATATCTGGGAGGCAAGAGTCCCACAGTTGGTTTGTTCTATTCTCCTGAAAGGGGCAATTTTAGACAACGGCCCAATTGTTTATAATAAACGTGAAAAAGGGGCTACTTGTTGGCCAGGATATCCAGCACTAAGATGACTGCCTAAAGTTTGCCAAGTGTGTTTTTTCTTGGTTCCCATCCTTTATTAAGGACATTCTGGCTAAGATGAAAATCTGCATTCCACTGAGCTCCATCATGTATGATGGTTAGCTGTGCTGTGTGCATAGCCTATGTACTCCCATTGCTATTCATTCAGAGAATCCCAAGTGGCTTCCCAGGTAGCCATGTGGACTAGGGGTGGCATCCTCTAGTACCATGGCATCTGGCAAGAAACAGAGGACAGGGAAAACCACATCTTCCTGCTGGTGGGATATGTCAGAGAGCACATGTTTGGCTCCATCCTGTCTTAAAGAGGCCTCAGGAGCTATGCTGCCTTCCTGATGTTCAGTTTTCATGACCCATAACTAATAGGCAGCTGGTTATGGAAGGTCACAGCAAGAGCCTCTGTTTTCCAGAGAACCCAGCATGTACTTCATTTGTTGTTTTAACAGAGTACAGAATGAGGCTAAAAGGGCAGTTTCTTACATCAGAGGCCCTTGGGTAACTTATAGCCATCCTAAGTGGTCCAGAGACTCCAGGAGGCAATAAGAGGTAGCCAGTCTCTTGAGGGGTCTAGCAGGAGTGCCTGTTGATTTTAATTTGGAATTAAAAATTTTAAATAAAGATAATGTCATCAGAACCTCTTAAGTACTAAAAGATATTGGACCTGTAGATCCTAAATGATTGTATCAAATGAATCTCCTTGGAGGAGGAAGTCATCCATGTAATGTCATACCTGTTTCTGGAAGAAGGTGGATGCAGTGGAGATCCTATCTGCAAAGAACGTGTGCAAAGCTGTTTAAAGTACCCAATGGGTAGCCTGGAAAAGGTGCATTGTGTCACTTTGAGGTGAAGACAAACTGCAGCTAAGAGGCTGTTGAAATAAGCACTGAACAGAACATGTCAGCCAAATCTACAAGAGCAAAATATGTACCAGTTGTTGATTGAACAGAACCAGTAATTTTAATAATATTGGATACTGGGTATGAGGGCCACAATGGATATCAACATCATAGTGATCCATCATAGGGGTCCTTTTTATATTTTTGTTATATAAATTAATTTGTATGTGAATCTATAATAATAAAAACATAATATGCTAATTAGACCAACGTCGTTCTGGACGAAGCCAGGGCTGCGAGGGAAGCCAGTGCTGGCAGCCGAGGGAAGTAAGGCCTACTCTTGTATGAATTTCGTGCATCGGGCCTCTAGTTTAGTATAAACATTTTAAGCTTCTAATTGGATCAAATTATAAGATTTTGTTATTATATATGTATTTATTACTTAATTGCCTTTTATTTTCTCTCCTTGTAGCTAGGGGTCTGATTTTGTTTGTTTTTAAATCAGTAAGTAATCTAGGATTAGAACTATGTTTGCTCAACTGGCATTTGCCTATTGCCTAAGATTTAAAGTTCCTGTTTTTCCCTTTGGGATTATAGTCATCAAAAGTAGCCATCTTTTTTCCTTTGTTTTCTTCCTTTTTCAGGCTTTTGCTTCTGAAACTGCAGCACATCTTTACTTTATTTATCTGGCTGGTAAGAGGGAAAGGGGAGAGGCTGAAGGAGCCAGGTACCTCTAGGCAACCTCTCACTGGGAAGACATGACTCCTATCTACAGAATAATCATCTTTTCCTCATACCCTGCCTTTTTTTTTTTTTCTTTTTTTCTTTTTTTTGAGAGAGAGAGAGAGGAAGAGAGAGAAACATTAGTTGGTTGTTTCCTGCACATGCCCCAACTGGGGATCAAGCCCGCAACTGAGTATAGGCCCTTGACCTGGAATCAGTGACCTCTGGGTACATGAGATGACACTCCAACCAACTGACACTCCAGTTACAGGGATAGGCCGGGGCACCCCACTTTTGTTTTTTAACAAAGTATTTTACAATGGCTTGTATTTCTAGGCAGCTAAACTTTTTCCTTTTGGATGTTTACCTGATAAGCTTCTGGTGGTGCCAAGTGGCCTTTGCTGTGAGCTGTGCTCCCTTCCCTAGAGTGTCCCAATCAACCTTAGGCGAACTAGGAAAGCAATGGTGGCATCAGCTCTATTTGTGCATGAGACCCTTTGCATACTGACAAGCAGCAGCTCTTAGGAGAACCCATGCACATGTGGCAGAAGAAGTAAGGGAGTGGAGGGAGGAGAGGGGTTTCCATGAAATGACAGCATGTTGAATATACCGTTATGTGTAACAAAGAGATGCTTGGAAGAATGCCACTAAAATGTCAGTGGTGGTTATCTCAGTATAATTCTGCATGACCATCACTTTTTTTGGAAAATGTTTTATGTTGCATGAATTTTTTGCAATGAACATGTATACCGTCATCTCCTGGTATTTGTAGGGAATTGGTTTCAGGACCCCCCATGAAAACCAAAATCTAAGGATGCTCAAGTCCCTTATATAAAATGGTATAGTACACACATCTTTCCATTACTTTAAGTCATCTCTAGATTATTTCTAATACCTAATACAATGTAAATGGTTGTTATAATGTATTAGTAGGGAATAATGACAAGAAAAAAACTGTATGTGTTCAGTACAGACACAACCATCATAGGCCTAATTAGTAACAATGTTAGTAACAATGTAACTTTCTTTTTTGGGGAATACTTTTGATTCACAGTTGGCTGAATCTACTGATGTGAAACCCAGAGATGTGGAGAACGGACTGTATTTATATAACTAGAAAGAAGCAATACACTCTCTTGGGTTCTGACCTAGTTTGCAAAGACATTGCTAAACGCACCAAAAAGGTCAGAGTCGTTGGTAAATATGGGACCCGTTATGGTGCCTCCCTCAGGAAAATGGTGGAGAAAATTGAAATCAGCCAGCACGCCAAGTATACTTACTCCTTCTGTGCAAAACCAGGATGAAGAGGTGAGCTGTGGGGACCTGGCATGAGAACAGTAGCTGGTGGTGCCTAGACCTACAACACCGTTTCTGCTGGCACAGTGAAGTCTGCCATCAGAAAACTGAAGTCTGCCATCAGAAGACAGAAGCTGCACAATTTGAAACATTACTAGCCTATAATAAATGAGTTAATTTATGTTAAAAAAAAAAAGGAAGCAATACAGTTATTTGCAGTTTTGAAGAAAGATTTATTTTTTTCTTAAAAGTAAAAAAAAATATTCCAATTTCAATAGCACTCTCAAAAGTCATAAGCCTCCTATCCTCACCAAGGGGAGCGAGGAAGTAAGAGTAATAGCTTAAGAAAATCAACCATAAAGTAAATGTATATAAAACATCTGTCCAGAAAGGTTTAATATGAGGTCTAGCACTTATACACTTAAAAACTCGACAACTGCATACTTGATATTCAAGCTCATAAAAACTTCTTTTACACGTTTCTTGCTGATAAGAACCAGGAAGAAAGGAAATACAAGATTAGCTTTATGATAATAACTTATGGGTTGACACAAAAAAGAGTAGACAGTAAACTAGAAATTTTATGACATTTCACGTTTAAGCCTGGTTCCCTGTCAGGAAATTTTCTGTCTTGATGACTGAAGTAGAACTTGGTCACATCTTAACAAGATTCAGAGAAAGGAAGTTCAAGTGTGAGTACAAGCTGCCATCTGCTGTGTTAAAATAAAGGCAACATGGGATTTTCCCCAAGTTAAAAAAATTCCTGTGGTGCACTTTTTGGATTATGGGAAGAACTGAATCCAAAAACATTTAACATAAAGCTAGACAACAGTCAACTAAATGAAATCACTACAAAAACCAAATACAGGAATAAGAAAGAATAAAACATTTTTATGCTAACTTTTCAATTATTATTTTTTATATAGTCATCCTCGGTAAAATTGTCCTTGAAAGTGAAAATTAACAGACTGATGGTGTAGCCAGTAGACAGTCAGTGCTGTTAACCACCACTTGCTCATCCTCAGAGCATCACACAGTCCGCTCAAGACCCCACATGGGGTGCCGTGACTTATCTCCTTGTACTATAGCAACAGGGGCTGCCCTAGGTCACAGCAATTGGGATCAAGAGATGTGTTTTGATTAAATATACTATATAGCAGTCTGTTTTAGGATTTCATGAAAATACTAACCACATTTTTTGGTTGTTGTTAATCCTCACCTGAGGGTATTTTTCCATTTAATTTTAGAGAGAGTAGAAGATAGGGGCAGAGACACAGAGAGAGAAACATCAATGTGAGAGAGACACATCGATTGGTGGCCTCCCGCCCACATCCGGACCAGGGCTGGGGATCTAGCCTGCAACCAAGGTACATGCACTTGACCAGAATTAAACTCACGATTCTTCAATCCAAGGGCTGACGCTCTATCCACTGAGCCACACCAGCTAGGGCAATACTAATCACATTTTAAAATATGAGGAGAAAAATCACCCAAATTCAGAGCTAATTTAGCTATCACTGAACAGTTAAAAAAAAAAAAAAACTGTAACAGTCCATTTTAAAATTTTCATTAATAGAGACACAAAGGTACGTAGGATTGACATTCATCCTTCCTCATCACTGCTGCTCCAGGCATCTTCAAATGCTGGATTTAAATGTGATCTGGTTGAGGTCTAAAAAGGAGAGAAAGAAAGATTTGATTAATTTATCTCATGATTTTAGGTTCACAATATAGTTATGAAATATATCAGATAAAAAACAATTAGATATTTTGAAGGAAATAATTATTATAAAACAAAGGTAATGTAAGAAACACCTCACATACTATCCTACCTAATAAAGGGTAATATGCAAATTGACCATCACTCCAATACACAAGATGGCCACCCCCATGTGGTCAAAGATGGCCACCACAAGATGGCCAGCAGGGGAGGGCAGTTGTGGGTGATCAGGCCAGCAGGGGAGGGCTGCTGGGAGGGACCAGGCCTGCAGGGGAGGGCAGTTGAGGGTGACAGGCCTGCAGGGGAAGGCAGTTAGGGGTGACCAGGCCTGCAGGGGAGGGTAGTTGAAGGTGACCAGGCCTGCAGGGGAAGGCAGTTGGGGGCAATCAGGCCGGCAGGAGAGCAGTTAGGCATCGATCAGGCTGGCAGGGGAGTGGTTGGGGGTGATCAGGCTGGCAGGCAGAAGTGGTTAGGGGCAATTAGGCAGGCAGGCAGGCGAGCAGTTGGGAGCAAGCAGTCCTGGATTGTGAGAAAGATGTCCGACGGCCTGGTGGGATCAGGTGTAAACGGGCAGTCAGACATCCCTCAAGGGGTCCCAGATTGGAGAGGGTGCAGGCTGGGCTGAGGGACACTGCCACTTCCTGTGCATAAATTTTGTGCACCAGGCCTCTAGTATAAGATAACGTAATTTCATTTTAAATAGACATACCAGACTTTATCTAAATTATCTACATTTCCCTCAAAGCAGTTACCTCACAACACATACATAACATGTGAGCTCATGAGAGTGTGTGCATGGGCACTTGTGCACCACACACACACACACACACACACACACACACACACACACACACATACACACCATGATGCTATTGCTTAATGTATTTCTGCAACTCTTTGGAATTACCTGGAGAAAGTAACAAATTACCATCCATATAGCTAAGACTGAAATCAGGTCTACAGTCTGACTAGACAACTTTTTATTGTTTGGATGGACCTGACTTTTATAAATAAGCAAATATCCAAAAATGAAGAATAAGGTATTCATCAACCTGAGTAATACCATTTTTGGTTCAAAAAGTAATTTAGGTTATAAGCTGTGAGGTTTATTTATTTATTTTTTATGGTTGGTAAGGGGGTTCAGAAGCAATGCAAAAATGTGTCAGAAATGGTAACATGTTTGTCATTAGCACTAGGTTTCCCTGGGAGTTTTCTTGGAAAGATAACATGCATTTGGGTGATGTTTATTTAAAACAATAAAACATCACAGTATTCTTACAACTTTAGAGTCATACCTAATAAAGGTAATCAGCAACTAGAAGAATTTTAATTATTTGTGGTATTTTTAAATCAACTCACTTTTTTAGGAAACATTTTAAATGGTTACCTTCTTATTCTCTGGCAAATGACTGAAGGGCTTTAAGATGGTCTCTTTTTTTTTTTTTTTTTTTGAGTGTCCGGGCATTATGAGCCAGGTTTACTTCTTATTCTGCAGCTTTTACATTTGCTACAAGGCCCCAAATTACCACCAAGACTACTCAAATTATCTTACATGTACTGCTTTTTACAACATACAGCAATATTTTATGATAAGGGTAATCCCTAGTGTATGTCTGAGAATGTTCATTTCCTTTTTGATGACCAGGATGACAAAATTTTATAGTTCAAACAATGATAATGGTAGAAAAAGTAGACTTTCCAGTAAATACCCAGAGTATCAGCCAGGATGGTTGTAAACAATATATTAATTTAGGTATTCTTTATGGCTGTCCTATAGCTCAGAGTCTATTACTAACCTAATGTTGGCTATTATCACTATTAACTATTACTAAACCTAATGTTGACTGTCATCACTTAGGTATACAAATGAAATTCCATTGTACCTCAAATGTCCAGATACCAAACTGTTACCAAATTTCAGCTAGCTATTCACTTATTCCTTGCAGCAGTCTATGTGTTTGCAAAAGTAGCATACTTAACTGTATTCATTTATTCTTTCATCCAAATGTTTACTGGGTTTATAACTTAACTACTAGGTTATCTAGTGAGAGTTTATTCAAAGATGCATTGTCCTTAAGGGCAAGGTGATTCTTTGTCCCTACTCTATCTTTGGAAGTCTTTAACTCTGCCTTACACATCTACCAAAAACATCCCTAGTTGGATAAAGCATATAAAGGTCAACCATAATGTAACCTATTAAACATTTAAATTTCATTTGGAGACTCAACAGACAAGTAAAATTATATTTTACTGTATATTATTTTTGAGCAAAGAAACAAAAATAATTAAGTGAAAATTGAAATGTAGTTGTATATAAATGTTACTGTTTATAGTAGTAACAATATAGTAGTAACATTACTTCTTATACTGTAATGTATTATAGGAAGTATATTTTATTGCTAAAAATCACAAATAAAACATCATACTTATAGTTAAAAGCTGCAGTAAAAATATGGATGGATGTGGTACACATATTACTGGCGGGGGACCCACTGATCAAATGTAACTACCAACAGTTTTCTCTACAACATCTCCTCCTAGTGGACATCCTTCCTATGCTTGAACATCTCTACCTTACCAGGCTGCCTGTTCTATTGACAGATAACTGCAAATGTCATGGAGATCGGAAAGCATGAGTTTAGAGTGGATCTAATCCAGGTCCAAAAACTGGGAAAGAAGAACAGAAACAAGCATCTACCACACATACATCTTGATAAAGCCTAAATTTCTTAATGGTCATTACTGGAAAGTCTTCATAGGTAGAATATAGGGTTGTTAGTGTCAGCAAGTAATTATACACTTGCATAAATGATAAATAAAACAGTTCTGTATTGTGTGACCCAAAATGAAGTAAGATTCTTCGTGAGAGGTCAGATTTAGACTATAATGTAGTTGACCTATAGATCTCAGAAAGGAAAAATTGATTAAGAGTTATACAGGCTTGCTTTGACCACAACTATTTTAGGAAGAAGAGGCCAAAAGGCAGATTACTGATATAATAAAACAGCCTGTCAATTAAATAACAGGATTTATACTTCAAAACCATAAAATTTGTTCCTATTACCCAATACCCATCAAGTTTCTAATGCAGAACTAAATTCCTCCCCTATCTAGGATTTCAGAAGAAACACCCATAATGGATTATATCTTGGTTGATGGGGAAGTAAATCTCACCTAAGGGTGAATCTGAAAGGGATCCTAAAAACGATTTTTGCTTTAATGATATACACTTGTCTCAGACCACTAATAAATGGCAAAATGGGGATTCAAATCCAGTTACCTACCAGTTTTATTATTACTTAATTTACCTGAAACTAAAGACTAAGTGAGTGTGTGTATGTGTAGTTGCCTCTCTGGGAAACTGCAGGAATTATTTATTTTATCGTTGAGATGGAAAACATTTAAATATGAGTTAAACAGTAAATATACATGTCAGGAACAGAGTCTTGTATAGACGGACTTCTCCACTGGGTATCTGTAAAATGATCACATTCATGTTCTACCTACATTCACAGAAATCCTTCAAACTAAAGTTTTGTGAAAATAATCTTAGAACATACCATTTTATATTAATACTAGAGGCCCAGTGCACAAAAATTTGTGCACTCGGGGTAGGGGGGTCCCTCAGCCCGGCCTGCACCCATTTGCAGTCCAGGACCACTTGGGGATGTCCACCTGTTGACTTAGGCCCACTCCCTGGGGGATCAGGCCTAAGCTTGCAGTCAGACATCCTTCTGGCAGCCAGGGAGCCCTCGGGGGATGTCCAACTAAAGGCTTAGGCCCCTAAGGGATCAGGCCTAAACCATTAGTTGGACATTCTTAATGCTGCCACGGAGGTGGGAGAGGCTCCTCCAACCACCTCTGTGCTAGCCAGCTATGAGCCAGCTTCTGGCTGAGTGGCACTCCCCATATGGAAGTGCACTGACCACCAGGGGGCAGCTCCTGCATTGAGCGTCTGCCCCCTGGTGGCCAGTGCGCATCATAGCAACCGGCCATTCTGCCGTTCAGTCAATGTGCATATTAGCCTTTTATTATTATTATATAGGATGTCCCTATTTCCCCCCTTTTGCCCCCTCTACCCAGCTCTTGCCCCCCACTTCTCTCTGGCCATCGCCATACTGTTGTCTGTGTCCATGGGTTGTGCATATATTTTCTTTGGCTAATCCCTTCTTTAAATTCACTTCTTTAAATTTTTATTTTCAGATAAGTGCTTATAACTGCACTATTATATATTTTCTATTACATCATTTAGAATTAAGATTTTTTAATTGAACCCTTGTAAATTTTAGCACAATTTAATAAATTATGCTAAAAGCAATTAGGAGATTTTTCATGTAATGCAGATAAATTTCAATTAATATTTTATTAATTTTTAATTTTTTAATATTTTAATTTGAAATAATCTCATACATATAAAAAAACCTACAATATACTACAGCATATTATATGTACCCTTCACCCAATTTCTTAGGTGTTAATAATTTAAACATAACCATTATACAACTAACAAAATTTGGAATATATTTTTCTTATAATGTCTTTAATGTTACTTAATCCATTTACTTTGTTTTTGTTAATCTTCACCCAAGGATATTTTTCCATTGAATTTTGAGAGAGTGAAGGGAAAGGGAGAGACACATTGATTGGTTGCCTCCTGCACATGCTCTGATAGGGACTGGGGATCAAGCCAGCAACTGAGGTACATGCCCTTGACTGGAATCTAACCTGGGACCCTTCAGTCCACGGGCTAATGCTCTATCCACTGAGCAAAACAGGTTGCAGCTTAATTCATTTACTTTTAATCTATATGTGTCTTTATATTTAAAGTGGGTTTTGTTTTTGATTCACCCTCATAATCTGTCTTTTAATTGGTGCATTTATGCCACTGACTTTCAGAGTGCTTACTGATAGAGTTACTACCATATCATGCGGCTTCTGGGGTCACCCACGGGGCCTGGATGGTGGCTCACGTTGGCGGCTCCCGCTGTCCTGCCCTGCCTGCAGTATGCAAATTAGCCGCCATCTTTATTGGTGGTTAATTTGCATATCTCGCTGATTAGCCCATGGGAGGCGTAGCAAAGGTATGGTCAATTACCATGTTTGTCTATTATTAGATAGGAGAATGAGAATGATTGCTATCTTAAAGCAAAACAGTATATTTTGAAAGATAAGGATTTACAGCTCTAAAACAAAAATAAAGCTAACTTGCATATCTCTATTTTATTTTCTCCTTATTCAGGTGAACTTCCCATATACAAAAATTTTTCTAGATGAGGAGTTCAAACTATGACTACATAATAGGGAAATAAATAATCATAATAACATGCTATCTTTATAAAATAAGCATTTTAGTTTTCTTCTATTGTCCTTTTTCCAAACATACATCATAGTAGATTAACTTTTATTTTCATTTGGTAAATAATTGTTATACTTCCTAACTGGATCTATACTGTTTTAACTTGGATTTAATGTATATAGTGATTTCCAAACAGCAGGACATAGCAATTAAATAATAATGCAAAATAAATGGCTGAATCAAATTACTTGGCCACATTGAGCTTTCTACAGAAGAATATTCGGTCACTTAAAGCTGCTATGCACTAAAACTAAACAGGGCCATAATAAACCAATTAGACACATGATGAAATCCGGAGGTATTCATACAGCGTTTAGCCGGCCACTTGAAGATTTGTCATTGTCTTTTTTTTTCTCTTTCATTTAGATTAGGGCCAAAATAAAATAATTAACAGGCAATAAGGCGATTAGCAGTGCTTGGTAAAAGAATATCTTTGGTACGAAAGATATCACCTACAGATAGCTTAATGTAAATGGCCGGTTGCTCAGTGGTTAGAGTGTCAACCCATGGACCAAAGGGTCTCGGATTCAATTCTCCATCAGGATTTAATTCTCTGTCAAGGGCATGAACTTCGGTTGCAGTTTCAATCCCTGGCACCTGAGGTCGCTGCAACATGCGGGAAGCAACCAATCAATATGAAAGAGACACATTGATGTCTCTCTCTCTCACTTTTCCTTTCTCTCTCTCCCTCTTCCTCCATTTCACTCTCTCAAAAAATCAATGAAAAAAATATCTGCAGGTGAGGATTAACAACAACAGCAAAAAGTAAAAAAATACAGAGTCTACTACTTAAGACTATGGATTCATCTTTGTTTACACGTCACATTTTTAAGGCATTTTAGTCATACTGTCATATTTGTACCAATTTATGCTCTAAGATAGGAACTAACAGACTGCTTGCTATGTAAATTGGTAAAATTTGACAGTGTGAAAAAAGAGCCTTAGAAATGTCACCTATTCTATCCAAAGAAATAATCAGAAATATAAATAATTTATGAACATCTTTGATTTGTTAATAATGATCAAAAGAAATGCCTATAAATAAGTAAATATTTATAAGTAAGTTGTGGTATATAAATGACAGAATGCTATATTATTAAAACAATAGTTATTAACGACATGAAAAAGGCTTATTGTACAATATTAAGTGAGAAAAGTTGATACCAAGTTGTATGTCCAAGCATGATATTAAATGTGTTAAAAAAGACACATGCACAGAAAAAAGTAGTAAGTAAAAATGTTAGTAATTAATTTAACTTTTAGAAATTTGTTCCTCTTTTAATATTTTCCTGAAATTGTCAAGCATCTTATAACAGGCAAATTATTTTTAAAATCAGAAAATAGAAAGAAATGCTTTAAAAATTTCTCCCACATAAAGTAAATTAATAAACGTTTCTTAATGATTTAGAAGTCACTGTACAAATCTGTACAAATAATATTTACCTCCTCATCATCAGGCACTGGTTCATTTAAGGATGGTACCCAAGCAAGGATATTGCAGTCTCTGCTACCACTGTAAAGTTCCTGTAACACAGAAAGCAAAGATGTGACTGTGAGTTAATTTAAAGCTGGTACTAATTTGAAACACTTTAACCACTCATATTCAATATAGTACTGGAAGTCTTAGCCAAGCAATCACATGAGAAGAAAAAATAAAAGGCATCCAAATTGGAAAGGACGAAGTAAAACTGGCCTAAAAACATGTCATTATTTGCAGATGACATGATACTGTAGAGAACCCTAAAGATTCCACACGCACACACACACACACACACACAAAATACTAGAACTGATAAATTCAGCAAAGTAGTATGATACAATATAAATATCCAAAAATTGCTTGCATTTTACATACCAATAATGAACTATCATAAAGGGAAGATATGAAAACAATCCCACTTATAAATGCACACAAAAAATAAAATACCTAGGAGTAAATTTAACCAAGGAGGTAAAAGATGTGTACTTGAAAAATTTTAAAACACTGAAGAAATGGAAAAAGACATAAATAAATGGGGGTATATACAGTGCTTTTGGATAGAAAGAATTAATACCATTAAAATGTTCATACTAACCAAAGCAATCTAAAGATTCAGTGCAATTCCTATCAAAATGCCAATGGCGATTTTCACAGAACTGGAACAAATAATCCAAAAATGTATATATAAAACAAAAGACCCCAAATAGCCTTAGCAATCTTGAGAAAGAAGAACAAAGGTGAGTTATCACACTACATGATATCAAACTCTACTAAAAGGCTATAATAATCAAAATAGCATGGTATTGGCCTAAAAACATATACATAGATCAATGGAACAGAATAGAGAGCCCAGAAATAAACTCATCCCTATATGGTCAATTAATATGTGATAAAGAATGTAAGAACATACAATGGGGTAAAGACAGTCCATTCACTAAAAGGTGCTGATAAAATTTAACATGAGAGAAAAAAAAAGAGAGAAACTAGACAGCCTTCTTACATCATACACAAAAATAAACTCAAAATAGGTTAAAGAATTAAATGTCAGTCCGGCCGCTTGGCTCAGTGGTTGAGTCAAGGAGTTCAAGCTTCGATGCCTGGTCGGGCACATGCCCAGGTTGTGGGCTCAATCCCCATGGTGGAAGCAGCCAATCAATGATTTTCTCTCATCATTGATATTTCTATCTCTCTCTCCCTCTCCCTTCCTCTCTCAAATAAATAAAAACATATTTTTAAAAAAGAATTAAATGTCAGACTCAAAACCATAAAATTCCTAGAAGAAAACATAGGAAGTTAAATCTCTAATATTTCTCGTCGTCATGTTTTTTCTGATATATCTCATTGGGCAAGAGAAACAAAGGAAAAAATAAACAAATGGACTACATCAAACAAAAAAAGCTTTTGCACAGCAAAGGAAACCATCAAGAAAATAAAAAGACAACTTACTGAATGGGAGAAGATATTTGCCAATGATACATCCAATAAGGGGTTAATATCTAAAATTTATGAAGAACTCCTACAACTCACCAATAAAAAATCAAACAATCCAATTTAAAAATGGACAAAGAACCTGAATAGACACTTCTCCAAAGAGGACATACAGATGGCCAATAGACATATGAAAAGATGATTGACATCACTAATCATAAAAAATGCAAGTTAAAACCACAATAAAATGTCACCTCACCCCTGTCAGAATAGCTACCATCAATAATCAAGTACTGGTGAGGATGTGGAAAAAAGGGAATCCTTGTGCACTGCTGGTGGGAATGCAAATTGGTGCAGCCCATACAATATGGAGGGTCTTCAAAAAATTAAAAATGGAACTGCCTTATGAACTAGCAATTAAATTTCTGGGTATATACCCGAAGAAACCCAAAACATGAATTCAAAAAAACATATGCACCTGTGTGTTCATTGCAGCATTATTTACTATAGCCAAGATATGGAATCAACCTCAGGCCCATCAATAGACACGTGGATAAAGTGGTGGTACATATATACTATGAAATGAAAAAGCTTCCCATTTGTGACAGCATAGAGAGATCTAGAGGGTATTAGGCTAATAAGTCAGAGAAAGACAAATACCATATGATTTCACTTATA
This sequence comes from Myotis myotis, assembly GCF_014108235.1. Classification (NCBI taxonomy): domain Eukaryota; kingdom Metazoa; phylum Chordata; class Mammalia; order Chiroptera; family Vespertilionidae; genus Myotis; species Myotis myotis. The sequence continues at coordinate 31,505,355 of NW_023416357.1, forward strand.
TGTGGAATCTAAATAACAAAATAAACAAATAAAATGGAAACAGACTCATAGATATAGAAACCAGACTGATGGTTGCCAGAGGGGAGGTGAACTGGAGAATTGGGGGGAAAGGTGGATAAATTAAGAAGTACAAATTGATCATGAGGATGTAAAATACAGCATAGGGAGTATAGTCAATAATATTGTAATAACTATGTATAGTGCCAGGTGGGTACTGGAAGTATTAGGAGGACCACTATGTAAAGTATATGATTATCTAACCACTATGCTGTACACCTGAAATTAATATAAAATAATACTGAATATAAACTATAATTGAAAAATTACAGCAAAAAAAAAAAATTACAGCAAAAAATCAGGAAATTCACATTGATATATTACTATCAGCTAATACTTAGATCCCATTTAAGTTGCAACAATTGTCCCAAAAATGACCTTTAGAACAAAAGGATCCAGTTTAAAAAGCACATGCTGCTCTTAGTTGTCATATCTCTTTACTTTCCTTCAATCTGAACAGTTCTTCAGTCTCTGGCTTTCCTGACCACGACAATTTTAAAGATATACACCAGTTATTTTGTAGAAAGTCTCTCAAATTTTGTCTTACATTTTCTTATAACTAAATTCTGGTGATGCATCTTTGCCAGGAATATCACAGCATTGATGTCCCATAACTAGAATATTAACTTTGATCATTTGATTAAGGTAATGTATGCCAGGTTCTTTGAAGGTAAAAGTACTCATTTTGCCTTTTTAATTAATACTTTGTAGTGTGGTACTTTGAGATATGTAAATATCCTATTCTTCATCAGACTTTCAATTTATTAGTTTACTTATACCAGAATGGATTTGTGCATCCTTAATTTAATCAACGGGTTATAAACCATTATTATCTTTATTTATTTTCATGTTGGGTATATCTTGTTATATTTATGATAGAACTAGAGGCCCGGTGCACAAATTCGTGCACAGGTGGGGTCCCTAGGCCTGGCTGGCGATTGGAGTCAATCGGGGCCAGCCAGGGGAAGGGACCACTGGAGGTTGGCTGTGGGAGCACACTGACCACCAGGGGGCAGCTCCCGCGTTAAGCGTCTGCCCCCTGGTGGTCAGTGCGCATCATAGTGACCAGTCGTACAGTTGCATAGGCTTTTATATATGTAGATTACTATAAGTATCAGTTTTGTTTTCAGACAGTGAGTTTTGTGTAACATTTAATTTGGAAAAGGTTTCTAATGCTAAATGGATGTAGAAGTGCTACTTTTTAAAAAAAATATATTTCATTGACTTTTTACAGAGAGGAGGGAGGATAGAGAGTTAGAAACATCGATGAGAGAAAAACATCGATAGCTGCCTCCTGCACACCCCCCACCGAGGATGTGTCCACAACCAAGGTACATGCCCTTGACCGGAATCGAACCTGGGACCCTTCCGTCTGCAGGCCGACGCTCTATCCACTGAGCCAAACTGGTTAGGACCTCCCTTTTACTTTTGAGATTTATAATTACCTTCCTTTCCCAGAAATCATAATTGATGAAACTGCGTAAGAGTTGGAAGCTTTCTGATATAGTGCAATGATTCAAAGCTGAGTACATAGCATATAGAAATGGTATTTGTCAGGAGGCAACTGGCCCCAGGTTTCTGGCTGTCCCAGGCTTACCCTAACTATTCCAGGGATGGAGGGGAATCAGTATTTTGGCACACTTTCAATCCATTCTAGGCACAACTGCTAGGAAGCTCTGATGTGTTGGAAACAATGATTTATCGTCAGAATACCTGGATTAAAATCTTGGCTGTGTCTCTGTCTCTGGACAAGAAAAGAGGTGCAATATTCTAATAATTTATTTGAATGAATAATCATTCTCTGTCAGTAACTACTTGCAAGTTTGAGACATGTCATGGCATCTCTCTGGTGGCTTTAATTTTCTTCTCCCAGAAGTAACACTAAAAATATTTAACTACTAGTACACCAGGACACTGATTAATCAGAAGAGATACTGGCCATAAGGTAGAAGCAGGTCCCTTTTAGTTTGTTGGGTTGAGGTGAGGTCTGGGAGATCCCAAGGGAGAGGGTGAAGCTAGAGGTCACTTAGGGATCTTGGTGCAACAACTATTTAACAGACAGTAGGACATGTATTTGAATATTTTAATAATGGGTATTGCCATAATGATGCATGCTGGCTGAAAAATCAGCCCTATATATCTTACAGCATAGTGTCAGGCACAAATTAATCAGTACTAATAATTGAGTAAGAGCTCCATTGGGTAGCACTTAAGTCACTCCTAGCTCTAATATTCCATAATTTTCATTCTATCAGTATTTAACTTTCATGAGCCTCATTTTCCTCTTCTATAAAAGTGTGAATACCAACACTCTTGCTATATTAGACTCATTTAAAGAAGTACATGAAGTAATTTCTGTAAATATTCTCTGAAAAATCAATCCACTCCATGGGTGAGATGAAAGAGAAAGGTCACGATGTTAAACTAACAGTTATAGATATGTATTTAAGAAATTATGTAAGTTGCATTAACTCAAAAGCAAACTTATTAGCTACTGGCAGAAAATAAGGAAGAAATAAACAAAATTTGACACAGACTCATATATACATAAATCAAGATACACAAACTGTATTTTAAGATTAGACACATATATTCTATTTTCCCAAAAATATTGTTTGCAAGAATTTATTTTAATTTGCCCAAGGTTTTCTAAATAAATGGAGCCCATATGCAAAAGAAAGAATGTATCTCAATGAAGCTGTTGAGTATTATATATTGATTCATATATATATCCTATACCACCTAAAAATATATTCTATATTAGCCTTTATTAATGAACCCTAACTCAAATGTGAATTAAAAATATAATTCCTCATAATTAAATTATAATTTATTCTGATACACACACACACACACACACACACACACACACACACACACACACATACATTTTATATACAACGAGTCTGGCAAACTAACTACCTGAATATTTTAAATTCCCATTGGTATCATTCTTACCTGAAAATTAGACTGAAATACACAGCAGTCAACACTTTTATAATGTCCCTTAAGCATAGTTATCTGTTCTCCTGAGTAAATTGTATAAACAGCAATGGTGCTACCATATGGTACAAAAACAAATTCTGAACTGCAGCCACAGGAGACGGCGAATTTCAATCCTTTCCTACTGTCATTATAAACTTTTCCGTAATTCACCTGTGGGATGTAAAATCACAAAGTTACTTCTTAAATCTGAATTAAAAAGATAAAGACTAGAAATATTTACTTGAAATATTAGAATATACTATAAAAGGGTTCTTACATATCTAAAGAAAATGACCAATGCCCTAATATAAATAAGGGCCAATGACATAAATGTACATTTCAAAGAAGGAAATACAAATAGTAAAAAACCCCACAAAAAAAATGTTCACATTTCAACCTTGATAGAAATAAAAAGACAATTAAGGCATCCTTAAAGAATAATTCTCACCCTAGCCAGTTTGGCTCAGTGGATAGAGCATCAGACTGTGGACTGAAGGGTCCTGGGTTTGATTCCGGTCAAGGACATGTACCTTGGTTGCAGGATCCTGGCCCTGGTCGGGAGCATGTGGGAGGCAACCAACCGATATGTCTCTCCCTCTCCCTTCCACTCTCTCTAAAAATCAGTGGGGAAAAAATATCCTTGCGTGAGGATTAAAAAAAAGAAGAAGAAAAAGAGTTCTCAACAATTTAGGAAACATTTTAAGAAACCATAAGACACTCAATATGGGTATAAGGGAGGTAAACATGGAGGCACTTAATTTGGGCATTCCTTCTAAAGGCCAAATGGTTTGTTATGCAACAAAAATACAAAGATACTGTACTTGGTGGGAAATAACCTTTTATTTTAAAACATTTTAAATTATGGTAAAATATATATAACATAAAATTTGCAATCTTAATCATATTTAAGTGTGCAGTTCATTGACATTAAGCACATTAACAACTGTACAACCATCACCACCATCAGTGTTCACAAGTCTTTTCATTTTACAAAACTGAAACTCTGTACCCATTAAACAACAAAGATATTCTTATTCCTTAACCTAGTAACTACTCCTAGGAATTTATCTTAGGGAAATAATTAAACAGCAGAAAGCTGTATGCCAAGAGGAATTCAATGCAGCATTAATTCAAATGGCAAAATAACTGAGATTCTATGTAAATTTCTAGTAATGTTACATAAATTCTATAGTTTATATAGCAATTAAAAATGATAATTATGAAAATTATGCAGAAAATAGAAATGCAGAATTCTCGGCCCTATCCCAATCCTACTGAACTAGAATCTTTATTTTAACAAGATCCCTATGTGATTTGCTACAGAATAGATGGACCCAGAGGATATTATGCTAAGTGAAATAAGTCAGAGAAAGACAAATATCATGTGATTTCATCTAAAGAACAATATGAATGAATAAACAGAAAGGATATATGCCTATGTTCATAGTAGCACAATTTACAATAGCTAAGATTTGGAAACAGCCTAAGTGCCCATCAGCAAATGAGTGGATTAGAAAACTGTGGTACATCTATACCATGGAATACTACGCTGCTATAAAAAAGGAGGAATTCTTACCATTTGCAGCAGCATGGATGGAACTGGAGAGCATTATGCTAAGTGAAATAAGCCAGTCAGAGAAAGATAAATATCACATGATCTCACTCATTTGTGGAATATAATGAACAACATAAACTGGTGAACAAAAATAGAACCAGAGTCACAGAAGCATCAAACTAGCTGTCCAACCTATGAGGGAAGGTGGGGGGTGAGGGGGTAAGAGATCAACCAAAGGAATTGTATGCGTGCATATGGACATAACCAATATTATGGTTGGTGGGGGGGTGGGGAGTGAGGGCATGTGCTGGGGGTTGGGGGCGGCCAGGGAGAGGTCAATGGGGGTGGAAAAGGAGACTTATGTAATACATTAAATAATAAATAATTAAAAACAAGAAGCTGTGACTCAGAGTTAAGAAATAGAGTTAGACAAGAAACAGAGTTAAATCTACAGGGAAAAAAAAAATCAAGTGGTGTATGACACAGATCCATTTCTTTAATTTATATTCAAAAGGTGGAAGTTTTTAAAATTTCTTACTAGTGTGTTTTCTCCATTGGAACTATTCCAGAGCCTCATTCGATTATCAGTACCAACAGTCAGCAGGTGAAGCCCATCACTTGTAAAACATAAGCCATTAACTTTCCCATTATGAGCAGTGTTTGCTGCAATGAAAAATACAATTCAGTTTATCTGTTCTTGTATTCAGCTCATATTTAACGCCTGATGACCTACTTATTTAAACACCTTAAAGGACAACTATCTGAATTACTTAAAATACATCAGTTGATTATATTTAACATTCATCATCCCTCTGATTATTTGAATATGGTAAGCTATAAAAATTAGAACCATAAAAATAGAGGAAAACTAAAAAGTCAAATGGAAAAAAATCTTGCCAAATATATTTGTCTTCAAAGAGTAAGCTGTGTGCCCAGCTGCCGTGGCTCAATGGTTGAGTGTCGACCTATGAACCAGGAGGTCACGGCTTGATTCTTGGTCCAGGCACATGCCCGGGTTACAGGCTCAATCCCTAGTAGGGGCCCTGAAGGAGGCAGCTGATCAATGATTCTCTCTCATCATTGATGTTTCTATCTCTCTCTCCCCTTCTCTGCCTTTCTGAAATTAATTTAAAAAAATACATATAAAAGGTATTTAAGCTGTTCTATAAAACTCAAATACATAGTTTAACACAAAAAATTTAAATTAAACACCTTTCAAAATTCTTATATACTATTTCCATTTTTAATCTAAAAATCATCCCAAGGACTATTAAAAATCATTAATACTAGTATTTCCTATTTAAAAAACTTTAACAGAAGATAACTATTCTAATCTCACAATCAAAATTTATATTACTTTCAAAATAAACAACTTTGAGAAAGCATCATTCTCAATAGCCTGATTAATTTAAGTAAACAGATTATGAAAACAATTAAAGATTTTATATATTTCATCCTAATTATTTCTGGTCCAGAATTAATTCTGAATCAGAATTTTAACCTACACAAAAATGAAAATCTATTGTAAAAATACAATTGAGGTACTTTATCACCTGGATTGCAGCTGACACATTTAACACAACTTGCAAATTTTGTTTTGACGTAATGGCCATTAACTATTACTACTACTTTAATTTATTAGAACTTCCTAAGTGGCACTGAATTTGTATTAGTTAGTGTAATTGGAAAGAAAAAAAAAGGTAACAAATTAATCCAGAAAAGTTTCTACACTTGAAAATTCAGGGACGGATGAAATGCCATACTAACTTGTACTTTGAAGAAAGACAGCAATAATTTATTTTAATTAAGAAATGGATTTAATATGAATGCCTTTTTTTTAAAAAAAATCACAAAATTTTCCATTTGTCAATATACATTTAGTATTGGTTATATTCAAAATTTCCAATATAAGAATGCTATCATTGTTGTATTTCATATCAGTGCATTCTTCATTACCTGATTCAACCGCTTGTGACTTTTGCCCATTATGCTGATCAAGAGTGATCAAACATCCTGACGCTTTCCGCACATCCCATAATTTTACTCTACTGTCAGCACTGAGAAGAGATAAATGTTACAGTGACATACATAACTAGAATAGTGACTGTACTCTTCACCTACCTTTCCAGTATTATGGCACATAGAGGTCTTAGCCTATTTGTACATTTGGGTTATTGTACTTTTGCCTTATTAGCAAACATTCAATAGTCAATAGGAGCACAAAGAAGTAAAAAATAAGAAAAAAAAGATAAACCTTTTTAGATCACAAGGACAGAATTCTGCTGCTTTTCATTTTATTTTATTTTTTAATTTTCTTTATTTCTTCTTTTCTAATGACAGGAACATCTTTCTTCTCAAGGACTAGATAAGGTTTAGAGCTTGTTGCTTAAGCAAGTTTGTCACTACAGTCTTACTATTGTTTATTATTCAAACTAGAAGCACGGTGCACAATAATTTGTGCACTGGCGGTGGGGGGGTTCCTCAGCCCAACCTGTGCCCTCTCACAGTCTGGGACCCCTCGGGAGATAACCATCTCCCCTGGTGGCAGATGGCACGCCCAATTCCGCGGTGTCTGCCCTGTCTCCCCCAGTCACAGATGGCAGGTCCGGATCCTGCACTGGGTCGGGCAGCCAGTCAGATCTTGCTGCCGCCCGCCCCGCCCGCCCCGCCCACCCCGCCCCACACACGGCAGGCCCAGGATCTCGCTGCCGCCCACCCCGCCCCACACACGGCAGGCCCAGGATCTCGCTGCCGCCCACCCCACCCCACACACAACAGGCCCAGATCCCGGGGCTGGCGGAGGCGGGCGGCACAGCGGGATCTGTTTGCAGTATGCAAATTAGCTGCCATCTTTGTTGGCGGTTAATTTGCATATCATGCTGATTAGCCAATGGGAGGCATAGCGAAGGTACGGTCAATTACCATGTTTGTCTATTATTAGATAGGATGTTGTCTAGATAATCAAGCAGTTAACTAATTTCACTTTGCTTAAGAATTCATTTGGCATGAATTTGGCAGGCTTTTAATTTAATTAATTAATTTATTGATTTTAAATATATTTTTATTGATTTCAGAGAGGAAGGGAGGGGAGAGAGATAGAAACATCAATGATGAGAGAGAATCATTGATCAGCTGCCTCTTGAATGCCCCCTACAGGGGATCATGCTCGCATTCCAGGCATGTGCCCTTGACCAGAATTGAACTTGGGACCCTTCAGTCTGTAGGCCGGCGCTCTATCCACTGAGCCAAACCAGCTAGGGCTGGGCTTTTAATTTTATATGATAAAAATAAGAATAAAGTGAATAGCCGAAACCGGTTTGGCTCAGTGGATAGAGCGTCGGCCTGCGGACTGAAAGGTCCCAGGTTCGATTCCGGTCAAGGGCATGTACCTGGGTTGCAGGCACATCCCCGGTAGGAGATGTGCAGGAGGCAGCTGATCGATGTTTCTCTCTCATCGATGTTTCTAGCTCTCTATCTCTCTCCCTTCCTCTCTGTAAAAACTCAATAAAATATATATCAAAAAAAATTAAAAAAAAAAAAAGAATAAAGTGAATAATAAGACCAAAATATTTTTATTTGGTTTCCTGTATCAAATTAATCTTTGCCCAATATACAAGAACTAAATTTAATGTCTTCTAGAAATTAGATATTTATTTTCATTTTATTTCAAGGAAGAGAAAAGGAAAGCAAAACCATGGTTTATTAATTTCAGCTTCTAAACTACTCCTAAAGAAAATATTTACTCCAGCCCATCTACTCAGTGGTTAGAGCATCTGCCTGCAGGCAGAAGGGTCTCAGGTTCAATTCCTGGTCAATGGCATGTACCTTGATTGCAAGTTCCCCATCCCGTGTAAAGGCATGTGGGAGGCAACCAATCGATGTGTTCAGCTCACATCAATGTTTCTCTCTCTTTCTCTACCCCTCTTCCCTACCTTCCACTATCTCTAGAAATCAATGGGGGAAAAAAGATATATATACATTTATTAATCAGTTCAACAACTACTTTGTCCTCATAAAGACTTCAACAATATTCCACTGGGTTTATCCAGGCCCATTGCATTGCATTTTATAAATCTGTGATTCATTTCACAGATCACTATCAAACCTAGCCAATCAAAAGAGTCAGCAAAAACCTAGTTTTCCATTCTCAAGTTGGTTTTATGTTTTTCTAGCTGGGGAAAACGTATGCAATGAGATGAGTAAGAGGATTTAAGTCTCTTTTGAAACAGATTAGATTTAGAGATATCTGACATGGATTACTAAATCCATTCTGGTACTGATTCAAAATCTGAGGGTACTCTGAGAACTGATTGTCTCTTAGCCTCCCTGTGATTTGAGGAAAACCCTAGCATGGACCCACAACCAGCATCTAGCTCCTCACCTTAACACCTCTTTAGCCACCCTCTTAAGCATTCAACTTCAGAAATTGGAAATTTCAACATCACATTCTGTAAACTAGTAACAAATAGTGTTTTGGGACTAATCTGTGACAGAGAGGGGGGGGCTAGCAGCTTTATAAAAATCCAGATACATATCTTTATAAAAATTATCTGAATAGCTTTTGTAATAATTATTCTGCAAAAGTTTTACTAAAATGTCTATATCAAAATCTTTGACAACTATTTCCTATCCCTTCAGTTTTTTAATTTTCTTACTCTGACATACATGCTTCTATCTCATTAGGTCTCTGATCCACTCCAATAAGCTTTTCTGTGATTTTATTTCCTTCCTTATACCCATGACTTTCACATTTTTTTCACACAATTGTTAAGTCTGAGTCATTTAATGTTTTGATTTCTGTGGCTTAGTAGATCTGTGATCTACACCTTCAACTACGCACGCAACACTGCCCACCCCGCATTCATATATGGCCCAAACCAGACTTCTAGCCCCAATTGTTAAAACTGTTAATCTAAATCTTTATTACTTTCCCTTAAAATTGCATCCCCATTCCAGTATTTTCAATGGATGACATGAAGTTCTACTCCACTAAAAAACCATAGAGGCCACTGGGCTCGCATTTCTTGAGCTCTCTGCAAAGTCACAAATTTAACTGTATTCCTCCTTCTATTTAGTCTCATAATGCCCTTCATGCATCAAATAAGTGTCCTCCTTATACCTGGAACCTTGATACAACCCTCTTGAATCTGTTTAAGGTCTTGATGTAACAACCTTCCCTCCATTTCTTCACCAATTCCTCTCGGCTGGTATTTTCTCTCAGCATTTAAATACATAAGAGTCACCCTGACCGGTTTGGCTCAGTGGATAGAGTGTCGGCCTGAGGACTGAAGGGTCCCCGGTTCGATTCCAGTCAAGGGCATGTACCTTGGTTGCGGGCACATCCCCAGGAGGGGGTGTGCAGGAGGCAGCTGATCGATGTTTTTCTCTCATCGATGTTTCTAACTCTCTATCCTCCCTCTCCCTTCCTCTCTGTAAAAAAATCAATCAATAAATAAATACATGAGTCTTCCCTCCAACAAACAAAACCCCCCAAATGCCTTGGTCCTCTCAAGAGTTAAGTACTTCTGCTCTCTTTTCCCATATTACATCTCTCAGAGACTTAACTCTATGAAAACATTTTTCAGGATGTTGTGTAATTGCTGATTTTTCTGACTACTCCTCATTAGACTGTTAGCTTCTTGAAGGGAATATACCTAGTTAACTCTATGTCCCTAGCACAACGCTTGGCATATGGTAGACAGTCTTTAAATATTAGTAAATTGAGTAAATGAATGGATGGATGTGTTGAATCAGATTCAAAATAATTCTGGATTCAAAAAATGAATAAAAATGCTATTTTTAAGTTAACAGTGCTACTACTTTTATATGCAAAAATGACACAACATAGTTGTTTTCCTATTTTTCCAGTAGTACTAGATTTGCACTGCTACACTGATTTTCTTGTGTTCTCTTATTTTAAAGGTGAGCACCTTCAAAACGGATAGATAGGATAGCTTTTATGCAAAGGAAGATTTCTTTCGGTGATAAGAATTAATATCTGTAACTCTATGATTTTACTTTTAAGGACCTAATAACTAAACAAACACACATCTTACATAGATAGTCTTCTAGAAATGCTTATTAATTATTAACTTCAAAACCAAATAATTTTCAATTTACCTTGCAGTTGCCAAGATATAATCATAACGTGGTGACCAGGAAACTGCCAAAATTTCTTGTCTGTGACCTGCAAATACAAACTGTATGAAAAGTCTTAAAAAGTATTTGAAAATCAAAAGATACAGTGCAATTAATTTTGATTCTGAAGAAAGTGAAGACTGCCCTGACCAGTTTGGCTCAGTGGCTAGAGCGCTGGCCTGTGGACTGAGGAGTCCCAGGTTCGATTCTTGGTTGCGGGCACATCTCCAGTAGGGGGTGTGCAGGAGGCAGCTGATCGATGTTTCTCTTTCATAGATATTTCTAACTCTCTATCCCTCTCCCTTCCTCTCTGTAAAAAATCAATAAACTATATTAAAAAAAAAAAGAAAGTGAAGACTAAGTATTAAAGATAAATTGATATAATCATTTTTTCACTTTTATAATAATTATTTAAATATAGGGTGTTCCAAAATATGTATACATACACTTTGAGTAATTATAAAGGCAGCATTTATTAAAATATATTTCATTTTCAAAATTGAGCTATAAGCTGTTACAGTGCATAGACATTTTTGGGGGGACGTTCTGTATTAATATGAAGTCTATGGGCCATTTCTTACATATGGTATTTTATTTAAAAAGGCCTGATTTTGCTTTGGAAAGAACAGGCAGAGCAAGTGAGTCTTCCTTTTTATTTTTATTTTATTTTATTTTTAATTAAATCTTTATTGTTCAGATTATTACATTTGTTCCTCTTTTTTCCCCCCCCATAACTCCCCTCCTCCCAGTTCCCGCCCCACCCTCCGCCCTCACTCCCCACCCACTGTCCTCATCCATAGGTGCACGATTTTTGTCCAGTCTCTTCCCGCATCTCCCACACCCCTTTCCCCCCCAAGAATAATCAGTCCATTCCCTTTCTATGTCCCTGATTCTATTATAATCACCAGTTCATTCTGTTCATCAGATTATTTATTCACTTGATTCTTAGATTCACTTGTTGATAGATGCATATTTGTTGTTCATAATTTGTATCTTTACCTTTTTCTTCCTCTTCCTCTTCTTAAAGGATACCTTTCAGCATTTCATATAATCCTGGTTTGGTGGCGATGAACTCCTTTAGCTTTTCCTTATCTGTGAAGCTCTTTATCTGACCTTCAATTCTGAATGATAGCTTTGATGGATAAAGTAATCTTGGTTGTAGGTTCTTGCTATTCATCACTTTGAATATTTCTTGCCACTCCCTTCTGGCCTGCAAAGTTTGTGTTGAGAAATCAGCTGACAGTCGTATGGGTATTCCCTTGTAGGTAACTGAGTTTCTTTCTCTTGCTGTTTTTAAGATTCTCTCTTTATCTTTTGCTCTTGGCATTTTATTTATGATGTGTCTTGGTGTGGTCCTCTTTGGATTCCTTTTGTTTGGGGTTCTCCGCGCTTCTTGGACCTGTAAGTCCATTTCTTTCACCAGGTGGGGGAAGTTTTCTGTCATTATTTCTTCAAATAGGTTTTCAATATCTTGCTGTCTCTCATCTTCTGGCACCCCTATAATTCTGATGTTGGTACGCTTGAAGCTGTCCCAGAGGCTCCTTACACTATCCTCGCATTTTTGGATTCTTTTTTCATTTTGCTTTTCCGGTTGGGTGTTTTTTGCTTCCTCGCATTTCAAATCATTGACTTGATTCTTGCGCTCCTCTGGTCTGCTGTCGGGAGTCTGTATAATATTCGTTATTTCAGTCCGTGTGTGCTTAATTTCTAGTTGGTTCTTTATCACAACATCGAGGGTCTCATTAGTTTTCTTGTAGATCTCATTAAGTTTATCGGCGGCTTCTAAACAGTTCTTGAGAGACCTTAAAAGTGTGGTTCTGAACTCTATATCTTCCATTGACAATTCTGTCCTGTTTCTTTGTCTCCGCATTTTGTTATGCTTCCTTGGTACACCCTCTAGTGGTCTTTGTTCGCAGTCTTATAGTTAAACCTTGATTGTTGTAGCTAATACCAGGGAGGGTTTGACCTCCAGGCCAAGTGGCTATGAGAATCAGCTGTGTCTGCAGTGAGAGAACTTCTGTCCTCTAGGGAGGTGCTAATCTGGCGTTTGCCTGAGGCTATCTGGCAAATGCCTCTGTGCAGGGCTTGGGTAGGGCGGGTCGAACAGGATCAACAGGGTGGGCCGGAGAGAGCAGTTATGGTGGCTCTCAGTCCTGTCCCCAGGGGCTCTGTCTCTCTGAGTCCCAGCACCCGCTGCAAAGCTCGGAGAGAAAGTTGCACTCGCTCTGACCGAAGCCAGACAGTCCCGCTTCTCCCGTTTGAGTCTGGGTCCCTAAAGACTCGCCTGTATCTGGAGCTCAGAGTCTGGGACTCCCTCCCGATTGAAAACGCCAACCGCGCCCTCCGCCGCCAGCCCGCTCCACGCACTCCGCACCTCAGAATTTGACTTCAGCACTGCGCCTCCTCTGAGTGTCCGTATGCGTTTCTCTTTCCTCCTAGTTGTAGGACTTCCACTCAGCCAGCGTTCCAGTGGTTCTGGGTGATGTCCCTTCCGTTTTTTAGTTTCACTTTTGAAGTAGTTGTTCAAGGCAGCAAACTCCGGCGTGAACCTATGCCACCATCTTGGTTCTCCCCCGAGTCTTCCTTTTTAAATACAGGTGTTGGCCTACAACTCAATCTATCATTGGTAATATAGCCCAAGCTCACTTATTTATCTCTATAGTAAGAGCCACTAAACAAACCAAAAATAAACATTCTAAACAATAAAAATGTTTCTAGCTTCTCAGAAAGTTACGACAGAAAAAATTATTTTTAATTCATGATTATAAAAAAAATTTGTATAAAAGTTTTTTCCAGAAAACAGAAGTGATAAGTTCATAGGATAAGTGATTTCCGCATTTTAATGCATTTTTACCTAACTGAACTATTCAAGTCAGTTATTTTAATCTACCTCGCTTATATTAAAAAGAAATTCATAATATAAAACAAATGTTATCTATTTCACCAAGTTTTTCTTACATATTTATTATGTGTTTCTCAGAGATGAATAAAGATGTATATTTCTGAATTACACCCCATATTTTCATTGTTTAGAATTAGATGATCTAATGCTGATTTTTAAAAGTAGCAAAAATAATTTCATATACCTTTACCAAAGTATTATTTCAATATCTTTTTCTAACATATTTTTACTGAGGAATAAAAAAAGCACCTAAATTTTAAGAACCTTTACTCAGCCAGAACGATATTAGACTATGTTCATGAGAGAAATGTACTCATGTAAGTTTCATAACTAGTTTATTTTTCCACAGGTAGAAACAGCACAAGGTTTTGAGTTAGACCTTCCATAACCTTTGAGCTCCCCTATGGCCATTGTTCATATAAATGTCTCTTCAATAGTTCAGTTTTATAAGAATAATGCACAGAAGGATCTTTATTTCCCTGTTGACTTTTAACAACTAGCACAAAATACATCAGTCATGTCACTTACAAAGAATACATTGTTAGTAATGTTTCTTTTTATTGAATGGTTTACTCAGAGTAGTTGTTACAAATAAAAAATACCCTGTAGAATGTGGCAACAGGATCCAGACTTTAAGTCACAAAGTTGTACTTTGGGCGCCCTAGTACCAACTGTAAAACAAAAACAGAAATGGTTTAAGATAATTTTATTATAAATCATCATCAAAAGGAAGAAACTACCATTATGAATTATGACATTTTCATTACATCCATACAGAAATATGAAAATGTTAAAAGATATACTTCAAATAATTTCTAATGTTTATAATTAGAAAACTTATTTTAATTTTAGTACTAAGACAATTTTATTATTGCATTATTATTTAACATTTAACATAGAAATAATTATTTTTGTTCACAGGAAATTGCAAAGATAGTACAGAGAGGCTCTGTGTACCCTTCAATCAGGTTCCCCCAATGGTTATATTTTAGGTAACTAGAGTATAATATCAAATCCAGGAAATCTGTATTGGTACAATGTGGTATATAATTCTATACTATTTTATCACCTCAAATTATTTTAAAAGCTCAGTTTTTCTGTGATAATGAAGTATTTCCAATCGCTAGTAATAGATTCCAGGAACTCTGGACACAGATTGAGTGGACCTCAAAGACAATTTAATGCCCATCTCTTCTCTTTAGGTGAAGTAGCTAACTGATGTCCGGAGATTCATGTAGTGCCAGAGAATAATTAAATCCCGGGGAACTGACCTGATAACAGAAAAACAAATTTTCTTCCACATACATGGAAATTGTTGTTGCAGGTACATCCATAAAAATGGATGTTTAATTTGAATCACACAATTTTAGAGAAAAGGAAATAATTTCCTTATTTTATTGTGTTGAATTGAAAAAGTTGCCAAATTTTGTTCATGTAAAATCTTTAAAACTTAGTGGTATAAAAGTGATTCTTTGGGAACAGAAAGGTGTCTTCTTAATTAACCTTTGAATCCTACCCACTAGCACAGTGCCTTGACTTGCACAATATCTGTTAAGCTGAATATGAAGAGTAGCATACACCTGTCTTTTTGGTTGTTTTTTTTCTTTAAAGAATTGTGATCTCCATCTGAGTTAAAATGTCTATGTCAAAACTAACTAGAAATGAAAACAGAGACAGTTTTCAAAATGTTATAAAACAAAAGAGTAAATGTACAAACCTGCTACCAAGCAGTGCTGCGTGGCAACTGGAGACATATGATGACTATAAACTGTTTCTTCAAAATTAAATATATCTGCAGTCTGATAATCAAAAGACATTTTAAAAGTGTATTCTAATTATAGTCACAAGAGCAACAAATCCCTTATTTACCTATTTTCACATTACTAGCAATTTTTAAACTGACTTAGTAATTTATTTGTCTTAAATATAGTCATGTTAATACCCTCAAAAACCTGATACTTTTAAATCCTGTTATTTGTAACACTTTTTTCCCTTTTGTGAGAAATAGCTTTTCTCTAACAAATCCCAGAGATTAAGATTAAAGACAGCCTGGCTGATCATCTTTCTCTTTTCCATCCTGGGACATCAGCATCTACACAGGTGATCTAACCAGCACTCTGCTTCTCACTTCCATGCAACCGTGGCTACTACACTCCGGACACTCTTATCACCTAGAACTGCTCCTCCTTTAAAATCATACATTTCAGCCCAGCCAGTGTTGCTCAGTGGTTAAGCATTGACCCATGAACTGAGAGGTTCCAGTTCGATTCCTGGTTAGGGCACATGCCCAGGTTTCGGCTAGATCCCCTGCTGCTTAGATATGTTGAACACCTTTTCATGTGTATATCCCTAAGCAACAGGGAAATGCAAACCAAGACCACAATGAGGTATCAACTCATACCTTTTAGATAAAATAAACTATTATCAAAAACAAGAAGTAACAATGTTGGCAAGGATGTGGAGAAAAGAGAACCCTTGTCCACTCTTGGTGCAGCCATTATGGAAAACAGTATGGAAATTCCTCAAAAAGTTAAAAATAGATCTACCATATGATCTGGCAATTCCACTCCTGGATATTCATCCAAAGAAAACAAAAACACTAATTTGAAAAGATATATGCACCCCATGTGCATTGCAGCTTTATTTAATAGACATATAGAAATATTATTTCGCCACAAGAAAGAAGGAAATCCTGACATTTGTGAAAGATAGATGGACCTTGGGGGCGCTATGGTAAGTGAAATAAGTCAGAGTAAAACAAATACCAGGTGATTTCTCTTATATGTGGAACCTAAGAAAGCCAAACCAATAGAAACAGAATAAAATAGTGGTTACCAGGGATTAGGAAGTGGGAAAAATGGGAAGATGTTGGTCATAGGGTATAAATTTCCAGTTATAAGACAAGCAAGAGAAGGAAAAAGTTGCCGAGGGAAGGGGACTTGAGACAGGGAGTACAACACAGTCAAGATAAGCTCAGAAGGCAAAAAGAAATCAATTTAGTGGCAGCAAATCATTTATGGGAAAAGAGGTAGAAGCTAAGTTTGAGAGAGTAGGGGTGAGGTTATTGAAAACTTAGAATGTCAGGCTGAATTTAAACAATGGGAGACAGTAGTGGGTTTGGATGAAGACAGGATGACTGTTTTATAATAAGACTAGAGGCCCAGCGCACGAAATTGTGTGCGGTTATGGTCCCTAGGCCTAGCCTGTGATCAGGGCCTTGTTCTGCCTGTTCGCAAGTCCCCAGTTCCGCCCCACCCCCACTGATCGATCAGAGCCTGAGGGCTTTGGGGAGGGACCAAGAGGTCTGCCTTCCGCCTGCTTGCCAGTCACCATTGCCACTGATTGATGGGAGTCTGGCTGCCCTGATTAGGGTGTTGGGGGCAATCCGGCCCGATCAGGCCCATCTGCTGGCCACAGTGGGTGTCATAGTGACCAGTCATTAGATCGTTATGGTCATGACAGCGTTACAGTCTCTGGCTTTTTATATATACAGATTAATTCTGAGATAGAACTTACCATGGAAAATGTGGGAAGAAAAATGCAGGGAAACCATTTAGCAGTTTTTAGTAGTAGTCTAGATATACGATAATGGTGAGAGAAAGAGAAATATGAGAATTAGAAGAAAGATTGCTAAGATTTGAGGACTAAATGGAAGTGAGGAGTGATCAATTTGTAACACGTTAAATTTGAGCAGAGGTTCTGTAGAGAGGTAGAGAAATATGGGACTAGAGCGTAGGGAAAAGATTAACACTAGAAATATAAATTTGACCAAATATCGTGAAAACTATTACCTATTGTTGTCCTTTACTAAGCTATAATATTAACAATTTTCTTTTCCTTTATGTTTTTAGGTCAATAGGAGGAGATGAGTCCAATTTCCTTCTTTTTACCACAAGACCATAGTAGTTTCAAATAATAAAGATAATAGCTAATGGCTTTTGAGCACTTACTATATGCTAGGCACTGATCTAGTTTCTTTACAATATTGACCTATTTAATATTAATGACCATTCTATAAGGAACAATCATTGTCCACATTTACAGATGAGGAAACTGCAACACAGATAGCTTCAGATACCTGCCCAATGTTACACATCGTCACCAAAGTATGACCTCAAATAACCTAACTTTCTTTAATCATTATAGTGCTTTCACATCTATTACATGACCTCTTAGCAAATAATCACACCAAAAAGGTTTAGAATTAAATTCCTCATCATCCTACAGAGCCATCTGGAAAGGTTTTAATATACTTACTTGTAATGTGTTTGTATCCCATACTTTCAGAGTTTTATCAAATGAGCTTGAGGTGAACATGCCAGTGTCATGAGGATACCACTGTACAGTCTCCACACTATATTTGTGAACATCAGGATGATATCTACAAAACAGCAACCAAAATTTAGAGGTAACTGACTTACGTAGTTTGAGCTGATACTATATTAACAAAGAGTAGTCTCAGGAGGGATGATATGAATGGCCAAATCTAGGTCACATGACTGTCCTAGCTGTCCAGGGAAAGAGAATGTACAGGCATCTCTAGTTTTAGGCTTCTCTAGTGTGATATGGAGCCTGCTTTCTACTAAAGCTCTTAAAATGAGAGGCCTCTTATTTCAGTCCTGTAGCCTGGAGGGATCAGCCAGTTACACTGGACCTGTTCATGGAGGGGACAGTAATTTTTCCTTACTGAAAGAGATACCTATTCTAGTTTTGGATTTGCTCTTCCCACTATCATTTTATCAGCACTATCATTCTTAGAATTGATGAATTCCTCACATACTTCCAGGATACCCCACACGATATTATCTCTGATGAAGGAACTTACTCTATGGCAAAAAATGCAACTGCGAAGCCCATGGGATTCACCACTCTTATGTAACCCATCGCCCATAGAAGCATGGTCAGGTGATGACTCGGTTATGATATCAGCTACAATACACCTTGTGAGGGTGAAGTGTAATCCTAAAAGATGCAGTATAAGCTCTGAGCAAGTGCTCAACACAGTATACGTATCACTTTACTGAATCTTAATTCAAACAAGCTAGCTGTTAAGAAACATAAAGTAATGGAGGGACATTTGAACACCTACTGAATATTTAATATAAAAAAGTATTGTGTGAGATAATGATACTGTGGTTATGATGATAAAGTCTTTATCTTCTAGAGATATAAATAATTATGAATAAAATGATACGATTCTGGATTTGCTTCAAAACAATTCTCAGAGTGTGTGGGTAGAGATGAAACAAGATTAGTTATAATTGATAGTAGTTAAGCTGGGTGATGGGTATGCAGCTCATTATATTACTCTACTTTTGTATATGTTAGAAATTTTTGTAAGATAAAAGTTAACAGAAGACAACTGCAACTGGGTGAAGATAGGACCAGCATGAGTTCCGATTCCTTAACGTGAAGGTTTGGATCACAATACCAGGTTAAGGACCTTGAACATTTGTGTGCTACCTGAAGAATGAGAACATAAAGAAGGAAAGTCTTAAGTGCCAGTTCTGGCCTTGAGATAGTTACAAAAATAAAAGGAATATAGTGCCTATCCATATTTTCTTTCTTTCTATGTCATATGTAGATATACTTATATATACTGCATTAATTTAATTTCCCTTCTTTCCTCTCTCTTAACTCCACTAATTTATATAGGTTAACTATACAATTGAGCCCAAAGGTTGCATATTATTGATACAAGATCATGTAAAACTAGTGGGAAAATGGACATTATCTTGAACTGGAGTTGAATGTGGTAACTAATTAGACTTAGGGTCATCACCCTTTGGGGAAGAGGATGATACATTTTGGTCATATAGTGAATATGTGCGTTAAGTTAGGCTGGAACTTTTGTCCCTCCCCCCACCCCCCAAAAAAGGAAGGGTAAGCATGGGAAGAAAGGTGTATACGGATGTTAAACAGCCAAATGGGTGGATTGTAATGGACATGCGCTCTTTTCTTGGCTGCTGAGTATGAGTATGCAAACTCCACCTGTTTTGGGGAAATCCCCTTTGTTTTATTGAAAGGCAGGACCCTGCCTCTTATTACAGAAAACAAGGGACTCCATTCTCTTTTCCTTCCCCTTGGCAGTAAGGGTATGGGCATGTGTCCTGAACTTCATCAATCCTGACTGGGACTCTAAAACTCTAGTCAGTAATAAATACAAACCCCAGGGATAGTTAGCAATTATTCATAGCTGTGGAGTTTAGACTCTGTGTTGGTGACATGTAGCAGAAACTAAATTGTTCCTGTGGAATAAATAACCTTGATGGTGTTCCCTATCCTAGTTTCTCTTGCTTTTGCTCATTTTCTACATTTAGTTCTTCCAACTTCCTGCCAGTTATGTGAGAAACTAATTATCTTTCCAATAAATTTCTTTTTTAACCAATATTCCAACAAATTTCTGCTTAAGAAAAGCAGAATTAAGTTCTATTTACTCCTAAGAATCTTGATCTACAAAGAGATATTCCAGTTTTAAACAAAATAAATTTTTAATGTGGTGATCACAAATAAAAGCTAATTTATATTTTAAATTGAAAATGTTTTCAATTTTAAATAGGACAAAATATTATATTATTCCCTTACCATGTTTGATCTGTTATTCTCATTCACATTTAATAAGAATTTTTGTAGAAGAAAAAAGCCTTTTTGGTGCTCAAGAACAAATACATTAAGTAAAGCCAAAATAAATATCAGGAAACCATCTAAGCCACATTAACTCAACAACAATTTTTACTGAAATTATTTTTTAAAGTTAGTTTATAAAGTCTTTGGATATAAATATGCATCTTTACATCATTTTGTAAAGATGCTTACTATAAGCCTATGTTATACTTTAAAAGACAGAGTGAATCCAAAGTAAAGCAAAAGGCTGATACACTAAACATTTACTTGACTTACACACCAGAAAAGCATATCATCGTCTTCATGGAATAACATTATATAGCATGTGATATATATACATACACACACACACATACACACACTATTTTGCTATATAACAAATTAAACAATGTTAAATGTTATCTCAGATAAAACAAGATAAAAACGAATTTAATTAATATGACTTTTCTACACTTAAAAATTTAGATTTTTTTTGAAGTAGTGAAGACTATAAAATGGTATAATTTTTATAAGAAACCACATTTTCAGAGTATTTTAGATGGTAGCTTGCTTTGTACTAAGTTTCCCTATAACTTCATTCCTTTAAATTCACACAGTGGCTTTACAGTTTCCAGTGTGCTTTTTGAAAGATAGTATTTCATTTCTCACAGAAACCTTGTAAGAACAATCGGAGGCTCAGAGAAATATTTCCTAAGTCTGTATTTCCAAAATGAAGCACCAGAGCCAAGAAACAATCATAAATCTCTTAAACATTTCATGGACTCACTCACCTCTTCTAACGGCTTGGGAACACCTTTAATACAGAGTGGTTGTTATATTAATGTTCATGACTTTTTTCTCTTAAAAGCATTTTCTCAACATCTATTCCTTCTGTAAATTCAAAGGTCTTTTCAACATCAGATCAGATACAGGTGACAAGAAGTGACCATTATGAACCAATAAAACATTTTATTAAAACCACAAAACAGCCCTAACCGGTTTGGCTCAGTGGATTGAGCGTCGCCCTGCGGGCTGAAAGATCCCAGGATTGATTCCGGGCAAGGGCATGTACTTTGGTTGCAGGCACATCCCCAGTAGGAGGTGTGCAGGGGGCAGCTGATCGAAGTTTCTCTCTCATCGATGTTTCTAACTCTCTATCCTTTTCCTTTCCTCTCTGTAAAAAAATCAATAAAATGTTTAAAAATTAAAAAAAAAAAAAAACCACAAAACATTTTATTAAAGCCTTAAAAATAATTCTCACAAGCCTGGAAAGACAGTAAAGAATAGTCAGAAAATTCAAGACAAAAAGAGGTATGTTTTTAAGTTAGGAAGCTTTAAGTAAGTAGAGAGGTAAGAGGGCTGTGTGTGTATGTACATCTCTGTTTGGTGAGGGATTGCCAGTATATTCATTGCTTCTAGCCATTATTTTTTTTTCTATTAATATCAACTGAAATATCTAATTTGTGTTTATAATTAGCTGAGAGACTCATAAATGACTCTTACTCTAAGTGGTACTAAAAGCTAATAGTTCACTGAAGCATGCTACATAAGTAGAGAATAAAAAGCATATAAGCCCTAGCTGGTTTGGCTCAGTGCATAGAACACTGGCCTGCAGACTGAAGGGTGCCAGGTTCAATTCCGGTCAAGGGCACATGCCCAGGTTGTGGGTTCCATCCCCAGTGTGGAGCCTGCAGGAGGCAGCTGATCAATGATTCTCTCTCATCATTGATGTTTCTCTCTCTCTCTAACTCTCCCTTCCTCTCTGAAATCAATAAAAATATATTTTTTAAAAAGCACATAATCAAAAGTTTTTAAATAAAATCCTTTTGAAAAATGATGTTTTGGGAAAGTCTCATTAAAAATGACTACACCTGAATTTGTTATTATTTTTTAAGAAAATGTCAAGGAATACCCAAGTAAATACATCATGTGAACAAGTTGCTTGAGACATTCATTCATATGACTGCTATTTTCATAGTTTGCATTTGATGCAAAAAACACTCAACTTTTTATAAATTAATGAATTACATTTTTAATACACACCTGTCAACAGAACACACTGCTTTACATGTGTAACAAGGTTGTCTGCTGGAGTTCTCAAGATCATAAAGTACAATCACACCATCTGAACCACCTGATAACATGCTAATAATAAAAAAGTTAACATTTATCATTTTATGTAGTGCAATTTTTATGTTTGCATATTTCTGAAAATTACTGATCTTTAAAAACCCACATATATTATGCCCACAAGTATCAAGTAAAACTTAATCTAGACTTCAATAAACTAAATTTTCTTAATCTAATATTTGCAGAATGAATATGAAAAGATTCGTTGTGATCATTTAAAATTTGCCTTCATGATACCACAAAGAGGGGACAGTAGAAACATTATAGCAAAAGATATTTCTTACTAGAAAGTAAAATATTATAAAGTAATTGTAAATGTCCTAATTATAATTGTGCTAAATAGAAATGGAATCAGATAGACTAGCTGATTATTACTGATGCCAGCTAGCTATCTGATCCTGGGCAAGTTACTTTACCTGTTTCAGTCTTCAAACATTTTAGAAAAGGGGGACAGTTTCACCTAAATCATAAAGTTGATGTAAATATAAAAGTAATATGCAAAGTGCCTTTTATATTGCCTGGCAAAAAAAGGTTATCAATAAATGTTAGATTCTATCCATTATGAACATTTTTACTCAATTCATTCAACTTTGAGACCTGTAATTGCTAGGCACTCTGCTAATACAACTGTGAACAAGATAGGCATGATTCCTGGATTCCCAGAGTTTAAAATCTAGTAGGGAAGAGATACAGATCTATGAATTTATATATCTATATAAAGTATTGCTATTTGCTAATATTATTGCTCACCATCAATCCTCATGTTGCTGACTATTCATTCTGGTTCTCTGATTTTATTCTCTGGTAGATTCCCAAGAACCATATTCTCTGAATTCTTGTACGTTAGTGACAATTTGTCTGCCCTTGAAAATCTGACTGGATATAAAATCTTTGATTCACATTTTATTTCCTTGAACACCTTAGATAAGACACTTCATTTCTTTGGATAAAGCCCAAAATATGTAAATATTTGCTAACATTATAATTTTCTTTCCCTTACTTGTAATTTTCAGATCTTATTTCTTCTAGGAAAGTCTTCTTGGATTATAGTTTTAATATTTATTCTGTTCTTTTCCTTTGGGTCTCTTCTCTGGGAACTCCTATTGTATAAGTAGTTGAACTCCTTTGCCTGTCATCTATATATGTCTCTATCTTTCAAATCCTTTTCCTTTCTCCATTTCTTTCTTTTTAAAATTTATCTTTATTGTTGAAAATATTACAGATGTCCTCCTTTTTCCCCCATTAACCCCCTCCATCCCACACCTTGCCACCCTAGGCCTCCATTTCTTTTTTATTTAATACTAGAGGCCTGGTGCACGACATTCGTGCACTGGAGGAGGGGAGGGGTCCTTAGCACTGCTGCAGAGGCGGGAAAGGCTCCTGCCACCTCCGCTGCGTTCGCAATGAGCCCGGATTCTGGCTGAGTGGCACTCCCCCTATGGAAGCGCACTGACCACCAGGGGGCAGCTCCTGCATTAAGTGTCTGCCCCCTGGTGGTCAGTGCGCATCATAGCGACCAGTTGTTCCGCCATTCAGTCAATTTGCATATTTGGGTTTTATTATATAAGATTTCTCCTTCTTTCCAACTTCACCTAAGGCATTATATCTTGTATTTATTTGCTTGTGTTCCCTATGCTTTACTCTTCAATTCTGAAACATTTTTATTTCTAATTTTTTCTTGAATCTGATCACATCTCATTTCTGAGTTTTTCTAATTACAACTTATGTTATTCTTTCATATACTGTATCTTTTAAAAATGACTTTTAGTTTTGAAATATTAGGTTAAAGTTCTCATTACTTTATTAGCATATCTTTCTGGCACAACTGTGTGGTCTATTGGTACACAACATTTACTTACTCTCTTTGTTCTTCTAATAATTTTGTATGTAATTTGACTTTATTCTTTTCTCATTTTTACATAATATTTTCTCAAACTTTTAGAAGGGAGACTTGGTTTAGAATATTTCTATTTTCTACTTCTAGAGCATTTTCTTCTTTTTTGTAAGATGCTCAAAATATGACAGCTTGCTTTCAGAGATTTCCTGGTTTGTTACCTCTCCCACATTTATCTTGGCCATCTTTTTCCTTTGTTCTAGTGTCCCTATATTACTTAATTTGGATTCTATTCCAGTAGTTTTCCTCAGTATAGGGTTCTGTCCTACAGGGGATCTGTAGTTGATTAGCTAAAGAGATGTAAGGCTGAGACACTCCAGCTCCACAGGTATTACTGTGAACCCCTTGACCAATCAGAATATGCCATCCTCTCCCACTTTCAGCTGCTGTAGTCAAACTGGCTTGCTGAGTTTTCAACTGACTGCTGGTTATGTTAGAGCTATCAGGTCTATCTGATGCCCCAATGCTTTTAATTGCCTTCCCTGGTATACATGCTGATGCCACACAGATCTTGCAGTTACATGTATCAGTTTACTCCCACTCATTCACACGTTGGTTTGTGAGGATACTTCTTTGCTATTTAAAGTACTTGTCCATAAACAGCTTGTGCCAGAAATGAACACACTTTCTTCACTGAGAAAGTCTTGCTACAAAAAAAATCTCAGCTCATCTAATCTGTGTGCTTAGTGACATAGTAGATTTCCATTCTGGTACAAGCTCCTTATCTTGTGATGAACCAGTTACAAAGGGTTCATGAAATAGCAGCATGTTTTAAGTAGCACCAATTTACAGACTTGTTTTAAGAAAAATTCAATACCAATTTGTAGAACAATTAGGTTAATTTAAAAGCAGTTCTTCAAAATTGTTTGATCAAAGAGTTCCAAAGTCCAACTGATGGTGGGCAAGTAGTTTTTTTTTTATTCGTTAGCTTCATTACATGTGTAGTTTTTACTCTATGTCTATACAGAAATATTTATAAAGTTTAACATCTACAACTTTTAGTTTGGTTGATAAAGTGTTACAGCTTATTTGGATACAGATGTGAGTTACATGTGTTCCACAACCAATTTCAAAAACCTTTATGCTTTATATTTGAGCTTTGTGAAATGCTCAAATCACAGCACTACATGTATTTTTATAACAACAAAAACAAATGTTTTTAAAGTTGAATTCTTAAACTGAATTTAAATGGTATTTACAATAATGCCAAATGTTTCATCTTTACTAGAATGACTTCCAAAACCTTGATTCCAGTAATTGGATGAAAAAACTGAACCATTATCGGAATTAACTGTACTTGAACTACATGATGGTATGGACATTATTTAACAGTAAGATTATTATTATGTAATAGAGTAAACCCAGTAAGAGATACAGCTTTATGTTTTTATATGGAAAAGGTAACCTGGTATTAAAGAGGAATAAAAGTAATTATAAGAATTGAGAAGGTATAAAAGAAAAGTCAAGATTTACAGAATGACATGCAAATGTACTCTATGCAGTTGCACCTATTAAAATGTTATTTTTAGGCTGATGTCTTAAAATAACTCCTAACTTTGGAAATAAATACTTCTTTACCAGATTTGTGTATCCTGGTTTTCATTCCAGTTTTCAGTGAATTCACTACAGCTCTCATGGTGGTTGGTAAATATTAACCAAGTATAGATATACAGCAGCTATAACACAAGTTATAAATACTGTATAGATATACAGCAGCTATAACACAAGTTATAAATACACTATTTATAACAAGTGTAGAAGTAACTAAAGAAAAGTTTATCATGTCTTATGTGTAGCATATATGTAATGAAGTATTATTACTATTACTATTATTAACATTAAAATAAGCCAAGGAAGGTTTCATAGAATTTAGGGCAAGTTTCATGTACATTGATTTTCTTAAGAAAAAGGATATCAGCATTTAATTTTCCATTAATATACAATTTGCTTTTTATTTCTCTCTTTGCTACCAAAAGGGTTTGATGTAAAATACAAGTCTTAGCAAACAATGGAATAGTTGTAGATTTTTACCACGCAACGAAGGGGAAAACATTGCAGCGAGAATCTTGACTTTTCTTTATATGATCTGTAAAAAGACTCCTCAGCTTATATTTCTCATACATATTTCATGCACATATAATCTAGAATTTCCCACATTTCTCAATGAATCTGTCAACTGGTAGCCTACTGGCTTCACGTATTTCACAGATGAAACAACTGATCATTATCCCACATGGCTGGCTGGAGAATCTGTACTAAACATTCTTCCACCCGAATCCAGGACCAAAAGAAATTAGCTGTTCATATTTGCATTATATTATATATAAATGCCCTACAGCTGCCCTTGAATGGAAGGTGTTATGTTAAGCCTTGAAAAGGTCAGGAAAAAGTAAAGAGTTATCACTGGTCATCTTTTAGATTTAACCGTGTGTTAAAGTGAGGATTTGTTTACTCTTCATGTTTCTCATATACTACTATGTGAGGCCAGGACAGAAGCTGGAAATGAAAAATAAAATTCTATGAAACCTTCCTTGGCTTATTTTAATGTTAATAATAGTAATAGTAATAATACTTCATTACATATATGCTACACATAAGACATGATAAACTTTTCTTTAGTTACTTCTACACTTGTTATAATTAACTAGAGGCCTAGTGCACGAGTTTGTGCACCAGTAGGGTCTCTCAGCCTGGCCTGCGGGATCAGGCTGAAACTGGCTCTCTGACATCCCCCGAGGGGTCCCAGATGGCGAGAGGGCTCAGGCCAGGCCGAGGGACCCAACTGGTGCACGATCAGGGCCAGAGAGGATGCGGGAAGTTGGCCAGCCAGGGAGGGACCGCAGGAGGGCTTCAGGTTGTGTCCGGCCCATCTCGCTCAGACCCAATCGGCTGGACCCAGCAACAAGCTAACCTACCAGTCAGAGCATCTGCCCCCTGGTGGTCAGTGCACATCATAGTGACTAGCCGACCAGTCAACTGTCTGCCCCCTGGTGGTCAGTGCACATCATAGCGAGTGGTTGAGCCGCCTTAGCATATCATTAACATATTATGCTTTCATTGGTTGAATGGACGGCTGGACACTTAGTATATTAAGCTTTTATTACATAGGATAGACTACATGAAGGGTTTTGAACTTTCCTGTAGTCATGTAGGGGTCAAGATGAATTTTAAGTGGGGTAATGACATGTTTTGATTTGCATTTTTCCAAGCACTTCAGCTGTTGTGTGGGAAATGGACCAAATGGTATAAAAGTATAGGTGATAATGCTTTGGATTAGTAGGAGTAATGCAACCAGTAATGATATGCCAGGTCCCATGCTAATCACCCTATATAATAAAAGCTTAATGTTCTAAGTGTCCGGTCGGCCATTCAACCAATCAAAGTGTAACAGGCTAATGATATGCTAAGCCACTCAACCACTCGCTATGACGTGCACTGACCACCAGGGGGCAGACTCTCCGACCCATAGGTTAGCTTGCTGTTGGGGTCTGGCTGATCAGGTCTGAGCGAGACAGGCTGAACACGCCGGGGAGCCCTCCTGCAGTCCCTTCCTGGCTGGTCAATCTCCTGCATCCCTCCCCGGCCCCGATCGTGCACCAGTGGGGTCCCTCGGCCTGGCTTGTGCCCTCTTGCAATCTAGGACCCCTCGGGGGATGTCCGAGGCTGGTTTCAGCCCAACGGCGGAATGACCAGTTGCTATGAAGCGCACTGACCACCAGGGAGCAGACACTCAATGCAGGAGTTGCCCCCTGGTGGTCAGTGTGCTCCTACAGAGGGAGGGCCACTCAGCCAGAAGCGGGGCTCATGGCTGGCAAGTGCAGCAGTGGTGGCGGGAGCCTCTCCTGCCTCCACAGCAGTGCTATGGATGTTGGACATCCCCCAAGGGCTCCCAGACTGCGAGAGGGCACAGGCCGAAATGAGGAAACACCCCCTAGAGGGCACGGATTTTGTGCACTGAGCCTCTAGTGTTATATATATAATCTCAATGAATCTTCACAATAAACTTGTTGGTATTATTGTTCCCATTGTACAGCTAAGGCTACTAAGACTTAGAAAAGTTAGATAAATTGCTCATAGTCACTCAGTTGATAAGTGGTCACACAGTTAATAAGTGGTAAAACCAAATAAAAGTCTGGTTTGCTTAAAACTTAATGTTTTAAAATATACATTTACTTTTTAATATTCCCTCCCCCATCAGTTTCCTTGAGAGTAGCAACTACAGTTACATATCCCAGCACTTAAACGCTTTCTGAATTAAAAATGAATATATTTATATTTAAGTAGTTTGGAAATGTCTACATGGAAAAATTTTGTAGGTGTGAAGCTCTGTATTTATTTAAAATTAGTAATACCAGATTAAAATTCTAAAACTTAAAATTTTTACTAATTATTTATGAACCTTTACATAATTAATCTGAAAGCAAGATTTTACTGTTTCTCACTTAGAAAGAAAAATGTTTAAACTTACTATCTCCCTTCAACAGGTTCAATGTCCAGGCTGTTAACTCCATTGCTGTGGATCCTTTCAACATCTCTGTCTTTGTTTAACTCCAGTCCCAAAACCCTTTAAAAAAATATATAAAAATTAAATAAGGGGGGGGGGGGAGATAAAATTAAACAATAAGAAAATAATTCAAACATAAAAAATGTCCTTAATCTTACTAAGAGTACAGATAGTACAAAAATCACAAGTAGGTCCTGGCCAGGTGGCTCAGCTGGTTGCAGCATCATCCCACACGCCAAAAAGGTTACAGGTTCACTCTGATCAGGGCACATACCTAGGTTGTGGGTTCGATCTAGTGTTTCTCACATCCATATTTCTTTCTTTCTCTCTCCCTGCTTTCCTATTTCTCTAAAATTAATAAAGACATATCCTTGGGGGGTAGGGGAGACTTAAAAAATGCAAGTAATGCTTAAGTCTCTTTCTACCAGACATCCAAAAATTTTTATGGATTTTTAAAGACCTTACACAAATTTTTAAAATACCAAAATACTATGTATTTTGTATATAATACAAAACAATTATATGTAAAGAATTTTTCCTGAAGTACTATCCTAAACTTAATATATATAGGTTTTAAATGTAGGTTTCTATGTTACAAGATCTGTATATTACACCATGTGCTCACTACTCAAGGTCAAATCTTCTACTGTCACAATATATTAGGACCCTCTTAGCCCCTAACCCCTTCCCTCTGGCAACCACCACACTCCTGTTTGTGTTCATGAGTTTCAGTTTTATATCCCACATATGAGTGAAATCATATGGTTTTAGCATAATGTTCTCAAGGTCTATCCACGTTGTTACAAATGGTGCTATTTCATCCTTCCTTATGCCTGAGTAGTAGTCCATTGTGTATATGTGGCACATCTTCTTTATCCAGTCCTTTAAACTTAATTTAAAGAGTGTATTTTATTAAGTTTTTATTCAGATATTTAGAGACATATTTTCATGAAAATTTAAATTGATAAATTCAGCTGAGGACACCTAGTGGACAAAAGCTTAAATTACAGTATGTTAAATAAAGTCCCATGAGTATTTCTTATGCCTTAAGTATAAATATAAAATGAGTATGTTTAACTCAACAATTAGGCACACTTAAATAAAGCCAATTAAATATTTATAAATAAAATTAATAAGTACTCTCATAAATTAAGATGAATGAAATTTCTGATATTCCATAACTGTAAACCATCATTATTCTGGTCAGGCAATTAAATGAGTTAATACATAAAAAGTGCTCATTACAATGCTTAGATATAATAAGTGCCTAGTGAATGTTAACTATTAAAATTTGTCTCAATCTCTTGCATGTTAAAAATAATTTACATTAATTTAACCAGAATAGTTTTTAAATTCATTATTGATGAATATGATGCTAATTTATATGAAATGTTTACCCCACCAAATTAATCAGTTTTTTTAAAACAATGCAGTGCTAGAAAAGTTTCAAACTGATATTTTTATGGCAGTACTAATAATTTAAAGCATTCTGGATATCATCTTAGCAATAGCAAGTTGATTTAAAGATATACATAGCCCTTTGTCTTCTGGAAGACAGTTTAGCCATAGGTTCACTTGCTACTTCTCTGACCTTGCCCAATAACAATAACAGTTAATATTAAAAACCTGCTATTTAATGACACTGAAATCAGTGGTAATAGTAAGTGTAGTGGTAATCCTAACTGGCAGATTTCCTAGATAGTAGGAAAAGCATTATTAAATGCTTTTACTGAATTTTAAACTAAGATATAAGTAATTTGCCCAAGGTCATTCATCTAATAATTAGCTGAACTGCATCTGAACTCTGACTTTTTTTCCCTCCAGATCACCATGCTGTCCTGACATTTCTGAACTTCCACCAAAAAATAGTTTTTCCCATTGAAATTCCATTTCTTCCATTTTTCCATTTGATGATTATTCAAATTATGACAGTAATATGTGTTTCTTGTAACAAGTAAAATATCAAACAAACATGTGCCAAGGTAATCAATCATCCCTGCCTTGAGTTCTCTTCTAACAATGAGAAACATGGCTTTCATTATCATTCATGTGTTTATTTATCTGGTCAGTCCCCCTGTATATAACTAAGCTCCCATCATCACTACCATCCCCTTCGCCAACAAGGATGCTACTCAGGAGGCTTGGGCTTCGATTTCTGCTCCCCCAAACACCCGTATCGCTTTGAGCTTGTGAGTTCCCACGCTGAGACCACCTCCTCGTGCTCTGAAATATCACCCTGGGCCAACCTCATTCCTGTTTGGAAGCCTACCTCTGTCCAACCTGAAGACTTTAGGACTGAATTGTTTGGGAACTATGAGAGGTTAAAATGAAGGGAAAGTGGGAGGGTAATAAGATAGGGAAACAGTGGTGAGGTGTGTGTGGAAGGTGTGCAAAAAAAAAAAGTTAATGTAGCAAGTCTGAAACTGCTATCCTTAGAAAGGCTTGCTTGCAAGATTGGCCCTTGCCTGGTTTCTGGGATGAGAACGGTTCGCTGTGCCTAAACTATTTGGAGCAAACAACATGCTTTATATTGAATATCTGCTTTCCTTCTGGGAGGCTGGCATTTTTATACATTCTAGTTACATGCGTGTACATACACGGAATTTTGGTACAGGCGCCAAAAGAAGAGTAAAGCCGAGTCTGGTCAGAGGAAAGTGATCGATAATAAGGCCAGAAAGTGTGAGGCAAGGGTAACACACCTACTGGTCCAATTTTTAACTGGCCTATTAGAAAAAAAGAGTAATGTTTTCTATACCTTCGCGTGGACTCCGCTCTTCGTAGGTGAAGAGGGTCGTCCAATCCGGCTTGTCGCGCCGACAAAAACCCTAGCATCCCGGTCTCCTGCGCAAGTAGGTACCCTGGACGCGGCCATGACAGGGCTCGGGGGCGGGGCTCTAACAACGGAGCCTCCCATTGGTAGAACCAAGAAGCCAACTGACGAATGGTGAGCGCCGTTACTGGGAGGGCGTGAGGCAAGTGGGAGTTCTTGGACTGGTGGGCGGGGCGTTCTTGTTACTGTCGCAGCGGATCCGGGTGCAGCTCACGCTGGGGTCTGGGGAGCCGACATGGGTTGGTCTCAGGAGTTGTTCCGCACCGTGTGGAGAGCGCTGTCCAAGGAAGTGAAGGAGCTAGTGGGCACAGACCACTTCGGGAACAAATACTACTATATCCCGGCGTACAAGAACTGGAGAGGTGAGATGACAGCGAGGGCAACGGCGGCGCGATCAGGAACTGGGGGAAAAGTAAGGGCGCCTCGTAAACTAATGCAACGTGCGACACTGTGTAGTCACCTGAGGGGACTGTCCGAGTTCGTTCGCCCCGCCACCCGTTCACCTTAGTGGTTTTCACTGATCGCTTTCGTGCCGCGGCCCGGCGCGGTGTGTGCCCGCCGTCCGTGCGCCGCAGCCTTTGGTCCGCGCGCCCGGCCGGACCCCCGCGAGCTCGGCGCACCCCGGTCTCTCCCCGCGCGGCCGCCACGCGGGCATCTGACGCCCCAGTGTTGGTCCTTGCCTTTGGGCGACGTAGAAGGGGCAAGTCCACGGAGGTCTTTAGCCAAGGTCCTCCGAGCGGCAGAACAGGGGCCTTTCCTCCTCCTGTGCCCCGCTGGGACCGGCCGGAGCGGAGTAACGGAGGGGGAGTATCTTAAGCGCCTCTGCTCGCGTCTGTCTGCGCGTTGACCTTTCTTTCAGTAGCTCGGGACTGTCTCCGTGCGTCACCTTCCTTACAACCCAAACCCAGCAGACTATGTCAGTGCACACTGACCGAGTGGAAAAGAGGTCCCCGCAAGGCCCCACACTACCTTTCCTGCCAGTTTTCACCCCACGGTCCCTTTACAGTAGAGCTCACTTTACAGTACGTGGCTCTAAATCGTGAGGTTTCTGTATAGAAGTCTTGCGAAGTACGTACTTAGTGAAATGTGAGGAATTAGGGGCGTGCCTGTGCGCTGAAATCCCATCACCTAGCGGTAGTCATAACCTCTTCTGTGGGGTTCCCACACCGCGATGCCAAAGATCTTAGGCTTTGCGGTCAAAAAGGCTTGGCTTAGAATTCCAGCTTTGGCATCTAAGAGTTGAGGGATCATGGAGTTATTTGTCCTCCACGAGTCTCAGCCTCTTCACTTCAAAGTTAGAGATGATAATAATGACCATTATATTGAGAAGCAGTAAGACTTACCCCAAATTGTGTTCCATTCATTTCTCATAACTCTTGACAAAGGGAATTGCTTTTTCCTTCCTCATACGGCACATAGAAAGTGCATTCTGTGATTTACCACTCAAAATTTTTTGCCTAGCCTTTTTCTGTAACTTAGTTTAATATTTTAGATGTTTCCCTGATGAGCTGCTAGACTCTTTCAGCGCAAGGAATAGCTCTTAAAAAAAAGAAAAAGTCCACGGAGAGCTTGCGTAGTGAATTCTATGGCAGATTTTAAGCAGAGAGAAAGATACTTCTTTTCTATAAGTTATCAGTAATGTTTAAAAATACGCAAAACATCAGATTGACTTGTAATTGAAGTATAATTTACATTCAGTAAATTTTATACTTTTTGGTGTACAGTTTTATGATTCTTGAAAAATGTTTAGAGTCATGTAAGTAAGGTTGCCACAATCAAAATACAGAACAGTTCCTTCACCCACCGCCCACCCTCCACTCCGCACCATACCCGGCAAATTCCCTCCTACCCCTTAGTGCTTCATTCCCTCACCCCACACCCAGACCTTGGTAACCATTGATCTGTTTTATGTCCCTGTGGTTTTGTCTTTCCTAGAATATCATTTAAATGGAATTATATGGGTGTAGTCTTTTGAATCTAGTTTATTTCACATAGCACAATGCAGTTGAGTTTCATCTTGTGTCAGTTCCTTTTTATTGCTAAATAGTAATTCTACTCTTACTTTTTTTAATACTGAGCTAAAGCTGATGTTCCCAAAATGAAATTGGTTGGCTGGAAAGGCAGAGATAGCAGTGGATAGAAGGTAACAGTGATGCCTGCTATTTATTTATTTTACATTTTATTTTTTATCCTCACCTGAGAACATGTTTCCTTGGTTGTCCTATAATGGCCTTATTTATTGATTGATTTGTTTTCTTATTTTTGCAGTTTGTATAAATTGAGCTTCTTTACATTTTGATTGCTGATGTTTTTAAGCCTCTTGTAATTTATGGGTTCTCTCTTTATGTTGATTCCCCCCTCCCTGCCCAAAACACAAACCTCTGCTTTTTTAATTAGTGGATGTTAGAAAAAAGCTACTTCTTTATTTTTTTAAAAGGTATTTTAAATATATTTTTATTGATTTCAGAGTGGAAGGGAGAGGGAGAGAGAGATAGAAACATCAAAGATGAGAGAGAATCATGGATTGGCTGCCTCCTGCACGCCCCCTACTGGGGATTGAGCCAGCAACCCAGGCATGTGCCCTTGACCGGAATCGAACTCAGGACCCTTAGTCCCCAGGTTGATGCTCTATCCACTGAGCCAAACGGGCTAGAGCAAAAACTATTTCTTTAAAAAAAAATTGTATTGACTGATTTTAGAGAGGACAGAAGAGAGTGAAACATCAGATTTATGTTTCACTTATTTATGCATTCATTGGTTGATTCTTATATATCCCCTGACTGGGGATCTGCAATCTTCGTATATCAGGGACGATGCTCTAACCAACTGAGGTACCAGAACAGGATGCTACTTGTTTTTTAAAAAATAATGGCATTAACCCATTCATATTTGTTGTAATAAGTGGTAAACTTAGTGTTACTTTAGTAATCTTGATTTTTATGTTTTTTGTTAATTATGTTCTCTTATTCTTGACTACTCTCCTTAGATGTGTTTTACAGCACAGCCTCAATTTTACTTGAAATTGGCTATTTTTATCAAGTGAGGTCTGAGTGAATGCTACAGCCTGTGTCTTCCTACAGGGCTGTGATAGAATTTCTCTGGGAGAACTGTACTTAGTATTTAGGATGCCTTCACTTTCAGCCTCTGCAAATGGGAATCTTAAGTGTCAGTATCAAGTCAGAGTTGTAGTAGCCTTTGAGAAAGGGGGATGGAGCTCACCGGGATACTTAGCACATACTATTGTTAAGAGTCTTTTGATTTTCTTTTAACCTTATTTTGTGACATCTTACAAGCAGTTCATATTAGTGATAGCTAGAACTCCCTGTGGGGGCACTGGTGGTATTTCCAAATTCCTTTGACTTGACTCTTACCACTTATTTGCCCTTGCTCTCAGTCCTGCTGCTCTAAGCGTAGGATTTTCTCAGTACTTCTTTTTGAGAAACCCATATAGATTCTTTCCAGTGTAGCCTGTATGTCTGTGCTGATTCACAGGCCAGTCAGCACTGCTGAGTTTGCCTTCTATCTCATCCTGTATCATTTATTGTTTTTCTCATGTGACAGATATTTATTCAGCACTTCTTTATGCAAAATATATTCATTCTATGTATCTTAGATTTATTGGTCTTAGTTTCTGACCTATTAGTACCTTTATCTGTTTCACAGTTTAGCTATATACCCCCTCATATAGTACTAGAGGCCCAGTACATGGATTCATGTACTGTGGGGGCTGTGGCCTGCGGGGATCCACCTGCTGTGGAAGCGCTGCTCATCCTGGTCAGCCACATGGTGCTCCCGCTGTGGGAGCGCACTGACCACCAGGGGGCAGCTCCTGCGTTGAGTATCTGCTCCCTGGTGGTCAGTGTGCATCATTGCGACTGGTCGACCAGTCGTTCTGGTCGTTCCACCATTTGGTTGCTGGGCTTTTATATATATAGATAGATTCTTTAGTAAACTCAATAAGATTTGGGAAGCTAAATAACATAAACATAAATCAGTGGCTATTTTAGACTGAAGTTTGCATATTTAATTTGAAACAAATTAGAAATATATTTTCTTCTCCATTTTGTTCTCAACATAGCCTCCAATCTTTTTAGTAATGCTTACATTAATGAAAGATAGCATACATTCAGTGTGAACTCTGATTATTTCATGTATCTACAACAACCATATAACTAGGTATTATTATCCTCATCTTAAACATGGGTGATTGTTTCGTTCTGAATACTTAAATGAGAGTGATGTATGCGTACCTGGGTACAGAGTAGTTACTCAAAAAACAGCTGTTAAATGAATTGAGATATTTATGGACCCAGAATTATAAAAATAAAAACAAAAATATTTTTTAAACCACAGGAAATGATAAAGTTGTTTTAGAAAATCTTAAAACAGGCGATTAAGATAAATAGATAAATATTTTAAATTCTCACCTGAGGATATGATTTTATTGATTTTTTTTAGAGAGAGAGGAAGGGGAGAGAGAGAGAAACATCAATATGAGAAAGAAACATCGATCGGTTGCCTCCTGTATGTGTCCGGAATAGGAATGGAACACACAGCCTTGGCATGTGTCCTGACCAGGAATTGAACCCACAACCTTTTGGTGTACAGGACCACACTCCAACCAGTTGAGCCACCTGGCCAGGGCAAGGTATATTTTTATTTATGATAAATAGGCCAAATTATTCTTCAGAGACTAAAAGACTCTCATGTCTTTTCCATAACTTTTCTAGTGTGATTCCTATTTGGACTTAGCTTAGTCAGTGACCTTCTAAGTTTAGTTTTATTGCTGGCATCAAACTTCCGTTAAGATACCCAATCTAGTTTTTTTTCCTTTTACGATGAACATATCATCTGATAATTCAAAACTTGCATCATCCACTGTTATATGTACTTATTTAGCTGTTTTTGATGATGTCACCTCAACCTATTTGTATTTAGTATTTAAATATACTAAAAACTTTAATAATTTAATATTCAATTAAGACATAGTTATTAAGGCCCTAGCTGGTATGGCTCAGTGGATAGAGCATTGGCCGCAGACTGAAGGGTCCCTGGTTAGATACCTCAGTTGCAGGTTCGATCCCTGGCCCTGGTCCAGGGGTGTGTGGGAAGCAACCAATCAATGTGCCTCTCTCACATCGATGTTTCTCTCCCTCTCCCTTCCACTCTCCCTAAAACTCAATGGGAAAATATCCTTGGGTGAGGTTAAGCAAAAAAACAAAAACAAAAAATGACATAGTTATTAAGAATTAGACAAATTAAATGGTCAAAATTATTAAGAAGGTGTGTCTTGTTTCAGTGGGTAATTGGAAGATCCTGATACAGCTCGATTGAATGTGATAATCTTAACATTTAGGAAATAATGAAGTCATTTTCGATTTTTCCAGCAGGTGGCAGAATTGTTTTAAAAAATGAAGGTTGTCAGATTATTAAATATTTTCTTCAATCTGATTTCAGAGAGGAATCTTTTTTTCTAAAATAATTGGATTTATATATATATATTTCCTCCAAATAAACCCTGCATTATTGCTTTATTATGGGCTAACTTTTAAGACAAGAATTTTAAAATGACACTATGAATTATTCCTAGTCAGTAATGCACAATGATGTAAGTAGCAATTGTATTTTAAAGAATTGAGCAAAAAATTTAAAAATCATGCATATAATTTTACCAGCAGTAAGTAATACTGTCTTGAGCTTTTAGTGAACATATAATCATCACTATGGACATCATCAAATTGATAGATTATCCTAAAAGATCTTATTATTTTAGAGAAAACATGCCTTCTATTTAGGGGTATCTTAAACAAGTTGAACTTTCTTTAAAATTTTTTGGAATATAAAATAATAATTATAAACTTTTAAAAAATATTTTTTGTATTGATTTCAGAGAGGAAGGGAGAGGGAAAGAGAGATAGAAACATTAATGATGAAAGAGAAACATCGACGGCTACCTCTTATACATCCCACACTGGGGATCGAGCCCACAACCCCGGCATGTGCCCTGACCAAGAATTGAACTGTGACCTCCTGGTTCATAGGTTGATGCTCAATCACTGAACCACACAGGCTGGGTTAAACTTTTTAAATAGGTTGTGTCGGGGTTATCAGAAGGTTGTACTTTTTCCTGGTCTTTATTTTAAAATTTCATTTCTTAATAGTGTTTCCTCTGAGACTATTTCAGTTGCTTATTAAATTCCCTTAATTTGTGTGTGTATGCATGTACTTCAACACTGTATTTTGGTGAAGGATAAATACCAACAAATCCCTGAAGTTTTTGATTGCACTCCTATCTCACACTAGTAGAACCACATCTGTGTCATACCTTCATTCAAGAGAAAAGCAGAAGGAAGAAATGTGTTCACAGTCAAGCATGCCAGTCCTTTATACTAGCTTTAAAATGAATTTAAGGAACCTTAATCTTGAATTCTGCCTTTCCCTGCCAAGGAAATATTGGACTTTTAGAGAAGAAATGTAAACTATTAATGAATGGGTGACTAAGCTATGTTATATCGATTTCTAAGTGAGGCTGAAAATATTTCATGTAAGAGAAAATTGGTACTTGTCCTCTTTTGCTTTGAGGATTTCATAATTACTTTACATTGAGAATAGTAATATTAATAACAATAAGAATCCTATATAATAAAAGAGAAACATGCAAATTTACTGTCCCTCTGCTATGCTCAAGCCATGCCCACAAGCCACGCCCACAAACCAATCAGGAGCGAGTATTCAAATTAACCCAACTAAGATGGCTACAGAGCTGGAGCGAGCAGGAAGCTTGGGTTGCCCCCGGTGATGGAGGAAGCCAAGCTTCCCACCTGCGCTGGCTGGTCTTGGGCTCTGCTCAAGTCTACAAAGTTTCAATTGTAGAAGATAAATAAATCCCAGAAAAAAAAGAAAAAAAGGAGATGCTGGGAGCTTGGGTTGCTGGAGGGCATGGCCAGCCTGAAAACGGCCATCAGCCCCTCACCCAGGCTGGCCAGGCACTCCAGCAGGACTCCCCCACCCTGAAGGGGCTGTGGGCAGCCTGAAAATGGTCCTCAGCCCCTCACCCAGGCTGGCCCACACCCTCATGGGGTGAGGGTCCCCGCTGGGGGGCTTGGCCAGCCTGCAAACAGCCATCAGCCCCTCACCCAGGCTGGCCAGGCACCCCACCGGGACCCCCATCCTGATCTG
The DNA here is from genome assembly GCF_014108235.1 of Myotis myotis. Taxonomy (NCBI): domain Eukaryota; kingdom Metazoa; phylum Chordata; class Mammalia; order Chiroptera; family Vespertilionidae; genus Myotis; species Myotis myotis. Next base: position 31,544,132 of record NW_023416357.1, read on the forward strand.
GGACACCTTCAGGGCAAACCATCCAGGCCCCACCCATGCACCAGGCCTCTATCCTATATAATAAAAGGGTAATATGCAAATTGACTCTAACAGCAGAATGACTGGGAATGACTGGTCACTATGACACACACTGACCACCAGGGGGCAGATGCTCAATGCAGGAGCTGTCCCCTGGTGGTCAGTGTGCTCCCACAGGGGGAGCTCTGCTCAGCCACAAGCCAGGCTGGCGGCTGCCAGCACAGTGGTGGTGGTGGGATTCTCTCCTGCCTCCTCAGCAGCGCTAAGGATGTCCAACTGCAGCTTAGGTCTGCTCCCCGCTGGCAAGTGGACATCCCCCAAGGGCTCCTGGGCTGCCAGAGGGATGTCTGACTGACAGCTTAGGCCTGATCCCCTAGGGAGCGGGCCTAAGCCAGCAGGTGGACATCCCCCGAGGGGTCCCAGACTGCGAGAGGGCACAGGCCGGGCTGAGGGACTGCCCCGAGTGCACAAATTTTTGTGCACTGGGCCTCTAGTGATAATAATAATTATTAAATATTGTGAATTAGACACCTTTCCTTGGACTTGTCATGTTTACTGTATTGGTGGAAGAATTATAACTAATGAGAAAAATAATATATCTAGTGTTGATTTATCAAGGTCGTTTAGTGATGTACTCCATTTGTATTATGTTTGCCTATTTGTATTTCTTTGCATAGAACCCAGTTTCTCTGCAACAATGTAAATCATGTGAAATTATTACTTAGCCCTCTTACTTTTCAAAGTACTGTTCAGTTCAATTCATTTCTGTTGCTATTTGAAGACTTTAAGTGTTGGTCACTCTGCAAGAATTACAAAATTGGGTTGACATGTTTGCTTTTAAGATTTGACAATTGAATGTGCTTAGGTAGAGAATTATTACAGAACCATACTGCAGACTTCACTGTTTGATTGTTAGAATAAATTTCCATTTTTATAAAATTATTTAGGAATGTATACTTTTTTTTTTAATTAGTTTTGTAATTTTAACGCTCAAGAAGCTCTTTCTTACCTTTTGCCTTTATTGCCTTCAAGTTCACTGGTGCCTCCATCTTGTTGTTGTTGTTTTTTTTTAAATAAATATTAGCTTCTTATTATATTTGAATACAAATCTGCATAGGCAGGATTGAGAGTATTTTATTATTCAGTCAACTGATCAGTTTTTTAAAAAATATATTTTATTGATTTTTTTACAGAGAGGAAGAGAGAGGGATAGAGAGTTAGAAACATTGATCAGCTGCCTCCTGCACAACCCCCACTGGGGATGTGCCCGCAACCAAGGTACATGCCCTTGACTGGAATCGAACCTGGGACCCTTGAGTCCGCAGGCCGACGCTCTATCCACTGAGCCAAACCAGTCAGGGCGGTGCCTCCATCTTGTGGTCCAAGTGACCAATTGCACCCTTTGCCAGAGATTCTGATTAACCTTTTCTTTCTCAGCTGAATATATCATATAAAGTTATTTATTTTCTTTGGTTTGTTTATTAAAAAGCATAACTCCTTTTTTTTTACTTTTCACTCAAGGATATATTTTTATTAATTTTTAGAGAAAGTGAAAGAAAAACATCCATTGGTTGCCTCCCATATGCACCCTGACTGGGGATCGAACCCACAACCTAGCTATGTGCCCGACCAGGAATCAAACCTGCAACTTCTTGATGTATAGGACGGCGCTCCAACCAACTGAGCCACCAAGCCAAAGCTAAAAAGCATAACTCTTTTTTAAATATATTTTTTTATTGATTTTTTTTTTTTTTATAGAGAGGAAGGGAGAGGGATAGGGAGCTTGAAACATCGATGAGAGAAACATCGATCAGCCGCCTCCTGCACACCTCCCACTGGGGATGTGCCCGCAACCAAGGCACATGCCCCAGACCGGAATCGAACCTGGGACCCCTCAGTCTGCAGGCCGAAGCTCTATCCACTGAGCCAAACCGGTTAGGGCTAAAAAGCATAACTCTTATTAAACAAACATTGATCTAGTCTTTCCAGCAGGGCGTTGCTGTGAAAATCATCTTCTGTCTTTTCTATTTGTTTTCTATCTTTCCCTCTTCATTGTCTGCTCATTCTCAGAGAACAAAATGTACTCAAAAGAGACCATTTAAAGTACGCTGTTTAAAGATGAAGTATCTAGAAAAAGAGCTAGTTTGATGGTGATAGTTGTAGTAGTAGGTGTGTGTGTGTGTGTGTGTGTGTGTGTGTGTGTGTGTTTATGAGAGAGAGGGAGGAGTTTGATTAGCCCTTTATGTTGAATCCTGAAACCTGAGAGCTTAAAAAAAATTACTGTGTAATTTCAACTATAAGCTAATTAATAGAATTGAGAATTAAATAACGATCTTTACATAGTTTTTATGACAAAATTATAGCACAATATGACACACTTTATTTCATATTTCTTTCTTTCTATGGGATTAATAAAAGTATTCTTTTTGCAAAATTGAGGGCTTAATCATATTTCCTAAGGACTTTTATTAATCTTTGCCAAATATTCTATTCATTATCCTTTGAATCTTCTTTCATGTTCTAATCCTTATTGGTCTATGCTGGCTACCTCAATTAGAAATTATTTTCTTATAATTTTACTAGAGGCCCGGTGCACAAAAATTTGTGCCCTCGGGGGGGGGGGGGCGTCCCTCAGCCCGGCAGTCTGGGACCCCTCAGGAGATAACGACCTGCTGGCTTAGGCCTGCTCCCGGGTGGCAGAGGGCAGGCCCATTCCCTAGGTGCAGCCCCTGATCGGGCTCAGAGCAGGGCCGATTGGGGAGTTTGGGCGCCGCCCCCTGTCATGCACAGAGCAGGGTGGATCGGGAGATTGCGATGCCACCCTCAGTCACGCTCAGGGTAGGGCCGATTGGGGGGTTGGGGCACCGCCCCCTGACACACTCAAGGCAGGGTTGATGGGAAGGTTGCAGCGCCACCCCCTGTCACGCACAGAGCAGGGCCAATTAGGGGGTTGGGGCGCTGCCCCCTGTCACGGACAGAGCAGGGCCCATCAGTGGGGTTGGGGCTCCGTACCCTGTCACGCACAGAGCAGGGTCGATCAGGGGGTTGGGGAGCTCCCCCCTGTCACGCACAGAGCAGGGCCTATCAGGGGGTTGAGGAGCTCCCCCCTGTCACTCAGAGAGTAGGGCTGATAGGGGAGTTGGGGCACCGCCCTCTGTCACACACAGAGCAGGGCCGATCAGGGGGTTGGGGCGCCGCACCCTGGCACACACAGAGCCACAGGACGATCAGGGGGTTGGGGAGCTCCCCCTAAGGCACAGAGCAGGGCTGATCAGGGGGTTGGGGCGCCTTCCCCTGTCATGAACAGAGCAGGGCGGATAGGGAGGTTGTGGCCCTGCCCCCTGTCACACACAGAGCCGCAGGGCAATCAGGGGGTTTGGGCGCTGCCCCCTGTCACACTGATCCCAGTGCTGGGAGACCTCGCTGCTCTGCTGATCCTGGTGCTGAGAGGCATATTACCCTTTTACTATATAGGATAGAGGCCTGGTGCACAGGTGGGTGCCGGCTGGTTTGCCCTGAAGGGTGTCCTGGATCAGGGTGGGGTCCCCACTGGGGTGCCTGGCCAGCCTGGGTGAGGGGCTAAGGGCTGTTTTCAGGCTGGCGGGTGACTGAAGCTCCCAACCGCTCCTTTTTTTTCTTTATTTTTTTTTTTAATCTGGGCCAGCTTTAGCTCTGAGGCTTGGCTTCAGCTCTTAGGCCTCAGCTGCTGAAAGCAGGTATCTGGTTTGTTTGGGTTCTATAATCGAAACACTGTTTCAACTCCAGCTCTGAGATCCCAGCTGGCTGAAAGCAGGTTTCTGGAGTTTTGTTGAGCTTCTATATTTGTTACAATGTTTCACACTGCAAGCTTAGAGGCTGGCAGTGGCAGGCGGGGAACGTTGGAGTCCTCCGTCACTGAAGCAAGCAAGCCTCATGTTCGCTTCAAGCTGCCTGGCTGCTGGCCGCCATCTTGGCTGGCAGTTAATTTGCATATTGCCCTGATTAGCCATTGGGAAGGGTAGCGGAGGTTCGGCTAATTACCATGTTTCTCTTTTATTAGATAGGATATTGCTTTCATAGACTTCATGAAAGCATATTTTGCAGCATTTGCAATTTCACTTTGTGTTCAACTAATGCTATATTTGTAAAATATGTCCCCATTGTGTTATAGGTGATTGCTTTTGTAGCTGTTTCTCTGACTGTTAGCCTGGACAATATCTGGATTGTATCAGGTGTTTAAGAAAGCTTGTTTATCTATTTGACTGATAGTTGTTGAGTACCCACTGTGTGTCAGGTATAGTTCCAGACATGACATATACCAATAAATAGAATATGCAAAGACCCATACCCTTTTTGAGTTTGCGTTGTAACTAAGGGAGTCATATGATAAAAAATGTATATACATAAATAGAAACTTGCATAATTGTCACAGTATAGTAATTCTAAGGGGAAAAGAAAATTAAATCAGAGTAAAGGAATCAGGAGTACTGGAAGTAGGGGCTGGGGTGAAAGTTTTAATGGGATGGTTAGGGTAGTTTGGTTTAGATGGTAACATTTTGAACAAACCTAGAGGAAGTGAGGAAGTTAGTCAAGTGGATATCTGGAGCAAGAATGCCTCACAGTCAGAGGGAATAGCAATGCAAGTGAGTATTTACTCTGAATGAAATGGGAGTTGGTGCCTACCATATACTAGATATTTAGTTAGTGTTTGTTAAATTGAAAGAAGGAGACTCCACAGGGGTAGACTTTGGCTTATCTAACCTCATTTCCTTCCTTGCAGTGCTTCTGCGGCTTCTCTTTCTTAAGCAGCAGAGCAAAAAAAAGTAGTCCCTGCAGAATATGAAAGCCCTTGAGGTGGTTTCACATTAAACCTAAAAGATTTCCTTGTAATTTTACCTCTAAAATTTTATTTTCTTTTTCTAAAATGTTGTTTCTGAAGTCTTTGAAATGGAACTTACATTGGTCCAACTAGTACCTTTTTAAAAAATCAGATATATTGTTTTATGCCTATGTGTTATCTAGGGAGGCAGTCCACCAAAAGTAGGACCACCTTCTGCCATTTTCATTCATCTCTTTAATAGTTATTGAATATCATGTATGGGCCAGGAACACTAGAAGTGTGTGTATATATTTAAGATTATTTTTTAGAAATGTCATTTCCAAAAATTACCCTCCTTTAGATATTAAGATCTAGTTTGTAATAAAATATTTCAAGTGCTTTAGTAAATACACTTAACAGTATAATTAAGTATAAGCATCCTACCTAATAAAAGAATAATATGCAAATTAACCATCAGTCCGCAACAAAGATGCCGGCACCCATAGCAGCCAGGGCAGGACGCTGGCAGGTCATCCGGCAACGTGAGCCCAGGAGGCAAGCACGGCCCACAGGCAGCACCCAGCAGGGCCTGCTTGGCCATTGCCACAGCGACCAGCGAGCAGGCAAGTGCGCCCGCAGACAGCACCCAGCAGGGCCTGCTTGCCCATTGCCATGGTGTGGAGCAGGCAGGCCCCACAGAGAGCAGAGAACCACGGGGAATGGACCCAAGTCGTCAGTAGGACATCCTGTGAGGGCTCCCTGATTGGAGAGTGTGCAGGTCGGGCTGAGGGACCCCCGCCCCCCCCCATGCACGAATTTCGTGCACCGGGCCTCTAGTTTTAAAATGAAAAACACTTTTCCTCAAAAATTGGAAACTAGTATATATTATAACTGAAGGTCAAAAATACTTGATTTTCAATACAAGAATACCAAAGCACTCTTGCCCGCAAGACTTCTTTTGACCACTCAACCATCTGTACCAAAGAAAAGTGGTTGCTGGTAAGACAGTACCCTCATTTCTAAATTCATTTTTTTGTTGTTGTTAATCCTCACCTGAGGATATTTTTTTCATTGATTTTTAGACAGAGTAGAAGGGAGGGAGGGAGGGAGGTAAGGAAGAGAGAGAGAGAGAGAGAGAGAGAGAGAGAGAGAGAGAGAGAGAAAGGAACATCAATGTGAGAGAGATACATCAATTGGTGGCCTCCTGCACATGCCTGGGGGCCAGGGATTGAACCTGCAACCCAGGTACATGCCCTTGACAGGAAATCGAACCCTTGACCCTTTGGTCCGAGGGCCAATGCTCTACTACTGAGCCACACTCGTTAGGGCTCTAAAACCATTTTTAATAGAGCCATCTTTTTCCTTCATAACTCTTACAAAGGTATCTTCCCACTCTGAATCTTAAATTTACTTGCTTGACCTTTAAGTTTTCCATGTGAGAGCACTGACTTTGCATTTGTAGTTTTCCAATGAGCAACATAATTTATATTAAAAAGTATTTCTAATTAAAATAATTCCACATTTTTTCCTCTTTGTTAAACACTAAAGTTACTCTGCTAGAAAATTAAAATGTTTTTACTTTGATTTTTTTTATTATATCAGAAACAACATGACCAGCTTGAAGAAGATAAAGAAATCATTAAGTCATTTAAATTTTTAACCTCATTTGTCTCTGTGTATATACATATGTGTATTTTTAAGTTATTTTCCTCCCAAATATTAATTATAAATAGAGGGTCTTTTGAATGATTACTTTTTTCAACTATAGATGAGACAACTGAGATTATTACTGTCCCAAATCTCCTAAAATCTCAAGCTATACTTTCCCAGTATAGTTTAACAAAAATGATCTTTAAAGTGATTTTTTAGCATGCTACTTTTTATTAGTATGCACTACACAATAAATACCTTACTCTTCTTTTATACCAATTGAACTTTCTTTAGTGCTGTATTACTTTATTTTGTACTTGTTTTTCTTTTGAAAGTAATCTTCAATTTGTCAGAATCAAATCAAGCGTTATAGCTAGTACACAAAACTATGAAAGCAGCAAGGTTCAGAATGGAAATATTGACACATACCTATATAGTAGCCCAATACTGTGTTATAACTGTGACACATGTTCATCAACACAAAGTTTTGGTGAGTCTCTTTTGAAACTCATAAATAAAAAAGTCTGTCTGACCGTGTTGTGCAATATTCTTATAACTGTGTATGACTTCACTAAGATGTTTTCATTTAAGCAGGATGTCCAAATGAGGAAAATAACTGAATCAGAAATACTGTAAAAACAATTGGTTAAATTATAAGAAAGGTAAATGGGTCAAAGCCAATGTCAGATTTTAGTCAGCTATTTAACCATTTGTCTAGTTCAAATTAGGTATGATGAAAAGACTGCTAACATTGGAGTTAAACACTTAATTGAACTCTATTTGGATGACTTACTTTTGAATTATAAACTGGAAGATAAATTTGATAAACTGTCGGTGACATTAGAGTGTAATTAGAAAATTAAAGAATTAAACATTATTTACAACTAATAAAATTCCCTTTTTCTTTTTGAATTATCTTAATGTCTACCATTTTACATCCATTAGCAAATAAAATCTTTTCAGGATCTCCCTTTCTATTTTTACTTTTATTGTGCATGGATTCCCTCCTCTTTATATTTTTAAATAAAATACTGAGCAAGAACAAAAATTCTTAAATAAATAAAATAGGAGCCTCTAAATGGGGTATTATCATCTTGGAGAACAGCTTATTAATGGGCCACCTGCGAAATGGCCTGCTAAATTATTGGCAACCAAGTACTTAACGTGATTCTCAGCCAATAAGTGATACCCACATATTTCTTTTTGAGGAATAGAAAATAGTCAAAATTTTAAATCTGGGAGTCTCAGACATGAGTCTGGGTCAAGTTTGGAGCCAGCAAAATTAAATTTGTAGTTAATGCTTAAATCGTTGAAAAGGTAGCAAATTCAGGAACATTTTGGGCAATTATAATTTTGTATGAATGAATAAATAAACCTACAAATCTAAAGCTTTACTTTTATTAAGGACAATTATAATTGTTAATATTTACTGTGTCCTTTAAGAAACTAATACTGAAGGGACAAAAAAATTCAATGATCACTTTCTCTTCTTTCTAGTATGTATAATTTTGGAGGATAATTCTTTTATATCTATTTCTGAAAATTATGAAATAAAATGTGAAAACTCCAAATTGTTTCAGCAATAAGAAATTATTGCTGTTTTGGAACTATAGTAGCTTGACCTTTAAAAAATGTTCCCTTTGTTTAATAAATATGTGGAATAGAGTTATAAAATTTTATTTGCTCTCAAGATGCTGAAAACATATTTTTTTCCTATGAATAAGCTGAATGTTGGAATCAGAGACTTTGCAAAGACTTTGGCTATTGAGTAAACCATAAAAATGTTACGGAGGTTTGAGTCATGTTCTCCCTCCAAAGTAAAAGATATTGTTACTTAACCCTAATCTATGTGATCATACTTTCTTTCTGCAAAAGTCCAATTTTTCTCTCCTATTAATGTTCCACACAGTAAGTGATACCTTTCTCTGGGTTCCTTCCCATAGTATAACCTAACTGGAAGATTCCTTACCAAACCTTCATAAGCCACTTAATTTTTTGGCTAGATAAATTATTGTTAAATAGGATTTTTAAGTATAGGAGACCCATTATAGTCAGATTTGTGATGTAAAATTCTGAATATTTGCCCTAACCGGTTTGGCTCAGTGGATAGAGCGTTAGCCTGCAGACTGAAAGGTCCCAGGTTCGATTCCGGTCAAGGGCATGTACCTTGGTTGCGGGCACATCCCCGGTAGGAGGTGTGCAGGAGGCAGCTGATCGATGTTTCTCTCTCATCGATGTTTCTAACTCTCTATCTCTCTCCCTTCCTCTCTGTAAAAAATCAATAAAATATATTTTTAAAAATTTTGAATATTTGAGTGCACTGTATCAGCTCATGTTTTCAGCATAAATGAAATACATGATTTTTTTTTTCTTTTTTGGCTGGATTTTTGATAGGAAAAATAAAAAATGTTAGAAGACAACAGGATAGAAAAAATTAAAATTGTTATAAATGATTGCTAAAGAATATTATGAAATCTTCATAGTATTGAAGGATCCAGTGCTTAATTAAGAGTATGTAACTTGTCAGTATTAAAAATATGCTAATCATTTGTCCCCCCAAAAAAAGATGGACAAAGAGATTAAAGAGCTTGTCTCTAGTGCTCCTTTTCAATGAGAGGTAAGTAGATTTAATGTTCATTTGCCACATATGGTTTCATAAATAGCACTCCAGCTTTTCTCTGCCCCATCTGAAGCTTTCCACTTAGAGAAGTAAATGCTGCCTCCCATCAGACCTGCCAGAATTTTGGTCTATAACGTTTGTTCAAAGGTTATCTTTCATCACTTTCTAAACCATATTTAGAAATGCTTTATTCATATACTAGAGGCTCGATGCATGACATTTGTGCACAGGTAGGGTCCCTAGGCCTGGCCCATGATCAGGGCTGATCAGGGCCTTTAGCTGCTGGTCAGGCCTTTCCTTTCCCTGGCTGCCAGCCGCCAACCGCTGGCCAGGGCCTTCCTTCATTCCACACCGCCACCTGGTGGTCAGCGCACATCATAGTGAGCGATTGAACTCCCGGTCTCCTGGTTGAACTCCGGAGGGGACACTTTGCATATTAGCCTTTTATATATATATAGATTAGTTTATTTCATGTTTAATGTCAGTAAATGACATGCTGAAATTATGTTTGTTAAGACAACATACAGAATCAAAATAAGAATCATAAATATCAATTGATACCTGGTAATGTAATGCAATTAGAAATAGACTTAACCTGATGTGAAAATATACTACTTTCTTCAGGTTAGCCCTTTCGCTCTCCTTCTGCCCTCATTTAAGAAAACTTCTACCTGCTGTCTTACCCTGTGGATTAGAAATTTTCACCTGGCTCCTTGGTTATGTTCCATCAGCCTCTTCTGTTAGTCTCATGACCTGTGACCACTAGAAAGAAAACACCTGATTACATTAAATGTTTTGTGAAATCTTTGTTTTAGGTTACCTATTAAATTAAACCTGTGTTCATCCTATATAATAAAAGGGTAATGTGCAAATAGACCAAATGGCAGAATAACCGAACAACCAATAAAAGTGTAATATGCTAATGATATGCTAAGGCTGCTCAACCGCTCGCTATGACGTGCACTGACCACCAGAGGGCAGACAGTCAACTGGTTGACCAGTCACTATGACGTGCACTCAGCTTTAAGAAGGAATGAAGTACTGACACATGACCAGGGGACAGATGTTCCGACCGGTAGGTTAGCTTGCTGCTGGGGTCTGGCCGATCGGGACTGAGCAAGAAGGGCTGGACATGCCCTGGAGCCCTCCCACAGCCCCTCCCTGTCCCAGTCGTGCACCCGTGGGGTCCCTCAGCCTGGCCTGTGCCCTCTTGCAATCTGGAGCCCATGCGGATTTCAGAGAGCCAGTTTCAGCCTGATCCCGCAGGATACTCCCCTTGGGAGGGTGCCAGACACAGAGCTCATGGCTGGTGAGCGCTGCTGTGGCAGTGCAAGCCTCTCCCAATCAGGACTGATTGGGCGCGAGCCCACAACAGGCACAGTGGGGCTGGGATGAGCAGGATCAGCAGGTAGGACCTGTAGGCAGCGTTCAACTGCGGTTTTCGGCCTGATCCCTGCAGGCCACACAGAAGGACCCCACCCGTGCTCGAATTAGTGCACTGGCCCTCTAGTCTGAGTATATAAAAGCCTAAGCAACAATTCAACCGGTAGCTATGATGCACACTGATCATCAGGGGGCAGACACTCAAGGCACAGGCATGGAAACATGGAACAGACTGATGAATCTCAGAGGGAAGGGGTAGAGAGGAGGCAGGAAGAGATTAACCAAAGATCTTATATGCATACTAGAGGCCCAGTGCATGGATTCGTGCACCTGTGAGGTCCCTCACCCTAGCCTGTGGGGATCAGGCCTAAACTGGCAGTCTGACATCCCCCGAGGGGGTGTCCCAGATTGCAAGAGGGTGCCGCCAGGCCAAGGGAACCCACCAGTGCACGGGTAGGCCTCTATTCTATACATACAAATACACACACACACACACACACACACGAGTGTCCAGATTATTATGACCACCTGACGTTTGTATGCAAATTAGCTATAATTTTGTGCTGAAGTTGCTAGAGGGCCAGACCATTATAAATAGAGAAGCAGGTTGTTTACCACAACAGTAAAAGTGATATTTTTCTGAAGATATAGGTAAACAATGTGATTTAACAGCCTTTGAACGTGGGATATATATTATGATGAGTGGCCAGATTATTATGACCACCCCATCAGTACTTCTTTGGGCCACCTTTTGCCTTCAGTACTGCAGCGATTGTTCTTGCCATTGACTCCATGAGATATTGAAAAATGATGCGAGGAATCTGACACCATGCCTGATGAATAGCACTGTCCAGTTCTGTGAGATTTGATGTTTGTGGAACCAGCTGCCTGATGGCTCATTTAACTTCGTCCCACAAATGCTCAATTGGATTAAGATCTGGTGATTGTGGGGGCCACCTAAGCAAGGTAAAATCTCCCTCATGTTCTTGAAACCACTCCTGCACAATACGAGCACTGTAGCATGGCGCATTGTCTTGTTGGAAGAAGCCATCTCCATTGGGATACACCATCAACATGATAGGATGAACTTGATCAGCAAAGATACTTAGGTATGTTGTGCTATTCAGATGTTGTTCCACACGAATTAAAGAGCGGAAAACATGCCCCAAACCATAACACTGCCCCCACCCGCTTGAAGGGTTGTACTCATGCATATGGGGTGCATGCTTTCATGCTGTTTCTACCAAATTCTCACTCTGCCATCTGCATGATGCAACTGGAAACATGATTCATTGGACCACATGACTTTTTTTCCAATGCTTGACTGTCCAATCCTTGTGTTCCTGTGCGAATTGGAGACGTTTTATCTTGGTAACTGCAGACAGCAAAGGTGTTCGAACAGGCCTTCAGCTTCCATATCCCATATGATGTAGTGTACGACTAATTTGCCTACAAACATCAGGTGGTCATAATAATCTGGTCACTCAGTGTGTGTGTATATATACATATGTACATATACATATACATATGTATATATATGCCTAAGCGACCATTACTACCGGTCGACCGAATGACCAGTCGACTGGTCGCTATGATGCACACTGACCATTAGGGGGCAGATGCTCAACACAGGAGCTGCCCCCTGGTGATCAGTGTACTCCCACAGCCAACTTCTTGAGGCCAGCCAACCTCCCAATCACTGGCCAGGCCAAGGGACCCCACCTGTGCACGAATTCATGCACTGGGCCTCTAGTATTAATATAAGAATTATTGCCGAAACTGGTTTGGCTCAGTGGATAGAGCGTCAGCCTGCGGACTGAAAGGTCCCAGGTTCGATTCCGGTCAAGGGCACGTACCTTGGTTGCTGGCACATCCCCAGTAGGAGATGTGCAGGAGGCAGCTGATTGATGTTTCTCTCTCATCGATGTTTCTAACTCTATCTCTCTCCCTTCCTCTCTGTAAAAAATCAATAAAATATATTAAAAAAAAAAGAATTATTACAGAATGACAGTAAGATATATGGCTAACAGAGAATGGGTAATAGAGTGGCTAGAAACCAGAGAGCAACTTCTGTTTAAATAAGAGAGAGAGCATCAAAATGAGTCAGAAGGACAAAATACAGTTTCTGGTTCACATCTTATTCTGTGAATCATTACCATATTATACCGTGTCCTTTTTCTAGCAACAGACTCTGTTTGGGTGTCCAGCCACCACATGATACTACTCGTAAAGGTTTTATTCTTATTCTCTTTCCTTGGCAGAAATACCCCAGGGACGGAACCAATTCGAGTTCCCCTTTCCCAATTACCTTCTAACTAGTTCTCCTATCCCGTATTCCCAGCTATTCCCCTCAAGGCTTTTCTCTGTATAATAAGTCCAGATGGGCCCAACCTCCTTATACTTTTACTTTTAGGTTATATTTGTCTTTTATTTCTTTTTAATGAGCTCTGTTTCACATTTGCCTGTGTTTAAAAATGATTGGGAGAATGCAAAGAATGACTACCCTGTGCAACTTTATTTCCAAAGGGAATACCATTAGGAAGACTATGCGCCAATACAGACTTATAATTCATTGTGCCCATGATATCTGCTCTCCACTAATATTTTATAGGGTTGCACTGAACATATTTTTCTCACCCATACTCTTTTAATAGTCCTGAGAGACATAATTCATTTGGTCTTCAAGATAGTGGAATCCTTATTAAACACAGTATGATTGGAAGTCATGTCTGATAAAATATTCTATCACTTTAGATATTTAGTAAAATCTTACTATTCTGTGATGATTGCCTTAATAAATAAAAAGGTAGAATTTCTATATTTTAACTATAAAATCTTTATAAACATTTTTCCTTTTGACTCTTTCTCTTTTAGGTACTAACCTCAGAATTTATTCTGTTGGTATCCTCAATCATCATCTACATTACCTGATCACACTTTCTTATACGATCCCCTTATAACACAGGAGTGTTGCTGGCTCAATGGCAATCAAGATTATACCTTAAAAAACAAAACAAAATAACAAAACCTGCTTAATCAATGCATTCTTACCTACCCTCTAAAACTGGTATACTCATATTTCCTCTGTAGCTGGACTAAAGTTTTAATGAGTTGGGAAAGACTGGAAAGGATTGATAAGAAGACTGAGGTGGAAGTGTAGGATGGTGTAAGCTGCCTGCGTGGATCAGCTCTAGAATGAGCAAGAACTGACAAAGTACCAACTAGGACAGCGTTGTCAGAAAATGGAATTGGAACTTATAAAAGGAGTTCATCTTAAAAAGTTTAACTCATAGGGTCAGTTATTAACTTTAAATTATCAAATAAGTCTCCTTCAGTTACTTATTCTGTGAGTCCAGTCTAATCATAGCTTAAGGACTGTAGTTTTAGTTTGATATATCACTCACTTCTTTGTCAGATTAAGGCGGGTATTCAACGCTAACTCCATTAGTCTTAAGTTAGTTACATATTTTTTATTCGTTCTGATTTAAGATTATAAAAATCTTGAAATGTGGTTTTCAGAATCTACCGCATTTAAATTAATGTATAAGTTCCAGGGCATTGGAATCAGTATAATTTATGGTTCTTTTTTCCTCTCAGCATGAATAACTTCAAATTCAGTCAAGTGTTGTTTGGCTTTTCTTACCTAAATGGTATACTTATCTGACTCACTTCAATAGTTGCCTATTTTCTCTTTCAGAAATGTCTGTTCTCTCACCAGGAGACTAAAACACTGTGCAGATGTACAGTTGGATACAATGCTACCAATATAATATATGCACTCTTCAATAATTTATTTTATATCTGGAGTGATGCATCTGTTTCCTTCTTGTGGGAGGGGGTTTGCACTTCATTTCAATGTCATTTTAGGTACTGGTCCAATTCTTCCATCAGTTAACCAAAAATGAAAATTTCCATCTGTTCAATTGCCATTCAGAGGAATGTTTTATCTCTAAAGCACATTATGACAACTAAAATTGATGGCATAATCTGTCTGACTTTTTTATTTCCTCTCCAGATTCTCTTGAGCTTTAACAAGAGAGTATTTTTTTTTTTTTGTATAGCTGCCTAAGATTATAGGATTTACTCTTTCTTCTTCTCTCTAGTAACTGTAGACCAATAGAGCATGAATGCTTGTCCACTATTCACTACTCCATTATGTATTTTTTTTCTGTCCATTAGTGACCCTACAGGAAACTTCCTTGTTAGCGTGCTATTAACAGGACAATGCAAACATAGTAAATGTCTGCCAGTACTGTTTGGCATTCCGTTTAATTCAGACTCTTTCCAATCGACTTTTGGAAGGTACAGTTACAGGCTGATTTTTATTGATCATTCTGTACTTTAGAAAATTGGTTGAGGAGGCCTTGGAATATACTATCTCTAAAGTTTTTAACTCTTTACTTAAAAAAACTAAGACTATTGACTCAAATAAGTTTCATTGCCGAAATAGCAGGAAGATTTTTACTATTGATATTCCAAAATAAATTCACAAAAAACAAACAAACAAGAAAACCTCTTTCTATTTATGGACCAAGTGAAAATTTTAAGTGCAGTGAATTAATCAAGGTCCTGGCTTTCAAATGAAGGATTATGTCATTGGAGCAACACAATCAGGTTAAAATAACTAATTTTTGCAATCTGGTATTTGAGGACTCTGAGATCTCATGATCCTAGAAATACTCTTGTTAAACTGTTACTGGTATCTCACCTTCATTGGAAATGCTTTAATTTGTCAGTCTATTCATATGGACCATTTCCTTGGGGAAATGTAACTAGATAGCATTTAATATATAGCCACATCATTTAACGGATTATAATCCTATATAAAAAAGCCTAATATGCTAAGTGTCCGGTCGTCAGTCAGTCGTTCAACCAATCAAAGCGTAATATGCTAATGATACGCTAAGGCCTCTCAACTGCTTGCTATGACGTGCACTGACCACCAGGGGGCAGACAGTTGATTGGTCAACCAGTCGCTATGACGTGCCCTGACCACCAGGGGGTAGACACTTCGACTGGTAGATTAGCTTGCTGCTGGGTTCCAGCCAATCGGGAGTGAGCAAGATGGGTGGGCCGGACATGCCCTGGAGCCCTCCCGCGGCCCCTCCCTGGCTGGCCAACCTCCCATGTCCCTCCCCGGTCCTGATCGTATCTCCCCTGCTCCGTCTTGCAATCTGGGACCCTTCAGGGGATGTCTGAGGCTGGTTTCTGCCCAACGGCAGAACGACCAGTTGCGATGATGAGCACTGATCACCAGGGGGCAGACACTCAATGCAGGAGCTTCCACCTGGTGGTCAGTGCGCTCCCACAGGAGGAGCGCCACTCAGGCAGAAGCCGGGCTCACGGCTGGCAAGCGCAGAGGCAGTGGTGCGAGTGTCTCCTGCCTCCGCAGCAGTCGGACATCCCCTGAAGGCTCCCAGACTGTAAGAGGGCGCAGGCTGGGCCGAGGGCCCCCCCCCCCCGAGTGCACAGATTTCATGCACCAGGCCTCTAGTCCTATGTAATAAATTCCCTAATAATAAATAGGGAATATGCTAATTGACCCTCGCGCCATCTCAAAGATGGCAGCACCCACAGCCAATAAGGAGGGAATATGCTAATTGACTGCCCCACCCTCAAAGATGGCGGCACCCACAGCCAATAAGGAGGGGATATGCTAATTGACTACCATGTCCTCAAAGATGGCGGCACCCACAGCCACAAGATGGCTGTGCCCAGTCCCCTCTGCCCTGCCAGCGTGCCTGCCTCCAGAGTCCCCTTAGCCCCGCAGCCACCCAGGCTGGCCTGAGGGCTCCCAGACTGTGAAAGGGGGCAGGCCAGGCTGAGGGACCCCCCCTCCAGTGCATGAATTTTCATGTACTGGGCCTCTAGTTTATTACAGTGCTAGAGCTATAGATGTTTATATTTTAAAAGCATTTTAAACCTCTCTCCTTAAACACCTAAAAATGAAAAGAAAGGAAGGGAGGGAAGAAGTGGAAAGGGAGGGAAAGAGAGAAAGAAAAAATGAAAGGAAGGAAGGAATGAAAAAAAAAGTTGGAGTCAGCTCCCTGCTTTAGCTCACAACTTGTGGGGAAAATTAGTCACATAATATGGGTAAGAAATTTTTTCTATGAGAGGTTAGAAGCTGTATGTGTAACTGTTTCTTTCAGTGCTGAGGATAGAAAAAACAACAAGCTGTGGATCTTGAATGCAAAGCAATTATTTACATGGGAAAAGGAGGGGAGTGGGTTGGGGAAGTATTCCAGGTAAAAGGAATGGTGTGAATTGGCTCTGCACCTACAGATACACACATTTTGTTATTCTAGTACCTAAGAACTTATAGTTTGAAATCTAAAATGTTATTTTATTCAGTAAGTATGTAGTGATAGCATATTTTCTACACAACAATGTACTATGGGATATAGAGGATATAACAATAAGTCAGAACTAACTCTGCCTTCACAAGTTGTATGACATAATAGACAAACTCTTAAGAATAGGCAGCCAATCAGGCCTGGATTTAAATTCTAGCTTAACCACTCAGTGATTCTTTGATTTACTCACAAATATTTATTGAGCACCTATTATGTGTTAGGTATTTTGAGTGCTGAAATATTGTAGTAAACAAGATATGAAAGGTACATGTTCTCATGACATTCTAATTTTTACCCAGCTTTATTGAGATTTAATGGAAATATAACATTGTGTAAGTTTAATGTGTACAAATAATAATTTGATACATTTATGTTGGGAAATGATTACCACAGTAGGATTAGTTAACATCTCCATCACCTCACATAATTATTTTATTTTTCATGGTGAGAACATTTGAGATCTACTCTCTTAGCAGTTTTCAACTATTTAATACAGTATTGTTAACTATACTCACCATGCAGTATATTATATCCCCAGAACTTATTTATATTGTAACTGGAAATTTGTACCCTTTGACCAACATCTCCCCATTTCCTCCATCCCCCACACCCTGACAACCACAATTCTACTCTGTTACTATAAGTTTAGCTTTTTTATTTTTATTTATTTATTTATTTTCTTAATCCTCACCCTAAGATATTTTTCCATTGATTTTTAGGGAGAGTGGGAGAGAGAGGGAAAGACACAGAGAAACATCAATGTGAGAGAAACACATCGATTGGTTGCCTCCTGCACGAGCCCTGACCAGGGCCCAGGCTGGGGAGGAGCCTGCAACCAAGGTATGTGCCCTTGACCGGAATTGAACGTGGGACCCTTGGTTACGCTGTATCCACTGAGCCAAACCGGCAAGGGCAAGTTCAGCTTTTTTAGATTCCACATGTGAGATCATTCAGTATTTGTCTTTCTCTGATTATTTCACTTAACATAATGTCTTCATGGTCCATTCATGTTGTTGCAAATGGCAGGATTTCCTTCTTTCTCATAGCTGAGTAATATTCCATTGAATATATTATACCACTGATCTCAACTTTCTTATGTACCCCAGCTTGCTTCAGTGATGGAGGAAGCCAAGGTTCCCCGCCTGCCATGGCGCAGCTCTGAGCTCCGGAAGCAACAATGTTTCAATTATAGAAGCTAAACAAACCCCAGATACCTGCTTTCAGCCGGCAATGGCCTCAGAGCTGGAGCCGGGCCTCAGAGCTGGAGCCGACTCTCAGCTCCAGTGACAGCTATAGAAGGTAAATAAATCCCAGAATAAAAAAAAAGAAAAAAAAAAAAGGCTGGGAACTTCAGTCGCCCGCCAGCCTGAAAACAGCCCTCAGCCCCTCCCCCAGGCTGGCCAGGCACCCCAGTGGGGACCCCCACCCTGAAGGGGGTGTGATCAGCTGCAAACAGCCATCAGCCCCTCACCCAGGCTGGCCAGGCACCCAAGCAGGACCCCCACCCTGATCCGGATCACCCTTCAGGGCAAACCAGCTGGCCCCCACCCGTGTACCAGGCCTCTATCCTATATAGTGAAAGGGTAATATGCAAACTGACCCTAACAGCAGAAAGACTGGGAATGACTGCTCACTGTGACACACACTGACCACCAGGGGCCAGACACTCAATGCAGGAGCTGCCCTCTGGTAGTCAGTGCGCTCTCACAGAGGGGAGCTCTGCTCAGCCACAAGCCAGGCTGGCGGCTGCCAGTACAGCAGTGATGGTGGGAGCCTCTCCTGCCTCCTCAGCAGCACTAAGGATGTCTGACTGCAGCTTAGGTCTGCTCCCTGCTGGCAAATGGACATCCCCCAAGGGCTGCCGGGCTGCTAGAGGGATGTCTGATTGCCATCTTAGGCCCAATCCCCCAGGGAGCGGGCCTAAGCCAGCAAGTGGTCACCCCCAAGGGGTCCCAGACTGCGAGAGGGCACAGGCCAGGCTGAGGGATCCCCTACTCCCGAGTGCACAAATTTTTGTGCACCGGGCCTCTAGTTATTTATATTAAAATTTATATTGGGGGGATCACTGCTTGGTATTCTACTTCCCAAATCCAGTAGATACTTTTCACTCTAACTTGATTAACTTCTTTAAAGCTTTGATTACACTATTTCTTCCTGGTTCTCATTTTACCTTTTTGACTATTTTCTTTCAGGGTCTGAGGCTATTCCTCATTATCTGCTAGCTTTTATATCTTAGTGTTCCCCCAGAAGTCTTCATTCAGCTCACTCACTCCTATAACATCAGGATCTATATATGATGATGACTCCTAAATGTTATCTTTCACCCAGACCTCTCTCTTGGGCTTCAAACCACTATATCCAACTACCTATTCAATATCTCCAGAGATCTGGACATCCTACAAACCTCTCAAACTCAGTATGTCCTACATGTCTAAAATTAAACAAATTTTGTTGTCCCTCCCCAACAGGCAGATATTGTAGATATGGCTATTATCTAAGTCATTTGCTTAATCTAATTCTCAGCAGATTAGCTAAAATTGTTAATATGCATGTGTAAGTTCAGTTAAAATTTACTCTCAGATATTTTTTCTTTCTTTAGTACTTTCTATTTTTCTAATAGTGTACAATTAAGACTTTATAATTTCCAAACTTCTGAATAGCAGCAGGACTTTACTATTGAATTAGACATGAATAATAATATATATTAGTATTTCATATTGAACAGACCTAAATTGTAGAACATATTGGCATTTATCTATATTTATTTACTTTAAGAAATAATTTTAATTACATTTTAAATAATTTTAATTTACCATTGTTGTTTAATAGAATTTGTAATTTTTTCAAAGTATGAGTAACTTAGCTTTCAGAATATGATATAAAACAAAGAAAATGGGACATAGTAATTGAAAAGATAGTCAAAGTAAGTCACATTTATTTCTTACATAAAAATTTCACCTATAATCTTATTCACTTTGGAATTTTCACTTAAGTATAGCAATAATTTGTTTTAACTAAATTTATAGCTTGCCTGAACTCTCTAAGTAGCAATCATGTAGATAGTATGGTAGGACAATTTCAGTTAGAAACCTCATTAATAGTTTGGTTTTCAACAGTCTCTATGTTGGGGACTTATTAAACCACATAAACAAAAAAAATTTGTTAATATTACAAACATTCAAACTGAAACATTGAGAAAATTATTGAAATTTTCAGGGTAGTATTTATTTAATCACTCCCAGGAAAGAGCTGATGCATAAAAATATGTTACTGCAATTTTGTTCATTTGAAATCCTTAAGTTTAATTAGATATTTTTCAAACTCTTAATTTATGAAAATTTCTTTTGGATTTTAATTTTGTTTAATGTCTTTTGTTCAATGGTACATAAAAAGAAATGTTTCCCTTTATAATAATTTCTTTCAACTCTCTTTAAATAAGGTATTTTAAAGTTCCCTTTTTTGATCTACTGATATAATGCTTTATGCCTTATATACTTGGCTTATAGTAAAGCTAATGGATTTATTTCAACTAGTTATTCTTTTCTATTAGACATGTACTTGAATGTTTGAAGATTCTGAATAAAGCCAGTTTTTAAAGTCATTGCTGTGAATCATATGACATGGTCTATATGTAGTAGTCATAAATTCTGTGTACTGTTGCTTGTGCATTGCTTGGGCCTAGGCAAGATATCTTTGGTCTTGATTGTTCCCAAGTTTATCTCTTCTTTTTGTAGAGTTAAGAATTCCTGGGAGTAAATTCAGCATTCAAAGGAATTGTTTAGAGAAAACAAAGCTAGAGATTTGAAATGTACTGAGAAATTTCTGTGACATTTGTATAAGTTATGTCATGTATAATGTATGCAATGCACAAAGCATTTTTAAAGGTATTCTAACTGCTTTATACAACTGACCTTGGGACATTTCCTATTGGAAATTGTTAACTTTGATTGTAGGCTATTATTATTAATACTAGAGGCCCAGTGCACGAAATTCGTGCACTGGAGGGGTGTGTCCCTCAGCCCAGCCTGCACCCTCTCCAATATGGGACCCCTTGGGGGATGTCCAACTGCCGGTTTAGGCCCGATCCCACAGGGCAGTCGGACATCCCTCTCGCAATCTAGGATTGCTGGCTCCTAACCACTCACCTACCTGCCTAGCCTGATCACCCCTAACCACTGCCTGTTGGCCTGCTCAGCCCCAACTGACCCCCCCTGCCAGCCTGCTTGCCCCAACTGCCCCCCCTCCTGGCCTGCTCGCCCCCTACTGCCCCCCCTGCCGGCCTGCTCAGCCCCAACTGACCCCCACTGCCGGCCTGCGCACCCCAACTGTCACTCCCCCCCACCCCCCACTGGCCTGATCACACAGAAAATTTTATATGTCAGAAATAAATCAGTGCTATAAATTTCCAAGTTTCAATTTAAAGGATGATTTAAAATCTGAAGGAAAGAGGTTAAACAACAATAATTATGGATTATATTTTAATTAAATACATTACTAACAATTTTTAAAAAATGATTTATACAGAGGTAAAAATGATTCATCTTTGGGTTTCACTAAAGAGTCCTTTTACATTAAAGTAGAAAAAGACAAAAGGCAGCAGAGGTTGGAAGTGGGATGCTATGTAAGTTGGAGAAGCAAAAGGCTGAAATTGCATAACTGTATGTTGGGGGAAATGGGATTAATTTTAACAAAGTCCTGTTGATGATTGCTGTGGTTGCATGCATGTTGAAATTTTAATAATAACATTTCTGGTAGGTGGTAGCTAAGTAGCATGAAAGCTGGTAGCAAATAACTGTGGTGGGAAAACTATGTATTAACTGTCAGGAGGGAATTTGAAGCTTTGTTCTTTTTTGACTCATTTTGCATTCTACCACACTAATATATTCTGTCTTAAAGTGGTGTACTTCTGAAGGTGGAGGTAAATGCAGGAGCAGTTACCATGGTTTCCCCTGCTATCATGGTAGAAATTTCTGGGACAATTCTCTCCCCAAAGCAGAGATTCCAGACAAATGCTACTTTATTTTATAATCATCTAAATGTTGCCTAGCGTGGCTGATGCTTGGAGTTTTCGATATGAACCTGGCTTATGAGTCTAGATCAGTGGTTCTCAACCTTCCTAATGCCACGACCCTTTAATACAGTTCCTCATGTTATGGTGACCCCCAATTTCATTGTTACAAATTGAATATAATTAAAGCATAGTGATTAATCACAAAACAATATGTAATTATATATGTGTTTTCCGATTGTCTTAGGCGACCCCTGTGAAAGGGTTGTTCGACCCCCAAAGGGGTCGCGACCCACAGGTTGAGAACCACTGGTCTAGATTATAATAAGGGAATATGAGTACAGGGACCAATGCCATGTTGAAAGGCTAAAGAGTGACATTAGCGCTAAGCTGTATGTATTTTAAAGGAGTGGTCAGTTGCTTGTGCATAAGTAGCCTGTACCTCTCACTACACCTCTGATGTATCTGGGATGTCTAGCCCTTGAGTGCCTGGCCAACCTTGGTAAGAGTCAGGACTACCATGAAGAAAGTACTTAATTTCTCTTCTCTGTCCCTCTTCTGTAATTTAGGGATTCAATGCCTCAGATTATAAGTATCTTCTTTTCTCTATTTTTATCTCTTTCTTTCTTATTCCTACTCTAATAAGGTAAGGTTAGGCATGAGACAGTTTATAATAGTTTTCATAAGAATTAATTCTATCCTAATAAAATTATTTTGGAATAGCACAAATTCATATTAATGTTATGTTGACAGAGTGTATTAGAGCAAAATAAAAACCTCAAACTCAGAATGGTTAAGTATGGGAGTCCTTTCTATATAAAATTATAATCTAAATTAAAAATCTTTGTAGAAACTTTGAACTAAAATGTAATCAAATAGATTATTGATTTGGGTTTTCTTTGGGCATACTGGAAATTTGTTATGAATTGACTTTTGCTAAATCAGATAACTGTACAATTTTTTGGACTAAAATGATGTGTTTTTATGTGCAATTTCAGAAACAGCAATAGTATTTATAGGTTTTTGGAGCCAGTTTGCACTGCCTTGTGAAAGCTGATTGGAGCCAACTTGTACTGGCTTGTGAAAGCTGATTGTTTTCAGGAATTTTGTGTGTTGGTTATTCAATGTAGACATTGTTAAAAATTAAATAATATAAACTTAAAATATGAAAAACAAAGATAATAAATACTCAAAATTTAATACTTTGTAGTTAATTGAATACATTTTACTTTTATCTAGGCTCTTGAGGTTATGCCTAGAAATAGATATAATGGTGGGCTTCTGTGCATCTGTGCCTTCCTAACTCCATGTTCCATGACATCACGTTAGTAGCTTGAACTTGGCCATCAATGGAGTATTCATACTACACAAATTGACAAGTGCTACAAATCGGAGCTTGATATGTTGTGTTGATTGTCTACACTTAAAGTGATGGAGAATGTTTATAATACATGTTGTATCTACATTTATTATATCACAAATAGCACAAAAATCAAGGGAATATTTAAAAACTATAATCCAATCAATACTCACGTAATTACACTCAGAGAGCCAGTGTTTGAGCATTTAGCACCATGCCATTGGTTTAAATTGATTAAACTTTATTAATTTTTACTAATAAATTAGGTTAAAATAAGTACTTTAAATTTAAACTACACAAATGTTAAAAAAATACATTTTTATTCATCCAATATCAATTACTACCCAGAACATGAGATGTATTTGTGCATCTATATATCCTGTATAATAAAAGGGTAATATGCAAATTGACCCTAACAGCAGAACGACTGGGAATGACTGCTCACTATGACACACACTGACCACCAGGGGCCAGATGCTCAATGCAGGAGCTGCCCTCTGGTGGTCAGTGTGCTCCCACAGGGGGAGCTCTGCTCAGCCACAAGCCAGGCTGACGGCTGCCAGTACAGTGGTGGTGGTGGGAGCCTCTCCCGCCTCCTTAGCAGCACTAAGGATGTCTGACTGCAGCTTAGGCCTGCTCCCCACTGGCAAGTGGACATCCCCCGAGGGCTCCTGGGCTGCCAGAGGGATGTCTGACTGCCAGCTTAGGCCCAATCCCCTGGGGAGCAGGCCTAAGCCAGCAGGTGGACATCCCCCAAGAGGTCCCAGACTGCGAGAGGGCACAGGCCAGGCTGAGGGACTCCCCCGAGTGCACAAATTTTTGTGCACCGGGCCTCTAGTATATATATAAAAGGCTAAGTGACCCACCATCCGACCAACCCATCCAACCAACCAGCAATTTAAAAGTAAATGCTGACTCGTGCATGCACAATACATATAAAGCACTGAAGTATTAACAGGATCTGTGGAAGGAGATGTTGTTCTGATTCCAAGAATTGATTTGTCCCCATCTGACACTGGCCTCCCATTTAAATTAATTTGAAGACAGTTTCCCATGATGCCAGCATTTGCAATGACTATTAATAAATCACAAGGACAAACTCTAGACAGAGTAGGAATATTCCTACTTGAACCTGTTTTCGGACATGGTCAGTTATATGTTGTTTTCTCTCAAGTTTGAAGAGCATATGATGTTAAAGTTAAAATGGTAAATACTTCATCACAAGGGAAATTAGTCAAGCACTCTGGAAGTGTTTTTACTCTTAATGTGGTATACAGGGAGATATTAGAATAAGTTTAATCAATTTATCAGTCATTGTTTTTATCAGTGTTTTTTTTATATCATATTTTTGTTGTTTTTATATCATGTTTTTATTGTTTTTATATCCTGTCTTTGTTGTTATATCATGTTATTGTTTATTTATTAATCAATTTATATATTGTTTTCATATACATTTTACTAATTTTCTTTCATCTCTGACACTTCTATTATAGAGAAATGGCAAATAGCATTATTAAAAATTTCTTCTAATTAATTTCCTTTCAATGTACATGAATTTGTGCACTGGGCCACTAGTTTTTAAATTATAAGCTAGCTTATAGTTTTCTTAAATTTTAATATTCTCAATAGCCTCTGTATTATAAGTTTCCTAAGTGACTGACTAGTCTGAGTAACAGAAACTTTAAACAATAACAGCAAAAACATAACTTGTATTGTAGAGATTCTGATCCCATAGTTTTATGGATTGCCTAAGAACCTACATTTTACAAACCTACCCTATTGCTACCAATCATCAGTCAGGTTAGGAATCACTGTACTTCCAATAATAATTTCCAATGCCTTTTTGAATATTTGAAAACCTTTACTTGGAACAAGTAAAATAAAAAAGAAGGAATTTCAGCAAACTCAATGCTGTTCATCTATTGAGTTTAAGGAAACTATTGCATATATTATGTTGGTGCTATTTTAATGCCATGAGCAATATACTGTGAAGATCCTTTTAGTTCATCACTAAGAAAGTTTTATTCAAATAAAGTATCAGTACACGCAAAACAATGTTTGAAGATTTCTTGTCCTTTGTTTTATTACCTTGCATGTATAATGCTCATTCTCTTTAAAGGTATCCATTTCATCTGTTAAAATAAGGAGATTGTACTAGATCATCTTTAAAATAGAAAAGATGATATTACCTTTCATGTATAGGGAGATTATATATATATATATATATATATATATATATATATATATATATGTGTGTATATATATATATATATATATATATATATATATCTGATTTCAGAGAGGAAGGGAGAGAGAGAAATAGAACATCAATGATGAGAGAGAATCATTGATTGGCTGCCTCTTGTATGCCCCCTACTGGGGGGGCGGGTGAGGTATTGAGCCCACAACCTGGGCATGTGCCTTAGCTGGAATCGAACCTGGGACCCTTTAGTCCACAGGCCAATGCTCTTTCCACTGAGCCAAACTGGCTAGGGCTATAGGGATTTTTTTTTAGCAAAAATGTAATATTTTTAAAGTATTTTATCTCTTATTTCTGTATTTTTGTAGTAGGATGTCCCTGTTCATCAAGTTAAACTAACATGTTATAAGAATTGACTGTATTTTTTAATAGTGATGGAATTTGATTGAATTTTAATGTCCATATTTTTAAAAAAATATATTTTATTGATTTTTTTACAGAGAGGAAGGGAGAGGGATAGAGAGTTAGAAACATCGATGAGAGAGAAACATCAATCAGCTGCCTCCTGCACACCCTCCACTGGGGATGTGCCCGCAACCAAGGTATATATATGCCCTTGACCGAATTGAACCTGAGACCCTTCAGTCCGCAGGCCGACGCTCTATCCACTGAGCCAAACCAGTTAGGGCTAATGTCCATATTTTTAAAACATTGATTGATTACATTAGTAGTTTTTAAAAACATCTATTTTGAGATTATTTTAACTTTTCCATTTCCTCCAGTGGGTTTTTTAAAACCCCCCCTTTTTTTTTTTGCATGTGCCTATGTATGCTGAGTATTCAGTAAATGTTTTCTAAGTGAAAATAAGCTGAATGTGTAGTTTGTGCCAAACAGTGTTCTAGCTGATTATAATTAGATTATCTGCTTTAGCGTTCTTGTATATTAAAGTTAGACCTAATGAACGTACCAAACTATAAAATGATGATGATGTTGATGATGATAATGGTAATAATAATAATAATGGTAGCTTCAAATACTTAGAAGGTACTTTATTCTCATACTAATTCTGCAGTACATAGTATTATTACTGTTTTACCGATGAGGTAATTGAGACATAGAGAAAGTAAGTTGCCACAAATCACATGGCTAACAAGTGGCAGAGCTGAATTTGAACTGAGTCTGTCTTCTTAATCATTATACTTTAAGTTATATATTCCGTTGAGAGATATTACACCTCTTTCAAAGGACCCCACTGCCTTCTGCATAATGTTTAAATAAATATTTTAACGTGGCACTCATATCTCTTCATGACCTTATTCTAGCCTATCTATTGTACCACATCACTGTAGGTCTTGTTCTTCATCTCCAATTACTAACAATTTTCCAAAGGCACTCTGATACTTCATGCTTCCATCTTTTTATTATATTCTGCCCTCTAGTCGGAATGTGTCCTCTTCTACTTCTCTCTTGGCTGACTCCCACATGTCCTTAGAAACCATGACTTTTTCTGAAAGCTTCCATAATGGCTCATGAGATAGTTATCTGTCTCCTCAGTGCTCTCCTAAATTTGTCCTCTCTTAATGTACCAGTTTATAGCACTTATTTCACTGAGCTTTAATAAATCATTTCTCTCTCAACTAGACTACTTTCTTGAAGTAAAGGACTGTGTTTTGCACATCTCTGTGTCCCCATGGCCTGCTAAAAATTGCCAGGCATATAGATGTTCCATAAATGTTTGTTGAATGAATGATTGTCGTTTCATTACTTGTTTTATAGATCATTCATAAGGTTTTCTTATTGCAGTGTCATTTTGAATTTTAAAAAGGACTATGAATTATTTTGTTAGTAACATTAATGAAAAGATGTTTGTAAGAACAAGAAGTTATCTTGGAATGCAAGTCACCTCATGAGTGTCTCAAGATACCTTTTAAAACATAATATTTTTGCATATTTAGTTGCAAAATAACATAGGCCCCATAATAGCGTATTATTAAAAATCAAATATTTTTAGCTATTTAGTTGAAGATGATTCCTTAATGAAAAAAAATAACACAGTTGTAAGTATGTGTTAAGAAGAATGACTGGCCTAGCTGTTATAATTCTTCATTTTAATATTTTTACTCAATAATACTTAATTAAAATATATATCATTAAAGTTACTAGTAATTATTTTCTGACTACATTTCATTTATCTACTATCTTGACATTGTATATAGAAATATTAATTTTATCAAGGCTCATAGCAGTTTTCACCGCCAAATATAGTAAAAATAAATAAATATAGACAAACAGACAAACTATATAGAAGAACTAAGACTCTTGGGGGGGAAATCTCTTTTTAAAACATATCAAATATATTAATGGTTTTTATATCCTCATTTTTTTATTGTAATGAAAATTTCATTATTTAGTTTTTGGGGGAAATATTTTGTTTCATGGCCTTAAAAAGAATTTAACTCTTTAAATGGCATGAAAGAATAAGAAGAGAAAATTACTTGTTTCAGCCTGATAGGCAGTATATCAGGCTAGCAGCTGAAATTCAAACATGAGAAAATTGCAGAAATTTACAATTCAATGTGTGTTTCATCAGGGAGAAATCCACAGATTGTTTTGACACTCAGTTAGAAATTCAGCATGAAGATGGACGTCTCATGAAATTTGCAGCTGCTGATTGAATTTATATTTCCATAAAGGCCATCAACAGGAGCAGCCTGCAGGGGAAGAGGGGGGAGAAATGACAAAAATTGTGAGGCTAGCATTTTTCCTCAGCATTATAGTGGCAAATTACTGGTAATAAGGGTTTACACTGACCAGGATTAAAGAAAAATATAGACAGCCAGAAGGGAAGGACTTCTCAGTTTAATTGATTTTAACTAAATTTGTCTACATTTGATATCTAAATATGTGTTTAGTCATATGTAGAAAAGGTAATATGTACCTAAAGGTCAGTTTATTCATCTTTACTGTTTATACAGGAAAAAAATAAGGTAGTTCTTTTAAGTTATAGGAGGCTTTATTGTATAGGTTATTAAGAGCATTTCAATAGAGAAGATGAGTATTGTACACAGTACAAGCTTGTTTTTTTATGAGATTGAAAAATCATTTCATGTTCTTGCAAGTAACCTACAATTCACTTAAAAAATTTTAAATTTATTTTTATTGTTGACAGTATTACAGATGTCCCCCTTCCCCGCCCCCCCGCCAGCCCCACCCAGTCCCTTACAATTCACTTTTTGAGACTACCAACTTATTTTAAATATTAAAATAATTTTGAATTGACAGCTAACAGATAACAGGCATAACAAGTTGTCTTTTCAAGGACTTTATTTCATTCTTATTTTAAAGTTATTTTTTAACAAAATAGATAAAAAGTTATTTCTTTTGTTTAATGCTTACCTTGTAGAGATTCATATTATACATGATTTTAAAATATTCTTAAAGAGTTAAATATATGTAGGTTACAAATATGTTCTTCTTTGATAACATTTCATAGTCTAAAATGTATAAAGTATCTATGAAAGGCTAAAAACATTTGGAGCATAAAAATTTCAAAAGCTTTATTCTCTGCTTGAGAAGATAGTATATTTTTAATGGATGAGAGCTAACAAAACAACTCTCTCTCTCTCTTACTTTTTGAGAAAAAATGCTTTTAAGCTGAAAATATAAAACAAACATAGGCAAGAGGGGGACATAAAGAAAATGGCCACCAAATCTAAAAATGGTCCAAACTTCTGGAAACACCATTCTTTATACCTTGTTTATCAACCACAGAACAGTCCTTCCTTTCCTCCTTTCACTGCTACACCAGGAGGAACACAACATGGGCCTATTTGGGGGTCTCAGTCTAAAGATAGAAATCCTCAGATCATCACCCATCACCTCATTTTTTAATTGTCTTATTCTTAAGCTTAATGCTAAACAAATAAAAAAATATATTTGTCAATAATAAATTATTAAGGCATATATTTTCATTCATTGTATAATCTAGAGCTTATGATTAGTCTTTACTGTAAATGAAAATTTCCATAAGAAAGCTATAATATCTAAATAGAAGTTAAAATCAGTTGTATTATTTTAAATGCTAAATTGTTATAAGTAGGTGGCAATAGGACTCTATATTAGGTAAATCTATATATAAAAGCCTAAGTTACCAGCCGACCAGCCAGCTATAATGCGCAATGACCACCAGGGAGCAGACGCTCAACGCAGGAGCGGAAACCACAGGCATGGAAACATGGAACAAATTGATGAATCTCAGAGGGAAGGGGATTATAATATACTGGCAGCCCATCGCACAATATCGCGTACAGTAGGCCGCCCGCTGCTTCCATGGGAGCCAGTGGGAACCATAGCTCGCCCCTCCACGGGAGCTGTGCGGCTTCCATGGGAGGCAGAAGCAAGCCACCAATGCCCATGGGAGCCGGGAGGAACCCGTGCCAATTCCATGGGAAGTGGGAGGCAGGCTTGCAGTCTCCTCTCTGGGCCTGTGCTCGGCCACGGAGGCTGCGGGCTGGCCCCCCTGTCCCTGTCCGTGGGCATGGTGGCTCACCGGCCCCCATCTCTGTCTTGGTCTCCACTCGGGGCCTCACCTGTGCACGCAACCTCCTCCTGTCTGGTCGTGACCCATTAGGGCTTCCTGGCCTAATTTGCATATTTTCTCTTTTTATATGTATAGATACATAGCCAACTCAACTGTGTATTGATGAGTCATACGTGTACATTTAAGGTTTTTGTTATACCCCCCAAAACAATTTTGGCACAGAACCGGTTTAGAGTAAGCACCAAATGTGAGCCAAATATAGCGTGTTTATTTGGGGTTCTATTAACAGTAATAACCTAAGAACATTGCAAATTTTCATAGCATGTTTCTTAACACCTTTCAAACCAAAATCATGTTAGAAACAGCTGCTGGCTTAACATTTGTAGAGCCATATACTAAAAGAAATGTGTTGGACAAAGAGAGAAATACTATATAGATCTTTCAAAAATTATTTGGTAGTAAGTCATAATCATTCAAAAAAGGGGAAAAACCAGCAACAACTCTCTAACATCAATTTTGGGAGTCATAGTTCTTAATTGATACTCTCTTTGCAGCTGTAACTTTTTTTTTCTTTTCATTTCATATGCCTGCTGTCATTTGCCTGTTTCTTCTGTGTATGAATGCTTTTTTCTTTATCTTCTTATATTGTGCTTTTATTTATAGAAGACAAAGTACAATGTGATGTTTCTTATTACTTGCTAAATTCCTTGTTTATATGCTAAATTCCTATTTTAATGTAGTTTTGGGATAAATTTACTGAAAATATTCACTGCTTATATTTTCAGTTTTGAATTTATTCATATTGTGACAGTAATTGGTAGAAAACTGTTTCTCACAGCTGACAGGCTAAAAAAAAAAAAAAAAAAAGGCTTGGAGGACAAAGCTACCACATGCCAGAGTGCTGAGGACCCATCAGATATTTAAAGAAGTGGCATTTGTACTTGCATTATTTAAGCTTCTATTGAAAAAAGAGATGGGAACAGACTATATTTGTAGCATGCATTTTATAAAATTTATTTTCTAAAGAATCATGTTTTTGAAGAAGGTAAAACATCTATCAGACATTTTTATAAAGCACACAAAGCCAATAGATAATAGTTCTTCTAAGAAAGAACTGGAAACCATGAAATGCTTTGACATAAATCTTTTTTTAAAATCCAAAAACTCAAACATACTTCCCTCCTAGAAAATAGTAATTAAGAGCAAATTTCAAACCAAATGTTAATGAATAATTTTATTATTTTAGGAATACTATTTGGTAAATAGTGTAATTAAAGATATAATGTATTTTTAACCTGTTTTGCCAATTAATTTAGATCATTAATTGTTAAAGTGTGATTTGGGGGACCTCTGGTGTCTTTAAGAATCCCTCAGCTGATGGGATAGCTAGCCAATCTTTTGTTTTATTGATTATGGCTGTATTTCTGTTCTTTCTGGCAAGTATTAATAACTATATTTAATAAAAATCAAACAGCATTTTACTGATGTCTCATCAAAAAGAAAACCAACCGTACCTTTAATTCTTTTTTTTTTTTAAATATATTTTATTGATTTTTTACAGAGAGGAAGGGAGAGAGATAGAGAGCTAGAAACATCGATGAGAGAGAAACATCGATCAGCTGCCTCCTGCACATCTCCCACTGGGGATGTGCCCGCAACCCAGGTACATGCCCTTGACCGGAATCGAACCTGGGACCTTTCAGTCCGCAGGCCGACGCTCTATCCACTGAGCCAAACCGGTTTCGGCAGTACCTTTAATTCTGATAAGATATGCTATGTAAGCAGGAATGGATGGAACAGTAATGCCATTTATTTTGTTCTTTTTAATAGTATATAGGTGAAATTATGAAGAGCCATTGAAATACATCAAGACACAATAGCTCTTTTGGACTTTGAGGATATTCTATTAAATCATCTCAGATCCAGTGTTAAAATGAACATGTGTACAATCTCTAACTGAATAATTTAAGAACTTTTAGGAAGTTGCTAAGTTTTCCTCTTTCTCTGATTTTAACCATGATACACAAATTATAGAACACTTTAACCTTAAGGGGTTTTTTTGTTTTGGGGTGTGTGTGTGTGTGTGTGTGTGTGTGTGTGTGTGTGTGTGTGTTTTAACCTCAAGTTTTCATAGTCTGATAAGTTTGTTTTGCTTTTTTCCTTTATACGTGGTGAGTGTAGTGAGTTGAATAGTGTTCCCCAAAAGTTTATGTTTTCCTGAAACTTCAGAATATGGTCTTTTGGAAATAGGGTTTTGCATATGTAAGTCATTAAGATGGGGTCCCATTGGACTAGAGTGGACTCTATATTCAATGACTAATGTCTTTGTAAGAGGAGTGTACACACAGAAACAAACACAAGGAAGAAGACCAGGTAAAGATGGAGGCAGAGAGTGGAGTGATGCAGCTACAAGCAAGGAATGCCAGTACCATGAGAAGAGGCAATGATAGAGTCTCTTGTAGAGTTTTCAGAGGGAGCCATGGCCCTACCTGCACCTGATTTCAGATTTTTAGCATACAGTGAGATAATAAATTTATGTTGTTTAAAGCTATCCAGTTTGAGGTCTTTGTTATGGCAACCCAGGAAACCAAGGGAGTCATTATAATTCTTAAGCATTCTCCTATAAGCCTGCATTTTACTGCTTATCCTATATAATAAAATCCTAATGTGCAAATCGACCAAACGGCAGAACAACTGGTGGAACGACTGGTCACTGTGACGTGCACTGACCACCAGGGGACAGATGCTCAATGCAGGAGCTTCCCCCTGGTGGTCAGTGTGCTCCCACAGGGGGAGCGCCGCTCAGCCAGAAGCTGGGCTCATGGCCGGTGAGCACAGCAGCAATGGTGGGAGCCTCTCTTGTCTCCGCTGCAGGCGGGTGGTAAGGAGCGAGGGGTCCCGGACTGAGAGAGCCCCAGACTGCGAGAGGGATGTCTGACTTCCCCTGGGGATCAGGCCTAAGCCGGCAGGCGGACATCCCCAAGTGGTCCTGGACTGCGAGAGGGCACAGGCTAGGCTGAGGGACCCCCCCCCCCCACCAAATCTGTGCACTGGGCCTCTAGTTTTTACATATTTGTTTCATGCTACTAAATGATAAAATCCTTGAGGGCAAAACAATGAGGACTCATTCATAGTAGACACATATAATTCAGTTTCCCCAAATATTATAATACTAGAGGGCTGGTACACGAAATTTGTGCACGGGGGGAGGGGATTCCCTCAGCCTGGCCTGCGCCCTCTTGTAGTCTGGGACCCCTCTCTCCCTACTGCTTGCCTGCTCACTGCTCCTTAACACTTGGCTCGCTGCTCTTTAGCACTGCCATGGAGGCGGGAGAGGTTCCCGCCACCACCACTGCTCTCACCAATGGTGAGCCCAGCTTCCGGCTGAGCAGCACTCCCCCTGTGGGAGCACTCTGACCACCAGGGGGCAGCTCCTGTGTTGAGCGTCTGCCCCCTGGTGGTCAGTGCACATCATAGTGACCATTCTGCCTTAACAGTCATTCTGGTCATTCTGCCTTAACAGTCGCTTAGGCTATTATATAGATAACTATGTGTACACTCTAATTTTTTATTTACAGTTCCCAAATGTATTCTTAATGAATAAACATGTTAATTTTTATTATATTTGCATATTTGGGGAAGACTAGCATATACATAACTATAAGGAAATGGTTGTAGATAGTTACCAGGCTTAGGTTTCTATAGTTAGCAAAGATATGCTAGTTATTATTAGCACTTTTATATCCCATTCATATGAAAGTTAAGATTTGAAGTGATTTCTAAAGTAAGTGAAATGTCTAAAGGGCTTTCAATCTAAATTCCCCAGAGAATATTCATTTTGTTACAATTTTGCTCTAACACAATAGAACACAACTGAAAATAAAAAATTGCTTAACTATCAAAATTCTACCAAAAGCACAGATCATTTATTCATAAAGATTAATGTTTTAGAAAAAAAAAACAACACTAAAAAATGTAATTGAAAGTAACATGGTATTTTATGGAGAGCTGATATTAAAAATGACATCTAAATAGATATGTAAGTATTTAAATTTTTTAATCTTAAAGGATTGGCTTATAGCCTAAATTTCTAAGATTTGAAAAATGGTTATTAAATAATATTATGTCTCAATTTAGACATACTCTACATTTACTAGTCTCATTTTTTATCTCTCTTTAATTAGAAGTAGTTTTAAATTGTCCCTTTGAATATTTTTACCCAAGAGTTGATATATTGCCAGTAAAGCACTAATGACTAGTTGAGGTGGTTGTAGATTATTTTCACTAGTCCCAGTTTTTTAATGAGCTTAATATATAAAGATTCTCAGTCTTTGTGTATCAAATTCTTACCCTTCTTAGAGACTGTAATTAAGAAATATTGCTTAACTCATTGCAGGAAAAGGACCAGTACTGGAATAAGAGAATGCCAAGTTTAAAGCTTGGCAAAGATTTAAGTGTATGTTTCCTTTAGTTACATAAATTAATAAATTATAAGCAGAACTTAGTTTATCCAACTAGGGAGATAAATATCACTTGTAATGGTTAAATCTTTATATGTCCATTGGCAAACACAAATTATCTTCTAATAAGGAGGAAAGAGTCGTTGTTCTTAGTTAGTAGAGGAGATTCTGTGCAGACATTTGTTCACCAGGTTTTCTAGAGGAAAGTGACGGTTTTTTTAGGGCCACTTGGTAATTATTTTCTTTCTGCTTTTCAACGATGCTTTCACATGCCATGAATCAAAATAAAAATCCCTGTGGCAGCCATGGGCAAACCAGATATGCTTCTTGAAGCCTGACAATTTCCCTGGCATATCATATGAGTGAATCATATGGGTAAAATTATCCATAACAAACTCTAATTAAAAATCCAGTATGAGCTAGTATATTTGTAACTAATATATTGGAGTATTTTTTAGAAATATTTTTGGACTTAGAACTGTTCTGTATACCCAGATGAGCCCAGTAACCTTGATAACACTATTTGAGCCATAGGAGATTTTTTTATCTTTTGTTTCAAATTTGTAGGTTCTTTATAAACAAATAATTCTATGATTGTAATTTAAATTTCTCTTAAACCCAAGTGCTTATTATTAGAAGACCCATTGCATAAATTATGGCTCATGTACACAATAGATGCAGCTGCAAAAAAATAATGAGGTTATGTTTTATGTATTAATATGGAAAAATTTTCCAATATATTTTGCTAAGTAAGAAGGAAAAGTGCAAAAAAGTTTGTAGAGTAAGCCATTTGTAGAAAAACAAAAAGAGAGAAATTATGTATGTGTATTAGGGAACATGATGGTCTTCTCTGTTCTGTTTTGTATTTTACCAGTAATTGTACTGCAGATAAGGAAGAAATTCCCCATGCTAGGGAAGATAATAATTCTGGCAAAGATGCTTAGCCCTAAATTGCATTTGTTTGCCTCTCCCCTCTTCCACAATTATTTCCCCTTTGACCTTTCTACCAACTTTTCTGAGGTGCTCTTTGATCCTCAAGTCACTATAGAGCTTTCCAGGCATAAGTATGACTGCCCTACAGGATGCCAAGCTAGTCTGAACTTGAAGAATATCAGAGCTTCCCCTTGCCCACCCCTCCCCTTCAGCAGCAAAACTGCTGGTTTAAACATCATCTAACACTCCATGGTCAAAACTTGACTTATGATGGCCCTTCTCCTCCCATCAGCCTCACAGCACCGTAGGGAGAGCACTATTACAAATGTCTGTGTTGCTTTTGTTTTCATGCCTCATGTGATATCTGATTGTTATTTCTTTAAATGCAATATTTTTTTTTAAAAAAAACAACCTTTTGTTTAGTTTGTAGTGTGACTTTTAAATTCTAATCAACCAACAGAATGATTTATAGTAATAGCTAATACATATACTAGTGCCAGGCATTATTCTTACACTTTATATAAAACGAATTTTTTCCTATGATTATATTTTATCTTATTGTTCCTATTTTATAGATAAAGGAACTAGGGTACAGGGAAGTTAAATAACAGTAAAGAATATAAACTGGTAAATATTAGAACCAGGTGGTCTGGCTCCAGAGACAGTGTTCTTAACTAGTTGCCTACGCATTAGGGCAAAAAATATCTAAGTTTATTCAGCTTTTGTTTTCTCATCTTAGTTGGTGTCAAGACATTCCACAGTAATCTTAGTTATTTGTAGAGACCTGTGAAGTAAATACTTTCATAACTGTGATGAAGTTT
Source organism: Myotis myotis (assembly GCF_014108235.1). Classification (NCBI taxonomy): domain Eukaryota; kingdom Metazoa; phylum Chordata; class Mammalia; order Chiroptera; family Vespertilionidae; genus Myotis; species Myotis myotis. The sequence goes on from NW_023416357.1 coordinate 31,580,276, forward strand.
GACCTCAGAAATTTCTGAACCAACTCTTGGTTTGTACTAGGTATACACTGCCTGTGGACTTCAGTGTTGTAACAATCTTTTCTTCTCTTCTCTCTGATTTTTCATGTTGTTTAAACTGTGATGAGACTCTTATCTTCGTCAGGTAGGATTGTAACCTGGCACAGAGCCCACAACCTAAAAAAAGAATCAATCCAACTATTCCCAGAATAATATCTTACCCTAGTAAGGTTTCCTACTGAGATATTAAGGTCAGGAAAATTAAAAGGTGTAAAATGGAGTGTTTGGTGATGCCTAGAGTTAGCTTAAATGGCATTTATGTACATGTATCTACTGTCACTATGGTGAAAGGAAAGCCTTTCTTTTAAAAATGATTTTACAGGCTTTATTTCATGGCAGATGGAATGAAAGAGCAAAGAAAGTTTACTTCCAAAGCAATTTATTAAACATGAAGTGAAAAAAAATCAAAATAGACTTGTTTCTTTTCATATTTTCCCCTTCAAAATTGGTTTATTATTGACAAATGAATTCATTTCTCTTTCAGATCATAAATGTAAGTGTGTCTCTGAATAAGAGCCAGTGTCTAATATATTTTAAAGTTCTAATATGTACTGGAACTAAGTTTAAAAATTCATTTCCTTGGTTATTTCTTCCCTTTACAATTGGGAGAGTTTTGAAATTACGTTTGGATGTCTTTTACTGAGGAGCTATGTTTGCTTGTTTATCCATTTTAAATCAAGAATAAACATAAATATTTATATCATTTCTTGCCAAATAACTCAGTTGTCAAATTATTTTTGTACTTAGTGCTTACTCAGTTAAACTTTTTGAAAAGGAGATTGAGTTTAAAATGTGAGGTTTTTTAACCAGATAGGATACCTTCCACTGTTTCAAAGGCATGGACAGTTTTGTTTTTATATGAAGTGAAGAATTAGGCATTAGAGTTATAAAATTAATATTCTTGTTGGATAGCACATTTGCCTAAGGATATTGGGTAATGGAAATGTTTAATAATTGGCATTGAGAGGTTAGTGTTGGCCAAAGCTAATTCCCAGGCAACTCTCTTCAAGCCAGTATACTTGGGTTAGTCATCTTATTTCCCAATCTCAGCAAAGTTTATGTTAATCCTAACACTTGAATAAGAATTCTTCCTATAACCTTTGTGTGTTTTTTCTTGATGACATTATAGTAAAGAATGTCATTCTTCATTTTTCTTGGCAATTTGGATGTTTCTCATCCTTTTTCTAGAAGCAATCAGGCAGTTCAAAATATCATCTTTGAGACAGTAGGAACACCAAAGTTCTGACCAGAGTAGATTAAAATGAGTGATTTGAGAGAAGAGAGGTGGCTGGAGAACATTCACAATTGGGTTCACCTTTCCAGGATTTGTGATTGTGTCTTGAGTTTCTTTTACACAACATGCAAGGTAAAAACTATGCATCCTTCTAATCTCTCCGGGAGCCATGGCATATTAAAAAAACCAATATATATTAATCTCTAAAATTAAGTACTTTGGATTTATATCAGAGTTTTGTATTTTTTGTAACATATAGAAGGGGTTTTAATTTGGCAATTTTAAAGATCAAATATATACCTTTGGATTACTGCCTCTAATTATATACTATTTGAGTTAATATATTCTGTAACCTTTTATTTAAAACTAGAGGCCCGGTGCACAAAAATTTGTGCACTCGGGGGAGGGGAGGGGGTCCCTCAGCGCGGCCTGTGTCCTCTCACAGTCTGGGACCCCTCGGGAGATAACGACCTGCTGGCTTAGGCCTGTTCCCAGATGACAGAGGGCAGCCCCAGTCCCTAGGTGCAGCCCGTGGTCGGGCTCAGAGCAGGGCCGATTGGGGAGTTGGGGCGCCGCCCCCTGTCATGCACAGAGCAGGGCAGATTGGGAGGTTGCGATGCCACCCTCAGTCACGCTCAGGGTAGGGCCGATTGGGGGGTTGGGGCATCGCCCTCTGTCACAGTCAAGGCAGGGTCGATGGGGAGGTTGCGGCGCCACCCCCTGTCACGCACAGAGCAGGGCCCATCAGGGGGGTTGGGGCTCCGTACCCTGTCATGCACAGAGCAGGGCCCATTATGGGGTTGGGGAGCTCCCCCCTGTCACGCACAGAGCAGGGCCCATCAGGTGGTTGAGGAGCTCCCCCCTGTCACTCACAGAGTAGGGCTGATAGGGGAGTTGGGGCACCGCCTCCTGTTACAAACAGAGCAGGGCGGATCAGGGGGTTGGGGCGCCACCACTGTCACACTCAGGGCAGGGCCAATGGGGAGGTTATGGCTCTACCCCATCACACACAGAGCAGGGCCCGTGGGGTGGGGGTTGGGGCGCCGCTCTCTATCACCCACAGAGCAGGACCGATCAGGGGGTTGGGGTGCCGCCACTGTCACACTCAGGGCAGGGCCGATGGGGAGGTTATGGCTCTACCCCATCACACACAGAGCAGGGCCCGTGGGGTGGGGGTTGGGGTGCCGCTCTCTATCACCCACAGAGCAGGACCAATCAGGGGGTTGGGGCGCTGCCACTGTCACACTCAGGGCAGGGCCGATGGGGAGGTTATGGCTCTACCCCATCACACACAGAGCAGGGCCCGTGGGGTGGGGGTTGGGGCGCCACCCTCTATCACCCACACAGCAGGGCTGATCAGGGGGTTGGGGCGCCGCACTCTGTCACACACAGAGCTGCAGGGCGATCAGGGGGTTGGGGAGCTCCCCCCTTTCAGGCACAGAGCAGGGCTGATCAGGGGGTTGGGGCGCCTTCCCCTATCACGAACAGAGCAGGGCGGATAGGAAGGTTGTGGCCCCGCCCCCTGTCACACACAGAGCCGCAGGGCGATCAGGGGGTTTGGGCGCTGCCCCCTGTCACACTGATCCCGGTGCCGGGAGGCCTCGCGGCTCCGCTGATCCCGGTGCTGGGAGGCATATTACCCTTTTACTATATAGGATAGAGGCCTGGTGCACAGGTGGGTGCCGGCTGGTTTGCCCTGAAGGGTGTCCTGAATCAGGGTGGGGGTCCCCACTGGGGTGCCTGGCCAGTCTGGGTGAGGGGCTGAGGGCTGTTTTCAGGCTGGCAGGTGACTAAAGCTCCCAACTGCTCCTTTTTTTCTTTTTTATTCTGGGCCAGCTTTAGCTTTGAGGCTTGGCTCCAGGTCTTAGGCCTCTGCTGCTGAAAGCAGGTTTCTGGCCTTTGTTTACCTTCTGTATTTAAAACAATGTTGTGATCCTGCTGGCTGAAGCCCGGTAACTAAAGCAGGTTTCTGGGGTTTTGTTTAGCTTCTATATTTGTAACATAGTTGTTTAGAGTTGCAGCTCAGAGGCCAGCAGCGGCAGGTGGGGAACGTTGGAGTCCTCCATCACTGAAGCAAGCAAGCCTCATGTTAGTTTCAACCTGCCTGGCTGCCGGCCGCCATCTTGGCTGGCAGTTAATTTGCATATTGCCTTGATTAGCCAATGGGAAGGGTAGTGGTCGTATGCTAATTACCATGTTTCTCTTTTATTAGATAGGATGATATAAATAGATCACAAGAGAACATAGTAACTTTTATAAGTTCAGTCTTAATTGGTGCAAAGAGTATCCTTTATTAAGATTTTTTAAAATCACTTCCAGTTAAAAGTTGTTTTTAGTTTATGTAATTTAGGATCTCATTAAGTGCTGAGAAGTTATTTAAGGAATGAGACCTGGATTCTTATCCTCCCTCAGGGCTAACTGAGCTGTTGACAAAAGTATTCAGTATACCCAAACTTACATTTTTGTTATATAAAGCAATTTAACTATTTTGGTTGATACCACAGGATAGAAGAAAGTGTACATTCACATTTTTTCTAGCAACTAATTGTATGATCTTGACCCAAATTTATTTTCATCTATAAAATGGGAATAATATTAAGTTGCAAAGTGAAGATTAAAAGGAATAGCTTAAGAAAAGCAGCTAGTACTATTCTTTAAACTCTATAACCAATTGATCCCAATGTTTAACCTATTCCACCTTATAAACTTCTCTCTAGAATATTGTGGTAGTCTATATTCTAATCCTGTCTCTTCTAAATATCCTCATTGTAGCCACCCAAGTGATTATTTTTCTTTCTTTATTGATTAAGGTATTACATATGTGTCCTTATCCCGCCATCCCCCCCACCCCCACCCCAACTCGAGCCCTCACCCCCTCTAGTGTCTATGTCCATTGGTTATGCTTGTATGTATGCATACAAGTCCTTTGGTTGATCTCTCCCCCTTCTCCCCACCCTCCCCTGCATTCCCTCTGAGGTTTGACGGTCTGATCAATGTTTCTCTGTCTCTGGATCTGTTTTTGTTCATCAGTTTATGTTGTTCATTATAGTCCACAAATGAGTGAGATCATGTGATATTTATCTTTCTCTTGACTGACTTACTTCACTTAGCATAATACTCTCCAGTTCCATCCATGCTGTTGCAAATGGTAGACGTGCCTTCCTTTTTACTGCAGCGTAGTATTACATTGTGTAGCTGCATCACAGTTTTCTAATACACTCATTTGCTAATGGGCACTTAGGCTGTTTCCAAAACTTAGCTATGGTGAATTGTGCTGCTATGAACATAGGGGTGCATATATCCTTTCTGACTGGTGTTTCCCGTTTCTTGGGATGTGTTCCTAGAAGTGGGATCAGTGGGTCAAATGGGAGTTCCATTTTTAGTTTTTTGAGGAAACTCCATACTGTTCTCCACAGTGGGTACACCAGTCTGCATTCCCACCAGCAGTGCAGGAGGGTTCCTTTTTCTCTGCATCCTCGCCAGCACTTGTCATTTGTTGATTAGTTGATGATAGCCATTCTGATAGGTGTGAGATGATACCTCATTTTCATTTTGATTTGCATCTCTTAGACGATTAGTGACTTTGAGCATGTTTTCATATGTCTCTTGGCCTTCTGTATGTCCTCCTTTGAAAAGTATCTATTTAGGTCCTTTGCCTGTTTCTTGATTGGATTGTTTATCTTCCTTTTGTTAAATTGTATGAGTTCCCTGTGTTTGAGATTAAACCCTTATCAGAGATAACATTGGCAAGTATGTTCTCCCATGCAGTGGGCTTTCTTGTTGTTCTGTTGATGGTTTATTTTGCTGTACAGAAGCTTTTTATTTTGATGTAGTCCCACTTGTTTATCTTTTCTTTAGTTTCTATTGCCCTAGGATCTGTATCTGTGAAGATATTGCTTCGGCATATGTCTGAGATTTTGCTGCCTGTGGATTCCCCTAAGATTTTTATGGTGTCCCATCTTACGTTTAAGTCCTTTATCCATTTTGAGTTTATTTTTCTGTATGGTGTAAGTTGGTGGTCTAGTTTCATTTTTTTGTATGTATCTGTCCAATTTTTCCAACACCATTTATTGAAGAGACTGTCTTAACTTCATTGTATGCTCTTGCCTCCTTTGTCAAATATTAATTGGGCATAGTGGTTTGGGTCGATTTCTGAGTTCTCTATCCTATTCCATTGGTCTATGTATCTGTTCTTGTGCTGGTACCAGGCAGTTTTGAGAACAGTAGCTTTGTAGTATAGTTTGATATCTGGTATTGAGATCACTCCTACTTTGTTCTTCTTTCTCAGGATGGCTGCAGCTATTTGGGTTTTTTTTTTATTCCAGATGAATTTTTGGAGAGTTCATTCTAGGTGTGTGAAATATGTCGTTGGTATTTTAATGGGGAGTGCATTGAACCTATAGATTGCTTTGGGTAGTATGGACATTTTAATGATGTCGATTCTACCAGTCCATGAAAATGGTATGATCTTCCATCTGTTTATGTCTTCCTCTATCTCTTTTTTCAACGTCCTGTAGTTTTCTGAGTAGAGGCCTTTTACCTCTTTAGTTAAGTTTATTCCTAGGTATCTTAATCTTTTTTGTGTGATAGTAAATGGGATTTCTTTTTTAGTCTCTCTTTCTGTAAGTTCACTAATGGTGTATAAAAATGCCATAGATTTTTGGGCATTAATTTTGTATCCTGCTACTTTGCCGAATTCATTTATTAAGTCTAATAATTTTTTTGATGGGGTCTTTAGGATTTTCTTTGTACAGTATCATGTCATCTTCAAATAATGACAGTTTTACTTCTTTTCCAATTTGGATACCTTTTATTTCTTCTTGTCTAATCGCTATGGCTAGCACTTCCAGTACTATGTTAAACAGGAGCGGTGAGAGGGGGCATCCCTGTCTTGTTCCTGATCTTAGGTGAAATGGTTTTAGTTTTTTGCCCATTGAGTATGATGTTGGCTGTAGGTTTGTCATATAAGGCTTTTATTATGTTGAGGTATGATCCCTCTATTCCCACTTTGCTGAGGGTTTTTATCAAGAGAAGGTGCTTGATTTTGTCAGATGCTTTTTCTGCATCAACTGATATGACTATGTGATTTTTATCTTTCAATTTGTTTATATGATGTATCATTTTTATTGATTTGCGGATATTGTACCATCTTTGCATCCCCAGGATAAATCCTACTTGATCATGATGTATGATCTTTCTGATGTAATGCTGGATCTGACTTGCTAGAATTTTGTTGAGGATTTTGGCATCTATGTTCATGAGAGATATCACTTGGGTTATCAATACCAAAACCTGGTAAAGACAACCCAAATGATTCTTTAAAAACCACGTCTTTAAACCCGTTACTCTCCTGTGTTATTAAACTTGCCAGAGATTCTGTTGTCTGAAGGAAAATGTCCAAGCACCTTGTCTTGGCATATGTGGGCTTTCCATGATCTGATTTCACTCTCTCTTTGACCTCTGATTACAGGCCTGATAAGTGAGTTTGCCAAATGAGAGAAGCCCCAAATAACAGGCTTGTTGCCTTTTACATATAATTTTTTGTCTGTGGTGGTGGTAAGGTATATCAGCTCACAATCTCATATCACCATAAAATACTTTTTATGCAGCACCAAGTTTAGAAACTATTTACTTTAGTATTTTATTCCTTCCTATCTTGTCAGGATTACATGAGGTATTAGTGCCACAACTAGCCACAACTCTTTTATGCTTTAGCCCTTGTCCTTGGAAATCTTCAAATGTCAAGTATATATGAGGATTTTTTAAAAATTGAAGTAAATTCATATAACATTAAATTAACCATTTAAAAGTATGTAATACGGGCAGATCTTATTTTATTGCACTTACCTTTTTTGTGCTTCACAGATATGTTTTTTTCAAATTGAAAAAAGGCCCTTCATCAGCCAAAAGAGTATGACTTACTGAAGGCTCAGATGATGTTTAGCATTTTTAGAAAACTATTTTTTAATTGAGGCATATACATTCCTTTTTAGACATAATGCTATTGCATACTCAATAGAGTACAGTATAGTATAAACATAACTTTAATATGCACTGGGAAGCAAAAAAATTCATGTAACCAGCTTTATTGTGACATTTGCTTTATTGCAGTTGTCTGGAACTGAAACTGCACTATCTTTGAGGTATACCTATACAGTGGCATTTAGTACATTCCCATCATTGTGCAACCATCACCTCAGTCTACTTCCACAACATTTTATGAGGATATTTTTTTTAATTAATGTATAGTCTCTTTGAATGAGTGATAAAGAATAGAGTTTCTATCCCTTGGTTTTTAAGAGCCTTTACAAATGGCTTGATGGCTAACTATTCTAGTATGATCTCCCAAGTTTTCTTTCTGTTCTGATTTTCTTATTTTAATGTTACATAGGAGTAATGTGGAAATATAGTAACACTAGAGGTCCGGTGCATGAAATTCATACACTGGGAGTGGGTGTCCTTCAGCCCAGCCTGCACCCTCTCCAATCTGGGATCCTTCGAGGGATGTCCAACTGCCGGTTTAGGCTCAATCCCACACAATTCAGGACTGCTGGCTCCCAACTGCTCGCCTGCCTGCCTGCCTGCCTAATTGCCCCTAACTGCTTCTGCCTGCCAGCCTGATCACCCCCTAACCACTCCCCTGCCTGTCTGATCGATGCTTAATTGCTCCCCTGCTGGCCCGATTGCCCCTAACTGCCCTCCCCTGCTGGCCCGGTCGCCCCCAAATGCCCTCCTCTGCTGGCCCAGTTGCCCCCAACTGCCCTCCCTGCTGGCCCATTTGCCCCCAACTGTCCACCCCTGCCAGCCTGGTCACCCCCAACTGCCCTCTCTGCTGGCCCGGTCGCCCCCAACTGCCTTCCCCTGCAGGCCTGGTCCCCCCCAACTGCCCTCCCCTGCAGGCCTGGTTGCCCCCAACTTCCCTCCCCTGCCATCCATCTTGTGGCTGTGGGCGCCGCCATCTTTGAGGGCATGGCAGTCAATTTGCATATTCCCTCCTTATTGGCTGTGGGCACCACCATCTTTGCAATGGTGTGAGGGTCAATTAGCATATTCCCTCTTTATTAGATAGGGTGCTACCTAAATATTCTCATGTTATCAAACATTAATTGCTTTCTGTTTGTCGAGGATAGAGTATTATCTAAAACAAGCAGAAGACACTGTATTTATGTATAAAGAGTTTGTAATTCACTTGGAGAATAAGATATAGATAAAATATACAGAAAAACACACTTATTCTAACTTTCTGTGGTAAGCCCCAGGACATTTTAAATGTTCACCCATGCCCGGCTACGTTGGCTCAGGGGTTGAGCGTGAACCTATGAACCAGGAAGTCACAGTTCATTTCCCGTCAGCATACATGTCCGGGTTGCAGGCTTGATCCCCAGTAGGGGACATGCAGGAGGCAGCCAATCAATGATTCTCTCTCATCATTGATGTTTCTCTCTCTCTCAATAAAAATATATATTTTTTAAAAACTACAGATAGAAAAATAAGAGATATAATATAAATAAAATAATCCTATATAATAAAAGCCCAGGGACCAAACAGTGGAATGACCAGAACAACCGGTTGACCATGCACTTACCACCAGGGGGCAGATGCTCAACACAGGAGCTGGCCCTTGGTGGTCAGTGCGCTCCCATGGTGGGAGTGCAGCTTGGCTGACAGGATGAGTGGCACTCCCACAGCGGGCTGATCACCACAGGCCACGCCCCCACCAGTGCATGAATCCTGTGCACCGGGCCTCTAGTTTTTAAAATAAAAAGTAAATGTCCACTCGCTTCCTTTGAGGGGCCTTTTCGCTAATTACCAAAAGTTGAATAAAATATATATATATATATATATATATATATATATATATATATGTGTGTGTGTGTGTGTGTGTGTGTGTGTGTGTGTCTGTGTGTGATAAAGTAGACTTCACAAAAAATTTACCAGTTTAACCATTTTGAACATTCTCATTATTGTGCAATGTCCAAAACTCTTTTCATCTTAGAAAACTGAAACTCTAATTAAGCAACAACTCTCCATTTCCCTTCTCTCCCTCAGCCCCTGGCAACCACCATTCTGTTTTCTATTTCTATGAATTTGACTTCTGTAGGTACATCATATAAGTGGAAATCATACAATATTTGTTCTTTGATGATTGGCTTATTTTACTTAAAATGTCATCAGAATTCTTCCATGTTGCAGCATGTGTCAGAACTGCCTTTTTTTTTTTTTAAGTTCAAATAATATTCTGTTATCCATTAATCTGTTGGGCTATTTCTACTTTTTGATTGCAGTGAGTAATGCTACTGTGAACATGGGTGTAAAATATCTCTTCGAGACCCTGCTTTCAATGGCTTTGATTATATATATGTCCAGAAGTGGAATTGCTGTATCTTATGATAATTCTGTTTTTTAATTTTTTGAGGACCATCATATCACAGTGTTACCATTTTACATTCCCACCAACAGTATACAAGGGTTACAGTTTCTTTATATCCTTGCCAATACTTGTTATTTTCTGCTTATTTGGGAGGGAAGGAGGATTCAATTGTAGCTATCCTAGTAAATATGTGGTATAGTAGTAAATTTTAAATCAAATTTTAATAGAGAAAATTATGATGGAATGCACAATCTCATTTAGAGACTAGGGGCCTGGTGCACGGATTTGTGCATGGTGGGAAACCTCGGCCTGGCCTGCAGAGATCGGGCTGAAACCAGCTCTCCAACATCCTCTGGGGGGTTCCAGATGGCGAGAGGGTTGTTCTCAGGTTACGCATCCCAGAATCGGGCTCCCTTTTCTGGGTTCCAGGTGTGTCACCAGAGAACCGCAGCTGCCAAGTCACCGCAGCTTGGCAGCTCCTGCATTGAGCGTCTGAGCCCTGGTGGTCAGTGCGCATCATAGCTACCGGTCAGAGCATCTGCCCCCTGGTGGTCATTGTGTGTCATACCCACTGGTTGGACAGTTGCTTAGGCTTTTATATATATCGGTTATAGCAAAAGTCTAAGTTTGAATACTGTACCAATTGACCCTTTTCTATTCCAGTACCCCAAATGACAGCCATTGATTGAGTAAGGCTTAGGACAACTTGATAGATTTGATGTAGTCTTTTTTTCTGGAGTATCCTATATAGTAAAAGGGTAATATGCAAATTGACCCTAACAGCAGAACGACTGGGAATGACTGGTCACTATGACACACACTGACCACCAGGGGGCAGATGCTCAATGCAGGAGCTGCCCCCTGGTGGTCAGTGCACTCCCACAGGGGGAGCTCTGCTCAGCCACAAGCCAGGCTGATGGCTGCCAGCACAGCGGTGGTGGCAGGATCCTCTCCTGCCTCCTCAGCAGCGCTAAGGATGTCCGACTGCAGCTTAGGCCTGCTCCCCGCTGGTAAGTGGACATTCCCCGAGGGCTCCCAGGCTACCAGAGGATGTCTGATTGCCAGCTTAGGCCCGTTCCCTCGGGGAGCAGGCCTAAGCTAGCAGGTGAACATCCCCCAAGAGGTCCCAGACTGCGAGAGGGCACAGGCCAGGCTGAGGGACCCCCCCCCCCCCCGAGTGCACAAATATTTGTGCACCAGGCCTCTAGTTACTTATAATAGCACTGAAATATGGGTAATGGTATTTCACTAGGTTTTTAATTCAATAGACAGTTTTTGTAGGGGGTGAGCAATGTGATATGGCTGGTATTCAGGCTCTTTGTTGATTTGTATTCATCCAAGAATATATTTATAGAACAGTAGCTTTCCACCAAAATACATGTTCTTCATCTTCTTGGACACTTAGCTAGACCACATTTACCAGCTTCCTTTTAAATTAGGTGTGGTTATATGACTAAGTTTTCTCTAGTGCATTGTAAGTGGAAGTGATTTGAGTCACTTCCTGGCATAGCCAATAAAAATCTCTATATGTGTTTTCAGTGCTTTTGCTTTTTCCTGGCTGAATGAAATAGCAGTGTTCAAGGGAACCTTGGCAGGTTTGAAGATGGCTGAATAGCCATCAACTTGGATCCTTAAATGACTGTGTGGAAAGAGCTGGCCTTCCTGAACATCCATTCATCCAGGACTGTTACATAAGAAAGAAATATATTGTCATTTAAGCTGCTTAATTTTTAGAGTCTATTTACTACAACAGCTTAGTCTACATACACTAATATAACATTTAGAAAATACAACTGAACAGAAATTGACTAGATTCAAGTGTTTAATATCATCAGGATATCTTCTTCCCATTGCATGACTCTACTTCCATCCAAATTGGTTTCATTCATAAGCAGGTTCTTTCCACAAGGTAGGATAGATGGCCCTAGCAGTTCTAGGTTCATATGGTCTTTATGGCTCGTGATCACAGCAGTTAAGAATCTTGGAAAATGTAATAACTCTACAGGTTATTATAGGAGAGATGAAGGAGGAAAAAAAAGAGAATATTACTTATAATAGCACTGAAATATTAGGAGCATTGAACCAGACTGTGAGCAACATGAGCCTTCTTTCTCATTCTCCCATATGTAGTATGGTTTTTTACCAGGGCACTGTGTGTGTGTGTGTGTGTGTGTGTATAAATAATGTATTGTATATGACAGTTTAACATTTATATTTACATATATTTTTAAATGAATAAACACTAAGGTAAAGAATTTTTGCTCTTTAAGGAAAATATTTGCTTTATAGGATATTAAAGTTTGTATAGGAAGAGTGATAGAGTTTATGATACAATAAAACTATGTTATAAGGTTATTCTCTTCCTTCTTCCAGAAGAAACATAAGATTGAGGACTAAAAGATAGAGGTATACAATATCAGTGGAAGGGGAAAGTAAATCAAAGTGAGGGATAAGTGGAGCCAGATATGAGGCTCCATTATAACCTCTAATTACCTGCACATTTTCTAAGAGTGGGCCACAAATGAAACTCTAATCAAGATTATAGCATCCAGCTCAAAAAGGACAACTTCGTATTAGAAATTCACAATGGCTATGTGATCAATTATCTAAACAACTGTTTTGGAGGAACATGACTAATTGTTTACAAAAATAAAAATACCCTCATTTTGTTTTTTATTCTTAAAGCAGATGTTTTTATTTTTCAAAAATCAACCAATAAAGAAAATATAAAATCTCATGTAATTAACCCACTAGAGACTCTAGTGACTAGAGATAACTTGTGGGCCACACTCCCTAAGGTTTTTGGTAGTCCAGAAAAAGAAACAGATGGTTTTATAATTTATACTGTCTAATTTACATTCCCAACGTATACTAGTAACAGCCTGTTAATTTTCATGCACCCTCAATAACACTGTTATTGTTTAATCTTTCCTAGTCCTATATGAGAAAATTGATATTCGCTATTTTTCTATTACCCTTAGTACTGATATCTGATGTGACTTTCTCCCACTGTTTGTATTAGCAGACATTATACAATCTAATAAACAAGTATCTTTGACAAAATCTTTTCATAGATTTGATGAATTTTTTTTCTGGAGTATTATATAATAAAAGTCTAAGCGGCTGTAAAGGCGGAACAACCAGAACGACCAGTCGCTATGATGTGCAGTGACCACCAGGGGGCAGATGCTCAACGCAGGAGCTTCCCCCTGGTGGTTAGTGCACTCGCACAGGGGAAGTGCCGCTCAGCCAGAAGCTGGGCTCACAGCTAGCGAGTGCAGTGGTGGTGGTGGGAGCCTCTTCTGCCTCCACAGCAGCACTAAGGAACAGTGAGCAGGCAGGCAGTAAGGAGTAAGGGATCCGGAACTGCAAGAGGGATGTCCACCAGAGGCTCCTGGACAGCAAGAGGGTGCAGGCCGGGCTGAGGGACCCTCCCCCCATCCCCTTCTCCTCCAGTTCACAAATTTCATACACTGGGCCTCTAGTCTATATATATAAGAGGCTAAGTGACTGACTGATCGTCTGTCCATCCGACCATCTAACCGACCGACTGGCTGGTACATATGACATGCACTGGCAATTTTAAAATAAACGTTGACTCATGCGTGCACAATACATATAAAGCTCTTGCTGGCACCAATCACATGCGTGTGTTTCAATCTGTCATTGTCAATCGTGAATTTGGTTGTTTTTGTTGACATTCTGAAGCTGAAAGAAAGCGGCGGCATCGACAGAATATGTCTGAAGACCAGCTATTGGCACAAAAGATTGCGACCTAACATAATCGAAGCTGAAGTATTAACAGGATCTGCAGAAGGACTTGTTCTGATTCCAAGAATTGATTTGTCCCCATCTGACACTGGCCTCCCATTTAAATTAATTTGAAGATAGTTTCCCATGATGCCAGCATTTGTGATGACTATTAATAAATCACAAGGACAAACTCTAGACAGAGTAGGAATATTCCTACCTGAACCTGTTTTTGGACATGGTCAGTTATATGTTGCTTTCTCTCGAGTTTGAAGAGCGTGTGACATTAAAGTTAAAGTTGTAAATATTTCATCACAAGGGAAATTAGTCAAGCACTCTAAAAGTGTTTTTACTCTTAATGTGGTATACAGAGATATTAGAATAAGTTTAATCAATTTATCAGTCATTGTTTTCATCAATGTTGTTTTTATATTATGTTTTTATTGTTTTTATATCCTGCCTTTGTTGTTATATTGTTATTGTTTATTTATTAATTTATAAATTATTTTCGTATACATTTTCCCAATTTTCTTTCATCTCTGACACTTCTATTATAGAGAAATGGTGAATAGCGATATTAAAATATTTCTTCTAATTAGTTTCCTTTCAATGTGCATGAATCTGTGCACCAGGCCACTAGTTACTTATAATAGCACTGAAATATGGATAATGGTATTTCACTAGATTTTTAATTCAGTAAAAACAGTTTTTCTGGGAGTGGGGGGCAATGTTATATGGTCCTATACTCAGGTTTTTTGTTGATTTGGATATATTCAGTGATATATTTGTAGACTAGTAGCTTTCCACCAAAATCTTCCTGGACCCATAGCTAGACCATATTTACCAGCTTCCTTTGAAATTAGGTGTGGTTATATGATGAAGTTTTCTCCAGTGCATTGTAAGAAGTGGATTTAACTCAGCTGAAAATATTTTCCAGTGGGCTTAATAAAAGGCAGAAGAAAAGAAGTGTCCAAATGATGTATTAGTCTTCCTGACCAGAAAGGAAGTATGTGCTATTTTGGATAACTTGGATCCCTTTGCTAGCCAATAGGTGGTGCCATTGCTGCACAATTGTTAGGTTGCTTAATGGTGCTAAGCAAAGGGAGGATGTGGGAAATACATGCAAATTGGTTTTAAAATGGGTTGTTAGAGGCAGAAAAAGGAGGTGTGGGAGTCCGTGCAAACCTGATTATATATGGATGATGTTAGCACATCAGGTTTTGTAGCATAGGAGGTGAGTGTACTAGAACATTTTCTTAAATTTCTATGTGAAAATACAATATACAGATGATGTATTATAGAATTGTATACTACCGGAATCCTGTATAATTTTACTAACCAATGTCACCACAATAAATTGAATTTTAAAATAAATAAGTACATAAAAATAAAACTTATTTTGAGGGAGAAAAACCCATTTACTTTGCTTAAAAGTAATTAAAATTGCTGGTTATACTTATGCGAAAGTAACAGCTACCTCACACAGATGTGTAGAAAATACTTTTACGACCTAATAAACTGCTTTTTCAAAAAAGAAAATTAGATATAATTCAAAGTACACCTTTTCACATCTATAACATTTTCTTTGAGCTTTAGTTTACTCAATTATAAAGATGAACATTGTTGTGAGAATTAAACAAGAAAATAAAAATGAAAGTGTCTAGTAAGTACCATATGTATAATTGTTGCTTAATAAATATGATTCTGCTCATCTTTAAAATAAATTAGATAACATTGATTAATGAACTATATTAACATAATTGATACGTTGTTAAATTAGACTAAATGATATGATCTCTGGACCCTTAACCTTTAACATTTATTACTAAGAATAAGGAATTTTTAAGTTTAATCATTAGGTTCTCTTTTAGGTAAACCAGAGGCCCAGTGCACGAATTCGTGCATGGGTGGGGTCTCTAGGCCTGGCCGGCTATCAGGGCCGATTGGGGCCAGGCCAATCAGGGCCAGGCCAATCGGGGCCTGTTGGCTGGTGGGGAGGGACAGGGGGAGGCACCACGGGAGGTTGGCCAGCTGGGGGGAGGGACCACAGGAAGTTGGCCGGCTGCAGGAGGTTGCCTGTGGGAGTGCACTGACCACCAGGGACAGCTCCTGTATTGAGCGTCTGCCCCCTGGTGGTCAGTGCGCATCATAGTGACTGGTTGACCGGTCGTTCTGGTCATTCAGTCATAATGGTCGCTTAGGCTTTTATACATAGAGATATCCTGATATGCATTACCAGTACACCCTTGAGTACAGGCCATCTCCACTTGTACGTGTGTGGTATTTCTGGAGACATCCATTTTAAAGTAATACCATGTTACAGATCTTTGCTATTTGTGACTGTAGTCTTTACCTTTTTCAACATTAATGGAAAATAAGGAATAAATATGTAAATTTAGCAAGAAGAATGATCTTTATTGCAATCTTGACAAGCAAAATGGGAATAGCCTTTCCCTTTCATGCCCCTATAGCCTTCCTTTTGGTGAACTCACAATTTGTTAGCGTGTCTTTCTACCAGTGAACTAGAATAGAGAATGAAAGTAAAATTTATGTCATCCAATTTTATTATTAGCCAAGTTAAAATTTTGTAATAAGGGAAGTTTAAATTAATGACTAAAATAATGGGATGCTATCAATAAACTGCTCTTGCTGGAATTTTCTTTTCTTTTCCTTTCACTGTTTGTGTTGGCCTTAGGCTACCTCAATCTCTTCCCCTTCTAGGGAGCCTTCAGGTCTGGTGAAGGCATGCTTCCTTGAAGACCTGAAGAGTTTTTCCTTTTTGCTATTCAGACTTCTTTGTCTCTTACTATGGACTTCTTGCTCCATAGAGAGAATGATTTCCAACTGAACTCATCCCGTCTAAACACTATAAGCAAAGCCTTGTCAGATTCCAGCCTTAAATCACAGCTCCACAATTGAAATAGGACTTATATCTCTTAGGGTTATGGAACTGCAGGAAAAATCCTATATTATTTTACACCTGATTACTCAGAAGCTTGTGACAATTACTTGATTAACTACAGGAAAGGTAAGGTAGGGAAAGAAGTAAAATGTAAGATGGTCTTTATGCTATTCACAAGATCTCAGTTTTCTCTGAGAAACAGTATATGTTCATGAATGAATTTTGTTCACCTCAGAAGTGCAGTACCTGGTCTGAATTAATGATTTTCATAGGCCTCCTTAGAGCTCGAGATGTGAGGAGGTTGTCTCCAAGGAAGGGGAGGGCAGAAAAGGTGAGTGGTACTATGGACCCCTATGCCTCAACCAGAGAATCTCTGCTTTAAACACTTTCATAAATTCAACCTCTGTTGAAGATATTTTGAAAGAAAAGAGCTAGAAAATTATTGATGACTCAGCTTCTTACCAACTGAGCCCAAGTTTTATATTCAGGAATCTGGTCCACAAGTACAAGTTGCTGTTAAGTTGATGAATATCACATTTCATTAGATGATTATGTAGTCTCTCTCTATATCAGAATAGATTTCTGTTCATTAATGATAAGTAGTGCCTGATGTAACTAAATTAGATAGCTTAATAAAGGGTATTAGTAAGTTTATGGTTTAATAAATAATACATATTTTAAAAATTAAGACTAATACACCACAAAATGCACTCTATTTTCATTATTATATTTAAAACTTATATATTCTGTGAATTAGTAACTGTAACTAACAGTGCAGTCCTGACTTTTATTTTATGATCTTTGATAAATGACCAAATATTAACTTGATTTCTATGAGACTATTTGTATCTAGAAGTCAATCAAATAATTAGCCACATCTTCTACATTTCAAGTCTGAAAATAAGGTTTGGGGTAGGCCCACGCTTTACAGGTAGCATAATTTTACCATTCTCTAAATTCTAGAAATAGTTGCCACTGTTTTTTAAATTAATTTCTTCAGTTTCTCTCTTTACCTCTCTATTGACAACCCCAGTGATCAAGTTAAAATCTTAAAGTGAAAATCAAATACTTAATTGATTTATACCAGTCTGTGAGTGTGTGCTAATTTTGACAGGAGAAAATATGATTCCTTTTTATATTAAGAGTGTACCAGATTGGAATTTGCTTGCTTTAGTTAGCAACTATGACTATAAAATGAAGATTTTTCCATCAGTCATAAATATCCTCATTGTAAAACAGTCTTTTTAAAACCTGAAATTTCCATATGGTATATTTGATTTGGCTAAAAAGAATTTTATCCCCCCTTTATGTCTTTTCATTTTTATGCATATTTAAGACATTTTAACTCATCTGTCATGATTTAGACATAGTCATACTGGAATCAGTTAATGTTAGTTTCTTGTGTTATTTTGTCAAATGCTCAAATTCTCTATTTTAGATGTACTTTATACATTGGAGATAATTTAGCTTATAAAGAATTGTAGAATGTTTCTGATTTTAAAATTGGACTAAAAGTCTGTGTTTATATTTTATTTATGTTTTGTTTTTTAAAAATATATTTTTATTGATTTCAGAGAGGGAGGGAGAGGGAGAGAGAAACATCAATGATGAGAGAGAATTATTGTTTAGCTACCTCCTGCACACCCCCACACTGAGGATCAAGCCCACAACTAAGGCATGGGCCCTGACTGGAAAACGAACCTGACCTCCTAGTTCATAGGTCTATGCTCAACTACTGAGCCACACTGGCCAGACAAAATTCTGTTTTATTATTCTGTGTTTTATTATTAAAGAATTTATTAAATTTCCAAGTCTGTTTCCTATATTAGTGTAAATGTTTTGTGGCAAGTTAATAGCACATCAACTTTTTGTTTGTTTAAAACTGACTTCATTAATTTCTAAAGAGCCATAAATAAAACTTATAAAATTTAAGTCTGAAATTTACATATCACAATTTAAGAAAAAAAAAAATGAACCTATTGCAAACTTGTGTCTGTGCTTTCTACATGCACAGTCAACTCTTATTTACTCTTTATATTTCAACTTCCATAGTAGAATTTGTAGAATAATTTAGATGAATAAAGTATTTTTAAATATTGATTTCCTACATATCAATCAAAACGTGAAATGCTGGTTCTCTTTCAGTTTGTCAGAGTGAACACATTATTAGATGGACTAAATAGTCATGAAATCGCCCCAGCCAGTTTAGCTCAGTGGATAGAGCATCGGACTGCAGACTGAAGGGTTCAGGATTTGATTCCTGTCAGGGGCACATGCCTGGGTTGCATAGGAGGCAGCCAATCAATGATTCTCTCTCATCATTGACGTTTCTATCTCTCTCTCTCTCCCTTCCTCTCTGAAATCAATAAAAATATATATTTAAAAAATCATGAATTCATCATTTGAATTTTTCCTTTTAATGTTTACCCCCTTTTGGGGGAAGGGAGAAAGTGTATATATTCCAATGATGAAAAATTCCTAGTAGTTTGGAAAATAAATGATTTTTTAATATAACAGTCAAATGTGTTTTTCTTTATTTTACAAAATATAACTATTTTCAATGCTTTCTTTACACAGCAATGAAGAGGAAGTAAATAAAGTAAAATACTAGATACTTCAAAGAATTATGTGTTTTATTTTGGCATACAATCAGAAAACCTATTTAACTTTTGATTATAAATCTTCCTAGATTAATGCAAAAGACTATTCAATATACATTTGATGGTTGAATAACATTTTTTAGAACTTAAAATTTTGTTTATATATAATATTACTATGGAAGTTGAAATATAAAGAGTAAATAAGAGTTGACTGTGCATGTAGAAAGCACAGACACAAGTTTGCAATAGGTTCATCTTTTTTTTCTTAAATTGTGATATGTAAATTTCAGACTTAAATCTTATAAGTTTTATTTATGGCTCTTAAGAAATTAATGAAGTCAGTTTTAAACAAACAAAAAGTTGATGTGCTGTTAACTTGCCACAAAACATTTACACTAATATAGGAAACAGACTTGGAATTTTTCTGCTGTCTTTCTGGGTATAGTTTAAGACCTTGCAGCTTTCGAGTCCTGAAAGGCAAGACCATATAATTTATGGCATTTCAGAATGACCAAGCATTTTGATATAATTTTGGATGTTCTAAGTTGGAAGAAGCTGAGATCCCGTATGGGAAACCTATAAGGTGGGAAAGCTAATAAGATTTTAGGTAATCCATTGAACTACTTGGCAGTCTTAAAAATTCTGAAAACTTATCCAGAAGGCCTCTTTAATTGCTTTAAGAAAAAAGTATTACCTGCTGAGATAGTTTTCTATGCTCATATAAATATACGTAGGATATGTCAAATTATAGAATCATCACATTTTCAAGCAGAAATGCCTTATTTGATCACTATGGGAAAATAATAGCTTGCGATAGCTATGAATAAAATATTAGTTTTTAATTGGGTATGTTTAATGATACTGTATGTAAACTTTTTTAATGCTAATTTTAAAATCTTACATGGAAAATGCTTACAGTTGGGAGTCAGAAAAACACTAGGTTCAAATGCTGGCTAGTTTAATTAGCAATCATCCTATGCCTCTTTTTCCTCATTTGTTAAAGATTATTTTAAAGATAAGAGATAATACATTGAAGGCACCTAAACATGATCTGATATATAGCAGGCACTTGATAAATAGATGCTATATCTTAGTAACTTTAATCAAATTACGTGAAAAGTCTTATGTGAAAATGGCTTTCATTGTAAGAATTCTTATTTTTTACTTTTAATTTATTGATTTTTAAATTTACAATGCTTCAGAATAACAAGGTTTGAAATCCCCAAATCTATTATATGTAGTGTGGTTCTTGGCTTTCAGTAGCCCTCACTTTCATATATTATGCATTGACACTTCTAAGCCTCCTTTTATATGCAAAATTCCGTCTTTTGTACATCACCAGACAAACTGATTTAGAATTATCACTTGGTTGCACTAATTGCTGCCACTGGGATAAAGGGCCAGACATCAGTCAGCCCTTTATGGTCTTACCTTGACCATACTACCCACTTCACCTTTCCTCTAAGCCAGGGGCTTCTCCTGTCAGCCATCAAAGGCCAGAATCTTGCTTATTTACAAGAGAATAGCTATCTCAGGAATGTGTCACCTCACTTGGCCCAACCTGTCTTTCCAACCCAAAGTCACCTCCAATTTCATTCATCTTTCTTTATGGTACCCGACAAGTGGGAAATACTGGTCTGGAAGTAGACAGCTGGTTGAAACCCTCACCACGGGTTTTGGGGTCATAACCAATATAGGCCTCCACCTTTGATTTGGTGCTGATGGAAGAAAATCCCTCCTCCACTGTGATGGATGTGTTGTGAGTTCTGAAGCTGCAAACTTTAAAGATTGAAGGCTGCCCAAATATCTGCGCTTTCCTGTATGGATGGATTAGGGAAGGAGCAGGGACCCTGGAGAAGAAATAGTTTATTTTTAATCTGGGAAATGGCAGTTCCTTTTTCTTTTAGCTTGGCCCTTTTATTTACTAACTGAAATGTGGTGTTTACAGATGTAGCATTTGTAGATGTCTTAAAGTCTGGCAGCATAGCTTAGTGGCTGCATGTCTAGGATCAGGAGATAGAAGGCCTGTGTTCAAATCCTGATTCCTGTTGTCTTATGTGTGACTTGAAGTAAATGTCAGGTTCTCTTAAGTCTCAGTCTCTTTATTTATAAAGTGAAGTAATAATAGTACCTCATAGAATTATCAAGTTTAAATAAAATTACCCATACAAAGTTAAAACTTAGTCCAGTATCTGGTATATGGTGAACATGCCATAAATGTTAGCTTTTTCCCCCTTCTGGTCACTCTGGAATTATAGGACCTCTGCCCTCTTCTTTCAAACCTAACATAAAATTGTTGTACATAACACAGGATTTTATATAAATGAAGGGTAAACATAACCCAAGCAAGACTTTGATATTCATATCTGATTACAGAGAGTATATTCAGCCATTTCCCATCCACAGGAATTTCTTACTGCTGTTTTGGTTTCTGTGCTCTGTATCATCATGTATGTGGCTGGGCCTGTCTCTGTAGGACCAGTGTGGTTTCCGAAGTGCGGTCTGCATGATGACTTCATGGGCTACAAAGACAACCTCTTAAATCTTTAAGATATGTCTATTTTATGTATGTCTAATACAAAATACAACTAGTATATTCAGTAAGTGATTTCATGGATATTTTTTAGGGTAAGGTAAGAGTGACTATTGAAGAAAAAAACAAGCCAAATTAAAGAAAAATGTTAAGGATAGAATGCTAAACTAATGTGACAAAAAATTGCTAAACTGGTACTTCAGTGACTAAAGTTTAGAACTCTCTACTTTAGATCCTCTTTCCCATATCTGTGTCCAGGGTTCCAAAACTCTATCCCAGAAGCCCAATAAAACAGATGAAATCTTTTAAAAAAATCTTTATTGTTGAAAGTATTTCCAGTGTCCCCTTTTCCCCTCATTGACCCCCACCGTCCCACTCCCACCCCTCCCCAGGCCTTCAGCAAACAGATGAAATCTTTTACCTAAACCTGTCATCTCCCCAATACTCAGGATCACTCCTTATGGGTTCCAGATTTTTCTAAACAAAGGAATAGGAACTCTATTATCCTAGGGCAATTAGCTCAATGGCAGCTAGCTTTAAAATTTTTTAAATTTGGGAAATAATATTGTTTCTTATATTATAATTTTTAAATCCATGTACCTTGGATCATTATAATCTACCTGAATTCAAACTTTTATTTTGTCTGTTTTAAGTAAGTCTAATATTGTTTAATATTAAGTTAAACAACTATATATTGTTTTACTTAATATTATTGAGTTCACCAGTGTCAGCTGTTTGTTCTTTTCTTTAAAAATGTGTGTGTGTTTTTTTTTGCCCTAGCTTGTTTGACTCGGAGGATAGAGCATTGGCCTGCGGACTGAAGGGTCCCGGGTTCGATTCCGGTCAAGGGCACATGCCCTGGTTGCGGGCTCGATCCCCAGTGGGGGGTGTGCAGGAGGCAACCAATCAATGATTCTCTCTCATCATTGATGTTTCTATCTCTCTCTCCCTCTTCCTTCCTCAATAAAAATATATTAAAAATGTTTTTATTGATTTGAGAGAAAGAAGGGGAGAGAGAGAGAAACATCAATGTAAGAGAGAGAGGAAAGGAGAGAGATTTGTTGTTTCAATTTGTTGTTTCACTTATTTATGCATTCATTGGTTAACTCTTGTGTGTGCCCTGACCAGGAATTGAACCGACAACCCTGGTGCTTAGAGACGGCACTCCAACCAACTGAGCCACCTGGGTAGGGCTAAATTAATTTTGTAAAATCATTTTTTAAACTGATCTGAGAGAGAGAGAGAGAGAGAGAGAGAGAGAGAGGCATTAATCCGTTGCCTCCCACATGCTCCCTAACCAGGGATTGGTGTACAGGACAATGCTCCAACCAGCCAAGCCACAACAGCCAGGTCTAAAATCATTTCTTTGTTGTTTTAAATATATTTTTATTGATTTCAGAGAGGAAGGGGGGAGAGAGAGAGAGAGAAACATTAATGATGAGAGAGAATCACTGCTTGGCTGCTTCCTGCATGGCCCATCTGGGGATCGAGCCAGCAACCCTGGCATGTGCCCTGAATCGAACTGTGAACTCCTGGTTCATAGATCAACACTCAACCACTGAGCCATGCCAGCCGGGCTCATTTCTTTATTTTTCAATTGCAGTTGACATACAGTATTAGATTAGTTTCAGGTGTACACCCCAATGATTAGACATTATATAATTTACTAGGTGACTATCCCAATAAATCTCATACCCTTCTGACACCTTACATAGTTATTAGAATATTATAAACTACTTTCCCTATGCTATGCTTTACATCCCCATGACTATCCTGTTATTTCCAATTTGTACTTCTTAATCCCTTCACCTTTTTCACTCAACCCTCCAATTCCTTCCCATCTGGCAACCATCAAACTGTTTTCTTTATATTTGAGTCTGTTTCTGTTCTGCTTATTTGTTTATTTTATTTTTTAGCTTCAATTGTTGATAGATATGTATTTACTGCCATTTTATTCAAATTTTTTATCTTTACTTTTCTTCTTAAAGAAGACCCTTTAGTATTTCTTGTAATACTAGTTTGGTGGTGATGAACTCCTTTAGCTTTTTCTTGTCTGGGAAGCTTTTTATCTGTCCTTCCATTCTAAATAATAGCTTTGCTGGGTAGAGCAATTTTGGCTGTAGGTCCTTGCTTTTCATCACTTTAAATAATTCATGTCAATCCGTTCAGACCTGCAATGTTCCTATTGAGAAATCAGCTGACAATATTATGGGGGCTCCTTTGTAGGTAACTAACTGCTTTTCTCTTGTTGCTTTTAAGATTCTCTCTTTGTCTTTAACTTCTGGCATTTTAATTATGATGTGTCTTGGTGTGGGCTCTTTGGGTTCATCTTGTTTGGGATTCTGTTATTCCTGTATTTGTATGTCTCTTTACTTCCCAGGTGGGGGAAGTTTTCTGTCATTATTTCTTCAAATAGGTTTTCAATATCTTGCGCTCTTTCTTCTTCTGGCACCCACATGATGCAAATGTTAGTACACTTGAAGTTTTCCCAGAGGCTCCTTACTCTGACCTCATTTTTTAAATAATTTTTTCTTTTTGCTGTTCTGATAGGGTGTTTTTGCTTCCTTATATTCTAAATCACTGTTTTGATTCTCTGCTTTATCTTCTCTACTGTGGTATCCCTGTAATGTGTTCTTCATTTTAGTTAATGTATTCTTCATTTCTCACTGGTTCTTTTTTATGCTTTCCATGTCATTTTTATGCTGTTGAAGTTCTCTTAAGTTCATCTACTCTTCCCTTAAGTTCGTTGAGAATTTTTATAACCAGAGTTTTGAACTCTGCATCTAGTAGATTGCTTATCTCCATTTTGTTTAGTTCTTTTTCTGGAGTTTTGTTCAGTTCTTTCATTTGGGACATGTTTGTCTCCTCATTTTTGTGGCCTCCCTGTGTTTGTATGTATTTGGTAGAGCTACTATGTCTTCCAAGCTTGGTAGTGTGGCCTCAATGTAGTGGGTGTCCTTTAGAGTCCAACAGCATAGCCTCCCCTTTCAACTGAGTTGGACACTCTAGGTGTGCCCCTGTATATACCCTCTGTTGTAGTTGAGCCTTCAACTAGTTGTTGTTGGCAGGTCAATGGAAGGGATTTACCCCTGAGTATCAGCTGTGCAAGGGTTGACCCCATGGAGCGGGACTCCTCAGAGGAGGCCTCCACACCTGAGATATCCCTCCCAATTTTTATCTACCACACATGGGTGGAGAACTAGCCCATTCTGCCATCTTCACCCCTCCTACCAGTCTCTACTAGTATATGTGATTTCTTCTTTATATTCTTAGTTGTGGGACTTCCAGTTAAGTGGTTCTGAATAATGGTTGTTCTGTAGGTTAGTTGTATTTTTGATATGGTTGTGGGAAGATGCATTTACCTCCACTACCATCTTGACCTGAAGGCTTAAGTTAATTTTTAAATGTAAATTAGACCCTAAAATTTTGACACTTGAGCAGGTACTTAAATTTGCTCTGTTTATTAGATGGAATTTTTTTTTCTGTGATAAGTAGAATTGTCTTTACAACTATTGTATGAAAGCATGTTAGTATGAGTAAATGTACAGTTTGGGCATAATTTATTACTCTGTGGGAGGCATAAATTTCATTCCCAATTAATGAAAATTATACAAGTAGGATTGATCCAAAGAAGGGAGTAGTTCTAAAATAATTTGTTTTGGGGGGGAACAGTCATATATCTTATTATGAAGAGTTTATTTAATAAACTAAGGGCTTTATTTTATATTTTTAAAGATGTGTACGTCATTTTTAAAACATCTTTGATGTCATTTATTTGTAAAAAAAAAAGTTTTCTTCAGAGATTATCAAGGAATTGATTAAACAAACTCATGAATTAATCTTGTCTTTCTACATACACACAAATAGGTATGGCCTCTGATTTTCAAAGATCTTAGGAAACCTTAAATGAAGTGTATAGACCCATGGACATGAATTAAAAGTTAATTTTTGTGTTAATGTAAATGTCTATATAGATATATTTGTAACATGTATGCATTTAGTGGTGCTACTGGGAATGGTAGACCCTTCTCCCCATGTGCTAAATTTTATTGATGTGCATTCCAAAGCTTATAGAACACACTTTCAGAAGCCTATTTGTCAATATTTTGTATTTTATACAACAGTTTTTCTTTCTACACTTGCTGTTGCTAAAATGACATGCATCCTAGTATTTAGATAAGGACTATATGAAGAAACCGGTATTTTGGCTCTTTCAACATTTTGAAAATTGTCACGTAAACATATTTTAGTATGTGCTAAATTTATGGTAACTCTGGTTACTACAATATGTTTATGTATGTGGATATAAATAGCATTTTAGTAAAAATATGTGTACATATATTGAGCCTCTGCTCTGAGAATAGTACAGCTCTCATTTTTATAGACCTTTTACCCTGACCCTTGTCCCTACAATCTAAGGACTTTACTCTTAATCCCTTGCCCTACTGTAAATTTATTGGGTAAAAGAAGCAAAAGGTAACGCCTCTTTATAAAACTTGGAAAACCTCTGTGTTAGGGTTAAATTATCCTGATTAAATGAGTCCATAATGAAATGCAGAGATTTCCTGACCCTGTACTTCAGAGTTATCAGCCATTAATGGTTTGTCTATGAAATCCCAGCCTTTCACTTAACTATTTCTAAATAGAGAAAATAAAACTAGTCACTTAATATTCTTAGGCTACCCTTATGTGGCTTCCTTTCTTCTGCATAGTCACTCTCAGGAGTTTCCTAGTCTGCAATTGAGGAATTTTTAGCTAGTAGAATTTCAGGTAGTGTGTGAAAGAGATTTGCAGGCAACAAGGTCAATTTTTAAAAAGTATGTTACCCAGTTTATTTAGCATAATTTTGGCCCAGGAGTGAGAAGAGAAAGCAGTATTTTGTAGATTTCTGTCTTTGACTGGGCTGATCATTGTTAGGCCAAATTTCTCCCTCATCATTATTCACCAACTAGAGGCCTAGTGGACCAAATTCATGCATGGGGCGGGGAGGGGGGAGGTCCCTCAGCCCAGCCTGCACCCTCTCCAATCTGGGATCCCTCTCGCAATCCGGGACCACTGGCTCCTAACCGCTCACCTGCCTGACTGCCTGCCTGCCTGCCTGATCGCCCCTAATCGCTCTCCCCTGCCAGCCTGGTCACCCCTAACCACTCTGCCTGCCTGCCTGATCTCCCCTATCCACCTCTGCCTCGGCTCCCGCCACCGTGTCTTTGTCCGGAAGGACGTCCGGAAGACATCCGGTCTATCCAGTCTAATTAGCGTATTACCCTTTTATTAGTATAGATGTTTTCTCTGTTTCAGCTTGCATGCCCTGGAGTAGGCAGGCACAACTATTAACTATTGGGAAGTAGAAAGCATATCTGGTGTCCCTAGGCTCAAAGTTTAATGAAAAGGGAACATTTTGAAACCACCATTTTGACAAACCTACTTTGAAGGGTATAATTAAGACTTTCTGAAAACAGAAGAAAATACTAAATAGTTTTATGCCTTTCCTATGAACTTAAACACTAATCAACAGTTTGCTATCGAGAAATTTAAGCAACAGGCATTCTTGTCCCATCCCTGACCCCTCTCCTCTTCTCTTACTGCTCTCTCTGCTTTCGTGTTTTCTGTATTGCTACCATCCTGATATTGATCTCATCTGAAGCGTCATACCCAAAATGCACCAGTTTTTGTCCCTCTTCATTTAGATTACCTTGAGAGATATTTACTCAGATGGGCCACAGAGGCCAACCCACCACTCGATTCCTTCATTTGCCAATGTACTATGGGGACAGGGTGGCTGCAGAGTCTTGTGGTTGGTTAAGACTTACTAGGGGCCCTAAATATCAATTCCCTTGGGTAGTAGCACCTTTAATATATTTATTCTTGCAGAGTTTGAGGGAATGGAACACTGTCAATTATTAAAATGTCTTCATTGGCCACTAGTGCCCTACAGATTAATTGGTTGCTTTTTTTCTGCACACAGTATCTATAAATATTTCACCAAAATTAATTTTACATCTTATGATAGGAAACTAAAGTTTTTGCAGTCATATAGAAATTGCCTAATTTTAAGTGGAATCTGTTTTTTTTCCTATTAATTCTTTTACCACATGAGAAGGTATATAATATCAAAGAGACGATATTATTATAACTACTGTATCATGAGTTCATTTAAAAATGTAACAATCACTTTTGTTTTATAGGACAAATTATTCGAGAGAAAAGAATTATAGAAGCAGTAAATAAAAAAGAAGTAGACTATGAAGTAGGGAATATCCCAACAGAATGGGAAGGTAAGTTTCTGCTTTTAGTGATATCTTCTGGAACTCCTACAATCTGAATCCATAAAACTTTTTTTAAACATTTAATTTCTTTGAAAATTGTGGAGGTGCTACATTTTTGTAAGGGAGCACGATAATGAAATAATAAGGGAACGTATGTATCACGAAAAAACCGTTAAACATTAGCAGAGCTGGGACTAGCGCCAGTGAAGCTCCAAAGATAAAAATTGAAGGTGGCGCTCACTTTCATGTGCTGACACTACATTTGCACAACCCCAGGGGTTGAATCCTATTTCTGACATTCACTACCCACATGAACTTGGGAAAGTAACTCAAACTTCTCAGCCTTACCTTTCTCTTTATAAATTGTGGATAACTTGATGTAGGTAGCATTTGAAGTATTTGTTCAATTTACCATGACCATGTTAGCTGACCTCCTGTTCAGATAAGGATAGACACTCGATCCCTATCAAACATTGGAATTAAGGTAAAGATCAAAGAGAGAGAAAAGAGTAGGAGCAGTCTCTCAGGATGGCTGGAACAGTCACATTTGAACTGGTAGCTTGTGGGTGGTTATCTTCAATCCACTACTTAAGCTTCATTGCGGAAAAAGTTCATCTACTTAGAAGAAAATAGAAACCAGCCTGCCAAGAGAAGTATATTGCGAGACACAGACTATTTCCTAGGTTTCCAGCAGCTTTCCAGTTTCCAGTTTCATTTCTTTCTGAATGAAGTTCAGCTGCAAGTCTACCTTTGAGTTCTAAGTACCACCCCACACCCTTGTTATAAATTTTCCCTTTTTCCTTACCAGTTCTTAGCCTAGTGCCTGGCACATAGGGAGGCACATAGTAAGTGCTCGGTAAATATATATTGACTATATGAAATCTAGCTTGAGTTGGCTTTTATTTAACAACTAAAAGAACTTTTTCTAAAATACTAATACCTAATTTAAATATCACTTAACAGTTATCAAGTGTTTACGTATATACCTGTTATTATGCCATTGCTTTTAAAAATTGTTATATAGTTTAATCATCATAACAATCCTGAGGTAGACACTGTAATTATACTCATGTAATAGGGAATCTAAGATCAAGAATAATTAGATAAATTGCCTAGGTTGTACAGCTACACACTCTAAGCTGTGGACCGATTGCTTCCTGGTGGGTGTAGCATGATACCTTATATATGGTAGTTATAGGTATTATGTTACTTTTATGCCAGCATGTGAGTGTAAATATTTCCCTGGAAATATATTTTTCTATTTCTTCTTATTAGCTATGAAAATACTAGAACTATGAAAAAGAACATTAAAATGGGTAGATACCATAGACTTTTTGAAGAAATACTGCATATAAACTGGCAACTTTTCGGAGGAGTAAATTGAGCGTTCTTATTTTAACAGACTTTCCAATGTTGTAAGCTACATTTGCAATTCTCAAATAATGCTTGTGCCTTCTTATAATGAGCTTATTTTATCATTTTCCCCAATAATAGTATAGAATTAAAATGTGTATAGAAATAAATTAAGTTATAAATAAACAAATAGGTAATGACATTTTTTAGCCTTTGCAACTTTCAGAGAATTAGAATAAGCTCTAATGCTTTTTATGGCTCTGTCCTAATCTAGTAATTCAACATAACTATCCCATAGGGCATACCCTAAAAACAAATGTATCACCCACACACTGAAACTAAAATTATTTCTATAGTGTTATATATCAATTAAATGTAAAAAATAAGAAGTTTATACCATGAAAAAGTAAATTGAAGTCTAAGTAAATGCACAAAACACTATATACAGGAAAGGAAAGAGAAAAAGATATTTTAAAGTAAATAGTATCAACACCAAATGAATCTAAAGTACTTTTAGGTCCAGATAAATATTTGTCAATTACTAGTAGCAAAGTACAGGTACCTACAAGCTGCATATACTGCCACAATAATGTATTAGATAGTGTGCCCTTTTCATTTATTTAGAAAATATCTATTGAGGGCCTCTGCATTCATGGGACTTTCCATTCTGGAGTGGAGAGGGAGGGAGAAGACAATAAACCAGACAAATATCTATATAGTATGTTAAAGAAAATAAAGCAGGGAAAAGGAATAGAGAGTGTTGGAGAAGGCTTTGCAATTTTAAGAAGTATAAGGAAAAGGATTTGCTGAGAAGATGGCTTGAATACAGGCAGAAGAGGGAGTTGGCCATGCAGATAAACAGCAGAGGAGCATTCCTGGAGAGCAAATGCACAAGCCCTGAGGCAGGAGCATGCTCAGGTGCTTAAGGAACAGCAAGGAAGCAGAGTGACTGGGATAGAGCCAGGGGGAAAGGAATAGATAAGGTTAAGAAAGTAACAGGATGCCCAATCATGTAGGGTGTCGCAGGCCAGTTTGAAAAGAGTAGTCAGATGCTCGGGAGTTGTATTTAACAGGGTCACTCTGGCTGCTGCATTGCAAAGAGACTAAGGGGGTCATAGGCAAAACATGGAGACAGAGGCTCTTGGAATAATTTGGGCAAGGAATAATTGTGATCTGCACCAGAGCAACAGTGGGCATGGAAAGAAGTAGGTGCATTCTGTATCTGTTGTAAAAGTAGAGCTGATGGGATTTGCTGACAGATTGGATGTGGAATGTGAAAGAAAGAGAGAAGTCAGTGATGACTCTTAAGCTTTTGGGCCTTACCTGGGAAAATGGAGTTGTTGACTGAGAGAGGCAAGACTGTGGGAGGAGCAAATTTTGGGGGAAATGGGATCAATTTTGGAAATGTTAATTTTGATATGCCTATTATACATCTAAGTAGAGATAGTGAGTTGTATATAAGCCAAGAATTTAGTGGAAAAGTTTGGGTTGCAGATAAAATTTGGGAGTTGACAGCAAATAAATGATAATTAAAGCCAGGAGACTGGATGAGACCACAAAGGGAATGAGTGTAAATAGAAAATGAGAAGTTAAAAGACTGCCCACTCCTCTCCCCCTACTCCCAAGGTTTAGAGACAAGGCAAAAAAGGAACAGCCAGAAAAGTAGGAGGAAAAAAAGAAAAGTGTCATGTGCTAGAAGCCAAATGAGAAAGAAGTGATCAACTATGTCAAATGAGGACTGAGGCCTGAGTTTCTTAGACCTGTGGATTTATAGTTCCCATCAAATTTAGAAAAAAATTTGCCATCATTTCTTCAATTTTTTTTCTGTGTCCTTTTCTGTCCTCTATTTTGGGGATCCATTTATAATTTTAAGCTGCTTTAAGTTTTCTCACAGCTCACAGATGCGCTGTTCATTTGTGGAGACTTTTCCTCTTTGGGTTTCATTTTGTATAATTTCTCTTGCTGTATCTTCAAGTCCCTATTTACTC
Source organism: Myotis myotis (assembly GCF_014108235.1). Taxonomy (NCBI): domain Eukaryota; kingdom Metazoa; phylum Chordata; class Mammalia; order Chiroptera; family Vespertilionidae; genus Myotis; species Myotis myotis. The sequence goes on from NW_023416357.1 coordinate 31,611,330, forward strand.
TTTTTTTTTTTTTTTTTTTACCATGTCAAATTCCTATTAATCCAACTGGAGTATTTTTCATTTTAGAGATTGCATTTTTCATCTCCATAATTTTGATATGGGTCTGTTTTATATCTTCCAGGTCTCTACTTAATATGTTTTACCTTTTCTCTAGCTTTTTTAACATATGGAGTGCAATAATAACTTTTAATATTCTTGTCTGCTAATTCCACCACCTGTGTCTGTTTTCAGTTGGTTTTGGTTAGCTGATTCTTTTCTCCTCAATATGGGAAGTATTTTTCTGTTTCTTTGTTTGCTCAGCAATTTCTGATTAGATATCAGACATTTCGAATTTTTGCCTAGTTGGATACTGGATATTTTTGTTCTCCTATATATGTTCTTGAGCTTTATTCTATGACAGTTAAGTTACTGGGAAACAGTTTGATCCTTTCAGGGCTTGTTTTTAAGATTTGTCAGGTGGATTGGAGCAGCATTTAACCTAAGTCTAATTATTCTGAACTGTTGATGCAAGTAATCAATGCCATATTTTCATACTTAGAAGTAAGTCACAGGTTCTGCCTTTGTTCAAGGGGAAGCAATCACACAAAGGCATGAATACTGTGAGGTAGGGGTTGTGGAGGCAACCTTAAGAGTCTGTTCTTTACACACAATAACGTGAATGACCTTATGAACAACATGTTGAGTAAAATAAGCTAGATGAAAGAGTACATACTGTAAGAATCCACTTATAAGAAATTGTAGATAAGGCAAAACGAATCAATGGTGACAGAAAGTATGTCATTCACGGGGGGTTGTGGGTGGATTAGGGTGTTTGCATATAGTCAGACACTAGAGAACTTTTGGGGATGATGGAAATGTTCTCTATATACTGATCATGGTGCTGGTTACAAGGTTGTACACATTTGTCAAAATTAATGGAATTGCATATTTAAAATGGTTTCACTGTATTGTATATAAATTGTATCTCAATAAAGTTGATTTAAAAAAGAACAGTAATAGCTGTGAGCATCACAAAATTTGTAACTTAAATATGCCAACTAAATCTAATAATATCCTTAAGATATGCTTAAGGGTCAGTAGTTAGAAAATGACTCATTTCGCCCTACCCGCTTTGCCTCAGTGGATAGAGCATCAGCCTGCAGACTGAAGGGTCCCGGTTCAATTCCAGTCAAAGGCACACACCTCAGTTGCAGGCTCTATCCCTGGCACAGGTTGGGACCGTATGGGAGGCAACCATTCGATGTGTCTCTCTCACATCGATGTTTCTCTCTCTTTCTCTCTCTCTCTCTTTCTCTCTCTCTCTCTCTCTCTCTCTCTCTCTCTCTCTCTCTCTCCCCACCCCGCCTCCACCCACCCCCTTTTCATGCTCTCTAAAAATCAATGGAAAAATATTCTTGGGTGAGGTTTAACAAAAAACAAACAGAAAATGACTCATTTCATTTGAAGAATTTTCACAATTTAAAAATGTAGATTTGCCGAAGCCGGTTTGGCAAAGTGGATAGAGCGTCGGCCTGCGGACTGAAAGGTCCCAGGTTCGATTCCGGTCAAGGGCATGTACCTTGGTTGCGGGCACATCCCCAGTGGGGAGTGTGCAGGAGGCAGCTGGTCGATGTTTCTCTCTCATCGATGTTTCTAACTCTCTATCTCTCTCCTTTCCTCTCTGTAAAAACTCAATAAAAAAATATATTTAAAAAAATGTAGATTTTTTAATATTTATAGTTATTTGAGATATGTCAACACTCAGAACTGGCAAAGATCATTTTTTAAAAGGTGAAGCTTCATTATGGTGTCTTTCCCTCAAGTAAAGTAAACAACACATATTTCTATAATATCTTTTATATGCAGACTATTGGTGACCTTTCTATAATTTTAGTTCTGAATGGTCTACTGAATCTGGTGATGAATGTCTCATTTACCTTAACCCCTGTTGGCAATGCTTCTAAAAGTATATTAGCTATTTTCAGTGTCTGTGGAGATTTGTAGAATGTATGCTTCATGAAGTATTTTCCTGTCTGCTTCTTCTAGTCCCTTTTAGTTATTAATGGGAGCTTTAATTCGCATGCTCACTTTCATGCTCATTATAGTGAGTTATATTCCAATAAGGATATTAAAGTTCAATGAAAATCTTATGCATACTAATGAGAATGCAAAGGAACATTGATGAAGGAATGCTAGGATCTTAAGGCATAAACTGTCCAGTTGTCTTGCTAAATTCTATTCAAACAATGGTTATATTTTAATGAGGACTGATACAGAACCCACCTCACAGATATAATTACCAATGGTAAAATCATTATATAATTTATAATTGGATACAGGTTCAGTTCCAGATTATTCTGAGGTAAAAAAGAAAAACAAAAGTAGTGATTTGATATTAATGCTTATTTTTATTCCTTCCTCCTCCTAAATTTTATCAACCTTCAGCAGGACATTTCCTTTTTTGTACATAGTGAATGGGAAACTAGGGATGATTATATAATTGAGTCACATTGAAAATTTCCAGTTGTAAACCTTTCTTGAATAGCCATCAACTATCATCTCAAGAAGACATTTCAAGTATCTGGTTATTGTAGAATTATAAATATATAAATTTATTTCAGTAATTGCTTTTATGTAGATTAAAGATTTTTTTCCCTTCAGCCATTTAAAATAAAGCCAAAGGAAGCCCTTATATCTTTTCTTGGAGATTAGTGTCCCATGAGAGTGAATAGTCTAGGTCAGTGGTCAGCAAACTGCGGCTCGCGAGCCACATGCAGCTCTTTGGCCCCTTGAGTGTGGCTCTTCCACAAAATACCGACTTCTGCACATGGGCCACGAAGTTTCAATCGCGTACGTTGCGCCCGCACGTGGTATTTTGTGGAAGAGCCACACTCAAGGGGCCAAAGAGCCGCATGTGGCTCGCAAGCTGGAGTTTGCTGACCACTGGTCTTGGTGGTACTTAATGCATTATCTGAATTATATTATATTCTTACATTTATGAATGAATTTTATAAACTTATCCAAAACCAGTAAGCTTTAGAAAATACATATCAGACTTTCCTCAAACTATTAATGTACCTTGGAATTAAAAAAAATATTTGGATTTTATCGAGATATTTTTGTTTTTCTAACCGTTAAGAAAAACTGAAAATGTTATTTATAGACTCATCAATAAGACAAATTGTTGTTTTTAGTTGTTTTTCTCATGGTGATAGTAACTATGCATTGTGCCATTATACTTTTTAGCATGATCTAATGCCAACAGTGTGTGTTCACAGACTCTAGAATACATGACAATCATTAGTAAAAAGTATAATAGCAAGTAATATGAAAGTGTTTTGAATCAACATATACAGTTGTTGCTAAAAGAATTATATTAACTAGAGGCCTGCTGCACGAATTCATGCACCAGTGGGGTCCCTGGGCCTGGCCTGCAGGATCAGGCCAAAACTGGCTCTCCGACATCCCCCGAGGAGTTCTGTATTGTGAGAGAGCGCAGGCCAGGCCAAGGGACCCCACCAGTACATGATCAGGGTCAGGGAGGGACGCAGGAGGTTGGCCAGCCGGGGAGAGACCATGGGAGGGCTCCAGGTGTGTCCGGCCCATCTTGCTCAGTCCCAATCAGCTGGACCCCAGCAGCAAGCTAACCTGACCAGAGTGTATGCCCCCTGGTGGTCAGTGCATGGCATAGCAACTGGTCGACCAGTCGACTATCTGTCCCCTGGTGGTCAGTGCACATCATAGCAAGCGGTTGAGCAGCCTTAACATATCATTAGCATATTACGCTTTGATTGGTTGAACAGACAACCGGACACTTAGCATATTAGGCTTTTATTATATAGGATATTATATAGGATGGTAGCACTAGCACATGGGTTGGCAATTGTTTTTATTTAAATGCCAGATAGTAATTGTTTTAGGCTTTGTGGGCCATGTGGTTTGTTACAACTACTCAACTTTGCTGTTGTAGCACAAAAGTAGCCATAGAAAATATGTAAACAAGTAAGTGTGGCTGTGTTCCAATAATACCTTTTTTAAAATAGATATAGTTTTTATTCATTTCAGAGAGGGAAAGAGAGATAAACATCAATGATGAGAGAGAATCATTGATTGGCTATCTCCTGCATGCCCCCCACTGGGGATCGAGCCTACAGCCTGGGCATGTGCCCTGACTGGGAATGGAACTGTGACTTCTTGGTTCATAGGTCGACACTCAACCACTGAGCCACACTGACAGGGCAAAACCTTTTTTTATGGGTACTGACTTTGAGTTCTATGTAATTTTCACATGTCATGAAATATTGTTCTTCATTAGCTATATATGGCTTGCAAGCTATAGTTTGCCAACCCTTGACCTACCAGTTGATATTTCTGAATTAAGTTTTTAATCTAGATTAAAATGGAAGATTTATTGCTTAAAAAGAGTTGTACGGCTCATGTTGAATTATTTTAAAAGAAGCCTCTTTTATAGAAAAAAAATGCCTATAAGTATAGTTAAGTCAGTTTTATTTTGACTTCAAAGAGGCGGTTGAAAAATTTCATAAACCACTTCTTTCCTTGATTGCACAGAGGAATCTTACTGCTACTAACCTGGATTTTCTAATGCAGGTTAAAATTCCATTAAGACAATTTTTTTAGTGGAAGTATTCATTCAACAGCTGTATTAAGTATCAACTCTTTCACCATAGCTGGTTTGGTTCAGTGTATAGAGCGTTGGTCTGCAAACCAAAGGGTCCCGGGTTCGATTCTGGTCAAGGGCACGTATGCTGTACTTACACTAATTTGAATTCAGATGATTGTATGAGGTATGATGTTACTAGTAGGTATGAAGATGTCCCCTGTTTACCCTCCCAACTGTTGCATTTTTTTCATGACACAGATCATCTTCTGATATGTTTGTGTGTTTCTTTTCTGAACTCCCTTCACTAGTATATATACTATGGAAAGAGGGAATTTATGTTTGGTTCTCTGTTGTTTAGGCATTTCCAGTGCCTAAAACAATATATAACAGTTTCTCAATAAATATTTGTGTTATGCATGAATGAATAAAATGTTTGTGCAAGTTACAGGAAACTTACATTAAAAATTTTTTTTTCTAGCTTGGATTAGAAAAACAAGAAAAACTCCACCTACAATGGAGGTAAGACTACATAAGGATAATATTCAAATAGCATGTGTTTATAATGCTGTGTTTCTCAATTGGGAATTTTTACTCCTAGGGATACATGAAGCCTCAGAATAAACAAGGTGCATCTTGCCAAAGTGTTCATTTTACTCCATAGAAAATAATTTAAAACATTTTTATAATAAAATAAATGTACAATTATGGAATTTAACAAAATTAGTAGAAAAATTTAAATTAAATAATAAAATTTAAAAAAAAATGAAAACATTTTTTAGAAACTTTGGACTTACAGCAGCTTGCGTCAGGACATTTCCTCTGGCCTCTGAGAGTTCTCTGTTCTGATACAGATCCTTTGGGGGAAAAGTTTGGGAAACACTAAATATCTTGGGCCTATCCAAATCGTGTTCTGCTTATTTGCCCTTATTGTATATAAAACTTAAAAATTTCATAATTTTATATAATTTTAATTCTATCAAGTATTCAAAGAAACTTTTAAATATCCAATAAGATTATAACATGTAGCACTTAGTAATTACTAGTTGAGTTGTCTTTTTATTTAAGACTTTAAAACAGCGGTCGCCAGCAGGTGGTCCGTGAGGTCTGAAAGGTTGGCTACCACTGCTTTAAAAACATAGTTTTGGTAGTATGCTGAATAAAAAGCATAGCAGTGCTGTGGCATATGTGTTTGTAAAACATGTTAATTTTATAATTTTTATTTTATTTTATTTTATTTTTAAATCTTTATAGTTCAGATTATTACAGTTGTTCCTCTTTTTTCCCCCCATAGCTCCCCTCCACCCATTCCCACCCCACCCTCTGCCCTTACCACCCCCCAACCCCCTCCGTCCTCATCCATAGGTGTATGATTTTTTTCCAGTCTCTTCCCGCACCCCTCACACCCCTTTCCCACTGAGAATTGTCAGTCCACTCCCTTTCTATGCCCCTGATTCTATTATAATCACCAGTTCATTCTGTTCATCAGATTATTTATTCACTTGATTTTTAGATTCACTTGTTGATAGATGTGTATTTGTTGTTCATAATTTGTATCTTTACCTTTTTCTTCTTCCTCTTCTTAAAGGACACCTTTCAGCATTTCATATAATACTGGTTTGGTGGTGATGAACTCCTTTAGCTTTTTCTTATCTGTGAAGCTCTTTATCTGACCTTCAATTCTGAATGGTAGCTTTGCTATATAAAGTAATCTTGGTTATAGGTTCTTGGTATTCATCACTTTGAATATTTCTTGCCACTCCCTTCTGGCCTGCAAAGTTTCTGTTGAGAAATCAGCTGACAGTCGTATGGGTACTCCCTTGTAGGTAAATGACTTTCTTTCTCTTGCTGCTTTTAAGATTCTCTCTTTGTCTTTTGCTCTTGGCATTTTAATTATGATGTGTCTTGGTGTGGTCCTCTTTGGATTCCTTTTGTTTGGGGTTCTCTGCACTTCCTGGACTTGTAAGTCTATTTCTTTCACCAGGTAGGGGAAGTTTTCTGTCATTATTTCTTCAAATAGGTTTTCAATATCTTGCTCTCTCTCTTCTTCTGGCACCCCTATAATTCAGATGTTGGTACGCTTGAAGCTGTCCCAGAGACTCTTTACACTATCTTCGTATTTTTGGATTCTTTTTTCATTTTGCTTTTCCGGTTGGGTGTTTTTTGCTTCTTCGTATTTCAAATCTTTGACTTGATTCTTGCGATCCTCTGGTCTGCTGTTGGGACTCTGTATAATATTCTTTATTTCAGTCAGTGTATGCTTAATTTCTAGTTGGTCCTTTATCACAACATCGAGGGTCTCACTAGATTTCTTGAGGATCTCATTAAGTTTATCGGTGGTTTCTAGAAAATTCTTGAAAAACCTTAAAAGTGTGGTTTTGAAGTCTATATCCAGTTGTTTGCTTTCCTCCATTTCTGTCATTTATGACCTGTTTCTTTGTCTCCACATTTTTTATGCTTCGCTGTGTAGATAGAGTGGCTTTCTGTGCTAAGTGTCCTATAGGGCCCAGTGGCTCAGCCTCCCCAATTACCTGAGGTGGACACTCTTGGTGCACCCCTTTGTGGGTTGTGTGCACAGTCTTGTTGTAGTTAAGCCTTGATTGTTGTAGGTATCACTGGGAGGAATTGACTTCCAGGCCAATTGGCTGTGAGAATCAGCAGTGTGTAGGGTGGGAGAACTTCTGTGCTGGAGACACCTTTATGGAGCAAGACTTGCTTCAGTGGGGCTTTGGTGCTGAGTATGCCTCTTGAGTATGTCCCTTATGGATCTGAGGAGTTGTAATCTGGATGGTCTCACTCTGATCACTGGGTACACTGGCACTTGGATCTCTAAGGAGGTGCTAATTTAGCCTCTGCCTGAGGCTACCCAGCAGGAGCTACAGAGAGATCTGCAGATTCCTCTTCTTTGTTTGGGATTTGGAGGTGCCCAGATGAGGCCCAGCTGTGAAGCAATGCAAGCTGCTGTGGGGCCTTGGGCCTTCTTTTGGATGTTCTGGGTCTCTCTGACCCAGCTTCAGTTTGTTAGGTAATTTTAGATTGCAAAGGGCCAGGCCATTCATATACAAAAGCCTCTGCACAGAGCTTGGGTGGGGCGGGGTCTCAGGAAATCAACAGGGCGGAGCAAACAGCTATGGCTGATCCTCAGCCCTGCCCTAAGAGGCCCCGAGTCTCAGTGTCCCGTGGTAATCACTGCAAGCACCTCTGAGAGAAAGCCGCCCGCCCTTGAGTTCTGCCTGATGCCAGACAGTCCAGTTTCTCCCCATATGAGTCTGGGTCCCCAGAGACTCGCCCGGAACTGGAGTTCAAGGCCGTCGGGAGCTTGTGTCTCCCTCCTGATTGAAAAAGACAGCCATGTCCTCAGTTGCCAGCCCTTTCCACGTGCGCCTCCGTACCTCTGCACTTCCGCACTTCATCTGAGTCTCAGTGTGCTTTTCTCTTTCCTTCTAGTTGTAGAATTTTCACTCAGCCAGCCTTCCTGTGGTTCTGGATGATGTCCATTTTGTCTTTTAGTTGTATTTTTGAAGTGGTTGTGCAAGGCAGCAATTTCAGGTGTTTACCTATGCCACCATCTTGGTTTCTCCTATAATTTTTATTTTAAAACAATAGCATAAAGTGTTATAAAATATTTTGTAAGAAATGTATTTCATAAAAGGAAAATTTCCAAATTCACTAGTATACTTCCTATTCCTTTTCTCCTACTACTTAGGACTTCCCTCCTCTTTTATTTCCCCTATTCCCTCACTACTACAAACCCTTGACAACATAAGTTAACTCCAACACTCAGCCCCCACTTGTTGGGAGGTGCGGTATTCCAGGGAAGAACTCATAATGACCATAAGTTGGAATACCTATCTTTACTTGCTCCATTCCTCTTGCACTGACCACATCAATGTTTGTCTGGCCAAGGTCTGAGTGATCACATCTCTAAGCTCATCTCTAGCTTTGTATGTTGCTCCCACCTTGCCCTGTTCTACTCTTCGTTGACCCTTCTTTCTAATGTCAGTGAAGCTTGGAATAAAAAGGGGAAAAAGTCAATGTGATCCAAGATTAGAAGTATCACCAGTGGTTTACATTGCTAGGGTGGATCCAGGAGCCCTTTGATTCACCTTCTGTTGGTCATAAGAGGTACTGTTCTTAGAGCAAAGGCATTTCTTCTATCATCAGAACTTTGAAAGCTTTCTTCTATGGAAACATTGATGTGAAAAGTGAGTAGATGGAGGCTACTGCAATACTCTGGCCTAAGGTACCACCCTTGTGAATTGTAGGTAATCCCAGCATTTCAACCTTTAATATCTAAAAAGGAGCCCTCTCTTGCCTCTTTTCTAATGTGCTATTAATCACATCATTCTTTAAGCTCTCCTGTACCCTCCCCAACACACACACACACACACACACACACACACACACACACACACCTATTCCTCCCTCTTGACACTTTCCATTGTGTTTCAGGAATTTCTATTTCTTTGTTAGCAAATTACCCTGCACCTTAAATATTATCCTAAGAACTTTCTCTACCACATAGTTTATTTTGCTGTTGTAATAGTTATGGTATGGTCCAGTGTTGCTAACCCTACAGCCATTCTTTTTTTTTTTTTTAATATATTTTTATTGATTACCGAGTAGAAAGGAGAGGGAGAGAGAGATAGAAATACCAATAATGAGAGAGAACCATTGATCGGCTGACTCCTGCACGCCCCCTACTGGGGATCAAGCCCACAACTCTGGGCATGTGCCCTGACCAGGAATTGAACTGTGGCCTCCTGGTTCATTGATCAATGCTCAACCACTGAGCCATGCCGGTTGGGCTGCAGCCATTCTTTTGTTTTACTCTTTTCATACTCTGCTCTGGCCTATAATGTGTTGATCTTGCAGTTTAACAATCATATTTCTGAATTCTTAAGGCCCTATTCACTATTTCTTCAAATAACTGGCTTTTAAAGGAATTCTCTCTACCTGGTATTATTATGTTCATTTTATAAGTTACAGAATTGAAATGTCTTAAAATTGACTGTTACAAAATTTACTAGGCAACTGAAAAATGCACAGGAGTACTCAGAGATTCAGGATAAACCCATTTATTTTCAGATGTTTCACATGTACTAGTACAGTGACTCAGGGGAGCCTGTTTCCAAATCCTGAGCCCCTGAATATGGAGCAAGCTTTTCCTTTATACCCTTTGGTTTCTTTGTCCCCCAAATATGGATCAGACTTCCGGACCTTTCCGGGCTTTGGAAAAAGCCCCGTGTGTTGGGATGGGGGACTTGAGACCACACCTAAAGGCCTGGCCTGGTGCCAGCGCTAATAACTCCCTCTGAGGGTTGTGTATTGTTCATGGTTTATGGCCTCTGTAAAATGGGAGTATTTAGGTAAATAGGTCTTGCAAGACCAAATAAGGAAGGGGCAGTGAGTTAATTATCAGCTAGCAAGAATGTGCATTGAAAGGCAGGTTACTGGCACAGATTCAGATTGCTAGCCCTCTCCCCCCAAAAAATGTATTTTTATGTTCCCCATCATTCCCCCCACCCCACCCCTGCCTTAATCCTTAAAAGCTGATTTTCAGCCTTGGGGATTCAATAGAAGACTCAAAGCTAGGGAGTAGGGTGTTCAGCAGCTCAAGTCTTTTTCATCTTCATCACTCAAACTATTGTAATGGCAGTCCAGAGATCAGGTCTGGAGTAACATCTGGGGCTTCAGGGCTTACTGATTCTATCTCTATTAGCTGTTCTAAAACCCCTTGGCTTTCTTAGAGGAAGGGAGAGGGAATCTATACAGGTTTCTTCATTTCCGGCTTCAAAGCAGTTGGAGTGGTGAGAAGCACGTCTCAGGGTCCCACCTATTTCTTCTCCAGTTGGCCCATCATCCTTGGTCTGCTCATGTCTGTCTAACTGCCTAACACATCCCCTCAAGGATCGTGCCGATGAATTCTTTCAGGGAAAGTGGACGTCAGTGGGCTCCTCTGACTACTTCCATGCTAAGGAGGGATGAAATTTTCTTTCAGAGCCAAGAGATCCTTGATCTCTGTCAGTGGGACGATGAGGCCTGGGCATGGAAAGAGGTGGGCTTGTGACCTGGCAGAGACAAACTGTATTATAAAATTTAGTATTATTGAGCAGTTAGAACAGCAAGAATTACAATAAATGGTCTGATGGAAGGGAAAGAAAACATTTCAGTTCTAACAATTTCCTATTGAAATAGAATTTTTCTCCTTAAAATCACCCTTATGTTTATTAAAAAGCCAAATTAAGAACTATTTATCTATTGCATTCAATTTGGTCTTATTGTTTGCATAAACACAAGAATGGTGACTGACCGCCTTTGCCAGAATTTTATAATTTGAGTCTCAATGTGCCTCTTAGGGCAGGGAAGCCAAGCCATCCAGCTACCATCAGGCCTGCCTGCAATATCTGTTGGGTTAGGTGAATTCTTACCTGCAGCGGCTCCACCTGGGCTGCACCCTAGGCTTCAAGGCCCATCTCAGCAGCCCTCCTACTCATCATGGCCTAGACCAGTGATGGCGAACCTATGACACGCGTGTCAGAGGTGACACGCGAACTCATTTTTTTGGTTGATTTTTCTTTGTTAAATGGCATTTAAATATATAAAATAAATATCAAAAATGTAAGTCTTTGTTTTACTATGGTTGCAAATATCAAAAAATTTCTATATGTGACATGGCACCAGAGTTAAGTTAGGGTTTTTCAAAATGCGGACACGCCGAGCTCAAAAGGTTCGCCATCACTGGCCTAGAGTGTGTGGGGGTTCTGAAGGGACACAGAGGCACCCTCGTTGCTCCCCTTCCACTCTGGCCAACCGCCAGTGATGGCAAGGTATGGGCCTAATGCTCCAGCGCCATCCATTTTCAGGGCTACCAAGCAAGATACCTGGCTTTCTCCATGGCACTCTTATTGGCTTCAAGTCTTCAGAGTCCACACAGGACTCTTTAAAACATGGCATTCCAGTCAAAGTTTTCAGTCAATAAAACCACCATTGGAAACCGGTCTTAATTGAATTTATGCAAAGAAATGCATTGCCATGATTCATTCATTAAGAATTGCCAAATTTTGGAGGGATCATATAGGGAGAAAAATACACTAACCTGCTTTAAGATCTTCTGCTTTTCCTTGCCAGTCCTTTCCATGGACTCTTCAGACGATGTAATATTTTTCCAAATGCATTATAACAAAACAGTGTAACTGTCTCCAAATGACAAGAAGAAATTTAATATGACACGGTTACAGATTTCATTATAATGCAGATGACATGAAATGTTGTCCTTTCTGTAAAACCCAACATTCTATAATATCAATTCACTATTTCTTCAAATAACTGACCTTTAAAGGAGTTCTCTCTACCTAGTATTATTATGTTCATTTTATAAGTTACAGAATTGAAATGTCTTAAAACTTACACTTTCCATATTTAATTCTACTTTTCTGTGGACTTAAATTGCAAAGGTGGAGTGTATATGTGTTTGGAAAACTAGATCCCTACCCCCAACCTCGCATTATCACTTTGGGGAATAGAGTGGAAATGGGTAAGAAAACTGTGGCATGTTCATACAGTGGGTTATGAATGAAGTAGAGCTGCATGTATCAACATGGATAAATCTCAGAAACATGATATGTATTGAGCAAAAAGAGCAAGTTGAATAAGATTTTATACAATATGATGCCTTGTATATAAAGTTTAAAAGCAGGGGAAAAAATAATGGACTATCAAGTAAAGTTAGTGAGTTAAACAAATGAGTTTACTTTCTCTTCAAGCCTAATGAAAATAACAGTGAAGGAATTTATATTAAAAAGCATAAACCTAAATTGAAGAGGCGCAAAACAGCAACAGTGCTTCAGAAGCTGGAAAGCAGATGAACAACTGGTAACAGATTTAGCAAAACTGAGAATAACTCCTCTGGCAGAGGAGAAAGCCCAGAAGTAACCCAATTTAAATTGTAAAACCCCAGAATGCTTAGTAATTGGCAGTGCCGGGAAACTCTGAAAGTGGACTTGAGGCTTATGCTAAAAATCTGTTTAGGAAGTAATTAGATACTAACAAATAAATGTAGAAGAAATAATAGAGTTGAAAAACCAGCATTTATTAACTGTTATTAGTTCAGGGGAAAATCATTACTGGATACTAAAACCATTGGGTCAAATTGGAGAACAGAAGGTTTACATGGTATCAAGGTAGCCCCCTGAAAATTACTTATTAATTACAATGGGTAAAAAGACATCTGTAGTGGGCAAATCTGGAGTATACCACCTTAACCAAGTGGTCAAAATTATACCAGGTAAAACAACTACAAAGGACAGTATTGGGATAATTGGTGAAGTTTGAACATGAGCCATATATTAAGAATAGCATTGTATCAATGCTAAATCTGAAGAAAAAGAAAAGGATGCTGTTATATTCCCTTTGTAAAAGTCGGAAACCTAGGCAACTTCTCTACCCAGTTGAAAACTGTAATTTTATTCATGGGAAAGTGAAAACAGAGGAATTAAATGAACACATACAAACTGAACATATCAAGTGAGGTTGAATTATAAATAAGCACATGGGAAATAAATAGAATTCATTTATTATCTCTAAGAAAAACAGAGTTTGAGTAGCAAAAGAAAAGTAATTCCAATATACTAGATAACTCCCTTGTTCATAGTGTTTACTCATAATATAAATATTGAATATTGATCTACAACTATATTGATAATATTAGGCCACAAGAATGATGGGAAAAGTCTTCATTTTTAATAATGAGAAGTTAATGTACAATTTTTAAAACTGAAAAGTAAAGAATTAATAATATGAGAATGTTATTTAGATATAATGGAGGGGTCAGTATGCTTTATAGCTATCAAACACATTTGTGGCTCCCTGGTTTATATATACTATAACCATAAACATTAGCTAAAAGAATATAAAGTAGTTTCTTCTGGGGAGAGGAAAATGTTATTTTTAATAAAAAGCCTTTTAGAACAACCTGGTCCTACAAACTATGTAAGTATATAACTTTGATTTTAAAAAAATAATTTTTAAAAACACATACACAATGTTATAGATGAAGGGTAGGAAACTTTTTCTTTAAAGCGCCAAATAGCCTGGCCGGTTCCTAGCGTCAAGCTAGGAACCAGGTCACAGTTCGATTGCTGATCAGGGCATATGCCCAGGTTGCGGGCTCCATCCCCAGTGGGGAGCATGCAGGAGGCAGCCTGTCAATGATTCTCTATCATTGATGTTTCTATCTCTCTCTCTCTCTCCCTCTCCTTTCCTCTCTGAAATGAATAAAAATATACTTTTTTAAAAGCGCCAAATAGTAAATATTTCTGACATTGTGAGACAGTCTTGGTTGCAACTCTTTTAACTTTGCCATTTTAGTGTCAAAGCAGTTATAGATAATATGGAAACAAGTATTCAATAGAACTTTATTTACAAAACAGGTGGCAGATAGATCCTAGTTTGCTAGACCCTGCTATTGTTCAGTGGTTTTCAAATTGGGATACCTGTACCCCTGGGTACATAAAGGCTTCCTATGCAATATACAGGTATAGATAGACTTTAAAGAATTTATTTCCATATTCTCTCTTTCCATATGTCATCTTCCCTAAAAATGATCTGCATAAAAACTTCTTCTTGTCTGCCAGTTTCCCTTTCTGACTTATTTCTTAATCATCTCTCACTTTTCAAAAAGAAAACCTTACTCCTTGTCCATATTAAATCTTATGATAGTGCATTGCCTTGGGGTTTAAAAATCTCCAGGGCACTAAAATGAAGAGACTGTTGGAGAGTGAATCTCTCCCTCAGGAGAGTCCCGTGAGAGCAAAGCAGAGAAAACTTCAATAAAAATTATTGAAGGGACAACACTTTATTTCATCCAGGCAACAAACTCATACAAGGCTCCATACCTTATAGTTTCTCTTTCTAGCTAGCTAGCTAGCTGTCCAGTTATCTATGTTAAAATTAAAATTCACAAGTGAGAAGGTTGTCATGGGGACACATAATAAAACATTTATTCGAATTTTAAAAGTTAAGTTAGACTTTCTCTGACACAGTAAGTCAGATTTGGCTGGTTGGGTTTGACAATGAGGACAGGCCTTGCCAATTAAGTTATATGGTTATATTTTCCATAAATTGAATAAGCTAAACTGAGGCTTCAAGGCTTTGACAAAACATATTTAAAGCATGCATACGATATGCAATAAACTGGAAAATACATTCTTTGCCATTATTTAAATGTCAACTTAAATGTGCAGGGTAGTACATAGTTTTCAAAAGTTTTAGGAAATAAGTGTGCAAAAAAATTTAGAAAACTACTGCTACTATTGTTTGTGAATATACAAAGATGTAGTGAAAGTATAAAAATACGCCTGAAATACTTAAAATTCTAAAATATCAAAGTCACTTAAGGAATTATCATAGTAATATGCATAAGAAGCAATCATTGTGGTGGCCCAGTGTTTGGCATTCCTCTTTAAAGCCTTGATCCTTTTTTAAATTCATTTGGTTAATTCTTCAGCACCTGGCATGTGCTTAATAACCAACATAATTTCTTTGTAGACTTCTGTTGTACATACCACTCCTCCTAGATATCATAACTGTTAAATTATATTTAGATTCTATTTTTGGTATCAATTTTTCCTCTGTGAAACTGAATTAGTTTGTTTCTTTAAGGCAGCAAGGAAAACACATTCCCATATTGCCTTCAGAAATTGGATCGTATTGCAAGGTCACACAGGAGCATTCAGTGGTACAGTCACTCTGGAATCTGGTTTCCAAGACTAGAAAGGATATATCCTGAGCTTGATCAAAGTCCCATTCTTTATTTACCTACTCACATATTTACAAAGAGGTGGTTGAATGGGTTTATTGCCAGATTTTTATGCCAGTCATTTGACCTCTCTCATGCCTAACCCAGTTGAACCTGCCTTTGACCAGGCACAGGAACAGGCTCGTACCCACTTGGAGTGCCTGAGGCTCTGCAGTTTAAACCTCTGCCAGTGTAATTGTGGGGCATTTTTGTGACTCTTTGGCTTGGCCTGTACCATAACTTAACTTGATTTTTTTCCTTTGTTTTATTAAAACATTAATATAACAATAATTTATAAAATAGAAATAATGAGCCCTAGCCGGGTTGGTTCAGTGGATAGAGTGTCGGCCTGTGGACTAAAGGGTCCCAGGTTCGATTCCAGTCAAGGGCATGTACCTTGGTTGCGGGCACATCCCCAGTAGGGGATGTGCAGGAGGCAGCTGATCGATGTTTCTCACTCATCGATGTTTCTGGCTGTCTATCCCTCTCCCTTCCTCTCTGTAAAAAATCAATAAAATATATTTTTTTAAAAATAGAAATAATGAATTACCCCAAATCCTGTGGCTGGCTACATAACTTTTAACATTAACAAGTGAGTTTACCCATGCATACATTGGTACATAACTGTAATTTTGATATACTTATTATTTTGTATTGATTCTGTAGTCCTAACTATCATAATGAATAAAAGCAAACACTTGAAACAGTAATGTAACACTTAGAGATGCCTTTCTATGTGCCTTCTTTGATACCTCTAGCTTTGTAAAAACGAAAATATAAAATTTGTCAGGCTTAGAAAATTGTAGTTAGAAATGAAAGTAGCCCTAACTGGTTTGGCTCAGTGGAGAGAGCATCAGCCTGCGGACTGAAAGGTCCTAGGTTTGATTCTGGTCAAGGGCATGTACCTTGGTTGCGGGCACATCCCCAGTAGGGGGTGTTCAGGAGGCAGCTGATCGATGTTTCTCTCTCATAGAACTAACTCTCTATCTCATTCCCTTCCCCTCTGTAAAAAAAAAAAAAAAAAAAAAAAAAAAAAAAAAAAAAAAAAAAAAAAAATTAATAAAAAATATTTTAAAAGAAGAAATGAAAGTATATCATTTGAGTGTTTTGACCTCTTCATGCACTTTTAACCATAAGCTAGTGTGCTTCTCTAACTGTAGGTATTTACTTATATATCATGCAAGAAAATTTTATGCCAGTTTGTGTTATAAATTTTTTTTGGTTTTCAAAACATCAATTTTAGGATCCTAAAAAGTAGTATCTCAAATTTCAAGTATCCACACATCTTCCTCTAAAAGGATTGCTTCCTGTATAGTCTATGCAAAGCTGAGGTCTGAGTTTGAGCTTAGGTTATTTTTAGCACATTTTTTCTTCTCTTTTGAGCTTTATCTGACTTTTAAGGAGCAGGACAGAAAAGGTGTTGTTTTTAAGTTGTAATAAATAAAGTCCTATTCATTATTTTTAGATATACTTGTACTCAATTCTTCTGAGATTTCATTATAACTTACTAGGTACATATTTAAAAGTATACAGAATTAGTTCTGAGTAGTTAACCTTCTGAGTCATATATCATCAGTTACTAAGACAAGTCTTATTTCAGTTTTAGAACTGGACTTACATCCGGAGTGAAAAAGGTTAAGGGAGTTAAAATGAGGTTAGGGGTTTTTTTTTAATTCACTTTTTTTCCCCCAGTTATCTCACCAAAACAATTTCTTGTGATTTTCTTCTTATTCTTTTTATGCTGGAGAAGTAATGATTTTCCTTATAATTTAAAAATAAAAATAAATAAATTGCTGCTGACCACTTTTATCAGATATAATTTGATTTCTTTAAATGGGAGAGTGGGATAATGATGTTTAAGAAAATGGTATTGATTTCTTTGGTGATGTACCCTCTAGGACACCAAGCCACAGTTGATTGCCTCTGATTTTATTATGTCTGTAGGCATGCCAGATTTTATTCTCAAATGCATATTATGACCATGATAAAACACTGTACTCATTTGCTAACTATATGATGTTGCTATGGTAATAAGGAATTAGGCATTTTTATGTATTTTCTCAGATATTTATATGTCCATTTCATTCAAATATACTTAATTTCCTTCTCCAATATCACATTCTGGTGTCACTATGATGCATTTCTTTACCAGTATTCCAAAACATGAGTAAATGGATATGTCATCCAGAGCAGGGTTTTTCAGCTTATGGGATACATTAGTGGATTGTGAAATCAATTTAGTGGGTTATAAGTATTTTTTCTTTTTAATGAAGTAGAAAAAATATGGGATAGAAAATACCAGCATATAAAACCTTACTAAGAGTATTATTTCCTGAAATTCCTGTTTCAGATACATACTTATAAATATATATATGTACCAAGTTGTGGTGTAAAATGTATTTCTTATTGTGATGGTTAATTGTTATGTGTCAACTTGGTTAGGCCACACTCTCAAGTATTTGGTAAAAAACAGTAGTCTAGATTTTGCTGTGAAGGTGTATTTGGGTGTGTGTTGTTTTTTCTAGATGAGATTAGCATTTTCAATAGATTTTGAGTAAACCAGATTACCCTCCATAGTGTAGATAGACCTCATTCATTCAGTTGAAGACCTAAGAGAAAAAAGACTGACATTCTCTGAGGAAGAGGGAATTCTGCCTGCCTGTCGACTGCTTTTGGACTTGAGCTGCAACATCACCTCTTCCCTGGATCTCCAGCCTACCAGGAAGATTTGGACTTATCAGCCTCCACAATTATGTGAACCAATTCCTTAAAACCAATCAATCTCTCCCCTCCCCCTATACATTTTCATATATATATATATATATATATATATATATATATACACACACACACACACACACACACACACACACACACACATGTTCATACACATACATACATGTATATACGATACTGAGTACCTGCTATGTGCCAGGCATTGTTCTAGGTATCTGGTGAAAATACGCATCTGGTGTAATTCACAGGGCTCTTTGTAATAGAAACAGTAAATATGGCATAGTGAAAGAAACAACCCAAATGTTTATTTGTTAATGAGTCATGATATGGCTGCTCGTTGGAAGCTGTCTGCTCACCACATTGGAAGCTGAGAAGCAAATGAGAAACTGATCAGAGTATCCCCTTGTCTGCCATGGCCAGTTTGGGTTTTATTCTAAGGACCCATTAAAGGATTTTAAATGAGAAGTGGCATGAAAGGTCAGTGTGAACATTAGATCATAGAAGTCCAAGGAAACCTATTAGGAGGTCATTGCAGACTAGCAAGAAATGGAAACAGTTGGCAATGGAAATGGAAAGAGCTGCATGAATCAAGATACATTTTGGAGGAGGAATTGACAAAATTTAGTGCTAAGTGGATGTAGGAGGTAAGGAAAATAGGAATAGTTTTAGTAAATGTACACAGTTGTGTAAGAGACATCCAAGTGGACACATCAATTAGATAGTTGGATATATGATTCTGGAGCTTGAAGAGTGGTCTGGTCTGAAATTTGAGATTCTTTGCCATATATAGACTGTAAAGGTGTAAGATTGGAAACAATTACTTAGGGGGAAAGTATAGAAAAAGAATAGGACCTCGAATTGAGTCCTGCAGCACTTCAGAGCTTTGGCTGAGAAGAAGGAACTAAAAGTTTGATATAAGATATTTGGATATTTTACAGGTATCTCAAATCCCATAAGTCTAAAATGAAACTCCTCTTTTCTTCTATTTCCCATCATGGTCCATGACATTATCTGTCATCACTCATCAGAAACTTGGGGATTGTCCTGATCTTGTTCACTTCCACATGGTGACCAAGACTTCCTTTTGAATATCTTTTAACAATTTGTCTTTTCTTCTCCATCTCACTCCCATAGTCTTGGGTTCTGCCCTAATGATTTCTCCCTTGCATTTCTGATTTCTCTATTCCAATCTTGCCTGCCTCCAATCCAATTTCTACAGTTGCCAGAGTCATTTTTTTTAACGTGCTATAGACATTTAAATCTTTCTGCTATGGTTGCCAGATTTCTCAAATAAAAATACAGGGAACCTACTTAAATTTAACTTTTAAACAAACAATGAATAATAATAAATGTAAGTGTGTCCCATGCAATATTTAGGATATACTTATACTAAAAAATGATCTGTTTTTATCTGAAATTCAAATTAAGTATTCTACTCTTTTACCTGGAAACCTACTCTTGCTTCAAAGTCAAAAAATGTTTCAGGGTTTCAGGATTAAACCTCAATGTCCTAACATTGCATGTCATATGAACCACTGACAGTGTCCTGAGTTTGCAGTGCTGCTTTACTCTTCCATTCCTGCAAACATGTACTTTATATCTTCCCAGAATGCCCCTGCTCTTCTCAGTTCTCTGGTTATTTTAAGACTCAGGCATCACCTTCTCTAGGAAGTCATTTCCAACCCCTAGTCCCTACCATGTATTGTAGACCATAATAGGAACACAAGCTTTCCTTCTGTTTCTCATATCATTATTTGCTTAATATCACAAAATTAATCATATTGTAATTTAATTAATATTTTTACCTATCTCTCTTCTCTAGATTGTGAATTCCTTAAGGACAAGGTAAAAATTGTGTCTTTTCACTCTGTATCCTTGGCACATATTGGGCTCTCGATATATAAATGAACCAATGAATGAGTGAGTGAGACAGAAGGCAAGAACCCATGCACATTAGCCACATAATTGGCCATTGGTGCTTACCCAGCTCTTCCCACCTTGACTCCTGGATAAGTCTGTGTTGCAGCAAGCCACCTCCTTGGCCTATCCTCCTCTCGGCTCTCAAGGAAGCTCCATTAGAGTATGAGCCAGGTTTTGTTTCCCGTATCTCCAGGCTTTGAATTGTAGGTGCTCAGGATACCTTTGTTTAGTAAAAGAAAGAATGAATAGTGCATGAATGAATGAGTATATCTTGGAGGACAGCCTTCAGCAGGACATTTTTTTATTCTCTAGGGCAGACTGTAAGCTGGAGCCCCAACTTCTCTAACTATATCTCACCTCTTCTTGCCCAACGCCTCTCTTCCCTTCCTTAACCTAGGACCGTGGTCGGCAAACTGCGGCTCGCGAGCCACATGCGGCTCTTTGGCCCTTTGAGTGTGGCCACAAAGTTTCAATCGCACTGCACGTGCGCCCGCACGTGGTATTTTGTGGAAGAGCCACACTCAAGGGGCCGCAGTTTGCCGACCACTGAGCTAGGAGATAACTGTTCTCCCTACAGCAGCTGGCGCATTACAGCTCAACAAATGTTAGCAACCATTCGCAGATGGAACCTCCTCTTCCTCCAGGGCTCCAGGGCTCTGCCACTTATTTCCCTGTTCAGGAACCCAGGTCTGGAAAGCTATGGGGCCTGACATTGCTTTCTCTCCCAGGGATTGTGGTCTTACCTTCTCACACAAGGGAGTAAGGTTTCCTTTGTCTCCCACCAGGGCAATTCAATTAAGTAAGACTAAAGTTAAACAAGCCTATTTATTTTTTTATTAATGTTTATTGGCTAAATTTCTTTTTTAATTAAATAATTGTATCTTTATGCTTAAAGTCTTTTTTTCATATACTAGTATATGGAAGTTCATTTATATCAAAGGAAATACCACCTACAAAACTATTAATGACTTAGGCTCTGTGATTATAGTTCATTTTAATGACATTTTGAGATTTAATAATCTGGCTCAAGTTCAAAGAAAGAAAACTCAATGCCAGAAATTCCTAGCCAGCAAGGAATATAAACAAATTTTACAATTGTCTCCTCAAATAACAAGAATAATTGAGATCAACTTCTTGCAATTAGAAATGTTTTGAAAAAAGTACAGGGGAAAAGTTCAAGAAAGCATGTCAAAACAACAAAACTCAGTCTAATGTTCATTATTGTAACTGATCAAAGTCTGTTTGCAGTATATTTGAATGTTAATAAATTAAATGTGACATTGATTTGGCAGAGGCACACTAGTAATTGGCAAAAACACATAGCAGGAGCAGCTTCTGCTAAAGCAGAACTTGCTTGGTTGTTGTTTCATTCTAATAGATTTCTTAGCAACCCAGTGCTATCATACGAACCTAACTGTCATTTATTTACCCTTTTGGTTTCTACTCCCATCCAGGCAAGATTAAATTCATTTTTTATTACTAATCTAGCAGGTGTTGCCTCTGGTCTGAACACAGAGTACCTTTTGGTGACCTTGTACCTCTCCCGTTTTTCTCTTATCTCTTTCACATATTAAAAAAGGGTGATCTAATAACTTATTATTATATTCTGTCAGTTCAACTTATAGTACTAAAAATGTAGTTTAATTAAACAGTTTGGCAGTATTTTTAAGCTTAGGCATTCTGTTGCATTTGCTAGGCCTGAATTTTTTCATGGTATGTTATAAAATTGACACTGGAAAAAAATATTCAGCTTACAACATTTTGAAATAGTTGTTCCCCAAATTCCCATTGTAGTTATGTTGATTGTGGGGCAGGGGTGTATAATATATTTTAGGAGGCCATTTTCTGAATAAGACCCTTCTACAGTAACCGACGTCTATGGTTTAGGGACCTGGAACGTACTTTGTGCCAAATAGTCACTTGCAATCTATTTACTAAATCTTTTTTGTATTTTTCAAAAATGTTTTTTCTTAAATTGACTCAAAGTCAATGTACTCATATTTAAATTTTTAAATGTTCAAGGTTAAAACTTGAGAGATAGATATAGGGTTAGGAAATTGAGGTCTTGAATTATATTATGAAAACCATTATTTATACATACATATGGCAAAAATGTATAAGCACA
This sequence comes from Myotis myotis, assembly GCF_014108235.1. Lineage (NCBI taxonomy): Eukaryota > Metazoa > Chordata > Mammalia > Chiroptera > Vespertilionidae > Myotis > Myotis myotis. The sequence continues at coordinate 31,633,506 of NW_023416357.1, forward strand.
CTAAATTAAAAAATACTACTAATGTTTTACATATCTTAAATTAGTAATAATGAATAATTTATTATTTATAGTTACTGTCTGTTACTTACTAGGTAATATTTCTAAAATGTTTTGTATGTATATGTAGAACTGCATCCAAATATTCAATTCCACTTAATAGTATGACTCAGAGTTGTTCACTCCCACACCTGTGGTCCAAGTGTGGCCCCTGAGATGCAGAATGGCAGAGAGACAGAAGAATCTTTGAGTAACCTTTTAACTCACTCAGATATATTTCTCAACCTTTCTCTTTTCCTGATACTCATCAAGTAAACTAAACTTTCTTCCAGTTACTATAACTCCAACAGAGAGCACTTGTGGTCAGTTCTCTCTCTCTTCTCAGATACTAGAGTGCAGTTCAAGGTCCAGCTTTACAATGCTTCAGTTTCCTTTATCTCTCCCAAGGCATCATCACAGAGACCTTAGTCCTAGTCTGCCATTTGTTGTACCTCTTTTTTGTAGTTCTAGTATCCATTTCTTTTATCTAATATCTCCCACAGCTATAACTATATATTAGAGCTGATTTTTTTCACCATCTTGGAAAATTCCAAGAATGTACTAGAATATCACATAAGGGACTGTATGATTGGAGTGGGATTATATTGTGCCTAACATCTATGCATGACTTGTAAGTCAACATGTTAGTAGATTGCATTTTCAAGCTTTGTTTTTGTCTGTATTTTATTAATAAAAAAACTTTAAAAGCTTTTTATCATTACCATACCTAGCAATTTACAGCATTGAATACAACAATAGTACAGCTAGTATTAGGGCTCTTAAGCAGGGCTCTTAGCAAAGACTTGGCATTGGAAAGGGATTAAGCTACAAACTTTTGTATGCTTGAGTTCACATCACTGAATTAATGAATAGTATGCAATAAATAACCATTACTGTGACTATTCTACAAAAACAGGGATGAGCTTGTTAAAGACATCCAGAGCTTTTTCTTGTTTTTAAATATTTTTTTCAGTATAATCCTTCACAAACAATGGTAATTTATAATGTGACATAAAGAAACTCTGTAGACTCAAATACTTAATACTTTACAGCTGAATGTCTGTTTTCCCAATGTCAAACATAAGCAAATTTGCTCCAACTGAACATTCCTACTGTCTGTTGAAAGGAGAAAAGTTGTCACAGAACAATAGTCATTCGTAGAAGATGTATTTAAGGAGAGGTTTGAAATAACAGATTAGATACAGCTCATGCTTTTTCTATTGTCATTATGGTTTCTTTCTCTTCTTCCCTGAGATTGGTATCCTTCAATACTTCATTCCCAGGGACTCTTTGATGTGACCTTCTGAGAATGGAGTTGACCTCATGCATGACTTTCTAATTGTTAACTCCACTGCACTCAGCTTCAGATGGAGTTCCATTGTTGACATACTCCTCTAAGTCCCAGACCAGGGAAGCCAAGGACAATGGTATATGACATGGAAGACTTGGTGGGCAGAAGCACTTTGTCAGATAGGAATAGGGAGGGAATGAGGCATTGTCCTCCCTCCCAGATAGGTGCTATTAATTTGAGGGCTGCATATGATCACTACAGACCTCTTGCCTTTCAGGCTGCACTTCTCAACTTAGTGGTAACTGATATCTTTGCAAAGCTTGAAAAGTCCTCTAGGTGGGGATACAGTCATGATATGCCTCAAAACCCACAGCAGTAGTTTCAGTGGACAGTATGATGATGTTCCTCATTTGCTGAAGGATTTTGAAGGAGGTGGATATAAAGTTAAGGGCATTGAGTACCTAACAGAATGTCCAAAGATCTAGCATTTTCCTCTGCAATGAAGTTCTTCATTCTGATCATTTCTGGTGCTATTCGTTCCTTTATGTAGATTTGAATTTCTGTTTATCTCATTTTCCTTCCGTCTCAAGGACTTTCTTTAATGTTTCTTGTAGAAGAGGCAAGCTTGTGAAAAATTCAGCCTCTATTTGTCTGAAAATGTCATGACACCTTTATTTTTTAGGGATATTTTCACTGGATACAGGATTCTAAGTTGAGAGTTTTTCTTTTCTTTCAGCACATTAAAATAATTATAATGTTTTATACCTTGCATTGTTTCTGATGAGAACTGTAGTATTTATCTTTTTTAAAATCCTCACTCACGGATATGTTTCCATTGATTTTAGAGAGAGAGGAAGGAAAGGGGGGGAGTGAAAGTGAGAGAGGAGGGAAGAGAGAGAGAAAGAGAGAGAGACACATTGATCGATTGGTTGCCTCCCGTACACACCCAGTCTGCAACCTAGGCAAGTGCCCTGACCGGGAATTGAATCTGCGACCTTTTGGTGTATGGGACCGTGCTCCAACCAGCTGAACTACTGGCTAAGGCAGTGATATGTCTTTTTGCTATAGCTGGTTTTAAGATTTTCTCTTTATCATTAATTTTTAGCAATTGATTTTGATGTGCTTTGGTTTTGTACTTATCCTGCTTGGAGTTTTGTGGGGGTTTTTTTAGTACTTTGGCTATGTAGATTTATATATTTATCTATTTGGAATATCATCAGTCATTATTTCCTCTCCTCCTTTTTTTTCTCTTTCTATGACTCCAGTTACATGTATGTTGGGCTGCATAATATTGTCCTACAGCTCACTGAGGTGCTAGTTCATTTTTTTAAACTTTTTATCTCTCTTGCTTCAGTTTGGATAATTTCCATTGCCTTTAGATCCATTGTTCCTCTGTAGCAGTGGTCGACAAACTGCGGCTCGGCAAACCATGGCTCGCGAGCCACATGCGGCTCTTTGGCCCCTTGAGCGTGGCTCTTCCACAAAATACAGACTTCTACGCATGGGTCACGAAGTTTCAATTGCACTGTATGTGCGTGCCCCCACGTGGTATTTTGTGGAAGAGCCACACTCAAAGGGCCAAAGAGCCGCATGTGGCTTGTGAGCCACGGTTTGCCGACCACGGCTCTGTAGTGTCTAATCTGCTGTTAAGCATATGCATTAATTTTGTTTTCATTTTACATATTGTATTTTCACCTCTAGAAGTTCAATTTGTGTGTGTGTTTTTTTAATAATTTCTATTTCTTTTCCATTTATGTTCACTTTCCTCTTGGACATTGAACATATTTCTAGTAGTTGTGATAAAATCCTTGTCTGTTAATGTCATCATTTCTGCCATATTTGGTTCTGTTTCTATTGACTGGAAAGGTTTGAATTAAAAGATTAAATACAGCTCATGCTTTTTCTATTGTCATTATGGTTTCTTTCTCTTCCCTGAGATTCGTATCCTTCAATACTTTATTCCTGGGACTCTGATATGACCTTCTGAGAATGGGGTTGACCTCATGCATAACTTTCTCATTGTTTTTGATCACCTTTTCTTCTTCACTTCTTGATTGAATGATGAACAATGAAATAGTATATTGTTTACAATATTGTCTGGATTTTGTTGTCTTCCTTTAAAAAATGTTGAGGTTTGTTTGGGAGTACATTTTATGTGAATCATTGCAAACTTTTGGAGACTTATTTTTAAGTTCTGTTAGAGTGGATCTAGGCCAGTGCTGTCCAATAGGAGTTTTTGCATGATGAAAATGTTTTATATCTGCACTTTCCAATATGGTGTCCAGTAGACACATTTGGCTATTGTGTCTGGTACAATTGAAGGACTAAATCATTGTAATCAATTTAAATAACAATGTTACTAGTAGCTACTGTAATAGACAGTGCCAGTCTAGAGTTACCTCTACTGGCATACCAGTTTATCCTTACTCCTAAGGAGGGAGCTTTTGCAAGTCTTTATATGAATGCCCTACCTGTTCAGTGAGGAATCTCTAGCTAATTAGAACTTGAATGTCTCCTAGTCTCATGCAAACTCCAGCAGTTGTTTGGTTTAATTATTCTTTAACCAGGAATTGACCTTCATGGTCCTCTAGACTCTCACCCTACCACATACAGCTTAATGTTCAGCTCAACACTCAAGTGGGTCCTTATGCTCATTTCTAGTAATCTTTCGGTGTGTTCTGGTACTCTACCCCACAAATTTCAGCTTCCTCAGTCCCCCCAATCATCACTATCTCTTTAGCTCAATGAGACCTCCAACCTCTACTTGGATTCCCCCACCCTGAGTAGCAGCCCATAATATGCTGCTACACAGAAAGCTGAGGTGATGCAGAGCTTATCTCATTTGTATCCCTTCTCTCAAGGATCACAGTATTGCACTGCCTGTTGTTTACTATTTTTTGTTCAGTTTTCTAGTTGTTTATAGCAGGAGATCTAGTCTGGCACTAATTATTCCATCTTGTTCTCAAATCTGTGGATTGTACCTTATTAACACTTTTTATCTCAATCCAGTGGTAATGGTTGCTGCCTTTGTTGGAGGCTGTAGCACATTAAAACATTGGAGACTTTTCATCCCAGCAAATTATGAATATTTACAAAATTTTCACAAAAAAAGTTATTCAATGTACATCACAAACTAGTGGGTTAAAATTTTTTAGTACTTAAAGTATTAAAGTATAAGTATTGAGACTGTTTTTGCACCCTGAGATGAAAAAGAGGATTGGATACAAGTTATGGTGTGTTTATTTTTTAATGGAATGGAATAAGTAATCATTAAAATCCACCTGTACCCATTTTTGTTGGTACTGTTCATTAGTCATTTCTTTTCCAGCCCCTACAGTAGCCCATTGAAGAAGACAGTATTGCCCTAGCCAGTTTGGCTCAGTGGATAGAGCATCAGCCCTTTGACTCAAGGGTCCCAGGTTTGATTCCAGTCAAGGGCATTTACTTGGTTGAGGCCCATCCAGGAGGCAAACAATTGATGTGAAAGTCATATAGATGTTTCTCTCTCTGTGAATCTCTCCCTCCCTTTCACTGTCTCTAGAAATCAATGAAAATATATACTCAAGTGAGGATTAACAACAACAACAAAAGAGAGTATTGTTTTCTCCATCCTATATAATAAAAGGGTAATATGTAAATTGACCCTAACCATGGAATGACTGGTCGCTATGACACGCACTGACCACCATGGGGCAGACGCTCAATGCAGGAGCTTCCCCCTGGTGGTCAGTGCTCTTCCACAGGGGGAGTGCCACTTAGCCAGAAGCCAGCTCATGGTTGGCCAGCACAGCAGCGGTGGTGAGAGCCTCTCCCGCCTCTGTGGCAGTGCTAAGGATGTCCAACTAATGGCTTAGGCCGGGGGGGGTGGGGGGTGGGCAGGAGCAGGCCTAAGACATTAGTCAGACATCCCACGAGGGGTTCTGGACTGTGAGAGGGCACAGGCCCAGCTGAGGAACCCTGCCGAGCACACGAATTTTTGTGCACCAGGCCTCTAGTTTTACATAAGAGGAAACAGACACCGAAAGGGTTAAGCAACATTGACAGGGTCACCCAGCTCGTAAAATGGCAAAACTGGGATTTGTATACAGGTAGTCTTGCTTTAGAGCCCATGTTCTTAACCACTATTAACAAACTTCCAGAAGACCTAACAATGTGACTAGTATACACATGAGTATTTAAGATGTAAATATTTATACATGCGCTGTCACTTTATTCTCATTTTCAGATAAAGAAACCGAGACTGAGCCCTGGCTGGTTTAGCTCAGTGGATAGAGGTCAGTCTGCAGACTGAAGGGTCCCAGGTTCGATTCTGGTCAGGGGCACGTGCCCAGGGTTGCAGGCTCAATCCCCAGTAGGGGGCGTGCAGGAAGTAGCCGGTCGATGATTCACTCTCATCATTGATATTTCTATCTCTCTTCCTCTCCTTTCTTGTCTGAAATCAATAAAAACATATTAAAAAAGGAAGGAAGGAAGGAAGGAAGGAAGGAAGGAAGGAAGGAAGAAGAAGGAAGGAAGGAAGGAAGGAAGGAAGGAAGGAAGGAAGGAAGGAGGAAAGAAGGAAGGAAGGAAGGAAGGAAGGAAGGAAGGAAGGAAGGAAGGAAGGAAGGAAGGAAAAGCAAAGGGAAGGGAAGGAGGGAGGGGAGGGGAGGGGAGAGGAGAGGAGGAAGGAAGGAAGAAGGGAGGAAGGAAGGAAGGAAGGAAGGAAGGAAGGAAGGAAGGAAGGAAGGAAGGAAGGAAGGAAAAAGAAAAGAAAAGAAAAGAAAAGAAAAGAAAAGAAAAGAAAAGAAAAGAAAAGAAAAGAAAAGAAAGAAAAGAAAAAAGAAAGAAAGAAAGAAACTGAGACTGAAAAAAGTTAAGTGGCTTTCTTGGTGTCACCGATAGTCAGAAGTAGATTTGGAACTGAAACTATATTTTTGTCAAGGTACTCTCTGTAGATGATCATCATAGTGCTTTTTTTTAAAATGAAAAATGAAATACTGGAAACAACAATGAGGTATTCCTTAAATAAATCATGGCACAATGCAAGTGATAAAATACCACACAACCATCTTTTTTTCTAAAATATTAAAGAATATTTATTGACAGGGAGTAAAGCAGTAATAGTATATAAAAGGATAAATACTTATTTTGAATATATTAACATTCATGTGAAGGAAGGCCCACTTACTCTCAGTTTATCCCTCTACAAAACTGAAAGAAACATACTGTTTTTTACTGATAAACATATTGAGACTTAAGATGATATTGTTCCAAGAGAATATAAGGAAAATTCATGCTTTATGGCAGTTTCTACTGTAAAATAGGCTTTCTTACAAAATGACATGTTTATCTGTAAGTCTACAAATTCCTATTTTTCTACTTATCTACTTTCATTTTATCTATTCCAAATATTTACAAAACTAGATTTCCTTTCATAAATGATTTATGTTGTTTAACTTTAATGGAAGCTGTTAGCAAGGGTCTGATAACAATTAGTTTTGTTTGAAAAGACAAAAAGGAAAATTCTTTTTTAGGAAAAATTAGTCTCCATGTTTTTCAATTCTGAAATCTTTATCCCATCTTCATATGTTAAATTAATTAACATATTTTGATTGGCTCTCCATTTGCCTAAATAGTTGTTATCAGAAACTGAGTGGTCAGAGTAATGGTAAGTAAAGAGAAATTATGTGAAGGCAGGAAAAAAGAACAGCTTTCTGCCGTCCACTTCCTTTTATGCAGAAGGCAGAAGCTTGCACCAGCTGTAAGACTGCAACAGTAGAACTGAAGCAAATAAGTAGGTACAGGCAGCTTCAGGCCATATGGCTGATCCTCATACAAAAGCCAGGCAAACCAGTATCTCCGTAGGCTCTTGCTACCCATGTTGGGTTACTAGTGCAAGTTCAACTCAGTCCTGAACCTTTCATTCTGCTCAAGAGAAAGACCTTCCATGAAAACAAGGTTCATTGAGGATCTTGAAGAGTATGGAAGCATGGCAAGTATTTACTTCTACTTCCACTATTCCCAGTATAATATTGAGGGAGATCCTTTATGATATGTGGTCATATCACCTGAGAATTTTACAGTGTATGAGAGGCAAAGATTACTCTCACCCTCACTCACAGCAACTGTCCCCAACTCATAGTTACTATGGTTATTAAACTATATGTGGGGAATTGTCTATTTTGTGGAAATTACAAGAATATTTATATTCTTTCCCTCATATGTTTGCTTTGAGAGGGAAGTTTCATTTGATGGGCCCTTTGTGTCTAAAAGTCCGTAACACTATAACCCCCAAAACCTTTTTTTCCCTTTAAGTACAAACCATTATTTTAAATACTAAAGGCCTGGTGCACCAATTCGTGCATAGGTGGGTCCATCCAGCCCGCCCCCATCAGGCTGATCAAGGGTGGAACCAGCCATGGGGAGGGGCCACGGGGCAGTTGGCTGGCTGGCTCCTCCCCCTGGTTGAACTCCCAGTCAAGGGGACAATTTGCATATTAGCTTTTTATTATATAGGATTGGTGCTTATGTTTTTAAAGGACTATTGTTACTTGAAATTCATTTGAGAAACCAAGATTGCATCATACATTTAGATTCCCAGATGTTGCTGTTAAGTGTCATATATATTTTGTAAGTGTCATTTTAAAGTGTTGAAATTAACAATTAACTTGGTAGTACTTGGTTTTGTCAGTGTTGTCAGATACATTACATTAACACATTTTTTTATGTTATATGTTCTTTTTTAAAAATTAGAAAATAACATAGCAAAAAGAACATTAAAATGGTCACCCATTTAGAATTGATCATGAAGACATAAGAGAAAGAAGTAATCAGCAAAAAAATATGATGACTGAATTTCATGTTTTTAAGATGCACATCTTTTCAAATTTTAACATCTCTGAAACCAGCTGTGAAGGAGTATTAATTGCTTTCTAGTGGTGCAAACAATGGTGCTTTTTAATTTGATGGCCTTGTCCTATATAATAAAAGCTTAATATGCTAAGTGTACGGTCGACTGGTTGGCCATTCAACCAATCAAAGCATAATATGCTAATGATATGCTAAGGCTGCTCAACTGCTTGCTATGATGTGCACTGACCACCAGGGGGCAGATGCTCCAACCAGTAGGTTAGCTTGCTGCTGGGGTCTGGCTGATCGGGACTGAGCAAGATGGGCTGGACACGCCCTGGAGCCCTCCCGCGTTCCCTCCTCAGCTGGCCAAACTCCCACATCTCTCCCCGGCCCCAGTTGTGTCCCTCGGCCTGGCCTGTGCCCTCTCACAATCCAGGACCCCTTGGGGGATGTCGGAGAGCTGGTTTCAGCCTGATCCCGCAGGCCAGGCCGAGGGACCCCACGAATTTGTGCACCAGGCCTTTAGTATTTAATAAAAGACAGTGACAGATTCCTTGTAATTTGGGGTGTACAGATAGAATAGCAAGTCTGAGAGACAGGCTGCATTGCAAACTGCTTGCACTGGTTTGAGGCAACATTTCCATTTGCAAAGCGCTCCCTGGAACTGATGTGTAGAGCATGCTCAACTCTCTAGTTCTATTCTTCTGCTTAACTGCCATACCACTCCAAAGCAGAAAAAGCAGATGGGCTTGTTCTGGCAAGATAGAGGGTGGCCTTAGCATCCATACTTTAACTCCCACAGAGTAGACTGGTAGGGGCATCATTTCTGAGGCCATCTTTCCTTCAGTTCATCTCCAGTAAAAAGTATGATTACTGATGATCAGCTTTCAGGCAGAAAATAGCTGTTAAGCTTAGAAAATCTTTGATAGAGTGACTGTTATGCTGTTGTGTAATATTTCATGTTAAGTAGTTTGTTTCACTTATTGAGTAGTAAATATTTCTATGTTATGGTCCTTCACATCTTTTTATTATAGTAAATAAGGACAGAACTATTTAATTCAAGTAACTCTGGTATGTAATATAGCTTTTTCAAACATCTTGTACATATCTATGTATTATTTGAATACAAAGCAAGTATATACTTTATTTTTTACTAGCTATTTTTTAATACAACCTGTAGGTTGGGTTTTCTTCTAAATAGAAATTTAAGTTTCTCCTATCTATATATTCATGCAGGAAATACTAAAGAATGAAAAGTATAGAGAAGAAATTAAAATAAAAAGCGAAGAATTTTATGAAAAAGAAAAACTCCTTAGTAAAGAAAGCAATGAACTCTTGGCTCCACCAATTGAAACTCAGATTAAAGGGCATGCATCTGCCCCATACTTTGGAAAAGATGAACCATCAGTGGATCCCACCAGCACTGGTCAAACCTTTCAACCGGGATCCTGGATGCCACAAGACAGCAAGAAGAAGAGCAATCAATGAGTGCCGTGGTAAAAAGTAGTTTCATTTATATGTATGTGACTATTTTAACAAATAAAAGTAAAAAATTACTTTGTGACTTTATGACTATATACCAGCCGTGGGCAAACTACGGCCCATGGGCCGGATCCGGCCCGTTTGAAATGAATAAAACTAAAAAAAAAAAAAAAAAAAAGACCGTACCCTTTTATGTAATGATGTTTACTTTGAATTTATATTAGTTCACACAAACACTCCATCCATGCTTTTGTTCCGCCCTCCTGTCCAGTTTAAGAACCCATTGTGGCCCTTGAGTCAAAAAGTTTGCCCACCCCTGCTATATACAATAGTTCTCTATTCCATTAAGTTTAAGAATTCGTTTCTTTTAGTATGCACAAGAAATGTGAGGAATGTGCTTAGTTTTTCCCTCCTTGGATTGTTCCCATAAGAAGTATAATATAGCTGGAAATGCTCAGGATTTTGGATCCTTATCATTTAAGGACCTCCAAGATATATCTTGGTAGAAATGATAAGGATAATGACCTCTCCTAAATGATTAAATATAAAAGAAAAAAATGAGAAGACTACTATTTCTGGAAAGGCATTCTCTAAGGTTCTAAGGATTAATCAAGAATATAAAAATTGAAGCCTAGCCAGTGTGCTCAGTTTTTGAACGTCGACCCATGAACCAAGAGGTCATGGTTCAATTCCCAGTCAGGGCACATGCCAGGGCTGCGGGCTCAATCCTCAGTAGGGGGCGTGCAGGAGGCAGCCAAATGATGAATCTCTCTTATCATTGATGTTTCTATCTCACTCTCGCTCTCTCTCCTCCCCTTCATCTCTGAAATCAGCAAAAACATATTTTAAAAAAAAACAACACATACATAAAATTGGATAAAACATGTTTAGACCAAGAAAACTTGATTGATAAATGGGGAAAAACAAAACAGAAAAACCGTATGCCCTCGATGAGTAGATGGGACAAAAGCTAGCTAGCTTATTGATTGAGGATGGAGTTGAGGACAAGAATTAGGGCCATTAGAAGCAGACTATCCATCACAAAAGTCTGAGAGAAGAGTAAACAGAAATAGTACAATTACTAGAATTCCATGAGATTAAAAATTACTTTGAGAAAATGGAAAATAGGAGAGGGTTCTAAGAGAGTGATTCCACTGATAGTGGGGATTCCCGTGACTTGTATATTGAAGAAAAATGTAGATGGATGACAACATTAAAACACTGATTTTATACAAAGGTATTTTTGAAGGGTCATATATTTTTTGAAGTGTACAACCTAGTTTTGTTGCTAGCTAGTCTTCTAATTTTAATACAGAGTTCTTTTCACAGTGTTTGGCCTTTTAATAGGCACTCAATAAATATGTACTGAATAAATGACCCAAATGTTAATGCTTTGAATAATATAAGGAAATCCTTGGGTAAGTGTTAACAATGAACTCCTAAAACAAAGGTTAAGATTTTTACTTAATAGATGGTAAAATTTTTTATTGCTTAATAAACTACAGAAAAATACTTCATAAAATATACTAAAACAAGTAATCAAATCTAATCACTGTAAATACTGATTTAATGACAAAGCTGCTAGATGATAATACTAATATTCCAGCAGCCCTATTACTATCTCTTTATATCATTAATCAAACCTCAATTCTCAAACGTCTCCCATCTTGAACAATTGGCTTCTCAACCTGACAACTCTTCCATGCTAATAGCTAGATGATCAGTCACAAGTCTCTCAGGCAATAAGGGAATATGAGTCAGTTTACCAGCTAAAATCTCAGGATATTGTGCTGTACTTTCATGGTGTGTTTGTTTGTTTGCTTGCTTTTGTTGCTGCTTATTATTTTCATTTTTACTATACATTTCCTTTCCTTTTTGTTAAATTTTCATTTACATTTCATACCCTTTTTGTTTTTAAAGTGTTTATAGATTAAACAGTACATTAGACATGTGCTGTATATAAGGTTAAAACAGGGAATCATTTGGATGTCTGGAATGTATTAATTCAATTTACATTATTTCTAGTGGGAAAAAATGATTTGGTTTCAAACAGCCGTCTGGAACAAATTAAGTTCAAGAAACGAGGTTCCACTGTAGAAAGTATTAGTACATTTTACCATAGAGGCAAAAAAGGAACTAGGCTACATAAAAATAGGTAAAATTTATAGTATAATTGATTGTAAATTAAGATTAAGATGTTCTTGAATTCTAGATTACAAGAAAAATTGTAAATATCCTAACATGCTAGAATATTTCTATTGCCAAATTCATATTAGCTTAATGTATCTCTTGTGCTAGTAAATGTTTGCCATATATATATAGCCTGTTTATAGACATCTAAGGTATGACAGAATTTATATTGCTTTTAATTTATATAGTTTTCATTTAAAATATTTTACAGAAGCAGCAAAAAAATGTATTTTTTAAAATTTCCAGCCGAGTTCTTGTGGGAAAATACCTTATGTTACAGTAAGATGGTACCGGCCCACCATCATTTGAATATGCACTTTCAAAGTCATTTTGAAAGGTGAGGAAGTTTGTAGTAATCCATTCACACTCCTTTCCTCAAGGCTAACATTTTTAGGATGACCGCTTGACTGTTAGGTGGTATCAGAATAGAGTTAAATGTCCTACATAATAACTGATCTGTAATCTTGACCTAATTAACAGTCTTTTCATTATACTTGGCTTTTAGGCCAGGCACATGCAAAGCAGAATTAAAGCATTAAATAAAATATTAGCTTGTCTACAATATTTCATATTTTAAATTGTTATATTTTGGACATTTATAATTATTTTAAAGAAAATGTTTTTCACCTCTTCAAGACAGACTTCAAAACTATGCAATTTTTAAAAAAATTTAAGTACTTTCTCAGAGGTAAATCCTTCCTGATTTCTTATGCCTCTACAATACATGTATATAATATATATTTTTAATCAATATTGGGCTTATTATATTTTAAGAACTATTTCAGTATAGAAAATGTGTTGGCTGTTGGGTTTAATACTATAAATCTAGCTTATTAGCTATGCTTTGGATATTTAAAGTTAAAAATCAACAAAAATGGAAGAAATAATTTTTCCCTATTATCTGTTACCTGTTTCCATTCCTACTTTTACTAACATATTTCTAGCTATCATTTTTCTTTTTAATTTTTATTTCTTAATTAGCATTGAGCCAATACCATTATATTTTCTTAAGGCCATCTCATTACCCACACTATTTAAAATAAAACCTGAATTTATTTAGCCAAAGCTTTTTGTTTGTGTTCTTTGAAGAAAAAATTAGAGGTGAGAGTCTATAATAGTCAAATTAAGTTAAAAGACTCCAACATAGATGAAGGAATGAATCCTAAGTTTTACCTTATGTTTCTAAAACTTTTGGTATTTGAACATGGAATCCCTTTTAATGTTTGAGAGATACAGAATTTGTCCAGATAGGATATCAACCAGTGATACTATAACCAATTGCAAACATAAAAGCAATCATTCCTAAATAGAAACCAAACTTTCTCTAAGTGAAAAGCATATGAGGTGTAAAGTGCCCCTTGCCACTTTCCCTTACTTCATCTATAAGAAAAGATGGAATGGGTAAGGAGCTGTTAATTATAATTTACTAGAGGCCTGGTGCATGAGGATTCGTGCACAGAGGTGGGGAGAGGGGGGCAGGGGGGTTCCCTCAGCCTAACCTGCACTCTGTCCAGTCTGGGAGCCGTCAGGGGAGCCCTCTCCAATCCGGGAGCCCTGATGGCTTAGGCCTACGCTCTGTGGTTCTCTGCTCTCTGCGGGGCCTGGCTGCTCTGAGCCTGCTGCCCAGATGCTCTCCGCTGCCTCAATCTTCTAGTTTTGTTATAAGAAGCTTTTCCTTACAAAAGACAATTTTCTCATATCTCCATTTTCCTTCTTCATGCTCAGCTGAAGACCTTTCTCCTGCCCAGAGGCCCTCCATGGGTGGGGCGGAACACTTGTGTCGTCACCATGGCAACAATGCAAACATCCTGGCCCGGCCACCGCCATCTTTGTCACATCAATTTGCATATCCCCTCCTTATTGGCTATGGGCACCATCTTTATTATGGAGTGACAGTCAATTTGCATATCCCCTTTATTACATAGGACTAGAGGCCCAGTGCACAAAAATTCATGCACTCAGGCAGGCGGGGTCCCTCAGCCCTGCATGCCCTCACGTAGTCTGGGAGCCCTCAGGGGGCCTCCCTCTGTGGGAGGCGACTGGGTGGGCCATCGGGATGGCGCCAGCCAGCAAGCAGCCGGCTCTGACCCCTCTCCCCCACCCATCATGCCTCTGCTACTGCTGGTTGCCGCTCTCCCCCCCCCACCCCCCCCCCGATCGCCATCCCCTCCCTCTGCCTGCTGACACATGCCTTGGCTGGCCCCGCCCCCTGGGTTGTTCCACTGTTCGGTTAATTTGCATATTACACTTTTATATAGGATTTCAACATTGGGTTTCAAGCTCATAGCTTCCTAAGCTTATTTCCAGTTTGTTTACTATAATTTCAAGAAATAAAGTTAGAAATGCCCTTGCACATCTTGATACAGTAGTAATACCATGCTGAAGTTTATCACATGGACACGAGGGATCAAATTTCGACCCACAAACTTCGCAGAGAGGAGGAGGGGTTTTTAAATGTTTGCTACAGGCAGCCTGTCTTTTTTCCCCCAAAACCAGCCAAAAAAAAAAAAAAAAAAGGTGATTGTATTACTTCTCAGAACTTCAAACAATATAAGTAGGCAATTTTTTAAAAGAAGTATTCTGGATAATAGTAAATGTGATTCTTTTAACTACAGTGCTATTTGTTTCAATGAGAAAAGATTAATTTTTCTTAAAAATCCCAAATCTCACAGTAGGCTCAATTTTGAATTCCCACCCCCATAAACAAACACACACACACACACACACACTAAGACACACACACTAAGACACAGACACAATATTGTAAAATCTACTGACCTTACATGTATAAAAAGGCTTCATAAGTGTTGGGAAAAGCTAAAGAAACAACAAATGCCATATGCCAAACAAACATAAAATTGGCATATGTTTAAGACTATAAAAGAAATTATAGAAAAAAATATTTCAGTTAAATTAATACCTTTAAAGTATCACAACAGAACCAATGAAACCACAGCTTTAATAGATAACTAAGAATTAAGAGGAATATTTCTTTTGTGGTAGTACTTTTACTCTAAAATGTGGCCATAAGTGAGACCTATGTATATAAATACCTTTTGTGAACAACTTGATGGCAGAAACCCAAAAGCATTTTAGATATATCTTAACCTAGTTTTTTCTTAAACTGGCTTATGCAGACACGAGGGTCAGTAGTTATACCTAAGCATTTTTTTAAAGTATTGTTTTCATTTCAATAATACAAAAAGCATATCTTGATCACCTGAATTACTAGCTCATAACTAAACACTGGGTTATTTCAGTGCCTAGGGTTGCAATGTGTTGTTTACAATGGCATCAAGTAGGAACTGACAACCTAAAATAGTGGTAGTATTGTTCATATCAGTCCATAAACATACTTGGTTGGGGTCCTTAGGTTCTCATTTAAGAAACATTAGCCTCAACTTTTACAAGTATGCTTATTTACAAATGAAATTCATAACCCTTTGAAAAGTCTAACTTTCATAACATAACTAACTTCAATTATTTAATCACCCCGCCCCCCCCCAAAAAAACTAAAGCCCCTTATAAAAATTATCAATTTTATTTCAATATCTACTTTCATTTTTAAATTAAAGCTGTTGGATAATTTCTGTAATTTAGAATTCATTATCAGGATGAGGAAAATATTAATGAGCTATTAAATAGTGATAGCAAGTAAAATTTTGGACCATGCACTTAACTTATGAAATATGACTTACTCTTTTAGCGTTCCTTGAAAACAAAATTGAAATTTTAATTTTCACCGTGAACTTGTTTGATCAAAAATTATAGAACATCACTACATGAGTTCAAAAAAATGGAATAAAAATTAAAAGAGGTATCTATATAATCAGCAAATTATCAGATAAGACATTTTAACTACTTCACATTTCTTAACACGAGTAAGAATAAACTGGTTCCAAAGTACTACAAGGGTTAGCATTTTTACTGCAAGCTTTAAATCACAGAGTTGCTCTATTCAACAAGTCATCTCTAAGTAAATGGCAGTGTTCATAAGTACAAAAACTGTTAGTAGGTGGTACTCTATACAGTCAAGATGAATTTTTTATAAAATTAGATTTTAAAAAAGGCAGAATGTCTGATAATTACCAGTCTCTCGAAGGCTAGAATGAGGAAAATGTAGAAAATGAAGTACTCACTGATTAATAATATTGCTTTGAGAAAGCCAGAAATGATTCTAAGATATAAGCAATAATGACAAAAGATATAATTAATATGCTGTATCTCTTTTTAAGCCAAAACATACTTTTCACCTCAGGACAGTTCTCATTTTTACATTCTTAGTTTCCTTTGTCCAGAACAGGACCCTTTTTGAGCCAGTATTTGAGTAGAGTTCATAATCTAAAGTCATTTTTTCTCCACAGGATGTATTAAGCTGCAAAATGGCAAATGACTAAGTCAGTTAGAAAGCATTTTTGGCATAATAAATAACTGTCAATAGACTTCTATACAGAAGCCTAAAAGCTGCAGAAGTAGCGGTCAGAACTAACATGATTCTTCCATATGCTCAGGCTTCGTTTATTAAATACTACCATAAATCCAGATAAGAAACCTTACAGGGTCCTTCCAAAGCTGCATAATTTCCCAAAAGAGTTTCCTCTGGTTGCAGAGCCTGTTCATTCCTTCAATCCTTTTTTAGTCGTTTAGCTTTTGCAATATTTTCTTGGCGTTTTTGTTTTTTCTTTTGCTCCTTTTCCCTGGCCTCAATCATCTTGGCCAGTTTCCAGGACAGTACAGCACTTGCTAGAAACAATGGCGTAAGGGCCAAAATAACGGTTGTAAGGAAGCCATATGGATCCTTCGCAGCCCATTCCACAACATACTCAGCCCAAGCTTTTATGTCAAACATCTTTGTAACGGTGTTAAGAAAAGGGGACTGGAAGGAGAGAACAAGAGAAAAGAATATGTAGTTAATCAAATTTTGAAAAAGTTACATTATACAATCAGTTAACTCAGAATTCCATTATCACTCATTAGTTATTTGTTTTTTAAAAGTACTAATTAGTACTATTTTAATAGACTAATATCTCCAGTTAAGAAAGAATAATTCAACTAGGACAACCAGAAAACTGACACTTAAAAGATGTGAAGGTATAGAAAATAAAAGTAAAATCCATGTGGAATCTGTCATAAAGGCTATGCATTCTCACGTGTTGCCTATATTCAAGATAAACTTTAGCAGCAAACTTTTATAAGAATCTTGAGTTTTATATACTCATTCCAAGAAACAGCTAAGTACCATTTGTTTTTGTTGTTTTTTTACATAGCCTTAGTACTATTAAGTATTAACAGAAATACAAATCATCAACTTTGGTGTTTGAAAAAGACAAGCCAGAGTATAAGAAATGCTTGGAGTAGGAGAGGTAATGGATGGCCCTTTCCAGGAATAAAAAGGAGAAGAAGCTGCAATACTATCCATTCATATGCAAAAAGATATAAGCAAAATGTGACGTGCTATTTTATGCCCTCTTTCAGCTTTGAGGACTCCTACTTGAAGACATAATTTAATCAATGAGAATATATTTAATAATGGGAAAATTAACCATGACAGGTGCCATGGATTTTGTTCCCTTTTGAGTTGATAAGGGAGGGCCATCTGGCAAATGAGGAGAGTGTGGATTTGAGTGTC
This sequence comes from Myotis myotis, assembly GCF_014108235.1. Classification (NCBI taxonomy): domain Eukaryota; kingdom Metazoa; phylum Chordata; class Mammalia; order Chiroptera; family Vespertilionidae; genus Myotis; species Myotis myotis. The sequence continues at coordinate 31,650,965 of NW_023416357.1, forward strand.
ATTTTTTATTGTGCCCTAGAGGCTTTTCTACCTTTCACATTTGTGTCAACCTCTATTCAAAGTGGAGAATTAGAATACCTTGGTAGGAATGGGTATATATACAGTCACTTACAATTTCAGCTGGAATTTAAAAAATTATCTACCTTATGCTTGAGTTGTGATCTCTAACTTTGTCCTGGATTAGTGAGCCAATTACAATTTCAGAAGGATGACCCCTGGTTGGTTGTCTTCTTCTTTAGCTCTACTACACACTTCTGAGAGAAGGTTAAAATTCTATATGCTGGATGGGTTGAAAGAATAAAAAACAAGCTTTAAATCACAACTTTCAGGATAATTATAATACAATTTTAAATGAAAAATTTCTAAATACTAGATATGCAACCTATAAATGACACCTAAAATTGCCTGACACATTATAGACATCTAATATCAATTTATTTCTTCCTAATTAGAAAGAAATAATTACAACTGCAAATGCCCTATAAGAAAATCCTAATTACTGGAGAGCATGTATTTTACTAAATAACTTATTTCAACAATACAATTATGAATTTTATAATTCAGTGACATAAAACGATGTTAGCTCACTGATGTTATAGCATATCCATTCCTAGATCTTGAACTTTTTATACTAAACTAGAGGCCCAGTGCACAAAAATTTGTGCACTCGGGGGGGGGGGGGGGCCCCTCAGCCCGGCCTGTGCCCTCTCGCAGTCTGGGACCCCTCGGGAGATAACGACCTGATGGCTTAGGCCTGCTCCCGGGTGACAGAGGGCAGGCCTAAACCCTAGGTGCAGCCCCTGGTCGGGCTCAGAGCAGGGCTGATTGGGGAGTTGGGGCGCTGCCCCATCATGCACAGAGCAGGGTGGATCGGGAGGTTGCGATGCCACCCTCAGTCACGCTCAGGGTAGGGCCGATGGGGGGTTGGGGCACCGCCCCGTCACACTCAAGGCAGGGTCAATGCGGAGGTTGCAGCGCCACCCCGTCACGCACAGAACAGGGCCGATCAGGGGGTTGTCGCACCCTGTGGCGCCGCACCCTGTCACACACAGAGTCGCAGGGAGATCAGGGGGTTGGGGAGCTCCCCGCTATCCGCTATCAGGCACAGAGCAGGGCTGATCAGGGGGTTGGGGCGCCTTCCCCTGTCACGAACAGAGCAGGGCGGATAGGGAGGTTGTGGCCCCGCCCCGTCACACAGAGCCACAGGGTGATCAGGGGGTTTGGTCGCAGCCCCCTGTCACGCTGATCCCGGTGCCCGGAGGCCTCGCGGCTCCACTGATCCTGGTGCTGGGAGGCCTCACTGCTCCGCTGATTCCAGTGCTGGGAGGCATATTACCCTTTTACTATATAGGACAGAGGCCTGGTGCACGGGTGGGGGCTGGCTGGTTTGCCCTGAAGGGTGTCCTGGATCAGGGTGGGGGTCCCCACTGGGGTTCCTGGCCAGCCTGGATGAGGGGATGATGGCTGTTTGCAGCTGGTCACACACCCTTCAGGGTGGGGGTCCCCACTGGGGTGCCTGGCCAGCCTGGATGAGGGGATGATGGCTGTTTGCAGCTGGTCACACACACTTCAGGGTGGGGGGTCCCCACTGGGGTGCCTAGCCAGTCTGGGTGAGGGGCTGAAAGCTGTTTTCAGGCTGGCGGGTGACTGAAGCTCCCAACTGCTCCTTTTTTTCTTTTTTTTTCTTTTTTTTATTCTGGGCCAGCTTTAGCTCTGAGGCTTGGCTCCAGCTCTTAGGCCTCGGCTGCTGAAAGCAGGTATCTGGTTTGTTTGGGTTCTATTATCGAAACACTGTTTCAACTCCAGCTCTGAGATCCTGGCTGGCTGAAAGCAGGTTTCTGGGGTTTTGTTTAGCTTCTATATTTGTAACAATGTTTCAAACTGCAAGCTCAGAGGCCGGCAGCGGCAGGCGGGGAATGTTGGTTTCCTCGGTCACTGAAGCAAGCAAGCCTCATGTTCGCTTCAAGCTGCCTGGCTGCCTGCCGCCATCTTGGCTGGCAGTTAATTTGCATATCGCCCTGATTAGCCAATGGGAAGGATAGCATAGGTATGACTAATTACCATGTTTCTCTTTTATTAGATAGGATATGCCATCGACTATTTACTTATAGGACTAGGTACATAATTATAAAATCAAACACCTCACCTTACGCTTTAAAGTTTTTTTCTCTCGCCAAAACCGGTTTGGCTCAGTGGATAGAGCGTCAGCTTGCGGACTGAAAGGTCCCAGGTTCGATTCCGGTCAAGGGCATGTACCTGGGTTGCGGGCACATCCCTAGTAGGAGATGTGCAGGAGGCAGCTGATCGATGTTCCTCTCTCATCGATGTTTCTAACTCTCTCTCTCCCTTCCTCTCTGTAAAAAATCAATAAAATATATTTTTTAAAAAAATGTTTTTTTCTCTCTCTCCCCATTACAGGATCCGTATTCTCCATAGAAGAATCAGAAAAGATAACCAAAACAAAATCACCCACAATGTCATCACCTCAAGAAAAATATTACCACTGGTTTTAATTATAGGCTACGATTTCTTCATGTTTTGTGCTGAATATACATTCAAGTGCCTAAGACTTGTTCCATATCCTAGCTCACCTTCCCACCCACACAGTCGGACCGAGGCTCCACAGAGAACCGCCTGTTTCAACTCCAGCCCAGCAATGAATTAACTCATGCAAAATGCGGAGCTAAAGGAACTTTGCCATAAAGAATAAAGCAGGAGCGAAGGGCCTGGTTCATGGCGACGTTGTCCCATTAACACACAGGGGTTCCAGTCCACAGGCCACGCACCTCCCGGGGGCCTCCCTCACTGTCAGGAATAAATTTCTTTCTGCTTCCGTTACGGGTTCACGGGCTGGTCTCCGGCCAGAGCCGCGCCCGACGCTGCGCGGTCGGCGCTTCACCGCCTCCGCGCTTGCACCTCTTCCTTGGGGCTCCCTCTCGCTCGTTCCCCCCTCGTCCCCCCACCCGGCCCCTGGGGCCCCGGCACCGAGCCTTCCGGCCCCGGCTAGTGCGGGCCCGCGGGACTTGCGGAGCGGCCGTCCGGGGGGGGGGGGCACGGGGAGGCCCCGCCACACCTCGCGCCCCCGGGCCGCGGCAGCCTCCGCCCGGCGCCAGGGCCGCACCAGCCCGAGCAGCCCACAGCCTCCCGCGCATCGCGCCCAGGACCCTGGACTCGGACCCCAACTCCCAACTCACCGCCAGGCCGGAAGCAGGAAGGCGGAAGCCCGGCTTCCCCGCCCCGCCCACAGGTCGGCCGGGTCCGGATCCGGCCTGAGGAAGTCGAGCGGCCAGTTTCCGGCTGCGCGGCCGCTGAGTGCGGCCCGGGACCTCGGCTTCCCGGGCGCGGGGCGGGGGCGGGGTCTCCGGGGGGTGGCAGGTGAGGCCGCGCGGGTGGGACTGGCCCTCGGGAGCGGGTGGGACGTCAGCGTCTCTGCCTTTGCCCCGAGGCCGGGAACGGATCTAGGAATGGATATGCTCTGACATCAGTGGGGCCCCTGGAAACTCCGACCCCAGAGCGGCGGCGAGGAAGGCGTTGGTCCCCACAAACCGCCCAAAGTCAAGGTGAGGGCCACCCAGCGACTCCTTTCGCTGCAGTTAAAGCCTCGCGTAGAGGAGACGGAAAAACAGTTGGACCCTGGTGGGTGCGCTGAACCTTCTTACTAAGGGGAAATGCAGCCGTGCTGTGTGAGGACTTTTTGCTGTTTGTTTTTAATTGAAGAACCTAACTCATTTCGCGAAAGAATGATCGATATTTACCCAAAGTAAACGATCAGTAGTTAAACTGCATCGAGTTCCCACAGAGGCACTTGTTCTTTCAGGACACAAGTAAAGGATGCAAAAGCCAACCAGCAGGAGTGAGTTAATGTTGTCTTCTGATCTGCGGGAACCGAGAGATGAGCTCTGGCTTGGTTGGCGACCAGACTTTGTGATGGCTTGCACTGAACCGCGCTGTTTGACCACTTCTGCACATGTTGCAAGACCTCTTCACTGTTGTATGACAAATAAAGCAGGTTTTTATTCTCGAAAGACTATGGAATGTACTCTCTGAGGAGCAAGCTGTAACATGTATAACTAGTCTAGGTAGAACAACAGGAACTATTATTTACCAGGGAACGGGCTCTTGGCAAATAATCTAATGATCTAAAATAGTGTTACGTTGGGCGTATGTTAATGTTTGTATGTTTTATTAGCGGCAGTTGTTTTCTTACTCTTGTTTGAAAACTTGGATGATGGTTTCAAAGCTACTTGGACCTAGCCTGTACCTGTCCTAGCCAGAAAAAGCAGAGTCAGTCCCTGGACTGTTTACCGAAAACTACTTGCTGGAGGTAACTTGATGTGAATTTTTAAAACTTGTCCAAGTGGTAATTCCAGGAGGGAGGTCAGAATTTATTTTAACAACCTTCGTCCCAGAGGCCAAGGTGGAGAGACAGTGTCCCCATTACTGCCTCCCCAGTAGTTTGCTGCATCCCTTGTTAAACGCATAGGAGCTCTGGGCCAGAGGGAAAAGTGCATGAGAAAGCCTCTGTAGCTCGTTGGCTCTAGTGCTCGACCATGCCTTCACAGTCGCGTTACCGAGCTAGCTTCCAGGCCCAGGGCAGGCTGCAAGCCCAGGTATGGCATAGAGTTGCCACTGCTGAGCTCCTGTTGCAACCTGCAATTGCCTGAATGAGAGGCGGTGTCAAGATTGGTTCTTTCTGTAGTGAGAGTCAGTTTGTGAGTTGAGATTCATTTGTCTCTGCTGGTCATGTATACTCTAAGTCACTCTGAGCCTCTTTCCCCTTCTGTTTGTGGAAAGTATACTAGTTATGTTATGGCTGGTGTTCTTTCCACTTTCAAATTCTGTCAGTTGAACTGGATTTGGCCACTTTTCTGACTTATGCTTCATAAGCAATGCAGAATAAGGAATTCAGTGCAAACATCATAGCCAGTTTTGTTAAGGTCTTGTTCTTTATTTGAAAAAGTCCTTAAATGGGTTTTAATTCTCTCTCAAATGTCTTTCATAAAACCAGCTTAGAATAACAAGGAAATGAGGTCTGCCTGTATTTATTTTTTTAAGAAATTAAACTGTATCCATGTAAATAACCAAATTAAACCTTACACTTTTAAATAAGTAGGGTTTGTCTTTGCATAGGAATTGATTTGAGAGAGAGAGAGGGGAAGGGAGAGAGAGAAAGCCATTTTTGTTGTTGTTCCACTTAGGAATCCTATATAATAAAAGCCTAATATGCAAATTGTCCCCTTAGGCGGTCATTCGACCAAGAGTTCAACTGGGAGTTTGACTGCTCACTATGATGTGCACTGACCACCAGGGGGCAGCACGGAACATGGCGAGTGTCAGCAGACATGGCGCTGGCAGCGGGTGGCAGTAGAGGCGCTGCCAGCTACGATGGGCACCGATGAGAGTGGGACCATGGCAGGATGGTGGAGCAGGTGAGCGGGCGGCACCAGGCCAAGGCAGAGCAAGCGGGGGCCCGATTGCCCTGCAGACGGCCACCAGTGGCAGCGGCAGGGGGCGGGGCCACCGCCCGGCTCCCAGGCACTGAGGGAGCCAGAGGGGGGGGGGGGGCCAGGCCTCAATCATTCGCCCTGGAGACGGGATGGTGGAGCAGGTGAGGGGGCGGTGCCAGGCCACGGCAAGGTGCCAGGTGGGGCTGCGAGGCTGGGGGCTCGAGCTGGGGCCTGATCTCCGCAAGCCACCCTGAGGGACCCCACCTGTGCACTAATTCGTGCACTGGGCCTCTAGTTAGTTTAAGTGTGCCATGCAATGAAAAAGGTTGAAAATCGCTGCTCTGTTGCAATTATATTTTGAAAATGGAATCTTACAAAATTGTAACAGGTTTTTCTTTTCTTAGAAAGTTAATTCCTAGTTATTGTCATGTGTTTGTTTATAAGTATTTTCTTTGGATGGTACAGAGTTACATTTTACCCTGACACATGTCAAATTGTGAATGAGTAAAACCTGAATAAGATTCACTTGTAATGATCTAGACCTGACTAAACGTTTTGAGAGCTTTCTTACATGTTCAACATTTTGTGCTTATTTCCCTGCAGCAACACTTAACATATTTGACTTATTTTGATGGAACTGGTTTCTTCCCTAAGTTTTATATTGTGAGTTTTTTCTTCCATAGATACACAATGTAATACATTTCTTAATAGGCATATTTCTGTGATTTAAAAAAAAATAATAATCAAGTTTTAGTGCTATTTGGAAGATATACTGAAGAAGAATAATTTTTAAAGCTATTTAATGAGTTGTTACTATGTACCAGGTACTGAGCTAGATGCTTCACATCTATTATCACTAATCCTGAGACTAAACAACCCCCTTTGATAGTATTCTTATACCCATTTTACAGATAAGGAACCAGAGCAGAGCCTGGCTGGTGTGGCTCAATGGTTGAGTGTTGACCCATGAACCAGGAGGGGGTGTGCAGGAGGCAGCAGATTGATTTCTCTCTCTAATGGATGTTTCCATCTCTCTATTCCTCTCCCCCTCTCTCTCTAAAAAATAGTACAGCAGGATTCTAAGCACATCTGCCTAAATCTCTGCCTTTTTTTAATGTTCAAAGACTTGGCAAAAAAATACGATAATTTCATAAAATGAAAAGTGTGCGTTTTGACTCTATAATTGTTAATTAACTGTTAATCACAACTAAAATCTTCCTATACTTCAAAATTGCCTACTGCCCAGGTGGTGGCAGCATGTCTCAAAGAGCTGTTGAGGTGCACAAGGTTCTCCAACCTCGACAGTTGATTTGCTGCTTCATCTCATATACGTGACCTGTCTACCAACCTCTAACTTCTGTATTGGGCCTTTCACTATTAGAGCAACTGATCAGTGATTCCGTCGTCTCCTTAGTCTTATCTTCTGAATGGGTCATACTCTGCCAATTTGCATTCAGCCTGTTTTGCTTATAAAGCATCGCCAAGTTATTATTTTCTAGAAAGGTCATTTAGGTCTATCCAGTAATACAAAGAACTTTTTTTCAAATGTTGTTATTTTTCACCATTGTTAAATGTAATTTAAATAATTAGCTAATATTATGAAATATTTGTTTAAATTAGAAGGCATTCTTTTATATATATATATATATTATTGATTTTTTATAGAGAAGAAGGGAGAGGAACAGAGAGCCAGAAACATCGATGAGAGAGATCAATCAGCTGCCTCCTGCACTCCCCGCATCGGGGATGTGCCTGCAACCAAGGTACATGCCCTTGACCGGAATTGAACCCGGGACCTTTCAGTCCGCAGGCCGACGCTCTATCCACTGAGCCAAACCGGTTCGGCTAGAAGGCATTCTTGAAAACTTATGGGATATACCAGTTAAGGAGGTAATGAAATACTTTTAAAAGATAGAATTAGTTTTCAAAGTAAGAACGAGAAGATTCAGCAGGGAGCAGTGCAAAGTTATCTAATTCAGAAGGAATGCATATACATATATAGCAGGATAACCAGTTAGACCTACTTTAGCCAAAAATTGCTTGTAACATTAGTCTCATATTTTTGCATGGCTACTGCCTTCTTTCCTCCTCACAAAAACCCTCTCTACCCCTATTTCTTATTTTATTCACAATACCTCACTTTGACATCTATTTGTTTACTGATTTAATGTCTGTTTTTCCTACTAGATGGTAAGTTATATGAGATCTTTTAACCCAGAGCAAAGAATATTGTTTGGAATAATTGATTCCAAGTTATAGCATTGCTTCTTAAAAATGAAACTGTTAGTGTTTGAAGGAATCATGAAATAATCTAAACCCTGGGGAGTTGTGAAGCTCATATTAAAGTACCAAACTGTTACAACAGGTTTGGAAAGTAATAAGGGATGCTCAGTAAGAAAGGTCTCAAGGTTAGCAAATAAGATGTTTGGGGAAAGGTAAAAAGAATTGTGATTATCTTGTTAATGAGAGAAGGCTAGTTGCTTGAAGACTTCCAAGTATGTAAAAGTGTGTACTAGGAATGTAGTGATTCATCATCTTCATTGATAAGATAAAGGTAATTTGTCCTAGACTGTAGGTGCTGAGAAATAAGATACAAACAAGCTATACTGGAGATCTAAACAGAGATCTTTGAAAATGGGCCGTGAGTGTATATGCAGCCGAGATGACCTGTCTAGATATTTCTAGCTTTATGATTCCCAGTGTGGATTGCAGAAGAAATACTGAAACAAGATAGCAGATGCTGCTCTGGTTGATTATGCCTTTCTGTCCCTGGCTTTTTCCACACACTTTAGAAACATTCCAGTGTGTTTGTGCACAGTCAATACAGGTGGTTTATACGTTACTGCTTTTAGTTTACAGAATTGTTTTCACTTAATACTGAAAATTGGGTGTTTCTGCTTTCTAACACTGAAACTGTTTACCTTTATGATTCTGTATCTCCAGAATGTACTATATATGCACTTGCAGCAAACTAATTCCCTGTAGAGAGAAGGGCACCCTTTTGAGGGGGTAAAATTTTTAGCAAATACATCTGAAGCTTTGGTTTGCAATCCTATTAAAGTTCTGAGAAACATTAAGCTTTCCTGCTGAATGTAGAGATTCAATGATTAGGCCTACCTCTAAATGATGTAATTATACTAGCCATGTCAAGTCATCTGTTATTTCTGTTCTATGGTCTCCTAAACATTAAATAAGAACTATTGTCCAATTGGAAAAACTAATCCATATGGTATAAGAATTCTTTAGTGTTGCCCTGACTGGTTTGGCTCAGTGGATAGCCTGTGGACTCAAGGGTCCCAGATTTGATTCCGGTCAAGAGCATGTACCTTGGTTGCGGGCATATCCCCAGAGGGGGGTGTGCAGGAGGCGGCTGATGGATGTTTCTCTTTCATGGATGTTTCTAACTCTCTATTCCTCTCCCTTCCTCTCTGTAAAAAGCAATAAAATATATTTTAAAAGAAAAAAAGAATTCTTTAGTGTAAAAGCAGTATGTATTGCAAAAACAGCCCAAGCAATATCACCTTCACCAAGTAGCATTTTAATATGACAACTTTGACCTTCACCTAAGCAAACTATTGGAAGTAACCATATAAAACATGTTAATCATATTCGCTGTATTTTCAAAAACATTGTCCTTTGTGTCATACAGTGCTCTTTATATAAAATCACATTTAAGATAGGCTAGACTCAGAGTGTTATTCTAAAAAAGTTCTGGAAGCCACTTAAAATTGTTTTCATTTAATTTGTAAATGTATATTTCAGTTAGAATTGATATACAATATTATATTAGTTTCAGGTGTACAATATAGTGATTAGACATTTATATAACTTACAAAGTGATCACCCCAAGTCTAGTACTCATCTGGCACTCTATATACCTATTACGGTATTATTGACTACATTCCCTATGCTCTTTATATTATTGACTATATTCCCTATGTACTTTATATCCCTATGACTATTTTTACAACTGGCAGTTTGTACTTCTTAATCCCTTTTACATTTTTCACCCAGCCCTCTAACCCAGCGGTTCTCAACCTGTGGGTCGCGACCCCTTTGGTGGTCGAATGACCCTTTCACAGGGGTCACCTAACACCATCCTGCATATCAGATATTTACATTATGATTCATAACAGTAGCAACATTACAGTTATGAAGTAGCAACGAAAATAATTTTATGGTTGGGTCACAACATGAGGAACTGTATTTAAAGGGCCAGAAGGTTGAGAACCACTGCTCTAACCTTCCTCCATCTGATAACCATCAATTTGTTCTCTGTATCTGCCAGTTTGTTTCTGTTTTCATTGTTTATGTGAAATCATATAGTATTTGTCTCTTTTTTTGTTTGATTTACTTTACTCAGCATAATACCCTCTGAGTCAATCCATGTTGTTGCAAATGGTAAGTTTTCACTCTTTTATGGCCAAATAATATTCCATTGTGTAAATGTACCACAGCTTCTTTATCCACTCATCTACTAATGCACACTTAGGTTGTCTCTATAGCTTGGATATTTTAAATAATGGTGCAGCGAACATAGAAGTCCATATATATTTATATTTACAAATTAGTATTTTAGGTTTCTTCATATAAATACCCAGAATTGGGATTGCTGTATTATGTAGTAGTTCTATTTTTTATTTTTTTAGTAACTTTCATACTGTTTTCCAAAGTGGCTGCACATATTTGCAGTCCTACCAAACAGTATGTGAGGGTTCCCTTTTCTTCACATCCTTGCCAACACTTGTTTTTTGTTGACTTATTGATGATAGCCATTCTGGCAGGTGGGAGGTGATATCTCATTGAGGTTTTAATTTTGCATTTCTCTGATGATTAGTGGTGTTGAGCATCCTTTCATGTCTATTAGCCATCTGTATGTCTTTGGATAACTGTCTAGCCAGGTCCTCTGTCAGTTTTTAATCAGGTTGGGTTTTTTTTTTTTTTTGGTGTTAAGTTGTGTGAGTTTTTTATTTTAATTATTAACCTCTTATCAGATGTATTATTGGCAACTATTTTATCTTCTCCCATTCAGTACATTGTATTTTCATTATATTGATGGTTTCTTATACTGTGCAAAAAACTTTTTAGTTTGATGTAGTCCCATTTGTTTATTTTTTTTTTTCCTTTGTTTTCCTTGCCCAAGGAGATCTATCCAAAAAATAAGAGTAATGTCAGGGAGTTTTCTTCTAGGACTTTCATGGTTTCAGGTATGGAAGCCACTTTTTGATAAGAGTCTTGCCTCTCTTTGATTTACTGTCAGGAAGCTCAAGAACCCAATTTGAAATTCATGTTTAGCATCCATCCTGACCTGTATGCTTACATTTATTTTTAAGCGTATTTTTCTTAGGCTAGGCCTCTTTTGCTTCTAGAGGCAGCACATTCTATAACTAGGAATAATGCTCTCACTTACCTACCAAGTGACTTTGAAAGATGCCAGTTTTGAATGGGGCCCAGAGCAGGAAAGGGCTCTGCAACAGTTTCAGGCTTTAGGGCAAACATCCCTGATTGACACTTGGACCATCTGATCCAGCAAACTGTAGTGTCAGTGGTGGCAATTATGGCAAGTCCAGAGGAGAATCACAATGCAGGTCCCTGGGGTTCTAGAGCAAGGTCATGCATCTGCAGCAGATAATTGTATGCCGTTGAAAAACAGTTCTTGGAATGTAACTGGGCCTTGTAGGGACGAATGCTTCACCACAAGACGCTTAAACCTTCCCCTCCTCCCTGTCCCTATCCAAGTGAGTGGCCAGTTTTCTAACTCCATCATTCTACCTATGTATATTTTTTAATATTATCTTGATCTTTATAATTCTTTCTAATATGTTTTTATTGATTTTTAGAGAAAGGGGAAGGAAAGGGATAGAGAGAGAGAAACATCGATGATAGAGAAACATCATTCATCAGTTGCCTCCTGTACACGCCCCTCACTTGGGGATTGAGCCCCCACCCAGGCAAGTACCCTAACCAGGAATCAAACCGTCACCTCTTGATTCCTGGGTTGACACTCAAACTCCTGCGCCACACTAGCTGGGCTCTACCTATATTTTTTAGTTGACATTCTAATAAAAGTGTTTTCCCTTCCCCCACATTTATTTATTGATTGATTGGTTGATTAATAGCAGATGGACTTTTGGATTCCCAGCATTAAAATCCATTACTATTATTTTTTATTAGATGTTCTATTTCTCCCAGATTTGACGATGAGAGCCCCAGAATGTGTCCTGTATGTGTCAAGAGCCCCACTGTGTCATGTCCTCATCATTTTTTTTAATCCTCTCCTGGGGATATGTTTTTATTGATTTTAGAGGAAGTAAGAGGGAGAAAGAGAAACATCGATGTGAGAGAGAAACATGGATCAGTTGCCTCCTGTACATGACCCAACCAGGGATTAAACCTGCAACCTTTTGGTTTACAGGACGATGCTCCAACCAACTGAGCCACTAAAAATGATGTCCTCATCATTCTTTGAGTCCTTTCTTACTTTGTGGTACAGCCACATGTTCCAAATTTATCTTGTATTTCCCTGCCTCAGCCCTTGAAGCAGCCATATATATATATATATTTTTTTTTTTCAAGGAGCCCTGCTTTCTTTTTGTGGAGAATGGAATTCAGGAACCAAGAGCTGAGTGCTAAGTTTTCTCATTGCTACTGATGTGTCATTGCTTGCAGTCCCTCTCAGCAGGCAGATATATACACAAATATCTATATTTACTTCTATACCTGTTGAAAACTGCAGGTTTATACTGGTAACTTCAATTTCAGTCTGTCACTACTTTCTAGTTTTCCTTTTTCATCTTGGTAATTTCCTCAACAGAAGGAAACCTGATTGCCATTATCCTCAGTGTATTTACTCATTTGCTCAAGGCTGGAATACACGAAAGGTTGTTTTAGATTGCTAACTCATTACTGTGAAAGGAAAACTTAACAGTTTTTTAGGTGTCCCGTCTGTTTTCAACCTGTCTCTCAATTTGGCAGCCAACTGAGCTATCTTTTAATAAATTCAAACTTAAGCCCCAAATAAGCATGTCTAGACTATTAAAACTGGTGGCTCAGAGAATGAATGTTTAAAAGGCTATAGAGCTTCAACAGTCCAGATCACTAGCTTCAGTTCTCATGTTTGCAGTAACTCATTGTGGCTGACACAGAATTGCTTTTGTTGGGTAACAGCAGCTGATCATGGCTTTATCTTCCAGGTCTTAGTATAATCATGTCACTAAGAATTGCCACCTCAGCTGAAGGAAAGGGCAGATTTCCCCTCAAAGGTGCTGTTTAATCATTTTAAAAGCAAATTATAACAGATTGTTCATAAGTCACTTATGCCCATGCATAAAGTACTTAAAGCACAATTTCTCAGTTATATCTTTTATAACCTTGCATTATGGTCATATCGTTTTGAAAATCACATCAGGCTTTATGAGCTACTAGTATTTTTGAACAAATATTTAGAAAATGATTCCATAAAAAACATGCTATCAAAGGCAGTATTCTATCCGGAAGGCTAGCACTTTCTTTCTGTACCAAAAATTAATTGATTTGGAGAGATGGCATTTCGTAGCTTGAATAGAAAAGTTCAGGGTTTTGTGTAAATATGCTGTCAACATCTTGTTTAAGGATGCAAGTCATTTGTGCCTTAACAAGGATTTCTTTTTGCTTTTAATACTTTGTATAGTTTGCTAAATATTTTTAAGCAATTTCAACTTGCCATCTTAGCATTAAATGATGTTGTCCAAAGATGAATGAATCCTTTTGGATTGATAGGCTCTTTAAGGAAGGCTTAAATGCTGGTTAGTGAGATCAGTATTCAGAGTTGTTCAATACTTTGGCTTCTCCCTCCAAAATGAGCTAAACTTAAAATTGTTTACTCTCATCAGCATCAAGTCAGTACACGAACTTGCCTATTTTTTTTATATTGTACCTTTATGTTTACCTGCCCTTCACTAAAAATAAATTATATGTTAAATCCTTAAACTGGCCTGTTTTCTGTGAACTTGTATAATTGAGAAAATGTTTGGGAAAAGAAAGAGGAGCACTTTTAATCTGAAAAGCACATTGACCTAATTCATAAGGCCATGTGGAGGCTAGAATTATGCAAGCTGACCTGCTTTGATATTATCTTGTGCAAATGGCCTTAAATGAATGCATCTATAGTTAGATAAAACAACTGAAGAAACAAAATATAAATTTATTATTAGAAAGTACACCTGTCGGTTTACTTCTGGTTCATCTCTGTTAAAGCAGGTTGGATCAGTTTTACAATGCTAAGACAGTCTGGTTGGGATTCTTAACTTTAGGGTAGGTTAATTTTTAACCACGTATCATTAAATGTCTGTGGGAGGCAGCTTCTAAAATGGCTCCCAATGATACTTCTTCCCGGATCCATGCCCTTGTATCATTTCCTCCCATTGAGTTTGGGCTAGATGCTTTAGATGAATAGAATATGGCAAAGGTGATGGGATGTCACTTCCAAGATCAAGTTATAGAAAGAGTCTGGCTTCCATCTTGCTCACCCTCTCTCACACTTGAGTGGAAGCCAGTTGCTGTGCTGTAAGCTGCCCTACAGACGGGCAGGGGAACTGGGGAGGGCTTCTAGCCACAGTCAGTGAGGAACAGAATCCTCCATAGCCATGTGAGTGAGTGTGACTGCAAGCTCTTCTTCCCTGTCTAAGCGTGGGATGAAGACAGCCTCTGCCGACACCATGAATACAGGCTTGTGAGAAACACTGAGCCCTGCTGTGCCCAGATTCTTGACCAAGATTGACTGTGAGATAATCAGTGTTGGTTGTTTTAAACTGCTAAATTCAGGGGTAACTTGTTACTCAGCCATAGATAACCAATACAGTGTTCTTTCAAAAAAAAAAAAAAAGTCATAAAAGACCCTCACACTTCCCTGGGGGAGTAGAGGATAGTAGAGGTAGCATTTCCAGATAAGTGATTTAGCACAGTGGGTTTCTACCACTAACAGTATTCAAATCAATAGAGAGTTTTCAAGAAGTACAAGTGCCTGAGCTTTGCCCCCAGAAATTCAGTTTAAGTTGGTCTGGGGTGAGGCCCAGGCCTCATAATTTTTCAAAGTTCCTCAGTATTTTTTCAATTCCCATAAGTAGATGAAGAATTACTGATTTAGTATAAATGTATTAAGCCCCTTCTGTGCGCCAGGGATAGAGAGAGCTCACCCTTTATCCCCAGATCAGGAGAGAAGACAAGTCAACACACTGATCACAATATGGCAAATGTTCGGGGAGTTACACACATGATATAAGAAGCACAGAAGAGGAAACACCTAATGCAGCCTGATAAAGTAAGAAAAGGTTTGACAGGAGACGATAGGCCAAGTCTGAAGCTCCAAGTAAAAGCTAGTCAGCTAGAACATTGGGGGGGGGGGGGGTAGCATACAGGCAAAGAAATTAAAGAGTAAAGGTACAAAGTGTTAGAGAATAATCAGGGAAATATATGTCCATATTTGAGTAATAGGGAAGGAATAAACTCTGGAAGGATAGGGTGAGTATTGAGAGAACACAGAATGAGGGTCCAGAGTTCAGTTTGGATGAGGACCAGCCCCGTGGTGGTGGCGGAAGGGATGAAGAGGAGAGGGAGGATTCGTTTGCTGTGGAGGACACACAGGACTGGGAGGTAGCACTGGATCGCAAAGGGAGGAGCCCACGTTGCCTGCCGGGTTCAGGCTTGGCAGTGGTGTGGGTGTTAGGCTGTAACTTTGGCAGCAACCATGGGGGCAGCAAAAGCAGGAGACAGAGGGAAGTGAACAGGTCGGTTTCAGATCTAAATGTAAAGCCTCAGAAGAAACAACTGGTTGCTGTTGGTACTAGAAACGAAACCAAACTGACATGTCACTTGCCAAGAGAGCACATCTTCGTGGGTGATTTTGTGTATTTGGAAGTAATCATGAGCATAGCGTCTGTTTTGTCTGCATGTGTTTTGGTGATTTGCAGTCAGCTTTCAAGAAGAGGGGAGATCTTGAGAATTAGCTATATTGCCTTTTATAAAGCATTCTATTTCACTAAACCAAAGAAACCTTCAAAACCGAACCACATGGGCTGCTTTTCACTATTTTTCCACTCATCACGTGCATCTCCTTAGACACCTTTGCTGCTCTTCCCATTTCGGTGAGTAATGCCTTGATTTGCCCAGCTATTGGTAGAATTTGAACTGACATCAGGTTACATTGTGTCATGAGGTGGGACATAATGACGTCCACATATGACGTCCACATATCCTCTTTATGACCTGGTCATTGCTTTAATTTCAAAGGAGCAACACACTCAGCTCAGTACTTGAGTCTATTTAAAGCATGTTAACTGGTGTATCGGAGCAAAGTCACACATTCTTATTATGAACCCCTGACACTGTGACATGAGCTTTCCAGTTTCATTCAGCCTGTCCATGTATTGTTGGTGCTTTTTTATTTTAAGAAACAAAGATATGTATTCCCACTGTTTGCTTTTTATAAAATATATTTTTATTGATTTCAGAGAGGAAGGGAGAGTGAGAGGAAGATAGAAACATCAATGATGAGAGAGAATCATTGATCAACTGCTTCCTGTGCTCCCTATACTGGGAATCCAGCCTGCAACCTGGGCATGTGCCCTGACTGGGAATCCATTCGTGACCTCTTAGTTCATAGGTCAGTGCTCATCCACTGCACCACACCAGCCAGGGCCCATTATTTGCTTTTGATAAACTGACACTCTTAAACCTTTGAAACTATTTTCTTGCTTCCCACCACAGGGAAATACACAACTGACTCTTACTGTGAAAGGAAGATTGCACTGTCTCATCATCAAGCCCACCTTGAGGCTGGTGTAAAAAAAAAAAAAAAAAAAAAAAATGCTGATGCCTGCATAACATGTATCTCTTAAGTAAATCAAACCTGTAATTCTACTTGGCTGCCTCTAAGTCATTTTGATTCCTGCCAACAAGAACATTAATGAACCTAGTACCTCCACAGCCTTATTTGTGTGTAAGACTCCATTTCTTATGCCTCGTTCCAGCAGCTGCCCTGCTCCATCTGATAAAGTGGAAAGCTGGAGCAGGTCACACAAATCCAGAGCATTGCTTAAACCCAGATTATTGTAGGCAGCATTCTCTAATTCTTCCATCTGCTTTTAGGATGGCAAATAATAAGGTTTCTGGGGTGTGGATTTGAAAAACCATCCATACACTAGTAATCTTGACATGAAAAGGCATTTTATGAAATTCAAATTATTCATGTCCTTATTCTTCCTACTTTTATTCTTTTGACAATGATAAATATATTGTACTTTTTGCTTTAGGATCTTGGCTTACCTCTATGGATTTACAGTTGTGGGAATATTCCAGAATAAGTAGTACTTCCAATGATGGGCTATAACAAATCCCGAATGGCATGAGAAAGATAGGAAGTATGGTAAAATGGACATAAAAATATAAAAGAATATAGCCCTAGCTGGTTTGGCTCAGTGGATAGAGCATCGGCCCTCAGACTAAAGGGTCCTGGGTTCAATTGCAGTCAAGGGCACGTACCTCGGTTGTGGACTTGAACCCCAGCCCTGGCCCTGGGCCCAGGTGCGTGCAGGAGGCAGTCAATCGATGTGTCTCTCTCGCATTGATGTTTCTCTCTGTCTCTCTCCCCTCCCTTATACTCTCTCTAAAAATCAATGGAAAAATATCCTCAGGTGAGGATTAACAGCAACAACAGCAAAATTGTTTCTAAATTTCTCTACACTAGAAACACCTGGAGATCTCTTTAAAATTCCATAGCCCAGACCACACCCCAGACCAATTAAATCACACTTTCTTGGGGTGGGACATGAGTGTTTTGACTCCTCAGGTGATTCCAATGTGCAGACTAGCTTGGGGACCACTGATTTAGACAACTACTTCATGACTGCAAGAGGGCATAGCTCTGGCTTCTCCTGGACTCCTGCCTGCTTGGCGGGAGGTTCTCTGCTGTCCAGATTCACCAATTTTGCCAACTTTGAGCCTAAGCAGGGGCACAGAATGAGAGAGAATTTAATCATAGACAGAAAACAGTTAAGCATCAAAACTACAGGTGGTTATAACATAGTTGATTTGCAAATTTTTAAAGTAATTTTTATTTGTCATTTTTCCTGACAACAAAAACTGCATCTCAGATTTGACTTTTTCTATTTCAGTCTCAGATACTAGAAGCTTATGGCTGTTAGTTTTATCAGGCTGCTCCACCAGGGTAACATTTTTGTCATGCTTTGGGTGATTGTTTTAGAATTCCTTCTTTGAGTTAGTCATCTTTAAAATACCTAACTCAGAGTGAGAATTGTCCATTCGCCTTGTTTAAAGAAACACAGAGACAAGCATTTAAAATTGTATTTTCCTTATATATACAGCTCATTGCTTATTTATATAATCAATCATTGCCTGCCCACAAACTGAGGGAAGCTTGATTTTAGATCTAACAATTGTTTACTCAAAGGGACCGAATATACATAGTTGATACCTTTTATCATAATTAGCATTTTTACAAATAACCACCATGCTGGCCTGTAAAATTTTAAAGCTAATAGTGTAATCCAATAAAACAATGATTTTGCTATATCCTATATAATAAAAGGGTAATATGCAAATCAACCGAACAGCAGAACAACCAGTCACTATGATGCGCACTGACCACCAGGGGGCAGTTGCTCAGTGCGCTCCCACAGGGGGCGCACCGCTTAGCCAGAAGCTGGGCTCATGGCTGGTGAGCACAGCGGCAGTGGTGGGAGCCTCTCTTGCCTCTGCAGCATGCTAAGGATGTCCAACTGATGTCCAGTGCTAAGGGCTCCGAGACTGTGAGAGGATGCAGGTTGGCCTTAGGGATCCCTCCCCCCACCCCCCCGCCCTGAGTGCATGAATTTCATGCACCAGGCCTCTAGAGTGTGTGTGTGTGTGTGTGTGTGTGTGTGTGTGTATGTGTGTGTGTGTATCTTGAAACATTAACCCTTTTCGGTCCAACCTCAAGACTGACTCGACAGACCAGGCGCTAGGAGCAGGTCCAACGTTGAGCAATAAGAACATTAAAAAGTTCAACATTCAATCCCGTCAATTTGAATTCCAAAAATAACGTTGGGCCACGAAGGGTTAAAGGAAATAAAATTGCAAGTGAAGCTCTGGCTGGTTTGACTTAGTGCAGTGGTTCTCAACCTTCTGGCCCTTTAAATACAGTTCCTCATGTTGTGACCCAACCATAAAATTATTTTCGTTGGTACTTCATAACTGTAATGTTGCTACTGTTATGAATCATAATGTAAATATCTGATATGCAGGATGGTCTTAGATGACCCCTGTGAAAGGGTCATTCGACCGCCAAAGGAGTTGCGACCCACAGGTTGAGAACCGCTGGCTTAGTGGATAGAGAATCGGCCCTGAAAGGTTGCGTGTTTGATTCCTGTCAAGGGCACTACCTTGTTTGTTCCTTAGTTGCAGGCTCTATCCCTGGCCCTGGTTGAGGCATGTGCAGGAGGCAACCAGTTGATGTATCTCTCACATACATATTTCTCTCTGTCTGTTTCTCCCCCTCCCTTCTACTCGCTCTCTAAAAATCAATGGAAAAATATCCCTGGGTGAGGATTAACAAAAAAAATTGTAAGTGAAGCTGCTGGATGGTTGAAATTATCTGAATATCTTTAAAGAATTACCAAGTAAGCTTCTTGCTATAAGTATTTAATTAATTTTAAACCCTATTTGGTTTAGAAACCATTTACACTGAATTTCTGGTTTAGTGTTCATTTAAAACCATCTATACTATTCTGTTCAGGCTCTGGATCCTAATCTTGCTTTGGTTACCTCTCTCTGGTCACTGACTGCTGCTGAAGTGTAGAAAAAGAAGGCATATGACTGCAATCTAATTCCTCATATTTGTTAGAGGAAAATCTTCAGGGAAAAAGTTTACTTAGAAAATGCCTGTGGCAATTAAATATGGAACTGCCATTTGACCCAGTGATCCCACTTGGAGGAATATTTCCTAAGAAACCTGAAACACTAGTCAGAAAGGATATATGCACCCCTATGTTCATAGCAGCACAATTTACAATGCTAAGATCTGCAAACAGCCCAAGTGCCCATCAGTAGATGAGTGGATAAAGAAGCTGTGATACATTTACACCATGGAATACTATGTAGCAGTAAAAATGAAGGCTCTCTTACCCTTTGAGACAGCATGGAGGGACCTGGAGAGTATTATGCTAAGTGAAATAAGCCAGTCAGAGGAAGACAAGTATCACACAATCTCATTCATGTAGAATCTAAAGAACAAAATAAACTGATGAACAAAATAGATCTAGAGACATAGAAACATGGAACAGACTGATGAATCTCAGAGGGATAACAGGGGTGGGTGGGTGGGAAGAGATTAACCAAAGAATTTGTATGCATAAACCATGGACACAGACAATAGTGTGGTGAAGGCCTGGGAAGAGGGGGTGGGGAAGCAGGCTAGAAGGAGTCAATGAGTGGGAGAAGGGGAACATCTGTAAAATTTTCAACAACAAAGGTAAATTTTTAAAAAAATGCCTGGTGATTGCGGGGGCCATGGGGATAGGTGGAGGTGGAAGAGTTAGATATAAAGGGGATAAATGGAGATGAAAAAAATAATGAAATACGTGTGTATTTATTTTACTCAGAATTTATTCTACACATAATCATTTGGGCATGGTGGTAGAAGTAAATGAGAATGCATGTTTGTCTTATTAAAGCCAAAAGATGAGATGTTGCAATTTCTTACTAAAATTACTCTTTTTTTTCATATGAAAACTTAAGGAAACCAAGGACAGCTGTGGTGTGTTGAAAGCACAGGAGCCATGCAATCGGAAGGCCTGGGGTTTAAATTCGAGTTCATCACAGATGTAAGGTGGTGTTATTTTTATTCCTCCTCTGTTACAATGCTTTTTTATTTATTTATTTATTTTTAAAATATTTTTTTTTATTGATTTTTTACAGAGAGGAAGGGAGAGGGATAGAGAGTTAGAAACATCGATGAGAGAGAAACATGGATGAGCTGCCTCCTGCACACCCCCCACTGGGGATGTGCCCGCAACCAAGGTACATGCCCTTGACCAGAATCGAACCTGGGACCCTTCAGTCCGCAGGCCGACGCTCTATCCACTGAACCAAACTGGCTAGGGCTACAATGCTTTTTTAATATGTGAAGTTTACATTTTGTCCTAGAACACATTTGCTTCTCCATAAAAAAAAAAACCAAAAAAGTTATGTACTGAATGTCACTCTTTTATTTCATTATAAGTGAGGCAACCCTGGTATATGGTAACTAATATACCATATGGTAACTAATCCCAGTGAAATAAGATTTGATTTTGAAATAGTCTTAGAATTTGTATTTGAATGAAAGTGATATTTTGGGAAGTTCTAATTCACTGTACCCTGTTTATAACAGCACTGTTGGGGAACAAAATTGTAGTCTATAATTCTGTTATCTCATGTTCTTAAGAGTATGTGGTTATAGAATTTGGGGAAATATCTTTTGAGTCAAATGATGGGCTATAACATGGATATTACTTAGGTAGAATAATGCAACTTCATTATAAGATTGCTCTATATATCTGTCTTTTTCCTTTCCTCCATGCAGAATTTATCCATAATCACCTTTTTCAGAAGCAACAATTAGAGGAAGATTTAACTCGGGATGAAATAAAGCACCACCCTAAAATGAGACCCCCATTTTCTTTCAGTGTTTATCTTTGCCAGGATAAGGAAGGGCAAATAAAAATGTTGCCTTTAAGGCCTTGATTCTGGATGTTAGATGAAGTAGACAGAGTGTTGACCACATGTGACCTAAGCAGTGTTGGTGGTTATTTTACCAAGCTTCGGATCAAGGTTTGCTTGAAATAAGCTGTGCTGTGGATAAACCTTTGAAAGACCCAGGAGTGAACTGTATTGCCCTCTACATTCTTCCCGCCAGAACATTACTTTGTGGTATTGATTTTGAAAAATGAAATTTAACTTGTAAGAGCACATATCAGATTCAGGTATTCTTAAATATGAAATTGCCTTTGACCTACCCAGGAGCTATAGAATAATGATAATCACAGAGGGAAGAATAAAGTCATTGTACAGATTTTTCTGTGCTCCTTTTAGTAAATCTATTCTGGAGTGTAGAGGTGGACAGTTGGTAAACCCAGTTTCTTTATTGTGTGATGCATCAGTTTGATATTGTCAGTCTGTTACCAAGGTTTGTATTGGGATCATTGCTGTGAAAGAGGCTCCCAGGATATTGTATCACCAGTTTTTAGATGTTGTTGTAGGTTTCATCCAGAGCAGATGGAAGGGTAACACGGTAACCTAGTACCCAATTTAGGAGCGTGTTGAAAAATAGACTGATGAAGGCTTAACTCAAGTCAGATAATTTCTATTATAGGCGGACACGACTGAATTAGTTTAGGGTTGTGTTTTTTGTTTGTTTTTTCAAATAAGCCAATTTTTTCTATGATTAGAATCAACATTATTGGTGGGAGCAGGAAATTTAGGGGCAGGACATTAGTTATAAGATCAAAGGACAGCTGCTTCTGTGTCACAGCTGTAAGGACAGGAAGGTGCCCATGTTTCTCAGGTGCTGCTTTTGCATAGTTACATCAGCAACGTGTGTCAATAGACAAAGGAAGGACGAAGAATATGTACCATGACATTCCACCATCAGCCAAAAGCCACATAATTTTCATTATAGGGAATAGTACATTTTGGTGTACTTTTAAACCCTTATTTCTTTCATTTTTAAAAAATACATTTGAACTCTTACTATGTGCTCAACAGAAGAGTAGGGAAACAAGATTCTAATATAGAACCACTCTTCTCTTTTTTCCCTTGAAGCCAATAGGGTTTAGTGTGTGTATTATACACACACATATGTGTATGTATGCATTTAATATATAGCATAGTAACCCTTGGGTTTTTAGATGTGTTATACTATCTGTATATATAAAAACCTAAGCAGCCGTCCAACCATTCAACCATCCGACCAGTAGCTATGACGTGCACTGACCACCAGGGTGCAGACACTCAATGCAAGAGCTGCCAAGCTGCGGTGACTTGGCAACTGGGGTTCTCGGGTGACACAGCTGGAACCAGAGAGGAGGGAGTCTGATTCCGGGGTATGTCACCCAAAAACCGCCCTCTCACAATCCGAGACCCCTGGGGGAATGTCAGAGAGCCAGTTTCGGCCCGATCCCCACAGGCCAGGCAGAGGGACCCCACTTGTGCATGAATCCATGCACTGGGCCTCTAGTTACTTATAATGTGCTTATTTAAAAAGGGATAACATAACATACATTTTACAAATGATTGTATGAGTAAACACAACCCTTGTAACTGCCACCCACATTAAAAAAAAAAAAAGACGACTTTGGCCAGCGTGTCAGAAGCCTGGTGGCTCTCTTCCCAAATACACCCCACTTGTCCCCCTTCCTCGAGTATGCTAGCCTCACTCTCTAGGTATTCGTTTCCTTGCTTTTCATCTTACCACTTAAGCGTGTACCATAGGCACCAGAAACATCCATATAGTTCAGGGTTGTCTGTTTGGCAACTCTATATAAATGGAATGATAATTGCCCTTTTCTTTCGTCTTGCTTCTTCCATTTGTTATCCACATTGTGGAATGTAGCTGTGGTTTGTTCATTTTCATAGCTCTGTAGTATTCTGTTGTATAAATCTACCACAGTTTATTTATCCATGCTGCTGTGTTGGACATCTGGGTTTTTTACAGTTTGCACCTACTACATGTACTGTTGCTATGATTATTCTTAGGCTGTCTTTTGATGCACATGATATGACAGCAGGCAATGAAACTATCTTTTCCTTCATGCACATTGAGTGAGCCAGTAACCTAATGAAGGAAAGCAACCACTGTGTGGGTTATTCTAAGGTGGTAGGTGCTGTCTAGA
The DNA here is from genome assembly GCF_014108235.1 of Myotis myotis. Lineage (NCBI taxonomy): Eukaryota > Metazoa > Chordata > Mammalia > Chiroptera > Vespertilionidae > Myotis > Myotis myotis. Next base: position 31,674,315 of record NW_023416357.1, read on the forward strand.
CATGGAGATGACCATTTCCATCCAGGTGAATAAAAAATAGAGTGTCCAGGATTGTAACTTTGCTTAAGACTCACGTCTACAGTTATTTTTTTTTTTCAGGAAAACAAAATACTTTTGTTTTTAAACTACCTCTGGCATGATTTCTAGAATTCTAAAATTACCAGAATGAAATGTCCTTAGAGGGTAGAGAGTGTATCTTACATTTCTTTTACGTTCTTCGCAAAGACCATGGCAATGCTGGAAAGATGTTAAGTCCCCACTACACGTGCATTACCTCAATAAGTATACTCCAGAGTGAAGTTATTTCTGCAAAAAGGGTCTGATTTTTAAGGAGCGGGTCCTTAAAAGGGGGCAGGAGTGATTCGCTTAACTTACATGTTTTTCTGTTTTGAAAGCCTCTTTCCTGACAGATGGAAAAATTCTAGCTTGGATGAACCAGTGTAATAATCTGTCTTTCCCATAATTTTTTTTTACCATATTCTTACATGTCCTAAGTACAGCTAATATTTGTGTATTCCTGAGGTCTTTTCAAGTTATAATTTGGGCCTTTTGTTTGCCTTTTGAAATGGAAGACAAAATAGAAAATACACTAAAAGGCAAGTTTATCACTTCTGGTGGCTTGTACTTTAAAGCATCTGCATTTTAAGGCTGGACCAGGTAGGGCAGATCATGGTATATTGATTCAGTATCCTCCTCTTTATATGAGCTTCATTCTGAAACTGTAGCAAAATCAAAATGTTTGCCACAGTATTCTGGGTTATCTGAAGTCTTGTTTCTGTTTACACAAAATGGCCATTGGCCTAATGCAGTTAACAAGAACACTTTACAGCTCACTCAAGAACTATTTCAAGTGCTGAGGAAAAGGCATTTTAATTGAACAATTACTTATCCAGAATCAGGATGGCCGAGAACGCGGCTTCTTGTGAATTCAGCACACTACCCATACACAATTGGCTTTGCTCCTTTGCTATAACAAATGTCTTTGAATTCTTTTTTGCAATGAAAAGATTCATATGGTTTGTCTTCCTTGGGGATTGTAACTTTCAAAAGATGCCCTTAAATATATTACTACCTTATTTAAACTATTTGCTTACCAAGTTTAAATAAATAATTCGTGCAGTACTTTGTACAAAGAATAAGTTACGAATCCCCTGGACACACTAGAGGGAAATGCTCTGCTGGGTTTCCGACTGTTTTTCTGTGGTCGATTTATGACTTGATGCCCAGCTTCTTTATAGACTCACCGCTCACAAGATAGTTCCCTTTCATGTGTTTTCCATGCTGATAGAAAGAAACACTATGTTCGTGTCTTAGTCTTTTTGGGCTACTATAAAAAATTGCCATAATCTGGGTGGTTCAAAACAGCAGAAATTTATTTCTTACAGTTCTGGAGACTGAGAGTCCAAGATTAAGTCTCTGGCAGATTCACTGTCTAGTGAGTGCCTGCTTCCTGGTTCATAGACAACCTTTCTTTTTGCTATAATCTCCTGTGGTGGAAAGCTGTCTCTCTCACATGGGCAGTAATCCCATTCTTGAGGCTCCACCCTCCTGACCTAATTACTCCCCAAAGCTTCACCTCCTAATAACATTACCTTAGGGGTTAAGATTTCAAACTATGGCCTTAGCCGATTTGGCTCAGTGGATAAAACCTTGGCCTGTGGACCGAAGGGCCCCAGGTTCAATTCCAGTCAAGGAGTCAAGGGCACGTACCTTGGTTGTAGGCTCCTCCCCAGCCCAGGCCCTGGTTGGGGGCATGTGCAGGAGGCAACCAATCTATGTGTTTCTCTCAAGTGGATATTTCTCTCTGTCTTTCCCTCTCTCTTCCACTCTCTTAAAAAATAAATAAATAAATGGAAAAATAGCCTCAGGTGAGGATTTACAAAAAAAAAAAAGATTTTAAACTATTAATTTTTTTTGGGGGGGGGGAGCGGGAAGGGGGCGGGAGGTGGGGAGACACACAAACATTCAGACCATAGCAGTTAGCAAGCACCAGTAGAAACTTCTTTTTCCTGCACCATTCTCTTGGTAATTAGAGAGAAGTCCCCTTAAAGTGCTTCTATGAGTCCAGTGAAAATATCTTTTCAACTGATATCTTTGAGATTTTGAAATATTTTCTTGACAGCTTACAGTTTTTATAAATCTTGCGGGGAAACATTTTAGATTCTGTTATGAAGTTAAAATTCAGATATTAAAGAAGTGGAATGGTAGCTAAGAAAATGTCCCAGTTTCCATGTTGGTGGTAGAGAGCTGGCATGTGTAGGAAGGTATTCAAGCAAAGGGGTGTCATAATAAAAGTGGAGTTTAAAGGAGACTCTACCAGCAGCAGGCCAGAGTCAAGGACAGCTACCCTTCCATGAGGTTGCCCCAGACTGCTCTACCTATGCTGTTTTCTGAACCCCTATAAATATTATTCAATATGTAAGCAATAATAGATGGGTGGGTCAAAATAAAATGCTTTAGTAACAAATATAGATTAATTCACCCTGATAGGACAGCTATGACTGAAATTCACATGGAAGATAAAATCTTGGATATATTTTTTCCCCTGGAGTTAGAACTTTCAATACGTTAATGCTCATCTTGAGGATACAAGAGGAGCCTTATATTTTGAAGGATGCTAGTGTTTTAAGGAACAGAGTTTGTGAAACACTGAGTTAGACTTAAACTATAGCATAATGTATTTGGGTAGGAGGTAATTGAAAGTGAGAATGTACGTCAGCAGCATGAAACAAGAATGGCCTTAGAGTCCCACTTTTGTGTGTCTTCAAGAATAGAAGTTGCTCCCTCTAAAACTGTGATTCTCAACAGAGGCCTCCCTTGACAAGGTAGTAGCAGAATCTCAATTGGATCTTGTCAAATGTCTTTTCTGCATCTGTTGAGATGATCATATGTTTTTCTTTTTTAGTTTGTTTACATGATGAATTTCATTGATTGATTTTCTAATATAAGCCAACTCTCCCTGCCTGTATTTCTGGGATAAATCCCGCTTGGTTATGATGTACTATCCTTTTAGTATATTGTTGGTTTGATTTGTTAAAATTTTGTTTAGAATTTTTACATCTATGTACATGAAAGGTATTAGTTTATAATTTTCTCTTGTTGTAATATCTTGGTCTGATTTTTGTTATTGCTGTAATGCTAGTCTCGTAAAATGAGTTGGGGAGTATTTCCTCTATCTTTTGGAAGAGTTTGAATAGAATTGTCATTATTTCTTCATTAAATGTTTGGAAAATATTACTCTGAAGCTATGTGGGCTCAGGATTTTTCTTATGGAAAGGTTATAAACTACTAGTAGTATTTCTTGAACAGATATACAGTTTGTACCTCAATTCTAACCCAACACCATAAAGTCAATTTTAGTTTCATTCTTTTCCATATTTGTAATTCCCTTCTCTGACAATGAGAAATCTCTCTCCCATTATCTTGAATATATTTACTTATTTGATTAATTCCTGTCTATGTAATAACCAATCTCCCTTTGCCATGCTGCCCCGTTCCACATTCAAATGCCCTCTTTATCCCACTTGGGCTCTGACATCCTGACCAGAACTGCAGCTGCCCCTTGTCTTCCAGGCCCAACCTCCATGGATGCCCTCCTCACCCACCCAGGCTTTGACACCTGCGCCAGACTACTCCATTGTGTGGACACCTCCCCACTTTCTCCTATCATCTGTTTGTGAAATTGTTCCTGCCAAGTGGGTCCATTTTATTCCACTTAAACTCCATGTTGTCTTGGACATAATTGGCAGTTAATAAATACTTAATAAGACTAAAAAGAACCAAATTTTTAAGTGGACATATGCTATATTGACACTCTACAAAAAGGTGTTAGTATTATCAGAATTGCCAGCGTTTACATTCCAGCTCTGCTGTTAACTAATTCTGCAGCCATGAACAAATTAAATGAATTTCTTTGAACTTTTATTTCCTAATCTGTTAAATAGAATGACGATGGACATAATTATAAGAATGATAATAAATAGCACATGATGCCTATTATGCACCCAGTGCTATGCTAAGGACAACATATATTGTCATCTAATCTTTAAAATGGTTTTTTGGAGGAGATACTATTATATTCATTTTGCAGAAGAAAAAACTGTCATTTGAAGGAGGTGCCATTATCTGGCTCTTTTTACAGATAAGGAAGTGAAGCACAAAAAAGTAACTCATACAAAGTCATGTAGCTAATAACTGGTGGAGTTGAAATTCAGATATAATGCCAGAAAGCAATACTGACCAACACATATGAAAATTCTTAGTATGTGGTGAGCTGTAGTAAATAACCTTTTAATGTATTAAGTGATTAACTGTAATAGCTCTGAGTCACTATTACCAAGTCTGTGACACAGGAAGAGTCTGGCACTGCCCAATAGCGGGGAAGATGAGCCATTTTTAGCTAGAATGCTAATTGGAGGTAGTTTTTCTTACTAGACAGAGTTTAAAATCCTCTTTACTTATTCCACATTGGTAAAAGAGATATTTTTATGTAGAAAGAATACACAGACTCAGAAATAAGTTATGTACTTAAATCTAAAAGGAAATTTAAGATGAGAAAAGATGTTTTCAGTCCATAGAAGATGAAAAGAATTAATGATACCCTAGAGAAAAAAGAATAAACAAGGAACCTCAGAGCTGGAGAAAGTCGCCCAGTGGTTACCAGGAGAACAATAAAGACCTGAGAAGCATCTGTCATTCCAGTTCAGCATTTAATAAAGCCCAAAGCTCACCATTCCATTAATGTTGGGATGGATCTGTGAACTTGGCACATGATAGGTGCTCAATACATGCTTGTTAAGTTTATCTGGCAATCCTTTAAAAAGCTTAAGTCGAATTTCCAGTTAAAGGCACAAACCTAAAACAAAAGGGAGAAGAAGAAGGAAGAAAATAGTCTCAAAATTTTGGAGGCTGAAAAACATATAGGAACTGACTTAACAGACTAGAGAAAAGCAATCCTCAACTGTAAGTGAGGAGAACTCACGAAAACTCAATTTACATTGCAAAATCCCCCAAGACCCAGTTATCTCTGGAAGGTGAAGGTGAAGGTGAAGATGGGGGTTAAGGCTTCACCAACAGTGTGTTAATGAAATCATTATTCTTTGTTCCTTTCCCACTTGGCACAGCAACAGCCCCTGCCTTTCTCAGCTCCCAGACTGTTGGCTGTCAACAAACATGCACCTGGCAGAAAAATAGAACTCTTCTCTGGGAGAAGATCTGACATTGGGAATCTCCCAAGGAATAGGCCCGCTAAATGGCCCTACAGTGAAGACTACAGTCACATGTACATGTGCAGTTTCTAATCAACTTTCGGTGGACAACTGGTGGTTTGAGCAAACAGCCAGTACAACTGAGATGTTCAGAAAATAAGAGATGCTTTTACATTCATAAAAGAAGAGCATGGTGCTATGTTAAAAATAAAACATTCAGAGAGCAAAGAAACAAAGTTTTGGAAATGAAAATTATGATAACAGACATGAAGGGAGTTTAGATGAATTAGAAGATAGATACAGAAGGTTGGATTTAGGAATTATCCCAGAAAGTTTATAAAATAAAAAGATGAAGATAAAGAAAGTAGGAAAAAAAAATGTAAAATTAGAACACCAATCCAGAAGACTAGATTTACCTAAGTAACAGATGGATAAAATGTATGGATGAATTTTAGTAATGTTATCATAAGTGGGAAAAGTAAATCACAAATATATACTAGGACAGCATGATGTACTTTATATAAAATTTATTTTCTCTAGTATTTCAATTTGTTCTTAGTGAAAGGGTTGGTCCTAATTACAAAACTTGTCATTAAAATGAATTCCCAAAATTTACTTTTTATCTACTGGCTCTGTTTATCTACATATGTAGGAATACATATAGATGCAATGAAGTCATATAAAAATGAAAGTAAAGGAATGACAAACACAAGATTCATGACTATGGTTAAATAAGGTAAATGGTAGCAGAAAGGTGGATTGATTGTGGGTGAGGAGAAGATGGTTACAGGTAGGTTATTTTCAAGGCTCCAGCTTTCAAATGTCAGTTCAAGGGCGCTAACTGCACTGTTAAAAACAGCTAATTAATTAAGTAAAATAGGGCCATGCACAGACAGTGATAAGTGTCTGTCGTGAATTATAATTAATCCATATTTGTGTACCTCAGGTTCAATTTTAAGAAAATAATTTAGGGAGGAAAGGAAATATAATAATGTATATTATGTGGCACAGACAGGATAGCATTCAATTTGGGGATGAAAAGTGTGTGGAGGAGCAGGAAGTAAAAGATAACTAAACCCTCCTCTTCTAATCTGGGAAATTTATAGATAATACCTACTATTAAAAAGTCATAAAATAATCATATTACTTAGAACTAACAAAGTAAACAGAATCTGCTACAAGAATTCAAAATCGTTGCTTGGAAGTATGGTGTTGGAAGTGACAAATTAAGTTGATATTTGTTACAAGTTTTTAAAGCTGTTTGATTCTTTAAACTGTTGATAAAATTTGCAACTGATAAAAAATGAAGTTTAAAAAAATAAAAAGGAGTTATCAGGGCTAATTAAAATGAAAAAAAAAAAGCATAAGAGAAAATAATGGAAACTCATTCCTAAAAGATATTTTGCCAGGAAATTATCCTATAAGTTGATCTGTTATATCAATCAATTGATTTTCAGCCAATTTCTTTGCTATTTCCACATGGCAAAGACATGCTGTGCCTGCTTTTCATTTTCTTGTTTAAGCATATTTTATTGATTTTTTTTTTCAGAGAGGAAGGGAGAGGGATAGAGAGTTAGAAACATCGATGAGAGAGAAACATCGATCAGCTGCCTCCTGCATACTCCCCACTGGGGATGTGCCCGCAACCAAGGTACATGCCCTTGATCGGAATCGAACCCGGGACCCTTGAGTCCGCAAGCCCATGCTCTATCCACTGAGCCAAACCGGTTAGGGCTTCATTTTCTTTAGAAAGCTAAAAAAAAGTATGTGCTGTTCATGTGCATGGATTCTCATTACATCGATGGTTATAGTGATCACCCCTAAAATTCTGGAAAGAGGTTAGACTTTTATTTGGGAATGATGAGCTTAAAAAGCAAGCAAACAAACAAAAAACAGCCAAGATATTGTTCTGATTAAAAGGGAAAAGCTCCATACAAATCATTGAAAACTTACTATTTGATAAACAGAAAACTAGAAAAATTATTGTTAAAATGGTATGACATTGTTAAATACTGAAAAAAGGATTACTGTAAAACTGCAAAGAAAAAAATCCTGTTCTACACTTCTGATGGAAACTATACTTTTGTTCAGGCATGTTTAGTAGTTACCTAGGCTGAATTTTTGGCAATGTGTCTGTTAGCCACAGACAGTGTGTTTTATCTTCTAGTTACTGTATTTCAGGCTTGGCATTCAAATACAACTGTCGAGATCCTAGATGTGAGGATAAGGCGCCATTTAGAAGCTGTCTTCTTTGGCCACTGAAACAAAAAGTATTTACAACCACAGTAAAAGCTGAGTTTGCACAGAACTTTTAATCATTCTGTATTTTAGTTTTGCTAACGCTAAAATGGAAATAATCATTCTAAGGTACTCATTAGAGTTACTCCAAAAAGCAATTAAGATGACTGTCAATGGCAATCACCTTTAAAAAAAGGACTGTTTGATTGTTACATATTATGATAAGCACAAAGGAAAAGTGAAGTTGAGTTTCATATCAAGGTAGGAGAAGGATTGTTTCAGCTTTCTAGAGTAGAGTCTGAAAAGAAGGTGTCACTTAACTAAAAGGAATGAACCATGTGTGTTATATAAATAAGCACATATATACTTTTAAGTCTTGTGATATTTACTAGATACTTGTTATCTGCTAACTCTGTGTAAAATACAAAATGTGAGTATGTTTTTGTGTTGACATATCCACAAAGCCCTAATTTAGGATTTTAGGTATAGCCAGTGAACCAGCTATATTTAGCATCCACCAAGTGAATATAGAACATACTTTGCCAATGTCATAAGCAGTGAGTTGACAGGCCCCATGACATTTTTTGGTTACATGTTTTGAGTGACCACATTTTGAGTTACAGGGCTTACCAACCTCATGGCCATAAAAAGTTCTAACGCTCCCACCCTATTAGATATTGCATTTATATCTAGTTTATTCATTCCTGCCTCTACATTGGGTAACTAGGGAAACAATGATGTCACTGCTCAGCGTGGTACTTATTAACGTCTCCATTTAGGCTCATGGTCTTGGAAGCCTACAGCTATTTAATAAGTCTCACCTCCACCTCTGTAATAAATTCATACAACTTTTATTTTTTTAAGGGGAAAATCGAGGAAATTGTATCATTCTGTTTAATGCATTATTTGGAGGAAAATGTATATTCTAAAGAATTGTGTTTCTGAAAAATCATCTGTGCATTTGCAGTAGTAGTTTTTTGATGGACAGTGACAACCTTGAGCCAGTTGTGTGACCCGAATTAAATGTTCCCCCTTGGACATGCTCTCCTTGGAGCAGTCGTCCTTCGGCCAGCCTTCACTGCCCCCTTGCTTATGATTTCAGAGGCTAGATCTCTATCTTGTGCTTCTTCCTTTTAATCTTCTTTCCAACTCCATCATGTTGGTAAAAAATAGTTTTTAGAAATAAACTGTAGCCAGGTATAACCCTGAACTTTAAAAAGCCATTTGCCCAGAAAATAGGATAGAAATGAGTTAGCAATCTTTTCAGTGAAATAAGTGAATGGGTACTCAGTACAACTCAGCAATCACTTGTCTAATATGTTTGTGTTCTTAGTTTCCAAAATTATTTCACTCTTTTCTCAAACCTGCTCTCCTCAGCTTTTGACCTGACAATATAAATCACTAAGAAAATAAAACAACCAGATATGAATTGCTTTATTTCTCCACTATAAACCATCAAACCTACCCACCTCCATTCCTGTCTGTACTCTTCCTTCCTTCTGCTTCTAGAAATGAAAGGCCAACCCTGACGCTTGGGCTTGAGATCCTGCCCCCTCTCATTCTCAACTTTCTCCTCTCTCTTGCATGAGTTTTTCCTTCTCTGCTGGACATTTTCATCATCCTATGGGCTACTGCCACCTTGTTTTAAAAAAGCCTTTCCTTGACTCTTCATACCACTCTAGCTACTGGCCCATTCCTCTTCTCCCCAGTCACTGGCAAAAAGAAGAAAGTAGTCACCTGTGTTGATGCTGCTGAGAGGTCAAGGCCCACAGGATTTGGAACCTTGAGAAGGCACCTACAGTTCACTCCTGCCTCCCCGATCGATCTTCTGCCCCGTCACTCCTCTGAAACTGCTCTTGTCAGGGTCCCCAGGAATCCCATCTGCCACAAACCTGTGGGCCCTTAACCTCTTGGCAGCATTCAACACAATTGAATCCTTTCTGCTTTTTGAATACTGATTCTCCCAAAAGCAGAGCCTGGGACAAAGACATGTATGTAGATGCTTTATTTAGGGAAAGATTCCAGGGAGGTAAAGTGAGAGATCACAGAGAAGGAGAGAAAGCCAACACAGGTTGTGTTATGGAGTTGGCCACGGCTATAGGCAACTGGTGGGACCAATGCTTGATTCACAAGACCCTGGTTTATAAGACCCTGGTGAGTCTTATAAATGTGCCTCAGAACTGTCTGTCTGGGGGATAAAAAGGGAAGCTGTATCCATCAGATCTCATCTCCCTCAGCTCAGGGGTGGGGCCCCACAAGTGTTGTCTTCCCTGTCCCAGCTCATGCAGAAGTGCCGAGTAGGTTCCTTAGGTAAAACCCTGCCAGTTTTAGCTGCCGTGAATTCAGTGAACTCTGGTAGAGAGTTTTGAGATCTGTTCTCATCTGGCAGATACCCTGTATCTTCTCTGTGCTTCCCAGAGCAGATTTTATGGTTGTTGTTGGTTTGTTCCCATCCATTTATATTTTGGGGTCCATAGAGATACCTTGTCACCAAGTTTGGGTATAAATGTAGTCCACAGATTTGCGGTTTTGCTGTCTACTTGCTCTGTTTTTATGGAGGGATTTCGTTTTCATCACCATTCCATCCTCCCATAGTATTCTCAAGGAACTAGTAATTTTAGGCAATAAATCAGCCAAATCTCTCTTTGAGTCAACTATCTGGTTATTTTATTAGAAATGATAAAACTACTTTGGGTTTACTGACATGATCAAATTTTACTTTTGTATAGCTGCTTTCTGGTAAATCAGACTTCTGGGTCTCTTTTCTTGGAGCCCTATCAAAAATGACATCACAGAGCAGCGTATATTGCTCCTAATTTAACACTTTTTTGGATGATTAGATCATAAAATGTTAGAGAAGTGATTCATATCTTTGTAAATCATTGTGTTAAAATATATGATTTCATTTAGTGCATTAATATTGTAAATGCAGTTCAGTTTCTGACTTCATACACAAGTTCAAATGAATAGGCACATTTACCTCCTGATTAAGTAAAAATAGCGTTCCACATTGATGATTGAACAAACCAGGGCTTTAGAGAGTTATTACTTAAACCTTTGCCTGGCATTCTGCTCAACTTTCCATGCAATTTATTTCATGACTGAATTACCCGTGGCTTTAAAGCAATATTTACCCAGAACCTGTGGTTTTTAAGATAATTTAAGATTCCTTTGCCAGATCACTCTGTCAAGTACAGCTTCTTAAGACCATAACAGATTATGCTTCTAATAGTTTTACTGTTGAGTAGATGATATGTGGTAGAGTTTATTTTCACTTAGACTTTTTTGTTCTAAATCAAAGTATAAAATGTCTTTTAAAAGTAATTACAATGCCATCATAGATTGAAGATGGATTGACAGAGGAATAGATAAATGTATAAATAAATGATGAAGCAAGTATAGAAAAATGTTCATTGTAAAATCTAGAGTATAGGTAAAGAGATGTCTTTCAACTTTGCTGTATGCTTGAAAATGTTTATAATGAAATATTAGGGAAAATAACATTATAAACATTAAAACTCTAAGAAAGAGAAATGGAAGACACCTTGGACTTCATTCTAGAATTACTCGGTTAAAACTGAACAAATTTTGTAAAACCTAGAAGAATTATACTTTGAAAGTGTCTTTTTTCTATGTGTATTTAAGCACATTTTAATAACCTTTTTGAAAGAAGTTTTTTAATTTCTAAGATTATCTTTATCTCAACTTTCTTTCCTGATAAAATAATTTTTATATTCAATATTATTTTATATTAGTTTCAGGTGTGCAACATAGTGGTTTGACATTTATATAATTTATAAAGTGATACTCCCATTAATTCTCATACCCAATGACACCATACATAGTTATTACAATATTATTTACTGTGTTCCCTGTGCTGAGCTTTACATCCCCATGACTATTTTGTAACCACCAATTTGTACTTCTTAATCCCTTCACCTTTCTCACCCAGTCCCCCAAGCCTCCTTCCATCTGGCAGCCTTCAATATGTTCTCTGCAACTATGAGTCTGTTTCTGTTTTGTTTATATTGTTCTTTAGGTTCCACATATAAGTGAAATCATATGGTATTTGTATTTCTCTAACTTATTTCACTTAGCCTAATACCCTCTAGGTTCACCCATATTCTCCTGAATGGGAAGATTTCATTGAAAGAAGAATTTCTTAAAAACAATTTCTATCACTTCTTTACAGAAGGTCTCTATCCAAAATAGTTTCAGGAAGTAAGTTTCCTTGATACAGGCTTAAAATAAAAGCTAAATTAAAAAAAAAAATGTTTGAACCGGATGCCAGAGATGCTAGTGTAAACTGCACTCCCTCCCTGCACACTCATGCACACCATGGGGCCTTGCCTTTTAGCCAGAACAGTAAGGTTATATTTGGTTAGGGGCATAGGGCTGCAAGATTTTAAAGGGATGATGTCAGCTTTGCCAATCAGCTTTGCCACCTGCCCTTAGAAATGAGCTTAATCTCTCAGGATTAGAAAAATAAAGGCCAGAAATCAGAACTCCTGAATCTTTGGGCACAAGCACAGCTTCTGTGCGGCCTGCAAGTCCCAATGCCCAGAAAGTGAAGGTGAAGGCCATTCTACCAACTTGGCTGAACACCAGGGGAGCTATGGCACCTTGAGGACTAGCAGTTTGAGGAACAGCCAAAAGCATCACCCTTGGCATAGACGTTGACTCAGAGTGAGAGCCTTCAACAGTGAGGTTCATTCAGCCGGTTTCCTGGCCAGTGGTGAGGACCTCTGACTGGGAGAGGAGAAGGTGGTGGGCACCATGGGAGACTCCATTGGCCGACTTCCTAGCAGACAGTGGAGGCTCCCTTTGCTGACTCACAGAACCAAATGAGAAATGCATTGCGTAGTGTATTGTTTGGGAATGAGTTCCCTAAAAGCAGAGCCTGAGGTGGGAATTGTTCAAGTGATTGATTTGGGAACTGTTCTCAGGGGAAGGGCAAGAAGGAAGCAAAATAGGGCAGGGGAAGACAGCCACCCAAGAATGAGTTCTCAGCAGGCGTTTGGCTTCAATCCAACCTCACATAAAAGCCCTTACAGTGGTTCTCAACCTTCCTAATGCCGCAACCCTTTAATACAGTTCCTCATGTTGTGGTGACCCCCAGCCATAAAATTATTTTCGTTGCTACTTCATAACTGTAATTTTGCTACTGTTATGAATCGTAATGTAAATATCTGATACGCTATATGTGTTTTCCGATGGTCACGACCCACAGGTTGAGAACCGCACCTCACAATTGGTCCAGGTCCCACCTGGAGGCAAGGGACTGGTTTTTAGAGTCGGTGTTTCAGACACTCATTGGCTGAAATTTAACTGAAGTGTGGAGGGTTGGAACAGCCTTCCCATTAAAGAGGTTCCTGAGGGCAATTCTTTGGAGAAAAGGGAAGCTGTGCCTTATTAAAACCCAAAGCACAGTAGCAGAGCCCAGGGTAAAAGGAAGCTGGGCAGAGCATCAGGTAAGTCAATACCTGGTACTGATGCTATATTCCTCTTTGGTAGCTAATTTAGGCACAAATGTAAATGGGACCCTCACTGTATTAGGCTGTGACACCAGCTGTATTAACCAAATATTGATCTTAGATTAGCTTTAAGCATGTAGAATAGTCAAAATGTTCTTGAGATGAAGGCCAAAAATGGATTAAGTGCTTTTCCTCTGGGGACTATAACTTCATACTCATGGTTAGATAACTTTTTTTTACAATATCCAATAAGCATCAATAGTGTAAAAAGAACATTTGATTCAGTTAGCTTACAGGGAATTCAACCCTGTTTCTGTCACTTCTGTGGCTTCAGTTTTAAACCTCTCTGGGCTTTTGTTAAATTAGGGACAATTGATATTTGCTACATCCTTATTACTATTTTGCTTATTATATTTATGAGGTAATAGGGAGCCATTGAAAGCCTCAAACAGAGGCCAATATTTCTAAGATTTCTTTGAGAAAGGTAAATAAACCCCAGTAACCCCATGCATACTGCCCAGAGGATGAGAATCAGGGAGAGATGCTGAAAGGCTGGCACTGTAGTTCAGGCTTGAAGTAGTAAGGCCTTCCCTGCCTCCTCCCCCAGCTGGACTAGATTTCTTAAAAGCAGTTTGTCCCTCTTCTTCCCTGCAGAGCCCTCCCAAAGAACCTTGTGATTACATGCCCAATGTTCATTTTACCCATAGGCATAAGGCAGGAACCACGCGTACTTCATCTCATTGCATACCCTGAGCTGGACGCTGTCCGGAGAGCTTTGAATAAAATAAAGTCTAATTCAGTTGATAGTGGTCAAGAAAAAAAGACGAGTCTTGCTATCTGATGAAGGGAAGGAGTCACAGGTAACTTTAAAGCTTTAAACCTGAGAGGACAATAGCAAGGAAGTTGGGAGGTTAGAGTATTAGTTTTCTATTACTGCAAAACAGATTACCACAACATACTGTATTAAAGCAATACACAATTCCTGTGGGTGAGGCTTCTGGGCACAGCTTAGCTGGATCCTGTGCTCAGGCTCCCACCAGCTGCAGTCAAGGTGTCACTGGGCTGATGTTCTCATCTGGAGCTTGAGTCCCCTTCCAAGTTCATCCAGATTATGGGCAGATTCACTTCTTTATGATTGCAGGACTGAGGCCTCAGCTGTCCTTTCCCTAAGCAGTTCATAGTGGGATCACTTGCTTCATGACGGTAACAAGAGAATGTCTTTCTTGCTTAGAGGCTTTTCTTTCAGGTAAGGCCTGTACCCTCTTTTAAAGGTCTCACCTGATTAGGTCAGGCCCAACTAGGATGTTTTCCCTTTTGGTTAACTCAGTCAACTAATTTGGGGCCTGAATAATATCTGCTCAGTTCTTTCACCTTTGCCATAGTCTGTTGGCTAGAAGCAAGTCACAGGTTCTGCCCACACAGAAGGAGAGAGGATGGCACGAAGGATACCAGGGATAAGAATCACAGGGAGCCATCTTGGAATTTTCCAACCACAGGTCAGTCCTTGTCAGTTTGGAGTGTTGGTGGGAGACAAGAAGCTAATGATGGGTGGAAAGTCAAAGTTGGACTTGCAGGTTTGACACAGTTGATGCTCTCAGAGAGGAGAGCAAAGCACCAAAGACTCTTGGTTTGGGGAAGATGTTTACTATTTAGGGAAGTAAAAGTACTTAGCAAAGTAGAGAAAGACCAGCAGAATGTCGGAGAGGAACAAATGACGAAATGTCACATAAGCAGGAAGGAATTTCAAGAACTGGGTGAGTTGAATGTAGCAATCCTCAAGGAAAATGTTGGTAAAGCCATTCACTTGACTACGCAGTGACCTTAGAGAAAACTTGCAGTGAAGTGGTGATGTCAGAATCAAGGTTGCAGAGAATGAATGGGGCAGGGGATGTTAAGAGGGGTATTCGGTCCAGGCCTATGACAACTCTCACATCAGTCAAGGGCAGGGCTGGGCCCTGAGTCACTGCTTCTAGATGAGAATGAGCTTCCCCAGGCCTTTTTCAGTCTAGCTGTGCTTACATGGCCCTCAGTTAACTTTTCTTCTGGGATGTGTGAGGTAGCACCACAGTTTGCACGCTATTTTGGGACTCTTCTGGACAAGACAAAATGAGACTTTTAGCAGAAAACTCGTGTAATCTACCAACTGGGGGAAATCTGAGGTAGGGAGCCTTTCTTCTCTCTGAATAATTAAAAGTGAACTCTTCCATATTAGTTCTGGAAGTTGAATTTTTAATGATGAGTAAAAATCTTTGCTTGGTTTCTTTTTGGCCAGGCCTCATTTCTTTCAAGACAGGAGCCCAGCTGCCCTAGCTGTTTTGCAGAAACCAAGTAGAATTCTAAGGAAATGAAATAGTAGGAAGGATTATGCAAGTTTTGGATCCAAAACAGATATTTTGAAGCTCTTGAAATAACCAGCCTTGAAAAGGGGTATCATTAATCAAATGCAGGGTTGCCATATAGAAGCTAAATTTAATTCTAATGTAAAAAATCCATAAATGAAACTATTTCCCTTTATGATGTCCCAGGATTGTGTCCCACCTTCTCTCCTTTCATTAAAAAGATCAACCTGAAATAATTTTGTCTTATTATGAGACCTATATAGCTAATAAAGGCTAACACAAGTATCATCTGATTCTATCCATATAGCAACAATATTGTCTGATTTTCTTGTATCTTATTTTCATTATTACAGATATTCACTTCCATCACAAAGCAATTTGCATAAGTATTTTCACCACCTATTTTTTCTTTATCATTTATCCCATGTTTAAAATTCCTGCATAGAAAAATAGGATTAAAATGGACAGCTCTAAGTTTATAATCATCTCTGCAGCCTGTGGTATGTTCATCTGACATTTTAAGTAGATTTCTCCATCATTTTAAACCAATGGGGTAAGTGCTGTGCACATTGTTGTAAAGTGTATTTCGTGGCTCACTGAGCTTTTCTGTCTTTAACTTTTCAATACATATAATTAGATTAAAAATTTGGCTGGTCAGGATAAGGAGAAATACTAGAGGGAAATGGCTCTTAATGGAATCACCAGTGTGCCTGGGATTATAATTGAAACAGAAATGAACATCTTTCTCTGTAGGAAGTTCAAGAAAGGCTTTGTTCCATTTTTACATTGGAGATCATCTGTTATTGTAACCTAGACACCTAAACCCACTCCAAATTCGAAATGTGCCATTTATAAACATGCATGCCAAGTTTCAAACGCCCTTTTTGAATGTTTGCATATAATTTGAACTTGCAATGCCACAGTAAAATACAGTTTCCATTGTATTGCCTTACCCACACCGCATGGGAGCTGCCTCTTTTCTCTGACATCGCTTGAATAGACGAAACATACTTTGACTTTGTTCCAGAAGAGGAATGTTTCTCGGCTCAACTGAAATGATTGCTAGGTATAAGCTGCCAACTTCATTTTCCTCCTGCAGAAATGTACATTTCTCCCTATTATAAAATGTGCTCATAATAGAAATGAGACAGTTCCCAAGAGTGTGGTTATCCAAAGGTAATCTCAACCCAATCTGATTAGAGGCAAGTGGCTCATGCCTCAAAATGCTCCAGGGTATGATTATTTTATGATAACCATACTCTGTATCATGTCTTATTGATTAACTAATAAAGCGTCAGCTTTGCTATTTAGAAGAAATGCCGAGAAACCAAGGGGGATAACTGGTTCTAGAAAGGAAGTGATTCTTTCAAAACACCCCAGCTACCTCTTGTGTCACCTTTTTACAACTTAGGGTGGACAGTGAAAGGTCATTGGTGGCCTATGTTAGCATCTCTTCAGTGTTAAGATCATTCATTTGCTAAACCTGATGCACTTATGTGCATTTGAATGTGCCCTAAACGGTAACTCTCTGTGTTGTGAGAGCAAGATGACATTCCTTTAAGGAATGCTATATTTTGTTCCCATCATCCAGATGACTTCATTGCACAAGTCCAGGGAAATATAGATAGAACCTGAAAAATATAGCAACCAGCTTGCCTATGGAAGGCATATGCTGGTAACATCACCTAGCATTGGAGTGAGACGAGCATATGACTAGCAGGCAAGTATTTTATACCCAGAATAGCTTTTGGACTATCACTAGAAATGTGTCCCTTAGCACGTAAGTCCAGCATTCAGGCACCCATAAAATTCTTATCGCTCCCAAAGGCTATGACTACACATCTATAAAAAAGGTGGAGTGGGGCAATTGAAGCAATTACCATCGGTGATTCAATTTAACAACCTCTTTTGTCACAATTACTTTATGTTTTCATTGTAAATATAAGCTTATGGCCTAAATTACCAAATCATCGCCTCAGTATTTTATTTCCTCTTACTATATAGACACAGCTAATATATTCAAATTGAAAATGTTCCAAAGAAATGGTGTCCAGCTCTAGTGCTTGTTGATGTATCTTTTTGATCCATTTTAACTCTCCAAGAAATATAATCTAGTCACGTCTATAATAACTGGTCTAGCGTCACTGGGTGCTAGGGTCCAGAGATCTCTCTCACACCTCAGTCCATTTCCTTATTTTCTTATGTGGTCTGAACAGAATAACACTTTGAAAAGCTATACATAAGGTTAGTTCAGTTTATACATGTCTTCTTTAAGTATCCCACTATTCACAGAACCTGTGGTATTTTTATCTTCAAAATCCAAGTATTCTAGAGTGGAATTTCTGTACATTTCCTAAAGAGCATTTTATTAGAACCTCTGTCTTTAGGATCTGTTTAGAGTTTGCCATGGAAACCATCCAAACTGTTTTCAAAAAGACCTTAAAACTGACCATTTAACACAACTTCCTATTTACTTGATGTTGTTTCTCTCCCTTTTAAACGCAGGGTTTTAATGCTCATC
Organism: Myotis myotis; assembly: GCF_014108235.1. Lineage (NCBI taxonomy): Eukaryota > Metazoa > Chordata > Mammalia > Chiroptera > Vespertilionidae > Myotis > Myotis myotis. The sequence goes on from NW_023416357.1 coordinate 31,692,094, forward strand.
TTTTTTTTTCCTCCTATGATAGTACATTTTTTTAATCAGACCTTTTGTTTGTGTTGTTTGTTTCTTCTGGGTAGGTGCATTCCTTCTAAATTATCTTTGACAATCTTGCTCAGCAGGATATGAGCACTGCCCTCTATGCTCTCTAAGTTAAAGAAATATGGAAATTCCAAAGACTGATGATGACATCTGTCCTCAGGAGAGTTGTACAAGAAGAGCTTCCCCCACTTTTCCTCCCAGAGAGTAAAGAACCGGCCACTTTACTGGTTCTGCCTTCTCGGACATTAGCAGGTTCTGCGATCCTCATGCTTTTCAACCACAGATGGTTGAAGTTCTCACGTTTTTTCTCTTCTGCTTGTACTTACTTAAGGCTTTTATTGTTTCATTCATTTGTTTCCTTTTTTACAATGAGTAGAAATAATTTAGGTATATGAAAACATGTAAAGGTTGTATAGTCTCCTACCTTCTTCTCATGTCTGTGTGTCTGGTTGTTTCCTTTGGCTATGTAGTTTAGTAATTCCCTGTTTAAGTCAGCATAGGCTAAGTTATGCTGCTGTAACAAGCAACTGTGAAATTGTGTCTTCAAATAACAAGATTCATAGTGAAATCATGGGTCAGCAAGATAGGCTCTGCCTCACATGACCTCACTCTAGGACCCAGGCTACCAGGAGCATTGTGGGGCACTAGAGCAGAGAGAAAGAGAGCTCTGGGGAGTCTTGCATTGATCAACAGCCCTGGCCCAGAAGTAATACACACATTACCAACATGATGCACATGATCCATTCAACAAGGACTGCACCAAGGGGACAGACAGTACAGATACGTCAGGGGTCTAGAGGGAGGGAGAGACCGAAACACTTGGTGAACTGCAGGAATGACTATCACATGCCCCCAACTAAAACAATAGACATTTATGAAGGAGCTCATTAGTTTCTTCTCCCACATTACCTAATAAATCCTTACCACACCTCAAAACCTCAGATTAGGGATGTTGTCATTGAACTTGAAAGCTCAAGGAAAGATTTATTAGTTTTCTATTGCTACACAAACTTGGTGGCTTAAAACAACATATATTTATTATATCATAGTTTCCATGGATCGGAAATCTGGGTGTTCTGCTGAGGCTCTCATCGGGCTGAATTCAAGCTGTCAGCAAGGGCTCTGAGACTTAGGTTCTTCTTCCACTCTCACTGGTTGTTGGCAGAATTTTCTTGCTTGCAGTTGTTGAAGTCCCAGCTTCTTGCTGGCTGTTGGTCAGGGACACTCTGGTCACCCGCAGGTCCTTGCCAGAAGGCCTCTTCTACAAGCAGTTCACAACATGGTTGTTTGCTTCTTCAAGGCCAGCAGGAGAATCTCACTTCAGATCTCTCTGCTCTCTCGCATGAGCTCTTCTGATTAGGTCAGGCCCGCCCAGGATCATCTCTCTTTCATTAATTTAAAATCAACTAATTAGAAATTTTGATTACATCTGTTAACCCCTCTGTCTTATAACATACTTATGGAAGTGATATCCCATTATACATACAAGTTCCTCTCACACGCGAGGGGAGGGTGTTACACAGGATTTATACCCCAGGGGCAGGAGTCTTGTTGGCCATCTTAGAATTCTGCCGACACAGACACAGAGGGACCACATCTGCAATTAGAAGTGAGTCTTAGAGCTGGTAGCATTTAAGATCATCTTAACTGGCTTCACAGAAAAAATTGTTGTTCAGTGAATCGTCATTTAAAACATAAGAAGGAGAGGGGGAGGTAGGAAAGAAAAGAAGGAAACTGATGTTAAATGACTTCAAGCAGAGAGGGCCACAGGGCAGCAATGGAGCCCTTGTGAATCAGATCAGCCTCCCAAATGCCAAGCTCCCAAGCACTGCACTGTCTCTTCAGTAGAGATAAGCATGGCATTCTTAGATGGCCCTTGATGGTGTCTCACATTGTATCTCTTTTCGACATAGCATTCCTTTTGAAGGTTTACTTTAAAGGAAATTACTGCATTATTCTTTTCTAAAGAAAAGAACATTGGTTGCTCTGCTTCTTACTCAACTGCCCTAAGATGGCTCATTATTTTATAATATGTGCAGTATTGCCCAGAAGTAATTTTCCTTTTATTTTTGCCCACAAGGTGGAAAATTAAGGTTGAAATACAACTTTATTTTTGCTTTTCCCAGAAGAGGTGACAGTGTAGTTTTTCCTACCTGTTTTCAACAAGCAGTGAAATATTATTTTGGCTACAACTATTGACTCCTTCATCCTATCTTGGCAAAAGTTTTATGTAGAGAGTCTCCTGCACTTGTTTGTGCCACAGAGGCCATCCTGGGATCTTGTGGGATGGAGGGATATTTCCTCCCAGAGCCTTTGTGACCTGGCCTTTCTACCTGTCACCATTCTCAGATATGCCTTTGCATGTTCTTCCTCTTTTTCTAATTGGAAAAGCTTATTCCAAATTTCTCCATAACATTTCTGCCAGGAAGAAATGGAGAAGCTCTAACAAAAACTTGAGCCTCAGTGGTTTTGATTTTTCTTTGGTCCTGAATAAATACATTGGACAAGGGATACTATACATTTTAAGAGACTTCCTCTTCATTTCATTATTTTCTGTCTTCTCTTGGCCTTTTTGATCTATTCCAATGTGATGAAGAATTTGTAGAACTTCAATACTAAAAACTATTAGGATTATCTGTTAGGTTCACTTTTACAGATCTTTCCTTCTGCCATTTTGTGATCACTACTTAAGATGAACTAATTAGATAGGAAAGGTGGTGTGTGTGTTTTCTAGCTAAATAACCTTAAAGAATCTATGGGGTCCGAAAGCATCCTTTCAGTATTTATTCAACACAAATTCCTGAGTGGGTACTATGAGCATAGCACTGCCCTGGGCATTTGAGAAGAAACATCTGCTTTCTGCCTACAAGGAGACAAGCTGCTGGAAAGAGCGTAAGTTTAAAATCATACAGACCATTCTTCCACCTGCTAGGTATAAACCTTATGCATATTATATTTTCCTCTAAGTATTACTTTCTTATCTATAAAATGGGTATAAGAAATCCTATTCCTTTAGATTGTGAATATTCATTGCTTTAACATGCTGGCCCTGCCTACCTAAAGTCCTGGTTATATCTAACACCCCATCTACCCTATACCTGCATCTGTGCAAGTGAATGTGGCTAGACTAGAATAAAATGACACAACATGCTGGCTCACGTCACTTTAAATTCAGGATTGCTAAACTCAACTGGGCCTACTGCTGCCCTGAAATGCGATTTATTTGCTCCATTCTTGCTCCCATTCTCCTAGATCAGTATCTTCAAAATGAAAACATGAACATAGAATTAACATGTAATCCAGCAATTCCACTTCTAGGTATTTACTCAAAAGAATAAAAAACAGAGACTGATGTACAATAATGTAAATGTACTTAATGCCATTGATTGTACACTTAAAGTAGTTTAAATGGTATATATTATGTTATATATTTTTTAACCACAATTTTTATTTAAAAATGACATATGAATATTTCCTAAGAAGCATGTAGGCAAGGAAGTCACTTTGCAGACATACTCTTTCCTAAAACTAATTGGCCTGAGGATGTCTGAGATTCTGGGGTCCCCTTTCACACTTGCCCTTCTCTTCTTTATGAAAATAAAAATTTTTAATCATGCATTTCATCTGTTATTATGAATCTCATTATGATGCATGACTCCAATGGGTAAGAAACCAGATAAATAAATCATTTGAAATATTAGTACATGTTGAGAAAATGAATGATCCATTATTGGTTAATACTTATTATTATAGCTCAGTTATTTTCCAATTCTTTGTTTTTAATTAACTGAACAAGGACTAATGAGTTGTCAGCTATAGATCATTAAAAAATAATTTTTGATAATATAAAATATTTATAAGAATTCTATAATTTTGGGATTTTGACAAATAGCTCACAAGTTTCAAAAATTCCATAATTTTGCTTTAACAAAATTCTTCTCAACTAGTTATACAAGTGAATTTATATCCTTTACAGTAATTTAAATTTATGATAAAAAATTTGAGTTGTCACCTTAAGAGGTATGAAGAGATATTTTCAAAATTATTTAGGAAGTATGCAAGCAAAACAAATTGTGATGATTACTAAGTTAGTTGACTACTTGTATTTTTTTCCTCTGTTCGCAAAATGCCAGCTTCTCCCAGGTTCTGTCAGCTGATGACCCTGATTTCTGCTGCACTGAGCAAATTGAAGCAATCAAAAGACATCCTCCACAAACTTCCCCCCACATCTGTACACCTGCTGGCACCTGCACTCACACATTATACCACCCTTCCCGCTCCTATGGATGAACTCCCCAAGCTTTTAAATAAACAAAACCCAGGTTATTGTTTCAGCAATTCACCTCTCTCTTTCCTCATCCATTGTTTCCCCTTTACACTGGATCATTCCTATTAGTATACAGATAGGCTATTATTTCCTCTCATCTTAAACAACAACAAACAAGAAAACCTATCTTGATCCACTTTCCCTTGCAGCAACCACCCATTTCCCTCAACCCCTTTATGTATAATTTTATAATTGACAGCAAAATTCCTTGAAAGAGTTATTTATTCTCTCTTCTTTGATTTCTCTCTTGCCATTTCCTTTTAGACCCATGACCCACGCCCTCCCATGACCATTGCTCTTGTCAAGGCCAGCAGCGGCCTCTGCTTTGCCATGTGCAGTGATCTGTTCTCAGCCTCATCTTACTGGACCTACAGGCAGCATGTGACACTCTCTCCTTGAAACAGCTTCTTCACTTGACTTCTAAGACCCCTGCTGTCCTAGAGTTCCTTTCTGGTGGCTCCTTCTGGTCCCCTTTGCCGAGTCCGCCTTATCTACCCAGCTTTTCAGAACTGGAATGTTCCCGAGTTCAGTCCTTGAACCTCTTTTCCGTTTACAGGCCTTCCCTAGTCGTCTCAACCAGTTTCGTGGCTTTAAATGCCATCTTAATCTGCTTGCTCCGGGAATCTTATTCCCTCCAGAGCTGTTCTCCGTCTTTCTCCATCCTGGCCTCTGCCTCGGGAGGTGGCGTGTATGTAATTTATCAGCAGGCCTCTCTGTGCCTTCTGGTTGGTTGTGAACAATGGTGAACAGCGGCAGGATATTAGGGGAGAGAGAAGAGTGACTTTGGAGTATTTATTCCCTCAGCTCCTTCTGTGTGAGGACTCTTAACCAAAGAAGACTCCTCCCAAGACTGCCTTCTGCATGCAGCTCTCTGTTTCCTCTTCTTATAACAGCTGTCTCCCTTGTTCCTTTGGTGGTTGGGACACCCAAGATATCCCGCTACTCTTTATCTTTCCCCACACGCCCACCTCTAAAAATCGACCCTTTGTAAAGAAACCCTCTTTAAATACCCTAACGTGGCCATGCCGCTGTTTTCTGTTGGACCCCTAACTGACGCAGTGTAGGTGACTTCCACATGTCTGACTTCGCGCAGGGTCCCTCTTCTGAACCCCAGCCTTCTGTGTCTAGCCAGCCGCAGAGCACCCTGTGAGCAGTCCACTAGAAACATCAAACTTACCACGTCTGGTGTTGAGCTCCTGACATGCCCCTCCAATCTGCTCTTCCCCACCTGGGTGAATGGCAGTGCCGCCTTCCCGCTGCTCAGGCATACAGCTTTGCACTCGTCAGCCCTTGATCCTCTCCCACCTCACATCTGGTCCGTCAGCAAATCCTCTTGGCACTACTTCTCACCACCCCATCGACACTAGTCTGGCCCAAGCCACCATCACACCTCATCTTGACTATTGTAGGAACCTCATATATGGCCGCCCGCTTCCCACGTCCTGCTTCACAGGTTCTCCACCCAGCAGCCCGGGGAGTCCTGTGGCACAGTCGGCTCACATGCCTCCTCTGCTCACCAGCTGGGCCCCACTCTGACCTATGTGAGTGGGTCCTGTGTCCTTTGCGATCTCATCTCCTACAACACCTGCCTCTGCTGTCTGTACTCCAGCCATCCCGGACTCTTAGATGAAACTGCCTAAACTTGATATCCCTCTGCCTTCAGATAGGCACGTGGTCAGTTTCCTCGCTTCCTCCTGGCCTTTCTTTCACTTATTTTTTTACTTATTTTACTTACTTATTCCAGAATGTATGTTCTGTTTTTGCCCCTTGAAGTAGTGTCTGGCACAGAGCAGTTGAATTCTGAGTGAATGAAAACATTAAAAGAGACCTAAATAAATGAGGACACACTATTTTGATAGATAAGAAAAGTCAATATTATGAAGATGTCAATTTTTCTCAAATTGATCTATAAACTCAATGCAATTCCAATAATAGTCCCAACAGAGGTTTTCAAAGACATTGATAAATCGATCCTAAATGTATATTGATGAACACAGGCTAAGAATAGCACTATTAAAAGAGAAAGAAGGTGGGAGAATTAGCTCTTCCAGATATCAACACTTATTTATAAAGTTATGGTAATTAATACAAGGTGGTATTGGCTCGGGACTAAACAAATTGATAATAGAATAAAATAGAAAACCCAGCAGCAGACCTGTGTATATGGAAACTTAATATATGACAGAGTTAGCATTGCAGTCATTGGAGAAAGGAAGCATAATTTAGTAAATTGTCCTGGGACACCTGGTGATCTATACAGAAAAAGAAATGGAATCCCTATCTCATACCATACACATAATTAATCCCAGGTGAATTAAACTTAAAGGTATATGGCAAAACTTTAGCATTTTTAGCAGAAAATAGAAGGTCATATTTTTATGACTGTGAAGCAGAGAAGGACTTACTAAAAAGACCAAAAAAGTACTGTCCATGAAGAAAATATTGATAAATCTGCATACATAAAAATGAGAAAAATTTGTTTATTAAGAGACACTATAAAATAAGTGAAAATATGCATTACAAAATGGAAGAGGGTATTTGGAACAAATATAACTGACAAATGATTATTATTCAGAATATATAAATAATTCCTAAAAAATCAGCTAAAAAAATACAAATATCTCAAAATGAAAATGGGCAAACGGCTTGAATAAGCTTTCACAGAAGCAAAAACATAAATGACCAATATTCATGATAATATGTCTTATCAGTAATCAGAAAAATTCAAAATCAAATTTGCATTGGAAATTACTAGATTTTTTGAAATTAAACAGTGTAAAACCAAGTGTGCATGAGGATATGGAGCAGATGCAACATTTGCACACTGCTTGTGGGAATGTCAATTGGTACCATAATGGGGAAAGCAATTCGGTATTATCCTGTATATGTGAACATTCGCCTATATTATCGGGAGACCTGTTTAGGAATGTTTGTAACAGCATTGTTTATAATAACAAAAATTAACTTCCCTCAAAGGAACACAATGTTAAGAGACCAGAAACCATCCAATGGCCATTTACTGTATGAATAAATAAATTGTGGTATATTTATACAGTACAATATTTTAGAATAGTGAGAATGACTGAACCGCAGCTACACACTGGCTTTCTTTGTGGTCTCTTTGGCCTGTGTTGCTCCTGTCCCAGCAGGCCATGCAGCCCGGCTCCAGGGTGGGACGGCTAGTCCTTGCAGTGACATCATGGACTTTCAGTGCAGGCCCTTCTCCCTTCCTCATAATACCAGCTTTCACACTACCTGCACCCTACCCTCAAAGCGCTCTGTGTGTGTGTGTGTGTAGTGTGTAGTGTGTAGGGGAGATGAAGGGAGGATTTGGAACAGGTTTGGGATTCTGCTAGGAGGAGGAAGAAGGGACTGGGCAGCCGCTACCCACTAATCCAGCGGTTCTCAACCTGTGGGTCGAGACCCCTTTGGGGGTCGAATGACCCTTTCACAGGGGTCACCTAAGACCATCCTGCATATCAGATATTTACATTACGATTCATAACAGTAGCAAAATTACAGTTATGAAGTAAATAATTTTATGGTTGGGGTCACAACATGAGGAACTGTATTTAAAAGGGCCAGAAGGTTGAGAACCACTGCACTAATCTGTCTCTCCTGCATGCTGCAAACTCCTAGAGAGAAAGGACCATGTCAAAATCATCTCTGCATTCCCTGAGCACATCTCAAGTATTCCAAAAATATTGAACAAAAGATCAGCCTAAGTAAGACCTAACTGGTCAAATGCACTGAAAGAGAAATCAGGTCAAGAGCCTCTTGCCAGAACCAACACACTCACTGGGAATGCTGATGTCTACCAATAAGGAAATGGTGGGTGACAAGTTAGGAAGCGGAAGTGTTTTAAGGGCTTTCTTTGACTAGCAAAACAAAAGCTTACTGGTCAGGGGCTCCGGCCTCCCTGGGCGTGGCAAGGCGTGCAGAACACTGTTGCTTTTTGGTGCAAGTGTCCTGAAATCTTCTGAGGTGGCTCTGCAGTGAGGTGGTGTTTTCCTGATCTTGAAAGGAGCACAGCAGAAGCTTTTGTCCTCCAATTGCCAGGGCAGGGAGCATGGCTTACCATTCAACTGGAACAATATTCTTGGCAGCAGTGCCTTTCAGTAGCTTTTCTCAGCTTGTCCCCTGCACAAGCCAGTCACTTACGGGACAGGCCGGCTGGCACCACAATGCGTAGGCACCTGGGCCCACCCACTTGCCCCCTGGTTTTCCAATTAGCCTGGCATTAAGATTTCCTATCCTTCTGGTGATGCCTAATTTGCCACCCCTGTGTCTCAGGAGGTACAGAGAAACCCCTAATTGTCCTGACTTATGGTCAAAAATGTCAAGATCTGGCCAGTGTATTGAAACATTCCGGCCAAAAAAGCCCTCATTGCTGCCTACACACCGGTCACCTCGTGTGGTTATGTACTTCGAACTTTGCACAAGGGCTCGGCTGAGGGCCCCGGAAGGCTGAATCCAGGCTGCACTCCGCTCCCTAAACCTGGGATGGGGTTGAATCCTGAGTCTGCCTGGAGGAGGGGTCCTTTCTCCTCAGATAGACACCCGCTGCCTGCCTGAGGGGCACCTTTGTCTGACTGGCACAGAGGCCTGGTATTCTCTTCCCATCCTGTCACGAGGTCAGACCCAGAAGCCCTAGGCTGATTTGCAATTGCTTCCCGTCCCAGCTCTTGCTGGCGATGAGACCAAGAGTGTGGCCCTGGCCTGTCTTCCTAGCCCTGCTCCTGTGAGCTCTCTGTCTCCCTGACCTCTGCCTGTCTGCAGAGCATCCTCCAGCCCCGGAAGCACCCTGCCGCGGGGGCCACAGCTGCCCAGCCTCCTCTTGCCCACCCTCTGGCTCCTCGCCTGGTTGATGCCTGGCCCCCAGCTTGGCCCTGGACTTCCCATGTGTGCCCAGGCACCTCCTGGTTGCTGACGCCATCCCTGAATGCTGCTTTCATTTCTGACCCTGGGCTTCATAACTTCAGGGCTTAGCATTGAAGCAGCCCCTGGTCGGGACAAGAAGGGATTGTTTCCCAGAGGGTGGAATGTGTCAGTCCAGACCAATAAGACATCTTGGAGCAGCCAGATTTGACCACTGGGGCGTCCTACACATGCCTCTCTTTACGAGGGCCTCTTGGACCCTCTTGTTCGAACATCCCTCCCTCCTACCCTATTTTGGTCTGCAACGACGGAGTTCAGACCACTGTTGTCTCATCCGTGCATCTCCAGATTACAGATGCTCTTTCTCAGTATTGTTTTTAGCAATGTGCTCAGACTCAGTAACATCCTTCACAGCTGGACCCAACTCCGAGATCCTCCCAACCCTATGTCTCCCCCCAGAGTCACCCCTTACGAGAGAGAGAGAGAGAGAGAGAGAGAGAGAGAGAGAGAGAGAGAGCGAGCCTGCCTTGGGGGTGAAACCCAGAGATGATTTGGTTGTGAAGCCATATGCAGGATGAGTCAGAAGCCAGCACTGAATGTCCGTTGTTACTGGGAAGACTGGCCCATTCTGTAGCTGAGCTGCATGGCCTGCTGGAATAGGAGCAACAGGCAAATAGGGCCAGAAAGAAAGCAGGATTGGGGAGGAATAAAAGATGAGGGGAAATGATCCTGTCAAAAGCCAGGCAGAAAGGTCACACTGAAAACTGCTTGGGAGCCCCCATATCTCCTGCTCCCTTGCTCTGCCCCAGCCCCATTTCAGGGTGGAAACTGCAGAGTCCTACTCCCTTTCTCCCATAATTCATTCTGGTTACCTGCTCATTCCAACACCTTTTGATAAATTCCTATAGCTCAGCTCGAGGTGCTTTCCTCCGTCACCTTGGGTACTCGAGCCCACATTGTACTGCCCCTTGCTCCCCACCTTGCTCTCTCCTATGGGGGGATCCCAGCCTTCAGGCTCCACCCCTACATTTAACCCCTCCACCCCTATCTCCAGTCAAGTATGAGTGCCTTCTGGGCTGGGAACTTATCTTGATGCTCCTTTTCTACTCTCCACAGCACCTAACATGATCAGCCAGAGTTTCTGGGAGTGCAGCTGGCGTTTCCATTGCTGTGGATGAAAGATGGCCACGCTGTCTGACATTTCTCCCATCAAGAGGTGGGGTCTGCTTCTTTCACCCTTGAAATTGGCCCATGGCTACTCTGAAGATTGAAGTGATACTTTGTCAGATCCAGGCCTAACCTTGGCTCGGAACCCTGGACCACATGGGGAGACTCTAAAACTACATGGAGAGGGAGAAGAGCCCAGCCAAGCCAACTTGATAGTCTCCCCTCTAATTTTCCAGACACGACTTGGACTCTCCACATGAGACCAGGTACCAGCTGGAAACCACATGAGGGTGGCCTCAATCACTTGGAGCAGAAGAACCACCCAGCTGTGCCCTGCCAGAATTCCTGATCCACAGCATCATAAAATGGTGTTGCTTTAAGCCTCTCTAAGTTTGGTGATCCAGATAACAAGAATATGCAGATGTAACAAATTCTCCAGGTTATTCTTGTGTGTCCTAGAATTTGAGTCAGTGTTGTAAAGGGAGCTGACATTTAATGAGTAAAGTTTTTTATTAAAGAATAGAATATATAAACTCATTTTCTACCTTGTCTGCATATCCTAAGAGAAGGAAGATACGGTAAAATAAAACTTCATCACTTACATTGTTGAACTCATTTTGTTTCTTGGACAATAGGCCAGTTCTGTTTCTGGCACAAACAAGAGAGGGCCTCCAGCTCTCCTGAACTTTTCTAGACAATCCAGCACCACAGACAGTGTTAATGAACAGTGTGACCTCAACGGAGTGAAGTTCAGCTCTGGATTTAAAACGTAGTGAGCCCTGACAACATTTGGTTTGGACGTATTTTCTTCCACTGTGCTTCTAGGCCCAAACTGAGAAGATTTTCTGTTTCTTTTTTTGTTTGTCTCATGGGAGTATATTTTAAGACCGAAGCCTGTGGGTTTCTTTCAGGTTTCATAATGAAACCTTTAGGCTTGTAAGTCACATGACCGATCACTGCTTTGCCATAGTTTTGGACGAAAACCACAGGACCCTACAAACCCCGCTGGGATTGGTGGTTTTTGTTTTTGTTTCTCAACAAAGCAGTTTGGGCAAGTCTGAGAAATTTTTTGCAGACTCAGCAGAGATTGGTGTGAAACTCAGCATCTCCTTTGGATGCTTCAGCTCAGCGTCAGTGGGTTTGGACAAGCCCCGTGCTTAAAAATGGAACTCTAAAAGCATAAAACCACACAAGCCAGAAATACTTTCTAAAATGAGTTGAACCAAGCTGAAGCTGCTGCCATTCGCGCCCTCTCTGTGCAGACAAGTAGATGTGCCCCTTCCAACTCGATGTCCCACCGGCCTTCAGCTCACTGGGTCTGCTGGGTCACATGCTGGGCAGAGCTGTCTCTGAGAACAGAACTCTGGCCTCTGCTGATGCTCTTCAGAGGTGGCCCTGTGTTTCCACAAACTCAATAATTCAAAGTCTGGCAAGGAATCGATCTCACCATTTATGTTATTTCGTTCATCTGAAAAACAAAACATCCACATGGTGGCATCACTTGAGGACAGCTGACAAGTAAATACCACCCTTGAAGCCTGCGGCTCCCAAACAGCCGGGGCCATGGCAAGGCTGCATCAACATTGTTCCAAGTGCTGGTTAAAATACAGATTCCCAGGCAGCCCTCTGAGCCAGAGCTTCTGGGTGGGAGTCCAGGAATCTTTATTTTAATGAGCTGCTCAGACGACTGTATACATCCAAGTTTAGGAAGCACTTCTGTGTTTAAAAAATATGACACTTCTGCTTCTGGCCCAGATGGAGTAGCAGGGATCAGAGGTCTCCTGCCTGAAACAACTGGAAAGCGGGCCAGGTTTACGAAGGAATGGATTTCGGCGGCAGAGGGTATGACCGCCGAGAAGGGGACCAGTGAATTTTTAGATGCCAGAAAGGGGGAGTCGGGCAACACTTGGGATGTGTTTATAAAATATGTTTATAAAAAGAGGTTACCAGGAGGTGATTTCGTTTTACTCTACAAAGGACTCTCACTCACTGCCTAGGGGAGTCATCCACAGTGAGGGCCCGCTGAGCGGCCCAAGGTCCTTCCTTCCAGTGGGGTATTCGGCAGCAGGGTGCACCTGTGAGCTGCAGACTGAGGAAGGCCAAGGCAAGGACAGGTTTACAGTGTGCTCTGGTTTGTGTTTTTAAATAGAGATATTAACATACTACAACACGCAGGCTCTTTCTGTAGGAACCATGAGAAAGTGGAATGCTGGTTGTTTCTGCAGCACTGGGCTGGCAAGCTGGGAAGGAGATTCATGTCACTGGACACTTTTTGCACTGTTCAAATATCTGACAACATTCGCGTAGTTTGCTTTCAATAAAAAAAGCTAGTTAAAAAATAAAAAAAATCAAGGTAAATGTTTTCTCTTAAGGATTTCTTTAAATATTTAATCAAATTTTATTGGATTTCTACATACTGCCTATCATATAACTTTAGAAAACATCGACCATTAACCCTTAAAGTAATGGTTATAATGTGCGCCTATGCGATAATTCTATGTCATTCAGAATTTATCTTTTACTCATCTGGCATATAATACAACAGATTGCATCAATATTGTGTTTCAACTTGTTTGAAAGACAGGTTGTTGTCATTGTTGCCTGTTCATTTCCAAAATATGAGTTTGAAATTATTTAATTGTTCTTGGGGTCTGACACAGTCCCTGACAATGCCCACTATCAATTATACGGTTACATACACATTCCTGTAGTTGTTTCTAAAGTCTACAAAGTTATTCTTTTGTAGATGCCTAAGTGTCAGCAGTGTAAGATGTTTCTAAGGTCCTTGTTTGCTCTGTGTATGGGTGCAGGTAAGATGAAGAAAAGCTTCTGGGTTGGAATTAAAGCTCTTTCCTCGGCTATAGCCACCATCCCACTGGATGACCATGTTCAGAACTCTGGGTGGGTGAGCCCTTCTTAAGGGCATCCTGTGTTCCACTCAATGTTGTTCTTTTCTTACGGATGTGGCATATGCATATTTTGTTGTTAAGCAAGAGAGATGAGCTATATGAATTATTTGAAACTTTGCTTGTGCGGACAAGAATTTTGGGTGTTTAAAGAATTAAAAGGCCCAAAGAATAGCTTTAACCAAAAAACTAATGTCAAATAATGCAATTCCGGCAATCTAAATAACTAATTACCATTCTTCTAAGCTTCTGATACTCCACTATGCTTTCTCTACTCATGTGGTGCCACCACTGGCACAAACAAGGCCAGTTTCTTCTCTCAAATGCGGGAGGAAAATGTGGATGCTTGTGTTTGCTTCAATTGGCATAAACACTGAGAATATACGCAAGGAACTAACAGTACGTTTACCTATAAGGAAAGAGGGAAGAGGAGAGAGGGACCGGAGTAGATTGGGACAGTCCTCTCAATATATATCATCATCTTATATAATAAAAGCCTAATATGCAAATTGACCGAAAGGCAGAACAACCGGTTGCTATGACAGGCACTGACCACCATGGGGCAGATGCTCAACACAGGAGCTGCCCCAGCCTGCAGGCCCCAGGCCAGACAAGGCAGGTACCAGCGGGCCCCACCCCCTCCCGATCACCCCGCTGAGGGAGATGACCAGCGGCGGCAGCAGCAGGGGGAGGGGCTGGCAAGCAGGTGGCACCAGGCTGGCCAAGGCGGGTACCAGGGGGGCCAACCCCCCGATAGCCCCGCTGGCTGCCCCACAGATCGGCCCTGATCGCTGGCCAGGACTAGGGACCCTACCCATGCACTAATTTCGTGCATTGGGCCACTAGTATATAATAAAAGGCTAACATGCAAATTGTCCCCTGGATCAGGAGTTCGACCGGGAGTTCAACCAGGAGTTCAACCAGGGGGCAGGTCTGGCCAGCCAACTGCCTGCGGCCCTCCCTTAGGTCAGCCAAGCCCAATTGGCCCAATTGGGGCAGGCTGGCCGGAACCCATCCATGCACAAATTCGTGCACCGGGCCTCACATTTTTGTATTGTTTTCATATTGGACCATGTGAATGTATCACTGATTTTTAAAATTAAAGAATATTACTCGAAGTTTACCTATAATAATAAAAGCATAATATGCTAATTAGACCAGACAGCTGAACGACCTTCTGGACAAAGCCAGGGCTGCGAGGGCCGAGCCCCTTGCGCGAATTTTGTGCATTAGGCCTCTGGTCTTTTCATAAAAGCTTTATATAACATGCCTAAAACTGGGTCCAATGGGTTGAAATTGCATAAAGTGAGTAAAAATAACAGGAAACTGAAACTCAACCCCCACCTCCCTCCTCTTCTTATCAATTTAGATGAAAAAAGAGCACAAGAAATTGTATCAATGATTTCCTCTGGCTGCCATTTTCCATTGCTTACATTCGTTGAGTCTATGGGTTAGAAAATTTTGAAAAACAAGAGAAAAAATTTGACTTTGTGTAATTTTTCCTTTTGGAAACATTTTGGGCACCTCTGTGTACATGTTAGGATAATAGAGGTGAACAAAACAAAGAGGATCCTGGAAAGAAAAAGATTGTGTGTGTGTGTGTGTGTGTGTGTGTGTGTGTAAATGTGTGCACGCACATGTGTGCAGGGGGCTGGAGAAGATGGCAGAGAAGGACTGGAAGTATTTCCCAGTGTAAACATTAAAGGTTTAATTTTTGCAAAGCAGCTTTTCTGGTGAAATATTGCTGACTGTATTTGGAAGTTGATAATATAATTCACTTCTCCTCTGGGCATTGTGGGTATACTATGATTTTCTTGGTTGAAATGCCTCCCTCCCCATCCCAGAATAGTAGAAAGACTGAATAATTTCATATTGGACACTTTCCCTTTCAGGGAATAATTTAAGCGCTACCATATGTCTTCTTATTTTGTCCTTCTACTGTCTCTCTCAAACCACTGGGCTTTGAAAATGGAAAGACAACACGAACACGGAGGAACACACTGGAGGGGTGTGTGTGTGTGTGTGTGTGTGTGTGTGTGTGTGTGTGTGGTTTAAAATCACTCTGTAGTGACAGCCCAATCACTAGGCCACGGTAATTACCCAGGAAGGTGTTCGCAGATATGCTCCACTGAAGGGGAGTGATAACAACCTTCAGAAACTGTTTAATCCCCAGGAACTGAAATCGGTCGGATGGCGGTGGCCCACGGCTGGAAGGAATAATCGCTGAAATTAGACCCGAGGAGGAAGCACGCTCGCTCCCAGCCGGTGGCGTCCCGCAGCTCAGATCCAGGTACTCTGCCTCTTACCTGAGATGAATTCTGGAGAATTTCCCTCCGTCACAGCTCGCTCCGGGCACGGCTGGCGGGTCGGTGTCTCCCCCGCACGCTGTGTGGCATTGTTGTCCCCGGCGGCGGGGAGCTGCCAGGTTCCCAGGAGCAGAGCCTGTGTCTGAACCCCCGGTCAGTCTGGAAACCAGTCTGGTCACCTGCGCGCTCAGGGCTCCCTGCCTGGTCCCCGCACGAGGAGTCACGCAGCGAACCTGACTCCCGTCGGCAGTGCGGTGGGGAGCTCAGATCCGAGGCTAACTGCCGGGGTCCAACCCCAGCGGGTCCAGGGGTCCCCAAAGGTGTGGACGGAGTCGGCGAAGAAGGAATGACACGGAGACAGCGTTCAGTGGATCAGCAGCCTAGGCAGGATCTCCAGCCAGGATCTCCAGCCAAGTTCTGGTCTGGATCTCCAGCGAAGTTCTGCTTCAGATCTCCAGCCAGGTTCTGTGTCCATGTTCTCTTGCTAGGTTCTCCAGCCAGGTTCAGTCCAGGTTCTCCAGCCAGGTTCAGTCACCAGGTTCTAGTCAGGTTCTCTTGCCCATTTCTGTAGTCAGGTTCAGTCCAGGATCTTTTGCCATGTTCTCTCCAGTGAAGTTCTTCTGTCTCTAGTTCTGTCTGTTCTGTCTTCTTACATCTGTATTTATACCAGTTGATTCCAATCCTATCAATCTCTATTTCAAAGGTTAGGGCGTTTCTTATCTCCATTCCAGGGAGTAAAGATTATGTAGCTTAAGCATGATTGTTCGTAGTTAAAGTGATTAATTACCCGCCTGGCACTAGTTAAGAGGTTTTATTCCCTCCCTAACTTCAGGGGAAAATCCCTACCTGGGGAAACAACCTTTCTCAGAGACCTTGGTTAAAACACATAGTGCCAAGAAGGTGAGCAAACATATTAAGAACAGTATGCCATATATGCCAGGTCCCTTGAAGCAGCAAGGATGGACCGGCTTCCGGCAGCTAACCATGTCCTTCACTTGAAAAGCCCAGAGACTAAGTACATTCACGTCAGCCGCATTCAGCAGATTATTCAGGAAGCCTCTTATCTCATAGAAAAGCTGATCAACTGATGTAAATTATCAAGAGATTTATTTCCAAGATCCTGCGAAATAGAAGAGCATTCTTATGGGCCTGTAGCACTTTCTAAGCTTCACCCAGCATTCTTTAGCATCCTGCCATCAAGAACAGCAGTCCAGCCCTAGACAGTTTGGCTCAGTGGATAGAGCGTGGGCCTACGGACTGAAAGGCCCCAGGTTCGATTCTGGTCAAGGGCATGTACCTTGGTTGCGGGCACATCCCCAGTAGGGGATGTGCAGGAAGCAGCTGATCGATGTTTCTCTCTCATGGGTGTTTCTAACTCTCTATCCCTCTCTCTTCCTCTCTGTAAAAAATCAATAATATATATATATATTTAAAAAAAAAAAAACCAGCAGTCCCGCCCTTTTCCTAAACCCCTAAACCCGGGCGGGTTGGTGACCGCTTTGACCAATGAAGTGCGGCAGAAATGTCCGGTGCGGCTCCCGGGCGAAGTGGGGAAGGGCCCGGCCGCTTCTGCTCCTCGGGATGCCTGCTCTGGCAGCAGCCACTGCGCCGAGGGGTCCGCCTGCCCGAGGAAGCCACCTGGAAGGGGCTGGTGACAGCCCCGCGGGGCCTCCAGCAGCAGCGGGCACTGCTGCCCGCCGCGGAGATGGCCAGCACTGAGCCTCCAGGTGGCCGCCTTCCCACCAACATCCACTGCAACCTCGTGAGAAACCCCATGCGACAGCGAAGCAGCCAGGCCCTTCCTGAAGTCACACCCCACAAAACCATTAGATTTTTTTTTTTTTTAATAAATTAGTGTTTGGTGCACAACACTAAGTTAAAGTGTCATTTGTTGCACGTGCCAACGGGAGGCACGGTCCCCTTGGACGCACCTCCGCATTCCAGCTGCCCGCTTTCACTTCTGAGCGTTCACACTCGGTCGCTTTAGTCCGTTTTCCTTTGGGTTTATCTTTTCACACCCTGCACACAGGCACACACCCAGCCGCACAGGCACAGCGACCCACATACACAAAATCGATTCAGTGAGGCCATCGTTCAGTGAGTTTGAGCCCCAGATCGCCCAGTCCCGCGTTGTTTTTCAGCTGAGGAAACATGGGTCCCATGGGATTAAGCTTCTTGCCCAAGGTCATGTGGCTAAGGAGTATCCCAGCTGGAAGTAAACCCTGGTCTCTGACAACCAGCCTAGTTCTCTTCCCCACTAATTAAGTTCTCACCCACCTCATAAAATAAAATGGCTCCTTCCTTTTCTAGCCCAGAGGCCATAAACTGGAGGTCCCTGGGCGCAGTCTCTCATTGGCCTCCTAGGGGTGACCAGTGCGTTGCCTACGGCTGGGCTGCCTGATGCGAAGCCAGGGCTGGAGTGGGAAGTGCCGAGAGGGCCTGGCCTACCCGCCTTCCTCCTCCTTCCTCCTTGGCCTATTCTGAAGACCACATGTTAATTATGGTCAGGGTGCAGGCGGGTTTCCCGAACGTGCTGGAAAAATGCCAACCCCCTCCCCCCGGCCCCTCTATGTTAGACCCTCCTTACAAAAACAAAAGTGTTTTCGGTGGTACGTTGCATATTTCTGAATCCAGCTCACAAAGATGAGTGGTTGGGACAAAAGACCGGGAAAGTCTCTGTTAGGACTGGAGCTGGTTAAATGCGAGGAGTGTGGATCTGTGTGTGTGATCTGCCGCTCAGGGCCCAGGCAGGCTGTCATTAATACCCGCTCAGCCGCCCACTGCCCCAGAGTTGCCCCAATTTTTCTAAGCCCTGCAGCATTGCCGTTTCATTCGTCTGGCGAGGGAATTAGAGCCAATGACTAAGAAGGCCACCACCCCGCGGTAATGATACATTTCTAGTCCCTTCAGGGATCTTGCCAACCACCAGATCTTCCTCCACCCCCAGCTACCACCATTCTCTGACCCAAAGCGTAAAGGCTGTTTAAAAGTCTTTGACATGAGGTGTGGTTTAGTTCAATATGTACTGTTGGTTCTGCAAATAAGCTGGTGGGAGGTTGACTATGCATGTTATGTGCCATATGCCACTCTGTGGCTGGCATGCAGTGGGACGCCTGCAAGGCAGGGGAGGGGAAATGCATTTTCTTTCTACTTTTGAAACACAGGCTTGAAAGCAAAACAAAACGAGTTTTAGAGAAAAAATATCACATAATTACAGTTTTGTTCATCCTTCCTGGATCCCTCATACGGTATACTGTTTGCCTCAAAAAAGCAGCAGCAGATTCAATCGACCACAGATTCATAAAATCATGTTCAGATAAAAGTAACTCACTTTGTGTGCTGGATATAGTCTGGGAAAGTTATGTGTAAATTGAATTGTTGCAAATTTGGTCATATTTCAAATATTCTCAATTTAAGTTGGTCCCATTTTGTAAAGCAAATAATAATTTTGTAATGCAAAAAAGTCACTCCCTAACTTATTTGTTTTGTAAGTTTAGGCTATTGTGCTTACCTTTTTTTTCTAAATGCAAGATACACCTATAGATAATGGCAGGCAGTAAGACTTTAAAGTAATAAAACAAAAATTTTAAATATAAATAAAAGTATTTTTAGTTTTAGAAATTTAATCTAGGAATTTGGATTTTTATTTAAAACTTTTTTCTAAAGTAAGAATGTGCCTACCCCATAGTAAAGCATTCTGGCACCATGTAGCAAAATAGTGAATTTATCCTTTGGATATAAGAAAACAATTGTGTAAAGATGTATGGACCAAAAAAGTTGACTGTGGCATTGTTTATAATAATAATAATAAAAAAAGGGAACCTAAAATGCCATCAATGGAGAAGTTATTGAAATAAAAACAGATTACTATATTAGCATGCAATATTTGTGTTGCTGTCAAAAAGGGCAAAAGAACCACGATGAGATATCATGTTCACCGATCATGTGGGCAACAATTTGAGTCAACCTCCTGTTGGTGAGTGTGGGGTAAGGAGATCAGAAGTGGTATGACAAGTACCTGAAACACTTCCTCACTGGGAGTGTCGGGCGGTTTGAGTACCATCAGCCCACAAATACTCAGGAGACTGAGATGCTATCATCAGTGTGACATGAACTTGAATTATTTACTTAAAAAAAATTAGAGAGCTATTTTTATATATTTAAGAGATTCATAAAATATTTTAAAGAATTATACTATTTAATGAGCAAATAATCAAGTTTAATTTTTCTAAGATATTTTCACTTACTATTTTTAAAGAGAAAAATATGTATTTGGCTTTCAGAACAAGTTCTAGAGAAGATCAGTTGATGTATTAAAGTTGGGCAGTGGTTTTGCTACATTTACCAATACTCAGTGTTACCCACTTCTTTGGTCTTTTTCAGGGGGAGGTATACTTGCTCTCTAAACTTATTTGATTAGAATAAGTTGAGAATTATTTAGCAATTTATGGAAATGAACTGTTATTTAACACTAGAGGCCCAGTGCATGTATTCATAGGTAGGGTCCCTCAGCCTGGCTGGTGATCAAGGCCTATCGGGGATCCAACAGGCCAGGGAGGAGGGACCCTGGAAGGTTGACCTGCCAGGCCCCCCCCCCCACCAGGGCCAATTGGGGGGTCGGCCAGGGGGAAGGGTCATGGGAGGTTGGCTGTGGGAGGACACTGACCACTAGGGGGCAGCTCCTGCGTTGAGCATCTGCCCCCTGGTGTTCAGTGCGCATCATAGCGACTGGTCAACCGGTCATTCTGGTTGTTCCAGTCGCTTGGACATAAGGGTCGTTTAGGCTTTTATATATGTAGATGTTATCCTAAAGACTTTCATTTGGTTACCAGCTTTCTTTTTGGTGTGTGCATAGTATAGGAAAACAAGGATAGGGAATACTCTTCAATAATCTCACCATCCTAACTTAACACTTTTTAAAATTTTTTTCTTCCAGGAATTTTTCTTAGAATTTTTATTCTTTTAAATACAAAACACTACAAACACACAGAAAAATACAATAAATAATATAATAGAACTCCTGTGTGCTTCTTATAGCAAATTAGCTACTCTGAACATCCCTTCACTTTTCACCACTCCTCCTGAAAGCCAAGTGACAGAAAGCAAATGGTCTGTTGAACTAAAGACATAAAATTCTGCATCTTTCAGGGCTATTCTTCTGATTATTTATTCAGTTGAAGATTCACACTGACTTTTTAAAAATACAATTGTTCCCACTTTGAAATACACCTCTTAAGCACGTGAAACACACACACACACACACACACACACACACACACACCCCTAAAAATGCTAAATAAAATACCAGAATTAAAAACTATTTTTAAATGCATCACTGAGCTGGTAGGAGAGAAAAAATATTTAGTGACTAATAAAGTGAAAGCAGGAATCCTGAATATTCTGAATGCTTTGAATTTCTTTTTCTCTATAGAGGCATCTGTAGAGCCCTGCTGGCATTAAACTTGGGTGTTGATGGTGGCATGGGATAGTGGAGACCAAGGCCATGGCCCAAAGTCTAATTGGAGAGCCTCTCATAAAGCTATGACTCCACAACTGCAGTACTTGAGTGAACTAGCTATAGAGCTGACGGTAATAAGGAAACTCATTTATGCTTTGTACTGGGTGGAGGAGAAAAAAATCTCCCTTGAAAATTCATAAAAAGCAAACCCTCACAAGGGTTTGTGGTACGCTGCATATTTTTGAATGCATAATTCCCATTATCTGTGAGAACCAAAAAACCCCAACTCAAGCTAAAATTTAATTTTAAAGCATTTTCAGGCTTTAGTTGCTTCCAGGCACAAAGCAATATTCTTTGGAGGAGCCCACCCTCAAATCAGACCTCCAAATATTCTTATGATGAAAGATGAGAATCTGGCCTGACCGTCAAAACTCACAAAACACACAAGCAATCAAGACACCATAGGGAATATCCCAGACACATAATCGAAGACGCAGGCCACAAATGATTCTGAATAATATAATTATCAATCATACATAAAATGGATGTATGTTTAATTGGCAAACAGTAAAAATAAAGGGGATTTAAAATATATATGGAAAAAGAAAACAAAAATAATGATCCTGAAAATTTGCAAAGGAAATAGAATTTCTAAAAATAAAAAAAATATTATCATTGAGATTAAAAGTCCAATGAGCTCTGCTAGTATGGCTCAGTGGTTGAGCATTGACCTATGAACCAGGAGTTCACGGTTGGATTCCCAGTCAGGGCACATGCCTGGGTTTTGGGCTCCATCCCCAGTAGGAGGCATGCAGCAGGCAGTTGATCAGTGATTCTCTCATTGTTTATGTTTCTATCTCTCCCTTTCCCTTCCTCGCTGAAATCAATAAAAATACATATTAAACAAAAACAGTCCAAATGAACTGGTTAAACAGAAGATTGGGCACAAAGATATTATTCATAATGTAAAACAGAAAGAGATAAAAGTATGAAAAGATAGCTAAGAGACTTAGAGAGTAGATAAGCTCTTACAAAAATCTAATAAGAATTTCTAATAAGAGAAAAGACTCCAATCGTAATCAGGGAAATGCAAAGTGAAACAACAATGAGATGTCATTTTACCTGTCTTATCTTGGTAAAATTGATAATACCACGTTCTGGAAAGGATATGAACAAATAGGAACTAGTATGCATTGCTAGTGGGGTATAAATTGGCATAACCACTTTGGAAAGCCATTTGGCAATAACTAGGAAAGCTGAAGATGTATCGAGGTGCTGACCCAAGATACATTCTCATTCGTGTGCCCAAGAAAATCCAGACAAGGATGTTGTAATCACACTGCCTGTACTAGCCAAGGTGTGACATGGCCTAATTATGACTTTTTTTTTTTTTTTCAAATCCCTGCATAACCCCATTCTGCAGGAAAGGAGCACATAACAAGAATCTAGTCATTTACAGAGCCTGGGGACAAGTTCTGCCTTTTTCACTTCAGCAGGGGGCAAGTGCACCTGGGAAGAGATTGAAATTTAGGACTGAGGCAAACTGCAGCGGGAAGGCCGGGGAGGGTTGGGGGGCAGGAGGTAGGGGGGTAAGAGATCAACTAAAGGACTTGTATGCATGCATATAAGCATAACCAATGGACATAAGACACTGGGGGATAGGGGAGGCTAGGGGACTGTCTAGGGCGGGGGGATAAAATGGACACATATGTAATACCCTTTGTAATACTTTAAGCAATAAAAAAAAAAAAAAAAGAAATTTAGGACTGAGGGAGTTATGAGGATCATCTTGGTCATTCATTCATTCATTCATTCATTCATTCAACTAATAATGACTGGAAGCCTGTTCTGTAGCAGGTCCTAAGAATGTGAAGGGCCCATCCCTCCAAGCTCAAGCCAGTTCTAACTTTTTGGGGTGTGATGAGACTGGATCTGTGCATCCTCGAACCTGCTGTTTCTCCCTCTGAATCTCAACCTTCTGGGTGTTTCACTGCACATTAGCTTTCCCTCCAAGAGATAGTCAGGAGTAATGAAAGAAGAGCACAGTTCCTTCTGCCTTTTGTTAGGAAGGGAAAGTGGAAAAGGCCAAAATTCTTCCCTCTCCATCCTGCAAGGCCCTGCTCAGTCTGGTGCTTGACTACTACCGCTAGTCTTTCTTTCTCAGTTCCCAGGCCTCATTTTCTATAGCAGTCACTTGGCTATTAATAATATACTTGCAATGACATTTAATGCAGTGGTGTTTAAATTAGAGGTAAATTTCTCATTGCCTGAGCATGAGTTTTACCAGAATGGCCAGAATGACTCTCTACATTTTCTCACAGAATGAGTCTACATTTTCTCACAGAATGAGTCTACATTTTCTCACAGCACACATAGAAAGTACTGTACACAGTCATTTTGAATAAAGGTTTCTTTTTTAAAAATGAATACATAAGTGAATGGATGACTTAAGCAAAAAATTGGAAATTAATTTTTAAATTTATTTATTGGTATAGTCCCTTGTCCCTGTTGTAGGACCCTAACTCTGATGTCAGGTTTTGGATTTTTTTTTTTTTTTTTTTTTTTTTTTTTAGAGAGAGGGAGAAACATCAATGTGAAAGCGAAACATCGATCGGCTGCCTCCTGTATGCCCCCTTACCAGGGATCCGGCAACCTTAGGTATGTGAGACAACGCTCAACCCACTGAGCCACACCAGCCAGGGAGGAGGTCACTTTTTATGTGACAAATACCTCTAACTGGAAATCCTTATGTGGATCAGAATATATCATGCTGCATGTAGCGGAAGCCTAGGTGGAGGTTTGGGGAAGCACTTTGTCCTACAGCTGTGAAATTTGGTATCTATCTTCTTTATGATCCCATAGAATTAGCTGCATCTAGCAAAATGAGACAGTATCTCCTAAATCAATGTTTCCATACACTTGAATATACTCTCAATAGGCCAATTCAAAGCATCTTTAAAACCTTAATTTTCCAATATCAGATCTTATTTTTAATTAAGGCTTAACTTCCCCTCTCCCTTGTATCTCCACCGAAGGATTAGGCCAGGCCACATCACATCTGGCTGGGCCTGCGACGTCTCGGGGATTTATGAATGACAAGCTATATTAGAACTGGGGTCGTGTGCAGTCATCCTGAAATCAGAAGCTGAATGCTCCCTTCTTGGCAGCGTGGGGTCTGGGTAAACAGGCCGTCCAAGGCGGCACCAGCTCTTCTCTTCTCTTCTCTTTCTTTCTCTTTCTCTCTCCTCTCCTCTCCTCTCCTCTCCTCTCCTCTCCTCTCCTCTCCTCTCCTCTCCTCTCCTCTCCTCTCCTCTCCTCTCCTCTCCTCTCCTCTCCTCTCCTCTCCTCTCCCCTCCTCTCCTCTCCTCTCCTCTCCTCTCCTCTTCTCTCTCTCTCTCTCTCTCTCTCCCTCCCTCCCTCTCTTTCCAGAACCGTGTGCTTCATGAAAATGCACAACCAAAATCCCTGGCATTCTCTAACGAGGGAGCTGTCATCGAAGCAAAGCTATTTCTTTCTTAACGTTGGTATGAGAGGGTGAGGGAAGGAGGAGGCTGGAGTAGGTGTGAGGGAGAATCAGGAGGAGACAGGAGGGCACCGTGAGTTCACCAGCATGCGAGACTGCCCTTCCTGCCCTTCATGGAAGGCCAAGGTCATGGGCCTTGTCTGTCGGAGTCCCCACTCATAAGCTGAAAAATATGCAAATGCGTGAGTTCACCCAGAAGTTCAGACATTCTTGGGGCATGACAGAGAATTATTTTGAAAACATACAATAAGATTCTTGAGGGGCTGGTTTGTCCGTCAGCAGCAGCCGAGTCTCTGGGAACCGGGAAGCCTTTCCTGAAGCCACTGTGGTGACCGCGGGTCACGGCGGGTGCTTGTCTCCCTGTGAACAGGGCTGTCTGTGTCTGGTCCATGAGACCCGCTGGGCAGCTCGGAGCTCTCTTCATTTCCTTAGTGACCACTGCCACCCAGGCTGCAGCCACTGGGACTCCCGGGGTCGCGCCCTGGCTCCCGGAAGCCCTGGGCTTATGCCTCTTCCAGGGCAAAGCGCTAGAAAACAGTGAGAGAAAAGCAGATATCCCCAAAGATGGACTAGTATTTGGGAGAGACGGGCCTACAGATGACACTAAACGCCACCCTGAGATAAAACATGTAAAGGGTTTTGAAAAATTCTAGTGCTACGTCCATAAAAGATAATGCTATTCCTATCTAACCGCATGGCTTAGTGCATCCACCAACTACAGGCGCTGAGCCGTGGATAAGCTGGCCTTTAAAAACAACCAGTCTGCCTTCCCTTCTCAGAGCTCCTAATCCCTCACGCAGCTTGTGGAAACTCGGCTAGACTTGGTGAGGTATGGCGGGTGGCAGCATGCAGGTCAAGGCAGGGACCTTTACCTCTTACCCCTGGTCGTGGTCAGATAAGAGATGAGAGAATAGAAAGTGGCACCTGAGAGTTCACATTCATGTGCATCACGTTATGATTTTTAAAGCACTTTCGCTTTGTAGCCCCAGAACCCCGTGGAATAGGTGGGGATTATTCTCTCCGTTTTCCAAGTAAGGACACCGAGGCTCAGAGAGGTGGCCTGGCTCGCCCAGGTCCCGGGGCGGTGGCGGGTCCGCCATGGCTGTGCGGTCAGCAGCCTCTAGGGAGCGGGGCAGAAACGTGGCAGGATCTCCTTGCAAACCCAGAGAGTGAAACAGGTGAGCTGCAGCACCGCAGGGGCTGGAGTCCTTTCCCTGTCGGTGGCTCCCAACAGCACTGCACAGTGTGCCTGGCCGGGGCGGGCTTGACTGGCCTCCTTCACACGGCGCCCGCTGCACCTCGGCTCTCAGAGCCGCACGCTCTTGAATAATCTGGACAAAGGAGCGCTTGCTCCAGTATCAGGGTAATTGCAACATGCTAATATTCGGCGCACTCAGCACTTTCCACCCAGATGTTATCTCATTAACCTTCTCGCGTCCCAGCGAGGCGTGTGCTACATGCAATGTTGCTGCAGCCTCCGCTGCTTTAGGAAAATAGTCCTCCCTGGCCCCGGCATGATCCTTCGGCTCTGCAGCTGTTGTGCTGGGGCTGTGGGCCCTGAGGTGGGATTTATCTGTAAAGGAAATGACTGACGTGCAAGTGGCAATACTATACCGATTGCTGTGTTCTGAGCGCAGGCAGTTAGAAGTCTCTTTTTGCTATAAAAGGGGGCATTTGCTTCTCTATGATGATACTGAATAATAAACGTTTTAAACACGTCTGTCACTTAATTCTTACATTGTTGGAAGTAGGTATTATCCTCTTTTTATAGGAAACCAAGGTGGCAGAGTAGGGGGTGTACCCAGATCTGGAAGACTCTCCAAAGCCAAGCTGCCCGTGCCGGGGTCCTGGTAAGAGGCCACTCCCTACTTTGAGCTCAAGAGAGTGAGGACCCAACAGCAAGTCTAGTTGCCACCAACTAAATTTGCAGCCTTCCCTCCATGCACTGCCAACACCAGGGAGAGAGGAGGTGAAGGGTGGGGTATGGGGCAGCCGGGCTCACAGCTCCTCCCAGCAGCTCACCTGGAGGACTTTCCAGCCCCAGGGGCTGTTCCCAGGGCGCCTGAGCCGGCAGGGCGTGCGTGCCCCAGTGCGGTGGAGAAGCAGGCAGGGCGTGAAGGGAGTCTCACAAACCGAGATGAAAGGAGAGGAGAGAAATTGGAAAATCCGGGCAAAGGAAGAGGAGAAGGGGGGCTGGGAAGGAAACCCACATTCGCTGCCGAGGCCTGTGCCAGCTCAGACTCTGGCAGTGAAAGCCTCAGTAGAAACAGGTCTGGTAAGACCCAATGAGTCCTTGTTGCTTGGTGTTAGAATGCGCTTCAGCCCACAGAGTCCGCATTGTCGGATTTGTCCCACCAAGTCTAGAAGGAAAAGAAATGCCTCATCAGCAGTCTCACTAAAAGGAGGTGGTGTTGTGCATGTGATCAAATCAATAAGAGCAAACCTTTAAACACCGATTTTGATAGACCTTTATTGTTTTTACATTAGCTTCTGGGGTTAACATGAGAGCCTTGCTAATAGTTTTCATAGAAAATTGATTGTAAGAGGAGAGGTAGTTTATGGTCCCAGGTTCATTAGGATCCACGCCCGAATTTCACAGCTTGTAAATGAACTTGCACTACCGTTTGTTTGAGTAGTTCCTTTAGCCCAGGCCTTGGAATCAGGAAAGGGGGGGTGGGTGGGGTGGCTCTAAGCAGAGGGCTCTGCACCTGGCTGCCAGGTGACTTGAATACTGTGTGTACTTTGGAGTGTTGACATGGTAGAGAGACTCACCAAATCCAATACGCATTTTTACATTCTTTTATGGAAAAGTGGACTCAGATTGGGATCAGCCCTAGTAATACACACCCCAGAAATAATCAGCCACCTTCCCCGAGGCTACAGTTCTCATGAATGTCCTGGTTGTGGGCATGTGACTAATCGCAAAGCTCTGATAAGTAGTGTGTGTTCAACGTAAATTAAAAACTGGATGTTGGACTGCCATTTGGCCTGATAGTGTTGAAGCAGGTATTTCCAGCTTTGTCAGATCAAGCTTAGAGCCCTGCGATTTTCAACCCGGGTGCCGCAAGACTTTTTAAAACATGCAGTACCTGACTATATTTAGTCAGGGGCACTGACCTCTTTTCCCTTAGATCAGTGGTTCTCAACCTTCCTAATGCTGCGACCCTTTAATACAGTTTCTCATGTTGTGGTGACCCCCAACCATAAAATTATTTTCGTTGCTACTTCATAGCTGTAATTTTGCTACTGTTATGAATCGTAATGTAAATATCTGATATGCAGGATGTATTTTCATCGTTACAAATTGAACATAATTAAAGCATAGTGATTAATCACAAAAACAATATGTAATTATATATGTGTTTTCCGATGGTCTTAGGTAACCCCTGTGAAAGGGTCATTCGACCCCCAAAGGGGTCGCGACCCACAGGTTGAGAACCGCTGCCTTAGATTATCAAATTAAAAAATGACAACCACCAACACAACAATAGCCCTGTGGTGTGAATGAATCAAAATTATGCCCATTTTTTTGTCAGATCTGGAAAAAATATAATATGTATTTTTTAGTAATTAGTTTATGTGTACCATGAGATGAAAAATGTTGAAAATCGCTGTTATAGTCAAATGAATACTTTTGGAGGTCTTTCGTTGATTCCTCATTTATTTAAATTTCAGTAGCTTCTAGATCTAAATTATGACAGACTTCAAGTAGGGTTGTGTTTATTCTCATTGCCATAAGTGGGTGGTAATAAACTGCACAGAGACTTGTGACTTCCATTCTTGTCTTTTTCCAAAAGGACAGATTCTCATCCTCAGGGGCCCCTGACCGGGTTTATCATCCTTACTGGCAAGTTCTCACTTAAATCCAGCCAGTCTCTCCTGCTTTAATTCAGTTTCCTCTTCCAGTTATGTCTTCAGAAGTCATGGGCAATAACTGTTTGACATTTCACCCATAAAACCCTCTATGAACTTGAAAACAGCAACCAGGTGTATCCACAGGCTTCTTTACCAAAAGATAAAACCTGATTCCTTTTAACTTTTGATTTTGACTCTATTTCCCCCAAGAGAGGGCTCCTAAAGCCCCTTTGACTTCTCCCCATTTTTATTAAGTGTGCTGAAGAGCTGTTAGGGCACATTCAGGGGTTAATAATTCAGTGAGATTTGCAGGCAGGGCCCCTGCGGCCAAACCATGGAGGATGTCTCTGCCATCGTTAGCAGGTTGGGATGTCCTCATGTTGCAAGATGTCTGCAACAATTCCAGATATCCCATGCAATACAATGATGCCCAGTAAAAGACGGGGGTCTCCTCCCATGAGATTCTCTATACTATAAGAAAAGCCTTGCCCTAACCGGTTTGGCTCAGTGGATAGTGTCGGCCTGCGGACTGAAAGGTCCCAGGTTCGATTCCGGTCAAGGGCATGTACCTTGGCTGCGGGCACATCCCCGGTAGGGGGTGTGCAGGAAGCAGCTGATGGATGTTTCTCTCTCATTGATGTTTCTAACTCTCTATCCCTCTCCCTTCCTCTCTATAAAAAAATCAATAAAATATTTAAAAAAAAAAAAAGAAGAAAGAAAGAAAAGCCTGTCCCCCAAAGCTCCCCAGATGACTTACTCTCAGATCTCATTGGCTAGGATTGCGCCACAGGCCTTGGGAATGGGACGACTAAGTTGCCTGGACACAGCCCAGCAAGAGGACTCACTTCCTGAGCACATAGCTTCGTGGAAAATGGATCCTCAAACAAAAGCAAGGCTCTGCAGCAAGGGGACAGGGACAGTGATGGCTGTTCAGTGGGCAATCTGTTTGCCACAGGTGAGCAAAAAAATGGGAGCAAACTAGTCTCCACCTCGTTCCAAACACTAGCAACGTAACGGAACAAGTAATTACTGAGAACCCATTAAGTATCAGGTGCTGTGAGGGGGCGGGCACACAAAGATGACCATCACGTGGCCCTTGACCTGTGAAACTGGCAATCAAGGTGGGGAGAAGATGCTTTCCATGTAACTTCAAAACTGTGCAGTAAGTGATAAGAGAGAAGTATGCAGAGTGTTCTAGGAGCACAGAGAAGGAACCCTGAGCTCAGCCGAAGGCTGTGATTCCGGCAGCCAGGCCAAGTGGACCGGCTGCACATGCTGAGAATGCGTTGGGCTAAGAACGTGAGACTCGGGGGGAACTATGAGGTATGTGACTCTTGATTTTCTAGTCTTTGTATAATATTTTATGTTTTATTATTGTGGCTCATCCAAAGTTGATGAAATAGAAAATCCCTTCAAGCCTTGAGGGTGGTGTGCATTTCAAGGGTCATTTCCCATGAGTTCATTTTTTCATATTTTGTATCTGGATGAAATCCATTTTATGATCAGTGAATTCCATATTTAAACAAGGAAACCACTCATCCAGTAGGAAAATGTGTGAGGGAGTGAAAATGAATGCGGTACTGATCGTGATGATGTCACTGGCTCTGTAAATGGCTGTTTTTAAGTATTATAAGAAAATGTTAGTAATTTGGACTGAGGGAAAGTCTGTCGCTTAGAATTGTTTTATTACTAATGTGTATCTTAAGATAGGGTAGCAAACAGCTGCTTATGAGGGGTGTGTGTTAAACAGATAAGGATTTCCTTAGCACATTCATTGTCTCCCTAAAAGTGCTCCTCCAATGGCAACAGGCACTAGAAAACAAGCTGTTCTTTCCTCCTGTATTTTTTAAAACATGATTTACACTTTAAGAAAAAAATTTGCTTTAAAAGATATAAACTTTAGCCTGGTCTCTGTTGAGTTTTTTAGAAAATTATGAATATGTAAAGAACATGTGCTTTTTAAAATCTTCTCGATCCATTATTGGAGTTCTATATGCATGTTTTCATCTGAAATATAACTCTCCTCTTACAAATCATTAAGAAAAAGATAAACATTTCAGTAACACCGAGGCAAAAGTCACGAACAGGCAATTCAGGGCAATAAATTATATTAAATAGGATTGGATTCCTACTAAACAAAGGAATGAATGTTAAAGCAACATGTCACCAATCAAATTGGCAAAATTTTTTGTGAAAAGATAAACCAATCAAAGTGTCCAGGGCCAGTGAGAGTGTGGAGAATGAGCACCAATATGTTCTTCTGTATCCAAAATCTTAAAACAACTTAAATGTCCATTAATAGAAAACAGACTAATGAAATAATGGTATATTCATGCCATGGACTACTGTGCATCTATTAAAAAGAATGAGGTATATCTGTATATATTGATTCTTTAAAATTTGAAGATGTATTACACAAACAAACAAGTAATAGAACAGAATAAAAGTTATCTATATGTAGATATATGGAAATATTAGTAATTGTACTTTCTGGAAGGATGTATGGGCAACAGTGTAGTTATAATGGTTATATTTGGGGAAAAGAACTAGAGGTAAAGATGAAAGACTTTTCACTTTGTACCATCCGTATAGTTTGAATCTGTGTAAGAATTTCTATATTTGAAACATAAAATGTGCTTGTTTTTTAAAAAGATAGATTACAACCCTAGCCATTTTGGCTCAGTGGATAGAGTGTCGGCCTGTGGACTGAAGGGTCCCGGGTTCGATTCCAGTCAAGGACACATGCCGGGGTTGTGGGCTGGATCCCCAGTGTAGGGTGTGCAGGAGGCAGCCAATCAATGATTCTCTCTCATCATTGATGTTTCTCTCTCTCTCTCCCTCTCCCTTCCTCTCTGAAATCAATAAAAATATTTTAGAAAACAAAAAGATAGATTACATTTTCATGGTTTGATATGAAAAATATCTGCGCTGTAAGAAGAGAAAGAGCAGGTACAACGTACTCAGAATGAAAAGGCCCTGTTAATGATCCTATTTAGATAGAGATCTAGGTGTAGACCTATGTAGTGTTTGTATTTAAAAGTCTGGAAGGAAATTCCCTGAACTATGGTCAGTGTGGCCACCCTTGACAATGCGGGGGAGTGTTGATATGGCAGAAACCTTCACTTTCTCTGTACTGTTTAATTTCGTACAGTGCTCATGGATTATCAGAAAGAAAACTATAAATTTTTCCAACTGGGGGAAGATGTAACAGAAAGGAAAGGATATCCACTCCTCCCACTCCCCTTTACATGAATCACTCCTGTCTGCTCTATGCAAAAACAAAGGTTTGTCTGGGTCTCTAACCTGGCTCTTCTAAGCTTCTCTCACCTATTTCCCTTTTAAATGTCACCTGCCAGGGCAGCTTTATAGTCTGAGTGGGATAGGTGAGAAATCTCTCCTCTAATCCAACTTATCTACCCAAGTCTTGTCCAACTAGAAAAACTGGAAAATCAAAATAAAAAGCAGAAGTCCAAACAAGACACTGAAAACTAGCCCAACCTGTCAAGGAAATCAACATGTTTTAGCGTACCACCGGTTTGTGCAAGGAGCCGGCAGCCAGGTGAAAGGAAAGGAGCCAGAGGCTGGGACCCAGGCCCTGGCGCTCCCAGAGACCACCTGGAGGGTCTCCCCACGATTTGAATCTCATCGTTTTTCTCCCCCACTCATCGTATCTTTTGCCCTAATGTAGGAGGCTGATATGAGAACCTGGTGGGGCAGCAGGAGTGCTATGGAAATGAAAGATGATCAACCACACCAATGTGCAAGCCCTGAGGTTTGTTTGTGAATCCTGCCAAGAAAATTAGAAGAACCCAAGATGTTCATTAACCCAAATATGCTCTGACTTTATGGAGAAAATGCTATGACAACCCAGTCTCAACAATTGCTCTTTTCAAATACTTTTCATTCACATCTTAAATATCACTTTCAGTATTGCCAACTGATTGTCATTGGTGTCAATTCTTTGGTGCCAATTCAACACCAACCAGAATCCCCAATTGGGGGCGATGAAGAAGGAAACTTTATTCAGTGTAAAACAGCACAGTTGTGATGCAGCACAGCTCTAGAACAGCTCTGGGGACAGGCAGCCGGGACCAGGCCCCTCTCTGGCTAGAGCCAGGGGTGGGCAAACTTTTTGACTCGAGGGCCACAATGGGTTCTTAAACTGGACCAGAGGGCCAGAACAAAAGCATGGATGGAGTGTTTGTGTGAATTAATATAAATTCAAAGTAAACATCATTACATAAAAGGGTACGGTCTTTTTTTTCAATAGTTTTATTCATTTCAAACGGGCCGGATCCGGCCCGCGGGCCATTGTTTGCCCACGGCTGGGCTAGACAGTTCTTCGAAATGGTCTGCTTCACTCTGCTCTAGTGAGACATGGTCAGTGTTTCAGCTCAGCCAGGGAGAGGCAGCCTTCCTTCTCCCATGGAAAGGAAAAGTGTACTCCTTGAGCCAGAGGGAAGCTGGCTTATATGGACAGGAGACCTTACCTCTGGTCCCTTATTGGTCCATCCTCATGCAAATGAGGACACCAGATCCTCCCAGGTTGGTTGGTCCAAAGGACACTGTACTGATTGCTTAGAATAAAGCCACTCTGATTGGTCAGAGCTGCATAGCTCTGATTGGATGGGGAGAGCCTCAATCCTATTGGTTGAAACAGAATTGCAGGAAACCTTTATAAGGGCTGGCTCAGATGGCAGAAAACACAGTGTAGGCAGACAGTTCAGTGCAGGCTTCTCTGTGAAGTACAGTTTGCATGAGAGGTCTCTATGAAGAAATGGCTGCTAGGCTCTGGTTTGTTTTGGTTTTGGTTTTGGTGTTTTTGGTGTGTTTTTTTAGCACAGTTAGCCACATGCCCTTATTATTGGTGTTTTCTTTCCTCAGGGTTCACAGTCTTATAATGCAACTGCACACTAATGATGCAAACTGCTATTGGGCAGATAATAGCACCTTGTGTTGACACATTTTCAGCACCCCTTCATGCCCTCCCCCAACCTCCTACCCCTCCACCCCCATGTCAGTAAGTTTTTTATTACTTGCGAGAGCCACTATTACAGAAAGGAAAGGCCGCTTCGATGTGTCCCAGCACTGGAGGAGAGCTTAGAAAAGAGAAGCCTCGGCTGAAAGTACAAATCAGATTCCCACTTCATTCAGGGAACCGGAAGAGGAGGTTGAGCGTGTCCACACAAGGGGAAGTGGCCAAGCAGAGGTTTCTAAAGCCAAGGCCACTGTTTAACCTATGGAGCAGCTCTTTGCCATTTGCTTGGATCTAGTTATTACAGAATATTACACGTGCTGGCCCATATTTTCTTGTAAATTGAAGTACTAATCCCCAGACTTCAGAATTTGGCCTTATTTGGAAATAGGGTATTTGCTGATCTAATCAAGTTAAAATAAGGACATTAGAATGGATCTTTATCTAATATGACTGTTGCCCTTATAAAACAGGGAAATTTGGATACAGAGACAGACACAGAAAGAGATGTGAAGACACAGGGAGGCTGGACTGATGCATCCCCAAGCCTTGGCTACCAGAGGCCAGGAGAGAGGACGGGACAGACCCTCCCCCAGAGCCGGCTGAGGGAGCCTGGCCCTACCCACACCTTGATTTTGGACTCGAGAACTGTGAGAGAATATGTTTCTATTTCTGAAATAGATATCCACCCAGTTTGTGATGCTTTGCTAGGGCAGAAACAAATATACCTGCTCAAGTCACATATCCTTAACCAGGGTCAGAAAAATGAAGGGTGAAACCTCAGCCTATTCCTGCGTGGCATGTTTGTGTGACAAAAACGTAACAGGAGTTCATGGCTTTTCCATGGTGGTGGTGGGTTTTTCTGGCAACACTTGGCCCGGGGTCATCCTCTTCCTGTGGAAAGCAGAGAGCCAGGCGAGCCCTCCCTCCGTGCCGCACAGAGAGGCGAGGTGCAGAGCCCAGCCTAGCACACCGTCCGAACTCAGACCGCTGCTCGGCTCCGTGCAGGAGCCGACGCTGTGTACACAGCTGCTTTAAGCCCAACCTTCATCCAAATGAAGACGACGACAGTGATAGGGCTCCCCAAAGGGGACAAATGCCCTGAGGCCAGGGAGTGACCCTTCTTCTCGTGCCCACCGTGGGGACAGGCATCAGGGGCAGGAGGGTTCACCAACAAAACTGAACCAAAAAAATCCCAAGAGCATCAGGAACCGGCCCCTATCTGGCCAATCCTTGTTCTTGTTTCATTTTTGTTTCTGTTTTCTTTTTATTTTAAAACTTCCTTAGAGGGGAAAATATAGCACTAAAGTTGGAACCCCAGTACATCATTTGTATATGTATATTTGTGAGAATATAATTGATTCCTCTGTGTGTGTGTGTGTGTGTGTGTGTGTGTGTGTGTGTGGTCCTCAGGTGTTATTAAAGAGAAGGCCCTGGACCAAGAGGTCCCCCCATGAGGGCAGGTGGGGAGCCCTCCAGCCTGACGATGCCTTACCAAGAAGGGCTCCCTCTGCTCAGGCCTCCCCTCAGTCTGTGCTGGGTCAGACCACTGCAGCCCTGAGCCTTTGCTTTCATTCCTCCGAAGACCCAGCTCTTTTGTCTGGAGAGTAGGCCAGAGGGAGAGGACAGAGAGGACTGACATCGCAGAGGGTCCTAGCAAATAATGTTACAAAAATGTAGGGCATCATCCCCTATTTACCTCCCCCTTTAAAAAAGAAATGAGTTCTTCTGTCAAAATAAAAAGCATGTGAAAAGTGCAGTTTGTTGTTGTTTTGAAGAATTTGAACAGCAAGGTGTTTTCCCTGGGACTCAGTTTCAAAATCAACACACTGACACCTGCCTGAAAAAGGAAAAATGGAGTCAGCTCTGTCATCACCCCCGCCTCAGCGGCAGCGTCCGCAGGGAAGGGGGGCGCTCTCCTGGTCCCCGCTGTCCCCACACTCCTGCCCGCACAATGCTCCAGGGGTGAGGGTGGGGGGAGGGAGAAAGGTCAAGTTGTTTGTACATCTGGTTGTCTTACTGCTACTGGGCTGGTGGGGCTGTTTTTCTGAGAGCTACTCCTTCCTCTGGCTGTTAAATACTTACTGTGCAGCTTTTCTTTTTTTCCCCCCTCTGAAGGCTGAGAGAGAAGCAAACTTTCCACAGTGTTAACTGTCACGGATTTTTCCTCCCCTTTACAATGGAGTGGCGGCGAGACGGTTCTGAAAGGCGTGATTTATTTATAAACATATCTGGAAATATTTTTAAAATAAAAGATGCCAAGGGTGGGGCTGGGTCCCAGCCAAGTCCTGAGAAGGGAGCTGTTTACTCTGGAGGTCAGCATTTGCACCCTCCCACAGGTAGTTTTAAAGTAATTCAGGGTCAAGTGGAAACATTCTGATCATCCTGAAACCTTCAGTCTCAGATTCCTGAGGGCATGGATTCTGGCGGCCCAGACGCTGCTGATCCGAGAGGCTCTGCGCTTTAAATACAATTCGGTCCTGTCGTTTCTGAGACCAATGCTGACCTGACTGTATTTAAAAGCAGCTTCCGCAGTTGCTGTCCCTAAGGCCTCACCTTCACTTCCCTCTGCTTCCTTCCCTTTGTGTTCGCCTTGTTCTCAGGCTGGACATACGCAGGCCTGGAAGAGACTGGGGAACAGAGGATGGGAAGTTATTAACATGACTAACCACGCCCCTCGCAGGTTCAGTCGCCGCCTTTCTGTTCTCTCGAGTCTGTCCTTTTTGCTCCATTCTAGCGCGGGACGTGCTACAATTGCTCTAAGTAGGGAGTAGGGAGTAGGGAGAGGATGTCTGGTCAAAGGGCATCGCGATGGAAACTGGAGAATCAAGGAGAGGAAATGGGGGCCAGAGATAAAGAAATAAGAGCTGGGAGAAGAGAAATAAATAGAAACAAAGATGATGAATAACACGAGGTACACACAGACAGGGAGCAAAATGAAAAAGGGGTGAGACATGGGGATTGTTTCCTGTAGAGAGAAACAATTCAGAAATAGAAAAATGTGAGAAACCTGAAAACAAACAAACTTAGAGGCCCCTACAGGAAAGGAAAGAACCAAATGGAAGTAAGAAATAGAACCCCAAACAGGAAGGACGTCTGAATGAGAAATGCCATTGAGGGAGGGAACAGAGAAGCCTTTGTGTCCTGTTTGTAGATTAGAGGGAAGCGACAGAACAGAGGGAATCCAGGGGTGTTTATTCCTTGCACCTGGCAAACAAAAAAAATCATTATTTTTTAATCATGGAAGAAATACCTCTAAGAGCTCTGGGCCTTTCATGCTATGGGCCCGTCTCTCACTCATCTTAATCCCTTAGGACTCTTTTAAAAGCGTCAGGAAACCCAGCATGAGGGAAACCACATTTCCACCCAGATGACTTTTACATCAAGTTTACTTTAGAGAGATAAGTTCTCATAGCCCATAGAGTTCAAGCTGGGTTACCTGTCCTCGGGGGAGAATTGATCTTGAGCTTTTTAGCCCCTGTAATCCCCGGGTAAATGACAAAAACATCTTGGTTCCTTAAAAATATGGATAAAGAAGTGAAATAATTATTTGCATGACTCCCATTTCAGAAGGCTGCTTTACTATTAATAAGTTCGAGGTTGCCTTGTAAGTTTAAATAATTTAACAAATGGAGTAATAAAAAAATGTAAGTAAAGCACAAACCGATAAACACAACACAAACCCAGGAGAAGTAAAGATTAGTTATTTCATTACTGCAAAATGCTGTCACTACACATTATGATAAATTACCAAAAAGATGCCTCTCCACCACTTCTATTATGTCAGGTTATTAATTTCATTCATATACCAGAAATTATTTCCTTGTATGGCTCTCTTGCCCTCTTTTTCTAATGAGGAAATTGGGGGAGGAGGAGGGGGGGGAGAAATGCAGTAGATAAAATACTCAAACTGGGGCTGAAGTGAATGAAAAAAGATAGAAAAAAAATAACATTATAAGCTTTTAGACCCATAATAAGCTCTTATTTATTTAGACTCTATTAATTTGGAATTTATAATAACTTGATTGGGATCTGGGCAGAAATTTTCCTTCATTTCCTTCTTGCTAAGTAGTGCAGAAGAATGATGTAAATGGGATTACAAGGGGAACAGTTGAAATACATCTTTGAGCACTTCAGGCAATCTCTTATATATGAATAATTAATTTAAGAATCCATATCTTTCTTATCCAATAATTATATCAGAAAGAATTTGTTAGGTCACCCTGCAGAGTAGGGAGGTGTGGGTTTACCACTAAATAGCAAGGCACTGGACTTGCTCAGCCCTTATTTTTCTTGCCTGTGAAATTAGTTCAATAATTCCAACTCTGTCTAATCAAGGGGTTTTTATGAACATGAAATGAGAGAATGGGTGGGAATGCATTTTGAAATTCATAAGTTATAACTAAAATCTATCTTATTCAAAATGAATTTAAAAATCATACTTTTACTAATTCAGTGTGATCTTCTATCCAATATCCCACATCAGGGAGGTTTTTATGTTTTATACAACTTCAATGAAAGGAGATTCCCTAATGACGTGTAGTGCATGAGACACATACACACTTATATATACACATAATATAGATAGAGGTGTGAGCAAAAGTAGGTCTACAGTGTGAGTACAAGAAACAGTTTATTGTATTATTATTTATTTATTATTGTATTTATTATTATTACTAACTTACTTTTCCCCACCCCTGAATAAACATCTTTATTGTTGAAAGTATTATTTTGAAGTGATATTTGCATTATAGAAAATACTCAAAATCCTTACTTCAAATCTATGGCTCCTATTGCAACTTAGCTCCGAAAATATAAAGCCAAATAGAGGGGTAATAATCACAGTGTCCTGCATATTTTTCCCCCACACATAGATAACCTATATTGCTTTTGATGAAATGTATGTTGCAAAGTTTTCACGTAATGTTTCCTCTATCATAAGACACCTACTTTTCCACATTTGAATGTTCTGGAAAATCAAAATGAGCTTTACTTATTGCCAAAATAAATATGTCAACTGCTAGATAGAGGAGTTGCTAAGAGCAATTGTCATTTGCTTATAAATCTTTCAGAATAAAGAATTTTCAAAGCCAGGAGATTTGTTGGTGTTTATGCTTCACTCAGATGCAAAACATCTGTCTGTCAAACTCTTTCAAGAGGAACTGTTGAACTTCCCACAAGATGTAATAGATTAAAAAAAAATTAAGATTCTAAATCAGGGGTTCTAAAAAGGTCAAAACTCAAAGGCACTTTTATGAAAGTGTCACCTCTGCTTGGCAACAGCTGCCAGTGCTCTAGCAAATCTGAGGAATCTTTAGAATATGAGGTAAGGTGGTGGGTAATTATATGGGGAAAATATGCTGCTTTTTGGTTAAAACTGTGTATATTGGATGTTACATTTCCTTTCTTCTCTCTCAATAAAACTACCTTTTAATTACAAAAATTAATCTTCTTTCTTCTAATTGACAGACTCAGCAGAAAAAGCTTCTAGCTTTTAGAGTCATCTCAAAACAAGGTTAAATATAATTAAATTTACACTTAAGATCTCTGTACTTTACTGTATGTATAATTCAATAAAACCCTTAAAAATTACAGATAGATGTGCCTGTGTATTTAGCTTGAATAATTGAAGGTTTATCAAAATATAACCAGTTACAGCTTTTGAACTAGTAAGTGTAACCATTTATAGAACCCACCTTCTCAGCTAAGTCCTAGAATATTACACTTTATTTAATAACTAGAGGCCCGGTGCACGAAATTCATGCACGGGTAGGGTTCCCTAGGCCTGGCTGGAGATCAGGGCTGTTTGCCAGCCAGGATCTTCCTTCATTCTGCGCCACCCCATGGTGGTCAGTGCATAAGTGAGTGATCATAAGAGAGTGATTGAACTCCCAGTCTCCCAGTTGAACTCCCGAGGGGATACTTTGCATATTAACCTTTTATATATATAGATAATAAATGATAAGTAATAATAACTAGCACTTATTAAGCATTTACTGTGTGCCAGATACTTGCAAGGGGTGTACCAGTTATCTCATCTAATTTTTAAAAGACCTTATAAGGTGGGTATTATTATCCCTAACCATAAGAGGTGGGTATTGTTTTCAAACATGAGGAAACTCATATATAGTAGCCCCCCCCTCCCCTTATCCATAGCACAGTGGATTCTATGTTCCAAGACCCCTAGTGGATGCCTGAAACCTCAAATAGCACTGAACCATATCTAAACAACATTTTTTCCCCTGCACATTGTCAACTGGCAGTCTTTGGCACCAATTTAATGCCAACAGGAATCCCCAATTTAATGTGCAATGAAAAAGGAATTTTATTCAACTGTGATACAGCATGGCTGAGAGGCAGTCCTGGGGCCAGGCCCCTCTCCAGCTAGACTGCTCTGCTCTGTGTGGTCTGCTCCACTCTGTTCAGCTCAACCGGACAATGTAGTCTTGAGTGGAAAGAGAAACTGTGCTCCAAATCAGAGGGAAGCTGGTATGTATATATGAACAGGAGCCCCCCCCCCCCCCCCCCCCCGTTCTGTCCTCATGCAAATGAGGACTCTAAATCCTCACAGTCTGATCAGTCCTAAAGGCACGGTCCTGATTGGTCAGAATACAGCTGCTCTGGTTGGTTGGGCTGTGCAGTTCCCATTGGATGGGGAAAGCCTCAGTCCCATTGGTTGAAATAGGATTCCAGGATCTCCTTTAGAAGGGCTGGCTCAGATGGCAGAAACCGTGCAGGCAGACAGTTCAGTGCAGGATTCTCCGTGAAGTGTAGTTTGTGTGAGAGGCCTCTGTGTAGAAATGGCTGCTAGGCTCTCTTTTTTTTTTTTTTTTTACATTTTAGTCCAGTTAGCCACCAGGAGCCCTTTTTAGTCGGTATCTTCTTTCTCAGGGTTCCCAGCATACATACCTATGATGAAGTTTAAGTTATAAATTATGCAATCTCACAGATATAGAAGTTTGCTCTTTCTGTAAATCTTAGCAACCCCAACATAATTTTTTTTTCTTTCCTGATTAAGGCCTGGACCTTCACCTTTTTACTTAAAGGAAGCACAGCTCCTCTTTGGCATATCTGAATTTCACGCATCACTACTCCGGCACTTTGGGGCCGTTATTAAGTAAAATAAGGGTTGCTTGGGCCTGGCCGGCGTGGTTCAGTGGTTGAGCATTGACCTATGAACCGGGAGGTCACAGTTCAATTCCTGGTCAGGGCACATGCCCAGGCTGTGGGCTCGAACCCCAGTGTGGGGTGTGCAGGTGGCAGCCGATCAATGATTCTCTCTCATCATTGATGTTTCTATCTCTCTCTCCCTCTCCCTTCCTCTCTGAAATCAATAAAATATATATTAAAAAAAAAAATAAGGTTTGCTTGAACACAAGCACTGCGCTACCACCACAGTCCATCTGATCACTGAGATAGCCGCTAAGTGGCTACAGGCAGGGGTGTATACAGCGTGGCCATGCTGGGCAAGGAGATGATTCACGTCCCTGGCAGGATGGAGCGGGACATGGCGAGATTCATCATGCTGCTCAGAATGACTAGCCGTTTAAAACTTGTGAATTGTTTATTTCTGGAATTTTCCCTTTAATATTTTTAGACCTCGGGTGACTGTGGGTAAATGAAACCACAGAAAGTGAAACCATGGATAAGGAGGGTACAAGGCACATAAAGTGAGTTATTTACTGAGGTTCCACAGCTGGAAAGAGGTCAGGGGAAAAGGAGAACCTGGGCAGTGTGGCTCCAAAGGCTTGCATCTATGTCCTTCTTTACAGTTCCCTCCCCTCAAAAACACACACAGTCGGTTCCATCGTCCTTATTTTACAGATGATCACCTTAGAGCTCGGGGAGGTTGCATCGCTTGACTGTATCATGCAGCGAGTAAGTGGGAGAGCCAGGATTCATACCTGGGCCTGTCTCCAAAGACCGTGTTGGTTCCTCTGTAACAGACAGTGTAATGCCTTTCTTGTGGAAGACATGTTCTTCAGACACGGTTTTCTTAATATCACATTAGAATGTAGCCTAAGAGGGAGGCTAGGGGTGGGAGAGATAGGGAAGGAAGAGAACCGAAGAGTACCTCTTAGAACTTCAAGGGAGTTGCCATTGGTCTCTAATCCTGGCGCTCCAGAAACTGGGATTTCCTCTGCAAGTGACCTTCTTTAGTTCGCTGGCTGTGGGTGCAGTTGCCAGTGAACCTTACTTGATAGCCACTGGGATGTTACACCAGGACGTTTCTCTAACTTGCAAATGTATTTTCCTTCCTTCTCATCCTCTTCCTAGTTTGCCCCTATACAGCTACCCCCCTTTAAGGAATAAATAAATAAATAAACAAACAAACAAGCCCTGACAGGCTTGGCTCAGTGGATAGAGCGTCAGCCTGCGGATTCGAGGGTACCAGGTTCGATTCCAGTCAAGGGCAGGTACCTCGGTTGTGGGCACATCCCCAGTAGGGGGTGTGCGGGAGGCAGCTGATCAATGTTTCTCGCTCTATCCCTCTCCCTTCCTCTCTGTAAAAAATCAATAAAATATATTTTAAAAATAAATAAATAAATAAATAAATAAATAAGACATTAGGAAGTATATCCCTCAAACTTAGGAACCATTCATGGGCAGTCACTGATGTTTTGCTTAAAAAGGGGCCAACAAGGGGGTGCCACTCTGTGCTCCTCAATGCCAACCTGGAAGGCTAGGCCTATTTTAACTTCCTCTATGACTTGCCATTTGGACTCATCCTTTCAGAGTCCAATGATACCAATTCAAAAAGCTAGTTTCAACACTAATTTATTTGGGGCCATTTCATTGGCTGTACTTTTCTTTATTAGGAACTAAACATTATAATTGTGGTCACCTCCTCTGCCTGTGAAAAAAGGTGCCACTTTCTACCCCAAAGACCTTCATGGTAATGACTGAGGAACTGACTGTAGAGAAAGAGCATTGAATATCAAAGTACTATTTTGGCACTTTTTGCATTTCAGAAGCCATGAACTACTTGTAGTTTGAGAAATAAAAAAATATATTCTCTAAATGTTGGGTTCTAGAGACAAAAGGGAAACCGATATTGGAAAAAATTTACCAACAATTGCTTATTTTGGGGAGGATTTAACAGACTGTAGTAATTTCTACCCATAGAAGCATGTCCTCATTTCCATGTGGTTCTCTCCCTGTCAATGCCCCTGGTACAAGTGTTAAAAAGAAAGGTAGTACTTTCAGGTCAGCACTGACCTAAACAATACAGTTAAAACTTTTTTGTTTTATTTCAGTGAGACCTCTCATTAATAACTTTTATAAAATAGAAAGTTTTTTTTAAAAGGCTTCCACGGTCCACATGATTTGAATGTCTGTCCTTTTAAATAGTGGGTTACGGGGTGTGTCACTTTTTTCTTTGTGTTCAATTTCCTTTTCAGCTGTTACAGAGTGACATGTTTAGCACCTTCAGCCATCAAAAGAGTTGAAAAAAAATAACTGGTCCCTGTGGGTTCTGGTTGGGGGTCTGCGCCCAGCACCTGTTAACTCAAAGTCAGAGCTCCATGTTGCCAGGCTTCCAAGCTAAACTCTACTGGCAGGAGAAGGGCTTGGGGACAAGAAACTGTTTTTAGTAAAAGGCGTGGAATCTAAGAGAAATGGTTATGAAAGTTTAGCTGCAATGCTAGATGGACCAATGCATTTGCATATTAGGAGTCGTAATGTGAAGGCCCCTTTTCACACATAGTTCAGGAGTTTAAGCAATAGTCCATGCAGCATAAGTCCTTCATCTAGTCGCTGGACTGAGGCTCAGCTGCACTCAAATACAGTGTCTGTTTAACAAGGAGGGTCTGTTTTTGACAACCTGTGATGAGCCTACGTATCCTGGGCAGAAATAGGCAGGCCTCTTCTTTAGGAAAAGAGGAATCTGAAGAGCATTGAGAAACTGAAGTACTTAGAAATCAGT
Organism: Myotis myotis; assembly: GCF_014108235.1. Taxonomy (NCBI): domain Eukaryota; kingdom Metazoa; phylum Chordata; class Mammalia; order Chiroptera; family Vespertilionidae; genus Myotis; species Myotis myotis. The sequence goes on from NW_023416357.1 coordinate 31,735,450, forward strand.
AAGGGCCTCCCTGGCCACAGCTACGGTGGTGGGGGGTCCACAGGGGGCCACAAAGCAGTCGTCTAATGCTGTCTTTACAATAAGTGTCTGCATTACACATCGCTAAGTTCGAATGCCTGCCTTGCCACTGGCCCTATGATTTTAGGGAAAATTACTTAAGTGCCCTAAGACTCACATTTAGTCGCTTCCATATAGGGTTGTTGTAAGAGCCAAAGCATGGAAAGCCTTTTGCTGAGCGCCTGGCACATCACATGTGCTAAAAAATGATTGAAATGTGTGACGAAGTTTAGGGCAGGCTGCCCCAAGATGTGCCACTCTGGCACGCAGATTCTTTTGAGCTGAAAACAATTATTTTTACTACTTAAGTCATTTTAAACTGTGTGATTTGTATGTTGTGATAAGACAGTTTACAAAAAAAACTCACACCACTTTGAGGTTTCATGGGTAGCAGGCAGCTCCAAGTTCTGCCCTGGGAAAGGTACTTTGTTGGCTGCCCATTGAGGCGTTTAGGGGATAATGTGGCCTCCCACACCGTCCAGGCCCTGCACCTCATCTGTGGGACTCGAGGAGACGCAAATGGGCGGGAGGGAGCCAGCTACCTGCTGAGGACAAGGAAGCCCAGCCCCACACTGCATCTTCAGCCTCCTCAGCCGCCTGCCCTCTGGCTCGCGGGCCTAGGACTGTGTGTGGACCAGGAGGGCGGCTGGCCGCTGTGGTGACAGGCTGTGTGTAAAGGCACCCGGCTGGGGGTGGGCAGCATCAGGAGCTGTCTCCGGCAGGATGGCTGACATGGGTTGGTCACTCCAGGTCTGAAAGACCACACCCTGTAGCTCAAGTTCAGGAACTGGAGCCCAGAGTAAATACCAAGACCCAGCAAGGAGGCCCCCGAGTCCCTTCCCGGGGCTGACTCAGGGATTTAGGCAGCTTCTCCCACACCCACTCGCAGGCCACAATGGGAACTCAAAGAATGGGGCCTTCCTTCCTTCCTTCTCTCACTGCAGACTTGATGGTCAGCAGTGGCCTCAGGGAATTATAAACCTTTTGGAGAAAGAAGTCACAGGCCAGGGCTGCAAACAGACAATTCAGAAAAAATCTATTTAATTCAAGGAATGCTACAGAGCTGTGTACCTCGCTCCTGCTGCAAAGACAAAGCCTGGCAGCTTCCCTGCCACCAGCCCTCTTCAGCCCTTTCCTTTTTTTCCATGAAGCCCACTTCAAACCTTCTCCACTAAAGATCAATGGGAAAATGACCAACAACCCCATGGAAAAATAGACAAGGACACTGTATCAGTTGTGGTTCTCCAGAGACACCGAACCAATAGGACATGTATGGCTACATAGAAAGAGATTCGTTATGAGGTATTGACTCACATGATTATGGAGACTGGGAAGTGACTAGATCTGTCATACGCACGCTGGAGATCTAGAGAAGCTGGTGATGTAATTCAGTTCAAATCTGATGGCTTGAGAACATGGTGTAAATCTCAGAAGATGAGGCGAGGTGTCTCAGATCAAGCAGTGAAGCAAGAAAAAGGCGAATTCCTCCTTCCTCTGCCTTTTGTTCTAGTCAAACGCTCAGTGAATGAAACGATCCCACCTGCACGGTGAAAGCCATCTACTTTACTGAGTCCACCTATTCAAATGCTAGTCTCATCTAGAAACACCCTCACAGACACACCCAGAATAATGCTTAATCTGGACACCTGTGGCCAGTCAAGTTAACCTTTAAAATGAACCATCACAGACATGAACAGGCAATTCACAGGAAAAGAGACTAAACTGGCTTTTAAATATATGAAATAAGTCTCTTCCTCACAATTTGAAAAATCCACAGTAAACAAGAGATTTCATTTTTTGCCGATCGGGTTGGCAAAATTTCTCTGTGTCGTTAGATCAGCTTCTCTCAATCAATTCTCCATACTCCCTTTCAATGGCTCCCCCCTACCCTCAGGGTAAATTCCAAATTCCTTACCATGGTAACAAGGCCCTTCTTGACCTTGTCTATTCGCCAACCACCCCTTACATTCTAAAATCCAGCCTTCCCAAACCTGCAGTTTTTAATTCCCTATGTTCTTGCTCATGTCTGAGTCATTAAAGATGGTACTCCCTCTGCCTGGAACTCTCTTTTCTTCTTCTCTTCTCCCGGATAACTTCTACTCATCCTTCACATTTCAGCTTTATGCTCTCTTGCTCCAGAAACTCTGTCATATACCTACTTCTAGTTCTGATTCCTTCCCAAGACTGACAGTTAAGATGGAGCTTATGCCCTCCTAGAACATCACTGTGCCCCCTGACACAGCCTCTGGCACAAAGTAAGGGCCAAATAATCATGGCACAATTTGATGAAGGCATGGCCAAGCCCCATTTCAAAACGCATTTGATAAAGAAGCATAAGTGGAGTCTTCACTGCTTTTGTGGGATCATTAGGGGGAAATAGCTTAGCCGAGGTACTCTACGGAGTCAGAACTCATCCCTGAAGCCAAGCCTGTACTCATTCCCGCACTACACCCATCCTGCTCACTTTCTTCTGACTAATTTGTTAGAGCTGTCCCTCAGGTGATGTACTTCAGAATTTAAGTAAATTTTGCAGTAGTACATGCCTTCATCTTCCTTTTAAAAACTGTGTATGTGTGTGTGTGTGTATGTGTGTGTGTGTGCGCATACACACGTGTGTGTCAAAGAACAGTTCTGCCAGATTGGTCTCTGAAGTTCAGTGGTTTGAACTAGAAATTTGTGAGAAGATTGCTCTTTAGCAAGTTTTCCAAAAACTATTTTGAGGCAAGAATGTAGTAACTGTGTATTTAAAAATGTATTTTAGTGGCTGCTATAGACAAGTACAGTCTGTATTGTGTAAGAAATTTTAACATGTGGATACCTCAAAGGCACTGTTGAAATGAAGCAATATATACTTTCCAAGGCTCAAAGCTGACCAGTGTCAGAATTAAGAATGTCAGCTGTTGGCAGAAGACAAAGTGTTTGGAAGCTGGAAAGCTATTTGCTCAGATTACTGAGAAGGGGGGGAAATCAATGAGCATGTGAGTCCAAGCAGCCTTCAGACAGAATTTCTAGGAATGCAGTCAGAGTGAAAGTAAAACTTTAAGAAACTAAAAGAATAAAACATCAAGTTGTATAAATAAATAAAGCAGGAAAAGAAATAGCACAGGTCTAGTTTTTAAAAGTATAGAACTAAAGTGGTTAGTTCTTAGCAGATCTCATAGAATCTTTCTTCCCAGAAAGAAGGAAAGAAAGCAAAAAAAAAAAAAAAAAAAAAAAAAAGACGAAGAAGAAAAAAGAATGCTCACACTGGATTATCAAAGCTGTTTTCTGTTCCTTAGATCCAGAGCTGTAAAGCAGTACCCACAACCAAACTGTGCTCTCCACCACAAACCTGGCCCCTCCCTGGCCTTCTAGCATCCTGAGCTGCACTCCCTCCCTGCTTTTGCCCACGTAGAAACCTGGCACCCTCCTGCACCCCAGCTGCTGGCCCAAGCCTTGTCACTTCTTACTTCTTGTCAGTCCTGTCCACAGCCGTTAGCTGGAGCAAGCCCCTGCCCCATCTCCTGCCTGGCCACGGGCAGGAAGAGCCTCTGTGCTGTGAGCAGAGGGCTCTGGAGATGGACCGTCCAGCTCACAGCCTGGTCCCAGCACTTACTAGCCAACCAAGGTTGGCCCAGCTATTCTGTATCTCAATCTCCTCTTCTGTGCAAAGAGGGGGACCATAGCGTTTTGGCCCCTCGAGCTGTGTGAGGATCAAATGAGACGAAGTTCATAGGACAGTATTTGGTCCACAGTAATGTACTCCATAAACGTGAGCTACCATTATTCCTTATTATTGCCTGCCTTTCTTGCCTCCTTTAAATCCATTTTTCTGGAATGGTCATTTTCATTAAACCTTGAGCCTTCCCCTTCCTCATGAAAATATTTGTTGAAGTTCTCTGTGGCTTTTAGGAGAAGCCTAAATGCTTACACAGGCCTGTAAGGCCAGGCTTGGTCTGGGCTCTCCTCCCTCTTCACCCCCATCCTGCACCCTTCCCCCCTTTATTCTCAGGGCTCCAGACACTCTGATCTCCTTTCAGTTCTTCAAACCCACCGAGCTTCCTCTCACCTCAGGGCTTTTACACAAGCTGCTTCCTCTGCCCGGAACGCCGACTCATCCTTTCCGTCTGGGCCCTGAGCCTCGTCATTTCCTCAGGGAGACCTTGCCCAGCCTCCCTAACTAGGTCAAGCTTCTCTGTGGCACCATGCATTCTCCTCCATGGCGCTCCTCTGAGTCCTAATCTCGGTGGTCATTAGAATAACATCTCTCTATGGTTGCATGCAGTGAGAAGCTCTATGAAGGCAGAGGCAATGTCTGTTTGTTTGTTTATTTATTTATTTATCCCACCCCTTAGAGCCTAGTATAGTTCTTGATATATATAGCATGGTTGATACTCAATATCTTTGAAAGAAGGAAGGGAGAGAGGGAGGATGGAAGGAAAGAAAAAGGTATGCCAGGGTGTCTTGCCTGTTCTGGAGGACATGCTTCCCTAAGTATCTGTGATCACCAAGAACCATCTCAGACCACAAGCCTTGTGTGCTCTCCCACCTCCCACTGCCTTTGATTCATTACGGTGTTTAATTCTCAACTCAATTCCAGTGTTGATTCTTAGGGAAAATGGTTCTTACACTGGTATTATAGTGTAACCTCTGAATGCGGTTTGTGGCATATTTTTCCTTGTACAGACATTTTGTGGTCCCAAGATAGGTGTGATGTTGCAAGGGAAAAATTCCAGCCAGAACCAAAAGGGATTCCTTGTGCAATGTCTCTGCTTCTCCCTGGTACTTATGACCCCTACTGACAAGTGAACTGTGTGAGACGCTCCAGTACAAGCAAAAGACAACAGAAAGATGGGAGTAGTGTAGAGAAAAGTCTTCCCACATCCACCATTTTCAGCCTCCTGGAGAAAGCACTAGGAAATGAAAGTAAACCTACAGGAGCCTTTCCTCTGAACTGTAGGCAGAGGAGAGAGGGCCACTCCTCTTGCTGTATTTGAGTGAATGTAGATGAATTGCCAAAGAACCAGAGCAGAAAGAATGTCAAAGGGATGTTTTATCCTTCATCTAATCCCATTCTTGTGTGAATGAGGCAACTGAGGGCCAGAGAAGTGAAGGGGCTTGCCAAGGTCATACAGAGGCCTGACCGTAGAGAAGAAAACTGAGGCTGATTGACTAGCACTTTGAGCTCCTACCCATAGCTTAGGTACTTTGCCCAAATTAAATCCTTACATAACTATATGAAGTAGGTTTCATTACCCCTATTTTACAGATAAAAACACTGAGGTTCAGGCAGGCCTGGTGCAAAGATGAAAGCTGTGCAATGGAAACATGCTGAGGCTGACACTGCAAGGTGTCCTTGATCTTGTGCAAGCTAGCACTCTGCACCTGAGCACCCTTATCTGCAGGGTAAAACCACAGGCTCTGGTTCGCCTGAGTCACTCCAGGTTTACACCTGTTGTCCCAGTGTCATTAGTAATAGCACCTCTTTCTCTTTCAGAAGTGCCCCAGTTGGGATAATCAAGTCTGGTCACTCTTCTCTCTAAAAAATGGGGATATTAGTATTACCTGCTCACGGTATGGTTGCAAGGAATCGATGGGATTTTGCACATAAAATGTATGGCATCTGGCACATAATAAGCACTCAATAGATGTTAGCTGTTGTTATTATTATTATTATAATTAGGAGGCAGTGAAGCTAAGCTTTCCTATTTGACATTCCCATCAGGGTCTCTGTGAATGACACTGCCTGGAGTGATGCAGAGCCAGCTTGATTGGCTTCAAACTGGCCCTGTGGGAACAGCACCGGCCACTCTGGAATAGAGGCCCTGCGGAAGCACAAGCTTGCCTTTTCCAGCTCTGAGCCCATCAGAGTCACTGCCTGGGCCTTCTTGGGTCACATTTTTGAGATGGAATTTTTTTCCTTCTTTTCACTCTAAAGTCTAAAGCCCAGATTTCTTAAAGAGTAGTGTCAAGGAGGGAATCCTACCGAGTATCCCTCCTCCAGTCCCGGCACACGATAATTAAGTGAGTGGCTTAAGGGATTGGCCTCTTCAAGATTAAAAAGTGGGTGTGAATGTTTTTCTCTGGCCCCCTTAAATGTTCTTGATTACAGTAATAAAAATGTTAAGCTCTACTGCTTCTCATTGGAGTGAAGGCAGCTAAAAACTCCTCCTTCCCTGAAGAATCTACTTGTTGATTCTAGTGCCTCGAAACAGGTGTTCTTTAGATTGCTTTTTCTAATGGCTTTTCACTGGAAAGATGGGTTTAAATGTCGCTTTGAGCTAATCAGTGATTGCTTCTGTATTTATCTAAATTTATGTCTTTGATTCTGTGTGCTAGATGAGACATTACCTTCAAAGTCTATAAACTTAAGTAAGGCAGGTGATTTTTAATTAAGCTCTTTTCTTCTTCTGTCTGCCATATTTTACGCAAAATATATATATTTTTTTATTTTTTAAAGGCTAGTTTAAATCTATATTTGAACTTCCAGAGTCATCTTTAGATGTCCTCTAGCACCAAGAATGGTGTGTCCTACAGGATGGGTATTCAATAAGTATTTTTGGAAAAGGTATTTTAATACCTTAATTTGGATTGCAAACAAATTGGATTTGTTTTCTCTAGGCGTTTGGGTTCAGGAATTCTTTAAATATTGTGTGAACTGTCATGTATTTGCATCTATGTTTATTCTATTCTCTCTTCCTAGAATTTCCTCCACTCCATCTCTCTTTGGAAAGCTTACATTCACTCAAAGTTCTCATCAAATGCCAATTGTTCTATGAAACCCAGCTTGCAGTCTCCAACCAGATACGGAGTCAGAGTCTTAGCACAAAGGATCTGCAAAGGATCATATCTGGTTTTCCAAAGCCCACCGTACTCTGGGCCTGCACTATCTTACATGGTGAGTATTTGTGCCTTGACTTTATTCACCTGTTTTGAGCATGTGAACTTTTTAAGAGACTGGGTATACTCTGCTAAACCAAGTATTTGTGGTAAAAGATAGTAATTGCTTAATGAATGGTAAATGTATAGTTTGAAAGAATGGCTTTTTAAAAGTGGGGTATACCTGAATATATAAATGGTTAATGTTGCTCTTCAATCGAGTCCCTACAACATGGAGCTTTAGAATTCAGAGGCCATCAATTCAGACTCTCCCATGTGAAGAACATTGGGCTCAAGAGAGTCTTAGTGTCCTGTGTAAGGTAACCTGGCCGGGGAAGACCAGAGTACAGCCAGCAGATCTCCTGAGGGCCCCTCCAGACATTTCTCAGGCATAATTTAACATGTATCAGTTTATCCTTGAGTATAAAGTACACTTCAACATTGAATATGGTAACTGGCTAACTATTCATAGTTCCCTCTCTCCCTCCCTTTTAGTGCCTGTTTCTAAGCAGCAAAGTTGTGGTTCAGTGACTTCTGTCTGGGTAATATGAAAACAGGGCGCCCAGCCAATTTTGATGAGCTAACTATTTCCCTAAATTATCATGCCTAAGCAAGGGGCCCTAAACCTGCTGTTCAGCACTTATCATCGGATCTGGGGGATGGGCCATACACAGGCACATCATCAAATAGCTGGAATTTTATATTTAAGATTGTCAAGCAGTGAAAATTGTCATCCTTAGAAATGACTGACAGTTCCTCTGCCTCATTTCTGCAACATTGAGTTAGGTAAAAAAAATTAAAAATCGACTTCAGTCTTTTTACAGATTTCCTGCTGAAGACACATGTGACAGGACTATAAATTTTCACCAGAAATTGATGGGAGGACAGGCACTGCAAAGTGCCTGGAAGACTTTGCAAAAGGTCCCAATTAACAGAATGCAGCTAACACCTCAAAAAAAAAAAAAATGAATGCTGCAGTGGGAATGAATCTTGCTCGGAGTGCTGGGTTGTTGGCTGATTGCCTGGGGAGAGTGGTGCCCAGGGCTTGCCAGCTGGCTGATCCACACGCCTATAAAGGATGTGGTCAGCTTACACCTTGGCAAACTATGATTTTGATGGAAATCTTAGAGGTCGGCAGACGTTCTCCCTAGTAAAGTACGTGAGATCAGGTCATTGCTTTTATTTAAATGAAAAAAATATCTTGATGGCCAGAATTAATAGGACCACGTCGGTATTCTGTTCCAAGTGAGAGTTCATTACTGGATCATAACAGATAAATATCCTGAAGGAGACACAAGACGTAACTGAAGGTGGCACATTCAGCTAATCCCCAAATTAAAGCAGCCATGCCACTGAAACCGGCAGCAGGCTCATCAACATCTGCACCTCTTCCCACAAGTTCCACTCAATAACCATTTTTGCAGACTCTGAACCCCAAAGCTGCTGCTATCCCATCCTCTTACATTCACTCACATTCAACTGTGTGTAGTTGCTTTGTTTGTTTTGCATAGATGTGAAGACAGGGGTCAGTGTAAATACCCTAGTAGCCCGCAATGGCTAGCTTCATGCTTTCACATGGAGGCACTCAATGAATGAAAGAACTGCAAAGAGAGAGTCTATATTCCAGAATCCACACTGAAAATCACAGCCATTTCTAAACTGTCTGGAAAATTGACAAAGTTCTTATCAATCTTCAAAATGGATAAGGGGGTACTTTTTTAGTTTGTTTTTTTTCTCTCACCTACTGTTATTATCCTTCACATCTGATTTTAAATATATGGATGAGGGAAAGTGAATGGGGATGTGAAGGGTAATGTGTAAGTACGTGAGAAAAAAACTGCAGAGCACCCCTTATCTGCTGTTTCCCTTTCCTCAGCTTCAGTTACTTGCAGTCAACCTCAGTCTGAAAGTATTAAATGGAAAATTCCAGAAAAAAAAATTCATTCATTTTAAATTGCTTGCCATTCTGAGTAGCATGATGACATCTTGGGAGTCCTGCTCAGTCCCATCCGGGACGTAAATCATGTTTCCATGTTGTATGCACTCCCTGCCTGTTAGTCACTTAGAAGACACCTTGGTTATCAGATTGACTGTTGTGGTGTTTCGGTGCTTGTGTTCAAGAACCCTTATTTTACTTAGTAACTGTGCCAAAACATAGGAATAGTGATACAGGCAATTTGATTATGCCAAAGAGAAGCTGTAAGTGCTTGTTACCTATTGTCTGAAAGTCAATAGTGGCCTAATGCTAGGTCAAGTAATTAGCCTAATGCTAGTGTCACCTTGTCATAAGAAGAAGGATGAGTACAGTGCAATAATACACGGATTTTGAGACCACATTTGTCCTTTATTTCAGAATATTGTAATAATTGTTCTATTTTATCATTAGTTATTGTTGTTAGTCTCTTAGTGTGCCTAATTTATAAATTAAACTTTATTATAGGTATGTATGTATGTACAGGAAAAAACATAATATGTTTAAGGTTTGGGTCTATCTGTCGTTTCAGGCATCCACTGGGGGTCTTGGAATGTATCCCCAAAGGATAAGGGGGACTACTGTATAAAGAAGTTTAAAGAAAGAACCTTTGTTTAAAAGCTATAGATAATTAGTTGGGGGAGAATAATTTTAAATTACTAAAGTTTAATACAGTAAATCAAATTGGTGTTAATATTTGTGAGTATGTGATTGTGAAACAATGGACTTAATGACTAGCTGTCTTTGTAAGACTATTGGTAATAGAATCAATTATGGTTCATTATTAACTATATTAACAGAAAATTAGCCTTTGCTAGCTTCTAAAAACATGAGGTTGTTATAATAGACTGTGGTCCCTTATCAACATAAGAAAAACTTGAAGGCATATAAACCACCTCTCTTTCCAGAAATAAGGTAGATTAGATGATCAATTAATGGCTAAAATGTTATTATATCTCTTTTAAATATTTCTTGTCAAAGACTTAAATATTCCTGATTCAACTTGTGTTTCTATTTGAGCAATATAATTTGATCATAATTGGTTTCATTTTGATTGTCTTTACATTTTGGGTACTTATTATCTTTTCTCTGATCCACTGGGAATGCCTTTTTTTTTTTTTTGCTATTTAGCAAGTCAGTGAGGAGCTTCCCACTGAGTGCCTTAATTATTGTTAATTGAATATTGTAAATGGTTTTTCAGGATAACCATCTTGGCAATTCACCTAGCATTTTCCTCACTTAGCAAAGTTAAAAGCACCAAGAATCCCTTCTACCCTTTTCTATACAGTCATCAAATCAAATACTGGCAGTAACTGATTCCTATTAAAACTAGTCTCTTCTTTTTTAAATGTCACATCACATGCATACTTCATATGGCACTTGGAACATGGTGGCTGCTCAATGAATATTAAATGACAGCTGTCCTTTTAAATAGAATGATTCCCAGTTCCAGTCTAAGAGAGAACATCCGATTTTGCTTCCAGAGCTCCCACAGTGCAACTCCTCTAGCATGGCAGGCCCAGTACTCTAGGGTAGAGCTCTTCCATTGTCATGCACCAGTACCAAGCTTTCTAGGACTATTTGCTATTCTCTAATCAAAAGAAGAAAAAATAGTAAATAAAGAGCCCTAGAAGACCTGAGATTGTTAGAAGTGCTACAGGCAGAAAAACTGGAGAGTAAGAAAATCACTGAGCCAGCCTTCCTATATATTTCTTGCTTTATATTTCTTGCCTTATGCACAATAAAAAAGAAATGAGAAGTGTATGATCTTTTTTTTTAAGCTTTCAAACTATGTCTCCAATTTTAAGGGGACTGGGGCTAAGGCTTCAAAAGAATGAAGTTGTATTGGAGGTTGGTTGCAGCTACATAAAATCTTGCCTTCTTAATTATTTATCTTGCTTAATCAAGGAAATCTCAACCATTGTTATGAAATCAGGACCAGAAGAAACCTTGAGACATAATCTAGAACAGTGGTTCTCAACCTTCCTAATTCCGCAACCCTTTAATACAGTTCTTCATGTTGTGGTGACCCCCAGCCATACAATTATTTTCATTGCTACTTCATAACTGTAATTTTACTACTGTTATGAATCGTAATGTAAATATCTGATATGCAGGATGTATTTAAGCGACCACTGTGAAAGGGTCATTCGACCCCAAAGGGGTCGCAACCCACAGGTTGAGAACCGCTGATCTAGAGCCTCCTTTCTCACCAAGGTGACCCATCAATTATTTTTGTTAGCCGACTGGTCAAGTTTATAATTGTCTTTGTATGAAAAAAAATCTTAGAAAATTGTGGCTTGGTTTATTAACTCTTAGCAGTCCATTTCTGAGCTCTGAGGAAGCTTGCCTTCTTCTGAGCTATCTGATCTTTTTTTCTGGGAAAGAGATATTTTGGGATGGTTCCACCTCTTGTTTTTAACTTCTTTCTTAGGCCTCTTATAGACTAAATTCTCTCATATAGCAGCATGAGCTTTCTTGTACATCTCCTTCATCATGCCTAGAGTTACATTGCTCTTTATGTATGGAGGGAATTGTGTCTTGTGTTATCTTGTTCCAGTAGCTAATGCACATGATCTGCAATGTTCTGACCCATGATGTACTTCCGATGTACTTCTGCCTTGAATTACTTGCTTTTTTAATCTCACTAGAGAATAGTTTGGTACTGTGAAGGGTAGACAAGACTCTGTCCACAGCTCCCTTCAGGACCCCAAAAGCTTTACTTCCAGTAGTAGTTCTGGCAAACTCTGCAACCAAATAGCAGGTAAAAGCACCGGGTTGACTATCAGTGCTTTCCACATTGTATTCATCCTCAGTCACCTCCACTTGGCCTTCATTCACCTTGTCCATGCCAAATCTGTTTAGAAGCCTGTTGGCCAGCAGCAGGCCAGCACAATGTGCTGCAGCATAATTTGTCAGGCCAACCTGCACCCCATACTTTGGGTCCATGAGCATAAGCTACACAAACTATTTTATCTCCTTCTATACGGGCATAAGGAATCTGACAAATGCTATTTTTGTTGGTTACACAAACTATCATCCTGTATTTGGGTGTGTTGTATGTATTTTTACCCTGCATTACCATGCGTTTCTGGGCATAATAATCAATTTTACCCTCTCGTTGTTTTCTACATTTTACTTGGTATCTCTTGAAGTAGGCCTTATTCTTGGCAACTTTAACAACTCCATCCTGTGGAAGAGAGACCCATGTCCATGGCTAGCTATAGACTTACAGGGCCAGCATAGCTCTGGGGTGGGGGAGCAAGATGGTCCTGAAATTATTTTTTAAAAAAGAAGATAATCTGTTTATTGGGAGGTATGGGCTTCCACATGCTTGGCTAGTAACATTTTCTGCCACAATTTTCCCCTGGCATCTAGCCACTTGCTATTAAGTTTGGCACAGGTTTCAGATTTAGAGACAAATTCAAGGCCCACCTTTAGGAGTTTTCCAGTGTTGAGTGTTATACACTACATGGTGATTTGCCTGCTTTTTTCAACTCTTTGATCCTTGTATATTGGATATAGTTTGTAAGACACCTCAAATATTTGGTGATATAGGCCAGAATGTGTAAATGATTGAATAAATAAAATAATAAGGCATGTCCTCAAGCTACAGTTTAAGAACACTTTGGCTAGTTCTGAAGAACAGCTGGTTATCATTACATTTTAATAGAGACAACAGAGCCTGGCCATGCTTCAGCCCTTTCTGATGAGAAATACCCTGACCACATCCTTTTTCCTCCCACCCCTCACTTGCTCTAAGGAATTGACCAGTGGCAGGCATCTGATCATTGCGCTGGCCAGATAATGGCCTATAATGTGACCTGGCACCAACAGGTGATCTGAGCCAATCAGATTTAGACTCCTGAGAAATTAAAGTGCAGCTAGAATGTGCTAGTTAGTGTGAGGAAGCTGAAACTGAAGAATCTTGATTAGAGAGGAGCCTGAGACCATAATGCTGAGCTAGGTTTGAGGGAGCAGAAACTATGCTGAAGTCAAGAAACTGGGCAAGAGAGAGAAGAGAATGAGTCAGGATGGCCCACAGACACAGCTGGGAGAACAGCTGGGCCCAGCCAGAGCTGCCGCTCTTCCTAGAAGTTTCCGCGTCTGCTTCCAGTCCACATGCATTCTCCTGGTAAGCCTCCCGATTTCCAAGAAAACTTGACTGAGCCTTTGTTGTTTACAGCCAAGGGTCTCGACATGTGTCAAAGCATTCCTTTTCTTCCTGTCTTCACTCAGTTACAAAGTTTATACTTGATTACTTTGAGCTTTTCCATTTTCCCAGTAAGATTTAAAAATTATTGTCTCATAGAAAGATCTCTGAGAGAAAAACTTTAACAGAAACCAAACAGAAAGAGGTAATTAGACCCATTTACTTATCTTCAAATAAATACTGTATTTAAAAACCCTAAATATTTATGGGAGAAGACTCCCTCACTCCCTCCAATGGCTTGCTCAGTTTTCTCATAAATAGCAGGCAGAACTCATCTGCCGAGGGGCCCCACTGCCTGGTATTTGCACACACTGGGGTTTTCTCCTCTTTTCCAGTTGCTCCCGGTAGAATATCTGACTTTTTGACTTGACCTCTCTCACACGTGCCCCTGGGCTCCTCTTAACCCATTCTTGGGTGAGTTGTCTCCTTCCCTCCGGCCCAGTTCCCTATACCAGAGGCCTATTTGGGGTGAACACGAGTGGCCCATCCGAAGCTGAACCTTTTAAACTGTAAACATAGTCATACTTATATATTGTGCTATAGAAAGATCCAGAACTTTTTGTCACTCCATCTCCGACAAGGGAAGACTGGTGATTAGCTTGATGGAAGTGTAGATCCCATAGTGGTTCTGCCATGTTAGTCATTGTCCTTCATTCATCAGCGTCACCTCAAACTTTAAGAAATATGCAGACACTTAAGCCACTAGAAATATGTAACGCTCCTCATTTTCATTCCTTTTGTGTTATTTGGGCCAAATACCTGCCACATAGAGCCTATATTTAAATAATTCATGAATTTTTGGATGTCTAGTTTCTTTTGGGGTCATCTTAAGGACAACATTGACTGTACAGAAAATCATACAAGTTGTGTGCATAATCCAATTTGCTCATCAGCTGAACATATCAGAAGGACTTTTCAACCTGAATAAACATGGATGCTGGGTATTCCAAGAAGGATAATTCTGAGCCACAGTCTGATACATGTTTCTATGGTTGATTTCCAGTTAATGGTGGCTGGATTTGCCACATTATCTTTCATTGCAGGGCCTGCTCATTCTTAACTTTATGCACTTTTAACACCTCTTCTATTGAGAAGCTTGAGTTGTAAACATGTCACCTACTTCCTATGGGAAAACCTTAGCTGCTTAATGGTGCTCATGCATAGACACTCCCCCACCCCTTCCCAGACATTCATGCCTCTGTGTCCCATGATGTTCTCGTTCTGTGAGCTGAATGTATCTCCTTGCCTTGTCAAGCTCCCAAGGCCCAGATTAAGTCCCCCTTTTCTCTGAATTCTTCTGACTTTTCCAGTTCTATCTGGTCCCCAGTTCTTCGGAACCTTTATAGCCTTAGCCATTCATACCAACTTAACTTTTAGTGTAAACTGTAATGGATTGCTTCCTGCTATTCAGGTCAGCCCCTGAACCAAATCACCAACTTTGAAATGGAACTGGGATCATGGCCTTTACTATGACTTTTTGCTGCATGCATCTTGCCTGAGCATTCATCCTGATACCACAAAAAAATGTTTTGGTTGATCTACTTCAACCCTATTTCCTTTGCACGTGGAAAAGCAATATGAAGCACAGTCACCACCACTTCTTCTGCAGGGAAAGCTAGAGGGACACAAACCTTTGAATTATTCTGGAAAAGGACTTTTATTTTCCCAGGAATTGCCGTGGCGGAAGAGCAGGCTGAAGAGAGAGGACAGCCTCCCAGTTCTTCATAAACTTGCTTCATTAAATTGTTCTAAGAGGATGCTCAGATGTTCTGACATGCCCATATTGAAGTATAAAATCCCATTCAAAAGTGAAGCCTAAATGATAGTTTGTTATCCTTCTGAGCGTGGACAATTAAGCACTCACCATAGTAGAATTAGCCATTGTCAATACCATGGTGTCATCACTACTCCCCTCTTCCCTACATCACAGGAAGAAAATAGATGCCCCAATTAAAAAGTGGACTATAAATATTTGAGTTGAACTGTTACTAGAAGACCTTCTTATTCTCACTTTTTACATATTCTGGGTGTCCAAGATACAAAATTACTTTTACCATGCGCTTCAATGGCTCCATGATTTTTGACAATTAACGTTACTCTGGCATTTGCTCACAATCAGTAGGTTTGCGCTTGGAAAGCAAGTCCTATAAATCCTGGCTAATTTCCCCTAAGCCCCAGGACTGGAAATTAGGTTGCTGCCACCAGGGTTTTCACATGACTCAACTCCTCTCCAAGCTCTGCTGAAGCAAAGCATTTGGCACACAAGCCAGTCCATTGCTTCACATGTGAGTATGAATGTGAACGGGCTTTGCAAGTGTCCCCTTCCCAGTGGGAACTTGGGTCTAATAGCCATGATCAGAGAATAAAATAGATCATTGCTGTCACTGAGACTCGTTGGACAAAGAGCATCCCAAAGCTTCAGCTTCTCACAGGGGAAAGGGAGACAGACAGTACCCTTCTATATGACTGCCTCTAGTCCACCTGGGGGTCCTGGAGGCAGCACAGAGGGCCTGAAAAGCCACCTAAACCAGCTGCAGGATGAGCAGAAGCAGAGCAGGGGGGAGGAGAGGCAGAGAAGTAGCCACATTCAAGTAGGGAGCAGCGCAAATGCGAAAGACCCAGAGGTGGGAAGCACAAAGGTCTGAACTGGGTTGGCCATGGCAGCTGTGCTCTGGGGAAATCTCTTTTGAAGGCCTGTAGCACCGCTGGCCCTGGGGCACAGCTGCCATTGTTCAGAGAGTACAATTCAGAATGGATTGTTTCCCACCAAACATCTGAAACAGAAAAAATACGATGAACTTAAAAATTGGAATCAGAAGTCTTGAATTCATGTTCAATGCAGTGAGGTGCTAAAGCTGACTCATGAGAGCCAGTATCTCTCTCTCTCTTCCCGACTCCATGTTCAGTGAGTCAGGTTGATGCCTTGAAACTGGCCGTTATTGGAATGTTAACACCACAGAAATTAGCAAATTAAAAGTCAGTGTTGTAGGAGCCCCCTACCCACCCCTCCGCAGAAAGTCACCGCTGCACATCTGCCACATCGGTCATTTGAACCTGGGCACATTTTGTAACTTCTCCAAATCTTGAATGATACCTACTTCACAGGGGTATTGATGTAAATGTGACAATTAACTTGGAAGTTCTCTGTAAATTCAAAAGTTTCTACAAGTGAGCGATTCATTATTTGAAGTAAAATGTTAAGTACAAAGTTTTAACATTTATTAAAATTAAAGCATATTATGATTAACCTTTTTAGCTTAAAATATGATATAGGACAAGATTTCAGAAAGCACAACATATAGAAAGCAGCATATTAGACGCAGTTAAAACTATTATGTGCACATTACAAAACTCTAACTCAAATTGGCTTCAACAATGAAGTAAGTTCATTGTCACCTAGACTAAAAAGGCCAAAGAGAGGGCCGCTTAATTCAGCTAGCTCAAGCCAGAGACAAGGCTTAACCAGTAGCTCACACGATGTCATCATAGAGCAGGATGACCATATGTCCCTGTTTACCCAGGAGAGTCCAGTTTATTCATCCTGTCTGGTTTGGCATTCATCTTGCCTCATTTCATTCTCAAAGTTTTCCTAGTTTACAAGATAAATGATATGTTTACTTAATCAAGGTTTGCTCTCTCTGCTCAGTTTCTGTGTTGTAGGATTCACCCTCTAGTATCACATGATACATTTCCCCCCACCCACCCACCCATTGCCTGTAGCTCCAGCTTCTTCCATGTGGGTAGCAAATTACCTATACCAGCTGCAGACCTCACACCCTGACACCCCTTGATTTAGTGGGACAGAAAATCACTTCCAACAGCACCTAGACAAGTGCCGGGACTCACTGTTTCTCCCTGGTCCGATTTAGGTCACGTGGCCATTCCTGAGCATCCATTTAGGAGCATGGGTTTGCTGATGGACTTAGCCAGTCATGTTCACACCTAGAGTAAGAATAAGATAATTCCACACAAATCATGCAACCAAGAATGAGGATGGGTGAATTCTCCCAAGGAACAACAGTAGCTGTGGGCAGCAGAAGAGGTAAGTGGGTACTGGAGAGGTAATTAATACCAAGCCAAAATGATTTTGTCCATTTCCCAGTCAGGTTCATTGCAGAACCATAAAAGCTCTGGAGCAGGGATCAGCTGACCCAGTTTTTAGCTTTTCCACTAAGTAGCTGGGATGGTGGGCCAGCCTGCCCACGTCTTAGACCTCAGTTTCCTGTTATTGTTAGGTAAAGTGCGAAGGTAGGACGAGAGTACTTGAAAGATTCTGTTTCGCTCTATGTGTTTAAGTTATGGCTATATTTTCTCATCAGTCTTCAGAGTTATCAGTTCCAGGTTTATTTCCTTACCTGATTTTTCTCACTGGAGTTCCATAGACCTCGCCTTGGCTTTAGTCTTAAAGCTAGAAGCCTTCCCACTCTGGTGGGGATCTGAAGTGTTCCATGGCTCCTATTAAGTCAGTCATATTCTTTAACTAGCTAACTATCCACACAGTTTACAACTTGTGTCAGAGTCCAGGAAGATTTGCTTTTAGTTTTTTCCCAGTGAACCAAACAAGTCATAAAAACAGATTTATATCATGGTTTCCTTACAGCTGCATTTCATCCTAGGTTTCTTAAATCAAGAAATTGACTATCATAATGGCTGAATGAATAAAACACGGCAGCAATGAGTGACTGCCTTTAGCAAACAGAGAGGGAGGCTTATTATTTAAATGCTCCTGGTTACATTAAGTGGAGCAAAAGGCTTGGAATCGAAAGTAAGAGAAATAGGCAGCCACGTCAAAAACGCCACCAACCTGTAAATAAAATATGAAACTGGCTTAGAAAGGGAGCATTACATCGAAGTCAAACACTGATATATAGTCCCTAATTGTGAGACGTTTGTAAAAGGTGACATGACACCTGTCAGTTACCCACAGCAGCCAGGAGTAGATTACATGAATAATTCACGATCCAGTGCCCTTTGTTGCTAAGCCGTCTAAGCCCAGTCCATAAAATAACTGCTGATACGAGAGAAGGAAAAATATGTTTAAGTTGCAAGAGCCTTATGTTTCACATGGAAATGTTCTAAAGGCAGTTTCATTATGGAACTATGTTCCAGTGAGCACCAGTGGCTAAATAATTAACATGTGAGCCTTGATCAGGTGTAACAAAGGAGGGGGCTTGGGCTCTGGAAACTTTATATGCTCCCTAGGGGAGGCCCATAAGAGAACCTTCAGTATCAGAAACATCATCACGGCCTTACAATTTTCTCACCCTCCCAAACAGCATGCAAACCTTTAAGAAGGCCAAATCTGACTTTTGTTTTGGAATCATGGAATTATAGAATATTAAATTTGGGAGGTCACTTACAGATAGCCTACTTCATTGGTTCTTAGAGGCAACAGAAACCTTTTTTTCAAAGTCTCATGTGAGAGTACACAATGTAAGACAGATAGCAGTGGGATTGTCTTAGTTGACTCTGGGATGGTGGTGGTGAGGAGGATAAAATGGTCAGGAACTACCTACTCAGCAGCCCCCTGCCCCACCCCAGCCCAAGCCCCTGCAGGGATCCAACTGTCCTGTTTCCCAGATAAGAAAACGGAGGCTCCTGAGAGACAGAGGGGCGCACTGAAGTCCCAGAGCCAGTCAGTGGCAGAGCTGGGACTGAGAGCCAGAGTGCTGCCTCCCGTGCAACACACAGACACATGTACAACTGTAAGTACAGCTTGTCTACACAGCCACGTGAGTAGTCAGGATTTGGAGAAATACCAGTTCTGCAGCTCCCAGGACCTCACAAGTGAGCATGAGGAATAAAAAAAACAACTGACTCTTTCATCTGTGGTCTGGGCCCAGGCAGCCTGATACCTACAAGCCCCACCTCCCCCACTCCAGTGTTGGCCACAAGGCCAGGGTCAGAGGTCACGAGCCAGGTGGAAGGTGGGGCCTTGGAATGCCCAGGGGACTGGGCAGGCAGCCATAGGTAACCGGAGCCAGCCATCTAATCCATCTGCTTCCCTGGGCTGCTGTAAGAAAAAGTGTCATTGGAGAGAGAGCTACAGAGGTGGCTGATTCCAGCAGAGAATCCAGCAACGCTGAGGAGGAAGATTTTCTCACCTCGACAAGGTGGTTCATTCCGTGTAGATTCCTTCCTTCATTATGAAGATTCCAGCAGACAAAGGGGAACAAAAAGAGGTTGTGTTTCATAGAGTTAATGAAAGAAAGACCTTCTTTTTCATTTTAGGCTTATTTGCTGCCAAGGTTTGGCTTTGTTTTTGTTTTTTGTGTTTTTTTTGTTTTGTTTTGTTTTTAATTTGCAAGGAGATTTCATTCCTGTGTAAACCTACTGTGTGCAAATGTTTTGGCACAGGTTTTCTCTAATGTTTGCTATTGTCTCAGTTGATTTATATAAAAGCTTTTCAGGAGGTTTCCATTTTTAGGAAAATGGTACTGGGAAAGGGAACCAAGTTTCTGATGTGGGTCAAAAGTAAATATAATTTCAAGACTTTCTGAATGTATTTCTTTGCAATCAGTAATCACTTTTATAATGAACACATAATCATTTGCTTACAAAATAATAATGTGCTGTTGGTTTCACTGGAAATGCTGAAGATGAAATGTTTTCATTCTGACCATTCCAACCAGCCTGAAACAGGGGAAAGTGGGCATCTTGATGTCACAGCTGGTTTGAGGCTGATTCTCTCAGTGCGTATGTCACTATGCCCCTTTGACCATGTGAGGGTGGGAGAATTTCTTCCAACAAATGGAGGTTATTATTAAATGAGTCAATGATTTTCTAAACTAATTAATGCTTGTTCCAATAATGCTTCAATGTCTCGCAAGGACGGCCTGGGGAACTCTTCTCTAGTACGAGACTGGTGGGGCTAGAGCAGCTGAGGTGAGACCAGCAAATGGATAGACCTCCCGCCAGCCTCAGTTTCCTTGTTTGTAATTCGAGTGCCTGCCTCACAGGATGCCTGCGAGCATTATGGCTACCACATCTGCCTGGCAAAATCCTCGCCTAATTGGGTTGTAGTCTGGGTTCCCAGAAATCTGGGGCTGAGACAAAGGCTTCCATGCACGTTCTTTATTGCGCATGTGACTCGAGGGAGCTGGATGCGAGATGGAGGCGCCACACAGGAGAAAAGCAGGCATGGTCAAGGCGGCTACTGCTTAGCGTTATCATTTTTAGCAGGTCAACAAACAAAACACCCAGGTAACATTGAATTCAAATAAGCAACAAAGGCTTTTTTTACTATAAGTGCATACCATGTAATATTTGGGACATACTTAGAGTAAAAAATTCTTTGTTGTTTACCTGGAATTCAAAGTTAACTGAAAATCCTGTGTTTTATCTGCAACTAGATGCTTGATCCTCTGGGACTGAGAAGTCATATGAAATCTGTGTTGTCATTGAGCCATTCGTCCCCTTCCCCCACTGGTCAAAGTTAATGTTCCCCATGGGTCAGAACTCTCGGAGCTCTTCTGTGTTACTCATGTAGGGCTGAGTGTGTTCCCATTTCTGTCCCTAGTGTCAGGTCAGAGCCGAAGGTGAGGTGCCAAGTTGGTCCTGTGTGAGGCTGATCTGAGGCAGCAGTGGCTAGACACGTGACAGCGGAAGGTGTGCGAGAGGTGTCCGTTACAGATGGTGAAGCGTAGTGATGGAGAGCGCACATCTTGGAGCAAAAGGCCCGTGTTCGAACCTCAGTTCTGCCACTTAGTCAGGCAGGTATTATAAGTTCCATGTCTCAGTTTCTTCATTTTAAAATGGTGATAATAATGCATAGTAGGGTTGTTATGAAGATTAAAAACGAAGTTCTCAGAATGGTCCTTGGGAGATCCTAAGTGTTTGCTGTTATCCTGAGAGTGGTGGATTTCAACCACTGGAACTTTGCAGCTGGGAAAACTTGAATACCTTGCAACTAACTGTGTTGCCAAATTTTGATCCAAAATATTTTTTTTCACAAGTGAGGCTAAATGTTATCACCACCTGGCTCATGTGGCTGTTCTTCAGCACTGAGAAGAATTATTATCTGCCTGGATTATGGTCTTTTAGAGAATCCAGAGGGAAAGGTTTTTCGTGCCCCATTGAACCCGTGGTTTTCCTGAGGAACCAGCTACATGTCCTGAGCCTCCCTCACTCTCCATCAATTGCATCCCCTCCATCCAGCACCACAGGACCCGCTTAGCTGAACGCCGTCTGCTAACCCCGAGGTAACTAGATGTAGCCGTGGTTATAGCAGAAATAAATGGCACATATTGACCAGAACAGAAAATTGTGTATCTCTCCATATGCTAAGATTAATAGTAAGTTTTTTCAATTCTCTGAAACTTGCTTCTTTGTCCCACTGTTCACTTCTCAATACCTCACATGACCTGCCAGAAATTCTAAAATGTGAATCTGGGCCTCAAACACAAAATTGCTGAAAAAATGCTGGCTTACAGAGTCACTCAAGTAGTGCTTCCTCCACAAAACCATCCCACGCTCTCCCTGCCCTTAGAAGCTGGCCCCTCGGTGCTGTATCGGACTGCTGGCAGTCCTCAGCCTCAGCCCTGAAGGCAGAGCATCCTAATGGCTTGTTTGCAGGTCTGTTTACCTGAGACTGTTGAACTCCATAGGGCAGAGCCACGTATATTCACTTCTGTATCTCTAACCCCCAGCCCACTTCTGGCATAGGGTGGGAGCGGACCTGATTTATCCAGTAGGCACAGTATGCACAATACCCAGGACCTACAATGTTTTTTAGGGGGGTCCATGAAAAATTTTAAATGCCCCTTAACATCAGAAGAAAAAAAGGAACTGTTAAAGTAGAAGTAAATTTTAAAATTTTTCTTCATATCAGAAAAAACAAAGAAACTTTTAGGGCCCTAAAATCTATTCAATTGTCTTAATGTTTATTTGTTTTTTAATGGAGAAAGGGCCCCAAAAAGACAAAGTGCTGAGGGTCCACAAAAGTCATAATGTGGTCCTGGTATTGAAAGATGAAGTAAACAAGTGAGTAAATATGCAATGACTGTTTAAAAATGCTTTACAAATGACACAGTGCCATGAAAATGTAGCTTATTACTAAAAGCTGACAGTTTTATTGCTGCCATAAAGTTCTGACCTTTAGGACATTAGCCTCTAAGGAGTTTAAATTATTTTTCCAAATTGAAGGCTTTTTTAAGTCATATTCATATTCTTTCTTCCTATGAAAGAAACGCTTTAAGTGACTTCCTATAAAGAATATTGTAGTGGCCTGACTGGCATGGCTCAGGGGTTGAGCGTCAACCTATGAGCGAGGAGGTCACGGTTCCATTCCCGATCAGGGCACCTGCCTGGATTGCGGGCTCGATCCCCAGTGTGGGGCATGCAGGAGGCAGCCGATCTTTCATCATTGATGTTTTTATCTCTCTCTCCCTCTCCCTTCCTCTCTGAAATCAATAAAAATATTTTTTTAAAAGAATATTGTAGTGTGGACAGGAAGGGGGCAATACAGGCGCAGAACAAAACGGCTCCAGTAGTCAGAAGAGCTGTCCAGGTACTTCTCACTTACATACCCAGCATATATGCCACACGAAGTGAGCACTGGATGAAAAGCTGAGTTCCTAAAGAAGGGGAACCAAAGTGACTGTTATTTTTACAAAAAAAAGAAGTCCATGAGCCTAACGTTCATGTAATGAAAGCTCACTACTCCACAATCACGGCTCACCGCTGAAAAAAGTGATCTCGAGTACTTCTGGAGTGATCTGGTGCTATATTCTAACCTTTGAGTTGGTTGATGACAAATGAATCCTATCAGTCTCTCTCTTGGAAAATATAAACTCGGGGGACACTGATGCCCAGAATACCTTGCAAGGGCTGCTGAGACCGTTCTGACCCGGAGATCACTCAGGAGATGCTGCTCTGGGCTTCCACACGTACTGAGGCGAATCCGGACACATCCGTTTCTTGCAATCTTGAAGAGCCAATCTAATGTAAGAAAGAAACTTTACTTTCTGAAATTATTCTCAGTAGAATTCCTTTAAAATATGAGGCCTCGTGGTGCATTGAAATATTAGAGTACAAAACAACCATAGGTGGTGAACTTAAGGAAAGGGTTATTTTTTCCTTTTTATTCTAAGACATTTTTTCCCATAATGCAGCTTTATTAGTCATGCAAGAATAGAACAAACAAGAGTTACAATTTATGGAGCCCCAAACCATGCCCTAAGCTCTTCATACACATTTTTTTATTCAAGGAAAAAAATGAAATACAATGTGTTTTGCAAAAGTCATTTTGCAGAACTATTGAGAAGGACATTGTTTCACCTATAAAAGCAGCACAAACGCAAAATCAACTATAATTAAAAAGCTACCATATTATTAGCTTCCTGTTTAGTTCCTGAGTTGTATGTTCCTAGGCTGGGCTTCCCCTGGCTTGGTTTTGACTTGATACAGAAGTCAAAGAAGAGTTCTGATGAGAACAGGCTCTGGGGAGAATGGTCATGATCGGGTTCCCAGGAGATGGGCAGCCAAAGAGCAGAGAGCAAAAGGAACAAAGATGTCTAGCAAATGGACAACTACCACCTCTTGAGTGTCTCCAGCTGTTCTAGGCAGCCATTCCAGGCATCTTACATCCATGCACAAATGTCTCATGATGGATAGGCTCCTGTGTGCCAGGCACCACTCCAGTGTCTGTGTTATTAACAAACCTTCCCAATACATCAACAGGGCAGGTCCTATTATTATCACTGTCATGTTATTAGCAAGGACACTGAGGCAAAGAAAGCTCAGTGCCAAGATCACCCAACCGGTAAGGGAGATAGGTCTGGAACCCAAACGCGAAGCTACAGAGCCCAATGTAAAGCTCAAAACAATCCCAAGAAGTAGGGACTTTCATTAATCCCTGTTTGACTTGCAGAGAACATGAGATTCAGAGAGGCCAGGCGACTTCCTGGCGTTTACCTAGTGAGTAATTAGCAGTGATGAGAAGTTTATCCAAGCAAACCGGGCCCCTGAGCCAACACACTGACATCACTTCAACACATGCGCTCCAGCCTGTTTGCTGAGAGGGATATAATGGTGTGATAGAGAGGCTGCTGCGCAGGGAAAGGAGGCAGGGCGAGGGGCACAGAAGAGGCTCTGGGGAGTATGGCCGAAAGAAAAAGGGGACAAGCTCTGTGCTTGACACAACAATAGTGGAAGTGGTGCAGCTTTCCAGGACACAAGAAGAAGAAACAAATCAGAAAATGGGTAAGGCGGAGAGATTTCTTAAGGATAAGTTTTTTGTTTGTTTGTTTTTAATATATTTTATTGATTTTTTACAGAGAGGAAGGGAGAGGGATAGAGAGTTAGAAACATCGATGAGAGAGAAATATCTATCAGCTGCCTCTGGCACACTCCCCACTGGGGATGTGCCTGCAACCAAGGTACACGCCCTTGACCGGAATCGAACCTGGGACCCTTGAGTCTGCAGGCTGACGCTCTATCCACTGAGCCAAACCGGTTAGGACTAGGCGGAGAGATTTCTTAGAAACACAGGGGCACAGAGAAAGGGGGACACCAAAGGTGTAAAGAAAAAGAAGAAGGTGAACAAAGTATAAAGAAGGCTGTAGAATAAATGTCCTGGAAATTTCGGAACCATCAGCTCATGGAGGGCCAGCATTGGGTGGGCGAAGTGACAGTTCACTGCACACCAGCCTCCCGTGGCCTCCACATGCAACACCAGGCAGGCCTTTTCTCCATCGGGTGGCACACACCCGAGGATCGTAAGGAAGGCCCTCGGGGCTTCGTTCACAATAAAACATTGTATGGGCCTTCCACCTATGACTCAGTGTGCATTGTATGTCTGATTGAAAGAAAGATTGGCTCTACCTGCAAGTGCTAACGTGTTGGCTGAGTTGAAATGAGTGCACGATTACATAAGAAATAAAAATACCTGGGGAGCAAGCAGTTTACCACCAGGCATGGGACATGCAGAATCCTGAGAGGAGAGGTGCCAGGCAGCTCCTTTGCCAGCTGTGAGAATAGCTGTGGTTGGACGGGTGTTTTGTTTAGCTTTTACCCCAGTGTTTGGCACGGAGTCCTGAACACTGGATGGGGCCCCTGAACCCTGCCTGACACCGAATTGCTTTCTCTAATGTCATTCCTGTTTTACTTTGAGAAGGACTGGGTAACAACAAAGGGGAAAGGACAGAGTAATTAAAGTTTGTTTTATGTGAAAACTTTATGTGCTGAGCCTTGCAAGAAATAGAGTGTAATGTTTAAAAGAAGAGCCTTTGGCCCTGGCCAGTGTGGCTCAGTTGGTTGGAGTGTGGTCTGGTATGGCAAAAGGTCAGGAGTTCGATTCCTGGTCAGGGTACATACCCAAATTGTGGGTTCCATTGGGAGATAATGGATAGATGTTTCTCTCTCACCTTTCTCTCTCTCTCTCTCTCTCTCTCTCTCTCACACACACACACACATTGATGTTTCTTTCTCTCTCTCTCTGTCTCCCTCTCCCTCTCTAAAATCAATAAAAACATATCCTTGAGTAAGGATTTAAAAAAAGAAAAAGAAAAAAAAAGAAGGAACTCTGGGACTAGACATAGATAGGTTCAAGCCTTGGCTCCATTACTGTAACAAGTTACTCAGTCTCTCTAAGCCTTAATGTTTTTCATCTGTACAATGGGCATAATACAGGATCAACCTCAGAGAGCCCATGTGGGAATGGTATGAGACAATGCAGGCAAACAGCTTGGTTTAGAACCTGGCACATAAGTGCCTAGCAAATGTTAGCTAGTATTGTCATCTGTAAAATGGGACCGATAACCTCTCCAGTTCCCTCAAGGAATGCTAAGGCTGAAACAAAAGGTTAGCAAGATGAGAGCTCTGTGAAAAGCACTTGTCAATTTTACATTATGCAATGTGGTGTAGTAAAACCAATATTGGACATGGAGTTAGAAGACTTGGATTCTGGTCTGTGGATCTTCATCTGTTTATCCTCTAAGGCAGTGGTTCTCAACCTTTTGGCCCTTTAAATACAGTTCCTCATGTTGTGACCTAACCATAAAATTATCTTCGTTGCTACTTCATAACTGTAATGTTGCTACTGTTATGAATCATAATGTAAATATCTGATATGCAGGATGGTCTTAGGCGACCCCTGTGAAAGGGTCGTTCGACCGCCAAAAGGGGCCGCAGCCCACAGGTTGAGAACCGCTGCTCTAAGGGGTGGGTTGATTAAGTCCCCTTTGACCGCCCCTTTAGCTCTGACATTCTGGTACTCCAGAGCCCCTTCATTCTCCTGCTCATCTGTGGCAGGGAGGCGGAGACCCTCCCTCGGGTGGGTTTGTGGCTGTAACACCCATTTCCTGCTGGCCTGCCAGGGCCCTATTGGACCAACTCAAAAAAGGGGGAGAAAAAAAAAGTACTCACACATATTGGGGAAGACATGCCAGATACTTTAAGTAAAAAAAGGCAAACGGAAGAACTGTGTAACTGTGTGTAATTCTATTGCATAAACAGTCTAGAATAATTTTTAAAATATAGATTTTTGTATTGCAGGGATTATCTCTTGGGCAAGTTAAGGAAACTTTCGCTTTAGGGTTTACACATTTCTGAACCTTATACTGTGAGCATGTTTTATTTGATAATGAAAGCAATTATAGTAAAGATGTAAATGAAATTCCAATTATGTTTGTTGTAGAGAGTTTTGGGGGAAAATAAGAAAATCGTTTATTACTTAGACCAACCTAGAAATATTGCTTTAACATTTTCATTTATATTCTTTCAGTCTTTTTTCTATCTGTGTACTAGTATATCACAGAGAAATACATGTATTTATTTACAAAACATAACCACGTTGTCCATGCTGTCTTATAATTAGCCTCACTTAACAATACATTGTTTATGTTTCCCTGTCATTAAAGTCTCTCCTACAATCTACAGCATGATTTCAATGACTGCTTACTTTTCCATATTGTATGTGGCCAACCTTCTCTTGCTGCACATTTTGGCTCTTCTTGGTTTTCCCATTGACAGGCTTCTGGAGAATAATGAAAGGCTGAAATGTTTGGCTTGCTCTCTCTCTTTGGGTAGAGCCGGCTGCTCTGTCTTTTCTTCCTCCTCTTTGTATCCTTTAGCTTTTGGGTGGAGGCCCAGCGAGCTCCACAAGGGGTGGTGTGTGTTTAAGAAACTCAGCTAAAGAAACAAACTGATCTCAAAGAGCTCTAAACCTAGAGTGTCGGGAAAATGCTGAGCATTGTAATTGGCCTAATGCTGCTCCCATGAGAGATGCCATCTCCCTCGGCCTCCAGAGTTCTGGCAGGGAGCTTCACTCTTCTCATCCAGCTGATGACAGATAAATATTCCTCACTTCAACAGTTTTGTGCGGCCCCCAAAATGTTTCCCTTGGTCTGTCCAACACTCATTGGAAATGCCTACCAGCTCATCTTTGAAGACGGAAAAAACGTGCTTGGTGACATCAGCAAACCGAGATTGTGGGCTACGGGTTTCATCAAAAAGATAGCCTCTTGGACCACACTGGCCCCTGCTCCCTGAGCCAGGCTGTTGGTCCAGTGATGGTGACTCAGGAGGGAATGCCAATGACGAGCAACAGGCATGCCAGGGAATTGCTCAGCACATGCCAACAAGTAACCTCATACGGTAATCAAACGCCGGCCAATCTGCGAACACTTTGCGTAACAGCATATTTGGATTTGGGGCTTAGCTCTTAGAGCTTGAGTTTCACGTTTGCCTGAGCCTAGTCCCAGCTTCCCAGGGCCCCTCCGGTGTGCCCTGTCTCTGCTTCCAAGTGCAGAGAGCAGTTCTTCCAAGAGCCAGAACTTGGCTCTCCCTTTGAGGTAATGCCAAACTCTGCCAGAGATCAGCTGTCTCATCTGTCTGCACTCCTCGTTCGGGCCAGCACTGCTTCTCCGTATGCCCTGTTTCTTACCAGTAGGCCAGCAATGTGGGTGAAGCATGCCTCCCTTGCTGTTGGGATACTTAATAGTCAGTCTTGGTATTGTGATTTCTGGTGCACCCTACCAACAACAAGAGAGAGGTTGTTGACTGACAACTGCTGATATAATAAAATTCTAGCCAGTCCTGGCTGTAATAACTGCCAAAGTATTCCTGTACCAACAGGCATTTGGACTGTCCAGAAGCCTCAGAAAGGACAGAGAAGCTTACAGATTTCAAGGCCCCTCACTTCTGGATCTGGTCCTTCTGCAGATATCCTGAAAACTGAGAGTTTGATGGATTTGGTTTAGGAGCCACATGATATGATATCCTCTCTGCTTTCCCACACAAATGTGCTCTACAATGGCAGCCACTCTCTGGGGTCCCTTTAAGCTGAAGGCCAGGGCCAAATGAGCCAACTGGCCCACACACCTCATCGGCACTGCCTCTATGTGTGTCAGCGTTTCCTCAAGGCCTGGGTATTTGTACTCAAGGTGATATCGAACATGAAGTGTTTAAATAGCAATACCTTGGGTGAGAGACAAAGGCTAATCAATGATTGTGTCCATAATTCTTCCAATGAAGGAACCATTTATATTCAAACTCCAAGTGAGAAGAAATTGTTCCCATGAGGTAGGGCTTTTAAAATGCCCCTGCTCTTGCCACAGTGCCCCGAGAGCTGGATGGCACCTGGAGAATGTGGTTGCAGACAGATGCCCAGGTGAGAGAGACCAAGAGCTGCAGTCACTCAGCAATAGCTGTATTAGAGGCCAAAGCCTTCCCCAGGAAGAAGTTGATAAGGACTCAGTATTTAAACACAGTACTTTGCAAAGAGAAATGCATCAGTAATCAAAGATCCTGAAGAAAGAAGCTGACATTCCAACACAGATCTAATAATCAAACCTCATGGGATGTTCACCAGCTCTCCAGAGTAGGTGTGATGGGGCAAGGTTTCC
Organism: Myotis myotis; assembly: GCF_014108235.1. NCBI lineage: Eukaryota > Metazoa > Chordata > Mammalia > Chiroptera > Vespertilionidae > Myotis > Myotis myotis. The sequence continues at coordinate 31,764,395 of NW_023416357.1, forward strand.
CTGCCCCATCAGTTAAGGGTCACCGCCAGTTCATTTGTTTGTTTTTTCCTTTTATTTATTTATTTTTCTAATTTATGTTGTTTTTATTTTTTAGTTACAGTTAACAAACAATATTATATTAGTTTCAGATGTACAACATAGTGATTAGACATTTCTATAACTTATGAAGTGATTGCCCCAGTAAGTCTAGTACCCATCTGACACCATACAGAATTATAATATTATTGACTATATTCCCTATGCTGTACTTTACATCCCCATGACTATCTTCATAACTGGCATTCTGCACATCTTAATAAGGAGAAACTGAAGGTTGATATCTGAACCCATTATAAAATGTGCTTATTACCAAGTGTGCGTTCTGTCATTCTCAAAAACAAACAAGAAATCTTTTCCTTCCAGAATGAAAGAAAACCCCACTAACTTTTGTTAACTATAGGTATGTTTGGGCTGGGTAGAATCCTCACTGTGTCTCTAATTTTAACTGTGGATGATAAAAAGCAGAAGATGCCCAACTGAAGCAGCTATTAATAGTTTTTGTAGCACTAGATATACGTATACCTGTGAGCCAAGGGCAATATGAAAGTAAAATCTCTTTCAAAGTAGAAAATAGACTGCTTGACTTTTACAAAGCAAGAGTCAAGCACAGTAATTATTATTATTATTTTTAAATATATTTTTATTGATTTCAGAGAGAAAGGGAGAGGAAAAGAGAGATAGAAACATCAATGATGAGAATCATTGATTGGCTGCCTCCTGAACGCACCCTACTGGGGACTGAGCCCGCAACATGGGCCTGTGCCCTTGACCGGAATCAAACCTGGGACCTTTCAGTCTGTAGGCCAATGCTCTACCCATTGAGCCAAACTGGCTAGGGCTAGCACAGTAATTATTAATGCTTTATTGATAGTTATTAGTCCCCCCCAAATCTCAACAAGTTGAACCTATACTACCTATGTTCTTGGAAGAACATAAAATGTGGCTTCCAGTGACAATAATGAAAGGAAAGAATAAATTTGGGGAATTCTCTGAATCATAGAAATTAATCAACGCCACGCCTTCAAATGTTAAAGACAATTTTTGAAGGTTTAAGAGGTGTTCTTCAAAGAGCTATTTCTTTCATATGAACTATGTGAAGATCATTTTAAAGTTTTAAAGTCACACAATATGTAGAACACAAGAAAGGTGGTAGCATTTAGAGAAAAGGCCCAGGTGTTTGGCCTCTGCTACTGATTTCTGATGTTGACAGGTCAGGAGCCATTCCCAGGAAGGCTCGCAACAGAGCCTCAGAGCAAGAGTGGCACCTGAAGTACTGGTCTCCCCTGCAGACAGGGTTGTTCCTGGAGTTCCTCTGCTGAGGTAGGCGGGGACGTGGGTGTCATGTTGACCTATGAGCAGCACTGTGGTGGTTTCCTCAAAGCAATTCAATTTCCATTCCCATACCCTTCATTTAATAAAACTCTACAAACCATGAGAACCTATCAGAAACCAAGCGTGGTGCCATCCTGCCTCCCACTCTACTAATTATCTGCTTTTTTCTTTCACTTGGTCTCCTTCTAATTATTGGGCCATCACCTCCAATTCCAAAAGCCAATGCCTATTTTATTTTTCCAATCTAAAGATGAATAAGGAGTTTATTTTCTCTCGTCCAATGTCCAAGATGAACTTTCTCAACTCATCCTCCTCAAGGAAAAGAAGTTGTTGGCTGAGTCCCATTTGTAAGTTTATACACATCTTACCAACAGCGTATACATACGCAGGTGCAGTGTCCTCTCTCTCAGGAACACTGTGCTACGTGGTTGTGCGCCAAGTGATGTAAAGGTCGCTATGGTTATCATCTCTGTTTCATTGATAGTGTGGAGGGAGAAAAGCACCCCAAATGGGCATATTGCAATTTAGAAGAATCTCTGGGTACTTTTAAAGCATTGGACCACAATGCACATTTTTTTAAAGTGTCATCAATGACAGCATATTGGTTGTCATTTCTTGGAAACAGTCATGTAGGCCTAGAACATTGTTTCTGCTTCGTAGATGCCTATTTGTTTCCCACCTTTAGGATGCGCTCTGATTATCTAAGGTAAGTCATTTGACAGGGGTGACAGGAAGATGAAAATCATGGGGTGAATGTGGGAAAGGGATGAAGAAGGCAAGCTTAATTGTTTAAAAATATCAATAATTCTTACTCTTTTCCTGGATCTGTCACCCTCTGCTGTGCAACTTTTGGGCCCTCTGGGCCTCAGCATCCCCAACTCTAAAATTGGGATAATGATAGGGCCTAACTGCAAGTTGTGAGGTACAATGGGTTACCATTTGTTAAGTGTTTAGGGTACTGTCTGGCATGTAAGTGCTCTCTAAGTATCCCCATCCGTATTAATATTCTAGCCTATATGTGAGCAGTCTGGGCTGGGCCTTTGGAAGGAGAATAATCAATACCACCATCGCACATTCTTGGAAAGAGTGTGTTATGAATCAGCCAATTGACACACAAGCTTCCCCTCCCACATTTCCCATGATAGCTCCTCCTCCCTTCCCCAGGCTCAGTATCTTCCCTTCATCAACTCTAAACCACAGATAACTTACTGCTTCCAGGGGAATTTGTATTTTCACAAGGCTCACATACGTAAAAAGGTGTGACTTGGTGGAACTGCAGAAGGTGCTGGTGAAAGGATGCTTCTAAAACCCTCAAACACACCCCAGATGTGGTTACTTCATCCATCTACCTGTGAAGCTGACGCTGGCAGGGGAGGCGCTTGCACTTCACTAATTGCAGTACTGCCCTCCAAATCTTGCAATCTAAAAGAGAGAACTTTGATCCAGAGTGATAATAAGCAGGTTAAGTAATTCAAGCCCGGTGATGTGGACTAACTCCCTGTCTCAGGTATTGGCATGGAGGTGCAGGGCACATGCAGGTGGAACAAGACCTGGTGTTTGGCTTCAATAACTTCACAGTTTATTGGAAGAGACAAAACACAGCATATGGTGATAAGGGAATGTTTGTAAGTAAAAGGGAAAGAGAGGTGTGTTGACAGAAGACAGACTGAGCAGGTTAGAGAACAGAAACTTGAAAGCCTTGGAGGTCTTTGGAAAGGGAGGCTCGGGTATGAACTGGAAAGTGACGTAGCCCAGCCCTTTCCAGCTGGATGATTAGCTGAGTGCCCAGCACAGGGATCTTCACTAGAGAGAAATGGGAGCCTGCGGATCAAGGACTTATTCTCATCCACTTGACATCATCTTCAGATTTTCATTTAACTTTTCCCTTCCACATCAGACACCCCTAATTCTTGGGTGGTCTGCCACTCCACTTCCTGCCAAGTCCCACTACTTTACTCTAGGTGGAGGGCTGAGGGTATGGATCTTATTTCAAAAGGAGAGGGGAAATTGAAACCAGAAAGGCTTTTGATGAACTTTCAGAGATTCTTTCTTTTTTTCTCCAGCACAGGTTCCCCAAGGCTGGTATCTCTAGTTGAAAGCTTGTTTTTTTATTTTTGGTGAGAGTCAACCATTCAAAATGGAAGTCCTTTTATAATTGGATCTGGTTATGCAAACATAGCCCATTGATGTCATCAAATAGGGTCCAGATGCAAACAACCCACTCAAGTATAACTCGGAATAACTCCCAGGAGCTCAAGCAAACCGTCTCTCTCCCTACCACCCTTTTACCTCGTAAGAATTCCTTCCATTTGGAAATGAGCAACAGGAAAAGAAACAAAAAAGGACTATTAAGAGGTCTCAAATGGTCTTAAAATGACAGCAGTAACTAGTAAGAGTTGCTGGGATCACACAAAATTGCCATGTAAACAACTGAAGTAATTTCAGAGTTATGTGCGATTAGGCATGCATCCCTAAGAAAGGTTAGGCACCTCTATTTCATGAAAGATAAATCAATTACAACGGGAAGGCAGGTTCCAAACGGAGGTCACCCTGTGACTCACAGCCAGGTGCCCACAAGACGACTGGGTTCGCTGCAATTTGTTTAAGAGGGCGTCACATTCCCTGAGGCCCTGGGTGTTTTAACTGTTCTGGATAGACAGTAACCAGTTGTTGGGTGAGGCCTAATGCAGGGAACCCTAGAATGGAAATGGTGCTGCCATTTTCTGCACAAAAGAAAGTTTCAGTTGAGTAAAAGGAGGTAGGTAAAGCACAGCAAGTCCTAGACCTCAGAGCTGACTGCCACTGCTGCCTGATTTTCCCAGAATGCCATTGTCTTGTGAGTACCTGTTTGGTCAAGAGGCCAAAGTCTTGACTAGTGTAGTGGGTCAGATTTCCTACTTGCAGAATAATTCTTAATTTCTAAAGGTCTTTTTTTGTGTGGGGGGAGGGGAGGGGGAGAAGGAGGGGGCAGGCTCCAGGACTACTATGGACTCTGTGAACCTTCATAGGTAGCTGAAAAAATGGTGAAAAGTTGGGGGGAGGAACGGGGGGTGGGGGGGGTGAGAGAGAGAGAGAGAGAGAGAACACAAAACAGTACTTTAAGTTAGGAAAACCAAAGTCTAGAAAAGTGGTGAAGTGGTTGGTACAATCTTCCTGAGTTAGCTCTGGGGCAGAATTAGACACTAACCAAGAAATCCCCAGAAGGTGCTCAGTGAATGTTGGTAGAATGAATGTTGACTAAAACCCTGAAGCTTCTCCTGTGAGATTCTTCTTCACATCAGGTGTTATCAACAGGAAGTTCTTTCTATGGTCAACCCCCAAATCCCGTCTCCAGCAGCTTCAGCCCATTCTCTTCCTATCTGCTCTGAGGAGACCCAGGAGCGATGCTGACAGTGCTGTTCTTCCATCTCTATTAAATTTGTACATCTTAAACTTGCCCTCAACCTTCCATTTTTGTGGGCTGAATGCCAATTTTGTAAGCTTTTCCTTCAAAACTGTAATTTCACAAACACTTCCATGTACCAAACTTACGAATCACAAATGTTGAGAAATAACTTACACATTACCATATAGACATAGCCACACCGAGATAAATAATGTGCTTTGTTCATAAAGATGCTGCTCCCGTTGAAATCCCTGCATCCCGGGCAGTTGGTGGCAGCACTGTAGGTTTCTATCTTCTCTCTTGAGCCTGGAAGGAGGTGATAGCTGATGAGCTAGACTAATGAGCTGCAGGTTTGCACTGATTAAATGCCCATTTGGGGGTGGGGGTGGGTGGGAAAGGATGGCTGACAGGAGCAGGAGAAAGCTGCGAGGAAGCTTGTAGCAATTTCCCGAATCTGCAGCTACCAGTGAGCTTTGTGTGCTTAGAGCTATTATTAGCAAAACAATGGCTGGAAAATGTACCAGGGAGAAAATTAAGAAATGACAGACTTGTTTTTTAAAAGTAAGAGAAAAGCTTGTTTGTTAAGTTTCTCCAAGCAGGAAGTTTCACTTTAGCGAGGAGATGCATCATCCACGCGTGGTGCCTGGGTCAGGAGAGCGAGTAGGTAGTGTGAGCTCTGGTTTCTTCGAGCAGCCTCTGATCTCGGGGGCTACTGCTCAGGTGGGAACATGGGCTCAGGGCTCTCCAAGGGAGGGTAAGCATAGTACGTGCCTCAAAATCCCAAAGCTACCTGTGAACCAGGGTGTAGATGCTGACGGGGTGGAGGGGATGCACAGGCATGTGGTGATGAATGGAGAGAGCTGAACAGAACAATCTCTTGCTAGGGCTCTGCTGTCCAACACAGTGGCCACTGACCACATGTGGCTACTGAGCCCTGGCAATGTGGCTGGTCCGATTGAGATGCGCTGTACGTGTAAAATACCCACCAAAGGCCACAGAGTTAGTATTAAAAAAAAAAAAAAGAATGCAAAAGCATTATTAATCATTGTTAAGATCGACTACATGTTGAAATGGTAGTATTTTGGATGGATTGGGCTAAACAAAATGAGTGCTACAACATAGGTGAACCTTGAAAACACTATGCTGGGTGAAAGAAGCCGGACACAAAAGGCCACACATTGCATGATTCCACTTATATGAAATAGCCAAGAGGCAAAGCCGAGAGACAGAAGGTGGATGAGTAGTTGCGTAGGGATAGGGGGTTTGGGAGGGAAACAGGAAGTGAGTGCTAATGGGTATGGAGTTTCTTTATGGGCTGATGAAAATGTTCTAAAATTGATTGTGGTACCGATTGCACAACTCTGTGAGTATACTCAATTGTACATTTTATTTATTTATTTTTAAATATATTTGTATTGATTTCAGAGAGGTAGGGTGAGGGAGAGAGAGATAGAAACATCAATGATGAAAGAGAATCATTGATCAGCTGCCTCGTGCAGACCCCCTACTGGGGATCAAGTCTGCAACTCAGGCATGTGCCCTGACCTGGAATAGAACCATGACCTCCTGGTTCATAGGTCAATGCTCAACTACTGAGCCATGCCAGCTGGGCTCAACTGTACACTTTAAATGGGTGAATTAGATGATATGTGAATTATAGTTTAATAAAGCTGTTTAAAATAAATACATCTGGATACAAAATAATTTAATCTGTTTAGTTTAAACTTTTAGAAATGTGGCTACTAGAAATTTTTAAATTACATAAGTGGCTCCCACTATATTCTGTTGGTGTGCTGGGCTAAGGAGACTGAGAATGAGGGTAAAACTCCAGGGCTGGGGCAGGCATCTGCACCAAGTACCAGCTCATGGGACTGATGACAGACCAATAATGATGGCTTCTAGATACACCGGGGGCTCAGTCTTTGGTCATTTCTCCAAAAGACTCTTATCAGCTCAGCCATGGGCAGAGCAGACCTGCCTTTCACAGTGGCTGTCCCAGCTGCCTCCACTCCTGACCTGCTACCTCTGGGGCTAAGAGGGTCCACATCTTGACCCACTTGTAACACTTTTGTATACCTGAAGTCCATCCTTGGTAAGCTCCAGCAGGCAGACCAGGGAGCTCTGGGCTGGTCCTAGGGAATGGAAACTTTTGGCCAAGGGAGCTTGTCTGGTCTGTTTGTGAAATACCATAAACAAAGCCTCGTGTTAATTAGAGGCTTTGTGGGATGCAGCCCAAAGGGATGCCTTGGGTGCCTTCTTGACATCTTCTCCCCAACCCAGGTTTCTTTCCAGTTCAGATCCCTTCCCAAGCCCCAAAGCGCAACAGTTTCTCAAAGGGCTCAGCTCAGTGGAAGTTGGATAAGGCAGCTAGCTATACACGGGCCTCCCAAAAGACAGGATTCCATGACTTGTCTCTGGGGACAGAAAGATGATTGGACTGAGGGTGAACTGAGGTGAATTAACCAGGTGAGCTGTAACCCCAAAGACTTGGAGGAGGGGAGAGAAAAGCAAATACACTGTGCTTGGCAGTGGTTAAGTTTTAGACATGCAGACTGAGTACTTGACACCATTCTGTATCTTGTCCGAGTTATGTCCTGATATTTGCTCGCACTGCAGTAAACATTAGTTTTTCTCACGACTGTGTATTAGGTCTCAATGGACAGGGTGGGTGGCAAGCAAAGAAATGGAGTAGGCAAAGTTCATGAAGCTAGCGGAATTGTCTGGGCAAAGTAAGCACTCCTGCTTTCTTGCCCTGATGAAGCAACAACAGAAAGTTAACTGTGTTCAATGTAGGCATAGGAGACACAGATGAGTACATCTTCTGTATGACTAGTAGCTCCTGACAGGTAAAGATTATATAAATTATTCATGCCCATATCTCCACATTAGGGCCTAGCACATGGTATATACTCAAGGAATATTTGTAGCATGGATGGGTGGATGGATGGATGGATGGATGGATGGATGGATGGATGGATGGATGGAAGAATATGACCCAGTAGATAATTAGCATTCATGTTACATAATGATTTGGTATTTTGGGTGGTAGATGATGAGGAGGAAGGATGTGAAAGAATTCATTTATGAGATAGGGAAATAAATTCTGAAAGTGATAAAATAAAACAAATATGACAGCTTTTTTAATTTTGTCATTCATCTAGCTTTTTCCAAACAGTGCTTAGATATATTGAATAAGACTGAGGGTGGAAAGGGGAAAAAATGCCTAGAGTTACAGCTCATGGGCCTCTCTCTCTGGATCTTGTAAAATGCAAACCAGTTAGGAGTGGGCGAATGACTTAATGATGATGTTGTCAGGGCCCTCGGAATAAATATTTCCTTTTCCAGATCCACTGCTGGTACTACACAGTGCAGCTGGTATATCATTAAGAGGTTGAGACCTCCTCATTCTTATCTTCTGAGTCAGGCAGCACAAGATGGTGAAAAGCTTTCTCAAAAAGCATTTGGATCATTCATCCCTTTTCCCTGCAAGGCGAGGCAATCCTTTTTGACCGAGCATCTTGTCCTACAGGTGAGTTGGCTTTGTGTGTTTGGCAGTTAGCAATCTATATTTTAAATCAAGGTATTTAAAAGTCAGGGTACAGAAAGAGTTCCTATCTCCTGATAGTTCTAAGATAGAGCTCAAGAGGCCCATCTGGAATATTAGAGGGCAGGGAACTTTAAAGAAAGCAAAACCATGTGTTATTTTCAGATTGAACTTGGAGTTCTCAGAAGTCTGTGAAACTGTCTTATGTGGGCCCATGACACGCCAGTAATCAAGGTGGATGGGACCCTGGCAGGGGAGCTAATAAAGCCGGGTTCTTTTAAGAAAACTTTCTGTGATATCATGACAGGGCGGTGCAGGTGCAGCTGGGCGGGAGCCCCTGATGCCAAAGCTCCCTGTAATGGGTCCAAATGCCTGGCACCCATGTTCCCCGACTCAAGTCACTTCTGCTCATGAACCTATGCTCTGACTCACAAGCAGCCAGCAGCAGCTGAGAGGAAATGATGTGGCAACTGTGTCCGAAGACGATGGTTAAACGTTGGAAACAGAAAAGAAAATTCATTAAAAAAAAAAAAATATGCCATTGTATTTTACAAAAGGCCGTGGAAGATTTCAAACGCATGCTTAGCATTCCGAGTATTTTCCCTTCTGTGTCTTTAGAGACTGGCTCTGAAAGTGATTTTTTTGTTTACTTAACATTTAATCAAAAGAGATTTGGACCCCGCCAGCTTTTGAACAACAGCTTCTGTAGCACTGCCTCCGTGCATTGAGTTCGGGGTGAGAAACTTCACCCATATGGAGAATTTGATGTCTGTAATATGTACTAAAAGATCAGCTGGTCTAACTTTACAGCACTAATAAAAGGGGAGAATTTTCCTGTGCTCAGGTCTTTTATGAATTATAAATAACCATTCACTTTGGAAGATTGCACATCATAAAATTTTTTTTCACAAATATGCACAAATCCACTTTAAGATCCAAGGAAAAAAGATGTTCAGAAGTCTCAGATGTACTCAGTTTTGATTTTGTGGGGGAAACATGTTCTTTTACCATATGGATGCTTTTAAGGGGGCCTTCAGCTGGGGCTTTATAATGACACCCCAGTGGCTAAATAAGGGATTTCTTTCCTTCTAACATTATTTCTCTGTTATTAAAGGTGGAAAAACCTTCCACAAATAGCATACTATTAGAGTGCTTTAGGGGGTATCCTGGGAATCAAGGTTATGTGTCTGCTCCAGAAATACTGTCTGTAATTATCATTCCTCAGTGGTTCTGAGGATGATGCAGTGTCGGTGTTTTCATTAATTTCTTGATTCTACAAGTCTGGAGTGCCTGCCTGCTCTTGATATTCAATATTTTACAGTAGGAGGTTTTTGTGTTTTAAGGGTCACAGGTCTCTCCCCCTCCCTTCCTCTCATAATAACCATTTCCTGCCTTCTTTTGTTTGCTAAAATAAAAAGGTATGAAAGACTAGACATTAAAAGAAAAAAGTCAGATATGAGATTCTCCCAAATCCAAGCCTTCATCTTTCCCATTTATAATCTAATATGAATATTAAAAGAGAGAATATTCAGATCTAACAACTGAAAACGGTCCACAGGTCAGGCTATCACATTGCTTTTTCCCCTAATACTTTATTTTGAGTGTTTCCAACTATACATAAAGTTAAAAGAATTTCACAGTGAGCAAACATCTTGTAGATTCTGCCTTTAACATTGTACTATTCTTGCTGTGATACAGATATCACATATCTATACATCCCACCTTCATTAATCCATCTTTTTTGTCATGCCTTTAAAATTGTAGGCATCAACCAATTTCCACCTAAAATCTTCAGTTCAATATTTACTTTTTATGTAAAATTTATATACAATGAAATATAAAATCTTCAGTGTACATTTTCTGAGTTTAAATGTGTACCTGAATGCCTATAAATAGACTATTACCATCACCCCAGAAAGTTCCCCCATGCCACTTCCTGTCAATTATCGCCCCTCCTTTTTCCAGAGGCAACCACGGTTTTTTTTTTTTTTTCCAGATTCATTTTGCCTATTCTAAATTTCATATAAATGGAATCAAATAGAAATAACTCTTTTATATAAGATTTCTTTCATGTAGCATACAGTTTTTGAGGTTAAATAACATTAGTGTGTGATAGTAGTTCATGCCTTTGTATTGCTGAATAGTACTTCATTGCATGATTAAGTCACAGTGTCATATATTCACCTGTGCATGGCCACCTGGGCTGTATCCATTTTCTGGCTATTGTGAATAAAGCTGTTGGGAACATTGGTATACAAGTCTTTTTAAAGACATACTAGGGGCCCAGCACACGAATTCGTGCACCTTGGAAGGAACTGTATGCCACGAGGCTGCAGTGGGCACAGGGGCAGGTCTTGGCCCATCCTCTACACCCCCACCCGACCCCTCCCACCGCTGCTCCTGGTCCCCTGTCTGCTGGCAGCCCCACTCCTGCTGCCACTGCTCCCGCATGCTGATGGCACCAGCCCCGCTTGCACCCGCTGGTGGCGCGGGGCGATTGGGGCCAGTGCCAGCAGCAGGTGTGAGCAGCAGCTGCCGGCCCTGGTAGGCCCTCAGGAGCAGGGAGAGGGGGAAAAGCACTCAGGGGCTATCCAGGGCCAGCAGCCGCTGCTCACACATGCTGATGGTGCCGAGGGATCAGGGCCAGCGCCCGGCATGGGCAGCTGGTGCAAGCAGTGGCTCCGGTGCTGGCAGCAGGTGCAAGTGCAGGGCAGAACCACGGTGCATGGGAGCAAAGAATTTTCAGAAACCACCAGAGGCTCACCCCCGCTGATAGCAACCGGTGCCCCACCTTGGTCTGGTGCCCCGGCTCACCTGCTCCACCATCCCACTGCTGCCAATGCCTGCCATGTTCTGCACACACCCCCTGGTGGTCAGCACATGTCATAGCGACAGGTTGTTTGGTTTTTTGTTTATTCCGCTGTATGGTCTATTTGCATATTAGCCTTTCATTATATAGGATGTTTTAATTTCCCTTGGGAAAAGACCTACTTGTGTCATTGCTAATCACAGGCTAGGTGTGTGTTTAGTTTTTAAAGAAACTGCTATTCCTGTTTCTAAAGTGGGTGCTCCATTTTATATTCCCACCAACAATGTATAAGAGTTCCTGTAGCTCCACATCCTTGATGACATTTTAGTTGTCAGCCCTTTTATTTTAAGCCATCCTGATGTAGCAATATCTCATTGTGGTTTTAATTTGCATTTTTTCCAGTGACTAAGGACATTGGACATGTTGTCATGTGCTTATTTGCATTTCATATACCTTCTTTTATGATCTGTCTGTTTAAATCTTCTGTCCATTCAAAAATAATTTTTGTCGTATTATTGAATAAGAGTTCTTTATACATCCTGGACATTGGTCCTCTATTGAGTTTATATTTCACAAATATTTTCTTCCAGTCTATGGTTTGCCTCTTCATTTTGTTAATGGTCTCTCTTCTGATGAGAATATTTTATTTTGATAAAGTCTTATTTATCAATTTTCCTTTTATGGTTATTGCTTCTAGTGATATACACAAAGCACCTTGGTCTTTATAAATGGTGTTCCCAAAATCTACTGTAGGCTCAAGAAAACTCAAAGCTTCACTAGGTTCATTGTGATAGATGTGTTTGTCTAAAGAAAAATCCATTTATGTGCCTATTGGAAACAACTGAGGAAAACCTGGCAACCTGTAAACACTCACTCTCAAGAGCATCCTGGAGAATGAAGCAAGTTCTAGAACTCCCTTCCACTTTGCTTTATAATAACAAGCCTTCTGTTTTATTTGTGGAAAGAGTCACCACTAGTAAAACCACCTGGTCATGGTCTTGTTATAATATCAAGTCAGCCCTTCTTATGGTCAGCATAAATAGGTTTTTATAAATCAATCACCTATTACTGAGAAATCATATTTTAAATGGTTTGATGTGAATGAATGGAAAGTCTTCCCATAAAGGCTTTAAAAATTTTAAAGAAATAAATTCACAGAGAGACCTAGCTGTCAGTGATAGCATGGGGCAAAATTAAGAGCAGATTGAAAAGGGGAATAGTTAGCAATGAGAAAAGCAGGACCTGGAAAAACAGAGACCAGCTCAAGGGACATGGTCATGATTCTTCCAACCTGTTCTTGGGCTGCACATTGAAACTTTCCCTAAGATTTTACCCCAGACTCTTTGCCAACTGTTCTGCTTGTCAGTGAAGCTGTTCGATTTCTCCCTTTGTTTCTTGTTTGAACCAAAGAGACACTCAATACGGACATGACATTTTGAAAACTAAACTCACGTCTTTTTCACCCTAACTTCATTGTTAGTCTGGCCTACTTTCTCTTAGACACTTTCTTGAGGGTGCAGACTGAATGTGGTCTTTCACACTTTCATGCAAACTCCCCTGAGTGTCTTTCCCTCTCTGATTCCATCTCCTGTGATCCTTCATGGTCTGCAACTGCTAATTTAGTTGTGGGTTATCCCAGGCCTTTTGCTTCTTCAGTTCTCTACTTTTTATCATCAAATTTTCTTCCTTCTTTATTAGAGGCTGTGATTCAGGAAAGAAAAAGGGTGAAATTTAAATGGGTGATCTTTACTGTTTGATTGCATGTTGAAATTAGCAGTTGAATTTTTGTTTTTGCATTGAACCTACTATTTTGGTTACTGACTGTATGATTCTCATTGGAAGTTATCTTGAAATATGAACTATGGAGAGAGAGCACCAATTTGAAGAGCTCTGGACAGTTCTAACCCTGAGAATACTCACCAATGACTATGTGGGTGTGCCTGCTGGGCTGGAAAAGGATCTAGGATAACAATGAGTTTCCTAACCCAGCAGTCCTCATCCAATTGCTTGAGTACAAAGATTAGATGTGGGTGACAAGTTTTTCTGGCCTTCTGGATCTGTTCCTGAAGAGAGCAGATAAGGTCAGGATGAGAAAAGGCTAGATTCTGTGTTAGAAAAATTAAGTAAGACTTCAGAACCTCTGAAATAAAAAATATGCCCTAAATAATTAATACACAAACATAATTAAAGTAATCGGAAGGGAAAAATGAATGGGGTTCAAATCATAGGACCACATGATAAATAATGTCTGGCTCTGCAAGTGGGTTAAATCACTTTCTAAGACGTTGCCCACAGCACAAATATCTGCATTTAGCATCACATGCAACAAAAAGTGAACCAAGAATACTTTCCAAGTTACTTTCCCTTCGGAATAGTGATTCCTGCTATTATAGTGTCTCCCCTGGGTGCTCGAGGATCTTAGGCAAAGTCTGAGCCAGGTGGGTCCCCCTGGTCTGCAGCGCGTAGCGTTAGGTGGGTGTTGCACTTAAACGTGCTGCTGAGGGTCCTGTTGCCAAACCTCCTCATGCATTTCCTGCTCATGCATATTGTTTATTTATAGTAAACTCCATGTCAGCCTGAAGCTAAGCTCAAGCAACTCGGCTTGACTGTGGGGTTTGTCAGGAGCAGAACAGTCTGGTGTGGACAGGGGACAGGGACAATAGGGGCGGGGACCCAAAAGGAACAAGCATCGACGCATCTTCCTTCTTCCCTCCCTTCCTCCCTCTTCCCTTCTTCCATCAGTATTGTTGGGTGGCAGCTCCATCTTCTAAGGAACAGGTCTGGGAGCAAAGGCAGAGACATGGCAAGAAGACTAAAGACACTTTTCTAGTGACTGAATAAAAACTGACAGTAAAAATGTTAAAGTTTGGTGATTATATTGATAACTAAACGTGAAATCAGTACTGCACAAAAGTTTAACTTATTTTTTAAGCAACATCATGCTGCTTGCTGTGATATATTACCAGAGTTTCATAGGAACATCTGGCTGACTGGCAGCTATGTTCTCTGAAGGGCAAGTTCAGCTATTGCTACAGTAAAGTTTGCTCGAACTTTCCTTAACCATAAGCTTTATCTGAATCTCAGAATATCTATCATCTCGAAAGCTCCAAATTTCCCTTTGAGCTAATGTTTGTCTTTCATTTGTTTCCTAATTAGCCTTCAGGTTTTAGCCCAAAAGTGCATTGCCAGAGGCATAACGTCTCCCTTGGTGGTGACCCTCTTTAGCATCCTTCTAAAGTGAATTCATAGGACTGTTCTATGATTTTCAACTTCGCTTTGTGGTACAAGGTCTGTGACTGTTTAGTTGACAATATGTGTGTGCCTCTCTCATTTCCTGTTTTTAAGGACTGCACTTAATTTATTTGAAAGGGTGGAATATTTTAAATTACAATTCAGCAGTTTTACTAAGGAAGGCTGTAAAACACAATGAGCAAGGAGTTTTACTTCCTCCTTACGATTGCTATTCCCCTGTTTTGAAATCCTGATATTCTCCAATCAGTGGGAATGGCTTTAACTTAGGTTGCAACATTTTGAACAGCAACTACGCCATGGCTGGAGTTGGAGAAGGGCATTGGATTCCTGCACACTATAATTCCATTTTTCCAGACGCCTTATTAGTACCCGGAATGTGTCTGCCTGTGCTTGATATTGTTCTATCATGTCGCGCCCCCCTCCCCCAGGCACAGCATTTGGATTGGTTATAGGATACAGTTGCTCAGCCAACCAAGTGAAACCTTTCCCTTGCAACCCTGGCAACACCTGACAGTGGCCATTGACAAATGTGAAGAGAAAAACCCCTGATAAATTCAACCAGCTATGAAAATGGCCCTGGGAAGGGCAATGGGGCTAGTCCTGCCCACAGACCACTTTGTGTGGCCTGAGGTGTTACTGGTTTGTCACCTGAAAAAAACTAAACCTGCAAGTGGATGCTTAGGCTTGTGCCCAGGGCATTACCCCAATCTGCTGCCACTTTGGCTACGCTGACTTTTATTAACCAAAACCAGTGTTGGAGCTAGAGATCTGTGGGGTGGGGGACAGAGTTCTCATCTTCTCCCACACCAACCAAACCTCCATACCCACCAGAATATTTCCAGTGGCTGGAGAAGGAGCCCCCATAAGACTTTGGCTCCAGAGTCACATTACTGTCTCCAATGCTATTTTTTTCCTTAGGCAAGAGGAGCATTTTCCGAGGGTGGCAAGATACCTGGCTGTGTCCCCAGTGATACCTTTCTAAGCCTTCTGGCTATATATTACCTCCCAGCCTGGCTCTGAACCCTGGGGTGCAGTGGGCCTGTCTGTCTCACCTTGGTACACTCCTCTCAGGATGCTGCTAGAATGAAAGGAACTCTCACCTCTCTGGGAGGTTTCTTGTCTGAGGCATCTGTAGGCAGACCTGGCAGAAGCTGGGGTGGGGGTAGGGTAGGAATGGAGAGTAAGAAAGGGGACTTGCCAAAAACATGCACAGACAATTCAGAGGCAAACTCATGTTTTCACAAAGACATAATAGCTGTGTGTATATGATACCCTCCTGAAGTCCCCTTACTTGATCATTCCAGTTAGTCTAGCCACCTTGAAGGCATATTTCAAACCCTGGTTGAGTAATCCATTGTGTAGTGATTAGCTGTTAATGAAGCTGAAAATACCTAAATCATCCAGCAAGTTCTCTGAATTAAATTTTTATGATTACACTGCTAGGCCAGTCAGTGTCTTGACAAGGAAAGACCTGGGGATATACACAGATATTTGCACACACAGATAATAATGCACACACACAGATAAACCTAGGCAAGAGGAGCAAAGGTGGAACAAGGTGGGGGAAAAAGAGAGAGTTTCACAGACAGCCATATGAATCTAAGATAACGAAACCCAAGATAACATTGTGAAATTAGAGAAGCTCCTCCAGTGTCCCCAACTCCCACCCCCACTCCCACCCAGCATCCTACTCCCTATTAGCACCACCCTGCAGGGCCTGCCTTGAATTTAATTTTCCATGGGGGTGGGGGAGTAGTTGGCTCTCAGACAGTTTAACTAATCCCTTGGGATAATGAATTGATAATGACTTCAAGTTTTAGCCCTTTAGGGGATATCGATATTTTTTTCAAAGGGGACTCATGAAGGTCCAAAATAACAAAATCTCTAATGGTTGAATTATAAATTGAGAGAAATATCTTTAGTCTAGAGACTTGACCTTGCTCAAACACACTTTTAATGTAGAAGCCTCCTCTGAATATTCCTAAAGCCAGAATCACAGGCAAGAAGAAGTCGTTGAGGTGGGGTGGGGACGTGCAGAGGGGAGCACTCCATCAGTATCTCCGATGTCTCACATGGAGAGGGAGAGGCAGCAGGCTGGACTTCGATGCAGAAACAAACTAGCAGCTGGTGTTAGAATCTTCCATATCTGTCCTTCAGGGAACTTGGAAACTTTCTGGTGACATGAGATGTGGAAAATTACAATTCAGGATATTATATAATGTGTGAAAAACCAAGTCTTATATAACCATACACAGGCACACAGGTTCTAAAATTGAGGTTCTGAAATTGTGGACATTTGCTCATTAAGGAGACAAGTAAACTGGTTTTTTTTTGTTTTTTGTTTTCCCTTTCCAGTGTTTTCAAAATGTTTAGTTATTACTGGTCAAGTTTTCTGTGGGTATGAACAACAATCAACTATTAAGACTATGGAACAACAACAATAAAAAAACAAGATCAAATGTTTCTTGCTCTGAAAGTTAAGACTTTTTTTTATCTTTGAAATAGAGAAAGAAAAAAATAAAATTGACAGTGTATATAGTAGGGTTCTTTTAAACCCACGATTCTAGCTGTATAAAATATCTGAAGTGTTATGAAGGTGCCTAGTTTATGCTTCACAATTTGAACTTGACTTAAGACTGAGAACCCGCATCTAGGAGGGGGTATGTTTATCTTTAATGTAGTAATTTGGAGGTGGAGGCATTCCTGGCATAGAACAATGCCTGACGCATTGTAGGCACAAAAATAAATATTTACTGATGACACAGATTTCACAGATATTGTCAAAGGAGGAAAACTCTAGAATCCCAATATAGTGGATATTTCCCCCTCTTAATCTCTAAGATATCATCGCTTCCTATTTCCATAGTAACGGGACTCAAAATTGCCAAAACTTGAGAGACACTTGAGATGAAAGCCAGGGGGGGAAAAAATAGCAAAAGACAAATGTTACAGGCAGCATGCATAACAGTGTGGCAAAGTTTTTTAAATTTGGGAAGATTTTCTTCTTATTTCTTTGCTTGGCATAATGCCATGATTTCCAGAGTGCAGCAGTAATAGCTTCACACCACACTACTGAATGTTCATTGAGTCGATTTTATTCTTTTCTTGAAAGGAAAGGAGAGACCCACGGGCCTTGGAAGCAATCAAATGAAGGTAAGATGTTAGAAATTGCTCTCCTGGCAAGCTTTGATGTTAACTACAATGGCTCAGGTGCCCTTGCTCCCTCCCTTCCATGAAGTGAACTAATATTTATTGAGCACCTACTATTTTCTAATCTAGGTAATCTGTTCTACATTCAACTAAATGAAAAATTACAACTCTGAAAAGGGCTCCTGGGAGATGTACATGTAACTACTGGCCTGTAGAATAGGCAGAAGTGACTGGTCAGAGCAGCCAGTCCTTCCTAAGGAAGTATGTTTAAGCTGAGGAGGAGGAACTAGGCAGTGGTTGCAGGGCTCAGGGAGGGGGAGCATTCCAGGCAGTGGGAACTCTTGGACCAAGGCCCTCTGGAGGAAGTGTTCAAGTGTTCAAGGAACTGAAAGCAGGCCTAAGCATCCTGCATTGGCCTAACCCCAGAGAATCTTACAGGGTCGGTTTATTAAGGATTTTGGTCTCTATTCCGCCTCACTCAAGAGTGAACTGAAGCTATAATAGGAATGCATGACAGTCCCTTCTTGTGTGTGACCTGGAAATGGCAGTTTCTGGTTTGTCTGAAATCCCTCAGAATATTGCCATAAATTCCAGATGGAAACCATCAAATTTCAAAGGATTATAAGCATGAAATACTGTAAATCTAAATCATATTCAAGATATATTTTTTCATGTATGATGATTCAGTAGGCAACTCAGAGTCATCGTCATGAATTTGACTGTCAGAGTTTGACTGTCTAATAATCCCCCCTTTATCTGGGACCTAGCTGGGATGCAGAAAGTCTGCAAGAAATCAAAATAAATGTGACAAAGACTATGCAAATTTTAAACAGACGGGTCCCTCTGGCATGGCTCAGTGGTTGAGCATCTACCTATGAACCAGGAGGTTGCCTTTCCGACTCCCACCCAGGGTGGGGCATGCAGGAGGCAGCCAATCAATGATTCTCTCTCATCATTGATGTTTCTATTTCTCTCTCCTCTCTCTTCCTCTCTGAAATCAATAAAAATATATTAAAACATTTTTTTTTTTTAACCAGAGGGGAGTGCCTCATTAGAAACTTAGTTGATTTTTTCTCTTACACACAATTTTAACAAGTGTGCTTCCTGGGTTCCAAGGCCACAGCAGATGGGGAGCAATAATTCAGAAAGGGAGAAGAGGTGAGTGGTGTATGACAATAATCAAAAGGAACAGGGACAGGCACAACTGTAGAAGAGACCAAAATACAAAAATAAAAAGACATAAAAAAACTACATAAAAAATAAAGGAAGGAAGAAAAGGATGAAAACAATCTGGGACTTTAGTTATAGACTTTTAGTTAAGGCATCTTACATGCCTTAGCACATCTTCAGGGCATTGTTTTGTCTATAAAGAGACCTTATGCTTAAGAAGTCAACTAAGTTGTCATGTTTTAGAAAGATTTCTAGCCTATAAGGTTAAGCTTTTTAAAAGGGGTTTGGTAGTTAAAAAGTAGATCAGTTTTTTGAGAAAATTATCTATTCAGGATGGTTCTTACAGAGTTTCTGCATAACCATAGTTTTATTGTAGTATGGTTCTGTGGAGGTGTTAATATAGATTTTCAGGTTGAAAAAATACCTGACACATCAGATTTTGCTGAGACTGTTTCATTTTCACAAGTTATCTAATTCTGGGTTTGAATGAAGTCATTGGAAGTGACACTTTCATATCTGAATTGCCATAATGCTATTCTTTTTCTTTTTTTTTGAATTGCCATAATGCTATTCTTGATAAGGAATGAGTTTTTAAATATTTAAAAATATAGTATACATTTTAGAGTTTGGCTTTCACATTTTTTGTTGTTATTTTGTTAATCCTCACCTGAGGATATTTTTCCATTGATTTTTAGAGAGACTGGAAGTGGGAGGGAGAGAGAAAGAGAAAGAGAGAGAGAGAGATGAGAGAGACACCTCAATTGGTTGCCTCCTGTGCACATCCTGACCTGGTCTGGGATCAAGCCTACAATTGAGGTACATGCCCTTGACTGGAATAGAACATGAGACTCGTTAGTCCATAGGCTGACGCTCTAACCCAGCCGTGGGCAAACTACGGCCCGCGGGCCGGATTCAGCCCGTTTGAAATGAATAAAACTAAAAAAAAAGACCGTACCCTTTTATGTAATGATGTTTACTTTGAATTTATATTAGTTCACACAAACACTCCATCCATGCTTTTGTTCCGGCCCTCTGGTCCAGTTTAAGAACCCATTGTGGCCCTCTAGTCAAAAAGTTTGCCCACCCCTGCTAACCACTGAGTAAAACTGGCTAGGGCTCACATTTTTAACGTTAATTTTCATGCTTGTCTCTTAAATGCAAGTAAAGCTCATGTAGGATAAGGTGCTCCCTAAAGTTATGTGGTTGTCTAACTTGTAAATCTTTACTTCTTCCTGATGGGGATGAGAATAAGTAAAATATTGTTTGATCCACTTTGAAAATTCTCGTGCTATATTTTTATGAAATGATTTGGGGGATGACATTTTCTGCAAATGTGTCCTGTATACATGTCAGAGCATCTTTTGTCCCCCTAGAGAATATGTTTACACTCTAATATTTAATGTATTGTGTTTTTCATGTGCCATCTCACCTATCAGAGATAATCTGCAAAAGAGTGGTGCTATTATGAGAAAATCATTAATTTTCTAAATAATGATTCTTCCACAGTGCTACCTGTTCAGTGTTTAAAAGTGGGAGTTTTTTCCTCCCAGTTGTCAGAGGTAAATAAAGTGGGAATAAATATTTTTAGCTTACCTAATATTTAACAAAATCAAACACCCTTTACTTCTCCAAATTACAAAATTTGAAGCAACTTTATTTGGAAGCAAATTGCCAACCTGATTTTCTTTGTATATGTTGAGATATGATTTACTTTTCAAAATTCTAGATTGTAACTTTAAAGGCTTTCACCTTAACAGAATACACCGTTCTTAGAAATAAGATGGAAAGGATTGGTTCGTTGATCAGTAGCTGAATACTGTATTATAATTACAGCAAATTCTAGAAGGGTATGTCTTAGAGAATAAAACAGTGGGTTAGTGATAATGTGGCCTTGAACTGTGATGTTTCCTAGTTTTGCCTATTCTGAAGCCTTCTGCAGAGGAGAGAGAAAATAATCTATACATTTTAACAAGTACTCGGGGCAATTTTTCTGATCTGGCAAGTTTCAGAAATAATGGATAATGGAGAAAATTCTGTCTTTATTGTCAGACTAAACTTGAATTCCTGGTTGGCCAGATTAGAGCTGAAAAACCCTTGGCAAATTTCTCTGAATCTCACTTTGTTTCTTGTGGGGGTTACTGGGACACCAAATGAGTTATTGTTTATAAAGGATCTGGCCCTGTCTGCACCTACTCTAAAAAATACTAATAGTAAAATATTAGTGGTTTAACTTTCTAGAATTTAGCAAAGTTGAAATGAATAAAAAATTTCCCCCTATTCAAGATGGAGCACTTACTTTAACTCAATCAATTCTAGGTTGATCATTCCCTGTCTACCTCTTATTTTGTCCAAGAATCTATTTGAAGGGAATGATTGACCACAAAGATTTCCATGGAACTTTTTACTGTTATTGGACACTTTACTTTGATGAAGCATCATTTATAATTTTCACTTGTTTTAGCCACATAGAATTCCCTGTCATTTGACTGGAGGGGAGAATAATGCCTCCTTAACAGGCTAACTGCTGTTTTAGTCTTTTCTTCCTTTCTAAACAATTAATTATAGTCCAGGGAACATAATTGGCTTCAGTTATAATAGTAAAAGTATGTCCCAGTATGAGAAAGAACATGGAAATGGGTATAACTTCAAATGACTTGAGGTTCCTCAGATCTAATTCAATTCTCGTGTATTGGAATCTTCTTCTTAATGGCAAAATTCTCTTAATTAGCTGAGATGACTAGCAATAATGGTGAGGCAATGTCACTTAAAAAATATATATATTTTTATTGATTTCAAAGAGGAAGGGAGAGGGAGAGAAACATTAATGATGAGAGAGTATCATTGATCAGTTGCCTCCTGCATGCCCCAAACTGGCAATAGAGCCTACAGCCCAGGCATGTGCCCTGACTAAAAATGGAACCGTGACCTCCTGGTTCATAGGTTGATGCTCAACCACTGAGCCACACTGGCTGGACAGCAATGTCATTTTTTTTTTTTTTTAATTTCTATAGGCATCCTCCTAAGAGCTAGGACTCTGGGAAGTTCTTACCCCAAAAGCGTACTTTTCAAACTTGATTGTAAAGGAGATTCATGTGGGGAGTGAGTGTCAATTTCTGTTTCCCAGTTCCAAAATTGTGTGCATTATGATCTGGGAGACTTTGAGGGTTTCTCTTTGAAAAACTACTGCTCCAGGAATTTGATAATATCTATTGAATTTAATTCATATTTTTCACTTTTAAATTAAAGGCAAGTAGAGGAAGTAGAGGAGTCACAATAGTTCTCTGAACAGGAGTTTCAAATAAATTTTTTTACCTGCCATCCATCCATCCGTCCATCCAATTTCAACGGGCCAGGTGCTGGGGGAGAAGTGTCTCTCTTCCTGGACACCATTAGTTTATGGAGTCCTGGAAGTCTTGTTTATGAAGTGTGCCTGAGAGCCTAGCTCTTGACCACACTGGCTAATGTGGTGTGGTGTGGTGTGATCTGATGAGTCACTGCATTTGGGAAGCTGTAGATTTTCTGTACTCTGATTTCCTACCATTGCCCACTGGTAAACATGGGAGCATAACCAGAGGCCTTTAGCCCTGATTTGGTCCCTAGGGTATAACTAGGGTATGAAAAGAGCAATTATAAGTAATTTAGTAATAATTTCTATGAACACCAGAAAAAAAACAACACACTGTAAATACCCCCACAGTGAGAGATGGCACAAGTACCAGCCAACGATGACATACTGTTGCTTATTTCTCCCTTGGCTCGTGGGTGTAGCTGACCTTTGGGGAGACAGAAGCCTCACAGTGCAGTGAGAAGTACTTGGGACTCCAAAGATGGCTGAGGCATAATCCCAACCTTCAGAGAATATCTAACCAGGGAAGAGAGAGAATGGCTCAGGCCGGTGTAAACAAAACCGGGATGCTAGGCTGAATGGTATAAATGTCACAAGAAAGATCCAAAGTGCTAGAGGGGCCTGAGAAGAGAGACATCACACCTCCAGGTGGGTTTTCTCAGAGGAAGTGGCATTGGAGTAAGTCCTTGAAGGAAGGGTAGGAATTTGACAAGTTGCAAGGGAAGAGACATTACTGGCAGCGGGGATATCTTGAGCAAATGTGCAGAATGGGAAAGTGGGAATGACTTCTGGGGTAGTGGGAGAAGTCTTGTTGGGACTAACAAAACTCCTGTTGGGAAACTGGAAGTTCTGTTGGGTTTTAGTGGGAGATGAGGCTGGAAAGTTGGGTTTGGTCAAGATCGTATTTAAGTTTGGAGTTTCCCCAGTAGGCAGCAGGGAGCCATTTAAAGGGTGACACCATCACACTTTAGGAAGCAAAGCAGCTGGGTGGAGGAGGATATGGAAGCAGAGAGGTTATACAGACATATTAGTGAGGAGGCTCTGAGAGTGAGGAGGAGGAATAATAAAGCAGTGAGAAGGGCTGGGATAGACAATAAACTGATATGGGAGGTGCCTATGAACAGGTGGCAAGAGTAATAACAATCTAAGGGAAGGAAGAGAACCTGGTTTCCAGGAAAGGTGGTAGTTTGGGTTTGAGGTGGCCATGAGAACCCTTCTGGCAACAGAAAAGGAAGCTGGCCATTAGGAAGAAATAAGTGAGCTCAAGCAGAGACCATGGTTTCGAGTTGAAAATGGGGGAAACCCTGCAAGGAGTGGGTCACCAAAAATTGAGAAGAGATCCTGATAGGTTGTAGCACAGGGTGAACATTAAACAGTTTGGAGGAAGAGAAACCCCAAAACAAGGCAGAGAAAGAAGAGTTGGAGACGTTGGAGGGATAGAAGTGTCAGGGAAACCAGGAAGAGTACAGTTCAAGAGGGAGAGAGTGGTCTCAGTGTAAGAAACTGCAGAGAGGGAAAACTGGGTCAGGCTGAGCAGGTGGCTCTGGATTTGTCTTCAAATTAGAGTGAAACTAAATCCCTCCAATGTAGGACAATATCTTACTTAAATCTGGTCTCTGGTTCATTACAAAATCAAGGCCTCTTAAACGTTAGGCACTTCCAAAGGTGTCTATTTTCCTGATCAGTATGAATTAATTTCTTCCACTAGCACCTCCTATGATCCTGAATGAGTCATCTTGTCTGGGGGCACCAGTCTTGTCATCTTTAAATTTCCAGTTCAGCGATTCTACGTGTATATGTATATGACAATGCTTGGTAATCTACATGATAGTATATAAACCTATAGAGCCCAAATTGTATTTTACTTTTCGACTTACTTTGTACTCCAATCACCATTTTTTTTAAAATTAAAAATTAGTTTTATTTTTAAGAAAATAAGAGGTCCAGAAATGAAACAACTGGAGGAAGGAAGGAGCCTTCCCTCTGCCATTTGCCATAGTCTTCCAGTTTTCTGCCCAGGCCTTTTCCTAAGCATTGAGGAGGTGCCCAGAAAAATACCAGAGGGGATATATAAAAACACAATGTCACCAAAATTTTCCTAACAAGTAAGGCAGCTATGGAAAGTCTGCCAGTGTCCCATTCCCCTGGGACCTGCAGCCTGCGGCTTGGTAAGGCCTAACACCGGGAAGAGCCAAGAGCTGGAGCTCAAGGTCTCCCAGGCCTCGGCCCGGAGTGGGCGATTTTGTTTAAAACTCAGAAGCGCTCTATTCCTTTAAATGCAGGCAACGGGGTGCCAATCAATAACCTTAAAAGATGCGAAAGTGCCAAATGGGATGCAGTTTATCTTCTACAACAGCGACAGCATCAGTAATACGGTTTACAGTACAGTAAAAACAGAAGGGGGAGGGGGCAAAGAGTAAAGATGTCTCTAACGTGCTAAGTCAAGTCCGTGGCTTGGATCCAGATTTGACCGAGCTCTGCGGAGTGCGAAGAACAATGTCCGCAGGGTTCCTGGTTCAGCCCGGCACTCGCTTCTACTCCTTCCTCGGCGCCCTCGCAGCAGCAAGCTGCAAGCTGCACTCTTCAATCCCTTTCGATTGCCTGCTCCCCAAAGTGCCTATTCCGGGGAGGATGGGGCGTTCCGGCGCCGCCAGGACTGCTGAGAGCGCGGCGTGCGTCCGGAGCGCCTTGGCTCGCCGCAGCCCGGCACCCGGTGCCGAGCCGGGGCGCAGGTCTAAGTGCGCACTGAACGCGCTCGCAGCAGCCCTCCGCCGCCAAGCGTCCCAGGATCAGTGTCTGCAGCCGGCTGGGTGGTGCGCGCGCGCTCGAGGGGTATGTGTGCGCACGCTCCCGTGGGGCGTATACTCACAAAGGTGTTTGCTAAATCCACTGCTCGGGTGTACCTTCCATCCCGAGTGCGAGCACCCCGGGACTGTAGCGGTGTCTTATCGGCGAGGCCGCGGGGGTGATGAGAGCCAGTTCAAGTTCCCCAGCTCCACGCAGGGATGAGGGAGCGCAAGGGCGGGGCTGCCACGGTGCCCGCTCGGAACGCCCGTCGCCCAGTTGCGGGGTAGGTTCCGAGCGCTCTGCGCGTTTTCGGACACTTTGGCTGGCTCGGCCCCCAGCCCAGCCACCAGGACAGAGCGGACATTGGGCTCGGAGCCGCGTGCGCTGCAGCCACACGGGGCAGCGGAGCGGGCGCTCTCCTTCCCTACCCGGATCTGCAAAAGTGAAGTGGAAAACAGCCGCCGAGTGCAGCCTCCTCCCTCTTCCCAGGCGCCGCAGCCCTGGCTGGGGGTTGAGGGGGAGTTCCCCCGGGCTAGCTGGAGGGGAAGCGGGCAGCCCGGCGGCTACAGCCGCACCTCCTCCGCCTTCCTCTCCACCCCCATCCCCTGGGCTCCACGCCGCATTTCTTTGTTTTGAAAGCGCCTCCTCCGCCCAAAGGCTTTTCCCCCCGGCGGGCAGGCTTTGACGGAGGGTGGGGCCTCGGCCCGCGGGCCCCGCCCCCCACTTAGCAGGACCTCTGCCCAGGCTCACCCCCCATTTCCCGTCTTCTCCCCGCTGTGACCCACGAGGCGCGTCCTCACTTGCCGGACATCAAAAGAAGGCAGGGAATTGGAAAGGGAAGTGGAGTAGCAGGGGGCGCAGAGACCCACCCACCTTGGGCCAGGTCCGGAGGCCCGTCCCCTCCCGCGGGAATCCCACCTGAGCCCCGCCCCCCGCCTCGCAGCGGCCGAACAACCTCACAGCCGGCGAGCGCCCAGCCCCGCCGCCCCCGCTACCCCCGTGTCGGCCGAGTGCTCTATTTATGTTTGAGCCCAGCGATTTGCATAGCCCAGCCCCCGGCCCTAGGTCCCCCTATCGGCGCTCCGCCTCAGCCCTGACGTCACTGTGGAGGCCCAACCTCTTGGGCCCATACAAGGAGCGGCGGGCCCTAGATGGCAGCGTGGCGTCGCGGCGGCGTGTGCGTGTCGCGCTTCCTTGTGCCGTTTATAGGGTCCCGGCACTTCCGCTGTCGGGTTAGAAGCGACGCGGTCATGGCGGAGCGCGGACAGCAGCCTCCTCCCGCAAAACGGCTGTGCTGCCGGCCGGGCGGCGGCGGCGGAGGCAGCAGCGGCGGCGGCGGAGCGGGTGGCGGCTACAGCTCTGCCTGTCGGCCCGGCCCGCGGGCGGGCGGCGCGGTGGCGGCGGCGTGCGGGGGCGGCGCGGCGCTGGGGTTGCTGCCGCCGGGCAAGACCCAGAGCCCCGAGTCGCTGCTGGACATCGCGGCGCGCAAGGTGGCGGAGAAGTGGCCGTTCCAGCGCGTGGAAGAGCGCTTTGAGCGCATCCCGGAGCCGGTGCAGCGCCGCATCGTCTACTGGTCCTTTCCCCGCAGCGAGCGGGAGATCTGCATGTACTCGTCCTTCAACACCGGCAGCGGCGCCGCGGGCGGCCCCGGCGACGACAGCGGCGGCCCCGCCGGCGCGGGCGGCGGCGCGGGCGGCGCGGGCAGCGGCAGCTCGTCGTCTTCTCCCGCGGCCACCTCAACGGCCGCCGCCGGAGCCGGAGCCGGGGCTCCGTCGGTGGGGGCGGCCGGGACGGCGGACGGCGGCGACGAGACCCGGCTGCCCTTCCGCCGGGGCATCGCGCTGTTGGAGAGTGGCTGCGTCGACAACGTCCTGCAAGTCGGTGAGTCACGGGCAGCCTCGGGGCCGTCTGTCCACCCGTCAGTCCCTCGGGGGCGGGGCGCCCGCCCGCTCCCCTCCGAGCAGCCCCTCGGTCCGGCGGGCGCCCGCACCCTGCCCGGTGCCCTCACGGGACCGGACGGTCCTCCCGAGCGCCCGTTTCCTCCCGCCCCTCCCCGCCCCCTGTCTCCCCGGACGGGCCGGTGCGAGTGGGAAATGAATCAGCAGGACGCGCCCCGCGCTGGGGTCGGGGGGTGCGTGTCGGGCGCCCTCCTCCCGGGGAGCAGGTCCTGGAGGGCTGCGAGCCTTGTTGGGGGGCGGATGTGGACAAAGGCGCGGCCGGCCGGCCCCGGCGGAGGGTGTGTGACGGGGCCGTGCGGGGCGGGGGAGGGGGCGCGGGCCGCGCAGACAATGCCGGCCGGGCGAGCCGGTGGCCCGGCCGCGCTCCCCGCTCTCCCTCCGCTCTCCCCTCGCCTGTCGCTCGCCCTCTTTCTTTCTCCTCTTCCCCTCCCGCCCCTGCGTCCGGAGGGGAGGGAGGACATGTTCATGCGGCTCGGCGGCCGCTCCTCACAGGGCTTCGACGGGCTGCGGCCGCGACGCGCTGGAGTCGCTGCGGCGTCCGGTCCGGCCCGGCCCGGCGAGCTCCGTGGCCACCGGGGATTTAAACGTCTTCTCCCTCCGCCTCTCTGCTGCCTCGGAGCAGCGCCGGAGGTGGGGAGCGGGGCGGCGGGCTGGACCCCTCTCCTGAGGGAACGTCTCTCCTGAGGGGACATCTAACCCCTGGACGCCCCGAATGAAATGGCGCGAGTCCGGGAAGGAGCGGCTGGCGCTTCCCTTTCCTCTGGGGCCGCGGCGGTGCCCCGGGGCTGTGGCCGCCCGAGTTTGGTTGGCGCTGGGGTGGCCGGTGGTCGCGCCCGGTGCGCGCGGGAGCAGGGACGGGCTCTGCGCTCCCGCCGGCGGGCGCACCAGCGCGAGCCCGAGCCCGAGGGGCTCCGCGGCGGCTCCCGCGTCCCTGCCGGCGCAGCCGCCCGGCAGCCGGGCACGACCCCGCACTGGGTTCTCATTTTCAGGTTTATTTGTGCCCCTTTCAGTTTTCTGTCACCTTCCGAGAAGGGGAAACCAAACAAAAGAGTCTCTATTTCTTTCCAGGGCTTGTAAAGTAGAAGGTATTTGACAAAGGCGAGAGAGGGACTTGTGATTTAAAGCTGTACAGCCCTCTTTTCTCTGGTAGACCGGGAGAGTTTTCTCAAATACGGAGTTTAAAAGCTTTCTCCGTCTCCCCCCGGCCTCCTCAGGGATTTTTTTCTTTTCTTTTTCTTTCTCTTCTGGCCGGGTATCTTTTTCAGCCATAGCGATGGGGATGTCGGAGCCGACGGAAGAGAACAATGCTATAGTGAGCCCCCTCCCCATATTTTTCTCCTGGTTGCAGACGGCGTATTTCCTGCTCTTCCCATATTGTACTGTGTACTTTAAATTGTAGTGGTGAACCGGTACCTAATGCATGGGGAGAGGTTTGGAGGCATCGCTGTCTCTTATGTTTAATGATTTTTTTCCGTAGTCAGTTCCTTTTATTCTTGTCTTTGGGGGTTCGGTGGGGATCGGTAGGGGCTCCAGGAGAGAATTCAGATTTGCTTTAATCCTGTCTGCTTAATTTGAATTCTCATGCAATCTGCAAACGTGATTTTCTGCATGGTCATTTATTTCCAAAGGCATCCCCTAGTGTTGCCTTTTCTAGTTTCAGCACCCTATCCTTCTGTCATAGAGGGGGTTCAACTTTTGAGGCTACCCATCCATCTATCCTTTTTTTTTTTTTTTTTTAAAACCCGATTAACATACTTTCAAGTTTTTGTTTTTTTTTTCTCGTTTCCTGCTGCCAGGTTGAAACGGATTGAAGGTATCTATGGATCCTCAGTATAACTAACTAGAGTTTGAGAATTTTTATGGCTTGGCTGGCAACGTTGAGGCTTTTTTTTTTCTTTCTCCCCTTCTGTGCTTGATTCTGCTTGCAAGCAATGAGGAATGACAGGAGAGCACATAGGGAGGGTTTCTTGGCTGATTGCATTTAAGCCAGGAATTCACTGTGAAAATAAAGCCAAGGAGTGATAAATAAAAGATGCAATCTTCTCTAGGAGACAGACACACAGCATGGGCTTTGCCTGCTTTCATCAGTGAAGAGGCCTGGGCGAGTTGTAAAAGAAAATACTAACTTTTTGAATAGTCCCCAAAGGGGAAGGAGACCACTGAATGGAGTTGGCATTGGTTCCTGTGAAGTAAGTAGTATGCTGCTGCTTACGGTTTTGAAGACTTGACCACCCCTTTAGAAACACATACGTGCTAAACAAGTGCTGCAGAAATTGTGGAAAATATTTTTCTCCCCCTCTGAGTTCTGCCAATTTTCTTAACTTCCAGGTTGTACTACTTGTTGTGCCAGTCAGCTTAGAGGTGGAAGGTTGTTAAATGCCTGGCAGCTGGTACTGAGATAGAAAACTTACGACCAGAATTTTTTCCTTTCTTTTGTTTTTGATGGAGAATGGAGAGAGTAGCTAGATTAACCATCTAATTTAGCTCTCAGTGGTGGTTTGAACGGGAATACTAACTCAAGAGGCTTATTTTATAATTTTATGATTTGAGGTAGAACTCTTTTTCACTTCAACAACAGAGTGTACAGCATTGATAGCATCATAAGTGATTTTCTGGTATTGCAAAATTACAAGTTTGTATAAGGAGTATTTATTGACTTTTGTAGAGATGATTAAATTATAATTACAATAGGGAAAATCTAGTTCACTTACACTGTTGAAAATTATTTAATGATTGAGGGACAAAGAATTTAGACATCCCCAGAAATTGAACATACTTGCTAGTTATTTTTCAACTCCTAGGTTTTAAGAAGACATTTAAAGGGAAAAAAAATAGCCCTAACCGGTTTAGCTTAGTGGATAGAGCGTCACCCTGCGGACTGAAGAGTCCCAGGTTCGATTCCGGTCAAGGGCATGTACCTTGGTTGCAGGCACATCCCCAGTAGGAGGTGTGCAGGAGGCAGCTGGTCGATGTTTCTCTCTCATCGATGTTTCTAACTCTATCCCTCTCCCTTCCTCTCTCTAAAAAAATCAATAAAATATATATTTAAAAAAAATGAGGAAATACACTCTCAGTATGGTAGTTGTAAGTAGTGTTTCATTGATGCAGAGCTCTCCATTAGCTGATTACAGGAGCAGTGGATTTCAACCTTCTGGCCTTTTAAATACAGTTCCTCATGTTGTGACCCAACCATAAAATTATTTTCGTTGCTACTTCATAACTGTAATGTTGCTACTGTTATGAATTGTAATGTAAATATCTGATATGCAGGATGGTCTTAGGCAACCCCTGTGAAAGGGTCGTTCTACTGCCAAAAGGGTCGCGACCCACAGGTTGAGAACCGCTGGTTTAGAGGACGCGTAGTTGACTTACTTTTGTTAAATAATGACATATTAGAACTTATATGTAAATATTATTGATAATCATTTAAGCGATGATTTTGAAGTCACATTAAAAAGTTTCCCCAAAGTTTTGCTTGGGAAAGACTTACCTAATATGGTCTAAAATTTTAATTATAAAGGAAAATAAATGCAATTGCATAGAAATATGTAAAAATTTCCTGTTGGACTGAAACAGCTAACTGGGGCAAATATTTGTAGCATGCTCGACCAAAGGCTGGCAGAGAACTCCAATGAATAACCCAGTAGAAAAATGGGTAGCACATTCACAAAGAAATGCACATGATTGAACTTAACTCATCTTCACTCTTGTATAAAGAAACACAAGTAAAAATAACATGCTGTCTTCAGCTATCACATTACTAACAAGATGGGTAGGCAGTACTCAAATAGATTGAGGAGATGGTGCTTCCCTGCTTGGCACAATATTTTTTAGTCATTTCTAGAAATTTTTCTGCACAGAGTTGGTCTGTACAGTGAGCAATACCCGTTGCTATAAGGTTTGCAATTCTAAAAGGTTGGAATCATTCTACACTTTTATCAGAAGAGCCCTAGCTGGTTTGGCTCAGTGGATAGAGCATCAGCCTGCGGACTGAAGGGTCCCAGGTTCAATTCCGGTCAAAGGCACATGCCTGGGTTGCAGGCTCGGTCCCCAGTAGGGGGCGTGCAGGAGGCAGCCAATCAATGATTCTCTCTCATCATTGATGTTTCTATTTCTCTTTCCCTCTCCCTTCCTCTCTGAAATCAATACAAATATATTAAAAAAAAAAGAAGGGAACTGATTAAAAAGTACTTGCGGAATACTATGCAACCATGAAAAAAGTGAAGTACATTTATTTATATGTACTGACAAGAAAAGGTGATCTGAATATTTTGTTTAAAAACAAGCTAATTGTTCATATAGCATGCTGCAATTTCTGTTTAAAACAAAAAAAGACGTACATATAGATGCATAAACATGTCTCGAAAGGTTACACAATCATTGAATACTGGAGAAAGATGGAGAAGGGCTCTTAAGTGAATAGGCAAGGTTTTGTGAGGAATTTTACTTTTCATTTTATGTCAGTCTTACGGTTAGATTGTTCTTAAAAACCAAAAGCATGTGTTTTGTAATAAAAATCTTGGAAAAATTATTCTTGTGTTTTTAGTTCATTTATATGTTTTGTTTTGTGTGTGTGTGTGTGTGTGTCCCCTTTCTGAAGACCTGGTTGCTGTACATCCATTTTTTGGGGGCTTTGAAACACAGTTTCCTTATTTGTGACTAGATAATCACTTTTAAAAAAGGCAAATCTCAAAACAAAACTAGGGTTTTATATAAGAAGGAAATAGTTAATTTTTAAAAGGAGTTGCTTTTATTTTTTTGCTGATAACTTTTTCACTTTGGTAAACACTTCTATGGTCTTTTAAGATTCATAACTTAAAATATTGTGTTTGGGGGTGGCAAGGCAATAAAAGGTGATCGTTATTAGAATTAAGATGGATAAAAATTTTAATTAACTAATTTACTTAGGGTTGATTTGTTGGCCTTTCTTTGAGTATTTTGATTTTCTTTACAGACTGGAGATTATTATATAAAGAGGTGATTCTAAATTACTTTTAGAATTGGGTGTTTTACTTATTGGTGATGGTACATTTTACTGAATGCATTTTCAAGACTACAGTAATTAATACAGAACAATTTTGAATCAGGTATTACACTTTTTTTGCCTTTTGATTAATGGAAAAAGTATATAAAAGAAAATTTGAAACTAGGTGCATATGTATTTTTTATTTTTTATGTGAATTGCGATGTGATTTCCTTACAAATTGGGTTTTGAAAGTGAGTTTCTCATCTGTGTTCAGCATTGTTCTGAGGAAAGTTAGGTTTTCAATTTTAGCTGAACAGATCTTGGGATTTGTTATAATACTTAGTTCTCTGATGGTTAGTATTGGTTCAAATCTAAAGTATTCAGGAGACAATACTTTTGTAGCTATATAAGATTTCAACAATACTGGAAGTTGGAATTGCAGATGTGGATTAAGAAAGCATTTCTACTCTTCTTCAATCTTTTTAGTTTCTTGCCACACACTTGTATTCTGAATACACCCTTGGATTGTAAAAGAAAAGGCCATTCCTATTGTTTGTTTGTTTGTTTCCCCCAGCTTTGCATTTAATTTCATCCCTTTGCAGATTTGAGACTTTGATGCCTTTCCTTTTAAAAACTATAGGATGCCTGTGGAATATGTGTTTTAATAGAAGAAGTACTGCAAGTAATTGAACAAGTCAGGTTATAATTGTCTTGAGTATGTCCTGGACGGTTTTTGAGATGTTTATCCTGGGCCTTTTTTCTTTTCACAATGGATAATCAATTGCTTTCAATTCTAACTCCAAATGTTTCCTTTGGAAAGACACAGACCAGCATATTTTTTCCTGCTCACACTCATATTAAGAGAGTTCAATTAATGTATGATTTCAGCTAGTAATATATATGTTCAGTGAACAGGATGGCAGTGGAGGAATGACTGATGTTTTCTTTTAAGAAAGCTATCCCTTTGAAAAATTACACAGTTGGCCCTGCCTGGTGTGCCAGTTGCTTGAGCGTTGTCCTGTGCACCAGGAGGTTGCCAGTTTGATTCTTGGTCCAATTCCTGGTCTGGGTTGCATGCTCCATTCTCCATTAGGGGGTGGGGAGCGGGTGCAGGAGGCAGAAGATTTGTACTCTCAAATTGATGTTTTTCTCTCCCTCCCTTCTCTCTCTAAAAAATCAATAACCTATTCTTTAAAAAAAATTACACTATTAGATCTATACTAATTCACATGCTTGCATGCTTCATTATTTTTGTTAGAAAATTAATTTTCTTCAGTGATGCAAAATGAATCTTTGTTGTCTTTACTTAAGAAGCTTACTTACATATACATATGATAAACTCGTTGCATTAGAAATTTTTTATTTATTTTTTTAATATATATTTTTATTGATTTCAGAGAGGAAGGGAGAGGGAAAGAGAGATAGAAACATCAATGATGAGAGAGAATCATTGATTGGCTACCTCCTGCATGCCCCCTACATGTGCCCTTGACCAGAATCGAACCTGGGACCTTTCCAGTCCAAAGGCTGATGCTCTATCCACTGAGCCAAACCGGCTAGGGCTGCATTAGAAATTTTTATAGGGCAGTCATTAAATTTGAACTGCTGTTGACACTCAACTGTTATATTTGAGGACAAATGTCCTAGAAAAGAAAGCAGATTACAGGTAAGTATAAACATTTTAGAAACAAAGCAGATTATAGGCCATTATTTATTAGATGGTAATATAATAAACTACATGGAACCTACAAAACCATTTTTAGTCACCTTTCAAATAACTATAATACAATTTTTTTTTTTTTTTTGCTGGCTGCTTCTCATTTATTTTCCACTTGGTGCAAGGCACATGGCTATGGGGTGTTAGGCAGGCTTGCGTGTGGCTTGGGTAGTAAAGAGTGGGGCTCTCTCAACTTCCTTTTTGGCGTGTTGCTGTTTTGATATAAAAGAACCCAACTGCTTCTGCTTGCTGCAGCCGGCCTAGTCTACGCCAGGTGGGGTGAGAGGGAAGGGGATGGAGGAGGGGGGGAGGGGCTCAAAGCCTAGCGCCTCTGGAAGTCTGGTGGCTGCTGCTGGCTACTCAGGATGGGGGCCCCGCGTTGACTTTGCCAGGCTGGCCGCCAGGCTGCTTCCTTGTGGCTTCCCGAGCCAGGTCACAGGTGATCATGCTGCTGGAGGCCTGGGGAGATTCCTAGTGCTCTGGGGACTCCAACACTGTGGCCATGAATGGGAGAGTGGACTTTCCAAAAAAGAAGCTTGCCCACCAGTGGCCCGGGTCGGCTTTGGGGAGACCCGGGTGGTGGGGGATGGCTTCCCCAGGGTACTGGGCACTTCCACAGGAGCTGTTACTGGAAGTGGAACCCAGGCGGCGCCGGTAGTAGCCGTGGGTGGCCACGAATGAGCCACTGGAGGGGATGGCGGCCATGCTCTTGCTTGTGCACTGGTGGAAACCTCGGCGCGGGATAATGGGGGCAGGGCGGGGGAGGGGGGGCGCTAGGCCAGGGAGCCCATTTGCAGAGGATACCGCGGGAGGCCACACCACGATCGAGACGCGCGGAGGCCACTATGATACAATATTAAGAACAGTACTTTCTCACAGTAAAAAAACCTAACTTAATTTTCTTGGCTTATTAACTTTTTGAGATAGCTAACTAAATGTTTAGGGATTACTGTAAGTTAGAAAACATGAGCTGTTTCCTCCTTTAAATGGATGGGAATACTCTCCATCTCTTTCTGAGAAATTAGTATCAAGTGATAATTTTGAGAAAAACATTGCATTACATAGTCTTGTCCCATGAGAAGTGACTCTTGTTCTCAATCCTAGCCAGAGTCTCTAAATAAATAAATAAAAAGTGTGTTGGTTATATTTGTTTAAAAAATCTGGGTATCTTTCCAGTTTTTGCTTTCAGTGCCTGTGTTCTGCTGAGAATACACTTTGTACATAGTTTTCAATTCTTTAAAAATAATAGGTAGCTAAAGCAGGCTTTGGAGAGAATGCAGTGCAAAATCTGCTTTTCATTTTGAACTTAAAGATTGCCTTTCAGCTGATAGTAAATGAACTCTGTTACTAAGGGTACGCAGTTTTTTATATTTGTGGAAATCTTATGTGAGAATTAGTTTTGAGTCATCTAACATATTTACATACATTTATTTATGTATTTGTAACTAAGTTGATCAAAAGTGAGCAGAAAAAGAGACAAACGAATCCAGGTGTCATTTGATTATGGTTACCTCAAGCATATTTCAGTGACTTCTGTGTATAGATACACTGTTCCATTTCTTCTTAAAACAAAATATGCTAACAGATGAGAAGCTATTTTTATACAATATCTTGCATGATAGTCATTATCAACTTATAGAGCTATGCAGGTTTTAGAGATGAAAAGATGACATCAATTCCAGCCTTTTCCATTTTGCTGATGAGAAATCTGAGGCATAGACATATTGAGTAATTTGAAAAGTTAAATTTTGTGTCTCTTTCCACTGCTTGGTTACCTCTTAATTTTCTGGGAATGCTTTGTAAATCTCAGAAAAATCTTAGAAATGAGAACAATATTTTGTTGTTGTTTGTTAATCCTCACCCAAGGATATTACCCCCCCACCCCCTTGATTTTTCAAGAGAGTTGAAGGGAGGGAGGGAAGAAAAGAGAAAAAGAGAGAGAGGGAGAGTGAGAGAGAGAGAGAAAGAGAGAGAGAGAGAGAAAAGAAAGAAAGAAAGGTAGATGTGAGAAAGACTCATTGATTGGTTGCCTCCTGCACGCACCCAACTCCAGCTGGGGATCGAACCTGCAACCCAGGTACGTGCCCTTGACTGGAATCAAACCCTTGAGACCCTTCAGTGCCTGGGCAGATGCTCTAACCACTTAGAAACATCGGCCAAGGGAGAGGAACAATATTCTTGAATGTAAATTGACTGAACTGTTGCAGACTTTATTTGGCTAACATTTTTTTGAATGTTATAAAAGTATTTCTAGACAGCATTTTAATGTTAGGCCACATTCTTAATAGCTTCAGTTAAGCAATGATTCTAGCATACTAAATACATGGTAGTGTAAAACATTTGTAGACATTTTTGGAAATTGTAGAGCTGTTCTAAAGTGAGGTTAAAATTCAGGAAAAGTTAGTTATGATTGCTAACTATTTGAATATTACAGCTGTGTGAATATACATGAAATTATGCATACACCGATGTAATCAAGAATTTACTAAAAGTTTAGTGCTTTGACTGCTCTGAATTTAGTATGTTTATGAAAACTTACCTAGTAGTGTCTGTATTTGACTTGTTTTTGTACATTTTTCAGTGTGTTGTCAGTCCCTCCACCTTCATCATCAGTAAATGGTATACCCATAACCCCTAGATACACTTTATTCACATAATTGATGTGACCTCAAAACTTAGTGACCTCTCTAATTTTAAAGTCCTCTTTGATTTGGTGCTTTTCTTCACTGAACTGAACATAATTTACCTGAGCCTCCTAATACTGCTGCAACAATATCATCTGTATAAAAGCCTAAGCAACCGTTGACTGTTAGACCATTTGCTATGATGTGCACTGGCCACCAGGGGGCAGACACTCAACGCTCAGGAAACCTGGAACAGACTGATGACTCAGAGGGGAGGGGGAGAAGGGCGAGAAGAGATTAACCAAAGATCTTATATGCATACTAGAGTCTTGGTGCACCGTGGGGTCCCTCAGCCTGGCCTGCAGGGATCGGGCCGGAACTGGCAGTCCAAC
The DNA here is from genome assembly GCF_014108235.1 of Myotis myotis. Taxonomy (NCBI): domain Eukaryota; kingdom Metazoa; phylum Chordata; class Mammalia; order Chiroptera; family Vespertilionidae; genus Myotis; species Myotis myotis. Next base: position 31,800,866 of record NW_023416357.1, read on the forward strand.
ATCCCCTGAGGGGTCCCAGATTTCGAGAGGGCGCAGGCCAGGCTGAGGGACCCCACTGATGCATGAATCCATGCACCAGGCCTCCTGTTTGTTACTAATACTAATAGCAGTTAACACTTTCATTATACTTAACCATTGCCAGATACTGTTCCAAGTACTTTATATTTCTTTTTAATATACATTTTTATTGATTTCAGAGAGGAAGGGAGAGGGAGAGAGAGATAGAAATATCAATGATGAGAAAAAATCATTGATTAGCTGCCTCCTGCATGTCCCCTACTAGGGATTGAGCCTCCAACCTGGGCATGTGCCCTTGGCTGGAATCAAACCAGGACCCTTCAGTCTGCAGGCCCACACTCTATCCCCTGAGCCAAACTGACTAGGGCATACTGTCTTATTCTTGAGTATATTTCTTTTCTTTTAAAATAATTTAAAATGTTTTATTTATTTATTTTTTATTTTTGTTGTTAATTCTTACCTGAGGATATTTTTCCATTGATTTTTAGGGTAGTGAAAGAGGGAGGGAAAGACAGAAACATTGATGTGAGAGAAACACATTAATTGGTTTCCTCCTCAACGAGACCTGTCAGGGCTCGCTGGGGAGGAGCCTACAACCAAGATAGGTTCCTTTGACCGGAATCGAATCCGGGGCCGCTCCCTTGACCAGAATCGAACCCGGGGCCCTTTGGTCCACAGGCCGTTGCTCTATCCACTGAGGCCAAACTGGCTAGCGCAACACTTTATATTTCTTAACAGAGGTATGAAGCACTTTTTAAAAAATGTTTTTATTGATTTTCAGCGAGGAAGAGAGAGAGATAGAAACATCATGATGAGAGAGAATCATGGATCTGCTACCTCATGCACGCCCCCTAATGGGGATCGAGTTCACAGCCTGGGCATGTGCCCTGACCAGGAATAAAACCAGTAACCTCTTGGTGCACAGGATGATGCCCAACCACTGAGCCACCACAGTCGGGCCCTATGAAGCACTTTTATTCTCATGTTAACTGATGAGGAAACTGAAGCATAGGAAAAAAGTGCTAGTAACTTTTGTTCAAGGTCACACAGGGTAAATTATGGAGCTAGAAACAGCCTGTCTGACTGGTACTTCTACTGTCTAACTAGTACTACCTGTGATGCATCATCTACATATATAAAAAGCCAGCAACCATAACCCCGGAATGACTGGTCACTATGACGCCCACTGTGGCCAGCGAACTGGCCTGATCTGGGGGTGAGGCTGGCTGGCCAACCCCATCCCTGATGGGCCCCCACTATCCCAATTGGCCCGCAGCCCCTCCCCTTCATTGGCCCTGCCCCTAATCGCCTGCCCCCTACCCCAATAGGGGGCAGGGCCAGCCCATCAACTGCCTGTGGCCCCTCCCCCGGCAGGCCCCGCCCCTGATGGCCCCCACCACCCTGATGGGCCTGCGGCCCCTCCCACCAGCCAGCTCCGCCCCTGATTGGCCCCCCACTCCGATCAGGGGTAGGGCCGGCCAGCCAACCACCCATGGCCCCTCCCCCAGGCCACTGGCCCCCCCATCAGCCTCCCCTACCCCATTTGGGGGCAGGGCTGGCTGGCCCATGGCCCACAGCCCCTCCCCATGGCTAGCCCCAACCCTCCTGAACAGCCCCCACCACCCCTATCCACCCGTGACCCCTCCCCCCAGCCAGCTCTGCCCCTGATTGTCCCCCCCACACCAATTGGGGGTGGGGCCGACCTGCCCACACCCCCTCCCCATGGCCGGCCCCGCCTCTAATCGGCCCCCTCCACCCCAACTGGGGGCTGGTCCCCTCAGCCAATCGCCCACAGCCCCTTCCCCCAGCCAGCCCAGCCCTGATCAGGTTTGATCAGGGGCAGGCCAGCTGGCTAACCTCCAGCCACTGCCTCCTTCTGACAGGCCCGGCCCCGATCCACCCCGATTGGACTGGCCAGACCCCACCCGTACACAAATTCATGCACTGGGCCTCTAGTCATTACATAAGATAAACCTAAAGAAGTTTCATCTCTAGGTTTATAGTCTCTTGCTACTTTCTAGAGTGTCTTTCACTGTGGCCAGAATTTTAACTTGTATCCATAGCTATGATTTTTAAGGTGTATTTTTAAAATTTGACTTGAAAACCTGCATTATAAATTCCTTTTATGAGTGAGTTTCAGCTTTGGAGGAAGGTTGTGTGGGGTGATTTTGATCATCTTCTATCAGACATTTTAAACTTTTAAATGAGGAATAACATGTAGGCTAGATCTAATTGTGGTGTATATGCAGTGAAGGCAATTTTTCAAAGTATATTAAAGAAATATATCTCATTTAAGCACCTTTTAAATGTTATGATTAAACATTATACTAATAATTATTGCTGATAAGATGATTTAAATTCTTTAAAAAAGAGAGTTTATTGGGAAGATGTTAATTGGAAGGATGCAATAGAACCTGCCAGTACATTGAAACTCTTACTAACTGAATAAGCTGATCACATAAATTGGAAGCTCATTTAGTGAATTATTGTGCTTAAAATTCAGGTGACTTATTGCCTGGTCCTGGCTTATTTAACAGTCTGTTTACTTAAAGCATTTGTCATTGTTAATTGATGTCAGATCCATAATGTTGAAAGGTATTATACAGAAAATATGATTAAAAGATAGCATGTAAAGTAAGTCTACAGAAGCAAGGTTTAAATTTTTGTACTTAATTTAATTACACCAGTACAATTTAGAATTGTATCTGTTAAATATTTGCTGACAGTGACCAGCTTTTTTATATGTGAAGTATAGATATTTTATAATTTCAGTGTAAAGGGCAGAGCCTGGAGTCTCTTCTAGTGTTGCTATTGGTCTGGGTAAAGGCCTGCAGAAGTCCAAAGGTAGCATACTGAATTTGTTATTGTGGAACCTTTGCATCTTGCTACTGCTTTATATGAACTCATTTCTACAAAGATGGTGGTCATGAATTTTATAAGTATTTGTCATAAAATAAACATTTAAAATTCAGGTTAACAGAAGTTTATAATTGATTGTTGTATTTGAGTAAGGACTTTTTAAAGTGTCCTGTTTCTTTAGCATTCTTTAAGCTTTCTTAGTACTTAAGATTTTGTACTCTTGCCAACATTACTAGTTTTCTCTTCCTTCCCTCCCCCAATTATCACCTGTGTAACTTTTGTCTTATACTTTCTCCAGACCTGCAGTAAAACTGAGGACTGAAGTGACCAATGTCTGCTTTGTGATGATGGTGGAATCAAGTGAGACTTGAAGTCAGGAGATGGAGTAGCCTCAGAGCTTCAGCTTCTCCCCTCCTTCCTTCTCTCCCTCCCTCCTTCCTTTCCTCCTTCCCTTACTACCCTTATTCTCTCCCTTCCTTTTTTGGAATGGGGGAATAGAGTAGGAGGAGAGAGAAGTAGGAGGGAGTGATAGGGAAAAAGGCAAGAAATTGGAAGAGATAGGAAGTACCAACGATGAGAATGTACTCCACTCCTTTCTTTCCCTGTAATTGTCTCCTCCCCTCCAACCTCCCTTGATTTAGGGAAATAAAGCTGAGGTCATAAGGACCTATGTATTCTGCTGCTTGGCTGCTATTTTTAGGTTGGCTCCACATTAGCCTGGCACCAGGCCATGATGGCACAGGGCCAATGCATTGTGGGACTGCTGGCAAGTTTCAAAAACCTGATTTTTCAGGTATCAGACTAATTTTCAGACATTCTACTGTGATATTCTACTTACCTCTACTTTTACTAAATGGATGTGCATGTTTTTATTTGTCTTTTGGCTTTTTAAAGAAGGGATTCATTAAAAAAAATATTGTTGAAAGTATTACATATGTGGGACTCATTTTTGATAGTATTATACTACTATAGCTATTTTAGATGGAAGGAAGATTTAAGAATTGCCTTGTCAGGTCAGACTTACATCCAGCTCACTAATTTTGGTTTTGTGGCAGCACCAAGAGGTGTGAAATTTGCCCGATTGATTTAATGTGCTTTGGGCATCTTTAAAATTGCCATTGCTGTTGAAGTGTGGAGTTTGAATTGGTTCATATAATTATAGGTGTCATTAGATATTTAACAAAACATGTATTTATTTTTATGCAGTTATCAGTGTTCCCTTTGCTAACAAAGTTGTCTGTTTAGGTTTAGTTAGTGCTGTAGGAATATGTAGGAATAAAAGAGCCCACTATTTATTCTTGTAGGAAGCAGCTAGGTTTTGGTTGAAATATCAGTATTTGGGTCTAGATTTTATATACCTTAGAGCCAGTATTTATGTGGGTTGTATTTGCAAATTGGGTTTCATACTTTTGGATGCACGTGTAAACTTGATTGTCAATTGTACTCACAAAGAAAAAATATATTGTATTTGTTCTTGAGTAATTTTGGAAAGAAGTAAAAAGAATGTCACATTGTGAATCTGTATCTTTGGAAGGGACTTTGGTAAGAATGACAGTACTTATATTCTTTCCATAGCAGTACACAGGAAAGCTGAGTGTAGGATAGGGATGATGTTTGGTGTACCGTGGACTACACTAAATATGAATAGAAATAGGGATGATAATTGTTAGGCTTATTCAATGAATAGTGGTGTAACGTATTTAGATCTGTTGGGTGTCAGGAGAACATTTAGTTAGTGAATTGATCTGATGTCCTTCTTAAGGTAGCACAAAATAATTGGCCAAAATAACTAGAAATAGAATCAAATTGATTCCCCCCCCCCCCTCACTTTAATGTAACTATTAGGTGAATTCTGCTGAATTCAATTTTGTGAAATAAGAAAGTATAAGGTGAAAAAAACACAATACGATTAAAAAGTGGCAAGAAGACACCCGGATAGACATTTCTCCAAAGAGGACTTACAGATGGCCAATAGACATAAAAGATGCTCAGCATTACTAATTAGAGAAATGCAAATTAAAACCACAGTGAGATATTTTACAACTGTCAGAATGGTTATCATCAATAAATTAGTAAACAGTAAGTGTTGGTGAGGATGTAGAGAAAAGGGAACCATTGTACTCTCTTGGTGAGATTGCAGATTGGTGTAGTCATTATGAAAAACAGTATGGAGGTTCTTCAAATACTTAAAAGTTGAACTACCATATGAAAAAAATCCCACTTCTGAGTATTTATCCAAAGATATGTGCACCCTTGTGTTCAGTTGCAGCATTAATTATAATAGCCAAGATATGAAGCAATTTAAGTGTCCTTTGATATTCCATTGGATAAAGATGTGATATACACACACACACACACACACAATGGAATATTACTCAGCCATAAAAAATGGAATCTTACCATTTGCAACAATATGGATGGATATAGAGGGTGTTATGCTTAGAGGATGTTATGCTCAGTGAAGTAAGTCAGACAGAGAAGGACAAATACTGTATGATTTAACATATGTGGAATTGAAAGATTAAAATAAACGAACAAACAAAACACAAACAAACATAAATACAGAGAACATTTTGATAGTTACCAGATGGGAGGGGAGTTGGGAGGCTGGGTGAAAAAGGTGAGGGGATTAAGAAGTACAAATTGGTAGTTACAAAATAGTCACGAGGATATAAAGTACAGCATAAGGAATATAGTCTAATATTTTAATAACTCTGTATGGTGTCAGATGGGAAGTATCAGGGGGATCACTTTGTAAGTTATATAAATGTATAACCGCTACGCTGACCCCCGAAACTAATATAATATTGAATGTCGCTTGTAACTGAAAATAAAATTTTTCAAAAAGTGTAAGGTTAGGGATTAGTGAAAGGTGAGTTGCCGTTCTAATAGCATATAGGAGGCAAATGTTATAGAGTTTATTTAAATTTTTATATCTTAAAATGAGAAACTTACATTGCGGATAACAGCCAGTTTGCTGTTACTGATCCAAGAATATTTTATTACTTAGGGTGAAAACAAAAATTTAGGAAATAGTCAGAATGTCTTGGGGAAAGAATATTGACTGAGTGTCAAGTATATTGAACTATATCACAGTGTAGTAATTATACCATATGGTATCTGCAGTTAGAGGTTATGGTAGATATTCGAAAAGTGGCTTGGAGATGCAACCATTAATCTATGTATATATATTTCTGCAGATAGGTGTACGTGCCATTGAAGTCCTAAGGTGTGTGTGTGTGTGTGTGTGTGTGTGTGTGTAAAATTTAATATGATGCATAGAACATTGTAATCTACTGGATGGTCGTAGGTAAATGTCAATCTTTTGGATCCTTAATTTAATATAGATTTTATTTAGGTGAGTCATGTAAAAGATGTCAGCTCCAGCTTAACTAACAAGCTTGATTAAAACCAAAGCCCAGAAGGTAGTTTGACTAGTGCTGTTTAGCGTATGAGCAAATTGCTCAAATGACGTTCCTTATTGGAACTTGTCAGAGCAGTTTCTTTGGAGTTTTCATGGATCTCTTTGCAACTTAATAAAAAGGCATTTTGTCTAAGCTGTTTCATAAATAGCAGGAAATTCCAAAGTACTGGATAGTATTGCATTTTTGCTTTCAAAAAGGACTTTTGTGGTGGGAAAAACAGTTTTGTAAAAACTATTTATTTTAACAGTTTATATGGCAAAGTACTTTTATTTTAAAATGGACAGATTTTTTAAACATTCTTATATTAACAGTAATTTAAGTTTCATCCATGATTTTTCATGCTCATTTATTTTTTATAGTTTGCAGTTTATAATATTAGATTTGTTAGAAAAAAATTGGAGATACCAGATCAGTGACTGATTTTATTCAAATTTCAGTGTATGTATTAGGTCTGAATTGGTATTAGTAGCTCATAGCTTAGCAGTGGATTGTCTTGCTTTTGATAAATCATGAAGCTTTGGTGAAATTTATTTTTTGACATATAATGATATGCTTTGTATTTTCTAAACTGTGTGTGTGTGTGTGTGTGTGTGTGTGTGTGTGTGTGTATTTTGGGTTTGGAGAAGGAATGTGGTAGTGATGGGCTAAGTGGTGGTGGGATAAACTCAAGAAAGCATAAATTTAAGTAGCTATGTTTAAATATATAGAGGGTTCCTTTCCTCCCCCTTTTTCAGTTCAGGAATTTATGTTTCATTGTGCTGCTTATTTAATGTCATTATATAAAAACTTATATTATTTTTTTGCCGAGACCGGTTTGGCTCAGTGGATAGAGCGTCGGCCTGCAGACTCAAGGGTCCCAGGTTCGATTCCGGTCAGGGGCATGTACCTGGGTTGCGGGCACATCCCCAGTGGGAGATGTGCAGGAGGCAGCTGATCGATGTTTCTAACTCTCTATCTCTCTCTCCCTTCCTCTCTGTAAAAAATCAATAAAATATATTTAAAAAAAAAACAAAAACAAAAAAAACTTATATTTTTACTTATCCCCCTCCCTCCATTCTTTCTGTTAATGATAGTGACAGTTCAGAATGTAGTCTGTGAAAGTTCACGGTATGACAGTCTATTTTATGGTGGTATTAGGTATGTATTGACTATTGTATCTCTAAAAGGCTAATTTTAAAAATTCACTTCTTAAAGTGATGATTCCATCTTTGAGCCTTTACAGTTTTGGAGCAGCTAGTTTTCTCCTTTTTGGTTTGCTTTTTTAAATAATTTAGAATTGAGTTTTGACAACTCTTCAAGAAGCCTTATTTAATAAATCTAGAAAAATCTATATATCCTGATTCTTTCAAGAAGCCTTACTTGAGAAATCTACAACCATCATATTGTTTTTAAAAAGATAGAGTAACATGTCTGGCTCCCGCTCTCACAGCCATTGCAGTACATTGAGCTCCATAGAGACAGCGCCGGGGCAAGTGCGAGCCAGCTGGGCACTGGGTGACTGTGTGCTCACTGAGGAAAGTAATTAAACATGGGCAAAGGAGATCCTAAGAAGCTGAGAGGCAAAATGTCATCGTGTGCTTTCTTTGTGCAAACTTGCTGGGAGGACCACAAGAAGAAGCACCCAGATGCTTCAGTCAACTTCTCAGAGTTTTCTAAGAAGTGCTCAGAGAGGTGGAAGACCATGTCTGCTAAGGAGAAAGGAAAATTTGAGGACATGGCAAAGGCAGACAAGGCTCGTTACGAGAGAGAAATGAAAACTTATATTCCTCCTAAAGGGGAAACAAAAAATAAATTCAAGGATCCCAATGAACCCAAGAGGCCTTCTTCGGCCTTTTTCTTGTTTTGTTCTGAGTATTGCCCAAAAATCAAAGGAGAGCATCCTGGCCTATCCATAGGTGACATTGCAAAGAAGCTGGGAGAGATGTGGAATAACACTGCTGCAGATGACAAGCAGCCTTATGAAAAGAAGGCTGCTAAGCTGAAGGAGAAATATGAAAAGGATATTGCTGCATACTGAGCTAAAGGAAAGCCTGATGCTGCCAAAAAGGGAGTTTCACAGACTACATTCTGAACTGTCACTATCATTAACAGAAAGAATGGAGGGAGGGGGGAAAAGTAAAAATATAAGTTTTTATATAATGACATTAAATAAGCAGCACAATGAAACATAAATTCCTGAACTGAAAAAGGGGGAGGAAAGGAACCCTCTATATATTTAAACATAGCTACTTAAATTTGTGCTTTCTTGAGTTTATCCCACCACCACTTAGCCCATCACTACCACATTCCTTCTCCAAACCCAAAATACACACACACACTACCGAATGTGTCTTTAGATAGTCCTGTCCTGGTTGTATTTTCAATAGCCACTAACCTTGCCTGGTACAATATGGGGGTTGTAAATTGGCATGGAAATTTAAAGCAGGTTCTTGTTGGTGCACAGCACAAATTAGTTATATATGGGGATGGTAGCTTTTCATCTTCAGTTGTCTCTGATGCAGCTTATACGAAATAATTGTTTTTCTGTTAACTGAATACCACCCTGTAATTGCAAAAAAAAAAAAAAGAAAGTTGCAGCTGTTTTGTTGACATTCTGAATGTTTCTAAGTAAATACAATTTTTTTTATTAAAAAAATAAAAAAAATAAAAAGATATAGTAAACCAGGTAGGTACATTTAGGTAATCTGGTTTTTACCTAGTGAAAGTAGGTAGACCAAGGGGTTGTTGCAGAGACTGACACTTGACTGCCTGATCATGGCTTTTTCTAAACTTTAGAGTACAAATGTGGAACTCATCTTTAATGTAAAAATTGGAGGAAATGAGGGATAGTTTTTAATGAGAAATCAGAAAATTAATTTTTTTGTAAGATTGTAGGTTTCTAAGCACCTCTGATAGAGGGAACAACAGTTAGCTATAAAACAATTCAAAACATGAAATGGTAACAAATAAATGTAAGAATATTCTACCACATACTGTTACAGAGTCATTTTGAGTTTCCTAAATGTCGAGTCTTGTTTTTTTGAGGATGAGAATCAGTATTTAAGGTAGGTACAAAGTCCCTTTTTGGAGTGAAAGTGAATCTGCTAGATTGAAAAAAAAATACTGGCAAATTTTAAATTCAGGCCAGCCAATTATGATAGTGTTAATTGTGTAGTGTGTATATAGTAGACATTGAAATGTAACTTGAATGAATGATATACTTAGATTATATGCCAGTCTTTGTGGGTGCCTGTATGAAATTCTATTAGTTGAAAATAGTAGCTCCAAGTTCTAATTTTTATTTGATTTTCTGAATCAGAGTTGCGTAACTTAAGTCTCCTAAGAGGTGTTTTGAATAGGAAATGACCACAATATAGACAGGTTGGTTTTAGGACTTGGTTTATTATCATCAACTTACTACTACATACAGATACCATATTAGGTTTCTTTCTGACTTATATGAGGGGACTTTTTAAATTTATTTCTTACTAGAAGCCCGATGCATGAAATTCTTGCAGGGGGTGGGGGGTCCCTCAGCCCGGCCTGTGCCCTCTTACAGTCTGGGACCCCTGGGGGATGTCCACCTGCCTGCTTGCTGCTCCATAGCGCTACCATGGAGGTGGAGGCAGGAGAGGCTCCCGCCACCGTCGCTGTGCTTGCCAGCCGTGAGCCCAGCTTCTGGCTGAGTGGCACTCCCCCTGTGGGAACACACTGACCACCAGGGGACAGCTCCTGCGTTGAGCGTTTGCCCCCTGGCGGTCAGTGCACATCATAGCGACCGGTTGTTCTGGTCATTCTGCTGTAACAGTCACTTAGGCCTTTTTATGTAGATGGTTGACAATGTTAACAGATATCCCTCATTTCCCCCGCCCCCCCCTTATCCCCCTTTGCCCACCTCCACCCCGACCCCACCCCACCCCAGGCCTTCACCACACTATTGTCTGTGTCCATGGGCTATGTATATATGCATATAAGTTCTTTGGTTAATCTCTTCCTGCCGACCCCCCACCCCCTTTTCCTCTGAGATATGTCAATCTGTTCCATGCATCCATGTCTCTGGACCTATTTTGTTGGTCAGTTTATTTTGTTCATTAGATTCCATATATAAATGAGATCATGTGATATTTATCTTTCTTTGATTGGCTTATTCCATTTAGCATAATATTCTCCAGTCCCTCCATGTTGTCTCAAAGGGTAATAGATCCTGCTTTTTTTTTTCACAATTGCATAGTATTGCACTGTGTAAATGTACCATAGCTTTTTTAATCCACTTGCCTACTGATGGGCACTTGGGCTGTTTCCAGACCTTAGCTATTGTAAATATTGCTGCTGTGAACATAGGGTGCATATATTCTTTCTGATTGGTGTTTTGGGATCCTCAGGATATATTCACAGAAATGGGATCGCTGAGTCAAATGGAAATTCCATTTTTAATTTTTTTGGTAAACTCCATACTGTTTTTATCCCTAATGAACATAGATGCTAAAATCTCATAAGATATTATTAGCAAATTGGATCCATCAGTACATTAAAATGATGATACACTATGATCAAATGGGATTTATTTTGGGGTGGCAAGGCTGGTACAGTATTCACAATTCAATAAATGTGATACATCACATAATTAAAATGAAGGGTAAAAATCTCATGATCATATCAGTAGATGCCGAAAAAGCATTCTACAAAATCAGCACCCATTTTTAATAAAAATTCTCAGCAAAGTGGGAATAGAGGGATCAAGATAATAATAGAGGAATCAGCATTTCTCATATATGACAAACCTACAGCCTACATCATACTCAATAGGCAAAAGCTAACAGTGTGTCGACCTTGTCCCAGGATCAAGACAGGGGTGTCTGCTTTCACCACTCTTATTCAACATAGTATTGGAAATTCTACCCATAGCAATCAGACAAGAAAAAGTAAAAGGCATCCAAATTGGAAAGAAGGAAATAAAACTGTCATTCACAGATAACATGATATTATATATAGAAAACCCTAAAAAATCCACCAAAAACCTATTAGATTTAATAAGTGAATTCGTCAAAGTGGCAGGATACAAAATTAACATTTTACTACACCAATAATGAACTCTCAGAAAGAAATGAATCCCATTTTCCTTTGCAGCAACAACAACAAAAATAAGATATCTGTACTTGGAAAACTATAAGATATTGAAGAAAGAAATAGAGGAAGATACAAACAATTGGAAGCATATACCCTGTTCATGGACTGGAAGAATTAACATCATTAAAATGTGTATTACTCAAAGCAATCCCTATTGAGGGGACTTTTTCTTCAAACATGTTAACTTGCTAACAGTATCAGCCAAAAAAGTTGCCCTGAATACATTTTTTTTAAATCCTCGCCTGAAGATATGTTTCTATTGATTTTAGAGGGAGAGTGAGGAAGCGGGGGAGGGAAGGAGGGAAGGAGGGAAGAAAAGACATCAATCGGTTCTCTCCCACATGCATCCTGACTGGGGATGGAACCCGCCAGCTGGATATATGCCTTGACCAGGAATCAAACTCACAACCTTTTGTTGTGCAGGCTGACACTCCAAACAACAGAACCACCTGGATAGGGATGAAAACAAATTTTTTTTAAATTAGATGATTCCAACTTCTAAAAAAAATAATTTCGACATTTCTGTGTAGAAAAACAACAGTATTTTTGGGTTACCCAAGAAAATAACTTTGAGTTAAAAATGTCTTTGAGGGATTAAGAGATTGCTTTTCCTTTTATTTGATATTTCACTTTTTAAACAAACTAGCAAAACGAAATTTAATTATTGTTTTTAAAATTTTTTTCCCCCAGATGATTTAAAGCACATATAATTTCAAAATACCACACAGATCTTACACTTTGTGAAAATACATTGGCTAATTAATAGGAATGGTTTATTAAACTGGTCTACAAAGTGCTGATGACTTTCCCTTGCGATAGACTTTGCTTAAGACTCAGTTTTGCATAAAATGGATATACCAATCAGTGTTTTGTTTTGTTTTTGTTCTCACCCAATGATATTTTTTCTATTGATATTTTATTTTTATTTTTTTTTTCTGTTCATCAGATTATTTATTCACTTGATTTTTAGATTCACTTGTTGATAGATGTGTATTTGTTGTTCATAATTTGTATCTTTACCTTTTACTTCTTCTTCCTCTTCTTAAAGGATACCTTTCAGCATTTCATATAATACTGGTTTGGTGGTGATGAACTCCTTTAGCTTTTCCTTATCTGTGAAGCTCTTTATCTGACCTTCAATTCTGAATGATAGCTTTGCTGGATAAAGTAATCTTGGTTGTAGGTTCTTGGCATTCATCACTTTGAATATTTCTTGCTACTCCCCTCTGGCCTGCAAAGTTTCTGTTGAGAAATCGGCTGACAGTCGTATGGGTACTCCCTTGTAGGTAACTGACTTTCTTTCTCTTGCTGCTTTTAAGATTTCCTCTTTGTCTTTTGCTCTTGGCATTTTTATTATGATGTGTCTTGATGTGGTCCTCTTTGGATTCCTTTTGTTTGGGGTTCTCTACGCTTCCTGGACTTGTAAGTCTATTTCTTTCACCAGGTAGGGGAAGTTTTCTGTCATTATTTCTTTAAATAGGTTTTCAATATCTTGCTCTCACTCTTCTTCTGGCACCCCCATAATTCGGATGTTGGTGCGCTTGAAGCTGTCCCAGAGGCTCCTTACGCTATCTTTGTATTTTTGGATTCTTTTTTCATTTTGCTTTTCCGGTTGGGTGTTTTTTGCTTCTTCGTATTTCAAATCTTTGACTTGATTCTTGCGATCCTCTAGTCTGCTATTGGAACTCTGCATAATATCCTTTATTTCAGTCAGTGTATGCTTAATTTCTAGTTGGTCCTTTATCATAACCTCGAGGGTCTCACTAGATTTCTTGAGGGTCTCACTGCATTTATTAGTGGTTTCTAGAAAGTTCTTGAAAAACCTTGTAAGTGTGGTTTTGAACTCTATATCCAGTAGTTTGCTTTCCTCCCTTTCTGTCATTTGTGTCCTGTTTCTTTGTTTCCTCATTTTTTATGCTTCCCTGTGTTGGTAGAGTGGCTTTGTGTGCTAGGTGTCCTATAGGGCCCAGTGGCTCAGCCTCCCCAATAACCTGAGGTGGACACTCTTGGTGCACCCCCTTTGTGGGCTTTGTGCACAGTCTTGTTGTAGTTAAGCCTTGATTGTTGTAGGTATCACTTAGAGGAATTGACCTCCAGGCCAATTGGCTGTGAGAATCAGCTGTGTCTACAGTGGGAGAACTTCTGTGCTGAAGACACCCTTATGAGGCAAGACTTGCTTCAGTGGGGCTTTGGTGCTCACTGAGTCTGCCCCTTGAGTCTCCATTGATATTTTAGAGAGAGTGGAAGGGAAAGGGAGAGAGAAAGAGAGTAACATTGATGTGAGAGATACACATTGATTGGTTGCCTCCCCCATGTGGCCTGACCTCTGGCTGGGCTTGAGCCTGCAACCGAGGTACATGCTCATGACCGGAATCAAACCCAGGACCCTTCAGTCTGTGGGCTGATGCTGTAACCACTGAGGCAAACTGGCTAGGGCCCAATCAGTTTTTTGAACAGTAATTTAACAATAACTGTGTACTCCCAATGATTGGTTCATGAGAGGGATGGGTTATTCAGGTATTGGGTGCCCACTTATTCCCATTTGCCTAGTCAGTCTTGTTGTATGTCTCTTTTTCTGACATAATTGTGAATAGTCACCTCTTTTACTCTTAGAAGTATTCCAGTTCAGATGATAAACTATGGGGTGTCCCCCCAAAAATGTATACACACACTTTGAATAATTAGGCAGTTTTTATTAAAATACGTTTCATTTTCAGAATTGAGCTATCAGCTATTAAAATGTGTATACATTTTTGGGGGACACCCTGTGTATAGTTTATATCTTGTTTTTTAGAAATAAGGGGGCAATTAATAACTCATTTAAAATTATACTCTGTGTTTGCATTACACACACTTCAGCCTTTTTGTAGGGAAAGAGCTAGAGTGAGAGGGAGAGAGGAAGGGAGGAAAGGAGGATTTGTTTGAGACTGAAAGGAGATGGCTTATCTCTGGTCTTCATCAGGTGGCTCCACTCAATCTCTTTCAGATAGGGAATTATTTCTGTCTAGGTTCTTGTTCACAAAAAAGGAAGCAGTTAATTAAAGATACTTATTATCTATCAGTTTGTGATGTGTCCCATTACACTCCCCATCCCCATGTTCCCCCATTTTTTTTTAACAATTTAAATACATACATTTTAATTGTTATTTAATGTTAATTTATAAAACATGTTTGTATTAATGATACAATTTTATTTGTACATTGTTTGCTTTAGATCAGTGATGGCGAACCTATGACACGCGTGTCAGAGGTGACATGCGAACTCATTATTTTGGTTGATTTTTCTTTGTTAAATGGCATTTAAATATATAAAATAAATAATCAAAAATATAAGTCTTTGTTTTACTATGGTTGCAAATATCAAAAAATTTCTATATGTGACACGGCGTCAGGGTTAAGTTAGGGTTTTTCAAAATGCTGATACGCCGAGCTAAAAAGGTTTGCCATCACTGCCTCAGATTGATGTTCACAGGTACTGCTCATTTAGGTATTTGCAGTTAGCCATTTTGGTGAGTATATCGTTTGCTGATCACATGGCCATGAGCTTTGGAGAAGATGCCTGACCCATCAGGAAAGTAAAGTCTCCTTTGTTGGGTCTTGTCTTCCTACCTGTGTACTTGTAGTCAGGCCACTTAACTGGCTCTGGGTTGCTGTGAGTCCTTATAAAATGGGAATAATTATACCTCTGTCACCTCTATCATGAGGCAGTGAAGAAAGTCACATGGGAATACATGAAAATACTTGAATTCTTAATAATTACACAAAGGGGAAATACGTTATCATTATTCAGTGGTCCAGTTTTACCTAATTTAATATTATCCTATATAATAAAGAGTTACTATGCTAATTAGACCGGGCGACGGAACAAACCTATGGAACGACCTTCCAGAACCATCAGTGGGTGGGGGGTGGGGCCACAAGTCAGCCAGGGCTGCGAGGACCTAACTTTGCATCCGGCCTCTAGTTTTCTATATTTTCCAAAAACCCTACAATCATGTATTTATTTTATAATCAGAAGGGAAATATCATTTAAAAAAATCAATCTCGTTATGATTAAAACATTAAATTTCCTTATCTAAGGTTAACCTGTTAGTATTTTATTTATGGTTATAATTGTTGCTTGATTTAGTGCAACTAAACAGAGCATGTATTATTCAACAATGTATGTTATGGTCTTAATGTCTTAATGCCTCCCTTCTTTTTTGACCTTAGTGATTGATGAATTTTGTCTTCACTTGGAACTCTAGAACTAGTCTTATTAAAGTGGAAAGGGGCTTGGCTAAGATCAATTCAGTGACATTCAGGAATAGAATGGACAGTTTGTAGATTAATCTATTCACTTGGGGTTTAGTGTCTGGGTTTCCCTGAATATTTATCATGGGCAAGTAGGAGATGGGATCAGATACAAAACACTCAGTTGCAGATATTTTCTGAATTTCTCAAGTCATATTACTGTTTACTAAGATCTACATTTCCTTCTTTTGTTGGCTTGAATCAATTAAAAGAGTTGACTAACCCTTTCCCCCTGATTTAAAGATTTACAAATAAAGTATTTAGAAAAACAGTTTCAAGTGAAATTTTTAGAGCTTACTATGAACTGAACCTTGGTTGTGTATTCCCCCCCCCCCCCCCAATTCTATTTTTGGGTGATTTCATAAGTCCTTGCCCTTGAAAGCTGTGCTGATGTGACCTGACTACCCACCCCACACTCTTTCCTAGCTATGCAGTTAAAGGCCTGTTAATGGCCTTTCTGTACTTCTCATATGTACCGTAGAGGTGTTTTTAAGATTATTTATTTCCTCTTTCTATGTATGTACACATGTGTGAGTAAGAATGGACTTTCATGCATTTGTAAGAGTGTACTAGTAATAATGATCTCGTAAAATTTGGGCAGGCTTCAAGTCCATATTGCAGCCAGGATGATGTTGCCTGTACTCTCCCTGTGCAGAACCTTCAGTGGCTTCCCCTTTGCTTAGAGGACTTAAAGTCATGGGTGTGCAAGGCCTGGCATGGTCTGGCCTGGACTCCCATCTGCCTCTTGCACATTTTTTCCCTTGCCCTTCAGCTGCCTTCAAGCTGCCCTGCTAGCTGCCTGTGCCTGTGTTCTTTTTTCTGCTTGGAATGCTCTTTGTTACCTAGTTCATGACTTAATTATCAACTTGGCTCAGAAATCTGGCAAAGAGGTCTCTCCTTTGTAACCCTAACCATAGTTTCCTATGTGATTTTTTTTGTCTCTCCGATTAGATTTTGTGTGTATGTCTGTGTGTGTCTCTGTATGTGTTTACTTTTGTATTTATAGCTCCTAGTTATAAGCAACCCTTTGCCATAGTTGACTCAGAAAAAGCTTGTTGAACAAATAGATGAAGGACATGGTTATTTTACTTTGGAAATATTTTCCTAACTTTCCAGGAAGAGACACTGCTTTTACTCTGGTTTCATCTACCCCCATGCCACAAAGAATGTGTCTGTTTGAAAAGCCACCCAGTTTTGTGTTTGTGGCTGCTTTGGGCCACTCCCAGATTCCCCAAAGGTACATTTTCTTGCATCTCTGCTGTTAGAGGGACTTTCTTAGAAGAGTTTGAGAAGCTTCCTTATCAAGGTCAATTGTATTGGTATGTGGATTTATATGACATGGTCTGAGAAATTTAGGTTTGTCATATATTACCTAGGAAAACCCAAATAGCCAAAGGTTTTTAGAGGATGGTAGGGTGTGTAATTAGAATGGATACTCTTGCCCACTTGTGTAGGTCAGTTATCTTTCCTTTTTCTCATTTCTCTTGGATGAGCAGTTGTGTCCTGTGATGGTGGGCAGGGCATTGGCCTTGGGCAGAGCTTGTGTGCAAGGTCACTGTGTGCATCATTCTTTTTCTATATGTAACTTTGTGCATTTTTGTCTGTGTATGAGCTTTTCTTTTTCAATCTTTTTTATCATGTTAATGTTTGCTTCCTTATGTTAAATAAACTCCAAAGTGGCAAGCTAGAATGATGCATGTAAGAAATATTAAGCAAGTATCTGCCACATAAGTTATTTCAAGCTCATTGATGCAATCTTGGACAAAATTGAACTTTTTTTTTTAGAATCTTGTTTGGGGGGTTGGGGTTAACTCTAATTAGACATTTGTATTCATTTACTATGTTACATAGTTGCAGCTCATATCTACCACTAAGTGAATGCTAGTTTTGTGCTTTACAAGCATTATTTCCACTCCTTATGGAACAATTTAGGATGAAAGTATTCTGTTCTTTCTGTGGCTGAACCGAGACATGAGATGCCAAGTCACTTGTCCGTTAGCACCCAGGCTGCAGGCTGCCTAGCTCTGGAGGGAATCTTTTTACTGTACCACCTTCTTTTTAAGCATTGTTAGGGACAGCTTCTCTTCCTGCACCTGCATGAAGGAAACCATGCAGAGACCTCCTTGGTCTCTGACACCATTCAAAATCAGCTCTCTGACCTTTGAACAGTGTTCCACAATTTCTAGAATGGGGTATGTTTAAGTTTTTTCTTCATGATAGTATTAATGGCTGTATGGCCCATAGTACCTTGTTGTTTCAGAGCTGGTAATATACTCAATTTATTACGACTTTTTTCCTTGCTAAGCTTTTTAAAAAATAGAGTTTGATTCACAGTATTTGATGACATTAATAGTTTGACTTGGAAGAATTACTGTTTTCTCTTTCATCGGTCCTTAATTTTAGTGGGAGACTTGGGGGGCGCAATGTATGTAGGAGATACTTCAAAGAGAAGATTATAATAGAAGCTCTGTGAGGCAGCTGAGGTGCATACTGCATTGTTACTAGAAGGCAGCTGGTGGGCTGTATTAACAGCCCTATTAATGGAGAGATTTAACATTTGCTGAAGTGATATGGATATTCTCTTTCTGCTAAATTATAGTCTAAACACCTTTCTAACTCTTAGAGCAAGCCTTAACATTGTCTTTACCTCTTTTGTTTTTGAGAAATTCCTTTCTTTGCAGGAGAGGAAAGATTAGATGTCTTTCCAGGTGATATCCAAGGTCTCCTTATTTTCTCCTGTGTGTCACCATGAGACTACATAAAGGAGCATTTCTGGAGGATGTTTAATCCACTAGTTTAAGATGCCAATATCTTTATTTTTCCCGTTGGGATTAGACTGTAAGGGTGTGCAGTGTGACTGGCTAATAGTAAAGTCAAAACACTATCCTTCCTTATAAGATGTATACTATTAGATTTGCCTTCTTGTGACCTCATTCCTGCTGCACCACACCCTCTTTTCTCCATTGAGCTGCCGTGGGTTCAACTTTTATTTCATAGCTGGGTCTCTCTGCAGCAGTTGCAGCTTATTTACTATGTAGACTTATCACAAGTTAAAAGCTTAGGAATTCTATATAAATTGTTATAATTTTAGCACTTTAATTTACTAAGGTATAGGTTTGGATTATCTGATTTACAAAAGTGCCATATAAAAAATCCACCTTTGCTCTTTAATTGCTGAAATGCTGAGTAAGCTCTGCTTTTTATGACCAAGTTATGGGATGAGTAATTATTCTCTAGAGCAGCGGTTCTTAACCTGTGGGTCGCGACCCCTTTGGCGGTCGAATGACCCTTCCACAGGGGTCGTCTAAGACCATCCTGCATATCAGATATTTACATTATGATTCATAACAGTAGCAACATTACAGTTATGAAATAGCAACAAAAATAATTTTATGGTTGGGTCACAACATGAGGAACTGTATTTAAAGGGCCAGAAGGTTGAGAACCACTGCTCTAGAGTGAATGGTTCAAAATGAAATAACTGTATGCCTAAAGTGTGATGTGGCACCAGTTGTATTTAAGCCCCAAAGGTATGTAATTATCTTACTACTCTTGTACATACACACAAATACATTTATGCTTATGGAAAGAGTTTTATATGCAAAAGAAAACCAACTTTCTGATAAGTGATGAACAGGCCATTATTTTTGAAGGGTTCAGACGTTGTTTGGTGTTACAAATATTATTTCAATGCCTGTGCATTTCTTTAAATTTCATTTAAATTCATAAATCACTGGATTCTCAGGTAAATCGGTACCAAACTCTGGCTTTCAAATATTAAGTTTAATTTAGGGAGTTTCTCAAAGCACCATGTTTATGATTTACTAGTTACCCGTCGCACGAAATCGTGCAAGACCCGGGACCCACCCCTCCCCCCGCACCATGGGACTGGCCTGCGTCCTGGAGTCATGCCCCCGCGTGGCCGTCTCACCACGAGATGGCCCTGAATCCTGGAGTGCTGCCGGGCCCTGCCCTTACGGCGCACATGGGGGGGGGGGGCCATGGAAACCCTGGCAGAAGTTTCGTCCGCAGGAACCCCAGGGAAGCTGTGTGGAGCGGCTGCCGGCCCTGCCCCCACTGCCCCATCCCCGCTGTGCGCACCGCCATCTGTGACGGCGTTATGGTGTGAGGGTCAATTTGCATATTACCACTTTATTATATAGGATACTCTGCCCCTGTACTCAGTGATTTATATACACCATTATTGGACTCTATTTTGATCATCAGTTGTATTAATTAAAGGCAATCAATGTACTCTGGCTTCCTATTGAAATTTGTAGCCTACTTAAATTTTTGATTTTGTATACAGGTTATTTGTCTGGTCTCATTTGACAGCGCATGAGGAATTAAAGATAGTAGTACCTCAAGCTCATTTGTCCTTTCTACTTTAAATTCAGTATTAAAATAATATTGTAAATTTGATATTTTTTTATCACAATTTTACCAGTCCCATTAAGTGGGTTAAATGTGTTGCTAGTGAACACTGCAAAGTGGTAAGATTACATCAGTTCTCCCTGTCAAAGGATCAGACACTTAAGTTTGGGGATTTGGTTTGTAGTTATGACTTAGTTCCCTGTTCACAAATTCCCAGGAGATGAGAATTCCTTAGCTTGGGCGCCAATGGAGGCCCAGAGTGGCTGCTGGTTCTTCCTTTGGACTAGTGAAAGGTGAGTTGAGATACCGTTGAGGTACTGCTGGCTTTGGCTTTGGGACTCTATAAAATAGCAGTAACGGTAGCTTACCTGTTTACAGTGTGATTCACATTGTGAAAAAATATATATATTTAACACAATATTAGATGATAGGAGCTTGAAATTCTTAAAAAAGTAATTTATAAGTAAGTTGTGAAAACAGCAGTTAGGACACTATCACTATACTTAGTATCAAGATCTTCAATAAAAGACTAGTGAATTTGTTTGTCTTATGTTTGTACTGTCTGCTGTGGTAGCCACCAGCCAGATGTGATTAATGAGTATTGGAAATGTGGCTAGCCTGAAAGTATTGGAAGTGTAACACATACATCAGATAGTGTAGACTTAGTGCAATAAAAAGAATGTAAAATATACCATTAATAATTTGTTAAAATGATGATAATTGGGCTACTTTGGGTTAAATGAAATATATCAATTAAATTAATTTCATCTGTTTCTTGTTACCTTTTTAAATGTGGCTACTAGAAAATTTAAAATTATGTATGTGGCTCACATTTTTCTATTAGTGCTGGTCTGTAGACCTTTTAGTCTCATAAGTTCTTTTTGTTTATGTATACAGTTCTGCCATGATTTGGTTACATACTTGATTTTAACTTTTTTTGCCAGCATGAATCTAAACACTCTTTAGTGATTCTTAAACCTTGGTTTCAAGACACATCTTGAATTGCCCTTTAAGTTATTTAGCACTGTTTTTTCAATCTTAAATTTCTAAGATAGAAGAACCAACCATCTGCCAACTAATTATTCTCTAGGTTTGAGACCTCATTGGCTAAGTTATTTCCAATAACTTAAGAGCCTAAATCCATTTTATTTTATAGGAAAGTTCACTGGATTTGGGAATGAGATTTAAAATTGATATTTTATTTCTAGGTAAGGTATACAATAAGTGCTGAAATTATATTTACTTTGAAAAAATTATTTCTTAGAAACCTATTGGCCTAGTAATAATGTAAGGAAACTGTCTTAAAGGTTTGATCCCCCCCCGCCCATGACAACAGAAGGGTGTGGTTTCCTTTAGTTTCAAAATATTTGGGGGATTTTATTGTCCAATGAAAATGGGGGGGGGGGCACACCAACATAGAATGGCCAATTCTTTGTTTTGTCAATAGTTTTCAAAATGGGTACCTGTTTTAGTAGTGTCATCATTATCTGGGAATTTCTTAGAAATACATAGTCTTGGGTTAGAAAAACATATTCTTGGGTTCCACTCCAAATATACTGGCTGGAAAACTATGGAGGTGGGGCCAGCATCTGAGTTTTAATAAGCCCCCCAAGTGATTCTAATACATGCGGACACACTGGCTAATATACTCATTAGGCCCACTAAGCGAGAAAGGGAAACCACTGTTAAGTTTTTAAAATAGGAATTTAGTGCAGGGGATTGGTTACATGGGCAGTGGAGGAGGTAAGACAGCAAGATAAGATGTTGAGGCAACCTGGAAATTAATGGCAGCAGGAAGAGAATAATACAGTACTACTACTGGTAGGCTTATGGGAGCTCAGGAGCCAGGTTATTCTGAGGAAATTGGGAATCTCCTAGTAGGAGCTGGAGTCATGGGAGATATCCAACCAATGTTGGGAATTCTGCCTGAGGTGGAGAGGAGGGGAGAAATATAATGGCTCCTCCCTTCTTCCCACCTACCAGTTCTCCAACAGTGCTTTCCATAGACTGAACCCAGGGAAAGGTCAGCTGACCTAGGCGCCTGAAAAATGATATCTGCAGAAAAATGATAATCTCAGAATAGAGGACAACCTTATTAAGAGAATAAATTTAGCTTTATAAGACTAAACTTTTCTTTTATAATTTCACTGTGGGCCATAAAAATCTCTTTAGGGGCTGGAATCTGTGAGTTTGGGAAATTTACTTTATACATTTGAAAGACTGTTTCCTGTCTACTCCAGAACCTTTTTTTAAAAAAAATTATTTTACTATTTTTGGATGTTGTTGTTCCTTACCCGAGGATATTTTCTCCATTGACTTTTTTTAGAGAGAGTGGAAGGAAGGGAGGGGGAGAGAGAAAGAGAGGCATTAATGTGAGAGAGATGATGTCCATTGGTTGCCTCCCCGTACCTGCCCTGACCAGGGCCAGGGTGGAATCTGCAACCCAGGTACGATGCCCTGGACTGGGAATTGACCTGGGACCCTTCACTTCTCGGGCTGATGCTCTTACTACTGTGCCAGTGCTAGCCAGGGCACTTTATTTTTTTCCATCACTATTTATGCCTCTTCCACCCTCTCCCCCCCGCACCCCCCCTCCGCCCCGCCACACCCCTAATCACTACACTGTTGTCCATGGACCTTTTTTTTTTATTATCCTCTTTTTAGTTGAGGCTTTACCAAGCTGTTTTCTATCGGTAGCGCCACCTTGTGGTAGACATGGGAAACTTATTTCTTCAATTTCTGTAATAACATCCCTGGAACAACCTGGATTTTTTTTTTTTTTTTCCATATTTCACCTTTCATTGCTTAAAGCTTAGTTCTACCTTTTTGTATGTACTCTTTATCTTCAGTATTTCATTTTCCCAGTGTTCTCTCCCTTTGTCCTTTGCTGTTTCAATACTAGCGGGTAGGAGAAGGGTAATTATAATTGATAGGCTTAGAACAAGGAAAGAAACAAGTTGTAGATTTTCAAAATAAAGTTAGAAATAGCATCTTGGATCTTTTAAGCCCTTGAAAGGGTACTTAAAGATCCCTCTGCAAAAAGTCATGTATTTCCTCAGCCTTTAATTTTTTTTCTAGATAACTAGTTTTTAACTAGTATTTAATAATACTACATAATAGTATTGTTTTATACTATTTATAATAAATGAAGCCTAAGAAGCTAACCACAGTTTTCCCCTTTGGAGGGGTCCGTGTTCTGAATTCCAGTTGACTGACTGTCTCAGAATCCAATTATGTGTTTAATGGTCCAAAATAAAATCTAATAACTTATGAATGCAAATGAGTGTGTAATATATATTCTTAAATTAGAAAGATCTATGCTTTCATTCACTAACTTTCTTGTATTCATATTCCAAAAATTAAGAAAAAAGTTGTAAATAAGTGAGGAACTGTATAGTTTTCATTTTACTTGTAAGTTTTTATAATAGGAAATGCTGCCAGTAGAAGCTTGAAAATGGAGAAGGAATTCTATTTCATGAGGTCTGGTGGAAGACCAGAGCTATTGTTTTATGTGCAAGGTGCTGTAGAGTAGTGATTCCAACGTATTTTTACTTCATAAAACACAGAAAATAACATTTATACATGCACTGGGATAGGAGATTTTTAACTGTAGAAAAGTTGCCAGTGGGCTTGTGGGTAAAGCCCACTGACCTAGGGGTTGGCAGCCCGGAGAGCTGAGGTATCACTTATCTTACAGTTTAGTTCTCATTGGAAGCTCTGCTATATGGAGGGACATTCAAGGGGTAATGAATTTTAGTCCCCTGAGGAACTCAGCACTTAGCACCATGTTATAATAGTAGAAATACTAAGGAAGAATAGGAGAGGTTAGTTCTGTTTGAGGTGGAAGAGATCCAGTAAAGTCTGGAGAGGGTAGAGCAGAGAAGGTATTTTTCATTTCGAGGGATATTCTTGTGCAGAGGTATAGAGGGACCAAAGGGCAGAGAGAGTTTGGGGAATGCCAAGGATTTTTGATGTGGTTGGGAATGTAAGATTTGGTGTTACTAATAGAAAGTAGTATACTGGGAAGTACTGTTAAGAAAGTAGTCAGGGGTTGACTTCAGGAAGGCCTTTGTGTGATTGAATGGGTTCGTGACCTTGGGCACCACTGGTAGTGAGTGACATGATTAATCACCTCCCCTATGTTTAGAAAAATTCTCCTGGGGCAGGTTAGAATGAACTGGAACCTGCAAACAGATACATTCCTAGGGAGGGGAAGACATTGATGCTGCTTAGATAAGGAATGAAGGCTTGTACCTGGTGATTGGAGATTGAGAGGGCTCTCTGAAGTGGGAACCCACAGATTTTGCTTATTTGGATGACTCATTTGGATCCTGGGTGAAGAAAAGGATGATTGTCAGAATTAGAGTCTGTGTGGGGGACAAAGAGCTTGATTTTAGACATGTGGATTTTAAGGTGCTTGCGGAGTGACAGATGTTAACATTTATAAAATGCCTTTCAGGGGCCAGGTACTGATCTAAACACTTTACTTTTGAGAAACTTATTTTATTCTCACAACCATAAGTAGTAGATGTTATCAGTTAGTGTCCAATCAGTAAACTGAAAAGCACCAGATATTTTAAACACAGAAGGATTTAATACAGGGAATTGATTACAGTAGCATTGGAAGGGATGGAGGAACAAAAAGAAATAAGTGTGTGTTGGACCAAAAAGGGGAGAGAGAGAGAGAGAGTTTTGAAGGAGTAAGGAGGAGAAGGGGATGTTACTCAGATATCAGACAGCTGCTGTATAAACTGTATGCTCTACAGATTTGCTGAAGATCTTCATTGGTTCTGCTGCTTTGGAACCACCACAGATGCTGCTGGAGCCTGCGGTTGTCTGCTGCTGCTTATGGAGGTACCACCAGAAACAGGAAATAAAAAAAGACAGAATTACCCTTCTTTCACCTTGCAATCTCCTGCCATAGTTTCCCATGGGCAGTATCCAACTTAGAAGCTAGTTAGCAAGGGAGTTTGAAAAATGTAGTTTATAGTCTTCCAACCACTTGTAATTCAATAAAAGAGATCAGAACCAACAAAAATTAATAGGCACAGTGGGTTCTGTGTTTATCCTTACTTTACAGATGTTGAAACTGAGGCACAGAGAGGTCACACAGCTACAACTTGGCAGAGTTGAGATGTGAATCTAGGTAGTCTGGTTTCAGAGTCTGTGCTCTTAACTTCTACACTTTGATCTTGCTTCCACACATGGTTATTGTTTGAAATGTTCCTTATTGCTGAGTACTTCAAATGAGCAGCTGTTTGCATTGATTTTGCTTATTCTGTGCTTATTTTTCTTTTGATACTGCTTATTGGCTTCAGCTTTTCACCTCTACTCCTGGAATCTCTCTCTTCATGGCCACCACTGATTTTGTAGCCAGTACAATGGAATATTTCAGTTTCTATTTCTCCTTGATCTATTTCTAGCTTTTGGTGCTGATACTCATTTATATGGAATTCCAATCTCTACCTCTGGGTGCTGACTTGCTTTGTTCTTACCTCATTGAGCCTCCTTGTTTTTCTTCACTCTCTTCCTATCGCCATCTCTCTGTTTGAGTTTGGAGTTCAATGTCTTATCTAAGAAGCTATTTAATGTTAATTTCATGTTTAAATCAGGATAAATAAAAACATCAAGTATACAGTTCATGTGGCCTTTTTTCTTTATGTTTTGTCTAGTCACAGAGCAGTCACAGCAGAGCCTCAGTTTCACTCTTGCCTTGGGCAAGAAGGAAAAGAGAGTGGAGACTGAAGGAGAGGGGCTCACTTTGGGCGCCTGCTATGTGCCAGTCAGTGCTAGGTGATTTAAATGCATTGTTTTATTTACGTTTCTCCTGTGGCATAGGTTGTTGTTACTCATATTTTACACATTAACAAGCTGACTCAAAAGCCCCCACTTTTTTTAAATCTGTTAAATGAGGGACCTGGGCAATATAGTATGTAAGGCCCATTTCCATAACATCATTATGATTCTGTCACATACTGATTGTCTTAAACAATAGTTGCTTCTAATATTGAAAAAGGAAGTTGCCATCCCACTCTAGGAAATGTCCGTTTTATTAAGACCAAGAGTACTAACACCTTATTTGTAGAAGTTACAAAGTAGGGCAAAGGCATTTAAAGTAGTCACGATGATAGATCTTCATATAAGTTTTAAGAGAGCCCCATTACCTCCAAATGAGGCTGCTGCCCAGAACGTTAAAGGCTGCTGTGGCTTTTATTCACAGGGGCTCAGGATAATAGCTTTGGAACACCTCCAGCCTAAACAAAGGGTAATCCTGTTATCCCATTATACTTTTCTGTTGAGAGCATTTGTTTCCTGATTATTAAGAATCCCTTCTTTCCTTGCAGGGAATTTAGTGTGAGATTTGCAAGAAGATAGTGAAAAATATATTTTAAGGACAAGATTCATTGTTGTAATGTGTTTTGACATCTTTAGAAAGCCAGTGGACAACCCTAAATGTTTACCATGTGATTCGCCCACATGTTGTCTTCAGACATGCATATAGATGGTTTAAGTGGATACCAGCATCCTCTTTTGGTATACAGCACCCACCATAAGCATTCCTAGGTATGTATACATCAGCAGAGTAAGTACATTTCCAGGCTTTGTCACATCTGTTTTACACTAATTCACTCATAAACATCCTTCAGCCTTTCCTCATTCACACCTTATTTTTTAAAAAATGGGGAATTGAAGAGGATATGCCTCTTTTTTGAACTTTCATTTTATTAGCTTTCCTTGCATGGGAGGAAGCCAACCCAGGGAATATCGGCTCCCTGGTTTTCCTACTACCTCTCCTCATCTGGTTTTGGTGGTTCCTCCTCTATCCAGCCTATAAATGGTGGTGACCCCAGGGTTTGAGTCTGGCTCTTTTCTCCTTTCTCATGCCCTTTTTCTAGTTGATGCCAACCACCCCCAAAGCTTTTAATGCCATCAAGTGATGATGGCTCCCCAATTTTTGTTTTTAGGCCTGACTTCTGTCCTGATTACTTATCTCTTATGTCTTCTTAAATCTGGCAGGTATTTCAAGCCTTTATAGACTGTCACCCTCTCTTCAAAGTAAAAACCTTACATTGCAACCCAGTATATACACATACATTACCATAAATAACATAAACAAAAGTTTCATAAATAATAGTTACCCCCAAAACATACATGCCATGCTTCCTAATATTTTCTGTGACCCAGAACATTGGTCGTCGCCTATTAGTGGATTTTGACCCACTATTTGAAAAACACAGTTCTTGAGCCATTGTAGATGTTTTAGAGATATTTCAGGTTGCCGGGAGGGAGCCTGCCCATGTATTTGAGACCATAAATATTTGAGAATTCAGTAAATAATTATAAAATGAAAGAAGGCATGAATAGATTCCTTGCATTTCACTGTGTCAGGAAGCCAAAATTTCTTGGGCTGCATCTGCTCTTATCTAGGTCACTGATAAACTAACCACTAGCTGGATACCCCTCCTTGTTTGCATCTGATAAATGGAATTACTAATTATTTTTAAAAGTGTGAGCTGAAACAAATTAGAATTCCAGGTGCAAACAAATGTCCAAATATATCCCCCCCTCCCCATCTCCAAATGAGGCTGACTTAAGAGATTTTGGTCTCCCAAAACAAGTATGTATGTTCCAATTAATCACTGACTTTCAAATACCTAAGGTAAGTCAGTCTGGTTTCAGTTTGTTTATTTCTTTTTTTCCCTGAGAATCAAGATGAAACGCTCTGTTTTCTTTACCACCTGCAGCAGATCTCTGTCACCTGTTTGAGCAAAGTTGCTAAAATGAGCGAACTTTCTTCCACTGATTCCCACTGTATCCCCCTCTCCCCACACCACAGGGGATACTACACACAGAGAAGGTGGTTGATCAGAGCTACTGAGGTTGACCAGATGGAAAGATTCATTATAGGCAACAACACTTGTATAAAGGTTATCATAGATGAGTGAGCACATCAACTCTTGGAGACAGTGACTGTGGAATCAGTACAAGCAAGCTTTTGGTTATTTAGAATTATTTATTATTTAGAATTAGTAGGGATACATTCAGTGATTTACTGACATGTGAGAATTGTCAGATTATAGAGTACCAGGTTTGAATATATCTATAGCAGAATCCTATCTATTAAAGAGGGAGTATGCTAAATGACCCTCACGCTGTTGCAAAGATGGCGGCACCCACAGCCAATAAGGAGGGGGTATGCTAATTGACTGCCCTGCCTTCAAAGATGGCGCCCACAGCCAATAAGGAGAGAATATGCTAATTGACTGCCATCCTCTCAAAGATGGCAGTGCCCACAGCCACAAGATGGTGGCACCCAGTCCCCTTGGCCCTGCCGGGGCAGCAGGCATGCAGCAAGGCCCGGCCGCTCCTTGTGCCTGCCTCTGGAGTCCCCCAGCCCCCTTAGCCCCCCAGCTGCCCAGGGCTGGCCCGCGGCGCAGGCAAGCCTCGGATGGCAACTGCCCAACCGCCCAGGGC
Source organism: Myotis myotis (assembly GCF_014108235.1). Lineage (NCBI taxonomy): Eukaryota > Metazoa > Chordata > Mammalia > Chiroptera > Vespertilionidae > Myotis > Myotis myotis. The sequence goes on from NW_023416357.1 coordinate 31,829,416, forward strand.
CGGCCCGAGGCACAGGTAACCAGGGCCGGCCAAGGCTTGCGCTGCCGGCAGTGGTAGCAGCAGAGGTGTGATGGGGGCATTGCCTTCCCCTGATCAAAGGGTCGCCTCTTGCCCCTGATGGCTCCTGGACTGTGAGAGGGAGCAGGCCGGGCTGAGGGACCCCCCCTCCAGTGCATGAATTTTCATGCACTGGGCCTCTAGTTTTATAATAAGATGTTACAGGTACTTACCTTTCACAATTCTGCTAAACTCACAGAAGGTTGACTAATCCAGTGTTCTCAGAAGCCTCCCCTTAATCCTAGTGTGTTCTCATTCTCATATTTTAGATCCAAAACAGCATTTATTCTAATGAAGCTTCAGAAAATAGCTTCTATCATGCTATAGAAATTTAAAATCGTCACAGTGACTTAATGGTTAGTTGACTAATTGGGGGTTTGGGGTTTGGGGGGAGACTCTAGCTATGCTAGGATGGGACCTAAAAATACTTTGCTAATAATATGAACACTGCAATGTTTTAAGTCATTCCGGAGGGGACTAAAAGATCTTTAAAGGTTATTAAAAAGATGCATTCTCCTATTTAACATTTGGCATTAACTTTAGAGGCCAGGATTACAAGTAGTTTGCATAGCTTATTTTCTGTTTCAAAAGTATAATAGTACATTATTTAATCTATGGACTATCCTACACCACTCCCTCCAGATTTGAAGGGAATCTGATCTCAATATTGCAGGTGGGTATTTTGTATTTCCATTTTTGAATATTAGGTAACTTATATCAGGGATCGGAAAATTATGGCCCACTGGGCTAAATCTGGCCTGCCACCAGTTCTTGTGTATCCTGCAAACTAAGAATAGTGTTCATATTATTTTAATGTTTGAGAAGGAAATTAAAAGTAGAGTAATGTTTTGACATATGAAAATTGTATGACATTAAAATTTCAGAGTTTATAAATAAAATTTTACTGTAATATATTCATTAGTTTATATATTGTCTGTGGCTGCTTTTGTGGTACATGGCAGATTAGTTGTGGTAGAGACTAATAGTCTGCAAAGCGTAAAATAGGAAAAGCCCTTTACAGAAACACTTTGCTCACCCTGGCCCATATATATACACACACATATACATACATATACACACACACACATATACATATACATATACATATACATATACATATACATATACATATATAAAAATTTAAGTTTTTGGGGCGACATTTGTTAATATTTTGTAGCCTTTTGGAATGTAACGTTTTATTATGTCAGTGAAGTTAATGATTTGTCTCAATGTGGAATATCATGTTCATAAACATAGGCAATAAAGGTTTGGAGGTTAAAAACATGAATTTGTTCATATATATGAACAAGTGTTTGAAAGTGGCAGTTACAATGGTGTGACACAGAGATACAGCCATGCTTGATAGCATTGCTTAATAAGAGTGGAACATTCTAAACTTTGTTTCAGACTTGACAACTTTTCTTCTATTTTTGAAATATCAAATACATTTTGTACAATCACTTCCATTTCACCCTCCCTTGTGTGCTTTTATTTTAATCCAGTAAAGACTTTTCTCGTAGTAAACAGTGTGATTATGTTCTCGTATAACACTTAGTGGTTTTGGTACTTAAATTTACCTAATGGACTCATGACTGAAAGTTGGAGTTAGTTCTTTGCTGCCTTGCTAGAGAGCATGTGCAGACAGCACTGGGTTGAAGAAAAGTTCTCGAACCACCATATTTGGCAGTAAGTTGGGCAAACTTGTCTAAAATGAGGATGGTGTCTGTGTGATATTTAGTTCCTCTTCTGTACAGCGCCTCAAACTCCAAAACCTATCTTGTATTAGCTGTCACTTATAACCTCCACTAGCACTTAGTGAGCTAGAGGAAAAAGGGTTGTTTATGCTTTTATGGAATACTAGTGGCCTGGTGCATGGATTCATGCACATTGAAAGGAAATTAATTAGAAGAAATATTTTAATATCGCTATTCGCCCTTTCTCTATAATAGAAGTGTCAACCAAATTCATGAATGACAATGACAGTTCAAAACACACACACAGGCGATTGGCATCAGCGAGAGCTTTATATGTATCGTGCATTTGTGAGTCAACGTTTATTTTTAAATTGCCAGTGTGCATCATATGTACTGGTACTGGCCGGTTGGACGGTTGGATGGACATACAGTGGGTCACTTGGCCTTTTATATGGATAGATTTGAGCAATCCGGTATACTAGCCTGCAGCTGCCTTCCCCCACTTTATCTCTGTATATCTGATTTGACAGAATAACAACAGTGCCACATTCTAGTGTGCTCCAGCTAGCCCACATTTATCTGTAGGTCCAGGACAGTGATGGCGAACCTTTTGAGCTCGGCGTGTCAGCATTTTGAAAAACCCTAATTTAACTCTGGTGCCGTGTCACATATAAAATTTTTTTGATATTTGCAACCATAGTAAAACAAAGACTTATATATATATATTTTTTATTTATTTTTTAAATATATTTTTTATTGATTAAGATATTACATATGTGTCCTTATCCCCACGTTACCCTCTACCCCCCCACCCCCCACTCATGCCCCCCCCCCCCCCACGTTGTCCGTGTCCATTGGTTAGGCCTATATGCTTGCATGTAAGTCCTTTGGTTGATCTTTCCCCCTTACCCCCACCCTCCCCTACCTTCCCTCCAAGGCCCGACAGTCCAATCAATGCCTCTCCGTCTCTGGATCAGTCCTTGTTCATCAGTTTATGTTGTTCATTATATTCCACAAATGAGTGAGATCATGTGGTATTTATCCGCTCTCCAGTTCCATTCATGCTGTGACAAATGGTAAGAGTTCCTTTTTCTTCTTCTTCTTCTTAAAGAATACCTTTCAGCATTTCATATAATGCTGGTTTGGTGGTGATGAACTCCTTTAGCGTTTTCTTATCTGTGAAGCTCTTTATCTGACCTTCTATTCTGAATGATAGCTTTGCTGGATAAAGTAATCTTGGTTGTAGGTTCTTGGCATTCATCACTTTGAATATTTCTTGCCACTCTCTTCTGGCTTGCATGGTTTCTGTTGAGAAATCAGCTGACAGTTGTATGGGTATTCCCTTGTAGGTAACTGACTGTCTTTCTCTTGCTGCTTTTAAGATTCTCTCTTTGTCTTTTGCTCTTGGCATTTTAATTATGATGCGTCTTGGTGTGGTCCTCTTTGGGTTTCTTTTGTTTGGGGTTCTCTGTGCTTCCTGGACTTGTAAGTCTATTTCTTTCACCAGGTAGGGGAAGTTTTCTGTCAGTATTTCTTCAAATAGGTTTTCAATATCTTTCCCTCTGTCTTCTTCTTGTATCCCTATAATTCTGATGTTGGTACACTTGAAGTTGTCCCAGAGGCTCCTTACACTATCTTCGTATTTTTGGAATCTTTTTTCTTTTTTCTTTTTTGGTCGGGTCTTTTTTGTTTCTTCGTATTTCAAATCTTTGACTTGATTCTTGGGATCCTCTTGTCTGCTGTTGGATCTCTGTATATTATTCTTTATTTCAGTCAGTGTATGCTTAATTTCTAGTTGGTCCTTTTTCATATCCTCAAGAGTCTCACTAGATTTATCGAGGGTCTCACTAAATTTATCGGTGGTTTCTAGAAAATACTTGAAAAACCTTAAAAGTGTGGTTTTGAACTCTATATCCAGTAGTTTGCTTTCCTCCATTTCTGTCATTTGTGACTTGTTTCTTTGTCTCCGCATTTTTATGCTTCCCTGTGTCGATAGAGTGGCTTTCTGTGTTAGGTGTCCTATAGGGCCCAGTGGCTCAGCCTCCCCAGTTACCTGAGGTGGACACTCTTGGTGCACCCCCTTGTGGGCTTTTTGCACAGTCTTGTTGTAGTTAAGCCTTGATTGTTGTAGGATCACTGGGAGGAATTGACCTCCAGGCCAATTGGCAGTGAGAATCAGCTGTGTCTGCAGTGGGAGAACTTCTGTGCTGAAGACACCCTGCTGGGGCAAGACTTGCTTCAGTGGGGTTTTGGTGCTCACTGAGTCTGCACCCTGAGTGTGTCCCTTATGGATCTGAGGAGTTGTAATCCGGATGGTCCCCCTCTGACCACTGGGTACACTGGCTCTTGAATCTAAGGAGGTGCTAATTTAGCCTCTGCCTGAGGTTACACAGCAGGAGCTACGAAGAGAACTGCAGATTCCCCTTCCTTTTTTGGAGTTTGGAGGTACCCTGATGAGGCCCAGCTGTGAAGCAATGCAAGCTGCTGTGGGGCCTTGGGCCTTCTCTTGGAAGTTCTGGGTCTGTCTGGCCCAGCTGCAGTTAGGTAATTTTCAGGTTGCAAAGGGCCAGCCCATTCATATGCAAAAGCCTCTGTGGGGCGGGGTCTCAGGGAATCAAAGGGCAGGGCAAGCAGCTATGGCGGATTCTCAGCCCTGCCCTAAGGGGCCACGCGTCTCAGTGTCCCGGTAATTGCTGCAAGCACCTCTGAGGGAAAGCCGACCTCAAGTTCCGAGTTCTGCCCGCTGCCAGACAGTCCAGTTTCTCCCCGTATGAGTCCTGGGTCCCCAGAGACTTTCCTGAACCGGAGTTCAGAGCAGTCGGGAGCTTGTGACTCCCTCCCGATTCAAAAAGACAGCCGCGTCCTCAGGTGCCAGCCCCTTTCTGCGTGCGCGAGCCTCCGTACCTCTGCACTTTACTTCCGCAGCTCCTCTGGCTCTCAGCGTGCTTTTCTTTCCTTCTAGTTGTAGAATTTCCACTCAGCCAGCCTTCCTGTAGTTCTGGATGATGTCCGTTTTGTCTTTATGTTGTTTTTTTGAAGTTGTTGTGGGAGACAGCAATTTTCCGGTGTTTATCTATGCCGCCATCTTAGTTTCACAAAGACTTATATTTTTGATATTTATTTTATATATTTAAATGCCATTTAACAAAGAAAAATCAACCAAAAAAATGAGTTCGCGTGTCACCTCTGACACGTGTGTCATAGGTTCGCCATCACTGATCTAGGATGTATGGTATCCTCAACACTCTTAAAAACCCAACACAGAAGCCAGATAAGCAAAAGATAAACAAACAAACACAAAAACCCCACAAACCCTTGAAAAGCCAAAACTAGGTGTTACAAAGGCCATCTATTAGTTTTTCTCTTAACTAGGGGTGACCCCAAATTCTTTCTCAGAATCTGGATTTTCTTAGAAATCATTTTAGGAAGTCTGGCTATTGAGCTTATTCGAAAGAGGCATGGAACAGGGGAGAAAAGATGCCCCATGCAGGTATATCATCAGCCAGGAGTGCCAGCTTGAGAAGGTGATAGCTTGAGAAAGTAAAATCTTAAAAAAGAAGGTAAAAGAACTCAGCAATAGCAGTTTGAGATCATTTGGTGTGAGACCAAAGCCCCAAACACCCCCATATCCTTGCAGGATTACTGTGTTACTGACATGTTTGCGTCCTCAGTGTGAGCCACTTACTGTTTATTAAGCATAATGTTGTCTTCTCACAGCAATTCCTTGATGCAAGAAAGGTTAAATGCATACATTCTTTTTGTAGTTGAGAAAAGTGAGAGACAGATTTTCTCCAGCTTCTCCAAGATTAATCAGTAAGAATGGGAGCTAGGATTTGAACCCAGGTAGTTAGATCCCAGAGTTTATGCCTTTGTTATTATCTCCAACCCCCATGAGAGAATGGGCAGAACACAGGGAGGCAATATGATGTAGTGAGTGGTTAGACTACCTAGCTTCAGATCTCAGTTCTATTACATTCTGATTTTTTAACTGATTTTAGTGCCCCATTTCCACATTTATAAAATAGATCTTAAAGTTGTTTGTACTTAATCATAAGAGTTGTTGGGAGAATTCAGCAAGACTTTGATGTAAACCACATTATGAAACATTTGCAGGAAAGTGTGAAAAGCATTTTATACCATCAAGTTAACCAACCATAGTCACAATTTTAGTGTTTTTCTTTTTTGTATATTCCTATACATTAAAAAAAGGTTTCCCTTATCTGCACATTTTTATATCTAGCTCTTTTTGGTTTGTCATTGTATGAAAAGCATTTTCATGTTATATACATTTTAGAATTATTTTTAGTGACCATGTATATAAACTAATGGATTTATCGATAAATATTTCACATACCCATTCTCTTTTTTTGGATATAGAGGTTGTTTCCAAGTTTTTATTTTAGGAATGGTGGTCAGATGAGCATGCTCCTTCTACTCTGCCCATATTTTAATTCCGCCCTCTTCATATAGACTTCCAGAAGAGGCAACTGAGGGCCAAAGGATATTTTTATGGCTCTCTATACATACTGCCATATTGCCTACCAATTTCATATACCAATTACCAGCTCTAAATATTAACATGGTTTTATATTTTTGCCAATTTAACAAGTTACTAAAAGTTTGCCAAAACAAGTTGCCTTGTTTTAATATGAAAATTTTGGGTTACTCAGGAAGTTAAATATTTTCTCATATGTTTGCTTATTCATTACATTTCCTGTTCCATGAATTTTATTCCTATCCTCTTCACCTGGTGGTAAAAAAAGGGGGATGGGCACAGTGGTGGAGAGCAGGAGCTCTGGAGACATCTGGGGAGTGAAATGTGGGCAGGTGCTGTTACCTTGCTGAGATTTTAGTTGCCATTTTGGGACATTTGGAAGACTTTATTTTTAGGAATTCAAACATTTTTTCCATGGTGATTTCTTTTCTAATTTACAGAGCTTGCTGTACCTTTTCAGAGGTTTAATACTCAGTTCTAGTTTTCTTCTGGTTTGAAAATTATTTTATCTCCTTATTCTACCTAGATTTTATTTTATATTTTAATATCTTTTAAAATTGATGACTTTTCCTGTTGTCTGTGCTTATTATGATAACATCAGACATTCCTCAGGAATAAAATTTCTCACATTTGAAATTTTAACATTTGCACTGTATTTGTAGTACAACTAAATGTTCACAGGTGTATTGGGATAATGATGTTTAAATAATTTGTTAATGCCTTTACCTAAATTGCTTTTATTTAGAATTGGGTTAGAATTTATTAGCTATATTAACTAGTATTTGGCATGGTGATTTGTTAGGTTTTGGATATTATAAATAATTTTATTTCTTCAGAAGTAGTTGGTGAGACATTTATTTTTTATTCTTTTTCCTAAAGGTAAGTTTTATATAGGAATCTGTACCTCAGAAATCACATGGCATTGTGTACAGAGTGTCTAGGGAGTAATTAGGAGGGCAATCTGTTAAATCTTTTGCCTCAAGGCAAAACCATTAGGTGTGCTGTGTGTGTGTGTGTGTGTGTGTGTGTGTGTGTGTGTGTGTGTATGAGCCTCGAGGGGTGTAAATAACCAAACCATTCATGTAATCACCAGTTTCCTTTCATTTAAAGGCATCTGTGAAACCTTTAATCTTGTGGAAGAATCAGAGGAAGTTGACCTATTGAATCCACAGATTATTCTCCAAAACCTGAATATTTTGAGAAAGCATATTTCAGAATTGACAAATTACTGGTTGAATATTAGGCATAAGAACTTTGTGAATTTCATTTTCCATTTTGGTGTGAACATCCTGAAGTTTTGTTATGATTTAAATGTCAACAGGTCTCTTTTATGAACTTTTTTGTGTCTGCATAAAATATTTTTTAAAAGATTTATTATTGATTTTTTTGGTAATTTATTAGAGATTAGGAGCAAATTACCATTGATGGATGGCAGAGATTTCTCACTGCCATAATAAGACCATCCTCAGAAATGAGCAGCATTCACTGTGTTTCTTATAGTACTTTTGGGGCATTATTGAAAGGAAATTTTTCTTTTTCTTAATACTATTGTGCATACATACTATTTAAACATGGGGAAATCTTTTCCGTCTTAAAAAAAAAAAATCGTTCTTTCATACTGAGCCTTCCCATACCATTCCTTCTCTCAGTGACCTGTTCCCCCCCCCCTTCTTTTTCATAATCAAATTTCTTGAGAGTAATTATACCATATTTTTTCACCTCCCTCTTTATTATTCAAACTTCTGCACTCTGGTCTCTGCCCCATCACTCTTCTGTAGCTGGACCTATTAAGGACACCAGTGTTAACTGATTGAAGTAGGCTTTCCTATGCTTCATCTTATTTGACAGCTCAGCAACACTCAACAAAGGTGACCACTTTTTCTTGAAACACGGGCTTTACTTGACTTTCATAAATCCAAGCTTTCTTGTTTTTTCTCTTACCTCTCTGGTAACACAAGTCTTCTTTGTTGGGTTATCTTTTCTACCCACTTTTCTGGGCCCGTTTCTTACTTTAATCTACTCTCAAAACTCCACATAGAAGCTTCAAATCTTTCCTTCTCCTGAGCTCCAGACTTCTGTAGTTCACTGTATATCTTTACTTGCTTGTCACACTTGTGCCGCAGACTTACCATTTTTCTTCCAAACCTGCCTTTCACTCTCTATTCCCTTGTTCTGTAACCAGGGTACCACTGCCTAATGAGTTATTCAAGCCAGAAAATCATCAGTGTGTTATTTCTACCACCTCAATATCTCTTCATTACTACTGCTACCCTTAAGTCCAACGATCATTGGTCTAGTTCAGTGGTTGGCAAACTGAGGCTCGGCAAACCGTGGCTCGTGAGGCACATGCGGCTCTTTGGCCCCTTGAGTGTGGCTCTTCCACAAAATACTGACTTCTGCGCATGGGCCACGAAGTTTCAGTCGCACTGTACGTGCGCGCCTGCACGTGGTATTTTGTGGAAGAGCCACACTCAAGGGGCCAAAGAGCCGCATGTGGCTCGCAAGCCGCGGTTTGCCAACCACGGGTCTAGTTCATTGCAGTAACTTTTTGCTATCTTCCCTTGCCACACTTCAACTAACCCATCCTCTGTACTGTAAAAAAATGATTTTTGAATATCAGTTGTGATCATGTTCCTTCCCTATTTAAAATTCTTTTGAAGGCAAACTTCTAAAATTTTTACTTAATTGTCTACAAGGCTTCATGATTTGGCCCTGCCTACATCTTGAATCTCATATCTTGCTCCTCCATCCTTCAACAGAGAGGATGTTTCTCTTTTGGTATCTAAGATTTATAGCATTTAAATTATAAGATGTAGTAGAAATGAGTATTTGTTTTTAAGTATTGCTTATAAAAATGGTTCTTCAGTTTGTGTATTTTTTATTTATATGTAGGCAACCCAGTTTATGCATACATATTCAATGAGATAGTATAAGTTACATATTTGTAAATTGTAAATGAAGTATGTCAAACTCGCAGCCTGCAGGCTGCATGCGGCCCACAAGGAATATTTTTGCGACCCAGCCAATATAACGGTATGTAAGACATGTTTTAATAAAAATTTTGTAATTTAATTTTTATGATATCCTATTCTATATAATACTAGGAGCCCAGTGCCCGATTCGAAATCGCGTGGCGCTGCCCACCCTTGAGTCACCGGTCCAGCTCTGCCTCCCTCTCCAGCCCTTGAAGCAGCCTGGGCCGTTGCTGATCAGGCCCTCCCGCAGCGCAGGTGCACGGAGGCCCCTACCGCCCTGCCCCCGATACTGCGTGTGCAACCTCCTCCTATCCGGTCTACCCATTACGGTGTCCCGGTTAATTAACATATTTTTCTATTTTATATATATGGATAATTAACAAACTACAACGTTTGCTAATGACTGATTACTATAATCGTGTTGCATTCATTTCCCTTATGCACCTTATGTGCAGGCGCACCATTTCTCTCCACTAATACTAGCAGCGAATATTTTATGACGTTGCCACGTCATAGTCTTGTACTGACTTGTTTGGTGTGAGCAACAGGAAATATTTTGCTTTTCGAGAACAAGAAAAATAGGTTTATTTGTGTTATGCTTATTTGTGCAGTTATTCAGTGTCTGGTAAGTTAATGTTCAAGAAAAAATATTACTTTTTATTAAAATGTTCTATTATTTCATGTTAATGATTACTCATTCATTTCAGCCCTTTGTATTCAGCATGTCTCTGTGGAAATAAACCTACGTTTCTATGAAAATTGAAGCTTTTGTTTTTTTGCGGCCCATATAAACTTAAATCTTGTTTATTTGGCCCATGTTAGCCTTTGAGTTTAACATGCTTTTTGTAAATGTTAATGTAAAATATTGTTTCTACTTTTTGCTTCCATCCATTATTTCTTTTAAAAAAATATATATTTTATTGATTTTTTTACAGAGAGGAAGGGAGAGGGATAGAGAGTTAGAAACATCGATGAGAGAGAAACATCAATCAGCTGCCTCCTGCACACACCCCACTGGGGATGTGCCTGCAACCGGAATTGAACCCTGGGACCCTTCAGTTCGCAGGCCGATGCTCTATCCATTGAGCAAAACCGGTTAGGGCATCCATCATTTCTTTTGCTTCCATTTACATGGTGATAAAAGATACTATACATGTGGTAACAATTAGGTAGGAATTTTGGAGTAGAATGGACATGATTTTCCATTTTGGAGTATTATTGGAATAGGAAATTAGGAAACAGTCCATAAAACAAACCATTATGGTAGGAGTGATATATTCAGAAGAAAAGGTTGCTTAGAACCTGGTGTAGATCATTTGTCTTTTTCAATTCTTTACTCCCGTGTTTTTAGCTTCCATTTTAAGAAAGCATATGGTGACCATGGAATTATTTTCTGTTTCTATTTAATTTATGGGTAAACTCAGTGAATATGCTATTTTAACAGTGCTTCTGGCATTTATACATTTTTCATACAACCCTTTTGTCTATGAGCAAAGTTAATGCCAAACACCATTATTACCCATGAGGAAGAACATTCTTTGTGATTGGAAACATTTAATATGAAATTTGAATGCTCTAGCTTTGTCATGAATCAACACCATTCATACTCAGTGGAACAAAATTGCTGTTCAGGAATGTCCTGAAAAAGAAAAGTAATGAAAGGTGGGACCAGCCTACAAGATTTTAGAAGATATTATTAAGCTACATTAATGACAGCTGTGATGAAGGTATGTGTACAGATCTACAGTTAAATGGAAAAAAAAAGAAGAAGAAGACTGGGAAGAGACCCTAAAATACACAGGACATAATAAAATTGGCATCTCAAGTCAGTAAAATTTATTTAGTATAAATGGTGTTTGGATAACTGGGGAGCCATCTACAAAGAAAATAAAATTGAATCTATATACTTCTACCAGAATGAATTTTAAGTGGACCAACTTTAAATTTAAAAAACTAAGTCATAACAGAAATAGAGCTAAGTCAGGGAGAAATTTTTTATCATTTAGAATGGAGCTTTTCCCAAGTTTGATGTAAAACTCCGAAGTAATTAAAGAAAAGGATTTATAAATTAGACTTTATAAAAATAAAAAAGTTCCACCCTAGCTGGTTTGGCTCAGTGGATAGAGTGTCAGCCTGTGGACTGAAGGGTCCTGGGTTCGATTCTAGTCAAGGGCACATGCCGGGGTTGCAGGCTCAATCCCCAGTAGGGGGTGTGCAGGAGGCAGCCAATCAATGATTCTCTCTCATCATTGATGTTTCTATCTCTCCCTCTTCCTTCCTCTCAGAAATCAATAAAAATATATTTAAAAAATAAAAGTTTCTGCATATAAAAAACCCCTAAAACAACCCACACAGGCAAAGTCAAAAGACAAGTTAAAAAAAAAAACACATTTAACAACATCAAACCTAATGGGCAAATTTCCTTAATGTATAAAAATTCAACAAATCAAGAAAAAAACCCCAACAATTCAGTAAGAAAATGTGCAAAGGATATCTATGGAAATTTCACAGAAATGAGATATAACTGGCTTTAAATCTAAAGGTGCTCACTTTATAAGAGAAGTGCAAATTAAAACCACACCAGATGCCATTTTTAAAAAGCTTATCACTTTGGTAAAAATAAAAATTTAACACATTGTTAGCCTGGGTATGGAGATGGGCACTCATACATTGCTGGTGGGAGTATAAACTGGGACAGTCTTTATAGAGCGTAATTTGACAGCATCTATTAGAATTATAATTTGTGGGACCTCTTTGATTCAACAGTTCCACATCCAGGAGTTTATCTTATGCTAAATAGAAATGAAGTAACTTAGTGAAGAATTGTTTATAGTAGCAAAATATTGGAAACAACCTAAATGTTCATTATGGAAGACTGGTTAAAAAATTATAGTCCATTCACATAATGGAATACTGTGCAGTTGTAGAAAAGGATGGGGAAACGGCTGATATGGAATGGTGTAGATCAGTGATGGCGAACCCATGACACGCGGACTCATTTTTTTGGTTGATTTTTCTTTGTTAAATGGCATTTAAATATATAAAATAAATATCAAAAATATAAGTCTTTGTTTTACTATGGTTGCAAATATCAAAAAATTTCTATATGTGATACGGCACCAGAGTTAAGTTAGGGTTTTTCAAAATGCTGACACGCCGAGCTCAAAAGGTTCACCATCACTGGTGTAGATACTTGTTAAATGCCCCCCCCCCCCAAAAAAAAAAGAAAAGATGTAGAATAGCGTGTTGTGCTGCCATTTGAGAAGAAAGGAGAATAAATATACAAGCATTTATATGCTGCTCGTATTTTCATATAACATCTTTGGGAAGGATTCACAAGAAAGTGATAACCTTAAGTTGCTTTGAGAGAGGTGGGGGTAGGCATTCCCCTTAAAAAAAATGTAAAGTTTTAAACCAGCGGTTCTCAACCTGTGGGTCGCGACCCCTTTGGGGGTTGAACGACCCTTTCACAGGGGTCGCCTAAGACCATCTGAAAACACATATTGAATATAATTACATATTGTTTTTGTGACTAATCACTATGCTTTAATTATGTTCCATTTGTAACAATGAAAATACATCCTGCATATCAGATATTTACATTATGATTCATAACAGTAGCAAAATTACAGTTATGAGGTAGCAACGAAAATAATTTTATGGTTCGGGGTCACCACAACATGAGGAACTGTTAAAGGGTCGCGGCATTAGGAAGGTTGAGAACCACTGTTTTAAACCATAAAAATGAAAAAAAAAAAAATAGAAAGGTAAAGAACAGTGTAGAAGTTAACAAAGTCTATATATTCAGTTTATAAATTCAGACATGTTTTTATTTCTTAGTGCAATTTCTTGGGCTAGACCTTGTGAAGGGAATTCTTTTTCTATCTTGGGAACAATTTTTTGGATTTGTGAAGTGTGTTTTATTGCTTCTCTTTCCTTTTAAATCTTTATTGGCTAAACGACTGCACAGAAGTAGACTGTCATCTTAAAATTGTAGGAATTTACTTGTGGTCAAGTAATCCATTGCCTTTTACAGTTTGATTTTTCCAGAGGGTCCTTTGACTAGTTTTGAGTTGATAACTATATGAAGGCAAAGACTTTGATACCACAAAACACTGAAGCCCCCCACTTTTTTTGCTAGTACATGTCAGAAAAGCAGTTTTTTAAGGGATTTTAGAAATTTCCATGGGCTTTTGACTTATGACAGATGTCTTTCATGAGGGATAAATTATATTTGGACCCATCTTTTATAGAATATCAAGGGAAACAAAGCAGATGAATCTTCCTATATACAATGCCTTCCCAAGACAATAAACACCACTCTCCAAAAACTTTTCTACTCTGCTGATAGACTGAACATGAAAGCATGCTTATCTGTAGCTTGACATTTTTAGCACGTCCAAGTCCTCATATAGGTAGGAGATCCAGTTATTGCTATTCAAGAACAACTAAAAAGGACTATTAACAATGCAAATGCCAAGTTACATCTGATAGACAATAAAATGGTAAGCATATTTGTGTATTATTTAAGATGGGGGAAAATGGCTTTGCCTATTTTTTATTACTTTGAATAGCCTTGGAACTAATTTGTTGTATTTATCACTACCCCCCATTTTGTGTGGTTTTAAATAATTCTTAGAGTTTGGACAATCAGCAGTATTTAAGTACTCTTGTAGTAGAGCTCTAGAAAATGTTCCTAACAATTAGCATCTATATAATGGTTTTTTCAGAGTATTTAAATCTAGTTTTTGAAAAATACTAGTACTTTAGTGTCCATTTACAGTTCTTAGGACTTCAAATCTTGACAAAACTGAGGATATTGAGTGTATTATTGCACCAGGGTCAGCATCCTCTGTATAGTCTGGGAGTCCTTCTAGGTGTCAAGTCAGGATGTGGAAGTGCAGGAAACGCTGAGCCAGGTGGGATTGCCTTGCACACAGTAGGTATTCAAGAAATATTTGTTTATTGCAAAATGTTGACTGGAGCCCCAGGGAGATCATACTCCTGTGCATTGACCATTGAATCTTCTTTAGCAATGACTTTTGCTTTCTGGTTTTTGTGCCAGCAATTACCAACTCTTGGTTTGAATTGTCATTGCAGGCATGAACTCCTTCATGTGTTTGTGAACACTTACCTGTTCCTATAGCATGTAATAGATATACTTGTAGAATGAATCATTCTAGGACTTACTTTTAAAGAATACCATTGCATATTTTTTTTTAAAAAAGTAAAAATTATCTCCAAATAGTTCTTTTGAGTTTGACAAAATTGAACTTACTTAAAGTAAGCTGCATATGTCCTGCACAGAGAACACAAAGTGAAGTGTGTCTGCAAAGAGAACACTAACATTGTGATGCATGTCATGTCTTCATCTTAAAGGATGAGGAAGGCACACACATGCCTCAGTGGTGAGCAGTTGTCTGCATTTTATTTTGTTCTTGTCTGTGACATGTGGTCTCTTGCCTGTGGAAAACTGGCATGCAGTGTATTACCTCTTTGATCATTGGAGTGATATATTTTTCCCTGTTGTTCACCTGGAATTCCATATAGTCCAACTTTTGAATGCCACGAGAAGGGCTTTTTCTTTTCTCTTTAGCAATTGAGACATTTCTGCATGTGGAGTGAATAGATCCACTCCATAACTATTATGTAGTTTACTGTGTGGTTAAATGTAATGCAAACCATTCAAAACTGATGTACTAGGGCTTTTCATGTAATAGTGGCATGTGGATATCTTTCTTCACATAACAGATGAAGTTGGTTGTAGCTAACGTGTTATATGAATAAAGGTCCACTTGCTAATCTTTTTGTTCTTTGTGGAGGGATAGAAAGTAGAGTGATACAGATATGCTAGGAAAATGAGAATTGGAATGCAGGCCAAAAATTTGTCAGAGATGACTGCAGCCAAGACTAAGTGGCATCATGCTCATCTGATAGACAAGTGTGGCTGCTAGTGCTTGGTCCTCTGTGCTCTTGTATGCACATCCCCCCCCCCCCCCCCCCCCCTTACACATAGCTATCAGTCATTTGGTGACAAAATAGCCAGAATACACATCTTTGCTATTTTGGAGCAGAAAGAGAATTTTTTCCAGTTCAACTTTTCTCTGATATTTTTGCAAAGGAATTATGTGAGTACCCTACTGCCCTTGCTTTTGACACTTGCATCAATATTAATAATTTCAGGAGATGCATTTATGATAAGGTATTTGCTTGTAGTTCCTGGACAATCAGTGACAAAATTAACTGGACTCTGGTGGAGCCATTTCTTTCTTTCTTTTTTTTTTTTGCAATTTTTTCAGTTTCCCAAAAGTGCTATACCATAACCAATAAAGTCCTGATGTCTTCTTTGTAGACAGAAATTTTGTGTTTGGGGTGAGTGAGGAGGTGGGGAAGAAATTGAGGGAGCTAATTTTCAATGAATTCAAAGACAGGATATCAAAAGTTAGGAAATGTAAGCTAGACTTATTTTTAAGCAGCATGTTAGATTTACTTTAAAATAAGATGCTCAGTATAATTTTATTTAACCTCCAAACATCTTTCCAGGTGAAGTTATTCTAAAATCAAAGCAATGGACCTATTTCTTAATCTGAAGAAAGTATAGTAAAGATAGTGTGTCTAAAAAGTCTGGATACAGAGAAAATAATGTGCCTATTGATTGAGCATATTACTTGAAAATGCAGCTTACATACTATTTAAAAATAAGTTTATTCTGTTTTGTTTTTAAGTTTCCCACACCCGTGTTTTGTTTCTATTTACGATTTCTTTTAAGTTTTAGGCATAGTGCTAAAATAACTACAGTCATCGGAAAGACTAGGCAGTTGACAAGAAGCAGTTTCTTCCCCACTAGGTCAAAGATCTGGGCAGCGTGGAGCTACATCTTCAACTTAGGGAGGTGGGAGAAGAATGAAAAGCAGATGATGGAAGTGGAGGATGGTGGATGACTGGCTTTCTTTTTATTCCAGTAGCTGGCGGTAGTCATAATTGAAATCTTGATCTTGTTTTGAGTGAATGAAGACCTGGGAAGGTTGATGACTCTAGCATTAACAGTATTATTTTAACAGTTTTTATTTTTTGTTGTTGTTACTCTTCACCCGAGGATATTTTTTCCACTGATTCTTAGGGAGAGTGGAAGGGAGGGGGAGACACACAGAGAGAAACATAGATGGGAGAGAGACACATTAATTGGTTGCCTCCTGCATGCACCCCAACTGGGGCCAGGGATAAAGCCTGCAACCAAGATAAATGCCCTAGACCAGAATCGAACCCAGGACCCTTCAGTCTGAAGGCCAATGCTCCTTCCACTGAGCCAAACTGGCTAACAGTTCTTATTTTAATCTGATACCTAATGATATATACAGAATAAATTCTTATACATGCTACTATCTTTTGGGATTGGTTTAAGTAATACGTCATCTTAGTTAGAAAAATGAAAAAATGATGCTAGAGGCGGTAATATTTCTGAGGAAAATTACTTAAAAAAGATTTGCCAGATAAGGATCAGGCTTACAGTGTTAATGTGTTGCTCTCCTTGCTAAAACAGAGAATCTCTGATCTTTACTGATATCTCTCCCAAATTGATGAAACATTTTTAGAACAAGTATAGTGGTGAAAAGGTACATAGCTCTGTGAGCCTGGGCTGGGAGGAAGGAAGGTTCACAAAAGGTAAAAGAATAGTGCACCCTCACAAAACCTTACGAATAGTTGCTTTAATAGTTACATTTGAATCTTAATTCACGAGATTATAGAGTTTAGAAAATGTTAAGATTGACAGGTGGCCAGTTTGGTGGGCGTTGTTTATTTGCTGGAGTGGCTGAACTTAACGTGGGATGTTGGAACCTTTGTGTCCCCAGAGCTGCTTAAATGAACATTAGATCAATTGAGCCACATGTAAATGCTTTGTTTTCATATTTTTAACACTTTAGCCCTCTACTTTGGATAAATCTTATGAGGAAGATCCTGCATGAATAGGGTTTGACTGGGTGGTCTGTGCAAGCCCCCTCCATCTCTAAGATGAGTACAGTCTCCCATACCAATGGTAGAACACCAGGGACATGGCATGACCCATCTACTGGTTAGTGATGGTTGGTATATTCTGTTGAAGAAGGCAGTTATATATTTTGAGAAAGATATTTCATCAAAAGTGGTAAAAATAGAGGCATTTTGGTGTTTGAAGTAGCTCTCCCAAGTCAGTGTGTGCTGCAGGTTGTCAGGGAAATGCTCAGTTCCCTTTTGAGTTTCAAACCACATTTATAGATGCCCACAATGAATTACTTCAGGGCAGCATGGTGATGAGAAAAATGATAAAAGATATCATGATTTGTTGCAAAGAACACTTTCCTTGTTGTTAAACTTGGGGTTGGTTGGTTTCTGATTTTAGCACTTACTCTCTTTGTGACCTGGGCAAGTTATTTAACTTCTCTGGGTTTTGGATACATTCATTGAGATAATTTATGTCTAGCGTCTAGGCCAGTGCTTAGCGGTTTATCTACATTAAGGCCCCTTTTCTCCTTCATTGTTTCATGGTGGAATGCATATATTCTGTACAGCACATACTGTCTCACATAAGTAGTTTAGTTGGCTCCATCAATCTACCTGATCTCAGTTCTTTTGTGATCCTGCTCTCAGCCCCTGGGCCCCATGGTCAGAGGGGTGTGCATAACCCTGCTAGCTATGGTTATCATGCCCAGTTACCAGGGTTTTACGGAGTAGCTAACCTGGCTCTCAGTGTCTTTTGAATAGTAGCAGATACTGCAGACTGCTCATGCCTGGTCTGATATAATTTATTGCAGAGGTGGGGGTTTGCACTCATGTTCAGGAAAGAGCGAGCCTCCTGATACCAAGGGTGGGGAACCTTTTTTTTTTTGCAAAGGGCCATTTGGATATTACATCATTCACTTAATATAATTCATTTAATATAAGTTTATGTTGCTCTTAGATTTATTGAAGTTCAGGTCAGGCAGGACCAGACCAAATGATTTTATAGGTCTTATATGGCCTTCAGGCCAGACATTCCCCATCTCTTGTGATAGCTACACGGAGTGGTGGTCATGATAGGCATAGGACATATTGGGAACAGTGACACTGTTGACCAGCAATTGAATGCTACTAAAGATGGGGAAATCTTAAGCTAAAGATGGGAAATATTTGTGGCCTGGTCTGCATTTGGCTTTATAAATTGCACACTAATTGAGAACACATTTTTCTGCTTTGAAGTCATGAAAGCTCTCCTGCCTACATTCCAGATTGATGTCTATCTGCCTTGAGCTTGTTGTTTGTTTAAAGTACATACTACATCACGGAAACACAGACCTCTTAGAAACCTTTGGTTTGTCCCCAGTGCATCAGTGGACATTTCTTTTCCTGCTTCTGAGTGATTTTGCCTTTGTCTTTGTGCCTTGGCAAGTTTGTTTGTTTGCTCTTTAAACAGGAATTAATGCTTTCTTCAGCTGAGCCATTGCTTTTTTTTTTTTTTAACAGGGATTGGTGATTGTAAAGCTTTTTCTTCAGCAGGTGTGGAGCAATGAATAGTCTATTTCATTTTTCATTTACATTTTTTATAACCTCTTCAACAACAAATGGTGAAACTCCATGTCCATATTCTTTTTCAGTCAATTGTTAATGGTTTTTCCATACTTCCCAGCTGCTTATCATGGGCACAGCTGACAAAACCAGAAGAGCCTTTCCAGTAAGGTGAGCTGAGCTGGCTTTTGAGTACAAAAGGCTTTGGTATAGAATTAGGGCTTTGAGAAAGGGAACAAATGTAAAGGCAGCTGGAAACTTGAGTGTTGCTAATCAGGAATATATTTCGCGATTCTGAAGTTCTCCCAAGAAGCATATACTTAAGCAAAATAATACAACAACTTGTGGATGAAGAGATTTTCCTGTTTTAAAATCCCTTTGTGTGAATTTATAAAATGTTTTTAATATTTTTCACTATCTTACTTTCTCAAAGAACATTACTAACTCTCATTTTTAAAAATATTTTTGCATCCCAACAAAATTATTTACTGTTGAGGCTCTTTACCCATTTGCTCTTGGCAAATGCCCTGTATCCAATTCAGTTATTATGGCTGATCCCTTTATCTTTAATTGCTAAGACGCTTTTCAAGGGATCATTTGCTTTTATTGTTTTATTTATGACATCAATAATGAGTACTACATGAGTTCAAAGGGATTTGTTCTGACTATTGAGAATTTACTTCTCTGCTGGTAGTTGCTTGTTTCTGAAAATAGTTTCTACAGTAGATTGGCCGTCTGCTTTTGGGAAAATATACTTTCCCTGAATCAACAAATGGATAATATCAGTAATAAGGTACAGTAAATCTGCTACTTCCAGAAAACAGTATATTTACAGAAGTTTCCTTAAAACCAGGATTGTGTCCATTTCATGTTCTCCTCCATGCCTCATGCTGGAGAAACTTAGAATTATTTTCATTAATATTCCTGTGTTATTAAAAAGTAATGGAATATTTTACACTTCCAAGCTCATTCTATGAAGCCAGCATCACCCTAATACCAAAACCAGGTAAAGACAACACAATGAAAGAGAATTACAGGCCAATATCCCTCATGAACATAGATGCCAAAATCCTCAACAAAATCTTAGCAAATCGGATCCAGCAGTACATCAGAAAGATCATACACCATGACCAAGTAGGATTTATCCCAGGGATGCAAGGATGGTACAATATCCGCAAATCAATAAACGTGATACATCACATAAACAAATTGAAAGAAAAAAACCACATGGTCATATCAATTGATGCAGAAAAAGCATTTGACAAAATTCAACACCCATTTTTGATGAAAACTCTCAGTAAGGCGGGAGTAGAAGGATCATACCTCAGCATAATAAAAGCCATATATGACAGGCCCACAGCCAGCATCATACTCAATGGACAAAAACTATCACCATTTCCCCTAAGAACAGGAACAAGACAGGGATGCCCCCTCTCACCACTCCTGTTCAACATAGTACTGGAAGTGTTAGCCATTGCAATTAGGCAAGAAGAAGAAATAAAAGGCATCCAAATTGGAAAAAAAAAAAAAAGTAATGGAATATTTTAAATGTAGGAAATAGAGAAAAAAAGGTAACACTTTTGAGATTCAAATGTAGAAGTTATTTAATAGGACAGTGCTTTTTAATTAATTGGGTGCTGGTAACAGTCAGAACTGTAAGGCAAAAGCACTTTGCATGTTGAACACTCCACAGGTGTATTTAAGGTTAGTTTGAGTTAATGGCCTGTCAAAGCTAACTGAAAAACAAAAGGAAAACACCTCCCAAATCATCTCTCCCTTTCCTTTTGAAAGATGGAAGAGGGAACAATTTAAATTTCAAAACTTTGCTTGATTAGCATAACTTCTTAGAAAACCAGTTAGCTGGAAGATCCCAGTGTACCAAAATAGTTAAGATGTAAGAAACATTTTGGACTTACACTGTCTTTTTAAATTGGGAAATATTTGGAATGCTTTAGAGGTGACATTCTTGTTCTATGACAGGTTCAGTTGAAATGCTCCTGGTAAACCTGGATGATGATGGTGATGATGTAGATGATGGTGATGACGGTGATGATGTAATAATAGTAGTAGTCATTACTGTTGCAGTAAGTGCTACATACTGTTGTTCTAAGAACTTTACATATATTAATTTAAGTTAGGAGATACCTAAGTAACTTGCCCATGGTCACACAGCTGGTAAGTGGTAGAACTAGAATTTGAGCCCACACAGTGACAAAAAAAAATCTGTGCTCATCACAGATGTAGGCTTTAAGTTTTCTTCGGTTAGAATTGTGACTTCAGGTATTTTGCTACTAGGACATCTTAAAATGGAAATCTATAGTGTTTACATGGAAGTAGGAATAATTGTGAAGTTGACAATTTTATAATTGAAGTTGGGAAATTCTGAATTTGATTATTCTTTACTCATAAAAAAGACTGCCTTTAACCTGTCTTTCAAATCACTTAGATCATTGTTTCTTTATTCTTTTTCACTTAAAGATTCATAAATGCATTTGGCATACCGGGACACTTGTCCCCAAACTCATTTAGGGAGGAGAAATGAGAGAAGAGACAAAAAAGATGAGTTACCATCTGTCTATGAACGGAAGGTCTGCTCTCCTGCCCTTGAGGCACTTTCTGTGGCTCCTGCTCCGGAAAGCGCCACCTAGTGGAGTTTATCCCTTTATGAAGGCCTTCCTCACCTGGAATTTGTTGTGGTGCCACACTTGTATATTGAAGTGGAAGAATACTTTTCTTACAGCTTTAAGAACTCTGCAACTTAACGGAGAAGATAGGGAAATGATAAAGGTTGCAGTGATTCAAAGACTAAATGTATTTGGAAACTATCTCGTGGAGGGGGGAAAAGCCACATTAAGAGTTTCAGAATACAGTTTTGACAGATTTAAATTATTCTGTTTATGTTTGCTCTGTGTTTGTGTTGGTCTTACATGCAACTATCATTAGAAGTTATAGCAGGCCACAGTTATATCTTGATGAGGACATGCTGGGCTGACAATAGTTTCTTAGCCATGTGCATTACATGCACTAACCTTGATGCAAAAAAGAGTGCCTGTGGTTTTTTATCTGGAAACCAAAAAAGCAGTCCTTTGGCCAATCTGGGGAATTTCTGTAATAAGAACATGCCATTAATGAAATTTCTTGTAGGCATCTACAGCATGAGGCAGAGTCCCTCCCTCCCTGCTTTCTTTCCTTTCCTTTCTTATTTGTTACCAAGTCCCCTTTCTTCTTCATATCCTATCTCCTTTCCTTGACTCTTTGCTGACCAGTCTGTCTGACAGTCTGCCTATCTACCAGTAGTATGCCCTGTCTTCTCAAAAGAATTCAAGGGCAGCCTGTCTGCCATAATGAAGATAGTATGACATTTTAGATTTATTTTTACCATATTTATTTTTAAAAGATCTTTTTAAAAATACTTCATTATGACTAAGAAAGTTACTATAATTAACATGTTTCCTATCCTTTTTTTTTTTTACATTTTAAAAATGTTTTTATTGATTTTTAGAGAGGAAGAGAGAGAGAGAGAGAAACATTGATGAAAGAGAAACATCAACATCCATTGGCTGCCTCCTGCACGCCTCCTGCTAGGGATTGAGCCTGCAACCCAGGCATTTGCCTGGGAATCGAACAGGTGACCTCTTGGTTCATGGGTTGACACTCAGCCACTGAGCCACAGTGGCAGGGCAGTGTTTCTTATCCTTTTATGTCTTATTTTATAAGGAGGAAATTACTAGAATTCAGAAATAATGTGACTAACATTGTGCCCAAATCACAATTTTTTTTAGCTCAAATACCTTCAGATACCATGTTTCACCTCCCCCTTTATTAACCTGAGCTTATGACAAGGTTAATATTTTTTGTGTTTTTCAAAATTTTTTTCTATGTGAAATGTCCTATTCCCTTTGTGCTTCTTCTTTCCCCTTTGTCTTTGCCCCTTGCTTTATTGAGCCCATACAGCATTGTCAGTTGGGTAGCAATCTCAAAAATAGTATTTTCAAAACTGCTTGGGCCAAAACTCCTTTTGCAGTCCAGTGGGCTTTTTATAGGGCTACCTCCATTTTGCATGCATTTTTCTTCAAGATTGTATTTTTTTTCCCATTGGTTGACATGCCACTGTAGGTTTTTTTCCCATTTATTTTTTTATTGTTGACAGTATTAAAATTGTCCCCCATCCTTGTCCCTTTGCCTGGCACCACCCCAGGCCTTCATTACACTATTGTCTGTGTCTATGGGCTATGCATGTCCTTACTAATAAAAGGCTAAGTAGTCATCACGCCCTCGCACGTGATGCCCTCACGCCATCACACAAGATGGCTGTGCACACAGCAGAGGTGGGGTTTCCATGGCCCCGGCAGCCGCTCCGCTTGGCTTCCGCTGGGGCTCCCGTGGCCCCGTGCCCGCCGTGGAGGCAGGACCCCCGGCTCCAGCCTGCCTCTTTGGGGCAATCCATCGAGGAGCCCCAGATGGGTGGGAGGGGCCTACATCTTTGGGGCGATCAATCGCGGGGTTCCCACACTGTGAGAGGGCATAGGTCAGGCTGGGGAACCCCCCTCAAGTGCACGAATTTCGTGCACTGGGCCTCTAGTATGCATATAAATTCTTTGGTTAATCTCTTCCAATAGGAAGAGATTACCCCCTTTCCTGTTCCCCTCCCCCTCTGAGATCTGTCAGTCTGTTCCATGCATCCATGTCTCTGGACCAATTTTGTCATTTTATTTTGTTCATTAGATTCCACATAGGTGAGATCATGTGATATTTGCCTTTCTCTGACTGGCTTTTTTCGCTTAGCATAATAATCTCCAGGTCCATCCATACTGTTTCAAAGGGTAAAAAAAATCCTTTTTATGGCTGAATAGTATTCCATTGTGTAAATGTATCACAGCTTTTTTATCCACTCATCTCCTGGTGGGCACTTGGGCTGTTTCCAGATGTTAGCTATTGTAAATAATGTTGCTATGAACATAGGGGTGCATATATTCTTTCTGATTGGTGTTTCGGGATTCTTAGGATACATTCCTAGAAGTGGGATCACTGGGTCAAATGGCAGTTCATTTTTAATTTTTTGAGGAAACTCCATACTGTTTTCCACAGTGGCTGCACCAGTTTGCATTCCCACCAGCTGTGCACAAGGGTTCCCTTTTCCCCATATCCTTGCCAGCACTTATTTGTTGATTTATTGTTGGTAGCCACTATGTTTTAACATTGAAAATTTGATGATATACTTCTTCCAGATAGATCTAAGAAACTATTTGAAATTGTTAGGTGTTTGGAGCTATATGTAAGATATCCTTGTGTTACAAGTATTCTAGCTTTCAAATTGTATTTTCTAGTTGTATTGACAAATTTGCAATGATAAATCTATATATTCTTTTGCTTATTTCTCTATTATAGCTGATGGATGGAAGGTAACACATGGTGGTTGCATGTAGGCTAGCTACATACAAACACCTACCTGCCCTTTTCTCCCCTTTATCTAAAATGGTGTTTGAGATGTATATGCTTATGCTGGAGTGTATTTTTCAAAAGCATTTTTTTCTCCTATGAAAAATCTATGCCTCTATAGGGAATTCAGACAATATAGAAAACTGTGAAGAAGCAAAAATCAGCGGTTAACAGTTTGGTAATGCAGAGTGATCACAGTCAACAGTTTGGTAATACGCCCGCATATACACCTGTTATGAGCATACATATACTAGTATGTGTATTCTTGTTATGAAGTTATATAACACATGCCATTTACCAACCTTTATTTTTTTTACTTAATACTTTATTTTGACTACCTTCCCATATTAACAGATAGGATTTTTAAAAATGGCTGAATTGTGGCCTTGGCTGGGTGACTCGATTGGAGCATCATCCCCTACACCAAAGGGTTGTGGGTTCGATTTCAGGTCAGGGCACATACCTCGTTTGCATGTTTGATACCCACTCTTGTTCTTGAGGCAACTGATCTATGTTTCTCTTTCACATCAATGTTTCTCTCCCTCTCTCCCTCTCTTAAAAAGTCAATAAAAAAATACACAACATATCCTTACATAAATTGTGTTCCATTTTATGTATATATCACAATCTGTTTCTTTTTTCTTGTGTCTTTTTTTGTTGTTGTTAATTCTCACCTGAAGATATTTTTTCCAGTGATTTTTTGAGAGAGTGAGGGGAAGAGAGAGAGAGAGAGAGAGAGAGAAAGAGAGAGATGAGAGACTCACATTGATTGATTGCCTCCTGCATGCACCCCAACGGGGTGTGGGGGATCAACCTATAACCCAGGTACTCATCCTTGATTGGGAATTGAACCTGTGACCCTTCAGGCCAACACTCTAACCATTGAGCACACCAGCCAGGGATTGTTTCCCTTTTTAATAGGTATTTAGTTTTCACTGTTGTGAATAATGCTACATTAAACATAATCACATATTCATCTTGCCCACCTATATTTTGGAGTTACTAATATAATTTTATTTTAATTTTATTTTAGCTATGACAGTATGTTAAGAAACGTATAATTTTGTATGGTCAGCATTCCCAGAAAGTTGATGAGGTTTGCCCCTTTAAGAATCTGCACTGCTCTTTTAGATTAAATATCTATATAACTATCTATATCTATGTCTATGTCTATATAGTCAAAATGGTCTAGATTGCTGGACCTTGGGGTTTTTGGGTCTGTTCTTTAATAGGTTTTTGTCTTATAAAACTCTTTTCTCAGATGTGCTTTTCTCAATCTGTAGAGAGCTTGGAAACAAGATAACCATCCTTGTTATAGGATCTATAAAATAAAAGCAAGCAGCCCCCTGAGTCAAAATTTGTGGAGTGTTCTAGTTATAGGGGTAGGATAGAGAAGTTATTGGCTGGTTGAATTTAGGATAGGTAAGGACTTTCTCTTTTTGTTTGGGGGCTGCTATTTTATGTCCATGTTCTGCTGGATTAAATAATTTCTACTACAAAGCAGCAGTTTATTGCTAAATGTAGGAGACAAGGCCATATAAATTGAGATAAAAGGCAGTTTTTATGATTAAAAACTTTCCCTCCTTCAGGTTGGTGGAATTACTGTTGGAGTGTCTGCCTGTCTACCCCTTCTCCACCTGGTATAGCCCATCTATAGAGTTCTTTCTTGGGGAAGTGTGTTCTTGTCTCTGAGCATGCTCCATGGGGGGCCAGCTCATGCAGTGTCTTTTCCATGGCTATTTCTTCGAAGGAGTCAGCCCCAGCCCGACTGCTTGTGCCCTGGCAGGCCCTGCATGGGAAGAGTTCCCTGGGAAAACAACTGAGTCCTGGCCTGCTGAGCACTACTGGCCCTCCCTCCATTATTGACTATTTGATTTGGGTATGCAGAGCTGCGTCAGAGCCCTTCCCCATCTTCTTGGAGCTCACCTGGTGGAAAAATAAGAGGGCCTCAAGGCATGTAACTTGACAGTGTACTAAGTATCCTCTGTTTTTATTTTTATTTTTTATTTTTTTGGCGAAGGGGGAGTTATCATTTTTTTCTGGGGAATCTGTGAAGGCTTCTGGAAGAGAAGGGGAAACTTGGAAACCAGTGGTGGGAAATGATAGGAGTTGGCCAGGCAAATACTGTTAGTAGGGGGGAAATGGTTGGTTGAGAGGAGAGACTGGAAATACATTCTAGGCCTCATGAAGCTCCTGCGAAAGTGAAAGTGTGAAGGTAGGAACCATTATCTCCCCTTTGTGATTTAGATTCTTCACAGCTTCCATGGCTGGCACTAAGTGTTGAGGAGGGTGGTAGTAGAAGAGGAGATGATAGAGGCAGGCCAGACCATAGTGGATCTTGTGTGCCATGATGCAGAGCTGGACTTGATCCTCTAGATTTTAGAGATAGTGAGACATCATCATAAGCCTTGTGTTTTGATTCATGGACACAGTTATGAGGAGCCAAATGAAAGCCATTGTACTCATTTCATGGAGTGATAAAATCCCATTTATAAGTTAGGGATGTGCTAAACATTAGTACCAGAAGGAGTACATTTATAATGTGACTCATCCCTTCATCAAAACTCTCATGGCCTGTCAGATGAACAAGAAAGACTCCTTTTATAAAGGGGGCACCATTTCAGACAGGTGGTATACATTGCTCAGTGCTGAGAAAACTTCTGTGCAGAGTCCAGTCTGGTGAAGGGATACAGATGTAGGGGATGACACGGGGTGTGTTCTTGCAGTCTTGCCTGACAGCGCAACACAGGATATATGACAGGCTATGCAAAGATTAAGAGCAGTCATTGTACAGGGCAAAAAAGACTGTGGGTGTGCATTGATTCCTTTACCCCCATTTATACCTGCCCACGTATATGGATCTGTCATGGTGTCATCTTTGAATGCTGAATTAAGCAATATCAGAGTTAAGATAAAAATCAGTTAATTGATTAAATGAGCACAGGGCTAGACACATGTTGATAACTCAGTAAATACTTAATTGGTTTTTTTAAAAACCCCAACTTTAAAACAAAATGAATTTCAAAAATTGAGGCACTTGGTTAAAAAAAAAATCTCTATTTTTAAAATGTATTCGAAGAGCTTAAGATTTAGAATTAAAATATTCTCTGATAACTTATTTCCCTATAAATTATTTAGATGGGATAAAGAAAATGGCTTTACGTCCTAGCTGGCTTGGCTCAGTGGATAGAGCGTCGGCCTGTGGACTGAAGGGTCCCGGGTTTGATTCTGGCCAAGGGCACATGCCTGGGTTGCGGGCTCGATCCCTGGTGGGGGGTGTGCAGGAGGCAGCCGATCAATGATTCTCTCTCATCATTGATGTTTCTGTCTCTCTCTCCTTCTCCTTTCATCTCTGAAATCACTAAAGAAATATATTTAAAAAAAGAAAGTAAATAGCTTTACTCCATGGGGTTCAGTGAGCTGTGGACTTGAATGTTTTATTAAGCTTTACATGTTTTTTTGAGGGGTAGGTGTTGGCTTAAGGCATTCTAAATTAGTCTGGAATATTTGTGCTTCTTTATAAGTCTACCACATACACTGAGATGAGAAAATACAGTCTGTTATTTGGAGGCAGACAGGATTTGGGGCAGGGTGGACCAGAGAGCTGAGCTTCCACTTGGGTTTCCACTGATGTCTTATCTCTGTCACTCTCATCTTCTTTTGCAAAATTATCACAATAACACTTAACCCTCCTGACCTTATAAGGTTTATTGTGAGAATTGAGTGTTTTCATTCAAATTTGAATGAAGCATTTTATTTAGCTTGCAAAATGCTGTACCCAAAACATATTTTTAATTTCAATCAAATTAGCCTGATTTAGTCTTGCTAGGACATCACTTTTCAATTCCCTATTAGGGTACATGCCTGGGTTGTGGGCTTGATCCCCTGTAGGGGTTGTGCAGGAGGCAGCCTATCCATGTTTCTCTATCCCTCTCCCTTCCTCTCTCTAATATATATATATATATATATATATATATATATATATATATATGTATTTTAAAAAACATTAGCCTAGTTTAAATAGTTTAAAGAAAAGAAAAAAATCTACATTTACAAGTAAAGTAATGGGAAATTTTTGAATTTAACTTTTTGTTTAAAATTTTTATTTGCTGCTGAATAAAAATATTCAGAAAACACTTACTGTTGGTTTCTTTTTTTTGAGGGGGGAGGGCTTAAATGAATTATCCTTATAATGTGCTCCAGATATCAAATATTCCTTATTAAATTTTTGAACTGGAGATAGTTAATTTCTTGTGAGCATTATAAATATAATACTAATAAATTTATCCTTTATAGTTTAAAAATTATTATTTATAGTTTAGGAAGCTGCTTCTCAAGAGGTTAATGATGTGTAGTTGCATCAATTTATATGACTTTTTTTTAGTTTGACAAAGAAGCTTTAGCATAGATGTTTCCAAAATAATCACTGCCCAAATTTCCCATTAGCCAAGCATCTTATAAATCAGCAAGACCAGTCCCATCTGTTCCTGCTGTCAATTCTTTTGTCCTCTTCCTTCCCCCTCTTCCCAACTAAGTGCATATATGTACGCTTACGTAAGTACTCAGGTTGATACCCACCCCAGCTCCACAGGTAAAAGGAGAGATTGGAAAAACATACCAGAAGTCTTTTAAAGTTGGGACAAAATTCAAGGAGCTATCTCCTATCATTTGTCACTTTTAAAATATCACATGCACATGCACATCCGAGTTACGGTAGCAGTTAGTAGATATTTCTGTGTTGGAGATGCTCTTCAGTGTAAAGTAGTAAGCAGTAATAGAGCACTCACTCTGTAGAATTAAAGGACCTTATTTGTGAGGACTAGAAAAGATGACTAACAATTATAAGTACTTTTGGGGGAATGGAGGATTTACTGGTGAGAATGATTTTGAAATGTATCTGTATGGAAATGCAATTTTAATATAATTATTAGTTACAATAGAACTTTTAAAACTAGTGGACTTTGTTGTTATGTCACTTGTTATCATTGGAATTTTGCTTTGCTTACATTTGGCTCCCAATCTATATAAAACAATCACCTGAAGTAAAAATTTGAACTTTTGCGTTATGGATTCTAGGAGCAGTATAGAGATGAAATCCCCAGTGATTCCATTTTTTAAAAAAATATAGGAAATACTATGTCTAGAAGCTCTCCAAATGAAGGTGCTTTTAATGATTAACTTTCTACAAAGAACAAAATAATGTATAGTTTCTAGATTACATTGCTCTAGGAGTACATTTAGAAATTGGAACTCTAATAGGATTCAATTTTATTAAATACATAATGTTTTGCATCTTAAAAAAGGTTATCCAGTTGCACCCAAGTTAGGAAATTTAAAGTTATTTTTCTCACAATTACTGTTACTTTGTCCCAATGTGCGTATTTAATATTTGCATTCTTGGGCATAATGTCTAATTTTTTTTGACTTTTTTTCCCCATCACCATTCATCCTCTCTATTTACCCTTTCACTCATATGTCTATTTTGTACATACATTCTTGAGTCTATATCTGAATGAGAGAAATTAACTATTTTTGTATATTTTTTAATTGAGTAAAATTCATTAATAATGACTTGAACATATACTGTGTGATAGGCTCTGGGGATATGGAAATGGGATATCTGAGATATCATGTGAAACTGTGGTCCCATGATAAAATTAAGGGAATAATTGTTTATTGCACTAGGAATAATGTCCTGTTTATAAATGAGATCATTTGCCAAGTTTACACATCTGATTTAGAAAAAACAAAGATTTCAAACTTAATGTCTTTGGTATCTTTTTGAGGCAACTCTTCCTAGTCCTTGAAGACTGTCTTGAAACCATCAGCAGCAGGCCTTATTTAAAAACCTCCAATTACGGCAGTAATTTTAGATTAAGTGACTATTCACTGGGGCACAGTTTTCATATTACCAAATTAATATATTTTCGGGTTCAGACCTCTTTTTAGGCTGTTAAAACTATGGTATTGTTTAGAAAAATAAATAAAAAATAGCCTAGCAGTGATGGCGAACCTATGACACACGTGTCAGGGATGACACGCGAACTCATTTTTGTGGTTGATTTTTCTTTGTTAAATGGCATTTAAATATATAAAATAAATATCAAAAATATAAGTCTTTGTTTTACTATGGTTGCAAGTATCAAAAAATTTCTATATGTGACACGGCACCAGAGTTAAGTTAGAGTTTTTCAAAATGCTGACACGCTGAGCTCAAAAGGTTCGCCATCACTGGCCTAGGGTTTCTAAGCCATGTGACATTGGTCAGTCCTATTCCTGTTGTTATAGAGCAGAGAGCCATTGTAAACAGAACAATTCTAATCCATATGTAGCTGGCAGCTTCAGTCTTTCACAGACTAACATAAGCCCCACTGTGAGTCTCTTAGCTCCCTTAGTTCCCCATGGTTGTGTGGTCACATGGAGGCCAGGGGAGGAGGAGCCAGACAAAAGGACTGCTTTGTCTCCAGACTTAGAAAGTATACTTGGAAAAGAAAAGAGAATCTTTTGAATAAAATCAGAAGGGAAAATGCATGCAAACAAGATTCTGGAATTGTACAAAAATTTGTATTCAGATTCTTTCTTGGGAGTTGAACACTTATTTTGGCCAGTGCTACTTTTGGTTATAAAAGGAAGCAGGTTTTAATGCTCAGTTCTCTTACAAGTTTCCAATCTTGTAAGCTTCTTGATATTTAAGTTATATATATGCTTCAACCGGTAATCTAACCCGCAGCCTTTTGGTGTATGGGACGATGCTCCAACCAACTGAGCCACACTGGCCAGGGCTAGGGAGTTTTGTTGTTGTTTTTTTACAAAATAGATTCCTGGGCTCCACCATCAGCTGTTCTATTTCAGGACATCTGGGGCTTGAGTCTGATTATCTGTATATTCCTTGCGTTATGTAGGTGCTTTTGATGCTCAATTATGTTTGAGAACTGTTGGCTTCCTGTCTCATCCTAGGCTTAGGAGTACCATATTTAAAGCATATTAGTTTTGTCTGTTTTTATATTCCTTTTAATTTATAAGTTGATGGAATGATAACTCTCCCCCCCCCCCCCCCCAGAAAAAAAGATACGGCTAATAACAATGTATACTTTGTTCACATAAATAGGATATCTAAGTAGATTTTTTAAATAAGTAAGATCTATATAATTTTTTTTACATAACAGTTCTTTTTCCATTAATAGTGTAGTGTTTTTTTTTCCTCTTAATAAAAGTTTAAACATATTTTGATAGAATTTCACTTTAACATTCTTCATCACCATTATCATTATTAGAGAGGCTCAATGGAGTTTATGAGCGGCTGATTCTTCAGAGGGGCAAGAAATTATGGAGGAGGTGGCATTTGAACTGAGCCTTTAAAAGGAGATGTGAGGTTAGAGATTGGTATTCTCTGTTGTTGGGTGGATATTCCAGATATAGAAAAATGTGATCAAAGTCAACAGGCATGTTTGAGAAACAGCAGGCCTTGCTCCCATGGGCCCAAAGTGTAGGTTCCTTGAAAGAAAAGAGAAGAGTAGATTAGGGGCAGAGTGTCAGGAGCTTTAAAGCAATTTCTCTTTGGACTTTATTCTGTGTGTCACAGTTTTTATAGGGAAATGGGCTCAGAGTTTAAAATAGCAACTACACAAATATAGTTGTAGCACCACATCTCAGAAGGATAAAGTCTTTTATTTGAGCTATACTTCAGAACTTGAAAAACTGCATACATGCAGATATTTGTATCACACAAGGAAAATGTACCTTTAAAGGCTTTTTCTTAACACACAATTTGTGGTCCTGTGACTTGGGACTACTGTGAAATAAATGATAGCCTCA
This sequence comes from Myotis myotis, assembly GCF_014108235.1. Classification (NCBI taxonomy): domain Eukaryota; kingdom Metazoa; phylum Chordata; class Mammalia; order Chiroptera; family Vespertilionidae; genus Myotis; species Myotis myotis. The sequence goes on from NW_023416357.1 coordinate 31,861,410, forward strand.
TCATGTAGAGGACAGCCTGAGCTGCATTGGGAAATTCTGCCTCAAGGTTTGAGGCCTCTCCCTGCTTTGGCATTTCTGTATTCTCCCTGCCCCCTGTTCCCTGCCCTCCCCTACTACATTAACATGAACCTTATATCTTAAAGTCTGCTATCCTAACTTTATGAGAATCAAAACAGTGGATTTTTCTGTGCTTTTAGCAACTGATGAATGTGGCATATTGGTCTCCTTTAACATCTCCTTAAAGATGAAATCATTTGCATGCTTAATACTTCTTATACTTAATATAATTATTATTTATTTTTTATATTTTTATTGGTTTCAGAGAGGAAGTGAGAGGGAGAGAGAGAGAGAAACATAAATGATGAGAGAGAATCATTGATTGGCTGCCTCCTGCATCCCCCCCCCCCCCCCCCCCCCCCGCATGTGCCCTTGACCCAAATCGAACCTGGAACTCTTCAGTCCGAAGGCCGATGCTCTATCCACTGAGCCAGACCGGCTAGGGCAATAGGATAATTATTTACCAGTATGATGGTTTACAATGTAAAAACCTATGAATTTCAGAGACTTGGTATAATCTCTTAACAGATATGGAAAGGAGGACAAAAGCTAGTTGAAAGGACTAGTTTTTCCTCATTTGTTACTCATTTTTCTTTAAAGAATATTCTTCAGAGGATATGTTAAAAGGCAACTATCTACAGTCAGTATCAAATTTGTGCTTTAACAATGTTTTCAACACTTAAATCGTAATTATCTGAAGTATTTTTCTATTTTTTTAAAAAATATAAACATGATTTAAAATTTTTAAAAATTTATTGATTTCTAGAGAGAGGGGAAAGGAGACAGAGATATTAATTTGTTGTTCCATTTATTTATGTATTCATTGATTGATTCTTGTATATGCTCTGACCGGGGATGGAACTAGCAACCTTGTCATTGGGATGACACTCCAACCAATTGAGTGAGCTAGCTTGCTAAGGCCTTATCTGAAGTCTTTATGAAGTCTAAAAGTACTTGCCATAGTTGGTCAGGGAATGTTTCTGAATGGAAATTTATTTTCAAAAGCTAGTTATGTTAAAGTCACGTTAGATACTATTTCACTGTAAGTCTTAAAATGTATTCTAATATTATGCTTTAATTTATCCTAGGATAAATTAAAGGATTTAGTTTGGTTTAGAAATAAATAAAAATCTCCATCTGATATGTATTTATGGAAACTGTATCTTGTTGTCTATGGAAAGCATATTTTACTTTCTATTAGATTTAAAAATGATCACTGGTAATGAATGCAGCATTAAAATCCTATGAACCCTACTTACAAAAAAGAATTTAGTAAATATAATAAAAGTAGCATTTCTGTGTTGGGAATAGTGCATAATCATATAGGAAAAAACAAAGTACAAATTCCAAAGATTGAAATGTGAAACTGAAAACAAGTATAAGAAACGACAGGAGGATTCTTTTATAAACTGTATGGGGAATGACTGTTTATGTCTGACTGACATACACTAACCAGAAACCATGAAAGAATAGATTTGATAACAATTCAGCTATATAAAATCCCTAAATTTCTGTATGGCAGAAACCACCAAAATAATTCACCAAACTGGAAAATAAGTTTCGCAACTCATATCATATACAAAGGGTTAATTTCCTTACGTATAGAAAGCTTCTTCAAACTCTCATCACAGACAAAAGGCAAAATATAAGAAGCTCCTACAAAGCAGTAAGATGAACAATCCAATAGAAAAATGGTCAGAAGTGATGATGCTAAATCATAAGTTCATAGGGAAATACAAATAAATGGCTTTCAAATGTATAAGAGGACACTCAACTTCATTGTATGAGAAATGTAAATTAAAATTACACCAAGATACCATTATTTTTACAGATATGTTTTCCAAAAGTAAAAAAAAAAGTTTGGTAACAATGGCCTGACAAAGAATCTGAGACCAGTATGAAATAAAGGAGAGAACCGTAATTCTCAGGAGACAGTCTGAGTTGCAGTAGGGAAATGGAACACTTATGGCACTGCTGGTGGGGAGGGTATGAGGTATAACTTCAGTAGAGGGCAGTTTGTAGGCACCTCTAAAATTACAAATGCATGTTTGCTTTGACTCAGCAATTCTCTTTCTGTCCCTCCACCCTCCCCCAGCAATTCTTCATCTAGGAATTTATTCTAGGGATATAGTCATACAAGATTTTCACTGCAGCATTATTTGTAATAGCAGACATACTGGAAATTACTTAAACGCTTATGAGCAGGGGGCTTGGTAAACAAATTGTAGAATTCCATGTAGTTTTTTTTTTTTAACATATTTTATTGATTTTTTACAGAGAGGAAGGGAGAGGGATAGAGAGCTAGAAACATTGATCAGCTGCCTCCTGCACAACCCCCACTGGGGATGTGCCCGCAACCAAGGTACATGCCCTTGACCGGAATCGAACCTGGGACCTTTCAGTCCGCAGGCTGACGCTCTATCCACTGAGCCAAACCAGTCAGGGCTCCATGTAGTTTTAAAAAAGAAGGAAACAAAGGAGAAAAAAGCTTGTGTGGTGGTTTAAAAGGGGAGAAAATACAACGTCTTTATATATATATATATACATATATATATATATATATATATATATATATATCCAAATTTCTAGATAAATGCAAGGAAAATAAATTTCACTAGTTTTGCCTGGCTGGTGTAGCTCATTTAGTTGAGTATTGACCTATGAACCAGGAGGTCATGGTTGATTCCCAGTCAGGTCAGGTCACATGCGCAGGTTTCAGGCTTGATCTCCAGTGTGGGGCGTGCAGGAGGCAGCCAATCAATGATTCTCTCTCATCATTGATGTTTCTATTTCTCTTCCTCTCCCTTCCTCTCTGAAATCAATAAAAATATATTAAAAATTTACATTAGTTTTCATGGAGTGAGACTGGGGCAACAGGGTTGGAGGGAGATTTTTGTCATTGTATAACCTTTTGTTCCTGTGTTTGGACCATTTGAAGGCACTAGATCTTGAAAAAATAAGTTCTGAGAGGTAAATAATGAAGACAGGGCCTTGAAAAAATTGAACATTAAAATATATTGTTTTAATAAAACGTTTGTTTCCTTGCTTTTAAAGCAGCATTGCTTTAAGGGGGAAATAGTGGGCCGTTTGGGGGCGGAGCATGTGTGTTTAATTAAATTGCCTCTTTAGCAATATTAAAAATCAGTCAGTTGTGATTTGGTGTGGAATATATTAAAACCCTATGGGAGACTGACTTCCCAAGGTTGCTTTGAAGTTCCACCCGGAAAAGAAGGGGTTAAAGGTGTGGTGCAGGTAAAAGAAGGGTTAAGGGCATTATGCAAGCTGTTAAGTAAAAAGGAAGTGCATTACAAAATGCTGAGCTCAGGAGTCTGGCTGCCAGCCAAGCCTTTGCTTTCTTCACTACAGCTGAGGGCTTTCGAAGCTTCCCACCAGTGGGTTTGTCTGAACTGTTTAGGAATGCGGCCGCGGTCGCCAGCTGACGTCAGCGCCTCCAGTTCAGCCGAGGGCCAGGGACTGACAGTGCAGGGAGGCGGGGCGGGGCCTGCGTATGACTGACAGCGCGGGGACGGGGTGGCATGTGTGCGACTGACAGCGGAGGTGAGGCCAGATGGAGTGGGTTTGCAGTTCCTTAAATGCTAAATTCTGATTATAGATTTTCCTTGCAGTAAGGTGAAAGACTTTCCCCCCACCCACCGTTTTAGAAAGCCAGGACTCTGTTATTGCTTCAGTTTAATAAGTATAAACATAAAGTTAAACGTAACTTGAATATCAAATTGTCAAATTTCACTGACCACTTTATTATTTGTTTTTGTTTCTGAGAAAGGAGAAACAGTAAAACCTATAGTGATTTTTGCTGGTGGAGGGGCAAGAGAGATGATTTTTGCTGGGTGATGTTCTTTATTTTTCTTTACTTTAAAAGCCCATTTCATTTCAGAATTGGTACCAGAAAGAAGTAGTAAACTCTCTCAGATGCAGTTCTGTAAAGCTAAAGGTCAAAAAGAAGAAATATTATGTGGAAAACTGCCAAAATTTATGAAACTATTAAAAACACCTTTTGGCATGATAACTTTGGGTTATTGCTGATTTTTCAGCTCTTAAAGAAAAATGTGAGGGTTTTTCCTGGAGACATCTTTTAAAGATCATGATTAGAACTACACCCCCAACCCCTTATATCCTGTTTTCATGTGGTTAACTTTACTTTTAAAACATTTGTATTCTTGACTGTTAATTAAGTCCATTTGCTTGGTCATATACAAGATTTTTGTTAATCTTCTGCTTCTTAGTTAATGTGAATCAGAGTCAGGAATGCAAGTTTATTAGCCTTTTGTGGAGGGAGGTATGCAGAGCTATGAGAGGTGTGGGCGGTTAGCATGGAGTGCAATGCAAGTTTATAAACAAGGATCTAAAAGGAGCCATTAAACTTCATGGAAAACTTTTTTACTTGACCGGCCCAATAAATGAAAACCTTTTCCAGTGGCTACCGAAGTTATCTGGTATAATTTTATTGACTCCCTTTGAGTAACTGTTTCAGGACTCCAAATTTATCAAAGTGTGTTACTGACTTTTGATAGAGGAGGTTTAGCCTTTTGTGAAAGGAAACCTTTGTTCTTATTGAGAAGCTGCTTCTGTATGATCTCGATCATTTTTTTAGGCATTGATGGTATTCACCTTCTCGAATCAGTCACTGTAATTTCACCTATGTGCAGCAGCCCAGCTAAGGTGAAATCAGTTTACAGACCATGAAGAAATAGAGCAAAAAAAACCCCCAGGACCTTCTTGGGTAAAAGACAACATGCTCACTCAGCCCTAAATTACTCAAATGCTCAAGTGCTCAGCCCTAAATTACTCAAATGCTCAAGTGCTCAGCCCTAAATTGACAGTTCCACAGAATTTAATTTTGTTCTGAGGTTCTGAGTAGTATAATAATAATTGATTTATTTTTTTTAAAGCATCAAGCTAGACTTTAAACTTGTGCTTTTTATTTTTGCTTAGATACTTTTGGTGATAATATACTTCATGCAGAATATTAAAAATATAAATAACTATATTCTGTTACATTGGATACAAATATTAAGGTTATTTCATTTAACACATGGAATATCCAACAGGAATATTTGGTATATTGAACATTGAAATAGGAAAGAGGTTATCAATTCTTTCTTAGTCGCCAATTATGTGACTGCCTAATCACTTGATGTTGCAGTGTCTTGCTTTCTCCAGGGGAAATGCTTTTAGTTAGTTCCCCCCATAATAGGAATCAAGCCAAGGAAGGCCATTATCAAAACATAAAAATATTCTGAGCAATAAGTCAGTATGTTTGGTCTCCCTAGGAATAAGGCAGCAGAAGAAATGAAGACCTGTGTAAATGCTTACTGGTCTCTCCATCCCCCTGCTTTCTAAAGCACCCCAGCACTTTTGTTGTGAATTCCTCATTGGCCTGCCCTGTGTTCTGACAGTGGAGTTGCAAGTGCTTTGAATGTGGATTTAGAATTCGAGTTTCCTTTCTCCTTTGTCTTTGCAAAAATAATGATCATTTCTTCTAAGAAAACAACCCCTTCAAAATACAGAGTAAATGCTTATGTTTTATTGTATGAGTCTATATTTGGACTTTGTAGAAAAAAAGTAAGACCTAGTTAACCAACTGCTTTTAAAGGTCAATTTAATACCAACTAAGGTGAGCACAGTTTGTGTTTAAAGGATGGGAACATGGCAAAAATTGCCTCCCAACAGTTCTTGATGTTAGTGAAAAAGGGAGCCTTTAATTGGAAGCTTTTGCCCCAAACTGCAGTATTTTTGTTGTCCAAAAATACTATAATATATTTCACAGAGTTTCAACCTTGTCTTTAATAAGAACCCTTTAAAATTTTGTTTTGTCTAGTTAATTCATATTTTAAAAGATATTACCTGCAAATACATTTCCATTTGTAATTATTGTGTATTTAAAAAAAATTAACCAAAGACATTATAGCAGGCAATACTGAATAATCTCAAATAACACTGAATTGATTTACTTACAAGCCCATAAAGAAAAAAAAGATGTTTGTTAGCCTTGTAAGCTTATCCCTAGTACATCTTTAATTTCTATTGCATGGTTTATACTTTATGTTTCCAATGAACGATAAGGGATTTTGAGACTGGAGCCCCCATACTGAGACCTCATGATTAAAAGAAAAGCCTCACAAAAGAAAGTTAGCTAGTTTTCATGCCGTAATAGAGCTAGGTCAGAATAATAGAGGTAGGTCAGAATTGCAACTATCATACTTTAGATCTGACATCTTGTTTATTTTTAATGGGGTGGGAGGAAAAGCAGCGTCCTTATTTTGATCCTGTGAAGGCTGACAGTTCAGGCATAGGCATAATAATACATCATTTTTATTATATTTCAGGGCTTTAATTTAGATTCTTTCCCCTTTTGTTTCGTCGCATATCAGGAATTAGTTAGGTGATGGCATTTATTGTTTATGTTATTTGGAGCAGCTGGCAGCAAGTTGTGTCTTAGTTCTGGTTAGTGTTTTAACTATTTGCATATTTCCTTTTATGGGCTGCTTCTTGGCTTCTATTGAGAAGAAACTGAAGAGAGCAAGTTCAGCAGTGAAAACAGATTGTCAAAACCAGAAAAGAGAAATTGTATTCAGTTTTCAAACTCTTCTCTTAATCTCTCTTTTGGTTCTTAAGAGTATTGCTGAAGAATCTGTGTTTTTTTAGGATTGTTCATCTTGAATATTAACTTGAAATGGTATATTGTAAACTTCCTTTCATGGAGGCTGATTTCTTATATTGCTTTCCATTTTATAGTTAAGAGTATTTATCATGAAAATTTATTTTCTCTTCCCATTCATTCATTCTTTTCTCAGATATTTTTTGAACACCGACTATGTGCTGCTAATCTTTAAAATGTCAGGTGCTGGGTACATATTGCTGAATAAAAACAGCTCACTTGCTTTATAGAGTTTATAGTCTAAAGGAAATTAGAGTTATAGAGTATGTGTGAAGGAAGTTCCTGAGGGGAGAAGAACCTAATATGTATAAGAAACTGAAAGGAACTCAGCATGGATGGTGAAGTAGAGGAAAATCAGGGTAGGAGAAATGGGGTGGACAAGATTTTGTAAGGCATTTTCAGGGCATGGTTAAGGAATTGGCTTTTATTCTCATGTAGTGGCAAGCCATTCTCCAACTGCTGTGTGGAGAATAGGTTGGTGAGGGACATATGGAAACAAAGCATCCAGTCAGGAAGGTGATTGCAGCCGTCGAGGCAATATTTAGCTTAGACTGGTGTGGCAGTGGAGATGGAGAGAAGTGAACAGATCAACAAGGATTGATGAGTGTGGGTGAAGAGGAGGGAAGAATCAAAAGTGACCCGAAGTTTCTGCTTTAAACAACTGGGTGATGCCTGTTTACGCAAGGGTTTTGGAGTGTGACAATCAAGAGTTTGGTTTTGGACCTAAGTTTTAGCAATTCACAGAGAAGTCAGATAGGTAGAGTGGCTGGAATCTTTTATTTTCTTTTGCTCTATAGAATTACTTATGCTATTACACTGAGTGGCCAGATTATTATGACCACCTGACGTTTGTAGGCACATTAGCCATACACTGCATCGTATGGGATATGGAAGCTGAAGGTCTGTTTGAACTTCAGTTACCAAGATAAAACGTCTATAATTCGCACAGGAACACAAAGATTGGATAGGCGAGCATGGAAGAAAGTCATGTGGTCTGATGAATCAAGTTTCCAGTTGCATCATGCAGATGGCAGAATGAGAATTTGGCAGAAACAGCATGAAAGCATGCACCCCACATGCATGAGTACAACCCTTCAAGCTGGTGGGGGCAGTGTTATGGTTTGGGGCATGTTTTTCTGGCATGATTTGGGCCCTTTAATTCATGTGGAACAACGTCTGAATAGCACAACATACCTGAGTATCGTTGCTGATCAGGTTCATCCTATCATGTTGATGGCATATCCCAATGGAGATGGCTTCGTCGAACAAGACAATGCGCCATGCCACGGTGCTCATATTGTGCAGGAGTGGTTTCAAGAACATGAGGGAGACTTTACCTTGCTTAGGTGGCCCCCACAATCACCAGATCTCAATCCAATTGAGCATTTGTGGGACGAAGTTAAAAGAGCCATCAGGCAGCTGGTTCCACAAACATCAAATCTCACAGAACTGGACAGTGCTATTCATCAGGCATGGTGTCAGATTCCTCGCATCATCTTTCAACATCTCGTGGAGTCAATGCCAAGAAGAATCACCGCAGTATTGAAGGCAAAAGGTGGCCCAACGAAGTACTGATGGGGTGGTCATAATAATCTGGCCACACTCTGTGTGTGTGTGTGTGTGTGTGTGTGTGAGTGTGAGTGTGTGTGTGTGTATCCCATGTTCAAAGGCTGTTAAGTCGCGTTGTTTACCCATATCTTCAGAAAAAAACCACTTCTACTGTCGAGGTAAACAATCTGCTTCCCTATTTATAATGGTCTGGCCCTCTAGCAACTTCAGCGCGAAATTATAGCTAATTTGCCTACAAATGTCAGGTGGTCATAATAATCTGGCCACTCAGTGTAAAATTTCAAGATAGAGGATTTTAATTCCTACTTATTGGGTTTCTTAGTACCTCAGGCTGAAATACTTTATATAAGGAGACTTTTGTCTCCTTTGTGGAAGCAGAAATATCTTCTAGTAGTTAAAAACACAACAGAAAGCCCCCAAATTGAGGAACTTAGCTTGAGAGAACTCTGCTATGCTCATTAAATATGATTGGGCGATAAATCAAATAAGACTTATGTATGTTTCAGAGAAGTGAGCACTGTTTATTAGTTGAATTTTAAGTATTTTTTTTTGCTTACTTTTTGGATTCTTTTCCCTAAATGATGTTAGGCAGCTTAAAGAAAAAGACATAATATAATAAAATAATAAAATATAAATAGAAAGTAAAGAGTATAGATATTTGCCTGCCAGATGATTAGTTTGTAAAAATTAGAAGTAGTGTACAACTGTTTTTGGAATAGTGTTAAAATCAGGACATTGTTCCAAATTCAGCAGATTTCTATATTGGATAAAAGGTTGGAAAGTAGATGTTTTATCATATTATTTTTTATTTCTGCAGATGATATCAATGACCTGCCTTGACTTGCTTTACTGTTACTATGTCTAGACATTCTTAAGTGATTTTTCTTAGAACTACTAGTAGTTATACATATACTAGAGGCCTGGTGCACAAAAATTTGTGCACTCGGGGGGTGGGGGGGGGCGTCCCTCAGCCCGGCCTATGCCCTCTTGCAGTCTGGGACCCCTCGGAGGATGTTCCACCTGCTGGCTTAGGCCCGCTTCCTGGGGGATTGAGCTCAAGCTAGCAGTCAGACATCCCTCTGGCAGCCCGGCAGCCCTTGGGGGATGTCCACTTTCCAGCAGGGAGCAGACCTAAGCTGCAGTCTGATGTCCTTAGTGCTGCTGAGGAGGTGGAAGAGGCTCCCGCCACCACCGCTGTGCTGGCAGCCTTCAGCCTGGCTTGTGGCTGAGCAGAGCTCCCCCTGTGGGAGCACACTGACAACCAGGGGACAGCTCCTGCATTGAGCATCTGCCCCCTGGTGATCAGTGTTTGTCATAGTGACCAGTCATTCCCAGTCGTTCTGCTGTTAGGGTCAATTTGCATATTACCCTTTTATTATATAGGATAAAGGCCTGGTGCACTGGTGGAGGCCAGCTGGTTTGCCCTGAAGGGTGTCCCGGATCAGGGTGGGGGTCCCGCTGGGGTGCCTGGCCAGCTTGGGTGAGGGGCTGATGGCTGTTTGCAGCTGGTCACACCCCCTTCAGGGTGGGGGTTCCCACTGGGGTGCCTGGCCAGCCTGGATGAGGGGCCGATGGCTGTTTGCAGGCTGGTCACACCCCCTTCAGGGTGGGGGTCCCCATTGGGGTGCCTGGCCAGCTTGGGTGAGGGGCTGATGGCTGTTTGCAGGCTGGTCAAGCCCCCCCCAGTGGGGACCCTCACCCCATGGAGGTTTGGCCAGCCTGGTTGAGGGGCTGATGGCTGTTTGCAAGCTGGTCACACCCCCTTCAGGGTGGGGGGTCCCCACTGGGGTGCCTGGCCAGTCTGGGTGAGGGGCTGAGGGCCATTTTCAGGCTGGCCAAGTCCCCCTGGCCAAGCTCCTAGCCTCTCCTTTTTTTTCCGTTTTTTTTTTTTTAAATTCTGGGATTTGTTTATCTTCTATAATTGAAACTTTCTTGCCTTGAGTGGAGCTCAGAGCCTGCCGTGGCAGGCGGGAAGCTTGGCTTCCTCCATCACTGAGGCAACCAAGCCTCCTGTTTGCTCCAGCTCCGTGGCAGCCGGCTGTCATCTTGGTTGGGTTAATTTGCATATAGTCGCTCTGATTGGCTGGTGGGCGTGGCTTAATGTGTAGCAAAGGTACAATCAATTTGCATGTTTGTCTTTTATTAGTGTAGATAATAGAGTTACTTAATAAATTTGTGACTCTGGAACACAAATAGTGCTTCATTTGGCACTTTTCTGTAAGCTGAGATACCTGATTAGACTAAATTGGATAGGAAATGCTGGGTTTAATCCAACTAAGATAAGACTTTCTTGAAGCTGAGTATATGCCAGATAGGGTCATAGGATAATAGAACCATAGATCTGTAATAATGGAAATAAGTTACTCAAATAATAGAAAGTACAGCAAAAGTTGAACATTATGTGCCTTATACTATGCTGATCCCTTTCTCTGAATTATTTTATTCAAACTTTAATCCTTACAAGAAGGCTGTGAAGTAGTTGGTGTTTGAATCTTTACTTTATAGATGAGGAAACTAGCTTGTGGGAGGTTATTACTTGTTCCAGGATATAAAGCTAACAAATGAGTTAGGACTTAAATACACAGGTTTGATTGGCTACAAAGCCAATGCTGTCAGTCACTGTTCTCTATGGCTGGAACACAGAACCAACAGTTCTGTGTATCGGCAGGCCATTCTGGTGTTACAGAGAAGTTAATGTGGTAGAGCTCAAATAGGCTTTTGCTTGTTAGTTCAGAAGCTGAAATGTATGAAGCTTTAGTCTAAAAGATACTTTCAAGGTACTTAGTGTGTTATGAAGGGAGTGTTATTTTAATGTGTGGTACAGGAACATTTAGCATAGAAATACTTACTTTTATATACAAATATGTTTGTGTGTTAGGGTGGATATGAGATGAAAACTAGGATTGGTCACATAAAGGTTCTGAGTCGCATTTCTCTACAACTGAGAACTTTAAAGACAAAAGCCTTTATAAAAAATTTACCAATGAAAGGTAATGGGAGCTTAAGTTATTCAAGATAAGCTTATCTGGGCTTGGGATACCAGCAGTCTGATTTTCCTGTAAAACCAAAAGCATAGATCATAATCTTAAGTCTAACCTTCTTACATGTGGGTGGGTAGAGAAGTATGCAGATCCTAGGAATCATTGGGACCAAAAAGGGCAGATGGAAGTAGGCACTCTACACATGAGATGTAGAACAAAAGGCATTCCTTTGTTGCTCAGTGAGTCCAAGTGCTGGGAAGGATTATAGAGAGAAAGGAAGCAGAAGGACTTGTTTTTCACATGGCTATTCTATGTGATAACATCTCATTGGAGACCTTCTTAGGATGAGTCAATTCTGGTTACCTTTGGGTTTTCCTACTAGTGAAACTTCTCTTCAAAACTATTGAAAATCTTAATAAGAATTTTATATACTGCAGTAGTTATTTCCGGGAGCCATAGCCTCTGATAACATGCTGCTTTTGATCTTCTTCCTACCTAATTATATACCTGTCAGAGCTTAAACACCTTTGATTTCCTGTGGGTTTGTAGCATCCTGCTTCTGCATCATCTCAGAAGTGATGAGTGACCAGCTGGTAAGCCTCTTAGCCAGGTGATTAGGACCTCATGCCAGTGACGTTAATCAAGGGTTTGATCCTTTAGTCCATTCCTTATGGGAGTGATTTAGTTTAGCTATGCCACCTTCTCTGGCCTCAAGTAGTCCATTAGCCCTAGCCTGCTAACTTGCAAGCTATCACCTTTATATTGCAAGACAATTAACTGAAAAGTTGAATCAACAAAATAAGTTACTAATACTAGAAAACACAAAGCCCCTGTGACAAAACAAATTGAGGGAAGTGAACAATTGTGAAGAGAATGAATGAGAAGGAGGGACAGAAAGAGTCAGATAAATATACCTACTTTTGTTAGCATCTGCTCATGGATTAAGTGAGGTTAGGTCAGAATTGCAGTTGTAGAAATGAAACGGATTCTGTTCACAACATGCAAACTGCTTATCTCTTCTAGAGGGTTCTGCCTTACTAAATGCTAACTAAAGTTACTCAAGTTATTTTAAAAGTGCATTTTTTGAGTGTTAATAGACCCAAGTTCCCAAAGAAGCATTCACATAGCTAGAAAAGCCTTTTGTTCTTTTTCAAATGTTGTTAGAGGACACAGATTCAGAATTGTAGAACATAAGAACTGGAAAGATTGTCCCAGAGGCTGTGGCTACAGTGTATGAGTAGTTTGAAGATAAACAAAAAGCAAAAACTAATGAAAAAAGGGCCATGTTCGCATGTGCTTTTTCTAGTGCGCTAGGTTGCTAACGGTATAAGTAATTAGGAAAGTCAGTGTGGCCCATATAATGTACCTTTTAATTTGCACAGTTAGGAAAAACTTGTGTTTTGAAATACTAGAAATGAATATCTTTTGTATTCAAAGAACTGGTATACTCAGACTTTTCGAGAATGGGTAGATTGTCATTCAAAATTTTGAAGCAGGTTGTTCATATCAGTTTTTCTACATAAGCAAATTATGCGATTTTTTCCCCTTTAAGAACTCTTCCTCCCATTCAAAATATTATAGATAGGTAGTTTTTGATAACCGGAAGTTACTTTAAAGATTATCTAATCATCCTATCAATTTACAAATGAGAAAAAGGAGGCAATGAGATATTAAGTGATTTGCAGAGGACTACATAGGTATCATTCAGAATCAGAACCAGGACCCCAGGTTCAGTTCTGTTATCAGCACTAGTAAGGTGCCTTGAACATGCATGACACTAAAGGAATAAGAAATGACAATTGCTTTTGTTCATAGGATTCATAAAAACCTATCTAGGGGTTTTGAAAGTCTTAATAATTGTAATACAAAGAAGGATTTGAAGCCGCACCAATGAAACCTAATGAAACCTAATATCTAGCTTGGTGAATGAGGGAAATGGTATGAATGGTGATAGCGGTATGTGATACTGTAAGGGCAGAGAAAAGGGGATGGCTTTTAAAATGCTCCTTTAAATTCTTCAGTGAATGAAGAGTTAAAGAAATAATGCTTGACTTACCAAGACACTTTGCTTTTCACAACCATTAGCTCCTGTTTATAATTTAGTTGGGTTAGTATCCAAGTCGGGTGATAAACTCCACCTCCAGGAAAGCCACTGTAGCCCATAGAATAGAATTGAGTTCCTTGCCCTTCATAGTTGATACTATTAGCAGGCCTTGGAGATCTACAGTCACTCATTAGATTTAAGTGACCACAGAGTTTGCAAAGATTGAAAGGCTATTTATGATTATCTTTTGGTTGTATTATTTTTGATTGTATCACATCCATTCTTGTTCCCTTGAACCAGTGCTGTTCTCTGGGTTCATATTGTTAATTTTCTATTTCATTTGTGCTTAAGGCTACAACCTATGTGGCTATTTATATTTAAATTAATTAAAATTAAATGACATTAGCCCGATCTTCATGGCTCAGTGGTTGAGTGTCCACCTATGAACCAGGAGCTCACAGTTTGATTCTGGTCAGGGCACATGCCCAGGTTGTGGGCTCATCCCCAGTGAGGGTGTGCAGGAGGCAGCGAATGATTCTCTTTCATCATTGATGTTTATATCGCTCTCCCTCTCCCTTTCTATCTGCAATCAATAAAAATATATTTAAAAATCAAAATAACAGAAGTTTAGTTCCTCAGTTATATATTTCAAGTGCTCGATAACCACATGCGACTAGTGGCTACTGTATTATAACAGCTTACGTGTGGAAAGTTTTCATCACTGTAGAAAGTTCTATTTTACAGCTCTTGTCTAGAGTTTCATTCTGTATCTACATATTGAAGCCTCTCTGAAAGCCCCTCAGGACAATGGTAGTATAGTGTGGTTGCATTCCTTACAGAAGAGGATCTGCAACAGATATTGAGTTGTGTCAAATGAATTGGGAAGTACTTTATAAGCTGTAAAGTCTATATAATTATTTTTCTGGTATGTAGGAACTACAAACACCTCTAGTATTTTTTTATTTTTTATTTTTTTAACACCTCTAGTATTAATTTGCAGCAGTAATCTTTAAATTTTGTCATCTTTGCTTGGATGGCATCACACTGAACTAATTGATAAAGAACTAGAAAATGACCATACAAAGAAGTCAACATGTGCTTTAGAGATCAGATTGTCTAGTGACAATATAATATTAAGTTATGGACCACGTTAAAGACAATATGATACTAGTGCCTCAGCTTCTTACAGTATTATCTAAAAGTTCTGACAATATAGACATTTCACTTGCTTCTAGATCAGTAAGTAACTCATTTAACATCAGGTGGAAAGATCACTTATAATTAAATGTTTTCTATACAGAAGTTTCTAGTATTTTTACCAAAATACATAGTTTTGTCTGGTCTCAGAGAGTTGGGACATGGCATTGGACATTATCCATGTTATAAGTGGCTGTGGAACAGAGGCTACTGGTAATGGGGTGGGTTGTGTGTGGGAAGTTGTGCATTGGAGCAGTCTGACTTGGTCGCTGATTATTAAGAAGCAGTTATAGATTGCATTTGTGCCAGTTTCTTATAAATAGAAAGGAGTACCTAAGGCAGCCTTTTGTTAGTGAAGAATACAAGTGAAATCTTCAGCAATTGGTACTGCTACACATTTGATGTATACTTACCTATGTAGTCAGGCCTACGATGGCTGCATCTGTAGTGAACATGTTCAGACTTTTTCCTGGTCATTCCCTAAACAATATAGTATAATAAGGTGATGTTTCATTTTGTTTATTCCAACCCTACATTCCTCTGTCAGTAGGATGGTGTATCTATGCATTTAGCACTGTACAAATTATACAAACCCATGAATCATAAAATGAAAGTAAGAATATTAGAAAAATACATTTTATTTGTTTTAAAGTTCAGCTTTCTGTTTTCATAAAAATTTTCCCTCAGTGTAATACTGAATTTTGACACTGACTAACCACATTTTGTCCCTCAAAAGCCAGGAACCTTGGCTCCCTCTCCGCTCCCAACTCTCTCTGTCCTCACAAATGAGCTGCCCTTCCTCTGTGTTTCCATGGCGCTTTGCTAGCTTGTGCTGCTAGCTCTTTCTTACTTCTATTACTTGCAGCCAGAATATAGTTTTTGAAGGAGAACAAGGTCATAAGGGAGGAGAAATTAAAATTTCCTATACACACTCTGAGGGAAGACATAGGACTAGGGGTAGAAATTAGAAAGAGGTGGACTTCAATATCAAGACTATCTTTTTCCATCTTTCTAAAAATAAAAGGAAATGCTTAAGTGTTTGAGTTAAGGCTAGAAAGCTAACTTACCAGAGATCATGTTACAGGGATTAAAATGTAAGGCAGAAGAATTGGTTAGGTCATTTTTTGGTAATTACTAGCTCTGAGAGAACTATAATTATATTTATTGGGAACTTCAGGGCAAACCTAAGGGAGAAAATAAAGATGTCGAGTATGTCCCCTGAGGTGGGGGATAAAGAAGGAGCCAGGCTCAGGCACAGGACTCTCCCAAAAAGAGCAGGTGCTGACAGGGGCTCATGGCTTTCTCCTCAGGTACTCTATGGTCCATTTTAATTCACTGCCTCTAAAATTGAGCTTTATCCTGCCATTTCCCAGGATCCTGGTATTCTCAAAGAGAAAACTTCACTTTTGGATTTGTGCCAGCTCTGGTGCCAATAGCCCACTTATGCTTTGGGATCCCTTTTGTTGGGGAAATAGTACAACATCATTGATTCTGTAGTCATTCTGCCTGGGATTGAATCTCTACTTTTCTATGCAACTTTCAACAAGTTAATTAAATTATCTTTTGCGCCTCAGTTTTCTCGTCCATATATATGAAGGAATACGACTTGGGACTAATTACTCTGTTTCATCAAAACTAAGGCCATTGATTGTAAGATGCACCATTGCTTTACCACTGGTACATTATATTATTGATATATTGCACTTTCAGAGAGGTTAAGGTAGAGAAAAACCTACCTCTTGGGATTGTTGTGAGTACAGTTGGCCCTGCATATATGTGGGTTCGATGTCCATGGATTTGACCAACCTTTTATTGAAAGTATGTGAAAAAAAGAAAAAGCTATGTTGCTGCTGATGTATACCTATGTAGTCAGGCCTATGATGGCTGAATCTGTAGTGACCATGTTCAGACCTTTTCCTCGTCATTCCCTAAACAATAGTATAACAACTAGCTATATAGCATTTACATTGTATTAGGTATTATAATTAATACAGAGATAATTTAAAGTATAGAGGAGGATTATGTAGGTTATATGCAAATACTGCTCAATTTCATATAAGGGGCATCAGCATCCATGGATTGTGGTATCTAGCAGGATCTTGGTACCAATCCCCTGCAAATACCAAAGGACAACTATAATTTGGTATTTGAAAAGCACTTACACTAGTATCTGATACAAAGTAAGCATTCTAGGAGTTAGTTGTTGTTTACTGTTGAATCTGTCCTAGAGCAGTTAATATAGTCATCTAATGTGTGCTTATGACCCTGCTTGGAAGACAATGCAGTTATAGACCACAATTCCTGCTTTAAGAGACAGACCTCATGTTCTAGTTATAGAGAAACTCACACTAATAGAGAGACCCTCATATAACCCAGAAATAGGGACATATTTCTTTGGGAGAAGAGTAGAAGGAATAAGATAGTCAGAAGAGACTTCACAGAGGCAGTGGCATTTAGACTTAATTAGAAAGCATGAGGCCGAAACCGGTTTGGCTCAGTGGATAGAGCATCGGCCTGCGGACTGAAAGGTCCCAGGTTCGATTCCGGTCAAGGGCATGTACCTGGGTTGCGGGCACATCCCCAGTAGGAGATGTGCAGGAGGCGGCTGATCGATGTTTCTCTCCCATCGATGTTTCTAACTCTCTATCTCTCTCTCCCTTCCTCTCAGTAAAAAATCAATAAAATATATTAAAAAAAAAATTACAAGGTTTAAAAAAAAAAAAAAAAGAAAGCATGAGAAGGACTCACTAGAAACAGAAGGCCATTAGAGAAGGTGTTCCAGTGCAGAGGGGAAAACATGTATAAAGGTACGGGGTTTATAATCAGCATGGCTGCAATGTTGAGGGTGTGTGTATGGTGTAGTTGGGGTGGTGGCAGCTGATAAATCTGAAGAAGTAATTTTATCTGAAGAAGTAGTTTTCCCAGATTGTGAAGGGTCTGTATGTCCAGCTAAGGAATCTGAACTTCTTTATATTCTGCCAGTAAGAAATGGGCAGATAACTGGAGGTTATCTTCTTTCTTTCTATTTTGTTATTATACAGTTACTAGAGGCCCAGTGCACGAAATTCAGGTAGGGTCCCTAGCAGCTGCCAGCTGCCGGCCGGGGCCTGCCTTCATTCTGCACTTCCCCCTGGTGGTCAGCATACATCATAGTGCATGATTGAACTCCGAGTCGAACTCCCAAGGGGACACTTTGCATATTAGGCTTTTATATATATATACTAGTGGTCCGGTGCACAAAATTTATGCACATTAAAAGGGAATTAGAGGAAATATTTTAATATTGCTATTTTCCCTTTCTCTATAATAGAAGTGTCAGAGATGAAAAAAAATTAGTAAGATGTATATGAAAATCTCCCTCCTGTCAGAGTCTGGGGTGTGCCACGGGAGTCAAGTCCCTGCCCACCCGCGCACACTTCCAAATCGCGTGAGACCCAGACCCGGCCGGCCCTACCCCTGTCAAGCCCCGTAGTGCAGGGGACACAGCCTCAGGTCCCCCGGCCCTGGCGCAAGGGTGCAAGGGCATGACGACCATTTGCATATTAGCTCTTTATTATATAGGACTAGAGGTCCGGTGCATGAATTCGTGCACTGGTGGGGTTTGGCCGGCACACCCCAATGGGGGCCCATTGGGCTGGGCCAGTCAGGGGGAGGGGCCACAGGAGGTTGGCTGGCCAGCCCCGGCCCCAATTGGGGGAGGGGGGGGAAGGCCAATCAGGGCCCGGATCAGGCCTGTTGGCTGCCGCAGTGTGCGTCATAGCCACCGGTCGTTCTGGTCATTCTGCTCATTCTGCCGTTTCGGTCACTGGGCTTTTATATATATATATAGACTAGTGGCTCGGTGCACGAAATTTCGTGCATATTAAAAGGGAATTAATTAGAGGAAATATTTTAATATTGCTCTTTTGTTTCCATCTCTCCATCCCAGTCTCTCCCAGTCTCTGTCTCTCTTTGTTTTTCTAAGTAGTTCTCCAGGCCTCCCTCTCTCCCTCTTCCTCTTTCCTGGCTGGGAGGGGGCGGCGCCAGTGGGGCAGCTCCACCCTCTGCTGGCCCTGGGGCCTCATTCTGAGAGAGGCTTCAAGAGCGAGCTGGGAGGGAGGGAAAAAAGGGAGAAAAGGCTGTGAGCTGGTGGGTGCTGTGTGTGTCTGTGCATGTGTGTGCTTGTGAGTGTGAGTGCCGGCCTCGCCTCCTCGGCCCCGCCCCGCTGCCACAAATCCCCACCCACCAGAGCCTGCTGCGTGTGCAGACTGGGCGTAAGGTCGAGCTTTCAGTCATTTTTGGGTGTGACGGACCCTGGCACGCGCGCGCTCTCTCTCTCTCTCTCTCTCTCTCTCTCTCTCTCTCTCTATATATATATATATATAGAGAGAGAGAGAGAGAGAGAGAGAGACTAGAGGCACAGTGCACGAAAATTCATGCCCTAGGGGGAGGTCCCTCAGCCCGGCATGCCCCCTTTCACAGTCTGGGAGCCCTCAGGGGATGTACTGCTGATGGCTTATGCTCGCTTCCCATGGGGAGTGGGCCTAAGCTGCAGTCTGGCCTCCCTCTGCAGGAGGTGACCGGGCCTATCAGGAGAAGGTGCTGCCCCCATAACCTTGCTGCTGCTGCCACTGCCGGCCGCCTGCCTTCCTTAGCCCTTGCATCCCCTTTGGCTTTGTCCGGAAGGATGTCCAGAAGATGTCCAGTCTATCCAGTCTAATTAGCATATTATCCTTTTATTAGCATAGATGCTTTGTAGGAGCAGGATCTGCTCATCTACACAGCTATGGAAGTGGAGAGCCTACTTTTAAAACCTTTGACACTGGTACTTCTCCTCTGACATAGTCTGTTCAGGCTGTTGTGTGATTTGTAAGGTTGTAAGTAATAATAGGTAGTCCTGTTTTCACAATACTATATATAATAATAAAAGCGTAATATGCTAATTAGACCGGACAGCCGAACGACCTTCAGGACGACCCTCCGGATGAAGCCAGGGCTGTGAGGGCCAAGCCCCTTGCAGAATTTCGTGCATCGGACCTCTAGTTTAAATATAAAGAGTATATTTACCAAATTAATGTGGCAAAATACTGGAGCAAATCACATACATTTTTTATAATTAAAAATTTTATGTGTTAATAATTTTAAACTTATAGAAAAATTGTGCAAATAATCAAAGAATATCTATAAATTTTTTCCCTCATTCACTTGTTAACATTTTAGCTCATTTGCTTTACCATTAAGGATACTCACCCCCTTTCTCTCTCTTTTCCTTCCTCTCTCCCTTTCTCTTTCTCCCTTCCCCTTCTCCTCTCTCCTTTTCATCCCTTTGCATGAGTGGGTGTGCACGCACACATATCTAATGTTTTTCTGAAATATTTGAGAATGAGTTCCATGGGGATGTTTTCTTACAAAACCACAGTAGAGATAGTACATCTGTCATCTTCTGGCATTTGTCTTTATCTATCTGACTAACTCTACTTAGCTTCATACCATACCCTCAAAGTCCATCATGTTGTTGCAAATGGAGATATTTTATTCTTTTTTATGGCTGTGTAGTATTCTAGCATTCATTTAGTTCTCATGTCTCTTTTAACTTCCTTTAATTTGGAATATTTCCAAAGACTATCCTTTATGAAAAATAGACGTTTTTAAAGAATAGAGTCTCCCCCTTTCTCTAATGGAGTTATTTGGAGTTTGCTGATGTTTACTCATGATTAGATTTGGATTACATATTCTCTGCCAGAATACTATAAAAGTAATGTGTCATAGGGTGTCATAACTGGAGGCGCACGAGGTCCTTCTGCCCCTCCTTGGTAGTGTTACCATCTGCCTCTCCTTAGTAGTGTTGCGTGAGATCATCACTCTGTCAAAATGTTTTCCAATTTCTTCACTATATACAGTAGTTACCACCCCCCCCCCCCCCCCCGGAACTAACAATCTATGGGGAGCCACTTTAAGACAATGAAAACATCCCATTCCACATAAAAATTTCCCCCTATACTTGGCATCTATTGCTGACTTATGCTTAAACTAATCTTTACTATAATGGTTTCAAAATATTTAAACTGTCCATATTTTCTTAAGTTTGGTGTTTATAAATTTTCCACCGCATATGTTTTTTTCTAATAGTAATCAAACAACTACTTTTAAAAAATACATTTTTATTGATTTCAGAGAGGTAGGGAGAGTTAGAGAGAGATAGAAACATCAGTGATGAGAGGGAATCATTGATTAGCTGCCTCCTGCACACCCCCCACTGGGGATGGAGCCCGAAACCTGGGTATGTGCCCTTGACTGGAATTGAACCTGGGACCCTTCAGTCTTCAGGCCAATGCTCTATCCACTGAACCAAACCGGCTAGGGCTCAGACAACTATTTTTAATAAAATTCTTATCTTAAACTATCAAATTTGTTATATTTACAATGATTTTTTTCTGACTCAGTTCATAAAAATGAGATTTTATTGTTCATACTACCTCTGCCACATTGAGACTTCCTTTTCCAGCTACTGAAGATGGCTTTCTTAGTTTCTATACTTTGACAATGGCTCTTGGACAGGTTAGGTATGAGCCTGCTAGAATTTAATAATAGTAGTAGCGGGGACCACAGGAGACTTTACATCCAGAGGACAGTATCTAAGGGAGTTCTAACTTATATAGAACTTCCTTAATATTTTAGATTCTGGCAAGGCACTTACAAATGAGTAAAAACATAGGCATGAATGCTATGGTGAACTAAGGCACTTGACCTAGTTTGATTTTTCCTGACTTGTAAAAGCCACTTTGCTGGTTCTCTTAGGCTGTTTTATTTTGAAAAAGTACAGGGATGCCAGAAATCTTTGAAGGGATGGAGAACATGGTCATATTTCATTAGTAATCTTAATGTTGCTGAAACCTCTTGCTCCCGAGTTTTGGTTTTCTGCTTTAAAAAACATTTTTTTTTTCTGCCCTTAGCTGGGTGGCTCAGTTGGTTGGAGCGTTGTCTCATACACCTAAAGGTTTCGGGTTCGATTCCCTGTCAGGGCACATTCCTGGGTTGCAGGTTCAATCAGGAAACTGATCGATGTTCCTATTTTTCTCTCTCTCTCTCTCTACCCTCCCTAATTCTGTTCCCTCCCTCCCTCCCAACCTTCCTTCTGCTTTCTACACTTATCCTCTAGTGAGGATTTAAAAAAATATCTGAATTAAAATTTTTTTTCTTTTGCCCAAGATTTGTGCAGTGGGGCACATAGCTCAGTGGATAGAGCATCGACCCTTGGACTGAAGGGTCCTGGGTTCGATTCCAGTCAAGAGCATGTACCTCAGTTGCAGGCTTGATCCCTGGTCAGGGCACATGTGGGAGGCAACCAATTGATATTTCTCACATAGATGTTTCTCTCTCTCTCTCTGCCCCCCCCCCCCCCCCCAAAAAAAAAAAATCAGTGGGAAAATATCCTTGGGTGAGGATTAACAAAAAACATTGTTTTTTTCTTTTTGATCTGCTGTCACTGATGATCTTCACATGTTTGCTTTGGGGTAGCTTTGTGCTTTTTAATGACTTTGACCTGTGCCCCTCACTTTGGCTGACAGTGTTACTCTTAGTCATGAGCAGGGGAAGAGGAAACATTGTGAATGATTTATTACAGGTTCATTGCTACAATTATAAAACCAATTCTTGGTTGTAGAGAAAAAGTTACTTGATTTTTTTGGTTTTGTTACCTTTATCATTTTATGTTTTGAGATAGGAGGGAAACCACAGTTAAAGACAACCCCTGTTTGTGTGTGACAGGGACAGTCAAGTGTTGCCACTATTTGAGGGTCAGATTCTGAGACATTTATTGAGTGCCTACTTTTCATGAAGCACCACTCATGCAGGGGGATAGGGTTTGCTACAGAGAGATAGATGACGTACTGGCCTTAATCAGGGAATGTGAATATCTGGCCTTTTTAAAATTGAAATTTATTTTTAAAAGGTAAACTTAAAGCTGAACTAATTAGCTGATTTTAAAAAATATATTTTATTGATTTTTTACAGAGAGGAAGGGAGAAGGAGAGGGATAGAGAGTAAGAAACATCGATGAGAGAGAAACATCGATTCAGCTGCTTCCTGCACACTCCCTACTGGGGATGTGCCCCGCAACCAAGGTACATGCCCTTGACCGGAATTGAACCTGGGACCCTTCAGTCTGCAGGCTGACGCTCTATCCTCTGAGCCATACTGGTCAGGACGAATTAGCTGATTTTGATTGGGAATGTGTACATTGACTACATTGACATGCTTAATAGATATACATCAGAGTTTACCTGTTTCACATTTTTCATGTGGGGGTTAAATGGAGGAAAATTTGAGTTTTCTAGATTTATTATAGACAATGACAGCATTTATAAAATAGGGGGAGTAGATCGTGAGGTGGAAAATGTAAAGAGAGGAAGGAGAGTGCAAGAGAGATGAGACCACAAGCCCTTAATTTTCCTATAGAATACTAGAGGCCCGGTGCACGAATTCACACACAGGTGGGGTCCCTCGGCCTGGCTGGTGATTGGGCCCATCAGGGCCAGCCGGCCATGGTGAGGGACCATGGGACGTTGGCCGGCTGTGAGAGGTTGGCTGTGGGAGCGCACTGACCACCAGGGGGCAGCTCCTACATTGATTGTCTGCCCCCTGGTGGTCAGTGCATGTCATAGCTACCGGCCGGTTGTCCGGTCGTAATGGTCACTTAGGCTTTTATATAGATAGATAGATAGATAGGTGGAAGGAAGGAAGGAAGGAAGGAAGGAAGGAGAGAGAGAGAGAGAGAGAGAGAGAGAGAGAGAGAGAGAGAGAGAGAAAGGAAGGAAGAAAAAGGAAGAAAGAAAAGAGTTCTGGCATAGCATCTAACTATGTTTTAAACTGGATTGGTGTGTTACAATGGGGAGCGGAGGGGTTTATCCGTTAAGGTGAGAGGTGAAGCCCAATTTGTAGAAGGGCATTGGGAATGAAGGTGAGGCAATATATTTGAGAGAGAATGTAGAGAAAAACCTTGGCAAGATTTGCTGTGGCCAAGATAAGGGAAATGAAGGAGTCTGACATGGCCTGAAGTGTGCTGGTTTTTTAGGAGAGAAGTTGAAGGAGGTACTGTATTGGTGGATGTCAGTAAGTATTGTCCACATGGAGATACTAACAAATATTCTGGAAGGGAGGACTGGTCAGCAGAAGAAAATAGAGATGAAGATATAGACTTGGGAGCCAGTGTGTGTGTGTATGTGTGTGTGTGTGTGCGCGCACTCTGTTGTGTTTTGTGGTGGAAGGTGTAGAAATGGATGCTGTTGTCTAGGAAGAGAATGCATTATCTGTGGTAAACCCTGAAGACAATTCAAGGACAGGGCCACTCCATTGCTCAACTCCAGTGGGTATCAATCACATTGTCATTTGTGTGAATGGATCCCCAAGATTTGTGCAGTGGGGCACATAGCACAAAAGGCACTCAAATTTAGGGTCATTTAGATCCTGAATAAGTGAAAGGTACTGAGAAGTGGTGCTTTGAAAGGTTGATGGAGAATAATGCCAGTGCCATGTTACAGAGCCAAGTCAAAGGGTTTTACGGAGTAGTGTCAGATGTTGTAGGGAGGTCAAGGAGCATGAGGCCTGAGAAGAGACCTTTGTGCTCTGCATTTATGAAATCATTAATTGCTCCCAAGAAAACCTTGACCATGGGATATTTGCAGTGCAAGCCATATTACAAGGGGTTTTAAGCAGTGAAAAGAGTAAAGGTGGGAAATGGCTTGAGGAAGCAGCATCATTGAGACATTATATACTAACTTGATAACATCATAGAATATATTTATTTGAGGTAATTTTTGACACTAATCCTGCATTTTAGAGATTATTTTGAATTATAGTGCTCTTTAATTTTCTTCATATTTTAACTTTTTCTCATAATTTTCTATAATATTTTGGGAAATTAGTAAGATTCTCAAATTTTATTTCCCATAATTTTATATTATCTCATTAAATCATATTAATTTTAAATATTATGTTAAGTCTTATATATTTCCCAGAATATTATAGAAGCTGGTTTGTGATATTCCCATTATACATTTGTAGTAAATGAGCTATAATAAAAATGAAGTGCTTTTGTCAGCCCCTACAGTGAACTTTCAAACATCACATCCCTTGTGATTGATCAAGATTGATCCTTCCAATCTTGAGTGAATAGTTATAAAGGTTATAATTAGTAATGATCCCTTATATTTCAAATATACAGGAACATAGACTTGTGTTGGGAAAATATTAATATAGGCACTTAAGGAAAAAGATTTTGTGTTTGAACCAAAACAGTACTAAGTAAATTGGGAGCTTATTCTATACAGTCATTACTGGTGTTGAGGCAGAAGGTTCTGGGTGAGAGGAAAGAACCTTGTGATTTGTCAAAAAGTCATCTTGTGATGATGAGTGATTTCTTCCCCTGTATTACTTAAAATTTGACCATTTCAGCTACCTTCTTCATTCTTCTGTTTAAGATTGAGGCTTAATTGAGACATAATTGCATGTGTTGTCATGAACATAAATTCAGTGCTGTTTGCCTAAGGAAAGTTTGGGGTTTCCTTTTTCTGTTTTTGCTATTTTGGGGAGGGGTTTTGGGGGAGACTTGGCTAAGACTGTAGTGGTTTTCTTTCCTGCCTTTTTTCTTCTTCTTTTAACTCCATTAGCCATTCACAGAACAGAAGCAAATAGCCATTTTTAAAATTCATGTCTTCAAATGTTAATTTGATGCTTTGAGGTATAAATGACCTTTCTAGCCAGCTCAGACTTGTCAAACAAAGGAATGATCAGAACAAGCTGCTGTTTGTTCTAATACAACAGGCTGTTTTTCACAGAGAATTTCAAAACAATTTTGCTTCCCTCTTCTCTAAAACATTAAGTTAAACTTCGGCCTGTGCTAGGTTAGAATTTAGAAAGAATTGCGTACACACAAGCGGTTAAATAGAATGCTGATCACCTGTGCAAAATGAACCATACGCTTCAGCTTGTAGAGTCTACAGTGTGTTGTGTAGGAAGCGCACGCCTGGATTCTCAGCCAGATATTAGGCTCAAACAAAGCTTTACCATCAAGTTCACAGAGTGTTGGAAGAGAGAAAGGAACCCCCCAAAACAGTAGGTAAGCAGAGTGAGGCATTGTGTATAGCTTTGTATTGTTCTTGTTGCAAATTAATTGAAACTAGTGAAATGAACTGAGGCAGTGTTGTAAAATGACTGCTGCTCTTGGCACTTACAGAGCTTGGTTTTCATCACAGTTTTGCAGCTAACTCACTGGCTTTGGACCCTAATGCAGTCATCCAACCTCCTTGAGTTTTTTTTTTTTTTTTTTTTTTTGAATTTATTGCCATGTCATTGACTAATAAAATTAAATAGTTTTGAGGGATACAGCTCTATAATACGCCATCTGTATATTGTATTGTGTGCTCACCACACCAAGTCAAGTCTCCTTCCATCACCATTTATCCCCCCTTTACCCTCTTTTACCTCCCCCACCCCCCCTTCCCCTCTGGTAATCACCATACTGTTGTCCTTGTGTATTTTTTTTCTTTGTTAATCCCTTCACCTTTCTCACCCAGTCCCCCCAACTCCCCTCCACTCTGACATCTGTCAGTCTATTCTTTGTATCAATGAGTCTGTTTCTATATTATTTGTTTGTTTTGTTCATTAGATTTCACATATAAGTGAAGTCATATGGTACTTGCCTTTCTCTGACTGGCTTATTTCACTTAGCGTAATACTCTCCAGGTCCATCCATGCAGTCGCACAAGGTAAGCGTTCCTTCTTTTCGGCTGGGCAGTATTCCACTGTGTAAATGTACCACAGCTCTTTTTTTTTTTTTCTTTAATTAAATCTTTGTTGTTCAGATTATTACAGTTATTCCTCTTTTTTTCCCCCCGATAGCTCCTCTCCACCCGGTTCCCATCCCACCCTCTGCCCTTACTCCCCCCCACTGCCCTCATCCATAGGTATACGATTTTTGTCCACTCTTTTCCCACACCCCCCACACCCCTTTCCCCTGAGAATTGTCAGTCCACTCCCTTTCTATGCCCCTGATTCTATTATATTCACCAGTTTATTCTGTTCATCAGATTTTTTATTCACTTGATTTTTAGATTCACTTGTTGATAGATATGTATTTGTTGTCACTTTGTTTATAGTTTTTATCTTTACCTTTTTCTTCCTCTTCTTAGAGAATACCTTCAGCATTTCATATAATACTGGTTTGGTGGTGATGAACTCCTTTAGCTTTTTCTTATCTGTGAAGCTCTTTATCTGACCTTCAATTCTGAATGATAGCTTTGCTGGATAAAGTAATCTTGGTTGTAGGTTCTTGCTATTCATCACTTTGAATATTTCTTGCCACTCCCTTCTGGTCTGCATAGTTTCTATTGAGAAATCAGCTGACAGTCTTATGGGTACTCCCTTGTAGGTAACTAACTGTTTTTCTCTTGCTGCTTTTAAGATTCTCTCTTTGTCTTTTGTTCTTGGCATTTTAATTATGATGTGTCTTGGTGTGGTCCTCTTTGGATTCCTTTTGTTTGGGGTTCTCTGTGCTTCCTGGACTTGTAAGTCTATTTCTTTCACCAGGTAGGGGAAGTTTTCTATCATTATTTCTTCAACTGGGTTTTCAATATGTTGCTCTCTCTCTCTTCTTCTGGCACCCCCATAATTCAGATGTTGGTACGCTTGAAGTTGTCCCAGAGGCTCCTTACACTATCTTCATATTTTTGGATTCTTTTTTGTTTTTGCTTTTCCGGTTGGGTGATTTTTGCTTCTTCGTATTTCAAATCTTTGACTTGATTCTTGCGAGCCTCTTGTCTGCTGTTGGAACTCTGCATAATATCCTTTATTTCAGTCAGTGTATGCTTAATTTCTAGTTGGTCCTTTTTCATATCCTCGAGGGTCTCACTAGATTTATTGAGGGTCTCACTAAATTTATCGGCAGTTTCTAGAAAATTCTTGAAAAACCTTGTAAGTGTGGTTTTGAACTCTATATCTAGTAGTTTGCTTTCCTCTATTTCTGTCATTTGTGACCTGTTTCTTTGTCTCCACATTTATTATGCTTCCCTGTGTTGGTAGAGTGGCTTTGTGTGCTAGGTGTCCTATAGGGCCCAGTGGCTCAGCCTCCCCAATTACCTGAGGTGGACACTCTTGGTGCACCCCTTTGTGGGCT
Organism: Myotis myotis; assembly: GCF_014108235.1. Classification (NCBI taxonomy): domain Eukaryota; kingdom Metazoa; phylum Chordata; class Mammalia; order Chiroptera; family Vespertilionidae; genus Myotis; species Myotis myotis. The sequence continues at coordinate 31,889,087 of NW_023416357.1, forward strand.
TTGTGCACAGTCTTGTTGTAGTTAAGCCTTGATTGTTGTAGGTATCACTGGGAGGAATTGACCTCCAGGCCAATTGGCTGTGAGAATCAGCTGTGTGTAGGGTGGGAGAACTTCTTTGCTGGAGACACCTTTATGGGGCAAGACTTGCTTCAGTGGGGCTTTGGTGCTCACTGAGTCTGCCCCCTGAGTGTGTCCCTTATGGATCTGAGGAGTTGTAATCTGGATGGTCCCACTCTGACCACTTGGGTACATTGGCTCTTGGATCTCTAAGGAGGTGCTAATTTAGCCTCTGCCTGAGGCTACCCAGCAGGAGCTACGGAGAGACCTGCAGATTCCTCTTCTTTCTTTGGGATTTGGAGGTGCACAGATGAGGCCCAGCTGTGAAGCAATGCAAGCTGCTGTAGGGCCTTGGGCCTTCTTTTGGATGTTCTGCGTCTCTCTGACCCAGTTGCAGTTTGTTAGGTAATTTTAGATTGCAAAGGGCCAGGTCATTCATATGCAAGAGCCTTTGTGTAGAACTTGGGTGGGGCGGGGCCTCAGGGGATCAGCAGGGCAGAGCAAACAGCAATGGCTGATCCTCAGCCCTGCCCTAAGAGGCCCGCGTCTCAGTGTCCCGGTAATCGCTGCAAGCACCTCTGAGAGAAAGCCGCCCTCCAGTTCCCCCCGCTGCCAGACAGTCCAGTTTCTCCCCGTGTTAGTTTGGGTCCCCAGAGACTTGCCCAGAACTGGAGTTCAGAGCAGTCGGGAGCTTGAGACTCCCTCCCAATTGAAAAAGACAACCTGGTCCTCAGTTGCCAGCCCTTTCCACGTGCGCCTCCATACCTCTGCACTTTACTTCCACACCTCCTCTGAGTCTCAGTGTGCTTTTCTCTTTCCTTGTAGTTGTAGAATTTCCACTCAGCCAGCCTTCCTGTGGTTCTGGATGATGTCCATTTTGTCTTTTAGTTGTATTTTTGAAGTAGTTGTGTGAGGCAGCAATTTCAGGTGTTTACCTATGCTGCCATCTTGGTTTCTCTCTGTACCACAGCTCTTTTATCCACTCATCTACTAATGGTCACTTGGGCTGCTTCCAAATCATGGCTATTGTACTAGTAAATAACAGTGCTTTAGCTATCAAATGGGAATAACACCGCTTGACTGTTTCATTAACAAGATGTATACGGTATTTGATGAGAGGTGCCTATAATACATGGATGTACATTTGTCTCAATAATTGTGATGTTAACTTATCCCCAACCTATTTTAGATATTGTCCACTGACTCCAACTCTCCTTTTCCTGGACATGATATAATGTAAAGAAGTGAATAAAAGTTTTGAGTTTGGGTTTTTCGTTGGGTTCGCCAGTTCTAAATAAATGACCAGAAGACAGGAAACCAACAAATCAAAAAAATAGCCCACCTACAAATACAATCCCAAATAACTTAATGTCCAGTTATTTCCTTTGAAAGTTAACATTACACATATGTAAAAGGAAGAAAGAAGGAAACAGTTTTTGTCAAAGCAAGGCTAGAGACTTATTGACCCAAATAACCTTAAAACAGTCCCCAGTAGCCCAGCCAGTGTTGCTCAGTGGTTGAATGTTGATCTATGAACTAGGACAGTGGTCGGCAAACTGCGGCTTGGCAAACCGCGGCTCACGAGCCACATGAGGTTCTTTGGTCCCTTCAGTGTGGCTCTTCCACAAAATACCAGCTCTTCCACAAAATACCAACTTCTGCGCATGGGTCACGAAGTTTCAATCGCACTGGACTTGCGGGCCCGCACATGGTATTTTGTGGAAGAGCCACACTCAAGTGGCCAAAGAGCCGCGTGTGGCTCGTGAGCTGCAGTTTGCCCACCACGGAACTAGGAGGTCATGGTTCAATTTTGGTCAGGGTACATGTCCGGGTTGTGGGCCCAATCCCAGGTAGAGGGCGTGCAGGAAGCAGCCGGTCAATGATTCTCTTATCATTCATTGATATTTCTATCTTTCTCTCTCCCTTCCTTTCTGAAATCAATAAAAATATTTAAAAAAATAGTCCACAATATGGTCTGAAAATTTGTTCTTAAAAAATTTTTTAGAGAAATTGTTCTATAACAGCAGAAGATTTAGAGTACATTTGATTTATTGCCTTTAATTCCTCCTCTATGCAAGGCATAGAAAATTCCTATATTAAGTATTTGGCGGTTGAGTTTGTTTCTTATGGGGAAAGGGGCTATTTGGAAGTTTGATAGTGTTAATTACAAAAATACATTCTGATTACAAGAAAGCTTGCAATGTAGTATATAGTAGAAAAGGAAACATTAGGTTGTGTGTAGGAGCTAAGAAATTAACTTTGAATTAAAAGTAATAACTTAGCCTTTTGACCAGGTTAATAGGATTGGTTTGTAGACTTAATTTTTATGGGAGGAGTTGGGAGAAGGATATGACAAAGAGAGGGAAAGGTTTGTGAATTAAAAGGCTTATAAATTTCACAGGATTCTTTAAGCTCTTACCACAGTTATGAAACAAATATAAGTCTGGTTTTACAAATAATGATTAGCTCTTATATTTTATGAAAATGCTATGCACTTAAAATAATTTCAGCCTGCTTTTTATTAAATGGTATATTCGCTTGACACAGTTCTACTCCTAGGACCTCAGTATTTGGTTGAAACAATTTTTTGAAAAGGCCCTTCTTTATACTAGGAACTAGGAGATAAGGGTATTCCAGACAGAGTCTACTAGTAGCTACTAACTAGTTGTTTGACCTTGGGCAATTTACTTGACTTCTGTCATTTGATAAATGATATAAATAATTAAAATATCTCAAATACCACTTAAACTCTTACTATTTTTGTCCTTGGAAAATGTTATTAAATGTAATGGAACTTATTTTAAGTATACATTCAAAATACTGTATTTATTTTTTTCCTTGAAGAGTTTTCATTTAGCCAAATGGATTGATTTAAAGTTTTTGACCACAGCTGCTACAGAAATGTGCGCACAGCTACTGTTTTGGTAAACACAGACTAGTAACCAGATGGTAGTAATATTTTAAAAAGTTGGGCTGTGTGGGCTGGGAACCATCCAAATGGAATTTTCAGTGTTTTGCCTAGGTACATTGGATTTAGTACACACTAACTGAGTTTTAGTGTGTTTTATTACTTCAGTGGCTAGAAAGAACAAAGAGTATTATGTGGAATACAAATAATGCTTATTAAGCTTGCAGTTGATTCCTTCTGATAGATGTTCCAAATTGCTGTCAGACTTTATTTACTTACTCGTAAACAGATGTGCTTTGCTTTAAATCAGGATAACTGTTGCAAACCTAGTTATGCATATTTTAAACAACTGTTAAGGATTACATTTTTAAGTCGTTGATTAAATAAGAAGCTGATTTGTTATGTTTTCTAAGGTTGTTGGTTCCTAGTGGTTGTTTTAGATGACAAAAAACTTAATTTGTTTTTTGAAATTCTGATTAAAGATGAGATATCATCAGTTAAAAATTATTTTCTGGATTGACCAGGTGGCTAAGTTGATTGAGTTGTCCAGTACACCAAAAGGTTTTGGGTATGATTTTCCCTCAGGGCACATACCTAGATTTCGAGTTCGAGCCCCAGTTGGGATGTGTGCTGGAGACAACTAATCAATCTCAATCTCTCTCTCTCTCTCTCTCTCTCTCTCTCCCTCCCTCTCTCCTTCCCTCCCTCCTCTTTCTTCCTCTCTTCCTCCCTCTCTGTCTCTCTAAAATAAATAAAAACATATCCTTGGGTAAGGATTTATTTATTTATTTATTTTAAAAAATATATTTTATTGATTTTTTTACAGAGAGGAAGGGAGAGAGATAGAGAGTTAGAAACATTGATGAGAGAGAAACATCGATCAGCTGCCTCCTGCACATCTACTGGGGATGTGCCCGCAACCCAGGTACATGCCCTTGACCGGAATCGAACCTGGGACCTTTCAGTCCACAAGCCGACGCTCTATCCACTGAGCCAAACCGGTTTCGGCCCTTGGGTAAGGATTTAAAAATACATATATTTTTTCTGGCCTGTAGTCTAGAATGTATAGTTAAGGCAAGCAATTATATATTTCATTTTAAAGAACTTGAGTCGCTGTTTAATTATCACCAGAAGAGATGTTGGGAGTAATTTGGGCATCAGCTGACCCATGCTTTAACTAAACAATACAGCCTTAATAATCATAATCTTAAATTTTCCAAGTTAATAGTGTTGGAAATATTTCTTCCAGTTTTAGTTTTTCCTGCTATATTGTTGTTATGGTTTATTTGTTAAAATCTTTAAATTCATAAAACTTCTATTGCCTCAGATCCTGACATTAGTAGACTATGAACTAGCTTAATCACGGAAGCCCTGGTCATTATCTACTCTCTTCTGATTTGATGTTAGGTTCTGTCTATTCAGTAGGTTTGTATGATAGTTCTTACTAATTCTCAAATTACTTGTTTCTGGCATTCATGCTTACATGCATTCACAACAGATATTTATTGAGTCATCATTACTAAGTATTAGGCATTATACTGGGACAAATTGGTGACTGTAGTTCTCTGGAGCATACCTTCTAGTAGGAAGAAACTTGTTAAATATATAACAAAAATAAAATTGCAATTGTGATAAAGTGGCAGAAAGTAGAATTTCCTTAATTAATGGTTCTTGATCCTCAGAAATAGAGCTAGTTCTGTTCCTCAATATAAAAACAGGTTAAAATGATTTCCAGCCTGAAATATTCTTGATGGTTTTAATTATAGCAGCTGGCACTTATTTGGACTGCCCATCTTCTAATAGTTGTTTTGCCAATAACTACTCTTAGATCTTGCCCTGCCTACCTCCTCCAGCTGAGAGTATGAACATCTGCCTCAGATGCACCATCCCAATTACATTAGCTGGTGTAAAGTCTGACTAAAACCAAGCAAAAAGCACACTATAACCTAAGGCAGTGGTCGGTAAACTCATTAGTCAACAGAGCCAAATATCAACAGGACAACGATTGAAATTTCTTTTGAGAGCCAAATTTTTTAAACTTAAACTATATAGGTAGGTACATATATAGGTAGGTACATATATTTAAGGTACACTGTTATTAACTTAATTAGAGTACTCCTAAGGCTTAGGAAGAGCCACACTCAAGGGGCCAAAAAGCCGCATGTGGCTCGAGAGCCGCAGTTTGCCGACCACGGACCTAAGGGAAAGTGGAGGCAGGCACTAGGGTTCCTTTAGCAGCCGCAGGACTGCTTGGCAGCTTGTAAAAGATAGTGTGAAGTAGACATGCACTTGTAGATATTTTTTTCTTGGAGTACTGGAATCTAAATTTCTGTGTCTAAGAGAAGAATAGATTAATTTTTTAAAGTTTATTGCCAAATTTTTAGGTCAAATCCATTAGTCTATATCTAGGATTCAACTACATAAAAAACACCCACAAGTTACCTTCTGTAATCAGAAGTATTCATTGACAAATGTGATTGGTTTATAAAGCTAGAATAATCTTATTTATTAATCTGAGCAAGTCATTAATCACACCAATAACTGGTAAAGCAAGCTAGATGATTGTGTCATTGTGGCACTTTTAATTCTGTTAACACATGCTTTAGCTTTCTTTTTTTTTGCATTAGCTCTTTATTATGCATACTAGAGGCCCGGTGCACAAAAATTTGTGCATTTGGGGGGGGAGAGAGGGGTCCCTCAACCCGGCCTGTGCCCTCTAGCAGTCTGGGACCCCTCGGGAGATAACGACCTGCTGGCTTAGGCCTGCTCCCGGGTGGCAGAGGGCAGGCCCAATCCCTAGGTGCAGCCCCTGGTTGGGCTCAGAGAAGGGCCGATTGGGGAGTTGGGGCGCCGCCCCGTCATGCACAGAGCAGGGCAGATTGGGAGGTTGTGATGCCACCCTCAGTCACGCTCAGGGTAGGGCCAATTGGGGGGTTGGGGCACCGTCCCCTCTCACACTCAAGGCAGGGTCGATGGGGAGGTTGCGGCGCCACCCCCTGTCACGCACAGAGCAGGGCCAATCAGGGGGTTGGGGCGCTGTCCCCGTCACACACACAGCAGGGCCCATCAGGGGGTTGGGGCACCGCCACTCTCACACTCAGGGCAGGGCCGATGGGGAGGTTATGGCTCTACCCCATCACACACAGAGCAGGGCCCGTGGGGGGGAGGGTTGGGGAGCTCCCCCCTATCAGGCACAGAGCAGGGCTGCTCAGGGGGTTGGGGCCCCGCCCCCTGTCACACACAGAGCCGCAGGGTGATCAGGGGGTTTGGGCGCTGCCCCCGTCACGCTGATCCTGGTGCCGGGAGGCATATTACCCTTTTCCTATATAGGGCAGAGGCCTGGTGCATGGGTGGGGCCGGCTGGTTTGCCCTGAAGGGTGTCCTGGATCAGGGTGGGGGTCCCCACTGGGGTGCCTGGCCAGTCTGGGTGAGGGGCTGAGGGCTGTTTTCAGGCTGGGAGTGACTGAAGTTCCCAACCACTTCTTTTTTTCTTTTTTTTATTTATTCTGGGCCAGCTTTACCTTGAGGCTTTGCTCCAGCTCTTAGGCCTCCACGGCTGAAAGTAGGTTTCTGGCCTTTGCTTACAATGTTGTGAATCTGCTGGCTGAAGTCCGGCGGTATTTGTTACAATGTTTCTTAAACTGCCCGCTCAGAGGCCTGCAGCCGCAGGCGGGGAACGTTGGTTTCCTCCGTCACTGAGGCAAGCAAGCCTCATGTTAGTTTCAAGCTGCCTGGCTGCCGGCTGCCATCTTGGCTGACAGTTAATTTGCATATCACGCTGATTAGCCAATGAAAAGGGTAGCGGTCGTATGCCAATTACCATGTTTCTCTTTTATTAGTGTAGATAGTATCACTTAGGTTTGACTAGCATAATACTGATATGCAGGGTCATTCTTAAATATTGAACATTCTCACCTTCCTGCTGAGTATGAAGATTAATGAACAAAAGCAATTATAGTCTATAGATGGGATATAGCTTAAAACTACTCTCTCTACTCCTACCCCATCCTGAGGCTTATTCATGGACATGTATCACCATAAAAAATATTATACCAAATATTTTACCAAAAAATGTCATATTTTTCTGGGATGAATTGTTGACAAGAGAGATGTGCTAGAAATATAACTTTTAACATAAGAGTACAGATTTTCCAGAAAATGAACAATTCCAATATTCTGTGTTTACTACAGTTATTAAAAGTGTAATACCTCCCCCATCCACATGGCAAGTTAATGTAAAACTATATCCAGGAATAAGGAGCCTAGGATACAAAGTAAATTATTAGTAATTACAGGCCAAAAACTTGTCACAGTGGTTATCTTACTCTGAGTCATGGTTTTTTGGTCTTCAATACTCTATATGCTGTCCTCTGTAACAGACAACACCAAGGAAGAGACCTAATAAAATGTTCCATGTTTTTCAAAGAGAACAGTTTAGAATAATGCTACCTAAGAGTACCTAATATCAGAACAAACAGGCAATGAATAGCATCTAATTCTGCACATTATGCAGAGACATTAAATATACATATTAGTAAGGTAGCAGATGCTTTGGTTCTGAAATTGACATGTAAAATAGCAGTCTTTCTCTGCAGGGCTCCGCTCCAGCCAGCGCTCCTTCACATATAATGAATAGCTAATTTCAGTACGATGGTCCATGGGAGACTGGGGAACTGGGAGGAGGAAAGCATTCCAACTTTAAGAACAGCAGGATGTGCTGAGATGTGCTTTTTAATGGAGAAACATTTAGAACTCTTGGGGGTAAATTCATAAAGAAGGTTGTGCATGTGTTTTGTATTTAAATTAAGGAATTATTAATATAGTTAGACAACCAGGAATCTGGCAGCAGTATTGCAAAAGGGAAAATCAGAATTTGGCAACTGAACTATGAGCTCAGAAATACCGTAAACTTTTAATAAAATACATCCTAAAACTAACCTGTGTTCAAATGTAGCCGCTTATTAGAAACTAGGGGCCCAGTGCACAAATTCATGCACCTTGAAAGGAACTGTGGGCTGCAAGGCTGTGGTGGGCACAGGGGTGGCTCTTGGTCCATCCTCCGCGCCCCCAACTGGTCTCACCCGCTGCAGCTCCAGTCCTGTCTGCCTGCAGCCCTGCTCCCGCTGCTCCCATGCGCTGACAGTGTGGAGCAATTGGGGCTGGCGCCAGCAGCAAATGCAAGCGGTGGCTCCGGTGCGGTGCAGGCAGTTGGTACGAGTGGATCCAGCACCGGCAGCAGGTGCAAGCGCCCGGCAGGACCTTGGTGCACAGGAGCAAAGAATTTTCAGTAACTACCAGAGACTCACCCTGGTGACAGCGGCCAGCCACCTGCCTTGGTCTGGTGCCCCCGCTCACCTGCTCCACCATCCTGCCATGGCTGATACCCCCTGGTGGTAAACACACAACGGCCGGTTGTTCGGTTGTTACACTGTTTGATCTATTTGCATATTAGGGATATATATATAGGCATTTGAGAACATATGTTACTAGTTGAAATTTGGGGCTGATTTAAAAAAACAACTGGTCTTCCCCTGTATACAAGAAAGGGGAAGTGACTTACCAGTATATTCTTCTGCCTCATGGAGATTTCCTTGCCATTTGAGATATGTGTTCATTATTCATTCATCCATCTATCCAGTCAATATTTGTTGAGCATCTGCTGTGTACCATGAACTTCTGGGAGCTCAAAAATGAATAAAATCAATCTCCACCCTCAAGCAGTGTCTAGTCTGGTGGAAAAACAGACTTATAAATGCTGTAACCGAAATGAAAATAAGGATTTTATGGGTGAAGACTTGAGTTTTTAAACTAAAAGACTGCCTATTATTATGAAGTATAAAATATATAAAATATATAATAACAGTACATAAAACATAAGCCTACAACTGAATTACACTTTATGTATTCTTTGTGCTTGCTTCTTTTATTCAACATTTTGTGATTCATCCGCGTGGTTTCTTGTAGCATTCTCATTGCTGTATAGTAATATACTTTTTATTCCCAAATACTGTTTATCCATTCTACTGTTTTACATTTGGGTTGCTTCCAGTTTGGGGATATCATTGACAATGATGGAGTGTTCTGGATTATGTATACACACTTATTTAGTGTATGTAGTTTTAACTTACTAGATAAGGACAAACTATTTTTTTTTTAAAATATATTTTATTGAGTTTTTACAGAGAGGAAAGGAGAGAGATAGAGAGTTAGAAACATCGATGAGAGAGAAACATCAACCAGCTGCCTCCTGCACACTCCCCACTGGGGATGTGCCTGCAACCAAGGTACATGCCCTTGACCGGAATCGAACCTGGGACCTTTCAGTCCACAGGCCGACGCTCTATCCGCTGAGCCAAACCGGTTTCGGCAAGGACAAACTATTATTTCCAAATGATTTGTTCCAATGTAAAAAGACCTTTGAAATTGGTGGTTATAAAAAAGCAAATATTTTCTTACAGAACTTGACTTTCTCGTGAGAATGTGGTATAGTTAATGTATCTAACGTATAGTTTGGTTTCCTTTTTACCTAACCTGGATTGCACGAATATGTTTGAAATGTCAAGTTATGACTTAGAATTTTTCTCTGGTAATTGGACTAGTCTGTGACAAATTCGGGAAGATGGGAAAGATCTTTAAGACTGGAAAGCATGCCACAGTTTTGTTTAATGCTATAAAGAAAAGCTAGAAAAATTAAAGCTAGAGTATATTAAGGATACAAAAAATTTAGTGGTTTTAAAATGTTGAGCTCACATTTTGAAGTGTAATTCTATTTTAATATCTTTTCTAATGGAAGAAGAAAGATGACTGATTTGGTAGGGCAATCTTGTTTGAAAAATTGACAATTCTTTGGCATGAGGCCAGATCTCTTTTCAAATTTTGTGTGAAATAGAAAAATGGCAGTCTTTTAGATACTATTCATGGAAGGAGGGAAGGGAGATTGGGGGTGGGGAGGAGTGCTACCTCTTCATATAGTAGGAGAGTAGAAAATAGGAGATAGTGGATATTTCACATAATCAACTCCTCTTACCTTTCCAGAAAGTAGAAAGAATGTCATGAATAAAAGAACAATTAGAAGAGTATTACTTTAAAATAATGGGAATATTTAACTTTTCTTGGCCTCCAAATCTATAACAAATACGAAGACTTGTTTTTTCCCCCCTCCTAAATTGTGAAGGCCTGCTTTCACACTAAATTTTAAGATCAAGAGAGCTTTTGCCTCTGTTCCTTTAAAAAATAGTTTTCACCAAGGTTCTTTCTGAGAACTGAATTTATAGGGTACTTCAACTTTGCTTTTGCTGTCCAGTATAGCAAAATACTGAGCTTGAATATTTGAGATGTTCAGGTCCAAAGTCATGTTGGTTGACTGAATGGGAAATTTTTTTTTCTATTCATTTTCAATTCTGTTCATTTAATGGATGCCAGCTATGTGCCTGGTAGGTGCTGGGGACACACAGATGAATATAACAGCTTACAGTTCACTGAGAGAGTGAACAATTTACCATAGTGTTGTGTGCTAAGGGACTGTAATAACAATTTGCAGAAAGTACTTTGGTGCATAAAAGAAAGAACAAAAACATTTTTGTGTGTGTGTGTAATGGGTGGTGAGGCTCTAGGTAGTAGTGGTCTTTTCACTGTGTGGATAAATGGATTTAAAACAGGTCATACGCAGGAACTAAGATAGCAGTGTAGGTAAATGTGGTACTCACATCCTCCCAGAAGCATATCAAAATTACAACCAAAATACAGAACAACCATCGTTCAGAACCGCCTGAAATCTGACTGAATGGAAGTCCTACAACTAGAGTTAAAGAATAAAGCACATTGAGACTGTGCAGAGGTACGGAAGTGGCTAGTCTGACACCTGTGTGTGGCATGTTTTTAATCTGGAGGGATATCTTGGCTATGGAGGCCTCCCATGAGAAGCAAGCCCCACACAAGATCCCCTCAGCCCAGGGTTCCAGTGCTGGGAAGAGAAGTCCCCGTAACTTCAGGCTATAAAAACTAGCGGTGATTATGGCTGAGTGACACGGAGGCTGCCAGAGACCCAAACAGTTCCTCTTAAAGGCCTGGCGCACTGACGTACCCAGACTCACTCCCTCTGAGCTCCAGCACTTGGGCAGCAACTTGAAAGGATCTAGGGCAGTGGTTCTCAACCTTGGCTGCACATTAGAATCACCTGGGAATCTTTTTAAAATCCTGATTTCTGGGCCTCATCCTCCAGAAATTCTGTTTCTTTGTTATGGGGTGGGGCCACAACATTAGTAACAAAGAAACAATTTCCGGAGGATGAGGCCCAGAAATCAGGATTTTAAAAAGATTCCCAGGTGATTCTAATGTGCAGCCAAGGTTGAGAACCACTGATCTAGGGACATACAGGGAGGAACTAAATTGTCCGGTATCAGAGCAAGAACTCAGGGGCAGGTTTCTCCCAGACAAAAGTGCTCGCAGAGGTCATTGTTTCTATGCTAAAATCCCTCTCTAACTCCCTCTGCCACCACAGAGCTGATTGGCAGGCACAAAATCTGAGTCTCCATCAACCTGGACCTCACCCTGGTGATTCCCTGAGACCTTGCCCTACCCAATTTTTAGCCCCACCCAAGCTGTTTGCAGCAGCTTTTCCATATGAATCACCTGTCCTGGCTTAAGCTTCAGACTTTCCTAAAACCTCTCAAACAAGTAGCAGCTGGACTCAGCGTGCCCCATACCTCTCGATAAGCGGTCCCAGTTCCAGCACTAGCAGCAGCCTGCCTTGCTTCACAGTTTGCACTTTCCTGGGAACCTTCAAGACCAACACAAGTAGTAACCATCTGCAGACCGCTCTGTAGTTTGTGCTGGGTGGCCCCAGGCAGGGCACAGGCAGTGGCTGACTTTGTACTTCGTGGAAGGCCCCAGATCCAGTGCACTCAGTGGACAGTTTCGGACCAAGTCATATTACAGTTCTTTACATCCATAAGCGACACACTCAAGGGGCAGACTTGGAGAGCACCAAAGCCCCCTGAAGCAAGTCCTGCTCCATAGGGGTGTCTCCTGGACATCAGCTCTTCTGGTGTAGTCAAAGCTGGTCCTTGCAGCCAGTTGGCCTGGGGGTCAGTTCCTCCCGGTGGTGCCAACAGTAATCAAGGCTCAGTTACAACAAGACAGTGCACACAGCCCACACAGGGGCACACCTAGAGTGCCTGTTCAGGTGACTGTGGAGGCTGAAGCCACTGAGCCCTACAGGGCTCAGTCAGAAATCAAGCATACACTAACTGAAATGAATAATTTACAGGGAATCAACAATAGAGTATAGGATGCCAAGAATCAAATCAGCAATTTAGAATATGAGGAAGCAAAAAACACCTAATCAGAAGAGCAAAAAGAAAAAAGAATCCAAAAATATAAAGATAGCGTAAGGAGCCTCTGGGACAACTTCAAGTGTGCCAACATTTGCATTATGGGGATGCCAGAAGAAGAGAGAGAACAAGATATTGAAAACCTATTTGAGGAAATAATGACAGAAAACTTCCCCTACCTGGTGAAATAAATTGATTTACAAGTCCAGGAAGCACAGAGTCCCAAACAAGATGAGCCCAAAGAGGCCCACAATAAGACACATCATAATTAAAATGCCAAAGGTCAAAGACAAAGAGGGAATCTTAAAAGCAGCAAGAGAAAAGCAGTTAACCTACAAGGGAGCACCCATACAACTGTCAGCTGATTTCTCAACAGAAACTTTGCAGGCCAGAAGGGAGTGCAAGAAATATTCAAAGTGATGAATAGCAAGAACCTACAACCAAGATTACTCTACCCAGCAAAGCTATCATTTAGAATTGAAGGTCAGATAAAGAGCTTCACAGACAAGAAAAAGCTTGAGTTCGTCACCACTAAACCAGTATTAATGCAATGTTGAAGGGCCTTCTTTAAGAAGAAGAAGGAGGAGGAGAAGAAGGGGGAGGGGGAGGGGGAGGAGGGAGGAGGAGGAAACTATGAACAATAAAATGCCAATAAATACATACCTGTCAACAATGAATCTAAAAATCAAAATAAATGAATAAGGAATCTAATGAACAAAATGAACTGATGAATAAAATAGAACCAGAGGCATGGAAACATGGAACAGACTGATGAATCTCAGAGGGAAGGTGGGAGACAGGAAGAAATTAAACAAAGAACTTCTTTACATATATATGTGCATTACCTATGGACACAGACAATAGGGTGGTGAAGGTCTAGGGTGGGTCGGAACCAGGTGGAGGGGAGCAGTGGGGGGAAAAAGAGGGACATCTGTAATCTCAACAATAAAGATTTAAAATAACATAAAATAAAATAGTTCATAAGATACCAAACACTCATAACATAATTGGCTAGTTAGATGGTTTTCAAATTTTGGCAATATAAATAGTGATCTAATAAAAGAGTAATATGCAAATTGACCATCACTCCAACACACAAGATGGCCACGCCCTTGTGGTCAAAGATGGCCACGCCCTTGTGGTCAAAGATGGCCACCACAAGATGGCCGGCAGGAGAGGGAGGGCAGTTGTGGGCTATCAGGCCAGCAGGGGAGGGCAGTTAGGGGCGATCAGGCTGGCAGGGGAGGGCAGTTAAGGGCAATCAGGCTGGCAGGGGAGGGCAGTTAAAGGCAACCAGGCTGGCAGGGGAGGGCAGTTAGGGGCAATTGGGCCGGCAGGGGAGCAGTTAGGCGTTGATCAAGCTGGCAGTGGAGTGGTTAGGGGGTGATCAGGCTGGCAGGCATAAGCAATTAGGGGCAATCAGGCAGGCAGGAAGGCGAGCGGTTGGGAGCCAGCAGTCCTGGATTGTGAGAGGGATGTCCGACTGCCCGTTTAGGCCCGAATCCACCGGGATCAGGCCTAAACGGGCAGTCAGACATCCCTCGAGGGGTACCAGATTGGAGAGGGTGCAGGCTGGGCTGAGGGACACCCCTCCCTCCCGCATGAATTTTGTGCACTGGGCCTTTAGTCTCTATATAAAAAAATAAAATAGATCACACAGGTGATTAGAGAGGGAGAGAAAGGGCATATTTGGCAGAGGAAATTGCATGAGCTAATGGGTTTGTTAATTAGATTATGTATGATATACATGAGATTATATTATGAGTAAAAATTAAAATTTCACAACAATATAGGCAGTGATTCTAAGTTTGAAATTGTTAGTCTTTCCTATGTTTTATCACTAAAATACACATATTCATAATGTTCTCTCAGCCAGAGTTTAGAAATTAGGCCAACTTATCTTGGACTCCTCCTAGATAGCTTCATGAGTAGACTCTAGTCATTTTATCTTTCAGCATTCAATGCTACTTATTAAATTCAAGTCTTTTGTGTTCAGTAGCATATAAGTTGAAAACTTAATAGACTTACTACTTGCTTTATAGGTGGTGATTTTCAACTCTCTCCCTAGATTTCAAACATTTGTTTAAAAAATTCTATAGGTTTGCCTTAGCTGTTGCTCAGTGGTTAGAGTATCAGCCCATAAACGAAAGGGTTGCAGGTTCAGTTCTGGTCAAGGTCAGGTACCTCGGTTGTAGGCTGGGTCCCCGGCCTGGTCAGGGTGCAAGTGGGAGGCAACCAATCAATGTGTCTCTCTCACATCGATGTTTCTTTCTGTCTCTCCCCGTCCTTTCCACTCACTCTAAAAATCAATGGGAAAAAAATATCCTTGAGTGATGATTGACAAAAAAAAAAAAAGTTCTATAGGGTTGATTATTATAAGAGAAAAATAAAATAGTGGTGGGCATAACCTTAAAAATTGTCTAACCTACCCCTTACATTTTATATGTAGGAAATTATGGCCCTAATTGGTTGAATGACCTGTCCAAGTATATAGCCCATCTGTAGGCTGGGGCTGGATGAGGAGGTAGGGATGTGTAAATATCAGGTACTCTTGACTGCCTAGGGTTAGGCTTTTTCATCTGGTTAAAACTCATAGTTAAGGTATGCCCAGGGTTTGAGTAGCTCATAGATCATTCTTCTAATATTTGCTGCAATTATGGATTAGAAAACTTAATCTGATTAAGCTAGATTGAAGTCAACATGGTATATGGCCAGAATCAGGAGAACTACCACTTAGTAGTAGAACATTAACATCATAGATCATAGCTTCCATCTCTGAGTTTCCTTCTCCCTATCTGTAACAAGGGGGAAAAGAATATATATTTTATTGAATGGTAAAACTTTTAAATGTAAAATCTGTTAACAGTGTTTGGCTTTTAATTGCCATCAAGTGTCTTTTCTTTTTTTATATATGTGCGTATGTAGATCAAATGAGATCATAGACTAGAAATCACTTAGAAAGTTTCACATTATATACAAATGAACATGTATATTAAATTAGTTTCCTTCTCTTCATTATTTCATTCTCTCCTTCATAACTAATTTGTTGAATGGCGATACTACTTTATTATGATGGTTAGAGAACTTAATATTTGCTTTACTAAATCCCATGATTCTCTAGTGAATGAGATAGTGTGTGTTCTGTATGGGGGAGGAGAGATGATAGAGGTGTGTTGGTAGGTATTCTGAAAGAAACTTTTCAAGGACGTTGCAACCTCAGAGAGACAAACTGACCCTGATCTAATAATGCATTTAGAGACAGTGAAATGAAAACATTGACCCAAGAAGTATATGGCGGTATGGTGAGAAGATTTATCTATCATGTGGAAGTCAGTAGTAAGCATATTTTAGGAATAAAGAGAAAGGCTATAATTGGGAGTGGAGGTTGAGTAAGACTATCCCGGGAGCCGGTCCATCCTTGCTGTTTCAAGGGACCTGGCATATATGGCATACTGTTCTTAATATGTTTGCTCACCTTCTTGGCACTATGTGTTTTAACCAAGGTCACCTCTCTGAGAAAGGTTGTTTCCCCAGGTAGGGATTTTCCCCCTGAAGTTAGGGAGGGAATAAAACCCCTTAACTAAGTGCCAGGCGGGTAATTAATCACTTTAACTACGAACAATCATGCTTAAGCTACATAATCTTTACTCCCTGGAATGGAGATAAGAAACGCCCTACCCTTCGGAATAGAGATTGATAGGATTGGAATCAACTGGTATAAATACAGATGTAACAAGACAACAGGACACAGAACCTAGACACAGAACCTACCCAGAACCTAGCGAGAGAACATGGCAAAAGATCCTGGACAGAAACTGGACACAGAACCTAGACACAGAACCTACATAGAACCTAGGGACAGAAGAACTTCGCTGGAGAGAACATGGCAAAAGGTCCTGGACAGAACCTGGCTACAGAACTTGGTTGGAGAACCTAGACAGAACCTGGCTGAAGAACCTGGCTACAGAACCTGGCGACCAAACCTGGCTGGAGAACCTAGCGAGAGAAGATGGCTACAGAACCTGGCTGGAGATCCTAGACAGAACTTGGCTGGAGAACTGGCTACAGAACCTGGCTGGAGACCCTGACAAGAGAACTCGGCTATGATGATCATCTGAACGCTGCCTCTGTGTCATTCCTTCTTCACCGACTCTGTCCACACCTTTGGGGACCCCTGGACCTGCTGGGGTTGGACCCCAGCAAGACTAGTCTTGACTAGAGATATTAAAGTATTTTGAGAAAATCACAGTGCCAATAAGAACAGAGAGTAATGATAGATATATACAGGATATTTTGATATTACCTACATGAAATTTCACCTATAAGGGGAATATGCTGGGAAACCTCATAAAATGCTAACACCTCACCCTGGCAGTCCTTGTAAATATAGTATCTTCTTTCCTCCTTTAAATGCCTTTTTGGCCATCCTGTAAGAATTTGATTGTTTTTAATAGCCTAGCTTTGAATAAGGCCATATATACTATCTCACAACTCTCCTCTAATTAAATTATGCCATTCTGAACCTCAAAAGTTGTTTATTATTTGTACTGGGATTTTGTTGTCATAGTTCCAAGAGTTACATTCCCAACACAGCTGGGACGGAGAGTGATGCTGACTGTACAAAGCTTTGTGTGGAACCCACTCCATCCCTTTCATACTTTCCCCCTGTCTGCTTATAAGTGTGTCTATTTTAGGACAGAGACAGGTGTGAAGCAGATGGGAGGGCAGTCTCAGTGAAACACCTGCTCTCTGATTGATCTCCAGGTGTGATTCAGGCAGTAACTAAAAAGGAAGTTGACTGGAAGTATGAATAGTCTGTCACCTCACTGCCAGCGTAACTAGAAAAGCACACAGTAATGGCCTGGGGTGCTGAACAGTTTGGACTGACGCTGCTAAATACTTCAATGCAATGAAAGAACAGCTTCCTTTCAGAAACATGTGTTCCAAGTTGATATACTCCTACTGCTTCTTAGAAACTCTGAACCTAGTAGCCACCCAGAAACCTCTTGTCTTCTAACATCCTCGCCCCTTCTTTCCCTCCTTTCTTTCTGCCCCTCTTCCTGGATTATCTTTTCTACTCACTTTTCCCTTTGTCAGTCTGTTAGTAGCAGGGAAGTGTGGGCAAAAGAATGGTGATTTGTTCAAATTCTTCTTTGCCCCACATATGAAATGGGTATTGCTGAAGGCAATAAAAATGGTTGTCTGTGTAGGTGGTTTGATTTGGACCCATCAGCCTTCCGATTCGTCCAGGAAGGGGAAAGGGTGGACTAAATGGGAATGTACTCTTGCTTTAAATGATTTCTCATTTGTGTGATTTATTAAAAAAAATTGTTACACCAAATAAGGGCTGCTAAAAAGTATGTGTTCTATCTAATTGCCACCTTACCATCTTTTTCTAAAGTGGGTTAATAAAGTCCTCGGGCAGTTACAGGCCACTGTTAGAGATTTTATCACTTCCTAGTGCTCTAATGGTTATACTTCTTTGAACTATGAATGCTTGATCTGCATAATCAGTTGATTATTGTTGTTACTAAGTATTTACAGGACCTCAAAGTAGTAAATAGTATACAAAGCAAATATACTACCTTTCCTCCACGAACTAAGCAAAATAATTCATGAAGGTGAAGCTTAGGGCAGGGATAACTGCACTTGAGGGAGAAATAAGGGCAGGGAGGTGGAACCCAGGAACATTTTGCCATTGGTCATTTTGGGAACATTTAAGTAGTCATTGTATTTCTTAGGGCTATCTGTAATTTTACTTCATTCAATTGAGGTTTATTTATTTAAAGATAATGTGGTTCCAAGAAGTCTGTTTCCAGGGACTACAGTTTGAAGCTCCTGTTACCTTTAAAGTATGTCCTGACTCCTGAAGATTAACCATCTGGCTAGGATAGTTGTTGTCCTTATGATCAATAAAGATTGATTTTGGAGTGATTTATCCTGAGTATTAACTGCTTACAACTGCATAGAAGAGGCAGTGGTACATGTTTGGCTCCTGTTCAGCTGGGGGAACTTGAGCTTCCTTAGTCCTTTCAGAAAGCCTGACTAGGAGGTTGGCATCGTGGCAGGAATGTTTTAGTTAGATTCAGGAAGTCAGGGTACAAATGTCAGAATAATTTAGATTGACAGACTAACTAGATTATTAGTTTTCTTTTTTAAATATACAAACTGTGCTCTAAATTATAATCCTATTAAATACATTATTTAAGAGACCTGTAGGAAGTAATAAAACTTTCAATAAGTTTTTTATTTTCTTTTTATTTCCCCATTGACCTTAATTTCTCAATTTTATAGTTTTTTAAAAGCAAAATTTTACACTGCAATATATCCCCCATCTCCCCAAAGGAAATGTGGTCTTTAGCTTTACCTTAGCTACTTTGATACCCTCTGGATGTTTGGGGATATTTTCTCTCAAAATCAGAACTTGACTAGAAAGAATCATTAAGTAAATGATTATTTTCATGTGGACTTAAGTATTTCTCATTGAGTAAGTATATAGTAAATTTAGGGTGCATTAACTTAAAAAATAGTTTAACGCTGACCAAAGTGAGCACTTTGTAAGCATATGTTTGATATCCTATAGCTCAGTCTTGTCATATGATGGATTTGGGCCAATCTTTTCTCTTGGGAATACTGTTTTTAGGTGTGGGTATTGAGCCAAGGGCCACTTTAGTGTTTTGTATTTAGAAAAAACTCACTGTTTTTATTATCATCCACCGTGGAGATAATGAAAGTACTTTCACTTTAAAAAAAAATTGTGTTTTATACCCAAGTGTGATAACTAACCTGTGGTAGTTATTCTAAAAACAAAAAATCCTGATGTTTAATTTTGAGGGTGTTTTATGAATAACTTGTGGCTTTTGAAAAATAAGATGCAATAAAATACTTCAGAATCTAAGACATTTTAATCAGACTACTGAGTTAATTTTGGTCTGATTGTAAGGGAGACAAGAGTATGTATTCGGAATTTTGGAATGACAGTTTAAGTGGGTTTCTTCTTCTTTTTCTCAGTATACACAAAATTCTTGTTTTTTGGAGGGAAAATGCTTTATACCAGGATGGGAATAGAGATATGGGAAAGTTTCTTTCCTTTTAAATGGAAGAAGGTAGATTTCTCAGTGTAATACTGGACTTCATTAACTTCTGGGTGTTTATCCAAAGAAAATGAAAGCACTAACTTGAAAAGGTACATACACTCCCATGTTCATTGTAACATTATTTACAATTGCCAAGATATGGAAACTACCTAAGAATCGTTCAATAGATGAATGGATAAAGAAAATGTGTGTGGGTGTGGTGTGTGAGCACAATGTAATATTAGCCATAAAAATGTAATCTTGCCATTTGCAACAACATGGATGAACTTTGAAGGCATTATGTTAAGTGGAATAATCAATCAGAGAAAGACATACTGTATAATTTTACTTATATGTGGAATCTAAAAATCACACAAATAGAATCCAAGCTCATAGATACAGAGAATAGATTAGTGGTTGCCAGAGGTGGGGATTTGAGGTTGGTGAAATGGATGAAGGGGTACAAACATATAAAATAAATGAGTAATGGGGCTATAATGCACAGCATGGTGACTGTGGTTAATAATACGGAATAGCATATTTGAGAGTTGCTAGGAGAGTGGATCTTCAGAGTTCTCATCAAGCTGTGGTTGGTGTGGCTCAATTGGTTGGAGCACCTATATGCTGAAGGGTCATGGGTTCATTTTCCCGTCAGGGCACAAGCCCAGGTTGTGGGTTCGATTTCTGGGCATGGGTCGGGGAGGCAACCGATCCATGTTTCTCTCATATCAATGTTTCTCTTTCTATTCTCTTTATTTAATACATGAGAAGAGTAGAGGAAATAGGAAATAGATATTAATGGCTGAAAGGAGAACAAGTTGCCCAGTCTTTCTCTGCCTTATCTTACCTTGAGTGCTGTACTTCATCTTTTTCTTTGGAATGTGGCTGAGCCACAAGGAGGACTGAGCATCCATGGATTGAGGAGAGTCTGGAAGTGTCCTTTTGCCTGAATAGGCTGGTCAAGTCAGTAGTGTGATGACCACATTGATGACTGTCATTGTTAGCATTTGGTGTGTGATCATTATCAGTCTCCCAGAACATGTGCTGGACATCATTTATGTGACAAATTCTTTACTCAGGAACACTTTGAGCACTTTTAAAATTTTAGCAAAAGCACTTTTTTTTTCTTTAAGCAATTTGTGTTCATTGTAGAAATTTTAGAAAAACCACTTCCCCATACACCAACCAAAACAAAGAAAATAAAAAGTCATCTGTAATTACACTGCTCCAAGATATGGGTGAAAATGCCTTACTAAATATGCCTTCATCCATATTTTGAACAGATGACCTGTCTGCTTTTCTTTTATCACCATGTACTTAGGAAAAAAGTACTCTGATTAATCATTTTTAAATTTTTATATTTTAATTTAGATTTTTAAATGAAGGTTTTACTTTATAGTAACATATTTTTGTTACTATAAAATTTTATTTATTTTCTTAATGCTCAGACCAGTTTAACATACCTTTCCTGACTTCTTGGAATGGGGAGTATTTAGGTTACATAATAAGCTAGAAATTGTATACGTTCTTTATATCACAAGTTATATATATTTTTACTATTCTGTTTATGATGTTAATTGAGTACATTCTGACTAGACTTGTTTAGACTATAGTTCTAATCATCTAGGTCAGTAGTCCTGGACCTGCAGCAGCAGCATTACTTAGGATGATGGCATGGGGCCCAGCAGTGTGTTATAACAATCCCCCCAGGTGATCCTGATGCATATTCCAGTTTGAGAAGCACCAGTCTATATGTTCCACATACCATATGTTCTTTTGTCTAACATGCTTCTTGAGTGTTTCCTCCAGGACAGTCCTCTGTGACAATGATGCCAGAGACCTCTGCTGTTTCCTACGGTGTCACAGATCTCTGCTGCTAGCTTAACTCATAAGAGAGGAGTGGACTCTTAGAAATAGTCTTTAGTTAAGTTTAAAGTATCCTGGGCTTGGAGCCAAAGCATTTAGTCACTTATGACTTCTACATTGTAGGGTGGTATTGCTTGGAAGAACCCATGAGTTCCTTCATTTGACATAGATACAGGAGCCTGGCCTATAATTCCAAGCAAGGGCTGTGCTGGATCCTTGGGTTGCAGAGATGAAAGATGGTGCTCTACCTCCAAGGGTCCTATAACTTAGCAATGTTTACCCAAGTGTCTGGATCTGTTAATCTGCCTCATTCTTTTAAATCACTTATGTATTGGTATGGAAAGATTTAGTTGTACACGGTTATCATTGTATTTTAGAAAACCCATGTTTCTACCAGGCCCGCTTAATCCTAAGTGTGTTCTACCACCTCTCTGAGAATTCCTGTAAAAAGGGGAGGGTGATGCCCACTTTGCAGAATTAAGTCTGTTAGAGCTTGGGAATGAGATACGGCATTAGGAATCAGCTAGGGCCAAAATGTGGTGCTCCTGTTGGGGTTGAGGGGTCAGGCTGGAGCTTAGGGTGTGGGTGGTAGAATCTGACTACTGAGGTCTGCATTCTCCCCTCCCCAGCCTGAGCACACTTTTCTCTTTACCTCTTGGCTCTGGTAAACAAAATTAGTCTCTTGAGTTACTCCCTCACCCCTACTCCTAAAGCAAACAGCCAAGCATTTTTGAAGGTTGTTATGCTGTAAGCAACAACCCAGGAAATAAACTGGTAAAGGGATTTTCAGTCTCCTCTCCTGTTTAGATCCAGGCCCTGGGAAGTAAGACACAGGTGTTTAGAGCTGCTAAGTTAATATTTGGGCACCGTAGGGCTCTGATAAACTTAATCTGCACTTCAGAAGTTGGAGACCTAGGTGAAAGGCCAAGTTTGGGGGCAGGAGAGAGGGAGCCCTGAACTGAAGGGGCGGCATTGGGGCTATTCTGACAGCAAGGGAATCTGGTAGAGCTGGCCTTTTAAAAAGGGCAGAAGGCTGGAGCTGCTTTGCTTGTATCAGAAAATGTTGACATCAGAGAAACTGGCATAAAGTGGAATTTAACAGATTGGGGCAAATAATTTAAATTCTCAAGCACTTTGTGGCGTTACAGTTGTTAAAGTAACTCAAATTAGTCTACCTAACTTGTTTATTACCTCTGTTTATTACCCACCCAGAATCTCAGTCTGGGCAATAGTTGTTTCCCTCAGTTCTGAAAAATTACCTGATGGTGATGGTGGTGGGGGGGAACCCTTAGTACTTCAAAATTTGGGATGAAATGGAATAATGTGATTATAAACAAAATCTAGCACCACCCCCCTTTAAACTAGTGCTCCTAGTTGCCCATTGCAGGTCGCTAAATTAGTGGATAAGTGTCTTTTTAGAAAGAATCTATAATAATAAAAGTGTAATATGCTAATTAGAGCAGACGTCCTTCTAGACGTCCTTCCTTCTGGACAAAGCTGCAGCAGGCGGGGGCTGCGGCAGAGGTGGCAGAGGCCCCCGGTGGCAGTGGCGGCGGCAGCGGCAGCATGGGCCAAGGCCCTTGCATGAATTTTGTGCATCGGGCCTCTAGTTTTAAATAACTGTCTAATGCCATTCAGATCTAACAGTAACTCTTATCACGTGGATCTTTGTATGAAATGGTACAAGAATCTACATTAGTGAGAACAAAACCGACACTGAACTGAATGCCGCTGGGAACTCTTGGTTGGGCCCATCTAGTGCATGCTTCGTAAATTTTTATGTTGTTTATATGTGTGCTGTGGTTTACAGTCTGGTCCTTGCATTAATTTGCCATTGTCTTTCAAATATTAATGAAGTGTAGGAGTGATTCTATTCCAAGCAGGCATTTTTAAGGTAGACTTAAAAGTAAAGCTTTTCCTTTAAAAAATGATTTTCTGAAAGACAGAAACCACGTCATTAGTGATTGCCAGCAAAATCTCCTAATATCTTTCTATGAGCTGTTTAAGCTTAGTATTAGAAATTAGGGCTAGAGGATTTAATTAACCAGCTCACAGGATACAGTCTCTTTAATTTAGGATTTCCCTTTGAGAAAAATATATAGTTGAGAAGGACTATCATATTTTAGATAACTTGGGTTTGAGTTGAGTTTATTGTCTCCATCTTGGGCCCTTAACGTGGTCAGTACTGCTAACTGGAAATTAAGCACAATTTTAATTAAAACATAGTTGTTGTTTTTTAATGGATGGTTGCAATGTGTGGTGAGTTGGATTTTGTGTGCTATAGTTCTCAGAGTTAGGAAAGGTAAAAGTTAGGTTTTGGGGGCCAATGATTAATTCATCTATTTTACCAGGGACACTTAATCAGGTATTGGTTACTATACATTTAGCCAGTGTAGTGGGTTTAGTTAACCAATGAATATACTTAGTTATGAGAGTGTTAAATGTTAACACTTTTGCATTGTTTTGACTTAGCTTAGAAAAACACAAAAAATACTCTCTCATAACCCTTGCCACCCTTTTAGCCATAACATTACATTACCTTGGTTTCTGCCTTTAATTTCCCCGGGGTTCTTTTATTTAGGAAAAGGGTAAAAGATATATTTGTGTAGGTACTACACCAGTACTTCTGTTAAATTCTTTTTCAACAAAGAATATATTACTCGAGTGCTTCATGCACAGGCTGCATATTTGTCTGAAAAGAATGTGCCCTGAAAGCAGTAGTTTTCAGTGTATATTTTATGTCTATCAGATTATTTTAGCTTAAAATAATGCTTTGAGTTTGAAACATTTTTCGGTTAACTGAGCACATACACATACAAGCACAAAATGGTATATTTTGAAACAGTTGTCTTTCCAGTCTGATGTGGGTCTCCTTTAAAATGCAACTAAAATCTAACCTTAGATATGGAAAATAAGCTCTTAAGGAAAGCTTATTCTATAATATCAGTGCAGAAATAAATATTTGCTTTCCAGAAACCTTAATTAATTCTAATTAATGTGAAATTAATGTAGATGATTTGAGTATGTGCTCATGCGTGAGAAATTTGCCCCTTAAGTGTTTCTCTGCTGAGTCTTATTAACTACTGACCTGTAAGATCCAAGTGCAAATGATGTTATTTCAAAGATGATTTGGCTAAAAGGAGTTATTTTTTCCCTTTCTTAGCAGTGCATTATAAATAGTTCTTTATCTTTCTGATCTCTTAATTATTGAGGACCTCACAGTCCTTTTGCTTACTAAATGTACACTCATGAGAAAGAGTTTAAAAGTCAGTAATGTCTAGATATAATTATGGGAAAAAAAAGTTTGATCTTGTGGACACCCTGAAAGGGTCTCAGAGATCTCTGGGTGTCCCTGGACAACACTTTGATTAATTTTAAAAAATCTCCTATTTTCTGGTTTATCTGTATGAAAATAACACTGACAAAATTAGCTATTTTGTGTTGACAGAACTTAATAGGAAAAGTGGGGAAAGAGTGCTGCATTGAGCAAAGGTATAGCTGACTGAAGTTTTTTGGTTTTGTTGTCAAACAGCAATTATCCTTCTAGTATTGCCCTACTCACCTCAAGCATTCTCAGTAGCCAAGTTTATTTTCTAAGACACGACATCAGTGAGACCCTCCTCCCCACTAAATTCAAGTAGCATAGAAAAATAAAAGTGTTATGGATGAAGGGAATGTATCCAGTACCCCTCCCCTACTGCTCCAGCTGGGAAGGGAAGGAAAGGGAAATAAAATTTAATGAGCACTTTTACTATGTGCCAGGTGCTTTACATATGTTATTTCATTTTAATCCCAAAATAACCCTAGGAGGTATTTCTAGCCACATTTTGCAAACAAATAGAGCCAGAGACGGAGATGTTAAATAGCGTGTCCAGAGCACTCAGTGTTTAAGTGACAGAGCCTGAACCAAGTCAAAGTCTCTCTATTACCAAGGCCTATACAATACTGTGCCCATGTTTCTGCTTTGTTTTTCTTCAGATTGATAATGTGAGTATTAATGTTTTATTGGGCTCAGTGGTAACATGAGGATAAAACAGTTTGACTGCCCAATGAAGTTTGTTCTCATGGGATTAACTATCTTTGATAGATTATATTTTGTAAAGTCAAATAAATATATTTATAAAAAAAGGTTTAGATAATTTCTTCAGTTTTAGTTATTTGAAAAGAAAACATCATCCATGTTTTTTCATAGACTGGAAGATTGTCTCTTTTTGTGTCCTCTATTCTGTTATATAGAACAGCTAACTATGTCACAGGAGATTTTGCCTATAACACCTGGTCACCAGGGTTTGTCAGAACTCCAGAAAGGCAGAATCCATGCTCAGGAACATTATTATGTTTCAAGTCATCCAGTACCTAAGAGATAAGACTGGTTTGGGGTAGAGAGGAGGGTGTCAGGGAAAGATGTCTTACAACCCTTTAGGGATTGTTGAGAGGAATATTCGCCTTGCTTCTCTGTGCATGCTCTGGTATGATTTAAGACCCACAGAGAGTGTACTGATGGAATTTCAAAGAACGTTTTTCAAATTGGAGAAGCCAATATACATGACTTTACTATTGTGAAGTAAAGCTAATGGAATTACTATCTATTTATTGACTCAATATTGCATAGTCTTAAAAAATAATATACCAGCTGTGGTTTACATGTATTTATGTAACTTTCCTGTTTTTAAAGTAAGTCTCTAGCAGCAATAGAGGTGCAAGTGACCTGGGGGCAAATAATTTTCTTTGAAAAAGGCTAGTAGTATAGGAGAGGAATCATTGTGGTAGCTGATAATGGAGAAAAGTAACAAAAAGTCCCACATAAAGAGTACTGCCACCTGCAGTTGTCTGTTATAGGGAGTGCTGCTTCACTCACTTGGTAACCTCCTAAATGGTCAGATGATTAGGGCAGCACAGAAGTATTTCCCAAAAATGTTTGGAATTCTTAATGGAGTTTGGGTACATGAAAGATAACCAGAATTATTTGGAAAATGAATATTCATGAAACTCCTTAATCTTTGATGATATCAGATTAATGAAGTGTTACTCTGTAAGACAAGTATATGTTCATGTGTGTCCTGACATATTTCTTAAATTGGTGGTCATAATCTATAGTAATAAAAGGGTAATATGCAAATTGGTTGGGACACCATCACAGTAATGACCGATTAGCAGGCTGCATGTGCAGCATGCGTGGTGGGTGGGGACTTGCAGCGTTGGGGATGGGGGCAGGGACTTGCAGCATTGGGGATGTGATGGCGGCTGCCACTTGCCCAGGGTCAGCCCTGGGCAAGCAACTGTGGGGACATGGGCGGGGGCAGCGGGCCCCGCAGAGGGAGGCCTGTACTCCCCACATGGCGGTGGCTGTGAGCGCTCCCGATGGCCACTGCTGTTTGCCCAGAAGGACCACAGGTTCCTTCTGCCAAGTGGCAGCAGAGTCGCTCTGCAGGGAAACCTCTGCACCAGCAGCAAAGGCAGATGAGCGAAGGAAAGCCCAGTAGTGAAGGCAGGTGAGGGAAAGTCCAAGCTCCATAGCTAAGAGCTCCTGGCCCAGTCACACCCCACCTTGGCCTCCAGCACTGCGGGTCAGGGGTCCTGAGAAAGGCAGCTCC
The DNA here is from genome assembly GCF_014108235.1 of Myotis myotis. Classification (NCBI taxonomy): domain Eukaryota; kingdom Metazoa; phylum Chordata; class Mammalia; order Chiroptera; family Vespertilionidae; genus Myotis; species Myotis myotis. Next base: position 31,915,920 of record NW_023416357.1, read on the forward strand.
TTCCTGCAGCTCCTTCCCATCGCCCCTCAACACCCCTCGGGTCAGAGTCAGGAATCAGTGGAGGCCTCCAGGGGCCCAGGCAACCAATGTAGGGAATTTCTTCTAGCAGCCGGACCCAATGACTCAGGCTGGAGGGAGACCCTGCAGCCAGGAGAACCCTGGAAGACGCGGTCTGCCCATCACTGGATGAGCGCACCCAATTGGTTAAGCATGGGGAAGCTCGTGGCCTATGGCTGCTGCCGCTTGCCCAGGGCCGGCCCATTTCTCCGGCAAACCGCCGATGGCCTCTGCCGCTGCAGGGGCCCGAGGCTCAGGCAATGAGGGCCAGGCGAGGCTCAGGCAAGCTGCAGTGGCTGCAATGGCTGAGGCTCAGGCAGCCGGCAGTGGCAGCAGCAGAGGCATGATGGGAGCGTCACTTGCCCCTGATCACAGTGTCGCCTCCCGCAGAGGGAGGCCAGACTGCGGCTTAGGCCTGCTCCCTGTGGGGACATCCCCTGAGGGCTCTCTCCCCCCCACCCCAGTGCATGAATTTTGTGTCTGTCCATCCGACCGGTAGCTATGACACACACTGACCACCAGGGGTCAGACACTCAGTGCAGGAGCTGCCATGATGTGCGCTGGCCATTTAAAAATAAATGGCACCACAGTCCTGACGTCAACAAACCAACACTCGGCTTCCCCCAAGTGAGACACAGGCCCAGCCACCACCCCGGAGCAACACCCCCCCAAATCACAGCCAATACTGCCATGACCCCATGGCGTAAAATGCGGCCCACACCCCAGCCAAGCCCGGAAACAGTTGCTGTGGGCGCCTGGTAATGATGTCACGTAACAACACCTGGCTTTCTCTCCCTAGCGACTAGCATCCTTGGAGTTTCTTCAGCCCAGAAACCCAACTTGCTTTATAACCAGGTGCAAACACTTTACAGCTTAACCAAATGTTTGTGAAGCATTTTCCTGTGCCTCATGTCATTTGATCCTCACAGAAATCCTGGAATAGGTAGATAGGAGACTCAGTAGAATCCTATTTTCTTTTCATTAGCAAGATGCGAATAGCGATATTAAAATAATTTCTTCTAATTAATTTCCTTTCAGTGTGCGTGAATCCGTGCACCGGGACACTAGTATTTTATAATTTGCTTTGCTTTTTAAAAAGTTTTACCATAGTAATAAATGTTTAATGAAATTGTATGATAAATTGTATATGATACCAGGAATCAATATACCTGACTTACTTTTGACTGGCACAGATCACATGAATGAAGAAGTCATTTTTGCAAAACTTTTTGAGGGCTTCATCAGTTTTCCTAAGGGCCTCTTCTTTTATAGTTAAGTCTCTTGAAGTACTTGTTAATAGCCTTAATGACAATTTAAATACTAAGTACTCTAACTCTTGAATTCTCAATTGTCTTGGCTTTCTTTGCCTGTGTGTGATTGGAGAAGTTCTCCAACATCACTTTGGAGGAGAGACAAAGATGTTGACTTGGTGGTCAAGAAGAGACATGATAGTGTTAACCTGGGAGAGATCGATTTTATAAATGGGCAGTTTATGACAACTATTTATTGTAGTAATAACTGGTTTCTTTGTACACATACATATGTGACAGATGGAAAACATTTCTTGCACTAAAATGCACAGTATGTTCTTGGAAACTTTTTTGAATTCGCTCTTATGATCCATTGATTTTTTTGTCTTATTTGTGCCTGTCACATGGATTTTTAGTTATTATAGGCTTACAGTACATCTCATCTATACTAATAAAAGCGTAATATGCTAATTAGACTGGATGTCCTTCTGGATCTCCTTCCAGACGGCCTTCCAGACAAAGCTGGGGCTGCGAGGGAAACCCGGGTCCCAGGCGCCTGCCAGTGGCTGGAGGGAAGCCCAGGTCCCCGGTGCCAGAGGGAAGCTGGTGCTGGCAGCCGGGGGAAGGAAGGCCTACTCTTGCATGAATTTTGTGCATTGGGCCTCTTAGTATATAATAAGGCAAGACTGCCCTTATTCGTTTTTGAAATGTTCATGGGTATTTACTTTGTAGTTACTTTTTCCTCATGGGAAAATACATTAACATTTTTAAAAAATATGATTGGATTTACTTTGTATCTTTTCTTTAATTATCGTTTTTCAAAAAACTTCTTGACTAAAAGAGATAAAGGAGACTGGAATATTCATTCTGAAACTCTGTGGAAGAAAACCAAAATGGATAATCTCTGAAAGAAAACTCAAGGTTATCTATCATATTACAATTCTCAAAATTTCTTATTGTGAAGCAATAATAGTAACTTCTTTTTAGAAAATACTTTTTAAGTTGATTAATTTGGTAAGAATTATTATGGCACTTTTCTCTTTCCACTAAGTGTTGCTGAATATGACTGATAAGGTCAAATTACATTACTCTGAAAGATTTCTTGTAGTTGAATAGGGTTTCTTCCAATTCTCTGGCTTAATTACCCTTCCTTGAAGAAGGGAGTAAGGGGGGTTCAGATGCCCCACATTGAACTCTAAGTGTCATCTGGCCACCATTCTCATGTCACATCTCTGCAGCTCCCCAGAGTTCCCACATGGTGAAGAACCTTTGTGAATAAAGGGGAATCTAAAGAAATGGTGACGGGCTCGGTGGATTTTATTCAAGTAGTATAGGTAGTGGAAGGCTGAGAGTGAGCAAGGGCTTTATTTTTTAACTTCGTTTCTTCCAGGCACTTGATTCCTTAGGTCATGTGACCTGGAGTTCCTAAAGGGGTCCCATACCCTTAAGGTTTATCCCTGGCCTCTGAATGTGGCTTTCAGGGAGGGAAGATGGAACTAATTGGCTGTACAAAATAAAATTTAGGATAACCTTCCAAACACAGTAAGGGAAGAGGCATGAGGAGGAATTGTCCCCTGGCCAAACAGGCCAGGACTGACAGGTGACAGTGGTGATGGAAGGCAGTTTTTAGTTGACTGTAAGCTGTAGCTATGGCTCTCCAAGGGGGAATTGTTGCCTGTGTGGGGTAAATGTCTCATCTCTGGACCATTATTAGCAGTGTCCACGTGGCTGTCGGTCTGGGAGATTGTGGAGGATTCCTGTGTGGTTCTAAGTTTAAGATACAAGGCCTCTAAGGCCCCTTGCCACTTGGTGATTTTTTTATGCCTGTGTGTGTGTGTGTGTGTGTGTGTGTGTGTGTGTGCGCGCGCGCGCGCACGTGTGTCTGCGCGCACGTCGCACTCAAGCATGAGTATTTAACAACTTCTGTACCAGCTTTAACTCTATAATGTGAAAGAAAATAGTCGTTATTAGCTACTTAGGTATGGTATGCATGAGATTTGTTGGGCTTTGCAGTTCCATCAGCAGACACTCATATTGCTATATTGGGGGATATGTATGCATGCTATAGAAAGGATTATTAATTAAAACTTTTTTTCTGGTCACTGTGAAAGGGAACCTCCTCAGAGTTGCAGAGTTGGTTGAAGGAGACTAGTGGCTGCCTAGAATAAAGATGGAGGGAAAGGAGGAGTTTGTTGAGAAGAAAGCTGAGCTGGCCTACTCTACTTTAAAAAGTTAAAAAGGAAGAACACCACTGATCTAAGGAATTTTTATCCAGTATTCCACAGATTTGGAGTAGAGTAATGATGGCTTATTAGTTCTATAATCTATTTTCTAAAGGAATTATAGTGATATATGCAATAAGTGCTTTCATATGGCTCTGTAAAATATTTCAGATGTCTGTTAAATACCATTTATTTTTTACCTTTAAGATGTGGGAGTAGGTGTAGGGTGGGGTTTGAGTGGCCTGAATGTATTCACTTGAAAATCAAAGCTGTCATGTTTGTTTCTTGCTGCCATGAAGTACTACACATTTCAAAGAATTAGAATATTTCATAGCATTTGAATACAGAAGCTAAAGTCTCTCCTCCCTTTCTTTCATTTAGGTTTCCACTTGAGTGGCACAGTAACAGAACCTGCAATACAATCGGAGCCAGAAACTGTTTGCAACGTGGCCATCAGCTTTGATCGTTGCAAGATTACCTCAGTGACCTGCAGCTGTGGAAACAAGGACATATTTTATTGTGCCCATGTTGTGGCACTGTCTTTATATCGCATTCGCAAGCCAGATCAGGTCAAATTACATCTTCCCATTTCAGAAACTCTCTTTCAAATGAATAGAGACCAACTACAAAAGTTTGTACAGTATTTGATCACAGTGCACCACACAGAAGTTTTGCCAACTGCTCAGAAATTAGCAGATGAAATTCTATCCCAGAATTCAGAAATTAACCAAGTTCATGGTGAGTATAGATATTCATTCTGTAGATTTCTTCTGGACTTTTTTTTGTTTATAAGTTCAACTCCTCATAAAAATGAATTAAATGTAAGTTAGATCATCAGCATTGCTCTTATTAGATAGCAGAGAGAATTATAAGTGTGTGTGTGTGTGTGTGTGCGCACGAGCGCACATGCTTTATATATTTATTATTGATTTCAGAGAGGGAGAAAGAGATAGAAACACCAATGATGAGAGATAATCATTGATCAGCTGCCTCCTGTGTGCCCCCCCAACTGGGGGTTGAGCCCACAACCCAGGCATGTGCCCTGACCAGGAATCGAACCGTGACCATAGGCCAACGTTCAACCACTGAGCCATGCTGGCCGGGCCTACGTTTGTTTTGCATTTTAAAACAGTTCAGTTTTTGGGAGGCTCCTGGGGTTCGAGGTGGCTGGCTATTCTCTTTTTTGGGTAATCACGAAATAGCCACCTGGAAATTAATTCTCAATTCTCACAGGTACGGAAGCAGACTTTCGTTAGAGCTGGTCCATAGCTATAAGTAAGCTGGCTTATATAAAATGTCAGAGTGGTAAAAATCAGGTTTTTAAAAAATAAAGTGATTGAAGCTTTTGTTAGCTATAAAAAATTACTAGATTTATCTGTTCCTAGGAATTTATATTCTAGCCGCAGGGAATGGTGGGTGTAACCTTTTCATTTTACATATTTTAATACCACAAATGGTTAAGAGCACAGCCTCTGGGTATCAGGCACCCTGGGGCCCTGGAGTAGGGTGGGTGGGTTTATTTCCCCTTCCCTCCTCATGGTCCAGCCTGGGGCAGCCCAAGGATGACTGGGAAACATGGAAGGGCCGTAGTTCTCCACTGAAATGTGCCACTGCTTTCACTCCAGTAAGCCTTGGGCCAGGGTGTGTGTGAGGTCCGAGCCTTTCAGCCCATGACCCCTGAGTCAAAGGGCACCGGCGGGTTTTCCCCAACTGCTGGTGGAGGTTAGGGAGGCCAAGGGAAGGGGTTCAAGGGGTCTGACCTTGCCGCCCCCCCCCCCCCACCTCCCCCTCCCAGGTTGCTGGGCTGCTCCAGGTCTCTGAATTCCAAATGAGAGTAACAGTAAAACTATTTGTTGCTGCCTCGCTCTTTTTGAATTGTCCTTGGAAAGGGTCAGAACCTCGGAGAGGGGATTGGGGCTCTCAAGGTTGCACTTGATCCCGATGGTGTTCTGCTTTAGGGTTTTCATTTGAGACCAGGACCCTGCTTTCCAATGGGCTTTAATTCAGGGTGAGAAGAGGCTGAAAGCCAGGAAGTGGTTTGTTGAAGGATTGATGAATCCCGTATCTCTTCTGCTTTGATAGACTTCCAGGAGGTGTGGGGGTAGCAGGACCGGGTCTGCACGTATTGGTAATGCACTAATCGTATTTTTTCCACCAAGACTCAAACCCCATTGAGGCATGGAAGCCTCTTAAGCTTCCTGTCCCCTCTGGCCCTCTGAGCCACTCCTGTTGCCAGTCCACAGGACTTGGGGGGTTTTTGTTATGCATTGGGGTTATCTAGGGAAGAATTTGAGACACTGGAGACTACTTTTAAATTTAGGTTAGTTATTAAAATAATTTTGTTAGGAGGAAGTATTCCTTCATTGGTGGAGTTCAACTAAAAAATACCCAATCTATATTCCAGAAATGCCTCTTTCACAGTGAGAAGCAGCTCCCTTGAGGAGGTGCAACAAGTGGGCTGGAATTACCTGAAGAGGTCAGAGGGGGAGGCGGCCCTCAGCCCCAGACCCAGTCAGCCTGCTGGGAGAGGACAGAGAAGAAAAAAAAACACAATTCAGTTTTGTGCATTTTACTAGCTACCACATAGCCTTTTATGCTTAGAAAAATATTTCATTTGTTAAAGCTTGGCTTTTATATTTGGTAAAATTTCATCAAATACTAGATATTAGTTGTGGAAAACACTTATTTAACCATTTTATTTACCCATGTCAACTATTATCAGTAAACTGACTTCTGCATGCTCAGAATTTTTTTTTCTGTTTTCTTTAAAAATTTATTTTCCAAGGCAGAAAGTTTGTGACAGAATGCCTCAAAGTAAGAAAATAAATTATTTTTAGAAAAATATTGCAACTTGTTTATAGAGAGATTAGGATATGGCTATCATGAATAAGACATCGCCAAAAGGTTTTCTTTTGTACGTTGAACATGTGATTTCATTTATTTGTAAACACATTTACCAACTATTTATTTTGTGCATTGTAAATACGTTGACTCACAAGAATATATGCACAACTTTTCACAAATAGACATATCACCTATTTCATATATATTACATTAGGATAGGATAAATAATATTGTTAAATTATAGGTTGCTGTGCTTTTAAAACATTTAAACATAATTTCTGAAAGTTTTAAAAAAACATTTTGAAGACTGTGACAGTCTTGAGTAAGCAGTTTAGGGGCCTAACATTTTTACATTTCTTTAGTTGTATTGATTTGAGATACAGGGCCAGTCACTCAGTCCTATTGTTTTAGGTTTTCTTCAAAGTCATTACTTGATATATAGCAAATATAAATGTTTAAGGAAAGCAGTTGGAGATCATTTCTTAAAAACTTTAAATTGTGAGATATAACACACAGAAAAGTGCATAAAATACAAATTGCAGATTAACAAAGCAAACCAACACCCAGGCCAACAAATAGGCCACTCTCAGCACTGTCCATTAGAAATATAAGAGCCACATGTGTAATTTGAACTATTCTAGTAGCCTCATTTAAAACTAAACAAGTAAAATTAATTTTAATATGGGTTTTATTTATCTCAGTATATCCAAAATATTGATTCAACATCTTCATATTAATATCACAATATTCATAAGTATCAATTCAACATAAATATTGATATATTTTACCCTTTTTTCATATTAAGTCTTTGAAATCTGGTGTCTGTTTTACACTTTCAGCACATCTTAAATCACACTATAGTCACATTGCAAGTTCTCAATAGCCACATGTGGCTAGTGACTACCTTATTGGACAGCACAACTGTAGAGTGTTCTAGGTACAAGAACAGCACTATTGTCCATTCCACTGTTAATAGACCTTGTTGTTTTGAATAGAGCTGCTCCAAGCATACTTTTACAAGTCTCTGGGTGCCATAAGATATTTTTAACATGGTTTTTAAGTCAGGAAAACCGGCATAGCCATGTTTCTGTTAGTACTCCCCATATCAGGCTCAGCTTTATTAAAGTAGCTGTCTTAACGTGTGTAGAGCATTTTACTTGGTAGAGTCTACCAATCTATACTAATAAAAGGGTAATATGCTAATTAGACTAGGAGACCTTCTGGGAGATCTTCCAGACTTCCTTCTGGGCAAAGCCATGGTGGCGGGGCCGAGGCATAGGCAGTTAGGGGTGATCAGGCCGGCAGGGGAGGGCAGTTGGGGGCGAGCAGGCCAGCGAGGGGACAATTGGGGGTGATCAGTCCAGCAGGGGTGGGCAGTTAGGGGTGATCAGGACAGAAGGGGGGGCAGTGGGAGTTGATCAGGCTGGCAGGCAGAGGGGCTAGGGGCGATCAGGCAGGCAGGCAGGTGAGTGGTTAGAAGCCAGCGGTCCCAGATTGCGAGAGGGATGTCCGACAGCCAGTTTCAGACATCCCCCGAGGGGTCCCAGATTGGAAAGGGTGCAGGCCAGGCTGAGGGACACCCACCCCTGTGCATGAATTTCGTGCACTGGGACACTAGTCCTATATAATAAAGATCTAATATGCTAATTAGACCGGCTGGTGGAACGACCTTCCTGAACGACCAGTGGGCCGGGGTGGCGGGGCTATGAGGCAGCTGGGGCAGCTGGGAGGGCCGAGTCCCTTGCATGAATTTTGTGCATCGGGCCTTTAGTGTTGAATAATAGCATTGTAAACAACTCTGCCACAGAAGTACCTTGGACCCACCCAGACCACATGTACTCAACGACTTTTGCAAGTTGGCTTCTGTTGTCATAGCGTATGTCTCAATCTTGAAAATTCAGGCCAGCTAACAAATCATTTCAGAGATTTCTCACGAGCCCTATTGTGGCTTCCTACTAAATTGTTCATGGAGGCAGAAGAATCTATAATAATAAAAGTGTAATATGCTAATTAGACTGGACATCCTTCCAGATGACCTTCTAGGCGAAGCCAGGGCTGCGAGGGAAGCCCGGGTCCCAGGTGCCTGCTGGTGGCCAGAGGGAAGCCCAGGTCTTGGGTGCCTGCCAGCAGCTGGAGGGAAGCCTGGGTCCCGGGTGCCTGAGGGAAGCTGGTTCTGGCAGCCGGGGGAAGGAAGGCCTACTCTTGCACAAATTTTGTGCATCAGGCCTCTAGTAGGATCTAATATGTCTTCAAACTTCTATGCATTCTCTTTTTTTCTTTTTATATATATATTATTACAGAGAGAAAGGGAGAGGGATAGAGAGTTAGAAACATTGATGAGAAATAAACATGAATCAGCCGCCTCCTGCTTGCCCCCGACTGGCGATGTGCCTGCAACCAAGGTACATGCCTTGACCGGAATCGAATCTGGGACCCTTCAGTCCACAGGCCAACACTCTATCCACTGAGCCAAACCAGTTAGGGCTCTTCTTAATTCATTAGGGTCACTTTGTTCTCTGAGTTTTAGTTTAACCAGAAGTCCACACCAACAGTCAGCTGTTCATTCTGTATTTGTCTTCCTTGTTTGGATAGCAGCCTCCAAAGTTTCATTTCTTAAAAGCTTTTAAAATTCATTTCTATGTTGAAGTTGTGGGACTAATGAAACAGTGTAAACTAAAGTTGGGTGCAGAATGTGTTCACATGGCATATTTCTTTCAGAGTTTCTAAAATTGGAAGAAAAATATATCTAAGGAAATATCAAGTGCAGAATGCAGGTTAGCTTCAGACTCAATGTGATTTTCAAGTAACTTTTTTGGATGAGAGCAGTGAACTGGAGCAGTTTCTCTCACCAGCTTTCTCTTCATTAAATTATCATCAGATTTCTCCCAGCCTGGAAATGGGCCAATTACATGAGCTGCCTTCCTACTGCTTTCCATTCTAGTGACAAGTGGTAAAAAAGAAGAGAGGTAGGAAGTAGGCCATGACCTTAAGTGATGAAATGGGAAATCTGCTCCCTGGAGGGTCTTATTGTAACTGTTAAATTAATGACTTAGTAGGGATGGGATTAAAAGTGTTTTTCAGTTATTTGACTACATGGTCCCATTGCCTCCAAACATCGTACATAAAGCATTCTTTAACCTGTTTTTAAAAGCAGTACATTTTTGTATGGTTTTGTGGGTGTATTTTTTCTTTAAGAAAGATGGCTGGAATGTGAATATTGGGAAGAATATCTTAAAGACAATAGGTTTAGCTTATCCAAATTTATTTTAGAAAAAGTCCTAATTTGTAAGTAAATGCAATTTGGTAGTAGATTTTTCGTTTTCCTAGTGAACTTATCCTAATGCTTCTCAAAATTCTATTAGTTGCTTTTCATTATTTTGAATATTTAAAAAAATTATATATTTTTTTATTGAAAGGGTGAGGGAGAGAGCAATAGAAACATCAATGATGAGAGAATCATTGATCAGATGCCTCCTGCACGACCCCTGCTGGGGATTGAACCTGCAGCCCCGGTATGTGTTCTGACGGGGAATTGACTGTGACCTTCTGGTTCATAGGTTGACACTCAACCACTGAGCCACACCAGTCAGGCTGAATATTTTATTTTTAAAAGAATTTTATCCTGAGGAATTAAAAACTTCTTCAAGTCTATTTCATGTACTTTGTTCCTCACAATTTCCTTATAAACTAGACATTGGGAATTTGTACCTGCAGTAGTTTCTAGATGAAGAAATGGGTTAGTGACCCATCTCAAAGTCACAGGTAGGAAAGGCAGTTGGAATGTAGATTTAGTCACCATAATAGTTCAGTTCTTATTAGTAGGCTTTTTTTACATTTCTTTGTTTCTATAAAATTTTCCATGTTAACTTTGATTATATTATAAAATTAACCACTGTATGCTAAATAGTGGCTGTAAGATAGTAAATGTTAATGGCTGTCCAGAGAAATTGCCAGTTACAGTTTTGTGTTTTTTTAAATATATATTTTTCCATCACCATTTATCACCCCTGTGTCCTCCTCCTCCCCTCCCACCCTCACAGGCACCACACTTTTGTCTGTGTCCATGAGTTCTTTATCTTTTTTCTTTTTTGCTGAATCCCTCCATCCACCCAACCTGACCCCCAAGCTACCAGCCTGCTCTCTATCTATGAATCTGTTTCTATTTTGCTTGTTAGTTCAGTTTGTTCATTAGATTCCACATATGAGTGAAATCATATGGTGCTTGTCTTTTTCTCTGACTGGTTTATTTCACTTAGCATAATGCTCTCCAGGACCATCCATGCTGTCCCAAAGGGCAATTTTTTTTTTTTTTTTTACAGCCGAGTAGAGTAGTTAGTATTTTATTGTATAAATGTACCATAGCTATTTTATCTACTCATCTAGTGATGGAGGACACATTGGCTGCTTTCAAATCTTGGACACTTTTGCATTTTTTTAAAATATGTTTTTTATTGATTTTAGAGAAGAAGGGAGAGGGGAGAGAGAAATAGAAACATCAATGATGAGAGAGGATCATTGATCAGCTGCTTCTTTTACACCCCACACTGGGGATCAAGCCCGCAACGTGGGCATGTGCCCTCGACCAGAATTGAACCCAGGACCCTTCAGTCCGTAGGCCAACACTCTATCCATTGAGCCAAGCCAGCTAGGGCCAGTTTTGCATTTTTTTTAAAAGCAAAATTATTTTTTTTTTAAATATATTTTATTGATTTTTTACAGAGAGAAAGGGAGAGAGATAGAGAGTCAGAAACATCGATGAGAGAGAAACATCGATTAGCCGCCTCCTGCACATCTCCCACTGGGGAGGTGCCCGCAACCCAGGTACATGCCCCTGACCGGAATCGAACCTGGGACCCTTCAGTCCGCAGGCCGACGCTCTATCCACTGAGCCAAACCGGTTTCGGCAAAAGCAAAATTATTTACTCTTGGTTTTATATTCTAATTAAACTTTCCAGCTTCCATACTCTTAGAAAAGAGGCTGGTGTCTTTGCTAAGTACTTATTTAGGAATTTGCTGATTTCTAAGTGCTTACTCACTTTTTTAGTCACTTCAACTCAGCCTTTTCTGGCACTGATGGTGAAACAAAACTGGTGGTTGATATAATTAGCAAATATATATTCTATAGGAGAGAATAAAGACTAATTTTTCCTCATATGTAAAATGCTCATTATCTTCTCTAACAATTTTGTAAGAATTTTAATGATGTAACATATGCATATATAATAACAAATAATCCTATCTAATAAAAGAGAAACATGGTAATTAGCGTACGTCCACTACCCTTCCCATTGGCTAAATCAGGGCGATATGCAAATTAACTGCCAGCCAAGATGGCGGCCGGCAGCCAGGCAGCTTGAAGCTAACATGAGGCTTGCTTGCTTCAGTGATGGAGGAAACCAACGTTCCCCACCTGCCTTGCCGGCCTCTGAGCTTGCAGTTTGAAACATTGTTACAAATATAGAAGCTAAACAAAACCCCAGAAACCTGCTTTCAGCCCGCTGGGATCTCAGAGCTGGAGTTGATACAGTGTTTCGATTATAGAACCCAAACAAACCAGATACCTGCTTTCAGCAGCAGAGGCCTCAGAGCTGGAGCCAGAGCTAAAGCTGGCCCAGAATAAAAAAGAAAAAGAAAAAAAAGGAGCGGTTGGGAGCTTCAGTCACCCGCCAGCCTGAAAACAGCCCTCAGCCCCTCACCCAGACTGTCCAGGCACCCCAGTGGGGACCCCCACCCTGATCCAGGACACCCTTCAGGGCAAACCAGCCGGCCCCCACCCATGCATCAGGCCTCTATCCTATATAGTAGAAGGGTAATATGCCTCCCAGCACCAGGATCAGCAGAGCCGAGAGGCCTCCCGGCACCGGGATCAGCGTGACGGGGCAGCGCCCAAACTCCCTGATCGCCCTGCGGCTCTGTGTGTGACGGGGGGCAGGGCCACAACCTCCCTATCCACCCTGCTCTGTTCGTGACAGGGGAAGGCGCCCCAACCCCCTGATCAGCCCTGCTCTGTGCCTGATAGGGGGGAGCTCCCCAACCCCCTGATTGCCCTGCGGCTCTGTGTGTGACAGGGTGCGGCGCCCCAACCCCCTGATCGGCCCTGCTCTGTGTGTGACAGTGGCGGCACTCCAACCCCCCCACCCCCACGGGCCCTGCTCTGTGTGTGATGGGGTAGAGCCATAACCTCCCCATCGGCCCTGCCCTGAGTGTGGCAGTGGCGGCACCCCAACCCCCTGATCGGCCCTGCTCTGTGGGTGATAGAGGATGGTGCCCCAACCCCCTGATCCACCCTGCTCTGTGTGTGACGGGGCGGTGCCCCAACACCCCTATCGGCCCTACTCTGTGAGTGACGGGGGAGCTCCTCAACCCCCTGATCAGCCCTGCTCTGTGGGTGATAGAGGGCGGCGCCCCAACCCCCTGATGGACCCTGCTCTGTGCGTGACAGGGGGGAGCTCCCCAACCCCCTGATTGGCCCTGCTCTGTGCGTGACAGGGTACAGAGCCCCAACCCCCCCGATGGGCCCTGCTCTGTGCGTGACAGGGGGAAGCGCTCCAACCCCCTGATTGGCCCTGCTCTGTGCATGACGGGGTGGTGCCGCAACCTCCCCATCGACCCTGCCTTGAGTGTGACAGGGGGTGGTGCCCCAACCCCCCAATCGGCCCTACCCTGAGTGTGACTGAGGGTGGCATCGCAACCTCCCGATCCAACCTGCTATGTGCATGACAGGGGGTGGCGCCCCAACTCCCCAATCTGCCCTGCTCTGAGCCTGACCAGGGGCTGCACATAGGGATTGGGCCTGCCCTCTGCCACCCGGGAGCAGGCCTAAGCCAGCAGGTCGTTATCTCCAGAGGGGTCCCAGACTGCTAGAGGGCACAGGCCGGGCTGAGGGACCCCCCTCCCCCCCCGAGTGCTCAAATTTTTGTGCACCGGGCCTCTAGTCTATAATAATAAAAGGGTAATATGCTAATTAGACCGGACATTCTTCCAGGCACCATTCCAGATGTCCAGGGCCAGAGAGAAGCAGCCCGGGTCCCTGGTGTCTGCCAGTGGCCAGAGGGAAGCAGCGTGGGTCCCGGGTGCTGGAGGGAAGCCAGTGCCGGCAGCCAGGGGAAGGAAGGCCTACTCTTGCACGAATTTTCGTGCATCAGGCCTCTAGCAATAGTAATAATATAACCTAATATAACCAAGTTTACCTCCTGTTGCGATTTCTGTAAGAAGCTTCTCATAGTTAAGAAGAGAGAAGAAACCAATTGGGGGATGGATGATTATTAGAAGTCAGCTTGCTTTTCTCCGACTTAGTGGTGCATATTTCCTCTTTTACTTTTTCTCTTGTGCTCGTCTTTTAGTGACCTTTTTATGGGCTAGTCCAGGGTTGGGCAAACTTTTTGACTCGAGGGCCACAGTGGGTTCTTAAACTGGACCGGAGGGCCGGAACAAAAGCATCGATGGAGTGTTTGTGTGAACTAATATAAATTCAAAGTAAACATCATTACATAAAAGGGTATGGTCTTTTTTTTTTTAGTTTTATTCATTTCAAACCGGACGGATCCGGCCCGTGGGCCGTAGTTTGCCCACGGCTGGGCTAGTCTGTACTGGGCAGATGACAACAAAAAGTGACAGACTGAGGGGAGGCTGTGACATTGGAACAGTGGGGAAGGGGGTTTATTTCCAGGGCCTAACGAATCCTAAAAGTAGGCTAGACTCATCCCTTACTAACTGCCATATGCCCAAATATACCATCTCAGTCAGCCAGATGTAGAAGGGATGTATTCACATGTCCATGAGGGTTGGCACATCTCTTTCACTTCTGATTTTGTGACTTTTTGTAGTAGTATTTCTGCAGAAATCCAGGAGGCGCCTGTGATCCATACTGCAAAGGTGTACCTCTTGTACTTCTACCCAGATGTGTTTGTATAATTTTCTTAGATCAGATATTCAATTTGTTTGAGAGTGGTTCTTACTTATGAAACTAACACCATCAATTCCATTCATGCTGACTGTCTCACTAAACTTAGCCTCTGAATGCCTCTGTCTCTCCATGTCTTATATATCAATCTATTCAGGCTCCCCCAGATATTACCAAACAAACACAAACTTATTCAGTCCCATGTTCATGTGTAACTTATGTGTAGTTGATTGTAAGCTCCATCAGGGTCAAAATTATGACCTGTGTATCATGGTAGCCTTCCTAAGGACAATATTTAATAGAGCCATGCCTGGGTAGCTCAGTTGCTTAGGGTGTCATCCTGATATGCCAAGGTTGTGGGTTCAATCACTGGGCAGGGCACATACAAGAATCAACCAATGAATGCATAAGTAAGTGGTACAACAAATCAATACTTCTCCTCCCTCTCCCTCTTTCTCTCTTCCCTCCTCTTTAAAAATCAATCAATAAATTTTTAAAAAAGTAATAGGCACAAGCAATTTGTTAAGCAAAAAGTAGCACTTATTTTTTTCATTTCATTTTGTTCTTCGTATAAATTTGGAGATTTTTTCTTATAGACATACATGTTCCAAATCTAACATTGAGAGATAGTTGGAGTTGTTTGGAGGCTTCATGTCACATCTTTCTTCCTTTTGTTTTCCTGTGGATGGTCATATTCATTATTATTGCACTTGCTTTTGCTATTTGCAACCAGTTTTTGCAAGTATCCTAGGGAGTTAATTTAGTTATTACAAGCATATACTTTATACTGTAGAACATTCTGACATTTGACAGTTGGTGAAACAAAGGTCTGATCAACTGGTGGTCAGTATAATTAGCAAATACATTCTGAAGGAGAAAATAAAGATGCTTTAAATATATTATCTCAAAGTGCAGTAATGTGAAATTTAAAATTTTTAAAAATAAGACTATCTTGGAAAAATGTATGGTAGTATAGAAGTATGTGAACATGAAAAGACAAGTCCTCATTGGCTCCCCACTCCCAGTAGCTTCCTCCTCTGTCTCCAGTAACACCCTACTCCCCCAAGGCAACCACTGTTGACAGTGTGGTTTATATTCCTTGAGGCAATTTTCTTTGTGCGCACACATATGTATTCTAAAAACAGTTTAGAAAACATTTTTCTGCAGTTTGCTTTTTCTCTCAATATTTGTGAATATCTTTTTATGTTAGTATAAATAGGTCTATTACTGTTTTAAATTTTGTGTAATATTTTATAGAATGGATATATTTACCCATTAACCTACTGAATGATTTTTGAAGTTGTTTGCATTTTTTTCTGACTATATACAGTGCTGCTGAGACCATCCTTTGTGTGTGTGTGTGTGTGTGTGTGTAATTTTGAATAATAATAGTAGTAAAAATTTCTTAGCAGTAGAAATGCCAGAGCAAGTGGTATATGCATTTTGAGTTTTAGCCTTATTGCCCAACGAGGGGCCCAGTGCACTAATTCGTGCACCTTGAAAGGCTGTGGTGGGCACAGGGGCGGGTCTCAGCTCTTCCCCCGCGCCCCCAGTCAGTCCTTCCCGCCACAGCTCCTGGTCCCCTGTCTGCCGGCAGGACCACTCCCGCCACCGCTCCCACGTGCTGATGGTGCTGGCCCCGCTCACATCCTCTGATGGCACGGAGCAATTGGGGCCGGCACTGTCAGCGGGTGCAAGCACCCGGCGGGACCGTGGTGTGCAGGAGCAAAGAATTTACAGTAACCACCAGAGGCTTGACCCGATGACAGCGACTGGTGCCCCACCTTGGTCTGGTGCCCCTGCTCACCTGCTCCACCACCCCGCCATGGCCGATGCCCACCATGTTCTGTGCTCTGCTGCCTGCTGCGGACGCCCACCATTTTGCGCATGTCCCCTGGTGGTCAGCACATGTCATAGCAACCAATTGTTCAGTTCGGTTTTCCCACCGTTTGGCCTATTTGCATATTAGTGTTTTATATATAGATTTTCCTCTAAAAATTAATAAAATATATAATTTTATATAATATATAAAATTAATTAAATATATAGATTTTACTCTTAAGTTTTAACTAAAACTTGATGATTTCATAGTATGATTTAAATGTGGGTTTTCTTAAATTGATGGAATATACAGTCATGTACAGGTGATACTTTTTCCTTCACATGAAAAAAATATATTATTTACCAAAAGAGGAATAATCTTAGAACTTAACTCTTAATTTGGAGGAGTTACATCTCTTACTCAAGAGGAATTTGCTAGGGTAATGCAAAGCCCAATACTCTTCCTCCTTTTCTTTTCACCTCCAAATTTTGCCTTTCCTTACATCCTGTAGTCATCCTTGACATTGCCCCAACTTTCATAATTTATAAAGGATTGCTACCAGCTGCAATTAGCTTCCTCAGCATCCCTCTCTCCTTTAACTAACCCTAAGTATCTCCATGTTGGCTGGATGAGCTTATACATGGGTTTCTTGTACCTCCCACTATAGGACTGTTCAGAGGGTTTAGGAACGTTAGAAGTTAGACAGCCTAAGTTAAAATAGTGGGGATAAGTAACTAATTCTCTTCAGGTCTCAATTTTCTTATTTGTAAAATATGGACAATAAAGAGTGCCTATTTCATAAGGTCAGGAAGGTTAAAGGAGTAAATACGAGTAGTTCTTACCACCATTATTGTGATGTGGTAATTGGCATGAGTCTTCATAGGCAGTGATAGATAACTGAGGAAGATATTTGTGAACCAGTTTTTAAAACCATCTTTTAAAATAATCTGAACAACCCTTTCTTGAAGAAGATTGAAAAACATTGTAGATATCTTTTAATAAATTTGAAGAGTTGGATTATGTAAAATTGAGACTTTCTGAGAACATTTCTTTTAAATATTTATATTTGTGTATCAAATAATTATTAATACATTTATTAGCTAATTAATGGAACATGATTTACCTGTTATGCACTCTGTTTATCCTCTGCATTTTTAAATGAGCATTGGAGAATGTACAAATACTTCATTGCTCTTTGTCCCTATAAAAATACATGATTATTTCTGTACATGAATAAGTATATTATTGAACTTCTGAAGTAAATTAGATGATAATAAAAGATGAATAATACAATTAGATGAGAGGAAAATAATAGAGGAGGAGTTATAAACCCTGACAGGCCTATTTTAGTTCCCTGAGATATATGCTGATTACAGTGCTACTTCTTTCCTTCCTTGGCATTTAGCTGAAGGGAAGGTGGCTTGTTTAGGGAGCAGAGCTGGCACATGACAGGGCTCCCTAAGTCATTAGCTCCATGATAAAGAAATCAGGTTGTCCTCTAACAGCTTCTGGAGAGGATATCACACTGTATCATGGCAATAGAATTACATGGACTGACCATTGAGAATAGAAGGTGATGAAGGATCTGTCTGTTTCAGCTACCACAAAACTATAAATTGAAATTAGTCACTACTTTGAAATGAGGATTTAATTAAGAATAAAATTTAAATATTTTCTCAAGTGTTTTTATTTATTTGCTGCTGTTGCCCTCTCTAAAGAAAGGCTTTTTTGAGTCTGAATCACTTGAAGTTTGCTCCTTCTTGGTGCCAATAGTTGATGTCAGGATTTTGCCTTCAGCTTGTAAGAGGTGTACTGGGGCCTTTGTAAACCACAGACTTTTATATTCCCTAGTTTTAACAGCAGGCATTACAATGGTAAGAAAGGCATTCTTCTATAGGTCCCTCAAAAGAGGCTTAATTCATCACTTCCGCAGTGCAGACATCTGCTGCCTGTATTCTGCCTATATAGACTGAACTTGACAATTTAATTTTAACAAAAAGAACACTGCTACATACATGTAAATAGAGCATTATTTTGGACAATAGAGTTACTAAAGCAGTTAGGTCACAGTTAAGAGGAAGATGTAAACTAAAAGCCGTTCACTTCTTTGAATTTGCTTCCCAACAGAGTAAGAGAAGAGAAAGCATTAAGTTCCCCACTAGAAACCACAGCTATAGAGAATGCCACATACCAAACGTAGCATAAGCCAGTTGTGAACATGTCTTAATAGCTCAGTTTAAAATTTGCAGAATGATTTGATGTTTCCTAGTGCTTAGAACCAACTATTTCTGTGACATGAGACATACTTCATTCAGTGTGTCTCTAATGTGCTTCATATAGTACACTGAGAGGCCTCTGATGCTTTAGGACCCTGAACACTTTTCAATACAAAGAATGTGCCACCACGTCTAACATTCTCTCCAAATATAGAATTCTCCCCCCACTCTTACCCCCTATTTTTATCCTGGCAAAGATTCCAATCCAGTAGGTCTGAGGTGGTATTTTTCACAGTGTGCCTCAAGAATTTTCATATCCACTTAAATTTGAGAACTGCAGGGAAAAGGGGAGTTTTGATATTGGGATAAATCAAACTAAATTAAGTAGCAGAAAGGGGAAGCTAAAGATTTGACAGTGGTTCTTCAAGTCTATGATTTCTCCTTTGCTTGCCTCCTATGGTATTACATAACCAAGGTAGGAGGGTAAGTCAGATCCACACTCCCCAGTTGGGAATGAGAGACAGTTAAACTGTTTCACTTTCTTCAACAGATGATTTCACTGTCCCTGAAGGCTTGCAACTTTGACGAATTAAGCTTTGGTAATAAAATGCTCACAAAGATTAATTATACAGTTATAAAAAGTTATAGCATTTATAATTATATATAAGAGTAAAAATATGATAGGTTTTAAAACACTTTACGTGGACCATTTAATTTTCATACACAGATTCTGGTTCTTGCCCAACTGGGGGAATATCTAAGAGTAAATGTATATATACATGAATGATGTTTCTCTCTGCATGCCTTTTTCAAAACTAAATGCTGAGAGATTTGTCTTTGATAACAGACGGCCATTAACAAGTACAAATAAATTTTGCAAATCTGCATTTTATACAAGGCTTAGGCAACGCTTTAATGCATGCAATCAAGACATTAGGATTTGATTAGTTAAACTCTGTCATTGAAGTTTAATAAATGAATTTTCTATTTTAAGGGGATCATCATTGTAGATATTTAATTTTTTGGTCTATAATATATATTATACATGTCTTACTCCTAAAATGTTGAGTTATACTTATAGTAAGGTTATATCAACTAGTTATCTTTGCTTGCATTGCAATGGCTAAGTGAGGATGTTTTCTACAGAGCCACATGAGATTTCTAATTTTTATTATCTAGTTAATTTTTTATCCCTACATTTTAAATTTTAGGGTTGAGGAAATGGAGACCTAAGGAGCTTAAGTGATTTTCTGGAGGACACGGTTTTTCTAAACTGAGCCTAGAACTGAAGACTTCTCAATTCTAATCCAGGATTAGGAACCGCACACGTCCTCGCAAACTTGTGTGGAGACTTTATTAGCTTATTTGCAGTAAAATTTTGTCTTTGGGCCATTTTTTCTCTGCGTTGCCCCCTCCCTCCCCCATTTGCTCAAGAAGTAAATTAAGTTTAGCCAGGCAGGCATGGCTCAATGGTTGAGCATGGACCTATGAACCAGGAGGTCACGGTTTGATTCCTGGTCAGGGCACATGCCTGGGTTGTAGGCTTGATTCCCAGTGTGGGGTATGCAGGAGGCAGCCGATTAATGATTCACTCATTGATGTTACTATCTCTCCTTCTCCCTTCCTCTCTGAAATAAAGAGAAAAAAAAAAAGAAATGTTAATTCTAATACTAGTTCACAGCCCCCCAATAAAAACCACAACTTGATTTCCTTAAGAACTTGAGAAACATAATTTCATATATTTAGACATTTGCTGTTAGATGTCTTTCAAGCTGGACAAGAATAAAAATCTGTATGCATGTAAATTAAGTGATTCATTAAAGGCATTTTAAATCTGTCATATATTTAAAAAATATGATAGTGTTTTAAAACCTACTAGATTATAAGGAAAAATTCATTGTGTAATTCAAGTCAAATAAAAGTGATTCCTGATTATTATTCCTAGTACTTCTCTTTCTTAGTATGAAAAATACAAGAATTGAGTATATCCTGAAGTTTGGGAGAGTATCTGAATGTTAACCCATTTGCCACTTCAAGCCAAGAAGAAGCCTAGGATTTTCTCCAAACCAAATTAAAATCTACTTAAAATATCTGGATATTTCTGAGGCAAACAGAAACTCCAAGCCTCATAGAGCTCTGACCCAAGCAGCGAAGGGTAGCACAACTCCCTCACACCACAGGAAGTCAGCCTCCATCCATGTCCTTCTGAGGCAGGACTCCTTGTAGGTCTGTGCCTGCAGTTTCCAATAGAAAACAACTTAAAAATCATAAAAATTGGGGGAAATAACCATTCTGAGGGTAGAAATCAGAGGGAACAGTGAGGAATGCATAATCAGTACCTTGTCAGAGTTTTCTCTAAGAAGAGGATAAGAAGGGACATGCCAGATATCCCAGGATTTTAGGAAGATATTGGGAAGAGCTAAAATATAAAAGTTGAGACTCTATAGTTTAGTTGTTTGGGAAGTCTCTTCTGATGAATGCACGTGCCTGCCAGTCTCTGTGTGTTTCTGTGTCTGTCTTTTCCTAGAATCTAGGCAATTGGCTGGATTAGGGACTCTGAATCCCTGTGGGATACAGATGTAGCCCCAGTAAACTCTTCACATCATGGTTGTATCCTTAAATCTTCCTGTACAAGAGAGCCATGCTAGCAGATGCCTACAAATATCTGTGTCATTCCTTAAATTTATCTTTAATTTACGGTTCATAATCCTTGCCTTGATGCCTCCTGGATTCAAACTTTAGCTCCAAGGTTCTGGGATATATTCTTCCCCAGGGGGGAGAATAAGACTGGATTTGGCATTGTGGCTGAGGATAAGTCATAACAACTCCTAACCTGTTTCTCCTCTCTAGAACAGGGATCATAATCTATGCTCATCTCTGGTGGACATTGTGAAGAGAAACTGAGGTGGTGAAATAAAGTGTTTGAAGACACTAGCAGTGGTTCCTGTTTGATACGAGTCATATGCATGCCTTTCTCCCTCCCTCTTTCCCCTTCTTCCTCCCAATACCTGATTGCCTGATAGTGACAAACACTAGTTAGGTATTAGGAAGCAGTTGTGAGCAGGGCAGATAAAATCCTTGCTCTCTGGGGGCTTAAATTTCTACCTAGTACCTACTTGGAACAGCTTTCTCTGCCTTCCAAAAGAGCAATCTCTCCTGCTCTTCTTAATAGACCACACATTCCCATTGCCATCCTTGCTGATTCTCTTTCCCAGCCTTTAAATGTTGGGCTTCGTGTTAGATGCTCTTTTTATCCCATACTACCTACAACAGGAAACCCTGTTGATATCCTGTCCTCTCTCTTGGCTATTTCAAAGGTACTTCAAATTCACCACATCTAAATGTGAACTCATGACCTAAACACTACCCCTCCTACCCCCAAACCTGATCCTGCTCCAGTGGTCTGTGTGTCAGTGAGTTTACAATATCTTGTCCAGTTGTTTAATCTAAAAACCCATATGTCTCTCAACCCTTGATCTCCCATACCTCACATATCCACTTCTTCAAGTCCTATTGATTGTCCTATTTAGTTCTCCATTTCTGTTCTCACTGCTGTTTTTCAAGCGACCACTTCATCCTTTGTACAGACCATCAAAATGTCATCCTCACTGTTCTCATATATTTTTGCTTTCCAATCATTCACACTTTACAGTGATACTTTTTAGATACATAAATATGTTCACATGGTTCCAGAATTTGAAAGTATGAAAAGGTACTCAGTGAAGAGCCTCCTCTCCTCATGAAACTGTTACTCATCCTAAACATTCTTTCAAGATATTTTATGCATATGTAAGAAAATACTAACACACAGGCTGTTTTTAAAACTTTATTATTTATTAAAAAGATGGTGGGAATGGCCAGGGAGAGGTCAGTGGGAGAAAAAGGAGACATATGTAATACTTTAAACTATAAAGAATTTAAACCAAAAAAAAAAAAAAGGTACACTATTACACTATATATAGTTTTCTTCACCTTGTTATTTTTTCCCAATCAACAGTATATGCTGGATATCTTTCCATTGTAGTACATAGAGAATCTTCTCATTAATTTTTATGGCTGCTTAATATTTCATGGTACAAATATTGAAATTGATGTACATCAGGACAAAACATCTTTTACTGTCTAGAGCAGTGGTTCTCAACCTTCCTAATGCCGCGACCCTTTAATACAGTTCCTCATGTTGTGGTGATCCCCAACCATAAAATTATTTTCATTGCTACTTCATAACTCTAATTTTGCTACTGTTATGAATCATAATGTAAATATCTGATATGCAGGATGTTATTTTCATTGTTCACGACCCACAGGTTGAGAACCGCTGGTCTAGAGTATGCCATTCTTCCATTTTGGATAACCTTGTCATGAATTCCCATTCATTACTCTAAGGGGGGAAAACTGAGATCACTTGCCAGGGTTCTCAGGGTCTGGCCCTTCTTCTCTTCTCCAGGGTTGTCTTGTATTGCTTTTTCCCTTGTCCTCTACTTTGTTGTTCCTTGGACATGAACTATCTTTTATTTACTCTACATACCACATCCCTTCCCACCTGAGACCTCTGCAGGAGCTCTTAGTCTCACATGCAGACCCAGATGTTCAATGCAGGAGCTGCCGAGCTGTGGTGACTTGGCAGTGGCGGTTCTCGGGTGACGCACCCAGAACCAGAGAGGAGGGAGCCCGATTCCAGGGTGCGTCACCCGAGAACTGCCCTCTCACAATCTGGGACCCCTTGGGGGATGTCAGCGAGCCGGTTTTGGCCCATTTCCCCACAGACCAGGCCGAGGGACCCCACACACCGCCCCAGGTGCTGCTGGCCAGGGAGGGACTACAGGAGGTTGGCTCCAGGGAGTGTCACCCGAGAACTGCCCTCTCACAATCTGGGACCCCTTGGGGGATGTCAGCGAGCCGGTTTCGGCCCATTTCCCCACACACCAGGCCGAGGGACCCCACACACCGCCTCAGGTGCTGCCGGCCAGGGAGGGACTACAGGAGGTTGGCTCCAGGGAGTGTCCACCTGTCTTGCCCAGTTCTGCCCTGCCAGCCACCCTCTAATTAATTTCTTTTCAATGTGCACAAATCCATGCACTGGGGCACTAGTTATTATATATATATAGCTGTATGTGTGATTATTAGATTGATATTTACCTCATACACTAAAAAGTGTTTCTTATATAGTGAGTTGCAACCCCTAAGGGATTATGAAATCAGTTTTTAAAATTATGACAAGATCTTTAAAAAAAGGGAACTGGAATAGAAAATACCAGACCTCTTTACTTATAGTAAGGGTATTTTTTCATCATACTGTACTTCAGATTAATAGATAGATGTGATCACATAAGCACCCAGATACATAGGTGTATTGGTATGATATAAATTGTATTTCTTATGGATCTTAGTTAAAAAGAGTTTGAAAGCCATTGAACTAGATGATAAATTCTGTGAGGATAGGAATTCTGTATATTTTGTAAACCATTCCATTCCCAAATCTAGCAGAGGGCACTCAGTATATATGCTGGCTGAACGAGTGAATGAAAGCACACCTTCTCAGAGTGGTTTATAGACCTTCTGTCCTATTCCTCAGGACTAATGGATCCTGGTTCTAGGCAGATGTTAGTGATTATTTCCTTGGCCAATTGAATCTGCATTAGATCAGTAGAGGAAAATAAAAGTAATAGGAAACAGTACCTACAAATGTATCTTTTTAAGGGATGAACCTTAATCTACTTAATGAAAGGGTTTTACATTTAAATTATTTTGTATTACTTATGAATCTTAGGCCTTGAATACCATTTTGTTTTATTTTATTATTTTATTAATAAATAATGAAACATAATTTTTACCTGCCTAAATATGTGGGTGATTTTTAATTTCTAAGGTAGTCTACATACAGGGCTTATTACATAGCTATTATCTTTTGTGTGTACTTCAGCAATAAAATATTTACGCAGTTTGGGAAGGTGATACTACAACCTGGTTTAGTACAACAGCTGCACTGCCTGTTCCCATGTGGCTTGATTTCCCTTTTTAATCTTCAGTTTTGTCAGCATGTAGTTTATACAGCAACAGATAATGGTGAAGGCTTCTTGAATTAATATAGTAAAGAGAGAAATACTCTGCTGAATTTAGTTGGTTTCATGTTTTTCTAAATCTTTGAAAAACATTTTCTTAACATGTCCTACACAGTAGAGGTTTATAAACATCACGTATTTACAATGAGACACTTTTGTGACTTTTTTATTCTTTAAAGAACTTGTAAACTCATCTTCAAAGGTAGAATCTCTGATCTTAAAAATGGGAATATTTCAGTTCTAAAGTAATCTGCATTTTGGCTTAGCATAAATTAGGAAAATCCAGGAAATACAAGAATGCCTCTTGTATTTATTTTAAGTCATAAATTTGTATGTGTAATTGACTTGAGATTGGATTAAAAAGTGTTTAGGCAAAGAGTACATAATCTTAATTCTTTTCAAGTTTATTATCAGAGCCCTTTTAGCACAGCCTTTATCTAGCATATGTGTTATTTTTTCTTTTTATTTCTAGGTGCTCCTGATCCAACAGCAGGTGCTAGTATAGATGATGAAAACTGCTGGCACTTAGATGAAGAGCAGGTTCAAGAACAGGTTAAACTGTTCCTTTCCCAGGGCGGGTACCACGGATCAGGGAAGCAGCTTAATTTGCTCTTTGCAAAGGTATGATTGTTTATTTTTAAAGAAATATTCTAAATATATACAAATACAGCAGGTATCTTTTATATGATCATGTTTACAATAGTGTAAAGACTTGTCTTTTGAATATTTTTTTAAGAATACATTCTAAGTTAATCAATTAGAAACTTCTGTGTTCTAACACAAGTATTAATTTGCTTAGATGTCCTTAGACAAGATGCGGAACGCTTTTTTCTCAGTGCCTATTAATAAAATTGTGGTAATTTATACAATTTTGAAAAAACATTCCCATACTAAAGCCAAAATAAATACCTTAATGGTATTTAAAATGCCGTTTTGTCTTTTTCTAATTAATTTCCCCAGTATCTTGAATATAGCCCTTAAAAGGTGCTTTATATTTTTAGTTTAATAATGTCAGTATCTTTAAATTTGTTTTAAGAGCATAGACTTTGAAGTCATAATAGACCAGGGTTTAGATCTAAGTTCAAAATCTCACTAAGTGGATGAAACTTGGAAAGTTTTTAAAGTCAGTTTCCTCATCTGTAAAATTAGCTAATAGTAGCATATCTCCTCAAGTTGTGATCATGGTGTTAAATGATAATGGTGTCTAACATGTATTTGGGCCTTGGTAAATGTTAATTTTCGGCACCAAAATTTGATGACCTAAGAAACAAAGTTAGCTTTGTTATAAGTTCTGTGTGAGCAAAAGCTGTAACTGTTGTTTTATAAGAACTTTTAGTACCATAAACACAAATCTAAACATTGGATAAAATGCTTTTTTAATCATATTAAATCATTGTTTTTTCATTGGAGTTACAGCCATCATTACTGGTATTATATTCAGATTGGCTTTAAGGGAACAGATAATTGTACATTGATACTTTTGTTAAATAATCTTTCTAATACTCATAATAATTAAAAGATGTCTTTCAGTATAGAAGAATTAGAGTAAACTCTGTTACTAGTTATGACCAAAAAATAGTATATTCATCATATTCTCTTAATAAAGACTTATTCCATATACCAGGGGTGGGGAACTTCCAGCCTATGGGCTGTATAAGGCCCACAAAATCATTTGGTCTGGCCCTGCCAAGGCATGAGGGGTAAGTTAATTAAATGTTTGACAAAATATAACAGGCTAATTTTTAAGCTGATAATTTTGTATGTCCTGAGAATGATGTTATAAATATCCAAGTGGCCCTTGGCAGAAAAAAGGTTCTCCACCCTTGCGGCATATACCATACAGAGATTGCCAATTTTCTGATGATTAGATTAAAAAAATATACTTAACTCTAAAACTATTCCACACATGATTTACTCATCTTTAGTAACTCATAGACACTTCAAACTCCTTTAATGCCTCAGAGTCAACAGTCTGAAAATTAATTACCATTACGCTATAGATGTAGTACTGGCATGTTGGTTAATAGTACTCGTTTATATGCTTACTAGTGCTTATTTTCATTGCTATTTCTAGCCGAGTAATAGGTTAGAAATTTATCAGGAAAGAAAACATTAAATCAAACTTGATATAGTGGTAACTATTAAAGTTTTAGTATATTTAGACACACTGGAAGTATTTCATAGTCTCATGCCAGCAGAGTACCCTGTGGCCTAGTAGAAGCAATGTGAAAGAAGTGTTAGACTGGCCTTCATTAGTAGTTTTTATCTGTATATGATGTATATATTACATATGACATATGAAGTAACATCAACTTCTAATTTTGGGAATGGCATAACTTTAGTATTCAGTAGAGTTAAGACAGATCTGGGTTCTGATTTTGTCACTATATATTTGACCCCTTTAACCCTTAGTACTTTAACTTGGTTTTATAATTCATAAAATGGGGGTTATAATCTGGCCTACTTTATATACTTGTTATAAAGATTAAACGGTAAGTATAAATGTAAAAAACTTTTAAGTATGATGCACAATAAATGGCAAGTCCTTCTCTTTCTTCCAATATTCATCTTTTCATGATTTTTTAGTGCTTCCATATTAGTAATAAACTCCTTTTTAAGATTACTGAAATAGCCAAAACCGGTTTGGCTCAGTGGATAGAGTGTCGGCCTGCGGACTGAAAGGTCCCAGGTTCGATTCCGGTCAAGGGCCTGTACCTGGGTTGCGGACATATCCCCAGTAGGAGATGTGCAGGAGGCAGCTGATCGATGTTTCTCTCTCATCGATGTTTCTAACTATCTCTCTCTCTTCCTCTCTGTAAAAAATCAATAAAATATATTTTAAAAAAAAAAAGATTACTGAAATAACCTTCCTGGAAGCACAACCCTTGTGGTTTACTGTAGAAGTGCTCAAATTCTATAACCTATGAGGGGATTCCATCACTTGTCAGGGTACCAGCCTGAGGCAGGATTTATTAATCTGGAGGTTTGAGATGCTTTATTGAAGATCTGCTATTTCCTCCGCATTTGCTGTTCACAAAGAGAATCTTGAATCAAAGGACCCACTTCTCCTTTTTCACTGTTCATGACCTTGCTCTAGGAATTTCCTATAGAGAGAACTGCTGGTATTCAGCTGGGATTCTTGTTGAATGCATAGTTGTGCACTTTTGGAAAGGATGGATTCATTTAGGGTTTTCTGTTAGCCTTGTGTTTCTTTTCTTCCTTTTATTTTGGAAATGTAGCACAAGAGTACTGGACAGAGAGCTCGAGGTTCCAGCGTGAGAGACTGAGAACTTCCTAGGGCCCTGGTCATGATTCTTCTTCGTGGATTGTTGGTTTAGAGCCAAAAGAGTTCTTGAACCTACAGCCCTGTTCACTTTCCTTTTACCATTGCAAAAACAATCCATCGAAGTGAATATGATACTGTTCTTTATGCCACAGAACTTGAGGTGAGAGAGAACTTACTGAAATTACTAATTTACCTCAAAAATTGAAGAGTTGCACAACTTTCTGAATATACTAAAAACCACTGAATTGCACAATTTAAATTGGTGAATTGTATGTATGTGAATGTTGTCTCAATAAAACTGTTTCTAAAAAACTGCAGGACAGATGCTACTATAAACATCATTAGGTCAATTCAGAAGATCCCTAAAGAGTTCTTAGTAGCTTGCTTTTTAGGCTCACCTCTTCTGGTGGAAAGTGCAATCAACTGGAGAGTCAGGAAGATGCCAAATGATTTGTCTTCTTGGTTTTGATACTGTTTTTCTGGAAGCTAGTAATTTTTCTTTTTGAATTGGAAGTTAGTCAAATTTTTTTCCTTGTGTGGATTCTAAAACAATATAGAAAAACTAAGAGTCAGTTCTTTGATTCAATTACCATTTAGGGTAGAAACCAGTTTTAACAACTTTGGTTTGCTTAAGAGAGTTGGTGTTGAGAATTAACTGCCCCTTCTCCCAAGAAAAGTGATCTGTCTCTGTATTGCTGTTTGTTTTTGAACATTTTTTTTTAAGTCTGTTTTGTTTATTCCCCCCACTAGGTTCGGGAGATGCTGAAGATGAGGGACTCTAATGGGGCCCGCATGTTGACCTTGATAACAGAGCAATTCATGGCTGATCCTCGTCTGTCACTTTGGAGGCAACAAGGCACTGCGATGACTGACAAATACAGGCAGCTCTGGGATGAACTGGGTAAATAGAAGTTTCCTGACAGATTGCCATTGAGTTATATGGATGAAGACTATGTTGAATGGTTAAAGATCATGATTAGTGTATTGCTGAAGAGAGAGCGCTACTCCTATATGAACTTGTTGCCATTATATACTGGATACAAGATAGGGAGAATAAGAACTTTGCAGGAAACAATCTTGGCAGGGTTTGGTGGGAACTGTCTGATCTTAAGGAAAGTGAGCACAGGAATCAGCCTTTAAATATTTGAAAAACTGTATTACTTTGAAATCAGTATTTTGTATAAAAGAGTTTCTTGTTTCTAGAGTAATATTGTGATCAATTCAGCTAAAATTTGGCTGTTTTTCCCTTTTGCCTACATTAAAAATATCAAAAGTAGTTTGAACATTCATTTTATATTTTGACTGTTATAGATTAAAATGAACTAATGATCATAAGAATGAAAAATATAGAGCAGACTCTAATTTTTATTGCTTTCCAAATCCTTGGTAGTAAAGATACTAATACAGCAGGTGGTTGAAAACAATGAGAAACAGCTGTCGTATTTACTGGGAAATGTTGGGGGATGACTCTTGTTACCTAATGCTCATTGCTAAAGAATTAATAATTTACTTATTATTTTGTCTTTCTATTAAGAAATCTATGTGGCAAGTGGAGTTTTTAACCAGTACTTTATTGTGTTTGTATTAATTTTAAGTTCTAGGTATATTTACTAAAACATCCTAGTCTAAGTGCAGTTGAGTAGTAGAAGTCTTCACATCTTCATACCTGTCCTCATCTTGCCTAATGATGGGGAACATATCCTGCTGATTGATTCCACATCTATTCTAGACCAGGTGAAACTTGCTGATGAAGATGCCACATGGTCATAGTAATTGGAATGGACTTTTGAGATAAACTCTTTTACAGATAAGGAAACTAAATTCTGAGGAGGTTAGGAGACTTCCATAAGATGACATTGTAGGACGTAGGGTTATACAAGTTGGTAAAGAATTTGACATGCAAGTTTTCTTCCCATTAATAGGATGTGTGTTCAGGAACTTGACTGTGGATGGCAACTCTTGGTAAATGTCAATTTAATCTTGGTATTTTCCTTGGGGGCATGAAAGAATAAAGGCGATGGCCTTTCCTCCCAATTAATCTGTAATGTCAGTAGATAGTTTCAGTGTATTGGAGGGATGTTTGGGAGCATGCTGTAGTGGTTAGAAAACATAGGTATAATGCATGGTTTAAACAACTATTTTTATAGAATACTGGAGTGTTTGACTTTCCTAAGTAAACCATCCTCAATTTTGTTACAGTAAATGTTGAATTCAGTAGTTGGTTTATGATGGTAAAAAAGGACTAGCATTAAAAAAACTATAATGAAGGGAATCATTTAAGAAAACATTATTGGATTAGTATTAAATGAATAAAATTTAAAGAACTTTAGTACTTAGAGAAGCTTAGGATTACAAATAACTAGTAAGAAGAAAGTACCAACTAAATTTTTTGGTTATCAAATAAATACAAGTGATATAGCCAAAACTTGTATAGTTCACATTTAATCCATTAGTCACATCTTACTTTTCCAAGTTGGTTTTGAAAATTATGTACCTCAACCCTTAATCAAAAGTATAAATTCTCATTGAGTGCAAGTTTCCATGAGCTGATTCTAGTTATACCCTCTGATGACCTTCTAATTATGGACCAGCCTCTATTCAAGTTTGGTTTCAGTCCAGGATGAAGAGTACATCTTCTTGCCCTATGTTTTCTTTTATCACACCCCATCCCCAAATAATTACTAGACTGCTATAAATTCTCCTATGTGTTCTGGTGGTGAGCAGAGGTCACCTGCTGTTTTAATGGGGTCTGAGCTCTGTGAAGAACCCTACTTAGAACAATAGCTATCACATCTTAATATTCATTCACCAAAAAATTAACTAAAAGTTGCGTCTGGACTACAAAGGGAAAGGGTTTTGGTTCTTAATAAAATGGGGGAATTTGACTTTGTGCCCCTGCACTGGGCTCACATTGCTTCAAGGCTCTGCTCTGGAATTAAATGCTGAGCACTGCCAGATGCCAGACATTGAGAAGAGGCTGAGTTTTGTCGGCAAATGGGATCTGCAAGTTAATTGGTGTTTTCTGCAGGCTTCTGGCTGTGAAATGAAATTGGAAGCCCTTTAGCCACATGGATAATACAGGACTTGAATACAAATGTCACATGTCACCATCAGGACCCACTGTGAGACAATAGTGTTCCCACTCCAACACTGCGCCATTACAGATCATTTAAATATGGGGATTACATTTAAACTAAAAGCCCCATTTGCCTTTTACTGCAATTTAAATGTCCTCTTAGCAAAAGCTAAGTGACAAATTAAATGAAAAAAGTGCCCACATTTTTAAAGCTGTAATGCAAAACAACCTTTTATTGCTTCTCATGTGCCACGAATGAATCATTACACTTGTCAACCCTAAACCAAGCCATAATTGGAGCAGCTACTGTTATCAAAGTGGGGCTGCTCTGTGACAGCTTAATAAAGCTGAAACTGTTAAATTAAATCTCAGATGCTTAACTCCTTAGCACCGGTGGGTTCGATGGGTCCATTTCTGGCAATGACCAATACACCAGAAAAAAAATATTTCCTGGCATGAAAGCTTTACTCTGACGAAAGTGTACAAGTAAGACTAACTTGGCTAAGTAACCCTGCTGTTTGGCAGAGGGGTTTGGAGGCATCTTGGCCAGATTACAAATTTTTTTTTATAGGATAGATATTCCCCGTCCCCCATATTTACAATATTCTGAGTATATGTAATTTATTAAAATTTAAGTGTTGATTTAAAATTCGTTTTAAAAAACAGCAGTCACTTAACTTTTTCTCTTTCAGATAAATGTATGTAAACTTTTTTTGAGGTAGCAACAGGCCCAATTTCTTCCCCCATTCTCTGGCTAACAAAGGAACTAATTATGCTCAGTTCTTCTTTTCTAAAATTAGTGCCTATGATATTCATTTGGTCTGAGTTAATTTTGTGATTTACTCCCTGATTTTCATAATGTATGAAATAAATACAAATGAATATTAAGCTTCTGTTTAGTGCATCTCATTTGCAGATACTTTGTCTTATATGTGAATCAATTTTTCATATATTAATTTTACTTTCTCTACATGAATGCTCATTTTCTTAAGCATAAGGCAGTCTTCTCAAGAGGAGTGTTGTGTCATGATCAGCTATAGAAAATGTGTGTATTAAAATCTTAAAACAGAAAGCCCCTTTCAGTGGTAGAAGCTAAGTTGCACATTTGATAGAGGCTACACAGCTAGTAGAGCTATAGAACACACACCTCTTGAATTGCTTTTGTTATTCTGAGACTTGCAAATTTCCTGGAAAACAGATCACAGATACTACTTGGGATTTCAAAGAACAGCCCAGTGCCATTGGTGGCGAGCACACCTACTGGCTGTCTATTCAGCACACTTAATTACCGTGGGGGTCTTTTGGTATGAGGGGATATATTGTAACCTCTCATCTGTGTTGATGGGTCTCTTCGCCTTAAATGTTTCCTAGACTGTAATTTTACTTTGCTTTTTAAAACTATAGGTTGTGGCTGCCAGTTTATTAAAACCTAATTAAAATGGATGTCATTAGAGGAAACAGTTAAATAAGATTTAATTACAGTTTTATCATGGGGGAAAAGCCTTAAATTTTCACTTTCAAGTATTACATAATATCCCCTTCCCCCCCATATTTTAAACACTTAACTTTCTCTCTAAGCTGAGTCATGTGTTTTGCTATTTAGCATATAAACACTGTTTCTTGGGGAGATGTTATTGCAAGAGCCTTGCATCTCTGAGCTGTGTTCACTCAGGTCACATGAAAAGATGGTACCTCTGAGTTCTGTCCAAAGCTTTTTATCTGGATGCCTAATTCTGTGTTAGCAGAAATAGCCATAGTTAGGTGTTTCTTTCTAGTTCAAATTTCATTGTAAGGTTAGTTTGACCACTATTATTAAGCAACAGCTATAACATTGCTGGACAGATTGAGTAGGTTACAGACTCAGAGCTCTTGAAATCAGTATAAATCTGTTTAGCAGTAGAGGACTTAGTTTATCCATTGGGATCACATTTATTTAAAATACTAAAAATTACCTATACCGTGTACCTAGAAAATGCTGTTCCTTCTACATTTCCAGATATAAGTAGTCTTCTCTCATCTCTGAGTCTATTCTACACCCACCCACATTTTTTTTGTAATCCTCATTTGAGGATATGCTTATTGATTTTAGAGAAAGAGGAAGGGTTGGGGTGGGGGGAGGGTGGGCGGGGAGGAGAAGCATCAATGTGAGAGAGAAACATTGATCAGTTGCCTCCTGTATGTGCCCTGACCTGGGGTCAAACCTGAAACCTAGTTATATGCCCTGACTGGGAATCAAACCACAGTCTTTTATTGTGTGAGATGATGCTCCAACCAACTTAGCCACCCAGCCAGGGCTACCTATAACATTATTCTTGAATAAGGAAGAAAACATATACTTAAGTTACACATTCTAGAGGATATAGTAAGACCCTTTGTGCACAGCCAGAAATAATACTCTAAAGGCTCTGGTTTGGGGGGTAATTGTGGAAAAGTTTCTGGGAAATGCCATCTTACATTGCTGAAAGCAGTAGGCTAGGAACCCCCTCTGCTCCCTCCTCCCTCCACCCACACACACTGTTTTAAGCCCCTTAGTTTCTGTGGTAAATTCAAACTCAAACTTTCTACATTTTGAAGTTGATGGCGGTTAGTGAATGGCTAAGGAGTAACTGCTTCTCATTGAGAACTAGAAAGCATTCCAATGTGGTTTACCTCCTTGCTAGTGCCATGGAGAAAACAGCAATTCCCAGAGCCCCATCTTGCAGTAAGAAGACGACACTATAGACTTGGAAACTTTCTTGTCGCTGCGACTGCAGAATGTTATCCTAATGAATCACATTATCAGGGATTGCTTGGCACCTACTAGCTTGTCTTCCTTGGGTACAAGGAGAATACAGCTTTACCATTTCAGTGCCTTCTTTCCAGAATTCTTAACTAGTTTCTCTATCAGTACATATGTAGCACTTACTATGTCCAGAGGAATAGATGCATGAAATATTTTATTGTGACAGTGGTACTGGTAGGAAGGTGGGATTAGAGAGCTGCCAGCCATCAGGAGACACAAGAGATTAGAACAGGCATGAATGAACTGAGAAGCACTTTGATAGGGTAATTTATTCCCATTTTAGTACAAATATGTGTACAGATTGAATTTAACATGGTTTTATAAGATG
The DNA here is from genome assembly GCF_014108235.1 of Myotis myotis. Taxonomy (NCBI): domain Eukaryota; kingdom Metazoa; phylum Chordata; class Mammalia; order Chiroptera; family Vespertilionidae; genus Myotis; species Myotis myotis. The sequence goes on from NW_023416357.1 coordinate 31,949,768, forward strand.
TTTATGAAAGTGAATTGTAGGGAATACTCCAGAAAGAAGGAATAATATGAACAAAGATAGGGATGAGCTCAATTGAGGGATGAGCTCAATTCATTATAAAAAATGTTGCCTTCAATCCAACCTTGTTCTTTTTCCATGTTAACTTCAAAGGGAAGAGAGAAAGAGAGAGGATCTAAATTTTCGCTTTGTTTTATTTCCCATTACAGTCCAGCCACTATATCAGGCACTATGCTAAGCACTTAGTTCATGCATTGTTTTATTTAATTCTTAAACAGTTATTAGCTCTAATTTATCAGCTGAGAAAACTGAGGCTTAAAGAAACTGCATAACTTGCCTAAGATCACAGCAGCAGAGCAGGAATTTTATCCCAGGTGTCAGCGACTTCAAAGACTTAACCACCAAACTAGACACTGTCCTTAGCTTTTTTTTTTTTTAAGACTATATAATGCGCCTGTTAGGCGGTCTCTCTGCTAAGTGCAGAGCAGGGGACCAAGTGAAGATTATACCTAGATGGCCGTAAACCACGCTGTAGAAGCTGCCTGGCCTAGTCTGCCCAGCCGTGCTCCCTCGGTCCTGATTGCAGTGGTCAGCAGAGCGTACCTCATCTAGTTGCCCGTTTGTTTCCAACTCTCTAATTTCAGATTCTGAAAAAACAAACACATTAATGTAGAATAGGCAAACATATGCCATGGAGAACTGCATTATATGTTATATATTAAGATATTGCATACTGCAGATGGGATACAGTGAAGTTTTGATCTCATTTTTCAGTCTCCTTTGCTAAGGAGCAGGGAAGACCCTTAGGCTACTGTCTTTATCCTGGCCCATACAAGGCCCTGATGATAACACGGTTGTCAGCACTTGTTTACCTGATGTGGACTGTAGGCTCTGCAGACCCTTCCTGCGCACGGGCTGGGCTGTTCTGCCCTGGAATGGGGCTGTGAGTTCCTGTCTTGGTCTCTGCTTTCCCCCTTATTATTCAGAGCTCCCTCTAAATACACGGGCTTTGTCAATTGTGTTGCTCAGGAGACTTTGCTTCCCTCCAGCACTGTTCTCAGAATGGTATGTGCTGCTGGGGTCCTCATTACTGGGGTCTGGTTTCTTTCTCTGTTGTGTGATCCTGCTGCTTTCTGTCTCTTAAAACTGAGACCTCTCTGTTCTTGGGTCAGAGGCCTCTGGATTCTGTTCTTGTCTGGGGATGGGAAGGAGGGGTTTATACTCTGCTTCTTTAAGTAGGCAGAGTAATTTCTAGTTTGGGTCAGAAGTTAACCAAAAGAAGAGGCATATTTCTGTACAGTTAGCAAACCTATGATAAATACTGTGTAATGCATCAATCAATCATGCTTCTTTTTGACTGCAGCTGCTAAGATTCAGTATCCATTCGGTACCCTGGATGTGAAAGTAGAAATAAAGAGAAAACAGTTTAAATAAATATTAATATAAAATAGTAGGTTCTCAAGATTAAAAGAGAGCTTTACAGATAATTTGATCTTATTATCTAACAAGTTGGAGAGTCTTAATGATAGTCATATAAGGTATTTAGATATTTGGATAATTTATAACAACACTTGAGGTCACTCCTTTGTATATTTTTATAAAACTCTATTCTAAATACCATGGAGATTTAATTAGGAGTTAAGATGCCTTATGATTCATTGTATACTTTAGTGTTCTATATCATATACGTAGCATACTGGTACATTATTTGTACCAAGAATGGGTTCCAGTTACCTTTTTATGCTGTCTTTTTATTTGGTCCATGAGTCCATTGGTAGTAGATGCTACTCTCAAATTAGTGGTTAATAGGAATGTAAGAGCATAAGTAAAACATGTCCTTTTCTTCCTCATAACAATTTAGAAAAGTTCTCCTTACTTTTCCCACTTCCTAAGAGTTAGTATTGCACTTATCCTCAAGAAGCTGCCACCAAAGGGAAATGTAGCTGGAGGTGTCTCCTTGCTAGATTGTGGACCTCAAGAGTGTGAAAGTGAAAATGATGGAAGTCAGGCTAAGGATAATGTCCTTGCACTATTTCTTACCCTGAAGTGGCAGCATACAAAAATTAACAAGGTCTGAGAAGCCTCATTTAAACAATCTGAGATTCCCAGGGGCTTCACAGGAATCAGGGATGCCAGGAGCTAGAATAAAAAGTGGAAGCCCAGGACTGAGGCAGCCACATACTTATACACTCTTCTCTGGATACTGTACAAATGTTCTCATAGTTCATTTAAGCTTAGGTAGGTTAATGAGGGGTGGGGAGAATCCAGGAAAGTAAATAATATTGGTTATCCCTTAGACAGGGGCTGTTCAGACACTGCCTCACAGAGTCCTAGGGTAGGAGGGAAAGGAAGAGAGAGCAGGTTCTTCTCAATTCCAGCAAGGTGACTTTCACCACTTTACACTATGCTTTCCACCAAGATTTCTCTAGAACAAAGGATTCTGAGATTCAAAATGCATGCTTGATAGTCGTATTCATAGACTTTTAGTAGCTGCTCTTCTTAGAGATATACCAAAGAATAACTTTTTTATTCATATAAAAAATTTCCTCTTACATATTTTAGGGGGAAGACAGACTGGTAAGTGATTTGCAGCAGGTGAATTTTTGTGAGGCTGCTGTAATCTTGTTTGGTAATTGTATAATTTTGTTTGAGTGTTTTATTTAAAAATTCCAAATTGAAATAAAAATAGGACTCTAGTAAAATACAGGTGCCTTCTGACATTAAATTGCTTGGATGAGTTAGTAACTGGTTTTCCAGTTATTTTCTCAGACTCTGAGCTAAAGGTAATAGTCAGGAGTAGTGATAGTAGTTGTCTGAAATGTGGCTAACTCACTCAACTCTACGCCTTCTGTTGCGAAGATAACCTTTGAAATAGAAATCCAAATCTCTGTGATGGTGAGCTATGGCCAGCCGGACTTTGTTGACTGTGGGTCATGCTTTCCAACCCTTTTCATTTTGGGTTACTCTAGTAAATTTCAAAATTTGCTTCAGCAAACCTGGAGGAGAGAGTGAGAATCATTCATAAAATAGGTAGATGTAAGCGATCAGCAGCCTTTAAGTGCCTTAGATTGGAAGCCATAGTCTTTGCAGATGAGCAAGGGCTGAAGGGTTTGGGTGGGAGGAGTTAAAGGGCACTTGGGTCAAATGTAAGCTTGAAACTGGGAGAAAATCCCATTAGAAGGAATGCTTTCAAAACGCTGCAAGAGCACAAGAGTCTGAGTTCCAAGACCAAGTCATCTAGAGATTTTTGTGTTGTTGTTTTTTTTAACCACTAAACTACTCACTCTATATTTTGTCTTTATTTAGGCATTTAAACCAATTTCATAGCTATTCTTTTTCATCCCTGTGTTAGTGCTCACTTGATTATCCTCACTCCCCCCTTTTCCCTTCTTGCCCACTGATAAGAACACTGATTGTGACACATTTTTAAAGTTTGTTTTTCTGTAAAGGTTGAGAAAAACATTGTGCCTAGTTAGAGTTTGGTGCTCAGTAAGTATTTGTGAATAAAAAGTGAATGAATAATTGAGGTATAATACTAGTCACCTATTTGGAAGCATTAAGAAGCGAGTACTAAAAACAATGATTGACATTAATGTTCTCTGTGTCCTCAGTTTTCTTTTTCTTTTCTTCTTCTGGTTTATCCCACCTTTTCCACCTATGTATAGGTAGATCTTCATGGGTGCATGTGTACGTGTAAAACACACACACACGCATACACACACATGCATGCATGCACACTGGAAATACAAACAGTTTAGAGCACAGAAGGGCAATGATGCCCTCTTGCCATCAATGCTGCAGGTAATCTATTGCATTAATCAGCCAGCCAGTGGGAAATGCATGGGGAGTGATTATACTATCATACACAATACAATCAGCATGAAGCACTTGTCAAGACCAATACATCAAAGTTTAATTCGGTAATAGAATGAATTAGAGCAAAATGAAACATTGTATTCTCCGAGAAACTCGGCACCCATCACAGGTTCTTTCTGAACTCCATAGAGAAGTCAGTGCATTACAAACTGTTTTTATAAATAAAATTGCAGTTCCAATATGACAGGATACTGTAAACCCTTTTCCTTGCTATTCTTATACAACCATAGTGCTATAAATAGTCTATAATCATAACTAATGGTAATTTTTTTTTATTTTTGGTAGGGCTCCTGATTAATTTTTTTCTAAATTGGTTCTCCATGATAAGTGAAAGGAAAGGTGTTGTACCAGTGGCTCAGGGAAGGCACTTATCTATAAATATGGTTGGTAGACAGCAGAGTGACAAAAGCCTGCTATTTACAGTGCCCTGTGGTAGGCACTGCCATTGAGGAACTTACTGTCTAGTTAGAAAACAGACAAGTAAGTGAAAATTAAAGCAGCCCAAAACATACTAAAACAACCTAAGAAGTGAGGTTATATAAGGTAGGATGCATTTCAGAAAATTTTGAGGATAGATCTAATGCATTTCATATTATATGACACTGTTCTGTATCATTTTATAATATACTAGGGGCCCGGTGCATGAAATTCGTGCACTGGCGTGCTGGGGTGGGGGGGATGTCCCTCAGGCCAGCCTGCCCCCTCTCACATACTGTGAGCCCTCAGGGGATGTCCTAGTGACGGCTTAGGCCCACTCCCTGCTCCCCTTGGGGAGCGGGCCTAAGCCGCAGTCTGGCCTCCCTTTGTGGGAGGCAACCGGGCTGATCAGGGGAAGGCACCAGCTCCATCACCCCGCTGCTGCAGCCACTGCCAGTCACTGCAGCTAGCAAGGTGTTTTCATCAACACGGACTCCAGTCCCTTCACCATGAAAAAAATGACAACTTTCTTTAGGCATTTTCAAGATGTGTCTTTCATAGGATATGACATTTCTTTATTATTTTTTTTAATCCTCACATGAGGATATGTTTCCATTGATTTTTAGAGAATGTGGAAGAGAAAGGGAAAGAAAGAGAGAAACATCAAAGTGAGAGGAACACTTTGATTGGTTGCCTCCATCATGAGCCCTGACCTGGGTCCCGGCCAGGGAGGAGCCTGCAACCTAGGTACATGCCCTTGGTCAGAACTGAACCCAGACCCTGCAGTCAGCAGGCTGAGGCTCTATCCACTGAGCAAAACCGGCTAGGGCAGGATATGACATTTCTTAGCCCTCCAGCAGTGGACCTTTGTTTTTTTTCGCCAGGAGAGTGGTGAAAAGCCCTAGATCACCTTTTTGGATTCTTATTACCCAAGTTACTAAGAATATTACCAGTGGCATACAGGGAGCTTAGCCAATGAGCAGTCAGAAAAGGTGTTTCCTCTGTAGTTCACACCGATCCCGGCTCGGCCCCCTGCCCAGGCCTGATGCCTTGTCCGGAGGCATGACCCCCATCACGCTCCGATCACCGGCTCCACCTCCCGCCCAGGCCTGACGCCTCTGGCCGAGGCGTCAGGCCTGGGCAGGGGACCGCCAGACCCCTCCAATCGCCGGCTCAGCCCCCCGCCCAGGCCTGACTCCTCTGGCCCAGGTGTCATGCCTAGGCAGGGGACCCCCATCTCCCTCTGATCACTGGTTCCGCCCCCCACTCCCCCCCCCCGCCCAGGCCTGACGCCTCTGGCCCAGGCATCAGGCCTGGGCAGGTAACCCCCATCTCCCTCCGATTGCCGCATTAGCCCCTCGCCCAGGCCTGACACCTCTGGCCAAGGCGTCAGGCCTGGGCAGGGGACCCCCAGACCCTTCCGATCGCCGGCTCTGCCCCCTGCCCAGGCCTTACGCCTCAGCCAGAGGCGTCGACCCCCATCACCCTCTAATCGCCGGATCAGCCCCTTGCCCAGGCCTGACACCTCTGGCTGAGGCATCAGGCCTGGGCAGGGGACCCCCATCTCTCTTGGATCGCCATCTACACCCCCCGCCCAGGCCTAACGCCTCTGGCTGAGGTATCAGGCCTGGGCAGGGGACCCCCAGACCCCTCTGATTGCCGGCTCCGCCCCCCGCCCAGGCCTGATGCCTCTGGCCAACACTTTAGGCTTGGGCAGAGGGCTCCCCTGCAGCTCCGATGGCTGGCTCTACCCCTGCTCAGGAGCCCCCTGGCTCAGGCCCTTCCTGTGCTGCTCAGGGCCCACATGGGGCCTACCTTGGAGTGACCTGGGTGCTGATGATATTCCCGGGACCCAGGCCGCTGGGTGTCTATGTATGCAAATTTTAACTGCCATCTTTGTTGGGTTAATTTGCATACTCATCTGATTGGCTGGTGAGCGTAGCGGAGTGACACCAATTTGCATGTTTCTCTTTTATTAGTGTAGATATTCAAAGGTAATTCCTTGTCAGACTTGACCATATTTTTTTCAAAGGGACAAATGAATATAAGCTTGCCAGGACTGTTTTCAAAGCCTTCAATTGGAATATAAAGAACGGGGTTATTTGAGCCAGACACTCTTTTTAAAAGTACAGATTCTAATTCTCATATTTACTAACGGTGTAGCCCCGTACATGTCCCTTAGCTTAGATAGAACCTCAGTTTCTTTATCTGTAATATGAGCGTGATACTGATTCTTGAGGCCTAAAATAAGATAATTTAAATAATGCACATATCACTTTCTCATTCCAAGACTCTTTTGTCTGTGTGGAGATAGTAGATTCAGTGGAGAAGAGGCATCCTGAACCTAAAGAAATAAATATATGTGTGTGTGTGTGTGTGTGTGTGTGTGTGTGTATACACACACACACACACACACACACAAACAAACACTAGGAATAGAGAAAGAGACTTGAGGCAGGACTGTTGGACAAATAATGGAACTGTTTACATAGGTAGCTTCCTTACACAGCCAGTGCAGAGCATGTGGAGAATGTTTTTGCAGTTTACCACAGCTCACATTCCTTCTCCTCATGAACTGTTGACTCCCCTTTTCGTATCAAAATAAGACATTGTTTGTCACTGTCTTCTGTCTTTCCTTCTTTCCTCTCTCGAAAATGAGAAGGGTGGTGAGTGGTGAATTTCCTGTCTTTGGTTATTTCCTGTAGAACCAGGTTCCTAGTGAGGCCAGGCTGTTTTAGATGAATCTTGCATGTTGACCCGGCAGCACTGACACATCAAGTGGGATGGGAAGACCACATAAAGGGTGTCCCAAAATTCATGCAAGGAGTAATTTTGATAGAAAACACAGGTTTATAATGAAAAATTGTAAATTTTTTATTGATTCATAAAGTATACAGTATAGGGTTATGTATGGACTAGCATATCGGGTAAATGTCCTCCACGGCTTTGCTGGCACATACGCACTCTTTTGTTGAAATTTTCCATGACCGTTTTGCATAAATATGGCTGAATTTTGATGAGGCTCATTTTCATCTTGATGGCTTGGTTAATTGACAAAATTGTCGCATTTGGGGTTCAGAAAATCCACGAGTGATTGTTGAGAAACAAATGCATCCACAACATGTCACTGTTTGGTGCGGATTTTGGGCTGGAGGCATCATTGGACCATTCTTCTTCAAAAATGCTGCTGCTCAGGCAATAACAGTTAATGGTGCTCACTATCGCGACATGATAACCCATTTACCCGATATGCTATTCCATACATAACCCTATACTGTATACTTTATGAATCAATAAAAAATTTACAATTTTTAATTATAAACCTGTGTTTTCCATCAAAATTACTTCTTGTGTGAATTTTGGGACACCCTTTATTAGATAAGGGCCACAGCTTTGCCCAGAGGAACATTATCCAGGTTACTAGTCAACTGCTTTGGAATATACGTGGCTTATTTTATTTTTTTACAACAAAAAGATGGTTATTTTACTGATTGAATGCCCTTTTGCTGAGGGTTTAGCTATGCTTGACCTAAGTGATCTTGAAAACTCTCTCTTTACAGTATCCCTGAAGTTTTATTTTGAAATTTTCCTTGAGATGTTTTAGTGAATTAAGAAGCTAGCATACCAAATTTAAAGAAGAATGTTTTTTCCAGTTAAACTTATTTTCTAAACATGAGTTACTAACATATTAAGACTGAATTGTACTGAGAACAATACTATAATTAGGGTCATGGTTTTTGTGTGGCCTGACCCAAGAAATTTTGTAACTACAGTTTTGCTAGCACAACTAATTATACCAGTGATCTCCTATTTGTGACTGCAATTAGGCATTTCGTGGCCTCTAAATAAGTATAATTAGTTAATTGGATCATGCATGAAATTCTAGCCTCTTATAATAGTGCTGAGAACAAAAATAAATATGATAAAAATTATGAATTTATATTTGTGGAACCCTGGGAAATACCAGAAGTGATTGTTTTTCTTTGCTTGCTGCTAGTTCATAAAAATAATCATGATATTAAAAAGTAGAAATTAAACTTCCCATACATTTAACAGTCTTTATTCTCCATCTTTGGAACAGGGGAAAGGGACTCACTGACCTTTCTTATTCTCACCTTTAAAGAAGATAAAAGTACATGATTGTCTAAGCACTGTGCTGTACATCTGAAACTTATTAATACAGAATAATATTGAATGTCAACTATAATAGACAAATTTAAAAATAAATAAAAAGTAAACAAGGTGATATTGGTTGCCCTGGTCCTCTGCTCCCTACTTCCTCTGCCGCTTCCCTTTGCTATCTTCAGTAGCATTATACTCATTGTACCTCCTGGAAAACAGGGAAAAGAGCAACATTTGTCAAAAATTCCAAAGTGTTTTTTATAAAATATGTAGCTTTTATTTTAAACACTGGACTTATTTGCAAAAAACCATGGAATAGAAGGAACTTTCCAAACAAGTTTTTTGATGGAAGGGGGGTGGCGGAGGGTGGGGGAGAGACAGGGTCTAGCAATAGTTAGAGAATGGCCACATTTATTCAGTCACAGATCATAAGGCTCCCCCCAGCAGGCAAAAAGCACACTCAGTCACATGCAAGTGCATTATCCCAGAAATGCTGACACAACTCCCCCCTAACAGACCTCATCGGACATTATCATATTTTCAGAGAAAACAGATTTCAATTGTAAGCTGAGTCTTCAGATTGTTTATCTGCTGTTTTAATCTACAGTGAAATTATTTATTTGCTATGCCTGTCCTGAAAAACTGGTTACTTTTGTTTTATTAGACTCCATTTAGATGAACCTGTGTAGGTTTTTGTTGGATATGCTTTCTATACATGCATAAGATATGTTCTAAGAACACGTGGTTGAGGTATAGGGTTTATTGGTTGTATATTTAAGGCTCCTTCATAATTTTATTTTATTTTATTTTTTAAATAAATTTCTTTATTGATTTCAGAGAGGAAGGGAGAAGGAGAGATAGAAACATCAATGATGAGAGAGAATCATTGATTGGATGCCTCCTGCACGTCCCCCCTGGGGATCAAGCCTGCAACCCAGGCATGTGCCCTTGGCCGGAACCGCAGGCTGACGCTCTGTCCACTGAGCCAAGCTGGCCAGGGCTTCTTCATAATTTTAGACAGTGATATGTCATTTGTATTATACTGCTAAAATTTGAGGAAGGGAATAATGATTCTGTCAAAAGACTAAAAACATTAATCTTGGAAATCATAGATGCATAGCTGCACATATGAATCCTAACTTACAGAAGTACTTTCTGACCACGTAGCCTGGCAGAAAGCTAAACACCATAGTGTTTAAGAATAATGATTTTGGGGGGAATGTGGGTGTGGTAACAAATCCTGGCTACCATCTTTTAATAGCACAACCTTTCCACTTCTCTGAACTTCAGTTTCCTTATCTGTACAGTGAGTTTTTTTGTGAGGATGAAATATGATAATGTATATAAAATACTTTGCACAGGGTTAGTGTCAGGTAAATATTCAATAAATGGCAGCTGTTATTGTCAGGTGGATAAATAAAGATGCTATTCACTTTAGAAATATGTTCGTTGAACTAGATGGTATGTTCTTTGTACCCTAAACACGAACATTTTAAAACTTTAAATGTGGACTTTTAATTAGGAACCTAACATATGTAACCCAATTTTGTTAGGATTTTCCTTTAAAGGGGTAAAAAATTAGCATACATACCAGCACTTAATATTGCAGCATGTGTTGGATCCTTTCTATGCTGTTAAGTTTTTATAATGATTTGTTTGTTTTTGCTTGATTTGGAGCTCTTCTCATATGTTGAGTGGTTTATTTAGATTTGATCATTTTAACTAACATTCTCATACTGGTAAATACCTCTTTTCCATTTTGTATTCAAACAAACATTTTATAATCTTTTCTAGAGATTATAAACTTTATAACATTTTATTATTTTTTTCTAGTAATTTCGATAGATTTAAAATGGCCACAGATTCTTTGATGCTCTTATTGAGATGTGGGGTCTGTGTTCTCTCCTCTTGTACCTGGGCAGTTTTTATATAAATGTTTGACCAACAGAATATAGCAGAGTAGATGCTGGGCCAGTTTCTGGGTGCAGGCGTATAGTGGTTCTCAACCTTCCCAATGCTGCGACCCTTTAATACAGTTCCTCATGTTGTGGTGACCCCCAACCATAAAATTATTTTCATTGCTACTTCATAACTGTAATTTTGCTGCTGTTATGAATCGTACTGTAAATATCTGATATGCAGTATGTATTTTCATTGTTCGCAACCCACAGGTTGAGAACCGCTTATAGTATAAGTGACTGGCAGCATCTACTTCCTGTCTCTTGGAGGGTTCCGTCTTTGAGACCTGGGTTTCTAGGTCAAAAGTCTAGTTATCCTGAGGCAGGCTAAGATGTTTCTAGCTAAAAGATATGCATGAGAAAGCCCTTGGTTTCTACATGGAGAAGCCATTTGGGGGCAGGGAGGAGTAAGGAGCAGAGAGAATTTTTGAGCTACATAATCATGAGATGCAATGGTACATTGTTGTGGTAAGCATTAAGTCAGGGTAGTTTTGTATGTAGTAATAGATAACCAGGGCATGGTTGTGACCCCTGACAATATTTCATGCTTTTTCTAATGGTCATTTTCCAAATGCCAAATATCTCTAACAGTGTAGAATATAATAATGTGTGAAAATGAAGTTCTGTTATTTCAGTTAACTTTATCCCTTATGTTGGACAAAGGGATAAAATTGTCAAAAATGAATCTATATTATTAGGAAATAGTGCAACACAGTCCTAGTGTAGTCTACATCTTAATTTTTTTTTTAAATATATTTTATTGATTTTTTATAGAGAGGAAGGGAGAGAGATAGAGAGTCAGAAACATCGATGAGAGAGAAACATCGACCAGCCGCCTCCTGCACATCCCCCACCGGGGATGTGCCCGCAACCCAGGTACATGCCCTTGACCGGAATCGAACCTGGGACCTTTCAGTCCGCAGGCTGACGCTCTATCCACTGAGCCAAACCGGTTTCGGCTACATCTTAATTTTTAATAATTTTTGTTCAACAGTGATTCTTCCTCACCTTCATACTCTCCTTCTACCACATTTCACTTCTGCTTTTGACTTCTGCTTTTCCCCCTCCAATAATAAGAACTTGGGTTCTGTTAACTTTTGAGTTTCTATAGAATATTTGAACCCTAGTGAAAATCAGAATCACTTGCAATCTGAGCTCTCCAAACTATTTTAACCTTTGAGTCTCAATTTCCTCAACACCAAAGTCTACACAGGGGCAGGCAGGAATGCACCTTTTGGAATTGGGTGAACTTCACCATTTTCAATTGTATTATCTTACTTAAGTTCAAATAGCCCACTGAGGTAGGTAGAAATTATTATTCCTATTGTTTAAGTAGGGAACTGCTGCCACAGAGAAACTAAGTGGGCTTGCCCAAGTTCTTATGGCTGGTAATCCATATCTTGCCCTTTTAAGATCAGAGCTTGTCGATCAAACATTTATTCTAGTTGGAAATGTAAGACAATGTGAGGTAGGGCAAAATGGTGTTTGACAGGAAAGACTGGCCTTCAGGGCATGGTAATTCATTGATTTTTGTTACTGACATTTGGCCAGAGTGTGGGTGGTTGTCCACTGGCACTGTTATTGGTGCAATGCAAGTAACCACAGAGGCCTTTGTGATGCTTTGTCTTCTGCCTCAGTGTGATTCTGTCCACATTCTCTGACTATTTTGGTCAGATATATATAGGACGTGAACAGGTTTAAGACCACCCAGTGGATTAGAACCATTCACCATGTGCAAAGAATGCTTCTTCTTCTTCCCAGGGAAGTTGCTTTCCTAGTTTTGTTTTACTTTGGCTTGTAAGTTACAGTGCATCTTTTTGCTGAAATCACTGAGTGCATGCAGATTAGGCTGAGTAGTGGAAAGGAGAGGAAAAGCATGCTGGATGGTGAAGAAAACCTAGATGAGAGCTGAAATGTATAATGATGAGAGCCATGGATAATTCAGAATCTGAATGCTGTACACACCAGTGATTTGATAATTGCCTTTATATACTTTGAGGCATTGAAGCTAGGAAAGCAATTTAAAACTATTGAATTTGTTTTCATTGTAACTCATAGCAAATAATTAAGCATGTTCTGTGAAAGAACCAGTAATAACTTCTGGATGCCAGATCTTCTGCTAGGTGCTAGAGACACAAAGTTCTCATTGAGTTCTCCTATATTTGGTTGAGTCCTTGAAAGAGTTAATATTTCCAGGGGACATCAAAATGAAGCATTTGATCATCAAAGAATTTTATTTTTAAAGCTGGGAATGTTTCAGACATGTATTGGAGGGGAAAGAAATCAATACCCAAAGTGGGACTCTGAATTAATAAAATTTGGAGAATGACATACTCAATTTGGTTAACTTGGTTATTAATGCTAATTACAGCTTTTGTATTATTGACTGTTAAGATTAAAGACCATATCTGTTATATGGTCTTACATTAAGAACATTCTTTCAGGATGAAACCTCTCTTTTAGGAAGATAAAAGAATGTTACAGGCAATTTAATAAATTCTTGTGTTTTAAATATTTTCTCATTCTGTAAAATAGAAATTTTCTAATTAGAGAAATGTAAACATGAAAATCTAAGGTGAGTTTTATGAATTTCTTTTTTCATCAAGTCATAGAAATCATTGTTTAAAGTTTCCAAAAATATTTACAATCTTGGTTTTAAGGACCACAATCTCTTTGAGATTTCGTTTTCTTACCTTTAAAATAGAAATATTAATTCTGACCATGGGGGATTATTGTAATGAGTAAATGAGAAAATGTTTGTAAAACCCTAAATATAATGCCTGTAGCTTATAGTAGGCACCCAAGAAATAGTAACTATTAGTGATAATAACAATTATTTAATTACGGTTTTCTTAGTGTTTCTCTAGTTCTTCAAAAGAACTTTTTTTAAGTAGAATTGTATTTCTTTGTCAGTACTGTTCTATCTTCGTACAGACTCTTGAGTTTTCCCCAGGTAAAGGTGAAACGCACTGATTCATTGTCACATTATCAGTTCCTTTATATGCAAATCAGTCAGTCCATAACACTACATACATTGATTAATATTTTCCTAATTTTATCTTTTGAGTTACTTAAAAAGAGCTAGTGCTTAATATAAATTTGGTTTTAAAAATTCTGTTTTTAAAAATTAGTATTTCACTTGCATTTTTAAAAAGGAGAAATTGAATGTGAAAACAGTGGGTTTGAGATACATATTTTAGAATATGTAATTTCTACATTTAATTTATTTTTTTATTTTACATTTAATTTAAAGTTAGCTCTATGCCACCTATCTTAGCTTTTAGTTGTCTTGGTAGTGCTTTTAAATAATTTTCAAAATAGATTATAATTCACACAGATATGGACAAATACGGAATTCTGAATTATGAAAATGGATACATTGAAAATAAATCTACATCACATTATTTGTGAATATTAATTTTTTTATTGCTGAGTAGTATTCTGTTATATGCACCACTGTTTATCTATTCACCAGTTGAAGGACATTTAGGTTATTTCCAGTCTTTTACATTTACGAATAAAAATGCTATAAACATTTTTGTACAAGTTTTTATGTGAACATAAGTTTTAATTTGTCTTGGGTAAATCCCTAGAGGTTGGATTTCTGGATCATAAGAAACTTCTGGACTATTTTCCAAAGTGGCTACATTACTTTGCACTCCTAGCTGCAATTATGAGCATTCCAGTTGCTCCACATCCTCAGCAGCAGTTGGTATTATCAGTTTTTAAATTTGTTTTTCTGAATTTAATCATTATAATAGGGGTATAGTGGTATCTTGTGTGGTTTTAATTTGCATTTTCCTTGGGGCTAATGATGCCAGGTATGTTTTCATCTGCATTTTGCCATCTGTATATTTTCTTTGGTGAAGTGTCTGTATAAATTTTTTGCCTATTTTTATAGGGTTGTTCATTTTCTTGATGAGGTTTGAGAGGGCATTACAGATACAAGTTCTCTGTTAGATATATGGTTTGCACATATTTTCTCCCAGTTTGTGGATTGCCTTTTTATTCTCTCAACAGTATCTTTTGAAAAGTAAAAATTTTTAATTTTGATAAAGTCCACTATCAATTTTAACTGTTATGTATCATACTTTTGGTATTATATCTAACATTATCTTTACCTAACCCAAGGTTACAGAGATTTTTTTTCTAGAAGTTTTATATTTTACGTTGAGGTCTGTGATACATTTTGAATTAGTTTTTTTGTTGTTTTGAGGTTTGTTTGTTTAAGAATAGTTTTTTGATTTTTAGAGAGAGAGAGAAATATCTATGTGAGAGTGCAACATTTATTGATTACCTCCCTCCCGCATGCTGCATGCCCCCCACCAGGATCAAGCCCGAAACCTGGGCATGTGTCCCAGTCAACCTCTGGGTGCATAAGACGACACCCAACCAACTAAGCCACATTGGCTAGGGGCTGAATTAGTTTTTAATAAGTTTATTGAATTATATTTTAATGAAGTGTATGGTGCAGGCTTAAGTTCATCTTTTTCATGTGAATATCTTAATTGTTTCAGTACCAGTTATTTAAAAGATTTATCTTTTCTTCTTTGAATTGACTATGAACCTTGAATAGGCCATATTTCTGTAGGTTTATTTTTGAGCTCTTGAATCCATTGATCTATGTGCCTTTCTTTCACCACTTGTACGTTGTCTTGATTACTGTAACTTATGGGAAGTCTCAAATATCATGTTAACATACTGTGAGTCTTCAGCTTTGTCTTTATTTAAAATTCTTTTAGCTATCTTATATCTATTCTTTCCATATGTACACAGACGCTTGGTAGGGTTTTGAGAGGGGTTGTGTTTAATATATAAATCAGTTTGGGGAAGAATGGCATCTTAACACTTGAGACTTTCAATCTATGAATATAGTAACTTTCTGCTTTCTGAGATTGTCTTTATTTCTTTTGTCAGTGGTTTGTAGTTCTTATGATAGAGATTGTGCATGTTTTGTTAGATTTATAAGTATTTTAGGGTATTTTGGGTTCTTATTTGGTAAATTTTGATCTCTAATTGTTCAATGACATTTTAGCATATAGATGTGCAGTTGATTTTTTTATTTGAATTTTATTACATGACCTCGTTAAACTTATTAGTTTTAGGAGCTTTATTTTTTTTATATATAGATTAGTTGTCTGCAAATAGAGGCTATTTTATTTTTTCCTCTCTAATCTATGTCATTAACCTCCTTTTCTTTATTGGCCTGGCCAGGACTTCCAGCATCATATTGAATAGGAGTGACAAGAGCAGGCATGTTTGCCTTGTTTCGATCTTAAGGGAAATACATTCTGTCTTTTGCCATTATGATGTGAACTGTTTTTTTTAACAGATGCCCTTTATCAGGTTAAGTAAGTTATCTTCTTTTCCTAGTTTTCTGAGAGTTTTATTTATTATGAAAGGATGTTGAATTTCGTCAGTTGTTTTTTCTGTATCTGTCAAAGTGGTCATACGGTTTTTCTTCTTCATTCTGTTTATATAGTAAGTTATACTGATTGATTTTGAAAGTTACACCAGCCTTGCATTCCTGGGATAAACTCTAATTAGTTGTGGTTTACTTTTTAAAATATATATATTTTTTTTCTTAATTAGGTTTGCTGATATTTTGTTGAAGTATTCTGTTTTATGTTCATGAGGGATATTGATTTGTAATTGTATTTACTTGTAATGTCTTTCTCTGGTTTTGATATCAGGATAATGCTGACCACATAAAATGAATTGGAAACCATTCCCTTTTCTTCTGTTTTCTGGTAGATATTGTGTAGAATTTGTATTCTTTCTATTGTAAATGTTTGGGAGAATTTTCCAGGGAAACACCTGTGCCTGCAGTGTTAGAGACTTTTAACTACATATTTAATTTTTAAAATAAATTTACAACTGTTCAGGTTATTATTTCTTCTTGAGGGAACTTTGTTGTTTTTACAGAATTCATTTTATCTATGTTGTAGAATTTATGGACATAAAGTTGTTCATAGTATTCCCTTTTGAGCCTTTTAATGCCTCTAGAATCTATAATGATGTGCCCCCTTTATTCCTGAAACTGCTAGTTTTTCTTTTCTTTTTTCAGTCAGCCTGATTACATACAGCTTTAATGATTTCATTAATCTTTTATAAAGAATTAGCTTTTGGTTTCATTGATTTTTTTTTTTTTACTGGTTTTCAATTTAATTGATTTTTGATCTTTTACTTCCTTTCTTGTGCTTTAGTTTTGATTTCTCTTTTTATAATTTCTTAAGGTGGATATTTAGATTATTGATTTGAATCTTTTCTTCTTTTCCAATATTAGCATTTAATACTATAAATTTCCCTCTAAACTCTTTGATATACTTCATTTGCATTTTCTTTAGGTACAAAATATTTTCTGGTTTCCCTTCTGACTTTATTTTTTACTCATAAATTATTTAGAAGTTTGTTGTTTAATTCCCAGATATTTTGGAATTTTCCAAATATCTTCTTGTTACTTTGTATGATTTTTCTTTCAAATTTATCAAAGTTTGCTCTATGACCCAGATTATGGACTATCTTAGTGAATGTTCTTTGTGTATTTAAAAAAGAGTAGGATTTCATTTTATTTTTTTCTACTAATGTTAGGTGGAGTATTCTACAAATGCTATTTAGGTTAAGTTGGTTGATAGTGTTGTTTAAGCATTCTTCATCCTTGCTAATTTCTACTTACTTTTGTTCTATCAGTTATTAAGAGAGGAGTATTGAAGTCTCCATATACAATTGTGGATTTGTCTATTTTTTCTTTCAAATATTTCAGTTTTTGCTTCATGTATTTTGAAGTCTTGACATTATATGAAGCATTCTCACTTAGGATTCTTATGTCTTCTAGGAAAACTGACCCTTTTTATCATGTTATATCTCACTTTATCCCTGGTGTAGTATTTCTTATTCTGAAGTCTACTTTGATATTAATATGCCACTTGAACATTATTTTGAAAATGTTTGCATGGTATATCTTTTTCCATCTCCTCCCCCCCTCCCTTAATCTATGTCATTATATTTAAAGTGTATTTTGAACACACAGCATAGAGTTGGATCTTGTGTTTTATTTTAATATTTTTTTAATTGATTTCAAAGAGGAAGCGGGGGGGGGGCATCAGTCATCAATGATGAGAGTGAATCATTGATCAGCCGCCTCCTGCACGCCCCCTGCTGGGCACTGAACCCACAACCCAGGCATGTGCCCTAACCTGGAATTGAACTGTGACCTCCTGCTTGGTTCATAGGTTGACACTCAACCACTGAGCAACACACCTAGGCTGGATCTTGTTTTTAAGTCCAATTTTACCATTTCATAATTGGTATGTTTAGACCATTTATATTTAATATAATTATTGATGTTGTTGAGAATTTTAGATCTACCATCTAATCATTTGTTTTGTTTGTCTTCTCTGTTTTTATTCCTCTGTTCTCTCTCTCCTGCCTTCTTTTCTCCTTCTTTGAATTACTTAATTTTCTTAGTATGGTAATTTATTGTCCTTTTTGTTTGTATCTCCTTGTATTTTTTAATGTTTGCAGTATTACAACAAACATATATACTTTGTGTTAATATTTTGCCACTTTAATAGAATGTATCCTTAACAACTATATAGGTTCCTTTAACTCTCCTTCCTTTATGTTACAGTTTTCATGTGTATTTCATCTACGTATATTTATTTATTAATATATTTTATTGATTTTTTTATAGAGAGGAAGGGAGAAGGATAGAGAGTTAGAAACATCGATCAGCTGCCTCCTGCACACCTGGGACCCTTCAGTCCGCAGGCCGACGCTCTATCCCCTGAGCCAAACTGGTTAGGGCATCTGCGTACATTTAAAATTCCATAAGGCAATGCTCAGATTTTTATTTTCAATAGTCATACTTATTTTAAAGAATTTAAAAGGACAAAAATAGTCTGTTGCACTTACTTAGGTATTTATTATTTCTATAACTCTTCCTCTGTTCCTATAATTCCAACTTTCCCTCTGGTATTATTTCTGTTCAGCCTTGAAGAAACTTCCATTAGCATTTCTTCTAGACCAGGTCTCTTGGCAATGAATGCTGTTAGTTTTCTTTAATCAGAGAATGCCTTTATTTCAGCATTTCTGAAGGCTATTTTTTCTGGATATAGAATTCTAGGTTGACACTTGTGTGTGTTTTTTTAACAATTTAAAGATAATGTTCCGCTGTCTTTTGCCTTTTATGATTTCTGATGAGGAAGCTCTAATTATTTGAGTCATTCCTCTATATATGGTATTTCATTTTTCTCTGCTTTCGAGATTTCTTTAACTTTGATTTTTAGTGATTTGATTATGATGTTTGGTCATGGTTTTCCTTGAGTTTACCTTTTTGTGGTTAGCTGAGCTTATTAGATCTCTAAATTAATCTTTCTCCAAATTTGGAAAGTTTTGAGTCATTATTCTTCCCAAATTTTTGTCTCTTCTGGGACTCCAGTGACACACTGTTTTCCCGCCTGCCTTTAAGGCTCTGTTATTTTCTGTGTTTTTGTTGTTGTTATTGTTGTTGTTTTTTCCTCTCTCTGTTCTTCAGATGAGATCATTTATATCTTCACGTTCACTGACTTTTCCTTCTGTCTAATCGGCTCTTGATCCCATCCAGTGAATTTTTTATTTCGAATATTGGTGTGTGTTTTTTTTCAGTTCTAAAATTTCTATTTAGTCCATTTTTATAGTTTGTATTTCACTTCTTTCAATAGTGTTTACCTTCATCTCATAGAGCACTGTTATAATAGTTGCTATAAAGTCTCTGACTGATAATTCTAACATCTGGTTCATCTTGGTTGGCATCTGTTGATTGTTTTTCCCTTGAGAATTGATCACATTTTACTGTTTCTTTGTAAGCCAAGTAATTTTGGATCCTGGACATTTTGAATATTGTGTTGTGAGAGTCTGGGTCCTATTAAAATCCTCTGGATAATTTATTTTTTTAAAGCATACAACCAACCAGAGTAGATTCAGGATATAAGGCCTGTTTCACCTTCTTCAGGTGACAATGTCAATAAAGTCTTTAAGGCCTTGGCTGTGCTTCCTGGGGTCTGTTTCATGCACATGAGATGTTACCAGAACTTGTACCTCTTTGCACACAGTATCCAGGATCCCCTTGCTCCTGCTCCCGAGTGGAGGGTAAGGTCCCCTTTCCCAGGCCTTTCACCAGGTAGATGAGATTTCTCTCAAGTCTTTGCTGAATATGCCATCTGTAAAGTTCCTCTAATGGGTCTAATCTTGTGTCCAAGCCAGAAGAAAAGAGAGGGAAAAGAAAACAGGAAGTCATCCCCATATGACTTGCTTCTTCATGTTTTGTTTCCATAATCTGCTTGTAATATTATTCTATTAGTATTTAGCCTTTACTTTTCAGAGTCGCTAGATTGCTGCTTTTTGTATTTTGTTCAGATTTTTTGGTTATAATCATGGCTAAGCTGTGATAAGCTGTGGTGGCCTTATCTAGTTCGACCACATTTTGTTTTTCAATTGGCATTTAAAAATATGGAAATGTTAATTGTAAATATTTGTGGCTTAGATAGATTATGTCCATTTTTATTTTCTTGTGGTAAAAGTTTATTCGGTATTTAAAATACCAAAATTTCTAAGTGAAGAAGCTTGCTAATATTAAATGTGGAAGAACATAAAGCATCTCTTTTGGACAAACAAAACATAATGATCATTTCTATCTTTATTATTCATTTAACACAACTGATTAAAATAAAATACATACAGACATGTGCCTTTTCAAAGCAAAAGTATTGTGAATGGCTTTGAGGTATTGGTATCTATCTTGTTTTGAAATTAATAAAGAAAAACTTGAACTTTTAAAACTTGTAAACTATTTGCTTGAATTAGCTACCTCTTTTCTGAAGATTGTAGAAAGTAATAAATCAAAACCTTAATTCAAATTATAAGTTATGTCTTCTAAATTCACTTTGGCTTTTACCTTAAATAACAAGTGTAATTTTGATTAATGTTTAGTGATTTCATTCACATAAAGACATACATTTAATGAGTTCATTTATATAAAGATTAATTCCTGGTTAAATTATTTAGGGAAGTATATTTAAGTGAATTTTATTTTTAAGACATTATTGATATAATAGATAGGCATACTAATTAATAAATACAATAAAGCTTGACACTCCTATAAGGAAACTAGGAAGTTGTTTATTTGTGTTCATTGTGTTCTTTATTTAGAGTGACTTTTTGCAGAATCCATGTATAAAATCTGTTTTTAAATTGAAGTGGCAAATTGGACCTTAGGGTTGTACCTTTTATTGACTTTTTGTCCAAAATGTTACATAAGTAGAAAAGTATTTAACAATAAACATTTGAAATATCTTTCATCTTTATTTGTAACAAACAGTGTTTGAATCTTTGGTTCAAATTCAGTTGTCCTCCTTCCATTAACTCTGCATGGGGTTTGTGGCTTGGATTAAAGAGAGAATTGTGTTATAAAAATGACAGATTTGAATCCATTTTGAAATGGTTTAAAATTTATCATTAGGTATTAGAATTGAACATTTTTATAATTTTTTTTAATTTACTGCCCTCTCTCCTTTTAAATTAGGTGCTCTGTGGATGTGTATAGTTTTAAATCCCCACTGCAAGTTGGAACAGAAGGCTAGTTGGCTAAAACAGCTGAAAAAGTGGAACAGTGTTGATGTCTGTCCATGGGAAGATGGAAATCATGGCAGTGAATTACCCAACTTAACCAACGCTCTGCCTCAGGGTGCAAATGTCAACCAAGGTTAGTCCACAGTAATATTCTGCTTTCTTCGTATCTAATTGTGCACATACATTTATGACAGTAACTTACAATGAATATGAGAAAATAATTTCCCCACTTAAGAACTTATTATAACTCAAGGAATTTAATGTGTTTTGACTGTGAATATATGTTTTAATTTTTACCTGAGACCATTGTGTGCTTTTCTTCATATTCTCAGAATACAGAAGGATGCAATACTTATATGTATTAGTATGGGTTATTTACAATTATATAAAACTAGACGTGGGGTCCCTCAGCCTGGCTGGCAATGGAGCCGATCAGGGCCGTCTCACCCAGTGTGGGGGGAGGGGGCGGGGGGGGGGGGGGACGGACCGTGGGAGGTTGGCCGGCCATGGGAGGTTGGCTGTGGGAGTGCACTGACCACCAGGGGGCAGCTCCTGCATTGAGCCCTGGTGGTCAGTGCATGTCATAGCTACTGGTCAACCGGTTGTTCAGTCGACCAGTCATAACAGTCACTTAGGCTTTTGTATATAGAGATTATATGGTATATAAACTTGCTTATTAACTATTTATTTTGAATATTTTTAATTTAATAAATCATGGTATAGATTGGTAATATTGAAAGGTTTTAGCAGCTGTGTGTTTTTGTCTCTTGGTCAATTCATATTTGCGCTACTGCATAGTCAGTTAAAAATTCTTAGTTTTAGAATATAGCAAGAATTTTATGATGGTTGGAAGGGCATGGGGTGCTGTTGGCATTTGGACTAGGAAAATTCTTCATTGTGAAGGATTGTCTAGCATACTTATTTCTACCTACTGCAGGCTAATAGTACCCCCTACTTTGGGACAACTAACAAATGCACACAGACATTTCCAAATGTCCTCTGAAGAACCTATGTCTTACATTTCCATCCCGTTTTGTTTGTTTGTTTTTGAGCTCCTCAATTGGATTGACCCATTTAGCTCAAGTCTCTCTTATCTTTTTTTTTAATCTTTCCTCTGCTTAACTATTTTTTCTCAGCTACTATAGCATTTTCTCCTTTCTTTCAGAACCAAATCTTAAAAGTAGTTAACACTTACAAATAAAACTTTCATTCATCAATTCATGTCACTATTTTTGTGTGATTTTGTGCTGTTGCTGCCTTTTTCTATTTTGTTTTTGAGAAAACTTGAAAGACTCTAAAGTTATGAAAAATGCAAGATGAGAGCTATATGATATCAGAAGGATCCAGAATCAAGACTGTTATTCTATGTTTGCTGGCCCCATATACAGTTGGTACTCCTGGAAAGAGATGACAATGTGCTGAGTGCAAATGTGGGTTAGCATAGTGTTCTCAGTCTCTATGAAGAAAGAATTACATGTATTACTCCACAGGGACTTGTCCAATGAAAAGGATGGAAGTTTTAGGACTTGGGAAAGATGATTGACTGGCTCTGCTTTGTCTAGAGGTATTTGCCTTGGGAATTCAGTATTTGAAATCTGTCATATTTTTATTGCTCATGATTTTATTTAATAACTTTGAAGAAAATACATGTATCCCTTATACCCAAATTATTTTCCAGAAGCTCAGAATTTTCAAGTTTAGCAATTCAACATCTTTTCCCTTGCATTGCTAGGAAAGGATATGCCTACACCTATATAGGCAATATCTTTAATCTTTTATTTCTTTCTATTTGGAAGTTTCTCTGTTTCACTCCTTACCTGCTTTTGGGGAGCACCATCCTAACATTTTACACTTACTTTCCATTTGGTTACTTTCTCCTTGGTTAAACAGGAATATTCCATTGGCTTCAGAACACCCTTAAACAGTGGTCCAGCCTCCAGATAAAACAGTTCATTTTATTTATGGTTTGGCCTAGGGGTATGAAGTCAGGACCTAGTTTCTGAGGGCAATATTTATAGCTGTTGTGCCTAAAGGCACCAAGGCTCCTGTTTTTAGCATAATGCTCACATCCTCCAGAAGGGCTGTCAGAAGAGAGCTGTACAGGCTGCTGGGGAGAGCCCGCAGTGGCCAGCAATGCCATTGCAGCTGGGTGTGGAGTGTACAGACAGTGGGCAGAACTGCATGTGTTGGCATATTGAAGTGAATGTGAAGGACAGATCAGGCCCTGACTTTGCTAGCAGGGATTGATTGTTAGAATTAATTAACAGCAGCAGTAATAGTATTAGAATCCACACCCTTTGAAAGAGTAGTTTGTTTGACTTTTTAAAATGTACGACAATGGTAGCCAATTTTTTATTTTTATATTTTTTGATAAAAGAACTAATTTCTCCCATTTTACCTTTCTGAATTTCTCAAGTTTTCTTCACTAAGTATACATTATTTTTTTAATTAAATCTTTATTGTTCAGATTATTACAGTTGTTCCTCTATTTTCCCCCCCATAGCTCCCCTCCACCCAGTTCCCACCCCACCCTTTGCCCTTACCCCCGCCACCCACTGTTCTCATCCATAGGTGTACAGTTTTTGTCCAGTCTCTTCCCACATCCCCCACACCCCTTCCCCCCCACCCCCGAGAATAGTCAGTCCACTCCCTTTCTATGCCCCCGATTCTATTATATTCACCGGTTTATTCTGTTCATCAGATTATTTATTCACTTGATTTTTAGATTCACTTGTTGATAGATATGTATTTGTTGTTCATAATTTGTATCTTTACCTTTTACTTCTTCTTCCTCTTCTTAAAGGATACCTTTCAGCATTTCATATAATACTGGTTTGGTGGTGATGAACTCCTTTAGCTTTTTCTTATCTGTGAAGCTCTTTATCTGACCTTCAATTCTGAATGATAGCTTGCTGGGTAAAGTAATCTAGGTTGTAGGTTCTTGCTATTCATCACTTTGAATATTTCTTGCCACTCCCTTCTGGCCTGCATAGTTTCTGTTGAGAAATCAGCTGACAGTCGTATGGATACTCCTTTGTAGGTAACTGATTGTTTTTCTCTTGCTGCTTTTAAGATTCTCTCTTTGTCTTTTGCTCTTGGCATTTTAATTATGATGTGTCTTGGTGTGGTCCTCTTTAGATTCCTTTTGTTTGGGGTTCTCTGCACTTCCTGGACTTGTAAGTCTATTTCTTTCACCAGGTAGGGGAAGTTTTCTGTCATTATTTCTTCAAATAGGTTTTCAATATCTTGCTCTCTCTCTTCTTCTGGCACCCCCATAATTCGGATGTTGGTACGCTTGAAGTTGTCCCAGAGGCTCCTTACACTATCTTCATATTTTTGGATTCTTTTTTCTTTTTGTTTTTCTGGTTGGGTGATTTTTGCTTCTTCGTATTTCAAATCTTTGTTTGACTTGATTCTTGCGATCCTCTAGTCTGCTGTTGGAACTCTGCATAATATCCTTTATTTCAGTCAGTGTATGCTTAATTTCTAGTTGGTCCTTTTTCATAACCTCAAGGGTCTCACTAGATTTCTTGATGGTCTCACTAAATTTATCGGTGGTTTCTAGAAAATACTTGAAAAACCTTAAAAGTGTGGTTTTGAACTCTATATCCAGTAGTTTGCTTTCCTACATTTCTGTCATTTGTGACTTGTTTCTTTGTCTCCGCATTTTTATGCTTCCCTGTGTCGATAGAGTGGCTTTCTGTGTTAGGTGTCCTATAGGGCCCAGTGGCTCAGCCTCCCCAATTACCTGAGGTGGACACTCTTGGTGCACCCCTTTGTGGGCTTTGTGCACAGTCTTGTTGTAGTTAAGCCTTGATTGTTGTAGGTATCACTGGGAGGAATTGACCTCCAGGCCAATTGGCTGTGAGAATCAGTTGTGTCTGCAGTGGGAGAACTTCTGAGCTGGAGACACCCTTCTGGGGCAAGACTTGCTTCAGTGGGGCTTTGGTGATCAATGAGTCTGCCCCCTGAGTGTGTCCCTTATGGATCTGAGGAGTTGTAATCTGGATGGTCCCACTCTGACCACTGGGTACACTGGCTCTTGGATCTCTAAGGAGGTGCTATTTTAGCCTCTGCCTGAGGCTACCCAGCAGGAGCTATGGAGAGATTCCTCTTCTTTGGGGTTTGGAGGTGCCCAGATGAGGCCCAGCTGTGAAGCAATGCAAGCTGCTGTGAGGCCTTGAACCTTCTTTTGGATGTTCTGGGTCTCTCTGATTCAGCTGCAGTTTGTTAGGTAATTTTCAGGTTGCAAAGGGCCGGGTCATTCATATGCAAGAGCCTTTGCGTAGAACTTGGGTGGGACGGGGTCTCAGGGGATCAACAGGGCGGAGCAAGCAGCTTTGGCTGCTCCCCAGTTCTACCCTAAGAGGCCCATGTCTCAGTGTCCCGGCAATCACTGAAAACACCTCTGAGAGAAAGCCGCCCTTGAGTTCTGCCTGATGCCAGACAGTCCAGTTTCTCCCCGTATGAGTTTGGGTCCCCAGAAACTCACCCGGAACTGGAGTTCAGAGCACTTGGGAGCTTGAGACTCCCTCCTGATTGAAAAAGACAACCGCGTCCTCAGCTGCCAGCCCTTTCCGCGCACCTCTCTATCTCTGCACTTTACTTCTGCACCTCCTCTGAGTCTCAGTGCTTTTCTCTTTCCTTCTAGTTGTAGAATTTCCACTCAGCCAGCTTTCCTGTGGTTCCGGATGATGTCCATTTTGTCTTTTAGTTGTATTTTTGAAGTAGTTGTGTGAGGCAGCAATTTCCGGTGTTTACCTATGCCGCCATCTTGGTTTCTCTCAAGCCCTGATATTCTTCAATAAGTATGCATTATTATTCATACATTTTATTAAAAATTTGGTTAATATAATCTGTTTCTCTTTTTTTTAAATCTTAATTGCAAAAATCAGAAAACAAAAGACATCTAAGATAAAAATTGACCATAATTTTGCCACCTAATCAAGCCAACATTTTGGTGTGTGTTTTTTTGTCATTGTCTACATACATAATCAGTTTTTTCTGTGTCCCATATTATTATAGAACTTTCTGTCTTACATTTTCATTTAAATATTATTTTATTAGTATTTAGCCTTTTTTTTGTTACAGTTGGTTTTATTGTTCTCTTAGAGCTAACAACTGTTAAAAGCCTAGTGTGCCCTATACCTTTCTCTATGCTCAGACAATCAATACAATCATGTGAAAAGTTAAGGTCTTCATTTTTTTTCTAATGGAATGCTATTATTGATACCACAGTGAAGCAAATCACCAGGTAGAATTTCTCATTCTTTTAATACATGCATAACATTAAGTTGCTCTTTTAAAAATCTCCTTTTAGTTTTAAATTCTATTTCTTTGATTTGAGCTAAACAGGATAAATGAAATGACAAAGCCACTTAAACATGGGTGAGCTTTGCACTTTGGAATATTTGATCAGTTGGCTATGAGAGGTGATGGAGCCAGTTCTTTATTGGGTAGGAGTATATTTATTCTGCTCAGCAAAGGCACTGATAGGCTCAAAAGGCCTTTTAATGTAAGGTGCACTCTTCCCATTTGTAAGATGTATAATTAAAACTATTGCTAGCAAGGAGTCTAGGCAGGGGCCATAACACATACATCAGTATCTATTCCTCTCAAATTATGTCATTGATGCATTTTGATATGTCTGCTATGCTTAGATATATAGATATCTAAGTTGACCTGAGACCAAACTGAAGTAATGTCTTTCTGTTAAAGACCTTCAGAAACCTTCCAGCTGAAATAGGTGAATTTGGACTGAGGATATCTGTGTTTTGATTTTGATTGCCATTGCTTCGCTGTGTGACCTTGGCAAGTCACTTTACTTCTCTCTATTTTCAGTTTAATCAGCAGAATAGAGAGGTTGGGCTTGATGAGTTCTCAGGGCTCTTCTTGATTTCCTTTTTTATTTTTATGACTTCCTAATGTCTGTGCTTAGCCAGATCTCCAGTGACAGGAAGATGAAACATTATCAACTAAGGAAGCTCCAGATTTTGCTTCTCATTTAATTAAGCCTCAGAACAGTGAGGGTAATATTTGAGCTAAGTAAAGTACACATAAATAAAAATAGTTTGTTCCCCTGATTTTCAGTTGAGGCTCACTAAGTTTTGTGCCATAGTTGAAGGTAAGTCTGGAGTGGGGACACAAAGGGTGGGAGTGCACGTAGAATTTGGACCATGTTATCCAGAGGAACTGAATATTCCCAGAAGTGGGGGTGAGAATATCCTTTATTCCCCAAACATTTCTTTTCTCCGTCAGGTCCTGAAACTTGAACCCTCTTCGGAGTGTATGCTTCTGCTCTTTTGTGATGCCCGGCATACACTATGCTGGGGACATCACACCAGTCATGGAACCTGCACAGGAGTCAGGAGGCAGCCTGTAGGGGCAAGGTAAGTGCGCTGGTTTGTTTTGTAGCTATGTTGTGTGGCTTTGTGAACTGTTAAATATATGCATTTATGCCCTTTGGGATATAAAGTCGCATTTAACCATTATATCCCAAGAAGCATAATAGTTTTAATTGTGCAAAACCGCACAATATAGTTAAAAAATACAACCAAAAGCACAACCCTTTTGCATATCTTTAAAGGCTGATTGCATCTTCCTGAAAGGTTCCATGGCTGGTGTCACATCTCTTACATAGTGTTTGTGAGAGCTGTTGATCCCATCAGGGCAGCCCACCACAGCACCTCCGAAGTGGGGAGCAGTGAGTTTTCATGTAGTTTTTGTGCCGAGTGCCTCCTTTGAGTGTATTTGGCATGGAAACTAGACTTGACAGTTCTTTTTGCAGGATGCCTTTAACCTTAGCTTGATGGCTGCAGAGTGTTTGTGTTGGATAAAACAAGTGAGTGAATGGTGGCTCTTTGGGCTGACTTGCCTCCTAGTACTTAGGACATGAGAATATTCACCCTCCATCCTTCCGTGTAGGGGGTGAGGACAATGCGTGTGGGTTTGCTCATGAACATCTGGCCACAGAGTGGTATGACTGATTTATTCACATGTGAATAATAGCTGACACGGCTTTCTGAATTGTGAAAAAAACAGATTCATCGAACAGGCCACATCGGACAGTGTTCACCCGAGCCATCGAGGCATGCGATCTCCACTGGCAGGATAGCCACTTGCAGCACATTATCAGCAGTGACCTATACACCAACTACTGTTACCATGACGACACTGAAAACTCCCTCTTTGACTCCCGTGGGTGGCCCCTCTGGCATGGTAAGTGCCCAAACCGGAAAGACATTTCCATGACTTACTTCTTTGTTTAGTTTCTATAGCATTATTGGAGTGGGAGGAGGAGAGCTGAGGGATTCAATGGGAGATGGATGAATGCTTGGCAATAGGAGCTGAGTTTTTCATTCAAATCAAAGTTCAGAAATGGTTTGTTGTGTTTTTTTAATAGTATTTTGGGGGGAAAACATCTTACTATTAAATCCTGTTTTTATGGATATATCTGACAGTGGCAACTTTCTCTCGCCCCTTAACTTTCTGTTTTTAGAACATGTCCCTACAGCCTGTGCAAGAGTGGACGCATTACGTTCTCATGGGTACCCCAGAGAAGCATTGAGACTGGCGATAGCTATTGTTAACACGTTAAGGCGGCAGCAACAGAAACAATTGGACATGTTCCGAACTCAAAAAAAAGGTGAATGTGAAGGAGTTTGTTTTCATTGGAATGAATGGGATTTTTGGTGATGACATCACTAGGTTTTGTGCTCTTTTGGGAGAGATGGCTTTTAAAATGAAAGTGATGGAGATGGCAGAACTTAACCACTCATTCGAAATATTTAATATCTGATCTTTGAGAAATTTTAGGTATTTTCCCCCCTGGCTTAATATGGTAAAATGTAAGACTTTTTTTTTTAAGTATCTTAGGTTAGTTAATTTTTTAAGGGGGAGAAGTTTTTATTATTATTACTTACAATTTGAACCAAAGAAAGGGGGAGCTTAATATGTCAAAATTATCTAAAATATAAGTTAGCCAAATATCTTATTTTGTGACTGCATTTTAATTCTAACAGTAGGGTTCTGTGGGGTAGACTGCCTATATTTGAATCATAGCAATCGGTCCAAACTCAAAGTCCTTGGGCAATGACTAGACCTCTCTGTGATTTAGACACCTCATCTGTGGAATGAGGCTCAGTTGAGGACCTATTTCTTAGAGTTCTTGAGAAGATTATTAATCCTTTAAAGCACTTAAAGCAGGGCCTGGCATAGTGTGTAATCACTCTAAAACTTTTTACTTGTTATAATTTGTACATAAGGACATTATATTTACAGTGATCACAGCAGAAAACTCCTCGGATTTTTAAAATTCTGTCAGCATTTGATGATGAACTGTCAGCTGACAGAACATATTTAACTTCTCTTTATCTCAGTTTATTAATCTTTTAGATTTGACATTAAGCATTACTGAGTAGTGGTTAATTGCAAAGAGTCTTACATGAATGAGGCCCTGATCAGAAAAAGAAATACGTATGCTTTTTCTGGATAATCTATACACTTTTTGTTCCATCTGTAGGTATAAATCTTTTTATGTTTCTTTGGCAGGATTGTGTTTACTCTGGAATTTTATTTCTTATTCAGAAAGATAGTTTTAGTTGCTGTTGTTTTTTTCTTTTTATGTTTTTGTTTTTAATTCTTGAGTGATTATACACACTCCACCTAGGATACAGCTAAAAATTATAAAGAAGTTGTTGAAGTAGACGAGGTTAGATTTTTTTTTTTGAACTTTTAGTATCCTCTACATTGAAAGTATTATAAATGTTAACTTTATCATTTATATGATGGAAGAAAATTCCAAAGGTACAATTTGAACCAAAGAAAGGGGGAGCTCAGGTAGTATTGGATTATAATATTCCTGATAATCAAGACTTTGTTGTTCAATCTTTCATGTTCTTCATGTCATCACTGGTTAACAGATATGTTTGCAAGATATGCTGCTTGGTCCTTTGGAAAATTTTCCTGAAATTCCCCTCCCCCTAAATACATATAATATCTGGCCAAAAGGTATTTACTTCTGAAAAGTATAAAGAATGATAATATTTAAACTAAGGAAGATTGAAGCACATTTTATACTACAAAAAGAGAGCTAGCTCATGATTATCTGATCTTTAAAGATCATAACCTTTAAGAACTGTCTTTAAAATGAGTTTAATAAAAATGTTGCAGCCCTAACCCGTTTGGCTCAGTGGATAGAGCATCGGCCTGCAGGCTGAAGGGTCCCAGGTTCGATTCCGGTCAAGGGCATGTACCTTGGTTGCGGGCATATCCCCAGTGGGAGGTGTGCAGGAGGCAGCTGATCGATGTTTCTCTCTCATCGATGTTTCTAACTCTCTATCCCTTTTCCTTCCTCTCTGTAAAAAATCAATAAAATATATATATTTTTAAATGTTGCAAATCTAAGAAATGCAAAGTGTATAAAAATGTTAGCTCATGTAGGTATGTTAGAATACATGTTAAATTAAACTCATTTGGTTATCTTTGAGGCCACTCTTAGACACATTTCCCTTTTATCCTGGGAGCAATGAAAAACTTTATTTCCGATTATTCTTAAGTATTCTGGGATTACATATCTATACCTATATTTTTCTCTACTTTTTTGTCTGTCAGTATTTAAAGAATATCTTTTTCATAGCTGTTGTTCATGCAATACAGTTACTTATTACATGGTCAAGATTGGCAAATGAATTATTTTGTACATTTTTTAATACTATATGGCATGATATGTCAGCTTCTGTTTTTTAACTGATATATAATTTACATTTAGCATTATGTTAGTTCTGGTGTACAATATAATACTGCACTATTTATATATTTCAAAAGGAACAGCCCAATAAGTCTAGTTAACATCCATCACTACATGTAGTTAAAAATATTTTTTCTTATGACGTTTTAAGATCTATTCTCTTAGCAACTTTCAAATATACAATACAGTATTATTAACTATAGTCACCATGCTGTAAATTATATCCTCATGACTTATTTATTTTATGCCTGAAATTTTTTACCTTTTGACCACCTTCTATTTCATCCATCCCCTCACCTTTGGCAACTGCCAATCTGTTCTCTGTATTTGGGAGCTCAGTTTTTTTTGTTTTTTTTAAAAATATATTTTATTGATTTTTTACAGAGAGGAAGGAAGAGAGATAGAGAGTTAGAAACATCGATGAGAGAGAAACATCGATCAGCTGCCTCCTGCACATCTCCTACTGGGGATGTGCCCGCAACCCAGGTACATGCCTTTGACCGGAATCGAACCTGAGACCTTTCAGTCCGCAGGCCGATGCTCTATCCACTGAGCCAAACCAGTTTTGGCGGGAGCTCAGTTTTTTAAAAATATGAGTGAAATCATATGGAATTTATCTTTCTCTGTCTGACTTATTTCACTTAGTTCAACTTCTCAATTTTTTTTCCCTTTGTTCAGACACTTCACTTCTATTAATTTAGTCTGAAATTGCATCATGTTTCTTTTTTTAAAATTTATCTTCCCTTGCCCTGGCCAGTTTGGTTCAGTGGATAGAGTGTCGGCCTGCGAACTCAAGGGTCCTGGCTTCAATTCCAGTCAAAGACATGTACCTTGGTTGCGGGCACATCCCCAGTGGGGAGTGTGCAGGAGGCAGCTGATCAATGTTTCTCTCTCATCGATGTTTCTAACTCTTTATCCCTCTCCCTTTCTCTCTGTAAAAAAATCAATAAAATATATTTTTAAAAAATTTATTTTCCCTTTATTGATTAAGATATTACAAATGTGTCCTTATCCCCCCCAATGTCCTCTTATCCCCCCAATCCTGCCCTCACCCCCTGTTGTCCACATCCATCGCTTATACTTATATGCATGCATACAAGTCCTTTGGTTGATCTCTTCCCCTCACCCTCTCCCTCCCCTACCTTCCCTCTGACTTGTGAGCATCTGATCGATGTTTCTCTGTCTCTACATCTGTTTTTGTTCATCGGTTTATCTTGTTCATTATAATCCACAAATAGAGAGAGCATGTGATATTTATCTTTCTCTGACTGACTTATTTCACTTAGCATAATGCTCTCCAGCTCTATCCATGCTGTTGTAAATGGTAGGAGTTCCTTCCTTTTTACAGCAGCGTAGTATTCCATTGTGTAGATGTGCCAGTGTTTTTTAATCCATTCATCTGCTGATGGGCACTTAGGCTGATTCCAAATCTTAGCTATTGTAAATTGTGCTGCTATGAACATAGGGATGCACATATCCTTTCTGATTGTGTTTCTGGTTTCTTGGGATATATTCCTAGAAGTGGGATCACTGGGTCAAATGGAAGTTCCATTTTTAGTTTTTTGAGGAAACTCCATACTGTCCTCCACAGTAGCTGCACCAGTTTGCATTCCCACCAGCAGTGAATGAGGGTTCCTTTTTCTCTGCATCCTCGCCAGCATTTGTCATTTGTAGATTTATTGATGATAGCCATTCTGACAGGTGTGAGGTGGTACCTCATTGTCGTTTTGATTTTGCATCTCTCAGATGATTAGTGACTTTGAGCATGTTTTCATATGTCTCTCAGCCTTATGTATGTCCTCTTTCAAAAAGTGTCTATTTAGGTCTGTTGCCCATTTTTTGATTGGGTTGCTTATCTTCCTTTTGTTAAGTTGTATGAGTTCCCTGTAAATGTTGGAGATTAAACCTTTATCAGAGATATCATTGGCAAATATGTTCTCCCATGCAGTGGGTTTTTGCTGGGAGCCGGTCCATGCTTGCTGTTTCAAGGGACCTGGCATATATGGCATACTATTCTTAATATGTTTGCCTACCTTCTTGGCACTATGTGTTTTAACCAAGGTCTCTGAGAAAGGTTGTTTCCCCAGGTAGGGATTTTCCCCTGAAGTTAGGGAGGGAATAAAACCCCTCAACTAAGTGCCAGGCGGGTAATTAATCCCTTTAACTATGAACAATCATGCTTAAGCTACATAATCTTTACTCCCTGGAATGGAGATAAGAAACGCCCTAACCTTTGTAATAGAGATTGATAGGATTGGAATCAACTGGTATAAATACAGTTGTAAGAAGACAGAACTTAGAACACAGAACCAAGAGAGACAGAACCTAGGCACAGAACCTACACAGAACGTTCTCTAGAGACAGAAGAACTTCACTGGAGAGAACATGGCAAAAGATCCTGGACTGAACCTGACTACAGAAATTGGCAAGAGAACCTGACTAGAACCTGGTAACTGAACCTGGCTGGAGAACCTGGACAGAACCTGGCTGGAGAACCTAGAGAGGAAACATGGCTATAGAACCTGGCTGGAGAACCTGAAGAACCTAGCAAGAGAACATGGACACAGACCCTGGCTGCAGATCCTAGCCAGAACTTCGCTGGAGATCCAGACCAGAACTTGGCTGGAGATCCTGGCTAGAGATCCTGGCTAGGCTGCTGATCAACTGAACGCTGTCTCCGTGTCCTTCCTTCTCCGCCGACTCCGTCCACACCTTTGGGGACCCCTGGACCTGCTGGGGTTGGACCCCGGCAGGTTTTCTTGTTGTTTTGTTGATGGTTTCTTTTGCTGTGCAGAAGCTTTTTATTTTGATATAGTTCCATAGTTTCCATTGCCCTAGGACAGGGGCGGGCAACCCCTGGCATGCGTGCCAAACATGGCACGCCAGTAACTTTGGCTGGCATGCGAAACCCTCTCTTATAATCTTCCATTTACAATTATTTTCTTAATATCAACTTTTTTATTTTTCAGATAAATTCAGTGTAGGTGCATCTTAGATAAATAAATAATTTTACATAACAAGTTATCTTAAAGACCATAGACATAGCTGACTTTGAAATGCAGTTGATTGAATTTCAGAGTAGCTCAATTTGGAAGCAGAAATTTATTGACCTTAGAGTTGACTTGGAAAACATTGAAAAAAAGTGATTAGAGACGGAAGTACCAGAGAGAAGTGTCGAAAACGAACTATTGAGGACTTGGAATGCTATTCCAGAAAATTTTTTCTGTTTAAAAAACTTTGCAAGAGCGTTACTCTCCATGTTTTCATCCACATACGCTTTTGAATCTTTGTTCTCAGTGATGAATTTTGTTAAGTCTCATAATAGGAGTAGCCTGACGGATGAAAGTAGTAGCTCGTGCATATCTCTGAAGGTCACGAAATATAAACCTGATGTAAAATCTCTATCATCAGTGATGCAGCAGCAAAAGTCCCACTGATAATATCAAATGGAGTCATAAAGTTTTCTGTCGGACTATCAGTATACATGTCTACATTAAAAAATAAATGTATTTTTCATCATCATATACTGTGTTTTTGTCGCTCGAATTAATTTTATTATTTCTTCAAGGTTCTTCACATATGTACACCTTAAGAGATATCAAGTAGGTGTAACACATTCTCAAAAAATTAGGGTTGGCACGCAGAATTTTGAGTCAGAGATTTTGCTGGTTTTGGCACGCACTCACAAAAAGGTTACTCACCCCTGCCCCAGGAGCTGTGTCAGTGAAGAAATTCCTTTGGCATATGTCTGAGATTTTGCTACCTGTGGATTCCTCTAATATTTTTATGGTTTCCCATCTTACATTTAAGTCCTTTATCCATTTTGAGTTTATTTTTGTGTATGGTGTAAGTTGGTGGTCTAGTTTCATTTTTTTTGTATGTATCTGTCCAATTTTTCCAACACCATTTATTGAAGAGACTGTCTTGACTCCATTGTATGTTCTTGCCTCCTTTGTCAAATATTAATTGAGCATAGTGGTTTGTGTTGATTTCTGGGTTCTATGTTCTATTCCATTGGTCTATATGTCTATTCTTGTACCGGTACCAGGCAGTTTTGAGAACAGTGGCTTTGTAATACAGCTTGATATCTGGTATTGAGATCCCACCTACTTTGTTCTTCTTTCTCAGGATCGCAGCAGCTATTCGAGTTTGTTTGTTTGTTTGTTTTTTATTCCAGATGAATTTTTGGAGAGTTCTTGCTAGATCTGTGAAATATGCTGTTGGTATTTTAATGGGGAGTGCATTGAATCTGTAGATTGCTTTAGGTAGTATGGACATTTTGATGATGTTGATTCTTTCAATCCATGAACACGGTATGTTCTTCCATCTGTTTATGTCTTCCTCTATCTCTTTTTTCAATGTCCTGTAGTTTTCTGAGTACAAGTCTTTTACCTCCTTAGTTAAGTTTATTCCTAGGTATCTTAATTTTTTTTTGGTGCAATGGTAAATGGGATTGTTTTTTTAATTTCTCTTTCTGTAAGTTCACTATTAGCGTATAAAAATGCCATAGATTTCTTGGCGTTAATTTTGTATCCTGCTACATTGCCAAATTCATTTATTAGGTCTAATAATTTTTTGATGGAGTCTTTAGGGTTTTCTAAGTACAGTATCATGTCATCTGCGAATAATGACAATTTTACTTCTTCTTTTCCAATTTGGATGCCTTTTATTTCTTCTTCTTGTCTGATCGCTTTGGCTAGCACTTCTAGTACTATGTCAAACAGGAGTGGTGAAAGTGGGCATCCCTGTCTTGTTCCTGTTCTTAAGGGAAATGGTGTTAGTTTTTGCCCATTGAGTATGATGTTGGCTGTAGGTTTGTCATATAAGGCTTTTATTATGTTGAGGTATGATCCCTCTATCCCCACTTTGCTGAGAGTTTTTATCAAGAAAGGGTATTGAACTTTGTCAAATGCCTTTTCTGCATCAATCGATATGATTATGTGATTTTTGTCTCTCAGCTTGTTTATGTGATGTATCACGTTTATTGATTTGCAGATATTGTACCAGCCTTGCATTCCTGGAATAAATCCCACTTGGTCATGGTGTATGATCTTTCTAATGTAATGCTGGATCCGGTTTGCTAGAATTTTGTTGAGGATCTTAGCATCTATGTTTATCAGGGATATTGGCCTGTAATTCTCTTTCTTTGTGGTGTCTTTATCTGGTTTTGGGATTAGGGTAATGCTGGTTTCATAGAAGAGCTTGGAAGTGTGCCTTCCTCTTGAATTTTTTAGAATAGTGTGAGAAGGATTGGCTTTAGTTCTTTGAATGTTCAGTAAAACTCCCCTGTGAAGCCATCTGGTTCAGGGCTTTTGTTTGCTGGAAGCTTTTTGATTACTGTTTCAATTTCATCAGTAGTTATTGGCCTATTCAGGTTTTTTGATTCTTCCTGATTGAATTTTGGAAGCTTGTATTTTTCTAGGAATGTGTCCATTTCATCGAGGTTGTCCAGTTTGTTGGAGTAGAGTTGTTCGTAGTATTTTTTGACAATCCTTTGTTTCTCAGTAGGGTCTGTTGTTACTTCACCTCTTTCATTTCTGGTTTTGTTTATTTGGGTCCTTTCTCTTTGTTTCTTGGTGAGCCTGGCGAGAGGTTCATCAATCTTGTTAAGCCTTTCAAAGAACCAGCTCTTGGTTTCATTGATCTTTTGTATTTTTTTTGGTCTCTATGTCATTTCTGCTCTGATCTTTATTATTTCCTTCCTTCTGGGTACTGTGGGCTCTTCTTGTTGCTCTCTTTCTAACTCTTTGAGTTGTGTGGTTAGATCATTTATTACCAGTTTTTCTTGTTTTTTTGAGGTAGGCCTGTAGAGCTATGAACTTCCCTCTCAGGACTGCTTTCATTGTGTCCCATAGATTTTGGATTGTTGTGTTTTCATTGTCATTTGTTTCCAGGATGCTTTTTATTTCTTCTTTGATCTCTCCGGTAACCCAGTCATTGTTTAATAGCATGCTATTTAGCCTCCAAGTGTTTGATTTTTTTTTCAATGTTTTTATTGTAGTTGATTTCTAGTTTTATGCCATTGTGATCTGAGAAGATGCTTGTTATGATTTCTATTGTTTTGAATTTGAAGAGACTTTGCCTGTGTCCTAAGATATGGTCTATCTTTGAAAATGTCCCATGTGCACTGGAGAAGATGTATATTCTGTAGCTTTGGGGTGAAATATTCTGAAGATGTCAATTAAGTCCATCTGATCTAGTGAGTCATTTAGGATTGCTGTTTCTTTGCTGATTTTTTGTTTAGAGGATTTATCCATTGGTGTCAATGGGGTATTAAAGTCCCCTACTATGACTGTATTGCTATTGATCTCTCCCTTGATATCTTCCAGAAGTTGTTTTATGTATTTGGGTGCATATATGTTTACCAGAGTTACACCTTCTTGTTGAATTGCTCCCTTTAGTATTATGTAGTGGCGTTCCTTATCTCTTGTTATGGCCTTTACTTTGAGGTCTATTTTGTCAGATATAAGTATCGCAACCCCAGCTTTTTTCTCATTTCCATTTGCCTGAAAATTTTTTTCCATCCCTTCACTCTCAGTCTGTGTGAATCCTTGATTCTGAGGTGGGTCTCTTGCAGACAGCAAATATATGGGTCACGTTTTCTTATCCATTCAGCTATCCTGTGTCTTTTGATTGGAGCATTTAATCCATTTACATTTAATG
Organism: Myotis myotis; assembly: GCF_014108235.1. NCBI lineage: Eukaryota > Metazoa > Chordata > Mammalia > Chiroptera > Vespertilionidae > Myotis > Myotis myotis. Next base: position 31,987,157 of record NW_023416357.1, read on the forward strand.
TTATTATTGAAAAGTACTTGTTTGTGGTCATTTTTATTCTTAATGTTTGTGTTTCTTCTTGTCTTTCTGTTTCTTCTTTTTACAGCAGTCCCTTTAGCATTTCTTTAATTGCTGGCTTGGTGGTAATAAACTCTCTTAGCCCTTTTTTGTCTGTGAAGCTCCTGATTCCACCTTCAATTTTGAATGATAGCCTTGCTGGGTATAGTATTCTTGGATTCATTCCCTTGCTTTGCATCACTTTGTATATTTCATTCCATTTCCTTCTTGCCTGGTGTGTTTCTGTTGAGAAGTCAGCTGATACCCTAATAGGAGATCCCTTGTAGGTAACTTTCTGTCTCTCTCTGGAAGCCTTTAAGATTCTTACTTTGTCGTTGGTGTTTGCCAATTTAATTATGATGTGTCTTCGCGTTGGTCTTTTGGGGTTCATCTTGTTTGGCACTCTATGTGCTTCTTGGACTTGTGTAGTTTTTTTCCTTGCCAGTATCAGAGAAGTTTTCTGTCATTATTTCTTCAAACAGGTTTTCTATTCCTTGCTTCTCCTCCTCTCCTTCTGGTACCCCTATTAAGTGAATGTTTTTTCGTTTTGCATTGTCCCAAAGCTCCCTTAGGTTCTCCTCTTGCTTTTTAAGTTTTTTTTCCAGTTGCTCCTGTGTTTGTGTGTTTTTTCCTACCTTGTCTTCTAATTCGCTGATGCAGTCCTCAGCCTCTTCTAGTCTGCTGTTTAAGCCTTCCATTGTGTTCTTTATTGCAGCTATGTCCTTCTTCATTTCCTCTTGGTTCCTTTTCATGTTGGTGACATTCTCATTCAGCTCCTTATAATTCTCAGTGAGTTGTGTGTATTTGTCATCCAGCGTTTGAGCATCCTTATAACCATTACTCTGAATTCTTTCTCTGATAAGTTAGTAGCCTCAATTTCATTTAACTCCCTTTCTGGTGATTTCTCTTTTTCTTTCCTTTGTGGGTTGCTTTTTTTCTTCCCATGTTTTGCTGTAATGTTTTAATTGTAGCTCTGATTGCTTCGCTACCCAGTTTCTTTTGGGTATGGTGCTACTGGTGTGACCTGGGCTTAGTAGTCTAGTGTAGCTCCCTACTTGAGCTATTTGGGTTCTCTTGATGTAGGCCTGCGAGCTGGAAAGGCGCAACTGAGGTGTCTAGAAGTCAGCAGCCGTGGATGGGGTGTCCCAATTTTTGCTGTCTTGTGCCCTTGGTTGAATGCGTGCCCAGCCGGTACTCACAGTGGCACCCAGGAACCATCTGTTGGGGTGGTGGGGCTCAGGAGGCCTGTGTTCTGGAAAGGCGTGACTGTGGTGTCCAGAGTTCTGTAGTTGTGGGGATGGGCAGACTCAACTTTTGCTGCTGCCTCCGTGGTTGGATACACGCAATCCCAGCAGCAGTTCACAGGGTCACCTGTGGTATGTTTGCTAGCAGGATGTACTGACACACTCTGAAGGGCCCTGGCACTGAAGCCACTGGATTGCAGTGTCTGTGGGCAGGTATCCCAGAAGAGGGAATTCAGCGTTTCTACAGCCCAGCAATGCACCCCTGTTTGTTTAAGTGTGTGTCCAGCGGGGCTCACAGCGGGGCCCCAGGGCTGCTGGTCTTGGGAGACCTACACGCTGGAAAAGCATGCAACTGTAGTGTGCAGAGTTCTGCAGCTGTGGGGTCGGGAAACTCAGTTTTTGCTGATGCACCTGTGGTGGATAGGCGCGCGTTCCTGGTGGTGGCACACAGGAGCACCCACAGTGAGTTTGCTAGTGCAGGCGCACTGAAGCACTCTGAAGGGTCCTGGCACGCTTAATCAAGGCGTCTTCGGGCAGGTATCCAGGATGGGTGAAATCAGAATTTCTACTGCCCAGGGGAGTGCGTCCCTGTTTGTCCAAGATCGGACCCAGCAGAGGCTCACTGTGGCTTCCCAAAGTGCCCTGTGGATAGATGGGCTCAGGGGGAGTGAGCAACTGTGGCAGTGCCTTGGCCAGGCGCTGAACTCTGACGCATTCTGAGGGACCCTGGCGCTGAAGGGCCCTGGCGCTTAAGTTGCGCAGCTGGGTGTGTGTGGGCAATTATTCAGGCAGAGGGAATTCAGAATTTCTACTGGGGGGCAGTGCGCCTGTGTCTGTACAAAATCATACCCAGCTGGGGCTTACAGTGACTCCTAAGAGAAGTCTATGGAGTGGTGTGCCTCGGAGACCTGTGCGCTGGAGACGCACGAATGCAATGTCCGAGGTCTGCCACTGGGGAGGTGGAGGCTGCACTTACTGCTGCGGGCGCAGTGCTCCTTTCCAGGTGGAGATCCCAGGGTCTGCGAGTCTGCAGGTGGACAGCAGGATTTTGGCTGGAGTGGCTGCTGGGTTGCGGGCAGTATCCAGGCCTGTCTGGGTGGTGGTGCTAATGAGTTCCTAAAAGAGGCCACTCTCCCCTTCAAGATGGCGTGGGCTCCGTGCCCGGGTCAACTTCTCAGTTTTTAAAAAACTACTTTTTAAATTTTATTTCTCCCATTTCTGTGTTTTTTCACTAATTTTTGTGTGAAAAGAAAGTACATATAGGAAATACTTTGTAAAATTTTATCCTCAGTTTCTATCACTTGACAGTAGATTTATTTGTATAAGCACAACACTTCCTTTCTATATATATATATAAATTTTATATATATAAAATTTCCTATCAAGCATATAGATTTGGTTGTTCCATATTTCTTTTTTTCATACTGGTTATGTATATGAAAGCTAGTGACAGAAACCAAAGGGAAAGACCTTTCCAAGGAATCTAGGACCAAACTTTTATAGATTTTAATACATTATGGCAGGCCATACTTTATTTTTATGTACTGATAGTTGATTGTCCAAACCAGAAAACTTCTAAAGGAATGTTGGATTCATGGAATGGCTCTTTAGCAATTTACAAGCAGTTTTTTCTTATATACTTTATACTAGAGGCCCAGTGCATGAAATTCCCCCAAGCCGGTCCGCCCCCTGGTCAAACTCCCAGAAGAACTCCAGTTGAGGGGGCAATTTGCATACTATGCTGTTATTATATAAGATTGTATATAGATTTTATTATATGTTCATTTAAGAAGGAGCTGTTACCATTTATTACTTTAGTAAACACTAAGATGTAAAAATGTTGCATTTTTTACAACAATGGAATATGTCTTTTAAAATATTTGCAGCTTTTTTCCAGCACTTTGTAATTTAACTGAAGAACTTGAAAGTGCTAACATTCTGTGAAAAATGAAAGGGATATGTTTCATTCAAATGATACGTTATCTTCTGCTATAGTTCCTTTTTGTGGCAAAGGTCCTCCCTTAAATGGCTCACTGATCCATGATAAAGAACAATTTCATAAGGTGATAGGGAAGTAAGCTAATAATATTCATGGGGGAGTCCAAGTCTGACCCAGGCCACAACTGCCCTCTAGTCTCCAGCTTAGGTGATCTAGTGAGCACTGACTCTGAGAGCATCTTCTTAATAAAATTGTAGCGTTATCCAGTGGTAATTCTGGGGTCAACTTTTTAGTCCTCTCTAATGTCACTCTTAGGAAGTGAGGGGAATTGTCCCTAGCTTCTCAGGTGACAGTTTGGAATTGACATTTCCTCATACAACATAATTTAAAAGTGTACATTGCAATGTTAACACTGTACCCTGGGCACATGAATTAAATAGATGTTTGGGAGCTTTCCTAGGAGGTTAGTACCATTTACATTGATTTATAGATGAATCTTCCGAATTCAAAATAGTTCACAAGTTGGGGATTATATGTACCTTTGTTTTTTAATTTAATTCAGTATTAATTTGTCAGGATGCTGCTTTAAATGGCAAAGCCTCTCTTCCCTTTACTTCTTTTCATCTCTCAATTTCCTTTTCTTACACAGAGCTACCCCATAAAAGCATAACCTTGATAACCAATCTGGAGGGCTGGGTTGGACACCCTCTGGACCCTGTGGGCACTCTTTTCAGCAGCCTTATGGAAGCCTGCCACATGGACGATGAAAGCTTCCCTGGATTCTCCAGTTTCACAGGTAAAACCTTGACATTGGTCTCGTGTGCCCTTTTTTCTAAACTCTGAATGGCAGTGGTCATTTTTCTTCACAGTTTGTTTTATGAACCCATACAGTTAACAATATCTACAGCTAGCAAGAGAGCAAGGAAATAGGCACTCTCCGCTTTTCAGGCAGGCTCAGATTCGACAGTTGACAGCATGTATAAAGAACCTTAGGCATATTTATTCTCTTCTAGTCAGTGGTTGTGCATCTAAGAATTTATTTGCATTGATGACTGTTTTCCAGCATAAAGATATACAATAAGGATGTGCATAATGTGGGAGTGAGAAAGGATTGTCCCTTTGCTGCTCCCAGGTTTGGGTGAGCTCAGAGGGTTTATTATCTTCCCTCCATATTGTCTATTGTGGTGGTTACCTCCATGGATTATGGGTGACCCAAAACTATTGGGAGGGCAAAAGGTATGACTGTGAATGTGCTTTCCTTGGGAGTTCAGTGGTTGAAAGTTTGTTAAAGTTTATAATGGAAACAGAGATAAGAGAATGCTCAAAGAATCATTACTATTGTGATAACTGATGACTTATTTGATAACAAAAAGGCCCTTGAAATTGGGTTACATGTGTTGTATTCTCTACTGTTTTTATAATAAACTAGAGGCCTGGTGCATGAAATTCGTGCATGGGAGGGGGGTGTCCCTCAGCCTGGCCTGCACCCTCTCCAATCTGGGACCACTGGCCCCTAACTGATTGCCTGCCTGCCTGCCTGATCACCCATAACTGCCCTCTCCTGCCAGCCTGATCACCCACAAGTGCCCTCCCCTGCCGGCCTGATTGCCCCCTAACTGCTTGCTCCCCTGCGCTGGCCTGATCTTGCCCCCAACTGCTTGCTCCCCTGCCGGCCTGATCACCCCTAACCGCCTCTGCCTCAGCCCCCGCCACCGTGGCTTTGTCCGGAAGGAAGTCAGGCATCTGGAAGATGTCTGGTCAATCTGGTCTAATTAGCATATTACCCTTTTATTAGTATAGATTTTAACATTGTGATAAAAGTATGCAAACTTTTTTTATTGTGAGGCTTTTAAGAATTGGTAACTGTTGCAGTCATCATATAATTTTACACTTGTTTAATTAAAAGTTTTCTCATTCTTAAGTATTCTTAGTATCTCCTCTTAGATTTATAGTTTTCTTTGGTGATTCATTTTCAATGGGAAAAATATTTGTAATATTCTATCCCCCAAAGCATACACATCTAGTTATTCATTTAGAAAACATAATGGAAAGCTATACACTTGTTTTTTGGTCTTCTTGGAATTAAGTCAATAATTCATTTACAAGTACTGGGTAAAATAAATATTTGTACCTGAGATAGTTGTTTCTGAACTCTGATTTCTTTTGTGACATTTTACAGAGAATATGGGACAGTGCAAATCTCTGGAATACCAGCATCTACCTGCACACAAATTCTTAGAAGAAGGGGAATCCTATTTAACACTAGCTGTGGAGGTAGCCCTGATAGGGCTGGGACAGCAGCGTATCATGCCTGATGGGCTGTACACACAAGAGAAGGTTTGCCGGAATGAGGAGCAGCTCATTTCTAAACTTCAGGAAATTGAATTGGATGACACACTGGTGAAAATTTTTCGAAAGCAAGCAGTCTTCCTATTAGAAGGTAGTTTAATAAAGAGATTTTCCACTTATTTAGCCAATTTTATTTATGTTGGAAGTAAGGTTTGAATGTATTTAATATGGTGGTTATCCTGGTAGTATGGTCAGTGAGTGTTCATTATCCAATTACAGTATTACTTAATAAAAAAATACAGATGTTCAGATTTATATCATTTTATTTAGGTGGTCACATAGGATAACCTATTAGAAATGAGCCCCATTTAATGCCACCAGCTCTGAAAAGGACTGTTTTTATTTTGGCTTGTTGTTCCTGAGATAAATGCAAGTTTGATATTTAGTGAGCTGTTGCTGGTAGCCATATTCCTCTTTGCTGGATCAATTAAATAATATAATGGAAATTGATTGGCATTCCTCTGAATTATTGGCTATTACATGACGTCTGGGTTTTGAATATGTCATTTGCACATGCTAACAAAGGACTGAAAGCTGCAGGAGTGGATCTCCACTGTGCTGAGTCATTATTTCAGAGAATTCATTAGGATTAGATTCAGCAAGTTAAAGTTTCATAGACTCTCTAAGGCAAAGCCCAGTTTTCTTCTTTTCATAAGGTTAAGAGCTGAAGTGCCTAACAAATTTGGCTGGCATTTTTTTTAACACAGTTTTGTGTGTTTTTTTCCTTGAAAAGACTAAGTGTAATTAGTATGGTAAATTTAGGTGATGTCTAATTGATAAAAATGACTTCTCTCTCAAGTACACACTTGTCATTATTATGGGATTCTCTCTGATTGATAGGCTCAAAAAGTGTGCTGTCTTCATCTTATATTCAGAACTGTTACATATGGGGAAGGGATTTAGAGAAAATAGCATTTCAAAACCTCTTTTATTTTTCCAAAGCTAAAGATCTATTTGAAATATTTTCACCAATACATTATACACATTTGTGTTTTAGAAATGCATTCTAAAGAGAAAATGTTTTTAATAGCATGCTTAATTTAGGTAAAAATTCCTAATATTAATTTTTTGAAGCACTCTGCTAAAGTTTTTTTTTTTCTTCTTCTTCTAAACATAAAAGCCTATCTTGGCAAATTTCAAGTGATCTTGATTCTTTCATTACTGTTTTCTTTTACTTTCCTCTCATAATTTCTTTTGAAATAAGCAAAATCATTAACCATAAGCTTTTTTTATGATGTCACTGAGTCTTAGTAACTGGCTTTTGGTTTCCAATACATTGAAGAATAAGAGGGTGTATGCTTTTCAGTCTTGAGGGTGTCTGATATCTGTTTATCATTTTACCTTTTAAAATGTTCTCCATGTTCATTACTCATGAATAATTTTTAACTGTCTTAGTCTTTGATTAGTTCATACCTCCCCATTAAATATTTTTGTAAGAACTGTGCCTGATGAAGAGTGTTGTTGACTCATCCCTGCTCGGCCCACAGAGAGTGGGTGGTGCAGGACAGGAAACAGTCCAACAAGAAAGAAAGGAACCCTTTCTGTCCACTCCAGAAGATAGGCACCTCATGGTTGAGTTGACTGCACTGGGCACCAACTTCTTTATGCATCAATGTACTCCAGGAATTTCAGGGGTGCAATAGTTAGCAGACTCAGATGTCGGAAACTTCTGGGGAACTTACTACCAAATTTCAGTTTTTCATTATTCAATACACTGATTATTGAATTACAGTGATTATTAAGCCACAAATAATTCGGTGTTACCCGACTGAATGTTTTGCTTGTTGGTAAGTGTCGTAACAAAGTGCCGATTATGCATTCTGGCTTTTCCTGCATAGTGAACAGGTAGCTTGATGGTTTAAGGGGGAAACATTGAAATGAAATGGAAGAGACATGAAAAAAACAGTCTACAAATTTGCTATATTTAGTTCTTAAGTAAAATAGAGTTAGTGTCTTAGTCTGTTGAGGCTCCCATAACAGAATACTATAGACTGGGTGGCTTAAGCAGTTGAAATTTTCTCCTCACAGTTCTGGAGGCTGAAAAGTCTAAGGTCAGGTGCTGGTCAGTACAGTTTCTGGTGAGGTCCTTCTTCTTGGCTTGTAGACAGCTGAGAGAGAGAAGGTGCATGCGTGAGAGCTCTAGCTCTGCTGTCTCTTCCTATAAGGATATTAATCCTATTGGATCAGGGCCCCACCCTCTGACCTCATTTAACCTTCATTATCTTTATGAAGGCCCTTTCTCCAAATACAGTCACATTGGGAGTTGGGACTTCGACATAATGAATTGAGGTGGGAGGTAACAAGCATTCAGTTCATAATAATAACCTAAATAATTTGGCCTCATTATATGAGCTAAAGGTCGAACTACTAGTATAATGCTATTTCAGCTTTTGAAGAATACCAGATCATTAAAGCATTTTTAAATATCTTAAACACAAGAAAAAGTTGAATAGGTTTGGTAAAATTAGAAATGTAGGATGTATTTTAATTTACCTAGGTTAAAAAAAATGGTGTTTACTATATGATTCTTCAAGTACTTAGAACAAATAATTCAAAAATACTAATGAAATTTTAAAATAACCTCTATTAAAATTATCTATAATATGTAATATGTAATGTTCCTATTCCATGCTAGTGCAGTAACTCCTCTCACCGTTTCTTTTGCATTTCTTGCATTTTAAACTCTTCACAAGACTGATTTTTTCTCAGGGAAAACAAATGCATTATGTCCTTTGAGCAGTAGTGTCATGGTTCATAACTCTAGAAATCATGAAACAGTTTTTACCCAAAGGTGACATGGAAACTAATTTATTATACAGTTTACAGTAACTAAACCTCAAGGTACGTAAGTGGAAAGTAGTTGAACTAACCACTGTGGTTTCCTTTAAAAATTTAAAAGTCTGTATTGCCCTTCCTAGGGTAGCATTCAGAGATCACAGGGGAAGTCAGCTCTGCCACCATCCCTGTCATAGCTTACTAAGAAATGAATTTTGGCTGCTTCAATGTAATTTTGCTTTTAAAATTGGTCTTTTGGAGCGCAAAAAGTAAATTTTCAGTTACTTTAATTTTTTTTCTTTTGCCTATGGTGAGTATCAAATGGGTAACTATTCTCTTATTATTAATCACCTTCTGAGAATCATTATTTCTGCTTATTAGAAGAAACAATGTTTAAAGTCTTTGTATTGAGATTTGTGTTTCAGAATCCTCCCCAACCCTTCAGAGCACTCTTTTCTGGAAACTTGGCTTGTCTGTGCCCTTGAGACTGAGGGACCAGGCACAGGTTCCAAAGTTAAGCGGCAGAGTTATCTGTGCATTTGAAAATCTGGATGCTGGAACATACACGTGTACAGAGGATGTTTCTTGAATTCAGTGAGGTTTTATACATTGGAAGGTTTCTTTCTCCAAAGCAGTTATAATGTGAAAAGGCTCTGCCCTTTAGTTCTTTGATTCTCATTTCAGCTGTGGTGCAGTTGGAGGATTGTTCCTGAAGTAAATTCGACTTTGAATACCATAGCCTATAGAATCATTTTTGACTAAGAATCTGTATTCCTTCTACTATGCCACTTAGATCAGCAGTCGCCAACCTTTCGGACCTCATAGACAATCAGTGGTTCTCGGGCCACCGGTTGGCGACAGCTGACTTAGATTACATTCTTAACTAGATTAGCTTGTATACGTTATAACTTTACATAACAATTTTAAGATATACTTTACATGAAGTCTTAGTTCCTTTTTTAGGAATGTAAAATGTGTATGCTCTCTTCCCACAGCCGGACCATATAGTGGTTTAGGCGAAATAATCCATCGGGAGAGCGTTCCAATGCACACATTTGCCAAGTATCTCTTCACCTCTCTCCTACCTCATGATGCTGAATTGGCATACAAAATTGCACTGAGAGCAATGCGGTACGTATTCACAGCCCAGCCGGGCAGATGCAATCCAAATTCCCCCCTGGGAGGAATGGCTGTTCACTGATTTCTCATTCATTCATGTTTCTTGTAGGCAGCAGAAAATGTACAGAACATATTTATTTATATGTTTCTTGGATTGTGTAGTGGTTTGTTCATGGGCCGTGGGCTTGTTTGACTTCTGATTAAAAGGAAGATGGTATCTTTGACTGCTGTCATACCCTGCACTCCAGTGGAGGGTGACGGGGATGGGACTGTTTCTAGTGCTGAAGGCTTCACTAGGAGGACAGATGCTGGTCTGCCAGGATCTGCCCCCCTCAGCACTGACTGCTGCCATGTCCTCCCCAACCCCTCCTCTTCAGCAATAACAATTAGAGTATGTTCTCTGCCACTCACCTTTCTATTTTCACTTCTCTTTTAAGTCAGTTCACCAGATAATTATTTTTACTGCCAATCTGTTCTTGGTGAATATTTTTTAGTGATTTCAAGATGTATTTGTCAGTATTATTTGTAGCCTATTGTGCTTCAAGGACCTGAAAGGAATATCAACCTTTCTTAAAACATGAACTTTTTCCTTTAAAAAAAAATTAAAGCACTTCTATGTTAAAGTGCAGATTAGACCTCATTATAATCACCTAAAGACAAACCATGAACATAACCTAAAAGCTTGTGGTGCCGAAGAATAGTTAGATCCCATAGAAACTTTTCATCAAAGACTCTGTCTGCAACCAGTACAGTGGGTTCGAATCAAGCTCTTGCCTTTTTATGTGTGTACCTCATCTCTCAGAGGCCTTTTTTTGGTGCAGTGATAAGGGTGTGTGTGTACCTGTGTGTCAGTGTGTTCTGAGGCTGACATCTTTCAGTTCCACATGCTTCCCTTGGCAATGTGAAGTCTCATTTACCTACTAGAGAAACCTTATAATTCTCTTGTCTATTTTCAAAATACCAAAAAATAAATTTAAAACTAACAAGCAAAGTTTCCCACCAAATTATTTTATACCACTTGGTTTGTGTTTTAACCAATTAACTGCCACATGTCCAAAGACGCTTTTATCTCACTTGCGTCTATAGACGCTTATGGCGTACAAAGTATTAAAGCACACTTAGTAAGTTCCTATTCCCATGTTTGGAAGCCGAAAGTTGTCAGATGAAGACACATGCTCAGCTCTATACCTATTCAAATTTGAGAGTTGTGCTCCTGTGTAAAGGGAAGGATGCTAATGTTATGATGCCACCAGATGCAATTGCTCTGACCATTGTAAAGTTTAAGAGGAAAATAGCATAAGATTTCTCTGTGGGTCTGGCTTATGCTAAGGCTGACACTCAGAAACTCATTTATGATTGTGCTTGGTTGCTGCCCAGGCAGTTTGTTCATGGGGTACTAGAAGGGCACAAGGGAATTGCTTTCCCACCTCTTCTCTTCTACCTGCCACCATCCCCCTGCCAAAGGACTGTGTGGTGGGACCTCCTAGGGCAGCCATGGGAACAGGAAGGAAGAGAGACCTGTAGCTTACTTGCTGCTTAGTCCTTCTGGAAGTAGGCGTGGTGGGCTGGGGAAGGGTGTTTTCAGCACTCATTTTCTCATCTTTCCAGGGGGGTCGACTAGTTTCTTCTACAACAACTCTGGAAAGATCTGCCTGTTAATTCAGGAACATTCTGGGTGTTTTTGTGTGTGTTTTTAACTAAAGAGCAACCCCACCAAAATGCTTATTACTTAATTGACTACCTTGCCATCCTCTAATGCTAACATCTCTGTGTCCCTAGATAAGGGGAAAAGATAATGAGGCATTTGATTTACCAGAGCAGTACCTGCTCTTGGATGGGGCCCCAAGGCCAGCTTCACACCCTGCCCTTGCTAACTCTTGATCCCCAGCTCTTATTCTGTAGTTCCTAATACTGGTGTACTTGATTAAAGATCAGTGTTTTGATGATTGTAGAGGAATTATTTCAGTTATAGCTATTGTACTGATCTCTTTGGCAGTTATATTTGGAGACGATCACTAAGCATGCGCTTTGTTTTTAATAATTATTCTTTATTTGTCAACACATTAATCAAAGATTGATTGAAATGGGAAATTCACGGAATTTATACGAGACTGTCAAGGACAAATACTTGGATCATATGCATTCCTCATCTTCTGATATATATGATAGAACCTATTCTAACTACAAATGCCTGAAGGAATAAGGAACTCATTTTTTAGAATGTATGAGTAATGGAAAGGGAGTCTTTTTTTTTTTTACTTTCCCTCTTATGTTGTGTTTTAGTAAGTTAAGCATATATAGCTCAGTTATCCACCCGATCCCTGACTGTTGTAATCTAAGTCTTAATATCCACTTCACTGTTAGTTTTCTGTTGATTTCTATTTTTTAATGAGTGGTAAGATTCAAAAACTTGAAAGTAGGTAAACATCAAGACTGAGTTTCATACTTCATTATTACATATCTTAATTTCTTTGAATTGTGCAATTTTCTGAACGATATTAAAGAAAGGAATCCCTTAGGTTTGGATAATGAGTAATTAACAAGATGACTTTGGCATCCAGACAGCAGAGTGTAGCTGTACCAGCTCCTCCTGCACAAGGACTGACCGGTTCTCCCAGCATCTACCTACTCCTCTGGCAATAGGCTAGTCCCTGTGGCAAAGATGATAGATGAGTGATAACCAGGAGCCACCTGCCCTGTCTCTTCTCATTACAGGTTACTAGTATTGGAATCTGCTGCTCCAGCAGGAGACCTCACCCGCCCACACCACATTGCGTCAGTTGTTCCCAACCGATACCCTCGTTGGTTCACTTTAAGCCACATAGAATCCCAGCAGTGTGAGCTGGCGTCCACCATGCTAACTGCAGCCAAAGGTATTGGATTGTCCTGAGGCCTCATGATTATTTTGTTAGTTTACCTTTTTGTTTAAGGGTCATGTTTGCTGTCAGATTCTCAGTAGTTGGTTGTAGGGGATACTTTTCATTAGTGTTAGCTTATGGGGCAAAATAGGTGTTGTTCATTTGAGCCTGGCATTTTCCTCTTTTAACTGTATCATTAAACCTGTTGCTGGCAAAGTTCAGGTTTAGTTGCCATGCCGTGTGAGTGATGGTTGAGATTCAGAAGGAGATTGAAAAGTTTGGTTATATTTTTTTCTTTCCCTGAAATATTCACCAAACATATATAAGTAGGAACTAGGAGAGCTATTTGTTATCTCGTGTTGGTCCTGGGTCACATGTGTTTGTAGTCATTGAGCGTTTGTTTCAGTGTTTCTTTTGGGTGAAGCCAAGATTCATAGACATGGCAGTGACTTAGTTATAACATCTGTGCCACCTGTGAACATTTCAGGGAAATTAACTTCTGCTTTATGTTTATTTTGTTTCCTTTTTACTTCCCTTTGTATGTGTGTGTTTGGTATGATTTTTTTGTTTGTTTTTATTTTGCTTTGATTTGATTTGGTTTGGTTTTTTCTTGTTCATTGCAGGCGATGTTCGGAGGCTGGAAACAGTATTAGAATCCATCCAGAAAAACATTCACTCCTCATCCCACATCTTCAAGCTTGCCCAGGATGCATTTAAAATAGCAACTCTCATGGACACTTTGCCAGACATCACTCTTTTGAAAGTGTCTCTGGAGCTGGGCCTGCAGGTATGTGACTCATGGTCTTTCTTAGGATACCAAGGATTGCTAAATAAAGGCAGCATTTTGAAGTTGTTTCTGTTTGCTTACTTGGATTTATTTAGTGCAGGTAAATGAGTTGGGTGCATAAGTCTGTTAGACTTTCAGGAGAGCACTGTGCTTCAGAGCTGAGGTCATTTCCCCTGAACCAAGTACTGCCTGAGGTGCAGGGACTGGATTGACATTTAGAAGGCTGATTTGATATGTGTCTTTCAAATAAGAAAATCATTTTCTATAGCCTTAACATCACCTTTTCTCCTTTAATGAATAGAGAAGGGTTATTGCTCATTAGAGACTTAAATAAAGCTATCATCCTATCTAATAAGGAGGGAATATGCTAATTGACTGCCCCACCCTCGAAGATGGCAGCACCCACAGCCACAAGATGGCCGGCAGGGAGGGGAGTTGTGGGCGATCAGACCAGTAAGGGAGGGCAGTTGGGGGCAACCAGGCCGGCAGGGGAGGGCAATTGAGGGGGACCGGGCCAGCAGGGGAGGGCAGTTGGGGGCAACTGGGCTGGCAGGAGAGGGCAGTTGGGGGCGACTGGGCTGGTAGGGGAGGGCAGTTGGGGGCAATCGGACCGGCAGGGGAGCAGTTAGGCGTTGATCAGGCTGGTAGGGGAGTGGTTAGGGGGTGATCAGGCTGGCAGGCAGAGGTGGTTAGGGGCAATCAGGCAGGCAGGCAGACAAGCGGTTAGGAGCCAGCAGTTCTGGATTATGAGAGGGATGTCCAACTGCTGGTTTAGACCCGATCCTGGCAGTTGGACATCCCCCGAGGGGTCCCAGATTGAAGAGGGTGCAGACTGGTCTGAGGGACACCCCCCCACACCCCCCACCCCCACCCCCCACCCCCAGTGCATGAATTTATTGCACTGGGCCTCTAGTGTATAATAAAGATTCAGTTGTTGGGGTAAATTTTTAGAGGAAGTATGAATTTTTATTGATGTTTGCATTTTCATAATAGATGGGTAGTTCTAGCTCTTTTTTAATTTAATCCTCATCCAAAGAGGGGAGGGTATTCCATGATTTTTAGAGAAAGTGGAAGGGGAGAGGTTAGAGGGGGAGAGGGAGGAGAGAGACAGACAGACAGACAGACAGGCGTTGATGTGAGAGAGAGATATCAACTGGTTAAATCTGCAATCAAGGCACCTGTCCTTGACCAGGAATCGGACCTTTGGGCTGTAGGCTGACTCTCTAACCACTGAGCAAACCATCAAAGCACTCTCTTTTATAACCCTGAGAAATTAGGTAAAGAAGGAGTGATGGCCCTAGCTGGTTTGGCTCAGTGGATGGAGCATCGGCCTATGGACTGAAGGGTCCCAGGTTTGATTCCAGTCAAGGGCACGTGCCTGGGTTGCAGGCTTGGTCCTCGGTGGGGGCCATGCAGGAAGCAGCCGATCAATGATTCTCTCTCATCATTGATGTTTCTATCTCTCTCTCCCTCTCCCTTCCTCTCTGAAATCAATAAAAAATATATTTTAAAAAAAAGAAAAAGAAGGAGCGATAGTGCCAGGGCCAGTTTCAGCATTCAGCAAGCCATTAGACATATTACCCAGGACATTTTCAGTTAGTTATGCCAATAGATGTTTGCTTTCTTATAGTTTCTGAAAAGATTACTGTATAAACCCAGAACTGTAAAGTTTATATTTCTACCTTACTCGGGAAATCTCTGTATGCATTTATGGGGGCTTTTTTTCCCCTCCTTGAAAAGCAGTAAAAGACATTTTTATCTTCTAGTTACCTAAAGTATGGGGCATGGAATACCCTGATTAGGTGATTAATCTAGTTTTCTAGTTATGGATTCTCCTTACAGTAATTAATAAAGTTTAAAGAGTTGTATTACAAGAAAATACAGTTACCGTATATAGTACTATACGAGCAGAGGGTATAGGACAGTGATGGCGAACCTATGACGCGTGTCAGAGGTGACATGTGAACTCATTTTTTTGGTTGATTTTTCTTTGTTAAATGGCATTTAAATATATAAAATAAATATCAAAAATATAAATCTTTGTTTTACTATGGTTGCAAATATCAAAAAATTTTTATATGTGACACAGCACCAGAGTTGAGTTAGAGTTTTTCAAATGCTGACACACCGAGCTCAAAAGGTTCGCCATCTCACTGGTATCGGAGATTGATTGCATTTAAACAATAAAATGACATTTTAGAAGTTTCTTTATAAAAATGAATTCTGGTTATTTGGCTTATTTCTTTTGCCTCTTAAAGGTATGCAGGAAAAAACACACATTAATACAAGTTTTCCAGGTATTTGGAATCCTGGCAGATTTGGGGGATAAATGGCAGGTTACTGAGAGTTTGCTCCCTGCCTCATTCCTTGTAGGACACAGAAAGAAATCCCACGGGGCCTTTCCAAGGCTTTCGGAGTTACGTGCCTAGATTTTCTGAATCTTAAAACAATAGGGGAAATAGGAACAGAGGGATATTTTATCTTGGGGTCTCTTCCTAGAAAGTGAAAAACAAACTCAGATCACTAATGATGCCAAAGATGATTTCTTTCCATGGACCTGAGGTTATCTTCACACTTGCCAAATAAGAGAACCAGAAACTGAAATAATGACTAAAATACCTCTGCCATCTGAGGGTTTGTAATCAGAATTATTTTAGGAGAGCCTCAGAAATCTAAAACCATGGAATGTTAAAGTTGGGGAGAAGATGAGGCCTGGACTGTGTTTAATGCTTCAGCCCAGGCCTCTTATTTTGCAGATGAGAAAAGTGATTGAGTGACTTGTCCAGGATGCTGCATCTGGTCAGTTGGCCCACCAGGAGTGGACCTCCTGCCTCTCTGGCTGGGACAAGGCTGGGAGAGCCATGGACAAATTCATATGCAGAGCTTTCTCTAAATATGTCCCTCCGTCCTCCTGCTAATAGGGGGACTGCCTTGTAGTTATACCTTGGAATGAATTGTTTTATATTTCCACTGACTTGGGATAATCTTCCAAAACTCTTTGTTTTCCTATCTTTCTTTATAGGTTATGCGAATGACACTGTCAACCTTAAATTGGCGACGGCGGGAGATGGTCAGATGGCTGGTAACATGTGCTACTGAAGTGGGTAGGTAAACTCTGGAGGAGGAGCTTCCCCAGATACCTCCTGTCAGATTTAACTCCTCAGTTATAGGTACAAGAACTTCTTCCCTCTTTCACCTTGACTTTTCCAAGGCTCCTGCCACTCCAGCAACCAACAGGGGCTCCCTTCCCTCCAGCCTTCAGTTGTGTACACACTTGCATTGCTCTTCTTCCAAACTGTCAAGTATGTGGGGCTCCAAACTCACTAAAATGGAATAGGTCAGTGAGAAAACGCTTTTTATCCAGTTGTTCTGTCACTGTTAAGGTGCTTTTAGTAACTTTTTGTGATAATCAGGTTACAATTTTATACTAAAGGGTTCCAGCATGAATCCTTGGGGGATTGGAGCCCACCTTTGAAACTAACTTGAGACTGGATTAGTGGTTCAGTCCATTTCAGTAACAATGATATAGTTGCCTATTTGCTCGGAGTGTTTTCTTCATCCTCTCAGGCCTTGTCATGCTGCCCAGCAGAGAAATGACCACTGGGTATGGTTCAGGTGAGCTCTCAGATGTGTGAGATACTGTAGCTAGCCCTAAGAAGATCCCCCAAGCTGCAATTGGTGAGACCTTTTAGCTGCCTGCTTCCCCTCTGCAGCAGTCAGTGCTGAAAAAACTACATTCGCAGCGGAAGCACCAACACCAACAAAATGGTGGCTGTTGAAAATAAATGTTGGTTCACCTGTCTTTCTTTCTTCCTGTTTGCATCAGAAAAGGACACATACCTCTTGCTGAGAGGACACTACCAGCTCAGTATTTAGAAACTGACACAACAGATACTGTAAAGTCATTCTTACTATTCTTCTTTTATTAATTTGTGATGGTTTGTTATTTTGGGAAAAGGTAAATTGGTCTCAATATAAAAATTATGTCTATATTATTGATGTGATGCTTTAGTGAAACAATACAAAGTAATACCACCTTAAGAACTGCCACACAATTCCCCTTCCTCTGCACCAAGATATATGCCTAATTTCTCTCTGCAATTTAGTACCTTCTCTTTAAACATTCACCTTTAGTACTTTTCTACAGCTGAGGCATGTTGGGTCTGTGTACTTAAAATGGTTATTTTTAAGTTCTTGTCAGCCATTTCCAACATCTGAGTCATCTGTAGGTCTGCTTCTGTTGAAGTTTTTCTCTTGATTATGGGTCACATTTTCCTGCTTCTTTGTGTGTCTTAATCATTTTATATCATGTGTATTTTAAACTTACACACAAACCCACACACACACCACATAAAAACTACCTATTTTATTGGGGGTTGTGGTTTTTCTGAGAAAAACTACAGATTCTGTAGTGAGTATCTGACAGGAGGCCCCAGTGAACTGGAACTCATTAGCAAAAAGCCATTGTCTGAAATGGCAAGCAGCACAGTGCAAATACCAGCTACAGAGAGGATTAGTTCTGTATTACAGGAAGTTCATGTTCCTTTCAGGCACTTCACTGAATAACAATCCATAATAACTTTATTCTAAAAGGTTGCTCCCAGGCACATTACCTTATAGGATTTTCTGGCCTCGCTCATGTCTGGTGATAGTTAACAATGTAAGCATTGATTGTAAAGTGAAAATAAGGCCAGACCTCTAGGCAGCGTCCTTGTCAGTAATAAGGCTTCTCTGTGTTCCTTGCAGGTGTTTATGCCCTAGACAGCATCATGCAGAGCTGGTTTACGCTTTTTACTCCCACCGAGGCCACAAGTATAGTTGCAACCACGGTGATGTCCAACAGCACCATTGTCCGCCTCCACCTGGACTGCCATCAGCAGGAAAAGCTGGCCAGCAGTGCTCGGACACTCGCATTGCAGTGTGCCATGAAGGACCCTCAGAACTGCGCCCTCTCCGCACTCACCCTATGTGAAAAGGATCACATAGCCTTTGAGACGGCGTACCAAATTGTTCTCGACGCTGCTACCACCGGCATGAGCTACACCCAGCTCTTCACGATAGCACGGTACATGGAGCACCGCGGGTACCCCATGAGGGCCTACAAGCTGGCCACCCTGGCCATGACCCATCTCAACCTGAGCTACAATCAGGACACGCACCCTGCCATTAATGACGTTTTGTGGGCCTGTGCGCTCAGCCACTCCCTCGGTAAAAACGAGCTTGCAGCTATAATACCTCTGGTGGTCAAGAGTGTCAAGTGTGCAACGGTACTGTCAGACATTTTGCGCAGGTGCACTCTGACCACCCCTGGCATGGTGGGACTTCATGGAAGGAGGAACTCTGGTAAGCTCATGTCCCTGGACAAAGCCCCCTTGAGGCAGCTCCTGGACGCCACGATCGGGGCTTACATCAACACAACGCACTCGCGACTCACCCACATCAGTCCTCGGCACTATAGCGAGTTCATAGAGTTCCTCAGCAAGGCCCGAGAGACCTTCCTAATGGCGCATGACGGACACATTCAGTTTACGCAGTTTATTGACAACCTGAAACAAATCTACAAAGGCAAAAAGAAACTGATGATGTTGGTTCGGGAGAGGTTTGGTTGATAGAACTTGTATGAATGGGGTGGGGGTGGGGGTGGGAGGGATGGTTTGTTTTTACTTGAGCCTGCCTTTGTATCCTTTTTAACTTAAAGAACAGAGCCACACCGGTATTATATGTGTATAGTTCTATTGCGTTTGCAGACTAAATTGTCATGTTGTGAAAGTTCGTGTGTTCTTAATTTTTTTCTACCCTTTCTCTTATCTTCTTTCCTTTTACTTTATTATATTTTTTAATTCTTTTTTTTTTTTTTTTTTTTTGTATGAGAGAGACGTTAAAAAGGTTTGGTTTACACTGAGTATATGTTGTCAAGTGGCAAAAGTCCACATAGCTCTCCTGTTTTCTGTATACGTTCACAGCCTCAAAAAAAAATAATTGAAATGGCTTTAAAAACCAAACAGAACACCTCCATCCTGTGATAAGTACCTCGAATGGATTCAGCTTTACTCCTTTGTAACTCATCTTTACATTTTCAGCATATTTAAACAAACCAACAAAATGAAATACTAGTAGTTAAAGGCTGACCCACGTGGCTTTGCAATGCTGTTCGTCCAGAAGCATGGCACACGATGCTTGTGCATGTGGAAACTTAGCGACTGTCAACATACATTCTCAGGGATTTATCAAAAAAATTAAAGAATGAGAGCATTTATTGTACTGTATATATATTATAGTATATGTCTGAATATTGAAAATATAACATTAACTAATTTATAAAAAATATTCTATGTAATGCAAAATACTTGAAGCTGCAGTAGCTTGGTTTTAAACAAAAACAAAATGAGAGAAAACCTATCAGAGGGACTAAAAGTGCGCCTTGCTTCAGGGTTGGCTCAGGCGGTGAACTTCATACTGGGCATCTATGCAGAGCCACCTTTGGATTGCATGGTTGGACTGAGATCTATTTGGGAGAAATTATATATGTATATATATATTTATACAACTTATGTATACATATATATGTAGATACAGACACCAGACACACACACATACCAACAACAACAACCACTACACCACACATGCTTGTAACAGGCACTAGAAGAAAGAGGGACAACAAAAACACAGCCAGAGCAGCAAGCCTTAGCATTAAGAATATACAGTATGCCGGAACTGGGGTTCGTGCCTCCTAGCCTACGAAACTTAAATATCCTTTTGACACAAACGCAAAATGTTTTCCAGAACAATTGACTTATGATACATAACGCCTTTGCAGTGAGCTAATAAGCTAACCTTTGTGCACAAATAACATTATATATATTATATGTCTCTTCTGCATAGGTATTTTGACTTTGTGCAGGACAGAAAGTTGTGTAGGTAGGACTGTTCTATTTTCAGTTTTCTTTCTTTTTTTTAAAATATATTTTATTTTCTCTAGAATTACTCAAAACAAAAGCAGCCTTCTATCTTGCCTTGTCTTAATGCTTTAAAATAACCAAACTGGAGATCTAACTACCAAACTGTTCATTATATTATGAAATACCAACTTTGGTTACAGTATAGTGTCTTTACTTTAGCTGATGGTTCTGTAACCTTGTGCTTTTTAAAGCAATTTTTATGTTTTGGTGCAAAAGTTGTCCAGTGTCTCTTGTTCCCTTCATTAGAGAACATGCTAGAGGTATGTTTGTAGGTATTTTTGTTTAGAAGAACTATTTCATGCGCTCCATTTTATTTATTATAATAGGTAAAAAGAAAAAAAAAAAGGTTGTACTTCATCACCCATGTAAACATGCTCATGAAGTCGAAAGTAATTAAGATTTGATACACTGATATCAATTTATTTATGTAACTAAATCACTGTTTTATAAACTTGTTAATGATCAACAATTTTTGTTTTGATTAAAATTAGTTTTTTGAAAGTTGATTCTGCCTCTTTTTATGATATATCTCTTACTACACTTGAACTTGGTGATTATAGAACTGGATTTTACTACATCTTCAAGTGTTTATATTCACTTATCTAATAAATACTTAAGTACTAGTCCCTGGAGATACAATGGTGAACAAACAAAACCAAACATTGGGGTTTACTGTCTGCTTAATGGACAAGACAGACATAGATCAGATACAAAGATAAACTATAAGATAGAATAGCCAATTTCTCTTCACTTTGTATACTTAGTCATTCCTCCCTAATTAATAAACTATAACTTAAGATACTCTGCACTTGATATAGTTAATAAATGCTAAGTTTATGGAAGGTTTTTTGGTGTGTGGTTTAAAAGGAAATCTATAATAATAAAAGTGTAATATGCTAATTAGACCAGACAGCCGGACGTCCTTCCAGATGAAGCCGCAGCGGCAGGGCCAAGGCAGAGGCGGTTAGGGATGATCAGGCAGCCAGGCGGAGTGGTTAGGGGCGATCGGGCAGGCAGGCAGGCGAGCCAGCGGTCCCAGATTGAGAGAGGGATGTCTGACTGCTGGTGTAGGTCCAATCCTGCAGGTATGGGCAGTTGGTCACCCCCAGAGGGGTCCTGGATTGCAAGAGGCTGCAGGCCGGGCTGAGGGACTCTCCTCCCCCATGCACGAATTTCGTGCACCAGGCCTCTAGTTGCATTATAAGGATAAATGCTGCGTATACACTCTAAGCATCTGTCCTGCCCCATCTTCATTGAAAAATGTATGTGCAAATAATACAGATGTGTTTGCTTTTTGTATGTGATAAAACACCATTAGTTTACCATTTTAAGTATACATTCAGTAGTGTTAAGTATATTTACATGCTGTGAAACGAGCTCCAAAACTTCCTCATCTTGCAGAACTAAACTCAATATCCAGTAAACAACTGCCCTTCTTGTCCTTCCCCAAAGTCCTGGAAACCACCATTCTACTTTCTATTTCTATGAATTTGATTTGAATTTCTTCTATAAATTACTTTAGAGATCTCATAAAAGTCACAGTATTTGTCCTTTTTTGACTGACTTATTTCATTTATCATATGTCCTCAAAAGCTCATCCGTGTTGTAGCATGTGACAGGATTTCCTTTCTTTTTAAAGGCGCATAGTATTTCATTGTATGTAAATACCATATTTCATTTATCCATCCATCAGACATGTGGTTGCTTCCACCTCTTGGCTGTTGTGAATAGTACTGCTGTGAACACATATGTGCAACTGTCTCTTCTGTACTCTCCTTTTAGTTCTGGTAGATACAAACCCAGAAGTAACATTGACAAATGTTTTTTTAAAGCTACAACTTTCAGAATAGTTAATCCCTTGAAATATTCTTAAAATTATCTTTGACATCTAGTCTTAACAGCAGATTCCAGATGTCAAAAGGTTAATAGGTAGAAGTTTAAATAAATCCATGATGACATTTTAAAATCCCATTAACACCAAGTAAAAATAAAAAACAGAACTATAAAATGGTATGGGGATTGATTCCTTTTTACAAGTTTATTCTCATTTTTTTGAAAGTGCTGCCTAAGTGTAAATATAAATTTATGTGGGTCCATTGAAACCACTGGGACATTTTGGTAATGAAGTGACTGCTAAAAAGTCTGGAGGAATGGCATCAAAGGAAGCACAAAGTGACTTGTAGGAGCCAAGAGTCGGAGATCTCTCTCCCCTGATGGAAAATTGGTCTGCACCCATTGACTGTCTTTGCAGGGAGGTCTTACTTATTGTGGACCTTTAGGATAGATGAGACCGAGGATAACAGACAAATGAACTCATTACTCTCCCCTCCCCGTTTTAACCCACACGCTTGCACTACCAGGATCTGCTTTTTGGTTATGCCTGTGGTCAAGTACATTAATCTGATGTGTCGTGTTTTCTCATCTTCCAATGGACCAGTGCTAGAAAAAATCCTGACCTGATTAAAATTTGAACAGGAAGGAGAAATGGAAGGAGCAAAAACTTGGATAATTCAAAGGCGAGAGAGGATTCCTAACTGGGTACTGGACTGTAGAATTCTGCATTTTACTGCTCTTGACTTGGGATTTCATTTGAGAAGAGAAGCTATAGTTTCAGGGTGGAAATGAATGTTTCATGACTTTCAAATATTAAATCAATTGAATAAAAATTATTAGCTCAAGTTACTGTAGTCAATATTATAACAAGTTACAGTAGCAAAGGAGAACTAGGCTTTTTCTGAATGCTGAAAAAATTGTTAAATGGCAGCTGTTTCAGGGATTTAAATGTGAGAAGACAGGAAAATGTAGAGAGAAACATAATCATTAAGTAATCTGATAGATTAAGAAATGTGACTGATGCCGAAACTGGTTTGCTCAGTGGATAGAGAGTCTGCTTGCGGACTGAGGGGTCCCAGGTTCGATTCCGGTCAGGGGCATGTACCTGGGTTGCGGGCACATCCCCAGTGGGAGATGTGCGGGAGGCAGCTGATCGATGTTTCTCTCTCATCGATGTTTCTGACTCTATCTCTCTCCCTTCCTCTCTGTAAATAATCAATAAAATATATATAAATAAAATAAAAAATAAAAAAAAGAAATGTGACTGAGGTAAAATTTAAGGTGAATGGCTTTCCACCAGTATGAGGACCAGTTCAAGCCAGTGTCGGTAAAAGAGGTTGAAATGTGAGACACTGAAAGGATTCTGAATGGTTTGTGCAGCATATTTTTGTGTGCCGACCACATGGTAGGCATGGTCCTGGGTGCTAAGAAAACAAGTAGTGAGCAAAATACCTATTCTCATGGAGCGAAAAGGACATTCTAAGTGAAAGGGAAACATAAATAATATAGGGACAAGCAGGGGGAGCGTGCTAGTGTAGGGACTTGGGAAGACGCCTCTATGAAATATGAGCAGATAGATGCCTGAAGGAGGGAGCGGGCCATGCTGCTCTCTGGGAGATGTGTGTTTGAGGCAGAAGGAACAGCAAGTGTGAAGACTCTGAGGTAGGGTGTCTTTGCACTTCTATACCTCAGATCAGCAAAGGAAAGAGACTACAGCCAGGGCAGAATGGGCTGGGAGGAGGGTGAGGTAGGAGGTAAGTAGAGGGAAATTCAATTAGATAATAAAATATTTTTCACTTTTATTCCTATAGGAAATAGTAAATATTTTTCCTCTGTATTTGAAGGATCCAAAATAGGAGAGTTGTGATCTGACTTATAATTGAGACAAGAAGCCATTTACTGGCTGCTGTGTGGTTACAAGGGCAAGAGGGAAGGAAGCAAGGAGGCTATTAGGGTAATCGCAACAAAGGAGCGCGGGCCCTGTAGGGTCCGTGGAGATGGTGACAAGTGATGAGAGTCCGGCCTGGCCAGGTTGAGGCATTTCTGGATGTTATATGTAGCATGTGAGGAAGAGAGGCATTAGGACGCCAGCATTTTAAACTTGATCTACTGGACGGAAGAACCTGCTAGCAACTGAAATGGAGGCAATGCAGGGAACAATTGTTTGGAGGAAGATTCGGAGTTCAGTTTTGACCATATCAAAGTTGAGATGCCTCTAAGATACCCAAGTGGAGTTTTCAAGTAGGAATTGGTTCAGGAAAAAGAGCAGGACTTGACCTAAAAATTTGGGACTCTCTGGTTTTAAAATGTTAGCTGTAACCATGAAACAAGGAGTAAATGAAGATAATTTGATCCCAAATTGAGTCCTGAAAATGACCATTTCCCGGGTTGGATTGTTGCTGTGATGTAGATCTTTGCCTGTCTTTCCTCATCTTCCTGACCTCTGCACGGTGGCTGCTTCTAGCATTCAGTTCTCTGAGCGATTCTTATCTCTTTGTCTCCATATTGACTTAAAAATTGTTCGCCACAGACAGAGAACCAGCTTCTGATTCTTACAGTTCTCTACCAGAGAGAGACTGTTCTCTTCGTTCCAGTTTGGAAAACCCCCAGGGAGACCCCATCTATGGCGTGGCTCCTGATGTAAGGGGGAGAGTGAGAGAACACACGTGACTAAGCAGGGGTCCTGTTCTTGGGGTGTGGGACTCCAGAGAAGAGAGATTTCTTTTCATCTGTGCAGTCATCACTTTTGCTGTTTTCTATGCTGGAAACAATAATAACTTACTGATGGGCAGCCTTATAGATAGATACAGCCTTACAAATATATACTAATTGCCTTATATTTTGACTCTCCCCGTCTGTGCTGGCTTTTGGCAATCATTTAATACTTCCTATGTTTTGGAGGATGTTGGCTTGCTTAAAGTCAGATAAGGAAATAATGGTCCCTCTTCCTCCTTACTTTCATCTTTATTTTTCTTGTTTTCTTTTCCCAACTTTTTTTTTTTTTTTTTTTTTTTAGGTTGTATTTTTTTTTAATATATTTTTATTGATTAAGATATTACATATGTGTCCTTGTCCCCACGTTACCCTCTACCCCCCACGCCCCCCACCCCCGCTCATGCCCTCACCCCCCCGTTGTCCATGTCCATTGGTTAGGCCTATATGCTTGCATATAAGTCCTTTGGTTGATCTTTCCCCCTTACCCCCACCCTCCCCTACCTTCCCTCCAAGTCCCGACAGTCCAATCAATGCCTCTCCGTCTCTGGATCAGTCCTTGTTCATCAGCTTATGTTGTTCATTATATTCCACAAATGAGTGAGATCCTGTGGTATTTATCCGCTCTCAAGTTCCATCCATGCTGTGGCAAATGGTAAGAGTTCCTTTTTCTTCTTCCTCTTCTTAAAGAATACCTTTCAGCATTTCATATAATGCTGGTTTGGTGGTGATGAACTCCTTTAGCTTTTTCTTATCCGTGAAGCTCTTTATCTGACCTTCTATTCTGAATGATAGCTTTGCTGGATAAAGTAATCTTGGTTGCAGGTTCTTGCTATTCATCACTTTGAATATTTCTTGCCAGTCTCTTCTGGCCTGCATGGTTTCTGTTGAGAAATCAGCTGACAGTCGTATGGGTACTCCCTTGTAGGTAACTGACTGTCTTTCTCTTGCTGCTTTTAAGATTCTCTCTTTATCTTTTGCTCTTGGCATTTTAATTATGATGTGTCTTGGTGTGGTCCTCCTTGGATTCCTTTTGTTTGGGGTTCTCTGCGCTTCCTGGACTTGTAAGTCCATTTCTTTCACCAGGTAGGGGAAGTTTTCTGTCATTATTTCTTCAAAAAGGTTTTCAATATCTTGCCCTCTCTCTCCTTCTGGTACCCCTATAATTCTGATGTTGGTACGCTTGAAGTTGTCCCAGAGGTTCCTTACACTATCTTCATATTTTTGGAATCTCTTTTCTTTTTTCTTTTTCGGTTGGGTATTTTTTGTTTCTTTGTATTTCAAATCTTTGACTTGATTCTTGGGATCCTCTTTTCTGCTGCTGGATCTCTGTAAATTATTCTTTATTTCAGTCAGTGTATGCTTAATTTCTAGTTGGTCCTTTTTCATGTCCTCCATGGTCTCCCTATACTTATTGAGGGATTCATTAAATTTATCGGCGGTTTCCATAAAATTCTTGAAAAACCTTATAACCGTGGCCTTAAACTCTATATCCAATCGTTTGCTTTCCTCCATTTCTGCCATTTGTGACCTGTTTCTTTGTCTCCGCATTTTGGTTGCTTCCCTGTGTTGATAGAGTGGCTTTGTGTGCTAGGTGTCCTGTAGGGCCCAGTAGCTCAGCCTCCCCAGTTACCTGAGGTGGACACTCTTGGTGCACCCCCTCGTGGGCTTTGTGCACAGTCTTGTTGTAGCTATGCCTTGGTTGTTGTAGGATCACTGGGAGGAATTGACCTCCAGGGCAATTGGCAGCGAGAATCAGCTGCCCTGATGATGCTCAGCTGTGTAGCAATGCAAGCCGCTGTGGGGCCTGGGCCTTCTCTTGGAAGCTCTGAGTCTATCTGGCCCGGCTGCGGTTAGGTAATTACAGGTTGCAAATGGCCGGGGCATTCATATGCAAAAGCCTCTGCCGCAGCCTGGGCGGGGCGGGGTCTCAAGGAATCAAAGGGCTGAGAAAGCAGCTATGGCGGAGCCTCAGCCCTGCCCTAAGGAGTCGCGAGTCCCAGTGTCCCGGCAACGGCTGCAAGCACCTCTGAGGGAAAGCTGCTCTCAAGCTCGCCCGCTGCCAGACAGTCCAGTATTTCCCCGTATGAGCCCTGGGTCCCCAGAGACTTCCCGGAACCGGATTTCAGAGCCGTCGGGAGCTTGTGTCTCCCTCCGGATTCAAAAAGACAGCCGCGTCCTCAGGTGCCAGACCCTTTCCGCGCGCGCGCGAGCCCCCGTACCTCTGCACGCCACCTCCGCAGCTCCTCCCGCTCGCAGTGTGCTTTTCTCTCCTTCTAGTTGTAGAATTTACACTCAGCCAGCCCTCCTGTAGCTCTGGATGATGTCCACCTTGTGTTTTTGATGCATTTATCGATTGTTGTGGGAAGCAGAAATTTCCCGGTGTTTATCTATGCCGCCATCTTAGTTTCTCCCCTTTTCCCAACTTTTTATTCTGCAAATTTTAAGCATACAAAAAAAAAAAAGTTGAAACAGTCGTAGAAAATGTCACTTCCTAAATGTTCACACGTGCTAAAAGCATGTTTTGGCAATTTCTGTTCATGGGTCTCGTGACTCAGCGTGACGTGATGCGAAACCCTTCCGCTCAGCGAAGCCAGCTCTGAAACAGGAAGGGAAGAAAGCCTCTTCCCTCTTCATTTCGCATCAGTACCAAACTGGAAACATCTTCCTACTGCAGGCAGGGGAAGTAGGAGGAAAAAGAACAAAATCTCCTTTACGAAAGCAATT
This sequence comes from Myotis myotis, assembly GCF_014108235.1. Classification (NCBI taxonomy): domain Eukaryota; kingdom Metazoa; phylum Chordata; class Mammalia; order Chiroptera; family Vespertilionidae; genus Myotis; species Myotis myotis. The sequence continues at coordinate 32,014,495 of NW_023416357.1, forward strand.
GCTTTATTTCACTGTATTAATAATTTTATTAAATGTTCAGCTCTACTGATGAACCCTAACTTGAAGGATGTGAGGCCTGCTGATATAAGCACGTACAAAGGAATTTTGCTTTTCCTCCATGAATATTTGTAAGTGGCTGCAGATTTGTGAATATGTCCCTTTAAGTAATATAAAATGTAGCAAAGATGAGCAGCTTGAACTTTCTTCCATTTTAGAATAGTGCAATGGGTATTCAGACCACTGGCTCCCAAGTCACAGACACATGCAATCAAGCTCTATTGCTTCTCGTGGAATTAATGATTGTGTTTATTGAGCACGGCTACGTTCTTAGCGCTGTAGAAGGCCCAGAGAACTATAAGACATAGTTCTGACCTTCAAGAAAAAATGCCACAATGAATTTTAAAATGGATGAAGCAAGGTGGTGGAACTCTTCAGCAACTATCTTGCTCTATTGAATTTCCAGTCAATAGAGCAACATGACATGATCAATTTTGTCTTCATTCGAACCAAGGAAATGCAATTTTTAAAATATATATACATATTTTCATTTCAGAGAGGAAGGGAAAATGAGAGAGAAATAGAAACATCAATGATGAGAGGGAATCATTGACCGACTGCCTCCTGCTGGGAATCCAGCCCACAACCCGGGCATGTGCCTTTGGCCAGAATCGAACCTGGGACTCTTCAGTCTGCAGGCCGACGCTTTATCCACTGAGCCAAACCAACTAGGGCAGGAAATGCAATTTTATGTGCAACTGTGATGTGTATGTGTGATGTGTGTTTGTGTGTGCACATGTGTATACATATGTGTGTGTTTTTGAAAACAAGATTGAAGCTTATTAGCTCACCTAATAGTCCTCATTTTCCATCTCTGGATCCAAGTTGACTAATGGTGATTCTGCTAGCTTATCACCAGTCAGGGCTCGAGGACCAAGTAGTGGAGAGGGGGTGGGGATGAGCTCATTAATTTTTTTCACAATGATAAATACACTTTATTCTCCTTAACCTATGGATCATCTTATATAGCATGTTTATCACAGCGTGGTCTGTGGACCACCTACCTTAGAACCACCTGAGGGGCTGTCAGACATGCTAACTCCTGGACCTCAACCCACACTCAGTGATTCTGACCCTCTTAATGAGGGACACAGCTTTAAAGATCATTTATTGCCTTAACAGCCAACATTCCCAGGTCTACTTGAAGGATGGATTATGAAACAAGGACTAGAAAAAATGGCTGGGAGGATGTGCTGCTGGACATGCCAGTCCATCCCCCAGATGTCGGGACCCGGCTTCTCTGCCAGCAGCTCTTCACAGGAGCACTTCTCTCTAGTGATTCCCATGTGCTGCCCAGAGAACAGCATTTGTCGTCATGGTCGGGGTGCTGCCACACACAGATGGGACATAACGAGAGTATACCTATGGGCTCTTTGCTGGGTGAGCTCCTCTAGGTCAGTGGTTCTCAACCTTCTGGCCCTTTAAATACAGTTCCTCATGTTGTGACCCAACCATAAAATTATTTTCGTTGCTACTTCATAACTGTAATGTTGCTACTGTTATGAATCATAATGTAAATATCTGACATGCAGGATGGTCTTAGGCGACCCCTGTGAAAGGGTTGTTCGACCACCAAAGGGGTCGCGACCCACAGATTGAGAACCACTGCTCTAGGTGAAAGTCATGAGACTAGAAAACACTCCGCAAACGAGTTTTGGAACAAAATTTGAGGGATGGCTTCCAATGGCAATTAATACATTATTAGGATATATGCACCCCTATGTTCATAGCAGCACAATTCACCATAGCTAAGATTTGGAAACAGCCTAAGTGCCCATCAGCAGATGAGTGGATTAGAAAACTGTGGTACATCTACACAATGGAATACTAAGCTGCAGTAAAAAGAAAGGAACTCCTACCATTTACAACAGCATGAGTGGACCTGGAGAGCATTATGCTAAGCAGAATAAGCCAGTCAGAGAAAGATAAATATCACATGATCTCACTCATTTGTGGAATATAATGAACAACATAAATTGATGAACAAAAACAGATCCAGAGACAGAGAAGCAATGATCAGATGCTCAAACCTCAGAGGGAAGGTAGGGGAGGGGAGGGGTAAGGGGGAGAGATCAACCAAAGGACTTGTATGCATGCATATAAGCCTAACCAATGGACACAGGCACCAAGGTGGTGAGGGCATGAGCGGGGCGGGGGTGGGGGGTGGGGGGGATAGTGTGCAATGGGGGGATAAGAACACATATGTAATACCTTAATCAATAAAGAAAAATAATACATTACTAGCCCATGTACACAGCATCTAAAAAAACCCCAGGTGAGCCTGGAGAAAAGGAGGTGGTAATCTTGGAAGACACGAGCCTGCCTAAAACCATGGTAAGCGGTTCAGGTTCAGATGGCCCTGCCAACTCTGGCTCCCAGAGCTGAAACTGCACCTGTGTCCACTTTTGAACCATTCAATTGTGCCAGATGATCAAATGCTTTTTGCCTTTTACATGTCATGCCTCAAACTCTCAGGCCCCCTCACTGGCAGCGAGACAAAGCCATTGAGCTTCCATATTGGAAACCAGTAAATTTAATTTGTGGATGAAATTCCCCAAATCAATTTTGATTGCTGTCACTCTAGGAGACGTGGGGGACTCAAAACTGATGACAATGCGTGAAAGGCATTTCATTAAATCGCTAGACAGAGCATTCACACTCGTGGGCTCCTTGGCCCTTCCGGTCCCATTGGGCTTCCAGGAGCATCCTGCCAGCCGTTCGGGTGAAATCGAAGTGGGGGCAGCGCTCGGCTCTTTATCTTGATGACATTCTCAGTGTCTCTTTCCCGAGCAGTTGGTCCGGCAGCCCTGCAGTTCCCCCGCGGACTTTCGAAAGGCGATGCGTTTGAGGCAGTGGTTTGTTCCCTCCAAGGCCTTCCTGGCGGGACTCAGTCCCACTGCTCAAGAAGCTCCGTGGAGGAAGTGGCTTCCTGTGTGTGCAAGGTGTTTCCCACCAGCCACGATCGCACACCAGGCAGCACGTGCCCTTGCTGACTGAGCCACTGAGGAGTCCCTGTCTGACCAAGTGAAGGAAAGAGGAAACCAGACAAGCTCTCGGGGCTTTTTCTTTTCTATTGAAGGAGGCATTTGAAAATATCCGCTCACACAACTCTGTGGCCGTGTGGACTATTTCTGTTGGTCTGAAACCCAGGCTGGCCTGCGCATCGGAATCTCCTGCAAAAAGCTTGTCCTGTAAGAACTAGCCTCATCAAAAGGTAAGTAATAATTTGAAAGAAGAATCAGTACAGTATCTATATAAACATGTTACAAGAAAATGATGAGGAAAGGAGTGAGAAAAACAAATGATAAGAAATAGGCATCAGAAAAATGTGGCCATCAAATAGATGAGAATTATGACCATATTACCTTGAATGCAAAAAAAAAAAAAAAGTTAAGTTGATCTAAACCTCAAAGCAGTGACATAAGAGCTCAGGAAGAGACACAGCTATGATTACTGTTATTGTTATTGTTATTGTTATAGTCACCATCATCATCATCTCCTCTTTCGAATTCACAAACAGACCCTAAAATGTGCCCATCATGGTTCAGGGTGCTTTCATATATTAATTCGTCAGTCCTAACAACAGCCCTATGAGGTAGATACTCTCATTTTCTGAATTTAAAGGTAACGTACCAAAGTAACTTAACCAGAGTTATGTTCTGATCAGAGGAATCAAACTCTGGCTTCAGAGCCCTCACTTTTAACCACTATACTGTACAGTGAGGAGTTGGAGAGTCCAGGGAGGAGACAGAAATGAAACTCACATTGGAATCAGAACAAAAAGAACAAATGCAGATGAAAATATAACAACACAAAGAAAAGAATTAAAAAGCAAGCAAAGTGAATTGGACATGAGGAAGAGTTGACAAGAATAACATGAAAATAATAAATAGACCATCGGTCAAGTGAGATACACAAATAGTATTGCCTTATAAAGGAACCAGACAAATAGGAAAAAAATACTCAAAGAATATTTCTAGAATCCTAGACAGTTTGGCTCAGTGAATAGAGCGTCGGCCTGCAGACCAAAGGGTCCTGGGTTCGATTTTGGTCAGGGGCACGTACCTTGGTTGCAGGCTCCTTCCCTGCCTGGGCCCTGAATGGGACGAGTACGGGAGGCAGCCAATCAATGTGTTTCTCTCACATCAATATTCCTCTTTGTCTTTCCCTCTCTTACTCTCTCTAAAAATCAACTAAAAAAAAAGAATATTTCTAGAAATGAAAAAGACTTGAATTTCTACTATGAAAGGGCATACCATGTCCTAAGAAAAACTGATGTGCTAAGCATTAAAACATAGTAAAGTAACTAGACTTCAAAGGTAAAAGACCCTGTGAGCATTCGAATCAACAGGAAAAGTTGCCTATCTAGGGGAAAACATCAGACTGACCTTCAGCTTCTCCACAGCAAAGGAGGGCACTTTTTCAAATCACAAAAAGAAAACATGAAGAACCCAAGAATTTCACACCCAGCAAACATGTTGATCAAGCATAAAAGCAGGAAACAAACATTTTCAAACATGTAAGACCAGCAAGTCCAATAACCACGTTTTAAAGAAACTACAAGAGGCAAGTTTTGTTCAACCAAAAAGATCAGTGAGGAAACCTTGGCAAAAGGAATGGTGGTGAGCATTGAACCCATACAACTGCTGGCCCAAGAATTACAATATCTGTAGAAATGATGATTGTAATACAGAATGTAAGTTTCATACACCATTGTAATGTAGAAATAATATATTTCACCAAGGTTCTGGGAGGAAAAAAAGAAAGCAAACACTGTTTTTCAAACATTTTAGGGATGAAGTCAAATAATTTCTGAAGCAGATAAGTGACAGCAATATAAATGTATTTAATTGTAAATAATTAGAACTATAGATAGTTTTCAAAATTGTTAAGTAGAGAATATAAAGTTGACAGGGCCTTTTAAGTACTATTTGTTTTAGGGTGAAGGCTAGGCAAATAGATGGCACGGCTTCTACAATCCCTCACTCCCTGTAGCTGGAGCCTCCCCACCCTCCTCAGGCTGCCCATAAATTGCAGAACCAAGCATGATCAGGGCAAAGAAATGTTCACTATCCCCAGGTCCCCAGCCTGAGGCTCAGTGACACCGTTTGGTTGCTAATTAGACCTAAGTCTTGAATTTCAGAGTCGTGACTGAGCCCGAGCTCTCACATTGGACCACAGAGGTTATGACAGGTTTCAGCTTTATTCCCATTCCTAAGGGTCTCATGACTCACACCCTCATCCCTGTTCAAGACTAAGAACCTGGCTTGTTCCTGCTAGAGAACAGGAGGGTATAATTAACACATACTCAACCACAAGTCTGTACAACAGCTTGGGATAGATATTACCCCATTTCACCTTCATAAAAGTCTTAGAAATCGGTACAGAAGGACTAAGTAGCTTGCTCAAGGTCACACAGGTGCAGACCTACCTGTTATCAGATCTCTATGCTTTCTACCATGACACATACATGAACCTGGTTTCCTCTCTTGAAAAAGCGGTCCTATACATTATGTTACTTTGTAGCCACAGATATCATTAGGGTTCAACCAGCCATGTTATTTTTTGAAACAGTTTTATCGAGATACTAGAGGCCTGGTGCATGAATTCGTGCACGGGTGGGGCCAGCCAGCCCACCCCAATTGGGCTAATTGGGGGTGGAGCTGGTGGGGGAGAGGAGCTGCAGGCAGTTGGCTGACCGGCCCACCCCCTGGTCAAACTCCTGATAGAGGGGACAATTTGCATATTAGCCTTTTATTATATAGGATAATTTACATGCCATAGAATACATCCATTTAGAGTGTACAATTCAATGGTTTTAATGTATTTTACACAGCTGTGCAACCATCAATGTAAGTTTAATTTAGAACATTTTCATCACTCCAAAAAGAAATCCCACACCCATTAACAGGCACTCCTAGTTCTCCCCACCCTCTGTCCTACGTAAGCACTAATTTACTTTCTGTCTCTATGATAGGGTTTGCCTATTTTGGGCAAAGGGTGATACAGCTCATGTTGCAACAGCCATGAGACGCTATTATCTGTTCAAATTCTCAGTCTTGCCCTAACTGGTTTGGCTCAGTGGATAGAGCGTCGGCCTGCGAACTCAACGGTCCCAGGTTCAATTCTGGTCCAGGGCATGTACTTTGGTTTGGGGCACATCCCCAGTGGGGACTGTGCGGGAAGCAGCTGATCGATGTTTCTCTCTCATCGATGTTTCTAATTCTCTATCCCTCTTCTTCCTCTCTGTAAAAATCAATAAAATATATTTTTTTTAAAAAAATCTCAGTCTTCCCTTATTTCTTTGGCTGAAGATGGTTTAATGAGGGTTCCTGCCATATCAAGGAACAGAGACACCTAGTTATTTCTGAAGAAAAGTGTTTATTGTGGGGCCCACCCTGATGGCACCCAGAGGTGTCAGATCTTGAGGAAGCTCCTAGGCCAGGTTCTTTCTAATACGGCATCTGCACTTCTTCGGTCTTTCCCCTCCACTGAGACTCTGCACAGGCCCCAGTGTATGTGGTCTCAGTGGGCTCAGTTTTGCTCACTGGGAATGGCTTAGGAGCTGTTTCTAGAGCTCTTCAACAGTCTGGGAATGCCATACACTTCTGTCACTGCTGGGTCAGGGGCCCCACAGCTGCCAGGGTTCTGCTGTGAGGCGGCAGCCTGTACCTGTGCTGCATCCCTGGCCCAGCACCAGAGCTTCTCTGACCACTGCTCCCCCCCACCCCCCCGCCACCTCGGGAAAGCCCTCTGGGAGCGGAGTCTGGCCATCGGGACCCCTACCCACATTCTCAGTGGAGACCCAAGATTTCAATGAAAACATGAGACTGACTCATGGCCCAGAGTTTGACTATTGCTGCAATTTGACAAAATGCACACCCCATTTTCATCAGCGGTGTTAGCCGGTCGCCTGCACCATTTCCCACCCTGACAGCCTCTGATCTGAACTCTCATCTTCCTCTTCCATGGCAGCAGCTCCCTGGTCCCCCAAAGTCTTGCTCTGAGTAGTGGCCTTGAGAATAATGGCTTAGATGAAGCCAGAGGTGTATTTCTTCAGACATTGATTTACACCTGTACCATAGTCATTCTGACTCAGAGGCCAGACTGCCCCCTTCACACAGAGGCCTCTTAAGGGGCTGGCAGCTGGGGTGATCGGAGGCCTCAGGAGCCTGGGACCGTGTCCAGTATTCCTCCTCGCTCAGTCAGTGGAGGCTGGGGAAGCCACACTAATTAAATCAACACAGAATGAGTGGATGCTGAGGTCTCCCCAGGCCTGTAGCAGCATCTACTTCATAGTGGTGTCACAAGTGATGGTGACACGTTTGATGGGGGCACAAGGCAGGACTAATCTGTAAGGAAACTCAGAAAACGGGCACCCTGAGGAAGAGTGAGCCGTGCGGATCCCCTGACCAGAAGAGAGCGTCAGAACGGGGCATCAGCATCTTGGTCAGGGGCGTGAGCGCTCCAGGCATTGGAAAGGGACCGCCTCTTCATCTTGCACATCAGCAGCCCGGCTTGTCCATGGGCCACAGGAGCCTATACTTGGGCTAAGTCACCATCACTGAGAGAGAACACAGGATGTAAGAGACGATTGATTTTAAAGCTGGAAGGACATCATCCAACCCTTGGACCATGGGTCTACTAGTGCCTGGGTGTCCGCAGCTCTAACAGCACCCTCTGCCTGCCACAGGCTGGCCCTCTAGCTCCTACCCATGGCCTTTGGAGAAAGGCCGACAGGATGATCAGCTGAAAGGCACCCACATAAAGTGGGGCACCCAAGGAAGGCTGCCCGAGGCCTGTGGGGGTTAAGTTAGCTACACTTCCCGCATCCTCTGTGTGAGCCTGCGCCGCTCTCAGTCATTTCTTCTTCTCATTTAATCATTCCAACCACTCCCTGGGTTTCACATTATTATTCTTGCTTTATGGATGAAGAGATTGAGATTCAGAAATGTGAAGTCACTTCTCCATGGTCACATTGCTGGTGAGAATAGACTCATTTTTGACTCTCAGTGGAGGCCAGGCCGATGGCCCGGGTGTATCTGATCGATGGTCCCTAGTCCCTCCTCTCCACACCCCAGATCTCCCTAATCCAAGCCCTTCCCTGGGTCTGCAGGGAGAGAGGGAGATTCCCACCCAGCCGTTCCTTGAGCATGAAGCTGGCTAGCTCCTGCTTTGTGGGGACAAAAGTGGCCGCAGGCATTGTTCTCACAGGCCCCAGAACGGCGAGGGCCTCAATGAGGAGAGATGCACAGCAGCTATTCTCGGTGTCAAGGCAAGGAATTCATTAGCGAAGGCACCGGCTTCCCTGGGAAGGAAATGCACACAGAAAAGGCTCACTGCCAACAAGTTCTCATCAGCAGTGGGGGAAGAAAGACCGTTTCCACGCCGATAGCCACGGGGGAAGGGAGGATGGGCAGGCATCCTGGCCAGGGTGAGCAGGGGCGGGTCTCCTGGTGGGTGTGCTGGGCTGCGGCCCAGGTCTGTCTGCTCCATTCTGAGGCCTGGTTTCTTCCTGGAGACGCCAGCCTTCTTCACCAAAAGGCACCGTGACTGGGTTTCTGTCAGAGGCTCTCCGGTACCCAGCGGCCACAATGTGGTCCAGGATGTGGGCCGGTTCCTTCCGCTGTTGGATTGGTCCTTTCTCCTCTCTGCTCCAGTGCCGGGCCAGGGCACAGCTAGAAGGAGGCTTTCGCCTTCTTTAAAGAAAAGTAATGAGTTTACGGACAGGGTTGGATTTGTTAAACTGTCAATCTGGGCTACGCCCTGGTTCTTCCTTCTGCAGCTCCGGGTTCTCACCTGACTTTCCCTACCCTTTTGCTTCCCTCCCTGCAGGCTTCCTGAGGCCGAGGAGTTTTGCCCAGGGAAGAGCCTTCTGGAGGGAGGGGACCAGCTCCTCAAGGGGTGAGCTCCCCTTGGAGGGGTGTGTAAGAAAAGGCACATGTGGAGAACCCTGAGCTGTTGACAACAGATCTCTGGAAGTCTGGACCTGAGGCCTGCATTTAGCACCCGGAGGTTAAAATAGACCCCAGCGGACAATAGTCTGGTGGCGAAGCCATTGAAGAAAGCCACAGGCAGCGGTTCTCAACCTGTGGGTCGCGACCCCTGAAAATACATCCTGCATATCAGATATTTACATTATGATTCATAACAGTAGCAAAATTACAGTTATGAAGTAGCAACAAAAATAATTTTATGGTTGGGGTCACCACAACATGAGGAACTGTATTAAAGGGTCACGGCATTAGGAAGGTTGAGAATCACTGAAGGAGCATAGGGATCTGACGTAAAATCTTGGGTGCCTCTCTGGACCTCAGGTCCTAAGCTTCATCATCCAAACATTTAATTATCCACAAATATTAAAAATCTAGTCTATCTAAATCAAAGCTTGGAAGCCTATATGATCTGATTAGCCAATCACCTCAATAAATTTGATAAATAAATAAATAAATAAATAAATAAAGCAAAGCTTTACTCTTGCATATATTTCAAAACTTTGCTCCCATCTGCCCCCCTGCCCTCCCCCCCTCCCCCCCCCCCGCCGGGGGAAGGTCTCTCTTCCTTCATTTGTCTCCTCTCCTACTCACCCTGTTGCTGCTCTTTGGCCCTTTCAGGGTCTCCCCCAGGGAAAGGGGGTATACGAGAAAACCTGCACAGAGTCTGCATGATGAGGCTACAACCTGGAGTCAGGACACTCTGGGTTCACCCCAAATGTGGGTGCTTTTTCAGATTCTTGGGAGGCTTACCCATCCCTAGGGATCTCCCATTTGTAGCAACTGGCCATGGCAATGCCTTCGCTGGTGTGCTTCCTTCCACCCCCTGGTTTCCATCCCTCTGTTGGCTTCCCCTCCTCCTTTGTTGGGGAGCCCGTCCCCCTCCTCCCTTCTTGTCTTCTCCTCCCACTGGCACCATCTGGGGCCCATCTGGATGTAGGCCTCACCTCTCCCAGTCACAGACTCGCTTCCTGGCTCACTTGCCTACCTCCCTCTTTGGGGACAGGAACCAGTCTCTACACCCACCCTACTTCCAGGAGACACGAATCCAGCTCCCCTTTAGAGAGGCTTCCTTGAGGACTGCCTCACTAGCCCCCTCATTCACCCTCCACCTACCCATAGAAAGCGCTGACACAGCCTGACAGTCACTGTCTCTAGAGAAATCCTTCCTACCAACCTCTTCAACTTCCTGAATCCAAACCGGTTCTCCCAGCATCCTGCCCCCTGTCACCTCCAGGCTAGAGAAACAGAAAGCCATTTGCTAGACAACTGGACAACTCAGTCAGAGGGCGGGGCCTGAGCATCTGTTGTTCCTAATTTGAGGTGCCTCAGGCAGTACTCAGAGACAAACAGAGTCCTGTGCAACAGCTGGTTAGACACCCAAACGCCCCATGAGGCTGTGTCACCTGCAAGGTCAGCCTGAGTCCCAATCTGAAGGGCTGGCCGGCTGAGCCTCTCACCAGGGGAGTTCCCAGGCCTCACCCCGAGCTTGTCTTTGCTTCCTGGGTGGACGGCGGCCTCCCTAAGAGACCTCGCTGTAGGATAAGAGGCCAAGTGGGGCTGAAATGCTTCCACATCAATGAAGCCCAGCCTGCCCTGGCCAGACGGTGGTCAAGGGCATCTCAGTTTGGCAAATGTGAAATCTGGGTGGGGAGGTGGAAAGTAGGGCTCTACTTTCACTCTCTTATGTTCCAGGGTTTTCAGATTAGCTTTGGCTGAGCCACTAACCACACGGGGCGGGGGCGGGGGTGGGGGTGGGGAACCTTAGCAAAATCGAGGAGCCCCTCTGGCCTCAGGGGCTTCGCCTGTAAAATGGAGGTGGGCTTCCCGTCCAAGGGCTCTTCCAGCAACGAGATGGACAGGAGTGGGAATGCAGCTTGTCACTGGGTTACTTCAGTGTGCCATGGGTCCTAAGGGTGCAGGTCTGATGGCACCACTGAGCCCCGGTTGGCTCCTCCCCCTGCACCCCCCACATGGCTGTGGCCCCCATAACTGACGCAGCACCTGGCTCCAGAATCTAGCAGGACCTGACTTCTCCCAGCTCATCCACAGCAAGTCCTGTGAAGTCCCATGGGTTCTGCCTCTAAAACTTACTTGAATCAGCTCGTCCTCTCTTTTGATTTGCCCAGAAAAGACTCATGTCATCCCTTGCCTGGATTCTTCCTCTTTCTGGAGCCTTCCTTGATAGGTCCTCATTCACATACGCTCCCGTAACTTCCTTGCTGTTGCTTCATTGTACTCAGTAATGTGTGCTTACATATTTGTTGAATTATTCAAATAGCACCTCTCTCCTCCCTCAGACTGTAAAACCCCCAGGGCAGGGACTGGGTCTCTTTTACTCATAATTACATCCCAGTGACTAGCACAGACTTTAGTACATAATAGATGCTCATTAAGTCTTTAATAAATAATGAGTAAAAGAATGAATGAATGGGCAAATCCTAACAGTCTCCTGACAATCTCCCTGATCTCAGACTCTGCTCACTGTAGGTCATTCTTCAATTTCCTTACCGAATCTAGGCTCTGAAATCCTCAGCAGGTCATGGGAAGTTATGAAAACCCTTAGCTTGGCCCTTCAGAATCCAGTTCCAATTTCCTCCTTCACCATCCCTGCCCTCACCCCAAGTCCTAGCCCAGGTTTTCTCAGCCTCTTTACTATTGAAATTTTGGCCAGATAATGTTTTTGTTGTGGGGCGGTCCTGTGGGCTGTAAAATGTTTAACAGAGCCACTGGCCTCAACCCACTAGATTCCAGTGGTACCTGTTGCTATTGGTGACAAACTGCCTTTAGACATTGCCAAATGTCCCCTGGGGAGCAACTGTCCTTAGCTGAGAATCACCACGTGATCCACATGACAAGCTTTCTCCAAATATGCCAAGCTCTCTGATGTTCCAGGTCCTCATAATTCCTTTCCCCCCAGCCTGGAATGCCAAGCCCCCCCAACACCCATTGCTTCCTTTTTCTGTCCAACCTCTCCTAATTCCCCAGGGGAAGGACCAAGGATAATAACAACACCAACCATTGCTATCCTGTGAGATTCTTATGAGGACTAACTTGATGTCCAGGGAAGGCCTTGGCAGAAGGCACAAAGGTAACGTATATAAAATCCATGAACAAATGTTTCCTAGGCCCATGGTGGGTGTCCATGGTGGGTGCCCATGGAAAGAAACAGAATATTTGTCTTCAAATGGCTGCAGCATGATCTATGGATAAGGGAGTTATCTTGTGAGGTATGAGTGATCTTTGAAACCATCCCTCCTCCTGGCTGTGGCTTGGAGGGGGGGATAGACTGATCTCCAGATCGGAGAAAGATCTTAGGCAAAAACACCCCTTTTCTTAAAAACACCCACTTGCAGGGAAGTGAGAGGTATAAGGAAAGCAAGTTACAGAGGATTCACAATAAAGACAATTGGGGGCTGGGCTCTGGCACAGGGATTCTCTGTGAGCTTTCTCTGTTTTCCCTGAAGTTTTACGTACATACTTGACATCTGGCAAGGACATGGGAAGGCTCCGAGCTTCCACGCCCTCCCACAGGGCCTCCATCTCCCCTTTCCAGAGGCCTTCTCTGAGGTGTGCCTTCACTACATTGCATTTATTCAAATAACATGTCTCAGAAGCATGCCAGGCCTAGCAGAAGCCCTCTGGGATTTGAACCTACAGTTCCCGGGAGCAGAGGTATTTCAAACCTGAGGCCGAGGCCACTGAGCCAGGCCCTGGGGGGAGCCAATGCAAATTCCGTACTTCATTTTAAATCTGAGCAGGGGGAAAGGTGCACAGAAGCTTGTGCCTCCTGGGAAAGCTGGCGCCCCAGCGCTCCCTGTTCTCTCGCCTCTGGCTGCAGCAGGCCCCTGGGCCACGGGAAGGGAAAACAGCCTGCAGTGCATGGGCTTGGTGCTGCTCCTGCCCAAGGCTGGATGATTTGCCTGCTTCAAAGACTCTCCTTGCATCTAGTGAGTACCTACTCCGTGCATGGCACAGGAGTGATCTCATAGAATCCTGGCCACAGCAGCGAAGGAGGTATGATTTGGAAATTGGGGCTCAGGCTTTGTGGTCACACATCCAGGCTCACGTCATTGCGTTGTAATTATTCCATTTTAGTTCTGGTAACTCAGAATATCATGGGCTGTAAAAACTAAAGCATCCTCGTGTGTGTGTGTGTGTGTGTGTGTGTGTGTGTGTGTAAATATGTTTTTATTGATTTCAGAGGAAGGGAGAGAGAGAGAGAGAGAATCATTGATCGGCTGCCTCCTACACACCCACCCTGGGGATCAAGCCTGCAACCCGGGCATAAGCCCTGACTGGGAATCAAACCTGACCTCCTGGTCATAGGTCAATGTTCAACCACTGGGCTACCTGACTGGGCACATACTGGTGTTCTTTAGCGCCCTTTCTGGGGGCAAATGCACATGAATTAAAACCTGGGTGAGGCTCTCAGAGGGCCCATCCCACCGGCGGACCTCGGGTTGTAAACACCAAGGCCTGGGCTCTGGCGGAGACACCGGTGCCAGCTTTCATGTGCTGATGCTAGTGAGCAGCTCAGAATAGCCCCCACCATGGCTTTCAGAGATCTGTGTGCTGGTGGGTGTGTGGGGGTAAACCTTGTCATTTGTATTTCTCAGTGTTGGTATCAGGCACTGTGCCCATGGGACCCTGGTTAGGCCCTGGCAGCTCTACCTTCCACAGGCTCTAGGGACTTCCCCACCCATCCCCAGCTGTGGGTGGGGGCCCACGCTAGGTGAGCCCACCTCAGCGAACCCCCACTGGCAGGAGGCATGCATTTGCACTTGTTTCCATATCTGGTTCTTTAGGGTGGATGCTTCCACTAAGGAGCATTGTGTGAGCAAAGTCTACGCTGGCACTGACATCACCCATCGGGGAGGGACTGGACCTGGACGTGAAGACTCCCAGTTCTTTCCTGGGGAATCAGCTTGGGGCCAGCTGAGGGCTGAGCAATCAGGGGCCTGCAGGGGGCTGAAGGGCAGTGGCCTCTTTCTGGGCTGCAGGGCAAAGGTCATTGCCTGGACAAAGGTCACCTTAAGGGAAGGCCCAGGAAGGTGGACACAGGCTATAGGCTGGCCTTGAGCCAACGCCGTCTGCCACCACATTCCTTTCCGTGAAAAGCCGGAGAGGGGCACGAAGAGAAGATGCTGCCCAGAAGGCAAACTTTCTGTCTTCAGACAAGATGGGGATTGTCATGGGTGGAATTGTGTGTCCCTCTCCAAATTCATATACTGAAGCCCTAACGCCCCAGCACCCCAGCATGTGGCCTTATTTGGAAATAGGGTCCCTGCCGACGTCATTAGTGAAGATGAGGCCATTAGGATGGGCCCTACTCCAAAAGCCAGGTGACCCTGTAAGAAGGAGAAACCTGACACAGACATGCAGACAGGGAGGAGCATGTGAAGGTAAGGCGGAGGCTGAGGTGCTGCTACCAGCCATGGATCACCAGGTGGGGGCATGAGACAGAGTCTCCCTGAGTCCTTGGAAGGAGCCGGCTCCGGAACTGCAGCAGGGAGAAATAAAACGGAACAAGGCTTGCTGCAGGGGGCCGGGAGCAATTTGCAGATTTGCAGCAGGGAGCTCTCTGAGGTGATATTTAAGCAAAACTGAGTGAGGGAGAGCAGTGTCGTGGGAACATCCAAGGAAAGACTGGTGGGGCAGAGTGAGTGCAAAGGCCCTGAGGCTGGGACGAGCCTGGCATGTGTGAAGACTGGGCTCCTGGAGTGACTACTGTGGAGTGAACAGCGAGAGGGTGGAGGGGGTGATAGAAATGGGGAATCCCGTCTACCAGGCGAGCCCTGGACTCCCCTGAGCCCACTACAGTGCAGAGGAAGCAGGGCATGTGGCTAGACTTCTGGGGGTATTGGGGGTCTGATGGCGATTCTCTGCCTGCCAAGGGAGGGTCGGGGGGGAAGGGAAAAAAAATCACTGTTATTCCGGTGTCACCAGGCAGAAGGCTCCCAGCCCTCCGGCTCTGATTCTGTGTAGATCCAGGCTGCCTCGCTGTAGGAAGAAGCCCCTGTTCCCACGGGGTCCCCTCCAACCTGCCCGGGGAAGACGGTGGAGCTTTGCTGGGTCCCAGCCTCGCGGGGAGAGACAGTGAGCCTGGTCACCCCACACTGGGAATGGACCTCCGCCGCTGCACTTGGGTCATGGCGGTGCCTCATGTGGGAGCCTCCACCAGCAGCGGGAAGAAGTGACTCATTTCCCTTCTAATTGTTAAAATTCTCCCCAGGACTCACTGGGTGCTTCCCTGGCTTTCCCTCCGGAGACGGGGCCTTGGAGAGAAGGAGAGGAAGGCAGCTGCTTCGGGCAACACGGAGGGGACCTCGGTGTGGGCGCTTCTCGGCCTCACGGTCCCACAATTGAGGATGAGGAGCCCATACTCAGCCAGCGCCTCCTGGGTCTGAGTGGGATGGCTGGATGCCATGATTAACTCGTGTCGTGAGGTGCAGAGGAAAGGGACCCTTTCACAGAAAATCAAACCAACTGAGCAGGTATTTGAGTTGCCGGGTCAGGCCTCATGCCACCCAGCATGGAGGGAGAGATGAGAGAGATGGCGCAGGCCCCGGGAAACTCCGTCCCACTGGAGGAGCCGAGGCCGAGGCCGGGCAAGCACATGGTTTGGGGGAAAAGGAGGATGAAAGAGCACCGAGAGTCATAAAGAAAGCCTGGAGAAGGAAGAGGCTTTAAGCTAATTGGACCCAGGGGCAGTGATTCAGGTCTGAGGAAGAGGAAGGGGAGGAGGAGGTTATGCGGGAACCCCCAACCTGGATGCTCAGACTCTGTGGGGATCCTGTCTCCCCGCTTTTCAATGCCACCAACAGGGCTCTGAAAGGGTTGGGCTGGGTACGCGGTTTGAATCGCTGAGTCAAGGGCACTTCCCAGACCTCCCTCACGTTTGGACTTCTTTCCAGATTTGGCTTTTCCTGCTGGGAGGCCACTCTGGCTCTTCAATGTCTGCTGAGCCTCAGCCCTTTGATCCAGGGCCATGTTTAAATGCACACACACACACACACACACACACACTCACACACAAGTCTGAATGTTCAGTGTTTCTTGTCTAAGGAAAAGGAAGAGTCAGGTCTCCAGATCCAAGCCCTGCCTGTCTTTGTGCCGTTTGCCAAGGGCTTGGAATGCCATGTGTGGCTGCTCTTGTCCTGTCCCCTCTGGTTAACAGGGAGCCCTCCCTCAAGCCCCGGAATCTGGCTCATTTCCCGTATCTCCTATTTCACTGGACGTGTGGTGCATGATTCCTGTAAGTACCATGGTGCAAGCCTAGTGGTTAGGGGAGGTGGAGTCAGGGAGGCCTAGGTGACTTCTGCTAAGTGACTGGACACAGCCCATCCCAGGGCGCCTGAGCCCATGCCCAGGAGCAGCCTGCGGGGGGGTGGGGGGTGGGGTGGGTGGGGATGGGGGGGTGGACAGGTCGTTTGTGTATCTTGGAGGGTCAGGTCCAGCATGGAGTGGGTTAACGTGGCAGAGTGAACAGGTGAGGGAAAGTCTCTCCATCAGCGATGCTCTGGCTCGCTGGGTACTGTCACCCGGGAACACTGGGAGATTGGACACAGAGGAAAGTCAGAGGACCCTGCATTGGAGGGGTTTTGGCGAGACTGCTTGCTGGGGCCTGGATAAGCAGCCGCGCTGGGTCACACTATTCTGGTGACTGTCTCTTGTTTATTTTAACTCCCCAACGTGGCCAAGCCTCCCAGGCAAAGAGAATTGCCACGCTCAGCCAGGCCTCCCACCAAGTGACTCCTGACACAGTCGGGGTGTGTTTGGTCTTGGGGTACGTGCCTTTAATCAATAGAATAAGTGCAGGGTTAGCTCAGTTTCTGGCGAGAGCTCTGGTTGGGAGAGGAGTCTCGGGATGGGTCCTGCAAGGTCTGCTCGCTTACAACTTCGCTCTGGGCACGTGAAACAAGAGCCCCTCGGTTTTCTTATTTTCTATGCACACCTGAATCCACCATCCAATCATTTAGTTCGGTCCCCGTGTATTAAGCACTTTGTAGAGATTATGAAAGAGGCTGTCTGCAGACAAACCCAAAATAACAGTGACTTCCACGCAGTGGAAAGCGTTTTTCTCTTGTGTAACCACCTGTGCACAAGCGGCTCAGTTACCTAGGAAGGTGGCCCGTGGAATTGGTGTGAGCGCCTCCTTTCTTCTCTCCTGTAACTGCGTGCTGTGCTCACATCTGCTTGGGCCAACGTGGCTGCCAGCACATCCGCGTTCCAGCCAGAGAAACAGGGCGGAGGAAGGGCTGGGCGCGCTCCTTCCTTTAAGGGAGCCCCCCTGCCCCACCCTGTCCCCCCCACACACACACTGCGCATGCCTTTGGGGCGCTTCCCTTTAGCCAGAACGTGGGCATAGGTCACAGCTAACACAGAGGAGGCCACAAAATGTAATCTCTATTCTGGGTAGACATGTGCGCAATGAAAAAGCAGCCCTTCTGTTACCGGAAGAGAGAAGCAGAGAGTGGGTGCTGGGTACAGTGAGCAGTGGGTCTTACGTGCTGGGTGTTCACGATGCTAAGTAGGTGCTTAGTCAGGAGAAACAGGATGGGGTCCACTCACAATAGATACATCCAATTTAAGGATCCTTCAATCTAGTATACTTTATGAGGAGAGTGGCAGGCAGCCTTTAAAATGAGAACAGAGGAGAGAGAGTAGAGGAAAAGAAATCCCTACTGGTGTGGAACAGTTGGGACTCAGTGGACAGGTCATTTCGGGCAGCAGGACGAGATTGAGACCCTGGGTTGGTGGGGGAGGGGGAATGGTGTGTTTGGGAGCAGTAGAGTCGAGTGACAGGAGTGCAGGCAGGTGTGGGTGGGAAGAGGGGTGAGCTCAGAGAAAGTCAGCAGGGCCAGCCTCAGGGGGGCCACTCACGCTGTGCAGGCTTCTCTCGCTACAAAGGGACCTTGTCAGATGATTCAGAAAACATCACAATGAGAGCGAGGGAAAGTTAAAAGGAAGCGCTGGACTCAAGAGCCTATCCTATATAACAAAAGGCTAATATGCAAATTGTCCCCTCGGGGTTTGGAACCACTGGGAGTTCAACTGCCCGCTATGACGTGCACTGACCACCAGGGGGTGGAGCGGAATGACGGAAGGCCCGGCAACTGGGGGAAGGAAGGCCCCAATCGGCCCTGATTGCCAGCCAGGCCTAGGGACCCTACCAGTGCATGAATTTCGTGCACTGGGCCTCTAGTGGTTAAATAAAGAGGTACATGTTATTTCTACAGACACATCACCTTTGGGGGCAGGGTAAGGAGTAAGTGCTCTTGGACACTGAATTCTGACTTTCAATAGATGAGTCCAGAAGCATCACCCACAGGTGCACACCCACATGGCTTCCTCCCCTGCTCCTTCTGTGACTCCTGCACACACATTTTATAGTCAGCACAACCTATTTAAAGAGGCCAGGCTGGGCCTTGACGACTTCGGCGTGGGGAAATTTCAGAGCTGGAGATGTTTCAGGTGCATCTTGAGCTCTTTTGAACCAACCCAAAAACTCGATTAGATGTTCCTGCTCACACTATCTTTATAAATTTATTTTAAAATCCCTAGTTCAGTTTTTAAAATTGGACATACATTTATATTGTTCCAAAGCCAACAATGGGAAAAGTAATGCGTTAAATATTTTGCTCCTACCTCTGACCCCTATCTGTTGAGTTCCTACCTGTACCCCACACAGATAATCATGTACTGTGAATGTTCGCAGAGTTTTTATCCACAGCAATAATCTTGATCAGTTAGTGATTTCTTTACTCCCATTCCATCTGCTACCTCCCTCAAATCCAAAGTCTCATATTTCTTTTATTGTGTCTTTGCCAGCATTCTTCTCACTTGCACCCTCACCATTTCCCCAACATATTAAGTACACACACACACACACACACACACACACACACAGCCCTGCCACTCCATCCAAACACTATACTGCTTCCAGAGTAATATCTGTCAAGAGCAGACCTGACAAAGTCCCTTTGTAGCTAGAGAAGGCCACAAAAGAATGGATGCCCCACCCCAGGCTGGCCTAGCTGACTTTCTCTGAGCTCACCCCTGTACCCATCCACACGTGCCTACACTTCTGTCACTTGACTCCACTGCTCCCAAACACACCATTCCTCCCCCATCAGGGTTTCAATCTAGTCCTTCCCTGTCCATGGACTTCCTGTTCCTTTGTATGGGGATTTTTGAAAATTTGATATTTAAAGGCTGGATGAGACTCAAGTCTCCTGACATCAAAACATGAATGGTTTCATTTCAGTTGAATGTTTGCCAACTTTTTTTATTTTTATCTCAGGGAAACTATTTGCTGAGGTTCTAATATTATGTAAAATACTGAAGCAAGCCTTCCCCTGGGATTATATTACTATTTAGTTTTATATTTCTTCTGATGCCTCCAATAAATCATGAACATCTTCAGAGATGTCAGAGGGCAGCCTGTCTCTCCGACTGCAAATGACAAGCTGTGAATAATGCACCCAGGTCTCGGGGAGGCTCCCAACCTCTCAGCCCTTGGGCTCTGGCCTTCGGTCAGATAATCTGCTTCAAGATCACCAGGGGTCAGGTGATCTTCATGCTGGCTGATCACCAGGAATCTCCAGCCTTAGTCTCAGCTCAGAGTACACAATTCCTGGGGTCAGGCACACCCCCAGGGAATCTGGACTACAAAGAGGAGGCTGCAACCCCTAAAAGAATAAAACAAGGAAACTCCAGAGAAGGTAGCCATTGTGTCCTAATCTTCTCAGCTGGACTAACAACTCTTTGAGGGCAGTTCTGGTTCCCTACAATTCCTAAAGTACTGGACCTTAATGGTAGCCCAGTAAGTATTTATTGTTTGGAAGGATGGATGTATGGAAAGACAGCTGGATAGATGGATGATAGATAGATGGACTTCCATAGGAAAACTGGCAGAAACAGGACAAGTACATAAAGTACTTTTTTTGATGAGATAGGAAAAGGAGCAAAGAGGAAGAGTTCGAAGTCACCCACCGTCTCTGGACCTGAACTTGGAGCTGCCCCCCTCCCGCTTTCTCTCCCCTCCACCTGCCCGGTGGGCTCAGGATGAAGGCAGGAGGCATTCCTGGGCATCGTTCCTGTGCTCCCAAAGGCTGCACTACCAGTTGTCTTCCTTTGCTAGATTGGGTTTGCTTAATTAAAATAATGAAATTTTAGGAGATGGTGTTGGATGGACAACCAGAGAGAGGAGAGAGAATGCTCAGGCAGTGTCAGTCCCATCATACGCTGAGGAGAACAGAACTTCAGGACTTGGAGCTTGGGAGCAGGTTGGAGATGCAGGGCTGAGTCTAAGAGAACTGGCATCCTGGTTCGCCCACCCATTTCATGAGGTTCTGAAAACTGTAGCTCATAAACCAGAGGTTCTTGACATAAACCAGCATCTTAGATTTCATTTCAATTGTGTTGGGCAGCCTCTCTCTGAGGAAATAGATGAAGAATAAGGAAAGAGGAGGAATTAAATGCTAAGCACAGATGATATGATCTCATCTCAATAATCATGTGATGTAAGAAAACTCCATTGAGGAAACTGAGGCTCAGAGAAGCGAGGCACTGTAGTGTCACACACACAGCCTATGACGGCCAGGTCAGCATTTGGTCCCTGCTCATCTGATGATAAATCCCACAAGCTCTTCACTGGACAGCCTTTCAGAGTCCTCATCCTGCTGGCTTGTTAGAAAAACCCTAAACTAGCCCTAGCCGGTTTGGCGCAGTATTAAAGCGTTGGCCTGCGGACTGAAGAGTCGCAGGTTCGATTCTGGTCAAGGGCACATGCCTGGGTTGCGCACTCGATCCCCAGTTGGGGACGTGCAGGAGGTGGCCGAGCAATGATTCTCTCTCATCATTGATGTTTCTATCTTTCTCTCCCCTCTCCTTTCCTCTCTGAAATCAATAAAAAATATTTTTTTTTTTTAAAAAAAAGAAAAACCCTAAACTTAGAAGCCCCTTAGCCCAGCCAGGTAAGTCATCCCTAAGCCACATCTGGAGGGCGGGATGGGGCAGAAGTGCCCCTTACCCCTCAAAGAAAAACCACCAGGCTAACAGCCCCTTTGGTGGCAAATAATTTATACTGACCAAGCGGCTGCAAAGTTCAGCTAAAGTCACTTTCTTAGTTCCGTCTGGAAGCTGTTCAGAGGCATAATTTCATTCTGACCAAATGTAATTAAGAAGTTGATTTGATTAAAAAACAAATAGGAGAGAAATAAGGTTTCTCCTCATTGCCTTCCTTTCTTCACTCATTAACATGACACATGCACATGACCAATGACCAGTTCAAGGGAGGGACCCTCCCCCTTGTGCCTTGCCCACCCTTCCCATGGCTAGTGGAGAGGTGAGAGTGGGGATGAGTGATGCAATTTCCAGGGAACTCAGCAAATAAAAGCTAAGGATTTTAAAAATTCTAATTTGGCTTCAAGAGACCAGCAAAACACAGCAGCTGCACAACCACTGCAGAACAAGGTGTCCAGTTAATTAAAGCATGGCCAGGCGGTGGGAGTCTCCCAGCGAGAGAGACTCAGCAATACTGAGTAATGATCAGACTAGACCTGCTGCCAAGGGAAGCTGTGGTCAGCAGGGATCACCAGCTTGCCTCTCCAGGAAGATGGGCTCCAAAGCCAATTTTGGGTAAAAAAGAAATGAAAAAAGTAGGGTGAGAAGAAGGATTTGTGACATTGTGTCATTGCCATGACCCAAATAATCTGCCTCTGACCTACGCCAGCTTATCGTAGAGGGTCTCATAAGAATTGTACGGTGAGATGTTTTTATAAAGGGCTAATCAAAATGACAACAGAGAGGTCAAATACTGCGTGGGCTGCTCTGGTCAGATTTCTGCCCAGACACACCCTCTCGCCTGCTCCCCTGTGTGGGGGAAAGCTCCTTTTTTTCCATTTTCTAAATTTGCCCTTTATTCCCTCTTTGAAGAAGCCCTGTATGAGTGTACATGTAAACTGAGCTAAGCAGAAGCTGGAAACAATTTTACAATGTTCCTATGTTGTCAAATGAAGGCAGAAGTTACTGAAAAGAACTGGAACTTGCAAGGAAAGTTCCAGAACTCAGAACTGTCATCGGATGGGACTAGAGCATGGGCCTTGGGGCCAAGGTTGATTTAGCTGCTTACAATGCCATCAACGGCTTAGGCTCTTTCTAGCTTTCTACTACATCATCCCCGGAGTGCTGCCTTTTGTCCCCATGTTTGTTGATTCATGGATGCAAGAGGGCCGAAGCAGGTCCAAACAGCACAGCTATACTTAAGGCAGAAAGAATGGTGGGGAGGTGACACGGTCCTTAATCAGAAAATTAAAAACCTTTTAAGAAGACTCCTTATATTGCCTTGGCCAAATGGTCACCTGGGAAAGTAGGTATCTATCTGGCTCTGGGAAAGTGGGTATCTATCTGGGAACTTTGCTGATCTGATAAAAATTGGGGTTCCATTTATAGAAAAGACAGGGGTAGGCAATAACCAATGTCTCCTGTAGGTGTGTAGACTACTGAATAGCAGCAGAGTGTAGTAAGGAAAATAAAAACCACTCCAGGTATGTCAAAAAAGAGAGTTCAATGCAGGGATTTGGTTGTTGGACAAGAAGTGTCAGAAGATCTAAGAGGGAAAAAAGAGGAAAATAAGGTTAACCAGATATTAGGAATTGTAGGAAGTAATTAACACCCCTAGGCTGTAGCTGCAAAAAGGAATATGGTGCTACCCCAGACTCAGGATTGCTAGACTCCTGGACTATTGGTATACCTGCTGCTGCTGCCACCTCACAGGAAGTCAGAAGCCTGTGCTCTTATTGCAGGAGCCTAGGAACCTGAATACCACCGCCCTAGCAGTGTTGCTGCAGGGCCAGACCCCGTGAGCACTGAGCTGCCAAAGGTGTTCCATTATTGCCCAGGAACCCAGGAATGCGTGCTCCCTTGCCACTACTGTCACTGCACTGATGATACCAGTAGCAAAAGAACAAATACCTTCTCCCTTCTTCCCTCCTTCCAGTCCCCTACCATTGGCAGAACCCAACGGGAAGCCAGCTGGTATGGGAGTTGACCTGGGAGATGTTGTTTACAGGCCTCCAGCTCCTTGTGATATCGAGAGGATCACAGATGGCCAGAATGTCATGAGAAATATAAGGACACAGACTTTACCGCCCCCCCCACACACACACCTTGCGGGGGGGGGGGTGTGAAGGGGGGGGGTGATGCCATCAGGTTTGTGAAGCAGCATGGGAGTGCGCTGTCTTCTGTCAGCAGTGACTGGTTGAGGAAACGGGAGGACAGGTGACAAGCATAACCCAACTTCAAGCACTAATGTAGTGGGAAATCTGGAAATAAATCTATTAAAAATATGTCCAGAGAACTAGCTTTTAGACCAATGATTCCTACATTTAGTTCTGCTCTAAATGACCAGGAAATTACACTTGAATGGGTTTAAAAGGTGTCTTCTGTGGACACTATCTCATGTTTGATGTCATTTGAGAATGCACAGAAGTATAGGGACCTCTCCTGAAGATGATTCAGGCCATTGATCTGTCATTGAACAAACTCTGTTGAAGAATAGCCCCGCAGTTCCCTCGTAATGGGCTTGATAAGGCCCTTGGAGAAGAAATTACAGTCTGCTGGTTATGGTCGCATTTCCATTCTAATGTCAGCTACGATCCTCTGTTTGAATGTAGGACTCTGTGGTTCATCATGATAATCAATACTTGTCCATAGTGGGGAGGGATATATACAGATTCTGGCTGGAGACACGTTAACTTCGGGATAGTTCTGTGGGCATGAGTGGACAGAGGAGCTTGTAACCCCATGTCCAGCTATATTTAGGTACTGGGAAACCCGGGAATGTAGGGATGAGCGTAGGCATATGGGTCAGGAACTTCAGGCGAGCAATCCCAGGGGCTCCTCTCTCCGATCTCAGCCTTCCTTAAAAGCTAAGCTGGAAAACCTGAGAGGCGGGCCCAGAGCCAAGGCAGAAAATTGCTGTGACCGGAACAAGGACTCAGAGCTGCTCTTTGGGACAGGACAGGAAGGGCAAGGGAGGAACTGATGATATTAACAATGACCCTTTACGTTTGTGGAGCACTTTACCATTTACAGTACGCTTTTCTCTATTCTTGACAGTTCATATGACACAGTAGTCACTTGTCTTCAAGTTAGGTGTTCCAGTAATCCATTGCTGCATAACAAACTCCCCTCCAGCTTAACGTCTGTGCACCCAGAATGGCGCATGCACATGGCTGGCAGTCAGTGCTGACTGTTGGCTGGGTCAAAGCTTGGTTGCCCAGATGTGTACTGGTGGCCTCTCCACGTGGCTTGGATTTCTAGAACATGGTGGCTGGGTCCCAAGTCGGAGCATCCTGAAAGCAAGAGCTCCAAGAGACCACGGCGGGAGGCCAAGACGCCCTGTGACCTGGCCTCAGCAGATAGTGCCACTTCCTTTGCATTCTATTGGTCAAGAGCGTCACTGAGGCTGACTCGGATTTGGGGGGGGGGGGGATTAGACTGCACCTCTCAGTGGGAGGAGCATCAGAGAACTGGGGGCTATCTTTAATCTACTACAGAAGGTATTATGAACCTCACTTGACTTTCTTTTTTTTTTTTTTTTACACAAAATTAACTTGCTGGTAGTGATCTAATGGGTAAATGCCAGAACGGAATTGAATTAGACCATAGGTTTGCTGGCTCTAAATCTAACGTTATCAACATTATATATGTGTGTGCTTATATATATTTAAGCCCATTGTCTGCGCGCAATACTTTGTTGACTTCATGGTCATTTGGAAAGCGTAGAACCCACTGTGTGAGCTGGCTCCTCTCCTGGCTATTTTTCTTCTGTTGCAATGATTTCCCATGACCCTACTCAAGGCAGAGTGACCCCTTTATACAAACCAGAGATCAGCCGTTCTAGGTCCCAGATGCAAAAGGTGGGCAGCTCTTCCTCAAACCCTAAGAGGTAGAGTGGAGTCCTCCCAGAATCCTGAGTCGCTACCTGACTTTACTCCTAGAGCCTGGACCTTAAATACCAGACCTGGAGGGCACCTCAGATGACTTTGCATCTTACTGAGCAGGACACAGAGACCCAGAGACCAGGAGAGAGTTGCCTCAGGGTCCACAGCTCAGTCAGAGATGAGACTAGGTTTGGGGTCTGATCTCCGGCTACAACCCACACGGCTGCCCTTTCGAGGAGCACAGCAGTGGGACCTCAGGGTACCCTTTCCATCTCCATGTCTTCCTGGACATCCCAGCCACAGTCCCAGGTGCAGGAAGCAGAAGGCCGAGGGCAGGAAGGATGGCAAGGGCTTCCGATGAGGGCAGACTGCTGCTTCATTTATAAAAAGTTTTGCACTATGTTGTTGTCCTCACTCTGCAGATAATATTCATGCTCTGTCTTCAGGGAGTCCCCTGTTATGTGCTTTTCAAAGATCAGCCCTTCTGGTACGTGGGCTTGCCACCCCTCACCCCGCCCGTTCCGCTCACGCAGGTGTGTATCTGATCCCCTCGACGTGAATATGTTAGGTGCCTCTGGAGATTTATTTCTTTATGTTTGCATTCCATAGTTTTGCGACTATATTGTTTTTGCTTCTGCATTAAACTAGTTTACTAAATTGCTTCTGGAAACAAAAAACCACAACTTGGTTTGTTTCAAATTTCGTTTAAACAACAAAAAGGGGAATATTTAGTCTCTTTCTAAGGTTGGCAGCTCAGCAAATTACAGAAGAGTGGTTTGCTGTGGTTTTCTCTTCTAGTCTCTGGTGGAGGCAGACGTTGGAACATGGTGGGAGTGGGGGGGTTCCTGAACACGGAGGGTGGGAGGAGGTTTCTGAAGGAGAAGAGGCAGGTGGCTGGGGGGGGGGGGGGGCGGGCGGGGGGTGGAGGTGGGGGGGGGGGGGCGGGGGGTGGAGAGCAGAGGAGGAGGCACTCAGAGAAACAGAAGAAGCAGATTTCTGTGGCTGTGTCTGTTAACGCAAAGGCTTTGAGGTCATAGGGCAGGGGGAGCATTAAAAAAATGAATGCTTGTAATGATTGTATGTTAGCTGTTTGAAACTTGAAATGGCTATATTATTATTTATTTATTGCCCCATGTTTTTGCAGGAAGAATCTGGGAGCTCATTTAGCTGCTCATCACCAGCTGAGGGACTTTAAAGAACCGCTGCCCGGTCCCATACTGAGGTCCTAATGCCATTGGTCTGGGGCAGGGCCCCTCCGGTGACTCTAAAGTGCAGCCAAGTTTAAAGGCCACTGACTTAAGTGATGCATAGAAACAGAGCCAGTGCAAAAAGGCAAAAGAGATGAGCAATGCATGCATGAGGAAATTAGAACAGTGGGGCAATGCGGGGAGGAGGGAGAAGTGGAAGCGAGGAGTGAGGTGGTACCGGTAGGATTTCAGGCCCACACGATGAGTGAGAACAGGTTTCTCCAGAAAGGCCCAGTCCGGAGACTACTGAGAAATTTCTCTGGTGATTCACCATGAACAGAGGTTTCTGTGCAGTTATTGAAGATCTTCAAGGACAGAAGCCCACCCCATCTTCACTTCTGAAGGTAGGGACGTTTCCCCAGGTGCCTAATTGACTGAGGTATGAAATGATCGCACACACAGAACCCACTCAGGATGTGAGCTGAGACATGCTGAGCCCAGCGGTGTTGACATGCTGTGCAAGGCTGGGGGAAGTAGGCCTCCAGAATACGATCTGAACGTGAGCGGCTCAACCTTCCTTACCGTTCCAGCCTGGACAACCATGTTTCAAGCTTCCTAGATGGAGTTCAGTGTGGAGTTCAGTGTGGTGCTTAGAACCACCTGAGGGGCCCTGCCCCAGGCCAATAGCATGAGGACCTCAGCGTGATGCAAAATAAGTTTCCTTATTTTGGATTATAGATCTGCCACTGTGTGACCCTGGCAGATGCTTAACATAATTGTCTCAGTTCTCTCATCCCTAAAATGGGTATAATCATGGCAAGTATGATGCTATTGTGATGTTTAAGGAGGTAATGTCAATAATTTAGAATTGTGCCAACCATGTAGCAGATGTATAAAATATTGCTTATTAATTTTTTCTTCTCAACTCACTGAGGAGGCCAAATTCAGGTTTCTCATAGAGAATTTTTTCAAAACAAAGACTGATTAAAATGAAATTGGGGTTTCCTACTGTCCTAGGTGACTCTCCCAGTTTATTCAGTGGATCTGGGTGGGACCAGGGCATTGGTTTGTCTGGAAACCTTCCTGATGATTTGTAAGAAACATGCCTCTGATTCATCTCCACAGAAAAGAAACAGCATGTGGCCAGGCAGTTAATGAATGTCCCAGAGCAAACAGGATGTGTGTGTGTGTGTGTGTGTGTGTGTGTGTGTGTGTGTGTGTTGGGGGGGGGGGCAGGAGGCAGGTGTGAAGGTATGAGAGCTGTACACATGGCTGATAGCGCATTTTCCAGGAAGATTCCCCTAAACAAAGGGAGGTGGAGACAGCTATAACGGTCTCAGCCCAATATTTAAATGGCCCAATGGGAGACAGCAAGACCTAGGCAACATGTGACCAAATAGTACTCAGCCAATGAGGAACCGGAGGAGGGACTGAATAAATAGGCTACGTTCCCTGCCCCACGTGCTTGCCGTACAGTGGACACCCACTCATGAGAGTGCTATTAAAAGTCTCATTTTCGCCGTATTTCTGTTTCCCAGTCCGTCATTTGAAATTCGGACAGGTGAGCCGTTTCTCACATGATTCTAATTAAGGAGCCGACCTGGTGTCTGATTTCGTTTCGCCTGTTCTTACAGGAGCTTCCCCGGCACCTGTCTCGGCCGTTTAGCCTTCAGGCTGCTTTCACACTTCTTGGTACTTTTGTTCAGAGTAAACATAGATTGTTACTTCTATTTAATTGTTTTTATTTTCCTAATCACCCATTTTCCTGGTTTTAAGAACCTATGTTTATTTTATTCCACTCAGATAAATAAGACATTATTTATCTCTTTCATCCAACCTTTTGCCTGCATACCGTGTGTATATAAATGTAAGTTTTAGGGCTCCAAAATTCATTCTGAAATCTGCTTCTTTGGCTTAACTTTATGTCATAAGCATAGTCTTGAATGCTACAGATTTTTGAAAGTATGATGATTTTTTTCTCATTCATCAATCTGATGTATCTCATTGTATTTCCCATATTATCAGCTGTATTGGCTTCCTAGGGCGGCCGGAACAAAATGTCACAGACTGGGTGGCTTTGGGCAACCGAAACCCAAGTTCCCACCGTCCTGGAGGCTGGAGGTCCAAAATCAAGGTGGAGGCACGGCTGGTTCCCCTGGAAGCTAGTGGGGAGCTGCCCTCCCCGCTTCTGGGAGTGGCCCCGATGTTTGGGGTCCTTGGCTTGTAGAAGCATCACTCTAACATCATCTCCATCTCCACATGGTGTTCTCTGTGTCCCTGCATCTCTGTGTCCAAATCTCCCTCTTCTTCTAAGGTCCACCCCAATCCAGTGTGACCTCGCCTTAACTTGAATATATGTGCAAAGAGCTATTTATAATAAGGTCACATTCGCAGGTCCTGGGGGTTAGGACTTGAACATACTGTTTTGGAGGATACAGTGCAACCCAGTATATCAGCCATTTGTTACGTCCAGCTCCTTGGGGCACCATAAAGGTTTTGTGCTTCTTGCTATGCCTGAATCTCATCTCCCTAGAGTCTCCCATTTTGCCACGAGTTCAGACAAGTGCTGAGGAAGCCAGGCCAAGGATAAAAATGGGGCAAAAGGGTCCGTTTCTGTCCTCTCTGGACACCCACCTTTCCTGGAGCAAGGACGGTGTCTGCCCCAGGGAAGTCTAGGAGGGGCCAGCTGAGGCAGGGAGGGCAGCCACAGGTGGCAGCAGGAGCCGGGCTGAGGGCCTCCTGCAGCTGCTCGGCCACCTGGCCGGGCAGCTGTCTCCCCTTCAGGGAGCTATGTGAGGCGAGGCCTGTCTGGCTTATCACAGCCTCTCGGAGAGTTACAGGATGCCAAAACGCCTGGTCAGATCTGTCAGTTCTGTTGAGCAACTGTTTTGGGGGGTGGAGGAGTGGGGTTGGGGTACGGAAGCACCAAATTAGTTATATATAGTGAGTGCTCAGTTTAGGCATGAATTGACCCAAGTGCACCCACTGATTGTCTAGGGATGGGCTTCCTGCAGCCTGCAGGCCAAATCCAGTCCACTGCCGGCTGTGTCCCGGGGAGCGAAGGACGGTCTCTCCAAATGGACATTTGCAACTGACCTGATGGTAGGGAACCTTGGAATCTCACGAACACAAAATGCTAACCCTTCCAAAAGGAATTTCATTTTTCTCACTGTAAGATCTGTATTATAAAAACATCATACTCAACAATTATTCTCTAGTTTGAATTTCATCAATAAAACATTTCTGGGAATTTGTTTTCTGTCTTGTTATGGAAGTAACCCATGTTACAGCCTCCATTCTACCTCTAGGCCTGCAAAGTCTAACATCTTTACTATCTAGCTCTTAACAGAGAAAGTTTGTCCATCTGTGGTCTAGTCAGATAGGCTAAAACATCAGCAAACATCAGAAGAACCTGTAGGGCTTTAAGAAATACAGATTTTAGGCCCCAACCCTGGACTTTCTGATTAGTAAGTCTGGGGTAGGGACCAATAATTTGCATTTCTATCAAGTTTCCAAGTGCTGTTGGCCTGGGAAGCACTCTTTGAGAACCATTGGTCTGGCCAGGAATTAATTAACATTTATCTAGGAGGCGACATCCCATTGTGCTCTCAAAAATAGGCACTAAAACCAGAGCTGAGTCGTTGCCAAATTCTGCCACTAACTCTGTGATCTTGAGGATGTTGTTTATATATCCTGGGCCTTCATTTCATCATTTGTAAAGTGGGGATAATGAGTGTGACTACCTCACAATGGTTTGAAGATTTAAATGTAATCAAGCTTATAAAGCTCAGCACACATTAGCTATGTTTTGACTCCCTGCTTTCAGACAGTTTACAATGTGGGGATGTGAAAATGAGACTAACTTCAGTGAGCAGGACTGAGTGGTAAGGGCTGTAAACAGGAAGATCAGAGGAGCAACCTGGGAGGACTTCCTGTAGGAAGTGAGGCATGAGCTGAGCATTTGAGCAGGAGAGGAAGGTATGTGGGACCATTTATGGGGGCTTGGGGAATAACATTGGTATGTTTTTTGAAGAGAGGGGAATTCAGACTGCCCAGTTGGTAGGAAGAACTGCCAAGTGGCACAGCAGGCAGGGGAATTGTTATGCCAGCTCCAGGGGTCCAGTGAAAATGTCACAGGACAGACGCAGTGTGTGTGGGCAAGGGCCTGGAGTCCTAGAAACTGCTCTTGGGATTCCATTAAAACGTGGGAGTTGGGGGAGCTGAACCGTCCTCCTTTTTCTCAAACCCCAATTCTACTTCTTGGGGCTGCTTAGTGGGCGGGCCCCATCCTCCAGTCTCAGTTCTGTTTACCCCACAAGCATTCCTGTCATTTGGTAAGAACTGCTGCCTGGCAGAGAAGCCTTGGGAAGCTTTGCTCTGTCTTCTAAGAAACAGGAAGTCATTATTTGCCCAAAGCAAACAAACTCACAAACTGCAGGGTTCACGTTCAGTCCAAAGGCAGTCCCAGGAGGTGCGTGTGGGGGCTGAGGGCATGGGGACCCGATCAGAGATCCCTTTTCCCTCTCCCTCTCCCCTGACCAAATAAACATCTGCCATAATGTCCCAGCCAGGACTTGCAGGAAGCCCGAGGGAAGTCACCCACACACAATGTATAGACGCTGAGCTGGGGTTCCTTCCCCAGGCAGCACCCATTCCCAATGGGGTCTTCTTCCCACGACATCAGCAAAGCCATTGCCATGATTCCTGAAATGGGAGGATGACTAACCTTCCAAGTGCCCCCCTTTCTTTCCTCCACCGAGAGGGAAGGAGGAAATGAGCAATTATTGGAAGCCGACTGTGTGCCTGGGCTTGCACAGTCTCACCTGGACTCTTTCATTGAAATCTTGTGACTACCCTGTCCAATGGGCACTGTTGTCTGCATTTACAAGTGGGGAAGGAACGAGGCTCCAAAAGTATGGTCACGTGTCCCATGTCCCTGAGCAGAGCTGCCATTTGACATCATGTCAGGCTGATTCTACATACACTCCCAGCCACAAGCTCCTCTGTTAGTTTAGAGTCCCTGCTACGCCCTCTCTCCCTCCCCAACCTCCTTTCAAAAGTGTTGTTTTCATTCTTCAAAACTCAGCACACATTGTGGCTTTCCTGCAGCATACGCAGCGCAGGAGGCTAACGGAATAGCCCTGCCCCCCGTATGCAGGGCTTGTAGGAGAAAACTGGCGGCTCCCTGCAGAATGTCCCCAACAGAAAGGACACTGAAAAGGACTCAAACAGTAAGCCGGCAAGGGTTCACCGGTGGCCTGACTCAGGTTGCATGTGACTGAGTGGGGCAGAGGAAGACTGTGGGAGACTCGCCAATCTTCCAGAGAAGGCTTGTACCTAAAACTGTGTTCAAAGCATGATATTCTAATCTAAACTGTATGCTCAGTGGCCTCTGCAGTCAGAATGCTCAGGTTCAAACCTCCGCTTTACTATTTACTAGCTGTGTGCCCTTTAAGTACCTCAGTTGCTTCATCTGTAAAATGGGGATAAGGAAAGTTCCAACCTCACAGGCCATGAAGTGCTTCCCAGGTACCTGGCCCATCTGACCCTGGGACTCAGGAGCCGCTGGGGTGCAGGAGGAGAGCAGCCTCTCTAGCCAGCTTGGGGACGGGTGGGCACTGCCCAAACCCATGCAGCTCCTCTGGCTCCGGGCCCCGAACCCATCTCATGACCCAAGCAGATTAATGGGGCGTGACCTCAATGCGGCTGATTCTCTTCCTAACAGATGTTTGGACTATTGTAGTGAAATCTCTCAGGCCAAAACCTTGAAACATTTAAATACTTTTTCCCAATCAATCAATTAATTATTAATGAGCTTCATTCTTCTATCAGTTTCTTCATCCAGGCTTTGAGAAGGAAAGCAAGAACTGCAACCAAGATCGGAAAACCCCCAAAAGGTCTCTGGTACATGTTTTCTCAACCTGCATAACCGGGCCCTCCCTGGGCAGCTGCCCATCTTCTCCGTGCTCGCCTAGGGGGCCCACGGACCAGGGGCTCCTGCAGGCCCGCTGGTGCTGAGGGCTGGCTGAGGCTTCAGGTGCCCTCTGCCGCAGGGAGGGCCAGCAATGGGTGGTGCCCCGGAACCCACAACTGTGTCCAGGGGCTGGGGAGGGACTTCTGAGGCATCACTTCTTTCCTTTTGGAAGAGCGCTTAGGTTACCGAGACCTGTCATTACATGGCAAGCTGGGTCTCCATCATGCCCACTACTGGTCAGTAGCCATAATAGTCACACTGGTGACGATTGTTCTTATTGAGTGCTCACTCCGTCCCAGGCATGGCGCTAAGCACCTTGAAGTATCACTGAGGGCTTTCTTCAGCAAGTAGCGGAGAGCCCCACTGTGGCAGATGCTGCTGACACCTGCGATGTCCTCCCAGCCCCATCGTGCTCCTGAGCACCAGCCCGGCGGCCAGCTGCCAGCCCCTGTCACTCTGTCCGAGGGAAGCAGAGGTCCACTCTGCAGTGCCCGGGTCAGGCCAGCAGCGCTAGGGAGGTCATGCCCTTTGGTGCGTCCCAGAGCCGGCCTCAGCCAGTAGCAGATGGGACCATGGGTACATGTACCTGCTCCTGTGCCCCTCGCTGGGATAACTCTGAGTTGGGGTGCTTTGCGCTGCTTTCCAGAGCTTCCCCTTGGGATTACGCTCCAGCGGCCATAGGGGAACTGCTGGTAATGCCCCCTCACTGGCCTTCTTCCCTTCTCTGCTTCTCTCCCCACGCCTCTTCCAGTGCTCCCTGCGACCATCTTCCACAGAAACAACTTGCAGACGGCTCATGTCGTGGCGCTGGCTTCTGCAGGAGGTAAACAAGGCGGAAGAGGACTGTATCAGATCCTGCAATGGAAAGCCTGGCTTCAGGAATGGCTTGACTCGGGGTTCAAGTGATGCCCAGCCCCCACCTCTGCTTTTGGGCCTGTCTCCTCTGATTTGGCTCTGTCCTCTTCTCTCCACTTGTCCTCAGGCTTACGTCATCATCATACCCCAGTCAGGGGAGGAGAGAGGTCAATCCCCTGATAATTCAAAATCCTGGAGGGAACTGAGTCTCACTAGTCCCTGTTGCCCACACTTGAGCCATGTGCCGTCCTTGAAGCAACATGGGTGGCCAGGTGGGTAGTGTGTGGGGATCCCCATCCCGAGTCAGGGGTTCTGCCCTGGAAGCTCCCAGGCTGAGAGTGAGAATGGGATGGGCTCTCACAAAGAAATGGCAGACCCATCCCTGAGTCGGGTGGTGAAGGGATGCTGGTTCCCAACAGTAGCCATCAATATTCGTGCATTGCATTTTCCTCACACAAGGTTCTCTTCCCACTCACAGGGAGGATCTTGAGGCTCAGAACAATTATTTGTCTAAGCTCACCCCGCTGGAAAGGGGCAGAGTGACCGGGGCACCTGGTTTCTCTGTTTCCAGCACTGTTTTCCCATATTGACTTAAATGTATTTTCACTGAAAATGTATGAACTGACATTCATTCCCCACTCTTCTGATTTAGGCCAAAACCTTGTTTTCAGGTGTGGGCCCTACTGATTCCAGATCCGCCTCATCTTTCTCACGTGGACCATTCCCATGAGAAATGTCTGATTCTAACTTCAGGGTCTTCAAACGGAGAACTTGAAACTCGTGGAAAGCAACTGACGACAGCGTTCTTTTAGATTTCCGTGTGCCCCTCCTTGATTTCTTACATTTGTCTCCGTTGCTAATTTGACAGTAATCTTTTTTGGAAACGTGCCTTCATTGAGCTTTTGCAAAGTAATCAACTTAATTTTCATGGAAACTAAAGTTTTCTTTCCTTTTACGTTTCACCAGTTTACGGGATAGTTAATGAAATGACTTGATCGCAGTGCCACACGCAGCTGGCACCCATAGGTTCGGGAACACACAGAGCTCAGCTGGCAGAGGTGGCACAGCATTCCAGAGCGGGGTCAGCCTGCTGTGGGCAGTGGAGGAAGGTATACAGAGCGGAGGGGAGCTCTGGCCAATCGAGCCAGTTGGTTGGGGGGGAGACTGCTTGAGAGCATGTCTCCATCAGTGCCTGGAACACCGTGGAAGATGCTTACGGCAGGCAAGATGCATTAGCTGTAGGACAGTTCTCCTGGGCAGCAGTTCCCTGCCCGGTGGTCTGAGGCTGTGCAGGAAGTGACAGAACCACATGCTTCGATCACCCTTAAGGCCTTGGCAATGACTTGTCCTAAATGTGATTAAATAACCTCAATGCGAGGCAAGAACTGAGGGTGGAAAAGCCAACTCCTCCCCGCCCAAGACGCACCAGGATCACCTGTGACCTGAGATGCCCTCGGCAGGGCTCAGGGCCGGTGTTCACTTGATGTCCTGTTATGCATCTTGGTGGGTAAAGGGCATTTTTTAGGTCCACAGCTGCCTATATGTGCTTTAGTGCAAATTAGGAAAAGGTACTTCCTTTGAGTAGGTGAATTAGAAGGTGCCCTCTCTGGACAACTTTCTCTGGCCAGCACAGCCCGTTGGCAGAGCGCATGGCTTGGCTGGTGCAGCATGAACGCAATTAGCATGCCCCTCACCCCTCATCAGAGCAGTGCACAGACTGTGCACCTGCACGAGGCAGGCCTTTAGAATCCCCTCAGGCTCCCTCGCTCTAGGCCCAGAGACAGAGCAGCAGTAGGCACTGCTCTGCCAAGTGTGCAGCAGGCACCAACAGAGGCGGCGGCCCTGAGAACTCGCAGGAGATGCAGACCCATGGGCCATGCTCCTGACCTGCTGAGTCAGCATCTCTGGGGATGGGGGAGAGGGGGGGCAGGCATCTGTGCTCCCCTAGCCCTGCAGGTGTTTCTGATGCTTGCTAACGATGGAGAACCACCGAGTGCCGGGCTGCTTAGGACCCCCGAGTCTCCCTGCCCATTCCCAGCTGTTGGGCACAGCCCAGCCTGTCCTTCAGACTTGAGTCCAGCCAGGCTGGCTTCCCCTGGCCACTGGAGCTGCCACTTGTGTGGGACAGGACTTGTGAATTCCACGCTGGGCCTGCTGTAACAAGCACACCCCTGCGTTTCTCAAGACACTTTCACGTCGTGGGAATGAGGAAAACGATTCACTTCCTGGAGCACGGGAGCTCTGCCAAGTCCCCGGCAGAGCGGGGCCTTACGGGCCAGTGGATGGCACGCCCCTCAGAATTGGGTCAAAAGGAGGTGAGAGCTTCAGTGGGAGTGTTCGGGGGTGTGGGGAAGCAAACTTCCCCCCTCTCCGCCCGCCACCCCAGGCAAGTTCATCTTGCCACTGTTACCCTTGAACCCAGGCACAGGCTTGGGGGATGCTCAGCTCCTGGTCCCTCCAAAGAAAACAGTTTTATTTTCTAGGATCAGCCTGATGTCCCTATGAGCAGAGGTCTCCCCCCCAACCGCCCGGGGAGCATGTTTGTCAGTCCATGGTTTCTCTGCTGTGCATACTTTAAACTGTCTCTATCTGGTACACCTCCTTCACTTGCTTCTTTCTACGATGGCGTCTGAGAGGGGGGCAGCCGGGGGTCCTCTGTCAGACAATGTTAGAGGATAATGATTAGGGTGTCTTACAGGCATAATGATGCCTCCCAGAGGCAGAGAAACCACTGCTTGAGTTAGAACACCAGAAGCCATTGTTAGAAACTCAGCGAGGTCTGCTACAAACTTTGGTATTTAAAGCAAGAAGAATTAGAGGTACAAAAAGCAAAGCAAAACAAAACCCTTCAGATGTGAAAAGGGGACGAATTAGGCCAGCTTTCTCCTCCTTTCTCTCCTGTGAAAGGAACGTTGAAAGGAGTTGATTACGCTGCAGAAACTGAGAGGATCTTCCACCCTCCCAAAGTGCTGGGCCAGCCCACGCACGCGCAGAGGGGCTGCGGAGCCCCCCGGGACTGCAGGGAGCACTGCATCTTGTGCTGACGAGAGGGCACTGTAATCAGAGAGCCAGGGTTCAATCACCACCCCATTTACTTGCTGTGTGATCTTGGGTGGATTTCCTAACTTCTCTGAGCTTATGCAGTTACTACACAGTAATATCAAATAGGCATGTGGTACAGAGGTGGGCAGGAATTAAATAGGAGGATTTATTGGCAGTACTGGAACACAGTAAGTCTTCAAGTGATAGTTCCTTTCCTTCACCAATCACTTGTCTGTAAAACATTCATGTTGTGCTAATGTGTGGAGAGGTCCTGATGAGTGATGGTTAAGAGCTGGCGCTCATGGAGACATTCCTGGCGAAGATGAGATCCGAGTGATGAATGGAGGAGGTGCCCAGTCTCCCCGCTGCCAGGAGTGTTGTGTAGGGGGAGGAGAAGTGGGGGGCAGGGGGGGCGGACACCTGGGATGCCGCTGGGTGGCAGTGAGCCGCTGATGAGGCCCTGCCTCAAGCCTTTTGGGAATAAGGGAGGGCATTGGAGGTGAGCCAAAGGAGGGCTGTGGTTTTGACTTAGCAGTTAGGAGAAGGGCAGAGAGCTCCCAGGAAATGGGGTGTGGGGAGGGGTGCTGCTGAGGGTCCCATGAGGGATGAACCCTGAAGCTGGAGCTCTCCCATCACGGCTGTGAGACTTTTCTCTCACGAGCCTCAACTGACTGGTGTGGGTACAAAGAAGAGGATAGTCAGGAGTGAGGCTCCGTCAAAACTCTGAGTGTTGCTGGGTGTGTGAGATGGGACCCAGTGATGGGCCCTGGAGCCTGGGCTGGGAAGGGAAAGGCAGGAAGTCAGGCTGATTCCCTGAGAAAGGAGGTCAGGAGGCTCAGGCCAGAGCACGGGTAACAGGTTCCATCTCCCTGCATGGGTATTATGTATTACTAGAGGCCCGGTGCACAAAAATTTGTGCACTCGGGGGGAAGGGGGGGGGGGTCCCTCAGCCTGGCCTGTGCCCTCTCGCAGTCTGGAACCCCTCGGGAGATAACGACCTGCTGGCTTAGGCCTGCTCCCGGGTGGCAGAGGGCAGGCCTAATCCCTAGGTGAAGCCCCTGGTCGGGCTCAGAGCAGGGCCGATTGGGGAATTGGGGTGCCCGCCCCCGTCATGCACAGAGCAGGGCGGATCGGGAGGTTGCAATGCCACCTTCAGTCACGCTCAGGGTAGGGCCAATTGGGGGGTTGGGGCACCTCCCCCTGTCACATTCAAGGCAGGGTCGATGGAGAGGTTGCGGCGCCACCCCCTGTCACGCACAGAGCAGGGCCAATCAAGGGGTTGGGGAGCTCCCCCCTGTCATGCACAGAGCAGGGCCCATCAGGGGGTTGGGGAGCTCCGCCCTGTCACACACAGAGCAGGGTGGATCAGGGGGTTGGGGCGCTGCCACTGTCACATTCAGGGCAGGGCCAATGGGGAGGTTATGGCTCTACCCCATCACACACAGAGCAGGGCCCGTGGGGTGGAGGGGTTGGGGCGCCGCACCCTGTCACACACAGAGCCGCAGGGTGATCAGGAGGTTGGGGAGCTCCCCCCTATCAGGCACAGAGCAGGGCTGATCAGGGGGTTGGGGCACCTTCCCTTGTCAGGAACAGAGCAGGGCCGATAGGGAGGTTGTGGCCCCGCCCCCTGTCACACACAGAGCCACAGGGCGATCAGGGGGTTTGGGCGCTGCCCCCTGTCGTGCTGATTCCGGTGCCGGGAGACCTTGCGGCTCCGCTGATCCCGGTGCTGGGAGGCATATTACCCTTTTACTATATAGAATAGAGGCCTGGTGCATGGGTGGGGGCTGGCTGGTTTGCCCTGAGGGGTGTCCCAGATCAGGGTGGGGGTCCCCACTGGGGTGCCTGGCCAGTCTGGGTGAGGGGCTGAGGGCTGTTTTCAGGCTGGGACTGAAGCTCCCGACTGCTCCTTTTTTTCTTTTTTCTTTTTTTATTCTGAGCCAGCTTTAGCTCTGAGGCTCCAGCTCTTAGGCCTCCACTCCTGAAAGCAGGTATCTGGTTTGTTTAGGTTCTACAATCGAAACTCTGTATCAACTCCAGGTCTGAGATCCCGGCTAGCTGAAAGCTGGTTTCTGGGGTTTTGTTTAGCTTCTATTTTTGTAACTATGTTTCAAACTGCCAGCTCAGAGGCCTGCAGCGGCAGGCGGGGAACGTTGGAGTCCTCTGTCACTGAAGCAAGCAAGCCTCATGTTAGTTTCAAGCTGCCTGGCTGCTGGCAGCCATCTTGGCTGGCAGTTAATTTGCATATCTCGCTGATTAGCCAATGGGAAGGGTAGCGGTCATACGCCAATTACCATGTTTCTCTTTTATTAGATAGGATAATAATACCTCTCTTGCCTTGGCCTGGAATTCCACCACCATCTCTATATATTCAATCTTCTCATCCTTCAAGGCTCCCCTCAAATGTCCGTCCAGCATCTCAGAGCTGAAAGTTCGCCCTCTCTTGAACTCTATCCCCTCTAGGGCCATTACCCGCTCAGTCAGCTTGTCTTTGTCATGAAGTTGTCAGCTCCTGGACGCCACCGTGGGCCTCACACTCTCAGTCTCCACAGATGGTGAAAGTTTGTCTTGTGCAGAGGAGGTGAATATGTATTTGTGAAACGACTGGATGAATCATTTCCATTAAGACGTTCCTTAGAATTACAAAATAACAATTCAATTTGTGGATTCTTTTTCTGGAGAAAGGCAATGTTGTGTGAGAAAAAATATGGTTTTTCAGGACCTGAGTTTCCTGGTTGTGCAAAGCATTGATGTCTTAGGGATCAGAAATACTGTGTAAGCAGCACATCTCCTAGCACATGTGACAGGATGATGCAGCTTTGCCCCAGGACAAAGAGTTTGGCAAGTAGATTTCAGCCCCAACTTGCTCCTCAGCCAGACACCTTTGTGCAGGGCACACCTACCAATTGTGGCCTCACTGAAATGCCTGATACACAGTAGGCATTAAATAAAAGTAGCAGTTATGTTTATAGTTATTATAATACATTATTATTATTATTATTATTATTATTATTATTATTATTATGTATGATGCCTGCCTGGCACTACATACAGACAGATCCTTTGATTAATATTTCTCTATAGTTGAAATTTTTCTATTTTAAAGATTCAAGTCATAGGCACACAGTAGCACAGTCTGTCTTGAAGAAAAATGAAAAGGTATAGTAAGTGATGCTATTAGAATTGTATTTTCCTCATTACAGAAGTAATATGACCCTGCTTTTGGGCTCCAAGCTCCTAGGAATGCTGAAGGTTAAAGACAGAACCAAGAACAGAGCCCCAGAGTAAAAGGAATGATCGTAGAAAGCCATAGAAATGGATTTGATCTCTTGTTAGTGGTCTGTATTCTCTTGGTAGAGCTAAGAAAGACAACTTATTATCAATAAAAAAGAATAAACACTTTATAGGAAGCCATTTTATCTGTCACCAAATGTTTTATATAGCTGTCAATAATTGTAACTGTTAAATATGACATATTGATGAATATAGAGGGACAAAAGGATGCTTTTTTTCTGATTAGGGTGAAAAGACTTTATAGTCTTTATTTTATAGATGGAAGTAATCCAACTCGGTTATCTATAATCCTCCATGGGAAGGCAATAAAAGAAAGAGAAAATTCTGAAAGAAGCTCTTTTAGCCAACCTGGTGGACACTACCCTTCTTACCAAACTTGGAAAATTGGCCCCAAGAACTGAATTTCTGGGTTGTAGCATATGCAGATGTTCAACTTAAAGCTTTTATTTAAAAAGTAGCACTAGCTGTTGTCACAGAAAACAAACAAACAAAACCATCGGGGCTTAACACAAAAGAAGGACTCTTATTCATCAAAAGTCTTTTGGAGATAGGGTGGGGGTGGGGTGAGGATTTGTGCTCCACTCCACCCAGTCACTCAGAATCCAGGATGATAGAAGCTTCTTGAGAATGAGACATTCAAACATTCCAGACATTCACCTGGAAGAGTACAAATAGCTAACAGAAGGGGAAGTGAAAGACTGGGGGTTCACAAAGGAAGTTTTATTGGCAAGTCAGGACAGTGGTGTAGAATCATGTGTGCTTACATCCCATTGTTCCAGACCTCAGTCACATGACCATACCTAAGTGCAAAGGAGGCTGGGAAAGGTAGTCTTTCTGTGTATCTAGGAAGAAAGTTAAATGAATTCAGTGAACAGCTTATGAAAACAATGCCAAGTTGTTTTCCCAAGTGACTATACATTTAGCAGGTAATAGTTTTGTTGATGTAAAATTTTTCCATCTTGTCCTGTAAGTTAACAGAAGTTACTTAAGTTTTGCCAATCTAAGTGTAAATTGTTTCCTAATTGTGGTCCTAATTTCCATTTCCCTGATCACTATTAAGGTTGAACATCTTTTCTTATGTTTATAAGCCATGTGTTTCTTCCACTCTAAAATGTTTTACATATTTTGCTCAATTTCTAATGGCTTACTGTAAAAAGTATTCTTTATATATTCTGGACACCAAGACATGATAGGTTTTTATATGTTGCAGATATCTTCTCTTCTCTGCATTTTGACTTTTTCAAGTTTCATTTGATAAAAAAAATCATTCTTAATTACAGTGTAATTTATCTACATTCCTTTTATGGTGTGTTGGTGTTCTGTTTAAGAAATGTTTTCCTTCTTTTACTCTCCCTCTGAAGCATTGACGGTGGCATGGAAAAGCCTGCATGCATGTTCAATTCTTTGTTTCTCCTTTTCCCCTCTCCCTGGCCCCCCTCCTTCACTCACTCAACCTCTTTTTGTTCAGTATGTGTAACTTGAAGCTAATTTGTACTACTGGATATCAGACTGGAGCCACAGATACAGAACCTGTATTGTTCTTACTGAAACACAGCATGGAATTAACATTAAACTTAAATAAAACAAACCTGCATTATAAATGCCCCCCCAAAAGTGTTTTCCTTCCTGCCTCTGATGTCAGAAGGATATCCTGTATTTTCTTTGATACTCCATGTTCATTTGATAAACATAATAGAAGGATTCCCATCCCCACCCTCACAGGTAATTATTTTGAAATTTCAAAACTGCAGAAAACTTGCAAGAATAATGCAGCAATCGCCCACTTATCTTTCAGCTGGACCCACCAACTGTTAATATTTTGCCACATTTGTTTTATTGCTCTCTCTGTAGATGTTCTTATGCACACATATACACATTGTTATTATTATTTGCTAAATACTTGAGAGTAAATTGTAGACTGTTCCCCCAGATACTTTAGCATGGGCCTCCTAAGAACAAGAACATTCTTATAAAACCACTAGAGGCCCGGTGCATGAAATTCGTGCATGGGTGGGGGAGGTGGGGAGGGGTCCCTTAGCCCAGCCTGCACCCTCTCAAAATCCAGGACCGCTGGCCCCTAACTGCTTGCCTGCCTGATTGACCCTAACCACTCTGTCTGCCTGCCTGATCACCCCTAACCACTTGCCTGCCTGCCTGATTGCCCCTAACTGCCTCTGGCTGATCACCCCAAACATTGGCCTGCCTGCCTGATTGTCCCTAACCGCTCACTGGGGGGCTGCTGGCCGGGGTGAGGGGCCATGGTTGTTCTGGTCTCTGGTCGTTCTGCCGTTTTGGTCGCTAGGCTTTTATTATATAGGATAATACAACCATCAAATTCTTGAAACTTAATGTTGATACAATACTATAATCTATCCTTCAGTTCTCTCTGGTTTCCTTCAGTCTAGAACAGTTTCTCAGCCCAGCTTTGCTTTTCACAACATTGACATATCTGAAGAGTGGAACCTCATTGTTTTGTAGAATTTCCCTGATTTGGGTTTGTCTGGTATCCATTCAGGTTCTGACCATTTTGGCAAGAATACTGGACAAGTGACGTTTTGTCCTTTTGGATACATTGTATTAGGAAGCATATGAAGTCTGTTTGTCCCATTAGTGGTGATAAGTTTGATCACATGGTAAGGATGGTGTTTACCTTTATAATTAACTAGAGTCCGGTGCACAAATTTGTGCATGGGTGGGGTCTGGCCTGCCGCCCCAATGGGGGCCCATCGGGCTGGGCCAGCAGGGAGAGGGGCCACCGGTGGTTGGTGGCTGGCCCCTCCCCCGGTCGGGGTGTTGGGGGCCAAGATCAGGAGGGTTGGTTGCTGCAGTGTGCGTCATAGCCACCAGTCATTTCGGTCGTTCTGGTCATTCCACCGTTCCAGTTGCTGGGCTTTTATATATATAGATAAACAATTTGTGGAGAGAGAGAAAGCCAGTTTTAAACTAAACACACTTGTGTAGTTGGAT
Source organism: Myotis myotis (assembly GCF_014108235.1). Taxonomy (NCBI): domain Eukaryota; kingdom Metazoa; phylum Chordata; class Mammalia; order Chiroptera; family Vespertilionidae; genus Myotis; species Myotis myotis. The sequence goes on from NW_023416357.1 coordinate 32,056,817, forward strand.
AGTATTGACCAAATCATTAGAAACTCAAGCCCATTGCTGTTGTTGGTAAGAAGCTATAGAAAGAAAATCTTCTCCCTCTTAAAAACTATAAAACAAGTTCATCCTTTTCCTTTTCAAAACTGAAGAAGTAAAAACCTTTTCCCCTTTTTGTAATTTGGATGGGAGGAAGTAGAGAGAGGGCAATGAGTAAATGAGGGTGAAAATGTGGAAACGGAGTGTAAATGTGCACGACCTCTAGTGCTCACCCGAAGTCACCACACAGCGTGAATGTGCTGTGCAGAGGTGGCTGGTGCCGTACACACATCTGTTTGATGTGATGGGTGCGGAGTGGTGGATGCTCCCAGCCAGGTCATTTCAATGACAACAGGCAACCACAATTCCCGCTGACTGGTATCTTTCAGGCTGAAGAGCTTCCGCAGTCTCTCCACTTCCATACTGATTAGAAGTGCTTGAGATCCATCATAACAGTGTCAGTGCTGTGTTTACAGGGGAAATTGTCGCTGTCTCTCGCTTGTGGAAGGTGACATAATGGAATTTCCTCCCTTTGTCCTGGTTGACAGGATGATGAGCGCTGTCTGGGCTCCAGTTCTGCATGCTTTGCCATTCATGGATGCCGGCTCAGCTGACAAGCCGGGGAAGGAGAGAGGGTGTGTCCTGTCACTGGGGGGGGGGGGGGGTCTGGGGGGGGCGGGTAAGGAGCCAGTGGGGTGACCCAAATCTGCTGTCTGAGAGAGCACTGAGAAATGGCGGTTGACTTGGTGAAAGTGGGGGTGGGGCAGACACCAAAGATGAGGCTGCATCTCACGGGATCCTGGGAGGATTCTGAGACTCCGGACCCTGAAGACTTCTGGGGCTGGTGCCTGGGGTATCTTTATTAGAGTAGGCGTCTAGACAGAGATTCAAAACATGTTTACCTCTTGTCACTCCCTCCCCTACTCCCCCAACTCCAAGTCACTCGCATAATTTATCTGTGTATTAATAACATGTCTTGTTCCAGAAAGGATTTAAGATTCTCAGTGTGACATATTATTAGGAGTTGGGCTGCAAATTTAAGTTGAGACAAATTAAACAGTATATGTTTAGGTGGGGGCTGCAGGGGGGTGGGGGGAAAGAGAGGAAGATAGTCCTTCACTTACCTTGTCGCTTTTCCCAAGTAAACTAGGCCTTGTCCACCAGCATCCCAGGGAAAGAGACAGCATAGCAGAAAAACAGACAGAAATGAAGTAAGTTGGTTGCAAGTGCATAGGTCCTGTTTAAGAAGTTTTTAAGGGTGAGTCTGCAATCACTACCCTCTGCCTTGGCCAGTGCAGAACCTTGTAACTGGTGTCCTGCTGAGACTTACCCTCTCTGGTCCACGTTCTAACTTGCTGCCAGAGTGAGATTTCAGGTGCACAGACCTGGACAGATAATTTCTCAAATGAACATTTCATGACATCCCATTGCCTACTACCTGAAGACCAAACTCCTTAGGGTGGTTTGTGCTGCTGCTGCTGATAATGATGACGGTGATAGCAGCATGATACTAGCATCCTCCTACAGTTATTGACTAAGTACTGTGTGCCAGGCGCTCCTTTAAGTGTATGTCTGATGTAATTAATCCCGCATGACAGCCCTATGAAGTCATTACCATTATGTACTTCCACTTCCATATGAGGAAACTGAGGCTCAAGAGGTAAAGCTACTTGCCCAGGTGACACAGCTAGTACCTAGCTGAGTAGCCTGACTCTAGGACCTGTACCGTCCAAATAAGCCATGCTTTGCCATGTGGAGAATGAGTGTCTTCTGGTGTTTGCACAGAGCAATGCTGATAATAGCTGATATTTATTGGGAATTGAATATGTATAAGGCACTGTTTTAAGTGCCTTACACTTATTTACACAATGAAACCTTATAGCAACCTTATATATGAGGTAAACGCTCTTATTATAATCTTTCCATTTTACAGATGGGAAAACAGCTGGTAAGTAGTAGACCAGGCTTCATCCCCAGGCAGTCTGAACCCAGACACTGCACCCCTAATCACCCTCCCCACAGCTCTGAGCCAGAAGCCTACACAGGTGGTGTCTTACAGGGATATCTATGTTAATAGAAATAAAGTTATATTTGAAAATCCCCAGTCTGGTAGGGCCCTCCTGCTGTCACCTGGCTCTGTCCCCTGAGTTGAGCTAAGTTTTCCTCTCAATTATTGAACATGGATAACTGGCTCAGGGGTGTTAAGAATTCCCCAGGGACGGGGTTCTGCATCTCGTTTGGTCTCCTACCCAGTGTTTCATCACCTCAGGATGCCATCGGCCAGAAGCCTTCAAGCCTCTCAGCTGGAAAAATGATGATGAATAAAATAAACGAAACAAGCTCGCAGTGCTGAAGCTCCTGAGGGTGCCTGCAGTGGGGTGTCCCCCAGCATCTGTCTCCTGCCACCAGGTTGCCTTTTTATTGCCCAAAGATGTTGCTCCTCTTTTGTTGCAGGTCACTCAGGTACGGGGAGTCCAGGACTGCCTCATTATTCAACACAGTCGATGTTACACCCAGACTGCAGTACATTATCATTCAAATGAGCCAGCCACAATGGAAGAAAAAGCACGCAAGCTGATTTCCCTCCAAGGTCCTTTCGCCAGCTCTCCCTAATTACAGCCGGCAGTGATTGGGACGGTTGAACATGGAGGCTGACAGGGAGCCGTGATGGTACTCTCATCTAAGCAGAACACAGACAGTGCCTACTCTCGCTCACACTGCTTAGGTAAGCAGCATTTTATTCACAGCTCAGTGCTGGAACAATGCTCTGAGTGTATCAGTCAATGGTCTATGATAACATCTCTCTCCTTGGTCCCATATTTTTGGTTGTCTCTCCTTTAAACACACACACACACACACACACACACACACACACACACAAACCAGATTCATTAGTGACCGTGGCTTGTCCGCACTCTTCATTTTTCTTAGCTTTCATCAGATTGGTTTCATAGTGACTTTCCTATCAATGCTCAGTAATTGTCCAAGGATAAATGAACTTGCATGCTCTATTCTCCGCGTTCACTCATTCACGCATTCATTCATGCTTCACACAACAAATATCCACTCAACATCTAAGTGTTAGGACAGCTTGCTGGATCCTGGGGATCTAAAGCAGTGAAAATTCTTGCTCCTCCCATAGCTTAAAAGCTAGTGCAGAGTTAGGTATTCAACAAATAAATGCTCAGCTAAATATGCTTTTGTAAATTGTGATAAGTTCACTAAAGGAAGAAGAGTCATTACAAGAAAAAAATTATCACTATGTGAGGTGATGGATGTTAATTACATTTATTGTTGTGATCATTTTGCCATATGTACATATAGCAAATCATTGTTATATACCTTAAACTAGCACAATATTACATGTTCATTATATCCCAATAAAACTGGAAGAAAAATTTAAAAAAAAGTAAAAGAAGAGGATGCTTATATTCTTGCATGAAATAAATATGCTTAGGGGAATGATGGTCCTCAACACTAACAAATGACACATAAGCTACCTGGTGTCCTTCTCCAAATAACATTTTGCTTAGGGTACACCCTGAAGAAAATGAAATAACTTTCAAAGTGTTCTACGTTTTCTGATGGGAATTTGTTTATTAGTGAAGTTTTCTGACCTCCGTGATGATCTCATCTATTTCATTTCATTGGCTTTGAGTTGCTGTTGTGTGATGGTCTGTGTCTCTCTGACAATGCTTAGAACTTGGGAAGGTCGAATATACAGCAGGAGGAAGAAAACCTTCACGTATTTATTTGGCATTTTTAAAAACGTGTTCCATATGTTGCAGACACTGTTTAATTCATCTTTTCTATCCTCAGCACCTGTCCCCATCGATAGATTTAGATAATTTTTAATGCACTGTAGTGAGGGCTATTACTTATCCACCAGGAAAATATTTATTAAGCACTTGCATCGTGGCAGTGCTGGGACCTGGAGCTCTGGGAGTGAAACAGATCGAGACTCTCCTCTTTCAGAGCTTAAGGTGCGCTGAGAGGTCTGGAGAAGGAATCATGCAATTGCAGTGTGGCAACGAACACGCTCTGGTGGGAGAGGCTGGGGGGAGGCAATGGGAGCACTTGAGCTTGGGGTGTGGGGACAGGAAAAATTATGAAGGGTGAGACACTTTTGCTAAATAAAGACTGTGAGGCTGTGACTAGCCATAGAGGTGTAGGGAGGGAGCAGTAGATCTGGAGGTAAAGAGAAAGCGTGATGCATTTTAAGAAGTCAAAGTTTTTGGTGGGAGAATGGAAAGTTGCAAGAGATGAGGCTGGAGAAGGAAGCAGGGGTCAGGGATGACTTGCTAGGCCCTGCTAATGGTGAGCAGGAACAGAGTTAGCAATTGTGAGTGCTGAAGGGATTTAATGGTGGAGGGAGTGGGGCTGTTGCATCTTCATGTGAGGACGCATCCTGGAGACTGGGAAGCTGTTGCAGGGATCCGCAGGGAGATGGTGCAGTGGGGATGGAGTGCACAGAATTAGAGTCATGGGTGAGATGGAATCCATCAGTCTAAGGTCCTCGTGGTGAATGTAAAGGTTGAGGGAAAGGAAGAGGCCACTGAAGGGGTAGGTGGGGAATGGAGGTAAGAATGACCATACCTTGCTTTTTTCACCTCCGGCAGCAGCACATATAGAGCTGCTATTTTGCTGTTTTTCTTTTAGAATCTTCACAGTGCTTCATAGTGTGGCTGTGCCATCATTCATACCACTATTCTCTTCTTGATGGGAAATTAAGTCGGTTCCAGTCTTTTACTATTACAAACCATGCTGCTGGGAACCTGTGACTTCATGGGAATTTCTAATAGTGGAATTGCTGGGTCAGAAGGGTTAGGAGACTCCCAAAGTCTCCCAGCCAGTGGGTGAAAGAGCTGATGTTCAAGCCCTACTGGTAGGAATTCCACCTTCCCCTTGTGTGCCCTCCAGAGCACGTGGGCCTGAGAACCCAGGTTCTTCCTGTGGAGGGAGGACTGACTCTCTGCCCTGGATGGGAACTCACCTGGGGAGCTTTGACTCATGCAGGTTTCTGGGCCTAGGAGTGAGAATCTCTCAGGCTGGGTTTGGAAACCTGACCCAAATGCTGTCCCTGACCCCCAGGCAGCCAGTTCATCCTGACTTTGAGTCCTGCATTGGGAACTATGGATCTCTTCCTTGAGATCCCCTTCAGTTCTAAAATCTGGGGATTCAAAATAGTCTACAAATTACCCTGCTCCAGAGTGTCCAGGAGAAGTGGGGGATGACAAGAAAAAAAATTCTGAGATGTTCTAAATTAAAATGACAGCAGCCGGAGCATGTGAGAGAGACAGAGTAGTTAGCCGGTGAGTAGCTGTGGACCAATTCTGACGAAAGACTGCACACATTCCTGTGTATCTGTTGGAATTTAGGATTAATTTCCAGGGGACTATTTTTGAGATTATCCAAAAAAGAGAATAGCCTGGAGCCATAGAACCAAGAGCCTCCGGAGGCTTCTAATTTACACCTGAATTGTCCAATCTGCTACCCACAGCTAATCCGCAGGAGCGGACATTCTTCCTACGTCTCTGCTTCAGTCCCAGAACTAGCCCCGCTTTACCTTCTCCTGTCCCCCTTGTCTATAGCTACTGCAAATCCTTCAGAAGGGCTTACATCTTTCTCCTCTTACTTGATTTATTACAAACACTTGCAAAACTTGGAGATGACAGACATGCTGTTTCTCCTACTGGCCATGCTACTGCTGGTGTGGACGCCATGCCCCAAGGCCAATCTTCTTTTTTATTTGCTAACACTACCTGATAAACCCTTTCTTTTAAAAAGACTTTCAGCTGTGCAAGTTAAGGGCTTTTGTTTAACAGGGCGCTGCAGGGAGGAGTGACACCCTCTCTCCACATTGTGGGATTTTCCTCTCCCTTCTCCCGTGGTGCCTTGTGACACCACGATGGATAATAGAATCGCAAATGCCCAAATTTCATCCAATCTCATGGATCAGGAGGTTGGAGGTCACACTGGGGCCAGTCAACCTACTCTGACTACCCTCCCCCACTGGAGGAAGGCACTGCACTCCTGTTGGAGCCAAACTTCTACCTGCAACTAGCAGCAGGCCTATTCAGTGGCATATCTGGCCCACATTATGGTCCTTTTGACCAGAAAATACTTTGCCAGAGTGGAAAGAGCCCCAGGAAAGAGCGATTTCTTCCCCTCAGCCTGGGGAGCTCCTCTCCACACTGTCCGAATCTGGGTCTATAATCCTTCATCCACTTGTTAGAATCACCTGGGCTCGCTTTGAGAAATCCTGATGCCTGGAACCCCACCTAGTGATTTGGATTGAACTGGTCTAGGGCAGGAACCAAGGCCAACTTCCTCTAGTGATGCTAATGAGCAGCCAGCTTTGTGTGCAGGAGTCACTGTGCCAGGCCTCCTGCCCTCTCTCTTGGGGGCAAAGTGGGTTATAGTTTCCTAGGCCTCTGAGGATCTGGCTCAGCCCAGCATGAATGTGAGCAAGGCTATGACCCAAGAGTCCTCTCTGAGACAGCCAGAAGACAGAATGGAGCCAACGCTGGGACTCTAGCGGTGCCCAGAGCCTGTTCTTGGGAAGGTGTGGCTGCTGCAGACAAGTGTGCCTCTCACTAGCTCTGTGCCCACACCATCTGCTGATACAGCTTTCATGCAGCATGGCCTCTATGCCCAGAGCAAACAACTCCTTTCCTTTTTCCTAAATTAGGAAGTGTGTGATCGGCACTTGCATCAGTTCCTGTTGACCACCGAGCAGCATGATGCACCAACACTGTTGCTCATGATTTATGATAAAAATAAACTGTGTTAGGTGCAAAGGGAGCTTTGCTCCCAGAGGGCCCTGTGAAGTGGCACTATTAATTCAGAATCATGAACCACTCTCTTCTGGACACCCCACCTTGACTTTGTGTCACAGCTGAGGAAAGAAACAACATGGACCATGAGTGAGAGCAGCTGAACTCTACCTTAATTGCTGATTATTTGGTGCCATTGAGTATCTCTCTCATCTTTTTAGACCTCGGTTTCCTCAACTGTAAAACTAAGAGATGTCCTTTTTGAGCATTTCTATCCTGAGGCCCTATGCATCTCTGAAGGGTCATTAAGTCCACGTGGATGTTCCTTGGCTTACCCTTCCCCTTGGAAGAGAACTAGTCGCACAGAACATAAGAACTTGGGCATTGAAACCAAGGCATAAATACTGATTTCCATCTGGAAACATGCTCAACTCAACCTCTTGCCATATGACAACCTTCTTCCCAGCATGCCAAGCAGAGTGTCTGAGAGATGATGTCTTTTAAATGCGATTTTCACTGCTCAGGAATGAGGAGTTTCACAGGGGCCAAGTGCCCCAGCTGTTCAGGGGATATGCCGTTCTGAGAGGGGCTCTGTGGAGACCGTCTCTATGTTTGGCAGCTGCGGGGAATGCCTGATAAAGAGGCTGATGAGGAGGCTCCTGGAGGGGAGGGGAAGTGCCCAACTGGCCTGGACATTTGTGTTCCAGAAGCCATGGAATAGGTTTTTATAATGAGCTGGCTCTGTGCCTTCTCAGCTCTGACTGGCAGCTGAAGCTGGGAATTCCACACCTGTAGACTCAGCTGGCTCCAGGCTGTGCTGGGGCTGATCCTAGGTTTACGGGGGTGGGTTAGAAAGAGCTCTCATCAGACCAATGTTGAGTGTGCCCGTGGTTTTCCACCAGCCTTAGTGACCCACTTTCCCCTGATTTGAGTTCTTATATCAGTTAAAGTGCTCTAAGCTGAAATAAACAGATAACCCCACAGCAATTAGCTCAAAGGATCTGTATTATCTTACAGAACTTGAAGACCCAGGCTGTATAGATACCAAGTTTGACTGTTTCTTAGATTAATGACATTATCAAGGACCCATATTCTCTGTGCTTCTCCCTTCTGCTATCCTTTATATTAACTTTGTCATCTGCTGGTAGCAGGATGGTTGCAGCTGTTCCAGGCATCACATCTGGATGTGATGATATCTGAAGGAGGAAGAGACTGTCCTTTCTGAGGCTTTCTCCTAAGAGGGAGGAACTTTCTCCCCCATGTCTCATTGGCTCTGGTTCAGTGTCACTGGGAGTAGTAGATTGGCTTAGATTAATCATTTAAGGTGGAATGGATTTGGAGGAGGCAACCCAATGTCCACTGGGGTTTCTAGTGTCATCTATTTTTTTTTCCAGGGGGCGGGGGGCTTGGTAGTGTATCTATCTGCATTCTCGTTTGCTCACTCACCTTCTTTTTAGTTATTTACCAATTACCTCCCTTTTTATCTTCTATCTCCATCACAAGCCCCTATGAATTTATTGCAGGTGGGCTTCCAAAACCTAGACTCTCTTGTCCTGACTCATCTACCTGCTAAACTCTGGATCCCATGTTCCTATTACATTGGCGTAGATGTGCTTCTGGGTGAGACAGGCTCAGTTGAACCTTAGGGTTGGGTGAAGGCTCACAGGTCATAATACTCTTCTTTCTTCTTGTCTTTTCTGACCACATGGATTACTCGTAACCGGAACTGGAAGGTATGGCCATTTTAAGTCCTACCAACACATACTATTGGAAACTTACCACTGGTCACTAACTTCTTCTGCTAACTCCTTCGCTGGGAGTGTCAGGGCAGGGTTTAGAAGGAAAGATCTCATGAAGTTTTGCTCTGTTTGGAATCCCACCATGGCTTGCAGTGGTGGGGAGATGACAAGTGGTCCTTTCTGCCAAGGACATTGAAAAGATCATACTCTACCATGTACGCTGGGAAGCCACTACTCTGTAATGTCATGACCTTGGGCTGAAAGAATTGAGTCTTTTCCTCCATGATATTCTGAGGTTCCTTGGTTGGGAGTGTGGTAAAGAAGGGGCAATGCACAGCTGCAGGGCCAGTTTGCAGGAACCTGCCACCATTGCATGCAGGTGATATTTGCCAAACCACTAACCAGGGAATTCTGCATAAGAGCCAGAATAGGAGGGAGGGGCTAGGGCAGAATGTGCAGTGAATTCCCCCAGCAGACTCAATGCTGCCTAGCTTCTGCAAGTCCAGTTTTATTTTTTAATACACACAGAGAAGAGATCATTTGGTTTATAGAACATCCTCTACAAACTGGGCCAGGAAGGCATTATCATCTCTGTTTTATAGTTGAGAAAACTGAGATTCAAAAACACTTAGCCATTAGCTTGCTGTGCAGAAAGTTAGTGGTAGATTCTTTTCACTGCCCTCCATATACCAGCTTGACTAAGCTGACCACTCAAGGTCAAACTGGTCATTAGTGATGGGTTTGAACTCATGAGCACCCAACACTTCTCGCTGGCTGTGTTATACAGTGTTGAGGAGTGAGGTCAAACTGAGGTATTCCAGGGGACTATGACCCAAGTGTGACCAGAGTCTCTCATTAGACTGTCTTCAATCCTGACAGTGCCCATGGGCATCCTGGCAGGTGGAACTGAGCTGTACCCACAAGCAGGACTCTGGGCAGCACATAGGAGAGGCCCTCAACGCCTCTTCTGGAGCCTCGGTAGGCAGCCCTGTGGTAGAAAGACATTGTATTCTTCTGTGTGTGCGTGCATGTGAATAGTGTGTGCATAATGGAATCTGTGCACACACCTGGCTGTGTATGGCATGCCTGGCTGGGTCGGCCTCCCAGATTCCCAGGCAACACTTCTGCAAAGCTTTGGGGCCAGCTTTGGTTGCTCTTTAAAAATGAAATTGCCTTCCAGATGCTTTTTTCACTTGTTTCTTTTTTCCCCTCCACTCGACAGAGCTGACTAAACTTCTCATTGAGGGCCTCTAAAGAGGAGTGTATCATTTCACGCTCCCTTGTTTAGCTTCTCCAAATCTAAAGCCAAAGCTGGCGCAGCTACTGATTAGCAGAAATCAAAAGCAAAGGCTGGGCTTTGATGGGGAAGCTGCTACATTAGAGAGGGCTGGTTGTTTTACAATTGCAGGGTAAGGTCCATAATATTACCCACCACTGAATGGCCATTAGATTGCAAATTACCGGTCACTTTGCTGGACGGCTCAGCTGTTCTATAATCATGATCATAATATCTCCATAATGGTCAAGCCCAGGCACCTACCAGGAGTCTGGCTGCTGAGGCGCCAAATTGCTGGGCTGCATACAGTAATGATTATCCCAGCAGGAAGAAGGAAAGCTGCCCCAAGTCTTGGGTGTGTGGCATTCCGTGCTAGTTCCCAATAGGAAGCATAAGGGACTGCTGGGATTATACCAGGGTTCCCTGTCCCTGGAGTTCTATCCACTGAAGGCCTAACTTGGTGTGGCTGTCACGCTCCATAGCATTTCCAAGTACCTGGTCTCTTCGGTCAGATGTGCCAGCTGGGATGTGAACCCTGAACTGATAAGTAGAAAAGGAAAGTAATTGGTTTTTCCCCAGACTTTTGCTAGTGAAGTGTGTGTGTATGTGTGTGTGTGTGTGTGTGTGTGTGTGTGTGTGTGTGTGTGTGTCTGGTGATGGACATGTGGCTGTGAAATACACAGAAAGTTTCAAAAGCATTGATACATTGATTAAGTTGGCTTGTGGGTTCATATCTTACATACATACTTTATGTACTCTTTTGTGGTACAAATATGTAGAGAGAAAAAGAGAAGATAACGCTGATGGGGCGATGAGTCCTTAGGCCCAAACTAGGCCAACGTCAAGGTCCTTCAGGACACATGCTCAAGTGGGCAGCTTGGGGGTGACAGGGGCTATTGACAGAGGCAGCCAGTGGTACCTGGAACAACAGTGTTGCCTGAAACAGCAGCGCTGGTAGCAGGAGGAGGCCTGATTCACTCCAGGCCTGAAGGGGAGGGAACTGAGCCTGAGGAGAGAGCTGCCTCACAGAAGCTGTGGCTCTAGGTAAAGGGACCCAGGATGGAGGTGGGAGTGGGGACCAGGAAACTAAAGGCCCCGACTTCTCTTGAGTTTTGCCCTCCATTCTCATGGTACTGCGTCCTATTGGCCAAACCCAACCAGAAGCCAGAGGTCAAGGCAAGGGTGGAGGGATCTGGAGAAGTAAAGCAGGCATTTACAGTGCCTCAGGCCACACCTATTTGTTAATGGGCTATCTAGGCATTGGCTGGCTGAATTCCAAGGTCCATGCCTTCCCTGTGCTGCCTGGGAGTTATCCCTGGAGAACTCCAGACTTGCCCTTCCCTCCCTGGTTGTTTTCCTGGTCCACGAAGCTGGTGACTCCTCAGCTTCCACCCAGCTGGAGTTAATGCCAGCACTTTGGCTCCATGGCTGTGGCGTCTGGTCCTGTGGAAAGAGTACAAGATGGACTCACAGGCATTGCACAGCTGGTCAGCGGTGGCACCGAATGCCCTGAGCACAGACCTGGGGCTCCGTGGGGGCAGGGCAAAGATCTTAATTGGACCTGGGGGTTTCGTGTGTGTGTGTGTGTGTGTGTGTGTGTGTGTGTGTGTGTGTGTGAAGCCTGCTTCAGGCTTAGGGGCGGACAAAGCCTTGGCCATGAGTTGCATGAAAGCTCTGGCCTGTGCTTCACTTTTCTCTCCAATCTGGGAGAAACGGCATCCTGCCAAGTTTTGTAAGGAACTGCAGACCCCTCGCCAAGCCTTCTTCCCCAGCACAGGAGAATGCTAGCTGAGAAGGGAATAAGGTTGGCATTATTTTCAATTCCCCCAGAAAAATACCATTCTCTGCCCTGCGAGAGCCTGTTTGCCAAATTGCTGTAAGCAAGGCTGAACTAAGGACAGGAAAAGACTCAGATGGCATTCCATAACAGCAAAGAGAGGCATGAAAATAGCAAATGCTTACAGTGGGCCTACTGTGCTAGGTGCGCTCTAAATGCTTTACATATGTTCTTTCAGATCATCCCCATGAGATAGGTAGGGACCAAAGTTATCCCTAGTTTTCAGATGAGAAAACTGAGGCACGGAGAGATGAAAGAACTTGCCCAATGTTACACAGATGGGAAGTAGTAGGGCTGGGATTCGAACCCGGGTAATCTGGCTCCAGAGTTTTGCTGCCTCCTTTTCCTTCTTAGCGAACTTCTCCTTAGTAGGTGCTGGGAGACAGGATGTTCCTAAATGTGAATGGAGTATAGAGCTGGAAATAGCTTAGGGTTCATTTAGTCCAGCCTCTGTGTTCTTACAGGGGGGAGGGCGGAAACTGAGGGCCCCTGGGGTTCAGTGACCAGGTCTCTGGGGCCCTGATCTAATGCAGGATTTACTTGGCAGTCTGGAAACTCTGGGCAACTCAGAAGTGGTTGGCTGGGGCCTAGTGATATTCTGGCAGTGGTCCTAGTGTTGTTTAGCAAGTAAATTTCTTTGAAGCAAAGTTCCTTTTATCCAAGAGGCAATGTGACCTCAAATCTTGTTTTCATAAAACATCTCTGACGTTAGCTGCATGAGGCAAAAGCCCTGAGGGGTGTGTGCTGCCCTGTGCTCCCTGAATCAGATGCTGTCTCTGGCAGTGGCTTGGGAACTGTCTCTATTGTGCATAACAGTGAAGTATCTGGTCGTGGGGCGGAGGGGACCAGGGACCAGGTGAGCTGGGCATGCTGGGGGCACAGAGGACAGGGGGCTCAGGGGGCACCTGAAGCATCTTTGTCTGTAGAGGGCCTCAGTCCACCCAGCCAAGCTGCTGTCACAAAGAACAGAGTGTCTTGGGCCATGTGACCATGGCGGAGGTTGCCCAAGCCTCCGAGGGGGCTGCCAGCTTCTGAGCTGTTGATTCCATGACTCTGGGACCCAGAGCTGCAGAGAAAGGGCAGCATTCTTCCTGCGGAGGCCTGGACCAAATGGTCCCATGGCTTTCTTTTCTCTGGGATCAGCAGGGCTACTGTGGGGAGGGACAATCAAGGTTGTTGTCCTGGCCTGGCTCAGAAGCACCATTGCCAGATGCGGAGCTGGCTCCCTGGGCTCATCCTGGCCGCACCTGCCTTCCACATCATCAGGTCAGTGCCCTACAGGAGCTGTTTCTTCTCACCTCCTGGCAGCTGAGGCCTGGGACAGCCTCCCCGTCCAACCCAGACAGCCCAGGAGCCCGCGAAGAGAGCCCCGCTTCTCCCACATGGCCGACATACTCTGCTTCTCTTCCTGGATACGTTAGAATTAAGATGGAGACACTCTATGTCTAAGAAGAAAGTTTGGTGCCAAGTTGGAGGACACTCATTTGACCCTGTTTTCCAGATAGCACACTTACACTAGTGACGGGGTTAACATGTCAGTATTTTCCTTCTTCGTTGTATGCCTTCAGTGATAAAGGGGGCAGAGCTTGCTCTCTTGGGGAAGATTCCCATCGTCTCCTCTCTGTCATGGATACTACTTTTTTAGTCCTCAACCGTGTTTGTTAGAGAAGGCCCAATGTGGCCTGGGCAACCTCTATCTTGGTATTGGGGCAGATGCTTTCCAGTGTTGCGAGTGGGGGATCTTAGGCCTAGGTTTGGTTATTGGGGGAGACATATATAGGTAAAGGGAGACATATATAGATAAAGGATCTCTTTGTTTCAAGGCACTTTAGCCTATAGGGTGTTTGGTCAAATAATCTTGGAATTCCTAAATTCTGTTTGAGACCAACAAACCCTTCTCTTCAATGACTTCCCATATCATCTGTATCAGTAAGAGTCTGACAGAAAATGGATAGCAAACTCAAACTGAGTAATTTGAGGAGATCTTAATAAAGGGGTAACTTATGAAAGTGTGGGCAGGGTTTAGGAAAACCAGTGATGGAGGGTGCAGTATCCTGGACCTAGCAACAGCAGGCAACCATTACTGCTGCTAGGCCTGACGGCCAAGGGCATGGAAGAGTTAATGCCTGCCAGACAGAGCTGCGGCTTTAGGAGATAGCCTCCTGACAGAAGCTTTGGTCTGTGGAAGAAGAAAGCAGTCAACCAACCATGATCTGGCCAGAGGGGATCCAGAGTAATATCTTTCTCTCTTTCCTCACCCCCAATGGCCAGATCCTCCCACTGACCAAATCCAACCAGAAGCCAGAGGGAGAGAGAAAAAGAGAGATTATGTTCATGAAACCTAACAATGCAGCTTTTAAGAGTCAACTTCCTGAAGCACAGAGCAGGGTGGAGAAGGGTAGAGCATGGATTTGGAGGAATTAATGCAAAGTATCCGGCACCACATCATCATGTCACCTGCTTTCTCTGACTCCTAGCAAACATACATCTGCATCCCAACTTGGGGAAGGGTGTTACTGGCACTTAATAAACAGGGGCTAGGGTTGCTGCTAAACATCCTGCAATGCACAGGACAGCCTCCCCAGTAACACAGGCTTATCTGGTACAAAATGTCAGTAGTGCCAAGGTTGAGCGACCCCGCTCTAAGTGGAGAAAAGAAGATTGGGGTTCTGTTAAAGGGAATCAGAAAGCAGGTAAAAAGAAGGACTTCTGTGTGTTTTGTTTGCTTGTTTTGCTTGTTTTGTTTGGGCAGGAGCAGCCTATCACAGAGCAAGCGTTCACCTCTGACCTGTTGGGGTGCGCTGAGATCTTAGGCTCACTGACTATCTTGGGAGTCAGCTGGACTGCAGGGTCAAGCTTCTGCGAAGCAGGATTGAGAGCTCTTCCGGGGGAACATCTCAGACCATGGGGATGACCCTGTGAGTTTCCCTGCTCTTAGTGGCTGCTGGAAATGGTACAGCAGATTCTAAAGAGCTATTTCAAGATGGTTCAGTCAGACCCAAATGTCTGGCAGTTCTTGCCTTTCTCAGGCTTTTGGGGTTCTCCATTTTTCAGCTCAAAGCTCGTAGAATATTAATAAGCAGGACTTGAAAGTCCTAAAATAGTTCTCAGTACACAAAGGAAATGTCCCAGCTCAGAAAGGTCAGCTTTCCTGTGTTATCTTGCTGATTAAACCTGGCCTTTGCTTCATTTCTCTCTTCCTTCCTATACCCCATTTTCTGGGTCTTTCCCTGCCTTTTTGTGCCTCTGTTGGAAACGAAGGGAAACAGAGAAGGAAACTCCATATCAGCTTTCTTTGGCAAGTTGTTAACAGCCCCAATGAAGAGATGACTACAATTACCTTTAAAAATCAGGATTAACAAGGAATCATGCTATCCCTCCTTCCATCGCCAGGTCTTGACTGGGCTATATTACAGCTTGAATGACTGGGCTATATTACAGGGAAATGTTTACTAAAATTTACTTATTTTATAAACAAGCAATTGATTTACACTGTTTAAAAACAAATTGACAGCTCAGCTGGTGTGGCTCAGTGGGTGAGCATGGACCCATGAACCAGGAGGTCACGGTTCAGTTCCTGGTCAAGGCACATGCCGGGTTTGTGGGCTGGATCCACAGTAAAGGGTGTGCAGGAGGCAGCTCATCATTGATGTTTCTATCTCTCTTTTCCTCTCTCTGAAACCAATAAATATACATATATTTAAAAAACAAAACAAAGAAACAAATTGACAAAGGATTTAGATAACGAGGGGACAACCCCCTCCTACCACCTCATCAGTCCTCACCCCTACCGTACATTCCCCAAAAGCAATATCCATCCAGAGATATTTTTTGGCTATACAAATAATATACGTATGCATGTCTCTTTGATCTTTTCATTCCATACAAGTAGTAACATATTTGCTTTTTGCTCAGCAATGGATCCTCGAAATCCTTCCATATCAGTAAAGGACTTTTTAAAATAGTTTCACAATATCATATAAATATATTGTAATGCCTTGGGCCAACAGTGCCTTGTTTTTAAAAGGACTTCTGAACCCATTTAAATCCAGAAAGAATCTTCAATTAGAAACAAACAAAACTTGTTTGAAAGTTTAAACACGAAAGTCCCCTTGCTCCCATCATTTTGCAAAGCGTCCGTTCTCTCGTCTTCTTACTGAGATTTTCAGATGTTTTTTTCTGCATTTGCCCCTTACCTTAAAACCTCTATCAAATAGCTGTTCAGAACCGTGGAGTGTCCCAACGGTTTGGATACTGCGTGTGCCTCAAACCGAGTCTGCTTTATTAAATCACTGACTGTATATGATCTTTTCTCGCGGAGCGCCAGCCTGAGCCAGTCAAGGGATACTAACCCCAGGAAAGCCTGTCTTGTCTGGGGACAGGTCATTGCGACTCTCCTTTCCCCAGCTTGCATTTTTAAAACCCGGGTATTTTCCTGAAGCCTGAACAGCTTTGAAGCGCCGTGCCCTGCAGGGCAGGCTCAGATTCTGAAGTAGGAGCCCACTTCTCTGTAGTTTTTCTGTGGTACAGCCAGCACCCTGTGAAAGATGAACATATTTTAAGTAAAGAAAGAGCTGGCTGCATGTGGAAGCCAAAGAGAGGGCAGGCAGAGGAGCCGCCAGGGTGTGCAGCGTTGGGGGCTCCACGGCTTTGAAATCCTTCCCAGTGTTGTCACTTGAATGTCGAACACGTTATTCTCAGTGGACACTAAAGAGAAGTACAGGTACCGGGGGCTCCAGGGGGATTCATTATTCAAGGCACAAAATTTCCCACTTCGGCCTGCAACACATTATAATTCAAATGAGCCCCGCACAATGGAGGGGAAATATGCAAGCAGATTTCTCTCTGTGGCGTTTTCTCCTGCCTCTGAAGCCCTGTAATTACCGCAGGCAGGTGGAGCATCTGGGGTGGGGGCAGTCCACTGCATTTTTACCTTCCCGGGAACGCGACTTGCCTACCGCATCAATATATTTTATTTTTAATTAAGCGCTTATTGCAGAATCTGAGTCCCCGCGCGAAAGCCTGACTCACAACTTTTTTTCCCCCTGCCGGTCCCCGAGATGCTGCTATTACTGTCTCAAACTCCTTCTCTTAAAATGTACTCTTTTTTAGTAAATTATTGCTGGCCTTTCCTGGGCTGGCCAGCTCCGAAGAGGCCCGATTGTGGGCCGGGGGGCGGGGTCTCACCTCTTTTTTCCCCTCTACCATCCTGGGTCGGTTTCGGCGGCGCCCAGCTGAGCCACGTGCCGGGAGCGCTCGGTCCAGGCCGGGGAGCCCCCCACCCCCACCCCCACCCCCTGCCGCTGGGTCTCCAGCCGCGGTCACGCTGGGGCGGGGGCGGCGCCGTGTCCCTAAAGAGACCGCCAGTCCTTTAGGTGGGAGACCGTGAAAACGCCAAGGCCACGGGACAAACCGACTCAGCCCCGCAGCGTCCACCCCCCACCCCCATCCCCCGAAAGCCGGGAGCTTCTCGGGCTCAGACACCCACCCGGAGGAGGAGGCGAGGTCCGAGACCCCCAGGTCCGAGACCCCCAGGTCCGAGACCCCGAGGTTGGCCAAGTGTACGGCGTGCGCGCGTGTGTGGTGTCGGGAGGCCTGCGGGGAGGGGACAGGTAGGACGGGGCAGGCGCCCGCCCCGACGCCGCCCCGGAGGAAGCCGAGCTAAGCTTTTCGGGGCGGGAACTATCCTCCCCAAGGACCTCAGCCTTCGACCTTGGTCTGGGCGGGGTGGGGCCCCCGGGTTCCGAAGGGAGGATGACGCGAGCTCACGCGCCCTCTCCCCCCCGCCCCGCGCCTCCAGGCGCTCCGGGGAGCCACGCCGCCGCGGGATCCCCGCGAGCTGGCTGCCCCGGAGGGGTGCGCCTCCCCGATTCCGGCTCATGAACCCCAGTCCCCTTCTCCGGGAACCGGTCGCCGGATGCAAATGGATTCCCAGCACCCCGCGGGCGTGGCTCCCGGTCACGGCCCCGTCACCCCCCAGTCAGCTGGCCTGCCTGCCTCCGCGGGGCGATCTGGGGCGTGTTCGGGGTGGGCCCGGGACGAGAGGGGGGCTGCGAGGCCGCAGGGGTTGCCAGCACTCGCCGAGAGAGGCAGCCACCTTCTGTCCCAAGTGCGTCCTAACCCAGGGCAGGAGTCGGAAGGGAGGTTTCAGGCAGGTCCACAGGAGAGAAACTCATCTCCGGAAACGAACACCCGCGCTTGGCCAGGGGAGGGGCTGCGCCGAAACGAGTGCCCATCCTTCTCCCTCCGGCGCAGGCGGCCTCTGCCCACGCCCCCAGTTTCCTGCGCACCCACAGGGGGGTATGGACTGGACTGGGCGCCCAGGTTTCTCTGAGGAGGGTGGGGAGGGCTGGGGACTGAAGGTTAGTTTGAATTTAGGAAGAGCAGGCCTCTAGGGGGCCAACCGGGGCAGGGCAGGTCTCAGCTCCCTCTGGGGCAGGTTTCTGCTACCCTCGGGAGAGGGTATGGATCAGTTCTATGACTCCATCCAACCCCCCTTACTGGGGACTAGGACTGAGGCTCTGTGATTCCTCTTTTACCACTTCTGGTTTTGTTTTTTTCTTATTACAAAAGCAGTGCATGTTTATTGTAGAATTAATGCAAACATGCAAAAGGAAGAAAATAAAAACCCAACTTGCTTTCATTACCTAGAGACAGACCTTTTTTGTATGTCTTGAGTACAAACACAGTTATTCTATGGGACAACTGGCTTTTTCTTTTCAAACAATACGTTGTGAATATCTTTGCAATGAATGTAGTTGGGTATACAGGCTTGCAGTGTGCTAGTTTCAGCTCTCCTTTACTGGGCTTTTAGAGTGTGGCTGTTTTTTGCTTCTGTCCACACCATTCAGGGGTCAGTCTCCTGCTGGGTCACTATGCATGTTTTTAATTATTTCCTTAAGATCCATTGCTCAAAACAGCTGGGTTAACTGCTCTGCATTTTTAAAAAGTTTTACTACATTTTGTCAAATTGACCTTTAGAAAGGTTATGTCAATTCATACTCCCACCTGCAGAGAATGCAGAAGTCTGTTGCCAGAATTCATCATCATCAATCATGAATATTAGTCTTCTTTTTATTCTTTTATCTTTGCCTATTATTTAATTGGAGTATTCATCTTTTTCTTACTGGTTTGTGTTTTATACATTCAATCAATTCTCCTGTGTTTTGCAGTTTTTTTTTCTTCAATTTATTAATTGCTTTTTAAATTTGCACTGAACATTTTTGTGTAATTGAAATTCTTAATATTTTAATGTATGGCTTCTGCTTTCGGTGTTTTTTTTTTGTTTGTTTATAAAGTCCTTCCCTACCTCAAGGTTTTGTATTTATCTCTATATATTCCTCTAGTGCTTCCTTTGCTTTATTAAAAACTTTAAGTCATATGGAATTTATTTTGGTATATGGTATAACATAAGAATCTAAGTCTTCTCCCAGCCCACTCTCCCTACCCTCATTTTTGGTTCTAAATCCTTTTGACTCTGATACACACTATAGCCTGTTCCTAAAGGAGCAGAGCAAAGGGAAGGTCTGGTGGCAGAGGTCCTATCTCCAGGAAGCACAGAAACATTCTAACTCAGGGACAGGACCCGTTTGTGGCCGTATGTGGTTGGAATCACATAGATCTGGATGAAGTCCAGTTTCTGCCACTCTCACCCTGTGGGACCTGGGGCAAGTTACTTAACTTATCTAACCCTCAATTTTGTATCTGTAAAATGGGTATACTAAAAGCACCTAACTCTGAGGATGTATGTGAGGATAGCATGGCAATATGTCTGGTACGTTGCAAGCTCTCAATATTAGCAGCAGCAGGTAGAGAAACGATGGGGAAGAAGAATGCAGTGCATCTGATATGAGGATGTTAAAAAGAAATACTATCCATAATTATAGAAATAAAGGCAAATGAGGCCATGTGCTATCATTGCAGTGTGAGTTCAAGAGAATTTATCCATACCAATGAGGAGGGTTACCTAGGAGGAAAAAAGGCTTATATTCCTACAGCCTGGATCCACCAGAATCTGGACTGAAACTAAACTCAGTTATTTCAAAGGAATCTAGTAGCATTTTTGTTCTCAAACCTGTTCCACGGCTTTCTGATGGGCCTGCCTGGGTTGAAGAGAATCAGCAGAACAAGCCGGCATTTGGAGGACTCACCAATAGAGAGCAAGGGGAGGGGGGAGGGGGAGGGGGGGGTGTGCTTCTAAGTGGGCAGCCATCTCCCTCCTGGCTCACCCCCAGCTGAGGGCTGCTACAAAGAGAAGTAGTCACTGGACTGGGGCCAGGGGCACCAGTCAGCTTAACCAAAGCACTCAATAGACACTGTGTTTTCCCCCTGCAAATGAGGAAAATGACATGGTGAGAAGGCATATGCCTGTCCAGAATCACAAATCCCAGGGGCAGAGAAAGCCAAGAGAAATGCTGCCTCAGAAGGAGCCATTTCCCATCCGAGGATGCCCAGAGCCCGGCCTTGACTAACAAAGGGAATGGGAATGCTGCTCTTGAGCTCCGGGCAGTGGAGGCCGGCATATTTTTATGAGGCATGGACAATGAGTAGCCATTCAAAAGGCCAAAGCTGCCTCTTCTTAGAAGAAGGAAAATATTTTAGGAATCCCTTGCTACTAGGCAAATGCCTGATTGCTTTTCAGGGCAGTGAGACTCAGCTTGTTGCTCTGTGCTTAGGGCTTTAAGCTTTGATTCTGAATTTGCTCCAATAGAACAGTAGCTCTCAATTCTGGCTGCACAGCGGAGTGAGCTGAGGAACCCTTAATAACACCGATGGCCAGGTACCACCTCTAGGAAGCGGAATTAAATTGGCCTATAGCAGGGCTGAGCTGTTGGTATTGCTAAAAACTCCTTAGTGACTCTGACATGTAGTTTAGAGGTAAGAAGAAGCCCCTTTTTGCAGGGCTGTATTACCTCTCTTCCCAGCCACTGAGAACTAGGTTACAAGACAAAACTATTCTAGGAATGTGTTTCTCAAACTCTAAGGAATTCTCTGGGGATCTTGCTAAAATGCAGGTTCTGATTCAGGAGGTCTGAGATGGAGCCTGAGAACCTGCATTTCTAACAAGCTCCCAGATGCTGCTGATGCTGTTGGTTCGACCACGTGTGAGTACCAGGAGTCTAGAGGTGGTCCTCATATTTCAATGAGCATAAAAATGGCCTGAGAAGCCTACTGAAAACACAGATTCCAGGGCTGACCTGGAAGTGTCAGGGATGGGGTTTAGGAAACTGCATTTTTAACAAGTCTTCAGGTGAATTGATACACTCGGTAGTTCAAAGGCCACACTTGCAGAATGTGGTCAGCCTGCCTACGGTTCTCTCAGGCGTTTATCTTTTTAGCACATCCTGGAGGGAACACTTGGCTGAAAGATCACGCAGCCAATTGACTTGGAGTTGAAATTGAGCAGAGAGCCCATGATGCCTAGCTCCCAGGCCTGAACTCCAGCTCACTGACTCTGAGATCCTTTATCATTCAGGCCAAACCCCATCACTGCAGGAAACCGACCCAGCCTTGCATTTTCTTGAAATGAAGAAGCCATTGGTTTAGGTTTAGGTTTTGATTTTAAAGTTATTTGACCTGCACCCCCCACCCCGCTTGCCCCCCAAATAACTGTGACTAATGCATAGATCCCGGGAGTGTGAAAGCCAAAGGCTTTAAAAGATGCCTTCCACCCAAGGAAAAACCTCAAGCAGGAAAGTGAAAGGTACAAAAATCACTGCTATATGTGATCTCAAAGACACTAAATAAGAAGTCTCCACCAAACTAATGTGCTTTATTCCCTTTGCTGAGACAGCCTGGGAGGTGGAATCAACACGGGACCTGCAATGAGCATCTGAAAGAAAACGGACACATACCACTTATTCTCTCATTTGGTTCCTGTTAGACCCACTGCTTATCGAGCATTAATTATTCAGTTTGTAGGTGATTCTGGGTCTTTTTTATTTCCTGGTTCTTCTCTCTTATTTCTCTTCGTTTGGGCCCTTACAGTGCGTATCAGCATCTCCACCAAGGAGGAACAGTGGAAATGAACCCCATGTGAGGCAGGTAACATCTGTGAGTAGATCTGCTTAGAGGTTCAATGGGAAGAACGAATTATTATCGCAGGTCTTATGGAATTCACCTCAACGTGCTGTCTAGGCTCACTTTTATATGATGAATTCAAGTCTTATAACAGGAATAGAATGCCTTCCCCATAGTTCAACAACCACCAGCAACAATTTGGTAGAAAAATTAGAACTTGAAAAATGCTCTATTCTTTCATTCATTCAAATATACTTTATTATTTTATATGCTTCTTATTCTCGTGGTCGTGGTAAAACTGTTGTGAGATGGGGACATAATTTATTACCACCTACGTGTGACTTTCATGTTTAAGGAAGGTTTTTTTTGACTCTTTCTTCTAGTAGTTACAATATATTATGTAACAAAACATAACTCCTTTTCCCATTACTTGGTATAATAAATATCTTGGTGAAATTTCTTACAGAGTTTGATTACTCAGTCAAAACCTAAGTATCCTGCTGGGAGAAGAACAATCATTTTAGTGACATTGTTCTATGCTTCGGTTGAATTGAATAGTTACTAATCCAGCCAGAGAAGAAAGAGACAAGTAATTGGAATGGAGCAAACACACTGAGCCCCTAAAAAAAAAAAAGAAGACTCACAAGAAGTATAAAATTTCTCATCAAACGTCTGTCTGTTTACTCCTTTCTTTACAATAGTCATTGTAGCTTTTAGAAATAATTCTAGGAGCCTGGTCTACACTACAGAAAAATGTTATTCCTCATTCAAATGATCTGGAAGTGAATTTAAACAAATATTACCTGCCAATGATCAATGTTAGGTCAATAACTCTAATAGCCAATTTGAATTTTCTTTTAAGAAAATGTAACATCCCCATCCACCCCCAACCCCTCACTGTGTAATGTCACCAGATTTTTTTGGATTGTGTGAGGGTAGAAAACAGGGAGGTTGGCTGGCTGATTTTCATGTAACTTGCATAAATTAATAGCCAAAGTTTTCTCTCATTCACCTACACAACCACATTACCAGGCCTCTTCCAGGATCAATGCTGGAGAGCAGTTAGGCAGAGTGGACGCAATGGGAATAGGTGTCTTGGTGTGGTGTGGTCAGGATCCCCTAGAGAAGATGCTGCATGAAAGTATCTTCTGGTAAAGAACGCAGCACTTGGTTCTGGGTTGGCATGTGGATTGGCAGCCTGGGTTTAAAGCAAGCATGCCAAACTCAAAGGCTAACATGGGCCAAATAAACAAGGTTTAAATTTATGTGGGCAGCAAAAAAAAAAGCTTCAATTTTCATTGAAACGTAGGTTTACTTCGATAGAGGCATGCTGAATACAAAGGGCTGAAAGCAATGAGTAATTGTTAATATAAAATAATAGAACATTTTAATAAAAATTTAATATTTTTCTTGAACATTAACTGACCAGACACTGAATAACTACACAAATTAATAAGCGTAATGCAAATAAACCTATTTTTCTTGTTCTCCAAAAGTGAAATATTTCCTGTTGCGCACACCAAACAAGTCAGTACAAGACTAATGACGTGGCAATTGGCTGCTGAAATATTCGCTGCTAGTATTAGTGGAGAGAAATGGTACGCCTGCACGTAAGGTGTGTAAGGGAAATGAAGGCAACACAATTATAGTCATCAGTCATTAGTGAATGTTGTAGTTCGTTATTAATAATTATGTATAATAGGATATTGTAAAAATTAAGTTACGAAATTTTTATTAAAACGTTCCTTATATACCGTTATATTGGCTGGGCTGCAAGTTTGACATGCTTGGTTTAACTGTATCAGGTAATCAATGACTTTTTAAATTTATGGATTTGTAGAGCTAGAAGACGGGATCTTTGAGGGAATAGAGATTACATGAATTTCTGATCCAGGTGCAATTTCCCCTATTTTCCTTTTACGCAGAATCACAATTTTGTTCAGTGTTCCCTCTGGAGAGGCTGAAATAATGCCCGCCCTCGTCCCCCCGCCCCCCCCCCCCCCCCCCCCCGTCTCCTTTCCAGTGATTGGTTCAGGAATGGCATGTGTAACTCAGTGATGGTCAGTGCTATGTGAGGGAAGTCTTCTGGGGCAGTGGTCACCAACCTTTAGGATCTCACCAACCACCAGTGGTCCGCAGACCACTGGTTGGTGACTGCTGCTCCAAAGGTTTCCTTAAACCAGCGGTCGCCAACCTTTTGGACCTCACAGACCACCAGTAGTCTGTGGACCACTGGTTGGCGACTGCTGTTCTGGGGGATTCTCTCTCCTTTTCCTGGATGTTGTGTCTGACTGTAATGTTCAGGATTACAGCAGTCATTTTCCTACCAGCATAAGGATGAAGGGTATACTCAGGATGACAAGAATAGAGAGAAAGATAGAAAAACCTAGGTTTTGGATGATATCATTGATCAACCCCTGTAATGGTTAATTTTATGTGTCAACTTGACTAGCTAAGGGATGCCCAGGTAGCTGATAAAACATTATTTCTGAGTGTGTCTTTGAGGGTGTTTCTCAGAGAGATTTAGCATTTGAATCTGTAGACTCACCCTTATTCATTGTGTGTGTGTGGGGGGGGAGAAGGAGGTGGGGGGGCGTGCGGCGCAGCATCCAATCCACTGAGGGCCTGAGTAGAACACGCAGGTAGAGGAAGGGTGAATTTGCTCTCTTGCTTCAGCTGGGACATCTGTCTTTCCCTGCCCCCAGGCACTGGTGCTCCTGGTTCTTCAGATTCAGACGGGGACTCACACCGCTGGCTCCCCTTTTTGGACTGGAACTATACCACCAGCTTTTTCTGGGATTCCAGCTTGCAGACATCAGATCATAGGATTTCTCAGCCTCCATAATCATGTGCGTCAATTTCTCATAATAAATCACTTTAAATATCTCTTCCTTTGGTTCTGCTTCTGGAGAATCTTGACTAATACAGACCCTAAGCTGCCCTGTGACTCAGCTTTCTCTTTTGCAGGATAATACAGTTTCTTAATATTTTAACCAGTTTGAATCAGGATTTCTGTTGCCTATGGCCCAAAACATCTTAAATGATTAAGAGAACCTTAAGACCAAGTTCTCATTTCACAGAAGATGTAACAGAGTCTGCTCAATGTCATATTGCAGGTGACAAGAGAACGCAGGACTAGAGATTGGGTTATCTGCCCCAGGGTCATCTTTATTATATGCTACCTCTCACAATTTACTCAATTATAAATTAAAAGTGGCTTAAAAGTATATTTCTGAACTCACTGTACTTGTATTTAATAACATTGCCTTACCTAGGTCAAAGTCTGGAATTCCAACCCAAATTGTTCTCATTTGTACATGCTGAATCAAACTGTTCACTCACACGCACGAAGAATGTGCTGGTTCACTTTGAAGAACTCAAAACACTTTGTTTTGCATTGCTGGGGAGCATTGGACTGGGAGACTTGATCAGCTGGGTGACTGTGGGCAAGGAAAACAAATTACACCTCTTTGGATCAAGATTAGTCATCTGTGAGGTAGGGGAGACCACAGGATATTGTCCAAGGCCTTTGCCAAGACTTTGGTTGGAAGATTTCATGGAATCCAGAGCAGAGGATAAGGTGAGGGTAGGAGGGGGGATAAAGGGTGGTAAGACTGGGTTATTCTTTCTGTTTCTAGTAGCATTTCTTAGATCAGACCATCCCCCATCTACCATGCCTTCTGCTTGTCTCTGGTGTTACCTGCAGGGTGCCCATCCCGTAGGGCCCAGGTTAAGCTGTATCTCCTCTGCCAAGTCTTCTCTGATCACTGCAGCACACACCAGTAACTCTTGGAACTCACTTATTTCCTGGACTCCTTACTCATTCATTAAGCATGCCATGTTATTATGGAATATTTCAATCATTTTGCCTCTGCCTCTAAATTTTATCTTTAAGGAACAGATCAGCAAAGAAAAGAGGACACGGACTTTAAAGACACATTTACTTGGTGTGAATCCTGCTGTGGGTCCCTACTTTGCAAAACTCTAGGGGCCAGTTAGGCAACATGGCAGCCCTGCCTGGCTCTACCAGTGTGCAGTAACCTTCTCTGGCCAGCTCTGGAATGCAGTTAGGGCAGGACTGGAAAAGCAAACAGTATTAATTTTTTATTGCTGCTCAAGTGACCACAAACTTAGTGCTTTAAAACAACACATGTCTATTACCTTACGGTTCTGCTGTTCAGTCGTCGGTTGAGTCAGTGAGGCTGGTATCGTCAGGGGAGAATCCATTTCCTTGCCTTTTCTAGCTTCCAGAGGCTGCCTGCATTCCTTAGCTTGTGGCCCCACATCAGTCCAAACTCTGTTTCCCTTGTCACATGTCTGTTGATCTGTCTCTGACTTTCCTACGTCTTACAAGGACCCTTGAGATTACATTGGGCCCTCCTAGATAATCCAGGAGAATCTCCATCTCAAGAGCCTCAATTTAGTCACTTCTGCAAAGTCCCTTTTGCCATTTGAGGGAACATATTCACAAGGATTAGGACATGTGCATCTTTGTGTGGTGGGGGAGGGGTACAGGGGGAGAGGAGGCATTTGTCTGCCTACCACAAATATTTTCTGTGGATATCAGTTTCCACATCTATAAAATGGAGACACTTGCTGTCTTCCTCACAGGATTACTGAGGTGATTGAATGAGGTAATATATGTATGTAAATCTCCAGGCCCTTGCCTGGCACAGCAGAGGTGATTACTTCTGGTCAGCGTTTTCTCCTGAGTGGTTTGTTGCGATCTGGAGGTCAGGCACTCTGACTTCTACCTCTTTCTAACCCTTTAACTTCTAGCTAGTGTGGGATCTCAAATAGGAAATCAATAAATGTAATAAATAATTACCTTGATCGATGGCAATGCCTTGCATATAATAAGAGCTCTGAAATGATATGTTGACTTTTTGTTAGCAATGGATGGGGTGGGGGGTGGAGGGCATCTGATTAAATGCTATTATTTGTTGGATCCAAAATATAAACTTGGATTTTTCTGCTACACTTTTACCCAATTACCCTAAACACTAGTGGGAGAGAGGAATGAGCTCACAATACAATTTAAAGGAGGAAAAAAGAAATCTTGCTGTCATGGACTTTTCCTTTTGGTCTGGAAACTTCTTGGTTTCCTGGGGTGCAGCTGACTGTTCTCTCTGCAACTGAAAAATCTCTCCAGGGCCCTGTCCAGTTGGGTCACACAAAGCCAGTCTTATTATTTAGAGAGCACACAATGCCCCCTCACATGGGGCACAGAGAGGAAGGAATTTTTTAAAAGCCAATTCCAGTGCCCTGGAGCTGCAAACTGCCCTCGGGGCAGAGAAGCCTGCAGAATAATTGGGAGGAGTCTGGCAGGAGGGGGGCCGCTAAGTTAAAGCTGCATTTCTCTGTATCCAGGGATGCCACACCACTCTTTAAGCATTCCCCTCTGGGACAAACCTGGATGTCAAGATAAACAATGAAATAATATGCAAGGGCCGGATCGGGAACTGCAGCCTCAGCCTGAGAAAATAATATAGGAAACGTCAGTCTGCGCTGCCGAGCTGGGGAGACGGGTCCCTAGGATTCTGCGAGAGAAACGGGCAGGGAGAGACGCTGTCTGTTTGGAATAGGTTTCAGGCCCTAAACTTGGTAGGTTCATGCTTTTTCAAGATGATAAGGTGGCAAAAGACCTTCCATCGTTCCTCTGTCAAACCGCAGTGCAGTGGCCCCGGGATCCCTAATGCAGATGTGGCTAGTGAGTGGGTGAGAGAGGGTCCGGAGACCAGATCCCAAAACTGAGAGGGAGGATAGTCACAGGAGGGCAGACATTTGGGTGGGACAGCTTTGCCCTTAGAGCTGGGTAGGGATTTTAAGGAGAGGATGCTGCACGCTGCCAACCCAAGTGTCCTGCTGGGCTTCCACGTCGTGGTGCCTGGGCAGTGAAGGCCACGGGGCGGTCAGGGAAACACACTTGGTCAGAATGCTCTGAACTGCTGGTGCAAGGGGGTTGAACTTGTCTAAGGGATTTTTGGGGGGAAAGGGGAAAGCATTGTTTGTATACTATGTGACCAGAGTATAGAACTCATGGTCCCAAGTGATGGCTGAATGGTCTTACTGTCTGGTCTCTCTGGGCAGAGCAGGCTGGCAGGGTCTGGGGAGTCAGGCCAGCTGAGGCGGCGTATTTCAGAGGCCAGAGCAAATCCCAGCAGTAATACCCGGGCACATAGCCACTGGTGCCCAGGGCATGCGGCCCAGGCCTGGCCTCAGGTTACCGAGGTTCTGGGCAAGAGAAGGATGGGTCTGGCGAATATGCAAGAGCATCTGCACCCAGGGAGCTGCTGAGTGCAGGGTGAGGGCCCGGTGAGAAAGCCTGGCCTGAGGGACACCCCTGAGCATCCATGTGCAGGGGCCCCTGGGATCCGTATTTAGGGGCCCCTTGGAGCATTTGGATGCAGGGAATCCTTTTCTTAGGGCTTAAAGTTATAGCTCAGGAGTGGAGGCTCAGAAACGTTTTGAGTAGAATGGCCCTTCAGAAAAACTGAGACACACACAGTCTTTAGGATAGACATTGGGAAGTGCAGTCAGGCTAAGCAGGGGCCATACTCTGGGGCCCTTTTGCCATAAAACAGAGGGTGGTCTTTGAGTCTGGCCTTGTCTAATCATCCCCATGCCAGGCCAGCCAGTCCCCCTGGAGGGCTGTGGGGGATATGCTCCCAGACCGAGGGCTTGTGAATGGGCTGAGAGAGGGTCCAGAGACCAGATCCCATATGCTCCCAGTATGTAGGGTAGAAGCAAACTCTACTCTGAGAAGCCCCATGGGGTGTGTGTGTGTGTGGGGGGGGGGGGCTCAATGCTGGATAAGAACCAAGGGAAGCTTGGTTCATACACTTTGACAGAGGACGGTTGCCAGATTTAGCAAATGAAAATAAAGGACACTGAATTCATTTGAATTTCAGAAAAAAACACTGAGTAAGTTTTTGTATATGTATATCCCAAACATTGCATAGGACATACTTTTACTGAAATTATTTTTTCTTTTTCTGAAATTTAAGTTTAACTGGGCATCCTGTGTTTATCCAGCCACCGTATTACAGCTGGCCTGAGACAAGGCCAGGGGCCAGGCCAAAGCAAAGCAGGCAGGGTCTCACCTTGACCTCTACGAAAGGCCCCGTTTAAAAGTCAGATCCTGAGTCAGCAGAACAAGCATAAGTGTTGAATGAAATATCATTTTCCATAAAAATTCTTTGGATTTTGTTTGCAATCCCCTCATTGAAGTGCCACCCACCAGTGATCCTCAACTGGTTTGATAAATACATACAAGTACAGAGATGCAAAGCCCGGTGCAGTCACAGCGTATAAAAATCCCATCATTTCATGGCTTTCAGAAAGCTTGCTGATATCTCTCTTTGGCTTCTGTTCTGAAACCCACTGTGGGAGAAAGCCGTGACTGCTCTCACTGGGCCAGAAATTCCAGGCCGAAATGACCTGGAGGTAGCGGCCTGCTTCACAGCCTGTCAGTTTCTGGATAGTGTTACTCATCAATCACTCATGCCTGCTAAATTGAAGAAACTCCTTTTCTTCATATCAGACTTTATTTGCTCATAATGCAGTTTGAGCTCACTTTCTGCCATGTCCAAGGGAACTGGGTACCACTCTGTCCACTGGGTCTCGAGGGAAACTGTTAAGTCAATCCAAGGTTTCAGCTTCTATTTCTTCCCATCTGAGGCTGAACCTCTGGGTCCTCTCCAAAGTCTCTATTACTTTTATGCTCTGATCTGGTTTTGGCTGGAGCCACATTTACCTTCTTTCTGTTTGTTGAATGGCCCATTCCCTCCCTAAGGCACCTGGAATATTCTTTTTCCAGGTCTCCCTACTGCTGCTCCCCTCACCTCCTCCCTGGCCTCCCAGTCTAATCTCTATGATGTCACTGGCTTACAAAAATCCTCACAGCACTTATTACTGCTGTTATTTTCCAGTTGACATATTTGTTCATTTATTAATGATGTCTCCCTCATCTGGGATGGAAGCCCCAGTCTTAGGATAGTGCCTGGAGCATAGTAGGTGCTCTACAAAAGTTGTGAAAGAGTGAATGGCTTTCCGGGAAGGGCTGGAGGAGACTGGAGGGCTTCCCCACAGTGCCCTCTCTCCCTCTGGTCTCCTGCTCTCCACCACACCCACAAATAAGAGAGCCAGCGGGGCAGTGCTCTGATTGTTTTACATAATAAGATAAGAAAACAACTGAAACTTGGTCCTCCCTCTATGGAGATAAAAGCTAAGTGGTATTTTTTTTCAAGAAGAATGCGTGTAATAACAGTAATCTGAAAATAATGATATCTATGAGGTCCTTGGCAAAGCCACCCCGGAAAAGAGAAACAATAGATGTGAAAGCTTCAGTGAGTCATAACACCACCTTCCAGCCACAGACTGCCCTGGACTCAGATGCAGATAAACTGGTTTCCTCAACTCTAGACCCGGCTGTACGTGCTCCTTTTTATTCCAAGCGCCAACTGCATTCTCCAGATAATGGCGAGGTACTGGCTTTCCTTCAAAACTCTCCACTGTGCAGAGGAGGGATGAAAAGGATTCCTCATCAGTCTTAAGGTTTAAACAAAAATAGCTCCCTTCCTGGGCCTGCCCACTGGGCTTCTTTCCTCTCGTCATCTACAGAAAGCTGTTGGCTGGACCAGTGTTCGTCAAAGATGGCCCGTGGACCACCCACATCAGAATTATTTAAAAGCTTATTTAAAATGCATTTCTCAGACTCACTAGAGACCGACTTTCATCTCCCGGGTAGAGCCAGGGATCTGCGTTTTTACTGACTCCACTCCCCAGGGATTCTCAAGCACACTAGGGTTTCAGGGCCACTGGGCTTGTGCAGCCATATGGCCCTCACAGAGCCATATGCCTGTGTTATCACTTGGCTTCCTATGGGGGTTGTCTCTTCTTCCCAGTGCAATTCGAAGGGCAAGGGATACATTTGACATTTCTTTTTTATTTCTTGCGGCACCGTTAGTGTCTAGTTCACTGCACTGTTCATTGTGTTTGACAAAATATTTATTGAATGAGGGACCTGGAATAATTTCCCTTTGCTTAGAACTTGTTCAAAGGAATGTTTCTCCCAGAAGATTGGATCATGAATTTGTCAATTTGATGCTTAAGACAGATAGATTTCTGTGTGGATTGCTCTCCTGAACAAATATGTTTATCAAAGCTCCCCCTCCTTGTCCAGAGAAGGTCAAAAAATGGACATACTGCTGGGCAAAACTGTCTAACCCAAAAGGTAGAGACAGTCTTTGCTCTTTCCTGGAACCACTGTCTAAAGAGATTCATGAAGATTTCTGGATAAGGGAAGCCTTACGTGAATAGGTGGACATGTGCATGGTGTGGTTGAGGGGGTGCTAGAAGGCCTACTTAACCAGTTGTACCAGGTGGCACCTGACCTGGTGAGGAGGCAGCAATGGGTGAGATAAGGTCCCTAGGTGGAGAACACCTAGGGCAAACATTACCTCTTCCCAAGTCTTACTCAGAGTTATTTCTGAGGCAAAACCATGGTGAGGCTGCATCACCAATGTGAAGTGTGAATGGCAAGAATGAGAGGGAGGGAGGTGGAGGTTGGAGCACAGAACTCTAGGCTCTCAGAGCTGGATCTAACCTTGCTTAGTTCAACCTGCCGTTGGAATTAGGAATTTGATCTACAGCCTCCTGGACATCCTGTTTGAGCCATCCCAGGGAGAGCTCGCTCCTTCCCTTGCAGTCGATTCAGGGGTTAGAAAGTACTTTCATGGATGGAGCCACAATCTGTCTTCTTGAGGTTTTCTGCCCTTTGCTTATAATCCTTCCTTTTCTAGACAACTCCCTTTTTTAGACGCTATTTCCTGACAGATAACTATACTAATAATAGAGGAATATGCAAATTGTCTGGGATGCTGTCACAGAAACAGTAACGACCAGTAGGTTGCCTGGGGTGACCAGGCCGGCAGGGGCGTTAGTGAGGGATGACCAAACGACTGAACAGCAGGCTGCATGGAGCGACCAGGCTGGCAGGGGGGCAGTTGGGTGCGACCAGGCCAGCAGGAGGGGCAGTGAGGGGCGGCCAGGCTGGTGGGCGGGGGGCAGTTGAGGGCGACCAGGCCGGTGGGCGGGGGGCAGTTAGGGGTGACCAGGCCAGCAAGGGGGGCAGTAAGGGGTGACCAGGCTGGCGGGGGAGGGGGGGGAGGCAGTTGGGGGTGACCAGGCTGGCAGGGAGGGAAGTTGG
This sequence comes from Myotis myotis, assembly GCF_014108235.1. Taxonomy (NCBI): domain Eukaryota; kingdom Metazoa; phylum Chordata; class Mammalia; order Chiroptera; family Vespertilionidae; genus Myotis; species Myotis myotis. Next base: position 32,088,687 of record NW_023416357.1, read on the forward strand.
GGGTGATCAGGCTGGCAGGGGGGCCAGTTAGGGGTGATCAGGCAGGCAGGCAGGTGAGCAGTTAGGAGCCAGCGGTCCTGGATTGTGAGAGGGATGTCCGACTGCAGGTTTAGGCCCCGATCCCGGCAGTCGGATATCCCCTGAGGGTTCCCGGATTGGAGAGGGTGCAGGCTGGGCTGAGGGGACATCCCTCTCCCTGTGCACGAATTTTGTGCACCGGGCCTCTAGTTTATATATAAACATAAATACCTTATGTCCTCCCACCGTTTTCTATCCTGCAGGTCAAACTTCTGGAATTACTTCCACTTCTCTCCTTATGACTTGGTTCTCTGCCTCCTGTTTCTTTGGCTCATTGACTTTCTGATGTCAAATAGCCTCTGTCCCCGTCTCTGTTTCTGTAAACCACACCTTCATCTTCTCAGGCATCAGGCTTGAACAATGGACTCAGCCTTGCCTCCTCCTTCATTCTTGCCCTGAAGCTGTTAGGAGCTAGGGTGGTGGCGGTGCAGTTTCCACATCTTGGTCAGTTTTTGTTGTTGAGAAGTCCCTGAGGCAGAAGGTGAAAATGTACGTGGCGTAAGCTAGAGGTGGTTCATGTTGAAGGCTTGACTCTCTCAAGGAGAGCCTATGAGCACCAACTTCCCCAGCACAGCTGAGGTGAGGTGACCTGGGGCAACAAGTGACTGCTATACAAAACCCTTCACCTGCTCAGAACTTTGCAAAGAATTTCCCCATTGCTCCTGGGATGAGTTTACATTTATTTTGGCATAAAAGGCCCTTCCTGATCTGGCTCAGTGCATCTCTCCAGCTCATCTCTAGCCCCTCCCTGGAGGACACTTTGTGCTCCAGCCATTCTGAATAATATCCCAGTTATTCTGAATGCTCCATGTTTTTTCTAACAGAACTTTTTACATTAAGATGCTATTGGTTTGGCCTATTGGTATAGTGGGAGGGTGGGTCCACCAGAGCTTCTGGAAGCTGTGAAAATGAGGGTAAACTTATATTTTAAACTTACATTGGACTAAGTTTATATTTTTAAAAAGATCAAACTGGTCTGAGTCTGGAGGATGAATGAGAAGGAAGTGAAGCAATAAGAGAAGTTCACTGTGGCTGAAGTTGACCCTGAAGACAATGAGGGAGCCATGAGTGTGTTTTAAGCAGAATGATGAAGCAATCATGTTCACATGTTAGATGACTCTGGCTGTAGGATAAAGCATGGATTTGAGGGTGACTCATTTGGTGTGGGGATTTAGGAAGTCAAGAATAATGTCACAGTGTCAAACCTCAATAAGTGGGTAAAACATGGTGCCAGGTGGGGTGGGAGATAGTGAATTAAGTTAGTCTGAGTTTGAGATACCTTTGGGACATCCAGATGGATTTATCTAGAAGTCTGTTCAAGAGGGAGAACTTGGTTGGAGATATAGATTTAGGAGTCATTAAAGGATATAATTGGCCTAGCCCAGAGAAAGTGTTTATTAAGAGTAAGGAAGACCTTGGGCTGAACTCTAAAGAACATCAGCATTTGAGAGACGAGAAACCCATAGCAAAGGCTGAGAAGGAGAGGCCTGAGAGGTAGGGGATATGACCACAGTGGAGTGTGTTATGAAAATCAAAGGAAGAGGCTGCGTCAAATGCTAATGAAAGTGCAAATGAGATGAAGACAGAGAAGAGTTTGTTGGTGTTATTAAACAAGCGGATAGTTGGTGATACTGGTAAGAAGGGCTTCTGTGGGTGATGAGGTCAGAAGCTGGCTGCAGTGGTTCAAAGAGTAAGTAGGTGTTGAGAAGGTGGAGAGAAAGAGTGCAGACACATTTTGTTTTTAAAGAAGTTTGGTTGAGAAGGAGAGGAGAGGCCAGTAGATGGTTGAAAAATAATACTGAGAGACACTAAAGCATGTTTAAAGATTAATGTGAAGGTTCCAGGAGAGAGGGAGAAATTGACTTTATAGGAGATGGTGGGAATGATCGATGTAGTGGAAATGTCTGAGGATGGGGGAAAGCAGGGATGGGATGCTGAGCAGACTACCTCAGAAGGAGGGACAGCCCTGCCCCAGTAACAGGAGGAGAGAAGGAGATGTGGACCAGTGAGAACGCAGAGAGAAATGATGGTAATTTGGTGATTTATTTTACTTTGAGAAAAAGGAAGATCAACTGATGAGGTTGGAGATGGGAGCAGGGCTAGCCACTCAGGTTTGAGGGGAGTATAGAAAGTTAAAATAGCTGCATTAGAGAACAGAGAGCTGCTGAGAGAAACCATGGGTTTCTGGGCAGTGTAGAGGCTCAGCTGACTTTTGATGACCTCTCAATATTTTTTCTATGTGGAAGTGATCTCTGTCCCTCTCACACTCTCAGTCGTGTGTAGAATTACCTGTACCTCTCTCAGTTAGCTTATCACTTTCAAACTCTTTGTACAGTTACATGTGGGCCTCTGAGCTCTCCTACCAGACAAGCTCCACAAAGGTGGGCTTTGTCATTTTATTACTCATAGCCCTGTGACATCGCATGGCACAAAGAAGGGGATCAAAAAAACATTTGTAGAATAAGTGAGTGCGGCCTGACCCTGTAGCAGACAGCAGGACACTTACTCTGTGATCTGGCAAATGTACATGTGGAAAGCAGAGCTATATACCTAGTGGGCTCTGACATTAATACAGGTAGCTGGAAATATAGATTTAGGAGTCATTTGCGTTTATAAATGGCCAAGTTCAGAGAAATTTGACTCTGACACCTTACTCTCTTTTAGATACTCCAAAGTTCATGATACCCTATTATCAAATTCTCAGGACCTTGGAGCAGTATTCTCAACTCTATCAGACACACAACTCTTTTCATTAAAACTTATCTGATCACTCCCATTTTACTTTCTTGAGGTGAAATTTACTGATAGCATAACCCACTTTTACATACAATTAAAAAATTAATATAAGGTGCTAATGTAATAAAGAAGAGGAATAAAAATAAAAGTCATCCTATATAATAAAAGTGTATTGTGCAAATTGTCTCCTCAACCAAGAGGTCATCTGGGAGTTTGATCAGGGGGCAGGGCCAGCCAGGGGAAAGGAGGGAGTACCAGTGCCAGAATTTCATGCACTGGGCCTCTAGTCTAATCTAATAAAAGAGAAACATGCAAATTGACTGTACATCTGCTACACCTACAAGCCATGCCTACTAGCCACGCCCACCAGCCAATCAGGAGCAAATATGCAAATTAACCCAACTAAGATGGCAGGGGCCACGGTGCTGGAACGAGCAGGAGGCTTGGGTTGCCCCCTGCAATGGAGGAAGCCAAGCTTCCTGACTGCCTTGCCGGCCCTGAGCTCTGCTCAGGGCTACAAAATTTCAATTATAGAAGATAAGTAAATCCCAGATACCTGCTTCCAGCCCGCAGCTGTGGCCAGCCTGCAAACAGCCATCAGCCCCTCACCCAGGCTGGCCAGGCACCCCAGCGGGAACTTCCACCCTGAAGGGGGTGTGGCCAGCCTGAAAACAGCCCTCAGCCCTTCACCCAGGCTGGCCAAACACCCCAGCGGGACCCCCACCCTGATCCAGGACACCCTTCAGAGCAAACCAGCTGGCCCCAACCTGTGCACCAGGCCTCTATCCTATATAATAAAAGGGTAATATGCAAATTGACCCTAACAGCAGAACCACTGGGAATGACTGGTCATTACGACACACACTGACCACCAGGGGGCAGACGCTCAATGCAGGAGCTACCCCCTGGTGGTCAGTGCGCTCCCCCAGGAGTAGCTCTGCTCAGCCACAAGCCAGGCTGATGGCTGCCAGCACAGCGGTGGTGGCGGGAGCCTCTCCCGCCTTCTCAGCAGCGCTAAGGATATCTGACTGCAGCTTAGGCCTGCTCCCCGCTGGCAAGTGGACATCCCCCAAGGGCTCCGGGGCTGCCAGAGGGATGTCTGATTGCCAGCTTAGGCCTGATCCCCCAGGGAGCGGGCCTAAGCCAGCAGGTGGACATCCTCCAAGGGGTCCCAGACTGCGAGAGGTCACAGGCTGGTCTGAGGGACCCCACGAGTGTACAAATTTTTGTGCACCGGGCCTCTAGTTTATAATAAAGGAATACTTTTTTTTCCCCCCATGCTCAGATAGACCTAATCAAACTTTTATGTTTGAGAAGCATCTGGAAGTCTTATTAAAATGTAGATCCAGATTCAGTAGGTCCAAAGTGGTGCCCAAGATGCTTCTTCTAACAAGGATGCTGGTGGATGTAAAGTACGATACAAGTGTTTGAGTGGCTGCTACTGTCATTAGATCCTAAGCAGGTTTCTCTGCACTGCCTGAGATGCTCCTACAAACACTGGCCCACACACTGCAACACTCATCAAATATATTGAGCACCTGCTGCGTACACCTTCTGGGCCTGAGAATGTACGATGAACAAAGCCAAGCAGGTGGTGGTAAGTGCTAGGGAGCAAACAAAAGCTGGGTCAGGGGTTAGAGAAGGAGGTGGGGACTGTGCTATTCAGCTTGGCTGTCAGGAAGCAGTGACCATTGAGTAGATATTTGACAAAGTGAGCAAATGCACCATGCAGGTGTTATCAGGACATGTGTGAGGTTGTTATTTAATTTAATCCTTTCAATAACCCTGAAGGGCAGATTTTTTTTTTTCCCTAGCCTCCCCTATCCCCCAGTGTCTTATGTCCATTGGTTATACTTATATGCATGCATACAAGTCCTTTGGTTGATCTCTTACCCCCCTACCTCCTGTCCCCCAACCCTCCCCGGCCTTCCCGCTTTAGTTTGACAATCTGTTTGAGGCAGCTCTGCCTCTGTATCTATTATTGTTCAAAAGTTTATAATGGTCTCTATTATCCATGAATGAGTGAGATCATGTGGTATTTTTCCTTCATTGACTGGCTTATTTCACTTAGCATAATGCTCTCCAGATCCATCCATGCTGTTGCAAATGGTAAGAGTTCCTTCCTTTTTAGAGCAGCATAGTATTCCATCGTGTAGATGTACCACAGTTTTCTAATCCATTCACCTACTGATGGGCACTTAGGCTGTTTCCAGATCTTAGCTATGGTGAATTGTGCTGCTATGAACATAGAGGTGCATATATCCTTTCTGATTGGTGTTTCTGGCTTCTTAGGATATATTCCTAGAAGTGGGATCACAGGGTCAAATGGGAGTTCCATTTCAGTTTTTTGAGGAAACTCCATACTGTCTTCCATAGTGGCTGCACCAGTCTGCATTCCCACCAGCAGTGCACGAGTGTTCCTTTTTCTCCGCATCCTCTCCAGCACTTGCCGTTTGTTGATTTGTTGATGATAGGCAGTTTGACAGGTGTGAGATGGTACCTCATTGTTGTTTAGATTTGCATCTCTCGGATGATTAGTGACTTTGAGCATGTTTTCATATGTCTCTTGGCTTTCTGAATGTCCTCTTTTGAAAAGTGTCTATTTAGATCCTTTGCCCATTTTTTGATTGGATTGTTTATCTTCCTTTTGTTAAGTTGTATGAGTTCCCTATAAATTTTGGAGATTAGGCCCTTATCAGATATGACATTGGCAAATATGTTTTCCCACACAGTGGGTTTTCTCGTTGTTTTGTTGATGGTTTCTTTTGCTGTGCAGAAGTTTTTTATTTTGATGTAGTCCCATTTGTTCATTTTCTCTTTAGTTTCAAGTGCCCTAGGAGCTGTATCAGTGAAGAAATTGCTTCGGCATATGTCTGAGATTTTGTTGCCTTTGGATTCTTCTAGAATTTTTATGGTTTCCTGTCATACATTTAAGTCCTTTATCCATTTTGAGTTTATATTTGTGTATGGTGTAAATTGGTGGTCTAGTTTCATTTTCTTGCATATATCTGTCCAATTTTTCCAACACCATTTATTGAAGAGACTATCTTGGCTCCATTGTATGTTCTTGCCTCCTTTGTCAAATATTAATTGAGCATATTGGTTCGGGCCGATTTCTGGGCTCTCTATTCTATTCCATTGATCTATATGCCGAAGGGCAGATATTTTTATGTGAGAGGAAACGGAAGCACAGGAATGAAGCTGTGTGCCGCAGCTAATACAGGGAGTGCCGAGCCAGGTCCACGTCCTCCCAATGCTATTCTCCATCCCAGTCTTGGCCTCGCTCTTGTCATCCTCAGCTGTATCCTGTCCCCCTCTCCTTCCCATCATGGTTACATGATCCTTTCTTCCACATTCTCTGTATTTACCTTAAGTAATGGATAAAGCGGAGAGGGAGTGAAGAAACCTGGTGATGTGATGTGCACCCATTTCTCTCCGTCTCCCTGCCACCTCCCTGACCCAGGTCACCACCATCTCTTGCTAGCAGAACCTCCCAACTACTCTCCCTGCTTCCAGTTCATTCTCTGAGCAGCACCCGGGGTGATCTTTAAACATGTAAATTGGATCATGTCACTCTGCGCTTAAAACCCTCCAGTGGCTTCCCACGTGCACTCAGAATAAAATTCAAACTTCTCACCCTGCCTCACACCTGGCAGGATCCGGCCCCTTCCTGCCTCTCCAACCTCGTCCTGGCCTGCCTTCCCCCTCATGCACTCAGGTCTTAGCTGAGTTCCTCAAACACGTCATGTTCTTCCCTGACTCTGCACCCACCTAACGTTTCTTTGTTATTGAGTCTTCAAATGAACTGTCACTGAGCAGATGAGCTGCTCCTAGTCACCAGCCTAAATTAGGTCTCGCCTGTATTCCCTTTCAGCCCCTAGAGCCCGATAGACTAAGAAGACATGGGGACAGAGGCTGGCGATGGAGGCCGGCTTTCCTGTGGCCTCAGTCAGCCTGCCTCCTGGTTATCAGGCTCCTGAGTCATTCCCTCCTCTGCAGTGTCAGCTGAACTCAGTGATTCGAATCAATAGAATACGTATGGTGAAGGGGACGGGATGTCGCTTCCGCAATTAAGTTACAAAAGACTGGGCCCTTTGCCTGGCTGGCAGACGCTATTGCATTCTTGGTTCACACACGGATGAAGCAAGTTTCCATACTGGAGAGACCCACGCAGCCAGGAACTGGGGCGGCCTCCAGTCAGCATCCATCCAGGAACTTAGGCCCTCGGTCCATGCCCTCAGGAAACCGAGTGCAGGGGCCGGGCCTTCCCCCGATGGGCGTTCCAGGGAAACCACAGATTCCTGCTGATGCCTGGACTGCAGCCCTGTGAGAGGTTGCGAGGCAGGAGACCAGCTGAGCCGCACTTGATTTCTGACCCACAGAAACTGTGCGATCATAAATGTATGTTGTTTAGGCTGCTAAGTTTTGGGATAATTTGTTGCACAACAGTAGGTAACTAGTATGCTGTCTGGGCATTCAGTGAAGGAATGATGGCCTTGGCTGTGCCTTGGACATCCTGAGCAGGGTCGGGGAAGGCCGTGTCCACAGGTACCAGGATCAAGCTCCTAACCTCTGTAACTCTCGGCTCTCCCTGGGCCGCATCACAAGCTCTGAAGAGGTCGTTGGCTCCCTGAAAAGCGACTTTTAAGCAAATGACCTTACCTGTGACCTTTGACCTTTCTACAGACTGCCTCTTCACCCTCCTAAGATCCAGTGGTCTCCTACTAAGATGAATTTCAGAACCCAACACGCATCGTTTCTGACAACATGAGAGTTCTCCACCTGCACAAACAACCCCACCCTTTCCCCTGGTTCCCGGGGATGCCACACTCATGGGATAATGAGTACACATCATGAATATACAGGATGCCATACACAGCGCCATAAATGCTTCCAATAGAATTAATACACTTACCAAGCAGTTCAGCTTGAGGCAATTATTGCACTTCCTGGGAGATACAAATTACTTTGCCCTCAGCCTCATGCCAAATAAGCCCCCTAAGACACACACTAATTACCCAGAAATACGCTGCCTGCCATAGCTCATTGACTAATTGACAATCAGTTTAAAACTTCAGCAAAGAATCTTAAAACTTAGGCGTCACATTCAGCCAGGAAACCCATTTTGTTTATCTCCTCATTTTGGTCTGCCTCACTGGCAAGGTTGTGGCAGAGTTTGTAAGTAATGACTGAGTGGGCTTATTATAGTGTTCAACGGTAAAAGATCAGCGTTCCATCATTCTATCTAGCATTCGCATCTCTCATTTCTGTGATTCTGTTAAGAACAATTATAATATGACATCTGTTAATGTGATACCAAACCAGAATGCAACCGTGTATGCAATAGTTACTGCTAGTGTGGTCTGTGGAGCTCAGGGGGCAGCTCTCAGCAGCTCCTTCTCTTCCTCTTCTGTGCTCTGTGCCCCTGACGTTCTGACCCAAGCACATGCACCCACTTTATGAAGCTATATGAGCCCAACTCTGCCTTCATCTAGTTACTAATCACCTTGATTATTCCAGGAGTGGACATACTACTACAGACCCCTGTCTTGGATTTCCTAAGAAAGTCCAATCTTACAGGGAAGTGGGTACAAATATCAAACAACTGATCTGTAATTTAATATTTGGGACTTGAGTCTTTTACACATTGGAGATTGCTATTGTGGGCGGGGCAGAACAAACCTGCAGGAATATAGAGTTATAGGAGGGACGATGGCTGTGTGATTGTGGGACTGGCATTTTGTCTGGCTGCAACCACAGATTATCCAACCAGGAGTGGCTTGAACAACTAGGGAATTACTTCTCTCGCAGAACAAGACACTCCGAAGCAAGAAGTGGGGGGCTGCTGGTGTGGCTCAGTGAGGGCCTCGAAGACCCAGCCCCTTTTGTTTTTCTCCCCTCCTTTGCAGGTGGCTGGCTGCCTCGCACCCTGGACAGGATGGCTGTAGAAGTGGGGAGGGGTGTGTACCAGCTGTGCCTCACACTTCTATCAGGAAAGCACAAGCTCTGTCCCAAACCTCATCAGACTTCGCTCGGGTCTCATTAGCTACACAGTGGAACAACTGTGTTACGCTGGCCACACTTGGCTACAGGCGAGGCTTGGAGACCGCTGGGCACGGTGTTTTGGTAGCAAGGGGTGAACGGGCTCTGGAGGGGGAAGCGATTGAGTCTGGCATAGCTGGGGAAAGTCTGAGAGAACAGGGGCTGGAATGTGAGCTCTGGGTAACATTTAGGAGGGAGACAGGAGAAAAGAAGGGACCTTGGGAGTAACTTATGGAAACAGTGGCCCGTCTGGGAGGCTGTGAGAACTCTGCTCCAGGAAATTTTTGTTCTGGGAAGTTGGAAAAAAGTCAGCCCACTGATGTGTGTCCAGTTCCCGGAGGAACCTCTGGCCCTCCCTCATCCTCAGCACATCCCCCACCCCCTGCTCCCTTACCAGTGGCTCCCTGGTCTGATTTAAGTGGGCTTTCTGATCAAAGAGAACAAAATCTTAAGGGGATTCTGCTCCTTGCATGTTGATCTTTCCCCTAAAGCCCGTGATTTCCAACATTGGCTACACATTGCAATAACTTGGGGGAAGTTTTAAAAATCCCAGTACTCAGGCCACTTCCCAGACCAATTAAGTCACACCCTGGGGGTGGGGTCAGTGGTGAACTGGGGAAAGTGTTAAACTGGCTCTTTAGGAAAATAAAAGCATGCATATATGTACAGAAATTTATTCTAAATTTTACTAAAGTAAAGGATGTGTAGCCTACACCTTTCAAATGATAATAAAATATATAGTATTCTTTATTACAGGGCACTCTAGCCCAGAGGTTCTCAACCTGTGGGTCGCGACCCCTTTGGCGGTCGAACAACCCTTTCACAGGGGTCGCCTAAGACTATCCTGCATATCAGATATTTACATTACGATTCATAACAGTAGCAACATTACAGTTATGAAGTAGCAACGAAAATAATTTTATGGTTGGGTCACAACATGAGGAACTGTATTTAAAGGGCCAGAAGGTTGAGAACCACTGCTCTAGCACATTGATTCTAAATGATGCTTTCCTGTTTTTTTGTTTTGATTTGTTTTTTTTTTTCTTTTGCAGAACTCTGGTGTTTGTAGTTAACATATGGCTGCAATTTGACTGTGATTTCACAAAATCAGGCTGTAAATAAATACTCGGTTACTGTCCAGATTCAGTCACTGACTCATGATGCAGTTTCAACATGAGTGCTGGTCGCTATTTTTGATGATGTATGTTGGAACTTCGCTTGCTCATCAGTGAGGTGAGAGACTGCTTTGCTGGTGGCGGGGGGGGGGGGGGGGGTCGGGTCACAGTTTTCAAACACTGTAAGAGCATTTCCTCAACTTTCTGTGCCATTCACAGTATAACGGTTTCAGACGCGATGCACGTTTAAGTTTAATTTGCATTATTAACATCTTATCCATCACTTTCTTAAGTCTAGACTAGGGGTTGGCAATGTTTTTTAGTAAAGAGCCAGATAGTAAATATTTTATACTTTGTGGACCACAAATGGTCTCTTCCTTCCCCTCCTCCTCACTTATTTATTTTTAACAGTCCTTTAAAAATGGGAAAACTTGTAGGTTATACAAAAATGGGCTGCAGGCCAGATCTGGCCTGTGTGCTGTAGTTTGCTGACCCCTGATCTGCACACTCAACACAATAAATCCAGCCCTGATTTATAGCATTGGCTAATTTCTGTGGTGTAAATAGTCTGCAAGCCGTCAGTGTGACAGCCCTGAACAAGGGGCTGAGGAGCTGGGCACAGCAGCACCTCGTGCTTCTCCAAAGGCAACCTCGGGAGCACAGATAGGAGTAAAATAATTAGAAAGTGACACATGTTGAGTAGTTATTACCTTTATTTTTAATAAGGCATTTAATTATAAGCTTATATAATCTAATTTCAAATAATGCTGTCTTCAACAGCTGGCTCTGAAAATTTAACAGTTTAAGAACTGGCTTCAGCACACCCCTCCCTAGAAGGGACCGAGGCCTCTTCCTATTTTATTTTAGTTTTCATTATGTTCAAATAGACGTTTCTTTTAAATTTATTGATTTAGAGAGGGAAAGGAGAGAGAGAGAGAGAGAGAGAGAGAGAGAGAGAGAGAGAGAGAGAGAGAGATCTATTTGTTGTTCCACTTGTTTATGTATTCATTGATTGATTCTTGTATGTGCCCTGACGGGGGATCAAACCTGCCATCTTGGTGTGTCAGGACAATGCTCTAACCAACTGAGCTGCACAGGCAGGGCTAAATAGGTTGTTTTTCAGGGCTGTTTTAGGTTCACAGTAATACTGAGCAGAAGGATAGGGGGGAAAGATTTCTCATTTCCCCCTGTCCCCACACCTGCACAGCATACCCCAATTATCAACATCCCTCAACAGAATGTAACAAATTGTACGTTTGTTACAACCGATGAACCTTCATTATTATCACCCAGAGTCCATAGTTTCCATAGATTTCACTCTTGGTGTTGTGCATTCTATGGGTTTGGATAAATTTATAATAAGATGTATCTTTCATTCTAGTATCATGCAGAGTAGTTTCACTGCCCTAGAATCCTGCTACCTGCCTATTCATCCCTCCTTCCCACAACCACTGATTTTATTTTCTCCATAGTTTTGCCTTTTTCAGAATGGAATCATTTTCCAGAATGTCATCTACTTTTCAGATTGGATTCCTTCGCTAGGTAATATGCATTTAAGTTTCCTCCATGTCTTTTCATGGCTTGATAACTCATTTCCTTTTAGCACTGAATACTGTTCCATTGTCTGGATGTACCACAGCCTCTATTTTTTTTTAAAAGCTCCGCAGGAGATTCCAGTGAATGGCCGCAGTTCTCAGGGCATCTCCTCCTTTTACAACTTGAGTCGAGGGCCAGGGGTATGGTTTCTTCCAAGCCTCTCAGTGGCAGTTTTTGAAGTCTTTGGTTCATCCTTGGAGGTTTCTCTCTCTGCCTATCCCAGTAACAAACCCATGCCCTGTCCCCCAAGTCACTGCTGCTCCGCCCCCTGCCCAGCTCTGTGGTTGCCTGCTCCAGTGAGCTACCCGGCTGCTTTTCTGCCTGAGCAAGTCCTCAGCCTCAATCCTAAACATGTATTTGCAACTCTCGGGCCGCTTTCCCCAGCCTTCCTCCTGTGACCAGTGTCTGGCATACAGTCGGTGCGCTGTAGCTATTAGAAGACTGAGCCGCCCTAACCGGTTTGGCTCAGCAGATAGAGCGTCGGCCTTCGGACTCAAGGGTCCCAGGTTCGATTCCAGTCAAGGGCATGTACCTTGGTTGCGGGCACATCCCCCGTGGGGAGTGTGCAGGAGGCAGCTGGTCGATGTTTCTAACTCTATCCCTCTCCCTTCCTCTCTGTAAAAAATCAATAAAATATATTTAAAAAAAAAAAAAAAAGACTGAGCCTTCCGAGGACACCCCAGATTCCACCATGGCTCCATGGCAGGAGAGCCAGGTTCTGGAGGGCTTTCGTGGATCTTAGCCTGTTTGATCTTAGGTCCATCACCCAGCTTCTGCCACCCTGAACCTCGAGACCCTAAGCCCCTGCTGGCTTCCATGTCAGCAGGCACCTGGGTAGCGTGGTCTGTGGAAGATTGGAGAGCAGGGGAGAGAGGGGCCAGGATATTCTTGCCCTTTCCTCCTGCTTTGGGCAGCGTCACTGCCGGGAGCCGGTCCATCCTTGCTGTTTCAAGGGACCTGGCATATATGGCATACTGTTCTTATGTTTGCTTACCTTCTTGGCACTATGTGTTTTAACCAAGGTCACCTCTCTGAGAAAGGTTGTTTCCCCAGGTGGGGATTTTCCCCTGAAGTTAGGGAGGGAATAAAACCCCTTAACTAAGTGCCAGGCGGGTAGTTACTCACTTTAACTACAAACAATCATGCTTAAGCTACATAATCTTTACTCCCTGGAATGGAGATAAGAAACGCCCTAACCTTTGGAATAGAGATTGATAGGGTTGGAATCAACTGGTATAAATACAGATGTAACAAGACAACAGGACACAGAAGCTAGACACAGAACCTACACAGAACCTACACAGAACCTACACAGAACCTAGACACAGAACCTAGACTCAGAACCTAGACTCAGGACCTAGACACAGAACCTAGAGACAGAACTTCACTGGAGAGAACATGGCAAAAGATCCTGGACAGAAACTGGCCACAGAACCTAGAGACAGAATCTAGCGAGAGAACCTGGCTGAAGAACCTAGAGACAGAACCTGGCTACAGAACCTGGATAGAACATGGCAAGAGAACCTGACTAGAACATGGCTACAAAACCTGGCTGGAGAACCTAGTGAGGGGACATGGCTACAGAACCTGGCTGGAGAACCTGGAGAACCTGGCTGGAGAACCTAGCAAGAGAACATGGACACAGAACCTGGCTGGAGATCCTGACCAGAACTTCGCTGGAGATCCTAACCAGAACTTGGCTAGAGATCCTGGCTAGGCTGCTGATCAACTGAACGCTGTCTCCGTGTCATTCCTTCTTCGCCGACTCCGTCCACACCTTTGGGGACCCCTGGACCTGCTGGGGTTGGACCCCAGCACGTCACTGCAGTGGCTACACCCTCTCCCAGGCCCCAGCCCCTGCCTGGCAGCACTCACTATGATTGTGGCCCCTCCAGGCAGCCTGGCCCCCTGGGCTCTCCCTCTGTCCCCCCCCCCGCCCAGGTACTGGCTTCCTGCTGGCGCGCCCCTTTGGGCTGCCTTACCATTCCCTTAGCCCTTTCACCTGTTCCGACATCTTTGTAACAGCTCCCTTCTATTAAATTCCTTCTCTTGAGCTCTTTTCTTAACAGATTCAGATTCAGTCTGAAATGCTTTACTGAGGATTCTGAGCTTCATGTTTTATGGCAGTTGTAGGACACAACTAGAGGGTTTTGAGGCGAAAATGCATATGATCAAAGGGAAAAAAATGGGTGTTTTAGGAAGATTCAGTTAGTAAAGGTGGAAAGAATGAACTGGAGGTTCAGGGGGTCCCTAAAAGATTTGTGGATAGCCTTTAGAAGCCTGTTAACACTCTATAACTACATGCAGATTTTTTTGTATATATGTGTAAGTGGCCTTTTTTTTTTTCTTCTGGGGAGAGAGCCCATACCTTTCATTAGATTCCCTATGGGATTCCAAAATATGTTAAAAACTACTGGGCTAGAAGTAGGAAGATCAGTTCAGAAGCTAAGCAATTCAGTGTGTCAGTCAGGGTCCCAGCAGGAAGTAGAATTCATCAAGATGGTTCAGGTGGCAACTTTAAAGAAGGGACTACATTCAGAAGTATGGGCAGGGTTAGGTGAACAAACAAGACATGTGCAGGCACCCAGAGATCAGCCACAGTGGGAAGCTGTTGGCCTCTGAGGACTAAGAGGCAAAAGGGAGGAAAATGGAATGACTTGGCCCAAGACAGCAAGCGCCCTGGGGAGGGCTTGGTGGAAAAGAAGTGATGGTGGGATTAGCTGCTTCAGAGATGAGGAGTCGAAGCAAGGTGTGAGGAAGGAAGGCCTACTCCGCCTCTGGCCTCCTACCCTCTGATCCGCCACCAACCATTGTCAGTGTCCTCCCCCCCCCCACTCCCCCCCTGCCCCCCGCCAAGAGAGCGTGGGCGATGTGTCTGCAGGGCTGGAGCGGGACAGCAAATGTGGGTAAATGGATGGACCGGGCAGAGCAGTGTGAGCGGAGAATCACCAACACCCAGAGAACACATTCCTTAGACCTTCCGGAATTGTCCAAGAACGGGTTCCATGTAAGTCCCGTTTGGTAGCTCCAGCACCAGCACTTGCTCTCTGATTTCTGGCTTCTGCTTGTTATCAGACTCTCCCACACTAATGTGGGCTTCCCGATAAGGCCAGAGAAAGAGAAGCAAAATACAGAGGAGTTTTGTTGTCGTCGCTAACTTTGTTCTTCTACGCTGCTTACAAGCTCTTTGACCTTGGAAGTCACAAATGTCTCTGAGCCTCCCTCATCCATGAAGTCCAGGGGTTGCATTTGATGTTCCTTGTGATGCCTTCTGGCTTGAACGCCCTGTGATTCTTCAAGGGGCGTCTTTGGCTTCTTCCCTATGAAGGCGGTTAGTGTTCTGGCCCCTTCCAAACAGGTGAGCAGCCCGCCCTGGCCTGCCGTCACCTGCAGTGGTTTGAAGGCTGGACAAGAGCACGGGCGACAGGCCTCTGTCCCCCCGAGGAACAGACTGCAGCCTATTAGCATTTTATCGACTTTGGCTCTGCTGTGGGTTGTTAGGATTTGCAGTGATAGGATTTCATACACATTTGAGTGGAAGTGTTGCCAAGGCAAAGGGGCACTCATTTTGAAGGTAGGTTTGCACTCCAGTGTGCGCTCTAGGGAGAGACCTAGTAAAAAGGAAACACACCCAGCCGCTGTGCTCGCTGTCCGGGGGAGGGAGTTGGGAGTATTGCTGAAGGAGCAGCTCTCTTTTGTACGCATTTCAGAGATTTAATTTTACCAGCCGATGCAAATGATCTGTTCCGCACATGTAAAACAAAAGGACAAGAAAATGATCCCTGTGTCAACATCAGGATGTCTGGCTTAAAATCCCATTCAAATAGCTCCCTAAAAATGATCAGACACTGAATACATTATTTTTCTGACTTTGACAAAACCAGTCTGCAACAAAGAAGCAGCCCCATGAGGTTACGGATAAACCAACCACGTTAAAACTTGGGCATTTTCATGTCAGTCACAGATTTTCTTAAGGGCCAAGTCACTGTTTAAGGACTAATGTGTTTGGAGAGGGGAAAAAAATCGCACTGTGTTATTAGGCAGAATCCCCTTTATATACAGGGATTGGTTCAGTTTGACCCTGATTGTGTTGCCTGCTTTATTGTCCTACTTCAAACACGGGGCCCTGGGCATCATCTCAAGGAAAGGCTGATTGAACTGTCGGCCTGACACTTGTCAGCTGTGGATAATACGGGTTTCAGTCCGTCATGCTCACACATAAATGAACCATGACAGAGATAGACTGTTGAATAGAAAAAGCAGTTTTACTGTGGATAACCTTTCTTGAATAAATGCAACAAATAATAAAGTCTGAAAAAGAGGACCATGTACCTCAGGAAAGCAGTGACGTTCGGAACCAACTGGTTATTATCTTTTGGGGCCATCAAAAATGGCCCCTTTATCAAAGCGTGCCATTGAGAGAAAAGGGGAGAGTGCTATGCGTACAATAAACACGATGGCAGCGGAGTCCGTGCAGCCTTCAATATAATATCACATAACAAAACCCACTACAGCTCTCCAGGATGGAAAAAGGAGGCATTGTCTGTGCACCAAATGGAATTCACAATTGTTCTTAGAAAATGGTGGCACACATCTTAATCAAAACAGCAGAAAAAGCATTTGGAACTCTTTATTTCTTGAAAACATTTCTCTCTTTTTAGATATATTAAAAAAACAACCAACAACTCCCAATAGAAATTGTGGAAACTCTACATTTCAATCAGGATAGTCAAAAGAATGATTTGAATTTACAGGCCTGTAATTGGAACAAATTGGAAACAAAAGAAGAGCTCGTTTAAGCCACGTGATGTGGCTGCAGTGCCGCTGTGTACAGTATGCTGGGGAAAAAAATCGTGTTTCTTTAAAGCAAAGCTAACTCCATGGCAGGCTCCCAGCAATTTGCATAAATGTCTCCACAATGATTTTTTTAAATTTATGGGCCCTAAGTTTCTAATTAAATACTAATTAATACTATCACCAGAATTGTCTCCCATCCCCAGCTCTTCATAGCTTTGTCACTTTGATTAATGCACAGTCATTTATTAACTTATTTAACAAGCCGGGGTGCCTCATGACAAACTAGATTAAATTATCCTCATAACAGTCTCATTACTGAAAAAAAAGGGGAGTTTTAAACTTAATAAAAATTATCCTCAATAATGTTAAAGCTTTTGCACTGTACCCTTAAAAGATAGAAATAGGTTTCTTGTGTGATTTATAATATATGGAGTTGTATAAAGCATTCATTAATAAAATTTATAAGTTCATTTAAGCTTGCACATTACAGTAGTGCTGTAGCCTTGGGTGCTTATTATTTAACTTTTTGCTGTAGTTATGAAGATAATTAATGTCCTGACCAGACAGGGACTAAAATACCCACTAGAATGAGATAATTAGAGACATAAATAATGTTTAGGTTCTTGTGTGCTGCTTTTTAAATTAATTGTTTTGTTTTCCACCCAGACTTGATAAAGAAGAACGTAAGAGTTTACCAGGGAACTATCCGATGATAGGTGAGATGTTTGTTTCCCAGGAAGGGCAAATGCTGTGAAGCCTCACAGGTTCTGGGCTGGAGGAGGCAGTGGGTGTGCCAGGGGTTTTAACTCTTTTAGGGTCAAGTTGGGCCCTCATCGCTCTCTGGCTCCCTCTAGTGCTGGGTCCTGGAGGCAAGCGCACCTTGCAGCGAGGCCTGCTCATTAGCTCAGGCAGGAAGCAGAAGGGGGCGAGTCAGAAAGGAGACCTGGAGGAAGTCTCTTCATGAAGTGCTGGGGTAAGCTTCTGGTCTTAGTCAGACTCCGAGGAGAAGGAGAGCCTCAGAGGAAGCCGGATGAGCCTCTGGCAGCAAATCTTGCACACGGATGAGGGAGAACACAGGAAGCTGTGGCGCAGGCCCTGCTGGTCTCAAAACAAATATATATATGTTAAAACGTGTGTAGAATGCAGGCTCTGTGTGGGGCTGTGTGCTACAATAAATATCCAGCATGTTCTGAGCAGGCGTATTCTCTTCTCGGCTTTTCAGTTTCTTGCTAAAATAGCACCCTCGTTCAGGTCCCTCGGTACTCTGACGAGAGGACAGAGGAAGTGCAGCTACTGATGGAAACGTGCTTGCTGGGGAGGCTTCCTTTTGGTCGGTGGTGTCCTGAGTCTTTGGGTGGGGCTGCTGGAAGGGGCAGTAGCTCCTTAGTCACAAATAGGGAGCGGACACCCTGTATGGACAACATTTACCACTAACCAAGCCCTTTGACACATGGCATCCCTAGTCCCTCCAGAACCCAAATGAACCCAGAGGGAGGACTGTCACTATGGTTTCCAGGAGTCACCTGATGCTATGGATTCACAAAATGGCTGGTCGGTTACTTCGCCCCTGGGAAGGGCACCTGGCTCTTTTTCTTTCGTTTTCCAATGTTCCAATGTCCTTCTTGCCTTTCTGCATCTCACCTCCATTTCTTCTCTCTCATGCCCTCTGTCTCCCTCTCACCTTTTCCTTTTATCCTTGATTCACAGCAGAGATAACAACAGCTTGACTTGTTCACTTACAAAAATAGCTCAGTGTCAGAGCTGCACGGGGACTGGTGCCACGGAAATCTGGGAGGGGAAGAATGGCTCAGAGAATTTTCTTCGGGTTTAGAGTGCTTCATGGTCCTAGTCATCTCCAACTCACACCCCATCCCCGGGAGTGAAGTAAGTGGCAAACATTTCTACCTTTTATAACCCTGGTTTGGCACTGATTAAGATTTCCATCTTTGCAAGCCTATTAGTGGAGACCCATTGGTAGATGGTGGCTTTGGCCAAAAACAGATCAACCTTAGGTCAAATCTCAGCTCCCTGATTTACCGGGCTTCCTCTGGCAACTTTGAGTTCAGCGTAGTAAGTCCCCGCTTGCCAGGTATACTTTTTGGGTAAGCAGGCCACATTAAATTAAGTGGGGCCTCCAGGAACCCTGTGAGGAGAAGTCACAGATGAAGGCACAATAGGTTGTAAGGAGGGGGAGGTCAGTGCAGGGAGGTGAAAGCCCAGTGGGCCTTACTCCTGCTCTGGTCCCTCCATGTGGATGCTGTGATGCTGGGGGGTGGAGGGACAGAGGGAGAGATGGAGGGGGCTGAGGATCAAGGATACCTGGAAGGGCAGAAGAGAAGTAACTGGTTTTCAGTGGTTCTCAAACTCTAACGGAGAAAACAATGTTTAAGTGCAGGTCCTGGCTCCAGTTCCAGAATTTCTTATTTAATTTGCATTTTTAATAAACCCATAAGTGAGTCTGATGTCGGGGGTTAGCCATGGAGCACTGGTTATGAAATACTCTACCAGGAAGAGAAGACGAAAGAACTGTCAGGAGGCAAGGGAATTGTGCCCAAATCATCTTTCCCCCTGAGAAAGTGCTGTAGCTGCCATGTGTCCTGCACACTCTGCTCACCTGGGGATGCATCTCCAGGTGGTGAGCAGGGGCACGGCAGGTGCAGATTACAAAAGATTCCTTCCTGGCCTGAGACGGAAGTTGGGCCACCCTCCTGCATGCTTACCCAGGCAACAGTGCCTAACCCCAGGCTGCTCACTCCCCTGCCTGTCTCTTCCCTCTGGTCGCTAAAGATGCAGACGTCAGTGAGGGGGTTAGGAGGTGCCCTGACCGTGGGCTGCTTCCAGCAGTTGGGTAAAGAGTAGATTGTCTGGAGTGGCCCTGTTTCCTGCCTCCATAGCAACCCCCTAGAACAGTCAAGGTGTGAAATGGCTTTAATTAAGCTGCCTCAGGCACACATGATCTCATTCAAGCTGGGGTCCTCTGTGGAGTGTGGCTTCTGAAGGTCCAGCTGATTGTTTGGGTCACAGTGGGCAGACAGGTGATGGGAGAACAGGTGATTCTCACATGGCCTCAGAACTAAGCACTGGCCCAGCTGGGACTCTTGACCCACTGGGCTTTCTCTATGTGCTCTTCATGCCTTTACAACCATGCAGCTAGAGCGATAGAGATGCCATGTGTATATACAATTCAATGTAATAAACACTCGTGGCTCACATGCAAGTGTCTAGCACTGTGCTAGATGCTGGTGATACGAAGATGAAGGAAAATTTCTTGCCTGTCCACTTGACTTTGCCCCTTGAGGCTATCAGAGACATTGTCCTCAGGAGAAAGGGTAAGTCCAGGAAGGCTACCTGGGATCCAGCTGGTCCCCCAGCATCATGCAGCCACCCGGGAGAGAAGAGGACTCTTAAGGCTAGATGGGCTCCAGGTTGGTAGAAGAATTCAGGGTTGAGTTCGCAGGGTGAATGTGACAGAGGGAAAAGAGAGTGACAAGGCTGAGGGCCATGGTTCCCAATCTGTGGTCTGCATACCTCTAAGGGCTGGGTAAGATAATCCACTGGGGATGGGCAGAGAATACTGAAGCTCTTACTTTTAAGATCTTGTTATTTATACTATTGCTAGTATATTTTTGTGGTATGTTTTAAAATGAAAAAGTCAGCCCAGGAGTAAAATTTATGCGATGAATGAATGAATGAATGAATGAATGTCAGAGGTATGTGCTCAGTTATTTCTCTTTTTTTCATTGTTGGCTGTGCACTATGAAATAAACTTATAGACCATTGGTTTAGAATATTGTCAAGGAGTAGTTGAAGTTCTGGGCTCTAGGGTCTAGGTGGAAAGGGACAGAAGCAAAATCACGAGGAAGCTTGGAGAAATGGAAAGAATGAGAGATGAAAGGGCTCAAGGTGATTAAAAGTTGGGTTTAGTGTATTTATGAGAACAAGGTCTCAGGAGAGGAGGAAGTGACCAGAGAGCAGGGCGAATAGCACAGGTGAGACAAAGCTAGGTGATTCCAAAGTCAAACTTGTGACGGGAGACTGGAGGGGATGGAGGGGAGTGAGGGCCAGTGCACTGGATGTGTTGTCCACATGGATATGAAAGTGTGTGAGTTGATGACAAGCTCTAGGATAGAACTAAGATGGTAAGCAACCAAAATGCCAATAGGAGGTCCTGGGGTGGTGGTGGGCAAGCAGGTGTCATAGGAAGAGAAAGAGGCATCCACATGAAAGTAGAAGAGTATGGTATCTTTGAAAGGTAAGTAGGACACAGATCTTCTCTCTTCAGCCCAGGGGGTTTGGGAGGAGTGGATGGATGGGAAGGATGGGCATTGCCTGGATGAGGGTGAAGAGAGGCTCAAAGGAAACAGGGAGAGAAGGGACCCCACCCCACCCCCTGGCTAAAGTTGAGGGGGGGTTACTCGTTGTGGAACAGAGGCTCCAGAAGGCACTGAAAAGGCTCTGGAATGAGGGTACAGTGCGAGTGGGTGTCAGAGGAGAAGATGAGAGCAGGCTGGAGGTGTGCACGTGGGAGGAGAGGGAATACGGCCTGTGCTCAAGGCTTGCCCTTCCGCACTTGGGGTGGGCTGTCCTCCAACATGGTATTTTTGGTGGGTAGTGGAATAAACTTTGTAAGCATAGCTGGAAATCTTTTAAAGGAACATACAGATATTTTTATTCAAAAACACAAAATATGTTATCTGTGGGCATGTACAGTGACAGCCATAAACCATTGTGTATCTTGTCACTTAAAACCTATAACACATACCCATAACCTTTTCTTAAGTCTTTTTTCCCCCAAGTGGTTTCTAAGGTTATTGGTGAGAAACACAGCACTGAGCTTCCTGTAGCAGTTCATTAATAGTGATAATGCACTATTTTAGGAGTTAGAAATGCCACCTCCACCCCCTCTGCCAGCGTCCTCCTCCTCTTCAGGATCCTTGTGACAACTTCTGCTCCGTTTCACCCAGTGGCAGCAGCAATGAAGCAGCCTCCTTCCCTCCTTCCTGGTGCCAGTGATGCCCTTTCCACCCTCACCACAAACCTCAACCAACCCCTGAGTGGCTTTGCCTGATGTTCTCTGTGGTCAAGGATCCTTCTCACTGTCATTCTTGGCAAGGTCATTGCAGACATTTTGAATATTTTCAAAAATAATTTCTGTGTCAATTTTTTTTCATTTTTATTAGTTGGATTTTGTGAGTCTAAAGCTGGAACACACTGAAACCAATCCTAACCACCTAGAAAGATGCCTTCTTCAAAAGAAATTGGAGCCTATTGAGTGCACCTTGGACTCCTTTTCATTCTCTCTGCCTCAGTTGTCCCACCAGCTTCTGCATGGCTCTTGCATATGAATGTTTAACCATATGTTCATTCAATTCTTCTGCTTCATCCTCACTAATAGCTGCCTTTCTTAAATAGGGGTTTCAATTTGTGACTCCTAACCTTTCTCTTTCAAGAGCATAGAGTCATCTTTGGTCTCAATGACCTCTCCTTTTTGAGGCTGAACATCTTCAAGATTTACGGTCAGCCCCTCCTCTCCAAACACCTGCAAAACATTTAAAAATGAGTCAGTTCCAGGGTATAGTTTTCCTTTATTATACCAAATTTATTCATAATACATTATGCAGGTGTTTTGATGAGAATCCAGAAACATCTTGAGACACCATATTTCTCTGAAATGTGAGAATTTAAGACCATTGCTGTTCCAGGACAAGTCTTGTGTATAGAGCTTTTTATTGCATTCATTTGCATCATTTCGTTCAATTCTCAGAACTCTGTCAATTAGCAACAGCTTGATCTTGCAGATGAGATAACAGAACCCAGAGAAAACTCACCCAAAGCTACACACTTCGAAGATTGCAGAGCCAGGGCTAGACCCAGCGTTCTCTCTACCAAGCCATTCTGCATTTCAGAATTAAAGACATATCAGACATTAAGATCATTCCTGATTAGGCACATGGCAGGTTAGAGCTGGAAGGGACTCCCTCACCCCCTTATCTAATTCAAACTCCTACATTCGTAGACATTCAGTCGATGTATCTAATTAGAAAAAAATGCAAATCATTTGACTGCATACCTATAAATATTATCCCTGGAAAGAAAAGGAACATTTGGTAAATATACAAAATATATGGGGAAAATGTGCATGTTGTCCTTGTGTAGAGGCCATGTTAATCTTCTCTGTATTGTTCCAATTTTAGTGCACATGCTGGCAAGCAATTTCCAGAATATTTTTAAATGAATATACTACAATAGAAAATATCAGAGGGTATATCACATACAGTAAAGACAAGTATTGTATTGTGAGACTTTCGTGCTAGTTGCCTATATGTGTAGACATTGTGGGTCATGGTATAAAATTTGTTTCATGCTATGGATTGTGCTAACAGATGTTGAAAAGCCACTGATATAGAGGAAAGAGCATTGGAAAGTGGGTTTAATTACTTGATTCCAGTCATTGCTCTCTCAACAACCACTTGGTGAGCTTGGCCAAGAAGCTTGCCCCCTCAGGGCTTTCCTTTCCTCATCTTTCAAAGGAGCTAGGTGTTTTGAGATCCCTTCCTTTAAGATTGAATTAATCTGGGAATTCTTTCGTGGCATCACTGAAACACAAAAGCCTTCCAAAGGAGGAAAGTGGGTGAAGAGAGGGAGCAGGAACAGAAAGACAACTGTGAGGCAGATGCAGTCACCTGACTTTACCTCACAGCAGCTGCTGCCCTGATGCTCATCCTTGTCTTGTTGCTTCTCATCATGCTGGTAGCACCTCAAGATGCTGCTGCCACGAGGGTGTGAATGATGACCATGGTTAAATCCAAGTTGGAGCCTGTGGACAGCAGTGGAGGTGAGGAGTGCCAACACACACACCTGGTACCACACTTGGCACTGCCAGGTGCTCAGAGGCAGTTCTTGATGACAAGCACGATAAGTGGTCCAAGGAAAGGCAATCTAAATAGAACAAGTTGAAATGTAGGAACCATATTCCCTCTACAACCTAAGTGGCCCTGAAGCAATTAAGACCTTCCTTAGGAAAAGAATAAAGGAAGGGGAGCAATTTTAGGAAATATGTAATGTGAAATGCTTAACATGACTCCTTTTCTGGTATCGACTAGTGCTTAGTTTTTTGTAAAGAACAGGGACCTATTATCCCTTTCCACTTGTTTGATGGATAAGATACAAAGTTAATTTCATGGTGGAGAATCATCCAAGAGGTTGCTTGCTTTCTATTAATATAGAAGACATCTTTGACTTGGGGTGGTGAACACAATACTATATACAGATGATGTATTATGGAATTGTACACCTGAAACCTATATAATATTATTAACTAGTCATTCCAATAAATTCAATGAAAAGGAAAGAAAGACATCTTTGACACTAGCACATAGGATGTGTATATGTACATAGACACAAACACAAGAGCTGACAAATGCATTAAATGCATAAATTATTTATTGGTCCTGGGACAGCATACAATATGACAAGAAATGAGATGTGTCTGTGTGATAGGCATGCACAAGGAGAAAGTGAGGGAGTATTTTTTTCTCCAGATAGACACATAATGCCAGAAAACATTCTGCCTTGGAAGAACAAAAGTACAAAGATGTTCCCACAATTGAAGCTTATAGTTTTGCACGATTGCTTATTATTCATTGCATTTGGAAATAGGGCATGGAGAAGACAATCACCCCTCCCAGTCTGGATCTCTTTAGCATGCTGCAATTTAGCATCACATGCTAGCTAAGATTTAACAAGATGTGTCAATTGGCCAGCAAAAGAACCTGGTTGACATGAGCTGTGTGTGTCAGGAAGTAGATCAAAAGTGGGCTTGGTTGTTGTTGAACACTGTGCTTAAAAAAAGGAAATGAATAATTTAAGTCATTTTAGTACTTGTGGAGGGCACTGAACTGACAGCTCTGGGGCCCAGGGTCTGTCTGCTGCCCAGATGCATCATGGGTATAAACATGGAAGGGACCCCACTCATCCCCACAGATGAGCTTCTTCTAGTTACTCCACCCACTCCAGCTGGGCTGAGGAGAAAATGCAGCCTGGTGGTGGGCTTCAGTGTGACCATGGCCGGGCAGGAGGCATTGCTGGATAGAGTGGGGATGAGATGCACTTGCTAGACTCTCCCTTTGTGTAGGTGACTGGAGAGATTTAAAAGATGAATACTTTTGTAGTCATGACCCGTCCCCCCCAAGCTAGAGCTAAATCCATGAGCCTGATGTGGGATGTTGATATAGCGACTTCTTCAGTTACTCTGTTTACTTCCAAATGACAAAACCAAAACAAAAATAACTCCAAACAAAGTCCCAACATTGGAAAAAAAAAAAAAAGGCTCTCCAGCCCATACTAACCCAGTTATTTTTGGCTGTGGGCTGGGCTGGTGAGATGCTCTTTGGCCGGCTGTCACTGCACACAGCGTCTGACTGGAATTTTTGTGAGTTGGGAAAGGGATGGTTATATTTGGCCTCTGGAAGGGAAGTTGCTGAGGTAGAGAGGCAGTTTTGGGTCATAGGGTTTGAGCCCATGCCAGCAGGAGGGGAAGCAGCTCACCCATTGTCAGCGAGGAAGCGGGTGGGACAACCCAGCTGAACCCTTTGGCCGGGTCATAGGGGAGGTCTGCGGGGGCACACACCACACCACTGCCCAGGCCAGTGAGGCTCACTGCCTCTGGCTGAGCTGGCCAGGAGGACCAGCATGGGCTCAGCGACATTGCCTGTTTTCCTTCATTTAGCCCACTGCACTCAGTCTGGGCTACCATGTATTGCATTCCTGGAAGTTTCTAAACTTTGTTTACAGTTGTTATTCACATGCCCTGTGTTCACTACTAGATCTTGAGTGCTGTGTTTTACCTTTATGATCCACATAGCTTCCACACACAAAGACCTTTTATAAATCAAACACTAGCTTGCCCACCCCCTTTAAGCTCTGGGTGATGTATATATAAAATAAATTATTAAATCTTCAGTTGTGTTATAAAAAGAATGACACTCGAGTCATGACAGAAAAACAAGATTATTGTTTATGAATGTACCACTAAAATATGCATTTTGTAAGGCTCATTGATTTATTCTCAATTCGAGGGACCACATAGACATACAAAATGGTTCATTAGGTATTCATTATACCTCCTTAGCTGTTTTTATTAGATGTGCCCATGGTGCCAATGGCAAGGTTGATGTTTTCAGAGGTTGAGTCAATGCTTGACTCTCATCAATTTCTTATAGGCAGTTTGGTTTAAGGTATTTTGATGATTTTATAGAAATGTTTTACACCCTTAAAAAGCTGTAACTTAAACTGCGGAGCAGGGCAGGCACACATTAGATGATAAAGGGCTTTGGGTAAGAGATTTCAAATTTGTCAAATGTGCATTAAAG
This sequence comes from Myotis myotis, assembly GCF_014108235.1. NCBI lineage: Eukaryota > Metazoa > Chordata > Mammalia > Chiroptera > Vespertilionidae > Myotis > Myotis myotis. Next base: position 32,114,422 of record NW_023416357.1, read on the forward strand.
AACTATATTTGAAATTGGTTAGAAGGTTGGGTGACTTCTCCAGGTGAAAATGACATTTGTTTTATGGGTCCCTCTGAAACAATTCCCCCAGAGTTTTCATTTCAATAAATCATATCCAAGTTCAGCACTCCAAAAGCAGCCGTGAAGCAAGCACGGTAGGGTTGCAGTAACTGCTTTTCTGTTTCCTCTTTTTTAGGGAAAAGGGCCCCATTTCGTCATCTGTAAAGGAAGTGAGACTAGATGACCTGGAGGTGTGAATCTTTATACCCTCTCATTCATTCATTCATTCATTCATTCATTCCACACTTAGTTATTGAGAAGGTGTGGGCATGTTCTGGCACTAAAGAAACAGCAATATACAAAACCTAGACCTGGTTCTCATGGAGATGACACCCTAGAAGGAGACAAATAAGATAATTTCATGAATTGATACACACTCTAAAGTCAGTACAGGAGAGTGTTGTGATGGGAAGTTGTTGAGCAGGTGGCCTCAAGCTCTTTAAGAAAAGGTCATTTCAGCCTAGGAAAGGCCACCTGAGCAAACATCTGGAAGAGGAACATTCCAGGAAGAGAGACCAGCCGAGGTTGTGGAGGGCATTGCAATAGTGTGGGCGAGGAAGAAAAAGGCGGAAGTGTCTCCTTTGTGGTTCTTTATCCCCACATCTAGAGCTGTAATACTTTGTTGCACAAAAAATGGATGAGGCCAAGGGGGTAGTGGGAAGTGGGCAGAAGAAAGGGAAACAAGAGGGCAGGGAATGGGGGTTGGGGCGAGGATAGCCACGCCAAGATATGTCGACTAGGCTGCCTGCAGTAATGAATAAGCTGACATCTCAGTGGCTTAACCAAGCTTATGTTTCTTCCCTGCCTTGCCGTGGTCTGGGGCAGGTCTGGTGGCTCCTCTCTGAGCAGGGAAGCAGATTCTTGCCATCATGTGTCTCCACCACTTGAAGTCCTTTATTTCCAGCCTCATAAATTAGGAGGGGAGAATGAATAGAAGGCTAGACTGCATGTTTTAGGGGCCAGGGCTGTACTGGCTGTTCGACCATAATCCTGTTCATGATTCTAACTTCGAGGGAGGCTGTGAAACACCATCTTCCTTTGTGCTGAGGGAGGAAGCTTAATTAATGAGCATTGAGTCAGTTTTGGCCACAAGAGAGGAAGGAGGGAAAGAGTGGATCCTCCTACTTTCCCTGTATCCTTGAAGACATGTTCCATTTTGGCCAGGAGTGTTGGCAAAGGGGCCAGGATGTAGAGAAACTATCCTCACAATGATGACTTCTCATAATCTCCACACACAATACACAGAGAAGAAAAGGGGAAGGAGGTCCCCCCCCCCCCATACACCGCCCGCCAAACACACACAGATACACTTTAGGCTGAAACTAAGTCATGCTACTGCTTGTTAGGAGTCTGGAAGAGAATCCAGGTTTGATGGCTCCTACCTCTTATTGGCTGGCCTTTAAGGCTCCTTTCCATATGAGTTTACTCCATGTTAAACCAACCCTACTGCTCACACCTCAAACCATCTGCTCTAGGCAGGCCCTACTTCTTGCAACTTCCCATCCAACAGAGAACAGACTTCATCTCCTTTGTTCTCACCATCCTTCTGCAATACCTAGACCCTCCTCTCTACCAAATCCTACCATTGTGGAGCCTTCTTATATTAACCCAGCTAGTGGAGAACTGGCTGGAATGCAATACTGCGCTGTGCCATATGGATATTCCTCGATGTTGGCAGAAGACTTTCTGTGTTATCTTTGCTGAGCCAGGCCTCTCATTGGCTGACTTCAGATTCCATAGTCGGGGAGGAGCATGACTGTAGGAAGGATAATGTGACCATAGAGCCACACGATGATAGTTTCTAATAATTTGTCCCTTTGTTCCCTTGAGGACACGTGTACCTCTATCAGCCCAACCAAGCCAATCCTTGGTTCCCCAGAGTCACCATGTGTGCCTTCAACCTGACTTGCATGAAGACTAGTTTTATTAGTCACAATTAGTTGCAGGTGCAAAGACTGAGGGCACAACTAACTGTATCTGGAATCACCTCCTCACATATGAAATTAAACACTTGCACACTCAGAATTAGGTTCAAGTGGCTAATTGCACCCGGAAGTAGGTAATTGCAGGTGCAATTAGTTGCAAGTGCCATTTTTCACCCGAGACTAATTGCTCCCAAAGTAAGGAGATAGGGATTGGAAATTCGGCACTGAGTGGATGTGTGGTTATTACAACCACCTGTGATTTTCATAGTCCTCCCCTCTCCACTTGGCGTGTGGTGGCCTCCCTTTGGTCTTTATGAACAGTGAGGTTGCTTAACTCCTGCTGTATATTTGTTCTATAGCACTCTCTTCTCCAGTTCAGTCTTCTTTCCTTGCCAATCCTCAGGAGTTCTGGAATCCCCGGCTTTTTAAAAAGACGTATGTTCCTCCACTGTTCATTTACACCTAAAACCCCTCAGAATATAAGAAATGGTCAATAACTTGGACAGCTTAGTGGGTGGTAACTTCCAATTAGGTCTTGACCACAGTTTTCTGGTGATTGTCATTTGAATGTGATGGATGAAAAGCTCTTTTCCCCACCCATGTGAGGAGGTGATGGACCACTCCATCAAACTACCCAGAAACTTGTCTCCACTGGCAGGTTCTCACCTCTTTTCTTCTATATCAGTATAGGAGTCCAACTAGAAAAGCGGAAACCACTATAGTTTATTTTTAATATTATAAAATTAAAGCACAATTGGAAAACATACAATGAATTTAAATTCAATAAAACTAGCCAGGGAAACTAAAACTGTTAATACCATTCCAGAAAGTCGTTGCATCATTTACACAATTAAGGTAAGGAGTTGATCACCATTGTTATTTTAACAGAAAGAATTTAATAAAGGAAATGAATTAATCAGGTGTTAGCAGACTGAACTGGCAAAGAAGGAACCCTGAGGTATCTCGGAGATATTAGCTGCAGGAAGCAGCTACCATCTCAAGAGCCTGGGAAACAGAGGCCAGAGGCTGGGGTTACTAGCACCTGGAAGCACCTGGGGTTACTAGCACCTTGGAGGAGGGGCCCATGGAGCTGGAACACAGTCCTCTGGTAGAGGGCTGCTGCCTGGCTGGCTCTGTCCTTTCCTTGGCAGCTTGGAGGAGGAGCCCACACAGCTGAGACCCAGAACTCTAAGGAGCGGGACATGTCCAGCTGGTTCTGGTGCCTCAGGACCTTGAAGGAGGGACCCTGCAGAGCGGGACCCACAGTTTGAGCAGGGCTACTGCCCAGCTGCCCTGTGGACAACTTGGACAACTGGCTGTTCATGAGAAGGAAAAGAATGCCTGCAGGGTGTGCCACGGAGCCTGGGTCTTGCGGCCTTGGGTTGGATCACACCAGGATGGAGCTGCCTTCATAGAAGCAGGGGAAGAGGCAGCTACAGAGCAGCTCTGAAGGAGGCATGAAAAAGGCGAACTTGAGCCCATGCAGAGCATGTGCATTCAAGTGTGTGTCTTTTCTCTGTGTCCAGCATTTTCCTCCCGTGGCTTTATTCATGTTATCATGAAGAACATGTGTGTGTGTGTGTGTGTGTGTGTGTGTGTGTGTGTGTGTGAGAGAGAGAGAGAGAGAGAGAGAGAGAGAGAGAGAGAGAGAGAGAGATGGGGGGGAGAGACAGAGACGGAGAAAGGGAGAGAGGGTCTTGACTGTCACAGCGAGTGAAGCCAGGGTGGTCTTCAAGGTGGTAGTCTTAGCAGGTGTCCACAGCCAGCCAGGCCTTGTGACCTGTAGCAGATTCCATTCCTCACAGCTCACCTGCGGGTGGGGCTGGTGGGGGTTCACATCCTCTTTTCTTCCTGCTGCAGAGTTCAGGGTCAGCTATTTCGCTTCCCTGCTTAGTCATTCAGAGGTGGGACGGGATCCCGCTTGCTAAGCTGGTGGCGGCCTCAGCTGCATGCCAATCGGATGGGGTGGTGACTCCTTTGACCTCCCTGTTGAATCTGCTGTGGCTTAGACCCTGCAGTGTGACCACCCCCTGGTAAGGAAGTAGGAGAGATGATGCTGAGGCGAGTGGTGGAGGGGAGGCCTTTGGCTTGGCCCTGAAAGACTCCTGCTGCCAGGCTGTGGGGCCCTGAGGTCTGGCGCTGCTCTCTCGGGAAGGTAGTGTTTACTGCCGAAGGGCCAGCTTCTAATGGATTGCTTTGGCCAGCATTGCCACTAGGCAAGGGGAGCAAACATTCCTTTGCCCTTATCACCGCCCTACTTGGTGGTAACTTGGACTTCTTGGGAGGGGACTTAAATATTAGAAGTTGGGTCCCCTACCAGCGGTTTGGGCTAAGAAAATACTCTCCCTCCCCCGCCTCCCTCAGGAAAATGAGTAAAACCGCATGAAGGAAAATACTGGAAATAGAAAAATGAAAATAGCAGCGTTAAAAAATCCGACTAACCTAAAATCTGACTAATAGCATTTGAAGGTACTTTCCCCTCCGACTCCCCTATGCAAATTGTTTGTTGGTTCGTACATTCACTCATTCCATAAGAATGACTTGAGTGCCTACTATTGCCAGCGTCTGCATATGGGATGCTGAACAGGTTATACAGACGAGCCCCTAGGAAGCTTATATTCCTAGGGGGGAAGCTGGTCAAGTATCTTGTCTGTACAATTTCTTATCCTGTTTTCACTTGTCCATCTGTCTCATGAGCACTTCCCTTGTCATTGTGTCATATCTGTACCCATTATTCTGATGACTGCTTACCTCTCCCAGTGAATAGATCAGAGTTTATTTAACTACTTCACCACAGGCATGAAGTCTCTTTTCTGTTTTTCACAGTTTTACATAACGCTGTGATAAATATATTTGTGTGGGCAGATTTTTAAAATACTCACCCGAGGATATGTATTTTATTGATTTTAGAGAGGAAGGGGGAGAGAAAGAGAGGAACATCACTGAGAGAGAAACATCAATTGGTTGCTTCTTGTATGCGCCCTGACCAGGAGATCATACTCGCAACCTCGCTATGTGCCTGACCAGAAATTGAACCTATAACCTGTGTGTGTGTGTGTGTGTGTGTGTGTGTGTGTGTGTGTAAAAATGGGACAGTGCTCAACCAACTGAGCTACTTTGCCAGGGCCAGATTTTTTTTAAGTTGTATTTTGGGTAACTTCCTCCCTGGTTGTATGTTTCACAGTATCAGGCAGGACTCTTGGTTACAAAGGACAGACCCCAAACCTGGTTAAGCTGAGAAGGAATGTACTGGAAGGTTATCCATCCACTAGCTCACAGAAGTGACAGAGGTGGGGCCAAGCTCAGAAAAGCAGCAGGACCTGGGGGTGGGGCAGCAAAAGCATGGCCCAGGCCCGTCCCCAGGAGCCATGGACTACGGCCCTGCAGCGCCCCCTCCTCCTGGCCCCAGTGCCTGCTTTCTGGCTCCACAAATATCGTGAGGAAGCTTGGTCCTCCCTGAACCTTTGTCTCACACTCCAGTTTCCCTTGTGATTCCAAGTTTGAGGTCGGAGCTGTGGCCTGGAGGTCGATCACCTGCCTGCTTCTCTGACTCTAGGGCGTGGGTGGAGTTCCTCACTCACGAGTGGGAGGTGGGTTTCTCCCCTGCTCCTATAGACAGGGAGAGTGTTGGATCCTGGGTAGGAAAAAGGAAAAACACTCACTACAAACACCTTCTTTACGTATGTGTGAGGAGATGGAGGGCTACCTAGGTAAAAACACCGTTCGATCTTGCCTGCCAGGGGAGGGCACCAATATTGTTCGGCAGTGTTTGGACACCACCCAGGGGTGCTGGGCACCTCCACCAGCCCCAGGCCACTCAGCACTGGGACCTGGAGAATGTGGGTGGAATTCACACTGGTGAGCTGCATTTTATGCACAAAGAAATGGGGGCTTGGGGAGGAGCTGCGACTTATCCCGGGTCACACAGCAGGAAACCTGAGCTAAATAGAGGTTCTGAAAGCAGAGGGTTAGAGGGTCACTTGGGCTTGTACTGCTTCCCAGCTTGGGCTGGTGGCTGGTAGAAGGGGTGCCTGAAGCAATCCAGGCTAAGGTCCTTGCAACAAAGGAGCCTTTGAGACAAGTCTTTCTTTGTTTGGCCACCAGACTTTTCCCGGGAGTAATTAAGGCCTGTAGTCCCTTAGATATAAGGCTGGTCGACACTACTTGACAGGAATATAGCAATCCAAGCGAAGGTTTGAAATGCATGAACCCGGGCAGCCTCACTTTCGAACACCAGGGCACGAGCCACAGAGCTAGGTGGCCCTGCCTCTCTTGCCTGTTCAGTTTGTAGGACAACACCCACTGGTCCCATGGGATGGGGTCCTAGTGGTGCTCTCCTGGGCAGTGCCAGGCACAAAGGCTGGCATGCAACTCCTACTGCTGTGGCTGCACGTTCGGGACCTGCGGATGGATGTCTGGCCCGCTGCTGCCCAGAGGAGAAAGGGCACAGCCTTCTGAGGCTTTGGGTGTCAGCACTGCACACCTGCATCCATGTGCCAGTGCCCAGGGCCTCCGCTGTGGTGAGTAACTGCTGTCTTGTTTGTCTAGAGAGATGCTCACTCCTCCTTCCCCACAAGGTCTCAGGAGCCAGGGTTCAAATTGCTGGTGATTGCAGCCACCCTTTGCAATCCGTACCTTTCTGTTAACTCTCTCACCCAGAGAAGAAAAGACAAACCTGACTCTCCCCAGAACTAGGAAATTAGCCTTTCATCAGACTGTGCCACTGGGGACCGTGGGGTCACTGAACAGAAACTCAGTCTCTGCCCACAACGCACTTTCGATGTCTCTCAGGGGGGCTACCACTTGGAGGAGAGAGAGGTGCTTTCATTAAAAACAGTGCCCACCTGGGGGTGGCTTTGCACGGTGGCTGTGCCCCGGCCCAGACCTGCGCTCTGCCTGTCCCCTGAGCGGCGGCACTGCTCCTCTGCCTGGCACTGGTAAGATGGAAGTGGAAGGTTGGCACTGATAGAGTTAACCTTTATGGATTCACGTGTTTGTGTGCGCCCTCCAGGACTGGGGACATGAAGTGATTTCTGATTGTGCTGAGACACACGTTTCCATCACATGCGGTGGGTGCGTCACTCCACTACTGAGAACCCGGCACCAGTGTTTCCACAGAGCTTTGGGCTCTCAGTTCCTCTTCACCAAAGGCACCCTCTGAGGGCATCTTCCTGCTTCAGTGATATGGGGAACTGGGGGAGTCGGGATTGTCCCTGGCAGAGGCCTCTGGTGTAGGCGGCGAAGGCCCTGGTATCTCAGGCTCAGCCTCCAGCACTTCCCCTCGTGCTCATGTCCCTCATGGGGCCCTCAGCCTGGGCTCAGGCTCCTTCAGGCTCAGCCGACCTGAAAGCAGGTGCCTCAGGTGGAGCAGTCCTCCTGGCTGGTGCACGCGGTGCGGGGCTGCAGTGTCTGCCAAGAATTTAAAACCAATAATAAAATCGACTGTAAGTCAGTCTGCTTTTTATTATCCCCATGCTGGCAATTCTAAACAATGTCAGTGATAAAATACTCCTTCCCCCAAATCTTTTGTTGGTCCACATTCTAAACAATCGCTGAGGTGACTTTTGAATTTTAATTGCATATGTTCATATGTATGTGTGTGTGTGTGTATACACTTCAAATTAGCATATTTTACTACTTATCCTTTAATAAATACCATATCCTACATGCAAGTTAATTAGGAGAACCCCCAGTAAGAAGAGTGCTAGATGGTTCCATCTGGCTCTCAGCACACGTGGAGCCTCCAGCCCCTGGTGCCAGGTATTCCTGCATGAAGACAATAGGCAAATGATGGCAGCACAGTGATTGCAAAGCGCAGAAACAAAACCTGAGCCCATTCAATTCTGTGCTTCTAGGTGATGACTTGGCATTTTAATTTCTGTTTAAAATTTCGTCAATGCAAATTTTAGTTCATACATGAAGTATTTGACTGAATTCATATAATATTTTTAAAATAGGAATTTATTCTTTTTAAATGACTATTTTAAAATGAATGAACTAATGAGAATAATAAAAATAATTACTGAGTCTTATATGATTATCACTGAAAATGATCTTGTCACACAGTGGAGGGTGTTAAAAAAACGATCCCCTTTGGGCATCAAATATGCTAGGTCCTCCACTGCCTGTGCTGATTCAGACGACAGGGATCACTCTGCTGGCTGACGCAGGAGGGGATTAACCATCGGGCATGAAGTGATTTACAAATACTCTGAAGCAGGCTTTCCTCAGAACCCCCAGAAGGAGCCCCAGATTTCGGAATTACTCTGGCTCTGCGCTCCCACCTGCCCCTGCAGAGCCCGCTGCCTCTGCCATGATCAGGGCCAGCCAAGTAAAGACTGCGTGCCTGGCCTCGCACCCCACCCAGCTGGGCTTTACATGCAGGTCTTGCTCCAGTGCACCTGATCGGTGGAACCTAATCTCATCTGGATGCCTACTTGCAAAGGAGGACAGGAACCTTAGTTTTCACACGGTGTCTGCAGTATAGGGTGGTCCCCTGGAGAAGCTTAGACTGGAGGTTGAGCAAGCCAGTGCCCAGCATCCTCCACGTGTACCCAGCCAGGTCTCTCCATGTCACCTGCATTTGGTCTCTGAGGGATAAGGACCCTCCTCGTTTGGCTGCCAGGTTCTGACCCATGCTGACTTCTGGGTTAAATGGTGGGCTTTGGAGTCAGACATTTCCAGCGGACCCATTTTTGTGCTGTGCCCCTTCTCCTCCCTCCACAGGGATCTTCTCTGCCTGGGCACTTTGGCATGGCTCTCCTGGCTAGCACACTGTGAGTGCTCTCTCGAAATCTTCTCTACATCAACTCACGAATACCCTCGGGGTAAGAGTGGCTCCCAAACACCCACAGCTCTCCACGATGCCTCCCCTAGACATCACCCCTCTAAAGTACATGTGTTTTCAATCATCATTAGAATTCTTTTATGATAACTTCTTTCAGGGATTCTTCTCAATACACATTTGCATAGTAAATGCAACTCTTGTCCTCAAGGAGTTTTCACTATCGTTCTTATAACATTAAAAATATTCTAATTTGCATCTGTACTTTGCCCCGAAACCTCAGCTCTCCTAGTGGGGGCAGAGGGTGGTTGTGGGTGATGTTGGGACTGAGGAGTATGTCCCATGATGACTGCCTGGAGGGTGACACTGCAAAGAGCAGCGGGATGGGACCTTGAACCCAGCATCCATCCTGTACCGGGGAGGCAGGGCCTGCCAGGCAGTCACAGATGCTGAATGGTGCTCTGCTCACAAGGCCGGGAGGAAAGAGCCATGGCATTCTGCATCCAAAGACTGAATTTCTTTGTTGCTGAGTGGTAATAGCTGTGTGACCATAGACCATACCTCTCAGGGATCTTGCTGATGACGATGGTACTTCTTACTTCTGGGAGGTGGGACTGGCCAGGGGGTGTCCCAGAGGGAAGCAGGATTTGTAATACTTCCTCCTGGATCACCTCTGGGGGAGATCTCTGAGAGCACAGGTGATCAGCATGGCAGGCTGATTCTGTGCCCTCTCCCTCCGGGCGCCAGCCTCCCCAGGACACTCAGAAATGTGCCCACAGTCTTGAGAACATGGAGTGGAGCTGAGGTTTCCTTCCCCTACCCCGTGACCCACACACGTTCACACCGGTCTGCAGCTTCCTGGCGGCCTGCACTTCATTTTACTCCCAGTAATGGGGACAGAAAGCTTGACCCATTACCATTACCTTCACTAAATACAGGAAGTCTCAGTTTCTCATTTCTTATATTTTAAAATAAAAATTGTATATATTTAGGTGTACAACATGATTATTTGATATACATATGTACTGAAATAATTATTACAGTCATTATGGAACATGGCTTCCCCCCTCCTCCCCCCCAGAATCCATGTTCTTGGGAAAGCATAGTTTTTCCCGGTGTCCTAAAGGACATGCCTGCTATGTCTCCAATTTTATATAGAGGAAACACATATGTTTAGTTCATGTATATATTTATTTGTATGTAATCCATACATGTATATGCTTATGTGTACACACACACACACACATTATTTATTCCTGGTTCTCATTTACCAACCAACTAGGAAGTCTCTCCAGAGGAGGACATGGCCAAGATCAGGCTCTTCTTCAAAGATACAGTGAATTCCAACCAGCACATTAAGATTCTCAAGTTAAGAGCATATTGTGAAATGTGAATTGATGTGACACAGTCAAGCAAAATGACCTCTGGGCTTGGGAGGTTGGCGCTTGTAGGAAGAGGCCAAAGTGTGCATCTTAATCTTGATTTCCTTTGGGAATTTTTCCTCCATTGTGTTCCTGACTCTGATTATGTTCTTGTGCAATGAAAATAGTCTAGTCTCCTGGGTTGGGCAGTCTTTTTTCTCTCTCTTTCTTTCTTTTCTTTCTAAATGTTGTTTAATAAACACAAACAAGTTGTTATTTTTATTTTATTTTTTGATCAGCTACTGTTTTGTTTCTGAGTTGTAAGCTTGCATGGGTGCACAAAATCCCATCCCATTAGGAGAAAAAGGATTGGATTTAAAATCTGGCTTACTGTGTAAATTATTTAAGGTACAGGGACCTCAAATGTTCAACCAGAAAACCAAAGTTTAACATTCAGAGTTCGACCTTAAAATGGCACGAACAATCCAATAGGTAAGCACAGAGTTCTTCCTTTAGAGCCATAATCTCAGGATATTATGAAGCCTTTAGCCTTAAGAAAATTTCAGTCAGGATTTGTGTTTAACATCAAGCTTATCTTTTTCTTGGTTTTAAATGTATAGTAAAAACTGGGTAAGCTGGGTAATAACCAAGGTTATGAATTCTAATATAGGGTTTGTCTCTCTATCTCTTTTCCCTGTCAATACATGATTTGGAAGCATCTATGCTGCTTATTATCATAGCTGTTTTGGGGGATCTTGGAACAAAAAATAGTGTTTAGGGTATCCATCCATCTCCACATCTGGACTTTGTTCAGGCCCTCCCTAAGCTCTTTCAATTTCTTTGGCTATGTACTTCAGTGAACTGCAAACAAACAGATCATTTTCCTGATGGTCATAAGGCGGTAATAGACTTTACTTCATTGCCTAGTGCCCTTCAGATACGCTTCCTACAAAACTCAGCAGAACAAATATAGTTACTGAATTTGGTTACTGGTACACAATGAAATAATAGCTAAATAACATAGTTACATGGTCATAATATAGTTAAATCATGCAGCAAGTTGCACACAATAGAAAATGCAGTTAGGCGGAGAGAATGAAATTAAGGGTTAGAGGTAAAAGAGAGGCTGTATCTTTAGATGTGATTTAAAATGAAAAGCAGACACCCTCCAAGGACATAGAAAGATGTCACCAGATGATGCCCAAGGAAGTGGCTTCTCTTATCAGTAAAGCAAGACTAGGTAAGGACAGTGGGAAGGGCATGTTCAATTGGATATATCTTACGTAACCCTTCCTTTCTACTTCCATGGCAGTCATCCGGATTGAGTCCTTAGTACCTCTTTCCTGGTCCTCACAATTGTTAAATGGGTGATCTGATTGATCTCACAATTGTCAAAAGAATTGTCCTTTCATACCATTCTCTGATTATATCATTATCTGTCCCACAGCCTCTAGAGCAGTGGTTCTCAACCTGTGGGTCGTGACCCCTTTGGGGGTTGAATGACCCTTTCACAGGGGTCACCTAAGACTATCGGAAAACACATATATAATTACATATTGTTTTTGTGATTAATCACTATGCTTTATGTTCAATTTGTAACAATGAAATTGGGGGTCAGGAACTGTATTAAAGGGTTGTGGCATTAGGAAGGTTGAGAACCACTGCTCTAGAGCTTCTTACTTGTTGAAGTAGAGTAGGTAGCAATTTCTTAGCTTGGTCTTCAAGGCTTTGACATAGTCTTTGTTCTAGCCTTACAATGCAAAGCGTGTACCAACACATCAGCATCACCCGGGATCTTGTAAGAAATGCAGCACCTCAGGCTCACTGAATAAGAATCTGCATTTTAACAAGCTTCTCGGGTGATTCACATGCACAGGAAGTTTGGGAAGCACTGCTGTGGCCAAAACAAAATACTCAAAATATACTCTCTGTTTTTGGCTTTTACTTGTAGTTAACTCCATGTGTACTTCATTTTTGCCTACACACAGGACCTTTTTGTCTCAAATGTAACCTCCTCCAGGGAGCCTTTACCAGTTGTCCCGTGGACCAGGCAGATCGACATTCAGAATGCCTGCCAAGCCCTTTATAAAGTGAACTGCCTCTACTGAAGGGACAGCTTTATTTATATCCCATAACCTGGTCCTTTTGGCCATAGAGAATTGGTCCATGGTTGGGTAATTGGCACTTGAGTAGTCTATCCATGGCTGGCCAGTAACCCAGAGTGTGGCCACATGAAATATGAGTAGGAACAATTGAATTCTCTCCTTTTTAGAAATTCAAACGAAGGCCATAGTGATTGCTAAAACTACACATGAGGAGATAGAGTCAAGATCATGAGTGGTCATGTGCAAACCATGGTTATGAGGAAACAGAAACTTTCAGTAAGACAAGTCAGTAGAGACAGGAGGATGGAACAGAACTGGCAATGTGGTGGAGATGGCATAAGAGAGATGGAGTGAATAATGTGTCCCCAGACCTGCCCAAGTTCCTGATGACTGTCCTATGCCAGGTCCTGGGTTCACATAGTAACCCCCATAACTTAAGTCTCTGTTCCTTGCAACTGAAATAGCCACTTTGGAGCCCCCAAATCAGTGGTTCTCAACCTTGGCTGCACACTAGAATCACCTGGGAATGAGGCCCAGAAATCAGGATTTTAAAAAGATTCCCAGGTGATTCTAATGTGCAGCCAAGGTTGAGAACCACTGCCCCAAATGGAGCTGTTGGCTCCATCTCTAGACTTCTCTTGGAGACAGTGTTCCTGTTTCCCAGCCTTGCATTATAACACCCATGATGCTATAAACACCAGCTATTAGCAACTTGTGATAAGATGTGTCCTCATTTTTTAGCATCTAACAAGGTGCATGCTAAAAGTAGTAATAGGATCCACTCAACCTGAATTCCAGGGAAGCAAAAGCATTACAGTGAAGAGATCAGGGAAGGAAGGTGATAGGGTCTATCATTCAAAAGGGCAACTGAACTGAGAATGGCCAGCATTTAGTTGAAGTCTTTGGTATACTGTACCAACCAGGCCAAAGAGCAAGCCACAAGCTGTTCAGTGTCATAGCAGCAAAGTTAGTAATTCCCATCTCTCAGGAGCCTGATCTCAGCTGACGCTGTTTTATCAGTAAAATAATTTCTTGTAGTGAGTTGAATGTACCAAACACATGTTTCCAGCTGGTCAGCAATCTTCCCTCTTAACCTTAATCAGCTCCAGGCTGTTCCTACAGATCACAGGACAAATGATGTTTGGAGAATGATGAGTCTCTGCAAATAGAAGGAGGCAGCTTCATCGCTTATATTTGGAGTGTTGCCTCCCACTGAGGGTCATTGTGGGTCTGTTATGTGTGTGTACAAAGAGAAATGGTTCTCTCTCTCTCTCTCTCTCTCTCTCTCTCTCTCTCTCTCTCTCCCCCCCCCCCGGTGTGTGTGTGTGTGTGTGTGTGTGTGTGTGTGTTTTAGTGTGGGAGATCAAGCTGAATCTGATAAGTGTCATTATGGCCTTTGGAAAGAGGGCAGGGAGGGGGTCCTAATTTTACAAGTAGATGAGGATTTTTTTCCTCTCTCAACTCCCTCTTGGAGAATATCACGCTCCAAATCTGGAGGTTTCATCTGTTTTTCAGCTGGAAGCTTCTTCTTTAATGGCTTTGTGACTCACAGGGCCCGGGTGATGGTTGCTTTTTCTGTGTATAGAACTATAATCCTTCTCAATTATCAAAGACATAAATTACTATTATTTCCTTACCAGATCGAACATCTCACTTAAATATGTGAAAGAAAAATTGTTGGTTGTCTGGTGAATTTTCCTCTTGGAAAAACTGCCTATTCTTAATCTACAAGTTCAATGAAAGTTCAAAAGTTTATCAGTGCAAACTCTATATTCTAATAATTCATCAACCAGCTTCCACATCCACATTAGGAGGCTCTGAGTTGAGATGTTTTTGTCTTCTCTCCCATGTGAAAGTAATCAAACAGCACATTTCCTGGGCATATCACAAATACCTATTGATCATAATCAGAGCACAGATGGTATAAGAGCTTGGCTGACACACAGACCCTCATGTCAATCACAGGAACAAATTGATTTTGATGGCCCAGCCACGATTCTCCTACCCCAGCAGAATTCTATTCACTGCTGCTGCTGGAGAATTTTGAGCAGACAGCATTTCTGAAGGAGTGTCATAGTCCAAAGTTATTGTAGAGGTAAACTTGATTACTGAGAAAATGGTGATTTTAATGTACTTCATACTTACCTTTACCACAGAAGGTCAATACCTTTCTCCAATGTTGAAAGAGCTCTCATCACTTTAAAATTTATCCTGATTTATGTCTGCTAATTAGGGAAAAGGAAAATCCCAATTTGCATTTTTCTATGACAGTATAAAGTGCCATTAATACTTTACTCCGACTGGGATTTGTTTTCTTACTCACTTTTTTAATTAATAATTTTTATTGACAAAACTAAAGAGCTTACATTGTGCTATCATTCTTTCCCTTATGATGGGTATAGATGCGCATGCTGGAGAATAATAGAGGAAGAGAGGGCTCATACCCCAAAATATTATTATAAGCATTAACATCCTCTGTGAGAGCCAGATAAGAAAGGTCCTTCTTTGATACTATCCATTACTATCTATTACTTTACTGCTTCATACATCAAGACTGTGAGGAAAAGTTCAATAGGAAACTGGTCTGACTCAATGAGGGGAGAGTTCAGGATGTAAATGATAAATGACTTAGACACCAAGTTGTTCTGTTTTTATTCCAGTCCCCAGCTCTAGGCTGGCATTTTTTCTATGTGGTCCTTCTTTCTTGTCACTTAGCCATCCTATACCTTTTTCTTGAATTGTTCCCCAACTATGCTCTCTCACTCATGGGGGAGTTATAGGGAAAGACTAGGTGACTATGCTTTTACTTTTTATTAAACATCTAAGCCTGTTCTCTAGCCATACTTGATTGTACTAAAAGTAGATATTTGACTCAAGGGGAACCAATTCATAGACTGATCCAATCCAATCAGATGCCTTCTCTCCAAAATTCAAGTTAAGAGATACAGAATCTGTAATCAGATAATGTTGGGTGCTTGGAAGCAAAGGCATAAAGAAAGGTCATGCAGGAATCAAAGACTGGGCAAGCCTGGGACAGCCATTTTTGGCCATGTGTATTCTAATGAGTCTACAGAGAAAGCTCATCTGTGAAGACAAGCAAGAGATCAAAGCTGTCACAGAGATGAGTGACTTCAGGCCCCTGTCAGGGACAGAGAGGATAACCCTGGCTTTGGGCTTTGCAGTGTCAGATTTGTCAAACTCCCTGTGGCCCAACTCCCCTATTCTCTTGTCCCAGGATGCTCTTATGCTTTCCTGTTGTGCTTCTGAGTAGATCCTTGTTTTTCTTAAACTGGCTCGAATGAATTTCTGTTCTTCACAACTGAATATGCATTGACCAGAATGTATCCTGTTAGAGAGATTCAGATGGGGGATTTTAGTCTCCTTCACCTACCTCGTCCAATGGTTGGGAACTCTAGAAAGTCCTAGTGTTCTCTTTTGTCTAGCTCAGTGGTCAGCAAACTCATTAGTCAACAGAGCCAAATATCAACAGTACAACGATTGAAATTTCTTTTGAGAGCCAAATTTTTTAAACTTAAACTATATAGGTAGGTATATTGTTATTAACTTAATTAGGGTACTCCTAAGGCTTAGGAAGAGCCACACTCAAGGGGTCAAAGAGCCACATGTGGCTCACGAGCCGCAGTTTGCCGACCACGGGTCTAGCTGAACGGAGTTCCACAAGAGAGGATATGCCATAAGAAAAAGTATTATTCTATAAATATTCAAATCTTTTAACCTCACCTTCAAAGCTTTCTATACTCAACACTGCCTCTCACCCTGATGATTGCTCCCACTTTTGGGCATTTATCATCTACTTAAACCATTCTGCTTTATTCATTGCTCCCTATGGTAGATTAAAGTTGGTATACACTGAGTGGCCAGATTATTATGACCACCCCATCAGTACTTCGTTGGGCCACCTTTTGCCTTCAATACTGTGGCGATTCTTCTTGCCATTGACTCCACGAGATGTTGAAAGGTGATGCGAGGAATCTGACACAATGCCTGATGAATAGCATTGTCCAGTTCTGTGAGATTTGATGGTTGTGGAACCAGCTGCCTGATGGCTTTTTTAACTTCGTCCCACAAATGCTCAATTGGATTGAGATCTGGTGATTGTGGGGGCCACCTAAGCAAGGTAGAGTCTCCCTCGTGTTCTTGAAACCACTCATGCACAATACGAGCACTGTGGCATGGCACATTGTCTTGTTGGAAGACGCCATCTCCATTGGGATACGCCATCAACATGATAGGATGAACTTGATCAGCAACGATACTTAGGTATGTTGTGCTATTCAGACGTTGTTCCACACGAATTAAAGGGCCCAAATCATGCCAGGAAAACATGCCCCAAACCATAACACTGCCCCCACCAGCTTGAAGGGTTGTACTCATGCATGTGGGGTGCATGCTTTCATGCTGTTTCCGCCAAATTCTCACTCTGCCATCTGCATGATGCAACTGGAAACATAATTCATCGGACCACATGACTTTTTTTCAATGCTTGACTGTCCAATCCTTGTGTTCCTGTGTGAATTGGAGACGTTTTATCTTGGTAACTGCAGAGAGCAAAGGTGTTCGAATAGGCCTTCGGCTTCCATATCCCATACGATGCAGTGTACGGCTAATTTGCCTACAAACATCAGGTGGTCATAATAATCTGGCCACTCAGTGTATAGTCATTGTGATTTTTTTCATTGAGATTTGGCATTTAATTCCCAATCCCTGATTATGGCCTGGCTTTTGTTATCTGCTTTACGAACAGAATGTGGTGGAAGTGATGTCTGGGTCTTCCAAAGTCAGGTCATAAGAAGCCTTGAAACTTCAGGCTGTGCCCCTGAAAACACTTTCTTGGACTTGAAGAAATCCTACTACTCTGAGGCTGCCATGCTGAGGAGCCCAAGTTAAGGTGAGGAGATGGTAGGGAGAGAGACAGGCAGGCCAAGGACTCTAAGCGTCAGTTATGAGTGAAGAAGCAGTCTTGGAAATGGACCCTCCAGCATCAGCTGACATCATATATATCAGAGATAAACTACCCAGTGGAGCCCTTCCTGAACTGTGAGCAAAACAAAATGTTAGTTTTAAACCACTAAGTTTTGGGGTTGTTTGTTACACACCAGTGGATAGCCAGAATATTCTGAGCCATCTCAGGGATTCACCAGCCTCCTTGCCTTTCCTGATATTATTCCCTGGCCCAAGGACACCCTCTTCCTTCCCCTCCACCTCTATATTCTTTGGTTATCAGGACAAGCTTCTGCTTTTCCCAAAGGGCTTCTTGGATTATTCATCTCTCCTGTGGCATGTTTGGCCAAAGCCATTCTTACTGTAGAACCCTTTGCTTAGTCCTATGTGCCTACGTTTTTTTCATTGTCATGTCCTAACTTTCCAAGGGCAGAGCCTATTCCTTGCTCCTCTTTTCTGATCCCTCTGCCCCTCAACAGAATCCTATATAGAAGGGATTAAACATATGTCGAGTCTCTTAAATGTTCTCATCTTGAGACTAAATAGCCCTAATTACCCTAACCAAATTTATACTGGTACTACTTGGAAAATATCTTCAATTATACATTTCTGATTAGGGATTTAAACCTTACTGAGAAGGTTTTCCTACTTTTTTATTTCTCAGATTGTGTGTAGACTTTAGACTTTGGGGTGATTGGGAAAAAACTCTAAGGCACACAGAAAGAAGTCTCATGCAGCATAAATAATGGGCAGAATCAAGCAACATACTCCAAGTTTGCTTGTCAACATATGCCTATAACATTTATGGGAGGTCAGGGTCAAACTCTGTTTATAGTTCTGCCCCTGCCAGAGTGAGTGAGTGTCTTTTAACCACATCACCTCTTTCTAAAACCTGTTTTGTTTGGCCTTCTACCAGCCCACCAAAATGAACTTTCCCATGTTCCCAGGACTTTTTTTTTTTTTAAATTTCCATGTACCCTTTGTTTTCCCTTTCACGTGCACCATTCTTCTTTGCAGTGTTCAGAAAACTCATTAGCAGAGTAAACATGTATTACTCCAAATTGTCCCTCATTGGGGTAAGATAGACAGAATTCAAGCAGAATGTTGGCCTACCACCCAAGAATTTGACCACTGAAGTTTACTTCTCTTCAATCAAATTCAGGTCACATCTTCCTGTAGTTTTCTATTGAAGTAATTAATTAAGCCCTTATCTTCAAATTTCAAAGGATCACTGTTTCCTTTTCTGCAAATATCCATTTCCCCTTTAATTCCTGGTGTGTGCTTGTCTATTCTTGTATGCGTAGCATTCACTTGTCAAATCATCTGCTGTTAGACTTTCCCATTTTTCTTAATCCAACAATCACAAAATCAGCAACGTGATAGCAGGCGAACCAAATTGAGAGACCGAGATATTTTTTAATGCTGCAAAAGAAAAAGAAAGGGCACATTCTGCTCCCTAAAGAATTCTGTTTTAAAGAAAACTGTGAAGTTATTGCCCTTCTCCCTAGCAATGGCAACTGCATGAATTCTAACTTTACCCAGTGCTCAGGCACACGGGATAGAGGGGAACATTAGCCACATTCTAGTCATGTTCATAGGTCGTGACTAAGACAAATAGATTTTTTGAGAGACATTGATGTGGGTGTATTCTGAGTGGGAGGAATTTCATGTTCCAGTCTCCCTGATGAACACCTAGGGTACAGAGACTCCGGGAAGTCTGTGCTCGACTCCCTTTAAAGGAGAATATGACTGAGGTCACAGTGTGATAAATCTCTGACACAACTCAACTGTGAAGGCACAGGGATCTGAACAGAGCGGGCAAAACAAACCGAAGTGAAAAGTTCAAATGCATGAGTGGTATTCATACAAGTAAGAGGCAATTATTGGGAGTTATTAAAGGGTAGTTTTCACAGAGGAGGTGGCTAATCACCCACACTTCAAACAGGAATGTGCCTTGGCTTGCTCCTTCCTATTGTCAGTTATAACACTGGGAACAGTTATAGCAGAGGGAATGCTGCACGGTGATGGAGAAAACCCCTTATTTTAATCACATTGTATAAGAACTGGAAAGACAATATGAAAAGGCTGGTCAAGGAAGCTGCGTTTGAACAAGTGTTTTTGATTAAGGTTTGTGTCGGCCCAGAAGTCCCCGTTAAGTTCCTTTTTATTGAATAATTTCCCTTTGATCCTTGAGTAACTAAAAGAAAACCCAGCACTTGACATTAACCTGGGACTTAGAGCCCTGTCTGAGATCTCATCTTCTCCTCTTGTTCTCTATCTGTTGGGAATGATGCAAAAAACAATTTTTAAATCATTGAACAATTAAATCATTGAACAACACTAAAATAGGAACAAATGGGAACAAAATAAAAAGGAAAAAGATGCCAAATTCTTTAGAGAGAGAGAGAGAGAGAGAGAGAGAGAGAGAGAGAGAGACCCAAGAAAGCAAAGATGATTTAAACAACTCTGAGAGTGTTTTTAAAAACCATATCAGTGCCATTTCCCTGAATTCCCAGTTTCCGTATTTAAATGTCTGATCAGTCATTCAATTCCAATGCAGACGTGATGTTTGAAGGCCACTTTGTAATGGTTTTACCCTGGTTCAGATTATTTGCAATCCAGGGGGAAAATGTGCATTCTGTACAAAAGCAAATAGAAAACATATCTGAGCACAAATCAAAAGAATGATTACCAGACTCTACGCTCTGTACCCATTACTGGGTCCCCAAGGCTCTCGTTCTGTTTGTCTTGGCACTTTTTCTTTAGCTGCATTTGGTGGGCCTGGGTGGGAAAAACACCACTACCACCCCCAAAACCCTCAGCAGAGAATGAGGGCAGGGAAAATGGATAACCTACAAGGATGCAACATCTTTCAAGAGCGTGGTGCTCCAAAACTCGATTGTGGGGAAAGCTGTCTGGGGAGGCCTCCCAAGGTTCCCACGGAGGTCTTTGCTGAGTGTGTGTTAGGAAGTGCCTGACCATCTGCGGGAAGGGCAACCCTGTAGTCATTTCAATCTCTAGCAAGCTCCCAACTCAGTGGCTGATGAAAAATGGCATTTGCACAAAGTGGAGAGAATAAAGCATTGTTTCTATAACACATTATGCTTTGCACTGCTCAGGAGACAACATTTCATATCCTATAAGAAGAATTATCTTTACAGCTTACTGTGTATGGTAGAAAAGTTGCAATGTGACTTTAAAAGAGCTGTCTCCGGAAACACTTAGTCTCTCCCAGTCCCCACTGACAGAATAGGCTGTGTTTATAAGCAAATCCACTCAACCCCTTAATGATGACCTAGAATAAACATCTGACATACACTGGCTTTCAAGCTCTCCTGTGTTTAGGCATGAATTGTTCATTTCTGTGCCTTTTGTATCCAGTCTGAAGGAAAGACAAATGATACAAGGGATGATTTACATTATCAATGGAGGCAGAGGTTATGCCTGTGTTTATCTGATCCTCCTTTATTGTATAACAAATGGTGAGATAACCAGCCTGGTGCACAATGACCATTCAGTGTGAGCCACCCACCCACCTCATTTCCATGTTGACTTTAATTTTAAAATATATTAAAGAGACAGGCCCTTGAATTGCTAGGCTCCTTTGGTTCAGGCAAGTATGTAGGAAAAGGATGGGTTTCTCATTTAGGGTCAGGCTTCCTTTCAATTAAGCTGCAAGGATATTGCTACTGGGCCATTTCTCTCTAATTGCAGTAGGGGATCACTACTCAACTTTATGAGACAGTGTGGGTGCCCCGCTCAGGTGGACTCTGCATTCTCAGCAGAGCCCTGGAAATTTGTAACAAATCCACCTAGCATCAGAAAAAACAAACAAACCATTGGGACCATGCATGTGCCGGGAGGATAGATAAGTTTGCTTTTCCTTTCAGTAAGTTTATAAGAAAAATCAAGTCATCCCATGAACTATCAGTCTGGCCTGGATGAGAACTTCATGAAACCAACCATAGGCCTCCAGGACAACCTGTGCCACATTTGAACAGAATGCCCTGAGACTGAATGTCTTTAAATATCTTCTTTGGAACAGAACTACTAATTCTTGTAGTAGAAATTGATCTCTGAGGGAAGAAATGCTTCTTGGCTTTCAAAGACTTGCCAGTCATCAAAATGGCCTCAGCCTCAGCTACAGATGATGCCTGTGGAGATGACGCTGGTGGTAACGCCAGTCGTGGTGAAAGACATGCTCACCCAGAAACCATGGCTTTGCTCTAGAGCAGGGGTGGGCAAACTTTTTGACTCGAGGGCCACAATGGGTTCTTAAACTGGACCGGAGGGCCGGAACAAAAGCATGGATGGAGTGTTTGTGTGAACTAATATAAATTCAAAGTAAACATCATTACATAAAAGGGTACGGTCTTTTTTTTCAATAGTTTTATTCATTTCAAATGGGCCGGATCCGGCCCGCGGGCAGTAGTTTGCCCATGGCTGGTCTATAGTCTTCTTGGTCAAGAGCAACCAAGAGCAACTGGGTTTTGATCCAGTTCCTCCAACAAACCAAATAAACAACAATAAAACAGAAGCTAGCATTGATTCCTCTTTCTTTTCAACCTCTGTATCCAATTCATCAATGAGTATTGCCAGTTCTGTTTTCAAAAACACATCCAGAATCTGGCTCTGGCCAGGTAGCTCAGTTGGTTAGAGCATCGTCCCAATATGCCAAGGTTCGGTCAAATCAATGATATTATCTCTCTCTCTCTCTCTCTCTCTCTCTCTCTCTCTCATCATCATCATCATTAAATAAAAACTAAATACACACACACACACACACATCCAGTGCTGCCATCGCAGTCCGGTCTGTTGCCATCTTGGACCATAACTTCGGTAGCTGCCTCTCATCCCATCTTCTTGCTTCCACTATTGCCCGCCCCCCCCCCATTGTCTTTCCTCAGCACAGCACAAGAGTTATCCTACTAAAACAGATATCATGTCACTTCTCCACTTAAAATCCTCCAAAATCTTTCCAGTGCATTACAACAGAAGGCCTCACTCTGGCCTCCTGGGGCTTCCAGGACTGACCCTTGCCTGCTTCCCGGCCTGGTCTCCCCAACTCTCCCACCTGTAGTATGTGCCAACCACTCTGACCCCCTTGCTCCTTCCGGAATATGTCAGCTTAGTCTCACTTCAGTGCTATTTTCTCTGCCTTGAACTGGCTTCTCCCAGATCTCTGATGGTTACAGCTCAGGTGGTTCACGATTCATTCCTAAAGTCACTTCCTCAGAGAGAACTTCTCTGACCTCTTGTTTTAAATACAGCCTCCCCAGCCTCCTGCCACTCTCTATCCCCTTAACCTGATTTATTTTCTCAAAGAACTTAACCACTGTGTGCAAGGCTTTGTTATAGATGCTGACTTCCCATTGCAACAGAGAACCCAAACTCCCTACTGCGGCCTACAAAATGCTATGTGACCTGGCTCCTGCCTCCTTCTCAGACACCATGCCCTCTGTTTTCTAAGGCAACCTCCCCTTGCTACTTCACCCCCTACTCATGCCCCTCTAGCTGCACCGACTTCCCTGTGCTCCTGGAACATACCCCAGGATCTTTGCACTTGCTACACCATCTCCCTGGAATGCTGTGCCCCAAGAGAGCTTCCTAGCTCAAATGTCACTGAATCAGAAATGTTCTTTGACCATTGTATGTAAAATAGCAAGCCCACATCATTTGGTATCCCTATTACTTGATTTGTTTTCATAGCATTTATTACTGCCTGATTTTTGGGTATATACCTATTTATTTGTTGTGTGTTACCTGTCTCTTGTCACTAGGCTGCCAGCCTGGTAGGAGCAGGGACTTTGTTCTCTTCACTATTGTGTTGCCTTGTGAGTCTCCACTTTGCTCAGACCAATGCTGGTTTGAGGATGGTTGGGTGCAGGGAGGCACTGGGAATATCAGGAGCTCTGGGGGAGGAGGGCTGACAGCTTGGCTATTGTTCCTTGTCTGTCTCTCTCTCCTAGGAGTAAGTTCCTATGGGCAGTGACCAAGAGGCAGTGCTCCGTACACAGTGGATGCTGGAAATAGTAATAGAATAAATAAGTGATAGAGGCCTTTGGATAATTAGAAAGAATTTTTTCAGGTTTTTTAAAAAAAATTTAGAAATTGATTTTTAGAGAGAGAGGAAAGGAGAGGGAGAGAGACAAAGAGGGAAACATTGATGTGAGAGCAGAATACTGATTGGCTGCCTCCTGCAGCCCGCTCCCCTCCCCGCCCCCCCCCCCCCCCCCCCCACACACACACACACAGATCTCCAGCATGAAACCTGGGTCTGTGCCCTGACCGGGAATCAAACCAGCAACCTTTCCGTGCACCGAATGACACTCAACCAACAGGCCCACACCAGCCAGGGCAAGGATTTTGCAGTTTTTAAGAGAAGCTTCCCAGGCTCTAAAATCCAAATGCAGAGCAGTGGTATGAACTGGGGGTGGGAAGGTAACTAATGTGGAGGTTTCTGGCATCTTTACATTTGCCCTCCGTTGGTAACGATGGTTTTCTATTCTTGTGATGACCTGTTTTCACATGGCCTTCATCCCCTCCTGGGCCCCCTCCTTCTTGCTCTGGACTTCAGACACAGTTCTTCCAATTCCTCCCACACAAGCTCCTTCCCCACCCAGGACCTTGTCCTGTGCTTGTCCCTCTGCCTGGACTTCTCTCCCAACCGCCACCCTCCTAACCCACCCATTTTGGGGCAAGCCTCACTTCCCCAACACCCACCCCAGTGAGGCCCAGGGCGTGCTCTCTGCACACAACCTATCCCAGCGGAGACCTGACACATGTTTGATTGACTATTTGGTGAAGGCTCCCATGAAAGGGGAACAGCGGGTCCCTTTGCCCCACCTTAATATGTCCTGGGACCTAGCATTGCCTGAAATAGGCTTTTAATAAAGGTTTGTTGCATGAAAATATTAATTCATTAGTTAATTAAAATGAAACAAAAGTGACTAACTTTTATGTAGAGCCCCACTTTCAGGATAAGGCAGTGAAGCAATTGTTAAAAACAAAAGGCAAAGGAGCACGTTAAGCTCTTGACCCTGGGTACTGCTAGAATATGAAAGATGGGGACAGGTGGGCTTCCAGGGGCGGAGAAAGGAGACCAGCTTCGGAACTGCCGAGACCAGCCATTCCAACTTGAGCAGCTTCCTCACTGAAAGTCTCACAGGACCCAGCCTTCAAGCCCTTCAGACAGCTGGTGATCAGATTCCTTCTTTCTCTTTCTTTTTTGCAATGTTGTGTGGAATGTTCTTTGTGCCTTTCTACTAAAATTCAAGATAGGAATAAGAACAGAAAAGATCACGGAAATCAGCTCAGCGTAAGGTGACTTTCCAGCCGTGTGCTGTGTCCATTGTGAGCTGCCTGGCTCCTGTGCATATGGGGGGAGGTGCTGGCGAAGGGGATCCCAGAGGCCAAGGCACCCCTCCTTGTCTGGCATGGCATGGAGGTGAGTCACCCCTCAGGTGGGGGGCGAGGGGCACTGGGCTGGTGGCCTGTAACAGGCCTTTCCACCTGCAAACTCCCGGCGTTTACACCTGTGCTTCCTATTGGTCAAAGTTTCAGCCGTCTCCCTTCCCTAACCTTTGCTGGAAAGATTACATCCGTGTTTGCCAGTCCTACTGCTCAGTGGAATCACACGGGAGATTTTAAAATTGGAAGCATAGCCCCTGCCTGCAACCAGTCAATTAAAATACCAGGGGCTGCCCTCGTTGGTTTGGCTCAGTGGATAGAGCGTCGGCCTGTAGACTGAAGGGTCCCAGGTTCAATTCCAGTCAAGGGCACATGCCTGGGTTGCAGGCTTAATCCCCAGTAGGGGGCGTGCAGGAGGCAGCCAATCAATGATTCTTTCTCATCATTGATATTTCTATCTCCCTCTCCCTCTCCCTTCTCTCTGAAGTCAATAAAAATGTTTTTTAAAAAATAAAATAAAATAAAATAAAATAAAATAAATAAAATAAAATAAAATAAAATAAAATACCAGGGGCAGGGGCAGGTACCAGTGTTTTTAGAAGATCCCTAGAGAATGCTGAAGGGCAGCCAGGGTGGACGGCCACTGTCAGACACGGAGCACAGGAGACTGGGTCCGGTCCTTTTCTTTCCTTCCTGGAGCTCCTTCTTGCTCTCAGATGGCCCACACGTAATGGTAAACGTGTGGTGGCCGCCAGTGGTCCTGCCTCCTGGTCTTCCTGCTCTGTGTGGCCCCTGTCCCTTGAGTGTGAGCTGGACTTGAACTCAGATCTGGACTTGTCCAGAGGAAACTGGCCAGCACAGTTAGAAGGGTGGGGAAAGTGCAATAAAAACTGCATGCTCCACAAACTTGGGTGATCAATCTGTGCTTATCAACTACCTTTGCCACCTTAGGGCTCCCTCCTCCCTCCCCCCCCCCCCCCCCCCGACTCTAGCCCCAACCCAGTGGGGGTGGCTTAGGGGATATCAGTCCCTGGTGCTCCAAGCACCCTTCATAGAACCTTTCTTGCGGCCTCTGGTTCTGCCCTTCTCCTCCTTGGCATTTCCTCCTTACCTCGCTGCCGCGTCTGAATGGGGAGCTGGCAGAAAACCCTCCTCTCAAAGCAGAGCCAGTCAGAACAACGCTCTGCAGAGTGCAGCCACAGGAGCTGCTGATCTGGATCATTACTGCATCCATTACTATGGTGTGAGTGCAAGCACCAGGGGCCGAGCACTCACCGGATGCCCTGGCCCAGGTGGCGGGCTGCTCTGAAAGGGAGATCATCTCTGAAAGGGAGACCAAACCGAGGCTTCCAGACCATCGGGGCACTTGGCATCTCCTTTGGGAAATTTGGATTGCCAGGCCCATAGCTCCCGCTGCCTTAAATTTTCCCCAAGCATCAGAGGAGCTGCTCTGGGGACGCTGCGGCATGTCCCCAGTTCCCCCACCCCCAGAGGTGCCAGCAGCCCTTTTGTTGGTTTGGCTCTCCACTTAGATCATTGAAGCGATTTCAGATCCAACTGGGCAACACTCAGCATTTCATTTAAGTCTTGGCAAGGTTACCGTGTTATTACTTAACTGTGCTGCTGCTACTCAGTAAGTGGGAACTGATTGAAATAACCACAGGAGTTGCTGGATTCCCCTAATTTTAGCACAGAGTTAAAGCTCACTCCCACAGTTGGAAGTTAAAATAGGCTGCCAGCCCACAGAAATGCCCACCCACCACACCTAATTGTCACACCGCTGATGCCTGTCATGGGGGGAGCCATGGAAGGCTGCAGAACATTCTCAGAAGCAAAGTTCTTCTCCTTGGCAGATGCCTGAGGTCATTCTGGCCAGGCCCAGTTCTGTTCAGACTGATTTTTATTTTTTTTTCAGCTTGTGGAAATTTGCATGACTGCTTTAGATACTCTTGTTTTCTTCCTTAATTTGTTTAACAGGCTGTCCAAGTAGAGTGCACGTTAGAGCAACAGAAGAGAACAGAAACTTCTGTTTGGGGGCGGGGGGGGGGTGCCTCTTTAAATGACTCATTCCCAGAGTCCAGATGTGTGGAGGGCAATGACCCTGAGCAATCAGGGTAATTTGGAAAGCAGAAAAACGATATCCAGGCCCACTTGCTTGCTCTTGGTGTCGTAGCCGTCAACCACAACTCCAAAGCCACAACTTGAAGAAAAATTTGTGTAACTCCTCCCAACCCTATCATTTTTTTTTTCTATTGAAAACTGTGTTTTCTAGAATTTTGAAAACATTTTATGAGAAGTTATTTTTAATAGTGTGCCTGCTGCTTAATATTTCTCATCACTGTGCAATTTTGTGTTATCTGGCTCCTATTTTAAGTCATAATCTGTCCTTACCATCTTAGCACAGCACAGCTGATCAAGCTGTCAAGGGCAAAGCAAAGGAGTAGGACAGAGGTGACTTTTTAGAGGAAGAAAAAAGGCTTTAACCTTGAGGCATTTTCTGGGAGGACCCAGACAGCTCCCAGAGTTCGGTTAGGTCTTCCTCTCCTCACTGGTCATTCTCTTCTACTCTCTCCATTGCCAAGGCCACCGTCCTCCCAGGCCTCATGGCCTCACCGCTGGACTGCGTGGGAGCCTCCTGACACCCATGTTGGTTATTAGTATCACATTAATCGTCTTTAAGTATGCCTTTCCCCATTCTACTCTCCTGCCTAAAAATATTCAGAGACTTTCTGTTGCTTGTAGGACCAGGCCCAAATTTCGTAGGCTTTAAGTCAGCAGTTCTCAATCTGTGGGTCCCGACCCCTTTGGGGGTCAAACGACCCTTTCACAGGGTCGCCTAAGACCATCAGAAAACATATAATTACATATTGTTTTTGTGACTAATCACTATGCTTTATGTTCAATTTGTAACAATGAAAATACATCCTGCATATCAGATATTTACATTTCGATTCATAACAGTAGCAAAATTACAGTTATGAAGTAGCAACGAAAATAATTTTATGGTTGGGGGTCACCACAATATGAGGAACTGTATTAAAGGGTCGCGGCATTAGGAAGGTTGAGAACCACTGCTTTAAGTGAACTAACTAGTTCCTGATGGCTTGCTGCCCTTAGGTACCATCGCCCCTTCATGAAAACTCTAGTCAGACTCACTGTTTTCTTAACTCACCTGTTCAGACTAACCTCTGACCTCTGTGAACTTGTACTTCACAAATGCCATGTCTGTCTTCCTCCTGCCCACCTCGCTCAGCCCCATCCCGCCTTCCTACCTGTCCTAGGCTCTTGCTCCTTTCTTCATCATTCCCAATGTACGGCCATCTCCCCGCGTTTGAATTTTCACAAGTACTTTTTGTACAATTATCATGCTGCTACTTTGTATTTTCAACAAGCTTCTCCAGAGTCCTAACCATTGAAACTATTTGCTAATTGATTATTTCTTTTTCAGAATTAGTATTTTGAGCATTCAGAATGGGTAGGAGAATATGGATCCAAGAAAAGACAAGGGAGACACAAACAAAGGGGTGAACAGTTTTGTCTACAACATGAAGCTTTCAGAGTTAGCTGGCTGCGCTCTAAAATCTATTAAGACACCCACTTTGGGAACTGCCCCGTGACAAAGCTTGGCTGCTGTGGTACGAGGAGCGCCTGCACATGGAGTCACAGCTCTCACCTTTCAGGAACCTGTCACAGTAAGACAGAGACTTGGGCTGGTTCATTTTTGCTGAAGCTGCAAGGAAATCAAGCCCATGACCGTGCTTATTCACACGTTTACTGACTCAGGCCGAGCTCAGAACTAAACAACGAAAATGAAAACGAATCAGGAACTCCCCAGGGTCTCACATGCGGCAGTTTTGAATTTTCTTTTTTACTATCATAATTGTTTTTCTTACTTTTTCTTTGGTTGAATACACAACTATAAAAAAATGGAGGCAGTAGTAGTGACAGAAATTTTAAAAAATTCATGGAAACAGTTGAATCTCTACAGAGACAAAATTAGGCAGGAAGGAAACCAAAGCCATTTCAGTATCTCTGTGTGAGGCGTGCACACCTTTCCTTGCCAAGACCCCTGTATCAGGTCGTCGGACTAGGTGACAGGTGCTTCCTTGACACACACAGAAAACAAGTCCTGGGCCTCTTTTGTTGTTGAGGGGAGTTATATCTGACACATGACACCCGCCCTGCTCCTTTCTGTTCCTCGCAGAAGACATGAAAATGGTCAAGTCACCAAGAAAAGAATCAGAGAAGGCTTTGTGCCTTTTCTTGATTCGTGGGGATTTGAAGTAAAAACACTTCTTGATATTATAAAGTAGAGTTATGCCCCCTTTATTGAATGTTTGTGGAAAAACCAAACTGTAATGGAAAACAAGCAATCCTAAAGAACATCATTCACCTTGGGAGGACGTCACTCACCGTGGGAGGACGTCACTCATCGTGGGAGGACGTCACTCACCGTGGGAGGACGTCACTCACCGTGGGAGGACGTCACTCACCGTGGGAGGACGTCACCACTTTAATGCATAGAAACCTCTTCTTCTCACACTAACTAACAAACAGCATTAAGCATGATTCAAGTCCAATTTAAAAACTGGTCTGGTGCCTTTTATTAAGAATTAAAACTATGTAAGACCCTTGCTTCAGAAAACTGTGTTCTGGCGTTTGAATAGTGCTGCCTTCGCAAGAGCAGGGAAACATCCAGGAACTTAGATCCATAGACGGTAAATCAGGAATTCATCCTAAATGGAGCGCCTGCTTCTAAGTGATGGGGAGGCTTCTATGTCATATGTAGCTTTTATACTTGACATAAAAGTTCCCATTAAAAAAAACCAACAACACACACGAAGCTACTTCTCAATTGTTTTAATCAAGCAGAGTTATCTAAAGTGCTTTTCAGAAAAGACTATCAGGAAAGGACTGGAAAGCAGTCATTATGACTAATCAGCTCCAGGAGTTGGGGTAACCAATATTGTCAGCGAGGGCCTTCAGCGCCCCAGGGACGTTTTAGACTACTCAAATTCCTTCCATTGTCTGGAAGGGACACAATGAGTTAACGTGCCCCAGGACAGATCGAATGTGCTGCCAGCTGGTAGTTTACTCCTGTACAGGAAGGCTGCTTTCTTACACACCATTCTTTGTTGTGCTAAAGAGAAATATATAAAAGCCTAAAAGAAAGCCTTCAGTTCTTTATGTCCGGCAAAATCGTCAGCACAATGTGCCTCACGGATACATCCACCATGCTTGCTCGCAGGCTGTGAAAGAATAAGATCACACCACAATAACCAACCCCCACACTCTACGGTTTACAAAGAGCTTACATATACATTCTCTCAGTGGAACCTCGCAGCGTCGGTGGGAGGCAGGCGAGGCTGATATTATCAGCTCTGGAGAGGGGCGATCCTGCTGCTGCAGCACATGTCCGGCTTTTGCTTTAGGAAGACTGAGTTTTTGTGTCGTATTTTCAAGTATTTTGTATTGCACAAGAATGTTTACTGCAGCAGAGTTTATAACCAGGAAAACTGGAAGCTACCAGGATGTTCGGTAATAAAGGACTGATTACGCTATGGTACTGGCTCAATGGAACACTATGCAGCCACTGGGACTTTTGACTCAGAGGTCTGAGAGGTAAATTCATGAGTGTTGAGGTATATGTATTGATGAAGAAAATTACTCCTAAGACATTTAGGCCAGTAAACAATGCAAGATGATCCCGTTGTGATAAGAATGTGCACCGTAAAAGAGTGCTTATTTTGCACTCTGGGAATGTGTGTGATATTGTTGTGTTTTTTTCTCATTCTCATCTATCACTCCCAACTTTAATGTCAATGAACATTAGCAATGTGCTACTCAACATTTTCAGCCAAATCAACTTTTATGATAATAATGAATGAACAGGTACAGCTCTACCTCTGGGCCTCCTGGGTAACATGATCCCCACTTCGTAGGTGCATCAGCCATGATCCTGGCAGGGACCTGAGTTCAACCAGATGGTGGAAATGCAGAGCATGAATGAAGGCACCGTTTACAGTGGTTGAAACAGGTAAGGGGAGCAGGCAGGGGTGACAAGGCACCCAGACACCAGGAACAGTGGGAAGCCAGGAGCACCTCTAGGGCAAAGGGGCAAGAGGAGGAAGTAGTTACAGAGCCCAGGGACAGTGCTGAGGAGGAGGGGCTCCTCGGTGGAAGCTGCAGCAGTGAAGGGTCACAGCCCTTGTCAGGCACCCATGAAGCTGGGAAGAAGTACCCTGACCTTCTCTTCTGCTTTCTTATTTTCTGCTGGTGCCTCCTGTTGACCAAGCCCAACTGGAAGCCCATTGGTAAGGGAGTCAGGGTAAACAGTCCATAAAGATTAGCTCCCTGATGCATAGACCCGGGCAGAGAAGGGCAGGAAATGGGTCTGGAGATGGGGAATGAGTAACAAACTCAGGGGGCAGAGCCCTCGATGTCAGTGCCCTGGAGAGAAGGGGTGTCTCTTAGTCAGGAAACTGAAACAGAAAGGAAGGGCCTGCTGGGGCAACAGGAGGTGAGTGATTTGATTTTTCTGCCTGTGCTCAGAGCTTCCAAGCATGGGGCTGGGATCACAGATCAGTTGGCCCAAAATGCGCACAGGAATTCTCTGTGGAATGTTACACAGAGATAAAGCTGTGCACTCTTAGATACCAATATGATCATCCCCACTGCCTGGGGAAGGGCTGCTGGGGAAAGAAAGATCCAAGTCATCCCAAATCTCCTGTTTCCCCATCTCTACTCCCATGTCCTCACCCTTTTCAGTGCCCTCATCATCAGTCCAAATAAGAGTGGAACAAGAGTAATAGTGGCAGATCACATTTAGTGAGCACTTACCAGGTGGCCAGCACTGCACACTGTAAGATCTCAACATGATTAATTCATTTAAGTCTCTCAACAACTGTATGAAGGAGGTACCATAGCTGAGCAGCCAAGAGCATGGACCATGGAGCCAGGCCACGGGGTTTGAATGCTGCTGCTGCCATTTCCCAGTTGGGTGACTCAGTTTTCTCATCTGCAAAATGGGGACAATAGTAGTATCTACTTCATGGGCTCAGTATGAGGAATAAATAAGTAAAGGGCTCTGAACTGGCTTGGCACATAGCAAGCAAGCAGCCAGTGAATGTTTGTTGCTATTGTCCCCAGTTCCCACATAAGGAAACTGAGGCACTGAGATGTCAAGGTAGGCACCTTAAGTCACAGAGCTGATAAACAGCAGCGTTGGGTCTCTAATCAGGAAGCAGGGTTCTAGCATTATGCAACAGGGCCCACTCTTTCCCTTCCTGCTACTTTGAAGCAGAGGGGCTGGATCACCTCCCCTGGTTTGAAGTTGATCCACTCTGCCTGCCTGCCTACCATGCAAAACAAGTCCCTCACATTTTGGATCACCCTCCCCATTGTGCAGTGACCATCTGCAGACATCCAACCTTCCCTCCAATCTCACTTCCTCCAAGGTCCCTTCCTGCAGGTGTGCAGACCCCAGCAGATAGGGGCAGGTGAGTAGTTGCTTCTCAGACTTTTATGCCTTGCTATCAAACAGAAGGGAGAGCAGAGTTGTGGGAATTTGGGGACCAAGGTCAGCCAGGTGGGTCCTCAGTTTCCAAAATGGGTACCATGGAGAGCCATGGCAAATGTGTGCTCCATGCAGCTCAGTTGCCCATTCTGGGCAGAAGAGGATGGGGCAGACTCCCTCCTTGCATGGAGGTTGCCATGACATTACCATCATCAGTATATCTATTAACCTGATACTAACCTGAGCAGGGTCAGAGCGGTCACCTGAGCAAGGTAATAAGAAAAAGCCAGCAGAAAATGTCAAGGTACCCGACAAAGCTCAGCCTGGAATTCACAAATTCTTTAAGCCTGGGCCACAGCCCGATCCCTCGGGCTCTTTATTTCATTTCTTGGAAACTAGCTTACCTACATCTCCTTCTTGACTTCCTCTTAGACAGCGGCTTTATAACTAGATTTTTTATCGGTCTCATCTTTCATTTTACAGTGAAATGTGATCAATTACCACCTACAACAAAGCATGTTCAAAGCTGTGCCACCAGCAAGTCAAAAGGCCCCAGTGGAATGGCCATGGCTTGTTGAAAACACAACAATGAAATGGCCATTCAATAATATTTTTTCTTTCTTTTTTTTTTGGGGGGGGGGGTGGTGGTGGTGGGAAGGGAGCCTGGTGTTTTATGTACATTAAAATTGAATTCAATAACGTGTCCTCACTTTTATAGGCACCTAGTAACTACAGTCAAAAGATTGCCTAGGGTCCACAAAAAACAGAAACTCCTCCAAAAATATGCACAATGAAAAAGTGTGTAATTTAAGTTTGCACAGTGTCGATTGATGCCTTATTTTCTCACTTTATTTATCTTCATAAAGTTGATTTCAGGAAAGGGGTCATCTAGTCTTTACTTGACACTGAGCTGGTCACAGAAGCTGCTTACCAAGCATCCCTGGCTGGAGCCTGGCACCTGGCCTGGTGAGAGCAGCAGGCGATGCAGAAGTGGTTCTGGACTCAGTTTGCTCATCTGTCAAGTGGATGGGTTGGCCTAACCTTAGATAATTTCTAAAGTTCCTTCCAACTTCACAACTATTTTCTCATTAGTTCTGGACCTTAGAACTTTAAAATATGTGCTGAGCTGTGTTCTGAGTTTTTATTTAATCAAGAAAATGCTTCTTAGTTTTGAACCAAATGTGGGGGCATCAAGAGCTGACTGGCAGAGGTGGGAGTGTGGATAGGCACTGACGCTTTGCTGGCCCCTAAGATGATTTCCTGGTGATTACAAAATGCACCTTTTGGGGCAGAAATGCCTTTTAGGCACAGGGCTTAGTGAGCCAACATTGCCTCTTGGGAATGAGGAAGAGGCACCCCTTCCTCTGGGCAGATGTGTCTGTGCCAGGTGCTCCACTTGGTGAATGAAGACTCTACCTAGTCCTCAGCCAAATCCTTTGTGCAGGGCCTCACCTGAAGAATGTACCAGAAGACCAGTGTGATGTGCATCATGTCCATGACTAGAATCTACAATACCAAAGCTGGAACCTGAAAATCTGTGTTCTCCAAATTACCTTTTACCTAAAAGCAAGTGAGCAAACAAACAGAAAACACATTTTGTGCCAACGAGAGTAGAGATTGCTTGAATTACACCACATGGACTTCTCAGAAAAAGCATGTTTTGTGACTAGGTCTCCAATAGTGTCTCAGCCTGGATTCTCTCAGAAAGCAGAGCCTGAGATGAGGCAGGTGGTTTATGTTAGGAAACGCAGACACCAGGAATAGGAAACGAAGATGTCAAACAAAGGAGGAGGGAAAGCAAATGGTGATTTATTGAGCTGGTCCCTACAGTGGTCAAATGTGGCTCCATCTTGCTTGGACCTTTGGGGACCGACCTCTCAAGGAACAGAAGAGAGGATCATTTCCTGGCTCTTGGTACCCATCGGTCCAGGGTTGATCTGGAATGTTAACTCCTCAAGCATCCAGGTGTGCACATATATCGGAATGTTAAGCCCATGGTGGTGCTGGCAGAGGCACTGGGTCAAGGAAGTAAACCCATATCTGATTCTGGTAAAGGCTGAGTCACTGCTCCCTCCGGGATAGAGGGTATCTGATGGAAAAACCTACTACCAAGTGACGGGCTGGCCTCCTTCAGGGATACATGCCATAGGGAGTGTTCAGTGGCAGTCTCTGTGGTGACAGGCAGACATGTAGTACAGGAGTTGCTAGCTTGGTCTTGGTGAGAAGCCACTCATGCTGTTGGGGCCACTCAGACCTTCTGCCCCTGTGCCATGTCCCCTCCATCACGCAAGTCCTGGAGCAGCTAGGGAGCCGGCTGGCTGGCATCCTCAGGACAGCCAGTCCACCTAGCGGTTCAGCTGGCTGGGAGACAGATCCGGGTGCTATGTGTCCAGTACCTTTGGTCCATCTACATATTTTCTCCACACTTCATCCCTCTGTCTCCAAACTGGAAGCGTGCTCTTTTGAGACTTCTGTCCCAACCAGTGAGCCATTTGCTACTGCTTATGGGTCCACATGTATCCTTAACTCAGACCGCTTCTCCCTCCCTACAGAGTGAATAAGCAAGTGTGTTGTCCACAGCTCTGCTCGCTGGGAGGAGTGACCTTCCCCCGAGGTTGTAGTCTGGTGGTGGTGCAGTTTTGTCAAGGCAACCCATCTGTGAACTCGGCCCAAGTCTCACTGGTCGGTTGGGAACTAGAAGGCCTTAGGTGTGAACTGAGCAGGAGAGGTAGATAACATAGGAGTCTGAGGCAGAGGGAACTTACTTGTGCCTCTGGTTCCCTTCTGGACCAATTCCAAATGAATCCTTTTCACGGTATGACACATTACTGCTGTGCCTGCCCAACTCTATCTGTCCGATCACACCAGCTCATAATGAGCAGTTCTGGATGCATGGTCACCAAAGGTTCCATGGTCAAAAGATCCATCTCTATCAGGGCTCAGGAGACATCCTTCAAATAGTTTATAGTTTTCTGCTGCAGGAGGAGGGTAGCTCTAGAACTCTAGAATCTGCTCCGCAGCTGTCTTTATTGGGCTCGACAGAGACCACACACACACAGCATCTTTATTCACAATAGACAGCACCATTAGACCTACCGGTCACATGGCGTGAGTGACAGGGTCACCTGTCCCATAGCGGGATCTGCTGCAGATTTTTCTCTGACACTCAAAACTGGCAGCCTTCCAAGTCACCCAATAAATGGGTCAGAGCAGTGTTCCCAAGAGCAGTATATGCTGCCTTCAGATTCTAAAGATTTTGAGTGATTTTAAAACCCCTCAAAATTCTTTGACACTCCTGCCATCAAGAGATGGGGTCCATGTCCCCTCTTCTGGAATCTGGTTAGGGTTTTTATGCTTCAACTAATAGAGGACAGTGGCAGATATATGATGTGACTTCTGAGGCTGGGTCATAAAAGGTCATATAGCTTCTCCCTTGTTCATTGGGACACTTATTCTTCTAACTACCCTGAAGCTGCCTTACTGTGAAGAAATCCAAGCTGCATGGTGAGGCCACATGTTAGTATCTCAATTGAGAGTCCTCACTGAGCCTAGCCTTCAAGTCATCCAGCCTAAGCACTAGAAATATAGGCAAAGATCATGCCACAGGATTCCAGTCAAGCTTGAGTCACCTCCAGTCATTTGAGCTTCCCCACCTAAGGCTCCAGCCAGCCTTTCTGAACCGAGGTTCCTCATCTGAGTCACACAAGACAGAAAATGGCTTGAGGGACTGTTTTCTCAGTTCTCCCAAGTATGGTACAAAACCATTCTAGATACACTGGAGAGAAATTGGTTTATTATATACAAACGGATGCCTTAGGATTTTCCGGCTTAATTCTATCATGGAACCCAATTTAGAAAAGCTGGCAGAAATTAAGTAGAGAGAGATTCCTGGTGCATCCTGCTCAAATCCCTGACCCACAGAATCCATGAGCACAATAACATGGTTGTTCTTTTACATCACTAAGTTCTGGGGTGGTTTATTATATAGCAGTGATGGCGAACCTAGTGATAGTGAACGCGTGTCAGAGGTGACATGCAAACTCATTTTTTTGGTTGATTTTTCTTTGTTAAGTGGCATTTAAATATATAAAATAAATATCAAAAATATAAGTCTTTGTTTTACTATGGTTGCAAATATCAAAAAAAAATTCTTTATGTGACACGACACCAGAGTTAAGTTAGGGTTTTTCAAAATGCTGACACGCCGAGCTCAAAAGGTTCGCCATCACTGTTACATAGCAATAGAAAACTGGAATAAGGTACAAGATTTAACATCTTGCTCTTTACTTGAAAGGTGTTGTGCCAGCACCTTCCAGGCTGTAGAACTCCTAAAGCTGTCACTGATGGAGCAGGATGGGGAATCTGTGTGGGGTTTGATTTCTCTGACTTGCTGTTTCTATTTGCATGGTGTCATCCATATAGTGTTCCAGGATGTGTATGGAATATCAAGGCAATTGAGATGTCTGCAGACTATTTCGTGACATTGCACAAGAGGCTTCACATAGCCTTAAGCAAGACTATGAATGTACTAGTGTCCTTTCCACTTAAATGAGACCTGCTTTGATCCTGTTTATTGATGAGGGGTTGAAAGAACATATTCACCAGATCAATAGCAACATACAGAGTGCCAGAGGCTGTGCTTATCTGTTTTATAAAGATATCTAGCTCAGCAACCGAGGTTGGGGCTACCACTTGGTTAAGTTCATGGTAGCCCACCATCATCCACTATGATCTGTCAGTTAATTTTTTCAAGGGCCACACAGATGAATTATATAAGAGTATAATGGAGAACATCATCCCCATATACTTTGTCCTTGATGGTGGCACCAATTCTCTTTCAGGGTGCAGTGTTGACTTGGGTTTACTGTCTTGGCTGGTGGGGGTGAGGTTGGATAGTTATAGAGGCTTCCACTTGGCCCTTCCTACTGTAATGGCTCTTACTATGTATGTCAGGGAACCAGTGGGAGATTTCTGCCAGATACTTTGTCTATCCATCTAAATTATGCACTTGGGGAATGGGGAAAATAACCACAAGGCGAGTCTGTAGACCTATTGGATCTACTTTGAGGTGTACTTGTGCCAGCTCTCAATATTTTTCTCCATTTCTACAAGCAAGTGCCACCCTAGTTAGCTGTTCCTCCATCTCATCACTAGGAACACTGTGGCCTTTTAGCCACTGGCACAGATGCCTGAGGGCCAAAGTATCTTCCAGCCTTGGTGCCCAAATAGCAACCACATATACCATTCACTATCACTTAAGAATTGCCACATGGACCCTAACCGGTTTGGCTCAGTGGCTAGAGCATCGGCCTGAGGACTGGGGGGTCCCAGGTTCGATTCTGGTCAAGGGCATGTACCTTGGTTGCGGGCACATCCCCAGTGGGAGGTGTGCAGGAGGCAGCTGATCAATGTTTCTCTCTCATCGATGTTTCTAACTCTGTATCCCTCTCCCTTCCTCTCTGTAAAAAATCAATAATATATATATATATATATATATATATATATATATATATATATATGAATTGCCACATGGCCTTTGATATTCCAGTATCCTATCATTATGATTGGTGCTAAGGCGCCCAGACCCATAGCAGCATCTCCTCCTATCAACCTCATTTTATGGGGGACAGGCACCATTGGAGTTTCTCAAAAGACACCAGGGTTTTCTTCATCAGTGAATTTCTTATTGCTTTAGTCATTATTTAGTCTTATTGCTTTAGACATTCCCAGAGGACATTCCTAGAGTTTCTGGGGAATACAGACAGATGAAGAGTTTTCTGCTCTCACTAATAAATCCATTTGAACATTTCCATCCTCCCAACCTTTCCTTGATAGTCTGTCAAGGTCATTCTAGCAACTCTACCTTAATGACAGTAATACATTGTTGTAGCCAAGTTCCAACAGTCATGTTAGCAGTGTACTGTGACTGCATCCTAGTTTTTGCAGGATGTTAAATCCTGAGTCAAGGAGGAATGCTCCGATATCAGTGAATTCTTCCCACCCATCTTCATAGTCAGGCCTCCTTTGTCCAGACCTCTGCAGATGCATGTCAATGTATGCTTTGCTGGTTTCTGCTAGTGCCTATTTGTCAGGTCTTGCAAGTCTTTTGGTATCCAAGGAGGAGGCATTGTATCTCTTGGATCCGGCTGTACTGAGACCTAACTCCAGTTATTGGTAATGAGAGGAAGGCAAGGTCAGATCTTGAGGAGGACAAGTATCATCTTGTGAAGCACCTGCCTCAGAGGAGGCCTTGGTATTGTTTCCACACAAGCGGAAACTGTTTTACTCTGGAATGGGGAGATCCAGTTTTTACTTTGAGTCTAGAGTGGATGACAAGATCTATTTTTTCCTATTTATTATTTTACCCTGTTTCCTCTATTTCTGCCTTCTTTTAACTTGATTATTTTTTATGATTTTGTTTGATCTCCTTTGCTGTCTTAGCTGAAACTGTTTTGTCATACTGGACTTCACACATAGCTTAAGAACTTTAGAATACTTCTATATCTCCCTTCTAAGGCTTTGTGCTATTTTTGTCATACATTTCCTTTATATACTTTATAAATCTTACCTTACATTTTTGTTTAAACAGTTATCTTTTAGAGAGATATAGCTTATAATTTTTAAAAGGCATATACTTAACAGCCATTTCCTGTGCTCTTCATTCCTTTGTGTAAATTCAGATTTTCATCTGGTATCACTTTTCCTTCTGCCTGAAGAACTTTTTTTTTTTTTTTTTTTTTAGCATGGATCTGATGGTGAAAAATTCTTTCTTCTTTTGTAGTCTAAAAAGTCTCTATCTTGTCTTCATTTCTGAAAGTTATTATCATGGGGTATAAAATTCCAGGTTGACAGTTTTTCAGCTTTAAAGATATTGCTCACTGGTATCTCACTTGTGTTGTTTCTGATGAGAAAGTATCGCCAGTATTTTGTTGTTGCTCCTCTATACGTTATTTGTCTTTTTGCTATGACTGCTTTTAAGAGTTTCTCTTTATCATTGGTTTGAGCAATTTGTTTATGATCTTTGCTTGTTTACTTTTCTTTATGTTTCCCCTGCTTGGACTTCAATCATTTTTTTATATCCCCATCTACTCTACTTGCAAATCCCAATTCCATGAATTCTAGACTACTTGAAGTTATTCCAAGTGAGGTTTCATTTTTGTTTCTATTCTCTATGTTTAATTGGGCACAGTGTCTCCTGCTACTTCTCAAAGTTCCTCAAGGTTTTTTTCCCTCTGCAATATCCAATCTGTCAGTAAATCCATTCCATGGAATTTTTATTTCAGAAATTGTAGTTTTCATCATTTGAAGTTCACTTTGGGTCTTTTAAATATCTTCCATGTTTGTACTTCACTAGTTGACCGTCCACAATATAGATTTAACAATAGTTTGAATGTTCTTGTCTGTGAATTCTAACATCTGTGTCACTTCTGGTTGGTTTTGATTCACTGTTATTTCTACTCATCATTGGTCACATTTTTCCTGCCTCCTTGCATGCCTGGTAATTTTTTTACTGAATGCCATACTTTGTGAATACTTTGTATTCCTATAAATATTCTCAATCTTCGTCCTGGGATACACTAAAATTGCGTGTGAACAGTTTGCTCCTTTTGGGTCTTGTTTGTAAGATTTGTTAGGTGGAACCAGAACTGTGTTTAGTCTAGGGTGAATTATTTTTCATTCCCCAGAAAAGAGCTTTCTGAGTACTTTATTCAATGCCCCATAAATTATGAGGCTTTTCAGTCTGGCTGGTGGGAACATGATCCTATTCCCTCTAATTTTGGGGGGTGGTACCCTCCTCATTGGTAGCTTCCTCACATGCATTCCTTCATCGGCGCTCTGCTGAATATCTAAGAGGACCCTCTGCAGATCTCTGGTGTTCTGACTCTGTGTAGCTCTCTCATCTTCAATGGTCTGTCCTGCAAACTCTAGTTGTTTTGCTCCCCGGATTCAGCTCCATCTTTTCTCAGGGTGTCCATTGGCCTCATGTGCCTGATTCCCCTTCCCTGCATGAGAACCTGAAAACTCTCTCAAAATAGAAAGCTTTTGTAGGGCTTACTATTTAGGGACAATTGTTTGTTTCCCATCTCTTGGAAATCACTGTTGTTTTTTGTTGCCTGATAGCTAGTGTCTTAAAAACTGTTGTTGGATGTATTTTCTTCATTATTTTGGTTGTTCCAGGAAGAAGGGTATGTTTGGT
This sequence comes from Myotis myotis, assembly GCF_014108235.1. Classification (NCBI taxonomy): domain Eukaryota; kingdom Metazoa; phylum Chordata; class Mammalia; order Chiroptera; family Vespertilionidae; genus Myotis; species Myotis myotis. The sequence continues at coordinate 32,154,742 of NW_023416357.1, forward strand.
CTCTATTATTCCATCTTTGCCAGTTGTGAGGTACCTCTGTCTTTAAAATATCCACCACTGCACTTGACCTTTCATTTGTAGAATATTTGCAGAGATCTTGAGTGCAGAAACCAAGCTGAATTAATCTTTATAATCCTAGATGACTGACAAAGGACTTTGCATACAGTAGGTGCTTGGTAAATAGTTAGTAAATTGAATTGGAGCAGGACAATCAAGTGAAACTTTCCCAAGGGATATTTTTTTTTTTTACCTTATGCAAGAAAGAAATATCTAGGAGTTCAGTAATGCAAACTTGTAAAAGAAGTAGCAATCTTGCTATTATGGGAAGTGTTTACGCAGAGCGAGGGCATTCATTTGCTGGGAATCAACATTTCTGCATTGTTCAGAGAAAGGCTCAGGCTGATGCCAGTTTTCCGTTAACACCTCTCAATCTTATTCTTTGCCAAATGTGAAATATTACAAAAATAATTATAAGGGCTCTCTCTAGATTCATTATTAATTAGCTGTGAACGACTCTCTCTCTCTGAATTAATTATAAAAAGGATAGTCCCTCTAAACTTTTCTATAGCTATACTCTCTATTATCTACAGAACATCAGAAAACGAGGAAACTGGATACTATTACCCCCAATGGGTTGATTGTGAAATGGAAATAGATAGGATGTAGGGGACTTGTGTTAAGTTACACAGTCATTTATAGAACTAAGCCAAGAACACAGGTCCCTACATGTAAGACAGCATTCTTTCTTTTTGGCCATGCTGTCTCAGAATACCAAAGGATGTTTAAAAAGTTCAATTCCTTTTTTTTTAATGTAAGTTTTAAAAAGTAGGCAGGAATAAAGTGGAGCAACGCTAGAATTCAGGTAATGTGTGTGGCGTGTGTTTCCACCATAGAAAGGAGGACTGAAATCGGAGTTGTTCTGCAGCAGAGGTTAAACAACATGGAAATGGAGTGGGGATCCCCAAGGCCCTGATGATCTGAGGAATCCGGGTAAGCACTGAATTAAACCGGACAGGTGGGGGTTCAGGTGAGCCAGGCAGTTTTCAAGGTAAATAAAACACAGCCAGTAACACAACCTCGTTTCAGATAACAGAGTTTCTGGATAAACAAACATAAGGGACACGGAGCTGGAGGAACGAGTTGATATGATTCAAGTAACAAGGAAGTTGGTATCTACAATAACACTCTGGCTTCCGATGGTTAAATTTCCAGAAATCACCAGGATAGAAACGTTGGATAATTAAACAATGTATCTAGCCTACTTCATTGACTAACAAAACAGTATTGCAATTTATGAACCCTTAGGAAGGCAGGGCAGAGTAACGGATATAAGGATAAGATGGGGGCCTCCTACTTGTCATGGAGAAGCAGGGAGACAGGGAAGCGGGGTGAAGGGAGGAAGAGGCTGAAGGGCTTACTCAAGTGTCAGAATTAACATTTAGGCTCAGTTATACTCCCATAGCACAATGGGAATGGGAAGGAGAACTAAACAAACCTGGATTATTGAGCAGGAATAGCCGACCTGGTTAAGAACAGTGTGCTCTACCCACCACCTCCACCACTTCCTCCACCACCTCCTCACCACCCTCCACCACCTCCCCCTACCACCTAACCAACCTACCACCTCCACCACCTCCACACCTCCAACCACCTCCACCACCACCTCCACCACCTCCACCACCACCTCCACCACCTCCCCACCACCTCCACCACCTCCACCACCTCACCACCTCCACCAACCTCCACTCCACCTCACCACCTCCACCACCTCCACCACCTCCACCAACTCCACCACCTCCACCACCACCACCACCACCTCCACCACCTCCACCACCTCCACCTCCACCTCCACCACCTCCACCACCTCCACACCTCCACCACCTCCACCACCACCTCCAACCTCCACCTCCACCACTCCACCACCTCCCCCACCTCCACCACCTCCACCACCTCCACCTCCACCACCTCCACCACCTCCACCACCTCCACCACCTCCACCACCTCCACCACCTCCACCACTACCTCCACCACCTCCACCACCTCCACCACTACCTCCACCACCTCCACCACCTCCACCACCACCTCCACCACCTCCACCACCTCCACCACCTCCACCACCACCTCCACCACCTCCACCACCTCCACCACCACCTCTACCACCTCCACCACCTTCACCACCTGCACCACCACCTCCACCTCCACCACCTCCACCACCTCCACCACCTCCACCACCACCTCTACCACCTCCACCACCTTCACCACCTCCACCACCACCTCCACCACCTTCACCACCTGCACCACCACCTCCACCTCCACCACCTCCACCACCTCCACCACCACCTCCACCACCACCTCCACCACCTCCACCCCCTTCACCACCTGCACCACTACCTCCAGTGCCACCTGCACTTTTCTGCCACCCCCTCTCTGCCTCCACCACATTCTCTTTCTGTCTCTAAGATCCAAAGCCCCCTCACCAGTCAGCTGGGACACCCATGACTTGAGACCTAGTAGAGCAAAGGCAGGGCCCTGAAAGTGGGGAGCAAAGGGGATAAAGGATCAATGAGCCCTGGAGAAGAAGGAGAAGTAGAGATGGTCTGTTCAAGAGGAAAAAGGAGTGGGGCCTTGGTTAAACTGAAAGGGGAAGGATAGTGGGCGGGGGCAGAGGCTCCATTTCTGCCTTCTCTTACAACCTCTGTGGTGTTTCTCCCATGGGCTGAAAGTAGTAGGAATATGAAAAAAAAAAATGGTGAGAAAAGTATTATTTCCTTTTTTACTGCCTTCCCATATTCTGAATAAGTCTGGAATAAGCCACAATTTGAAGCCATTTTTCCTTTACCACCTCTCCAGCACTGCCAAATCTCCTCTACCCTCTTTCCTTAATAAAAAGTGAACAGCCTCAGCTTAAGAGCCCTAACAGGCAGCTGTAGTTAGCTAAAATTCAACCACAATGCGTTGTTTCCATAGTATTTATTTCTATTGATGTAAGGGATCTGATTTTAAATTTACAGGAGCTCAAGTTTTCTTTAAAATGAAATTTGTAAAAAGAATTTACTGTATTAAAATTCAAGCTGAGTGATTTGAAACTAATTATCAAAAAAATTCACCATGAACCTAAATGTCAAGAAAATGACAGGATGCTATGGTGGAACTAAACCCTGGTCTGGAAATCAGAACTCTGCTGGGACTCCAAGTGTGATTTTGGATAAGTGTTTTCATTTTTATTTTTATCAATTAAAAACATACCTGCTAGCCAGAACTTACTGGTAGCATGAGATGTTTAAAGTTTTAACATATTATGTTACTAAAGTTCTAGTCAAAGGTAAAGAAATAAGATGTTCAGTACATGCCAACCTAACACATATAAACTCAGAAATAGTGAAAGGTCATGGGACGGCCCCCACCCGTAAAAGAGCTCTTGGATGCCTACCACTGGAGTTGATGTTTTCTAGGGGATGTTCTGGCTCTAAAATGCTGTGCCAAGTATTCAGTCCAAGGGCTGGCACAAGCAATGATCTGATAAGGAAGAATAATGATAGATTATCACGTTAAAATCTCATTTTCTCTGTCTCTACTTTCCCTATCAAGCAGGTAGCCTGGAATGAATCTGCTGGAAACAGAGGTCAGATGCCAAGCGTTTCCCTTGTCACCTAAACCCCTCTGTCCTAAAAGAAAATTTTCTCATCAAAACTTTACCACCTTTTTTCTTGGAAGGTCAAAGGAAGTGAGGCCCTAACTACATGGGCGAGGGGAACAAGCTGGTTGGCTTTGGTTGGCCCACTTTTGGCCCTGAAGCGAGCGACTGTACCTTCCACCTCTGTGAAGCTTCTCCCAGTCGCCCTGCCCAAGGAATTTCCTATCTGTGGGGTCCCACTGACATCATCACTTTGCATTCAAGGGCAAACAGGGGTTAGGATAAGTGCTTTAGAGATAACAGCCTGTGTTCAAATTTCAACTCCCCTAAGGACCCTCCATTTTACTTAAATTTTCACATTTATCCAGCATAGCAACTCAGTGAGGTAGGTTCAATTTCAGGGCAGTTGCTATTACTACAAAACCTTTGTGTGAATTAGAAAAACATACTAGTATGCCCCTGTCTTTATCTCCCCCCTACTATCTCCCCCGCCCCTCGCAACACACACACACACACACATTCTGGGCCCATGAACCACAAAAAGGCACCCTGTCCTCCAGCCAATGCAGTTTCTGGTCTCCAGTCCAGGCTGGGCCGGCAGAGCAGGGAGAAGATTTACCACCCACCTGCCCCTCCACTGTGAACTTTTATGAAGGGCTCAACCTACCAAACCTTACCCAGCGGCCTGACAGTTATCACCATTTTACAGCCAGGAAAGGTTAAATATTTGTGTTTTTAAAAGATCACCCTGGCTATTTTATAGAAAATGGATTGGAGAAGATGGGTTGGGTGCAGGGAGTTGTTAGGACCCTGACACAGCTCTCCAGGTGGGAGATGGTGGGGATCAGATTAGGGAGCAGTAGGTTAGTGAGAAGCAGACAGATTCCCAGGTGTTCAGGAGACAGTCAACAGGTCTGGAGGCTGCTGCGAGGATTCAAAAGATGCTGATATTACTACTACTACTTTCTGAGGGCTTGTTTGTACCAGGCACGAAGTTATTTGTATAAGTTCTGTGACCCAGGAAAACTGACTACAATTCATTCCTAAATGGTTGCCATGAGAATCAGAGATAACATAAAGTGCCCATCCTATAGTAGATCTTCCACAAATGGCAAACATTAGTTTAATTACTATTGAGTGTCCAGTATTTGAAATTCCTTTGTTCATTAAGAAGCCCTAGTTTGTGGGCATGGGCAGTGAGTGGCAGGTTAGGTGGGCAGTGAGTGGCAGGTTAGGTGGGCAGTGAGTGGCAGGTAAGGTGGGCAGTGAGTGGAAGGTAAGGTGAGCAGTGGAGCAAAATTAAGACAGTGATTTCATCACTTACTGAGCATCAGATTAGATTTCTTGTGTAACTTTTAAAGGCAACAGATGCTTAACCCCATCTCCATTCACTTGGTCTAGGCGTCTTGGTATCAATGTTTTAAAAGCTTGCAGATCGCCAGGGTTGAGAACCATAGAGTTAAAAAAAGGGGGGGGGTCTTTTGAATCAGACCCATCAAGATGAAATCCGGCTCTGCTCTTCTTGCTATAGTGCCCTTGCCTAAGCCTCAGGTTTCCTATTTGTAGAAGAAAGATGTCTATGCAGCCTCTTCCAGGTTTTGTGAGGATTAAATGAGGGGTGGTAGGTACTCCTTGGGTAGTCTCTGTCCATGCCTAGCTTGGCATGGTGCCTGGCCCCTCATGTGGGCTCAACTATCAAGAAGCAAAGGGACCTCTGGGAGACAGGGGCCAGCCTGGGGCTGAGAGCTCTCCATCCATCACTTTGTGAAATCCTGGTCCAAAGTGCAGCCATCTCTTCCGCAGATGCAGAAACCCAAGCCCGGGTTTCTTCCCAAGGCCGCCAAGTGGGAGAACCGGGATGGGAGTCCCATTCAGAGCCTGTCACATGAGAGCTTAGTGGTGGGCAAGAAGGGGAGTGTAGGGAGAGGAGATGGGCAGGAGGCCAGGAGCAGAGATGCTGCTGACTTCAGGGCGAGCAGAGAAGCACATATCTATTGTCCGGCCAGGGTGATGAGATGGCGTGCAGCACAGTGGCTGCTAGACATAGGTTCTCAGTGAATGTTATTTTACCTTTTTCCTCATTCAGAGCTGCCCTCCCCGCCAGATAAGGGCATGAGTCTATCCTCTTTGGTGGGACACATCAGTTGGCAGGAATGCCCATCTTTCCCCTTTCTACGTGTTTTGCTTCCCGTCTACATGTTTATGGGGACAGCCATGATCATGCAATGTCTCCTTGGGTCTTTGGGGGAGATTCAGAAACAGCCCCCCTAGCCTGGCAGATTCTGACTTTCTCTTTTCCATGTGTGTTCGCTTTTATCAAAGCAGGTAATCTGCTACTGGCCAGATACAGCTGCATTTGGATACTGTACTGGGGCTCAAGGACGTCCCAAACCACTGCCTGGGAATGGCAATTTCTCATAACAAATTAGAAATCCACACCAGCAGCTTCCCAGCTAAGTAAAAAAAAATTACATAATTCCTTCTGCACTACTGCATTAGGCAGATTTTCCCCCTTTCTTGAACGTACAGTAAATCCCAAGTGGTTTAAGCCATGGTGCCTCTCTTTAAACACAGTGTGAAATCACTACCAAATTTAAATAAAAAATAAATTCCGTGTTGTGCTCAGAGATTTTCTCCTGCCAAAAACTCTCACACAATTAACACACTAGCAGAATGTGTTGCTAATTTCATGCCACTGGAGTCTTTTCTACTTCAGAATATAGAAACAGAATCGGGTCAGAGCTCCAATAATAACAGGATTTTGCGAAAATATACAGTCCCGCGCTGCAGACATGTTGAAGGCTTGGGCGACAAGTAGAGTCACAGTGATGCATGAAATAGCTTCCTCCTGCAAAGCACGGGAGGCCTGGTCCCCAGCTCCCCTGCACCAGGAGAGCGGGAGACAGAGTTCAGACCTGCCCGGTTCAGTGGGAAAAAGCATCATCGTCCATGGTTGTCCGTCCACATACTCAGACAAGGGAGGCACATGCCAGGCAGAGAAACTCCGGCAGCCCAGCCAGTAAATCCTGGAGTTCTGACCCCTCCTCGCTCTCAGGCTCCCTCTCTCCAGCCTCAGCCCTCACCTCTCAGCCTCCTTACACAGGGCCTGGTCTTTTCCATAACAAAAACAGCGATAATGAAAATATTTTGGCAGCATTCAGGGCCTTTCACATGGTGACCCTGACCTCCGAATCAATTTTCTTTATTCTTAACCTGACCTTGGCTTCCATTCTCCCTGGCGTTCAATATTAGTTACAAAATCCTGAACTCCCTGAGACCTTCCCTCCTCCCCCAGATAAGCAAGGCAGGCCACCCTGGTGGAGCTCCGGAGAGAAGAGAGAGAGAGAGAGAGAGAGAGAGAGAGAGAGCTTTCTGACAAAGAAAAATAAGAAGGAGCGCGCCCAGCCCGCCGTGTTGCATAGGAGTCTCATTTGCACCAAATGCCATTAGCTCCATTATTTACTCAGACAACAGAGGAGGCAGCCTGCTCCCCTGCTTGCAGCGCGCTCGGATGACACCGCGCACAGCGCTTCGCTTAAACAGTGATGTGCAAGGTGGAGCCTGTTCATTTAATCCATCACCCCTGGGTTCGCCGAGCGCGGAGACGGGAGAAATTGCGCGCATTTCTCCATCGCTGCCTGCATTCATACTGGGAAGGGAGTGAACTGAATGGAGAAAGTGCCAAGTTCAGCACACATGAGAAAGAGAGAAGCAAAGAATGAAAGGAAAAGAAAGCATCTCCCAGACTTCGGGGGGGGGGGGGGGGGCGACTTTTAAAGGCGAGGACTGCTTTTCAGAACCCTTGTGGTTTTTCTATGAGAATGAAGTGCCCGCAGAGACAAGAGTTTGGGGTCATCCTACATTTGGGAGGAGAAGTTAGCTGGCAGGGGCTATTTTCCTGCAAATTAGTTTTCTCTCAAGGGTAACGGTGGGGGAGGAGCGGAGGGAAATGACTGGAGCCGCTGCACAATCGCGCATTGTGTGGCTGGTGGAGACCTCTGAACGGATGCTCCCGGAAGACCCCAGCCTCCTTTCCTGTGGGCCAGGCGGGCAGCCTCTGCAGCTGCCGACCAGAGTCCTGTAGGGGCAGCGCCGGGACAGCGCTGCGGCCCCACAGACAACGGCTCGCAGAGCAGCGGCTCCACTGGCCCGAGAGGCATGGCCCGCTGGTCATTGCCGCCAGGTCCCGGGCTGGCCAGGTGGCCGGGCTGAGCAGTGAGAAGAGGCAGGTTCTAGAGTTTGCGCTGGTCACAAACGAGTGGGCGAGGGGGAAGGCAGGAAAACACAAACCTGCGGCGGGACATGACAGAGCAGCTTCGGGGCGGGGGGAGGGGGGAGGGGGGAGGTTAATGAAATGAATTAGTTCCTGGAAAGTGTGTCGCCTTGTTTTCAGGTCCAGATTCTGAGTGGTCCCTTAGGGACCCTTTTCCATTCTCACGTTGGCATTTAAAAACGCGGCATCATTGACACCAGCGCCTCTGGGTCCCCCTCCCCCCAAGTCCCTCTAATGCAGAGGAGCTCAAAGTCAACGTCAAAGTTCAGGGACCCTCAAGGTGGAGCCTGCAAGTGCCCTCCACAGGGAGAGACTTCTCCAAGTCTTGCATTTGTTTAGCTTTCAAAAAGTACTTAAAAGTGACATACTGTGCCTACACAGAAATATTTAACATTAAAGATAACATTTCAAACTTCTTTACCTCCTCATTTTTAAGATACAGCTCAGTAGAGGACAACCAGCAATTTAGTGCATATTTTGAGTGTGAGAGCCATCCTTTCAGATTCCCAAAGCTTAATGTGTGGATTAGAAAAAAAGAAATCTGTGTCATAAAATCAAGGAACTAGAGTAATAATGATCAAGGAAAATGGAAACTTGAGGAAACACCCACCAGTTTAATCTGTGGCTCCACAGACACACTGGGCAGACTCCAGTTTGCAAAGCGCTAGAAGGAGGCGGCTATTGTAAAGTGATGAAAAATAGGCTCCCCCCCCCCCCCCCCCCCGACTGTAACCACCTTGTAATAAAATGCTGTGCCCCATTCACTCTGATGCTGCCAGAGTGCCGTTCGGCACCAGGCACATAGCGGGTGCTCAGTAATATTTGCTGAACGGAGAGCTGTTGATAGCACTCTGTACCCATTCTCCCCTTTAGGCGGCCTGTGACAGGGTGATGAGTGTGGGAGGGGTCATGTATTCAAGCAGAGTGACAGGCCACCCTTGTTGGGAGGACAAAACACCTAGCAGGTGTCATAGGACTTCTGTCAGAGTTGGTTCCCACTTTCTGACAGAACTGAAGTACTATTTAATCCCCTTGCCCCGTAAAAATTCATGTCACTTTTTAAAACCAAATATATAAATATATATTTCAATAAAAGTAATATAAGGAATACATATTATTGACTTAAGATAGCTGTCTTAAAGTATGGAAGCTTTGAAATCGACAGTAATAAAAGTGTAATATGCTAATTAGACCAGACGTCCTTGGACGTCCTTCCTTCAGGACAAAGCTGCAGCGGACGGGGGGGGGGGGGGGGGGGGGGGGGGGGCCACTGCAAAGGCCCCCCCGGCCAGGCGGCAGGCAGGGGCAGGGGATGGGCCCAAGGCCCTTGCACAAGTTTTGTGCATTGGGCCTCTAGTTTTATCGTATTTATTCACTTGCATTCATTCAAAAACTATTGATCATGTCCTAATATATAGCAGACACAGTGCTAGTCCTGAGGTTGCCTCCTGATCTCCTGACAGTTTTCTTCCTCGAGGCTCGATTCTGCTGTCCCAGGAAGTGGGTGAAACTGTGGGTATTAGGATGACAAGCAATGCCCTTCAGTAAGAACACTGAAGGGGATGCCACGGCAAACAGTAAACAACAGCTATAAGTGGGAGGCTGCGGAACTTGCCTCATGGAAACCGGCCCAGAGCAGTGTTCCTTGAAGCCTGGTCCCTGGACCCCCTGTGACCTTAAAAATGCAAACCCCTAGGCTCTGGCCCTGACCTGCTGAGTCAGCATCTCTGAGGATGGGGTTCCAGAAACCATGTGTTCACAATACTCCCGGTGCTTTTTATCCACATGAAAGTACGAGAACCACTGTCTTGAAGTTAAGCAGGCTTCACCCAGGCAAAGCCCCTGAAAAGTCTTCTTTCAGATCCTAGTAGTATCGCCAGTTGAGTTCTATGACGCGCCCATGATATCTCTCGCAATCTTCAAACCGCACAAGCATCTCCCAGCCAAGTCATTTATGCAAAGTTCCAACTCACGGAGAAAAATTGCAAATTCTGAGTATAATCAAAAGGGAAAACATCCAGACAGGTAATTGTAGGAACCGGCTGTGGATCACTATGTACAATAATGAAGTTGAGCAATTAGGTTTGGAAAGCCACAGCACAGAAAATAATTAACCCACAAAGTAATCATCTTGTAAGTCCCAAAGCTAATGATTAAAATAAACCTGAAACAAATGATTGTTTAACTTTTAAGCTGTGCTTGTTTTAGCCACAGTGTACTTCAGGTGTGAGCTCCGGGGAATTCCTCCCGCCTACCGAGACTGGCTTTAGGACAAGGGCATGTGTCCATCCTTCTGCCTCTCCTTCCCTGGGGAAGGCTGCTTGAGTATCACAAAATACCACTCCAGCGTGGGCCCAGGAAGCGGGCTGGGCTGCTCAGCCGTGTGGCACTGGCATGCATCAAACCCTGGAATTTAGTCTGCAGCCCAGGGTGGGCTTCAGCCATATTGAATCCTATATAACCTTGGAGGCGGAGCTGCACGCTTCATTTTTATGCAGCTGGCTTTGCACTTTCGTTGGTGGTTTATTATTGCAAAGCATGGCGCTCCCCTCCCCCACTCGCCTCTCCACCTAAAGAAGTGAATTAATAACTAGAAAATGAGACAGAAACGAGATCTAGGGCCCTAGCTTGTGAATGTCACTGTGAGCAAACAGCAGTGGAGAGAAAAGGTTCCTTTCCATCTTTATGTGCAGCGCTGTCTGTGCATTGACTTGTTTCCTGACACATGAGCCATGGCTTGAAAGGAATTCAGGCCCCAGCAAATTTTGCATTGCGCTTCAATGTGGCCTCTGGGATTGAATAAGGGCAAATCTATTATACTGTTGCCATGGAGACCCTGGCACAACTGCTGATAAAGAGTGTCTGATGTTTGGTAGGCCTTGTAGCATGGTACATACCATTTAAAGGGTGGTGTGTGTGTGTGTGTGTGTGTGTGTGTGTGTGTGTGTGTGTGAGAGAGAGAGGGAGAGAGAGAGAGAGAGAGAGAGAGAGAGCTTAGCATACATGTGAATCTGTAAGAGAGCAAGTGTGCCCGTGTGTGTGTAGGTGGAGTGGCTGGGGGAGGTGGAGTGGAGATTGGGGTACAGTGGGGAAGGAAGAGAGGCGGGGGTGCCATATCATGAAGGAATGTTCTGTATTTTCACAAATAATTTGTAAATACTTTCTTGCCTCTGAAAAAATGAATTCTGCCTTCTAAGAATCAACACCTTAAACAGATGGGGGCAGCAGGAGATACATAGACACTCCCCTTGGTCTAGCAAAATTAGTCTTTAATTCATCTGCAAGAGAATTAGGCTAATACAATAAAAGTGGAAATGCGCTCTTTTGCATCCTTTGATGAATGCTGCCTCCATTCAGCTGTCTGTCTGAGGATCAATAGTGGGCCTGTAAGGATTGCCGGCATTTGCTAAAGCGGGCTAGCAAGATGATGGATTTTAATCATTAAAATGATTTTATAACCACGAAACAAAGAAGGCTGATCGTCCTTTCACATGCGTAATCTCAGTTTCGCTGTTATTGATTTTGCCAGTCCTAAATTCACTCCCTGTCTCGAAGGCAAATCTCACGCTCCCCAAATTCCTTTCCACACATCCATTTCTGGCTCTCAGTGACTGATACAGGCAACTTGCATTTTTTTTTTAATTGGTGCCCTTTCCCCCATTAGTTCCAGGCTTGGAGAGGGATGGCACATTAAGCCTGAGCCAAGCCTCTGGTTGGGGTGGTTGGAGGCGAGGCGTCTGGGGCAGAATCACCTACAGTAAGCAAGCTTTAGAGCGTGAGGCTCTAACAATGGGAGGCCGGGCAATCTGCGACAGCTGATAGGATTATTATTATTACAGAGCGCAAAAAGCTTCTGCTTTCTTTTCTGCTGCTCTGCAGACCTCATAAGGCCTCTCTGTGATTTCTGCATAGTTAATTTGTCAGTTTATAAATTACCACATTATGTTAACGCTGAATGCTTCAAAACACAAATATATGCACAGAGGGCTTGAATATTTGAAGTGTTTTAGTACTATGGGGAAATAATTTTGTTGTCAAGCTGTGGCAGATATAGAACTGCTAGGGGATACATGGCCATTTCATCAGGACTGTGTCGATGATGGCCTGTGAACATCCAAGGGGGAAAATCATCTTTTATCACTATTGTGTACCGTGCTGGTCCAGATGGGAGATAAAACATGCATGAGTTGCCCGCAGCTCTGAAAATAATTATACTCATTTGCCAGAAATGTAGAAAGTGCATCCAACCAAGTTACCACCCATCATAGTGACACTCCGTTTGCATACTGATGAAGTTGAAAGCCAGAGACAATGGTGTTGGTATCAATAGCGAGGGGGGTGCGGGGGGGCTGGGCACTACCAGTGCCGTAGGATTAATAGCGCCATCATTTTATATTATGCAGCGTTTCACTTATGCTGCATATCAAAAGACTACTGCCTCTGAGGTTCACCTCACTGTTTATAAGATTACAGTTTGCTTTAAGACTCCAAACATTAGCATGGATTCTTTTCAGGTTCTACAAATGAATGCAGAAATATCTGTGTTCGATAAAGCACCTAGAGTGTAATTATGGGTGAATACGTTTGGCTGCCATCAAAAGTGCTTGCCTGTGTGCACATGTGTTGGTGAGTGTGGGTGGGTGTGCACATACCCACACGCACACTCATGATATTGGAAGACTGCAAGGGAATATGAGAAGATGCTATGCGCATGCTGAGTCCTGGTACTACTGCAAGGTAATTGATGAATGGGTTTTTAAAATGTGGAAAGAGAATGAATACAAGTAGGACCCAAGAGAATAATTCTTTATATTGCAATCAGCTCAGCTTATATGTACTTGCTTTAATCGTAGGAATCAGCAATAAAAAAATAGACTTGGTTATTTAATCCTTACTGAATAAAAGAGAATGCAATATAATGACCCTCTAAAATTACAAAATATTAAATTATTTTGGTATGCCTCTTATTTTTAGACAACTGTAAAATAATCAGGGCAGCCACTACAAGAACATTAACAGAGTTCTTTACATTTTTGAATGCAGCAAACACACATGTACGAACTGAGAGGAGGCACTTTTCTCATGGAACCCTGAATTCTCATAGGTGTTACACAGTTTGAAAATAGCCCAACCAGGATGTTGTCACAATGCTTATTTTTAAGTAATGATTTTAATTAAACCCTCCAAAAAGGAAACAATTCTGCACCTCTCTTATGTGGTCTGTACTCTGATGATTACACAAGTGCAGCTTCCCATTTTACTCTGGTGTCATGGGGGCAAGGATAACAATTTCCATCTCATCATGGGAGAGAGGCACTATACTTCACTCTGCACAGGCTTCAGTGTAATCAGAGCAAGGTTTTTATGTTGTAAAATTACAATGAAATAACCAAGGAAATCATGCAGTTTCAATAGAAGGATTCAAAGATAAGGACGTAATGCAAATCCTACAGAATATTTTTATATAGCAACAAATATAGATTTTTTTCCAACTAACTGGGGCGGACTGGACCAGTACATTTTTATAAGTTTTGCAGTTTTGCTTCCCTTAGAATGGTCTTTGAAACATGGAATTAACAGGGAATCCTTGTGGCTGAGCAATGAGGGGTTGAGAGAGAATGAGGCCAAGCAAGCTAGACCCAGAAGGGCTCAGACATGAGAAGATGGCAGGATGTACTCTTGGTATATCGAGCAAAGGAAGAGGCAGGTCCACCTTCCCTTTCCTATGCTATTGTGTTGGCTATTGGAACACCTTTGGGGCAACACAGAAGACCTTAGGACAGTCCTGAAACTATCAAGATCCAAATTTTTCAGGAAGTCCCAGAAAGTCTGAGTGGATCAAAAACATCTGAAAAAATAGGTGATATAGTTATTTAAAGTTTAGTGAGGAATTAGACCAATTTTCTGGTTTTCAGACTGCTATTAATTGGTCAGTTTTCACATGCCTGAAGTTCTTCCCAAGATTTCAGTTCCCAAAGGAAAAAGAATGAACAAAGAGGCAGATAGAAACACACATGCACAAACATGAGACTTGTCAAGAAGGTGAACACGATGGGAATGGACATCTAGAGCATGTTTTACTATGGGGCATGTATATATAAAAGATTAAAGACAGATAAATTAGAGGAATTGGAAAGCAAGTCTGTCTGACTTCTAAGCCCCCACTGATTGTATCATATCAATGTGTGCCAGGCCTTCAAGAGTATATAAAAAATACATTAAGAGCTAAGTACCGTGAGATGGGGCAGGTAAGGCATCTGGGCTAATAAGGGAATGAAGTGAGAAGGAAATAAAAGGCAGTACCCATGAATAAGCGATCTTGATAATAATAGCAGTTAAATATTTGAATGTGGAAGGTGCTCCCACTGAAGAAGTAACCAGTGCCTTTGGTGACAAAACACTTTAGGGGATAAATAAATCTGGACATAATTTTTCCTACATATTCAGGCAAAACATCAAACTGTCTTTTGAAGGTGAACAGTTCTTTCTTTACCCTATTGACAGTCTTCACTGTGTCTGAGAATGTGTGAAAAACCAACAGGAGCTCTTTCTCCACCTCTCCCCCTTTTCTTCCTGAACAATTCAGTCCTAAAGTCTTTAGGTCAGTGACTTTCAAACGATGTGCCGCAAGAATTTTTAAAACATGCAATATCTAAGAGTTTAGTCAGGGGCACCTACCTCTTTTCCTTTAGATTGTCAAATTTAAAAATGACAACAGCCAACACAACAATAGCCATCCAGTGTGAATGAATCAAAATTATTCCCTTTTTTTTGTCAGATCAGCAAAAAATATATTTTTGGTGTGCCAAGAATTTTAGTAATTAGTTCAGTTGTGCCATGAGATGAATAAGGTTAAAATCACTGCTTTAGGTGATAAAAGAGCAAAGTTGTCATCTACTCCAAAAGCAGGGGGGAAGCCACAGTGGATGTCAGAGCCTGAGTGGGCTGAGGCTGGTGTAGAGCACATGTAGGGCTGCAGGTTGTCTATGCAGAGAGGTGTGTATGGGGTGACAGTACACACTGGGAGAAAATGGTAGTATAAATGGTAGCTTGGTTATATACAGGACTATTGCCTAAACAAGCAAATATATTGAGGATAATGAAAGCCAGATTATTCATAGTTGGAGAAAGGCATTACAAATTGGAAAGTAGGAAAGCTAGAAAAAAATTTAATCGTGTTGGTTTAGGAGATATCAATGTGACTTATGGTTTTTAACATATAAAAATAGAGATAAGAACAAATATATATCTAGATATACTCCTTGGGTCTATCCACTGTGAGGATCTGGGAACAGCAACAACCCAATAGTGATGAGCACACCTAGTACCCAGACCTTGTTTTCTGATACTCTTCTCCACTCAAAGGAGCAGAACTCTTTGGAGAAATGGCTGATTCCAGGGCTGGGGCAGCGAAAATACAAGATGAACCTGGAGCACCTCATTTTGCAGAAAGGACAACTGAGTTACAAAGAGATTAAGGTAACTTTCCCAAATCACACACCCAATAAAATTGCTGTTGAGTCCTATGTGGATGAGACAACTCTAAAAAAGTGAGAGAAGAAAAAAAAATAACATCTAGAATGTTTCTGCACTCAAATTGTTTGACAAAGATCTTTAAGTTGTAACTCCTCTTTAAAGAAACAGAAGTGGAACTCAGAGGTGATGCATTAAGACTGAGGATTGCGCAAGAACAACACCATGGAACTCCAATCAGGAGATCCGGTCACAAAGGAAAACCATCAAATAAAATGTTTAAGGTGTTTAGATGTCACACTTTATAATTTTCCCACTTTGACTAAACAAACAGCTCCCAACCCTAATCACCTGGGATAAAGAGGGGCTGCTTCTGCCCCCTGGGAAAGTCTGTTGCTACTTGCAACAAAGTCAGTGAGCAGGTCAGTCAATGCCTGCTGGTCTTTGATGACATGTATGGAAACCTGAGTGTTTTCTGAGTCCTGACACCCAACAGGGGAAAACTTGTCTGAATCCTTAGCCACTTTGTGTTTGGTTTTCTCTGTCTGTAATAAGGGCCTTGGACCTGAGAATCTCTAAGGTCCCCGTGAGTCATCACATTTTATTCTGTTTTTATCTCATTGAGGAGGCTGAATAACCCCTAAGAAATTCATCCAGTGGATAGTTTTAGGCTAACATGTTCTGCCATATTGATGGGCCTTGTCCCAGCCAAGATCGCTGATTAGCTAATCAGGATCCCCCCAGCTTCTGAGATGACCTCAGGCCTGGAGGCCTGTCACATGGCCACATGTAAATGATGGATGAAGTGATGCACTGAAGAGTGCAGCTGTGTACCCCCAACCTGGGGTGTTAAAGAGGAGCCAGCATGACACCTTTCCCAGCTTCCACTCCTCAAGATTAAAACCCTGTCTCTCTCTTTTTCTCCTCCCCTCCCCCAGTTTGCAAAATGTATTAATGCCTTTCTCATTCAGATTAATGGTACACTATGAACATTATTATATTTCATAGTCTATTGATCCATAGCAGGATTTTTTAAGGATAAACTTTTAAAAAATTTGAAACAATCATAAACTTACAGAAAAATTGTCAGCAGAGCACAGGGAATGTTTTTGTGAGCCATTTGAAATACACACTATAGTGTTTGAGGACAATGAGGCATCGGGCTGGCAATTCTGCCTCCCTCCCCCAACTCATAAGGTGTTTTTTTTTTTAAAGGATTAAATGAGTTTATATATGTGGTAGACAGAATAATGCCCCCCTTCACCCAATATGGAAAGGGAAAAAACTAGAATGAACCTTGTGGTTTTGTTTTGGAATTGGAGATATCAGTATGACTGACTCGTGGTTTTTAAATACAAATGAATAAATACAGGAAAAATATAAATGTAACATATATCCCTCAGCTCTGTCCACTGTAACAACCAATAGCAAGAAGTATCCTTAGTGCCTATATCTTAGTTTTTACTATCATTTCCCACTAAAAGGATCCAGGACTCCTTGGAGAAATGGCTGATTCCAGGATGGGGCAGGGAAAGTGTAAGATGAACCCAAAATATCTTGTGCCAAAAGCAAGGACATGTTGAGGATATATCAAGCCAATTTGAGAGGATGCTACCAGAAAAACTGGTGGCAATTGGGCATCAAAACAATTAAATTAGCATATTCTAACTCCTGAATAAAATGGGATATTATGAGTTCTTACTGAAAGTTGGATGAGGAACAGGATAATTACATAGTTTTAAAGTACCTCCTCACAAAATATTTACAAACTATGAAAAAAAAGTAGCTTCACAGTGGATAAGTCCTTCAGATTCCACCTTAATTAAGCCATCCAAGTGAATATCATCAGTCGTGGGGAAATAAAAAAACTGCAATAGTTGATAAAATGCACGGAAGGGAACTCAGCATGACTTCATCACTTGCATGAATGATGAAACATTGGATACATTCATAATGAGGAAAAACAGACTAGAAGTCTGTGTTTCTAACTACCATGCTGCATCATTCTTGAAAGAGAGATGTCACAAACCCAGGTTCACAAACCTAGATTGGTGGCAACCATTCACAGTGTGAGACATCAAACACCAAGCTGTGCGTTTAAATTTTCATTAGTGCCAAGTTCCGGCACCTTGAAGTTGTAAGACTTTCACTCAGTGGAACCAGCCTTTGAATTTACAAGGTTATCTGTGCTTCCACCTTGTGCGCCAGTTCTAGAAAAACCTCAGCTAAGGAGGTCAACCTATGACAGAAGAGAAGGGGCTGCTCACCTACGACCACAAATCAATAAAAGGTAGACACCGGTGGAAAGGCGGCTGCCAAACCAAGAGAAAAACAATGAGGAGTCACTTCCAAAGTCGGTGAGAACATTCCCAGGGCTAACCCCAGATTCTAGAGGCAGAGCTTTCCAAAGACGCATGGCCGAAATCCCACTTCATGAGACAAAATCCCACTTCATGAGACAAACTACTGTTTATCAGAAATGAGATGCCTTAGTTGCAATATGTCTGTCTAGTGAGATCACTGCAGATAAAATCTCCTTTAAAGGGAAATTCTCAAGAAAGAATACAAAACAAGCAGAAATGAAGAAGCTAATGTATTCTAAAACCACGACTAGGAGACTATTTGGCATTTTCAAGTGTAAGAGAAAGAGCACCAAAAGTATAACTAAGACAGAGCCTAAGAATGAAGTTGATGTTGAACCTGTTTTTGTGGCATTAGTGAGATTCAGCTTCTTAGGATGACAGCAACAAGGACACTTGATGTTCAGACATCACTTCCTAATTTAGCTTAAAGCCTGCTTTGTTCCCCACTGAGTTTTTCTGCTCTTCAGATGTGGAAGAACTGAGCTCCCTGCAATCAATAACCCCACCAAAGCTTTCCTAACATGGAGTTATGTAATGAGTCTTTTTAGCCTGAATGATGTTTTTTGCCTTAAAGTCTATTTTGTCTGCAGTCTCCACAGGCAGATAGTTTGCATCTATAGCTCATTACCATTATTCTGATGATAATGCTACATCCCATCAATTACTTGGGAGCAAGGTCAAGTTTAGCAGCCAAATCTCTCCTTTTGTGAAGCCGTCAAGAGCCTATCCATCACCTCCCTTCCCAAGATTGACTCCCCCTGTAAAAGCTTCCATGCTCATGTTCTTTCCCTCTCTCTTTCGTCTCCTTCCTCCCTCCCTCTCCTCTCTCCACCTTCTCATCTTTTCACAGTATTGCCAGTTACAAAATCCTGCCTGATTTAAGTCCTGATTAATTTATTCCTTTTTACTTTCATTTGAGAAAGGACAAGCAAGAATGGGCGAGACATGAAGGGAGAAAATCTGCATGTAAGAGAAGAGAGTGGCTGATTTTGTAAGTACACATTGAAAACTACAGGTACATGGTTCTCTTGGAATTTTAGTTCAGGGGAGGACATTTTTGATTGAGACTATGATTTTGTAAGCCATGCCACTGACATTTATTTTCATTAAAGAAAAGAAAATTTTCACAGCCAAGCAAGTAAAACAAAATAAAAAAAATACAAAACAGCTAATATTTTTTAAATACCTCTCTATTTCCAGAATTCGACTCTGTTACAGAGTTGTCAGCCAGTCTGAAGTTCTCGAAAGTTGTTTTAGTTTCATATGAAACTCGCCTGGAAAGTCTACCTTGATGCATGAATCTTTGGCTCAGGTTTTAGATTTCTATATGAAGGAATTTTCAATTCCACAATTCATTTACTCAATTTAATTCCTAAAATCAGTAAGCAAAAATTCAGTTTCATAAACACAGCTGTACTTGACAAATAAACTTAACGAGATAAAAAGAATCTGTTTAATCACTTTCCAGAGTGTATTTATAAATTAACCTTGCTTCTGAATAGTTAGAATTAAATTAAACCCACAACCATTCTCTTAAATTTGATCTTATTTTCTTTAATCCTTTCCCGAGGATATTTTTCCATTGATTTTTTTTTAGAGAGAGTGGAAGGGAGGAGGAGAGACACAGAGAGAAACATCAATGTGAGAGAGACACATTGATAGGTTGCCTCCCGCACACCCCTCGGGTTGGGAATCAAGCCTGCAACTGAGGTACATGTCCTTGACTGGAATCGGCCCACTGACCCTTCACTCCATGGCTGATGCTCTGAGTAACACTTGCTAAGGCGTGGTCTTATTTTCTTGAGGTGCTAAGCCTTGTGAAAATGCAAAACTCGCAGAAGATGTGGCACTTTAGATAGGCTGCCACTAGCCCCTGAATTTCTTTACAGGCTTCGAGTCCATGCTGTTCAGAACCATATATCTTCCTGGTAATTTTTATTTATAATGACCCTCTTTATCCCTAAAAATATTTTGCCTTAAAGATTAATTTGTTTGATATAACATAGTCACAAATGGCTTTCTGTTGCTCAGAATTTTTCTAATAAATCTTTTCTCATTCTTTAATTTTCAGTGTGTCTGTAGCATTATTTATAGGTATCACTTATAAACTGATTTTTAAATCCAATCTGAGCATCTCTGCCTTTTAAAAAAATTGTTAAGTTTAATCCATTTATATTTATCATGGTTATACACATTTTGGTTTTATTGTCACCATATTATTACCTTCTGCTTTCAACCAGCCAATTTTGTATGTTTCCCACACTATACATATTAGACTAGTACTAGAGGCCTGGTGCACGGATTTGAGCACTGGTGGAGTCCCTCAGCCTGGCCTGCTCCCTCTCAAAGCGGCGGGCAGCTGGAGAGGAGCCTGAGCCCAGGCCCGGGCTGGGCCCCATGCAGCTCCCACTCATCCCAGCCCTGCTAGCTAAAATGTGAAGTTCTAATACATATCTCTATATATAAAAGCCTAAGTGACTGAACAACTGTTTGACCAGTTGCTATGACGTGCACTGACCATCAGGGGGCAGACACTCAATGAAGGAGCTGCCCCCGGTGGTCAGTGCACTCCCACAGTGGGGCGCCAGATGCTAGGCTCATGGCTGGTGATTGCAGCTGCGACGGCAGTGTGCTGCCTAGTAACGGCGGCGGCAGGTGCCGCCATGCTTCTTAACTACCCTTTCCTATTTTCTGTCTCTTTATGTTAGTATTACTCACAATGACCCACTTGTAGAATTTGTTTTCCTGTCCTCAAAACTGTAGGCTCTGTGGTAGAAGTCCCAGAGGGTGACTCCTTCCACCAGGGGATACAGTAAGAGGCCCACTGTTCTTTAAACTATGGCTGCCACTGCGTCACTCATGGTTCTTCATGTCAAGAGACCAGTAGGCAGAGAAAGGACACACCATTCTTGCAGGAGTAATTTACACTGATCATCAGGAGGAGGTACAGCTGCTGTTACATAGTAAAGAAAGGGAAGGATATATTTCACACTCAATGAATAATTGGGGTATCTTTTGATATTTTGCTGCCCACTTTGGATGGTTAATAGATAAGTGCAATATCTATCTTTTGAGAACTGGTTGTGCTCTTAAAAGTAGTTGCAGCAGCAGGAACTGTTCACTAAGTTTCTCCACTACCTTTCCTTATGTAAGATTCCTCCAGAAATGAGATCAATCAGCAACTGGATGATGCTCATTCTGGATTGGGATAAAGTTACTACAAAATGCAAATAGAAGTAGGACTGAGCAGTCCAAGAGTGGACTGTAGTGGATGCTGGTCTCTGCTCAGAGTCCCACCTCCCAGTCTGATTCCAGGAACCAGACACTCATCCTTTTGATGCTGGGTTTGTCTGCTACTGATGATTCAAGTCTGAGTCTCTCTGGGAATTGCCTTTGGCCAAAGGGGGGTATATTTCCCAATTTTATGAACTCTTCAGGGCCATCCCAACTTGAGAGATCTTTGTGGAATCAGCTGAGGCTTCTGTTGCAACTGTATCTCCTTCTGCTTAATCCTTCTTTCACTACCTTAATGGTGTTCCTTAGAGTGTATTCGCAATAACTTCCTGCATACAAATCTCCATTTCAGAATCTGTCTCCAGGAGATTCTACTCAAGACATCATCTTTTTCAGATAATACGTCTATTATAGCAGGTTATTCGTTATCCAACCTTCTCTTTTTGTACCTACATCTTGGATTATAAACTTATCTTCGATGGAAATTTCCCTATGAAATCCTGTGTGGCCTGGGCTGTGGAAGTATCACTCTATAGAGATTTTCTGTTCACTTCTGCCAGGTACTCCAGGGACATCACTGTCCCAGGACTAATTTTTATGTAAATTTCTAATCTTGACAGTCCCAAATCATGACAGAAGTGTACTTTCTAGCTTCAACACTGCATGAGGTAGAGGCCTAACATGTGTATTTTTCTGAGAATCCTTTTTTTTTTTTATTCCATAGCCCAGGACAGCAAACTTTATCAACTCCCTATTAAGGTAGGTAGATCTTTTTTCTATATCCCTCATTACTGAGGCATCCCTTTGAGCATCCTGGCTTCATGAAGGGCTATTAGTTCCCACTAAATGTCTCATAAGGCTCACGGTGTCATATCGTGGCCTGATTGTATGTTAAAATCCAAAGTACGTACTAGCTATTACTGAATTTGATAATCACCCATGGGGAAGCTTCAGGATCAGATCCTAAGCTTATAGCTCTTAATTTCAGGAACCTTGAGATTTCCATTTATTTCTTGCAAATTGATATGCATGAATATGATTTTTTAAACATATTTCCAGAATCTGAAACTATCACTAAGTAGCTGAATGTTTCCTGGAGCTGGTTTTAGTAAGAAATTGAAACCATGCGGGCACTGACCTTGGGACTGAAATGGAGGAAATGACATAACTAAGAAGAAAATGAAAACATAGATTATCTTTTTCATGCCCAGGATAGGTCCTGATTGGCTAGACATTAACATGATAAAAACTGATGTAGAATGGTAGTGAACTTCAAGTATCTCCCTGATGGAACTGTGAGTTCCTCGAGGGCAGGAACATGTATTGTTTGCTGTTGTATCCCTAGCATCTAGTTCATGCTCAGCACACATTAGATGTTCAGTAGATACTTGTTGACTAAATGAATGAATTATTGATAAAGCAATATTGTGCAAGATGATCAGATATTAAAAAATAAGCAAGAATATGGCATAACATTACATGAACACTGGTCTAAGGAGAACAATAAAAAATAATAGGAAAGGAAAATGTGAACTGAGTTATCATATTCATTCTTTTTAATGTCTTTCAAACAGATATTTGTTGAGTGTCTATTATTAATCTAGTACTGTGCTAGACATGAAGAATGAGATGTGAGCAAAATAAAGAACATGGTTCCTGCCCATGTAGAGATCGGGGGGAGGCAAAAGTTTAATGAAAACACTAATAGGCAAAAAGTGAGTGTAAAGAGCAGGTGACCAAATGTTCTGTTAGCCCAGGAAAATCTCTGTCCCAGTCTAATTTTTTAAAAAAATATACTTTATTGATTTTTTACAGAGAGGGAAGGAGAGGGGTAGAGAGCCAGAAACATTGATGAGAGAGAAATACCGATCAGCTGCCTCCTGCACACTCCCCACTGGGCATGTGCCTGAAACCAAGGTACATGCCTCTGACTGGAATCGAACCTGGGACCCCTGAGTCCGCAGGCCGACGCCCTGCCCACTGAGCCAGACCGGTTAGGGCTCCCAGTCTAATTTTGAATGGTTCCCTATTCAGTCTCCAAAGTGTCCCAGTTTGGATGGTCATCCTGGCTATGACTGAGGGATATTTGGTGTTAGCAAAGTGCAGAACGGGGAGGATCGCCTACTCAGAAAAAAGAGAAAAGTCTTCCTTGGGAAAGGCAAGACTGACCTGAAAATGGAGGATGAACACACAGGGTATATGATTGTGTTGGGATGCCAGCAGGGAGAGCCTGACATGCAAATAGAAGAGTATGAGCAAAGCAAGGACCATCAAAGAATCAACATAAGACTTGTGTGGCTACAGCATCAAGGGCAAGAGATAGCCTAAAAGGGTAGATGGCACCAGACCACATGTAGGCCTTGTGGGTATTTTATGAATTTTTCCTTTATCCTTTAATCAGGAATGAAGGTGGAAGAGGTGAGGGATTTAGCATTTTGCAAAGATACCCTTTGGGTGTAATGTGGAGAACAGATTTGAAAATTTTCAGGAAACTAGTTAGGAGACATGATAGTATCTTGAAATAGAATGATGGTACAGATGAAAAGAAGTGAATGGATTTGAGATGAATCTAGAAGGCAAATGAACAGAACTTGTTGATGGATTGGCTATGGAGAGAGGGGAATAGAAAATTTTCTAGAATATGTTTCTGGCTTATGCACTTGGATGGATAGCTATGCAATTCATTGAGCTAGGTAGGGAATGCAGCTGGTATTAAGATGTGGCATATTTATTTATCCATCCATGCATTTACCTCTTTAGGGAATCAACTCATTCAACTCAATTCATTGACAACTGGTACAAAGCAGACACTGTGGTTATTAACAAAGATGTTTACTATGAAATCTAATAAAGAGTATAAATACACACACATCCATTTTACCAGTTATACTTTCAGCTGCAAGTAACAGAAAATTAGAAAACTCCAGCTAAAATCACCTCACCTAAACAATGAGGACATTTGTAAGTCCTAAAAGGTGGAGCCCCAGCTTGGCTGATTCAGTGGCCCTAATAAGATCAAAAATGCTGTTCTTTCCATCTTTCTGCTCTGCTGTCATCACTCAATGACTTTTCCTTAACCAGTACCCTTTACGGGTGCAAGATTGTCATGCTGGCTCCAAGCACACACAGCTCCGACAATGTTCAGCAGCAGAATGACTATTTCCCCCGTGCATCTCTTTTTCAAATCTAGGAAGCCTTTCCTAGAATCCCTCCAATAGATTCCTCCTCACATCTTTGTGCGGAGAGTGGTGTCACATGTTTACTCCTAAGCAAGAACTGTTAGAGGAACGGGATTGTCCAGCGAGGCACACGGCCAGGTGGAAGAGGTTAACTTGCCAAACAAATATGAGGTTTTGTTTACAAGAAAAAAAGGGGTGAAATTACTGTGAAGTAGGCAACCAAGGGTGTCTGCCATATCAATAGAGCAGAGCCGTATTAGTATTGTCTTAGGAGTGGTTCGGAGTAGTTCAGGAGATTGAAGCAAAAGAAATATCCATGGAGATTAGAGGAGAAAAGACATGCTTTCAAGGCCGGGAAAGGTTCTTAGGTTTATATCACGAAAGGCCGAACCTGAGGTCCGAGTTTACTCTTAAACGAATGCTAGCATAAATCCATCTTCACCCGTCGATTCCTGTGATTGCAGGCATCCTCCCAGCTGTCCTGAATTCCTGCAATAACGATATAAATAGTGTTTCTTATTGTTTCTAAGCTTCACCAAACTGAAAGAAGAATGGTGGAATAGTGTTTTGCATAAAACACTAGAAATATTTGTTATGTAGCTCTGGCTTAATCCGAGCCTGACCTGTTTCTGTCATTACCGCTGGAATAGACCTCCAGCTCTTGCCAGATTTTTGACTTGTCAGGATAATAATTTATCCATCTTGTTGTCAGATTCACAGCTAGTTTGCCTGACTCTAGGGGAATCTAAATGATTATTACTACGCATGGTGTGCCACTCATATTTTAAATACATTTAATTCCAAATATCCTCTCCCTGCCACACCTCGTATCCAAAGACATAAAACTACTGTGTAGCACCATGTTCCCTGTTGGAGAAACCTCCACCGCCCATCAAAGATCAGCTTCCCTTTAGTTTCCTTTCGATGCTCACTAAAATGACTGGCAGTACTCACTGACCTCAGTTGCCAAATCAGTCCCCCGGGCCTTTAGGCCCAGGTCTCCTGTTTCCACAGTCCCTCCATCCTCACAACTCTCCAATTACACCTGATTTCCTAGTATGGCACATAATTTTTTAAAAACAAATGGCCAATCTCGAAGCTTCTCATTTTGAAGACAACTCCCTGGGTTTGCTTTACAAGGCCAACCAGGAGTTATTTTGCATGATTACTAATTCATCCCTTTCTGCTTTCCCCCCTTACAATGGGTCCCTGTCAAGGTTTTAACTATAAGCATTAAATTACCCTCTTGCTGTATCCTTTTCCTCCTCCTCCCTGGAATGTTTGGAAAGGAATCCAATTGTGGGCAGATGTTAGGTCTCTCTCAAAAGCATTGTGTCAAAAAAAAAAAAAAGCATCCAGTTGTAGCTCACATAGAACACCAATAGTGATTTACATGTTAAGTAAGAGCGGTAATTACTGGCTTTGAACGCATATCATAATGACTTTTTACAGTTGTTCTTATACTCTATTATTCTTCCTTTCTTATTCCCTAGTCAGTGTTCTTAATCACACGCCCCAGGAAAATTCACTGCGAGAAAACACAGCAAAACACAGGAGGTAGCCACCACCAGCAGCCAGAGAAGATTTGGTAGGTAATTGGGTCATAGGGCAGTAGCACATGGATCTTTGGGCCTCTTTCTCCTGCTTTCCTTTGCCCACCCTTAAAAATAAACATGTAACTACCAGGGAATCACTTAATCAAAATATATTTGTTAACTATCTACTACTGGACTAAGAGATTCACAATTTATTAATATCTGTGGACGCTCTCGTGGTTGTTACTAGGTACTACCAGACCAGCAGAGAACTAATTTGACCACAGAATTTTGTTCTTTCTGTCCACACCCCAGGGGATTGATTTTACTGGATTTGTCTATGGCATTTTATCACTTCTTTTGTCCTTCACTGAAGGGTATTATAAGAGATGGAGTTATTAAATGTGTGGTTCTACTGGCTGCTAGACTATTATTGAGGACATTGTTTATTCTATCATGTAGTGTCTTTTTTATGAGACTCACTGAGAAAATTCTATTTAATATCATTATTGGAAAGAGCCATCCTTCACCTGAACAAGTTTATTCTTTCCTTTAAAAAATCTGTTTGCTCTTTGTGAAACATGTTACTGGTCATGTTTCCCTTTTTGCTTTGACTACTGGAAAGCTCAGACTGCAAGGTTGTGGCTCATCTCTAAAAAGCATCCACTCAGACCCTGAGAAGGTGTGTGTGTGTGTGTGTGTGTGTGTGTACTGGGCTCACTCTTACTCCATCCTATTTTCCCATGTACTCACTTTACACTGTTCTGATGGCTTCATTCTTTAGTTCTTTTGCACAATAGAAATTTCTTTCTTGCTCACATAATTGTTGAGTACAGGTATTTGGTAGGTGGCCTTCTGGGAGATAATTTGGGGACCCACAGTCCCTTCACCTGACTGATTTACCATACTCTAGGGCCTCTCACCCTCTGCATGGAGGCA
Organism: Myotis myotis; assembly: GCF_014108235.1. Classification (NCBI taxonomy): domain Eukaryota; kingdom Metazoa; phylum Chordata; class Mammalia; order Chiroptera; family Vespertilionidae; genus Myotis; species Myotis myotis. Next base: position 32,181,372 of record NW_023416357.1, read on the forward strand.
GCACGTGGTGAAGAGAAAGAATCAAGGCTTAGGCAGGAGGTTTCACAGTGCGGTCTCAGAGCCACAGCAAGGGAAGCTGAGACGCAATCTAGCATTGTGCCCAGGAAGAAAGGAAAATGGGTTATGGTTAATGACTAGTCAGTATTTGTCACAAAATGTGAAGAGTAAATTATAAAGGAAATAGTTCACTCTGTGTTCCTTGGGATATTTCTGCTAATAGCATTAGCAGAATTGTTAATGTTAGCATTAATAACCAAGAGTTGTTCTGGCATAGAACCCCAGAGGGAGCAACAGACTTTCTGTGGCACCTTTATCTTCTGTCCCTTCTTCTTCTGCCTTTGCCTTTGTTTGGGAATTTTCTACTTCATGCCCAACCTGCTGGAACTTCTACCTTCCTAGCTCTGAAGAGGACTTATCTTCTAAACATGTCTTGTTTAATTTTATTACCAAAATTGTGTAAAAAAAATCACCCCAAAATTCAGTGGTTTAAAATAGCATTAACCATGTATATCTCTCATGGTTTCTGTGGGTCAGGAATTTGGTGACTGGCTTAACTGGGTGGTTTTGGCTTAGGGTCTCTCATGAGGTTGCACTGAGGTATCTGCTGGGGTTTGCAGTCATCTGAGAACTTGACTGGGGATTGAGGATCCACTCCCAACCTGGCTCAGTCACATGGATGGCAAATTGGTACTGGCTGTTGGCAAGATGTCCCAGCTCCTCTCCACAGGCGCCCAGGACATGGTGGTTGGCTTCTCCCAGAACAAGCATTTCAAAGACAAGAAAAAAGTCATAGTGCCCTGTATGACCTGGCCTCAGAAGTCCCACAGTGTTGCTTCTGTTACATTCTCTTGTTCACCCAGAACAGTCCTGATTCAATGTGAGATGAAATTACACAAGGTCAAGGATATCAGGAGGCAAAAATCATCGGGGCTATCTGGGAGACTGGCCAACACTCATATCCTGCATGTGGAATAAGTCCCTCCCCCAATATCAAGTTTTCAAAAATCTTTCCCACTTTCAATATCCAGATCAAAGCCCATCCTTTCTGTGAAGTCTGCCCTGACCAGTCAACAACTAGCGCTCCTTGGAACTCTTTGTTCTTACCATGCATATGGCCTTTATCATTTAGTACCTTGTTTTGAAGATCTATGCATATGTCTTTTCTTTCCGTTGGAATTTAAGCAGTTGAAGGGATAACTCCCATCATATAGTAGACACTCAATAAATGCTTTTTAGATGGATGAGTGAAGGAGGGAATGAAGAGTACAAGCCAGAGATCATGGCCTCTGGGTGTGGACATTCCCCCTGTTGCTTGACCTTAGCCAACTCACTAATCTGTCAGTCTCAGTTTTGTTCTACATAATATAAAGATAATAATATCTACCCAAACTCTCCTCAGGTGCTTTGATATTTGAAAGAGGTAGAACACACAAAAGTGTTAGCAAGTGTATAAAGAGTAAGGGCAACGCGAGGTCAGTTACCTGGCTTACCAGTGCTGGCTGAGATGTGTACTGTTGTCACAGGTGGAGGTCAGTCAATACCTCTGACTTCCTCCTCGAGGAATGGTTAACCACTACAGCAAGCTGTCAGCATACAAATGTCCTCAGTCCACAGCTCGGTGAGGATATAGTGGCTCATGCTGGGAGAGGCTCTCAGCAGAGAGAACTGACTGAGCCAGGGAGCTGGGCCCCATCACAGTCACAGCCTGGCAGTGTCAAAGGTCAAAGGTAAGGTTTGTTTCTCTGGAAGAATTCCCAGGTGTCCTCTTCCTACATGACCTAGGTTTTCAACTTTTGGACTATTGTCTAGGTATAATTTTTTCCATCCCACCTCTTAAAATATTATTTTAAAAATTAACAAAGTAAATTCATCTTTTTGGTGTACAGTTCTGTGAATTTTAACACATGGGTCAATTTATGTCACCACCGCAATCAGGATATAGAGCAGTTCCATCACCAAGCAAATTCCCTTGTGCTTTCTAGTCATAGTCCTCCCTCCCAAATCAGTGGCAGCCACTGACCTATTCTCCATGACTGCAGTTGTGTCTTTTGGAGACTGTAAATAGAATCATTTGTTATCAGAATGTAATCCATATCTTTGAGATTCATCTAAGTTTGTTCCTTTTTATCACTGATTAATATTCCTTTGTAAAGACGTATCTCATTTGTTTATCCATTCACCTGTTGAACTATATCTGGCATGGGATGCTGCCTCATGGTAAATGCATGCTCAACTTTATAAGAAGCTGCCAACCTATGTTCCAGAGTGGCTGTGTGGTTTCAGATTTCCACCAGCAACATATGAGAGGTCCACTTGCTCCTTGTCCCCATCAGCACTTGGTATTATATTTTTAAAGCCATTCTCATAGACACGCAGCAATATTGCATGATTTTATTGTGCAGTTCCCTCAATGGTGAAGTGTCTCTTCAAGTCTTTGCTCATTTTTAAATTGTGTTGTTTGTTTTCTTCTTATTGTTGAATGCTGAGAATTATTTATGTATTCTGGATACAAGTCCTGTGTCAGTTTATATGATTTGCAAATATTTTCATCCAGTCTGCAGCTTGTGTTTTTATTTTCTTAATACTATCTTTTGCAGAACAGAAGTTTTTCATTTTAATGAAGTTCAATTTATTAATTTTTAGTGTAATGGATTAGGTTTTCGGTGAGGTGTTGAAAAGCATGTTGCCTGATTACAACACACAGAAATTCCCTCCTATATTTTCTTCAAATTTTTTTATTTTAAAAATATTATATAGTTAGAGCTATAACCCATTTTATGTTAATTCTTTTTGATCCAAATCTTCCTGCCTGTTTATTTCTGAACATACAAAATCTCAGGTTTATTCCATATCCATTCATTGAGCACCGACTGGGCCAGGCACTGTGCTGTTTGTAAAGACGAATGAGATACAGTTCTTGCCCTCAAGTTCACAGTCTTGAGAGAAAGACAGATATGGAAAAAAATCCCACATAAGGTTCTATCGTGGTATAAATCAAGTGAAATATAAATTAGGTGTCAAGGGAAGATAAAGATGTGTGAAGTTATTTCCCTGAGGAAGTTTAGAATCAAGCTGGACAGAAAGCTGTAGTCATTACAAGTCAAGGGAAGCAGTAGGAAGTGGAAATTTGCTTCCTAAAGAGCTGTGTGGGAAGGAGTGCTATAATTGTTTGCAAGAAGCAGTGAACACTGCAGGCTTTTGGGTTTGAGCTTCTTTCCCTTAATTTTTAAAAATAGAGAGGATTTGGATCAGCTGAGAGAACAGGAAGGATCCCCAACAGGAAGTGATTTATGAACAGACAGGTACATTAGAAAAGCCCTGGGCATGTTTTGGGTCCCGGCCGTGGGCCAGTTTGGCTGCCGTCTGTCCAGTCAAATTCTGGATAAGGATTGTTTCCCTTGCTTAAGTGTCATTCTCCCAAGTTTCCTTTTGGGCAACCATCCTCTCACTACTCTTAGCACAGTAGGACACCATGTTCAAGGCCTGGGCTAAACAGGGGATTACATTTCCTGGGCTAAAATATTAATTCAAGATGTTAGCAAGATGGAGGACTAGGAGGTCACCACTGCCCACACATACATACATACACACCCAAACACACACACACAATATAGACAATAAATAACCACACACATATGAAAATAGCTCAGGAATGGGCACACAAGCCCCTCTAAACCTATGACACACCAAGAGTATGTGGCTGGAACTTCTGTTGAATGGGCAGCTGAAAGATGACAGGGGTCAGGTCTGCTACTGCCATCTCACTCCATGCAAAGCCTGAGGCCTTACCTCAGCAAACACAGCAGAGGGCACAGCCCAGTGTTGGAGAGAAACTGACTCCTGATGGCATAATTTGAGTTCTGAATCCACTCATACCTACAGCCTTATTTCGGAATACTCAGAGAAGCCACTACACAGATATGAAACAACAATTTGAACCAAGTATCTGAGAAGAGTGAGGGGAAAACAATGTATAATTAGAGAAAAGAAGAATCTTTGGCTTAGGGGTAAAATCAAGAATATTTCTCAGGCTTGCAAGGCCTTTTGTGATGTAGTGCTCACCTACTTTTCCACCTTTTCCTTCCCTATGTCTCTCTCTCCTCACCCTACACTTTACCTGTTATGCACGCCCAACTCCATTCTCTGAATATTCCTTGATCCTTCATAACCCTATGCCTTTGTCAATGCTGTTCCCCATGTGAAGTTTACCCTTCCTGTCTTTTTGTCCTTAAAAGCTCTTTAATCATCCCTGAAGGTCCACAGAAGTGCACCTTCCCCCTGCATGATACTGCATGATATATAATTCTTCATATTCTCCTCCATTATAGCATTTACCTCATTGTCTGGCATCATTTTTGTCTGTCTCTCCCATTATCCTGTGAGCTGCTTGAGGAACACATTAAGTCTTATACACTTAAAATCCCTTCCAAGCACTAGCCCAGCATTTAATACAGTAAGAGCTTAATAGATGCTTGTGGAATAGATACTGAATGAATGAATGAATGAATGAATGAATGAATGAATGAATGAGAAGTGGTAATAACAAATGCAGAGAGACCTGGCCAGAGTTCCTTGGCTTTTGTCACAGCTATTCCTGGAACCTCTGCCATCTTATCTGCTCACCATAACTTAGTCTGCCTGTGTTTTCCAGCCTTCCTTTAGTCAGAGGTGGCCATGGAATGGATTTCATTTCAGTGTACTGATGAGTGCCGCTTCCAGGCCTAGCCCTCAAAACTTCCATGCTTCATCCTCTGCGTTTTCCTTTCAACTTGTCCAGCACTTCGGGGTCTATTTGCTAGCTTATTTCCACAGCTAACATTGCTCTATCTCAGGAGTAGAGAGCATCCAGCCTGTGGACCATATAAGGCCTGCAAAATCATTTGGTTTGGCCTTGCCAAGGCATTAGGGGTGAGTAAATTAAATGTTTGACCAAATATAGCCAGCTAATTTTTAATGGTCCGAGAATCTATCTATCTATATAAAAGCCTAAGCGACCATCACAACTGAATGGATAACCAGGCCGGCAGGGGATTTAGTGAGGGGTGACCAAACGACTGAACAACAGGCTGTGTGGGCAACCAGGCTGGCGGGGGGGGGGGGCCACTGGGGGCAACAAGGCTGGTGGGGGAGGGGGGAGGGGAGGCAGTTGTGGGCAATCAGGCTGGCAAGCAGAGGCACTAGGGGCAATCAGACCAGCAGGCAGGGGTCAGTTAGGGGCGACCAGGCTGGCAGGAGGTTTAGTGAGGGGTGACCAAATGACTGAGCAGCAGGCTGCGAGAGGAGACCAAGCTGGCAGGGGATTTAGTGAGGAGAGACCAAACAACTGAACAGCAGGCTGTGTGGGGTGACCAGGCTGGCAGGGGGGGGCAGTTGGGACAACCAGGCTGGTGAAGGAGAGGCAGTTGGGGGCAATCAGGTCATCAGGCAGAGGCAGTTAGGGGCAATCAGGCTGGCAGGCTGGGGGGCAGTTAGAGGTGACCAGGTCGGAGGGAGGGGGGGGCAGTTATGAGCAATCAGGCAGGCAGGCAGGTGAGCAGTTAGGAGCCCGTGGTCCAGGATTGTGAGAGGGATGTCCCCCGAGGCGTCCTGGACTGGAGAGGGTGCAGGCTGGGCTGAGGGGACTCCCATGCACAAATTTCGTGCACCAGACCTCTAGTCCTATATAATAAAAGACTAATATACAAATCGACTGAATGGTGGAACAACTGGTCGCTATGATGCACATTGACCACCAGGGGGCAGACGCTTCCACAGGGGGAGCACCGCTCAGCCAGAAGCCCTGAGCCAGGCTCACAGCTGGCGAGCTCAGTGGCAGTGATGGGAGCCTCTCCTGCTTCCACGGCAGTGCTAAGGATGTCCGACTGCTGGCTTAGGCCTGCTCCCCCACTATCAGTGGGACATCCCTCAAGGGCTCCCAGACTGTGAGAGGGCACAGGCTGGGCTGAGGGACCTACCTCCACCCCCTCCCAGAGTGCACGAATTTCGTGCACTGGGCCTCTAGTGTATATATATAAAAGCCTAAACGACCCAACGACTGACAACTGGTCGACCAGTCGCTATGACATGCACTGACCACCAGGGACAGACACCCAATACACAGAATTGGGCCTGAGGGGATCTGGCCAAAACTGGCTATCTGACATCCCCTGAGGGGTCCCGGATTGCGAGAGGGCACAGGCCAGGCTGAGGGACCCCACTGGTGCACGAATCCGTGCATTGGGCCTCTAGTGATATTATAAATATCCAAGTGGCCCTTGGCAGAAAAAAGGTTCCCCACCCCTGCACAGGATCCAATAGGACTTTCTCAGTTCAAACCAGATTCTGAGTGTGGTGAATGTTACATACAGGGCAGAACTACATCCTGGAAAGTCTTGTTGTCTCTGGCCTCCTCTTTCTTAGAAAAAGGTCACTCGTAATATGAGGCAGCTGGGCACAATTTTGAAGCAATGGATTGAGGATCAGAAGGTTCAGTTCTATTCCTGGGTCTGCCCCCCAATGGCTTTGGGTTTCCAGCCAAGGAAAATGACAACATGGATGCTGAAACAACCCACCCAAGGGGAAAACACATAAAAGCAAAAACAACCTCCCCATCAGAAATGCTGGGGATGGTGATTTCTGCTGCAGGAGACAATAATGCTCTTATACCTCGTCTCTTCCAGGCTTCACTAGTCTTAACGCATGATGCCTCCCAATCCTGCACAGGCTGCTTACTGATTCCAGGCCCGGCCGGCCGTGAGGAGCTTTCTGACCTTTCTTTGAGGCAGGCGACTGCAGATGCACCAATCACAATGCCTCTGTCCTTGTCAGTGTCAGTTTGCTAAGCCACGAGATGAATATTGACTTTACTTAGTTAAAAGACAAACAAATAAAAAATGCCAGAAGGAGCAGCACTGTTGCTGAAACCCACCAATCAATGTTTCCTAGCTGCACACTTTCCTGGCCTGGAGAATAATCTATTTTTACAGAGGCTGTCCCCAACATATCCACATCTGTGAACAGACTTTGTGAGTGTCCATTCCCACCCAGAGGAGGGACAGCTACTTCTTATCTTCTTCTACCAGACTTTCCCGAGTTTGCTTCTGTGGAGAGGAATTACAGCAATTGTTTCTCAGGACCAGAGTTCTCCAAGAGTCAGAGATCCCTAATTCCCCAGGCTGGGGATTAACACTTCCCCACCCTCCTCATCCGCATCCACCACCAAACTTGACTCCTTTTGTGTCCAGAGGACTGGATGCCTGTTATCTGACCTCAGCCCTAAAAGAATTGCCACCACCCACATGTCTGAGTCTAGTGAGCCACAAATCACAGGGAGAACGTCTTCTAAAGGGGTGTAGGCTGGTGGGTTCACCCCCAGGATTCTGTTCACTGCATATAAGGTGGGGCCTGCAGTTTTATTGGCACCCAGGGGAATGTGATGCTGGTGGATTCGAGACCACACATTGAAAAACATTCCCTCCTCCTGGCTATGAGTCATCTTCTGAAATCACAAATAGGTTCATACTATACCCTTTAAAAAATGCTCTGATAGTTTCCCATTGCCATCAGAATCTGGCCCAAACTCCTTAGATGGCCAATCGGGGCTCATTAGGAACTGGCCCTTACTTCTCTCTCCAGGCTCAGTTCTCACCACCTGCACCCTTTCCGTCTTCATTTCCGTCATTCTGAGTGGGATCTGCTGTACTTTCACTGCTTCATGAGTGTTGCTCTCTGCCTGGAACCCTCCAGCCCTCTCCCACATCTTTACCAGGCTAACCTGGCTAGACCTCCCTTCCCCCTGGGAAATATTGCTGCTCTTTCCTGACTAAGGAAGTGCCCACCTCTGTGTGTTTCCAGCCCTCTGCCTGCCCCCTGCCCAGAGCATTATCACTGTGTACTGTGTTCACCTTCACTTGTCTGTGTCCCCCACGTGGGCCAGGCCTTCTCATGGCAGGGATCATGTACTCATCTTCAGGTCCCCAGGGAGTTCAGTTAGGGGGCAGGAGACAGTGGTGGGCAGTGGCGAGCCTGAAGGGCAACTACCCTGGGCCTCACTCTATTAGGACCACCAAACAACACTGGAAAAACTTGGAAAATTTCTGTTCCCTTCAACATAGATGGGAGTCTCCAGGTGAAGACCCATCACTGTTGAGTGTTTTTGCAGCAGCATCTTGCTGTTGCAGTCAGAGTGTAGGAAAACGGAACAAGAAGTGGCCTAGTGCTGTTTATGGGAGCACTGGAATGTTTCAAGACTATTATGACCCAGGGCCTCTTAATTTGGAGGCCCTATTTAAATATACCAACATATGAAAATGCCCCACATCCCACATGGAACCTGCTATATCTCACTCTATGAGTTAAGTAGAATTGTACTTAGGATAAAAAACAACAACAAAGAAACCCCAAGGTCGAAGGAACCCAGAGAAGAGCTGCCTGCCATTTTGACCTGCCCCTACCGGGACTGTTGGCGGTGAAAGAACATGGCTCTGTGGCAAAGTCTCTGTTACAGAGATTGAGCCTTCACAGTAACTAATATGGTGGGATCACGCCTTCTAGACTACTTTGTCAGGATGAAGAACCTGACTCAGCAATGAGTCTCTCACTTTATTGCCCCAAACATTTCCTGCCAAGAAAGCTCTGTGAGAAAAGCAAGCAGGTAGAGCTTAGCTTGACCATTCCGTGCACACACCCAGCAATCTACACAATTAACCCAGAAAGCACGTCCCCTCTTTCTTCTCCCCTGAGGAAACAAGTAAACAAAGCAAATAAAAAAGAAAATAAGCAATAGCAAAAGAAGGGAGCAGTTCCTCCCTTTGAGAATTTAGAATGTGGGTGCCCATCCTCAATTAATATTTGGGAAACAGGAAATTCTCTGGAGGAAAATGTGAAAAAGGGAGGCACCTGCTTTTGAGCTCTCTGAATAATGAGTGGGGGAAGCCAGTATCTGTCTCTTGCAGGCTGATGCTACCTTCTCGCGAACACCACAAGTGCATTTGCTTCCAATAGCTCCGAGCTTCCCAGGAAACAACAGGCCTTGTCATTGGCACAGCTTCCCAAGAGCCTGCAAAGAAGACATCGTGATCCCATTCTCTAAATGGGAAAATGGAGGCTCAGAGGTTGAGTGATTTATTTAAAGTGCAGTATAAGCAAGCAAAGAAGCCAGCAGGAGATAAGAGCTCATCTAACTCCCCAGTCAATTTTCTGTTCCCCAGATAACACAGAACCTAAATAAACCTACATCAACACCATATGGTATCAGCAAAGCAGGGGATGTTGGGCACTCGTATTAAAATGGGCTATAAAGGAAAGATAGTTTGTCCGTGTAAATAGTCAAGAAGCAAGCTATCCTTTGGATAATTCTCATTATTTTTAGTTCAGTAACCCAGGATGACACGGACTGGACAAGTTGACTAATACCTATCCAGTCCTCATTATTTAATACAACTTATAACAAATCACAATTGTTGTGAATGATTGATAGGTAACAAATTCATTAAACATGCTTAGAATTCTGGCTTATGAAATATTCTTCTTGGCTAGAAATCTTGAAGTCCCTTGAAAGGGCTGGCCTCGAGTTTTGAAATGAATATACATTCCTTTTTGGGGGGGATAAATGGTTTCAGGATTTTCTTCAATGCCGGTAGGAAATGTAGATTTAGTAAAACCATGTGCAAACCTCTGAACCCATAACAGCCACCACCTAATCCAACGCAGGGCGCCCCCCCCCCCCCCCCCCCGGACACAGCAATGCATCCCACTAGGCTGCCATAAGGGTAAATCCGATTTGTCTATAGGATTCGACTTCACAGTTAGAGTCCCTGCTTTGGGTGCATAATATCCTACGGATTCCAGGCAGATTTAGTGTCCCCAAACAGATGGGCCCTCCCTTTATGGGCCACTCTTAAGTTTTCTAAGCAAACCGCAGCTGTGCTAACGTCCCTTTGTGTAAAGGAGTGTTTAAGTAGAACCACTTCCCTTTACCTGATGTGTATTCAGAGCTTTGAGCCAGGGACAACTGGGATATACCAACATCTGCAGAGAAGGAACATTCCCTTCGTTGTGCACTTTAGGAGTGACTGTGACAGCAGAAAAAGCTTCTCTGGGTATCAGTGAGTGCCTCAGTTATAAGCAACAAACCCACTGTAGCTAGTGGAAGCAGGTTAAGAGGATTTAGTAAAAAATTTGTGGTGGCCCACACTAGCCAGTTTGGCTCAGTGGATAGAGCATCAGCCCGCGGACTGAAGGGTCCCAGGTTCGATTCTGCTCAAGGGCATATGCCTGGGGTTGCAGGCTCAATCCCCAGTAGGGGGCATGCAGGAAGCAGCCAATCAATGGTTTTCTCTCATCATTGATGTTTCTGTCTCTCTCTCCTTCTCCCTTCCTCTCTGAAATCAATAAAAATATATATAAAAAAATTTGTGGTGGCCCAAGAAGTTTCTAGGAGGCCACAGGATCAAGCTGGGCTGGTTTGCATATACAAGCAGTGCCCAGGCTGCAATGCCAGGGTGTCCCAGAATTTCAACTGTTTGCTCTACACATTTTTCTGTTTGGGTTTTTGACGTACAGCACTTTTTGTTAAGTTTCTGACACTTGCAATGGAAGGAGTCTTACCTGTAGCACCTAAGCAAGCTTCCACATGTAGGTCACTTCTGCAGTGACATTTGGGTGAGTCGTTGGGCCTCTTGGAGTCAAGGAAGGTGGAGGGCCTTTGAGGCCACTTAGTCCAATCCCTTCCATTTGGCATTTCCAGCTCTTCCAACAAGCTATTAGAAAGCAAGCATGAAGGACATCATTCTCACCCACAGGTGGGACAACTCAGTTTATGTTCCACACAGAAAGTCCATGTGCTCCTTTATGGAGTAATAAGATGAAGGCAGGATGTTCACACCTTGGTGCAATGACTGTTTTGAAAAAAGGCTCTCTAAGTCCTTGGAAATTCAATCACAGAATAAGAACATACTATAAGAATTAGTGCAGTTTCCAAAAGAAAACCATACTCCTATTTGCCAGTAAGGTGGGGTGACTACAGTTCCTTGAGCATCTCAGAAATACAAAACCCAAAGTTCACTTTGTATCTTGTCAAACCATGATCTTCTTGGTGCGTGGGGCTATTTCTGGTGTGGGAACAGGGAAGTATCTCCAGGGAGAGCCAAGGAATACAATACAGTTGAATGAAAGGGGCCTAACCAAAAAGAATATATGCTGAGTGATTCCATTTATACAAAGTTCTAGAAAATGCACACTAACCTGCAGGGGCAGGAAACAGACCTGTGGTTGGTGGGGACAAGGGAGAGGGGGAGAGACAATGGGACACAAGGAAACTTTTGGAAGTAATAGAAATATTTGGTATCTTGATTTCATGAATATTTATATATAGCCCAACAAATCAAATTGTATACTTTAAATATGGTAAGGCTTATTGTATACTAGAGGCCTGATGCATGGATTCGTGCACTGATGGGGTTCCTCGGCCTGGCCTGTGCCCTCTCAAAATCTGGAACCCCTTGGGGGATGTCGGAGAGCCAATTTCGGCCCGATCCCTGCAGGCCAGGCCAAGGGACCCGACCGGTGCATGAATCCGTGCACTGGGCCTCTAGTATGCATATAAGATCTTTAGTTAATCTCTTCCTGCCCTCCCCCTCGCCCTTCCCTCTGAGATTCATCATTCTGTTCCATGTTTCCATGCCTGTGCATTGAGTGTTTGCCTCCTGGTGGTCAGTGTGCGTCATAGCTATCAGTTGAATGATCGAACGGTCAAACGGTCACTTAAGCTTTTATAAATCTAGACAAAATCTACCTCCAGAAAGTAGTAAAAAAAGAAAAAGAGTATAGCACCAAACCAAGTAAATGAAGCCTGAAATGAAGAACAAATTGAGCTATGAGGTATATAGGAGTTCACCATCCTGAGTGAACCCCTTGTACCTAGAGAAACTGATCACAAAGCCGCCAGAAAATATTCCCAAGGATAAAATATCTCAAAAGGTCCATCTGCCCCCAGTTTCTCCTCCACCTTTACACAGTGGTACCTGAAATTCTCTCCAGTATTGTCACTCCTGCAGAGCCCCTGGAGACAGGGACATTTATACTGAGTGCAGGCATCATGTCACCTCATTAGCTAATGCCTTACTTTATTTACACCAGTGGCTTCCAACCTTTCCCCCCAGGAACCCAAAGTTACACACCAGGGAGATTCTGTGACTCTGAGGTTCAAAATTAGCTCGTATTTTTCCAACTGATGAGTCTTGCACATCAGGATAATTACCAGAATCCCAAATAGCTCTTAAACTTTGAGCTGCACCTCTTCTTTGCCCAGTCCTTCTATTCCCAGTGCTCTTGCTGTCCCCTCACCAACTCAGACAGAAACAAAGATGGGCCAGCATGACTGTGACCACTGCTTTGGACCCTGGCAACATGTTGCTTATGATCATGAAGATGAATTTTGCTCCCAGTTGTATCATGCCCACCGCACCCCTCTCCCCCCCAAAAAAATTCATACCCCTTAATCTACTTTGTTTCTTTTGGCTATAAGACTAAGAAGTCACTCAAACGGTTCTTTATGATCTTCTGTTTAAATCCTTAGAAATATTACCTTCCATGCTGACCTGGGGTTGCAAACCAGTGAGGTGGCTAATGTTGCAGAGAGTTGTTTGGTGTGATTTACCTGTGTGGGTCCACAGACATTTCGCTGAGAATTTGGCCTGTGGAAATAATGGATAGAATGATAAATTTGGAATGTAGGGAGGACATGAGGATAAAATCAGGAGCAAGAGGGGGTGCCAGTTCAGGTGGGGTGTAACAGATGGGAGCACAGGGCATTGGAGGCCACTTGGGGACACTGCTCACATCCCAGGGCAGCCAGGCTCCCTCACTCCCCCCTCTTCTCTATCTCAGTGGCTCTGAAATGTGGCACCCAGCCCTGGACACCCTTTTCTGGGCAGCATATCCTCCTAGGAGCTTAGAATCCACACTTGTCTTGTTTCCACACAGGGGACGCTATTCAGATTTAAGTTAAGCTTTTACCTTAATGATTTGCTAATCTGGGCATCTTGAAGGGGACATTGTGGAGCCTTGCCATTGCTCTTGGTATCTGTACCCTCGCACAGTCACACACACAAGCCTCATTTGTGAAGATGTCTTTGAAATGTATTCACTGAAGATAATTACAGAGGTCTAACACTTCTGCTCCTCAATTAATGCTATAAAATTAATGGTCCTTCATTTTTACATCCTATGCAAATGATGGTGTCATCCCCAACTGTAAGCCTCTCTACTCACACGCTGACTGTGATTAGTGTCCCTTTAAGCTGAATTAGAGCGTGTGACCTTCTGGGGTATGGCAGCAGTGAAACCTTCAAGTGCTGTTTCCAACGTTTTATTATGATATGTTCTTAAAAAGCAGAATTTCAGAGTTGACACCGAGACACGTTTCAGTGACGGATCTTTTGGGGTTGTGGCCCGAGGAGAGAGCAGACAGGAACTGGAGGACAGCTCATAAATCTCCCGTTTTCAGCCTGAGACTTACCAGACTCCACAATAAGCACATTTCCAAACAAAGGACAGGGAGATTCCTCTCAGATAATGAGGCAGGTATAATGGAAAGGTATTGGTCTTCAAATATTGTGCCCATTAGAATAGCCTTTTGCAAACAGACCCAGGGAAGTGCTTGGTCAGAGAGCAGATGTATTTTCGCGACAGGAAGTTCTGAGAACTTACATAAATGGTAGGCTCGGCGGCTCAGAAAGGGAAAAACTAAGGCATCATGATTCATTTATTTTGAGAGCTGGAACTCATGACTCGGTGGCATCTGACGAGGACGGTGACATCTTGCAGGAATCACAGAGTGCACGTACTTACCCCACGAGGTGTATTTTTGCACTGTGGGCAGCTTGGATGAATTGAAAATATCACACAGCTCGAGTGCCCTTATACTCAGAGTCAATATCCTCGCTCTTGGTTGGAGAGTTTTCGTCAAATAATGGGATACCATCTGGTATTTGAGTTCAGGGAGAGTGTGCAAGTTGACGAAGATTGGGAGCTAAGGGAAGTGACAGAAGGGACATGAAAGAAGGAAAATATGAAGAACCTGGCTATCCCTTTTTAAGTGTGTGTGGGGGGGAAGGTGCTGTAAGCAGAGTCAAGACACGCCTGGTGGAAGGGGGTCCCAGGTTCATGAATTCTGCCATCTCTGGCACCAGGATCGCTGGGATTGATGGACATCCTCCTGAAGCCAAGTTCGAAGAGAATGTGCCATTTATCCTCTGTGATCTGCTGAATTGGGTGAGACACAAATATTTAGGTAATTTGTTCTCGGTGGCAAGCGAGAACTCCTTGGCTGTGGGAATACTGACTGTGAGTTGAAAAAATTTGGAAGTCTGGAAGAGGCAGGCTTAAACAGTCTGCCTGCAGCCATAGGCTCGCCTGCTGGGTGATGAAAACTGCTGAGCATTTGCACCGGGGAGTGGTGCATTTCAGTGAAATAAAAAAAGACTTCTCATGTGGGTGGCATCACTTTGCTGCTATTTTCTGAACAGCTGTGGCCACACCAGGCAAGCAGTGTTCCTGGGGTACCACTCTGTGAGAGGAAGGAGTCCAGGGAGATGCCCCCAGCACACTGTTATGAATGTGCAGGAAAAACCTGGGAGCTGGACTAAAAACAGAAGCTGACTTATGCACTTATAATGAAGCAGAGAAAATTCTATTCACCAGAATTCCTCTTAAAGACAGCCCTGAATATATTTGGTTGAAGAAATACTTTAGTGAGCCACTTGGGGTCCAGGGTAAGACCCAAGAGTATATTCAAGCTAGAAAAGTTATTATTAATCTGATCTGCATGAGATAAGGAGAGGAATTTGTCATAATCATAAGAGGGAGAGCAGAGAAAAGAAAAGTAAGTGAGGGGAAGTGGGTGGGTGGGAGAGAGACAGAGGCCAGCAAGAGATAAAAGGTTAGAGGAGAAGCCCTCTCCATGGTCCTGGCCCCAGCTCCCAAATGAAGTGACGCTGCTCACAAAATGCCCGGTGTGAGTGGAGGGGTGTGAAGGTCCCTGAAGGAACTGTTTGGGGTCTGGTTGAGGTGGGTGAAATGGAGGCAGCATCATGGTTGTGAGCATCAGAGGGGAGGAGCCGATAAGCATGGTACCCCCTGGACGATCCAGGAGTCACAGCACAAACTCTGGATTTTAATGGTGGTTCAATTGTTTTGAATCAACTCTAACTTATTTTCCCAAAGGTGGGGCAGTTGGCAGTGTAGGCAGCTGAAATCCAGGTTATATATGGTTAACCATAAAGCAACTGAAGTATCTAAAAGTGACTGTTACCGGTGTACTTGTATGAGGTGTTATCTAAAATAGTATAGAATCTAATGTATTTGGAGATAGAGGCCTTTAAAGAGGAATTGAGGTCATATAGGTGGACCCTCATCCATGTGAGCTGCTTGGAAACAGGGCTTTCAAGGGGGTGATTCAGGAAACCCGAGGTCATTAGAGTGGGGCCCTAAGCCTGTCACTGGTGTGCTTGTAAGAGGGGAGACACAAGGGGTAGGTGTGCACAAAGGAAAGACCATGTGAAGAGGCAGTAAGAGGGTGGCCATCTGCAAGCCAAGGAGCCAGACCTCAGAGGCAACCAGCCCTGCTGATACCTTGATCTTGGACTTCCAGCCTCCAGAACTGTGAGAGAATAAATTTCTGTTGTTTAAGCCAACTAGTCTGTGGCATTGTGTTATGGCAGCCCTAGCAAACTAATATAACCTAAGACAGAAGGGAAAGAAGAAATACTGGATTAGCCTGCCGGAATGAATCTGGGCTATTCTTCCTTCTCCCTATAAGCCTCTTACTCCACTTTTTGAAATTTTTTTGAATTTTCTTATTGTTTTTTATTTAAATTTATCTTTATTGTTGAAAGTATTACAGATGTTCCCTTTGTTTGTGTTTCATTTTTCCCATTGGCCCCCTCCACCCTGTACCAGCCCCTCCCAGGCCTTCACCACTCTATTGTCTGTATCTATGCGTTATACATATTTGCATAGAAGTTCCCCAGTTAATCACTCCCCACCCTTTAAAATCCTGCCCTCTGTCTCCCCTTTCTTCCATTGTTCCTGCAGCAGTCTCCTTCACAATGCTAAAATTCTGGTCCTGGTGATCTTATATCTGCCACAAAATGGGGAGAACCAGTCCCTAACTCATGGAGATTGGGAGTCCTCTGAGGCCACACTAGTTTTTCTATCTGTCCACTTCATGACCTGTCACTGCCCTTGTAAATACAAATAATGAACCCCAGGGGAGAAATAATTTTTTTTAATATTAAAAACTAGACTTACTGAGGAATATAAAAGAGTAGTAGCCTGTAATTCTACTTTTCATCTCTCCTGAAAGAGAAGCATTGTCCCACTACTTAAAGCATTTATTATATCTCAAAGGAAAGCTCTTGCTTCTGGTTCAGAGACTCAGTGTGGCATTTATAATTATATTCTGGAGACAACACTGTTATAAATTTGGGTTTCCGTGCTAAAAGTGATTTTTTAAAATATATATAATTACCTATTAATTCTCCTGAAATGGTGTGATTTGCCTTCTCCTTGCTTCCCCCCCCCCCCCGTCCCCCCCCTGTCATGCCTCATCTGAAACAACCCCCCTCTTTTTAAAGAGAAACTGAAGTAACACATGGGTGCCTGGGTCTTGGGAGAGCTCAACTCTGCAACACATGGTGATGTCTGCGGGAACACTAAACTGAAGTCATAACAATGGGTAATTTTTTAATATAATGGAAAATGATCATTAGCTTTTCTCGACAGGAAGGAAATTAATTTTCCTCATTATACATATTCTGAGAAAAGTAGGTATGAGAAAATTTCAAAGGATATTCTACCCAACAAGACATCAAGTACTATCATGACAATAGTCTTATAGAGTCTAGTGTCAGCAAACAGAACAAAAAGAGCTTCTGAGGAAAAGAATGTGGTTCAACATCTCGGAAATATATGTAAATGAACTGGAGATTTGAGAGGGTGATTAATCTCACACAGAGTCAAGTACCTTCCTCAGGGGTCTTTCTCAGATCTCAGGTAAACCATTATCTTTATCACCTTCCTCTACCCCACCCATGCAAAGTGAACATTTATTAAACTTCCATAAACTCATTTCAATTTAAAATGGTGCCTAGTAATATTAGAAGTGTGCTTTTATTAAATATTCTAGATAAGTCATAAGAACTTCAAAATGTTTCTGTAAAATATCTGGGACTGTGGTAAAAGTTGTTTTTCGGAAGTCATTCACCACAAACATTTTCTTTGCTACAATTCTCGCTTTTGTCCTCTTCCCTTATGCCACCACCCCTCAACGATTCTTGCCTTGCCCCACTTCTTGTCATTGCTGTTTCTTTTCCATCTTTCTGTATCCATCGTCCTCGGCTGCCCAAATACAAACAACTGTCTAGAATAGATACACACCCTAGGATTCTCCTCCCAACATTTACATCCAAGTCAAACAAAAAAAGGAACAGAGACCAGAGTCATGAATTTAGAGATTAAACATTAGTTAAGGAAATAAAAAGGAAGCAGACCAATTTTTAACCTATCAAGGCAAAATAACCAATTGAGTCAATCTTTTTTTAAAAAATATATTTTTATTGGTTTCAGAGAGAAAGGGAGAGGAAGAGAGAGATAGAAACATCAATGATGAGAGAGAATCATTGATCGGCTGCCTCCTGCACACCCCATACTGGGGATCAAACCCGCAACCCAGGCATGTGCCCTGACCCAGAATCAAACCTTGACCTCCTGGTTAATAGGTCGATGCTCAACCACTGAGCCATGCTGGACAGGCTTGCTCTTTTTTGTTTGTTTGTTTATTCGCTTCAGTCTTACAGGGGATCATGGACAGCCACTGTGCTCCAAGGGTCTCTTCTAGCATCTCACACTGCTTGGTTTTTGGTCTATGGGTGGTGAATGCAGGAACGGAAACAGGGCACTTGGACCCCTTCCTCACATCATAAAGCAGCTTGTTGTTACACAAATTCGGATCCACTCACCACCCACACAGAGTCCAGGAGTTGGGTCCTACTGCCCAGATGTGCGCTCCTTCCCCACAATGCTAGCGTCTGACACAGGTTCCAACACACGATGGCCCCTGCAGACAGGACTGTCTGCAACTTGCATCATTAAGAAAAGCCTTTTCACGCCTCTCCAGGTTGTCATCACAGATCAATTTTTGTCCTCCCCACCACTCCCTCCTTGTCATCCTGCTGCCCAGTGGAGCCCTGGGAAGGGAATTTCTGCTGGAAACTTGAGTAAACCTGCCATGGCCCTGCCCTTCCACTGCCCAACTCCCTCCCTCCCTGGGGCAGAAAGGACTAGAATTCCTGCCCACCTACCAACTGGGCTGATGATGGCACTGCTGGGCTCCCCTCAGGCCCCAGGGTTCCCACAGCCTGGTAACAAAGCTCTTCTGTGGGCAACCTTTGAGGAGCATAGGGCTTTTGTGATTAACAGAGCAAAAACAGCGTGGTTTTTTCCTAAACGTTTTTAAAGTATGTTATTGATTTTTAGATATAGAGAAGGGAGAGGGATAGAGAGATAGAAATATTGATGAGAGAGAAACATGGATCAGCTGACTCCTGCACACCCCCTACTGGGGATTGAGCCCACAACCCAGGCATGTGCCCTGGCCAGGAATTGAACTGTGACCTCCTGGTTCATGGGTCGTCACTCAACTACTGAGCCACACAGGCCGGGCAAAAAAGCTCCATACAGCATGTTTTTAAATCACAATCTTGCAAATGGCAAAATAAACAACAGAATAAAACAAAAAGATCCTCTGGGTTTAAAAAAAATAAAAATCTGACTTTAGTTTTGAATTTTAGGATTCTGTACCAAGTGATAACTCATTAAATATATTTAATTTGCTCTATTCCTCACCTTCTCTCTATCCCTATATTCCCTCCACCAGAGTCTTAAACCATACAGTTAAAGGTAAAATTGGGATGGCGTTGGAGGAGACTGAGAAAGAACAGAGAAGCCAATGAAAATGAAGATGTCTTCCTAGCCTTTCTTCTTCACTTCAGTTGACACTTCTCTTGCACAAAAGAAATAGGTCTTCATTTGACCCTTTCCTTATTAACAGGGCAAACATGAGACACCGGGACTTATTTTTCTCTATTTAAAACCTTGGTTTTATTTTGCTCTTGTTTGTTTGATTTTGTTTTTATTAGTATACTAAATACAGAAAGACACCAGAAATGGGAAATGCCGAAAAGAAGACTGGGGCATGACTGTGAAGGCCAGGACCCCAAATAACTTACTTCAAGGCAGAGAACACACCCTTAAAATAAAGGACCATTTCCCATACCCACTGTAGGTGTTCAGCAGTTAGGAAAAGAAGGACAAACCCAATGTGCAGGCTGCTGTTCATTCATTCCTCACTTCCGTTCACTTTGCTTCCTGGCAGGCATCCACACCGCCATATGCTTTGGGGAAGTGGGAATGTGGAATGTCGCAGTTATGGGGAATTGAGTCTTATTGCTTCCTGAGATTCTGGGTGCCAGAATTGTTCTGAAAAAAAAAACAAAAACAAAACCAAAAAAACAACAACAACAACCCACAAAAAAACCCATGTCCCAATAGGTGTGGGATGGGAGTCTTAGAACCCGATGGGACTGAGAGAGCTCCTGCTCTAAATGCTTATTATACAGGTGGGGAAATGAAGGCAAAGCAACTGTCCAAGGTCACACAGCTGGTGAGTGCTTAACTAGAGCACTGGAATTAGAAGCTGGGACTCCTGATTCTCTCATCCTTTAGGCCAACTCACCACTCATGAGCCTCGGGCTTTAGGCCTCATCCTGTGGCTTTAAGGTGATGCCAGAGGGGCTGATACTGATGCTTTCCATAACCATTAAGGTATCAAGAATCCTGTATGCTTTCTTATACCAAGCAATTAATATCAAAACACAAAGCAAGAAAAACTATAGAGGAAAAAAATATGTGGGCTTTAGAGTCAAAATAAATTTCAGCTCTGCACAGACAACAGGTTGCTTTCCTAATCTGTAAACTGGGAATATCATCATCACCATCGTTATCATCATCATCGCCATCCATTTCTTACAGGGTTCTTGTGAAGATGAAAAAATGCCTGAAAAGCATCAAGCAGAGAGACTAGCACATAGGAAATACCCGATAATCGCTATTTTGGCAGGAAGAAAAAATGTCCTCTAGAATCCCACTGTAAGCCCTCAGCCTGAGAAGCTGGTCGGAGGGACGGAGGCCCGAAGCATCGGTGGCACAGGAAGGAGTCATCACATTGCGGTTTCAGCTGCTGTCACAGCCCCAACAATGAAATACTCAGACCCAGGGCTCTTGTGTACGGACATATGTATCGGAACCATTTTGTGATGAGATGGTTTCCCGAGGAAATCTGTCTCTGAAGTGGCATCTGAAGGAGGAACACGCTTCTATAACATTAGAATGATATTTAGATCCTGGCAAAGTGAAAAGAGAGCGATAGGCTTGGAATGAGAAAATAAGAAGAAAAAGATGTTTTGGACAGAACTGATCTTGAAGTCAGAAGAGTGAGCTTTGAGGCCCGGCTTTTGCCTTCACTGCTGTGTGTGTGACTTTGGGAAAGTCACTTAACTCCTCTGAGTCTGTCTCCTCAACTGTCAAGTGAAAAATAGAAGTATATGCCTTATAGAGAAAACATATAAAACATTCTTTTAAAGAAATAAAATGTATACCTTTGTTTACATTTTAATTATGGATCAAAGATGTTATATAAACAGTTCAGAATTGGTCAGGTTTCAGAATTGGCTTTTTTTAAAAATTTTCCCACCGAGTGAAATAGGAATGAAAAAGAAATGTGTCCTCTGGTTCTGAGGTTTGATGTTAACTTGGTTTTCTCTAACCTGGCCCTGGCTGTGAGTGCCGTGTGGCTTCACCCATGCTCTGTCTGAACCACCTGATTCACAGTTGCCTCATAGGTGAGATTCAGCCCCAGAGAGGTGGGCAGTGGGCAGGAAGTGGAGGGAAGGGCAGTTCAAGGGGCAACCCCTGGAGCTTCAAGGGGAGCTACAGTCTGCTTGTTCCCACTGATCCCTGCCCTAAGTCACAGTAAGGACACAGCAGCCCCCCAGGAATAGAGAAGGGAGGTTAGAGGGGAGGAAAGACCATTTTCTGAACATACAGCAGCTCCTTTTGAACACAAAGAGCAGGTGATCTTTGCTTTGAATTATGCTTCCTATCCTGGAATGTGCCCCTTGCCCTGGGTAAAGGTAGGCAGCCTTGTTGTTCCTGTCTCTGGGGAGGTGAGCCCAGCTGTGTGCACAGATGCAGGCACACATATGCACAAGCACGTGCACACACACACACAAACACACAACACGGCCCTCCGGTCCCACAGTCTGCCTCACTTTGCTGTGTGTGCATCCCGGAGCCTACTCCCGAAGCGCAGAGGAGATGTGAGCTCTGCTTCCACAAGCAGCCTCTTTTAAGAGTGAGTTTCATTTTGGAGCTAAAGAGGGTCAACTTGCCAACATCGTGTAACAGACTTACTTCTTCATTAGAATTATTGGAAACTGCACCCTTGGTGATTCAATCACACAGAGACTCAAAAGCAGGGGGAAAGGCAGGTAATTAAAATACATAAAGCAGAAGGGGCAATTGCTGGCGTACATCATGATCAATAAACCAACCATTTAAAAAGGCAAGCCTCCCTTGCACCCTGAGGCTAGCACACAGAGGCAAGAAATTCCTCAGGCAAGTGCCACAAAGACCTGCGGGGCTGCCTGCCACCTCCTCCCAGAAGGAGTTTGGCATTTTCAGCAAATCACTGCAATTGTTCTCGGTGTCTGTGTGGGCACTTTGGGCAAGAGGTCCTCCTAAAGGCATGATTCTCAACCCAGCCTTTTCCAAACACATAAAAACAAGGTGTTCACAAGCCTGATAGATTTCCAAGGAAATGTACAGATTGCTATTTCAGAAAATAAAGACTTTGGGAAAGTTTATCACTGTGGTAATTAATAGCTGCCAAAGATTAATGGTACATCACGAATGTGGCTCAGGCCACCACCATTCAAGATTGCTGACACTGCACCATGAAAGAATATTCCAATGTAAGCGAGACAGAGGGTAGTTACATGGGGGCCACCTGGAAGGTGTCCAACTAGTAAAAATAAAGCTTATTCATTAGGAACATGTACCTCAGCTCCTGGAAACAAATTTTTTTTCCATGTCTAAATGCTGCGCAACGCCTAACATCTCCACTGCTGCCCCAGAAGTTCCCATGGTTTGATTCCCTTACCTTTTTTTGAGTTCACTCTCTCTCCTAGGGAAGGCTCTGGAGTTGGCGTGGGGTGCCTAGCTGTCAGCCACGCTCTCGCACTGTAAGCTCCCCAGATACCAACCAGAGAATCAAGTGGAAACCCCTCAGGACCCTGGAAGAGGAGCCGATAGCAGCATAAAGATGGATTTTCTACAATTTAAATGAGGCCCATTTCTCAGCCAGCTCACACTTATGAATCCTGCAAGTTTGTTCTTTCTGATTTTAAGATGCCTGAACCTGTGACTAAAAGAAAATGGGTCAAATCCCTTCCTAACAAATCTCTGGGGATGTTCTAATTCTTCGGTAGCCTTCACATTGCTTGCATTGGGTACTTGCCTAAAGGAAGGAGGGCTTGGGAAACATCTGGTTCCACAGATTTTTGGAGGCAATTTGATGCAATTTCTTGGTAATAGGATTTGATCTGTACTAAATCTGAATGTCTGTGTTATGTCAATGGATTTAATGAAGTTTTGCTTGTTGTTGAGATATAGGCAGTGTCATCCCTCAGCCCGTCTTCTGTGGACTCCAGGTGGGAGTGATCAGGCAGGCTGGTAATAATAGCATACTTTACAAAGAGGCATGACTTTGTTAGGCAGTTCAAATATGATCTCATTAATATCTTACCTTGGGGAAAGCTGAAGGGAGAGGAGATGAGTTGTTCTTAAAAACCAAAAAAACAAAAAACAACCCACATGTGAAAGCAGATAGGAAATAAGGGCCAGCCTCACCCATGCTGCCTGTGGTCGTTAGTTTCCAAAGATGGCTCCTCAGTGAATCGGGCCTCCCATCATTCATGCTTCATGGACTTCTGTTTCCTTGAATCTGGCAGGTCCTGTGACTAGCTTTTGACCAATGAAATACGGCAGAAGTGACCTCATGTGACTTCTGAAGCTTGTGCATAAGAAGATTGCACCTTGTTCCTGGGTCTCTTGGAACACTCACTCTTGAGACATTCCCCCTCGGAATCCAGCTGCTACGTGAAAGCACACACATGCTCCGGTAGACAGCTGAGTCCCCAGCCAGCACCAACTGCAAACCTTGTGAATGAGCTGTCTTGCACTTTCAGCCCAACTGAGTCTTCAGACAACCTCAGCTGCCATCTGACTGCAACAGGATGAGGTGGTCTAAGTGAATACCGCCCAACGGAGCCCTGTTAACTTATAGAACTGCCAGATAAAGAAATATATTATTTTAAGCCACGAAGCATTGGGGTGGTTGATTACATAGCCATAGCTAACCAGAGCACTGCTCTTAGTGTTGCAGTAGATGCTGCTTGGTGAAAACTCATTCTGGTCCTCTTGGAGCAGCTGTTGAAGACAAGCTTTTGCTGGTGCCTTATGGAGAGGTCCTCTGTGTGTTCCTCTTAGCCCTGGATTTCCCTCCTCACCTGCTTCAGAAAAGGCAAATGTCCTCTCCATGGGAAGGGAGCATGTGGTAGTGGGGGTCAGGGTGGGGGTGGACAGTGCAAGTAAGGGGGAAGTAGGAGGCAACTTGCCAGGTAAATTCCTAGTGGGCCAGGGCTGCAGATTCAGATGCCCACAAGGGTTAGGCAGCCAGATGATAGAGCAGATAGGGTACTAGACAATAGGAAGTGGTGGAGACTGGGTTGAACTAGCCAGCACATGCCTGTGTACAGAGGGCAGAAGCTGTAGTCCAAGGAGCCGCAGCCAGGTCTTCTAGTTTTTTGTGTTTTTTTTTTTAAAGAATGGCTTTTCTTTTTTTATATTTTATTGATTTTTTACAGAGAGGAAGGGAGAGAGATAGAGAGTTAGAAACATCGATGAGAGAGAAACATCGATCAGCCGCCTCCTGCACATCTCCTACTGGGGATGTGCCCACAACCCAGGTACATGCCCTTGACCGGAATCGAACCTGGGACCTTTCAGTCCGCAGGCCGACGCTCTATCCACTGAGCCAAACCAGTTTCAGCTCTTCTAGTTTTTGAAGTGAAGCTAGAAATCCATTTCTTTAATGTAAATTTTTTTTTAATTTTGGCAATGAATTTTAAATAATTTTAAACACTGTGTGTAGTAAATACAATATGCCCATGACTCCAAGGACTACTAGTTTGATGTCTCTACCATAGGTAGCAGGATGAGGCTTAGGCCAGCCTCATAGCAGCTCATGCCCTCCCAAGGAGAATCATCATACTCTTCACCTGGGCTCTCTATTATAATGTATGAAATGCTTAATGTTTTCACCTCCACATCTGATTTGAACTTCTCAACCAGGGGGAAAGTAGGCAGGCCAGGCATCTTATTTTCTTTTTTAGAAAGCAGGCCCAGGAAGGTTGTTTTGTGTTTGTTTGTTTGTTAATCCTAACCTGAGGGTATTTTTTCCATTGCTTTTTCAGACAGAGTGCAAGGGAGAGAGGAGGGGGAGAGAGAGAGAAATATCAATGTGAGAGGACCACATCGACTGGTTGCCTCCCACACACACCCCAACCAGGAACGGGGATCGAACCTGCAACCCAGGTACATGCCCTTGACTGGGAATTGAACCTGAGCCCTTTGGTGTGAGGGCCAAAGCTCTAACCACTGAGAAACACTGGCTAGGGCCCAGGGAAGTTTTGTGCCTTGCCTAAGTCAACACTGCTCTGGTGGAGTCTGGCCTCCTGCTGCTCAGCCCATAGCTCACCCCACTTCTGCTCTCTCTCTGGACAGAGGAAGAGCAAGGGCATAGTTAAGCCCTGAAAATGTATTGAACCCAGGATGGTAAAATCATTTCTGGGCAGCTAAGAGATGGAGAGAAGAATTGAACAAGTTGAGAAGCTGCTTTGGAGACCCTCTGAAGTTCCCCGAGTCTTACGTTCTATCGTCGACTGACAGCCTGGATCATACCCAGGGAAATGAGATGAATGTTGGTGTCACCAAGCTTGGCTGAGGTCTGGGCCCTGGAAGATGTCCCCCCTTGAGTCTGAATAGTTATGACCTTGGGTTCAAAGTTCTCCAAGGAACCTGGAGAGAAAAGGGGAAGCGGCATCTGAAGCTATTCTTCCCTCAGGCAAAGAAGGCGACTCCATCTGGTTCCTTATGGCTCCCATCCCACCCCTCCCCAGGGCAAAACAGGCTGGAGAAGGCCTCTGTCTGTTATAGCCAACATGTCTGGGTGGAAAAATAAAATGCCCAAAACAACCCAGAAGATTGTAGTCCCCTAATGGGACAAGGAGGCCACCTAAGAGCCAGATTCTGAGCTCATAGTTTCCAAAATCTTGGGAAGGACTGATCACCTGGTCACTGCTGTTCCCCCAAAACAATGCTTCCTGCCCTAACTGGTTTGGCTCAGTGGATAGAGCATTGGCCTGCGGACTGAAAGGTCCCAGGTTCGATTCCGGTCAAGGGCATGTATCTTGGTTGCAGGCACATCCCCAGTAGGGGGTGTGCAGGAGGCAGCTGATTGATGTTTCTCTCTCATTGATGTTTCTAACTCTGTCCCTCTCCCTTCCTCTCTGTAAAAAATCAATAAAACATATTTAAAAAAACAAAACAAAAAACAACAACAATGCTTCCTTCAGGGACAGCCCTTGTCGTAGTGTTCATAGGCCCTGTGGGCACAATGAGGGGGTAGGGGGGACAGGGAGAGAGAGAATAGCATAGAAAAAATAAAATCTAAAAACAGATTTCAAATTCTCACACCTTATTCTCCCATTTTCAACCAATATTTCTCTCCCTGAGAATGGAAGGAGCATGTGCCCTCCCCTACCTCTCACCCTTACCCCCCACCCTACTGCCCAAGCTTCTCCTTCATCTTATTCCCTCACCAGGGAAGCGACTTGGATGTAACACAAATTTTAAAAATATGGGGAAACTTTTCTGAAAGGCTAAGGTCATCCAGTGGGATGAGAGCTTGCCACATCTCACCACCACACAGCACAGACCCCATGGAGGCCACAAAGCCACGGCCTGGTCATCCGCTACTTTCTCATTTTCCCCCTGGCCTCTAGGATCAAAGCAGATGGAGAAGGAAGAGTTGGACACCTGTCCAGCCTGGCTGTTGAACACATCCAGCTCCTAGCAGCACTTTCAGGAAGGAAACATCACATTTATGATGGACAACATGATGCTCCCCTCCATCCTTTCATCTCATCTTTAGTCTGTGAGTCACACATTGCTGGTGTGGTTCACTCAGGAGAGGCTATGCAGATTCCAGGACTGCAGAGATTATAAGTGGCCAAGCACCTATGTGAACCCAGGTTGGCCTGCACCCCAGGCTGCCCTGTTTCCCCGAATTCAGACCATCTAGATAGATTTATACCAGCCCCACTCTTCCTAGGGCGGTGCCACCGGGCATGGCATGCAAGCTGTGAACTGCCTGACTCTGGGCAGTGCCCATACCAGGCTGTGCTCATGGCACAAACTGGAGTCCTCTGGGGCCACGTGCACTCCCGAGGTGCAGGCCTGCCTCCCACTGCAGCAAAAACAAATTTTGGTTAAGTAATAAATTTTCGGTTGGAGATGGGCTGAGATAGTCAGCTCCCCCAATTTTGGGCTTCTAAGCACTATCACAATGTTTTTATTAGGTTTAGCAGACATTTCCATTGTCGACTTGTTCACTGCTCTGCACCCAGGAGTTTAGAGCAGACAATTTAGAATCTGCCTCAGACCCAGAAGGAGCTAAGCCTTGCCTTCTGGGATTTGAACTTGCAGTGAGAGAGACTGCTCGGCTGAACTAGGGAATAAGGAGTCATTCCCTCCAGCAAAAGAACAAGCAAACAAAGAAGAAGAAGAAAAAAACTAGGTCTAGATAGGCTCGTTTAGCTCCCTCCAGGGCATCTCCCCCACCCCCCAACCTGGCAGAGGAGCCCAGGGTCTCCGGGAGGGAGGGAGGGATCGGAGTTGCCAGTGTCTGACACACCCTGCAGCTAGCCTAGGGAAGGAGAGCTGCTAGCCGCCCAGAAGTCCCAGAGGGAACCTCCTAATCAGGAGAGAAGGGACCTGGCATCAGATGCAGGGAAGGGGGGGGGGGGGGGCAGTGGGAATGTGTGAGGAAGGTATCATTTCTGAAAAGAGACTGTGATGTGCCAGGCAGGGTTTTTAATATTCAGGTTGAAAAGGGTCTTAGATGTGACTTGGCATCATCGGCAATAATCTACTTTAATTCAATTTGCTGTAAAAAGATGCCAGTTTTGCTTTTTACATAACACATGAGAAAACACCACACTTGCCTTGCTAAACACCTTGGCTACATTCCTGTGGCCAGAACACACCGGAGAACCCCAGGGTCAGGCTGGATCCGCTGTGACTCTCCTTAACCACATGGCGCAGGTCACCACACTGTTCCGTTTCCCTTGGAAGATGCTCCTGCAGTTCCACTGCCTCATGGGAAAAAATGTTATCCAAACCATGGTCATAAATTGTCCCTTGCTTCATTTCACGTCCTCCTGATGCCTGTCAAGCCACCAAGATAAAGAGAGCTTCTTCAACATAGACAGTTATCATGAACTGAGCCGGGCTATCCATGGCAGTCCTCCTAACCTCCTAACCTTTCCTGCGCTCCTGTTTCTACGTCCCCGACATTAATCCACACATACCACATGTTGCCCCAAATAACTGACAAATGTGCCGTCGCAGCATAGGCATCGGGACCAGATAAACAACCGGAACTTTAGCCACTCCACTCCTGTATTGCGTGCAGAGTAAGAGAAAACTGCACATCTAGGAGCAATATGTGCAAGGCAGGTCTCCTGGCAATTTGTGGCCAATTACAAGTGTACATTGCTTTGCACAGTGGATGTGCTCCTGAAAAGGTTATATGCAAATCGAATTTTTGTAAATTGAATTATATTTAACATGCACCAAGGGAACTGGCTATTTTAGGGACACCAAAGTTGAATTCATTCTGTGGTGCAGAGAACACTTTGTAAAGCAAATTATCACCCTCCAATCCATATATTCTTTGATAAGGTCAGGTTTCATTATTTTGGACCTTTTTTAACTAGAGCATACCTACATTGTTAAAAGGGTAATAATAAGATATTCAGAGTCTTTGCCAAATTCTGGAAGGGAAGGAGAGAGTGAAAACCAACCCTAGATCTCCTCCTGAAGGGAAGGATGGACTGGAAAAAAGGGAGACTTTGCAGCGCCAGTTTGCCAGGATGCCCAGGGTGCTATGGATTCTTTTGGTCTGAGCCCAGCGAACACCCTTCAGCCAGGGTTCTCTGTGCCCCTGTTACATTAGTTCTTTCTGGAACTGCAGGCTCCTAGTAAGTTCTTAAAGTGACAACCTGCCTAACCAGGACCTTGTTAACCCTGAGGCCCTCTCATCACAGGGCCTGGGGCCTATCAGCTTTTTAAGGGCCTAGCAGGTCTGAGAACTGAAAGAAAATAAAGAAAAATTGCAAATCAAAATTAATGAATGTTTAATTAAAGATCTACAAAATGTAACATTGTGTCAACTTCATTAATTGTTAAGTTTGGTATTCATGAAAATTTAATGACCTAAGAATTAGAAAAGAGAAAACAAACTCAGAAACTGTAATGGTCCACTTAAAACAAACCAAGGGAATCTACAGACAAACTGCAGTGGCCAAAAGAGGCTGGGTTATGCTATGGTAACAATTAATCCCGAAACATCAGCAGTTTATTTCCTTCTCATCAGTTGAAGTTCTGAGTGTTTCGCTACCAGGTAGTAATTCCTCAACCAGGTCCTGCCTTCCCTCAACACTAGGTATCCCCATCTGTCTCAGCAGGAGAAGAGGGTGATGAAAACACCATGCTTTTCACTGCCTCAGCCTGGAAATGATCCACATCACTTCCATTCCTATTTCATTGGCCACAACTGGTCACATGTCCCCTAACTGCAGGGTACCTGGGAAGTGTAGTTTTTTTTTTCCCTATGCTCAGGGATACCTGGCAATGTCTGCCATGTAAACGATCCAATATAATAAAAGGCTAATATACAAATCGGCCAGATGCAGAATGACTGGTCACTATGATGTGCACTGACCGCCAGGGGACAGACACTCAATGCAGGAGCTGCCCCCTGGTGGTCAAGGCGCTCCCACAGGGGGAGCACCGCTCAGCCAGAAGTCGGGCTCATGGCTGGTGAGTGCAGCAGCGGTCGGGAGCCTCTCCTGCCTCTGCAGCACCACTAAGGATGTCTGACTGACAGCTTAAGAAAGGCTATGGGTGGCAGGTGGGGCAGTGGTATTCACATAGGACTAGAAAAGTAGACTAATGTTGCAAAAGAAAATTAGACTCTTGCCGAGCCGGTGTGGCTCAGTCATTGAGCATTGACCTATGAACCAGGAGGTCATGGTTTAATTCCCATCAGGGCACATGTACAGGCTGTGGGCTTGATCCCTAGTGTGGGACGTGCGGGAGGCAGCCGATGAATGATTTCTTCTCATCATTGATGTTTCTCTCTCTCTATTTCTCTCTCTCTCTCTCTCTCTCTCTTTCTCTCCCTCCTTCCTCTCTGAAATCAATAAAAATATTTTTAAAAAAGAAAAATAGACTGTTTAGAAATAAAACTGGTATTTGACAAAGGTGCCATTATGAATCAGCACAAAGAGAGGTCAACTGGGCATTGAGATAACTGAATACAGAAAAAAGTGATCACAGAGTGCAAATGATTGTAAATATTACATTCTAAATCAAGGAATTCTAAAACAAAGTTATAAAAAATTCTTCCAGTTTTTTAATAGTAAAAATAATATCTTTAGTGTTCAATGTGGGTATATTTGATTACTTTTGATATGCTATGGGATGGGTCTCCAAGCATAAGAATGGCCTACCAAAGTCATAAACTCCCATTTCTGCAATTGTATTTCCCCTGTTTGATCCTAAGTATCATCAGGGAGTTGCTTTAATACCTCCAATGGGAACTATCGGCTCCCTAGAGATCTCACTTCATCTTGGCTTGTCTTTGAGTGGGGAATCAGAGAGGACAGTGGGGATCTTACAATGAGGGGTTATTTACAAGCTGCACATTCATTTTTGTTGGAGCAAGTTTGCTGATTCTATGGGGTAAGGCCTGTTGAGAACAATTCACATGAACGACAGAAGAGCTTCCTGGGGAATAACCAGTTTAGGGGAGAAAAAGTCAAGGACACCAAACTGATCCAAAGACTAAGTTAAGGGGAGAAAGGAAGTGGTTTTTAATCTCACAGTGCATTGCTCAGATTGCCTTTCTTACCTTCACTGATTTGCCAGAACAATACTGAGTCTTTCCTGCCCCTTTCCTCTAATTTACTACCACTAGCACCTCAGCCCTGTCTACCGAGCTGCTTTCTTCTGCTGTAACGTGGCATACTCTCTAACCTCACCGCCCTCTTAGGGTTTCTCTTATCCGCTCACTTGCCCCCTGACCACTGTCACCCAGAATTTCAAATTCTGGTACCAAATTGTTCTTCTTTTCAAGAAGAGTGGAGGTAACCACAGTCGGAGGTTTTCTCTGGGAGACAAGAGAACCCAGGTAAAAAGAGAGTATCTAGAAAACAGAACACTGCACTTGCCTCCTGAATTGCCTAGAACTGCCCTGTCTGCTCAAACACCACATGAAGAAATGCAGGCTGGGAAGAAACCTATTGTCCTCTATAGCCAGGACATAGCCATGTGGAACACTGAACAACATTCATATGGGAACTAAGCAATTTGCCTAGCAACGTTCACATGGGAAATACTTTCTGAACTCCATTTGAGGATATCAGAAATACTGTCTTCACTTCTTCAGCAACAGTGTAAGAAAGCAAAGTCCCCTGTGGGCCAAGCAAGTGTTTGTGTTGTGGAAGTAGGAACAATTCAGTAATGTTATAGAGTTTTCCAGTGATAGCTAAAAGGTCAACACTCATCTGTATCGATGAGGCAGAACAATAAAATATTGTGACTGGCCCTGGCCAGTGTGGCTCAGTTGGTTGGAGCATCATCCTGTATATCAAAAATGTTGCAGGTTCAATTCCCAGTCGGGGCATGTATAGAAGGCAACCAATCTATGTTCTTTCTCATATCGATGTTTTTTTTCTCTCTCTCTCAAATTCAATAAAAACATATCATGGGTGAGGATTAAATATGTGTGTGTGTATATATATAATTAAAAATATACAGAGACTGATTTCTTTTTCTTTGGCATAGCCTAATTAAGATAGTGACCCCAGATTTAGGGGGAACAATGAGATTCAAAATGTTATTTAAATATCTCTTTGACTGTGGCTACAACATGAAGAGTTTGAAAAAATATATAATGAAGCAGCAAAGAGAGAAGTTGAATTCAAGCAGGTGATAAAGCAAAATGTAGGGATTAGTGATTCTGAAAGTCAAATTCAAACATAAAATAATGATATGATTTGGCAAGCATTGACAAAGCAACTATAAACTTGAGAGGGACTTTACTAGTATGTGTCTCATCGTTGACACAGGCACAAATCCAATTCTTATCCTGGCTTATGGCCTCTTGAATCACTAAGTAACCTAATTCAGCAAAAACTGTAGTCCTAAAACTGCTTGTGAAGGTTACTATAACATTTTTAGGGATGACATAGTTTTTTCTGTAGTGGATATGTATCTTTAAAGAAAATCAATCTCGTAATATTAACATGTGGGTGTTTATGAGTAATATGTGCATATTTGATATTTAATCTTGTAATGATTAACAGCCTTTTAGAGTTTAGATCAGTGCTTGTCATTCCAATTGAAAATTAGATTTGTGATTTTTAAGCTGAAATCTTTTTAGAAAATGTGTTTTCTACTTGGACAAAGGATGTACTTAGAAAGAAAATTGAATATATGCAATTTGTACACTTGATTTAAAATGTTTAAATAAATTTAATGATTAATTTGTAAATCAGACCAAAAATTAATTGAAGGCCCCTTTAAAGCAAGTGTTAAAATTTGCTTGATTTTGAAATAAAAATATTTGAAAGTTGAACTTAAAAACCAAATTTAAAAAAATTTTTTAAAAGTATCAACTTAATTGCCCAGTGATGTGGCATAATGGTTGAGCACTGACCCAGGAATCAAGAGGTCTAGGGTTTGATTCTTGATCAGGGCACATGCCCAGGTTGTGGGTTTGGTCCCCAGTAGGGGGCATACAGGAGGCAGCCGATCAATGATGTTCCTCTCTTATTGATGTTTCTATGTCTATCTCTCTCCCTTCCTCTCTCTCTTTCAAAATCAATAAAAACATGTATCTTTTTAAAAGTATCAACTTAATAAATTAAATATGAATTTTAAAAAACAAAAGCAATACTAAATAGTATTTCCTGAGCATAAAAAGTTTGCACCAGAACTGTCTAGGTGGCTCTGTTGGATGAAATATCATCTTGTACACCAAAAGGTTGTGGGTGGGGTGCATGTGGAAAGCAACTGATCAACATTTCTCTCTCGCATCAATGCCCTTCCCTCTCTCTCTCTCTCTCTCTCTCTCTCTCTCTCTCTCTCTCCCTCTTCTTCTCTCTCAAAATCAACTTAAACAACAACAACAACAAAAATCCTTAGGTGAGGATTTAAAAACAATTGCATCAAAGACAATAAAAACTCATGTTAATTTTTTAACATATCAAAACTTGCACATCAAGTATTATTCTTTAAAATAGTCACTATAGAGGCTCCAGTTAAGTGATGTTTTCATTATTCAAAACTCTTTTCAAACTCACCTTTTGAAATTATTTTCAGAGACAGTTTAGATTTTTTTATTTTAATTTAAATTCTTTATTATTTAAAGTATTATATAAGTCTCCTCTTTTCCCCCATTGACCTCTCCCTGGCTGCTGCCAACCCCAGCACATGCCCTCACCCCTCCCACCCACATCTGTGTCCATTGGTTATGCTCATATGCATGCATACAAGTCCTTTGGTTGATCTCTTATCCCCTCATCCCCCACCCCCCGCCCCCTTCCCTCATAAGTTGGACAGTCTGTTCAATGCTTCTATGACTCTGGTTCTATTTTTGTTCATCAGTTTCTGTTGTTCATTATATTCCACAAATGAGTGGGATCATGTGATATTTATCTTTCTCTGACTGGCTTATTTCACTTAGCATAATGCTCTCCAGTTCCATCCACGCTGTTACAAATGGTAAGAATTCCTTCTTTTTTATAGCAGCGTAGTATTCCACTGTGTATGTACCACAGTTTTCTAATCCACTCATCTACTGATGGGCACTTAGGCTCTTTTCAAATCTTAGCTATTGTAAATTTTGCTGCTATGAACATAGGGGTGCATATATCCTTTCCGATTGGTGTTTCTGTTTTCTTGGGATATATTCCTTGAAGTGGGATTACTGGATCAAATTACACCATACACACACAAAAAAACCTGAAAATGGATAAAGGACTTAAATGTAAGACAGGAAACCATAAAGACCATAGAAGAGGCCATCGGCAGCAAAATAGCAGACATTTGTCATAGCAATATCTTTACCAATACAGCTCATAAGGCAATGGAAACTAAGGAGAAAATAAACAAATGGGACTAAATCAAAATAAAAAGCTTCTGCACAGCGAAAGAAACCATCAACAAAACAACAAGAAAGCCTATTGCATGGGAGAAAATATTTGCCAATGTTATTGCTGATAAGGGTTTAATCTCCAAAATTTATAGGGAACTCATACAACTTAACAAAAGGAAGATAAACAACCCAATAAAAAAATGGGCAAAGTCCCTAAATAGACACTTTTCAAAAGAGGACATACAGAAGGCTGAGAGACATGAAAACATGCTCAAAGTCACTAATCATCCAAGAGATGCAAATCAAAAGAACAGTGAGATACCATCCCACTCCTGTAAGAATGGCTATCATCAACAAATCAACAAACGACAAGTGCTGGGGAGGATGCAGAGAAAAAGGAACCCTCATGCACTGCTGGTGGGAATGCAGACTGGTACAGCCACTCTAGAAAATAGTATGGCGTTTCCTCAAAAAATTAAAAATGGAACTTCCAGTTTAGATTATTTTCCCCTTTTTCAAATATACTCAGGCATCTTAGTTTGGAATTGGATGACAAAAATTATTCAACACTAAAAGTATTATGTCAACAACCCAAGGTATGTGCAATTTAGCATGGGAAACCCAAAGACAGAACTTCCTGGCACCTCTCTAATTACACCTATGTGAAAATTGACTCCTCTCCCTTCCTGAAGAGTAAAGATAAAACTTTTCAAACAGGAATCCATCTCAGGCACAGATTGGAACTTTAATTGAAGTTCAAAATCTACCAAAGGTTCTGGATTGGAGGGATTTGGTCCAGAACCACTAATAGAAGTAAGAATGTGTCTTGGTTAAGTTTGGGGATTTCTCAAATATTTGTGACATTCTACTAGGGCCCTGTTCAAAGCCTCTATAAGAATCAAAAGCAGTTAGCACCGCAGAGACAGGCAGAGATGTCTCCAGAGAAGGGAGCAAAATGGTCCAAAAGACCATGACTCAGAGCACCAAGTCCACGAGGAGGTAAATACAAATTGCCTTCTGGATGTGGTTGACTGTACATTCCTTTCAGTTCAAGAAGCCCAAGACCTAAGAGATTAGAGTAAGGTTTGGGAGATGAGCAGGGGAGGCAGATTCTGAAGGGAAAATTTGCAAAAGAGAAATCTTTAAATTTGACTTAGGGTCTTAACCATCTCCACATAATTTAGGCACAAAATATCCATATCCATATATTTATATATATGGTGTCCCAAAAATGTATATACAATTTGAATAATTATAAAGGCAATGTTTATTAAAATACATTTCATTTTCAAAATGTAATAGAAATCAGCTTTTAAAGTATATATACATTTTTTTTGAAAACTCCATACACATCATATTTCCTTGAGAGTCTAAACACTGGAAAATCACTACCTAATAATTGCTCCCACCTTTATTTAATTTAATTAGTTAAGAAGTGGGTCATGGAATGAAAATTTCCCCACTTTCAATAAATAAAATAAAATTTATTTTAAAAATGATAGATTCACACCCCATTTTCTTTCTGGTCTCCATGAAGTGAATGACAATGAACAAAGTGACTCCTTAGCATTTGCTCTGAAGTCAGTTGCTTTTAATGCATGTCAGGTAATCCTAAACACAAATTCCACCAGCCTTCGTGGGGAACCTCAGACAAGTGCTCAGCATGAATATAAAGTAGCAGTTCCACAAAGAACTGCGCACTTTACATCCCACTGTAGGCTACCTACAGAGCCGGACAGTGCCGACATGCCCAGCCTGCTGTTTATCCACCTCTCACATGAGTCTGTATCAACAGCAAGAAATTCAGAAGATCAGAGAAGCCTCAGGCACCTTTCAGAGTCATTCATTTGTTCAATCATTCACTCATTCATTCCACTCAAATCTTTATTAAACCCTTACATGCACAAGACACTATGCTAGGCTCTGGACACGATCTAGTCACAAATCTGCAGTTTTACAATTTGTTTTCTTTGTTTGAAGTACCATCAAGGACACAATTCCTCTCAAGGGGAGCTGTGCTAGTTAGCATTGGAAATTGCAGTGTGGCTCAGCAAACCAAGTAGCTTAGTAAAGATTAATAACGATTACCGGCATCTAAGGGTGTTCCAAGTTCTCATTTATTCCAGAATGACCCTAGGACCTCAATTTGAATATATGGATAATGGGAGAAATGCCTTTTCTCCTAGAGATAATAATGGCAAATTTCTAGCAAAAAAAAAAAAAATGATGGATGCAACTCTGGGGCAGGGAGGATAGTATGTATGGTGAAGGGGCTGGAGAGCTCTGGGTTCACAGGCTGGCTCCAACGCCTATGGGCTAGGGATACCTGGGGAAATCACTCAGCTTCTCTGTGCCTCAGTTTGCTCATTTATAAATCATGGATAACAGCACCCTCCTCACAGGAGATTGTGACAAATACGATACCATGAGAGGAGTGCCAGCAGGATGCCTGGCACGTGGTAGGCACCCAGGTAAGCACTGAATGAACGAACAAGTGAATGAGTGCAAAAGTAGCTCCTGGAGAATAGGACTGAGCATGCATCAAGAACTGCAAACAGGAAAAAGTAGGGTGTCTTTTTCTTCTTACCCGTCCTCTCTTTTTTCTCTGGCTTGGGACAAAGTGGGCCAGGAGAGCTGTGTGTGCAAAGACTCAATGCTGAAAGGGTGACAATTATGGGCCCATGAGAGGAAGGAGATGCACTACTTTCCAAAATTGCTCAACCACATAGGATAGTCCTATGCCTACAAAAATTCCAGAAGTTCAAATATTCTTCATTAAAGAGGCTTATACTTATATTGAAGCAATTGTCCTACTTTCAGTTTGGAAGCGATGCTGCTGTCCATGTGGGCCTCGTCAGGAAACCAGGCTGTGAAGATTTCTTTCTGCAGCCCTGGAAGTTTGTCCAACCACATTCTCACCTTATTCTTCCCTGTGCCTTGCTAAACTGCCCACTCCTGGCAACAGTTCAAGGGTAGGCAGGGGAGGGACAGCACCACAAAGTCACATTCTCCAGACCTAGTCCTGGGTTAAGAGCTTTGAGAGTCACCACAACTATCTTTGAGGAATTTGATTTCTGGTCTTCCCTCCCTCACCATGATTTTACCTGCTGTGCTCTCCAATAGTTTGGGGAGATGCCATAGAAGATGATTGGTATATCTATAACATTTTTGAAAGTCATAGTCTTAAAATCTTAAAATGATTTCAGGCCAATTCCTTAATGTATCATTTTCCATTGGATGATAAAACAAGATAATGTTGGAAGAGCACCAGCCACACACTAGGCACTAAAAAAATGGTAATTTTGATTCTAGTATATTACACAACCTTCTGATCCTCAGTTTGTCATGTAAAATGAATTAGTGGCCACTGGCTTTCATCCACATAAGGCAAGTTGTAAAGAGATGATGTGCCACTGTGTGAGACAGCATCCATGGCCTTGGGCACAGCATATGGGGGTATCAGGAACTGTTGACCCAAGCTGCCTTTTGTGGGGCTGCCACTGTGGGTAGAGTCCTAAAGGGGGCACTGCTTCCTCTCTTTAAAAAGCTCTCCCTTGAGTCAGCCCATTAGACCATTTCCTACTGCCCTCTTACTCCTCACTGCCACCGTCTTTTGGGCACAGCCTTTTTAGCTGACTCTCCCCATTGAAGGGTAGGTGTATGGACACTGCCCATGGTCATTCGGTACCCAACTCTCGGCATGTCCCCAACCTCAGTGATAGGATGCACGGAGTCTAAGATTTACAGTGTAAATCTATTAAGAATCTAGACCTCTTCCAAAAACATGGAAGGGTTCGTATCAGTGGGGAAGTACCAGCCTGTAAATCCTTATAGAAGCCCTTCAACTAGGAAGCCAAGATGCAAGAAACCAGGGTCACGTTCTAAAGCCAGGAGGGCTCCTGCCTGGATGTGCACATGCTGTTTACCTCAGTTTTGTCTTAAGCTGCATTTTACCTGGTCATGTGGACCGGTTCTTGTTCCTGCCATTCCCCCATGCAGATGAGGATTTGGAGTTATTAAGAAAAGAAGTTCCATTGTCCCCCTTGGCTTATCATCACTAACCAGGCAGAGGAAAGCTTCAACCCACCATTGATTTAGATTAGCCCCCTCGTTTCAATATTATTAATTACCTGAGTTAGCATATAGCATGTCAACATCAAACCCTACTTTTTTGAATTAACTGTTTCGTTTGCAGCTCCATGGCTGCAAACCTGCTTTCTTTCATGCCACCTCACAGATATGCTTTAACTATCATAAAACGAAGTTATTAGACTAGGACTTTCACAGGTCACTCCTTTCATGAGAGGCTATCAGGTTAATCTTTTGAGCAGACATTTCCGTAATAACTTAACAATTGCCAAAGTTCTCTGTTGCATTCTGTGCAAAGTAAACAGAAGGGTTAATTTAGTTCTCTAATCTCTTGTTATAAGCCTAATTATTTTACATGTCTTCATTTCATTAATGAATTGCTGCTTTTTACATGCAGCTCCTTCCCCATTGCTTTTGTTTAAACCTCCTGGTGGGAAGGGATAGATTAATTTTGTTGTGCCTTAATGAAACTGTATGCTACATTAGATTTAACCATTTGGCATGCACTGCCAACATCACCATTATGCATAATGAATTATTTTTTGTGAGTCCCAAACTACTATAGACCTTTGGTGTACTCCTTTAGATATTGTTAATATGCACTGAGCAGGCACAAGACAGAAAGCTCAGTCATCGCCCTTGGTGTCTAAGGAAACCTCATGGCTTTTTACTTTCTGTCACCTGCACGAAAGTGTCTACATGTCCCCTTGCCCTGGGGAGCCCAGATATCCAGTGGATTTCCAGTGAGCATCTCAAATGAAACTAGCAAGTCAGTTCTGAGGTTTTGGGGACAAAGCACTGTGCTAGGCACCTGGAAGCAGGGTAGAAAGTTGGTGGGTTTTTGTCTTCAATCATTATTTGTTGCTCCTGCATCAGCAGGTCATCTGAGGTGTGCATGGTCTGGATGGGCTTTGGTAGCTCTGTTTCAGGCTGCAAGTAGCTGGGCAGCTCTGCTCCTCATGTCTCCATTTTTTTTCTGGGACCAGTGGACTTGCCAATATTGGTTCTTCTCAGACTGATGGCAGAACCTCAAGAGGGTGGGTAGAAATCTGTAAGGCTTCATAAGGCCTATGCTCAAAACCGACACACCCATTTATTGTTGTGTAAGGCATCGTAAGACCTATACTCAAAACTGGCTTGTATCCATTTATTGTTGGCCAATGCAAGTCACATGGCCAAGTCCAAAGTCAAGAGGTTGAGAAGTATTCTCCACCGTGAGTTGGCCACAGCAAGAATGTAGTTACAGGAACTGGTTAATAATTGGAGCCAACAATTAAATTTTCCATATGTTTCAAGGGGTTGGCTGGGTTTGGGGTTGTGGCCACCCCCATATGTCAAAGCTGGAGCCATTTAATCCCATAATTAAGGGTGGTCCCATCCAAGATTCTGGAGCTAGTCTTGTCCCTAGTGGGGGGAATCAAAGGATCTCACTGATAACTCTCTGTTTCATCACTGAGTTAGGCCTGATCCAATTAAGCTGGAACCAAGTCCTGTGTGAGTCCCAGTTGCTCTGGTGACTGCATTTCTTGACCCTGAACTTGGGTTTCCCAGAAATCTGCTGCTGGATCTACCCTAACACACGTTTTCAACACATTCCTAAGTCATCCTCTTGGTTACCTACGTTGCCCACTCATTTCCGAATTGACTTTGTGAATATTTTGATCTTAAAACCACCAGAAACCATTCCTTGCCTGGATTCCACCACAGAACAAAACCTGGGTTCCAGAACAATCTCCAGGTTCAGGACAAACACCTACCTTTCCCCTGCTACTGGAATTTAGTTTTTCCATATCTTAGGATTCAGCCTAAACTTATGATCCTGTCCTTCCCGCACCTGGTCTCCCTCATTACTCCTAAGCCCTGCCTCCCAGACTGAAAAACCAGATAACGGTATGGGAGAGTCAATACCAAAAGCCAAAGAATATTACAATCCCTAAATTCTCCCCATGAGTTTGGGGAAAGGTGGGCCCCATGAGTTACGACTGCAATTAGCTTGATGGCAAGAAGGGGATAGAAAGATGAAATAAAATGATAAAATTATATTCTAAGCAAGGCTAAGTGCCCGATATGCCTGGAAAACATCCACGGCGAGGCTGTGATGCTGTTTCTTGAACCACCGTGGCCCTCTCCTGACTAAGGGCATTTGCTCTCACTGCTCCCACTTCTGATAACATGTTTCCCCTGACACTTACATCATCCCCTCCTTCACCTCCCTCAGATCTGTACTCAGATATCACCTTCTCAGTAATGCCTTATCTGACCTCCCTACTTACTATCACTACTCCCCTCTGCTCACCCAACAAGGCATCCCTCTCTTCCGGTCCTACTTTATTTTTATTAAGAGAACTTATCACTATCTCACTCACTTTATAGTTTACTGTTTGGTTTGTTGATTACTTCCCTTCACTAGAATAGATGCTCCAGGATTGTCTGTTTTGATTTATATGTTTGCCCCTAGAACACATAGTAGGTGCTTAATAAATATTTGCTGAGTGAAGAAAGAAAGAAAGGATGGATGGAAAGAGGGGGTGGGAGGCTGGCCAGGGTGGGCTGGAGGACAGGGACAGGCATGTATAAGTGCATGAAGACAGACACACACACACACACACACACACACACACACACACACACACACATCTGGACGCCAGTGAGGTCAGCCCAAGGCTCAAAGGCATTGCTGCACTTTACTCCCTGCCCTCCCACCAGCTCCTTATCATCAACCAATAAAGCACACTCTAGGTTCTCCAATCCTCCAGAGGTGTCCTTCACCTCTCTTCTCCCCACCTCATCTAAGCATTTTGAAAGAGCAGCCTGCACCCTCTGTCTCCACAAGCACACCTCCATTGACTTTCAATTAGACTCTGGCCCAGATCTTCCTGCTAAAGTTCTCCCCACAGGGACTTCGAATTCCGTAGACCCAAACTGCATTGATCATTTCCCTGCTCTCACTCACTGATCACCTCACTCACCAGCCCCCTCATCTCAGATTTTGTTGTCGACACAGCATCTATTTGGATGTCCAGATAGAATCCTAGGCATCTTCCTTTACCTTTTAAAGATTTCTTGACTTCACCTGCTTCTCTCACTCTCTCCAGGACCACTGCTTCTGTTTATGCCCTCATTGTTTCTGAACTGGCAAGTGTCCTAACCAGATCCCTGTTTCTACTCCCCTTCAACCTTATCCACCAACATTTCCAATCACCTCTGGGACAAAGTTCAAACTTGTTAACCTGACATATAAGGCCCTCCGTGTTCTGACTGCCCCCTCTGCAGCCTCATCACCCTTCCCTGCTATTATGCTGGATTCTGACCAGGGCCTTTGCACAGACAGTGCCCCAGTCAAAAGTCCCTCTAGCACTCTTAGTCATCCTTTAAGATTCAGCTCAAGTGTCATTAGGATTTTGCCCATATTGCACACAGCACAGGTTCTGAAATAAATTAATATATATATATACATTTCACTCTA
This sequence comes from Myotis myotis, assembly GCF_014108235.1. Taxonomy (NCBI): domain Eukaryota; kingdom Metazoa; phylum Chordata; class Mammalia; order Chiroptera; family Vespertilionidae; genus Myotis; species Myotis myotis. The sequence continues at coordinate 32,222,591 of NW_023416357.1, forward strand.
TAAAAGTCTTATCTCCAAACCAATCAATAATGTTCAGGGAATAATGCACTTGATTTTTCTGATACATAATAAATGCATAGTTATTAAAATTAATGTGTCTATCCATATAACCCCCAATTCATCTTTTTAAAAAAATATATTTTGTTGATTTTTTACAGAGAGAATGGGAGAGGAATAGAGAGTTAGAAACATCGATGAGAGAGAAACATCAATCAGCTGCCTCCTGGACACTCCCTACTGGGTATGTGCCCGCAACCAAGGTACATGCCCTTGACTGGAATCGAACCTGCGATCCTTGAGTCCGCAGGCTGATGCTCTATCCACCAACCCAAACCAGTTAGGGCCCAATTCATCTTGTGTACCACGATAACTACCCCAGCTTCTCAAAGCAGTGAGCCAGGCCATCTGGCTGTTTAAAATCACAGAGTTGGAGAGGGCTCTGAGAGGCCACTCTTTCCGTCTTTGGCAAGATCACTATTTAAATGGCATAACATTTAAGTTGCTAACATTTATTGAGTGCTCCCTGCATGCTGAACACTGTTCTATGACTTGTATTCACTCATTTAATCCTCATAATTGCTCTATGTGATGGGATTAAAATAATATCTTACAGAAAAGACCAAGGAGGCTTGTGCTTACGGAACTTGCCCAAGATGACACAGCTCATAAGAGTGGACTCTGATTCAAACTTGACCATTTGGCTGGAGCCCATGCTCTTACCCTATCCATAGAGCATTAACAGGGGAGCCTGTCCTGCAGATGGAACTGTCCTCAGCATCCAGCCTTCGCTGCAGAGTAGTGTTCTCACTGGGAAGGAGGGATGCTTGGCAGGGAGGCTGACAGAATGCCTCAAAGAGGTGCCCTCCAGAAGTCTGTGATCTCTAGACTTGGTGTAAGTAGTTCTTTATGGCAGGAACTAAGCTGGTATCATTTTGACAGAACCCCCAGCTGCCAGCCTTTCCTGCTATCCTGTGCATTTTCTGGTCTCCAGAGATGGCCTGAGCTTTCAGCTCCAAGCAAGGAAGCTTCGGAGCCAAATCATCCCATTTCTGCCTTGAACTCATACGCTCAACCCCGTTGAGCACAGCAGAGGCCTCTGTTCTCCTGCAGAAGAACCTCAAGACCCGGAGCTCAGGCTCCTGCTTCATGGTATCTATGCTGTACCTGTCCTGTCTTTAAAAAAAAAAAAAAATCCTAGCTGAATCATTTCTGTGCCTGATTACTTGGGACTTTTGTGGAACCTGTGCATATCAATTAGACAGCTCATTCCTATCGCATGCTGTCTGTTCACTGGGAGCCTGTATGTCACAGCTTTTGAAATGACACAGCCCAGATGCTATCGATCAGCTCAGTCTGTCTCAGAGAATCCCATGCTCAGCTACTTGCCGGTGGGTGATAAATAGGATGGATGCCCCATCCCCGATAAAGTATTTATATCTACAAATGTATAACTCAAAAGGAATTACCACCAATATTCTTTTAATTGGAAAGATCTTTCTTCCCCTTAAGCAGAGATGTGCAAGCTCCTTTCCTGCAGAAGCCATCCATAGAGAAGGAACATGTGTGTGAACGACGGGCTGTTTAATCTTTCCCTGTAATCAGCTCCCCCGAGCCCAAATGCTGAGTCTGTGAAAGCTGCAAGCCCAGGCCGCTCTTCCGCTCACTCCTGCTAGACGCTTGCTTGGCCTGCCCCCACCCCGTCTCCTTCTTGACTTTGGCAGTGGGACTCCTTGGAAAACCAGTATTTTCCATCCTAAGCAAGATTCTCCATCAAAATCAGACAGCCTGGAAAAATAGAGCTTAGGCGAAGCGGCTTTTCTGATCCCATTATTGATAAGCTCTTAGAGTTCATCAATGAAAATTAGAACTTGTTAATCCTGTACATTTCCCCCCTTGATTTTTAATTACAGAAGAAAGGAGTAATGGATAACTTCTGGGGCTGCAGAGACACTGAGGCTGTCAAGAGAAAATTAAATTTACGGTCAGAGAGTTTTGTTTTCTCAAATGTCCTTGTAAAATGCAAAAGAGGCTCCTGGCATCACCAAGGCAATTCAACGGGTTTCCTAAACTGGCAGGATTTTCCTCGAAGAAGCCCTCCTTCGTGTGCCAAGAGAGTGTATTAATGACAAGGACTGGACCTAAAGGGAACTCATTCACAAGAAAACTGCATTAAAAGAACATTAAGGGCAATGTTTTAAAGTCTGATTTAAACTCATGAAAGCAAGGAGATTTATTGTGGAAACCAAATCGCTGAGCTGATGCGCCCTGCCTGGTAATGCATTCTGATTGGAGCACCAGGATGAAACTCCTTCAGAAACATCACTCACCGGGCGCCCAGGGGCTCCCGCTGGGGGAGAGGAAGGCAGCATGGGGGAAGAGGGTTGGGCAGCCAGGATTCTGGAAGCAGATGGGCTAACGTCCCACAGGGGTAACCCACCAGGGAAGCAGGAGGAGGAGGGTGCAGCCGGCTGAGGTCAGCATTGACATTAGCAGGCAGCTTAGCAGCCTTTGAGCTTCCCAGCACAGGCCATGGCTGCTGAGGGGCTGCTTTCTGGGGAAGCTGGAGGCTCAGTGGGATGTCCCAGCCTTCTCCTCAGAATCCCCAACCCCTCCCGAGAATCCTTTTTGGCAATCCCGCAGGCAAGCTCGTAGAATCACAATAGAATGGCTACCCCGCCCACTCCAACTCCCTGCTGTTTCACTGGACCATACTCTGCTTTGGAGTAAAAACAATGCTGGGCTCTTACCTGTGCTGCAGATCTGGACTCTGGCCAAAAGGCCAGCTGCTTGCCATCCTTGCAGGTCAGGATCTGATTTCTAGATTAGGAGTGTGAGTACCTACGTGGGAAAGGCACAATGGAGTCACCCTTCAAAATCAAAGAAAACAGCCTCCAGCTTGTGCGGGGATGCTGCCAGGGTCCTTGCCGCCTCTCCAGTGCCAGCTTTTCCGGTCAGCCCACCACATTCTATTCCGAGTCCCTGCAGCCTGACAGCCTGGCATGGTGCTTTCTCGCAAGGCCTTGGAATTGCTTCATGTCATTCTCTTCCTGGTGGCCCAGCGCCTAGACAAACATGCATTTCCTGGTGTCTCGGACCCTCTAAATCTTGTGGAATCTTTACCATGTATGACTGTAGGGCTGTCTTCTCAAGGGGTTGCATTTGGAAGGCCAGGGATGGTAGGGATGTGGGTATGGGGGAATCTGCCAAAATTAGAGGAGCCAAGAGCATCATACAGGGAGAGACATGGAAGCCTTTGGTGAAGGCAAAACAGGGGCCTGAGACCAGGAGAGCCACCGAGTCAGAGTGCAAACAGGCCTCAGAGAACAGAGCAGGCAGGAGGGTCAGGAGGCCAGGCAATTAGAAGGGCTGAGGGACCCTTTCATGATACATCCATTTATTCATATGCTGAGTGCTTCACAATATCACTGGGGATGAAGCTGTTTAAACAAATAAGCATAGTAAATGTGATAACTAATATAACAGAAGAATGCACAAATTACAGGCAAAAGCGACTGGGGGGAGCACTGGGGAAGGCTTCCCAGAGGCAGTAGCAACTGATTGGGTCTGAAAGAAAAGTAGAAGTTTTCCAAGAGGAGACAAGGCTAAGAAGTGGGAGTGGGGTGAGGTGACGCTGCGAGCATGACCTGGGTGGGGACAGGTGGCCAGTTCCCTTTGGGGAGAGGGACGCTATGAAAGGAGAGAGTGAAGATGTACTGGAAGCATGATCGCAAGGTTCCAGGCATCATGCTATGAAACAACTTTCTCGCCCTGGCAGGATTCTCAGTTGTTTGGGGCATTGTCCCAGTCAGGGCACATGCAAGATCAACCAATGAATATAAATGGGTGGAAAGACAAATGGATGTTTCTCTCTCCCTCTCTCTCTCTCTCTCAAAAAAAATCAAGAAATAAAAAAAAAACTTTCTCATGAAACCAATAGGAAGCCTTTGAATACATTTCAGGTAGCAAATGAATTATCACTTGCTTGAGATAGCTGAAAACCCATACCTGACAATATTGCTACCCATTTGGGTTAAAGAGGGAGTTATAAGGTGGGGCCAGCATTTGTTTGGAGATTTGAGTCTCCAATGAAGGCTGTGAACTGCCTCCTGGAACACTGCTCATACATTCACAATTTTACATATGATTTCATGGACCTCCCCTAAGCCCGCCCATATGCCATATACCCCAGCTTATAAATTCTCACTCTAAAAGTATTTGTGAGAAATAGTTTGTGGAGAGTTTTATAGTTCTTAGGAGATATGTGCGGCAGTTTTAAAGATGAAATGTTAAGTGTGTGTGTGTGTGTGTGTGTGTGTGTGTGTGTGTGTGTGTGTGTGTTTGGGGGGAGGAGAGAGAGAGAAAGAGAGGAAGCAATTGAGGCAAAATGTTAACAACTGATGAATCTTGGAAGAGTGTATTGGTGCTCATCAATATACTCTTTCAACTTTGCTGTACATTTGAAATATTTAGAAATAAAAGCAAAGCAAAACAAAATCTTTGCACAAGTTAGAAGTAGCTGGGATGAATATAAAGTGATGAATTTTATTCATTTATATTCCGTCACCATATACTGTCTGAATACCTACTATAGTTGTTCAATATTTAGTTGGAACAATCAATAGGACTTAGTGCCTGACGGGAGGTGGATGGGGGAGATGATGGAGGAGGTGCAGTTAGGAAGCCCGGAGTGGCCAGCGTAAATGACGGGTAGTTCAATTAGCAAAGAGACAAGAAGGCAGAAGGGCAGCAGGCTGGAGGAGGGGAGGATAAGTTCAATTCTGTGGGCAGCATTTTAAAAGGATTGTTGATGAACTTGAATGAGAAGTAAGGGGAATTAAAAATTATGCTATCTGAGAAACTGTGGGTTGGGCCAGGGAGGTATTTGGGAAGAAATGAGAATGTTCGATAAGTTTGGCAGTTGTCAACAGATATGAAAAATATAGGAAAAGTTATAGGCGATATATGTGACCTAAGAAAGCTATACTTAGAAGATGGGTGACAGTTAGAGGCATGGATTGGGCTCAGCGTGCAGAGGTAGCTTCATCCCCATTACGCTGTTGGACAACTGTGCCAAGCTCTGTGCTAGGCACCCAGTGATGGCAGGAGTCAAAGATGGGCAAGGGTCACCAGATTTGCCAGCAGATCTTTATAATCAAGACTGGGCAGAAAAGAATTTTAATTGCTTGAGCCAGACCTTCAAATTCTTATAAAACTTAAAATTGTCTATTCAAAGCCTTCCCATCCCATCTAGGCACTTAGGGGGACTATAAGTGCAACATATACAAAATTCACCTGCCTTATTTGTGGCAAATAGAAACCCCAGCTGTCCGAGGTAAGCAGTGATTTCCCAAATGTCATGGCCCCTTCCAACTCCTTCTACCTTCATAACACACATGCACAGCTAAAGCTGTCTGGATTGACATTTGAACTTGGCCTTGAAAGAAAGGTAGGAGTCTTCCAAGAGGAAAAGGAAAGAAGATTTTCCAGGGGAATGAAGTAGCATTCTCCCCAGCCCTCTTTCAGGAAAATGGGTTTGAGAATTAAAGGAAAACCCAGAGAAGAGAACTCTAGTTTCTTTAATCTAGGGCCTCATCTGCTGTGCCCTGAGTCCTGTGTCCAGGCTATTTATTTATCTCCTGGGTTAGGGGCTTTACTGCTGATCAGGGGCCACAGGTAAAGCTCAGGACTTCCCTCTGGAGGCGTCTGGACTCAACTACCTGTAAGATTTGGCAGAACCCCCCAAGTCTTATTTTGCTTCCGTTGTTCTCCTGTCTGTCTCCCAGCCCAGCACAGAGAGAACTGTGTAAATTGTGCCCCCGGTTTGCAAAGAACTGCTCTATCTGGTTCCTTCACTTCACAAAGGACAACATGGGAATTGCCTGTAAAAATTCTCAGTAGGCAGGCCATCGGGTCATTGACCTCCTCCTCCTCCACATGGCCATGGCTAACATTCACGGAGCGCTTTCTATGTGCCAGGCATCCTGTGGGTTCTAATACCAGCCCTATGAGGAAGATATTATAATTAACCTCTTTCTACAGATAAAGAAACAAGCTTAGAGGAGTTACTAATATGTCCAAAGTCACTGGCCAGGATGTGAGAGGGTAAATGCCATAATCCTCATGAGACTGACTCCAGAACCCAAACTCTTAAAAACCCACATGGCAGCTACAGCATCACATTCTGGGAGGCCTCAGTCTACAGTCTGTGCACAATAATGACCAACAGTGGTATAGTGCTACTGTGTTTCAGGCTTTGTTCTAAAGATTTTACATTTACTAATTCTATTAACATTAAAACAACCGTGTGCAGAAAACACTATTAATTTCTACTTTTTAGAGATGAACAAATTGAGGCACAAAGAGGTCAAGTAACTTGCCAAAGGTGAGAATTTTGACTCAGGTGGCTGGGCTCTGACCATATTGCTACAGCACTGTACTGAAGAGAAAAACGTGTAGAGTATGCACATATGACTTGCAAGGAAGGATCTTTTCAGGAATGATACACACTCGGCATGGACTCAGGCACCCATTCGGCCTCCTCTCCTACACCATGCTCAGCAGCCAGGGAGTATCTGGATGACAGTCATGCACACACATGTCCCTTTGCCGTCACCCTCTTCCCTGGAATCTCACACACTGTGAGAGAGGATTCATAGCTGTTTCCTGAACTATAGGAAGGGCTTAATTTTCATGTGCGAATAATGTGAAACTTGGGAGAAACATGCTTATACTGTGAAAATCCTGCAAGATATTAAGGTGTGTGCTTTTTAATTAGCATAGTTACTTTCAAAGTTAGAAAAGGGAAAGCTTCCTGCTACTAGCATATGTTAATAGTTTGTCAACAATAAAGATTTATAAAAAAAATAGTTTGATTGCCTCAGCCTAACTGTAAGGTGTTTTGGTACCCTCTTTTCTCTGCCATCAGTAAAAAAAAGAATCACTGATTTGTAGACAAATAAAGGGGGAAAAAGAGAGGGGAAAGAAGTATAAACAAAGGAGGGAAGACATGGAAAAAGGAAAACCTTTTTGTTAGATTAAACTATGGCAGTGTGGTAATGAGAATATAATCCGATCATCCACAATTATCTGGCTTTATTGATTCCCTTTTGTGAAGTGGTTATGTTTGCCTTCATAGGAAATATTTTATTTAAGATTTTCATCATGCGTAACCTTCCTTAAGTCTTAGAGTGGTATATCCTAGGGCCAGGCCCCAGTTAGAGCAGGTGCTTCCTGGAAGGTGTCCATGAGAACCAACCGGCCCTCAGCCCTCAGATATCATTGATCTGGAGTTCAAAAATGAGATTGATGGGAAAATAATAGAGCAACCTATCACTCCTCCCAGATCATTTTTCTTATGATTTAAATAATCCAAAACCCACTCAAGAACCAGGAGCTCAGCACAAAGAGGACTGAGTCACTTAATGTAACTAGAAGAGAGTCTCCTGTTCAAAGCTCCCATGCTCTGCTCATTGAGAGTCCTGAGGGGTTCTATGCCAGGGGTCTTGACAGTAAAACCACCTTCAATGTTTTCCTTGTTCTCATCAGTCAGTAGACTGGAAGCTGCAAAAGGAAACTATGGTGACAGAATTACTGCTGGAGACAGAATACATTAGTGACAGCAAAATAAGATAAGGAGACAAAAGAGTTGGGAGACCCAACAACCACATACAGTAACTCCAAATGCACAAGAATCTGGGGTGTTTGGTACAAAGAGCCCTGTACAGCCCAATCGATGCCCCAGAGGGCAACATGTCATCACGGTCATACATACTGATGGCTCAAGACCAACAGGAAAAGATGAACTTGTGTTTTGGGTGGAAAAAAAATCAGACGAGGATGAATGCAATGATCAGAAAAAACTTTATATACAAACATTGATGTCTTAAAACAAAGCACAACTAGGTAATCCTTAAAAGAAGAGTTGCGATGTAGAAATGATTCTTAGAGTATGAAATATATATTACTTACTTATATACTGTATGCTACATATATACTCTGTTATGTGTGCTGTTATATATAAATGTAGAAAAATCTATTGTTCCATAGAAGGAGGGGAATGGCATTATCTATGGGAATGTTGAGTTTTATAGTGACTTAATAATCATAAGGTAATAGGAAAGAAGTTGTATTTCCTCAAAACCCAGGAGACTGGAACAATCTGATTGGTCAGGTTGAGCTGTTTCCTACCTAAAAGCAGTTAGAGAGATAAGGGGAGGAACTGGGCTGCATTCCCCAGGGCTGGGACTGCATGTGGTACAAGTTCCATATTACACTTTTGGAAAATAGTGGGGCATGGTGGGGAGTCAGAAGAATGACAGAAAGCCAAGAGGTGCAAGATCTGATCTCTTCTCATATGTAAATCTCTAGTCATTTCACCAGATTCACACTATTTGTGAGAGTGAATGGGATTTTTTCATGTGCAAAAATGGCTAAGAAGCTGTTTTCCTATGTACTAGCTGGTTGGGCATTCCTTCAACCTGAGATTCTTGGGTTTAGAAGAATTCTAAGAAATCAAGAGGATGTGAGGTCATGAACTTGTAGGAATTGTAAGGAGGACTGATGGGTTCAGAATTTGAGGATTTGAACCAGTTTACCTAAATCTCTGAGGCTCAGAAGAACCTCCCCCCCGCACCTTGCCTCTCTCATATGTATGTTTGCATGTGTGTATATCTATTTTTGAAGACTAATACTTATTGAAAACCTGCTGACAGGTGCTGTGCTAAATATTTTAACATTCATGATTTCATTTAATCCTTTAGCCATCTTTCATGAGGTAGGAATTACTACAGCGAAGAAACTGATGCTCAGAGAGGTTAATTAGCTTGCCCAAAGTCAAAGTGACACAGCCAAAAAATGATTATTATAAAACACATTCTTCCTACCAAGCCCCAAGCAAATTTTAATGCACCAGGAAAAGCTGCTCTTCTTTATTCCCAAGCCCACGTTCCCTCAAGTAGTCAGGCTGTCTGTCTTCTGGCTGTCAAGTTACTAAACCTTGACAACAATGAAGGAGAATTTTAATGTTCCAAGATTTCAATAGATCTGGAGTTTATGTGGGAAATTGAAGACGCAGGTTGAATGTGGGACAAGGAGGACAGCCATATCTTGTAGATTTAAGGCTTTTTGCTGTGTATACATGTTAGGAGTCATTTTCTTCTGCTGCCTCCGCTGCCAGAGATAAAGAATGAATGATACAGAGTTCACGGGACTGATATCCATCAGCAGCAGTATGTATTCCAGCCTCCTAGGGATAAATACGAGATGTGCTGATAATTACACCTTGATACATGAAAGAGGATGTAAGAACGCTTTCTCCATTTGTCTAGGGCACTGTGAATAATAATGCTGTCCGTGAGCTTACAGGAAGCCAAGTATTTAAATCCTTGTTGTTATTTCCATAGGAAAACAACGTGAGAAAAGCAGGTTTTCCGTATTAACCCAGGAATGTGCAGTTTATCTCCCAATGCATTGCTTGACTTTCCTTTTTAGACCAGCAGAAATTCCTGGTATTTAAATGCAACGGAGACACTCTACCTTCACTTTGAAATGAGAAAGCCTTACTGAATGTCAAACAGAGTCCTTGTTTCCTGACTTCTGACCTAGCTCAGGTTTTTTCCCCCCTTTACATGACTCAGACAGGCTCTCAGAGGCACAGAGATAAAGGGCCCTATTAGAAGTGCAAAATATGACTATTATTACCTCCTCTAATAAGGCTTCTTGCCAATTTTTCAAATGACTAGAGCCTGTTTGCCAATTATTACTCCACAGTTTCTGCATTCATTTTCTTTTCTGGAAGGAGCCAGATTCCAATGAAGATGGAGAGAAGTGCTAGGAAGTGTGTTTACTGCCATCTATGGGAGGCAGCTGGCTACTAGGACAGCGGATCCCTTTCCCATGTAACTCACGGGAAACTCCAGATACAAAGCCAGGCGGGAATGTCCACGCACAGCAAGCACGGGCATTGCACTGAGCCTCTACACGACTGCACCATTGAAAATTAATTTAAGTTTTCCAGAAATACAAGTTCATATTGCTACTCTTGAGAGCAAGAGAGCAGACTTCCCCCCATTCTAGGCAATTCTATTTCTATGTGTAGCAACATATGAGTGCAAGGGCTCTGCTCAGAACCAGGGCTTCTGTGATCACCATCACACGTTCTAGCAGGGAATGCTGGAACTAGGGATTCCTTTGGTGGGTGATACTGCATATTCTGAAGAAGGCTACTAACCAGGAAATGATAAAGACTCCTGAATGGCCAAAATGGCTGTATAAATACATGTGCTTCTCAGGCTATCATAACTAATTTTATTACTTCAGTATCAGAAACTTTTGATAGTAAAGGCAATAAATTACAAGAGGGGGCACGGGTTTTGAAAGACAGACTTTTGAAGAAAGCAAAAAGTGATAGCGCGTATCCTAAAGCCTAGAGAGAGAACAGGGAACTATAAAAATAAATAAATACAAGAACTCAAGTGAGCAAAGCAGTTTGGACAATCGCTTATAGCACAGCAATCCATGTTCACGCGAATGATTCAATTCTCAACTAATGGTACACTTTTGTGAGGTCTATGAAGTCATTAACGTGAAAGTACCAAAAGATATGGCTACGCAGTTCACAGAAAAAGAAATACAAGTGGTCCTTACACAATGAATGATGCTCAGCCTCATTCTAAATAAGAAAGCTTCAAATGAAAAGCAAATGTGTTACAAAGGAGCCACTGACTGGGAGAAAACATTTGCAAAACAAATATCAGATTAACAACTTGTAGCCACAATCTACAAAAAAACTTTAAACACTCAACAATAAAATAAATAGCCCAATTAAAAGGTAGGCACAATTATGAACAGATATCTCACCAAAGATACACATATAGTGTGAGGGCTGGGAGTGTTTATGGATGGGCCACCCAGCGTGCAGATTATTTCAAACTGAAATCAATTAAAGCCCAACAACACAGGCAGTATTTTACCTTCCCTTCTTCTTAAAGAGATGCACATGGAGATACCTGCTCCTGGAAGGGGACCTTAGCATAATCACCTTAAGCATTTTCACCTTCCCATTATAGCGGGGCAGAATCCAAGCAGGGGCCCTGGGATTTGCTTGTGTTCCATTGTTTTTGAGACACCTGGCAGGAGTCTGTTTGCCACTTTCTCTGGCCACCTGCAAATTATCCATTTTCACATACGGAATCTAAGACCCCCATCCTCCCCTTTCCTCTTTTTTTCAAAAATGACATATATTCCCAATTTTGCCTCACCATCTTTAGAATTTTCATGCTTATGTGAGTTCCCTGTGCACAGGTATTAAATTTTGACTTTCTCCAGTTCATCCGCTATATGTCATTTGAATTATTTGACCAGTCAGAAGAAATAAAGGGGTGTGGGGAAGGTTTCCCTGGCCCCTGACAATAGTAAACAAACATATAAAAAGATGCTCAATATCATATGTCATTAGGGAATTGCAAACAATGAGCTATCACTACACACCTATTGGAACGGCAAGAGTCCAGATCATGGACAACCCCAAATGCGGGTGAGGATGTGGAGCACCAGCATCTCTCCCTTAGTGCTGGTGGCAATGCACAATGGGCAGCCACTTTGGAAAACAGTATTTAAGCAAACAAAAAATAAATAAGATAAACAGAGCCTTACCATCCGTCCAGCAAAAATGCTCCTGGGCCGTAACCGGTTTGACTCAATGGATAGACCGTCAGCCTGCAGACTCAAGGGTCCAAGGTTCGATTCCGGTCAAGGGCATGTACCTTGGTTGCGGGCACATCCCTAGGAGGAAGTGTGCAGGAGGCAGCTGATCAATGTTTCTCTCTCATCGATGTTTCTAACACTCTATCCCTCTCCCTTCCTCTCTGTAAAAAAAATCAATAAAATATATTTTTAAAAAATGCTCCTAGGTATTTATCCACATGCATTGAAAACTCATGTCTACATAAAAACCTCCACATGAATGTTTACAGCAGTTTTACTTATATTTATCCCAAGTTGAAAGCAACCAATAAGTCCTTTGGTAGGTGAATAGATAAATAAACTGTGGTACATCCAGACAATGGAATGTTATTCAGTGCTAAAAGATGTGCTAGCAAGCCATGAAAAGACACGGAGGAATCCTAAATACATAATGCTACATGAAAGAAGGCAATCTGAAAAGGCTAGATACCATATCATTCAAACCAAATGACATTCTGAAAAAGGCAAAACTATGAAGATAGTAAGGATATTAGTGGTTACCAGGGGTTGGGGTGAGGGCAGGGATGAATAGGCAAAGCACGAGGAATTCTGGGGCAGTGAAACTATTCTGTATGATCTGTAATGGTGCATTCATGGCATTCTGTACTTATCAAAACACAAACACAATTTAGTTAATAATAATGTATCAGTTTTAAAAACGTACCACACAAATACAGGATGTTAATAACAGAGGAAAGTGTGTGCTGGTTGACAGATTAGGGGCATAGAAAGGGGGTATATAGGTCCTCTACTTCTTGCTCAATCTTTCTGTAAAACTGAAACTGATCTAAAAAATAAAGCCTCTTAGTTTAAAAAACAAGAATGGACAAAGATTTATAAGAAAAGTGGGAACAATAAGAATACATGTGTTCAATCCTAATGTCAAAGTAAAATTCAAGCTGAACCATATGAGAAGAGACAAAGAATGCTTTATAAAAGCCACATCCACAATGAAATATTTTTAGAGTAATTGAATTAATATTCTTTATTTACTAATTGATAAAACTTCCAATAAAAGTCTGGTTACATATTGTGCTGATGAAGGTGTTAGGAAACAGGTCTGCTCATTTAGTGATGTCAAGAGAAGGAAATTGATGCAGATTCTGTGAAGGGCAATGTAACAATAGTTATCAAAATCACAAATGTGCGTATCCTTTCTTAGACTCAGCGATTCCCTTCTGGGAATTTAAGATACAGATATATGTGAACATGTGCAAAATGGAGTAAATGCAGAGACTATAATTGCAGCATCTTTTATAAGAGCTAGAGATTGGAAACAACGAGATGCCTATCAGTAGGGGACTGCTTATATAAATAGTACTGCACCCATAGAATGGAATAGGATGCTGCCATTATATAGAATGGGGCAACTCTTTATGTATTGGTGAAGAGGAATGACCAAGAAATTATTTTTAAAAAACAAGGTGCAGAACAGTGTCATAGCATGCCACCTTTTTAGATTAAAAAAAAAAATGTGCTTGTGTCTGTATAGACTACCTGAGGAAGGAGATTCCCTGTAACTTGGCAATAGTAGTAATGAGGCATCTGCTAGGGATGGGGAAGAGGGAGGCTGGGGCACTGGGGTGGGAGGAAAACTTAATTATCACTCTCTACTCTTTCATATTCTGAAAAAGAAATTATATAAAATAATTTAAAAACAAAGTAGACAAGAGGGTAGGTAATACATTTGAGGATGTTTCCATTTACTCTTTTTTAAATGTTGATCTTTAAAATGTTGGCTAGCGCTAGTTATCTGGACAATTTAATTATGTGGAACACCTCATTTCCTGCAGATGCTGAATGAATAAGGAATTACTCTGGTTTGCTGACTTATGCACAATTACAAAGTTAACATTATCATCATAGCACAAAAGAGATTGGAATTTAGAACAAAGGACGGAGATACCTTTCAACAAGGCGTTAAGGCAGAAGGAGAATGGATGAGGTGGAGAGAGTCTGGAACTCTCCAGCTGATTGAGGGACGGAAGGCCTAATGAACGAAATATATGAGCCTTGTGTGAAGTGCCGAGCTTCTGTGTGTAATAGGCAAGGCTTCCGTTCACAAAAAAGCAAAGCTGCTGCCTCCGTAAGAAACGCTTTGTTAGACAGCAGCACTGACAGGGAGAGTAGTGTGCCCTGCTCACTGGGTGCTTGGAGGGATTGCAAAGAAGACAAAGGCATCATTTCTGCCCTCGGGAGCAGCCTGGCATAGGCAACAGGACACACCATAATTTTCAGAATGTAAGTGCCAACCAACTTCCTTGAAATAATAGAGCAGAATTTGACTATCAGGCCAACAGAGATTGTAGAAATATGCCCTTACCATGTTTTAAAAATCCAGATGTCTCAAAGAAACTCAGATTTTAGTTCTTTTGAAAAATCAGAAATTCTAATATCATGTGGCCTGCTTCTCTTGCATATGAACACCCACTGGAGATGAGCAGGGATCATATCCCTTATAGGGAACACAGCTCTGCAGTTAACCATGGTCTCTGGTGCTCTCTGTTACCCGCCACCTGGCCTGCCTCTCTCAATTATTTGCCTGGTCTCTCCATTTGCAAGTTCTGGACTAGACTCAGGAAAGGTTAACTTGGAAAAGTGTTTTAGAAGTTGAAGATTCTTGAACAGATTTCGAAATTCAAAACAGAGTGACCTGGTGGCCTGGGTGAACATGAGGCATTTTAGAAGAAAGCCTCCTAGGGCACCAGAGTGTTTCCTCTTGACCCCAAATGGCCAAGCACAGGATGCCTGTCTTTGGAGAAATCCAGAGGATGTTGGGTGAGCGAGGGCTTAGCTCCTACTCTGACCAGGCATGCTGTAGGAGCACGAGAGTGAACAAGACAAATGGTTTCCTGCCTCAAGGCGCTTACAACCTACTAATGGAGGTGACAAGTCAACAACAAAAAACAAACTATTCCATATAGATCTACACACTGTAACTAGTACAATGCAAGCAATGTACAGAGTATTATTGTCATAGAGAATTACAGTGGAGGTGGTCAGGGAAGAGGATGTGGAAGCTGAGATTCTGAATGATAAAAAGGGTCAGTCAGGTGTGGAATGTGATCAAGAAGATGTCAGGCAGAGGGAATAGTATGCACAAAGGCCCTGTGATGGGAGGACCTTGAATGTTCCTGAGGCTGGAAGAACAACCACAATGCCTAGAGCATAGTGAGCAAAGAGGAAAATGATATTAAATGACTTTGGAGAAGGAGGCCGAGTGAGACCATGGCCGTCTGAGTAAAAGGTTAGAGCTGTATTCCACCTGAGAGGAAGCTGAGAGGTGTTGTAAGAATAGGAATGACCTGATTCGATTTACAGGTCAAAGGGACTTGAGAGATCAGCCCAGGAAAGATAAGGCAGAGACCCCCGAAGGAAGACAGGGAGGCCTTGCAACACAATCAGCAGAGGCACTGGTGTGGGCTCGCAGGCCCTTTCATGTCCACGCCAATCTCTCCTGGGTTTTCCTTTCATCTCTACCCTTGGTACTCACGTTTTATAGCCTTCCTCTAGAATGTCAAGGGAGGGCTGGCTTTTCTCTCTTCCTCCCTCTCCTGTAACACTCCCCCCCTCGCCGGCTGCCCCCACCACACTAGTAGGAGCATACACAGTGATCTCGACCACATGCTTAAGGAAGACAGTGCAGCTGGAAAGAAGCAGATAGAAGAGCTGTGCCTGGTGAGAGTGAAGCACATGACCTGAGCTGGGCAGGAACGCTGGCAGTTAGGTAAAGCAAGGCTAATTGGTAGTGCGCCTTGCAGCCCG
This sequence comes from Myotis myotis, assembly GCF_014108235.1. Lineage (NCBI taxonomy): Eukaryota > Metazoa > Chordata > Mammalia > Chiroptera > Vespertilionidae > Myotis > Myotis myotis. The sequence goes on from NW_023416357.1 coordinate 32,238,098, forward strand.
GGACTTGAGGAGTTTTAATATGATTTGGGAGGCAGCAGGGAGCTTTTACGGGCATGCGAAGAGGAGAGTGATGTGATCTAAGTGACACTGGAGGAAGATGATTCTCGATGATGTGTGTCCAATAGGCGAGAGGGGAGCCACACAGGCCAGAGAAAGGGTAGCTAATTGGGAGGCAGGAGTCCAGGTGTGCAGCGATTATGCCTTGGACCAAAGTGGTGGGAAGGAGAAGAAACAGCAGGATTTAATGTTGAACTTAAAGTGCTTCTGGGTGTGTGCTGGGGGTGGGAGATGTGGGTACAAGGATGAGGTGAATGAGAAACTGGGAACTTGTTTGGCAATGACATGGGAACTAGGACAATGACAAGGATTCGCTCGCACAGTCAAGAGGAATGCTTAATAGCCAACTCAAATGTCACTCCTGTGGGAGGTCTCCCTTTTCCCATCTCCTCTCACCTTGGATGGTGAATTACTTTTTCTCAGGTGTGTGTCCATTCCTGATGTGGATGCTGTGTTATAATACGTTTTTGCCTGTCTGTGCTCACCTGGGAGTCCTGAAGACAGAGGCCCTACTTTACTCCCTTTCTATTGCCAGTGCATAGTGAGCACAGGGCCTGGCCCTAAGTAAGCACCCGACATGTTTGGTGAATGGGAAATGAAGGAATGAATGGACACTTTCCAGAAGCGCCCACGGAACCCCAGACAGCACATGTCACTAACACGTAGACATTTTGTGGCAGCTGCAGCATCCCTGGAACAGTTGTGGGGATCAGGTTACAGCTGGGAGCCTCACAAAACCCCAGCCATTCCAGCAATTGACAGCTGGTCCTGGAAGTGGGGCTTGGATTGGCAGACAGGAGCCTGGAGGAGTTAAGATAGTGTGAGGGGAATTTAGTGCAAATTTCAGGGTTGTTTAAACACCTTAGGGTTACAAATGGGCTTTCACCCGTAAAGTCCCACCTGCAAATATGTAGCCTTAAACTGTCTAAATAGCCCTCTTAATGTTATTAAAACCCAGGGCCGGTAGAGGCCATAGAAAAGGCTTTCTATACTCCCCTCCTGTTGCTTTTGCTGAAATTACATCTGTGTAAAGATGAAATGTGAAACCTGAAAAACACATAAAAATGAAAATTTCCCGATCACATGCTATGCCACCAACCAACATCAAACAAATGTCTTAAATTTTCTAGATAACTACCATTTATTCAGGATTTACTATGTGCAAGCATTGGTTTTATATGCATGATAGCATTAAATATTCACAAGTGCAGGAGACAACCACTATTGTTCCCATTTTGTAGATGAGAAATCCCAGGCCGAGGGAAGTTGAATTACTTGCCCACTAGGTGTGTGCTATCATGAGCTCATCACTTGATTATGCAACCTTCTAGCTGATAACAGAAAGACAAAGAAACTGCGTAAGAATGACAGAGTGTTCAACTCAACACTGGACGCACTGGGTTTTGAGCAGCCTCACTATGGAAACCTAGCTGAGCATAGCAAAGATTCCCTTTCCTTCCCATGTCACAGGGGTGGCAATAGCAATAAAGACGATCAACTTTTGAAGTACATATTAATGCACTTCAAAATGGTATTTGGTTGTGAAACACTTGGAATAACAGGTTTTTAGAACCTGGTGATGAGTTGGTACAACAATAGGAGCAAAAGTCGCAGCGGAAAGTGCAGCCCTGTGGACCTGTCTGGCTTGGGATGCCACACCTTGGCTGGCTGATCACAGAAGCACGCTGTAGCCAGGAACGGCCCACTGCCATGGTGAGCACTCCTGTGGACTCTGGGCAATATGTAAGGAGGAAGAGACTTGAAAATTATGGAAGTTGAGACCTTAGCGTTATTATATTTGGGGAATTAATATTACTGAGATTATATTTGTACTTACTGCCAAGTAAAGCCCTAAGATATTCAGGTCACACTTATGAGTAAAAAAACTAAAACAATCTGAGACTAGAAGCTTGATTAAATAAATTATGGTATTTATAGTCATTTGGAATGGAGATGTAAATATATATATAGACATGCAAAGAGAGTCACAATATTATTGAGTGGAATAATACCAGTATGTAAAATGTAGCCCTATTTTACCACAGGCTGTCTGCATTTTTAATTTAGATGCACATATATAGATGACCGAAAGAGTAAAAGATTAACAATTAAACAGACTCTGGGTAGTGGGATTTTGGGTCACTTATATTTTGATTTCCATTGACATATTTCAATCTTAATCACTTTCCTAAAAGAGCATACATAACATGCTACACACACACACACACACACACACACACACACTTATTTTAACTACCTGCACATGTCAGACAGTTGCAGCTTCCCAAAACATTTTTTATAAAAAAGGCACCATACTTACAATTTAAAGATGTGTTCAGAGTGAGCACTAACACCTTGAATATTATATTCATAAAGAACAAATCATCTTTAGGCCTTGAACTGAGAAGTACATGCATTTTGAAACACTGGGGAAAAACATATATCTAAGTTCTCATGATCATCTAGGTTCAGAAATTGGGGAAGAAAGAAGTTAGAATTCCTCTTTCATTCTGTTGGCAAAGGTTTCCTCCTTGCCTGAAACTGCATGCGTAACAGGCTTGCTGAGCTGAAAGAGATGAGGCAGCTCTCTAGCCTACATGGCACACAAAGGGGGCCTGACAAGACTGTGTAGCAGGGTGTGGGTGGGGTGGGGGGCTCCAGCACCTTTTCCTGAGCAGAGCACTGGCTGGGGGAGGGCTCTCTGCAGTCTCTGCCTGGACAGGAGCCCTCTGACCCCCAATGTATGTTTGTTACATTCATTAAACAGTACCAACAGCCACCAGATGCCTCAGCACTTTACTGTGACTATATAGTTGCACTTTGTGTGACTACATATATATATGTGTCATATCACCTCTGCTATTTTTTATGACACTTGAGCAGTATTACCCCCACTTTAAAAATAGAAAAACTGAGGCTCCAAGTGGCTTTAAAACCTTTACCACGATTCTGCGTCCCTGGTGATATTATACAATGGCATTTCTTACCCTAGACTTGCTATACTTCTGTGTTCTCAGCCCAGAGAAGTAACTAAAGGGAAGAAGCAAAGTCGCATCCTGGGGAAGGGCATTGTGCCGGTGCTGGGTGTCAGAATGCAGCGCACTGCACCCTGATGGTCCAGAAGTGGAAATTAGTGGACACGAAAGCTCCTCCACTTGGGTCTGCAATATGCCTTTCCTGTCGATTTCCTGTCGATGAGCAGAATTCAGAGAGCGCACGAACTGCATACTTAACAGAGGCTCATCCAAACCTCCTGGCCTGGATAATGGGCTGGAAATCAAGCTCTTGCTGAGAGTTTCTGGTTCAATCAAGTCAGAAAATTACATGAGTCTCATTTTTAAAATACATGTATTTTTACAATATGACTGAAGGGGTACTTCAAACTTGAGTTTTTACCAGCTAACTCGCATTTCTCCACTTCTCACCTAGCATCCAAAAATGCACAGGGATCTAGTCTACAAGATTTAATTGTATTCAAGCTGCTAACAAAGGGACACTTGCTTAAAGTACCTTTTCATCAGAGGTTTTCAAAAGAGTTAGGCTGATTCACTTCATGGAAATACAGAAAACTTTTAAGTCAAGTTGTACCCATTGACTACTTTAAAATATGATGTTGTTTGTCAAAACTACAAATTAGAATACAGTAACTCCTGATTTAAAAAAAATAGGAAGGGGGGAGGAAAAGAGGAGGAGAATATTGAGAATATAATCAATGGTATAAGTAATCGCACCTCTCACAACTTTAGATTACTTTTCTCTCTATCAATAGTACTAAATTATGTGAAGAGGCATCCTGCCTACTATGCACATAGGAGGAAGGGAAAGGGGTTATAAAGCAGAAGAGAGGAAGATCGCTGGAAATCTCCGTAAACAGAATCATGCTCCTCAGAAGGTTGGGCCTCAGCACCAGCACTCTCCTTGGAAGCCTCCAGATTACCTGGTAAAGCTCTGCAACTCAAGACTTGGAGTCAGCAATTTAGAAACCATGCACTGTTAAATCTAGACTTTTCCTTTTTTTTTTTTTTTTTTTTTTTTTTTGGTGAGGATATCTAAGGTAACTTTCACAGGGGCTTCAGTTCCTCGTGCATCCTAAAACTGTTTGCAAAATTGCCTCTTATTGTTGAGCTTTCAGAATCTGTGTGAACCCCACCCACATTTACTTCTACTAGTACCTCCCTCTTTTTATTGCTCTCTCTCTCTTTCCAGCTTTTAATTAATATTTCCCTTTAAGAAATACAACCATGTCTTTTCTTGGCCCAAAGTCAAATTTTTTAAGGCTATTAGAGTGTTAGGATAGGTAGACAACTTAGTGATGAGCTATTCTAACCTCTCCATTTCACAAGTGGAGCTGCTAGTGTCAGAGTAGTTAGGAGACTTTTCTACAGTCGCAGAATGATTTATTGCAAAATAAAGAACAGAATGGATTGTAAAACAGGTATCTGAAGTTACACAGTCTGCATAGGAGTTCCAGATCTATCCCTTGCCCTGTGGCCTCAAGACATAATCACATGACTATAGTCTCTAAAATGCCATCTGTAAAATGGGTATAATAAAATATATATTAAGCATTGTTGTGTGGACTGAATGAGAGCTAAAAGAATGTCTGGCCTAGGTTAGGCTTTCAATAAATAACAATTTCCTTCTTCAAGAAAGACACCAAAACTGGTAAATATCTAGGCAATTAAGATGGCCAAGTTTCTCTTTTAGGCCATATATAAATGAGGCAGAACTTCTATTCTTAATCAATTTCTCTAATTCTTAACATTTTCTAAAATGTTCCTGTATGTCCATAGGAATTGCCTGAAAAAAAAAAGTCCACCAATGGCAGAACCTAGGATTCCTGTGCTTCCCTTTAGGAGCACGGAAAGTGCTTTTCCCAGACATTGTGAGGGGGGAGGGTCCTCCTTGACATTGGCCTACATTGTTCAGGATGTAGCTCAAGATCCAGAGGATGGTTCTCCTGATAAGATTTGAATAGTAATCATAGAAAATCAAGCTGAACACTTGGTGTTGAATCAGAAAAATTACCAGATGAATGGACGGATGTGACTATGAAACATATCCTAATCTTCAAAGTGAGAAAGGAGAAAAAAAAGCTACTGGCAATTATTGCTTTGTAAACATCACTTCCAGCCACAATAATTATATATACGTGTACATATGTAGCATATATATCATTGTAGCAGGAGAGTGATGATATCAGGAACAATAAGTGGCTTAGGCTTCAAAGAAACAAATCACGCCAGCACAATGGCTTTTTTGACAGATTATGAATAGATGAAGGGGAAATGCAAGAGATGTAATATATCTTCTGTTAGTAAAGATTTGATATGTCTGAGGAAATTTTATTTGCAAAATTAGCTATGAGATCACAAAGAAAGGTTATTAATAAATTGCAAAGTATCTAGTTGTAGGAAGGCACAGAGATGGCTGTCAGGGATGGTCTTATTTAATGCCTTCATCATTAATTTGGAAGAGGGAGTGAGGCTCTCTCCGTGTTCATGAAAATTGCAGGTTATACTACATCAGGACGTGGTGTGAACACTGATCAGTGAGATACTGACACAAAGGGGTCCCAAAAGAAAGGGGAAAATTGGACCGAAGCAAGAGCCAACTGAGAAAAGCAATGTTTTTAGATCTATTTTGATTTACCTTTTTCGAACAGTGAGTAGAATGAGAATTTGTTAGCAAAGTAGGGCTGCAGACTTGGTGGAGAAGATGGAGAATAGAAAGGGATCTGTTAGACACACACTTGTGGGAATTAGCATTTGCTGGGGGGCTCCTGTGTGCCAAGTTCTGCATTTGGACTCCACACTCTGTTAGTCAGCGCTCAGACTAGACTCAGAGATGTTAAGAATCCCAGAATGGGAGAGGAACTTGAAATTTTGCATAATCTAATCATTGCTCAATAAGTATAATTTGACCTATATTTCACTCCCTTAATTTCTAGGAGCTTAAATTCTATAAATTTACATTTTATCTGTAGGTCTATGACCCACTTTGAGTTACACTGTGTAAAAGGTGTGAGGTATGTGTCAAGGTAATTTCTTTTTTTCTCTCTCTCTCTTTTTTTCACCCACAGAGACATCCAGCATCATTTATTGAAAAGTCTGTTCTTTCCTCCTGAATTGTCTTTGCACCTTCATCAGAAACCAGTTGTCGCATATGTGTGAGTCTACTTCAGGAATATTTATTCTAGTCCAGTGATGGCGAACCTTTTGAGCTCGGCGTGTCAACATTTTGAAAAACCCTAATTTAACTCTGGTGCCGTGTCACATATAGAAATTTTTTGATATTTGCAACCATAGTAAAACAAAGACTTATATTTTTGGTATTTATTTTATATATTTAAATGCCATTTAACAAAGAAAAATCAACCAAAAAAATGAGTTCGCATGTCACCTCTGACACGTGTGTCATAGGTCCGCCATCACTTTTAGTCCATTGACCTACGAGTCTGTCCTTTTGCCCATAACTCACTGGGTTACTAAAGCTTTATAGTAAGCCTTGAACTCAGCTAGTGTGAGTGCTGCAACTTTGTTCTTTTTTTTTCCAAAATGGTTTTAACTATTTTAGTTCATTCTTTCATATAAATATTATAAACAACTGCTCAATATCAATAGGACATCCTCCTGGGATTTTCACTGAGGTTTCTTTGAATCTCTAGTTTAATTTGGGGATAGTTGACATGTTAACAATATTGAGTCAATCCATGAACACGGTACATATTTCCATTTCTCTTTTCCTTTCTTTCATCAATGTTTTGTAGTTTTCAAGATATAAAGGTTTGAGCAAAAGTAGGTTTACAATTGTTCATATGGAAAGTATTCCAATAGTTAATAAAAAATAGTACAAGAATAAACTTTCGTATACTCACAACTGTAAACCTACTTTTGCCCCACCCTGTATATCCTGCACATGGTGCTTTTGTAAATGACACTGTATTTAACTTCAACTTCTAATCTTTCATTACTAACATAAAAATGCAATTAATTTTTGCATATTGACCATGTATCTTGTGGTCTTGCTAAACTGACTTATTAGTTCTAGGAACTCTTTTGTAGATTCATTGGAGTTTTATAATAGGTAATTAAGTCACCTGCTATAAGAGAATTTCATCTCTTCTTTTCCAATCTGTAAGCCTTTTATTTTTCTTTATTGCTTTTTTGCCCTCACTAGGACTTCTAGTACAATGTTGAATAGAAAAAATAAGAAAAGCAATTTGTGCCTCTTCCCAGTCCTAGGAGGAAAGTTTCAGCCATTATTTCTTCTCACTTGTTTTTCCTGGGATCTTAAGTACACATATGCTAGACCATTTATTTCCCCATAGCTCTTAGATGCTCTCTTCTATTTGTATATTCACTGTTAGTTTTATTCTTTGTATTTACATTTTTGCAATTTACGTTGAGATATTTTCAAGTTTACTGATTCTTCCCTCAGTTGTAGCTGTGGTGAGTCTACTGATGAGCCTCTTGAAGGCACTTTTTAGCTCTATTGCTGATTTTCTTTCTTCATTTTAACCATTTCTATGTGACTTTTACTTATAGTTTCCATTTCTTTGCTGAAATTACCCATCTTATCTTACAGTTGTCCTCCTATTAGATTTTAACATATTAATCATAGTTGCTTTAAATTATTTGAAAGTTCCGACACTGTGTCATGTCTGAATCTGTTTCTGTGGTTTGTTTTGTCTCTTTGCAGTGGCTTTTTCCCCCATTTGCTTTTTTACTGGCCTCATAATTTTTTGTTGTTGAAAGTTAGACACAGTGCATAAAACAGGAGAGACTGAGATAAATAATTTTACACTGGAAATGAGCATAACTTTCCTATATTAGACATTTCCTGTAGAGTTTTGAATCAATCTAGTAAGGATTTGAGCTGTGTTTGAGGTTTATTGTTGAGATGGCTACCTGCAATGAACCTCAGGCTTAAAATTTCTCTAGTGATAGCTAGTGTTTAAGATGGGGCTGGTTCAAAATAGGGTTTTTTCCCCCTCATTTTTTGCCTCACGGTATTAGATCATCCTCTTTTTTCTTCTTCTTCTGCATCTCAGAGAGAGTCTCTTTGCACACTCTTGCAATTCTCCCAGCAAAACCCCATTGTTACTTGAAACTTGCTAGCCTGATGACAGAGACAGGTATTCTCAGTATTCAGATATCTCAGATTGAGGTAGTCACTGTGTTCCTGAGTCTCATAGATTTTCACTGCTTTCTTAATCCTACTGCCCCTTCCCTAAATTTAAAACTGTATATTTTCTGTATCCTTCCAGCTGCACTGGGTTTCATGGTGCCTAAGGGTGACAGTTCTTGTTGCCCTTCTTCCCACAGTACAAGGCTTGTGCTCCCTAGGAGAGGGAGAGGGAAAGTGTCAGGGAGAAGGGAACCCTCCCACAACCCTTCCGTTCACCTCCTATGAGCATGCACTTCAATGACTGCCTTCTCAAGACTGTCACCATTATATTTTTGTGAGCACATGGTGAGATTAATGGAAAGAGCACACACAAAGGTGAAATCTAAAGCCCCTGGCAATTCTATATTCTCTGTGTTACTCATCTACACTCAGCCTTTGCTAACACTGTCTTCAATAATTCGTTAACAATTTTAGCTAAGTTCTTCTTAGCAGTATCCAATTGCCTCTGTCCGAAGTAAGAAAATGTTTTCACCTCCTCTCTCTGTAGGCACCTGTCATTCTTAATCTCTCTGATAGGGCAAAAAAAAAGATGTGAATTTCTTGTTTTGCCTTGTGTGTGTGTGTGTGTTGTTTCTGTTGCTGCTGCTGTTATTGTAAAGATGAGCATGATGTTCTTTCCAGCTTTTTGCATCCCTAGATGAAACAGGAAGTATCTGTTTGTTTTTGATGAGACAACCAGAAAATCTGCCCTGTGTTTGAGACCAGAATCCATTTTTTCTTCCCATGCCTCTACCTTTGCTTTTGTAGTGTTTTTAAGAATTTGGAATTAGAAGTACTGATGAAGAACAGAAAAATATACTCCTCTTGAAGGAAAAATAATATCCACCTCCTAGGTTGATTTGAATTTTTTGACATTTGCTATAGATTTCATTTTGCATATTTTTCCATTTTTCTCCTTATTGTCGATAAAAACCACAGAAATTCCCTTGTGGTGAGGGTATGTGAACTACATCATTGCATAACACTTCACAAAAGCTTTTCTAAACCACATTCCCCATTTCAAAAGTATAAAGCCAACAGGCTATTCTGTTATTTCAAAAAGAAAAGAATTCATTCAATTAGTAGTATGTCAGATGAAAGGGACATGTTGAATTGTGGTATCATTCTGAACACATGAAATAAAAGTCTGCACCTGTCATAACTACCGGGTGAGGCATGAATATTCTACACATTTTTGATTAATCAAAATCCAGGCAGAAATATCAGTCAGATCAGAAGAGTCAGAATTGATTAAACCACGTTTGGCTTATCTGTATTGTCTGGGTATCACACAGATTAGCATAGAGGCCAGTGTGGGAACAAAAGACTTGTCAGCCTGACATTATTTTAAACATAGAAACAAATGGAATCTTGCAAACCAACTCAGATTAACTAACCCTGACTCTACCTTGGAAAACATAATGGTATTTTTATGATTTTAATGTGGTTATCCACACATCCCTTCTATTCTAAGATACCTAGACACATAATTTCAGGGGTTGGATATAACATGTTCAGCCTGAGAACAACACAGCCTGCAGAATGCCAGCCACATGCGGGAGACTACAGGGCAAGCTTGTTTTTGGTGCAATTAAAAGCTCACTTGAAAGGACCACTTTGCATGTGGAACTTTGCTGGGCAAAGGATAGAGGGCTTCTTTGTCTTCAAAGAGCTTCAAAAGATATGCGGTAAAAAGAAAAAGCACGGATAAGCTGGAGCAGCAGATGTGTGAGGTGAGGAAAGTATTAACATTTTATGCTCAGGGGATACCTGGTATTCAATCCCTAGTGCTTGGCTTCTTCCTCCAAACAACATCTATTCAGGTAGAAAAGGGCAGAACAAAGGCCCACCTGACCCCTTTCACTGCTATTCTTCCAGGCGGACTGAAGACTTTGGAATAATGGGGTGGCCATGGCTGGCGACTGAGGATGCAAAGGTGGGCCTCAGAGTGGGTGCAGCTGCTGGGGACAGAATGCCCAGTCTGGCCTCAGAGGGCATTCTTAACGGGCAGATGTGACCATGTGTTCTCTACATGACTAGAATGCATTGTGCAAACAACTTCTTTGTCATGCCTTTGTCATTACCCTCCTGAAGATGAACTCTTATACACCCTGAGAAGCAGGAAGGAAAGTTGAACAGACATAAACATGTTCTTGCTTTTCCTCTCCCTTTTCTCTTTCTCCTGAAATTCAGTCCCATTTGGTTCCTACAGCCCATCCCATAGGGACTCGGCCACTCTCTCCCTTCAGCGATGCACGTGGGCATTTCTGATAGAAGCACCTGCTAGTCCTCTCACCCTTGTTGGCCGAGGGTGAGGTGCTGAGCTATTTCAAGTGGGCCGTGTGCTTTTAAAAAAGACTCCATCTCTGCCAAAAGCTGTAAATGCTTTCAATAAAGACACTTGTTTCTCTTTTGTTTTTCAGAAGAGAACAACTTTGGTGGGGTGGGCGGGGGTGGGGGTGGGGGGACTGGGACTGACACAAATGTTTAAGTACACAGTTTGCTCCATTCAAAGCCAATTAGCAACCAGCGTGACAATGGGCCCTTTCTAGGCTTTCCCAGCATCAGTATCAACAGCTCTTCCGAAGCCGTGGGGTTGAAATATTCTCACCTGACATCCCTCTTCTGATTCCAGTTCACCCAACCCCTCCTTTTGTCGGTTCACTTTTCTCACAGTTCACAACCTTAATTCATCAGCAAGCAATGGAAACAGGGGGACGGTGTAACATTTACAAAGTCAGGGCCAAGGCTTCTCATTTAAAGCTCGTTGACCATTCACAAGAATGCTCACCCATTTGAATTGCCGCGAAATTCCACTTTGATAAACTCACTGGAAGAAAATTCAAAAAGAAAAAAGAGAAGCTGAGACATGTTAGAGTCAAATTTACCTCAAATTCTTTAGATGAGAGAGCCCTTTAGAAAAGACCTACTCTAATTCTCATTCACTTATATTATTCCCTATGTGTTACAACCATCACATCCTAAACGGGTGTAAAGATGTTTTAATAAGTCATTCCTGTCACGCCAATTAAGTCTGCTTCAGTGCATATTCTAGATTTAGAATGTATGTCCTGTTCTTGGGGGGGGGGGGGCGGTGGGAGCAGGGAGGGGACTCGTCAATTTATGAATTGGTAGTGATGGAATTTCTACAGATGAAAAGATCAATAATTTCTAATGTCAACATTTTTTTTTAACTTGGGTATTACTTTTTAAAATAGTCTGACCAATGTTAATTGGGCAGGGGTCTTTTAAACTAAGAAATTTAAGCGATTAACAGAAAAACTAGGTGCAAGGGGGTGGGGAGAGAAATGGAGGGTGAAAGCTGTGACAAGGAATAGGTTGGAAATTTTGTAACATGTGCATACCACAAGTAACAGTGAAATAAGATGGATGCCTACAAAATGTTATGGCAGGACCCAGAAAGCATGGATCTTGAGTGACATCACAAACATAAAGTAGAATCCAGGTGTTGTGTCTTTGTGTGGAGAGGTTGTAGTGCCTGAGCAGGAACTGCCATTTGCTTAGTGAGTAGAGAGAACCACCTGGAGACCATCAGCTCGGTTCCACACAGAAGTTAAATGCTAGTCTGAGTTTCCCATTAGATGTAGTGGGCACTAGTGGGGGCTACCCAGCATCTAACTCTGCTTTCCTCTTCCCAACAGAAATCCGAGTTTGCTCAGGGATCCCCCGGCCTCCACACACCAAGGACACTCAGGGAACCTGACCCCGCTGCAGCTCCCAGGAGTGGGCCTGACTGAGGAAGGGTCATCCTGTTCCTGCAACCAGGGGTCAGCAAAACTTTCCTGGAAAGGGCCAGATGATAGGTACCTTTGGCTCTGCGGTCACACCATCTCTGTTGCAACTACTCATGCCACTGTAGTGTGAAAGCAGCAAAGACAACCCATAAAGGGACTGAGTGTGGCTGAGTTCCAAAAACAAACTTTATTTGTGGACACTAAAATTTTAATTTCATATAATTTTCACAGCATGAAATATCATTCTCCTTTTGATTTTTCCCCAACCATTTAAAAATGTAAAAACCATTTTTAGCTTTCAGGCTACCCAAAAATAGACACTAGGTCAAATGTGGCCTGTGGGCTGTCGTCTGCTGACATGTGCCCTAGGGACCAGCATTGTCCCACAGCATTTTCTACAGCGGTGGAAATATCCTATAAATTGGCCACAGGTGATTGTTGAGTACTTGAAAATGTGTCCAGTGTGATTAAGAAACTAAATTTTTAATTCCATTTAATTTTAATTAATTTTAATGTAAACAATTACCTTTGGCAAATTTAATAAGGAATCTCACTTCATTTTTTTAAAAATATGTTTTTATTGATTTCAGAGAGGAAGGAAGAGGGAGAGAGGGATAGAAATATCAACGATGAGAGAGAATCATTGATCGGCTGCCTCCTGCATGCCCCCCACTGGGGATTGAGCCCGCAACCCAGGCATGTGCCCTTGACCAGAATCCAACCTGGGACCCTTCAGTCCGCAGGATGACACTCTATTCACCAAACCAAACCGGCTAGGGCTCACTTCATTTTTTGATGTTTGACTACTGTAGTTTTTGGTCTCACCCCTCTCTCTTCCCCTATGCCTCACCTCTATGCAAGTTGATAAGAAAGCCTGGGTCTCCCTTCTTTGGCACCAATGGGAGATTTAAATCACATAAGCCACTGCCTGCATCCGGGAACTCTCCTACTGGCCCTGCCCCAGACTACAGTGAAAACCAGGCCTGCCCCCTTCCCTGCTCTCCTGGGCCATTCTGAAGCCGCTTGAGAGGCCTGCCCTGCTCTCCCCAGAGACTCAATAATGTAAGTTATGAGCCTTTCATACCCTCCTTGTGTGTGCATCACATCATTAGTCTCAATAACCAAACTGAATTTGGGGTAAGGGTTCATTTGCTTCTGTAGGTGACCATAATATTGAGTTATCACCATATTGGACAACACGGCTCAGAGAGTCGTTTGTTCAGGGAAAGGTAGGTGACTCCATTTGGAGTTGGACTGTTGAGAAGTTGGCCAGGGACATCTGGAAAATTTCTCTTGAATTCTTTAGAGCTAGTCCTCTCCCTTTGACTCAATGTAAACACAGAATTCTCAATTGCTGCTAGGATCTGTGTTTTATCTACCAGAGGAATCAGCCTTGGAGAATGAAGTTGAATCTGTGACAGGATATTTTGTGTTTAGTAACAATATTGAACTTCTGGATCAGCCCCTTCCTGATGCTGCCACTTCCTCTCAGCTTTTAGTAATGCGAGCCAACATATTTCTGAATCATGTTTCTGTTAATTACAGTCCAAAGCATTTTAACATATATCATTTGATTCTAAAAATCTCATTCAAAGCCTCCCTCCCCAATTTTAAAATCTCTAAAACTGGAATGAAACTTACAATTCCAGAGCATGGCACAGTTTATCTGGTAGAATCTTTTCCTTTCTTTGAAGTACATGAAATTATGGTGTTTATTGGTGGTGTTTTACATCTGATAGAATACTCCAGTTTTGATGAATGCTTTAGGCTTTGGAATTTTATTCCCTTTTTTTTGTATTTATGGTTGTTTAACTTTTTAAGTAAGCTTTTGTTCTAAGATAATGTTTTCTTCAAGTTTTATATATCTTCCAGTATTAAGAAGCAGCATTTTCATGTTAGCATATCTTTGGAGCATGCCTAGCTGAATTTTAGTACTAGAATTAGATTTTATTACCTGAAGAATACATTCTGTTTTGTGAACTAAAGGCGATATGCAAAACATCATACAAAATTGGAAAGATCATTTGGGAATATCAACTAAATTAAAAAATATTGTTAGGAGGCTGACTCAGGCATTGAGCTAATTGGCCTTGGATAAAACAAAAGAGGGTATCTGCTTAATTGTATCCTTGATGCACTCCATTGTCCCTACCTACTGAAGGGCAACTTAACTATAAATTACATTTCTGTTATTATTACATTTGTACTATTCTTTTTGTTTTATTGTAAAAATTCAGCATAAAACAAGCATGTTATTATGGGTTTTAAGTGAAGAACCACCAAGCACTGCCATTAATTCAAACATATTGAAATCCAAAATAAACATCCAGTTTCATGAACCAGAACTCCCAATTCACATCAAATTCCCTTATTACAAAAAGGTCCTTTTTGCAAATATTCTTTCTACTCCACCCCCAAATCTCTCTCAAAATGGGAATAAGAAACTGCAATGAAAATAATTTTAACAAAAAAGGTAAAATACCTGGGAAAGTACGTGACCTATTTGCAGAACACTACAAAAGTTTGAGGTGTATAAAAGAAGTCTTGAATAAATTGATTGATATAATGTTTTTGCATCACAAAGGGGATGCCAATCTTTCACAAAATAATAGATTTATGAAATCCTTATTAAAAATCTAAGATAGATGGGAAGAGTGGAGTATGACAAGGCAATTTTAAAGGTAAATGGCAAAAATAGCCAAGAACACATTGATAGGAAAGACTAATGAAAGCAAACTTGCCTTACCAAATAACACTACTTCAATAATTAAAGCAGTGTGCTACTGGCAAAAGAATTGGCAGACAGATCAATGTAATAGATTTGATAGCCCAGAAATTGACCCCAGGATGTATCTGAACTTAGTGTCTATTAAAGGTGGCATCACAAATGAGTAAAAAAAAAAAAAATCATTGTTGAATAAATGGTGCTGGGATAAATGGTTAACTCTTTGGAAAAAACAAAGTTAAATTACCACTCTAAAATAAATTGCAATGGATGGCCTTTAACCTATTAAAAGCTAGAAGTAAATATAGAATGAGAAGTCTGCTTTAAGCATAAATTAGTGAGAAGGAATCACAAAGAAAAGTAAATCATAACAAAAAACAAAGCATACATTGTCTATCTCCTCTCTGGTCCCCTGTGCCCATGGATGTGATACAGAGAGTATTTGAAAGAATTAAATCTCCCAGTTGTTGACTTTTTAGTTTGTTCAACTTTTTACTTCTCGTTAAGATGGAGTAGCAACTTCCAAGCTTCTTATGTGGAACTGGAAAGCAGAAGTCTAAAGATGAAATGTTAAAGCATGGGTTCTTAACCTGAGTTCAATTAATGGACTATGAGTCACCTGACTTCCCTTCCAAGACACATCGGCAATGGAGACAGAGTGGCTTTCATTGGAAACTGGCTGGACAATGAGATTAAGAAAACCAAGGAGCAGAACTTCTTGGAGAGATGTTATAAAAGCCTCAGAAAGAGGGGCAGTTTGGGTTGAGGAGGCATCTAGCTAAACAGTTCTCCTGGACACCAAGTGCACCAGTTGCATGAGAAATAGCTGAAGAGACCAGGAAGAGAGCTGCTTGACCCTGTCAGGCAGCTGCTAATTAGCAATCAAAACCTAACTGAGATTAACAGCTGCTTTTCTAGTACAGTTACTAACAGCGAGGCAGGAATGGTCTGATCATCCAAGCTCTACGAGCTGCGTTTTTACATCAGGAAACTGAGAATAGAGCAATATGCCAAGCAAGCAGGGAGATGAAAGCGAGCCAGGAACACAGAGCTGAGCTGACGGGGCCAGAGGGCTGGATCCAGAGGACCAATTAGGATGTCTACAGGGGGCTGGAGGCAGATGAAAGGGACAGGATGCAAACAATCGCAAATCTACTCATTGGCTGGTTTGGCCAAGAGACTGCCTAGTTCTGGTGCAGAGAAGGGCACACTGGTGCAGCCCTCTTAGCTATCACATGGGCCCTCACATTAGGCTGGAAATCCTTTCAAATGCACAACCTGAGCACCACCCCAGCCCGAGCCCTGCGTGTAGGAATAGCTATTGTGTGTGGGGCCCCAGTCACCCATGGGGATTAACCTGGCGACATTTCCACTAGGTGAAGCACATTGAATGGTCAATCTCTCTCTGTCTCTCTTTGAAATCCTCTTAGTGGGTTTTCCTTTTCTGAGGCCATCTCCCTTAATGAGCACCACTAGCAGAACTCATGGCTGCCAGAGGATGGCACAGGGACCCAGGAGCACTGCACAGAACTCAATGTGGCTTAAAGCTGTTAGATACACCACTGCCTCGGCCATTGGAACCTATTGAATACTAGAGGAATATGATAAGGCACCTACTCTATGCCTGGCACTGGTCTAAGTGCTTGACATACAGCAGCTCATGCAATCCTCACAGCATCCCTGTGAGGCAGAGAGGTTAAGAAACATGCCCTGGTTACACAGCTAGAAATGATAGAGGTAGGACTGGAACCTGTGCAGTCTGGCTCCAGAGTCTGCATTCACAGCTATGAGCCTGAAGTCTGCAACCCAGCAGTATTATTCTCATCTAGAACCTTACTAGAAATGCAGAAGCTTCGGCCTTGCCCGGTCCTGCTGAATGATAACCTACGTAAAGGTCCCCAGGTGATTCCTATGCATATAAGGTTTAAGAAACACTGTATTATGTAATACACCCACATATAGATGCACACCTTATATGTATATTACTAGGTAGTTAATATTAAGAACACAAATCACTTCTACATAACAAGAACAGCCTACAGTTAGTGTAATAGAAACGACAAGAGGAAGAATGTCCTCTGTTGAACGCTTTTTTCTATCTTTAGTTATCAGGTCTGTCTTTCCTGACCATTGGCTTGTGTACTGAATAAAGCTTGTTTATTTTTCTTCCAACTCTCTCTGCCACAGGCCATTTTCACAACCAGTGATTTCTTTTGTTTTAGCAAATGTTCACTACATTTTTAAGTGACAACTGCCTCTTTATCACCATTCTTTTTCTTTCTCACTGTTGCCTCAAATATTCTAAACCCTGAAGGTCTCCCAGTGAACGTAGCTTAGTTTGTTTCTAGAGCAACCACATTCTGTTGCATTTCTCTCCCTCTGATCCTCTGTGTGCATCCTACCATGATTGTCCTGAAATGTTATTTATTACAAATATTATCAGGAACTAGAACCCTCATTGCATATGGGAATGTGACATGACACCACCATGCTGAAAAAACAGTCTGACAGTTTCTCACAAACTTAAACATATATTTCTTATAACCCAGGAATCCCACTCCTGGGTGCCTACTTCAGAGAATAAAAACTTATGTCATTACAAAAACCTATGCACAGATGTTTACATCAGCTCTATTAATAATTGCTTACAACTAGAAACAACCAGATGTCCCCTAATGAGTAAAGGGATAAACAAGTGTGGTACATCCATGCAATGAAATACTAGTCAGCAATAAAAAGAATGGACTAATTAGGTGCTCAATAATATGGATGAATCTTGAAAGCATTATGTTAAGTGAAAAGGCCAGACACAAAGGACTACATCCTGTATGATTCCATTTATATGAAATTCTAAAAAAAAGGCAAAGCTGTGGTGACAGAAAGGAGATCATTGGTTACCAGGAGCCAGGAGGTGAGGGCAGGTGATTGATCACAAAAGCCACAGGGAAACATTTTGGGATGATGAAAACTTTCCATATCATGATTGTGGTGGTGGTTATACTACCTTATGCATTTGTCAAAACCCACTGAATTGCACATTTGTGAGATGTATATAAAGCTCTGGTGGTTAATTTTATGTATCAGTTTGACTAGGCCCCAGGGTGCCCAGATATTTAGTCAAACACTATTCTCTGGTGTCTGTGTGGGTGTTTTTGGATGGGATTAATGTTGGAATCGGGGGACTGAGGAAAGCCCTTTACCCTCCCTGATGTGGGTTCATTCAGTGGAAGGCCTGAACAACGCAAAAGGCTGACC
Source organism: Myotis myotis (assembly GCF_014108235.1). Taxonomy (NCBI): domain Eukaryota; kingdom Metazoa; phylum Chordata; class Mammalia; order Chiroptera; family Vespertilionidae; genus Myotis; species Myotis myotis. The sequence goes on from NW_023416357.1 coordinate 32,256,059, forward strand.
CTCCTGTGAGTAAGAGGAACTCCTTCTGCCTGACTGCCTTGAGCTGGGACATCAGTGTTTCCAGTACTTTGAACTTGAATTGAAATATTGGCTCATCTTGGGTCTCAAGCCTGTGGTTTCTGGGTGGAGCTACGCCGTCGGCTTTCCTGGCTCTCAGGCCTTCATCCAGGACTGGAGCTTAACCAACATCAGCTCTCCTGGGTCTCCAATCTGCCAAGTGCCAATCCTGGGGCTTCTCAACCTCCATGATCATGTGAGCAATGCCTTATAATAAACAAATATGTACCTATACGCACACATCCTTTCGGTTCTGTCTCTCTAGAGAACCTTAACACAAAAGCCAACCAAAAAATAGAGGAACTGGGGATTCACCACAGGTTGATAATAATGAAGAAGAGGAAAGGGTGTCAGATCCACTGAAGCAGCTGGTGGTCATCACTGTCATCATCATAATCATCGGACAATAAAGGAAACAGCCTACAAATACCAACACTGGGGAGGGAGGCTTGTTTTCTGGAATCGTCTAACTCAATGCAGTATTTAAAGAAAGCATATTCTGCACATGTTCTCAGTGTCCTGAGGCTTTAGAATCGGAAATGAGTTCTCTATAGATGCCATAAACTTCTTGTAATTAAAGATGCGAAATGTTAGTTGCATTAATGCTGAGAAAATACAAATGCATTGTCTAAAGCCATTGAGAGTCAGTATCTCTTAAGACCTATTACGAGTAAAACCCCAATCTTGATAGAGCCAAGCCCCCATTTCTACTAGAAGCATCTGGCTAGTGGAAGATGCTTTTTGAAAAATCCTCCTCCTAAAATATTTCTTGGAACCCCGAGAGAGAGAGAGAGAGAGAGAGAGAGAGAGAGAGAGAGAGAGAGTGTGTGTGTGTGTGTGTGTGTGTGTGTGTGTGTGTAAATAGGCCAGATAGCTGGTCAACCCCTGAGTCTGGACTCACTAGCTCAGGCGCAAATGTTCACAGAGAAGCCACACTGAGGCTGTGGGCACTGCCTCATTTTTAAGGCGGATTTGCCCCTTCCCTCTTAAGATACTGGGCAAGCATCAAATGCTCTGAAGTCAGAATTTTATCACATCTCATTCAAATAGAGAAGAAAAACACTCTTATTTTCCTATCACTTTTGGAGTTCCCAAACACATCAATTTTCAAGTGCTCTTCTCTTCCTGATGCACAGGTTGGCCCGGGATCATTTTCAGCACTAGAAGCCGCTTATGTCAGGAACTGCGAGCTCATCTCACAATGAGGCCCTGCTGCTGAGTCTGGAGTGTACCTGCCCACTCCTTTCCCTTACGTACTTGTTCATCAAGGGGCCCCATCACCCTCCCCTCTGGACAGCTCCCACCAGGGCCACCCCAGTTCACCTTTATCTGTATATTTCTGATTCTTAGTTACAGACTTAGTTTAGTCTAAATCCCAAGAGTCTCCTTGATCTCTGTGAAAATTAGTGCCAAAAACTGATGCCTACAGTGTGCGTGCCAGTAGCTCCAACTCCCACTCAGCCATGAACTACTATACAAAAAACTTTCCTCCAAATACATTTTGATTTTTATCCTAAAGTATATTTTTGGAAGTCTATGGATTACATTCCAGAACTGAAAAGACAGCTGGACAAACAGGTTCTGAAAGGGCAGGAACCAGAACGGTTCTGATTGCATGGTCTCTACAGGATGCCTAGAGGGGGATATATCCATTGCGACCATTTTAAATTCATTCCTTTTTTTCTGCATTGTGAAATATTGCAAGCATAAAGCCAGGTATGGAAAATAATGCAATAAACAAATGTATCTATATCCCCAATGGGAACTTCGATGAGGTACATTAAATGTGGATGCAAATTCTTCGCAGCTCCTCCCATCAATAACCTATTTCTTCATCCTTAAATCTGGGCTGCTCCCAAGAATTGTTTAGACAATAGGATGTGGTGAAAGTGACATATGACTTCTAGGCTTTGGCCATAGAGAGAAGCCCCACATCTACCTCTGTCACCCTTTGGAAATTCTGCCACATTGTGAGCAAGCCCAGCTAGCCTCCACAGGATGAGACCCCAGATCTGTTAATGAGGACAACAGGGACCAGATATCCCAGCTGACAAACCAACTGACCAAAGACAGATGAGTGACCACAGCTGACATCACATGGAGCAGAGAGGAGCCATCCCAATAGAGCCCCTCTCAACTGCTGACCCATAGAATCCAAAGCAAATACATAGCTTTGGCTTTAAAGCCACTCAGTTTGGGGTTGGTCTGTTAGGTATCATACAAGTCACCCTGTGGAACCCTCCTCCATCTCATTCTCTACATTCCTCCCTGCCAAAAGGTAAACACTAGCATTGTGTTGCAAGCTTTGAAGATGTCACTATATATTTGTGTTTGTTTTAAAAATATGTATTGTTTTGCAGTGTTTTTAATCATAAATGAATGGTATTGAACTTTGCATTATTTTATGATTTTCTTTTTGTACAAAATTATTATACTGAGATTTACACAGATTGATTGATTGATTTTCTTTGCTTTAGTTCCTTCAATTTCTTTACTAGGTAGCATACCATTGCCTAAATAAACTATAATATATTATTCTGCTCTCCTTCCTTCCCTCCCTCCCTTCCTACCTTCTTTCCGTCTTTGATGAATATGGTGCTGTAACACTCAGCATTTACTCCATCCTCCTTCTGGCATGCCTTTCTGTATACAGAACTTCATTTCCGAGACTCCCTTGGAGAGAGTGATGCAGACCTGGCCAACCAGGTGCCCTGGCACAAGGTTTGGCAGGCGAGACTGAGGCAATGGCTGTGGTTTTGCAGTTTCTAGTTTCTGCTGTCCAGGAGAGCCATGGTGGGGTCTGGCTCTCTGTGGCAGTAACAGAGACTCCCGTTTCCAGGCCTGGGCTTGTAGGTAGTGAGAGGCAGGGCAGGAGGCCTCTGTCTGCTGGAACGGGTCACAGCCGGTACTACACGTTTCTGGAGGTAGCCGCCGCAGCAGGGTCCTGGCGGTGGGAGTTTCCCAAACCTGCCGGCTTCCTGGTGATAGAACTGGAGCCAGCGGCTTGCTGCAGCTCCCTTGGTGACCCTGTTCTGCAGTGCGATGCTCCACCAAGGCTGAAAGTGCCTCGCTGTGTTCAGTCTGTGCCATTCCACTCAAGATTCCAGTTGCATCTGTGGGTCCTTGGGCTTCACTGCTTCTGGCTGCAGGGATGGCAGGCTGGGCGCCTATCTGGGCCGTGTGTGTTAATTCAAGGGTCCAGGCTGCAAGGGCAGCAGCTACCCAGGGCGAAGCTCTCCATGGCAATGGTAGAAGTGCAAAAACATATATATTGTTTAATCCTCACCAGAGGATATTTTTCCATTGATTTTTAGGGAGAGTGGAAGAGAGAGAGGGAAAGACAGAGAGAAACACATCGATTGGTTGACTCCTCCACAAGCTCTGACCAGGGCCAGGGCCCAAGGAGCCTGCAACCAAGACTGGAATCGAACCCAGGACCCTTTGGTCTGCAGGCCGATGCTCTATGCTCTGAGCCAAACTGGCTAGAGCAAAAAACACCCTTTTTTTTAATTAAAAAAATTGGGGTTGAGGGGGAATGATCTCTAACATACAGAAAAAAATGAAAGTACAAGCCTAAGAACTGCTTTCTTCCTGAACCTTTTGAGAATAAGTTGCCAAACTTGTCTCCTCATATCACACCCCTCAACTTCAATGTGTATTTCTACAAACAAGGGCATTCTCTGAGGTAAACAGAATACAACTATCAAAACCAGGAGATTTACAATGATTCATTATATCCTTTCATCCTTTGACACACACATCCCCATTCAAGCTTAGCCAGTTGTCCCAGTAATGTCCTTTATAGCAATAGATCCAATGTACAGTTGTTATATTTAGTTGTCATGTCTCTAGTCCCTTTCAGGTCTGCAACAATTCATCAGTCTTTCCTTAATTTTCATGATGTGTTTGGAGATTTTGACATAGTGAAGCTCACAGGCAGGTTATTTGCAGCGGTCGCCAACCAGTGGTCCCTGAGGTCCGAAAGGTTGACAGCCGGTAATTTAGAGAATGTCCCTCAATTCGAGTTTGATGTTTTCTGATGATTAGATTGAAGGTAAGCCTCTTTAGTAGAAACCTCACTGTGTTCCCCTCATGGGTGCCTACCAGGTAACACATGGTTTCAATTTGACCTGTTACTAATGATGTTCACTTGGATTGCTTGATTACAGTGGTGTCAGCCAGGCTTCTCATTGTAAAGTTACTCTTTGTTCCAGTGAATAAGCATTTGTGGGAGGTACTATCTAACCATGTAAATACCCTGTTCCTCATCAAGCTTTCTATCAATTAATCTAACTACGCATTTATTTGTACAGACACCTGACCTCTTTTACTCATGGGCATAATCTTTTATTGGCCTTGTACTCATTTCAACTTGTCACATTTTGGCCAGTGGAAGGCACTTCAGGCTGGCTTTGTGTCCTTTGACATGCCCCCTATGTGCGGAGTACTCCCTTGATTTCTGGCACAATTATGCTGGTTTCATCATGTACTTTTCGGCCCCCAACCCTGCAATCAGCCATTTCTCCTGGTCTCTCTCAGTCAAGAATGCTACTGAAAAGCCAAGTTTGTGCTAGATGTGTTCATTGCTATTGCAACGTTGCTGCTTCTAGGCCTTTCAAGCTCCTCAGTAGACAGAGCTAGAGAAATGTGTGTGTGTGTGTGTGTGTGTGTGTGTGTGTGTGTGTGTGTGTAATAACACACAGAGACACCTGTATCTGTTTTTATATATTATTGTATATGTTGAAATCCATGAACTTACACCAATATCTTCCATTCCAATCTAAAACCACAGAGTTCATTCTAAGTTTCTCCCTTTTCATATTTGTGACTTCTTTCTCCAGCCCCTTAGTCTTTGTATATTTACTTATTTATTTATTTTTAAAATATATTTTATTGATTTTTTTTTACAGAGAGGAAGGGAGAGAGATAGAGAGTCAGAAACATCAATGAGAGAGAAACATCGATCAGCTGCCTCCTGCACACCCTCCACTGGGGATGTGCCCACAACCAAGGTCCATGTCCTTGACCGGAATCGAACCTGGGACCTTTCAGTTCACAGGCCAACGCTCTATCCACTGAGCCAAACTGGTTAGGACTGTATATGTACTTATTTGATCACTTCTCCTATGTGTAAAAAAATCTCCTATGCCGTCCCTGTCCCACCTCATCGCATATGTTCTCCTCACCCTGCTGGGCTCAGACGCTCCTGCCAGCACATGAACCCTCCTGTGAACCCCCCCCAGGCACCACACCCAATGCTGGGATTACCTCCTCACCCACTTCTGCTCCTGCAGGGACACCTTCCTCACCCTGCTTGGGCTCTAACATCCTGCTCTATCTCCTCATCTCCCTCCACTCATCCTGGCCCTGCCTGGTGACCCTCCTTACACTGCTCAGGCTCAGGGTAATAGGGTTGTGGGGTGGAAGGAAAGGGTGAGTGAAGAGAAGGAAAAAAGGAAGAGAAAAGGAACTGTGTTTTTTTTTTCTTTATTTATTGATTAATGTATTAAATGTGTCCTTATCCCCCCCATTACTCCCCACCCCCACCCCCACTCATGCTCTCATCCCTCTGGTGTCTGTATTCATTAGTTTTGCTTATATGCATGCATACAAGACCTTTGGTTGATCTCTCCCCCTTACTCCCCCCCCCCCCCCCCCCCCGCCTTCCCTCTGAGATTTGAGTATCTGATCGATGCTTCTCTGTCTCTGGATCTGTTTTTGTTCATCAGTTTATGTTGTTCATTATAATCCACAAATGAGTGAGATCATGTGATATTTTTCTCCGACTGGCTTATTTTGCTTAGCAAAATGCTCTCCAGCTCCATCCACGCTGTTGCAAATGGTAGGAGTTCCTTCCTTTTTACAGCAGCATAGTATTCCATTGTGTAGGTGTACTATAGTTTGGCTGATGAATACTTAGGCTGTTTCCAAATCTTAGCTATTGTAAATTGTGCTGCTATGAACATACGGGTGCATATATCCTTTCAGATTGGTACTGTATTTTTAATCCCACTTCCTTCTCTCTCACTGGAAACTTGCTCTTCCTTCTTTTGTCTATGGACCTGTCAGATTACTCCTGTCCTAAAACCATCTTCCCTCAAGCTTCTTTTCCCCTAAATCTCCACTTTCTGATACATTTCACCACCAAAAGTCTCTGGAGGGGCCTCTCTAGTCACAGCCACTGAGATCTGGCTCCTGCCTCAAAATCCTACGGGACCTGCTAATTACCACCTCTGGTAGCTTCCTTGGAGGACTTGCCCTCCTCTGTTTGACTTACAGTCTCTGCTTTGTTTCCTGGGACTGTACTCCCTCTGGTTCTCACTCTGTCAGTGACCCTCCCTTCCTCCCTGTCTCTTCCGCTGGTAGCTTCTCCTCTGCCCCCAGTGGTGGGTGTTACCCAGCAACCTGTCACTGGGCTCTGCTTCTCTTTTTAATCTACACTTGGTCCCTGTGAAATTTTAGTTTGTCAGTTCCTTCTCTCATTTGTAGGTAGACGACTCCCAAACTGACACAACAAGTTTTACCTCTCTCCTCTACAATCTACACTAATAAAAGGCAAAGATGCTAATTGACCATACCTTTGCTATGCCCACCAGCCAATCAGAGCAACTATATGCAAATTAACCCAACCAAGATGGCGGTTAATTTGCACATACCGGCTGGGAGCAAAGACTGAAGGCAATGTAGAAGGAAGCCAAGCGCTGCAGAAGGGAGCAAAGTAGACGTGGTGGAGACAGGAACAGAGCCAAGGCGGCAGAGGCAGGAGGCGGGAGTGAAGCTGGGGTGCAGCGGGCAGCAGGGGCGTGGGGGGCGGCAGTGGGCGGCGAGCGGCGGGTGGTGGTGGGCGGCAGGAGGCAGGAGGCGGCGGGCGGCGGGAGGCAGCGGGAGGCGGGAAGCGGTGGGAGGCGGGAGGAGGGAGTGAGCCAAGGCAGCAGAGGTGGGAGCAAAGCCCTATTCTTGCAGAAATCTTCCTGCAATGAGCCTCTAGTCCTATATAATAAAAGGCTAATATGCAAATTGACCAAATAGCAGAACAACTGGTCGTTATGACATGCACTGACAACCAGGGGGCAGATGCTCAACACAGGAGCTTCCCCCTGGTGGTCATTGCACTCTAACAGGGGGAGCATTACTCAGCCAGAAGCCAGGCTCATGCTGGTGAGCACAGCGGTGGTGGCGGAAGCCTCTCCTGCCTCCGCAGCAGCACTAAGGATGTCCGACTGATGACTTAGGCCTAAGCCATCAGTCAGACATCCCCCGAGGGCTCCCAAACTGCGAGAAGGCACAGGCCAGGGTGAGGGGACTCCCCCACCCCCGCCTCGCCAAGTGCGTGAATTTCGTGCACTGGGCCTCTGGTGTAGAATATTTCCCCCATAGTTACCATGAGATATTTCTGTCTCTCCAGGTCCCTCAAAGTCCAGGTTTATGCTTGGTAGTATTAATACACAAATTAATAAAGCATAGTTTGTGCAAAGAAGAGGTTTTATCTAAGCTGGAAATTAGGTCATCTTTAACACCACCTCTCCCTAAGTCCCAGTCTCTAACCCATTGTTCATATCACTGTAATACTCAGCTTTCTGATACATGTTCTGATGATACTCTTAGCCAGAAGCTTCTAATGACTTCCCATTGTTCATGGTAAAAATGTGGGTTCTTCCAACATGGTTATCTATTGCCACTCCTTGCCCTTCATCTTTCCAGTCAAACGAGATGCTTATTTTTATACCTTTGCACCACTGTTCATGCTATTCCCTCATAGAGGCATGCTCTTCCTCTCTTCCCCACCTATTAAAGTCTTACTCTTTTTAAAAGTTAAACTTCTATGTCGCCTCCACTATCTTTTCTATGTCTAACAGAATGACACCTGAGATTTCCGTGCTCTTTGAGTTTTCTTTATATTCCTTTTATGGCAACTACTCTAATTTACTTTAAATGGTGGTTAGCAGTGCCTATGTCTCTCTGAGCAACTAGACGACAGGGGCTGAATCTTATTCAAGTTAGTTCGCCTCTAGGACAGTTGTTCCCAACATGTTTGGTTCATAGTGCTCTTAATGTGTTGGCAATTTTTCATGGTGCCCATAGGCCAAAAGAACTATCATTTGTTTCATTTATTAAATAGTTTGCCCCCCCAAAACATAAGTACTTATGTCCTAACAACTCAGTAGCCTTTTGAAAAAAAAACAACATATACATTGAAAGGAAAATAATATTTTTATTTCATTCTTAAATAAGTCATAATCTATATAATAAAAGCCTAAGCAACCATTACCGCAGAACGACCAGTGGCTATGATGCACACTGACCACCAGGGTCAGACGCTCAATGCAGGAGCTGCCCCCTGGTGATCAGCGCGCTCCCACAGGGGGAGTGGCCACTCAGCCAGAAGCTGGGCTCACGGCTGGCGAGCGCAGTGGTGGTGGCGGGAGCCTCTCCTGCCTCTGCAGCAGCGCTAAGGAGCAGCGAGCTGAGCGGTAGGAGTGAGCAGGCAGGTGGTAAGGAGCGGGGACCCCGGATTGCAAGCGGGATGTCCACCTGCTGGCTGAGGGGTCCCGGACTGCGAGAGGGTGCTAGCCTCTAGTTACTTACTAATGGACTGTGTGCTTGTTGGGCATTGCACACATCTTAAATCTTAGAGGTTGGAAGTCACCCTGTCATTTCTTGCTCCACGTTGATTTTCATGCAGGACTTGCTTTTTATCATAGCAACTGCCCAAACCCAGCTTCACTGAAAAGGATGTAGCACGATCTAACATTGAAACTGCGATCTACTGTGGACTAGTAGTTCTCATACTGCCTGGTGCATATTACTGTGTTTTTCTAAAAAATACAAGATATGTTGCTTATCTGGAGTCAGCTTCACCACCTCAGGGCATCTCAGCAGAGGTCGGGCACAGTAGCTCCTAGGCAGGCACAGCGTCTGCGCACATGGAACCCTGGCAGGCTGGATTAGGTTCTGTTTTGTGTCTATGGATCATTCGATAGAGATGTACCTCACATCTCAGGCCCATAAAGGGCTTCTATAAAGTACATAAATGTCTTTAAAGAATATGTAGGATTAGGAGAATTATTGTTATGTCAAATTTAGCTGAGGACCAAATAACATTGGCATGATAAATCCTTAAGAGCCATCTTTACATTCACCTAGCAACTGCAAATAAAACTGTTTGAGTTGTGACTTTCAGGAGTGGAATGGGTAGCAGAGGATGTTAACTTGGAGTCCATTTGTGCAACATTCTTTGTTTATGTGAAGTTTATACATTCTTCTGAGGGCAGTGCATAAAGTGTTCAACAGTTCCTTAAAGTGATCTGTGACCAAAACATTAAACAAAAATGCAATTTTAAAATCAGCCATGACATGTTACTACCAACCTCAATGATGATATGTTGCCAAAATTGAACTTGTTGATACAAAACAGTTTTAATTTCCCCCCAGAATTGACTGCTTATCAATGTCAGAATGAAGCAGAGGATTCACTGCCTTCTTAGTATATTATTCTTTCATTCCTTTCTCTTGCTTTACAAAGGTGCCTCTCCTAACTAGAAATAATTTAGAATTTTGGTTAAGTTACTTCCATAATGAACAATGTGATTTTTCTTCTTCTTTTGTTTTGTGGAGATTTTAATTTTCCTGATAGGCTAAAGAAAAAAATTCACTTGTAAGATAACATTTTCCAAAATACATATCCTTGTGTAATTCATGGTCTCTATATGAGATCCTGGCTAAATTGATGTCATTTAATATTCTCTCTTGCTTGAATGGATCTTCTAAAAGACTGAAAACCTTAATATGAAAAACAAGCCAAATGCTGAAGCTGTTACTTACATGATCTCAACCCCCTGGATTAAAAACAAAACAAACAAACAAACAAAACCCTTGTAATGTACTGGATCATTATAAAACATTACAGTGTTTGGCATTGTATACACCTAATATCTAAATAATTGCTTCAATAAACTCAACAATAACAGAACAATAACATTCTGAACAATAACATTCTTGTCTTTCTATCCGGTTCAGCTTATATCCCAAATCCTCACCACCACTGGCTTCTCCAGCTTAGAGGGAAATCTCCTTTCATGAAATCACTGTAAGTTTCTAATCTTAACAGAAATTTTAAAGATCTCATTTCTTTATCTGGCCCTCCTTAATTCCACATACACTAATGCTTTTAAAGGAACTACCTCATTCTCAGCCTCAAATTTGGATTTAATTAAAATACCAATGGCATATTGCACAGACCTAGAACAAACTCCCCCAAAATTCATATGGAATAAAAAAAAAAAAGACTCCAGCCCTAGCTGGTTTGGCTCAGTGGATAGAGCGTCGGCCTGTGGACTGAAGGGTCCCAGGTTCTATTCTGGTCAAGGGCATGTACCTGGGTTGCGGACACATCCCCAGTAGGGGGCGTGCAAGAGGCAGCTGAATCGATGTTTCTATCTCATTGATGTTTCTAACTCTCTATCCCTCTCCCTCTCTCTTCCTCTCTGTAAAAAATCAATAAAATATATTTTTAAAAAGACTCCAAATAGCTGCAGCAATCCTGAGAAAGACGAACAAAGTTGGAGGGATCACAACACCAGATATCAAGCTATATTACAAAGCCACTGTTCTCAAAACTGCCTGGTACTGGCACAAGAACAGACATATAGACCAACGGAACAGAACAGAGAACCCAGAAATCGACCCAAACCATTATGCTCAATTAATATTTGACAAAGGAGCCAAGAACATACAATGGAATCAAGAGAGTCTCTTTAATAAATGGTGTTGGGAAAATTGGTCAGATACATGCAAAAAAAAAAAAAAAATGAAACTAGACCAACTTACACTGTACACAAAAATAAACTCAAAATGGATAAAAGACTTAAATGTAAGACAGGAAACCATAAAAATCTTAGAAGAATCCATAGGCAGCAAAATATCATACATATGTCGTAGCAATATCTTTACCAATACAGCTCCAAAGACAATGGAAACTAAGGAGAAAATAAACAAATGGGACTACATCAAAATTAAAAGCTCCTGCACAGCAAAAGAAACCATCAACAAAACAACAATGTTATTTCCAATAAGGGTTTAACCTCCAAAATTTATAGGGAACGCATACAACTTAACAAAAGGAAGATAAACAATCCAATCAAAAAATGGGCAATAATACCTTAATTAAAAAAAATGGGCAAAGGACCTAAATGGACACTTCTTGAAAGAGGACAAGAGGCATATGAAAACATGCTCAGTCACTAATCATCCGAGAGATGCAAATCAAAATGACAATGAGGTACCATCTCACACTTGTCAGAATGGCTACCATCAACAAATCAACAAACAACAAGTGCTAGCAAGGATGCAGAGTAAAAGGAACCCTCGTGCTGGTGGGAATGCAGACTGATGCAGCCACTGTGGAAAACAGTATAGAGTTTCCTCAAAAAATTAAAAATAGAACTCCCATTTGACCCAGTAATCCCACTTCTAGGAATATATCCCAAGAAAGCAGAAACACCCATCAGAAATGGTATATGCACCCCTATGTTCATAGCAGCACAGTTTACAATAGCTAAGTTTTGGAAAAAGACTAAGTGCCCATCAGCAGATGAGTGGATTAGAAAATGGTGGTACATCTACACAGTGGAATACTATGCTGCTGTAAAAAAGAAGGAACTGTTATCATTGCAACAGCATGGATGGACCTGGAGAGCATTATGCTAAGCGAAATAAGCCAGTTGGAGAAAGATAAATATCACATGATCTCACTCATTTGTGGATTATAATAAACAACATAAACTGATGAATAAAAATAGATCCATAGACATGGAAGCATCAAACAGACCATCTATCCTCAGAGGGAAGGTTGAGGGGGTAGGGAGTAAGAGATCAACCAAAGGATTTGCATATAAGCATAACCCATGGACACAGACAGTAGAGGGTGAGGTCATGTACTGGGGGGTTAATGTAAGTTAACCTGTCACTTGATCCTTTAAATAATGAAAATATTTATTTAGTTCTTGTTTTCTTATCAAGACATCCAAATATTGGGCAAAGACAGATATAAATGTGAGAAATCATTCCAAAATATTGTATACATGTTAACTAATTTTTAGTATTAGTTTTTTTTCATAAGATTTCATAACATGATTATACATGGAAATGAGTAGATATAAAGATTTTCTATTGAGATTATATAGGGTGTCCCAAAAATTATATACAAACTTTTTAACAGCTGATAGCTCAATTTTAAAAATGAAGTGTATTTTAATAAACACTGTGTTTATAACTATTCAAAGTGTGTGTACATTTTCTTGGGACACCATATATATTCAATTCAACAACTCTTAGGGAGCAGTTAAGATCACATATGAATGCACTAATCAGGTATTTTTTTTCGAGTGTATTATTGTGAGTGTATTCAGGGAAATGTGAAATTCAACAGCCTGAAAACCAAAGAAATTGCAAATTTTTGATGACTTGCACATAGTAGATGCTCAAATATTACTTACCTTTCCCCTTATGGTTGAGAATAAAATTAACCAACTATAATGAAGTAAAGTGAATAGGAAATTTTTACTAGAAACATTCATTTAACCAGAAGGACCCAAATTATTATTGTACTTACATTGAATTTATCAGATAACTGTTTAACTCATTATTTTATTTCCCCAGTATGAATCCAAAGCTAACTTATAATGTGAAAAAAATAAAATGAAAGAGAATAAAAGAAAAACCTTAAAATATAAAATGTTTAAACTATTGTGAAAATTGTAAGGCACCTAAAACAGGAAAAATAATGCTAAAAATAATAACAAAACATCTACACTAATAAAACACAAAGATTCTAATTGACCATACCTTCACTATGCCCACCAGCCAATCAGAGTGACTATATGCAAATTAACCCAACCAAGATGGTGGTTAATTTGCATATACCGGCTGGGAGTGAAGCAAGCCAGGCGGCGGAAAACAAGCCGGGTGGTGGAGGCGGGAGGGAAACAAGCTGGGCAGTGGCGGAGGGAGGCAGGAGCGAAACAAGCCGGGCGGTGGAGATGGGAGCGAAGCCCACCTCAGCGGGTTTCGCTCCCTTCTCTGCTTCGCTCCAGCCGCAAAAAGCCCTATTCTTGCAGGAATCTTCCTGCAACGGGGCCTCTAGTCCTATATAATAAAAAGCTAATATGCAAATCAACTGAACTGTGGGACAATTGGTCGCTATGGCTCGCACTGACCACCAGGGGGCAGATGCTCAAAGCAGGAGCTTCTTCCTGGTGGTCAGTGTGCTCCCACAGGGGGAACACCGCTCAGCCAGAAGCCGGGCTCACAGCTGATGAGTGCAGTGGCGGAGGCGGGAGCCTCTCCCACCTCTGTGGCAGTGCTAAGGATGTCCAACTGACATCCCCTAAGGGCTCCCAGACTGCAAGAGGGCACAGATGGGGCTGAGAGACCCCTCTCCCCCCAGCGCACGAATTTCATGCACTGGGCCTCTAGTGTGTTATAAATGACCTGCTTCTGAGGATAATCTAAAGCTTCTACCAGGATACTAGATTAATTAATACTGTATTTAAAAAACTGCCTTGTGTGCTACTGAACATGTCATTTTTAATTAGAAAGAAATAAGAATGTGCCAAAATTCTATAAGAAGGCAGGACTGTAAAGCATTCTACAAGGTGGCATGGCCTTTGCCTGCTGATCTGTGGGGAATCTTCCACTGTGCACATTTCCAAGAGTCTGGCTTAAGGGAGCAGGAGCACAAGCAGGGGCCTGCATAGGCTGGAAACTTGGCCTCAAGATCTGGCATTCCAAGAGCTCCTCTGCTCTGCCGGGAAATTGCCCAGTTGGATGGAGACAGGGAACTGCCCTCTGGTCCTCAGGAAGGAAGGACAGTGATGCCAGAAACTACTGCCTCTTCCCCTGGCATCTACTTTCTCAAATAGCCAAATAAGGGGGAGCCTTGGTCAACATCAGTGGGGAGGATGGAATTAGCTCCAGCAGCAGGGTGATCTCAAAATGGCGAGAACACATCATACCAGGCACACTCAATTGCTATTTGTGTTAAAATTACAAAAACATGACTGGTTGTTGGTAAAACTACAGTAGTTGTATGTTTAGAATTATTGAAGCAATAAAGAATTGGCTCTGCAGTCTCATGACACTTTACTGGCAAATTCTGCTCAGACTGGTTTGGACCTGACTGTAATCATTGTGTAGGCTGAAAACTGGTTGGAACATATTAAAACAGAGTTTCCCGATCCCATGGAAATCAATCCAGTCAGTGAATGGCCAAGTGAGTTGCCTCAGGGTATACTTTAGGCCTCCCTTCCAAATGCTCAGCCTCCGAAAGCAGTTCCAAACCAACAGCAGCTTGGACTCAACTAGCTCTGGCCAAGTCACTTAGAGAAATCACTACATGATGTATCCTCTAATCACTCTGGTTTGACAAGAAACTTCTAGGGAGCAGGCACCATCTTTGTTTTTTCTGCACGATCTCTACACACTGGGCTCTAGTATGTAGGTCTGGGAAGAGTGAGAAGATAGCACTCCATAATCATTATCTGCCAGGCACTGTTTTAAGCATTTTATATATTATCTCATGAAATTATCTCAACAATTCTATGTGCTAGGTATTATTACTTTATCATTTTATAGATGAGGAACCAGATTCAGAGAGGGTCAGGAATTTGCCCAAGTTCATAGTAGAGGTAGTTGGCCTCATTCCAGAGCCCAACTTGTCCATCAACTCCATGCCCTGCTGTCTATATATGATGGGTGGACAAATCTGGATGCTTTCTGAGTTCTAAATGGAGGGGGTGGGGTAATCGCCACTGTCATCTCTCTGAAGAACTCAGAGTATGAGTGTGCCTACAGGTAGAGGAGAGGTTGCTGCTGATGAGGGAATGTGTTTGGTGTAATGATAACATTCTGAAACAGGTGAAATTTGTATTTTGCTTCTCTCCTATTTATTTTCTTCCATTTTAATGAACTTTAATTTTTTGAACAGTTTTAGATTTATTGGAAAATTGTGAAAATAAACAGAGTTCTCATGTATCATTCCACACCCAGTTTCTCCTATTATTATTTTTTCTTGTTTTCATTTTTTAGAGTTTTTAACTCTTATTATTATTATTTATTAAATATATTGGTTAATAAAATTCAGCTGTACAAGTTTATTATACAACATCTTATATACACTATTGCGAGACACTGAAGTCTAGTCTTACATTTGACTTTCTTTACTCTCTTCATCAACTCCCCTCCCCCTCTCCATTCTATTGTCTGTATCTATGAGTTTGGTTTTATGTTTATTTGTTTTGTCTCCTATTAGTAACATCTTACATTAGTACAGCACATGTGTCATAACTGACAAGCCAATATGAAACACTGTTATTAGCTACATATTTCATTCAGATTTCCTTAGTTTTTATCTAATGTTCTTTTTCTGTTCCAGGAACCCATCAAGGATCCCACATAATATTTAGTTATTATGTCTCCTAAGGTTCCTTTAGGCTGTGACAGTTTCTCAGTCTTTCGTGGTTTTGATGACCTTGACAGTTTCAAGAACTACTGATCAGAATGTCCCTCAGTGGTTCTCAACCTTCCTAATGCCGCGACCCTTTAATACAGTTCCTCATGTTGTGGTGACCCCCAACCATAAAATTATTTTCGTTGCTACTTCATAACTGTAATTTTGCTACTGTTATGAATCCTAATGTAAATATCTGATATGCAGGATGTATTTTCATTGTTCGCAATCCACAGGTTGAGAACCGCTTTGTCTGATATTTTTCTCATAATTAGACTGGAGTTATGAGTTTTGGAAGAAAGATCCCAGAGGAAGGTCCATTCTCATCACATTATATCAAAAGTATATACTTATGTAACATATGAACTTTATCACTGATGAGTTACACTGTTGAGGTTGACCTTCATCACCTGGCCGAGACAGTGTTTGTCAGGTTTCTCCACTATAAGGTCACTCTTAACCCCCTCCCCCATTACAATACTCTGTGCTTTGGAAGAAAGTCATCATGCATAGTCCACACTCAAGGAGTGAAGAGCTATACTCCCACTTCAAGGGCAGAGTAGCTACATAATTTATTTGGAATTCTGCAGGGGAAATTTGTCTCTTTTCCACCATTTATTTGTTTATTCAACCATTTGCTTACATTAATATGAACTCATGGATATTTTTTATACCTTGAGTTATCATCTAACTATTTGATTTATTTTTTTGTCCAAATTGTTCCAGCTTTGGCCATTTGGAGCTCTTTAAGTTGGTTCCTGTGTCCCTCTGACATGCCCCCATCACTGTAGGTTTTTTTGTTTGAGTACTTCCTTACTTTCTGGCACTACAAGATGTTCCAGGTGCTTTTTATATATTTCCTTTCCAAATCCTAGAGTTACTTATTTCCCCAAGGAGCTCTCATATCCCCTTTAGGAGTGGACACCCAAAGGATCTTGAGGACAAACAGAAATCATGAAGGATATTTATTAGGCAGGCAAGTGAGATTAGATCTGCATTTTAGAAAGATGACTTCTGGCTGGATAAGGCTGAGACTACAGGCAGACAGTCAGAATGACGATTACAAAAAACGACTACATGCAAAAAAAAGGTGATATCTTGAATTATGCAAGTGTCAGTGGATAGACATTTAAGAGATAGGTCAACTTACATTCCTAACCAAGCCGCAGGTACTCTGAGTCCTGAGACTCATTCTATGCTGGCACAAAGCACACAGAAACTTTCTGCATGGAGATGAAAGATAACAACACTAATCACTAAGATTTATTGGTTACTTACTATAAACACTTAATGTATAATAACTCATTTAGTCCTCACAACTCTTTATACTAAGTATTATTATTGGACATTGAGAGAATCAATAAATGTGGCCTGCAGTCTCATAATTAGTGAGTAGCAGGCAGGGACATGAGCCCAGGGACCCTGACTCCAGTTCTGTAGTGTTCAACACTTTTCTGTAGTGCCTCTTGTGAAAAGATGGCTTCAAAATTGAGGGTTCCTTGTTGCCAGAGCCAATTGTAGCTGCTGGACCAGCTTCCAGGATTTCTATCCTGCTGCTGCCTACACTGCTTCTATTCCCTTTGATCCCCCAAAGCCAACTCATCCTGTTTGACTAGACACCTGCATCTGTGCCTTTGCAAACCTGCCCATCTGACCTAACTCTATTCCACATTTTCCACTTCAAAAGCACTTAGTGAGCACTTGCTATTGCCTGGCACTCTTGTAGGTGCTGGGACTAGAGGGAGTAGGAGGCTGTCCCGTTCTCAAGGGTCTCACAGTGTGTTTGTGTGTACACGCGTGTGCACATGCATACATGTAAGAATACAGCACAGTCTCTAACTCTGCTTACTCTAGGACTCTTATCTTCCAACCTCTGGTACCTATGCCACAACACTGGGCTGCCCGCTTGACTTGAGACTATCCCCTGCTTTGAAACCTCGGCATCCAGGTCTATGCCCAGGTCTGCCACCTCCTGTGCCCGTCCTGACTGTTTTTGCTTGTCTGTGGGCTTCCAGTCGGTTGATCTTGCTCCACCCACACAGGAAGCCATGTGGACAGCTGCTTCTCTCTGGTAAGAAGGTCGGCCTGGTGTGTGTGCCAGCCCAGCCCGGTCTCCAGCCTGCTCTGCTCTGAGTCATGATAATTTTGTTTCCAGCATGTTTTTTTTTTCTTTTCTCATTCACAGTGACTATTAGGAGCTTCAGACTCTTTTTTGCTCCAGAAGGAGTAGGAGGTAAATTAGAGATGATTAGCAGCCAGATTTCTTCCACCACTCCTTTCAGGCCCATCTGGATTTTTCTACTTGACTATTTTCTGATTTGAGTCTGAGTCATTCTGCCATCAAATAATGAAACCATTTAAATAATTTGCATTATTTATCTGATGTTTGAAGTTTCAAAATTCATCACATATACATTAATGTCCCTCAAAGGGATGCTGCCTGCTTGGTTTAGGAAAACATCTTCTGCAGGTAGAACCTAGTGAAACTGTTGCCATGATGAATGTAGAGAGATACCAGATAATTCCTTGTGAAACTTTTTTTTAAAGGATTCCTTCATTCTTTCCAAAAATTCCAAAAATATAATATAGTTAGGTTATGTGACATAATATTCATTTAAGTGGCATACTCAATAATCACTGTTTTCTTCAACACCGATTTTTAGCTTTTTAAAGCATCCTATACTTGTATTTTCCTGAAGCAAAGATTTCTCTTGGTCCTTTTCCTGGCCTTGCTCCATTTCTGGAGAAGCAGAAACATTCTTTTTTACAGTTTTTAAGCACACGTGACTCTCCCTGTCACCTACCACCCACCTCACTCTAGGAGAGTATTCTTAACCACACTCTCGTAACCCACTTTCAGAAGTTGTTTTGCAAAGTATTTATAGCAAATAAGTGCCAAACGTGGAAAATAATTGAATTTTAATACATATAAGTGGATTCAAAGTTGAACCTAAAATAATGTAGCCCCTATTGTTTTAGACAACAATTTGCTTTCCTGCGTGGGAGGGCAAGTAGGGGAGTTTCAACAGTGCAGGGCAATTGCAGCCAAGGCGCTGGACGGGTTGTCCTGAAGAAATAATCGTCATGGAGAAACAAAGGAGAACTGTCTGGAGCAGGGCCATCTTTCCCACCCGGGGCCTCTGTTCCCTCCTCCAGAACAAGAGCTTTCTCAGTGGTGCCCATCGACAGTAGTGAGGCAGAGTAAGGCCTGGCTCCAAGCAGTGGCCCTCACCCACTTGTCCTGTCTATCGGGTAGAAGCTCTGTTTGTGGCTTCTGGGCCCTGGGCTACCCTCAACCTTCACCATAAAACTCACAGAGCCATTGTAAGGTGAGAATGAGACAGCCACCTTGAAGATCAGCTGTGCACTGGACAATGAGTGGACAATCTCTGTCAGGCATATCCTGTGGATCCAGCCTCCCTGATGGGGATCCCCAATGGCAGGGAGTGGCAGGGCATGGGGCACAGCCGGTGACACATTCATCTGCTTCAAATGAGTGGGGAAGCAGGAGAGGGAAACAGGAGGAGATGGTCTTTTAAAGACCTTTTAAAGGTCTTTGGTTTTAGCAGTGGAGAGAAGAGTAACTGAGAGGGTTGTGTTGTTGCTTGTTTTCTTGGAAGAGTCACCAACTACTTGTTCTTCCTCTTCTCCCACCCATGAGACAAGCCCACACAGATCCTTTTCATAAAGGCCAAAGCATCACAGGAGAGCTTGGAACGCTGGCGCTGACCCTTCGCACCAACCCCCTTAGGCCAAGTCCTGCTTTGACTGAGGCCTGGACCTCGGGTCCGTGGTTGTGCTTCCAGCTCTTTAATCAGTGAGTCTCAACATTGGGCCAAAATGTTCACCAGGGAAGCTAAGGCGAGGGACTTTAAAGCCAGGTTGGGAGGACAGTAGAAGGAGAATATTTTGGCAAATGCTTTGCCTTGGTCCCACCTTTCTACAGATAGCCATGGGAAATCTGCAGTCAAGCAAATTCTGTTATTAGTTCCTGTCTGTTTCAGAAATCAACATTTGGCAGGTCTTCCTCCACACCTTGTCCATTGCAGAGGTGCTTTCAACTCTGCACGTGGTGGGGAGTGAGCCATCAGAGGGCTGGGAAAGGGATGAGAGGTCAGTTCTTCCATCTTGCATTCCTTCTTTTTTAAAAAGTTTTTTTTTGGTTTATCCTCACCAGAGGGTATTTTTTCCATTGCTTTTTGGAAAGGGTAGAAAGGAGAGAGGGAGGGGATGAGAGAGAGAGAAATATCAATATGAGAGAGACACATTGATTGGTTGCCCTCCTGCACGCACCCCAACTGGGGCCAGGGATTGAACTTGCAACCCAGGTATTGGCTCTTGATGGGGAATCGAACCCACGACCCTTCTGCGTGTAGCTGATGCTCTGACCATTGAGAAATAGTGGCCAGGGCACATTCCTTCATTATTTAAAATGCATTTTCTCCCAGATAAAACATGGAGCTGGGGGTAGAACAAAGCCGTTGCCTGCTAACCTTTCATTCTTCCTTAGAAGATTTTGAGAGAGGAATTGATACTTGAATCTGTATCTACCAGCTTGTATCTATGTGGCAACAATTTAGAGTAATATTGTCAAACACAAGAAGGAAAGGACAGGAGCATCATAGAGAGGCTGGCCCCGCACTGAGCCACAGAGCCGTCCCTCGGCTCACCTACCTTTGAACTTCCTGTTAAGTGAGGTAATACACATCCCTAATAGCCACTTTTGTTCAGGTTTTCTGTGTCTGGCAGCCAAATACATCTTTATTGATGTCTACTTTTACTGTGGCTCAGTCTCTCACATTCACCTGGTCACTTTCTTCCAGAACAGGAAAAGATGATGTTCTGGAAATGGAAGTTGCTATCAGAGGAGGTGGAATTCAAATGGCACATGATTTTTCAAAGGGTGGCACTACCTAGCCATGACTGCAGGCTTCTGCGAGCCCTGAAGGCTTTGCACCTGATGCTAGAACCATCTAGCAGACAATGGCTATGCAGAGGTTGTGCGGATAGGGGACTAGATGGCAATGCCCCTGAGAGGAGAGCTGCATTGACTCTTGAGTAGAATACTAACTTCCACAGGGAAAAAACACCCTCACCAAAGTTACTTGAAATAACATATATTAATACAGTTCCATCATAAATAATACATACTGTTAATATGGCTTTAAATAATATATAATGCTAGATTTGCATAATAAATAATACATAAATATGCAATCATCCCGAGAAGTCATATGAAATTAGTAATCACGAAGGAAACTTAACCTACTGACATGCTACAAGAGGAAAGGCTTGCATGCGGCTCGCAGGGCATTACCCAGTGCTGTTGGGTGTGTTTTAGCCGAGAGCAGTGCCGGACTGACCTGAGTGCTTGACCTGTATACCTATGACTGCACGACGTAACTAGTCAGGCACTTTTCAGTGTATAGGCAATAATGAGTTTCTGGGGTCTATACAGATAGCTTTGTTTTTTAATCTCTAATTCACTACTGATTGAAAGACTATTAAAGAGTTATTTCCTAAAAAGCGAGGCTAAGCATTGTCACCGACTCTATCCAATACTTCCATTTTTCCAGGAGTCACTGTGTTTTTATTTACTAGTAACCTTAGTAACCCTATGAAGTGGACAGCATTCTCTCCATTTTCCCACTCAGGGAATCGTGGGTGGAGAGGCAAAGTGACTTACCCAAGGTCACACAGCTATTTGATAGCAGGGAGGCACACAGCTCTCTTGAAACCAAAGCCTGTTGCTTTTCCTTTACAACACGGCTACCCTCCTCTCATTTTAAATGAAGCTCTTCTCTGTGGAGTAAGATCCTGGATCTCTTAGAATTCTGATTCAGCAAACCTTTGAAGAATCCTTTTTGTGAGCTAGATATCTCATGCTGTTCCCAACAACAATCCTATTGGGTATTAATATCTTCATCTTACAGATTAGGAAATCAAGGCTTGGAAAAAGGAAGTGACTTACCCAGAGCCTCCGAGTGTGAGAAAAAGCTACCAAGCCACAGCATGGCCTCTCTGGTGAAGGACGATGACAGGTGGCTCCTGCTTTCACATCAGGCTCTTCTCCACAGAGCAGACCCAACTCCTGCCCAGCAAGACTCAGTGGCTTTCTTCTGGGATAGAAAAGATAAGGGTGTTCTGAGAGTGGAGGTTGCTGTCAAGAAATCCGGGGATACCAAGGGTGAACTTCCTACTTCACAAAGTTTCAAAGGGCTGGTACTCTGGGCAGCCTCGGGTCCATCAGTAGCTAAGCCTACTCATGGCACTTCACAAACACTCCAATTCTCGAGTCCCTCATGCTTCACTCCTCCAGTGTGCAATTGGTTAAAAGTCCCCCTTCCTCTGGTAATGACATTCTTGGAAATGGTGCTTTGAGATCTGTTCTTCTGGGAAAGACATAACCTACTGAAGAGTTACTGAGAGGAGTTGGAACCATAAATGTCGAGCCTACCCAGGAGAGTAAATACAAAGCACTTGCATCTTTCCGGCTGAATTATAGCTTATCAAGCTCACATTAAACCTTTAAGCCTTTTTTTCCTCAGGTAAGAATAAATCTAAGTTGACTATTCCAGCATATGTATTTGTTTTCTCTACGCTGTCTATAAACCATGTCCAAGATGAGTATTTATAAGCCTGAGCAAAAACTAGACAAACAGTTCTGAAAATAAGTGACAACTATAACAGTTCATGATAAGACAGTCACAACAAAGGAAACGCTATGCATTAAGCAATTTTTCTTGCAAATCCTTTATACATATGTCAGGCTGTGTGCTGGCAGAGTGAAAGAGAATAGATCAAAAAGAATACCCATATAAGAAAGAGTTTTTAGGCAAATGCTGTCTTGTATGCATAAATCAAATAAATAGTGATAAAAAACACACAAAGGAATAGCATAGATTTCTATGGAATTTTATATAATGAAGTTGTTGTTTTTTTAGCAATTTCACAACAATGTATATTTATGGAGCACTTTATAATTACTTGCTCATTAAATCTGATGACATTTCTGGCAAGTAGGTCCTTACCATTATTTTAATTTTATAGCCCAGGTAACTGGAGCAGGGAATTGTAAAGGAACATTCTCAAGGTCACACAGCCAGTTGCGGACTGGCCAAGGGCTTTATTTGGAACTCCCTCTCCCACAGTCTTGAGTTGCAGTTCTGGGTAATGATCCAGCTATCACTTAGCTCCCTCCTTGATGAGGGACAGATTGGGGAGTATACCTGGACATCTGGGGTGGGTGACAAAGGCAAAGGCTCCTCCTGGCCGTAAATGTAGAAGTACCAGTGGTTGGCATAGACATTGGCATGAGCATCCCAGGAGGAACGTGGACCCCATGAGTGTGGGGATGCATGCCTATATGATGCAAACACACATCTGCAATAGAGCCTCATTGGAGATGTGCATGATGGTGAGTTTAAAGCTGCAGTTCACAGCCAGGCTGTAATTAATACCAGGGGGGGGTGGGGTGGGGGGGGGAAATAAACCAACACCCCAGGATCCATTACATCTAAATCCCTGAGAATGGGGTTTGAACAGGGATATTTTCCAAGAGCAACCCTTGTTTTCCTAACATGTGGACAGAGTTGAGAACCATTGGTATAAAGATCCTTCTAGGTCTGCTGCACGTGGTACAGGTTGTTCCCTGCGTAAGGACCCCTGACTCAGGGGCCAGTGAGAACTGAAGCTCAGCTCACACACGGTGCCCTAATTTGGAGGTGGGATTTTTTTAAAAAACAGAATCACCTTTTGTCTAATTCAACAGAGGCCCCGGGTCATCCCCCTATTCTTGGACATGCATTGCCACATAGCCAACATAGTCCATTTTCAGCTTAATTTTGATGCATTCATTAGAAATTTTATTACTACGTTCTTGTCTTCTTTCATTTTGTTTCTCAGTACTTCTGTGATACTCTGCTTTTGTTTTTCTTTTTTCTTAAATCTAGTTTTATTTGATTCAGTTTCTATTTCTTCCTTCAAAATAGTATGCCTTTATTTTATTCATAGGGCATTGTAATGAGCCAAAGTTTCTAATCTGTTAAAAATCATAATTCAGAATATCAAAATTCACTTTATGCCCCTGGCCCAAAAGTTTCAAAGTGTATTGTATAATATATCCATCCATTCACTTCAAATCTGGCTCCTCGCGATTCTGATAGATGACCTTCCTTCCCTTCCACTGTGGCCATGGCAACTCTCTCCATTCAGAGATTGTTAGGCCAGCACCCTGATTTGTATCCCCTGTGAAATAGGAAATGTTTCTTCACTTACAGTTGCAAGGCTTGCAATGGGAATGGGAGGAAATGGACATTCAGCTTTTGAGCAACTTCAACTCTCACATCTCAAAGCCTGTGCCATCCCATCATCATGCGTTGGCCTGCAGCAACCACACAGCAACTAAGTCTCTACCTTCCAGGGCAAGAGACCTTACACTGGTAAACTCCAGAGGGGTTTTACACAGGCCCCCAAGCCATGAAGTCATTCATGTTCTTTCACACTGTCCTAGAGTCAGTCTGCATGTTTACCATGAGACATGCCCCCCCCGCCCCCCGACAGCCATGGCGCCGTGAACATGCATCCACCACACACAGGTAGCACACTGTGCCCTGTGCTCTTGTTCACACCTGCTCCTCCCCAAAGATGGAGCTCCAAGAACAAGAGCAGGACAGCCTTTTCTAAACTCCCAGTTCCTGACCTTCTATTAGACCCATGGTAGGTGATCCACATGTGGTTGTTATGTGAATGAATGGCCTAATTCATTCATACTAAAATTTAAGCCTATTTAATTTGGAAGGAATTATTTGGAAATACTGTATTTGGAAATAAAGAATAAGTACATCCTGTATTTAAGTCTTCCAGCAGGCAAATATGGCTCTGTTATACCAAGTTTTTGATGGCCTCACTTCCCATCAATGTGAGCTATGACTTGGCTTCCTAAGGCTGAGTCTGGCTGAGCAGAACATAGTCCTTTTGGCCCAGCTCCACTTCTTCCAAATCAGTCACTTGAAAAAGAAAGGAAGAGAAAACTTTTCATGTGCTTTGTCAAGACTGAACAACCAGCTTATTGATTAAGGATGTCTATTATTTCAACCAGTGTCTACAGCTTCCTATGGCTACAACTAAAGTCTTCATGGCTCTTGCCTGTTCCCAAAGGCCAATAACTATCCCTTCTGTGCTGTGTTCTCCAAGGAGCCAAAAGTGGGGTTAGTAAGAGTATATGGGAGGAACCATCTCCACAACAAGGTAATGGGGTGTGAGGTGTGAGTTTACTCCACCCTCTACCTTTGTTGGTTCCATCTCCAGGATACACAGGAAGCAGGTGAAGATTTGCAGCCCATTAAAGAGAAGCACCCTAAGCTGTACCATAAAGGAAAACAGAAGGGAGAGTCAGCAGGCTCTGCCCTGCTATGCTACTGAGAAGTTACTAGATTACACAGGCATCCAGCCATAAATTTGCTTCCATTGGCATAAATCACACAAATATGACAGAACTGAACATGTGCTAAAGCCAAATGTGCATATTGCGAATCTTTTGTCATCTCCTCAACCAAATCTTGAAACAGTAATTTCATAGCCCTTCCCTTCCTTTGAAAATTTACATTTTCTTAATGGCCCTGAAAGGGGAGGGGGTCTGGAACAGCTGTAGTTGAAGCAATCCTCTTCTCCCTGCTCCCCCCCCCCCCCCAGGCCAGGGCTCAGTGCCCTCTGACGCCCGTGGGGGGAGGTCAAGCTGCACAGACACTGGTTTTGCTGCTCCTTTGAACTCACTTGAGTTCATCTGACAGTTGAGGAAGCTGAGACTCAGAGAAGTCAAGGCCACTTCCCTCACTGCGTTGCTTAAGTATCCATTGAGCTCCCTGATAAAAAGGTCCTTAGCTTGAGCTGCCTTTCCATAGGTGCTCAACAAATGTGAGGAGCCCCCTCCCAGGATTGCCCTTGCTGAGATGCTGCTTTTGCAGCATTCTGTGGTCCTGTGTCCTGTCTTTTCTCTGACTCCATCATTGTCCTGGCTGCCCCTCAAGGCCAGAGCCCATGTCTCCTCTTTGTCTCGCGGCACTTCTCTCATTAGGCGCTCAATAAATGTTGCTGACAGACTGGCTGACTGCCTGACTGACTAGAGATGGCATCTTTCCACCAAGGGCAAGTGTTCTTTGCTGCCTTTACTTAGTGTTTCATGTCAAATGGTATCACGAGCATGATGTCATTTTCCTGATATGCACATCAGGATTATTAAGAGAGCTAAGGAAATCCAAAATGTTGGAGGGTATTGGTCCTAATTAGTATTGAGTGTCTTACAGGTATAGAAATCTTTTGAATTAAACATGTCAATTTAACCCTGATTTTTATGTAAATGTCCTCAATTTTTATGGCATCGCCTGTATGCATACTAGAGAATTTTCAACTGTGGTTATTTCCTATGACTTCAATTTTGGGAGACAAAAATTAAATGTAAGAAGCACATTTTATGCTGTTTAACGAGTGATAAAAACAAACAAATAAAACCATTCCCCTTTTCCTTTTGAAGACCTCCCTTCTCTTCAACAAATGGTCAGCTGGCTCTGGAATCAAAGTGAAGCCATCTCTGTCCCAAGCTATGTTCATTGCCATTCTTGCCTATATGGTTTGTAAAAGGATGGGAGGACACATGTAAGTTCAATCAGGTCCTTGGACAGTTTTCTTTTAGTGAAAAATTGATGAAAACATACATACACACACACACACACACACACACACACACACACACACACACACACACCAAGAGCATAGTAAATCCAGTTTTATGAGGTTTATAAAATGGCTCTAAATTTTAAAACAGCCCATCCATCATCACTTCCTTTTGCCTGCCATTCTTTTAAAAGCTGCATCACCATTGTTTACACACACACACGCACACTCCCCACATGCTGTCCAATAGGTTATCATTGCCTTGCACTTTTGCTCTTTTGTTAATTTTGGATAAAGTCCTAGAGTGTAGCAATATTATTGAACTCATTTCTGCTTAGGTCTCAAGTTTTCATAGCTCTTCTATTACCAAGTGGCAGTGCACCCTATAGGCACAATAAATAAATAATATAACACTGAAGCTATAACAAATCACAAAATACATTATTAAAAAATTAAGAAATAAATATCCCCCTCTTACTTAAATAGAGATTGATTTTATAATGTGGAATGCTGAGGAGAGCTGCTCCGAGATATATTAAAGCCTGGGGACACGGAGAATACACTGTAATGGGCATTTTGCTCCCTCAGCCAGAGGAAAAAAGTCCTCCCAGTGAATGGATGTATTTGTGAAGTGGAAGCCGAGATTCTCTGTTTGTTCACAAGCCAGGCATGATGCACGGCGCCTGCACCAGGCGAGGGTGGAGAAGACCTGCAGGACACATCTGTCTTTCCTGAGCACACACTGTGTGTCTGGACGAGGCTGATGCAGACAAATGCGTTCCTAGAACTAAAGTTGGAGAGATGCTGTTTCTTTTCCTTTAATTTTAAGTCACAATTCCGGCTTCCAAAGAGATGTTCTCAAGCCAGGGTCCTGCCAAGCTTCCTCCAAGGTGTTTCACTTAACGAGGAGAGGATGTGGCATAGATCTCTCCACAAGGTGCACATTTCAAAAGAAAAAATTAAATAGGATCCCTTCTCCAGAGGCGTAAAGATTTTCTATGGAAAAGACAAAGTCTACTGGGTCCCTGGACTCTTAGGAAGTCACTCTTGTGCTGTTTACCTTGAGGCTTGTTTGGGGCCATCGACTCGTCAGAAGCCACCGCTTCCAGACTGAGGTAGCTCCCTCAGCCTCTACTCTTTTTTTTTAAAAAAAATACTTTTTATTGATTTCTTACAGAGAGGAAGGGAGAGGGATAGAGAGTTAGAAACATCGATGAGAGAGAAACATCGATCAGCTGCCTCCTGCACACCCCCTACTGGGGATGTGCCCGCAACCAAGGTACATGCCCTTGACCGGAATCGAACCTGGGACCCTTCAGTCCGCAGTCCGACGCTCTATCCACTGAGCCAAACTGGTCAGGGCTCGGCCTCTGCTCCTATCCATCCTGGAATAGTGTGGCATTTCTCTGTCTAGCTTAGATGTCCCGAGATTGAGCAGGTCTTGCTGACTCCACTGCCCTCTGCAGAGACTTCCAGTGCTTCTGCATGAGGGGAAAGGCAATGACTAGCAATTGCCCCTTCTTTTTCCCACCCCAAAGTTATGCAAGAAGGTTACTCTGCTAGCACATAGAGAGAACCACTTCATTTCCTCATCATTGTAAAGGACACTGGGGAGAATCAAACATCCCATGCAGAGAGGAGTTCCCACCTACTGAGCAGTTTTGAACAGACCACTGGAAATGGGTTGCTTACCATGAGTTGATTCTTTTGGGG
The DNA here is from genome assembly GCF_014108235.1 of Myotis myotis. Classification (NCBI taxonomy): domain Eukaryota; kingdom Metazoa; phylum Chordata; class Mammalia; order Chiroptera; family Vespertilionidae; genus Myotis; species Myotis myotis. Next base: position 32,284,005 of record NW_023416357.1, read on the forward strand.
ATGAGACAGGGAGTGAGTGAGCCCCTCTGGTTCTAAAGGCTTTGGGGGCACTATTCGCCAAGAACTTGACTTGCCTGTATGCTTTTATATGACGTGTCCTTTGTCTATCTCCCGCATGTACATAAGGCACATATTGGCAGGGATCATTCTTCGTGGAAAGATTTTCTCACCAACACCTGAAACCTCTGGAATGTGCAGACATCCAGGAGCCTGGGCTCACAGATGCTCTACCATCTTTAATGCACAGCTTCTGAGGTCACCCTTGCTGGTAAATGGAGAAAACAAAAGTGGAAGAACACAGGAAGGTTTTTCACATGTCAAGCCGGTTGAGGAATATGTCACCTTTATGCATGTTCCATTGGCCAGAACTAGTTACACAATCTTACCTATATTCAAGTGGGGCTGGCAGTGTGTCACTTAACTGTTGTTAAAGCACTATTATAACTGCCTATTCACTTACTCAGTAACACTGTGCCAGGTACAAAAATATAGTGATGACCAGGATCAACACAGTCTTGCCACTGGGCATGAGCATGATGGTGGTGAAGACTGAAACCACAGAAAATCAGAAGGTTGGTGAGAAACACATCAGCTGGCATCCCTGAGACCCTTAAAACCCAGTGTGGAAAATTCAAACTACCACACACCCCATGGGAAGACTGAGAATTTTACAAGGATCTTGGTGAATTCTTTGGGCTTTAAATGTTCAAGATTGACCTCTGCCTTTGGACTTCCACTTCTATACCTGCTAGCTCCATTCTGCAGTGGGTCAATGGAAATGCAAAAGGCAGCCCCTTTCTACTTTTGAATAGCTCTGTGCACGCGAGCACACACACACACACACACACACACACACAGATTTTCCATTCACCACTTAAAGTGCATGTGAATAAGATATATCCTGCTAAAACTTTATAGGTCATGGGCAATTTCTGGATCACATTACAATTCACATAGTAAATAGCTTCCCATCCATGTTAGTCCTGCTACTGAGAAACATACAACTTCTTGGCTTACTGGTCTTCTTGTCACTTGCTCTATTCCTCTTCTCTCCCTATCTCAGGAGTAAAATTCCAAAATCCTTTGCTTGCCTCATATATAGCACATTTGGTTCTCTTGGTTTGCTTGAGCCCTACCTTCACCCCCTGCCAGTTCATCAAGGTATTTTCCTGAGAGGTACTGGGAAGAGAGTATTTCCAGGAAGTGTGTCATTAAAGCACTGTTATAACTGCCTATTCACTTACTCAGCAACACTGGGCTCGGTACAAGAATGTAGTGATGACCAGGATCAACACAGTTCTTGCCTTCGTGGAGCTGACACTTGAGCAGAGGAGACAGTGAAAAACAGTGACTTACAAGATAATCACAATTTGTGACAAGTGTTATAATGGAAACAAATAAAGGGCTGAGACTAAAAATATTGGAGCATGGAGCCCGTTCTATATAGGATACTCAAAAAGTCCTTCCCAAAGGAAAGAAGTGTCATTTAAACCAAAATTCATGAGAGGGAGCTAACCATGTGGGGAAAGCATTTCATGCAAAAGGAAGAGCAGAGACCCTAAGGGGAGAACAGAGTTTGTTGTGTCATATAACTGAGAAAAAGCAGGTTTACGAATATGGCTGAGACCCACTATCTCTTCAACAAACCCCTCCTTCCACAGTGCTGATTTGCAGCTGGGGAGTGGCTGCCCAATCAGAGATGACATCCCAGCCCACCTAGTCAGGTAATGCCATGTGACTCAGTTGTGTTCAAACGAAAGGATAGGCTACACTCATCATCCCCCTCAATCTTACTCTGTTCCTATCCCTCCACCTGCTGGCTGGATATTGAAGACACCCAAGAAAACCTTGACGTCATTTGATGAAGACAATAGAGTTTCCATCAGTCCAGGTTCCTGAATGACTGCATGGAGTCTCTTGGCCAGCCCTTGCTCCCAGCTACCAACTGAGTATACTATGTGAATGTTTCAGTTATCTATTGCTGTGTAACAAATTACCCCACAACTTAGTCGCTTAAAACAACATACCTTTATTATCTCAGGGTTTCTGTGAGTCATGAATCTGGGCATGAATCAAAGATTGGTCTGAGTCTGTGGTCTCAGCTAACATCTCAACTAGGGAAGACTCTGCTTCTAAGCTCACTTCCATAGAGATTGACAGGATTTAGCTCTTTGGGAGCTGCTGGACTTTGAGCCTTGTTCCTTGTTGGTAGTTGGTCAGAGGCTGCCCTCTGTTCCTTGCCACGGGGGCCCTTCCAGCTTGCTCATTAGAGCAAGAGAGCACAAAGTGCCAGAGAGAGGAAGTCTAGCAAGACAGAAGTCATAGTCTTTGGCAATCTACTCATGGAAAGGGTGCCCGTCACTTTACCATACTCTACTTGTTAGAGGCAAGTCACTAGATCAGGCCCACTCAGAGGAAAGAAATTACACTAAGGTATAAATCCTGGGAGGCAGGGAAGCCATGTCAGAAGCTGCCTGTCACTGTCAGACATAAACCTGTGCTGTGCTAAGCCACTGGGAGTCAGTTACAGCAGCTGGCATTACCTTCAGTAACAGAGGTGAAAGCAACAGCTGATGGTTCTCATAAAGTGAGCTCAGAGCTGGCCAGGCCATGCAGAGCCTTATAAGCACCAATAAGAAACTTGCTTTTATTCTAAGTGCAATGGCAGGCCATGGGGTTTAAGCACAAGAGAGAAAGAATCCAAGTTTTGTTTCTTGCTACTATTTACAAATGCACTGGAAGAAGAAAGAGACCCATCAGGAGGCTGGTATTATCTGATGCAATGTGAGGTAATAAAGAAAAGTGGGAGTGATGACTAATTTTATGTATCAACTGGGCCACAGTGCCTGGCTATGTGCTCAAATATTATTCTCGTTGTTCATAGGAGGCTCAAAGTCCACTGGTCTAAATTTTCATCTGTTTTTGGATGAGATGAACATTAGACCAGTGGACTTTGAGTAAAGCAGATTGCCCTCCATAATGTGGGTGGGCTTCATCCAATCAGCCGAAAGTCTGACATTTACTGAGCAAGAGTGAATTCTGCAGCAGATGCCTTTGGACTTGAACTGCAACATTGGTCTCTGTCCTGGGTATTCAGCATGCCAGCTCACCCTGAGGATTTTGGACTTGCCAGCCTCCATAATTATGTGTCAGTTCTTTTAAAATAAAATTTTCTCTATTCAATATATATACATACATTTTAGGGTTCTGTTTCTCTGGAGTCAGGACTAATACAGGAGGCACATCCAATATTGAGCAGGATAGCAACAGCCATGGCAGCAAATTCTGCTATTTTTGAGTTCCTGTTCTGCATTCCAGGCACTCTGCTAGAGGTTTTATACATATCATCTCATCCAATCATCCAACAAATATAGATTTTTACACCCATTTTACAAATGAGGACATCAGGACTCAGGGAGTTAAATGAGGCACCCAAAGTCTACCTAGTAAGTGGGAGAACTGCCTGATCAATTTGTCAGGAGCCTCTTTCTTTCTTTTTTTTTTTTTTTCCAAACGATTGCATGAAGAAAATGAATAGCAGCAGGAACAAAAAGTCAAGTAGGTGCTCCCATTCCGAAATTCCATTGTGTTGATGGTCAAAGCAAATTCATTAAATTTAGCCCATTTTCCTTATGTATTTAAATAACATGCGCAATCTGTGAGGGGCCCGTCTTGCTGCTAACGCATGGCAATTATATTTTTATACTGCCACTGCAAATCTGGTTTTTCAGTTTTTCTGTTTCGTTCCCATAAGCGTACTTGTACAGCCAATTGTTAACGGATTAACGGCTTTGTGTGAAATCCATCCATCAGGTCTGGTTTACCTCTGTGGCTAGGAGAGTCTGTTCACAGGATAGAGCAGAGGAGCTAGCATGAACCGGAGGAGGCCAAATGGAGCATTGGGCCCCCCGGTAAGCATTTATTGTGCCTCCACTATGGTCCAGGCACTGTGCTATGCATTCTGGTCTCTGCCTCAGCAGCAACAAGGAGGTTTTTGAATCTTCTAGGGTTTCCAGAATAAAAAGAAATCCCCTCAGGAAATAAACACATCTAAATTGCAAAATATTTAGTCTCAGAAATACAGCCAATTTGCTGTGTCCAAAATTTTTCTGTCTGTCTATCTATCTATCTATCTATCTACCTATCTATCATCTGTCTTTCTATCTATGAATCCATCTCTCTAACAGTTTCAAAACAATGCTATCTCAATAGCAGTAGTTTGAAATAATAGCAGTACTTTGAAATAACATGATGGTAACATCTACAATGGTAATATTATTGGAAAGGTGAGAATTGTTCATCCCCAGGCTTTAACCCTCTGCCTCCATCTTCACAGCTCCACTCCAGCTTCTGTTAAATACATTCTGCTTTTTAATTAATTTAAAGTAGAAGAAAAAAGACCTGGTGTATTTATATACTCTGACTTTCTCCATACATTCCTCCCACTTGGGGCAAAATTAACTATGATGTTTTCCTGTATTCCTGTCCCTAGGCGGTCACAAAGACATTATCCTATATAATAAAAGCCTAATATGCTATGTGTCCAGTCGGCCATTCAACCAATCAAAGCATAATATGCTAATGATATGCTAAGGCCGCTCAACTGCTCACTATGATGTGCACTGACCACCAGGGGGCAGATGCTCCAACCTGTAGGTTAGCTTGCTGCTGGGGTCCAGCCGATCAGGACTGAGCAAGACTGGCCGGACATGCCCTGGAGCCCTCCCACAGTCCCTCTCCAGCTGGGCAACCTCCCACGTCCCTCCCCGGTCCTAATCATGCACCAGTGGGGTCCCTCCCCCTGGCCTGTGCCCTCTCGCAATTCAGGACCCCTCAGGGGATGTCAGAGAACCAGTTTTGACAAGAACAACTGGTCGCTATGATGGGCACTGACCACCAGGGGGAAGATGCTTAATGCCGGAGCTGTGCCCTGGTGGTCAGTGAGCTCCCACAGGGGGAGTGCCACTCAGCCAGAAGCCAGGCTCATGGCTGGCAAGCACAGCGGCGGTGACAGGAGCCTCTCCTGCCTTCACAGCAGCATTAAGGATGTCCGACTATGAGAGGGCACAGGCCAGGCTGAGGGACCCCCCCCCCCCAAGTGCACGAATTTCATGCACTGGGCCTCTAGTACATAATACAAAGCTAGAACCTTCTTGAGCCCACTACACCTCTTTTGTGTCACAGGCAAGTCACTCTCATCACATATAAGGAGGCAAGAAAGAGTTAAATAACAAAAGGTGCTGAGAAGGCAGTAAGCAGATTCCACTGCAGAAGTTGAGTGAGTGTGGAAGGTGCACAAAGGACTAGGAGAGGCATTACAAAATGAATTACAAAAAGCAACCAGATAGAAGTGAGTAATCTGGAAGAGAGAAACGCAACTCTGCTTTCTTTCCATAAAACCCCTCGCCTGAACCACAGCTACAGTTCTGTAGGAGGAAGCATTCACAGACAGCGGCATTTTGGAGAAGGCACTTTGCCCAAGGCATCAGCAGAATGCATTTGTCATCTGAAGGCAACACATGGAGAATGGTACCTCCAGCTTTTCAGTGTTGCACAGAACTGTGCTGTCTGTCACCAACAGGAACAGAAAATGCTAGAAAGAGAAATGCAAACCATGAAGTCTGAATAGTTCAAAAGGGAAGGTCCCTGAATTGTGAAGACTGAATTTCTGGAATTATAGACAAGAAGACTTGATACCTGTCTGGGATAGTACATCCACTTTAGTACAAAAAAGTATCCTTTTGGGTGGGGACCAGCATGGATGGACACTAAAGCTAGGCAGTGTGGGTTAGCATGCAGAGTTGGAATTCAAGGGCAATGAAGAACCAGGTGGCAAAGCCCTGCTCATCTGTAAGGGCATTTGTGGGGTAGGGGGACAGGCAGGCCACAGAGAGAAAGTCCCTCTTTTTTGGATCTTGCAGGAGTTCACTGTGCTGATGGTAGAAGAGGAACAATTCCTCACCTTGGCTTCTACGGGTCAGCTGTTTCTCATCATCCTCTCGTCAGTCTCAGAATGCAAAAGCACAGAAATAAGACACAGTACGGATCACTCACCAATGGCTACTGAAGAGGAACAGTGATAATAATTATATTTACTAAATACTTTGTACATTTTTCATCTCATTTAATCCTTCTAACATATGTATGAGATCATAATTATTTTCATTTTACAAACAAGAAAACCAAGGCTGGGAAACCAAGTAACTTGCTAAAGATAGTATTGAGCTAGAATTCAAACCCAGTTCAACACTGTAATGCATATTATCTTAGTTGACTATAAAAATCTTTGTGCTTAAATAAATTATATATGGTGTATTTAATAAACTCTTCTTCAACATGACAACCTTCCCAAGCCACCATCTTAGATTTTTCCTCCTATTCGCACCTAAACTTCTTGAAAAAGTTCTCACATTTTGATTGCATTCCCTTGCCTCCCACTGGACCTTCCCTCAGCCTATTGCACAATCTACTTTCTGTGCCATCACTCCACCAACACTGCTTTTGCCAAGGATGGTATGGCCCATGTTTCATTCAATCTATTCAGCACTTCTTGGTACTACTCCAGCTTGACTCTTGGCAGCCTTGAACACCATCGACTTCTCATAACAATTCCTCACGTTGGCTTCTACGGGTCAGCTGTTTCTCATCATCCTCTCGTCAGTCTCAAGACTCCTCTTCCCCCTTTTCAGTCTCCTCTCCTTCTGCTCAGGCCCAGAATATGGAAGTCCTTCTGGGTGCTGCTCTCCTCGCCCTCTCTCCACACACCCATGAAAGGGTTTGATCAACATCTGTGCTTAAGTTACCAGCCCACTCTGCTGACTCCTGGAAGAGTATTTTCTATCCAGTATCTGCCACTCTTCTGGGGATAGCACCTGCTTTGCCTCTGAGGACCTTCCCCTGTCCTTAGTCTCAGCATATGTAGTTTGATGGGATGGAAATTGGTTTGATCATGTGATTAGGGCCTTCTTCTATTTTCCTTGTCCAGGAATTTCTTTAGGAATGGATACATAGTAAACTGGTTCAGGATGTTTGTTCCCACTGTTGAGGAGAGAGAAACTACCTTTCATATGGAACCTCAACCTAAAAAGATGTATCTTGAAGCTGCCACAGCCATTTTGACACCATGAGGGAATGAAGCCAAAAGAGAAGCAGAAGATAGAAACCAGAGAGAGAAATAGATTTGGATACCTCGTTTGAATTTCTGCATCCAGCCATGCCTCTAGACCTCTATACTCCAATCTGGTAGCCACTAGCCACCTGTGGCTATTGAACCCTTTGCATATTTTAGTATATTTTACATTTATGTGGAATATAAATATGTTAAATATACAGTGGGGCCTTGACTTATGAGTTTAATTCGTTCCGAGACCAACCTCGTTAAGGAGCTCATTAACTCAAATTACTCTATCAACTCAATGCAAAAAATCGGCGGAGAGACAGCTGGTATCTCAAAAAACTCATTAGTCGGGACACTCGTAAGTCAAGGCCCCACTGTATTTTAATTTTTTTTGATATATCAGGTTAAACAAAATATATTATTAAAGTAAATTTTGCCTATTTTTCTTTTTCTCTTTTTTACTTATTTAATGTGGCTACTAGAAAATTTACAATTATGTATGTGGCTCACATTATATTTCTATGGGACTATGATGCTCTAGATCAGGGGTGAGGAACATTCGGCCTGTGGGCCATATAAGAACTGCAAAATCATTTGGTCTGGCCCTGCCAAGGCATTAGGGGTGAGTTAATTAAAGGTTTGACCAAATATAGCAGGCTAGTTTTTAAGTTTATAATTTTATATGGCCCTCAAATGATGTTATAAATATCCAAATGGCCCTTGGCAGAAAAAGGTTCCCCACCCCTGCTCTAGACCTTTCAGCTACATGACTGAAAATTTCCCCCTTTTAAAGCCTGGAAAACATAAATGCAAACAACTGTTTACAGCTATAAAATTTCTCATAAAACAATAACCAAATACATCTTCATACCAGTTTCTTCTCCTCGGTACCAGGCCCACATGCAGCAAGATGTCCAGTGGGACAGTCTTTTATATTAAAACCAGTGAGGTGTCCTTTAAAAGTTTCTAGCAATTTTCTATCTCTACCAGTAAACACATCAATTTATCTTTGCAAAAGACTTACTTTGTTTAAAAAAAAAATGGAAAGGATCCCTTTTTGACCCAAAGGTGTAGCAAATGTGCGTACATAGTTTTTTAAGAAGGCTGTCACCTGTTAACTTAGATGTAACTGCCTTGAATTGACATTTCATATCTTGTTTAGTAATGCAAATCAGTGTATTTTTATCAGGACTGTACCCATTTTTTTTTCTAAATGTGATTTTTTAACTTAATGATCTCTGTACATTATTCTTTGTTTTGGGGATGTACCTGTGTATGAATATGTGTATGCACACACACACACACCCATGGCATCCATCTTAAAATTACTCATTGAAGATAAAAAGCAGAAACCAGATAATGACAGGATAGATGGGGAGGCATAGCTATACCTTGAACTGGGGGCAGGGACCTACAAGGAACCAGATGGGAAATGCCAAAGTCTACTCTGCCCTAAAAACCCGCCTGTGGTGTTATTTCAGGTGGTATAACATAGATTTGGGGAAATCAAATGTCAAATTTTGTGATTGCCCTGTCTGAGCTCTGAGGACCAGACCACACACAGTGGGTGAGCGTTGAATTTTCCCCTGGAAAAAAGTAAGTAGTAAAGCCAAGGGAAAGAAGAAATTCTCTTCTCTTGAATGCTAGGAACAAATTCGCCCTTTTGAGTAAAAGGAGCATGTAAAGGCACTGCCCTTGTGGGCTGGCCACTGTAAGTGTCAGTGGGCTGAGGAGTCCAAGAAAGGGTCATAGCTAGAGGAAATCCATTTTATTAAAGAACAAAATCTAGAAGCAGGAGTATAGCTAACATCTAACTTTTCCTCTTCTGTGTTGTAATTCCCTTCTAGTATCCCCAAGCTGTCTGTAGAATTTTGTTGGATACCACTGGCTAGTCTATGTGCACTCTGTCAGGTTAAGAGAACTGTGTGTGTCCATGCTGGGATTAAACCAAAAGTTTTCTTCCAGCATGGGAAGTGAAATGAAGAGAGCTGATGTAGTTCAGACCATTCAAATGTAAGTTGCAAGAGCTGACTTACCTGCTGGGTCTGACGCAGCAGCTGGAGAAAAGATGGCTAGTGGAGGTGACCAGTGACCTCCAGGAGAGACAGAGGGATTCCAAGAAATTACTTGGCCGTGAGAATCCAGTAGAAAAATAAAATTCCAATGGCCTGTGGAGTAAGGCCTCAGACTTTGTCAGCTGGGTTATTCAATGAGGTCATCCATAAGTAGCAAAGACAGTCATGCTCACCAAATAGTCCACGTGCTGCTCAACACTTCCTAGATCTGCCTGGTCAGGTGGAGCCATGTGGCTAGTCCTGTTGAGTGAGCTGTGAGAAGTGAAGAACCCAGGCATAATTTTCCAGAATCTCTTCACCTTCTGTGGCAACTAAATAGGTGATATATTCCAGATAATGTAGATGCAAGATTAAAGAGCTGACATCAGGGTGGGTCCCTGCATGTGGAGCAGAGCCTGTCACCAGCCTCTTCCAAGTATATAAGTGAGAAATAAGCTTTTGTGTTCATTGGACCATGAGATGTTTGTTTTTTTAAAACTGCAGCATAACCTAGTCTATCATAAATACACTATGTGCTAAGATTAGCATAGTACATGATGCAAAGTAAACACATCATAAATGTTAGCAATTATGAAAACCATGTCCTGCTTGCCTTCAGGCCCATTCCTTGCCTTCCCTATGTTCTGAGGCCCCTCACAAGAGGACTGAAGGCATCAGGCTATGTTTCCATGGCTCTGGAGCCTGCTGTTTTCTGGCTGGGGTCAGGCAATGGGAGGCATTCTGGAGTTAAGCAAACAGAAGGAAGTGAGAAGGCAGGATGTTTCTCCCCCTTTCTGCCTCAGTTGCCATCTCTAGCAGAAAAATGCATCTTTAAAGTGTTAAAAAATAATCTAAAATTCTATACCCAGTAAAAGTACCCTTGAAAAATGAAGGCTAAAGACGTACTTTAAAATGACAGAATTTATCACCATCAAACCTACATAAGAGAAATACTAAAGGGATTCTTCATGATCCTAGATGAAAGCACAAAAATACAGGCAGAAATAAAGAGCAACAGAAAATGTAAAAATAGGGTAAATTCAGGTGAACACTGAATGAACAATAATAATAAAATCATGCGTGATTAAAAATATGTGTACATGATAAAGTTTTGTAAAGTCCTTAAATTGTAATTTGTTGAAAATGTACTCATTTATTTTCTTAATACTCTGAAAGCATTTTATTACACAAATTATATTCAGAAAATAGTTTCTAACAGTGTAATCATCTAAAAATAAGGCATCCCCAAAATACATAAACTATAGAAAAATTTTTTTAAAAGAATTTAAATAGAGACTCATTTAAAAGGAACTCTAATAAGTCAAAGATGCATGCTGTAATCTCTAGGTAACCATTAAAAGAATAATAAAATAAATATAATTAACAAGATATTAGAGAGGGAGATAGAATAAGAGCTATTTGATTAACCTCAAATGTATTAAGAATAAAGAATAAAAAGAAAAAAAGATAAACAAAACAGTAAGATGGTATATTTGAATGCAATATGTCATTAATTAAATTAAATGTGAATGGATTAAATATTCCAATTAAAAATAAATATTATCAGAATTAATAAAAACAAAACACAATTATATTTTGCTTATCTGAAATACATCATAAATATAAAGCTATAGATAGTTGAAAGGGAAAGGATGAAAAAGAGAGACTATGAAAACAATAACCAAAAAGGGAAAAAAAGAATAGCTGAGGTAACATCTGATAAAGACAGACTTTAAGATGTTGCTACAACAGCCTTCTAACTAGTCTCTTTTACTAAAGTTTTGATCCCTCTAATCAAATCTTCAACCATGGCTGAAGTTGTTTGTCTAGAGCACTAGCCTGATTTTATTATATTCCCTACTAGAGGCCCGGTGCACAAAATTTGGGCACAGGTGGGGTTTCTAGGCCTGGCCAGCAATCAGGGCCGATCAGGGCCAGGCCAATCAGGGCTGGGCCAGAGACGAGGTGATGGTCACCGGGCTGGGTGTGGAAGGAACGGATGCTGGATGCTGACGCAGCCATTGTCAGCACTCCACCACCACATAGCTCCCCGCCTCCCCCCATCCTCCTTCTCTCACCGCTGCACCACCACCATGGTGGGCGGGCAGCCTGCTGGCCGGGGGGAGGGACAGGACACAGGAGTTTGACTGCCAGCCCCAAGAGGGAGCCAGCCCTCAGCCCCCCTGGGAAAGGGGCTGTGTCCACCGCCACCCACCCCTGGTTCCCCATCCCAGCCCGGGGACTGAGGGGAGGGACTGCAGGAGGTTGGCCAGCTGAGGAAGGTTGGCCAGCTGGGGAAGGTTGGCTGTGGGAGTGCACTGACCACCAGGGGGCAGCTCCTGCATTGAGTGTCTACTCCCTGGTGGTCAGTGCGTGTCATAGTGACTGGTCGTTCTGGTTGCTTAGGCCAGACACTCTCTCTTTGAACTTCTCTTGACTTTATACCTATAACCCTGGACCCCAAAAGTTTAGCTACCTACAAGTAACAGATATTCTCTTTCTAAAGTTGCCATTTGGTCATTCTTAATTAATTCTCTTGTTTATTTGAACCATGAATGTCTGTGATAAAGAGCCTTTGAAAGAAAAACATGGCTGCTTTGATTTTCTTCTACAGGTCTTTATTTGAACAGGATTGGGTGGGACAATAATGTTTTAACTACAGCTAAAATTGGGGGAAGGGCATTGGAAAGTAGAATCAGAAAATCTGAGTTGGTAATTGGTGGAACTGAGACTCCATCTCTAGTACTGTGGACAAGTCCCAAATCTCTCTGAGCCTCAATCTCTTTTCGTATGAGGCTGTTCTGAGTATGTCAGTTAGCTTTATAAATGTTAATATATTTCATACAGCTAAGTTATTATTACAAATGAGCAGCCCTGGAGTACTCAGATGGTTTTGTGCTGCAATCAAAATGAAATTGGCATGAAGCACAAAAGTGGTATCCTCCCTACATTGTCTTTGCAACTCCATGCTTTCTCCTTGTCTTCCTAGACAGACTTATTTTGGTGCATTTGAGCCAATTCAACAATGAAGACTTGCTTTGTAGCATCCCTAGTGTATCTAGAAAACCCATAGCCATTGACTTAGCCTGTAACAGGTTCTTTTGACCAAACAAGCCAACATATTTTAAATAGAGAACCATAGAACCAATGTTTAAACCAATATAATAACCATTTTCATTTCTTTTAGTATACTAGAATGGACTGGGTGGATAATGAGAGATGCAAGTGACCACAGGAATTCTTTGTAATCATTTGATAGTACCAGTGGTGGAAAAGACATTTATTTTTATGGATAGCTCTTTTCCCTTTTCAAAAGTGACAGCGACAATAATACATTCAGCACTCTGGCTGAGAAAATTGATTCAGGGCTGCCTGCTTTTCAACACCAAATGTGTCTATATGTCTTCAGGTTTTGTGTACCAGGTTCAGCTCCTATTTCAAGAGCCTTTCCATGTTGATAGTACCTTGTTACCTGAACTACAAGGTACCTTTGCCCTGAGTGAGCGGTCTGTTCATTTGTCTATTGCTATAATTTCCCAGCAATCAGCAAGTCTCAACTCCCTCTCTAATGATGACTTCATATTTTATTTGCCAGGCAGCCAGGCAATATTTATCAATTTCCCTGCTGCTTGCTTTTAAGTGATCACCGATCTATAATTCCTCTTTAGTTTATCACTCAGGTCTCTTTTATAAGATGACTATTTATGAGGCAATATGAATGTTGGCTGGCCTTGGACAGTTACAGCAACAGTTCATTTCAAGTGTCCCATTGTTATAAATATATTTTACTCTCCTCTCACCTCATCACAAAGTGGAAATAAATAGAACAATGAATTTTTCTTCATAGCTTTTTAGTTATGTGAGCTTGTCTTGTCTAGGCTTTCACCTCCCTATCAGCCTACATGTAAACTCTCAACTCATAAGACACCTAAGAAATAGCTACTGATTCTTTCTAAAATTCCAAACATGAGGGCAAAATACATTCAGTGGGTCTGACTCAAAAATGGATGAAATGTCTGTTGGGTATGTATTCAGATTCAAGAATTAAATTTCAGTGCTGTAAAAACAAACATTTATAAGATTTTTCAAATATTCTTCACCTTTTATTTCCAAATATAATTTGCATTTGCTAAGTTTCTTTTGTGTGTGTGTGTGTGTGTGTGTGTGTGTGTGTGTGTGTATAACATCTTGACATTTGAATCTCATGAGAGTCTATTAGGTGTTCCTTAATAAATTATTCTAAATCTCATTAATTTCTTATCTTCAAGGTGTTTCCTTTAATGAAAGAGCATTGAATTGTAAATCCTTCCAAGGTACTTATTAGGAGATGTTGCTTTATGACCTTTATGGCCATTATTTTGGCAGAACCATATGAAAATAAACTTAGTTCCTAGAGTGTTTAAACAGAAAGAATGTGCATGGGCTAACTTTCCATCTAAAATCATCCAAAAACATACTCTAAGGATAGAGAAGAGCCATTCTGTTTAGAAAGTCAATCTTTTTAATTTTGCTTTTTTTTTTTTTCCGGGTAGACTAAACAAATAAGTTACCACAGGCACTGTGCATTTTTTTTCTGTTTCTTTCTCTTGGGATGAAATATGAAATAATCTACAAAGTAATTTGATCCAGCAATTAAAAACAAGGACATGAATTACAGTAACAACTGTCACATAGAACGAATTAATTCCCTCATAACACTGCTTGATGGTACAGACCCTGGGTGATTACGAACAGATTGTAATTGGAAAAGCGCCAAACCAATTCAGGTATCTCCAAAACACAAGGGTAAGCCTCGACTTGCAAACAGAGAACATTTTTTACTACCCACAGGAGTATCTTTTTGCATTTGGCGCTCAGATGTTTATCTAGCGATTACTCAGTGCACCCAGCAATGCAGCCATTCTAAGGGACTGCACATGGCAATGCCCGCTGATCCTCGCTTCTGAGAGTTAGCACATCATTTATGGAAAGCAGACCTTCTGGAGGCTGTGTTTCCAGAAATGATGTCCCCCTGAGTATGGATTATTGGCTGCTTGTGTTTAGTGGTGCAGTATGTCATTCTGAATAATGGACATTAGCTGGCTGGGTGTCATTGGGCAAAGCAGGTGGAGGGCATTGGTGCCTGCTGCTTATTGGTAGAAGTTTCATTTTACCAAACGGCATGCAGACTTTATGACCCTTTCTGATACTTGATCGCTTCTGGTCTAAGGCAAAGCACTGTATTGAAGAAAACTGTTTATATGTATTGTGGAGAGACTTAATTTGGGGAACATACAGGGTGCTTTCCCCTGTTTACAAAAAGTAGCCCATAATAATTTGTTTACTCATAGCAGAAGATGAAGAAGAAAACAAAAGTCCTCCATAATTAATCTACCCACGGGCAACCACCATTAACATGTCAGTGTATTTTTTTTATAGTCTTTTTCACATTTTTTGAAGTTGGGATTATTCTTATTATACAATTTTATATCCTGTTTTGTTTTATTCTGTTTGCTTAAAATTTGTCAGATGTATTTTACCATATCATTGAAAATTTTTCTGACACACGGTTTATAACAGCTGCATCAGGCTATCTTTTAGATGTGCCAGAATTTAGTTAAAACAGGCTCCTGATGTTGTTTTCATTTTTAACCACATATTTGTACATAAGTCTTTGTCTATATTCTTCTCTTTTCCTTTAGATGATTCTCTAAATGGGGAGCCAGTGGGTCAAAGGCTATGAGCATTTTTTGCACATTTCTTCCTCTTTTTAAAGATACTTTTATTCTCTTTTCTGACTTCAGTACAACACATTGCAAAAACAAAGAAACAAACAAAAACCCCTGACATTTAAAGAAGAAAACAAAATTACCACTGTTTGTCTTTGCCTACACACACAATTCTTTTTTTCTTTCCTTCTTTCTTTTCTCCTTTCCATCATTCCTTTCTTCCTTCCCTTCTTTGTAAGGAGAAGAATGAAATCATTCTATTTTTAAATGTTTTTGTAATTTGCTTTTTTTCTCACCTTGAAATATACAGTAGATACACAAAAAAACCCATAACTTTTTTAAGGCTTTTGTTATATGTCAAACTGATGTCCAGAAAGGCCCCATCCATGCCCAGCCTCATCAACAGACATTAAGTACCCATCTCATTAAATTAGCGCCATCACCAATTACTGCTTCCATTATAATCTTTGCTATTTATGGTAACTTACTATAACTTTATATCCATTTGCACATTTGTGAAGTTAAATGTTTTTTTCACTTTGGACCAAATTCCCTCTTTTCTAATTTGTCTGTTGCCTTTGCCCATTTACTTGCTGCTGTCTTCTTTGCATATTAGTTTGTATGAGCTTTTGATATAATAAGTAGTTTTGAGCTTGTTTTTCATCGTGGCAAAGGCTTTTTCTTATTTATTTTCAGTCCCTTAATGTTATTTATTTTAAATTGGATTTTTAAAAAAATTACTCAAACTTCTTTTCTTTCCCTGTGTTACTTTTCTTCTGATTTCAAATGTAGACAATCCGTTCCCATACAGTGAACAGGTTAATACTCACCTTTGGTTTTCACTTTACGGTTTTTATTTTAATCTACCTGGGACATTTCATGGAATATGGAAGAAGATTAGGATCTACCTAAAATTCTGTTTCCAAATATTCAACCTTTCCTGTCAAATTATTATAGCTCTTTTAGCACATGCAAAGTTTTTACAATTACAAAGGTTTGTTCTGAATTCTGTTTCCCTCTTAGACTACAGGCTTCATGCAGGCAAGCAGATATATTGCAATCACCTCACCTCATGCCTATTATATTCGGCTCTCTGTTTTGCCTAAAGAAACTTGGGAGAACAAAGGAGAATTGATATTCTTGCAGAGAATTGAAAGCCCAGCTCATGCTGAATTTCCCAGACTTTATCATCCTACCCCTAAAATGCTGCAATAGAAATAAAATATTATAAATCGTGCCTTAAAGACAAGAGGATAGGAAGAAATGTCAAATCTATGAAATGCAATTTGTATAGAAAGAAAGAAGTCTATTGAAATGTGGTTGAATTCCAGGTACATAATAATTTCCTAATGAATAACCAAGGCCCTTTAATTTTATGTTAAATGCTTAATCATGGGGTTTTAATTGTCCTTATTATGGTTTTAAAAGAAAATGTGAATGTTACATGTACTGGCCATGTAAACAATGGGGAGAATATATTTTAAGTTCAATTTCTCCAGAAAGAGAGGCTGCTTTGATTCATTCAGTTTTCAAAGCACAAACTGAACAGCATTATTTGCTTAAAGGTTTTGATTTCTCAAAACTTAAAGCTGTAAGGCAATCTTGAGTTTTTATTCTCTGATTCTCTCTTTCTTTTAGTGAAATATTAAAGGAACTACAGTACCATTAGTTGAATTTGTAGAGACAGGTCAGAGGGCTGAGAAGAAATAAGGAGCTTTATTTCCAAGGTACTTCCAAGGTGCGGGTGCCTGACTGTGTAAGAGGGCAGGGCTGAAGGGAGGTGGGAGTGGGGCAAGAATTTGTCCCAGAAAAGGTACAGTCAGAATTACCAGATTATGTCACAGAACTGTCTTGGGTGCTAATATGTAAAAAGGGAAAATTATAAGTGCTTAAGCCTGGGTCACAATATCATTTGGAGCTAGCACATTCTGAAAATTCACAATTCACTTTTCTTGCTTATTATTCTAGAGTTAGCAGATTCCTTCTGAAATCACAACCAGCCGTAAGTCAGTACTGCTAATGCCTTATGCTGATGTTATTAAAAACCCTAATTCATAGTTTGGATAACCTACCAAATACTGCTGGTATTAATGCAGAGAGGGAAAAATTTGGACTCAAATTTCCTACATCATGGAAATTCAAAACAAAAGCAATATTGCTGCCAATCAAATCGTCAAAGCCATTTCGATTCAAAGACCAGATTTCCTGGTTTAAAAATTGCAGTCTGGCTTTGGAGGATGCAGAGCTATGTGGAACAAACGTTATTGAACGCTTCCAAGTTCTAGTATAGCCACTCGAGGTTTTCCATGGTGGCTTCTGGAGCTGCGGTCACCCCTGAAGTGTATGAAGCTGTGTGTCTGTTGCCTATTATTGGGACACATTTGCCTTCACTGAACATTACAAAGCTTTGAAAAATATGCACCTGAATGACACTGCAGGTATATTATCATAATATTTATCAGCATTACTAACTCTCTCCAATGAATAAGTATACCTATAACATGGATAAAAGATACTGTAAAAGATATCATACTTTTAGGCACAAGCTTTGGCCAGTATCCATTTGAAAATCAGAATAGACAAAAGGTGCTCATTCCTGTTTAAAATCTGGATACCCCCCCCCCAAACAGCAATGACAGAAAACACTAAATAATTCTTTATATGTTGCAAAATAGGTGGGGGGGGTTGGGGGGGGGGAGCTGGACAAAGAGCAAATTTTTCTTAAATAACGACATCCTTTTCAACTAAGTTTTCCTTGGAGCCAGACTTAAGGATGGTCTGTGGCTGAAGGAAGCCTGTCAGTATCTGTTTGCAGTAATAAAAATCTCCCTGCGTCTGACTTACATCCCCTTTGTTCCTGTGAGGTGAGTTCATTCGGGGCTTCCCTGGGGCCATCAGTGTCCAGGCTCCGTGGCAGTGCTCCCGGAGAGGTGGAGATGGTCTAGCTGGATCTTCAGAGCATCTTTAAAATATAGATGACAAGAGAGCCGCTGACTACAGAGTGCAGCGATGTGGTGCTGGGAGAACACTGCTCTGCCACTACATTAATTCATCTCGCACCATTTTCTGTTCTCATTATCATTTTATCTCAGGAATTAATACATTCTGCCATTTTCTATTCTGGTGACAATTGAGAGAAATCCGTGAGGCTGAATACATTTTATACCACTTTGTTCACTTATAATGTTAAGATGTTTTCACAAATGGATCTGTTTAATGCTACTTCCCCTACTTTACCTGGAGAAGAAGAACTTAAGCAGTTCGAAAACTTCATCCAGCATTGGTGGGAATGCCTGACTAGTACCAAAATTGGTTAAAGGGGAGAAAGCAAGAATATAGTTTTATTTGTCTCTGTTTGGGCTCTTGATTTTAAAGATACTTTGACCTCCCAGAAATTTTAATGAGAACAATAATTTTAAAAATAAGTGAGGTAGTATTAGTTGTGTGACAAACGCCTCCAGAAAGAAAAAATTCTCATCATGAGTCACTCTTCCTTCTAAGTGAAGCAAATAGATATCCCTCCATTACAATTACATATTTTTAAAGCCTAACAGTTGAAAATAAACAGAAAGTCTAACAAAGATTCAAATTTAGGAAAAATGTAAAAATACTCTCTCAATATTGCAGTTACCAAATGACTAAGCCTTTCTGAAGAATCAAATTCACTTACTCACCAAAATCAAACTGGTAAATGTGCCTTTTTGTGTGGGGTTGTGGGGCTGGGCTGGGGTGGTGCTCAAATAATAGGAAACCACACAGGTTTAGCTAATACGACAATTTTTCTTTGTTAAATTAAGGGACTAGTTCTTATTTTAACAGAAAGTCCAACTATAATAATGACCATAAACTGTGCTTCAAACACAAGACGAAATTAATGATTTGCCAGGGGAAGATATGCAGGCTGAATACCATTAGAATGAAAAATACCATCTGAAGCTATTTTCACCTGCTGTCGCTCCCCATCCCAAATGCTCTAGACCAGTGGTTCTCAACCTTCCTAATGCCGCAACTTTTTAATACAGTTCCTCATGTTGTGGTGACCCCCCAACCATAAAATTATTTTCGTTACTACCTCATAACTGTAATTTTGCTACTGTTATGAGTCATAATGTAAATATCTGACATGCAGGATGTATTTTCATTGTTACAAATTGAACATAATTAAAGCATAGTGATTAATCACAAAAACAATATGTAATTATACATGTGTTTTCCGATGGTCTTAGGCGACCCCTGTGAAAGGGTCGTTCGACCCCCAAAGGGGTCGCGACCCACAGGTTGAGAACCTCTGCTCTAGACCCTTCCATAGTCACTCATCTGCTTGACTCTTTTTTTCAACAACACACATTTGTGACATGAATTGGGGTGCATTCTATGTCTGAGAAACAAAATAAAGTTTATTGACTTAAGTATCTCAAATCAAATTAGCTGATTTAGCCACAGACAAAATATTCAAGTAAAAGCTCTTATCCCTTCCTAAGTAGTCCATTACCTTCCCCATTGTCCTCCATGGCTATTGCAGATTTTAAGACCTCCTTTCTTTCTAGTTTCTCCCTATTCTCTATTTTTAAAAAAAACACCCATAACTTCTCTTTGCAGAAAAAAAATATAATCCTAGGACTCCCCTGTCCTACTCTCTGCCACAAACGCATCTGTATCTACTCCTTTCTTTTCTTCCCTCCCACCCATCAGGAGATGGGTGAGGGGCTCCTTCTCACCTCTGGTGCTCCCCAGTCCACTTGGTCACAGTCTCAACCACTCAACCACCTCCAGGACCTCACTCTGTCAGTTCCTGACTCTCCTCTCTGTACATTCAACCTCCCTTCTGCTACATAGGCTGGACCCCTAAGGATACACACAACCTCAAGCCTCTCAGTTCCTTAAAGTATAAAAATTAAAACATGTCTCAACATTTAAAACCCCAGTACCACTCAAATTACCTCCCTATTTCTTATTTCCCTTCACAGCCAAACTTCCTCTCCTCCCACTAATTTCTAACACTTCTCCACATGGCTTCTGCTCGGTAGGCCACGGACACTGATTTTCTGGCCCTAGAGCCCTAATGGCCTCAGTGTTGACATATCTAATGGACATGCTTTGTCCTTATCTTACTCCTCTGAAGCACTGACACTGTAGACTACTTATTCCTGCTTGAAATTGTTTCTTTTGCTTCAGAGACACTGGACTCTCTAAATTTTTGGCTCTCATATGGTTGCTCCTTCTATTTTTCATTGGTTATTTTGCTCTCCCCTAAAATACTGCTGTGTCCCAGGGTTCCATTGTCATCTGAACGTCTTCGCTCTTATGTGTTTTATGGACGAACTTGCTCAAATCTATGGCCTCTCTATTTCTTGTATCCAAATCCAAGGCTTTCCTCCAGCCTTGCCTGCCAACCCCTGACTCACTCCCTTCTGTGTAACTCTTTGTGTATCTTGGAATCAGTGTGGCTACTGTCACTGACATCACCACCTGTTCCTGAAGTCCCAGTCAGAGCCACCCTGGCTGATGTGTGGAGGGTAAGATAGGGGCCCTCATGTCACTTGTGCACAGCTCTCCAAGCGATGATTTCACTTTTCACAACTGGGCAGTTAAAATAAAAACAAATCTGAATGACTCAATTTCTGCAATTTCTCAAGCACTTGTATTGGAACATATTGGAAATTTCCCAATTGTGTCAGGCTGTCTTACAAATAACCTAAAAATTCATGAGATCACCAAGTATGTTACCACACCATAGGATCCACCCCACCCCCACTCAAACACGAAGTCTCTGGTTCTAGGATTTGTGAACACTGCTAGAACTTCCCATTGGTTAGAGTTAACCGGGTGACGCTGGAACAAGAAGGTGAGATAGAATCAGGGGATCATTCTGAAGATAAGAAAATGATTAGCATAGCAGTGATCTTTCTTAAGAGCTTTCTAGTAAGACTCGTTTTGCCTGTCAGGAGAGCAAAGAATTAAACATCTTACAATCAACTCTCTAGACACTTGACATCCATTTATACTTAGGGAAGATTTCAACCAGCTACAAGTATATAATTTAAAAATTCAGCTTATTCAGCAGTGTGAACAGGGAGAAGGTAATTGCATGTCACCAATTTAGAAGCATCAATCGGAAGAGAAGTTATCCAAGATTCCTCATGGCATTTAGCATAAGGTTAAAGAGAAGGAAACATCTTTTATAAATATGTGAAGAAAGAGGCTAGTTTATATTTAGTTGCCCGTCTTATTCTAAAGCTACACCATTGTTGCTATTTGAAGCTTAAATGCAACCTACAATAAAGAGGAAAATGAACAAACCGTGCGTCTAAAATGTTCAACCAAAGTCGATTTTAAAAACGCTCCAACAGGGCCTCTTCTGAAGAGACAGCTTTGACTTCTTGTGGTCGGGATGAGGGAGTTTTAAAATAAACCCAGCATCTGAAGAACTCAGACTCAATGATGCCCTTCAAAGCAGAGCCTTGATTCTCATTGGAAGTGGAGTAGCTGATTTGCCATTCCCTCTTCTGTGGACTGAACACAGATGGGACTTTAATCAAACATAATTTGAAATGGCACCTGCTATTAAAACGTTACTCTGTGTGAAAAGCAAGACTTTGTGACTGAACATAGGACTAGACATTTCCAAGCTTTCCATTCGTTTCCTTTAAATTTCCCAAACACGTTTTCAACAGCCTGGGAGAAGAACAGTCCTTAGCTGCTCAGGGACCACCTTCAGCAGCACAGGCGAAGCAGTTCACTCTCCCATCTCATTCAATCCCTGCTCTCGGCTGCGTGCGTGACAATTAACTCTAATTGTAATGGCAGCCAGCGTGATGGAGACTCTGGGCTGTTAGGCACGGAGTTGAAACCACTATACATTCATTTCCCCAAAGACTGTGGACCTTCAGGGGGTAATGACTTTGTGTCATTATATCCACAGCCAAAATTCAGCTGATAGACTAAAGGTTAACAGTTCTGTTTCCCATTACCCAGCAGCCCAGGCTGGTAGTTCCTATCCATGCTGCGATCGCCTCCATTAAGTTCTTTGTCAAATTTCTTACTGTTTGAAGGTTCGGGCACTTTCTCTTTAGTAGGAAACAATTTTTTTTTCCAGCAAAATAAGTTTTAGAAAGGGTGAAAAAACGGGGAGGGTATATTAGACAAGGCTGAAAGAAAGTATAACACATTTTGATATATTTAAATGAGAAAAAGAAAAACATAAATATATGACAGCTCCAGGCAGAAAAAAAAAAAAAGACAACCTTCTTATGTTTTCCTACTCTATATTACAGCTTATGTGAGTAACTAGAAAGACTGTAACATATTTCTTTTGTATTTCATCATGTAACCAAACTTATGACAGTATTATGAAAAACAGGTATAAACAGGTTATTTATTTAAACCTAACCACTCAGTTATAGTCTAAGGATTACTTTAGAAAGTTGATAAATGAGTCCCTGGGCCAAGAGAAAGTGCCCATCCGACTCATTTTTTCCCCCCAATCAGACTCATTTCCAAACCCTCTGGAGTTTCACCCAGCCAGGCTCCAAGTGTCCAGATTCTTTCAGACTCCGACTGTGTGATGTTGTATTGGTTTTATTTAATTCAGGCCTGTATTGCTGCTCATCTCCAGTGAGAAGAACACCAACATAGGAAATGAGGTTAAGCAAAGTGGTGGCTGGGAATTTGTTAAAAATAAAAGAAAAAATGGTCTCCAAGCGGGAGAACAAACATTCTAAGCTACTTGGACTATTACAAACAGAATCTCTGGTAACCTCACAGTGCCTGGACTAAGGGGTGACAACAAAGGTAGACACACACCCCGATAGCTTGAACAGAATCATGGATTGTGTCTGGCAGGCCCACTAACAGCAAACAGGTCTTTACAACACACATCGAGGTACTGGGGAGAGCCTGGAAGGCCTGGTTTCCTTGCCTGCTCCCTTTACTCTTTTCTGCCTTACATTTGTGTGTCTCTGATTTCAGTCCTATGGAGGCAACTCTAAAGCTATTGAAAGGGGAGTGACATGCCAGCCACAACCACAACCAGCTTTACTTAAACCCGTGGCTTCAGAAGGAGAAGGTAGGGAAAAAGGAAAAGAGAGAAAGAAAAAAAGGTAGAGAGCATGCAGATGGTAGGAAGTCAACTTGAAAGTTTCTATATAGGAGGTATTGATTCTACATCAACAAGGCAAACACGAACTTTAGAGGGGACCTAGGCATGAGTCAATCATGACTAATAATCTTTGAACAGGGTGATGCAGTCGGGCCTGTACTTTAACAAGGCTTAGACTAAACAATGGGGACTATGTGTCCTCTTCCATGTTTATTACATTCCTTTTGTAAAAATCTCCATAACATATTTAAAAATCGTCGTATGCATGCCAGTTTATATTGTATCATTTCCATGAGTGCAACTGCTCACATACTGGCAAGAAAATATGAATGGTCACTGTGACCGCATACTTGGTATCATACCAAATATGTTATTTGTCTTATCTCAGTTTATTTTCACAACAACTCCATGAGTAAAGGTCCTCTTGGGATGCTTATTTATGAAATACCACACAATCCTCTCATTTCACCGACTAGAAAACTGACGATGACTTGCTCGAGGTCACATAGCCAATAAGAGGAGGCAGAGTTGGGACTCAAACCTAAGATTTCTGGCACCAAAACTATTTTCTTACTTCTTACCCCATACTGCTCTCAGAGCAAATTCAAGGCCTCAGATTGCTCCATCAGTTTAATGAGGAGACTAGAGGATACTATCGCCTAGTTCTGATCTGCTAAATAAAGCCCTGCTCTCTCAGCAGGGGAAGGAGAGCTCCTGAGCCCTTCTCCATCAGCTCGCTAAATCCCTGGCAACTCTACTGCAAAGGCTGGAACAGCAGCAGACAGCTCTGATCTCCATTCATAAGAGTTCAAGATCTCAATCTTTTGGTTAGAGCTCCCTGTATGTTTATTAAATAAACAGATCCATGAATTCCTCCTGTATGTAGTGGTTCTTAGAATGTCTATTCTCATATCTCAAAAAAAAGAACCCCTCCCTTGATTCTGTATGCCAGCTACAAGTATTTTCTTGCCTCTTCTTACAGCAAACTCTTCATGAGTGGCCTGCACTTGCTGCCACCATTCCTCATCTCCCATTCTTCCTCAACCTACTCCAATTGGGCTTTTGCCCGATCAAACCACAGAAACCCCTCTTGTCCAGATCACCCACATACTCCATAATGTTCACCATGATAGAGAAAAATAGGTGGAAAATAGGAACCTACAGATTAAAACAACAATTTATGAGATATCTTCATTGAAACTCTTAAGCTGATTATAGAAGGCAATATATCATTAAACAAATATACATTGTGTTCTATAAACCATCTTATAACTACAAGAGTTTCTTTGCCTTATTCCACTAGTATTTATTATGTTCAAGAAAATTAGTGTGGTTTAAATCTTATTTAAACAAATGCACCTCCAATCTCACTACTGCCACTATCACTCTCACATATACTGAGATTACAGTAAATTTGCTGAGGCTTCCTAAACTAATGAGATGCCAGTATAGCAATGGCCACAGGAGCTTATCTAAATTGCCTTGTCTACTCATGCTCAGATAGGAAAACAGGTTGGAGGGTGAATGATTCACTGAAGATTACGCAGCTGGTATTGGTAGACCTGGGACTAGAAGCCAAGTCTCTGAACTCAAGCTGGAGTCTTTATGTAATACTGTGGTCCTTTGATGTATTTTGAAACAGGAGTGGATTTGGCATGAGGAGATGTGCCGTTTATTAGTCAGTGATAACAAGACAAGACTAAAAAAAGAATGTGAATCTCTCTAACCCACCTATTCCCAACCCAGTATATGTTTTGGCCTCTTGGGAAGAGGTCCAAGTAATTTGTTAGATGTGTTACCTACGGTAATTGGGTTTGCAAATGTTTTACCATTTTCAAAATTAGTTCAACTCAAGGTTATACCATTAATAACATTGCTCAGTTGCATCCCGATATACTCTCTTGATTAGTAAGCAAATAAATGGCAGGTGGAGTAAAAGCTAGAGCACCGGGAAATCGACCTGATATGCAGCTTGTCTTAGCAATGCTGCACCTTTCATCTGTGTTCGCCAGTGGGGATGGGAATGTCCACTTGTGAATATTACCATAATGTTCTGCAAAGCAGTGGCTTCATGATGGCCAAGAGGCAGCTCAGATGTTCCTTCTGAGACATTCTCACACTGCTTTGCTTTCTCGCTATTAAATACACTAAATATGAGGCAGAAATTTCTTTAGAACAGGAAAGTTTGGAAACAAACCTTTGGTTGGAGGACCAGTAAGTGACATAGCTCTTTAACCAAATCCCATTCCATCTGGTCATGAGCCAGATGAGCCAGCTACTGGCAGGATGGACCATACTGGAGAGATGAAAAGATGCTCCCTTTAGACCTAAGAGATTGGTTTTATTAGGAACCCTGAACTTTTTCTACTCTTTTAAAACATGGTACCACACTTAAAATGGGGTTTTCCCATGTATCCTTAACCAAAATCTTGTTTTAGGTTCTGAAATTAGCAACAAGGGGGTTGGGGGGACAGCTAACCTCCTCCATTCCCTGAAGACCAGACCAGCAGTTATGCCTATTTTCAGATATAAGGGAAATATTTGCCAAATCATTTGGCACATTTCATCTCAAAATGTGCCAAATTACCTATCTAGGTTAAACAGCCTTTTTAAAAGAAAGATAAATGTCCTTCCAGACACATTTGCATGAACCCACAGTGCCATCCAGTGGCCCATTATGTTGATCACAAGTGGGCCAAGCTCCAATGGTCCCCCAAGGTATGGATCCAAGCTGACCACCCTTGCCTTGTCAGTGACTCCTGTGGTTCCCAGGGCCTTTGGGAATTGGGAAGGGGCGATGCATGAATTTAAAATGAGCTTGGTTGAAGGAAAGTTGGTGTCAAGGTTTGGATGTCACATCTATGGTGTCCTGAGTGGATGTATGAGTTGCCTGTAGGATTTTCCAACTAACAAACATCCATGTACCTTCTACCATTAACTCAACGCCAAGAGAAACCTATTAAAGACACCCAGATCTTTGTGTTCAGTGCCTAGGCTTCCTAACCTTGAGGGAACTGGGGCAGCAACCTACTTTATTTTACTCCCACTTAATCTTTTCATTCCTTGCTTGTCTAATTTCTTAAAATGTCTTTTTTTAATAAGACATTGACTATCTCTTTTAAAAGGAGTCCTGGCCCATATACACAGGTGACAAGGCAGAAAAAAGAAAGAAAGATAGAAAGTGAAGGTGAAGATGGACTTGATTCTCTTCTATTCAGACAACTGAGTGGTCAAGCTCACACTACCTCTTCTAATGCCAGTCTACAAACTGTAGAACAACAGGGATTTTGAAAGGCAACTAGATAACAACAGCATATTATCATAAAGAGAGATTCCTTTTTAGATAGTAGCTGTGCAATGACAAAGCATGGAACTGGGCCAATCAAAAGAGCTGAGAAATCCTTTACATATCACCACCAGGTTGGCTCTGAAAGGTCAGAGCTCTCACTGGGAAACAAGAATCTGAATGGGAATTGCAAATCACCACAAATAGTTGATTCTTTTCCCATTGGCTTTCTCAGTGTACCTTGACAGAAACCTGTAATGTGGTTTAGCTTCAAAATCTCTGAACCTGTCAGACCAGATTTAGACATTTCAGTTTGTCATTTCTTCAGCTTTTCTAAAAGATCCTATGAAGAAATCATCAGCTCCTTCAATCAACAGGCTATTTCCTTCCCAAATAAATTAAATCCATTGAGTTCCAATCATGATAGACCTGGGTACATCATACTTACTGGAGCTATATCCTCCATTTTCCATTTGCTATTCCATCTTATTTGTTATCAATCCATTGTATAAAATAATCAAAAATAAAGGAAACTTAGAGATCATCAACTAGTCCAGTAGTCCCATTTTACAGGCATAAATTGAGGCCATTTCCCAGTTTGCATTTTCTAAGTGAGTACATGTTTTCCAACGATAAGAAGAAGACATAATAGGAAAAGGTCAGTTACTTTTGCGTTTTTCACAATAAATAAATATCCTCAAACTTGGTTTCACCAAATAACATAATTGAAGAGTGTAGTGAAAAGATTAAGAAAATAGTAAAATTATATTTGCTTCCCCTCCTGCTACATTTCAGGACAGGATATCAAATCTTCAGTGATACCATGGAATGACATTTCCATGTGTGCTTTGGAACCTGGAACTCTGGTGTCGTTAACATAGTTAGGCTGACTCATTTGGACTTTGAAGCCTTGTAGTGGGAATATTGCGGTTTTCTGGATTGTTCCATCTGAGATGGAGAAAGGCTTAAAAGACAAGTTTAGTAAACACAGTTTCTGATCAAAGACTTGGGAAAGGGGTATTATATGAATGCTTTCTGAGAAGCAGAACCTCAATTGGGAAGAGACATGGGAAAACTTACTTAAAGGAATCATGATTAGGCACCGGCTGCCAAGAATATCCTGCTTAGCAGATTGCAAGTGACTCCATATCGGAAGGTTTCCTGAAGCATCAGCACATGACAGAATAATTTGGGTTAGCTGAGATTCAGGAGAGGGCCCTTAAAGTGACAATTTAGAGTGTGTATTCTCTTTCAGAGTCTTGGGACACATCTTGGAAAAACAAAAATTCTTTAGTTACAGAGCATGAATATCCATTCTAACCAGCTAAAATTAAAAACCTAAAACAAACAAAAAACAAAACAGTATGTCATTATTGATAGACCTCATCTAGCCATCACAGACACCCATGAACATAAAGTAAAGCCAGCTGGGCCTTTATAGGGCCTGAAACTTAGAACTTAAGAGTCAGTAACTGAGGTCCTAATATCTGCGCCCCGGCCCCCCCCACCCCCCGCCCCGCACACACACACTCCTTAATCACCACATCTATTGAAATCTACATCGGTAAACCAAAGATTCCACCCTTGTAGAATCTTGCATTCCAGCTTTCTTCTCTTTCTCTCCTACATTTCTACACTTCACTGCCATCTACGCTCTGTTCCATTCTTCTCTTTACAAATGAACTTCTCTGGCTTATTCTTAGTCTCAGCTCCTCTAAACTTTAGCAGGGATTGACTTGGCCCCACTGTATTACACAATCCGCCTTTGATTCTCTGAGTGTACCAATTAAAAGTTTACAGTTAGCCAATCCATGGATTAGCTGGCTTTGGGTCAGAACTCATCTCTGATCCAGGTTGTGGGGTGCAGGCTAGGTTTCCCAAACTGATCTCTTGGTCTCAAGTCATTGATGGATGAAGTCATTGATGGGGTCATTGATGGACAAGGTTCCTAGGAAAGTGGACCATGGTTGAGGTGGACACCCCAAAATATATCTACTACTATATTATGTACTTTATTTCTATGAATTTATACAGACTTGCTCTGATAAATTTTAGAACATGTCTGACTACTAAATCTTCCTTTGCTATCATCAATTTTAAGATGATGGGGTCAATTTCTGCCAAAATTTCTATTATTTTCACATCACTGGCAATTCTTCTTTTTGGCCAGAATTGGGAATGAAATAGAAATTTTCCTTGTGCTTCCTCCAACTTCTACCCTATGAAACTCAACAAGACAAGTCTACAATTTACCAGATGCTCTGTTTTTAGCCAAATGACACCTTCAGTATATGTCCAACTAGCATAATGAGGTATTTCAGCAATCTTGTTTCTGTACCAAATTTCAGGAAAACAGTATCCATATTGTAGTCTGAGATTCTACACAACTATGCCCAATTTTAAGGCTATGGCTGTGGTGGATGACAATCATATTACTTTGAATTCTCCTTCCTCTTGTCACTGGCAAATGTTCTCTGCCAAGTCTCATCCTTAGGCTTATACACATCTTCCTACAATGCCCAATAGGGTTGCTTTGTGGATCAACCTATATAAATGTCATTTGATACATTCAATCCTTTAGGAACAGATAGGTAACAAATCCTATCTAATAAAAGACAAACATGGTAATTAACCATACTTCCGCTACACTTCCCATTGGCTAATCAGCAGGATATGCAAATTTACTGCCAACAAAGATGGCGGCCAGCAGCCACACAGCTGAAGCGAACATGAGGCTTGCTTGCTCCAGTGATGGAGGAAGCCAAGGTTCCCCGCCTGCCACGGCCCAGCTCTGAGCTCCAGAAGCAACAATGTTGCAATTATAGAAGCTAAACAAACCCCAGATACCTGCTTTCAGCCAGCCGGGGCCTCAGAGCTTAGAGTGCCAGTGATGGCAACAGAGTTTCAATTATAGAAGCTAAACAAACCCAGATACCTGCTTCCAGCCTGCAACGGCCTCAGAGTGGGAGCTGGTTCTCAGCTCCAGTGACAGCTATAGAAGGTAAATAAATCCCAGAATAAAAAAAGGGGGGGGGGGAGCGGCTGGGAGCTTCAGTCACCCGCCAGCCTGAAAACAGCCCTCAGCCCTTCACCCAGGCTGACCAGGCACCCCAGTGGGGACCCCCACCCTGAAGGGGATGTGACCAGCTGCAAACAGCCATCAGCCCCTCACCCAGGCTGGCCAGGCACCCAAGCGGGCACCCCTACCTTGATCCAGATCACCCTTCAGGGCAAACCAGCCAGCCCCCACCCATGCACCAGGCCTCTATCCTATATAGTAAAAGGGTAATATGCAAACTGACCCTAACAGCAGAAAGACTTGGAATGACTGGTCACTATGACACACACTGACCACCAGGGGGCAGACGCTCAATGCAGGAGCTGCCCTCTGGTGGTCAGTGCACTCTCACAGGGGGGAGCTCTGCTCAGCCACAAGCCAGGCTGATGGCTGCCAGTACAGCAGTGGTGGTGGGAGCCTCTCCTGCCTCCTCAGCAGTGCTAAGGATGTCTGACTGCAGCTTAGGTCTGCTCCCCGCTGGCAAATGGACATCCCCCAAGGGCTGCCGGGCTGCTAGAGGGATGTCTGATTGCCATCTTAGGTGCAATTCCCCCGGGGAGCAGGCCTAAGCCAGCAAGTGGTCACCCCCGAGGGGTCCCAGACTGCGAGAGGGCACAGGCCAGGCTGAGGGACCCCCTACCCCCGAGTGCACAAATTTTTGTGCACCAGGCCTCTAGTATAATATAATAAGACCTTACTGATGATTTTGTATTTGTCAATGGTACTGCCCATTTTAAGGGTTTTTCCCCCCTGGGCTCATTATGTGTCAGGTTAAATCTTTCCCAATGCCTTCTTGCTCCAGAGATTTTACATGGAGTCTTAAAGAATGTTACCTTGTAGCACTTAAGTGGTATGGCTAAAAATGGGTCAAATTGGGTGATGCACAATTTTGCATTTAGAACTATACAAAAAGTTAGGTAATGTGTTCAGACTTGGGATGCCATGCTTAGGAGAAACCTCTGTAAGCATCTTGCTGGGAATCAGAAGGATGAACTAGATTATCTGAAATTAAACTAGACCAGATTCAGTGAGCAGAATTACAGACAACTGGCATCAAGCTGCACAATATTAGGGGTCTCCAATTTCAACTTTACAAATAGACATGCCCAGACACTCACCATGACAATCACTTTGTCACATACTGGTACAGCTGTTATACAGCTATCTGTTTCCTGGCAGAATAATTTTCTTCATCAAATCTGTCAACATGGGCAACCCATTGTTACTGACAGCAGCAGAACTTTCATGTGCAGGGAAAAGTATAGGGTCACTGGATGACCACTAACAGTTTGGGCAAGTTTAGGCCTTAGAAACAGATGATTCCTCCAGCTGATACTATTCTTGAACAGACAAGCCTCGAGAAGACTGTGATCTGAGAAGTGTCTTTTAAAAGGTACCTTCATCAGCCCTAGCCAGTTTGACTCAGTGGATAAAGCATTGGCCTACTGATCGAAGGGTCTAGGGTTCAATTCTGGTTAAGGGCACGTACTTTGTACTTTAGTTGCAGACTCCCCCTCCCCCCTTCCCCCGGCTCGGGCCCTGTTCTGGGCTCATTCAGGAGGAAACCAATTGATGTGTTTCTCTCACATCGATGTTTCTCTCTGTCTTTCCCTCTCTTCCACTCTCTCTAAATATCAATGGAAAATATCCTTGGATGAGGATTTTAAAAAAAACAACAAACTTAGCCAGATGGCCACATAGAACTTAGGTAACCTATAAACTGTGGTCTTTTTTTATAGACAACCTTTTGCCTTGCTAAAATTCAAGAGAAGTCTGTTACTAAAAGAAGAAGGAAATAATCCATATGAGGGGATAATTAAGTGTCTTCTACATAGTATCCAAAGAGACATGGCAGTATGGTGAGTCTTATTTGGTGTGGTGTACAAGTAAAGTGTTCTAAGGTTGATATGGGGCTTCCTTCTAAATGACTCCCAGAATGTCACCAAGCAAATGCTTTCCTGAACCACCCAGTTCGCAAACAATGTTAGTATAGGAGATTCGACCATGGTTATACAGTACTTTGGAATTTACAAAATTATATCACAAACACTTCATCAACAAAAGCAAGGTGGCCAATACGATTTTAATATAAAATCAACAGGCTCACATTGAAATGGGAGGGGCAGGAGCCAGGAGAGTGAGTGGATGTTGTGATGGAACCCATTCCAGGATAAAATAATTTAAAAGCCTTAGCTCTCCAGTGTTTGCTTCATACCTCGAATCTCATGCTTCCCCAGGAGATTTGCATTTGAAGCCCTTGGTCTTGGCTTTCAGTGTGAAATAAAGGTATAGAACAAGGCTTTCAACTTTCTTCCATTGGTAGAGCAGTTTCAAGAAAGAAACCCAATAGGCCAAAAGAGAAAGCCCAATGAATAATGAAGGGCGAAGGGAAGCAGCGGCTGAGGAAAGAATCAATTTCATGCAAGAACCGAGTACAAGAAGGGGAAGTGCACAGCTAAAGATGGTGGATGCCAGAGAACATTTTTCCTTCTGGCTGCTTTTATCTTTCTTTGGTATTTTCATTCCTCTCCGTTCCACTTACATCCACTCTCCCTCACATTATGATTTCTATCTTTTCAGTAGATTTTGACTAATCTTACCTTGCATCTTTTATTTTTTTAATATATTTTTATTGATTTCAGAGAGGAAGGGAGAGGGAGATAGATAGATAGATAGATAGATAGATAGATAGATAGATAGATAGATAGACAGACACATCAATGATGAAAGAGAATCATTGATCGCCTGCCCCCTGCACGTCTCCTACTGGGATCGAGCCCTCAACCCGGGCATGTGCCCTTGACCAGAATCAAAACTGGGACCCTTCAGTCAGAAGGCTGACGCTCTATCCATTGAGCCAAACCAGCTAGGGCTTATCTTGCACCTTTTAAATGTCTCTCTATACAGGAGGCCCCTTCACAGCACTTCGTCTGTGCACATGTGTAAATCCTATGGCATCTCAAGAGGCAATGACTAAATTCATTCAATTAGAGTAGAGAAGACTGTGTCTCTCTTGAGAGCTTTTCAGGTCCCAGTGACAAAGCAAAGGAGCAATGGGTGTGATGAAATCCCTCCTTTGGTTCAACCACCAAGAGCCCTGGCCGGCCATTCCACAGAGCAATGCCTTTTCCACTCAGCTGACTGAAGACAGCCCCCAGGGCAATCTTGTAATTATACACAGCTCTGCTCTTACAAGGCGGTATGCAGATTGAGCTCATTTATCAACTCTTCACGTATCTAGGATGATTATTTTAAATACAGTAACTTTTGCTACCTTAAAATAAAGGTGGATTGTTCTTCCAATGGATTCAATTTGGTCTGAATCAGGTTATGTCTGACTATACAACTCAGGCTCCAGGCAGAAATATTGCTTTTCACCAGCCTCTTCTTTCTCATTCTAGAGCACAGATATCGTTTTTTTCTAGTGTGTTCTCCTATGAACCACCATCCCGGCTCATCGTTTTAGCATTGGAATCCTTTGGACTATTCTCTCTCCTGAATTCCACGTGCACTGAAATAACAATGCTAACAAGAGGAATCAGCCCAGCCTTGTGGTTCCTCCACACCACACCCTGAGGCACTTAGCTGACACGTTCTTGGTGAAATCAGGGGGCTCCCTCACTGTGGGGAGACTCTGTCTGGCATGAAAACAATGGTGAGTGTCACTGGAGAGGATGACTTCTCTCCTGTCAAGAAGCAATGGCATACTTCTTTGTATATTTTGATTCATTTATTTCACAACTCTGCACAAAGTTGAAAGAGAGAAAGGGAGAGGGAGAAAGGGAGGGACAGGCAGAGAGAGAGAGGAAAGGGGGAGGTCACAGAAAGATTAAATTTTATCAAAGGCCAATTTAAATTTGCTTCTGGGTATAAGACAGTTTCACAATGGAAAATTGTGATAGACATGGACAATGCTTCATCTCTGAAAGACTCGGACTATTAGGGCCAGGGGCACCCACAGCAGAGAACTCCTGCATTCACCCTTCCTCTCCCCATAACTGCCACCCAGGTAACTGGGATGAATCTGAAGACAAAACTTGACTGGACCATTTACTTGCTCCTCTGCATCCAAGCTGCCCTGGGGCCAGGTGTTCTCTGACTTTTCTGAACCAACACATCTCATCAAACTGGCCTAATGCGCTGCAGACCCTCTCCTGAGATTGTCTAAAAGCAGATTACCTTCATACTCCTTTTGATTTTGATTCTAGATGAAATCCAGTTCAAGAAAACCTCAAAATCAGCCTTTAAAGAGAGAAGCAAAGGAGATTTCACAAGAGGGCAAGCAGCCAGCTGCATGAGGAGCAGAGGAGGAAAAGGAGAGGGGCTGGCCACGGCTTTGGTTGACGTTAAGTGACTTCTCAGGACTCTAGGGCCAAGGGACCACTTTCTTCACACAACCTCCGGTCCCTTGGCACCTTCCCTACAAGGTCTCTCTGGATTCCTACCTTCCTCCCCCCACTCTTGGAGGCTGGGACTGTTTGCTCTCACTCTCTCAGGGCACTGACTACTGGCAGATTTGCTACTAGGATATTATCTCCTCTGGACTGGAGTTCCTTGAGAGAAAGGATTACTTGGAAATCCTTACATGACTTGTCACTAAATATAAGTTAATGTAAACATAATATGCACATTTAAAAATTCATCTCCATATGAATATGATGTATAATATACATCTTGCACTATGTCTGGAATGCAGTAAGGACTTAATAACTATTTGAAAAAAAGGAAGAATGGAAGGATAAATGAAAAATTTACTGAATCTGTTTCTAACTCCCTTACTTTTTGTTGTTGTTTTTGTTGATCCTCACCCGAGGATATTTTTCCATTGAATTTTAAAGAGAGTGTGGAAGGGAGACAGAAACATCCAATGGTCGCCTGCCACACGCACCTCCACTGGGGCTAGGGATCAAGCCTGCAACCGAGGTATGTGCCCTTGACCGGAAATCAAATCTGGGACCCTTCAGTCCTTGGGCCGATGCTCCACCCACTGAGCAAAACCAGCTAGAGCTGACTGTCTTACTTTTTCTCTCATCCTATGAGCTTTTGTTTTTTCTTAAAGGAATAATTTACCAAAAAGGAAAAAAGGAAATTCTAAAAAAAGGGACACATGACTTCTGACTTTCTCAGCTTGGCTGCTATAACAAAATACTATAGAGTGGTTGGCTTAATCACAGATATTAATTTTCTCACAGTTCTGGATGCTGGAAGTCTGAGATCAGGGTGCCAGCATGGTTGGGTTCTGACAAGAGCTCTCTTCCTGACTTGGAGAGGGCCACCTTCTTGCTATGTGCTCACGGGCCTTTCCTTAGGCATGGCAGAGATCTCGAATGTCTCTTCCTCTCCTTATAAGGACACTGGTCCCATCCTGGGGAGCCCACTCTCATGACCTTATCTAAACCTAATTATCTGCAAAGTCCCCTCCTGCTAATACCA
Organism: Myotis myotis; assembly: GCF_014108235.1. Lineage (NCBI taxonomy): Eukaryota > Metazoa > Chordata > Mammalia > Chiroptera > Vespertilionidae > Myotis > Myotis myotis. Next base: position 32,318,759 of record NW_023416357.1, read on the forward strand.
GCTCATTGGGGTTAGGGTTTCAGCATATGATTTGGGGGAGACAAACATTTAGTCCATGACAACTTCTCAACTAGCTTCCAACCAGACGTGGGGGTTTCACTGCCACTCCTTGCTGCTCCTCCTGGGCTCCTCTCTAGCATTTGAGGAGCACAAATAGAATAAGCAGGGAGGGACTCGCTCACCTCCCTCCCATGCATGTTCTGTGCAGCAATTACCCTCTTGTGAGTATCTCTCCACTGGCACATTAGAAATTCAAAAAGATGCACCTCATCACTGACCTGAACAGAATTGTGGCAGCTGATAAGGCAACCAGCTATAGCATCTGCAGCTGGGGGCTGACTAGGGAAGGGCTGGGAGCTGCTCCCGCCTTCCCGCATCCCTGGGCACACAATTTGGTGGATTATTGACAATGCTGAGAGATGTGGACAGCATTTATTCTTTTTCAATTGCTGCTATAAAATGAACTTCATGCCATCTGCAAAATTAGGATTCAGAAGCAGCTCTGGATATTAAAATATTTGTGGCTGCTCCTGCTATTATATAAGATTTTACATTTTATGGGCTCCCTATGGGACTACACGTGTAAATTAAGATACATATTTAGAAAGCAGTAAATAAACTTCGGAAAGCAGCAGTACAATTAATGAACAGACAGAAAATTGCATATGGGAGGAGAAATAATTTTTTTATGTGAGAGTCAGAAGCTAAATGGGCTTTAAACATTCTCCTGTCACTACCATTAAAACATTAATAGCAAACATGATATACTGAAATTCATAAGGAAGAGTTTTTTGAAACAAAATGAATAAGCAACTTCATGTATAACAGAGAGATCCAGCAGGTGATGTGTTTCTTCTCCCTTCCATCCCACTGGACTACAGAATGTGTCTAATTATGGTATTCTCTCCCACAGAGCAAACGTTTTGATCTAAAGAGTTATAAAGGAAACATTCCAGGGCCTTATTCTAATGCGACCAGTTTTCTAGCATAATTATGATCTGTGTCACTTTTTCTTTATCCCACTTGCTTACTGAAGACACAGTCACAGTACGATTCCAATGTGCCTTAACAAATCAGGGCCAGTCCCATCAACACAAAATCCCAAGGCCGAGGGGTTGGACTCACAGGCCCTTCCCATCCAGGACCATCGCCCTTGTGAATGACTGGTGCTCACTCTGAGCAAGACTGGCTGTAGAGGAACAAGCCCCTGACTCTGGTAAGATTTCCAGGAAACTGCAGTTCTAACATTTCGCACATCCCTCCTTCCACATGCCCTCAAAGATAACACCGAGGAAAGCTTGTCTCTCATCTTCTCTAGCAGGGAAATATTGCATCAGCCCATGCTTATTTATTGTGCCTGCGATCAGGTCCGATGCCTCAGAAGGAGTAGGTGTGACAATGTGATTCTGGCAGTGATCTGTCCCCATCCCACCTCCCCCAGGCTAGCCCTCAGCACCAAGGCTGGGGATGGACCGCATGGAGGGAGGGAAGCAGTGGGTGACAAAAGATGAGTGTTTTCACTTTGTGGCTGCCCAGGACGAGGCCACCACTCATGCCCTCACTCCCTTCCCAAATCTCTTTCCTTCCAACTGCACTTCCACACCAGCTAGGCCTGGCCTGGGTGCTGGTCTCCTGTCTCTCCCAATTTGCCCTTGAAATGCTGCTTGTACTAAAGGTGGTTAGAGCCCCAGGAGGCCATTCCCTGAAGTATCACTGAACCGAAACGTAATCCAAAAGATAGAAAAGGTTTTGGTCTGATGCTTTATATTAGAACAAGAATAATCATGGTAATGGCTTGCCTTCTCTTTGATTCCTATCCTTCAATCATATCAAGCAATTTGTACACAAGTAATTAAGAAAACTCTCCTCTGTGGTAAATTACTAATTTAGCTCCCATTTTAAAGAGAGACAGAAAGAGGCTTAACGATTCTCCCCAGGGGAGACCTGAGTAGGTAGCAGAAGCATAGGGTATGCAGTGATTTGTGGTATGAGATCTCTCCTGTTCGTCTCTAATCCCCAATATTGGGCTCACAAAATTGCTTCAGAGCAGAGTTGGTCTTAAGTCTCTGGGGTGGTGTTGCTGTGTTCTATTCGAGAGCCGCCTGGTTCTGCTGCGGAGGCAGCTGCATTCATAGCTGCTGGTGAATATTTCCTTACTCCCCTTTCATCACATGATGTATATCATTCCCCTCGCTGGCATTTCCAATCACTGAGAGCAGTAGAAGCACGGGATGAATCGGAGCACTGTAATTTTCCCCCTCATTGATTTGGGGGGAGGGAGCCAGAGGCTGGGGAGGGGAATGGGTAAGGTAGAATGCTCTTTCAAATCTCCCAACCACAGCACAATTCTGTTTCTTGTCCTCAGAACTGCTTATTCGAGCTCCCTCATGGCTCCATCCACCTGCCCTCTGCCCCTCGCTTCACCAACCCGGGATGCCTCCTTCTCAGAAAAGCCAGAGTGGCCTGGTGACCAGGGCACAGGGCCTGGGCTCTGCCTCGCCTGAGCTGATCCCCTTCTGTTCACAAACTCTATAGCTTGTCAGAAAGAAGTTTTGGATTGGGGGTGGAATATGACGTGTGAATTAGAGTGGCATTATTTGATGCTGGTGGTCATTATTTGTAATTATCCTTTTCATGTTAGGATGCTGTGGATTGAGGCTGTTGTTACTGGAAGATATGTTATTGCATTTCTATCTCATTCGTGTGAAATTTAAGCTGACAAAGGGGAAAAGACAATTACTAGATTGCTTTTAAATGCATTTTTTTCACTCTGAGGCTGAACCAAGACTTGGGTAATATTGGGTAAAGCTATACAATTTCTTTGTGAAATAGACAGAACTTGGAGATGGAAGCTGGAATTTATAGTTGCTATTAAAATGGTTGCTGGGGTTCTTGAAGGTAACTATGAGTTGTGTTCTTAAATAACTTCAATAATTATAGCAGTAATTAGCACAGGTAGGCACACATGAAAGTACAACATGCAAGAAGATAAATATACTGGCAACCATATAAACAAAGCACTCTACAAACATAAACTGCTATATAAATGCTAATTAATTACGTAAGTAGGCATACAGGAGGGGATGGTTATTCATATTATGACAAAGATAAAGAGGCAGTGCATTCATTTGAGAACCAGGCTTCTCCCCTCCTCCCATCTCCTGCCTCCTGCAATGGTTGGCCCCTATTAGGGAGGGTGCGGACACTGCACCTCCACTGTCCAACCAGCTGCCACCAGCCACATGTGGCTCCTGAGCACTTCCAATGTCGCTAGCCCCAAATGAGATGTGCTTCAGGAGAGAAACAGACACCAGATTTTGAAGGCTTAATGTTTTGGGGGGGAGGGGGGAGGGGACGGGAGAATATATTAGTAGTTTTTTATATTGATTACAAATGGGAATGACAACATTTTAGATAACTTGAGTTAAAATATATCATTACAATTGATTTTACCTGTTTCTTATTACCCTTTTAGCATGGCCCCTAGAAAACTTAAAAATATATCAGTGGTTCACATTTATTGCTTGAAGTACTTTCTTTTTGGACTATGCCACTCTGGACTATTGCACCTGTTTGCAGGAGCTGAGAGGAAGCTACAGACAGGAGGGTACCACTAGGCTCCCTGGGCCACAGTCTGTTGCTGTGGCTCTCCTGGCTGTGAAATATAAGTGAGATAGATGAGGTGGCTTCTCCATGTTGAGAAGGATGGTGGTGAATCAAGTCAACAGGCAACCTCATCACCCTGAGATGCCCACCTTTCGGGGCACCAAACATTTATTCAAATAAAGGAGCCTGAGGCAGGTGGGATACTGGGGCTATTTACCTGCAAAATGAAGAGGAAGCAAACCACATTGCTCCATTTTGGTAGGCAACTGTCTGCCAGCCAGACCTGTCAGCTAATTTTTCATGTGGGGAGAAGGGACTGGGGGCAAACATGAGGGGTACTGACCTGGGAGTGAGAAAGGGAAAGATTTGTTCAGTGTATCATCTGCAGTAGGTTACCTCAAAATTCACCACACACTGAGTTTGCAGGGCACCCATTTGTTGTGAATGAAGAGGACTTGCAAGAATTCATTCATAAGTTATATCACCTAGTACAGTGCTTAATTGTTGGGTAAATGTTGATAATTTGTGAGCTCTGGGTTAAGGTGCCATAGTCTTGGGTGGGTTATTTAAAGCACTCAAAATTCTTATTTGCATGTTATTTGCGTAAACTTGCATATTAAGTTCAGAAGGCTATAACTCCAAGTATGCACAACTGAATTAAATTGATTAGCGCAACACCTTACAATTGTGTGCAAATCTAATATTCCAAGCTTAATGCATATAATGATATAACAGATTTTTCAATCATCGAATCCCATGCCAACCCAGAAACCATGAATACACACCCTCCTTTTTTTTATATCCTTGCCCCAGGATATGTTTTTATCAGGGAGAGAGAGAGGGAGACTGAAATGCTGCTCCACTTCCTTATGTATGCTTTGGCCTATGGGGACATTGCTCTAACCAACTTGGCCAAGAGGATGTTTTAAATGTCCCACCTTTCTTAGAAGTGTTTATCTTTCAAAACATTTAGTTCTCACCTGGTCCAACCTTACCCTGACTCTTATTGACCAATGAGGGATCTCAGACCCAGAGAGGAAACAGGGCTGACCCAGCACTGGAAAAAATTCCCTGGCCAGGCCCGCTCCTCACAGGCCCGCTTCCTCCTTGAGTACTGGAGGAAGCTAATGATGTACTATAGGACTGGGCATCTAAATGTCACAGGGCTAACTGGTAAGTGGTAAATACAGTCTATCCCTCTCTCTTGCCAAGCATACCTTCCTAACAGCCAGTGGGCCAGATTCCACACTAGAATCCTGGGATTTCTTGGGGTACCCAGAATGACTCAGAAGGGAGATATGAGCTCAGGAGAGTCAGGTGTCATTGTCCCCACAGCTTCCTCTCTGGTGGCAGAGACACAGCCCAAAAGAATGTTAGAGCTGGGTCCTTTAAAGCACTACCCTGGCAGGGCACCTCCTGCTGGCATTAAAGGGGAATTCTTCTCCAGGCTTATCTCCCAGTCCTGTATGTTCTTTCCATGTTACAACACTTCTTTCTGCACAATTTAATGTTTCCTTAACCTTATGTTACCCTGATAACAATTATTATTCCTGACAAGGGAAGGAGTTCTTTGGACTCAGGAAATAACAAATAGTGTTGAAGTGCTAATTTCCTTGGTGCATTATTATGTCATTGCTTTTCCTCTGTCACACTACAAACATACATATACACACATGCACTAAGATACACACACACACACACACACACACACCTGGACAACCCTATGATTCAGGAATCCTCCACGAGGCACACTAATCACTCCCTTTCCTGTCATTTGTTTGGTTTTGAATCGCTAGAATGATGCTGATTTGCATGTCATTTTCCTAAATTTGCATAGCACATGCAAGAGGCCCTCTCTGTTCAGGATCCCATACTGCTGTGGAAATGTGGCCAGCTTTCCCTTGTTGCAAAGGAACACAAAAGAAAGCTTTATTTCCTCAAACATTTATTACAATGAAGCTTTTAAATGCTAGAGAACATAGGATTTTGTTTTAATTAAGTGCAGCAGGAGGAATTATTATAAAGCCATCCTTTCTTATTGTGGTCTTATTGAGCTGCTTGGAAACATGAGAGCAGGGGACCAAGGGAAGTGCAGAATGCCTGCATTGGACCCAGCTGGCATGGCTCAGGGGTTGAGCATCGACCTATGAACCAGGAGTTGATGATTCGATTCCTGGTTGGGGCACATGCCCAGGTTGCGGGCTCAGTCTCCGGTGTGGAGCATGCAGGAGGCAGCTGATCAATGATTCTCTCTCATCATTGATGTTTCTACCTCTCTCTCCCTATCCCTTCCTCTCTGAAATCAATAAAAATATTTTTTAAAAAAAAGAATGTCCTGCATTGGGAAGGAAGTTTTTAAATGATCCATCTGGGACAGTGGCTAGAGATCCTTCAGGATGTCTGTCCTCAGAGCCTCTGAAGTCCTGCTCTCCCATGGTTTGCACATCAGGACTCCCAAGATAATGGGCCTCATCACTGGAAACCCCTGCCTACCTGGCTTGGCTTCATGCTCCCTGCCCTTAATGCTCTTTGTCAGGCTTCATTTTTGGAATAATGATTACTCTGTATATGAATGACCACCTGATCCTAATCACCCAAAAGAATTAAGGAAAAATTTTTTTTTATCAGCCCTGTATATAAATATGCATATGCTTGGGTTGTAGGCTCAATTCCCCATAGGAGGCGTGCAGGAGGCAGAGTATCAATGATTCTCATCATTGATGTTTCTATCTCTCTCCCCATCTCCCTTCCTCTTTCTCTAGAAATCAATAAAACATATTTTTAAAATAAATAAATAAAGACCTTCCTCTGGGCCAGTGCTCAGGGAGCTAACATGCATGAGGTCAGGAATCATGGGCTTCTTTCCTGGAGAGGAGTGGGCAGACCTCCAACCCACCTGGGGCTTGGCCTGACTTGGGCAACTCCTGGCTCTGCCAAAACGGGCTATGTGGTCTTGTCCGATTTGCTTAGCCCTTCAACCTGAATTTCTGGACCTCTAAAACTGGATAATAACACTGTAACACCGCTGTATACTCTACAGAATAATCGAGATGATTAAATCATTTCTTGTATTATTTTTGAGAGACACCTGTGCTGGGCTTTTATGAGACTGTGTCTTATAGATTTGGTATGTTGCCTATCACAAAGTGACTGAATTTTATTTCTTTTTTAAAAGTCAATCCACAAACATGTCTGAACATGTGTTTAATCTGTACTATGTAAACTGCAATATACAAAGGCATGAAGTGCCCTGCCCCTTTCAGGCCTCCCAGACCCAACCACCCTCCTCCAGGGGCTGCTGTTAAGGTCCCAGCAGTCTTCAGGGCTGAGGTCATCATGGCAGTGGATCACCAATTTTCAAGTCATTCACTTGAATTGCTAATCTTTGTGAATACAAGCAAATCTATGAGGAGTAATGTATCCCAGCATACCAAAGGAATGATTCCACTGTTCTTGTCAGGTTTCTGATCATCTCTATCCAAGTGATGAAATCCAATGGACACTTCTCTGTTCTCATCTTATTTGGCTCCTCAACCAATTTGACCACTTCCTCTTTCCTGGAACACACTCTTCTCTTGGCTTTTGTCACAGCACTCTCTCCTGGTTTTCCTTACCTCAGGGCTCTTTCCTTTTCCCCCTGTTGTCTTTGCCTCCTCTCATTTCCACAGGCTGAAATTCAAGTGAATGACTTGAAAATTGGTGATCCACTGCCATAATGAAAATACTTGGAGCCAGTCCTACCCTCCCTGCTTGCCTCCTTTCTTTTTTCCTTTCTTCTCTTTCTTCCTTCCTTCCTTCCTTCCTTCCTTTTCCTGTCTATACTCTCCCCCTAGGTCAGTGGTCGGCAAACTGCGGCTCGGCAAACCACGGCTTGCGAGCCACATGCAGCTTTTTGGCCCTTTCAGTGTGGCTCTTCCACAAAATACTGGCTATTCCACAAAATACCGACTTCTGCGCATGGGCCACGAAGTTTCAAGCTCACTGTACGTGCGCGCCCGCACGTGGTATTTTGTGGAAAAGCCACACTCAAGGGGCCAAAGAGCCGCATGTGGCTCGCGAGCCGAGGTTTGCATACCACGGCCCTAGGTGATCTCATCAACCCCAGTGTTTCATTCCATGAATATTCTAATGAGTGATAAATTTACAACTATAGTACTTGCTTCTCAGAGATCCATATTTACATATCCAACCGCCTATTTGATGTTCTTCTATTGAGTGTATCAGAAACATCTCAACATGTTTAACATTTTCAAAACATAAGCTTGGTCCCCAAACTTGCCTTGCCACCTCCCCATGTACATACCTAGTACACCTGAAGCCAAAATCATAGGGTCATTCTCAATTCTCTACTTTCTTGCATTCTCAACATCCAGCCTATTTGCAAGTCCTACAGAGTCAACCTGAAAACTGTCATGAATCCTTCGCCTCCACCACCAGGCCAGACCACCAACATCTCTCACCTGATCCACTTTAATATCTCCCAACTGGTCTCTCCACTTCCACTTTTGTTCCCCCTCAATTCAGTTCATTCTCCCCACAGTAGAAAAGTAAGTTATAATGTAAATCAGATCAACATTAAGCATAAATCAGACCATGCCATTCCCCCACATAAAACTTCTAGTGGCTTTCTATTGCAGCTGGAATGATATCTAGTTTCTGTACGCTGGACTATTGGGCCCTGCATAGCCTGGTCTCTGTCCATTCTCCCACCTCTTCTCAGGCCAGGCTCTCCCCTTGCTCGGTGATTTCTAACCACACTGATCTTCTTAGTTTCCCAAGCACACCCAACTCTTTCCCGATTCAGGTTCTTCGAATGTAGTGATTTTTCCTATACACCGTAGCGCTTCTCTCTTTTATTCTTTTGCATTTAAGTTTCAATGACATATGCTCTAGAGTTCTCTAATAATCCTACCTAAAGACAGTTTCCCCCCATCCACTTCCATTACTTTCTACCTTAGCTCTTTCTTTTCTCCTTTATTAAACTTGCCGTAATATTTAATTTTTTCATTTTCTGTTGAAAATTTTCTGATGAAACTTCTATTTCATCTGTGTCCTTCAGTAAAATGTGAGCATGAAGGCATGAATGGACAATTTTTAGGTTGTTCCCATTGCATTCTCACTGCTTAGCAGAATGGGAATGAATGAATAAATGAAAAACTGGATCTGAATACTACTTCAAGGGTTTGCATAATCCTTTCCCTCAAATTATAGTTCCAGTTTGATTTGAAGACTTTGGACACCCTTGAGACATCTATTCCTGTGGAAACTTCTAAATGCCGTCTTTGATGTGATTTAGGCCACACTCCCGTACAGGCCATGCTCATAGGCACAAAAGTTAGATGCTCCAGGAAAAGACTGCAGTTGAAATGATGTATGTTTAATTTGACTTCTCCTTCCCAAATAGCGTGCTGTAGCGATAACCATCAACCCAATGTTTAATTAGGCCCAGGTCTCAGCTTCTTCAGGGCCCATCTTTTCACGATTGTTTGCTTCTAAAACAATTTGTATTCCTGACTTCCTTTTCTTGTTGCCATTTAGATAGCAGATTCAGCTCCTTTCCAGGTGGGTTGCTCTTCTTCCAACTGGCAGGGTGCTCTGTCTGTGCTGTGATGAAGCACCTCAGGTAGAGGGCTGCCTGTCTTGTACCTGCCTGAGGAAATGAACCAAACACTGTTGTAGCTGAAAAGGATCTTGGATATTCTCTTTGTTTTATAATGAGAAAATCAGAGAAGTGAATTGACTTGCCCAAGGTCACACAGCCTTGTAGTCAAAAGCCAGAATCAGAACTCAGGCCTCCAGAAACCCTGTCCAGTGTACAGTGATGTAGAAATTATATTCAGCATATAGTATCTTTAGAAAAATGTTTCCATGTAAATATCATATAGACTGTAAAGTAAATAACCTATTTTGAAGAACAATGTAAATATTTTATAGGCTGTGGTACAGCTGTCAAGTTTGAAATTAGATCTATGGTTCCTAAGCAATGCCGCACACATGTGGTATGATACAATACGCTGGGGTCTGGGCAGCCATCCCTAAATTGTGTCTGCAATTTCCTAGAGTGGCAGAATTCAGACACAGCCAGCTGCTTTCTACCCCTCATATTCCCACTGCACAGCTGCCAGGGGCGTGCAGCCGCAGGAAAGGGGGTTGAGCAAAGAAACTGCCATCCCTAGGGGTTTTGCAGCTTCCCCTGGGGAGTGAAGCTCTGGCCTCCTAAAAGACTCAGCCTAGAAAAAAAATCAAAGATGGCCAGACCTGCCAGGCCACTCTGGGGTGCTGTGAGCACACTGCTGACCAGCCGAGCCACTTCCTCCGCTCAGTGTGAAGGTGAACAGAACCACACTGAGACACTAGGGAACAGGACCATGTGCTTCGCTTAGAACTGTGGCTTAGAACTGCTTAGAAAGTTCTTACTCCAGAATACATTTATTTTCCTATTCTTTCCCTAAGATCTTTCTTCCCCACTCCCACTGCACTGGCCATCTCTCTGTTAGTTATAATGTTGAGTGGCAGTGGCCAGTAGGCACAGAGAAGTGGACCTCCAAAAAAGAAACAGTACTTTATTGCCCTTAATAATTCTGTCCTCTAAAGGTAAAATCCTATATAATAAAAGCCTAATATGCTAAGTGTCCAGTCATCCGTTCAACCAATCAAAGCATAATATACTAATGATATGGTAAGGCTGCTCAACTGATTGCTATGATGTGAACTGACCACCAGGGGGAAGATGTTCCAACTTGTAGGTTAGCTTGCTGCTAGGGTCCGGCCAATTGGGACTGAGTGAGATGGGCCGGACATGCCCTGGAGCCCTCCCATGGTTCCTCTCTGGCTGGCCATACTCCCGCGTCCCTCCCCGGCCCTGATTGTGCACTGGTGAGGTCCCTCAACCTAGCCTGCACCCTCTCGCAATTCGGGACCCCTCGGGGGATGTTGGAGAGCCAGTTTCAGCCCGGTCCTGCAGGCATAAAAGGCTAATACGCAAATTGACCGAAGAGTGGAACGACTGGATGCTATAACATGCACTGACCACCAGCAAGCAGACATTCAATGCAGGAGCTGCCCCCTGGTGGTCAGTGCACTCCCACAGGGGGTGCGCCACTCAACCAGAAGCCAGGCTCATGGCTGGCAAGCACAGTGGCGGTGGCAAGAGCCTCTCATGCCTCCACAACAGTGCTAAGGATGTCTGACTGCCAGCTTAGGCCCGCTCCCCAGGGTGAGTGGGCCTAAACCATCAGTCAGACATCCCCCGAGGGCTCCCAGACTGTGAGAGGGTGCAGGCCAGGCTGAGGGACCCCCTCCCCAAGTGCATAAATTTTGTGCACCGGGCCTCTAGTAAATATATAAAAGTAATAAGAAAAATTTCTAATAACTGACAACCAGGTGAGCCCTCCCCAAGTATTTAACACACTTCCCTCCTTGCACCCTCACATTAGCGCCTCATCTTTTTACCATCAAAAGGATGCTGCTGGGACCAGGGCCCTGCCCAGCTCCTGGCTCCATATCTCCTACTCTCAGCTAAGTGTCTGGCTGTTCCATCAAGAAAGAGCAGCCCAGCCCTGGCTGTGAAACCAGCTGCTCCCTTCTCAGACTGCGAACTCCAGAGCAATAATCACTGAGCTTGGTGATACATTAGCCCATCTTGCTCTAACCGCAGGGAGTTGGCTCCTGCCCTATTGCTGAGACCAAGGTCCCCTCTGCTACCCCCACTCCAGAAACCAGGGCCCTGTCTTCATCTTCTCAGTCTGGGTTTTTCTTGATAACCAACCATCAGGAATAGACTTGGGAAATTTTAGAGGAATTTTAGAATCTTAAGCACTCAAATGTTATATAATTTCTTTAGTTCTGAATTAGTCAGGTTTTCCAGAGAAATGGAACCAATAGGATTATATATAGACATATAAGAGGAGATTTATTCTAGAAATTGGTTCCTGTGATTATGAAGGCAAAGAAGTCCCACAATCTGCTGTCTGCAAGCTGGAGACCCAGGAGAGCTGGTGGTGTAATTCAGTTTGAGTCTAAAAGCCTGAGAACCAGGGAAGTCAACAATGTGTCCCAGTCTGAGGCCAAAGGCTTGAGAACCAGGAGTGTCAATGCTGGAGGGCAGGAGAAGATTGATGTCTCTGGTCAAGCAGGAGAGCAAACTCACCCTCCCTCTACCTATTTGTCCTACTCGGGCCCTCGATGGATTGGGTGCTGCCTACCTACATTATTAAGGGTGATCTTCTTTAACCAATTTTTTGATTCAAATGCTAATTTATTCCTAAAACATCCTTACAGACTGTTTCACCAGCTATGTGGACATCCCTTAGCCCAGTGAGATTGAAAAAATATCTTACCTAATAATAGACAAACATGTAAATTAACCATTCCTCCGCTATGTTCACCAGCCAATCAGGAGAGTATGCAAATTAACCCAACAAAGATGGCGGTTAATTTGCATACATATGGGATGAAGCGGCAGAGTGAAGACTGAAGGCTCCAGCCCGAGCAAAGGCCTGGGTCCAGGGTGCCAAAGGAAAATCGGCGCCGGCAGCCAGGGGAAGGGAAGGCCTATTGCATGAATCTCTTCGTTCTATGGGCCTCTAGTAAATAAATAAACCATCACAGCTTCCTTCTCTTATTCCCCACCAAACGCAAAATTCAAAATTAAAAAATACTATGTCATAAAATAAACTTCTGGAAATGACAAAAAAATCTATACCCATATTGATGTTAAAGTATCTTCTTCTTATACTAGTATTTTTTATCTTCCTTTGTTTTGCTGAGGCCAAGATTGGAGTCTAGCCTAATCAGTCCCCACTCCTTAATCTTCAGTATTATGCCTAAGCCCCTGAAACAAGGTCAATATGACAGTGATAGTATATACACATCCTGGCCTTCCCACCTATGATAGAGATGCAGCTATTCAAAAAGAATGCTTCTCTTCTATAGTACACAATTGTAACTAGAAGGTGGCTTCTAGCCAAGGACCATATTTCTCATCTACCCTGGTGTCTAGCTGTGAACATGTAACTAGTTGTCCAAATAGAATATGTACAAACCCCCCCACATACCCCTTACAGACAAAAGGTTTTCAAAAACAGGTGCACTTTCTCTGTTCTTTCTTCCTTTTTCCACTGGCTAGATGAAGATATGCTTGGGGAGTAGTGGATCTACATATGGAAGGAGTCCTGGCCCCCCAATCTCCATATGTAGGAGAGCTGTCAGGTGATGACAAATACCCAGCTTGTTCTGTGATATGCATGATATGAACTTCTATTGTGTTGGAGTTGTTACATACTCAAAGGTGCATTTGTTACACATGCTAGCCTAGCCTCACACTGCCTAAACCTACTCCTATTACTGGCCCTAGAACTCCCCTCCCCCATTGCTTTGCTCCAAAGCAGTTGTTTCTCAGGGTGATGTGGAAGCAGTACCTGCCAGTTGTAAACTCATATTAGTGCATAGCTCCTTTCTTTTGCATTTTGCATAAGGAGTTCTCAACTCTCTCTGCTCCTCACATTTTATATTCTCTAATCTGAGATTAGAGAGAAAGAGGAGAGCTGTGCTCTTGCTGAGCAAAACTTGAATCTTGTTGCAAAAACTCAGAACCTGGAGCTTTAATTTAGTGTGGGAACATTGAGGGACCAAACTTGCAATGTCTTTCCCCTTCCCCCTCCCCAAAGTGAGTGAGGAGGAAAAGACATTGAAGGCACTTCTGTTAAGGTGAGTAATTTACCTTCAGAGTTGTATGGCTCAACTGTGATGCATGGGATCTGGGCTGTGAGACACTGAGCAATGACACATGGTGAGGTCGCCTGGCGGAGAGGCACTGAATGATTGCAGCCGTGTTGGGTAGAGGCTGCTAGCAAAAACAAGATCAAGATAGTGCTGCATTTTGTTACCTAGACCATCTGCTGGACAACTTAGTAAGCAGAGGACCATTTGCTAAGGGACAAACTGATGTCACTTTATTCTAATGTTCAATAAAAAAAGAACTCCACCAAAAGCAGACAATAAACAGACTATTTTGCCACTTTTCATCAAGCAATTTGGGTGATGTTTACAGCCCCTTAAGTATTATTCTTGCATTATGTTTATACTGTGGTAGCATCTGCAGAACCGGAAATGTGTTTCTAAATGTTAGATGCCATTTTAAGTAAAGTGTTGTTCATTAAATCTATTGTAGACAAAGTTTTGCCTCAACTTGTCTAGTTGTTATTGGGAGTTATCCATAATTTCCTCTACCTCTCCTGCTCTCAGCCTTTCATGCACAATTACCTCATACACCTGACAGCTGGTGGTAGATGGGTGCATTTCATGATGGTGCCCAGACTTGGACTGTACGGCAGAGCTAGGCCACCTGGAGCTCCAAACAGGTGAGCTGCAGACTTCAAAATAGAAGCAAAATCTTTAGAATTTCCACAGGCCCCATACCGGCTTTTATCTCTGTCTTCAGGTGTATATGCCTACTCTGCTATAAATGATGAATATTGCTTCTGGGGCGGCTGGTTTTCCTCAGTGTTCTGATCAATAGCTGTTGATCTCACACACACACTCACAAATCATAATTCCTTATGCAGAATGCTTTGTCTCAATCTCCTTCACATTTTACCATTGTCTTTGTCACCATGACATCTATGCATAGCTTATATTACCAGATTTATAAGTGATTTGAGGATAAATGTTTGTGTTTAAAATGTGCAAGTTCTACTTCTTTACCAGACCAACTGCATGAAGTTTGTATTAAGCAGTGAGATATATGAATAACAATTGTGAAGAGCAAGAAGGAGAGACACAGTGGTTTAGGCCTCTAAATGTCATTTGGGCGAGTCAGGAAGTGCTGGTGAAGGGCTTCTCTATGAATATCATTTGCACAATGATTCCACAGTTGTCAAAACTTCCCATATTCCAATTTGGAAACAATAGCAATTACTAATATTCTATATTAGCCCTTTCTACATGGCAGACACCAGGCTAGGCTTTGACTGTATGTCACTAATCCCCAGAGAATCCCTAGAAGGGAGAGACTGCTACTGTTTTTGCTTTATAAATGGGGGTTTGGGGAACAGAGTGGTTAAGTAACAAGCCCAGTGTTGCACAGCTAGGAAGTGGCTGAGCTGGAATTTAAATTTAGGGACTCTGACTCCAGTCCCTGCGTGCTCAACGTCACTAAGACGACCTCCTATGCTGCTCTGTACTATTCTGAAAAACTCTAGTAATGTCTGCACCAGGCTTTTTATTTCATTTACAAAATTTACATTATTGAGTGATGAGTTGTAAGACTGATAAAAAGATGAATTCCAATCATTTCAGATATTCAAAATGGCAGCTTCAGGAATAAGCAGGAAGTGGGAAGACGTGACCATGGTAAGTCCTACAGACTGCCCTCAGTGGGACCTGTTCTCAGTGGGACCTGTCCACCCGGCCCTTCTCTCTCTGCTTCTGTTTACTTCAGAAGAAGCCTCTCAGCTTGAGAACCACAGGTATCGGGGGACAAATATAAACTCTTTCAAGTTAGCCACAGAGTGGGTCTGTTTGAGGGCCAAGATCTGGTCTGTATTCAGTTGCAGGACAGTAACCATGGAAAGTGGATTTACCCAACTGTGGTCATTTGGCTTTAAACAGGTATCCCATTCTCAGACCTAGATATTTAACCAAGGGGAGTGGATTCTCAACAAGATCATTCCTTATTGCACAGGCCAGCAAACTTTTCTATAAAGGGCCATCGTAGAGCAAAATCAGCCATAGACAACATGTAAAATATTAGACTGGCTGGGTTCCAATAAAAATTTATTGATGGATACTATAATTTGAATATCATAGAATTTTCAGGTGTCCTGAATTCTTCTTATACGTCTGATTTCTTTTCAACCATTTAAAAATGTAAAAACCCTTCTTAGCATGCTAGCCATACAAAACCATCCCAAGCTACCAGAATACCAGCAACTGATTGGGATACCCAGGAGTCTTGCTATGCAAACTCTACACAGCTCTCCTAAGGGCCATCTCACTCACCCTGGGGCATAACACTTGGCACAGGAGGCTTGCTGGAGGAGGGGGTAGTTTACTGGCCACTCTTCTTACTGTGCTGCAGTGAGCCTCTCAATCAAGAGGGGACATACTGGACTGAGGTGAGCAGGTTAGAGCTCCTGGTAAGAAGAAATACCCTTTGTCTCCAATTCTTATAGTCAGAATCCCTGACAGTAAGAATCACAGGGTTGCTCTTCCATCAGATTAGGTTTCCATGAATTGAAGATGATGTTAATGAGCATCTTAGCAAACACTCCCTGCACTGTTTGCCAAGAAATAATCCTCACCCTGACAGTAATAATTAGCAAAAAAAATGTTCTCTCTCTTTCCTTTTAAAAGACTGGTGTTTGAAACTGATGTGTGTTTTATGATTAGTTACCTTTTGCAAAAAAAAAAAAAAAAAAAAAAACAAAGAAAGGTGAATGCCGGGGATCTACATGTTGATCTCAAGGTTTTGCTTATCGCCTCTGAGAATTTCAGCCCAAGTTTTCTCATGGATAAGGGGGAGGCTTCCTGCTTCTCCTCTCTTAGTAAGTAGTGAGGAGATAAGATTCAAAAGTAATAAAGAGAGGCTAGTAACTCTGTTGGTGCCTGCCCATTGTCCCACCCTTACCAATTCAGGGCACGAAACTGTCTGACTTTCAACTACCAAGACTGGCATCTCTTTGCCGGAGGGTTTTCCCTGGCAATCTGGCAATGAGCCATTTTGTCTGCCCATGAAGCCTACTGGAAATGCTGGAAAAATGACTGCCCTCCCCCCCCCCCCCCCAGCAGTAGCCATCAGGGATTGATGTATAAATGCCCTACTTCCTCGCCCCTTCAGTAGAATAACTTCATTGTAGAACAGTTATCAACAGGATAACTATGTTCTTCGTTGGCTCCCAGGGTTATGTTTCCTTTGGGTGGTGGCTGGTTTGGAAACACACCCTTTACTGGCTGCCTCCTTACTCCCCTCTTGGTGCCTCCTTATGGCCCAATAAATTCCTTGTACTCAAATCCTTGAATCAATGTCTGTTTCTGGGAGGCCCAGTCTTAGACTCTAACAAAAAACAAAACAAAACAAAATCCGGTCTACTTGGTCGGTATGGCCAAGGGCAGTGGTTTCCTCAGTGCACTTCATGACATCTTGACATACCTGGGGAAGGAGGATCAAGCAAATTCCAAATGCATAGAAGACTTGCTCTGTGTTTTCCAGAGAAAAATGTATGTTCTTTGCAGAAACCATAAAGCCCGACACAGTCTGGGCCTCCGTTACCTCCTGACCTCACCTCCTACTGCTCTCCAGTGGATGGCCGCATTCCAGCCATTCTGTCTCTTTGCCATTCCTAGAAGATGCCTGGCACATGCCGGCTCAGGGCCTTTGCTCTTGCTGTTCTGCCTAGAACCTCTTCCCAGATATTATATGTCTAACTCCCTCACTCCTTCCGAAGGGCTTTGTGACCTTCCTCGAGTACCCATGTAAAATTGCCACTGTCCTATCCCACCCCGAACACTTCCCAACCCCTGCTCTGCTTTATTATTTTCCGTAGTACTTACCACCTTCCAGCATGGCCTGCCCCAGGCCTTGTCTTGTGAAACTTTGTTGGTCAGTGAGAAAAGCTTGGATTCAGTGAGGTTACATTTGGTCCTTTTTTTATTTTTTTATTTTCACTAGTAATTCTATATTATTTTGGCTTCAGAATTTTGTTGGTCTGTTTAACTCAATAGATTTATACACAGAGAAATTATCTTGAAATTGTCCTGGGTGGGGGAGGGGAGCATTTTTTATAGTAAAGTTTAGGCTCTAGTAGAACTATTAATTTTGATAACTGTGTTTAAGTCCCAGGCACTGACTAATGTATACCCTTGAGCAAGTTACTGACTCTCAGTTTCTGCATCTGGGAAACGGAGGCATGGATCTCCACTCTGTTATTGTAAAGATTAAATGAGTTAAGTTAGATAAAGTGTGCCTAGCAAGTTGGCACATGGCAGGCACTCACTAAAGTCGTTACTTTTATTGTTGTCCAGAATCATTTGTAGAGGTGGCCCTGGTCCTTGAAGCTTAACTATCTCTTTGAGGTTATCATGGGTTTCAGCAGAGAGTTCAAATCTCTTCTCAAATCCTAAAGGTCCTTGGCAAGGACCTTTGGGCATTCTTTTATTCTATAAAATACTATATATTAATCAACAGTGGTTTCTCCCTTTATAGCACAGTTCTTTTGTCCCAAAACTTTAGGAGGTTTTACAAGATCTTACCCAACCACAAGGAGAGAATAAGATCTTCCAGATACTCCTCTTCAAATAGAGAGAGTTGGTTCTCCCTAGTTAAAGCTACAGATAGAGAGTTTGCTTGGGCAATACCCTCACCTACAGTGGGCAGGGTGGGCCGCAGCACTTAGCAATACAAAGTAAAAGTGTAGATCAATGTCTTTGAAGAGGACACTCGAGAGAAGCTGGAAAGCCAACATGCGATCAATAACTCTTTAGCCAAGCTATGCATATAACATCTCAACTATCTCACAGCGTGAAGGTCATGACATCAGGTACCATCTCTCTTTGCTCACTAGCTGGCTTAACTGCACTGAGGAGCTGCCTATTGTTTATAAACGCTGCAGTCGTTATGCCTGCCTGCTCCTTGGCTATCTCAGGAGCCCACAGCTGTTCTGCTCGGCATGGGGTCGGGCCTTAGGCATCATTAAGGCATGTCTTCTCCCGCACTGCTTATGCCTTTCCCACTTAGCAGCAGCTCCAGAATTCTTGTTACCTATTGTCTGCACTTATATAACTTGCATGTATGTTGCGGCAGACCCTGCTTGAAACTATTAGACTGTGGCTACTTTCCAAATTGTGGTCATTTGTGACTTCCAGAGGTGAGCTGAAACTGTTTAATCAGCCAGCCATTACAAAGAGTGCAGCAGATGGAAAACTAAAGTCAGAAAACCTGTTTCAGTCTCAATTGCCACTAACTCTGTGTGACTTCACCTTGTCATTACACATTCCTGATTCTAACATTCCACCTATGGCTAGACCATTTTTCAATACCTGGTGCTACAGGAGATGTAGAAGAATAAGGCAAGATACCTGTCCTCAAAAGCTTAAGATCTGGTTGAAGATACAAGATCAATATGCTTGTGATGAAAGGAATTGTGCAAAATATAGCAAAATCCAGTGTTAAAGTGTGTGGTATAGATACTCGTAGGCCTTCAGGTCCCAGCAGTGAAGTTCAAAGATCTTCCCTGGAGCTGCCAGGGAAGGTCCCCAAGAGGAGGACGGGCTGGATTTAGGTCTTAAAGATGCACCAGACTCTACATGACAAAGAACAGTAAGGCTGACATTCCAACTAAGGCACTCAGGACAAACTATGCGAGGACTAAGGATTTAGGGAACCCTAACCACTGTGGAGGGCATTGAAAGCCAGAGAAAAGAGTTTATGTGACCAACTTAGAGGTCATATGAGGTCACAAAGCATTTACATAATGAGGAGTCAAACAGCTAGAAGGTAATTTATAGGCCATTAAATCAAGTAATTTCTGGCCTTTCACATCCACTCTTTCCTTACCAGCTCCTCCCCCAACCCCGCCCCCCACCCTCCCATAGAGCCAATGATTTGAAACAATGTATATTTACTTTGTAAAAATTCATTATTTTCATTCATCAGAAACACTGAGTTGTCTACTAAGACTTCTGATAAACATGAGCTGACCCTGGATTTTTGCACCAAGTTATATAATTACAGCCAAAAATAAATCAACAGCATGCTTTAATGAGCCTATGTTCACTGAAGAATTATACAGCTTATGTTTCTGAAATACAATCAATGGTCCCAGATTGGGAATCAAGGATTTAAATGAAACTACTTATTTTGTAGATAAGAGAAGTGAAGACCAGATCCAGCCTCCCCCAAGACCTTTAAGAGATTTAGAACAAACCCAAGGATACAGGAACATGGGTGCCAGACCTGGTCCAAGGACTGTTGGCCCTAGTGGATGAGAGGGTGAGACTGCAGAGATACTGGGAAGCCAAATAAAAGCACTCATTAAGACAAAAGCAAGCATCTGCATAAGGATATGGTGAGAAACAAATGGATCCCAGGCATTTTGAAGAAAGAATCAAAAAGGACTTGATAACTAGAATTGTGAGATATATAGGAAGTTGTGTTTGTTACAGTTCTTTGAAAACCACACAAACTGACTTTGGCTGTCAATAGACAAAAAGCAAAAACAAACAAAACAAAACAAAACAAAACACCACCACAATAATGAAAGATTATGGGCAGCTCAGAGGGCCTAAGAAAAAGCTGAAAAACCATGGGACCCAAAGATCTAGATTGCAAAAACTGTGAGTTTCTTCAGGATCCTGCCACCAGAGAGACTCCAGGTGGCTGTTTCAATAATTTGCTGCTGTGCTCGAGATTCAAATTCCGGGTTTCCAGGCAGAGTAACTGAAACAATGATGGTGGTATTAGTCAAAGTCAGAGACCTGAGACAAATACAAGGTCTTTGACAAATTGCCGGGAGCCGGTCCATGCTTGCTGTTTCAAGGGACCTGGCATATATGGCATACTGTTCTTAATATGTTTGCTCACCTTCTTGGCACTATGTGTTTTAACCAAGGTCTCTGAGAAAGGTTGTTTCCCCAGGTAGGGATTTTCCCCTGAAGTTAGGGAGGGAATAAAACCTCTTAACTAAGTGCCAGGCGGGTAATTAATCACTTTAACTATGAATAATCATGCTTAAGCTACATAATCTTTACTCCCTGGAATGGAGATAGAAACGCCCTAACCTTTGTAATAGAGATTGATAGGATTGAATCAACTGGTATAAATACAGATGTAACAAGACAGCAAGACACAGAACTTAGAAGACAGAACCTACACAGAACCTAGACACAGAACCTACACAGAACATAGAGACAGAAGAACTTCGCTAGAGACGGAACATGGCAAAAGATCCTGGACTGAACCTGACTACAGAAATTGGCAAGAGAACCTGACTAGAACCTGGTGACTGAACCTGGCTGGAGAACCTGGACAGAACCTGGCTGGAGAACCTAGCAAGAGAACACGGACACAGAACCTGGCTGGAGATCCTAAGCAGAACTTTGCTGGAGATCCAGACCAGAACTTGGCTGGAGATCCTGGCTAGAGATCCTGGCTAGGCTGCTGATCAACTGAACAC
Organism: Myotis myotis; assembly: GCF_014108235.1. NCBI lineage: Eukaryota > Metazoa > Chordata > Mammalia > Chiroptera > Vespertilionidae > Myotis > Myotis myotis. The sequence goes on from NW_023416357.1 coordinate 32,339,536, forward strand.
TGTCTCCGTGTCATTCCTTCTTTGCCGACTCTGTCCACACCTTTGGGGACCCCTGGACCTGCTGGGGTTGGACCCCAGCAACAAATCACTTTCCTTCCTAAGCCTGAAAATTCTAAAACTTCCAATTCTAAAGTGCTGAGTTAATAAACTGGAGTTCTGTTCTTTAATATTTCCTGTCTCTCAATTAACCTAGGGTTTTAGGTTAGATTCTCCCAGAATCACACTCTAAGAGAAGGATTTGAGTGCAAGCGATTTATTTGAGAGGTGATCCAGGAGGTACCAGTAAGAGAAGAAGGGAGATGAGTAAGTCAAGGCAACTGTGTCATGAACAAGTTGTCATTGTGATCATCAGGGGCTCAGCCCCACTGGGAAGCTCTGGGAGACTGTAAAGAACCCACCTCAGGGTAAGGAGGCTGAGCTACTTATCCACCAGCTTTCTTTGGTCACCAGTCAGGGTTGCTTCCAGGGGCATTAACTTATGGCCTGTTCCAGATGAGCTGAGCGAGCTCCCAATCTGACAAGAATTGTAGGAGCTGGCAGTAGAAAGCCATTGGCATAAGGGGAGCAGTGGATGCCAAAGCTCTATGAGCAGGGCATCAATAGCAGCTACTATTCAAGTGTCCCCCTTGGCATCACAGCATGTTCACCTTGGAGCCATAATAATGTTCCTTCAGAAGAGCCAATCGGGACCTCAGTGAGAAGTTCACAAGCAATACTGCAGAGCTCAGAAAGAGCTTAAGTCTGCGCCTGCCTTCCCTACCGAGTTCCTGCTCCACTTCGTGGTCTTTCCATTGCTTCATTTCTGTGGCTTCTTGTTTGTTTCACTCCTGAAGCCAGTGCTCCTTTTCTAAATGGCATTTTAACACCACTGCCCCAAGATAGCCAGGATGCTCCTCTCTCCTCTCTGCTGAAACGTGCAGAGTAGATGGGGGAAAGGGGCAGTGACAGTGTTACAACTTAAATTAGAAGTATGAAAACAACACTGGGAAACTCCTTCTGAGGCTGTGCCTCTTGCTCAGTAGAAACATCACCCTCAGGAGAATCAATGCTCATTTTGGTGAACAAGTGGTGGCAAAGGTTTCACTCTGGTTTTGCATTCACTGCCTTTGGAAGGTCTCAGATGGCATCCTGCCTCTGCTCTATGAATCTCAAACCGAAAGTGTGATAAGAATGTCATAATTGTGTCATGGCAGCTCCATGGGCTCATGGTTAACCCATTACCTGTCCTGAGGGGCCCACCAGTTCATATGTTCCACTGTCCCAGCCAGGCCCTGCCCTGCTACTCCTAAGATAGTTACTTGAGTTGCCATTTCAGTTCAGATTGTAATGGGGACAGTATTACAGAATATACTCTGGATGTGCCATATATCTTAGTTATTGTTACTTAGTCATATTATTATGCATATTTTTACAATCCACTTATCTAGCTCAAGTTGGGGAAGGTTGGCAGGTACATCCCTAAAGTTATTTCCCTCCTCATCTGTCTGTCTGTCTTTGCCTCGGTAAGTGACCTTTGATATGTAATTTATATCATTACAAACATGAGACAAATCAAAACAAAATAGAACCAATATTTATATCTTCCATTTATTTAATACTCAACAAACAAGAATTTAAAAAGTGATGGAAACCATAGCCTAAAACATAAGATGTATAGGAGATTAATATATTATTTTAAAATTCCTTTATAATTTAGTAAAACCCCTAATTATGGGCTTCAATAGTTTAACTGAGACATGAACCCATCCCTAATCAACTCTATTTCCAATATGCCCTGGTCTAGACATTCCACCCCAGGGATCCAACTACTCTCTAGTCCTCACAAACTTTGCCTGCAATGTACTCAGTCATTTCCTCTAACATGAACCTGCTCCCAGGGTGTCTCCTCAGTGTGGCCTCTGTGTCCACACCCCTTCCATCTCTAGGAAGGCAATGCAGAAGAGAGGTTGAAGACATGCATAGAGTCCGGTAGACCCATCTTAGACAGAAACAGGTTTAAGTGGCTGTTTGCTCTTTATTAATTGCATGGCCTTAATCTAGTTAGTTAAAACTCTGAGCATCAGTTTTTCCATCTGTTCAATGAGACCAACTACCCAATTCCTAGCATCATTTATTTCCCTCCTCCTAAGCTCCATGCATAGCACAAAGGTGTTCTGATGTTTCCCCCTTGGCATCAAATCAAAGTCCTACTCATTAAATCATCAATATAAATGAAAAATAAACATCATAAAATATGTGCTCTCCTGGTCTTCATGTTACCTGAGAGATCTGCATACTTCATGCTAAAGAACATCAGCTCTCAAAAGCAAATACTGGTGTACCTGGTGACCTTGTGCCTTCTTCTTTACTCACTCCAGAAATCCCACTAAATTGATGGGTAAGGGATTAAAAGTTGCAAAATTTACAAGGATTATATATCCTTCTACTAGACACAGCTAGTCTAGACCATAAGAGTCTGAGCATCTGCGAGCAATATTATCAACACCTGGGCAAGCCAGAATGCTCATTAGGCAGAGCAATGGAAGAAGAGATTTGTTTGCTTTGGAAACTCTTGCTTCCCAAGGACCCACCAAGCCAAGGGGAAGCTCCCCACAGCTGGGGGTGGCATTACCATGGTAATAAACATAGCCTTTGACACTGACCCCAATCTGTGGAAGAGCTGAGGTCATGAGCCCCTCTGGGTTCCTTTTTCCCTCTGGACGGGTTTTTCTTGGAGACTACTCAGAGCAGCCATGGCACTGCTTGTCACTATTCCTCACGGTGGCCCTAATCCATATTCAGAGATACAACCACCACCATTTATTGAGGCCTTATTGAGCACCACAAGTTGGACAGGTAAAATTGTGGTTCTCATCATTTTCACATCACCGCCTATACAGGAATTGATAATATCTTCACAGCACATTAGTATAAATGGGTGAGGCTGCCTGGGCTGGAGGTGACTAGCTTAGAGCTCCAGCTGCTCTAGTAAGAAACCCTGAGGGCTGAGGGGACATATCTCAACTCACCTTTATCCCTTTTACAGTATAAAAGTTAGTCCTGGCCCTGACAGATTGTTTCATTTACTCGCACAATAATACTTGGAGATAAATATTATCTATTAGTTGTTTCACAAGTTCATATACTTAGTAAATGGTAAAGCCAGGATTTGAATCTGGTCTGTTTGATCCCATGCTATCTTTTTTCTATCATGAATCAACCTGCTTCTCTGGCTGCTGACGCTGACTCTAGCAGCTCTGGAGATGTGGTTGGGGGATCTTGCTAAAATGGGAGAAGGCCAGGGTTTTGACGGCCTGGCTGGCACTTGGGCCAGGCATCAACAAGGGATGTCCCTATGTGTTTTCACATATGGATCTGAAATGATTAATCTTAGGGTCCTACCAGGAAGTCCTCAGAGAAAGGTAGGTTGACCATTTATAGGTGGCATCTGTCCAAAAGGGCTAGACATCAAGGTATAGGTAACAGGTCACCAAGGAAAGGCAAAGAAACCAGAATGAAGTGAGTGCCAAAGCAGCAGGTGAGAGGTGGGTACTGACATATCCCTGTGCCAGGGAATCTCAAACTTGAAGACAGAATCATTTGGATGGTTTGTTCAAACACAGAATTTCAGATTCAATAGAGTTGAGGCAAGGCTGATCATTTGTATTTCTAACAAGTTTCCTAGAGATTCTGATGCCATTGGTCAGGGACCAATTGCCTTAGCCAAAAAGTAAATGTGGCTGCTTGTTATGGAGGGCTACCGTCTTGTCAGGGGCAGAAAGGGAACATATTAAAGGACAGAGATCTAAAGTGTTACAATTCTTTGTCCCCAGCCATTTACACTGCCCTCACAATGTACCTGAGTTAAGTTTAGAAGTCATTAGAGTGACTTTACTGAATTCAATGACTTCATTGAATACATTTAAGCAACATCTGCTGTCAGATGTCAACCAGCATCCCAGTGCCCCAGCACCCCAGGCCTAGCTAAGGGGACTAAAAAAATGTGTATTAATACAGCCACTGTACTGGTATGTTTAACCTTTGATGTTTTTGCCAATAATCCAGCAGTCTTCTAGTTCCATCATTTTTTTAAAACCCAAAGCATAGAAATACAGTTTTCATTATAAACAAACAAACAAAAAAATAATGGGTCTCTCCTCCATTCTTCCCCAATCAGCTAAGAAAGTATACTAGATAGTAAATCCTTTCATTTGAGTTCTGGGATTATTCATGTGATGACATCATTACAATGATGTAGGATCTTGAGTCTTTTAAGGGCACCTCTACCTTAGCCATGATTTCTTTCTTTCTTGTATCCCAGGCACAGCTAACACAATTAACTGTGTGCCGATTGGTGGCCCCTGAGCTGTTTCAATCCCCATCTGGCTTCATTCCCTGTTGGATAGCTTGTCAAGGCAATCCGCCTCTGAATTGGAGTGCGCCTCTCTTCACTTACAGTCCTTCAGGGGGAAATTGAATTTCTTCCGGAACAGGTGTGTTGGTTGTTTAGAAGGATGCAGGTAAGGCACAGGCAATTGCACCTTTATCCCTGAACTTTAAAGAAGCCATAGATTTCAAAAGAAAATAAATCCTTTAATCCTTCTACAGCTATCCTCCCATTTACTAAATAACTGGCATTTAAAAGAAACCATTATTGAACATGCCTCCTGAGCCCTTCCATAAGTGTTAACAAGAACTTCTCCTAAGAGACAAGGGCTCCTGTCTTTCCAGAGTTAGGTCTCACTGTATTTAAGAAAAAGTCCTACTTAGTCAAAATAGGCAATTATTTTTATTACTTTTATATATCTGTTGACCAGAAGCAACTTTAAAATAATACCAAATTGCATCATAGGCAATTTCAGTCTCTTGCTAGAATACATGTTCCAAGAAAAGTGGTCCATGTGTATCTTGGAGAGACCACCTGGCAGCATCTGCCAGTTCCAGTGCGTAGCAGAGTGATGATGTGCAAGGGTCCCAATACCTGCCTCTGCCATAACCAGTTAGTAGGTACCAAGGGGAAAATTATATAATTAGCAAAAGTGACCAAAAGAAAAATACTTATGAGGAACCTACAAAGAAAAGAGACCTACATCAAGAAAATTCAAAAAGTTTACTAAGAAATATAAGTGAAGGTTTTTATACAAGGATAAATATACATATAATGTTTCTAAGAGAAAAGACTAAATGGAATAAAAACACCTGGTATTTCCTCTTTAATATTGTGATTTATAATAAGAAATAAGTATTTGATCTTGGCCAGTTCCTGGCACAAAGCTCCTAAAACCCCTGAAATTTCCCAAGTGATAAGAGCAATAAAGGTGTCTTTTGTTAATCGTAACAAGCCCCTTTCAACTATACCTGAGTTTATGCTAATGAGGTGATTTTTGGAAAGCCCCTAAGAATGGGGATTGGTATGCCAGGGGAGCCAACCCTGTGATTAAAGGGTTAGAACTTTCAGCTCCACACCCCATACTCCAGGGAGGGGAGAAGAGCTAGAGGTTGAGTTAATCACTAATAGTCAATGATCAAATCAATCATGCCTTTTAAAATGAAGCCTCCACAAAACCTCAAAAGGATGGGGTTCAGAGAGCTTCCAGGTTGGTGAACATAGGGAGGTGCTGAAAGGGTGGGGGACCCATGGAGGGTGGAAATTCTGCTCCCCTTTCCAACACAACTTGCTCTGGGTCTCTCCTCTATCTAGCTCAGTGGTTCTCAACCTTCCTAATGCCGCGACCCTTTAATACAGTTCCTCATGTTGTGGTGACCCCCAATTTCATTGTTACAAATTGAACATAATTAAAGCATAGTGATTAATCACAAAAACAATATGTAATTATATATGTGTTTTCCAATGGTCTTAGGAGACCCCTATGAAAGGGTTGTTCGACCCCCAAAGGGGTCGCAACCCACAGGTTGAGAACCGCTGAGCTGTTCCTGAGTGGCATCATTTTATAATAAATTGGTGATCTAGTAAGCAAACTATTTTCCTGAGTTCTGTGAGCCACTCTGCCAAATTAATCAAATCTGAGGAGGGAGTTATGGGAGCCTCAGGAGCCTCTGATTTATAGCCACTTGGTCAGAAACACAGGTGACAATCTAGACTTGTGATTAGCATCTGAAGTAGGAAAGGGAGGCAGTCTTGTGAACTGAGCCTTTAATCTGTGGGATCTGACACTATCTCCAGGTACATAGTGTCAGAATTGAGTTCAATTGTAGGACATCCAGAATTGTTTGGTAGAGTGGAAAAACAAACAAACACCTGCACATTTGATGATCAGAGTACAGTATTAAGACTGGAGGAGAAACACACAGAAGTATTTTTCCAAAACAAATGTATACATTTAATGCCATTCTAATAAAAATTGCAAGGAGATTGATGAGTTCATTATTCAGAGTTCTCCAGAGAAACAGAACCAATAGAATAAATAGAGAGAGAGAGAGATGCATATGAGGAGATTTATTATAGGAATTGGCTCACATGATTATGGAGGCCAAAAAGTCTTGCAATCTGCCACCTACATACAGGCTGAAGACCCAAGAAAGCTGGTGGTATAATTCAGACTGAGTTTGAAGGCCTGAGAACCAGGGGCACTGATGTCCAAGAGCAAGAGAAAATAATTGTCTCAGCTCAAGCAAAAAGAACTAATTCTCCCTTCCTCTGTTTTTGATCCTACTGAGGCCCTCAGTGTACTGGAGGATGCCCACCTACACTGCTGAAGTCAACCTTCTTTACCCAGTCTACAGATTCAAATGCTAATCTCTTCTGGAAACACCCTCAGCAACACACACAGAAAAAGCATTCTCCAGCTATCTTGGCAACTATAGCTTAATCAAGTTGACACATAAAATTGGCCATCATAGTGGGGTTTGTGGGTTAGAGGAAGTTGATAAAACCACACAAAAGTTCATTTAGAAAAATTGCTGAGAAAATTTGAGAGTGATAACTCTACCACATGTAATATCAAAGTTGTTAATGAAGCCATAAAAATAAAAACTCTGGGTGTCTTGATGTAAGAAACAACAGAAAGAAGAGTGAAATTGATTAAACAGCCCTAAAACTGAAGCCAATGTTGGTAGATTTTTTGAACAAATGGTGTTATAAGAATTGGCTATTAAAAAAAATTTTCAAATGCTATCCTTATTGATAGAAATGATACCCCCCAATCAATAAGAACAGTAATTTACCTATAAACAAATTTTAAAATTTTACAAATCAAAAGTCACTCCTTACTACTGTGCCATGGTGCTCAAAATTTGCATGGAGAATCTAGAAGTCTTGTGTCAGAATGCAAAACCCGCAAGAGTCAAAGATGATATTCAGCAAATATGCGCCACATGGCACTTCTCATTCATAAATAGCAACTGCCTGAGACCCCTCCAGTGCCTGCCTTCCCTTTACCACCCACCCACCCACAGGATTCATCCTGACTCCCCCAAGAGGCAGCAACTAGAGGATCGGCACCTGGCTGGAAAGAGCCACGAGGCTGTGAAGCCTCCACCTGTGTCCCTTCCGATCAGTGCCTGTGTCAAGTCAACTGTTCCTGCTCCTGATAAAACATATGACAAATTGAGCCATTATCAAGGTTTAGTTGATGTAGTAACTTCCCTGTTGGGCAGAAAGTAGGACCCTGAGAGCATAGGTGAAAAGCCAGATCCATTTTGATGGATGCATGGAGAAAAAAAACAAGGTCAGCCAGGAGACGACCAGCAGTAACTCAGACATCCAAAGGGCAACTAGTTTCCAATTTGTAGAGAAAACCTGCAGAAAAGAAAAAGGAAGGGGGAAAGGAATATTGAAGATTCCTAAGACTAGTCTTCAATTTTATAATTTTGCCAATGACTGACCAGGTACCTGGGTCAACTTTTCTCTTGCCTATTCTACCACTTCATTTTGGGTAAATTAAAGTTGCACCAAGCCAGGAAACCAAAGCCCTCCTGCAGGGTGTGAGTGAAACAGACAAGCACAAAGTGTGGAGTCTTTGTTGGCCAACCCAGCTCCGCTGGTTTGTGAGGGGAAGAGAGGAGGGCAGGGAGCAGGTGCATAAGCACTAGGAACGCCGATGTATATCCTGCTTTGCACAAGGCAGGTCTGCACCCAGATAATTTTCCCAACTAAAATGCCAGTAGCACCCCAATGAGAAATACTGAGGAGGAAGTTCGATGCTATTTTACCTTTACAAATCTGGCTAGCTGAGGTTTGGCACCTTTTGTTGTGGGGGTAGGGGAGGAGCATTTCTTTAATAAAAAATAATAGAGTTCAAAAAGTTCTTTTTTTAACTCAAAGCATTTTTTATAAAACTTTCTTTGGTATTAAAAGAAAAAGATTCTAATAATGACATTTTGTACCAAGAGTCATTAGACCAAAATATCTGCCTGAAGCAAAATTTTATGGCCAAGTTATGAACCTGGAAACAGAGCCTTAACTATTGTGATAGGTACTGACTGTAGTAATAAAAGTGAATTTGTTAAATAAAATATGTTTATAATTCACTGGGCTCAGAATCAGGTAGGTGAGAAGAAACCTCTAGTGAGTTGTTATGATTTTGCAAAATAGTAAAGAGCAGTTGGCTCTGTAGGCAGGTAAAGGAGAGCATGCCCTATTGTCATTATTACAGTATGCGATTTCATTTATTCATGGGGTGCCAGGCATATGTGGCCCTTTTGAGCTGCTAAAACACAGTGGACAAAAGCAAGAAAATGAAATGAAATCCAGGCCTTAAAGAGATTGCAATTGAAATGTGTGAGCAAGTCCAGTTGGCTGATGACAAGAAACATTGGGAAAACATTAATGCAATAAGGTTTTACAGATCCTGGTGGGTTTTTGCAACAATTTTCAAAGAGAAAAGGAAGGACAGGATATAGATTCATTTGGAAGTTATTCTGGGCGGCCAAGGCAATGTGAAAGAAAACAAGGCCTAGCCAAAAAGTAAGAATCTCATTGGGGCATAAAGACTAGAACCAAACAAAGGAAGGAACAAGGTTTACTACTGCAGAGGATAGAATTCAGAATTCTTTTTCTATAATAGAAAAGCCATGGCTGGTGTATGAAAGAAGAAAAGGCAGCTCCAGCCTTTTCCACAAATGGATGACCTATATAATCATCTAAATGTGATATGAGGATCAAACACAAGTAAAAGGCATAAGAAAGAGAATCAAAACTTAGGGAAGCTCATGCCTCCAAACAAGCCCAGATGTTTCTAGTTTCAACACGTTTAAGATCTACACAGATTTATAAAGAGAAAGAATTATTAGCTGAATTATGTTCCCCCTAAATTTATATATTGAAGGTCTAACCCCTAGTACCCCAGAATACAACTGCATTTGGAGTTAGGGTATCTAAAGAGATAATTAATTTTCTTTATTTATTTTTTAAATATATTTTACTGATTTTTTACAGAGAGGAAGGGAGAAGGATAGAGTTAGAAACATCGATGAGAGAGAAACATTGATCAGCTGCCTCCTGCACACTCCCTACTGGGGATGTGTCTGCAATCAAGGTACATGCCCTTGACCAGAATCGAACCTGGGACCCTTCAGTCCCCAGGCCGACACTCTATCCACTGAGCCAAACTGGTTAGGGCAAGAGATGTTTAATTTTAAATGAGTCCATTAGATCAAGCATGTCGAACTCGTGGCCCATGGGATGCATGCAGCCCACAGTGAATATTTTTGCGGCTCAGCCAATATAATAGTATGTAAGAAACATTTTAATAAAAATTTCATAACTTAATATTTACAATATCCTGTTATACATAATTATTAATAACGAACTACAATGTTCACTGATGACTGTTTACTATAATCGTGTTGCATTCGTTTCCCTTATGTGCCTTACGTGCAGGCGTACCATTTCTCTCCACTAATACTAGCAGCGAATATTTTAGCAGCTGATGGCCACGTCATTAAGCCTTGTACTGACTTGTTTGGTGTGCGCGACAGGAAATATTTCGTCTTCAGAGAATGAGAAAAATAGGTTTATTTGCATTGCGCTTATTAATTTGTGCAGTTATTCAGTGTCTGGTAAGTTAATGTTCAAGAAAAAATATTAATTTTTATTAAAATGTTCTATTATTTTATGTTAACGATTACTCATTTATTTCAGCCCTTTTTATTCAGCATGCTTCTATCGAAATAAACCTACGGTTCTACGGAAATTGAAGCTTTTGGTTTTTTTTGCGGCCCACATAAACTTAAACCTTGTTTATTTGGCCCATGTTAGCCTTTGAGTTTGACATGCTTGCATTAGATGGTCTTTATTCCGATCTGACTAGTAACAAATAAGAAGAGGAAATGTGGATACACAGAGACACCAGGGATATGGGTGCACAGAAAAAAGCCATGTGAGGACAGAGTGAGAAGGTGGCCATCTGCAAACCAAGGAGGGAGGCCTCACCAGACCTTCTGACATTTTGATCTCAGACTTCCAGACTCCAGAATTATGAGGAAATAAATTCCCACTGTTTAAGCCACCTAGTTGGTTGTATCTGTTATGGCAACCCATCAAACTAATAGAGGACAGAGAGAGAGAATAAAAGAAAATTTAAAATACAAAAACAAAAAAAAGAGAAAGAGAAGAAGCTCATATAAATAGTAGGGCTTAAAATGACAGAAATAGACTTCCATGACCTTAGAAATCATCATTTACAGTAGAGAAAACTGAAGGCCAGAGAAAGCAAAATTAATGTGCTAAGTCACAAAATTAATGTGCTCATTACACTACCATTAGAACACAGGTATCCTGACAGTGATCGATCCTGAGCTGTCTCTTTACTCACCTTATCACCTTTCCCCCTTCATGGGTGTAGGGGTGCACAGCTGCCTCCACTCTGGGATCCCCCATGTACTCTTCTGCTATGACGGGGGCAATCTTTCTATAAACCAAATATCATCTTGCAACTCTCTCACAACCCCAACAGCCATCCTTTGCCCTCAAGTTCAAACTCCTCCCAGGCTGACTCCTCTTCCTCTATCTGAAAGTCATTATTTCAGGTCCCCAGGCACGGCTGTACTCTCTCTTCCATGCAGACCTCCGAGTTCTGCCCTCTGTCTGGAGCATTCCTGACCTTCCTTCGCCCCCAGCAATTTGAATGGTAAGTTCCTGTCATTTTTCAAGTCTTTAGCTCTTCTTTAAAATCACTTCTTCCAAGAAGTGAATTAGCTGCCCTTTCTAAGTTCTCTCCATATTTTCCCCACTTTAATGCTCATCATATTACATTGCAATTAACACTCCAATAGGCCATAAACTGGATAAAGGTGAAAAACAAGTTTGTCTTATGCTTAATAAATATAAGTTGAGGGAATTATGTATTATGTATGTTTTGGAGAGGTTTCATTTGCACTGTCTCAGATTTCGGCAGACATTTGTTAATCTGACTAGCCCATTATAGCCATATAAATGCTTAATGAATACTGAATAAATGAAAATGCACATAATACAATATGCACTATCAGGCTATAAAAAAAGGCCACATGTAGTAGCTGTTTCACACTTCACCAGCAATTTGTTCATCTGACCCATTTTATCCATCCTCACACAAAGAAACAGTGAGGCCTCAAAGTGCATAATGGGAGGATTCCTGGAGGTCATCGAGGAAATGGACCTGAGAAGGGGGTTGAAATCATCAAGAAAAAAATGGAAGAGCCTTTGGAAGCCTCTGCAACAGGTATTTCTAGTGCTGGCCTACCTCTGGCCATGTTAGCATCTGCCAACAGCATCCCCAGGGAGCTCAGGAGAAGGGAGGAGGAGCAGAAGTGGGCCTTTACTGAACAGCCTCCAAATCTAGCCAAAGCCCCAGACACTGAGAGGTTAGGTGACTTACCCAAGGTCATGAAGCTAACCAGGTGGGATGTAGGGGCTGGGATTTGAACCCAGGAAGTGTGGCTCTAGGGTCAGAGCTATTAACCACTACAGTGCATGGGAGGATGGATTTCCTGAATTCTTCAATTGGTGAGAAATGGTGGCCAAGACTTCCTCACTGGAGCCTATGAGTTCTTGCTCCACCTTCTTGTACATGAGACAGACTAGAGGGGTCCAGTAGGCCTTTACAGAAGGAAAGATTTTTCTCTCTGCAGGTCTGGATTCATACCAGTGGAATGTCACCAGGCAGAAAAGGCAGGTGGCAAATTTAAGCAATTAGCGAAAATCAGAACTCACAGTCTTGAGAATAATTAATGTTATCTTCTAATCGCTTTCCATATTGCTTAGAAACTTTGCATATTGCTTACAAGAAATGTCATCTTTGCCTCACTGTTTCCAGAACCCAACTGTGAATAAAAGCACTTTTTTTTTTAGAACTCTGCAAAAGCATCGTTTAAAGGGTCTCTCCCTCAATTACCAGCCAAGTCCACACACTTGCCTGCAGATATGATACTCCCACGCCCCCCACCCGCTAATGGTAGGCTGCCAGAATAATCAGATATCCTGGCAGATATAATAAAAGCCTAATATGGTAAGTGTCTGGTCGTCCATTCAACCAATCAAAGTGTAATATGCTAATGATATGCTAAGGCTGCTCAACTGCTCACTATGACGTGCACTGGCCACCAGGAGGCAGACAGTTGACCAGTTGACCAGTTGCTATGACATGCACTGACCACCAGGCAGCAGACGCTTCAACCCGTAGGTTCATTTGCTGCTGGGGTCTGGCTGATCAGGACTGAGCAAGATGGGCCAGACATGCCCTGGTGTCCTCCCATGATCCATCCTCAACTGGCAAACCTCCCGTGTTCCCTCCCTGGCCCTGATAGTGCACTGGTGAGGTCTCTTGGCCTGGCCTGCACTCTCTCGCAATCTGGGACCCCTCAGGGGATGTTGGAGAACCAGTTTTGGCCTGATCCCGCAGGCATAAAAGGCTAATATGCAAATTGACTGAACAGCAGAAAGTCCAGTCACTATGACATGCACTGACTACCAGGGGGCCAATGCTCAACGCAGGAGCTGCCCCCTGGTGGACAGTGCACTCCCACAGTGGGAGCACTGCTCAGCCAGAAGCCAGGCTCATGGCTGGCAAGCGCAGCGGTGGTGGTGGGAGCCTATCCTGCCTCCACGGCAGTCAGACATCCCTTGAGGGCTCTCAGACTGCAAGAGGGCAAAGGCTGGGCTGAGGGATCCCCTGAGTGCATGAATTTCATGCACTGGGCCCCTAGTGTGGTTATAAGATGACAGAAAAACTCCTGGCCCCTATTGCCCCATTGCTCCCCCATTGCCAGTTAGCACCTCAAGGACAGTGATGGGGGACCCAGAGAAGAATTCAACACCACAGAAAATACAGAAGAGCTTCATGGAAATGGTATCAGGTGGGGTATGGTGAACAATGAAAATAATATTCACAGATGAAGAGGGGCAGAGACTGCAGGCAGAGAAAACAGCAAAACAAAGGAAAAGAAGCAAGAGCATACAATAGAATCAAGACAGTCTCTTCAATAAATGGTGTTGGGAAAATTGGTCAGATAAATGCAAAAAACATGAAACTAGACCACCAACTTATACCATACACAAAAAGAAACTCAAAATGGATAAAGGACTTAAACATAAGAAGGGAAACCATAAAAATCTTAGAAGACTCCATAGGCAGCAAAATATCAGACATATGTCATAGCAATATCTTTACCAACACAGCTCCTAGGGCAATGGAAACTAAGGAGAAAATAAACAAATGGGACTACATCAAAATAAAAAGCTTCTGCACAGCAAGAGAAACAATCAACAAAACAACAAGAAAGCCCACTGCATGGGAGAACATATTTGCCAATGTTATCACTGATAAGTGTTTAATCTCCAACATTTACAGAGAACTCATACAACTTAACAAAAGGAAGATAAACAATCCAATCAAAAAATGGGCAAAGGACCTAAATAGACACTTTTCGAAAGAGGACATACAGAAGGTCAAGAGACATATGAAAACATTAGAGGCCTGGTGCACAAAATTTGTGCACTGGGGGAGGGGGGGTGTCCCTCAGCCCAGCCTGCACCCTTTCCAATCTGTGACCCCTCAGGGGATGTCCTGTGGGATCGGGCCTAAACCAGCAGTCAGACATCCTCCTCACAATCTGGGGCTGCTCGCTCCCAACCGATTGCCTGCCTGCCTGCCTGATTGCCCCTAACTGCTTCTGCCTGCCAGCCTGATCACCCCTAACCACTCCCCTGCCAGCCTGATCAATGCCTAACTGCTCCCCTGCTGGCCCGATTGACCCTAGCTGCCCTCCCCCACCATCCTGGTTGCCCCCAACTGCACTCCCCTGCCGGCCTGATCACCCCCTAATTGTCTCTGCCTGCCTCATTGCCCCTAACTGCTCTCCCCTGCTGGCCTGATCTTGCCTCCAATGGTCCTCCCCTGCTGGCCTGGTTGCTCCCAACTGCCCTCCTCTGCCGGCCTGACCTTGCCCCCAACTGCCCTCTCCTGCCAGCCTGATTGCCCCTAAGGGCCTCTGCCTCGGCCCCCACCAAGATAGCTTTGTCCGGAAGGAAGTCAGATGTTCGTAAGATGGCCGGTCGACCCAGTCTAATTAGCATATTACCCTTTTATTAGTATAGATGCTCAAAGTCACTAATCATCTAAGAGATCCAAATCAAAACAACAATGAGGTACCATATCACACCTGTCAGAATGGCTATCATCAAAAAATCAATAAATGACAAGTGCTGGTAAGAATGTCTCCAAAGGAATCCTCATGCACTGCTGGTGGGAATGCAGATTGGTGCAACCACTGTGGAAAACAGTATGGAGTTTCCTCAAAAAATTAAAAATGGAACTCCCATTTGACCCAGTAATCCCACTTCTAGGAATATATCCCAAGAAACAAGAAACACCAATCAGAAAGGACATAAGCACCCCTATGTTCATAGAAGCACAATTTACCATAGCTAAGATTTTGAAACAGCCTAAGTGCCCATCAGCAGATGAGTGGATTAAAAACCTGTGGTACATCTACACAATGGAATGCTACACTGCTATAAAAAAAAGAAGGAACTTTTACCATTTGCAACAGCATAGATGGACCTGGAGAGCATTATGCTAAGCAAAATAAGCCAGTTGGAGAAAGATAAATATCACATGATCTCACTCATTTGTGGAATATAATGAACAACATAAATTGATGAACAAAAATAGATCCAGGGACAAAGAAACACCAAACAGGCCGTCCAACCTCAGAGGGAAGGCAGAGGAAGGGGGAGGGCAGTAAGAGATCAACCAAAGGACTTGTATGCATATATCCTATCTAATAATAGACAAACATGGTAATTGACCGTACCTATGTTACGTCTCCCATTGGCTAATCAGCAAGATATGCAAATTAACCACCAACAAAGATGGCGGTTAATTTGTATACGTAGGTGCGAAGTGGCAGAGCAAAAACTGAAGGCGGCTCCGGCCAGAGCAGCGAAGGCTTGACAGCAGCTCCGGCTGGAGCAGCAAAGGCTTGAAGGTGGCACCGGCCAGAGCGAAGGCCTGGGTCCCAGGTGCCAGAGGAAAACCGGTGCCAGCAGCCAGGGGAAGGGAAGGCCTATTGCATGAATCTTTTCATGCAACAGGCCTCTAGTCTATATATATAAAACCCTAATATGCAAATAGACGAAACAGCGGAACAACCGAATAACCAGTCACTATAACATGCGCTGACCATCAGGGGGCACGTGCAGAACATGGCAGGTGTCGAGCCTGGTGGGATGATGGAGAAAGTGAGAGGGTGAGTGGGGGCACCAGACAAAGGCAGGGCACTGGTCACTGTCATCAGGGTAAGTTTCTGGTAGTTACTGAAAATTCTTTGCTCTCATATGCCATGGTCCTGCCCAGCACTTGCACCTGCTGCTTGCACCCACTGCTGGCACCCAGTGCTGGCCCCAATAGCTTGGCGCTGTCAGTGGGTGCCAGTGGCAGCTGCTGGCCCCGATTGCCCCTCAAGGCTTCTCCACCTCCCCCTGCTCCTGAGGGGCAATCGGGGCCAGCAGCCACCTCTCGTACCCACTGCCAGTGCTGGAGCCGCCACTCGTATCAGCTGCCAGTGCCTGGCACTGGTCCCGATCACTCAGAGCCATCAGACGGTGTGAGTGGCAGCTGCCTGCCCCAATCGCCCCTGAGGGCTTCTCCACTCCCCCCCCCCCCCTGCTCCTGAGGGTGATAGGGGCAGCAGCTACTGCTTGCACCTGCTGACAGTGCCAGCCCCACTTGCACCGGCTGCTGGCATGGGCCCCAATTTCTCTGCACAGTCAGGAGGTGTGAGCAGGGCCAGCACTGTCAGCACTTGGGAGCAGCAGCAGTGGAAGCGGGGCTGCCAGCAGGCAGAAGACCTGAGGCCAAGGTGGGAGGAACTGGGTAGGGGCACAATGGATGGGCCGAGACCCACCTCTGTGCCCACCGCAGCCTTGCAGCCCACAGTTCCTTTCAAGTTGCATGAATTTGTGCACTGGGTCCCTAGTATTGTCATAACCAATGGACACGGACTAGAGAGGTGGGGCTTGCCCTAGAGGGTTGGGAGTGGCTGGGGAGGGGCCAATGGTGGGGGAGTGGGGAGGAGGAGGAAACATATAACAATTTAAACAATAAAAAAAGGGAAAAAAGAGCAGAGGAAAAGAGGATAAATGCAGGGAATGGGTGAGGAAGAGACAATTTGCTGTAGCTGTAGAAAAAAAATATTCTTTTTCTTTTTTTAAAATCTTGTTGTTTAGAGTATTACAGATGTCCCCCTTTTCCCCACTATTGTCCCCCTCCACCCAGTTCCCACCCCGCCCCAGGCCTTCAGCACCCTATTGTCTGTGTCCACAGGTAATACATATATGCATATAAGTTCTTTAGTTAATATCTTCCCACCCCACCCGCCTTCCTTCTGGCATCTGTCAGTCTGTTCCATGTTTTCATGCCTTTGATTCTATTTTTATTCATCAGTTTATTTTGTTCATTAGATTCCTTGTTTATTTTGATTTTTACATTCAGTTGTTGATAGCTATGTATTTATTGTCATTTTATTGTTCATATTTTTAATCTTTTTTTCTACTTCTTCTTCCTCTTCTGGAGAGAGCACTGTCAAGGTTGCCTGGCGCTGTTTTGTGGTGAGCCTTTAAGGCCAAAGAAATGGGTTCAATTTGGAAGGCATTAGAGAATCATGGAAAGTTTTTCAAGAGAGATATGGCATAGAGTGTTAGGAACTGGAAGAAATCTTAGAGATGGCCCAAGCTCCTCATTTTATTGGAAAGGGAACAGAAAGGAGAGAGGATTGGCCAAGAGCTAGTATATGCCAGGTCTCTTGACCACAGTCCAGTAGTTTTGACATCAGTCATCTCCTCTTTGTCAGTCCACAATTATGTCTGAATGTGTGGCACCTAAGTGGTATTATCCAGGGTGGCTTTCTGTTTGTTGTTCTTTGTTTATCATACTCCCACCCATACCCACTTCATGAATGGGACTTGTTCATATATTTAGGAGGAAGCTAGAAAACTACCCTATCTTGGTTGCTTAGCATGTCCCAGGCTCTAAGCTAAACACATTTTTTCTCTTTTAATCCTTATAATATCCCTATCATACCGGTAAATTATTATCACAGAGTATTTTGCCAAATGTGTCACAATAAAAAAGAGATGAGGCTAGCCAGATATGAAAACAAACTAAGTGTTCATCAAAAGATTAATGAATGAAGAAAGAAAATGTATCTAACACATATAGAATGGAATATCACTCAACCTTTAAAAAGAAGATGATCTGGCCATTTGTAACAACGGAGATGAACCTGGAGCACATTGCACTAAGTAAAATAGGCCAGACACAGAAAGACAAATTCTGTACGATCTCACTTATATGTGGAATTTTAAAAAGTCAAACTCACAGAAGCCAAGAATTGAATTGTAGTTGCCAGGAATTGGGGGGAATATGGAGAAATATTGGTCAAAAGTTGCAAAGTTTTATTTATGCCTGATGAATAACTTCTGGGTATTTAATGTACAGCATGATGGCTATAGTTAATAATACTGTGTTGTATACTTGAAATTTGCTAAGAGAAAATCTCAAGTGATTTTACCACAAAAAAAGATAATTATGTGAGTTGAAGAATAATTAGCTTAATTGTGGTAATCATTTCACAATGTATATCAATACATCATGTTGTATTTATTTGTCAACTATATTTCAATAAAGCTGGGATGGATGGACAGACAAATGGATAGGCAGGCAGACAGATAATTAGATAGATAGATAGATGATAGATTGATAGATAGATAGATAGATAGATAGATAGATAGATAGATAGATAGAAAAAAAAATAAAAAGAGGTGAGACTAGGATTCCACCCTTGTTTTTCTTTCTTCTACAATGCCAAATGTATGTCCCACTTCAGCATGTGGTGATGCTCAGGGCCCCTTGAAAAACTCTGAAATAAAAATAGGTAGGTGTAATTCCACTTTCCTCACAACTGAACACCAGTCGTCTCCATCCTGATACCCTCTGACCAGAGTAGCCATGGCACAGTGTCCTTACAACTTCCCTCAGAGCATCACCCTGATGATGTGTGATTCTAACTCTGATCAGTATAAGCAGCAAGCTTCTATGCTCTGACTAGATACAATCTACCTCCCTGGTATTTCTCTGGGTATAGAGAAATCTTATCATATGTGCATTATAACTTGAGGGATATCAACCTCACATACTGGGCCAAACAAGAAAATTTGAGGGAGGGAGGAAGGGAAGCAGAGGAAGATAGAGAGAGTGGTGTTTTCTGCACCAATCTATTCAATGGTCAAATATCCTAACAGGGGACTGAGGGAGGAGGGAGAAAATTGCCATCCTTTAGGCAGCCTCAGTCTTGGGTTGTTTTTCATAGTGAAAGCATATCACTGACTGGAGTTCATTCTAGTATTTAAAAATATTGTTTTTATACAATACAGGGTGGAGCAAAAGTAGGTTTACAGTTGGTCTTATGGAAAATAATACAATAATCTATCTATATAAAACCCTAATATGCAAATCAACCAAACAGTGGAACAACCAGTCACTATGACATGCACTGACCACCAGGGGGCAGACGCTCAGTGCAGGAGCTGCCCCCAGCCCACAGGCCCTGATCGGTAGCAGTGGCAGGGGGAGGGGCTAGCAAGCAGGCAGCACCAGGCCAGCCAAGGCCGGTGAGAGCGGGGCTTCCCCTGCCCCCGACCACCCCTCAGCTCGGCCCTGATTGCTGGCCAGGCCTAGGGACCCTACCTGTGCACAAATTTCCTGCACCGGGCCTCTAATTAATAAGTAATAAAATAAGAATAAACTCTGTTTCATGTACTCACAACTGTAAATCTACTTTTGCCCAACCTGTATAATCCTTCAATTCCAGGAAACTTCAATGCTTCTGATGCTAAATAGAAGAAAGCACTGGCTATTCCAATGCTATAAGGAAACCAGTATGTTTTATACATCACTAATGCAGTACCTTCCTAAAGAATTTTCGAGAGTAATTTGCAGTGTATGACACATTTTCTTTGCATTCTGCCTTTAAAACCTAACCTCCAGTAAGATAGATATAAGTCCACTTTATGTTTAAATTGTTACGAAGAACTCCTTTCTGCTTCTTCTATCCCTCCACATAATCTTTCACTTTTGCTCTCAAAGTCCAAAGCTATGAGGTTTATATGGTGATAGGAAAGAGGGGTTGATGAAAAGGCTAGCCAGGGTTCAGGACATGTGGACTTTTTTAGTGGGATACTAACTAACCTAGTAACATTCTTCATACATTCTTACCAACATTTTATGAGCACCTGTTTATGAGCCAGACTCTGTGCTAGAAAATGAGTGTAGAATTGTGACTTGGCAACTCCGGTTACTACAGAAGGAAATACAAAGTACTTTGCTTTCTCTGCCTCATATAATGGGTACCATAGTCTCCATTAGCATTTCATCATAATACTCTCATCATGCAATTAAATTCACTTTAATATTAGGTGCATTAGAATCACTGGAAATATTACTTCAATGGCTTTACTTTAATAGCTTTAGAAAAAGAAACTAACCCTTGCATTCTTCATATGCTCATTTGTTATGGGCTGAATGTTTGTGTCCCCCCACAAAAAAATTTATGTGTTGAAGTCCTAATCACCAGCCCTCTCCTGTGTTGTGTCTTGGTGTGGTTTTTTTTTAACTTTTCACCCATAGGAAGTATTAAACAAAAAGCATTGATGGCTTGTCTTTGTCTACCCAAATCCCTGCCTGAACACCTGGTTCCCATAACATCACTCAGCCTCTCTTGCTTGATTTCTCACTGACAGCTGACCTGTCTTTAGAACAGTCTAGACCCCGCCTTCTGAGCATCCCCACACTCCTGTTTGTCTTCCTCCACACCACTGCTTTCTGTTTCCTCCCCCTGGAATGTTCTCCTGCCTGCATTCACCACAATCCTATATTCACTATCAAGGCTTATCTCCACAGCTATGAACTTGTCCCCAGTCTCACAAAGCAGATGTGACTCCTTTCTCCTTCCTTTGAATTTCATTTGAACATCCCTTTTGGGATTTATCTCACTTCCCCTTCCATTGAGTTATGTTTGTTGTGGCTTAGCCTTCCTGCTAGACTGTGGGTTCTTTAAGACATGAAGGTGCAGCTCAGTCACTTTTTCCACTTCAGAATGACACCACACAATGCTCTGCCCATAGTTGACAATGGAAGAGTCCTTGAATGATTTTATGTTTTTCTGAGTCATTTAAAAACAATCTCCAACCATACCTTTCCTTCTTGACTATTTGGAAGCATCATTCATTTGCTGTGAACATAGTACATGCATCCCATTGGGAGCCAGACAATCTCGACAAGAAATGGCCAAAGTGAAAAGTCAGAATGTTTCATTTAAACATACAGATTCCCAAATTTCCCTGGCATGCTAAAACACCTGATAACACTGTACATTCCTCAAAGCGATCATCAGAAAGGGTAAATTCTCAGCTACCCTTTTTGGGTGGGGCATGCCCACTATAATCTCCACTGGGCCTCTTTTACTTAAGTCACCCACTGGGCCCTCCAAGTACTGGAATTTGCAAGCCTTGGTCTAAGTCATGTTTGGCCTTTGCCATTCTCAAAGAATCTACTATTGGATGTTACTCAGAACAAAAACTCTACATTTAAAGCCTTTCATGTCATGTTTTAAAAAATATCCTCCTCTGAACATTAACACTGAGAACCTTGAATGATTTCCTGATGTACTTCTTTCAGAAAAGGTGTCTCCAAGTACCTTTAGAAATTGTAAATTGACAGCACACAAAGGCAGCATGAAAGTCACTTCAATGAATATAAAAATAAAACAAAACTGTAACATGTGAAAATGTCAAATCCTCATTAAAATACTAGAAATGTTATTTAATAAAAGCATCTTGGAGATTCACACTGTTAAACTGAAATGCTAAGGAACTTTATGCACATATTTTAACATATAATCAAAAGAAAAACTGAACTGGGAACAGTAAGGAAAATAATTTTGCCATATGTACCCCAAAATGTAGTAAATAAACAATGAGCAGAGATGTGTTTTTACAGTTTGAATACAACATCAGGTCCCTAGAGCCGTGCTACAAGTCAACAGTATGTATTGTATTGAGAAAAGGAACTCACTTTATTAAGCATCAGGAGCAAAATCCTCCACAAATGTCTTCTCTAATAGAAATCACCTTCATTGCTAATTTGGAATCTGCAGCAATAGCCTTTTATTAAACTATTTACAAACAGCATTTCATACGTCAGAATACATAATCATAAATCAAGTCCAGGTTATTGCATTAGCCTCAAATAGACTCAGTTAGAGAACCTCAATGGAGATTTTTAAATGCCCTGCCTTCCAATTTACCCATAATACCTTGCAACACAACTTAATTTTGATATTGAGTCTTTCATAAAAGTTCTATCTTTACTAAGTCAAATAACAAAATTTAAATGAAAAACAAAACATGGTAAGGGGTGGAGGGGATTAATAGGGATAGCCAAGGGACTTCAGTATATCTTCAAGTTTAAGTGAAAATAGGAGATATATGGAAAGTCAATGAAGATGTGAAACAGGAAAGTAGGTTCGCATGTTTAAGCAACAGAGCAAGTGAATTTTTACCAGTTGTGGCCTACTGGCTTGAATAAACAGAACAGATATTTGGAAGAAGTTAACGATAACATGAGGGAGTAGCAGGCACGCATTCAACACAAAATCAGTGCTATAATTGGAGTTTGCAGTGATCTTTGAAGGCATTTCTAACCCAGTGGTATAACCTCATGAACAAGGGCATAGGCTTTGGTGTCAGATTTCCTGGTGAAAAAGGACAAGTACTCTCTATCCCTCTGTTTCCTTACCTATAAATTGGAAATAACAGTGCCTACATCACACAGCTGTTATGGGGTTAAAGGAGTAGTGCATGGGACACACTTAGGAGGATTGTGGATACACTGTCATCTTTCATGTTGGCATCCAGGCAGATTGATATGGGGAAAAGTCCACATTGGTATTAAACTTCAGAACAAGTACACTCAATCTGTTGACTTATTTCATTTGAAATAAGAAACTTGTATTGAACCAAGTCATAAAACAAAAATCCAACATTTTTGAGCGAGGAAATAAAAAAGATCTTAAAATAAAAATAACTGAGTAAAGCACTTTAAGCCATACGTAAACTGACCTATAACCACTGGACCAGAATAAAATCAGAAATGTCAAAATGTTTTCCACACTAAACGTAGAACAAATATTTAATTAGATTCAGTCCGTGGGAGAGAAATGATGAAATAGAGGCAAATAATTATGTGCACAAAGTCAAATGATTAATTTGTGGTTAGTGACAAACTGAGAGTCCAATTTTGTTGTTCAACTTTCCATGTTCCTAAGTGTTGTCCTCAGCCCCCATGACCTGGCCTTTCCATTCAGCCTTTGCCATAGCCATTCTTATGTAGGGGTATTTTTACTTTTGCTCACAGTGGATTTGGTAGCAGCAGGGTATTGACTTGGACAAAGGAGGTCTCAGAAATAACAGGTCTGATGTGGAGGTGAAAACATCAGGCCAGGCTTATCAACACATAACCGTAGTTTCTAATAACAAGAAACAAGAGGACTAACCAAATCTAACACCTATAGAGAGAGCAAAGATCATGACCAGTTATGAGACAAGAACCAGAGGGGAAGCAAAAGGAGCATCAAAAGTTCACATTCAGAACTAGGCATCTGAAAATAGACTGGCCCATAATAGAAGGTCAATAAATGAATAAATAAATTAATGATTGTAAATAAATGAAAGGATCATGGAAATACCTTGGAGAGACACAGTATTAAAAAGCTTTATTTTGTATTGCCATTAAGAATTAACTTCAGGAGAAATTAATATGGTGGTGTAGGCAAATGCCTGTACTCGCCACCTCCCACAACCACAACTAAAATACAGAACAACCATCATCCAGAACCGCCAGAAAGCTGGCTGAATGGAAGTACTACAACTAGAGGAGTAAAGAAGAAAGCACATTGAGACTGGTAAGAGGTGCGGAGGCGCGGAATGGGCTGTTCTGGTACCAAATGTGCCGCTTTTTTTAATTGGGAGGGAGATCATCTCTGCAGAGGCCGGCCAGAGGAGCAAGAGGATCCGAGTCCCAAACCAGACCCCCAGCCCAGCACCCCAGAGCTAGGAAAAAAAGTCTTTGAAACTATAGGCTGTAAAAACCAGTGATGATTGGAGCTCAGTGACACAGAGGCTGCTGGAGACCCAGCTGTTCCTCTTAAAAGGTTGGCACCACGAACTGAACTTACAAGGTCCTGCTTCCTCTGAGTTCCAGCACCAGGGCAAGGCTCTAGGGGACACATTTGTCTAGCATCAGGGCAGGAACTTGGGGGCAGCTTTTCCCAGACAGAGGTACTCCCAGGACCATTGTTCCTGTGCTGGGACCTCCCCAGTTACAGGGCTGACTGGCAGCCATTTTTGTTTGTTCCATCATGGTGATTTCCTAACACCCCCACCTCATCCAAGTTACAACCTCATCCAAGATGCATACACCGGCTTTGTATATGAATGGCCTGTCCTTGAAAATTTCAAACAAGCTGCAGTCCCAAACCTATCAATAAAAGGCCAAGACCTGACACCAGCACCAGACTGCCTTGCTGTATATAGCTGGGCCTCACCTGGGCACTTCTAAACCCAATACAAAGAGAAGGAATCTGCAGATCTCTCTGTAGCTTAAGCAGTGGCTGACATTGCACCTCCCTGGAGACCCAAGAGCCAGTGTACCCAGTGGTCAGTGTCAGACCATACCAGATTACAACTCTACTCATCCATAAGCGACACACTCAAGGGGCAGACTCAGTGAGCACCAAAGCCCCACTGAGGCAAGTCCTATTCCAGAAGGGTGTCTCCTGCATAGCAGTTCTCCCACTATAGTCACAGCTGATCTTCACAGCCAATTAGCCTAGAGGTCAATTTTTTCCAGTGACTCCAACAGCAATCAAGTCTCAACTACAACAAGATTGTGCTCACAGCCCACAAAGGGGTGCACCTAAAGTTCCTAGCTCAGGTGACTGGGGAGGCTGAGCCACTGGGCCCTATAGGATACCTACTACACAAGGGCACTCTACCACCTCAAGGAGACATAGCAGCTCTACCCAATACATAGAAACAAACACAGGTGATACAAAGAAACATGCCACAAATAAAAGAAATAGAAGAAAGCAAACTATTGGATATAGAGTTTAAAACCAGTTATAAGGTTACTCAAGAATCTTCTAGAAACCTCCAAGGGACTTAGTGAGACTTTCAAGGATCTTAGTGAGAATGCCAAACACATGGAAAAGGACCAGTCAGAAATTAAGCATACACTGACTGAAATAAAGAATAATATACAGGGATTCAACAGTAGAGGATTCTGAGAATCAAATCAATGATTTGAAATATGAGAAAGCAAAAGAACACCCAGCCAGAAGAGCAAAAAGAAATAAGAACCCAAAAATATGAAGATAGTGTAAGGAGCCTCTGGGACAACTTCAAGCATACCAATATTCACTTTATCAGTGTGCCAGAAGAAGAGAAAAGATATTGAAAATCTATTTGAAGAAATAATGACAGAAAACTTCCTCTACTTGGTAAAAGAAATAGACTTACAAGTCCAGGAAGCATAGAAAGTCCCAAACAAGAGGAACCCAAAGAGGATCACACCAAGACACTTCATAATTAAAATGCCAAGAGCTAACGACAAAGAGAGAATCTTAAAAAGCAGCAAGAGAAAAGCAGTTAGTTACCTACAAGGGTAAAAATAAAAGCTAAAGAAGCTGCAAGAAAGGGCATGAGAACCAGAAAATTACATCAGCTGATTTCTCAACAGAAACTATGCAGGCCAGAAGGGAATGGCAAGAAATATTCAAAGAGATGAATAGCAAGGACCTACAACCAATATTACTCTATCCAGCAAAGCTATCATTAAGAAGTGAAGGTCAGATAAAGAGCTTCACAGCCAAGAAAAAGTTGAAGGAGTTCATCAACACCAAAGCAGTATTATATGAAATGATGAAGGGTGTTCTTTAAGAAAAGGAAGAAGAAGAAAACATAAAAAGATAAATGAACAATAAAATGGCAATAATATATACCTATCAACAATTGAATCTAAAAATCAAAATAAATGAATAAGAAATCTAATGAACAGAATAAACTGGTGAATAAAATAGAATCAGAGGCATGGAAATGGAACAGACTGACGAGTCTCAGAGAGAAGGGGGGTGGGGTGGGAAGAGATTAAACAAAGATCTTATATGAATTACCTATGGGCACAGACAATTGGGTGGCAAAGGCATGGGGCGGGGCAGAAACTGGGTGGAGGGAGGCAATGGGGGGAAAAAGAGGGACATCTGTAATAATCTCAACAATAAAGATTTTTTAAAAATTAACTCCAGTTAAAACCACAAAATTTCTCCAAGATATCCTAAAAGCATCTGATCCCAGTAATACTTTGCCTACAGCAGTGGACTTTAATGAATAGGTATACCTGGTATGTCATTTAAGAATTTGACAAAATTCTATTCAAAGCCCTGCATAGAATTTGAAAAATACTTCCACCCCAAGTGTGTCATTTTTATCTCGTTTCCCAAGAGTAAGTAAACTTTTAGTCCAGCCATTTATCTTGACATATACGCCCTAAGTGCTACCATATATCCCACAATTCCATTCAGGAAACAGAAACTCTATTTCATTTGTCAGCTGCCATGACCAGTTTTCAGGGAAAATGATAAAGTAATCAATGGTCCATTAAAGTATAACATGGTATCCCTTTATCTGCCTTATGTTCTTTCACAGTTGTTTATAAAGGTCTTTGCATCTCACTTATCAGGAAAATCTGTATGTTAACTTTTCCCCCTGGCAAATCAAAAGCTTGAAGTCTGCGTCTAAGGAGCTCTCAGCGCCCTACATAAAATAAACTCTGGCTGCTACTAATGCCATGAAGATAATGTGTAGGTAGAAAACTGAAAGGAGGGGGAATGATTTCACTTTGATTTGAGTGGATATTAAAGTTTCTTTTGCACTGGATAGAAGAACTTGACAGGTTTGTAAAATCTTAGTACAAAATTATCTTTTCTAATAAAAGCCTCATTTTGTGAATATTAGCTTTAAAAGGGGATCCTGGAAAACCAAACAGTGAGACAGGTACAAGGTGCATGCCTGGGGGAAGGAGGAAGAATGCAGGAGGGAAAACCTTGACAGCAAGGACCCTTTTTGCCCCTTCCTGAGAGCCACAGTAAGGAGCCCCCTTTAAGACTCGAGGGAGCAATTAGTGTGACTGGCTAAGAAGAGGCCAGTGTCAGTGCATCTTGCTTGCTTCATTAAGGCATAATGAGAAAACAAAACAAATTGTTGCTTATAAAACTTAAACAGCTTTTCCTTTTTAAGTGCCCTTTTATGCACCATCTCTAAGCAGGTCTTCATAACTCCACCTCAAGGACAGTTCCTGCTAAGTCTCACAGAAGTTCACTATATTGCTACACTATTATTCTCCAAGGTTGAAATTCTCTGGGGTCTACCTCATTTCATTCTGGCCTTGTTTAGGAAAAATCAGGGAGAGAAGGGAAAGGAAAAAGAAAGGTGATAATTTTGTTATAGATTTGAGTTGCTCTTTACTGAGAAAAGAAACAAGACTGTGTATAAAAGAAATAATGTCATCCATCCATATCTCAGTCTGTCACTATTCCTCACCCAGGTTTTCCTCAGAATGATAGGTGGTGCTCCAGTGCTCTTTAGTGGTTGGGTGCTACTCCAACATCTCCCCCTTAGGACGAGCTCCTCATTTCTCCATTGGCTGCAAGTATTGGTTGCTGATCGCTCCCTAACAATTGCCTTTGGCCACGGTGTCATGACCCCTCCCAGGGAGCAACCACAGCCAGTGACTGGTTGATGCAGGGATACAAAGGCCTTCCCACCTCCAGTGTGCCCGGTAGGATCAACTAAGCCTCAGGTGTGATGCCAATCTTCCACCAATCCTGACTTCCTCACTTCCCTACAAGAAGCACTCAGAGTCTGTTTCCAGAGACCCCATCTAAGACATGTTTGGAAGCACATCGTATAAATTACAAGAGAGAAAATACGCTGGCCATGTACGCTATTTCCACCAGCCATTGGCCAGAAAGTAATGATGTCAAGAGGTAATTCTTAAAGGAATGCTTCTAAGCAGCAGATTTGCATTTGGACAAAATGGACTTGATCCTTTCCCCATGGACAAGAATAGATGACAAAAGAAAAGAAGCTATCAAAACAAGGGCACAACTGCTACCTAGAAATAGTTTATGATTTCTCCCATTGCTATGCAATTGGGATGTTCTCTCATTAAATATAGAATAATATATAGTCCCTCAATGAATCCAAACAATTTCAGTAATGTTATAACCCTCAAAAGCTCAGCATGGGTATTTTATGTAAAGCAGTGGATAGCTGCGATTCAACGACTGTCTCGGGGCCTGGTAAAACTGTGTGGTGTTATTTGGATGATTGTGTCCAGGAATAATTGTTTCATTCATATTGAATATCAGGAAGGCTTCAGGAATTAAATAATTCATATTGAATTAAGTTAAATAATCTAGCCAACAAACCTAATGAATCATGAACTGCACTCTGATTGGTGGAGAAGACACATTAGCCCCCAGAGAGTAGCTGCTTTCTCTACATAACTGTCCAGGCATGCTACAGATAAATTTGCAATTTGGCCAATAGAGTTTCAAAAACTGAACTGAGTATACAAGATAGATACTGAAGTCCCCAGAGTCTGAGCTGACCAGTGTAGAGTTGGTGGTGAATACTAAAAAATTATTACAGAAACAATTTCAAGTTAACCCTCAAATTTATGAAATCAATGCAAGTTATGCAGCTTGAGAAATTAACCGTGCTATTCATCGTAAGATCGCTAATTAATGTTAGGGAGAAATGTGTCTTTAAAGCAATAAACTTAAGACAGGAATGCTTGGCATAAGAACAGACATATAGAGGAATGGAACAGAACAGAGAACCCAGAAATTGATCCAAGACATTATGCTCAATTAATATTTGACAAAGGAGGCAAGAGCATACAATGGAATCAAGACAGTCTCTTCAATAAATGGTGCTGGGAAAATTGGTCAGATGCATGTAAAAAAATGAAACTAGAGCATCAACTTACACCATACACAAAAAAAAAACTCAAAATGGATAACGGAATTAAATGTAAGATGGGAAACCATAAAAATCTTAGAAGAATCTATAGGCAGCAAAATAGCAGACATATGTCATAGCAATATCTTTACTGACACAGCTCCTAGGGCAATGGAAACTGAAGAGAAAATACACAAATGGGACTACATCAAAATAAAAAGCTTCTGCACAGCAAAAGAAACTATCAACAAAAAACAAGAAAGCCCACTGCATGGGAGAACATATTTGCCAATATTATATCTGAGAACGGCCTAATCTCCAAAATTTACAGGAAACTCATACATTTTAACAAATAGAAGATAAACAATCCAATCCAGAAATGGGCAAAGGACTTAAATAGACACTTTTCAAAAGAGGACATTCAGAAAGCCAAGAGACATGTGAAAACATGCTCAAAGTCACTAATCACCCGAGAGATGCAAATCAAAACAACAATGAGGTATCATCTCACACCTGTCAGAATGGCTATCATCAACAAATCAACAAATGACAAGTGCTGATGAGGATGTGGAGAAAAAGGAAGCCTCGTTCACTGCTGGTGGAAATGCAGGCTGGTGCAACCACTGTGGAAAACAGTATGGAGTTTCCTCAAAAAATTAAAAATGGAACTCCCATTTGACCTAGTAATCCCACTTCTAGGAATATATCCCAAGGAATCAGAAACACCAATCAGAAAGGACATTGCACCCCTGTGTTCATAGCAGCAAATGTACAATAGTTAAGATTTGGAAACAGCCTCAATGCCCATCAGCCAATGAGTGGATTAAAAAACTGTGGTACGTCTACACAATGGAATACTATGCTGCTGTAAAAAAGAAGGGATTCTTATATTTGCAACCACATGGATGAACCTAGAGAGCATTATGCTAAGCGAAATAAGCCAGTTGGAGAAAGATAAATATCACATGATCTCACTCATTTGTGGAATATAATGAACAACTGATGAAAAAACATAGATATAGAGACAGAGAAGTATCAAGCAGAATGTCAAACTTCAGTGGGAAGCCTGTGGGGAGGAGGGTAAGAGATCAACCAAAGTACTTATAGGCATGCATATAAGCATAACCAATAGACACAGGCAGTAGGGGGGTAAGGGCATGTGCTGGGGGTGAGGGTGGATGGGAGGAGGTCAATAGGGGGGAAAGGAGACATGTAATACAATATGTAATACTTTAAACAAAAAAATCAAAGATCGATTAAAAATAATAAAATAGGATGCCAGATTGGTTTTTGTCAAAATATTGAGCATCTCTAAAAATAAAAGGAATAGTCAATAAGAATAGAAAAATTTCTATGACATATACATATGTAAAATCACCTTTTATGTGCTATAGCCATTGAAATAGTAAATACAGGGTTAGAATATTATTTTTCTCTGGGGATTGTAAAGAATATCATGCAAAAGCTAAAGAATAAATGAAAAAGATGACTAAGAATTTAACATGTTTTCCATAAAGACAGTAAATTTAAGAGTTTACATGAGCTCTTCCTGATGGCCAGTTGGGATGTCATTCTAAATTGGAGTTTGCAAGGTTTGTCCTCCTGAATCTTTTTATTTCTCCTTGGAGGCTGTTTTCTTCTAGGAAAATAGTCATGGCCTTGAAAGTCCTGCGCGGTCAGTGGCTATGAGGAGAAGGATGACTTCCTTGGCACCAATAACCAGGACCCATAGAGCAGTGCTCTCCCTTCTTTTTCATTCTATTTTTTTTTTCTAGAGAGTTGAAATCATGATTAGAACAACCAAGCATAAGATTTGCTAATCACTATGTTTATTAAATAAATACATAACTTGAACAAAGTTTTAAGGCACAAAGAGACCTGAGTATCTTTCTAATCTTTAATAGTAGCAGTCACTAGATTTTCTAAAGCTGATCTTTTTCTTAAGGGTAGAATATAACTTTCCAAATTATTCCCAGACATTTTCACAGTCTAGACTTTAGGCTTTTAGATCACCTTATTATTATTTTTGTATTGTTCTCCTTTTTAAAAAATTTTTATTGTTAAAAGTATTACATATGTCCCTTTTTTCCCCATTGACCCCTTCTAGCCCACCCCTACCCACTACCGCAGGCCTTCAGTTTTTTTAACTGTTGGTGGTTGTTGTTGTTGTTGTTGTTGTTTTCCTTTCTTTAACAGAAGCCTTTTCCTGCCTCCTTACCATCTGGTAGAGAAGAATGACTATAATCACCTTTTCAAATATCTAGTCCAAAGCCCCTGATATTTCATTTTTAAGAGTATCCACATCTGTTTTCAGCACACACTTTTTTCTCATATCATAGAGAGGATATGTGGCAGGATAATAAGAAGCTGGGAAAATTCCTGGGCAAGTGGAATGGAGAAACTGAGACAAGAAAATTAAGCAAGGCCAATTTGGGCAGCTTGCAGCCAATCAGTGAATCACAAGACCTATCTTCCCCAACCAAGGACACTTGAAAGCAAATGGTTTATACCTCTCCTACCTAACCAGAGAATACATAGCTTAAATCACCCTGACCTGGAGAAATAGAGAACAAAGACCCAATTAATACCATTTGTTCCAGCTAAACCCAAGGACAGATAAAGTCTGGGGGACATAGAACAAAACCCCAAAAGCATTTGGATGGTATCACTTAGGGATGTTAGGCAGGAAAGTAACTGCTAGGGCAGGAAAAGAGGGAAGGAGGAAAGAAGGGGGAGTTTATCTCACCCACTAAACAAAGAAATCAGCTGTCTTAGGATTTACCAAACAAGAAGACCAGATGTATGTACAAACATTCTGAGATAAGCCACAACAATGTAGAAGGGGACTTTGAAACCTAGTCTTTTAAACAGAATATCAAGCAGGGGAGCTTTGAAACCTAGAGGGGGGAAAGTATAAAACCCTTGAACTCCATTGGGTGAGACACTCAGACTAGCTGAGTTGCCCGCTTGTGCTTTATGCCAAGTATATTCTTAATAAATTTGCTTGCTTTCCTTCAATGCTGTTTTTTGTCACTTGTCTGAATTCCTTCTTGGGAGATTGACAAGAGCCAAGGAGTAGGGAGCCCCCCTCCCACTTAGGGGGCTCTCCAGTAACAGATGCACTTATCAGAAGTTGGGTATTACAGATACATTGCCACAGGGGAATAAAACTGAAGCTGTTTCTGAAAAGTCACACTTAAGAAATAAAAAAAGCAATTGAGGTTATTTACTTAGAAATGTATTTTAATAAGTATTAGGAATTTTATAAACTATAATGCTACATAGTACAGAATCAGGAAGTTTTGTAATTACCAGTATCACATGGGCAGAGAGAAAAAAACTTCATCTGACAGGACTGCAGAAGGAAAAAACTATCCAGTGACAGTTGAGTTGAATAGCTCTTTCTCCTTATTTCACTTTGTTTTGTTTTGACACATTCTGGCATCTTTCTAGACAACCTTAGAAGAGGTGATGACCTTGCATTCGATACTAGTAATAGTAGTCCAAAAAATCACAGAGCTAGTGAATGGTAGCAGTTGCATCTGAACGTCGACATTACCTTTTGGTTGGGAAAAAAATTAATGTAATTTACTTTTAAAAAAATGTGTTTCAACATTTAAATGTTTGGATTTGACTCTACTAAAAGACCAAGAAGCCCATACTTTTCCAAAATGCTCCTTAGGGGAGTACCATGCCTGGTGAGAATTGCTGGTTTATCCTTTGCTGGTAAAGCATCGTAAAAATAAAAGCTAAAGAAGCTGCAAGAAAGGACATGAGAACCAGAAAATTACTTCAGAAACAAATACGACCCAGTGGGAAAATATTCACTTCAGGGACCTTGCAGCGGAAAAGGTATTCTGCAGCCCAGTGAGCAGGAGGGCTCATGAGTTTTCCCATGCTGCCTGGGACGTTTACAAAATGAGCAGTCTTCAAACCTAACTCCACAAAATGCAACTGTGGTACTTACAGACTCACAAAGTGTTAAAGATACAAGGAAACTTACAGATCATTTACTTCAACCTCTTTGTTTTATCAATGAGGAAATGGAGCCCACTAAGGCTAAGGGAGAAGCCCAAGTCTCCCTGTTCACTAGCCCTCATCTTAGCAGCATGAACACACCTGAATCAGGGTTCAGGTTTTGTTTGGTTGGTTTTGTTTTTACATTGAGAAATCAATTGTCTTCTGCAGACTTAATGTAGTTAAGTTGATTATCAGTTTAGTTTCATTTTTCATTGACAAAGTTCTCATAGTTACCCCCATTTTTATATTATATGTAAATCTTAGCTAGCCCTCACAATGGTCTATACAGTGACTAGTCGACATAGTGGTCTTAAAAGAGTTAGCATTTTTTTCAGATGGCAATGTTTTGCCCAAAGAGTTGGTTTCTTACTTTGAAACACACCTTGGGAGGAGAAAGAGAGGCTGAAGGCCTTCTTTGAGGGCACAGAGTTGCACCACATTTCAAAGACAAGTGCTTAGGTACAATCCACAAATTAAAAACAGTTATTTGCACACTACTGCCATGAGTATACACACATTTTAAATGTATTAAAATATTTTGTATTTCACAATAACATCTTTTGTTTGTTTGTTTATTTGTTTTAATCCTTACCTCCTCAGGTGAGGATTAAAACATCAATATGTTTTTACTGATTTGAGAGAGAGAGAAAGGGAGAGAAAGAAAGAAACATTGATGTGCAAGAGAAACATGCACCCTGATCGAGGATGGAACCTGCAACCTTTTGGTGTACAGACAACTCCAACCGACTGAGGCACCCAGCCAGGGCACAATAACACTT
Source organism: Myotis myotis (assembly GCF_014108235.1). Taxonomy (NCBI): domain Eukaryota; kingdom Metazoa; phylum Chordata; class Mammalia; order Chiroptera; family Vespertilionidae; genus Myotis; species Myotis myotis. The sequence goes on from NW_023416357.1 coordinate 32,372,893, forward strand.
TTTAATTGTTATTCATTTTTAATGTTCCTCTTTTATTTGTTGTGATTTTATCTTTTTTATGGAAAAAAAAGTTTTATGGCCAATTAGTTATGTGGCAAAATGCTTATAGCAAAGATGTCTGTGACAAAGATGCTTAAGGTGAAAATACCGGACATGCTCTTCTAGACTGCAGATGCTGTCTTCTAGTTGTATGCTTTCACATGGAAAGGGTGGAGAGCTCTCTGGAGCCTCTTTATAGGGGCACTGATCCCATTAGAGCCCTCATGATCTAATTACCTCCATAAGGCCCCAGCTTCTAATGCCATCACATTGGGGGTTAGGATTTCAACATATGAATTTTGGAGGGACACAAACATTCTGGTCCACAGCACTGTATTTTATCTGCATACTGTTATTGAAGTGAAGCTCTGTGTTCGTGTTTTTAAATAGCTTATCCTTATCTAAAAAATCATGGTACTTTTATATCAGTGAAGCAGACCAAAATCAGGATGATAGTTCTTGAGAATACATGATCTGCTAATAGGGTATTTCAAATATGTTAGCTAAGTTAACTACACAGAGAAATTCCATTAAACAAAATGCAGAGAACTACTAAAATAGAAGAATCTACCTGTTAATTATCCTATATAATAAAAGGCTAATATGCAAATAGACTGAATGGCAGAACAACTGGAACAACCAAATAACTGAACGGGTCACTATGACGTGCACTGACCACCAGGGGGCATGTGCGGAACATGGTGGGTGTTGGCCGTGGTGGGATGGTGGAGCAGGTGAGCAGGGGCACCAGACCAAGGCGGAGCACTGGTTGCTGTCATTGAGGTCAGCCTCTGGTGGTTACTGAAAATTCTTTGCGGCACTCGCACCTTGAGGGCTTCTCCACCTCCCCCTTCTCCTGAGAGGCGATTGGGGCAGCAGCCGCCACTCATACCTGCTGACGGCACTGACCCCGCTCGCACACACTGCTGGCACCAGTCCCAATTGCTCCGTGCCATCAGTGGGTACGAGCAGGGCCGGCGCCATCAGCGCATGGGAGCAGCGGGAGCAGGGCTGCCAGCAGACGGGGGACCAAGGACCAAGGTGGGAGGGGCCAGGCGGGGCCCTAGAGGATGGGCCGAGACCAGCCCTTGTGCCTACTGCAGCCTCTTGGCCCACAGTTCCTTTCAAGGTACACGAATTTGTGCACTAGGCCCCTAGTAGATTATATTTTGTTAAGCAAAATATAAATTTCCGTGGAAAAATATTTTCTCCTCCTACATACTTTTTACTCAACCTACCACATCCTTTTTTATGCTATAGCAGATATACTTTAATATTATAAAATGTTATAATTGATTAATAAATCCTTAACAATGTTATTAAACTACCACTTATTTACTGTTTACCAAGTATCAGGCATGTTCCTATATGCACTTTATTTACTAGTGGTTCTTTAGTCTAATACATTAGAATCATCTGAGAACTTGTCCTAAAAAAAAAGGTCAGTGTCCTCATGTGCATTCAAGGATTGAGAAACACTGATATACACCATCTCATTAGAGGTAGAAAGGCGGGCACTATCATACTCATTTTTCACATGAGAACACTAAGATTTATAGTCCAGCTAATTTGCCAAAGGTAACACGTTAAGTAGCTGAGTTGCAGTCTTAACCCAAAGAGGATGGGTTAGGTGCTGCTATTTATTTAATAGATACTGCTATTTGCCATCATGATGATAAATCAATGATAAATAAGTAAATGATAAATGAATGAATAGACTAAATAGCCATTTTTTCAATAGGTCTATGTATTTAATATATTAAAAATCAGTTCCCAGCCAAAAAAAAGGCTTTAACCTATGTTTTAAAAAACAATTTGCATTACTATTCCTCCTCCTCCAAATAAAATTGCAGATATAATGTACTAGTATATGTTAATATGGCATTTTTACCACATAATTTTTTTTAATTGAAGGAAAAGTCGCATAACATAAAATTCATCATTTTAGCCATTTTAAAGTGTACCACTCAGGGGCTTTTAGTACATTCATAATATTCATAGTACATTCATAGTACATCTATTATTACAATAATATTGTGCAACCATCACCACTATCTAATTCCAGAACATTTTCATTAGTGCCCCCCAAATAAACAAACAAACCAACAAAAAAACCATACCCAATTAAGCATACTCTTTATTCTCCTCTCTCCCTCAGTCCTTGGCAACTAATAATCTGCTTTATGTCTCCATGGATATTCTGGACATTTCTTTCATATAAAAGGAATCATATAATATGTGGTCTTTTGTGTCTAACTTCTTTTACTTAGCATAATATCTTCAAGGTTCATCTACGTGGTAGCATGTATTAGTACTTCATCCCTTTTTATGGCTGAATAATAATCTATGGCATGTTTATACTATTTTCAGTTGATGAACATTTGGGATCTTTCCACTATGGGTCTATTATGAATCGTGCTGCTATAAATATTGGCATACAAGCTTTTTTGAATAACAATAATTTTTTAACAATAACTTTTCTAATTCATAGTTCAGTATTCATTCCAACCAGGCCTGGCATTTAGTATTGAACTATTTTATCAAGTCATTAAATTTTATTTATAAACTTACCTATAACATTCTAAGTTAAATCATTGTCTGTTTTACAAAATAAAATTATGTTTGACCCAAAAAGAGCTTTTTTCAAATGCTCCTATTTCCATTTTGAGAGCAAAGCTACATTTGACTTAGGACTTTTAACTTTCACAACCGCCTATCTAATTCCCTTCAGCTGTTGATTCTGTGTATCCTTGAATGGGTCACTTCCTCCCTTTGTTCATTCATTCGTAACCAGTAACCATTGACCACATTTCAAGTTTCAGGAACTAGGCTCAACGGGAATGTAGCATGTACAACACAGACACAGACACAAACCCTACACTTATTAAAGATTTTATACTCTAATGGGAGACAAACACTTAAGACTTACTTATACATATAGCTATTTTGTTATAATTATAGTAAGTATTATGAAGAAAAAAGTTGAGAATGCTACGAAAGTAAATAATAGATGTACTTTCCCTATGTCTCTGTTTCCTTATCTCAGTATTACAAAGAAAAAAATGAGATTTTTGGGGGGGAATATTAAATAGAGCAGCTTCACTGAGGAGTCTACCATAATGCTGGGTCACTGCCCTTGTGGTGATATTGTCCCCAAAACATGTTCTCCAACAACCCTAAACCTGAACACTCACTGTAAAAATTCATGGTTTAGAGTCTTGAAAGTACTTCTGTTGAAATTGATAAAACTTCTTTAGATATTTTCTGTTAGTAGATTTAATCTTAAGGGCAACTGAGTAAGAAAGGCATGACAGAAGGGCACTTTCAAATCATGATCCAGGCCATCAAAAATGTATATGTGTGGGTAGTCACATAATTTAAATTTTGTTTATTTTTCAATTATAGTTGACATTCAATATTATATTAGTTTTAGGTATACAGCACAGTGGTTAGATATTTATATAATTTAGAAGTGTTCCTGTGACAGGTCTAGCACCCACCTGACACCACATCTATTATTACAGTAGTATTGTAGTGACATGATTTGTAATTGATAGGATGATTATGTCTAAATACCTAAAAATTCAAACTTTAATAGCATTATGAAAATATTTAAAAAATCAATTTATTCACTTTAGCTATTAAAAAACTAGTCTTTGAGAATTTTTATCAAGTTAATAAAAATATTGTAATTTAAGATGCTAAATTAGATTGATTTCAACAATAGGAGGCTTAATCCCTACAGAGCATACCCCAATAGTGACTCTAAGTTTGCATCTCTGCTTTGAAGTGATTGGTTTCTTTAAGAAAATGTATTTTCACAGACCTAGCTAGTTCCAAATATTGTCCCGAGTTTGACCACATCATTAGAAATCTTGGGTTAGCTCTGAGGTTCATGTATGCCCAAATTCTAAGGGATGTCGAATTTCCTGGTGGACCCAATCCACATTGCTCATTAGTCCCTCAGAAAAGAACCACGCTGCTAGGGCAGATGGTTGATGATGTCTGTCTTCCAGTGCTCATGCTCCAGGAATAGCTGTGGAGCAACACTACGTATGAAATGACTCCAAAACTGTGACTTCATTTCTACCAAAAATTATGTAACTTAAAAAAAAGAAAATCTGTGACCTCTCAGGCTCAGGACATTTTTGCACTGGGAAGTGACTACCAGGTGCCACCAGCTTAATCCACACATCTCTGGTTTAAATTGATACACCCATACTTCCAGAAATAAAAGCACTGTGTTCTATTTTTTCCCTTTAGTTTCAAATTCAATTTGTCCAATAGCATAGCTCATCAGTAAGGACATGCGTGGAATCCCAAAGCTTTGATTTCCTAGAGCCCTTCAAAAAAAAGTGGCCTCCCCAACGTGCTTCTGGCCACACTAAGGAACATAAGTGTCTACACTTGACTTCTACTTCCATATAACCCATAAACTGTCAGTGATTAACAGCATGAACCTGAGAATAGTGAACGTTATTTACCTCTTCGTTCATGCCATGCAGCAAACTTGAACCTTCCTTGCCCACACGCCTGATTTCCCTCATGGAAGAGGCTCAGGAAACCTATCTCCTCTTTAGTCTTGAATAAACTGGAGAATTTTTTTGTGCTATTTATTATGTGACCAGTGGACCCAGTTCTTTCAAATTTATACTCATTTTTTTAAAATTTCTTATAGAAACCCTCACAATTACTGTGTGTTAATCAATGTGGTAATTTTTCCCTAACAACATCAGGTCAGTCGCTTTGCCCCACTGGCACCAGGGACTTCCCCATTAGTGTAGCACTGCTGCTAGTTTGGAGTCAAACAGAAATAAGATTGATTGCCAGATTCTCCATTTATTACTTTGGTTACCTTGGGAAAATGACTTTTTATCTGTATGAGACTCAGTTTTCTCACCATAAAAGGGAATTGTAATTTGTACTCTGTTAGGTTACTGGGAAGATTAAGTAAATTATTCATGCTTAATAAAGGTTTGTTGCAAATAATTTTTTAGGGCTAACTAACGTTTTTAAGGGTTTGTTAATTGTGGGTTACATAGGTGTCTGAGGTTGGGAGGAAAGGGGTGTGGTTGTAGATATGTGTGCCATTTATTGGGTTTCAAGCATCCATTCCCCCTTCCTAACACCACCTGGACTCCCTTTTATAGAATTGCTTCCTTAGTATTGTGTGAGATGCCGGTGGATTGCTAAATCCAGTTGCTAGTCTCCCACTCAGAATCAAAAGAGGCCAGAGCCTGCCTCTCCCTGGCCCAGACAGCCAGAGATTGGGCTGATGATGAAAGTCACCAAACAGACGCTCTACTGGAGGACTTGAATTCTGAGCATAGGTGAAAGAGATGGCTAAACTTATCTATTTCTCATGGTAATAAATTTTCTCCTGGTGCAACTACAACTATAGGCTTCCTATTTATGTCCAGGATACATAGTTGGATCCACACCATCAAAAAACAAAAAGGAATTATTGTGCTTAGGACTGCCTGAGCTATCTTTGAAAGAATCATTGTGGCAAGAGAGATGGGATTGTCTTTATTAATGCTGACTAATCAGGGCCCTTCTCTGAAGCTGGTGGCAGAGTATGTGTCACCCAAGTCACAAGACTATTCATAATGGTAAAGAGATAGAATTATGATTGGGGAACTCCCACAATGTCTACTATGGTACATCTTTGGCTGTCCAACATGCACAAAGACTGTCCTTTCCATACAAACTCCTTTTAAAGTGCTCATGAAACACTGCCACTCCTTTCCCCTCAAACGATCCAAAACCTTATCCAGTTAACACCTTAAGTTCCCAGGTCACACATCTGTAAATGATGTGCCATCTATTCCATCAGTCCAGATGTGACTCCAAGGGTGCACAGACCTTAGGCTGAATGATGTTGTCCATCCTTAACACATGCAATAAAAAGTGGTAGAGAACAACAAGAACTCACCTCTTCACCGAAACCGGTTTGGCTCAGTGGCTAGAGCGTCGGCCTGCGGACTGGAAGGTCCCAGGTTCGATTCCGGTCAAGGGCATGTACCTGGGTTGCGGGCACATCCCCAGTAGGAGATGTGCAGGAGGCAGCTGATCGATGTTTCTCTCTCATCGATGTTTCTAACTCTCTCTCTCCCCTCCTCTCTGTAAAAAATCAATAAAATATATTAAAAAAAAAAAAAAGAACTCACCTCTTTGCAGGGAGAGATAAATACAAGTGATCACTAGCTCACAGCACATATTGAATCCTAAAAGGACTCCCTGCTTGGACAGTAAAGACAGTGCTGAGGTCACCTAATCTTGACACCCCCAGATCTGCCATCCAAGAGGAGCTCCCTTGAACCTCTCATCTCCTACAACCATAGCAAAAACCAGCATAAGGGACAATATCCATTTTGAACGCTATGCCATTTTAGCAGTATATTTCGTATTGGTTCTATTTCTGTGGCCTGTGGAAGACCTAAAAACAGTCATAGCTGTTGTTAGTCGAGTTTGGATTTCTTTGGTAATACAGGTCTCTTAAAAACTTAGCAGGCTTCTGTCTTTTTGCTCCCTGTCATTTCTATGGATCTTTAGCCAAACCCAGAGGTCTTACTTTAAGTCTGGGAAACTTATCTCCTGATACCAACCCTCTGAGTTCTACCAATTGCCCTAGACAAGATTGAAATGGCGCTAGCCACTGCAGAGTCATAATGACCTTTAAAGAACCCTAAATGATGCAGACAGCAGATGTCAAGGGCCAGGAGCCACACTTCACCATTTTACCTATTTCAGCTTTACCCATTGCTTTTGTTTCTTTACAGTGCTATCCAATGGACTGGAGTACATGGAATATAAGTAGGATGGAAACCCAGACTAAAGGGAAAGGTAGAATAAGAGGCTGAGAATTTCTCCTCCATCAACCAATTTGTGGGCACATCTTAGTCACTGCAGTTTATTTATTTTTCTATAGTGTACATGGGTGTTTGGGAAATGCCTTCTGTAGGAATGTGGTCAAATAAAGTGGTTAATTAAAATGACTTTAGTTCAAATACACCCACAAATCTACAAGGCTAACATTCAAGAATCCTCCAATCTTTGAAAAAATTGCTCTTCTGAAGAACCAAGTAAGTTTTCTATATATTCAATGTTTTCTCCTTGAGTCTCTAGAGAGACCTCAGGAAGTCAGGCATGGATGTTTTTAAAATGTTATTAATATCAGGTGCTTGGGATGAGCAAGCAATGGGTCCACTGATCATTTGAGGGACTGTGTATTCTAAATGTTAATATTACTTGGGAAGATTACTTTGTGGAGGTCATAAAAAAGAGAACAAATCACAGTTTGCCTTTTGGAGAAAGGAGGATAAAGGAAGATATGTCTTGTGTATCTGTAATTAATGGGGTTTACAAATGACTCAATCTGCTTCCCACCTGAGTCCAGGGCTTGGGGAGCAAAGTGATAAATGGCCAAGCAGACGATTTTAGCCAAAGGTAACTCTGCAGCACAACACGGAGGCTTATTATTACTTTTTTTTAATCTGCAAAGAATTTAACATATATCTGGCCTTCGGTAGGACTTCTCAGTGGATGAGAAGAGGTCCTGAACAATGAGCATATCCATTACTTTCTTATCATTAAAGCTCTAGGCATCATTCCCTGGTGATGAAGTGCCTCTGCCATGATTAAGACTGTAGAATTATTAAACCACCTTGAGTCACAAAGATGATGTAGAAATGTGCCTATGGAGAGCTGTCCAGCCAGGTGTTCTCAGAGGAAGAGCTATCCAGCCATGCACACACTTACCCAGCATGACCTCCGGAGAACAAGCATTACTTCCTCCTGCTTTCACTTTCTTATACATTTGCTTTCCAAAATGCTTTTCTTATATTTTTAACCTAGTTCTCATGTTTCATGAGCCACACAGAGAGCTAAAAGACACGCATGGTTCTGTAAGACAATCACTGATCACTCTTCCAGTACTGACACCCTCATTACCCAAAAAAATGTTTACAATATTTCTTCTTGATCTTTCCATTTTAGACATTATCTATTCACTTCCCACTCTCTCTCACTGCCTCCCTCCTCCCACTCACCCATGAGCCTTCTCCATCTCCCAACATTCCCATCAGAGCTGTAGAGCTACAGCATAATTTTGGTTGCAACAATTTTAACGTTGACATTATAACTATAAAACTTCTGGGCCTTGATTTCTTTCCTTGCATAACTTTCTGACCTCAAGGGAATTAATAGCTGTGTGTGTGTGTGTGTGTGTGTGTGTGTGTGTGTGTGTGTGTGTGTTTGCTCAGATTTTCAGGAACTTACCACTGAATTTACCCCAAACTCTCCCTAGGAATATAAATCACTCCCAGAACATTCAAACATGGCATATAGTCAGTCTCTCAATTTCATCTTCTTGGAAATATCTCTTTTAGCACCTCCTGATCTAGTCCAGTCCTCAATTTTTGTCCTCTACCCCTAGTGCCTAGTTTTCCTTTGGAGATTTCTTTTGCCTCTTAGATTGTTCTTGTTTCCTAGGTCCCATTTCTTCTGTCTTGGTTTACTGTCTCGTTCTAGTGTCATGCCATCTTGGGTGACTTTCTAAAAAATTAATGCATAAGAGGAAACCTGAGGCCTTGCACATTCCAAAATGCCTTTAGCCTAAAATGCCTTCACCTTTGATCAGTGGTTTACCTGAGTATACAATATTATGGTTGAAATAATTTTTCCCTCAGAATTTTGAAGGTATTCCTTCATTTCCTACTAGTTTCCAATGTAAATTTTGAGAATTCTGATGCCAATCAGATCCTTGATCTTTTGTAAATAAATTGTTTTCTTTCCTTAAAAACTTTGATCTAATCTCTTATTGTTGGTATTCTAAAATTTTGCACATGCTTTATTTGGGTCTTGGTCTGGGCACTAGATGTATTCTTTAGATCTGAAAAAATATGTACTTTAGTTCTTAGAAATTTTAAAAATCATCTTACTTTGTTCTTTCTTTTTCAAATTCCTGGTATTGAGATTTGAGCATCCTGAAATGATCCTCTAATTCTCTTTAACTTCTCTCCAATCTTTCTTACATTTTTATAATTCTTCTGAAAGATTTACTCAGTTTTATCTTTTAACCTTCCACTGAGTTTTTGTTTCTTCTAATATATATTTTATTTCCAGGAACTCTTTTGTTTTCTCTGATTTTTTCCTTTTTTTATGCCATGTTATTCTTGTTTCAGAGATACCATATCTGTTTTTATTTCTCTGAAGAGATTATATGTTTTTCAGGTTTGCAGGTCTATGCATGGTCTCTGTTTCCTACACATTGCTTTTTTCTAGTGGTTTTGGCCTCTGTCTTTCACTTTATAGACAGTCTTCCAATGTCTTGTGCTCCTTGTCTATCCTCTTTAGGGATTTTCTCCTGGACTGCTCAGATTCCCAGGAGAACAATCTTCCAGAGTGAAAATTCTCTTTTTCTTCAGTTTACAACCTCTGATCTATATAAAAGCGTCTAGCACCAAGTCAGGCACATAGAAGAAACACAACCATGAGATCCAGTATATTTTCATGTTGCCTTGGTGCAATTTTGAAGTTGGTTCCATCAGGTACTGATGGTAAGAACTCAAGAATTAGAAGCTCCTCCAGACACCATAGAAGTGGGGAGATTTCTTCCCTGTGAAGCAGGAATTCTCAATAAAGTAGTTTCACCTTTGGGGTTGAATTCTGCAATATCAGCAATAAAAATTCAAAGTTGTGTCAAATTTTGAACATATTCTATAGTGTCACATGTGTTATTTATTTTATAAACATGATCTATATCCTATGCCTTTCTCTCCACTTGTTATTTTTGAGTCACCCCTTTCCCTTTTGGTTTTTACTGTGAAGGTCTTTTTGTATTTGTCTCCTTCTTCCATCTATGGGCTTGTGACTTCTTTGTAAAACTCTCTGGTTTTCTTTAAGAAAAACACCATTGGGGGCTAAGGGGTAATGTGGGAATAAGGACACATCTGTAATAACTTAATCAATAAAGAAATAAAAAGAGAAAGAAAAACACCATTGAGAAAGTGTTGTGACTAGTCAATGACCAGTGACACAAAAAATGTGGCTGAAAAAAATGCTGATCCATTTAACAAATGTATACAGCTATTACACATTCAGAAGATTCCAATAGCCTCAAGACTTCAGGAGCTGAACTAACTTTTCAGAGTCAGTGTGAATATTGGGATAAAAAATTCTCTGAGTAAGCTAGCAAGTCCCTTGAAGCCCTCGCCATAAATTAGGTTAATATTGTTTTAAGGGAAATGGCCCAGCAAGATGACACCCAAAATTAGACTCTCTATAATAAACCAAAGGCCATTCATTATTCTAAATACTCTTAATGTTAAGTGAAATCTAAGAATTTATTAATCAGGATCATTATTATTTTTTAAATGTCCCATCCCTCTATCACTAGGAAGCTAACTAGAGCTTAAAATTATATGCCTGGGTACAAAGTTTGTGTACCCTTAATGACTATACTTACATGTCATAATTATATTGTCCTACCTGCTCTCATTATCTAGCTAATGACCTTACCACTCCATTGAAGTTCCCAATGTCTGTCTCTACTAGGCCTAGTCTGATTTCTTTGCCTAAAAAGTTCAAAGGAACTTGTTCTTTCAACAATATGTCACACAAGATACATTCAGCCATTCAACAGACATTCACTCAACAAACATTTATTGAGCACTTCCATTCCTCTAGCACTGTGAGAGGTACCAGGGCTACAAAAGTGAGCAAAAAAAAAAAAAAAAAAAAGACCTAAGTGCCACTTTTATGGACCTTATAGTCTAGGGAAATGTGGGCATTAATCAAATACTCACAAAACTAAATGTATCATTATAAAAAATATATAGTTGTTCAAGGGCACATCATTAGGGAAACTGTGCTAGGTTAGGAGAATATCATAAAGGAAAAATTTGGAAGGTTATTTGAAGGAGATGTAGGTGGACACTAGGCAAGGGAAAGGAAGAAGACCAAATGAAAAAGAAATGTCTCAGTACAAAGAACAATCTGCCGGGAGCAAGTATGCACTTTTGAGGAACAGAAGAAAGGGCAATAAGGCTAGAACACAGAGCCAGGGAAAAAGTTGAGGCACAACTGCAGTGGTGGTCAGATGGTCATCACCAAGGAGGGCTTTGGAAGGCAAAAAAGGACTTTGGTCCTAATCCAAGAGACTATGGGAAGTCATTGAATTGTTTTTCACAGGGAATGGTGCGACATTAAAACATTACATCTCGCAAAGGTCCCTCTGGCTCACTGAGGAGAGCAGATTGAAGAGTGAACGCAGAGACTAGTTAGTGAGCTACTGCTGTGGTCGAGAAAATAGCGATAAATGACAATGGGAGCTGGGACCAGTGTGATGGCCATGATGGAGTCGATGTAAGGAGAGAAAGGGAGATGACATCTTCATTTTTGTATTGTAGAACTGGATAGGCACTGGTGTCATTTACTAAGGTAGGAAATACTAGAAGAGGACATTTTGGTTTGGACAGGCTGAGTTTCAAGTATCTTTGAGTCATTCAGTGTAGATTTTGATTGCCATTTTGATATATGGGTCTAGAACTCACAGGATGCATTTGGGACATGGATAGAAATTGGAGAAACATAGTATCATGGTCAAGAAAGAGACTGGTTAATCCAATGTTTCTCTAGGCATATGAAATACCTACATTAGAATTCCCTGAAACTCTCTGATTAAAATGCAGATTTGAAGAGCCATCTCCAAACTATGGAATCAGAGTTGATGGGAGTATAGAACCCAAATCTTTATTTTTGAACAAGTGCCCCAAATGATTTCTCAAGTATCTATATTTGCAATCCATTGACCTAGAGGCAGAGCTGCCCTGAGGAGCTCCATTTACTGCCTCAGTAGAAGAGGGGGAGCCTGCAAAGAGGTACTTCCATGTGTTTCATTCTCCTTTACTTATTAAAAACAATAAAAAAATAAAGCTTGGGTTTCCATTTAGAGCTGATTAACTTTCTAGATTAATCTCACAATTCACATAAAATTAAAACTCCAGCTTCCCAAGGTCCACAGGAAAGTCAGCTCCAACTCAGCTAACTCATGCTGGTTACCATAGCATGGGCCCTTGTTCTTTGTCTCATGGGCTCCCTTCCCTCTCTCTCCTGAGTACTGACCTTCTGACTCTTCCCTTTCCCTAGAAAGATAACATTTCTAGTGAGCAAAATGTCACATTACCTTTGCTGAACAGGACATTTCAAATAAAATATTAGCAATAACAATTACCTCTAAGCCACTAATCCCTCAGAAGCTACTTTAAACCACCAAAGGATTTAAGGCAATTCCTTGAAAATATCTCAGGCTTAATAGATTATGGTGCTGGGCGATGAAATATATTGGCTCATGTTGCCTTAACTTGAATTATGTGGCATTTTCACCTATAAAAAAATTCATGACACAAACTGCTTCAGCAACTATTTAATGTAAAAATCAGGTTATAGAAATATATATAATAATGACTATGATAATAATAATGATGGTGATTATTGTGATGATCCTGCAGCACATATCACACTGTGGGTATGGCTACTTCTATAACCAGGGTATTATTGGCAAGAGAAACCAGTAGAAAACAAAACAACTACCCAAATGCTCATTTCCTCACATTTACCAGAGAATTTTGAAAGAATACTTTTCCCTGGCAGTGCAGGAAGAGCATGGATTAGAACAAATGTTCTTAACTCTGAGCTTTCATCACTCAAGCTGGTTTTCTTTGCCACAGCTGAGTTTCTGAAGACAGGCCATACCACATGCAAACAACAAGCTTTCGGGGGGAGCGGGGGAGAGTAGTATGTAAGATCCTCACTCTTAGAATTACTTTTGTGTATTTATTTTTAACTAATTTAGCAAATATGCAGTGCATGCTTCCCATTACCAGGAACTGTGCTGGGAGCTGCAAATTGAAAGAGAAACAAGATACAGTACCTGATCTCAAGGAGCTCACATTCTAGAACAGCGGTTCTCAATCTGTGGGTCGCGACCCCTTTGGGGGTTGAACCACCCTTTCACAGGGGTCACCTAAGACCATCAGAAAACACATATATAATTACATATTGTTTTTGTGATTAATCACTATGCTTTAATTATGTTCAATTTGTAACAATGAAATTGGGGGTCACCACAACATGAGGAACTGTATTAAAGGGTCGGGCGTGGCATTAGGAAGGTTGAGGACCACTGTTCTAGAAGGATAGACAAGGGAGCAGAACCTATCAGTGCAACAGTCAGGGCTATGAAAAATCTAAGGAGAGGAGCATGAGAGCAGATAGGAGGGGCACCTAACCCATTCTGGGAAGGTCAGGAAAGGCTTCCCAGGAAAGTGAAATATGGACCTGGGTTTCTCAATCTCATCCCTTATTGACATTTGGAAACAGACAATTCTTTGTTGTGGGGGTCTTTCATGTGAGGGTCATTGTAGGATATTTAGCAGCATCCCTGGCCTCTACTCACTAGATGTCAATAATATCCCCACCCAACTGTGACAATACAAATGTCTCCATGGCCAAATGTCCTCTGGGGGACAACATCACCCCCAGTGGGAAACCACTGACCTATACTAAGACTACAGAGAAATAGAATTTATTAGGAAAACTAACTTAGAGAGAAAGACATTAGGGATGCCTGCCAAGCAGAACCAAGACCATATACAAGAACTCAGAAGCAGAGGGTGTCATTAGACTGTAGAGATAGAAGAAGCTCACCAGGGCTGTACCGGAAAGACTCAGGGAGGAACAGAAAAAGATGAAGCTGAAGGGGAGGGAGGCCTGTCCTGCTACTGGGTTTGACTTTATCTTCACACCAGTGATGAGTTCCAAATAATGGGCTATAAGGAGGGTTAATGTGTTGTCAGAGGTGAGGGAGAGAGATGTCAAGCAGTCACTTCAGTTTTTATTTGATCAATACTGTGGAGAGTTGATGAGATGATGACTATAGGAGAAGGTGCAGAAGCTGGATGGACAGAGAAGTTAACCAGCTCAGTCTGGACTGTTGGTTTTGAGAGTCTATAGTCATCCAAGTGACTGCAAAATACAGGTTTTTGTGCAGTGTGTTACAGGGAAGGGGTGCCAGAAGACACAACATATAAAGTATGGGTGAATGAGACTGCCCAGAGAGAGTGTGTGCAGAGTGAGGGAAAAATAGGGCTCAGGACACTGTTCTGAGAAGTATAACCATTTAAAAGGTAAGTCCAGACATAGCGTCTAAGGCCCAAAGGAACCTGGAACCAAACTAAAGTTAGTCAAGTTTGCCACTGGCTTCTAGAGTCTCCTTTTCCAACACATGCCATCCCCATGAACACATCATTATGTATTTCCTCCCTGTCCCTAGTACATTTATGCCTTTTCCTCCCCTGCTCCTTCCTCCCTACAATATGCTCTCCAGGAATAACTTAGTAAGTCCATTCTCCCTAAATTAGGAAGCACAAACAAAGCTTTTTTTTTTTTTTAACTTATTCCAGATAGGCACATTTTTAAAGAAACAAAGCCAAAGAAATACTTATTTGTGAAATTTCAAGTTCCTAGAAAAAATATATTCTGGCCAGTTTTTATTGTGTAACAACATTGATATCTCCCTGGCTCACAACAAGTATTTATTTTGTTTGCTACTGGGTCTTCAGGCCAGTTCTGCTTCTGAATGCCAGCTGGGTTTAGATCTCTTCTGCAAGTCTCTCACTCTCCTATACCAGCAGCAAGAGGACTTGTTCTCAACATGAATGGCCAGAGTGCAAGACAGCAAGCGATATAATGCTAGAACACGTAAGGGTTCTGCTTCAGAGACACAGCCACCACAGATCAATGGCCAAGCCCAACATCAATGCAACAGAAAATACACTTGCCCTAGTCAGTGTGTTCAGTGGTTGGAGCATCAGTCTGTGTACCAAAGGGTCACAGGTTCGATTCCCAGCCAAGACATGTACCTGGGCTGCAGATTCAATCCCCAGCCCCTATCAGGGCACATGCAAGAGTCAACCAATCAATGTGTCTCTCTCACATCAATATTCTCTCTCTCTCTCCCTCTCCCTCTCCTCTCCCTCTCCCTCTCCCTCTCCCTCTCCCTCTCCCTCTCCCTCTCCCTCTCCCTCTCCCTCTCCTTCTCTCCCTCCTACTCTCTCTAGGAAAATCAATGGGAAAAATACCCTCAGGTGAGGATGAACAAACAAAAAGAGAAAATACACTTTGCCTACAGAGGAAGACACAGTAAGGTTACATGGCAAAGGGCTCACATGGGTCTTAAAAACAGGGGACATAATGCAATCTACCAAACAAATTGAGTATCATGGTCATTATTCCCCCTTTTCATGGGTCTTTCCTGGTCACACTGGGCTATGGTCATTCATGAGTTTTTTAGCTTTGCTTCAATCTACAAGCACAGGGTGTGTACTGCCGGTCAAAGGTGGGTGCCTGGCAGAGAAAGCGTGGATGAATTAGGGCAGACCCTTCTATGCAGTGGGTAGCCCACCCAACAGCCATATTCTAGTCTGTAACAAGTCAGTAGTGTCTATCGCCTTTGAGTTTGAGCAGCCTATGTAAATGGCATGGAATAAATACATTGTTAGAAATGGCCATTAAACTCAGTTCTGCCTTTTTTAGAAATGAATAAACCAACATGAATAAAGTGAAGATATTTGCCCAAAGACCCCCTAGTCAGTCAGTGAGAAGGCAGTACCCTTGCCCAGACCTCCCAGCCCCCCTCCATCATGCCCACTGAATCAGGCATAAACAGTGGCACATTTACGAGCTTAGACTTTTAAAACAGGCTGAAGGCATTGTGAACCCAGATCCACATCCTCTTGCAGAGGTACTTCTGTAATCTCTTGATCATGGCTCACCTAATGTTTATTTTCTTGGCAGCATAACATACAAATGAGTATCTCCTGCCACCAATTCTCCCAAGAGAAACCGAACCCAGCCCCTTGTGTCTCATCACTCACAGTGTAGTAAGAAACAGGGGAGATGGTTCAGCTACTTTATGTCCTTACATGACAGATGGGCAGCGTGCATCTTTCCTTGTGTAAAAATGTCACTGCGGCTACAGATATAGTTGGTGGCTGAAACTGGAAAATGATGCAGATTAGCTTTAACCTGGGAGGACTGACAGGAACTCGAGTGAAACACCCTGTCCCACATTCCAGGAGCAATTGGTCTCCAGTCCTGACAAGCAATTGACAAACAATGAAAGGAATATCTGGAGTACTTCCAGGTGGCTGATATTCAACTTGCTGTGATTGTTATGTATCCTAAAGAAACGGGCTTGAAGGCACTGCAACTTTTATAGATTTATATATAAAACAGATTGGCGAGATTATGAAAAAAAAAAAAATCACAATAACCAAAGGATAGTCACTGTCCCTTAATCTTTTCTAATAAAAAAATTTTAAAATATAAATACAGGCCCTAGGACTTTCCCTTTCCCGCTAATATAAAAGTATATGCATTTGTCTTTTCACATACTAAGTGATATATTTTGAGTGGCAATAATGAGTGAGAATAAAGATCAGTTTTTATTCTATATAAAAGAAACATTACATAGAAGATGGCGGCGGTATAGGCAGACGCGTCCCAGGTCGTGTCCCTGAGCAAATGGAGTGAGCAGCTGAAACTAGTAACATCCACCCCGAATTGGCGAAATTCCTCAGCTGGCGAGACAGTTTACAGCCGGGAAGAGCAGAACTCCCCTGGAAAGGTAAAAAAAACCAGGGATTTGGGCAGGAAAGTTTGCCAGACCTCTGAGCCCAGAGAGTCGGAGGGAGACCGCGTGGCAGACAGCCGCGTCCCTTGGGACAGGCACAGCCCCTGACGGGGGGAAAGGAGAACCGCGGGATTCCTGGCGCTGCCGGGGGAATTGAGAGCTCGGTCTGTGATCACAGAGGACTGAGCCTAAAGGGGGCAGCCTGAAGAGCTGATCAGACCATGCAGTCCCGGTAAGAGAAGAAGCTTACAGAAACCAAGCCTTCCCCGTTTCCGCGGCTGGCGTTTGTTTGTTTGTTTTCACTGAACCCTGTTCATGGGACATTTCGGATACAGACACTCACCTGTGCTGAAGAGAGGGAGAGTGTGCGGAGGAGTGGAATCTGGGGAGAGACTGAGGAGAGAAGGGGGGCCGGGAGAGGTGGCAGCGAATTGAGTGCTGAGACACCCCTGAGCCCACGTCTGAGGCAGCCATTCTCTCCGGAGAGTGAGACTCCTCCCCCCAGCCCCCAGGCAAGGAGCACAGCCACACCCAGATTCCACCCTGTAGGAGATCAAGGAGTAAAATAACCTGATCAGTCCCTGGGAGTTAACAGGGTCTGGCCTATAGAGGGATTTTCAATCCCAGCAACAACACAGCACTGGTAACTCTTACGCAGCCAGCTCTGGGCAGTGAACTTCCACTGGACAGAGAGGCCCTGTAGCCTCAGAGGCCAACCCCAGAACACTGCCACCCAGAGGCTGACCCACAAACTGACTCTTTGCTAAACACAAAATAAGGCAGTCTGGGAAACAAATGCGGCTTGCTTTAAAATAAGGACTGTGGTTTACAACACAGAGGAACAGTGTATCGCAGGGAAACTCAACACTCTCCTGAATACCTGGCAGGTCTAAGGCGAGCCACACTGAAGAATAGAAGAACCGAAGGACCTTCACTACTGCAATATTTTTTTTTTTTCTTTTTTCACCTTTTAACTAAGAAACCAATTTTTTTTCTTTTTTTTTCTTTTTTTTCTTTTCCTCTTCTTCTTCTTTTTTTTTTTTCTTCTTTTTTCCATCACCTGATTTTACCCTTTTAATTACTACCTTCTTATTTTTAACCAGTATTATTACTGCTACCATTTTACCATTTTTTTTTAAAGTGCCATTTTATTTTCTCTTTATTTTATTTTGGGATTAGTGTTCTCCATTCTATTTTCATCGTTATATTATTGGTTGTTCCTAGTTTGCATTTATCTCCAGGGAGCTGTTGCTGGAATTTGTTGGGATTAATGGCTGTTCTATAGGAGTATTCTCCTCATATAAAAAGTCTCTTCCCCTCTTCCACTTCATTCTCTCTTTTCGCTCTTTTTTTTCTTTTCCTTTCTTTTCTCGCTTTTACTTTCCCCCCTCCTTTTTCCCAATTTCATTTTTGCACTCATTTTTTTGGTCCCTAATTTTCTTTTCTTTTTTCTCTTTTCTCTTTTTCTCTTCCTTCTTCCTTATCCCCTAATTCTCTTAATTCAGGTGGTCACCTTTATTTGGGGTTATTAATATCGTGAATATATTTGTGTATAGTGCCTGGTACGTGGTGCCTTGTTGTGTTGTATTTTGTGCCTTTAAATCAACACAGCAGATCCAAGCAACAGCAACCTCCTGAGCACCACACCCTCTGCTGAGGAACAGCAGCTGTACGTGAAACCTCGCCCCACCAGCCAGAAGAGCCACCACAGCTGTGAACAGCACCCACCAGAGGAGTTGCTGCCAACTGAAGAGCAGCTGCTACCGCAACCGCCCGAAGAGCAACCGCAGACCAAGGAGTCACTGCCACCAAGGGAGCAGCCACTGAACGACTCAACGTCTAGATATGTCAGTGAGATCAAACATGGGTAGACAAAGAAACCCCCAAAGGAAAGAGAAGGAGGACTCTCCAGAAAAGCAGCTAAGTAATACAGAGGCATGCAACATGACAGAAAAAGAATTCAGAATAAGGGTCCTAGAGTGCATAAACCGGATGGAGGAAAAAATCGACAACCTCAGCAACAAGCAAGAAGAAACAGATGAAAAAATCGATAACATATGGAAGAAGCTAGAAGAAACAGATGAAAAAATCGATAACATATGGAAGAAGCTAGAAGAAACAGATGAAAAAATCAACAACTTAAGTAAGACCCAAGAAGATATGAAGAGTGATATAGCTGCAATGAAAAACTCCATTGAAAGTATCAACAGTAGACTAGGAGAAGCGGAGGACCGAATTAGTGATTTAGAAGACAAGGAAGCAAAACACACCCAAAATGTACTGCAATTGGAGAAAAAAATGAAAAGACAGGAGGAAAGCCTAAGGGAGCTTTGGGACAACATGAAACGAAACAACATACGAATAATAGGGGTACCAGAACAACAGAAGGATGAACAAGGATTAGAAAACCTATTAGAAGAAATAATATCAGAAAACTTCCCTGAGGTGGGGAAGAAAAAAGTCACACAAGCCCAGAGAGTCCCAAACAAGGTGAACCCAAAAAGACCCACACCAAGACACATCATAATTACCATGGCAAATGTTCAGGACAAAGAGAGAATCTTACAGGCTGCAAGAGAGAGACGGAAAGTTACATACAAGGGATCTCCCATTAGATTGTCAAATGATTTCTCAACAGAAACACATCAGGCCAGAAAAGAATGGACGGAAATTTACAAAGTGATGCAAAGCAAAGGACTGAATCCAAGAATACTCTATCCAGCAAGGCTATCATTCAAACTTGAAGGGGAAATAAGAAGCTTCACAGACAAAAAAAGGCTAAGGGAGTTTATCACCACCAAGCCAGCAATGCAAGGAATGCTAAAGGGACTGGTATAAAAATAAGAAATAAAAAGCTCAGAAAGAAAACAGCCACACAAAAACAGAAATGCCTACAAACAAGTACCTTTCAATAATAACTTTAAACGTAAACGGACTAAATGCTCCAAACAAAAGACATCGAGTGGCTGAATGGATAAAAAAACATGACCCATACATCTGCTGTCTACAAGAAACCCACCTCATTAGAAGGGACTCACACAGACTGAAAGTGAAAGGATGGAAAAATATCTTTCAGGCAAATGGAAAGGAAAAGAAAGCTGGGGTAGCAATACTTATATCGGACAAAATAGACCTCAAAGTGAAGGCCATAACAAGAGATAAGGAAGGCCACTTCATAATACTAAAGGGATCAATACAACAAGAAGATATAATCCTGGTAAACATATATGCACCCAATGCAGGAGCACCCAAATTCATAAAAAAACTCCTGGAAGATATCAAAGGAGACATCGACAACAATACAATCATAGTAGGGGACTTTAATACACCACTGACAGCACTGGATAAGTCCTCTAGACAAATAATCAGCAAAGATACAGCAATCCTAAATGACTCACTAGATCAGATGGACTTAATAGACATCTTCAGAATACTTCACCCGAAAGCCAGGGAATATACATTCTACTCAAATGCTCATAGGACATATTCAAAAATAGACCATATATTGGGTCACAAGCAAAGTATCCCCAAATTCAAGAAAATTGAAATCATAAAAAGCGTCTTCGCAGACCACGATGGCATAATATTAGAAATAAACTACAATAAAAACAACCCAAAATACTCAAACACCTGGAAGCTGAATAGCATGCTATTAAATATTGATTGGGTTACCAATGAAATCAAAGAAGAAATTCGAAACATCCTGGAAACTAATGACAATGAAAACACAACAATCCAAAACCTATGGGACACAATGAAAGCAGTCCTGAGAGGGAAGTTTATAGCTCTACAGGCCTATCTCAACAAACAAGAAAAAATGGTAGTAAATCATCTAACTCTACAACTCAAAGAATTAGAAAGAGAGCAACAAGAAAACCCCAGAGTGAGCAGAAGGAAGGAGATAATAAAGATTAGAGCAGAAATAAATGACATAGAGACCAAAAAAACAATACAGAAAATCAATGAAACCAAGAGCTGGTTCTTTGAAAGGATAAACAAGATTGACAAACCTCTAGCCAGACTCACCAAGAAGCAAAGAGAGAGGACCCAAATAAACAAAATCAGAAACGATAGAGGCGAAATAACAACAGACCCCACAGAAATACAAATGATTGTTAAAAAATACTATGGACAGCTCTACTCCAACAAACTAGACAACCTGGAGGAAATGGACAAATTCCTAGAAAAATACAACATTCCAAAACTCAATCAGGAAGAATCTAAAAATCTCAACAGGCCAATAACTATGGAAGAAATTGAAGCAGTCATCAAAAAGCTTCCAGCAAACAAAAGCCCAGGACCAGACGGCTTCACAGGGGAGTTTTACCAAACATTCAAGGAAGAACTAAAACCTATCCTCCTCAGACTACTACAAAAAATTCAAGAGGAAGGAACACTTCCAAGCTCATTCTATGAAGCCAGCATCACCCTAATACCAAAACCAGGTAAAGACAACACAATGAAAGAGAATTACAGGCCAATATCCCTCATGAACATAGATGCCAAAATCCTCAACAAAATCTTAGCAAATCGGATCCAGCAGTACATCAGAAAGATCATATACCATGACCAAGTAGGATTTATCCCAGGGATGCAAGGATGGTACAATATCCGCAAATCAATAAACGTGATACATCACATAAACAAATTGAAAGAAAAAAACCACATGGTCATATCAATTGATGCAGAAAAAGCATTTGACAAAATTCAACACCCATTTTTGATAAAAGCTCTCAGCAAGGTGGGAGTAGAAGGATCATATCTCAACATAATAAAAGCCATATATGACAGGCCCACAGCCAACATCATACTCAATGGACAAAAACTAACACCATTTCCCCTAAGAACAGGAACAAGACAGGGATGCCCCCTCTCACCACTCCTGTTCAACATAGTACTGGAAGTGTTAGCCATTGCAATTCGGCAAGAAGAAGAAATAAAAGGCATCCAAATTGGAAAAGAGGAAGTAAAACTGTCCTTATTTGCAGACGACATGATATTATACATACAAAACCCTAGAGACTCCATCAAAAAGCTACTGGACTTAATACATGAATTTGGCAATGTAGCAGGATACAAAATTAACCCCAAGAAATCCGAGGCATTTCTATACACCAATAGTGAACTTTCAGAAAGAGAGATTATAAAAACAATCCCGTTTACCATCGCACCAAAAAAATTAAGCTACCTAGGAATAAACTTAACTAAAGAGGTAAAAGACCTCTACTCAGAAAACTACAGGACGTTGAAAAAAGATATAGAGGAAGACATAAACAGATGGAAGAACATACCGTGTTCATGGATTGGTAGAATCAACATCATTAAAATGTCCATACTACCCAAAGCAATCTATAAATTCAACGCACTTCCCATTAAAATACCAACGGCATACTTCAGAGATCTAGAACGAACTCTCCAAAAATTCATCTGGAATAAAAAAAGACCTCGAATAGCTGCAGCAATCCTGAAAAAGACCAAAGTAGGTGGGATCTCAATACCAGATATCAAGATGTATTACAAAGCCACTGTTCTCAAAACTGCCTGGTACTGGCACAAGAATAGGCATATAGATCAATGGAATAGAATAGAGAGCCCAGAAATCGGCCCGAACCAATATGCTCAATTAATATTTGACAAAGGAGGCAAGAACATACAATGGAGCCAAGATAGTCTCTTCAATAAATGGTGCTGGGAAAATTGGACAGATATATGCAAGAAAATGAAACTAGACCACCAACTTACACCATACACAAAAATAAACTCAAAATGGATAAAGGACTTAAATGTACGACAGGAAACTATAAAAATTCTAGAAGAATCCAAAGGCAACAAAATCTCAGACATATGCCGAAGCAATTTCTTCACTGATACAGCTCCTAGGGCACTTGAAACTAAAGAGAAAATGAACAAATGGGACTACATCAAAATAAAAAGCTTCTGCACAGCAAAAGAAACCATCAACAAAACAACGAGAAAACCCACTGTGTGGGAAAACATATTTGCCAATGTCATATCCGATAAGGGCCTAATCTCCAAAATTTATAGGGAACTCATACAACTTAACAAAAGGAAGATAAACAATCCAATCAAAAAATGGGCAAAGGACCTAAATAGACACCTTTCAAAAGAGGACATTCAGAAAGCCAAGAGACATATGAAAACATGCTCAAAGTCACTAATCATCCGAGAGATGCAAATCAAAACAACAATGAGGTACCATCTCACACCTGTCAGACTGGCTATCATCAACAAATCAACAAACGACAAGTGCTGGAGAGGATGTGGAGAAAAAGGAACACTTGTGCACTGCTGGTGGGAATGCAGACTGGTGCAGCCACTATGGAAGACAGTATGGAGTTTCCTTAAAAAACTGAAAATGGAACTCCCATTTGACCCTGTGATCCCACTTCTAGGAATATATCCCAAGAAACCAGAAACACCAATCAGAAAGGATATATGCACCCCTATGTTCATAGCAGCACAATTCACCATAGCTAAGATCTGGAAACAGCCTAAGTGCCCATCAGTAGATGAATGGATTAGAAAACTGTGGTACATCTACACGATGGAATACTATGCTGCTCTAAAAAGGAAGGAACTCTTACCATTTGCAACGTCATGGATGGAACTGGAGAGCATTATGCTAAGTGAAATAAGCCAGTCAATGAAGGAAAAATACCACATGATCTCACTCATTCATGGATAATAGAGACCATTATAAACTTTTGAACAATAATAGATACAGAGGCAGAGCTGCCTCAAACAGATTGTCAAACTGCAGCAGGAAGGCCGGGGAGGGTTGCGGGGCAGGAGGTAGGGGGGTAAGAGATCAACTAAAGGACTTGTATGCATGCATAGAAGCATAACCAGTGGACATAAGACATTGGGGGATAGGGGAGGCTAGGGGACTGTCTAGGGCGGGGGGATAAAAATGGACACATATGTAATACCCTTTGTAATACTTTAAGCAATAAAAAAATAAAAAAAAAATAAAAAAAAAAATAAAAGAAAAAAAAAAAAAAAAGAAACATTACATAGATCTTGGCATTCCCTGGGAAAGTTTAATACCAGGATCCAGATGGGGGGGAAAGGGAGAGAGGAATAAAACCAACTAACATTTTTTCTACCTTCTTTTCCAAACCCCTATCCTTTAGCCATTTTCAGAGTTATTTATAAATAATAATAATTCGCATTGATAATAATGTCATTCAGCATTAACATCCTAAAGACAAGGTTTACTCACTTTATGCAGATAATTTATAGGGAAATTCTACTTCTGGGTGATACTTAGTGCTTTGGCAGTGTTATTTCATTATTTTCACTCACATTTATTGCTTCTAAGAGTAACTTGAAATATGAAGAAGAATATTAAATAAATTGCTTCTAAAGAGAAAATTGAAATATGAGCATGGTTATTATCAAAGAAAGCATAACAAATAGTCCAAGGTTTAAAAATGGGCAAAGGAAAGTACAGAGAGGAAGCAGTAAATAGGTAACTAAACAACAAGAAAATGTTTAAGCTCAGTAGGAAAGGCTATAGGGTATGGGGAGAATACGTCTATTTGGGAGCAGTAGAAACATGACCATACGCAATACTGATGTGGGAGCACTCGAACAACGCACTGCTGGGAAGGCTTCTAGAGACCAAGAGGCAGAGCTGGTTCAACCCATGCAGTCTAACCCTAAAGCCACACTCATGACTAGAGTGGGATGGAAAGACTGGGAAGATACTTTGGAATTAAGGTTAGTAGAACTGTGATAGATCAAGTGAGGGTGATGAAGAAGGAGAGGTAATTACAGAGTAAGGAAGGAGAGTCTGCAGTGACTCCCAGATTCATGATTCTGATCACAGAGTGGAAGGTGGTGTCATTAGGCAAGAAGGGAAATACAGCTTCTAATTTCCAAAGGCTTTCAAGTATCCCAATAAAGAAAACTACAAGGAAAAAAGCAAACTTTTAGAATGCTACCATAACTTGGCACGTGCATTTGTATTGCTTACTCATTTGGAAAGACTGCTGACAGCTATTTTAAATTTTCTCCCTCCCCAATACATTTTTTGTTATCCTGTTTCCCAATAATAATTATTCCCCATTACTCGGCTTTGGGAGTAGATAGTTTCAGATATCCACAATGATAAGGCAGCTCTCTCCCTCCTATGAAACCGGCCTCCACCAGACATTTCTAGATGACCAATGGAAGTATCACATGAGTGTTTACGAGGAGGCAGGCAGGAACAAGGATGTGAGAGTAGAAAAAAATCTGCTCCCATCAAATGGAGCCAACGGCTTATCTCTCTAAGCAGCAGGTTTCCTCTTCAGTAAAACAGGAATCTCCGTACATACCCCATAGAGAGTGATGAGGGAGAACAGTGCAGCAGAAAAGCATCCTCCATGTGCTTCATTCTGGGGTCAGAGATGACCTCTGCCGAGAGGTGAAGCCAATGGTTCCTGTGTGCTGTGTCATGTCTATGAACCTTAAAGCTCCCCAGTGCTCTGCCAAATCTTAATCCAGGATTAAATTGCCTTTTGCTACAACTTCCCATCTGAGCTGACAATTCAGACAGTTAACTACCTGATGGAGCATTTTGCTGAGTGGGTTGTGTTGCAAAATGAAGAACTGGGAACAATTTTGACTAGGTAGGAAGGAAAGCAAAAGGGCAAGTTAGCACCAAAGGGAAGATCATGCCCTGAAATATGTAAAAGCATGGCTCCATGGATGGAGATATATATATATATATATATATATATATATATATATATATATATATATATATATATATATAAAGTTCATTTGCAAAATTTGAAAGAATGTACAGAAATGAATAATATTTTGTCAATGTCTGTTTTCAAACTGATGACCGTTCTGGTCCAGGCACATGAAGCAATGGAATCGCAAACATCAAGAATTATTTTGTTCAGTATTTGTGTGCCCTCAATTCATAAACTGTTGCCAGTTTTGTATAGTAAACTTTATTTTTTATGTATTCCCATAAAAAAATCTAGTGGATAAATTTTCTTTGTTCAAAGCTTAATCTGGCTTTACCCATGATTTCAAATCAGTTAAAGGAGTGAAAATTAAGTGAGTTATCAGTTCTAAACTGTGTACACATTATTTTGGGGATATATAATCATCAGAGCACTTCTACTCAGAGTAACATTCTGCTCAGGGGAAACCTTTCAAATTAAAAGTACAAACTTCGGGTACTTTATAAACCTTGAGAAACATGACTATATAGTAGTAATGGCTACATTTTAATTATTAGCAAGTTATTCCATTTCACTTTGAGTCTTTAAACTTGTCAACTGTGTTGTTGAAAGTATTACAGATGTCTCCTTTTTTTCCCCATTGATCTTCTCCACCCCGCCCCCACCTCCCAACCTCCCACCCCCCGGCCTTCACCACACTATTGTCTGTGTCATGAGTTATGCATATATGCATGTAAGTTCTTTGGTTAATCTCTTCCTGCCACCTCCCAAGGTTTTCATATTTTTTGAAAAATTGGAAAACCCAGCAAAGCAGGAGGACAGGCTTGATTTCCAGTTCTATCCATGGCTTATGAAACTCAAAAAAGCTATTCAACTCTCATGTAACTCAATAGCTCAATTTGCAAAATAATAATAATAGAACTATGTTCTCTTGATTTAATGAGAGAATGTCCATAACTGTAAGCCCCTTATAGCAAAATGGGAAAATATAAAAAGCAAAATTTTGATTGTTATCATTGGAACTGGGGTCTTTATTACAGACTTGTATAAAATATGAAAGTAATAATCTCATGTTATTAGGTTATGTGAACAAAAGACTAGACATAGAGGGTCAAAATGAGCCATTTCCCACCTGTCAGGCACACTAAGAAGTTCAATTAGAATATGGCCTATAGACTAGGACTATAAGGGTGCTGACCTTTTTAAGCAGTTATCACACAGAGCACAGGATGTGATGCAGCTTCCATTCTGACTGGATAATTATATGAAATTTAACATCTCTCACTGTTTCCATGATTGAAGAGATTTGCAAGAATTTTCCAGGCCATAATTTCGACCTAACACAAACATTGGAGTTGCATGTTTTACTGCGCTTTTGGGGACCATTTCTAGGCTGAGTATTTACCAAGAAACATTGGGAAGTGTCTGGTCTTGCAGATCCCAGAGGAGATTAGAGCGTTCTTTCCTGACTTCCTCACCTCAGAACACTATTGCATTTCATATTGATTAATATTAGCAATATCTTATTAATACAACTTTGTTTTCCATTATGCTTCTACCCAAAGGGTCAAACACACTATATCAGTGAGTCTCATAACAGCTAGGAGAGAGAGAAACTATATTCTTGATTTATTTAAATAAAGAAAATGAGGCAGTAGAAAACAAGTTCCTTATGTATGCTCTTTACGTATTGATAAACATCATCGTGCTGGTTCTTTATGAAGTAGAAGGAGTTTCATAGTAAGAGAAGGATGCTGGAATAGCATTCTGGAAACTTGGTTCCTCACTCTGGCTCAGCCACAAGCTGGTCAGGTTCCTGAGGGCACCAAGCCAGACAGACTCATATGAAAGCTACAGACAGACCAAAACTGTGATGCTCCTTCAAACCTAGACCCTTCAAATACTTGTATAAAATTTAGGGGGAAGGCTGAGCACTAGGTATATAAAAGAGAGAAAGGAAAAATGCATATATCCTAGTTATCAAAACAAGAATGTGCAGTTTCTTGGTTCTACCCTCCTCAAAAGCAGTTTTGTGACCCTGACCTCCCAAGTATAATATAGTCTGCTTGACTATATTAAGAGACTTGGGGTAGATAGGAGAGGGGGTGGGAAATAAATGGAAAGATATAATGTCACACACTTCCCCCAACCTTTAGTTAGTCAGTTGGTCTCCAGAGGGTAGTTGTACATCATCCACTGGGTTGATCCCTTCCTAGTGCAGCAAGAAGAGAAGTGGGTGATTCCCTTCTGAAAACCAAGGAAAGGAGAGAAACGCTAAGCAAATGACTCAAATCACTCAATGCCTGGGCTTGACCATACAGGAACTCTTCCACTATCCTGAGGACTATTGAGCATCTCCACCTGAAACCACTGGGATGCAGAGCACCTGAAGCAGCTGGAGTATTTACAAAAACATGTTGAGGAGTAAATGCCAGCATTCCCACAATTAGGCACAGAAAAGATACACGAGTTTCCCCTGGGTAGTGTGGACACTATGGAAGACACCCGAGCCTAAGCCATTTAAATGGTATCCCTCAATACTCAAAAAAACTTTAAAATGGGCCATGTGGTATATAGTCTCCAATCATTCCTCCCATCTCCTTAAGCACCTCCCATCAACAGGTGAAGTCTATTTTCTTACTCCTTGAATCTGAGTTGGCTGATGACTTGCTCAGACAAAGAGAATGTGTTATTTTACACTTAAGTGAACTAGAAAAATAACAACAAAGTCCAAAGTGAGTAGAAGGAAGGAAATAATAAAGATCAGAGCAGAAATAAATAAAATAGAGTCTAAAAAAAAATACAAAAGATCAATGAAACCAAGAGCTGGTTCTTTGAAAAGATAAACAAGATTGACAAACCTTTAACCAAACTCATCAAGAAACAAAGAAAGAGGACCCAAGTAAATAAAAAATAAAAAAGGAGAAGTAACAACTGACGTCAACGAAATGCAAAGGATTGTAAGAAAATATATTACAAACAACTATATGCCAATAAATTGGACAATATGGACAAAATGGATAAATTCCTAGAAACATACAATCTTCCAAAACTGAATCAGGAAGAATCAGAGAATCTGGACAGATAGATTATACCTAGTGAAACTGAATCAGTAATAGAAAACACTCCCAACAAACAGAAGTCCTGGACCAGGTGGCTTCACAGGTGAATTTTATCAAACATTCAAAGAAGAACTAATACCTATCCTCCTCAAGTTATTCCAAAAAATTCAAGAGGAGGGAAGATTCCCAGCTCATTTTATGAAGCCAGCATTATCCTAATTCCAAAACCAAATAAAGACACTACAGAGAAAGAAAAATATAGGCCAATATCCTTGATGAGTATAGATGCTAAAATCTTCCTTTTCAAAAATATAATTTGTATTTTTTATTTTTCAAATTATCTTTTGTGCCTTTTAAGAGCACATAACATGTTTTTATATAGATTCTTAATACATTTCTTATTTGTTGCTATGCTAATGAAGTCTTCCTTTATTTCTTCTAATTGATATTATTTATACATATAAAGGGTATTTTTCTACCTTAGTTGTGTACCTACTGACATTTCTCATTTTTTCAAGTTAGAGTACAATGTAGAAATATAAATTAAGTTGAACTGGGAATCTTTCTCATGCATTTTCCAGTTTTCAATTATGACTTCACCTCATCTGGTTCTATCTCTGGGCATGAGAAAACACACTCTTGCATTTCATCCTAACCTTTACTGGGCTTGTTTTTTTTTCTTTATTTATTGATTAAAGTATTACATATGCATCCTTATCTCCCTATTGCCCCCCCCCCCCCCCCCCCCCGCTCATGCCCTCACTCCCCTGATGTCTGTGTCCATTGGTTATGCTTATATGCATGCATACAAGTTCTTTACTGGGCTTATTTTGAAGTGGCTTATGGACCAAATTTTTTGCTATACAGCGGAGGAGACCTCACTATGGTTTCTTCTATTTGCCACCCATTCTTTCTCATTTCCTGACGCTTCCTTTCTTTGCATTGATATTAAAATCTTCCAGGTTACTCACAGCTTAAATGGTTTTATCTTGGAATTTTAACCTTCTACAGCTCCCTTCATTGTCCCCAAATGTCTCATGTCTAGGTTTGCTCTCTGCCAATTCCAGAAAATGGCTTAGGTTGCCTTTGTTCTGGCTGCCAGAACCCATGTTTCCTGCACCTGCCAGGGAAAGAGAAACCACAATGACTGCCTCCTTGTTTACCTGCGGGTCCTCCCATGACTAGTCCCTCCCCACCCCCAAGAAGGAAGATATCTCATAAATGCCTTTTAAGTTCATCATTGGGCTCCCTTCCTTCCTCCAGAAAGATGCCTTGGGATCACATCCCTTGTTCAGAATCCAATTTTTAAAATAATAAAAACATAACTGGGTTTTAAAATAGACTTAAGACAGCAAAGTCTAACATATGTATGTGCTAGAAGTGATTACATATGTTATAATTTTTGAGGAAAAACAGAAAGCTTATCCATCCTCAACAGAACATTTCCTATTATCACCCCAAATCCTAAAATTCTGCCATTATTTGTGCACTCTATTGTGTTGGCATTACCTCCCCTCTGAAGATACTGTATTCCAACAGGGGTTACCTATTGAGTTCCCAAAGATCATAGTATGAATGAGTTTATCAGATCCTTTCTTCTTTTGCCAAGAACGATCAGAATAGTTTCAAATTATAGTACAAGACTGTATTAGTTACCTATTATTTATCAATTGCTGCATAATAAATTACCTCAAACCCTGGCAGCTTAAAATAGCACACATTTTTCTCACAGTTTCTGTGGGTTCAGAACTTGGCATAGCTGGGTCCTCATACGTTTTCTTATAGGTTGAATCAGGGTCTTGACTGGGATGTAGTTATCTCAAGACTTAGACGGGGAAGGACCCACTTCCAAGTTCATGTTGTTGGCTAGATTCAGTTCCTCACAGGTTGGTGGACTGCGGGCCTTAGTTCCTCCCTGGCTGTTGGCCAGAGACCACATTTGGTTTCTTACTACAGTGGGCCTCTCCAGCGTGGCAGCTTGCTTCATCACAGCTGCAAGATGAATGGGCAGTGGAAAGATGCTGCCTGTCTGGAAGTCACTGTCTTTGAAACCTAATCATGAAAGTGATACCCATCACTTTTCAGGGATTACACAGACATGAACATCAGGCAGTGGGAGTCAACAGGGGCCACCTTGAAGTCAGCCTCCTCATTTACCTGCAGGTCCTCCCAGGGTCCACACAGGGACAGTATGGATCCACTCAGTGCTCACCTGCTCACCATGAAGCTAGAGAGGCAGAGATCCCAGGTGTGCACAATTCCTAATTGGCTGTGAGGAAACCTGACTTAGAGACAATCCACAGGCCTCCCTTTATTTGACACATGCCCACTCTTCCCTCATTGACTAACAGGTAGTAACATGGCAAAGCTGTTGCTTTCTTTTCTTCTATTATCTCTGTCCTTTCTTTGGTGTAGGTGCTAATAAGCAGCAAAATCTCTCTAAAATTTAGGAGTCAAGGCCAATAAGGGAGCAAAGGGGCTAAGTAATTTATTTCATCAGCAGCCCTTGGATAATCTACATTGACTAAAATGTAATTCCTTTTTTTAAAAAATGAGAGCCAAGCAGACACCCCAAGCCTACTCAGAGAAATAACATTGTAAGAAAATACATCCTAATATATAATAAGCCAGGAGTTGTCATGACTGAAACAACCAAATGGACAACTGAACAGCAGGCTGCGTGGGGCGACCAGGCCGGCAAGGGGGGGGCAGTGAGGTATGACCACACGACTGAACAGCAGGCTGCGTGGGGCAACCAGGTTGGCAGGGGAGCATTGAGGGGCGACCAGGCTGGCAGGGGGGACAGTTGGGGGTGACCAGGCCAGCACAGGGGGCAGTTAGGGGCAACCAGGCTGGCGGGGGGGGGGCAGTTGGGGGTGATCAGGCCAACATGGGGGGCAGTTGGGGGTGACTAGGCTGGCAAGGGGGTGTTGGGGGTGACCAGGCCAGCAGGGGGGGGCAGTTGGGGGCAACCAGGCTAGAAAGGGGGGAAGTTAGGGGTGACTAGGCTGGCAGCAGGGGGCAGTTAGGGGTGACCAGGCAGGCAGGGGGGAGGCAGTTAGGGGAGACCAGGCTGCTGGGGGGGGGGCGGCAGTTAAGGGCGATCAGGCCAGCAAGCAGAGGCAGTAAGGGGCAATCAGGACAGCAGGCAGGTGAGCAGTTAGGAGCCAGTGGTCCAGGATTGTGACAGGGAAGTCCGACTGCTGGTTTAGGCCCAGGATTGGCCCTAAACCAGCAGTTGGACATCCCCTGAGGGGTCCCGGATTAGAGGGGCTGCAGGCTGGGCTGAGGGGACCCCCCCCCATGCATGAATTTCGTGCACCAGGCCTCTAGTAGATAATAATTTGCTAAGCTATTTATTACATGCCTGGCTACAAAGGACACAGACTATTTAATATGGAAAAGCAGAATGAAAAGTTTACATCAAACTTCATTCTAGCCACAAATAATGTCATATTCTAGACGTTCTCTAAGCTTTTATCATCCCAGATAATACACCCATCAGGAAAATAAAAAATTTTGAATTGAAATAGTTTCTAGCCCTTTAACAATTTTAATCAAATGTTTTCTTTAGAGTACAAAAGCTATACCTCAGATGGAGGCAGAAAAAAGAATATATTTATTATATTTGTACTTCCATCCATATAATTTTTTGTTTTCTTTGTGAATGATGTAACCTTCTAAAGATCCTTATTTTCCTCTACATGTGTTATGACAAGACTAGAAATAGAGTATTAGTTAATTCATTTCCCCTAAAAAGCACAGAACTCTCACACACTTTCTTGTTGAAGACCAATAGTATCTTCAATTTTCAGATGAAAGGAGAGACCTAGTGTCACCCAGTGAGGGAGGCAGAGGGCAGAAATTCTGACTCAGAGTCCTGGATGCAAGGCCTGGGCAGAGAGGCTGGTGGGCTAAACTAGACAACATAGATAAACCATCAGTAAAGGTGGGATTTGTATCTGACAGCAACAACTGTGTTGGGGGTGGAAATCGGGCCCATATATTTCCTGTTTCTCCTATTTGCAGCTTCTGATCACCTCTCCTGCATATTTAATGCTTGGAAAACTTGAAACCAGCTCAAACCTTCTAGTACCAGACCTTCCTTTTTTCCCCAAGCAGGAAGAGTGTCTGTTCACCCTTCCACTCCCTCTCAGCTGAAGTGTGGCTCCACCTTTTCCTCCAATGGATATATTTGCCCCACAACCTGATCTCTAGAAGATATATTATTATTCTAAATAAAGTTACCACCAACCTATTCCAATTCCATGAAACCCCACCCCACTCTGAGCCAAATCACACAAAAAGTTTATTGGAAAACAGTAGGCACTCTTGCTTGCACATCCAGAAAAAAATGGGGGAGGGGGGCAATGTGTTTTAAAACATCCAATTTGGGCACTGCTTAGTGTGTAATCTCATCTAAATGGTTCTCAATTTAACATATGACAAGATGGAAATTCAGGATTCTTTTCATTTCCCAAAGACATGCCTATTCTTTTGGGATACATTCCTGGTTTTCTTTTCCATAATCATTTCTGACATATTACTTATCAGACTCCCAAGTTCCCTCTAAGAATGGAATTAAATAGTCAGCCTCCATTAGAAATGCTATGAAGAACCAAACAATTTTAAGAGCCTTACTCTAGATGTCACAAAAGATATGTGTTGTAGAATCATTGTTTCAGGGTTTTGAAGTGTTACAAAGTCTAATTATCAATATAACTGAACATATAAATAAGACAATGATTATAAAATATTACCTATATAAAATAAAAGCTGTGTAATGCATTGCACAGAGATAGCATCTTTTACTAATAAGAGCAATTCTACTTATACACACACACATACACACACACAAACACAAACATTCACAAATCTCAAGTGGATTAAACAAGAATTCTTTGTAGAAACTCTGCAACACACTTTTTTTTGCACAGGCATCTCTAAATTAAAACTGTGGTTCTATTTGGATACCACCAAGTGGCCCCTTATTATGCTCTTTATTTTCTTTTTTTCCATAGAACTTACTTCTAATAAATTGTGAAGGGTAGCAAAATATACCATCCCCAAATATGCCACTTTGGCATAGGATTATTTTGAGCTAAAAGCAACTGAGGAGAAACAAATGTATGCAAAGCTATCTGCCCCCTCCCAATTTGCCCAAAAGCAACACATACAGGGGTCACCTTCTGTACCTCGCCCATCATCTTTGCTCTGCTCATGTCTGTCTAACTGCCCATCATAGTTAGCACTTAGAATTTGAAGTGGTAATTATTATGAAGTTAATAAAGAATTAAAAAACTGTAAGAGAGTATAGGAAGAAGAAGAATATTAAAATAAAGGCACTGAGATTCAACTGAGAAATGTAAGAAGAAGGAGAGAAAAGGAGGAGGAGAAGGAAAAATCACAGAAATGGGTGAGGCAAGTAAAGATTATCACCAGTTCTTGTTCAAATACTTTGGACGACTAAACTCTTCAAACATAACTCTCTGTATGGAGATAATCCTTTAAAGGATAAGTGAGCAAGAAAAATGAGGGTGAGCCTGGTAAATTATTTCAAAGCTCAAAAGCCAAATTTTATGGAAGAAAATCATTTGATGTAGATGGTCTGGGACTTTTTATTAAGTGCTGGCAAGAGCTGTTGCCCTGACAGCTAACAACACTCAGCCCGTGATTTATTCAAAGATCTGGTGCCGCAAAGATACTGGCAACTTGCACTTCATGCTGCCCAGCACTGATTTTAGTCCACACTGGAGGGCCACCTCCAGCGCTTAATGTCACCATTCATCATTCCCTCTTCACTGAGCTGCCTCCTTGAGTTCAGAGGCAGCAGGGTCTAGTATTGGTGAGCAATCCTGCTCTTTAAAATCTGTAGTTCAAGGTAAAAAGCCACATACTTTGTGACTAAGGGCGCACAAAGGTACTCAGCTACAATGATGGGCTTTCCAGCCACCAAACAACTCTACATGGGGAACTGGTGAGCCACCTTGGTCCTGAGGGTGACCTACTCAGTCACTATGCAATGATCAATTCTCAGTAGTTCCCTTAGTCTTCTTGAACTTACCCTGACCTTTTACCGTGTCCAGTTATTTTAAAGGACTGTCAGAAACTGTGCAGAAAATTAGAGGTAGTATTTATAGACTTTAAATGAGCTAATCTCTCCTTACTTTTATTTATTCCAAAACTAGGTAGTTCTGTGGTTCTTTCTTTTCCTTTATTGGGGCAGGGGGCGGGGGGGCGGGGGGCTTATTTTCACTTGTATGTATTTTTAACTGAAAGACCCAATAGTTTCTTTTTCTACTAACTCTCAGAAATGCATCAAGGGTATGAATAAATCTGAGCTCTGATCTGACCTTTATCTTTATGAGCACAATAATAATTTATAGGACTCGGTCCTAAGTGTGACATTTCAATGAGCCGGGTAAATATCATTACCTGAAGCCAGGATACAAACTGGGGGCAGGAGAGTGCGGGCATTTTCCCGAGGAGAATCATTAATCTGATGGTAGGAACAATCCTGAAATCAGCAAAGGTTTCACTCATCAGCATTATGTTGGTTAACAATTGACAATAAGGCAAAAACAAAACCAAAGGGAGAAAAATAGGCTTTCACTTGGCTAAAGAACAAGGAAATCTCTCATCTCAGGTTGATTGACCACTGAACAGCCCCGATGCATGAATAATCACTCAGGCTCACTTCCCTCTTTGTGCTTGTGGAGGGAAGGTCAAGGAGGCCAGACAGGTTATGAATGGAGCAAAATCCCCATGGGGATGAGGGTCAGAAGAGGGGGAAATTTGGAAAGAAGAAAAGGGAAATTAATTTATGGCTCTGCTTGTCTTCAGAGCCCAACCAACATATAAATCATGGAAGATACTTGCCATTCAGTGCTCTGGGAAGGCAAGATATCAAATGTCCTTTCTTCCTACCTTCCCAAATTCCCAATGGCACTTAAGTCTGACTTTTCTAGACAACATGTCTTGTTGCATGAGCAGCCTGAAGGAGCAGGTCACCAGGTGTTTTTTACCTTCCTCTTCTCTGACTTGAAGGAAACTCTAGACTTATAAGAACAAGTAAACAGCCCCTCAGCCTGGCTGGTGGTCATCAAATTCTTTTTTTATAAAGAATGAAGTGTAGCCCTAGCCGGTATGCTCAGTGGACAGAGCTTTGGCCTGCAGAACAAAGGGTCCCAGGATTTGATTCCGGTCAAGGGCAAGTACCTTGGTTGCAGTCTCCTCCCTGGCCTGGGCCGTGCTCAGGACTAGTGCAAGAGGCAACCAATCGATGTGTTTCTCTCACATCGATGTTTCTCTTTGCCTCTTCTCTTCTTCCACTCTAGCTCTAAAAATCAATGGAAAAATATCCTTTGGTGGGGATTAAAAAAATAAATAAATGAAAGAATTAAGTGTAGAAACCTTTGAGCTAGCTGGAAATATTTAACAGCTACATAATATATATGTTTCTTCCTATGTTTGCCTATTTTTGTTAGTGTAGGTGGCTAGTTAGTTATTAACCAAGAAAAGGAGCAAATGGAATTGGGCATTAAGTCTGACTAACTAGGAAGTTAAAGCATTCAAAGACTCTCCAGGAGACAGCTGCATCCTCTAACAAACAGACCTTAACTCCCAACAGGCAGGAAGAACCTGCTTTCTAGTCTCCTTGGGGGACACCCAACCTATTAGCTGTATTACCTGGAGGAAGAATAAAACTGTAGGTGAAATTCCTTTGCTGAGAGCATGGGCAGTGGAAGCCAGGATGGTGCAGGGGGAGGGCCTTCAACTATGAGGCATGCGCAGTAGGAGCCAAATTGATGACAGAAAGGGGAGGAGTCTAACCTGGGAAAATCAGGGGAAAGGATCAAATAGGATAAGGGCATGGAACCCAGAAGATCCAAGAAAGGGATTGGTTAAGCAGGGGTGGGCAAACTTTTTGACTCGAGGGCCACAATGGGTTCTTAAACTGGACCGGAGGGCCAGAACAAAAGCATGGATGGAGTGTTTGTGTAAACTAATATAAATTCAAAGTAAACATCATTACATAAAAGGGTACGGTCTTTTTTTTTTTTAGTTTTATTCATTTCAAAGGGGCCGGATCCGGCCCGCGGGCCATAGTTTGCCCACGGCTGGTAAGGAGAAGTCCCAGTATAAATCCATTAAGAATTAGGAAGAAGATTGGTTATTTTGAAAGGAAGCTTTCTCGTTCCCACACCCAAGGAAATACAGTCAAAGCTTCACCAAGGCCCGGGGCTGGTTGGTTTTCATGTGCTCTCTGTGTAGCAGCTGTGGAGGCCGGAACGCAGCCGGGAGCAACTCTGGACTACCAGAGCTGAGTGACGGCATCACAGTTCTGGATCCTGGCCCTCACCAGGCCTAGGACTTTCTCCACAGGAGACAGAGCCGAGCCACCTGGTTGTAGATGAGACATCGGGCACTGGGGGGCAGTTCTTTGTTTTCAATCTAATACAGCCTACCACTATGCCTCAAGTCCTCCTATGCATAGGTCTCCACAATGCATTTCCCATGACTCTGCGAAAGAGTTTCATTTCCAACGGCAACATTTTCATCCTATCACAAGAGGCACAGCGTCACTCCCATTTCCTGTTTCTTGTCAGTTTATCCTGTCTCTAGCAGAGAATGGAAGTTCTCCCTGTATTACACCTAAATGATGTACAGAAAGCAAATTCTCCAAAAACAAAACCTCTATTTTAAAAGAATGCTAAAAAATAAACAAACAACAACAAAAAACCCCACACATGATATGTTCTGATAGAAATTTGAGCTTTAATAGGGAAATTGCTCTCCTAGAGTCTAAAACCATCTTCATGTTGCAGAGTAACCTCCTTGGTTCAGTAGTTTCTGCCTCTAAAGCTTCCTTTCAAACTAGCCAATCTTCCTCTAAGCAAGCTCTGCCCCCTCCCCACGACAACTTCAAATATCATGCTTTGGTAGATTTCAGAAATATCTTGACCAAGTTTTCCTTTGTAGTGGAAGAAAAAGTTTGCTTTTGTGAAATACATTCATACACTTGTCTTGCCCATAACCAACAGATTAAATACACACATATCACTTGCGAGAGTTCCAGCTGTTTAGATTTTCACCCAAACATGTGAATAAAAACCGCAGGCAAAACAAGTACTGTCTCTCATACCTTTTATGGATTAACAAATAGCCCTTACCCTGCTGATGCCCGTTCTTAATTGGACTATGCTGTGAGGAGCAATTAAGCCTAAATGGCCACTTGCTGAGTGCTGGTGAACGAAATGCTGCAGCTTGAGGCATTTGCATTCTCCAAACAGAGCACATATGCTTTGCTTTGTGCCCATAAAGAAAGGACATTTACTTATTTTTGTGTGCTTTACAAGTGAAAGGGGGCCATTGTTTCATGCACTAGGTGGAAATTACTTAAGGAAATTCTTTAGGCATAAAATAATTTTTGTAACTTTTGTGCAAAAATAAGAGATGTGGCAATGAAAGAGCTTTGTTCCTCCATGAAAGAGCTTGGTAACTGTGTGAGAGAGGCCTCTCCCCTCCCTCCACTCCACGGTGTGTGCAAAGGACAGATCAGAACTGGCAACATGAAGCAATGAGACAATTCCCTGAACAAAAACAGACCCTCACCTAATTGGCATGTAATGGGGGAAGAGAAGTTTTAATAAAGAATATTCAGATGGATTATTTTTCATTGTGTGCTTGTTCCTGAAAATGGAGTAGAGCAAGAATAAAGAGGTTAAGATAGGTCTGATCTGCCTCTGTCAACAGAGAAAGGTTATTTCAAGTAGCCCCAAGATGTTTGAGAAATAGAGTGAAGAAATAAAATGGAGTCACTATAGTCAATCTGCCAAATAACTAAAATCAAGTAGGTTGAGGCATGATGAAATACTTATATTCTTGTTCTAACTAGTCAGAGAGTGCAAACTTTTGAACTTTCCAGTCCTGCATCAATGCCTGGATATACATCAGACCTCCAGATAACCCTCTGATTAACTTAAATGACTTGAAGATCCAGACCACCTGACATTCACCTGACATCCATTATCCAGACCACTGAACATGACCAGACCACCTGATATCTGACTGATAACTGTCCTGGACCAATCCTAGGGCTAAGAATGCAGAACTGACTATTCTCAAAAATATACTTTTTACTGTAAGTGTTAACGTTGAACAGCACCAGATGTTAGATCTCCATCCTTGAGTTCTGGCTAAGAAAGAATTCAGAGCCAAGACTCAAATACAAGTGTAAGTTTATTTAGAAAGTCCACAGAGGTAGAAGTAGTAAGCCATGGAAGAAGGGAGCCAGTGGGGCTGCATGAACTCAGGAAACAAGTTACAGAGGTGAAAGAAGGGCCCTTGGAGCTTAGGAGAAAGAAAGGATACAAGAATGTGCCTGAGGGGAAGGTGAGAGATGGGGAAAGGCACATGTGTGCTCAAGGGAGAGATAGAGCATATATTGGGTCCTTCCTCTTAAGGGCTTTTATCTGGAGGTCTCAGGGAAGGATCTCAATAGAATATTCATCAGCTTTCCAGGTGTGTCCTTTCAGGGTTATAGTCTCCACTGATTGGTCATCACCAGGGCAGGGGGTCAACAGTCATCATAACTGGTCCTGATGTCAGCCATGATGTTGCCCTTCCTGGCCCCTTGCTATTTTTCTGGGCCTGGAGCTAAAACAACTGAGGCCTCGATATTATCTCTAGGGCTTAATGCTTATGATAATGGTCGCGAAAGGGAGTCATATAAAGCTATTCTCTAGCCCACTTGTTCCTCCTCTAAGGGGGTCTACCACATCGATATGCTAGGGGAGGAAAGTAAGAGGAGGATCTGAACTGAATGACCAGAGATAAGAAAGGTCAGGTGTCTAAACCGCATGACCAGTGATATGCTAGGGGAGGAAAGATTACCCTGGGGTGAGAGCCAACCTTACAATTGTCCATTGCTAGGCATCCGGGCTTTTGCCCTGGTGACCTTCAGTAACTGGCCTATCATTCTGACTTTGCTCATGTCTGTCTAACTGCCTACTATACCATAAGAACTCGTAACTTTTCTTTCTTCTTTGGAACACTTCCGGAGTTTTGCTTAGTAGTGTTTCTGATTGCAAACCCTAAAATCCTTGAATAAATCTTTATCATTTATTTTTAGCCAAAGCCTCCAGACTCTTTTTGAGTTCATTCAACACATTCCTCAGCAATGGGAACACAAGCTTTTATTGGACTAGGTTACTGATATATGTGTTGTTTTCTTTTAGTATGGACAAGGGCCAGAGGAGATAAGCTGGTTCTCAATTGTGTTTAGCACAAAGTAATTCTTATGCCAAAGGGGCATACTTTGGTACCCATCATTCTGGTACCATAGGTGCCCAACCTTGGAATTGAAAGAAAATGAGAGTCAAATTGAATGTGAGATAGAAGAAGCTTTACTGGATTTTGAAGTGATGGGATCAGGCCAAGATATTATTGAAATAACAAGAAAATAAGATTTGACTGGGATGGTTTGAAGACTGAAGAATGTAAAGAAAGATTTTATATTTGGATTTTTTAAGTTCAACCCATTCAACAATGTGGTTACATTTATTTTGAATCATTTTCTGATCCATTGGATTTATATCTTCCAAGCACTCTTATATACTGTATTGCCTAAATTCTGGCATTATTGAGATTATATGTGCTTTTAAACTTGAACTTGCATGGTTAATAAATTATTTACACTTGGTTGGCATTGCTTCACCATCTTTTGGCATTGAATATTGCTATGAAGAAGTCTAAAGTCAGCTAGACTTTCCCCTTCTTTTTGACTTAAATTATTTTCCTTCATGCCCACATAAATCTTTCTTTATCTCATATTCAGTGACTTTCTAAGGATATCGCTGGATGTTGGTTGTGTTGTGCCAATCTTTACTGGATCATGCTTACCCTTCAATGTGCTTATTCAGGCTTTTATTGAAGAAAACTTTTATATTATTGAAATCATTTCTGTTCCATCTGTTCTGTTCTCCTTCTCAGAAATGTCAATTAGCATATATTGAACCTTTGCTTTTCTTCTATATCCAGTACCTTATCTGTAATCTTTTTTATGTCTTTGTTCTTTCCCATTTCATTTTAGGTAAGGTTGTCAAACCTACCACTATATATTTTTACTTTTCAGTCCCATTTATTCTTTCTGTGTTGTTTTTATATTCCATTTCTGTTGTTTTTGTTTCCCATGTTTTCCTATTGCCTTTTAAATTTTCTCTGAGATTTTCTATTGTTCTTTGAAATCTTTTTCTGACTATAATATTTGTTTTGGGTAACTTCTTTGAGACTCTAGGAACAATTTCTTTGTACCCTTTCCCCAGTTCTATTGGCAATTTTTCTCTGGTGTATGTTTTACATCAACTTTGTTTCTCTCTTTCCCACTCCATTATTATTATTATTATTATTATTATTATTATTGCAGAATCTATCCACAGGGCTTCAGTCTGATTATTAGTAATCTTTGAATCATTGAATAGCTTGCTGGTTCTGTGTTAAAAAAATGAAATCACCTGTGATTTTGCTAGAAAATGTGACTCTCACTCAAACTTTATTTCCTATGCCCTGGGGCACTTCTCTCAGCTCCAGGCCAACAGGAACTTCTGTGGGGCATTACTCTTTTCTTCACCTCACCTTTGAAATCCTCCCTCAACCTGGAGTTTAGAGCATTCATTGAAGGTTTTTGAAGAAAATACTGAGAACTGTATTTATGCATGAGTAACCTAAAAGTCAACACAGGCATATAACATAAGAGAAAAATGAAGGCAGTAAAAACAATTACTTTAGCCCATGAGTTTTAGTATTCCCTCCCCATCCAGCAACACATAAAGCTATCTTCACCCAAAGTTTTAGCTTCTCATTTTTAGGAATAAAAATGTGTGGAATTGCTCTCTGTCTAAGATTAGAGGAGTGAGCACAGTGTCCTTGTACCAGGCTTAGAGAACAACCATACTAGACCCCTCTGCAGACTACATTAGGGGTATCTTATTGCTTAACATTGGCTATCCCAGTGCAAGCATTCCCCGGGTTTCTCTCCACCTGTACCTCCAACTTTCCCTCAATTGTAAGAAATTGGCTAGGTGGAATTTTCCCATGGCCAGCTTGTACTATCTAGAATTATACTCTAGAAAAAGTAGAGAGGGGCACAGAGGAGGAGGATTATGTACTATGTTTCCCATGGTTAATTTTCCACTTCATCAATGCATTAGAACTGCAGGGAGGGGTGATGATATTATAACTTTCTCACTAGCAGGGAAACAGTCGACTTATTGAGTGACATTTCCCATGCAACACTCAAAAAGTCCCAGAAGGCAAAGTGGATAAAGAGGAAGACCATAAGTGCAGACTTCAATTTACCAATAACCAGAGCCAAGGTAAAAACCCAGACTGACTGACCCACAGGCTAGTGCTCATCCACTAAATTCCAGGCTATTCCTCCCCATAGAAAAATGTGAATAGATAAAGGAAACAAGGATCCATCCTTATTAAATGATAAGAAAAACAAATCAATATAAGCCCCCACGCAATTCTGAGTAAGGGAAAACTCATACACCACAACTTGCTTCAATCAGATGTCTTGTAGAGGTGTTGTTATTCTAACATTCAAAATGGGAAGAAATGATAAATTTTGGCTAAAGACTGGTGAATATAAAGGTGTATGCTCCCCCACACACACACACACACACTCTAAATTCACTGACTCTCTCTCCTTCAAATTCTCTCCATGAACCCTGGATAAAGAATCCA
Source organism: Myotis myotis (assembly GCF_014108235.1). Lineage (NCBI taxonomy): Eukaryota > Metazoa > Chordata > Mammalia > Chiroptera > Vespertilionidae > Myotis > Myotis myotis. The sequence continues at coordinate 32,415,144 of NW_023416357.1, forward strand.
GAGGTGCTACACACCACCAGGTCCAATTTGGAATGTCAGGGATGTATCTCTCCTGCTGAACCACCAAGTTGCCTGAGATTTCTCCAGGAGCCAGGGCAAGCATTAATCACTACAGGGAGAAACTGGAAGAGCTCAGGAGGCCAGGGTCTGGAGCAGGAGTGGGGTTTCTAGGACAAGAACTAGGATGCAAAGGATTGCAGCAGGAAAGATGCCTGAGAGTAAAGAAAGATCCCAGGCTTGCAGGGGGGATTCCTTCTACTCCTACTTTTTCCTCTCTTTCCCCTGGAGCCCTCTCTTTCTCCTTGCAGTAGCAAGAACAGGAGGTATGGCAGAGGTCTCCTTCTTGCAGAGGTCGCCCTCTTGTAGCTATGGAAAAATACAGAACAGCAAAGTCCTCTTGGAATCATGCAAAAGATATGACAAAACACAGATGATGATTTGACCAAAGTTGACATTTAATTAAAATGTCATCAATGAAGAAATGGTTATGAATTAAGATAGCACAGAACACAACAAAGATCTGATTGTCTAATAAGACTCACACACACATCAGAGAGCTTGCCCAGTACCAAGCTTTACTAATAATTTCAAAGATGCAAGTAATAAGGAGGCACAGGTACAGCAGGGCAGGGATCCAAAACCCCTAGCTGCACTCCCTGGGGGGTTTTCTCCCTTTATCGGAGGTACCTAAATAATAAATGAGGTCTCTAAGGAAGGTATACAGCCACCTTACTCACCCAGGAATTACTCAGTTAAGGAAACATCTCCATTTTATACTCATATATTTACATAATTTACATGACATTTTCCAGAAAGCCATGCTCTGTAAATCCATAGATTCTAGGTTTGTTTACCTAAGAAATTCTAGACACTGAAGTACATTCTGCTAAAAGCATTCCATGGACAAGGATTCTTCTGCCAGTAAAAATCATTTAGCTTGCTGGGAAATCTGTCATTAGTTGTGTTTAAAGATTAACTATTTGACTTGCCATCTTTCTTACCTAGAAATACACCCCCTCACCCCAGTGAAGGAAGAGAATGCATATTTCAAAGCATATTATGCTACATCCAGGTACTTTCATGGAATCATAAACGTTTACATTAAAGAGGGTACTACTTTTGTTATTCTAATCAATGACAAGTATATAAGCTACAGGGATTACATTATTATTTCAACTATGTGTCAACTTTAGAAACATCCAAACATGTAGAGAATTTTTATAGGTGTTTACTTGAGTCAAACTTGATGACATATGCTGGGGAGCAAGATCTCAAATGCTCCAGAAAATAAGTTTTGCAGTTACTCTTATGCATTTGAAATTAAGAAGGAAATGTAAGGAAGATTACATGAAGAAGGGAGAAAGCAAGGTAGAGATCAGATTACAGGCTAGTTAAGATAGAGCTTTAGAAGGAGGGGTGTAAAAGAGGGCATTTCAATGGTGTGTTAAAATAGATTCACAGAAACAGTGCACAGGGCTTGCTCACAGCAAAGACAAGCCTTTTAGTAAAGAAGTTTTGGCCTGGAGCATGACTACCCAACATGACCTGCCCAGTTAGGAATTTATGGTCAGATCTCCCTGGGAGGTTACTTTGTAAAGAACCCCATTTTTTAAATCCACATATGTAAAAATATCACAGAAAAACTAAAAGATAATTATATAGAAAAATTATGAATATTTTAAAATGATTATTTCTAGATCTACAAATTATAGATGATTATTTTGGTTTTTACATTTTCAGTATTTTCCACATGAACTTTGTATGACTTTCAACCATTTTCTTTTTAATTAAAATGAAAGCATGCAGGAAAATCTAGGTAGCATACTAGACAGAGCATAAAATTTTAAAGCAAACTGATTTGGTTTCAGACCCTGGTTCAACTACACACTGTTATGAGATCTTGGACAAACTAGCCCGTTTCCTCAGCTGTAAAGTGAGACATATAATAGTCACCTTTCAGGGGTGTTGTGAATTATAAATAGAAACATCAACAATGTTATGAACCTCCTCAGACAGGCTCTGCCAGCTAGCCGCCCATTGGGGGCCAATCAGTTACTTGCCTGGGTAAAGCCTCCTTGGCAACCTCTATAGAATTGGGCCAACCAACCACATGCTCAGAGTTGCTCCATCTTCCTGCCATTTTCAGATTTGAATGAATCCCAAGACCTAGGATCTCACGTTCCAGCAGTAGCTGAAGTGCAAGGAAATTAACTTTCAATTGGACAAAATTTAATGTGGAAAAATAGATATAGAAGAAATACAAGAAAATAAATTGCCCCCACCTTCAGTTCTCCAATTAATGACTCTGAGGCATGGTTTCTCTCTAGAGTCTTTCTAGAAAAGCCCCACATAGTTTTGCAAACACACCTGCTGACTGACCTGCCTTGTCTCTCTATGCTCACTACCAAGCACTAGTCAATAAAGTCACTTTGCATTGCTTCGTACCTCTCTTTACCTTTTCTTCACTTTTGCTTCCTTGGGTTTGTACCTAAAAATAAATGATTAGTCCTTAGCACAGAATTTGTACAGAATATAAGTTAAATTATTATATAAAATTGTTATTAATATTATTATAAAAACTTATAATGTACATTCCAAATCAAGCCATGGTAACATTAAAAATGAAGAGTAGGAGTTAGGATGTAAGTAGAAAATAATTTATTCATGGGTTAATTAGGTTCTAATACTTTTGTCTGGCCCAAGGAGGATCCAAGGAGACATGCATCAGAACTGTTTTTATCTGATATGTGGCATGCTGATACATTAGCGACACAGAAAGATGGAGACAAGCAGGGTGGCAGGGGAAGGCTGGACACGGCAGCCCAGGGTCTAGAAGTAAGTCCAGAACTATACCTGGTCCTCTGGGAATAGCTGTGGAAGCTGGTAGAAAAAGCAGAATCCATTACTCTCCCCTGTGGATTCATGGACCAAGCCAAGTTGACTGGGATCCCAGTCCTCCTTTATGCAATAATGTGTCAGATAGGGAAACTGAGATAGCAATCCACTCTTTAGGGGAAGCCACCATTCCAGAGCTCAGGGGTGCTCTACAGTGTACCTCCAGCCCACCAGCCAGCATGCCTCAAGCAGCACATCTAATCATAGATCTCAATGGTCTGGGCTGCTAAGCTATCTTCCCAACTTGTCGGATTAACTCAGGGTAGGGCTGAGCTTGCAGACAGAGGCATGAAATGATTCACATGTGAGAACTGAGAGCCACAGAGGGTGATAAATAGACCTATGTCAGAAGAGCAAAGCCAGAGCACTTACTGAAGAGGATGATGGAGGCCAGAAGGCACAGCACACCATAACCAACATCCCCTTCAAAGCCTTTGTATCCTTTGTGTTGTAAGATCAGAGGGTCCTCATTCATGCTAGTGCCAACTTCCTACAGGGACATTTTAAACCCAAGTCATAACTGAATTCTTGTCCAAAATAAGTCAATTAGGAAACTAATGGCCGACACATCCCAACACCCCTCCTCCCTTTTTTTTTAATAGATTCTCTAGGGTTCCCTATCTTTTTCATGCAGAAGCAGTGTACTATAGAAGAAAACTTCTGCCAGTCTTCCACTCCCAACAAACATTTCAAAATTCGTATCATTTGCATCTTTTCACATCAGTATATCATCCATCTCATGGCTTAACATGATGATACGATGCTGGAGGACATTATTATTTCATGTTTCTATTCTGAGAAAGATGTCTCTCTTCAACTTAACTACTAGCTGACAAAAATAATGTTGAACATCTGCAAGAGATAAAACAACTTGAATCCAATTTCCTTTCACATAGATTAAGAGCCCCATTCTCCTGTCATTTATGTAGCATATAACTCAATTTTTTTGCAATATTTAAATGAGAGGCTAGTTTTTCAGGTCTGTCATGCGGATGACATAAATTTTTTATTTTGTCCCTTCCACTGATGTAGTGGATATATGAAACCCTGTCAAAATGTGGCAGTTCAGAAAAGAAAAAGGGGAATCACACACTAAAAGACAAAAAGACCAGTAATAGGGAGAGGTTGCAAGAAAATCTACTCTTTTAAGAATGCGAAATAAGTAAATCACTCAGTGAGGTGTTCTATCAGTTTATGTGACTTTCTAATGGAACCTGAAGGCACCTGCATGAATCAAAGAGTAAATGGCCCATAATTTGTAATTAATTTAATGGTCAGGATACCTAAACAGAGATGTAACAATTGTCACTAAAATAAAGAGCAGTTGGATTGGTTCAAGCAACTGGAATGTCCAGGGGTCATTCTGGCTTCAGATAATGGTTGATCAAGGACTTATTCAATGTCACCAGGATCTACTTCTTCTCTTTAGGCTCTATTTCCTTTCAGTCCCTGACATTCTTTCTTCAAATGGAAGACATTTGGCTACAACAGCTCCAGGCTTATGTAATAAGTTTAAAGAAAGTCAACTTGTTGGACCTGAAAATGGATCAAGTGGGGAAAACATAAAACATGCTGGGGTTTTTAAGTAGAAGAATTTTTTAAATATATTTTTATTGAGTTCAGAGAGGAAGGAAGAGGGAGAGAGAGATAGAAACATCAATGATGAGAGAAAATCATTGATTGGCTGCCTCCTGCATGCCCCACACTGGAGAATGAGCCCACAACCCGGGCCTATGTCCAAAAGGAATTGAATTGTGACCTCCTGGTTCATAGGTCAACACTCAACCACTGAGCCATGTCAGCTGGGCTAAAGCAGAAGAAATTTAATTCAAGGAATTGGTGACATGGGTGATGGAAGAACTAAAAATCAGATGGAGGCAATCAAGAAATTAGAACTAGCAGAAGGTCACTACCACTCTTGGAGCTGGTAGGACAAAGGGAAAAGGTGGTGTTATTGGAACCCAGAAACATAGATCAACTGGAGGAATCCAGAACCATGACAAGTCTGCCAAACAAAAACTAGAGTCATAGAGGAGAAATAGCCACTTGTGGAGATATTGCCCAAGGTCGAAGGGAAAGTGAAAATTTCCTTGGCTTCTTCCACCTGCTCTCCAATCTATGCCTTCCAGGGGACAAGCCTAACTGGAAGCCACTTGGCAAGGCAGCATGGACTATGTAGTTGCCCATAATACATACTCCAAAGCAGGAAAAGAGTGGGGGAATATGTCTGAGAGCACTCAGGCAAATGACCAACATGGGATTTAGAATACAATTATTTTCATTTTTGTCATAATTACCTTCAACCATAATTTGTTGACTCTCCCTTCCTTGATCAATAAAGGATACTGTAACAATATCTTGGGCATATTTCCTTAATTTACTGATCAATTTCAGTTATTATACTTCTGTTCAGTACTCAAGCAGCATGAGTTGGCACACTTCTGGGCTTAAGAGGTTACTTTTTACCAGAATTCAACCAAGACCATGGTGAATTCTCAACCAGCATACAGGGAAGTAAATATTCAGGAAAAATCTCAATTATTGATGGACACATTGTTGAAGCTAAAGGGAGCTCCTGGCCTGCATGCAACAAGGGCTAGGGGACACCAGCTAGTGGGGGCTGGTGTCAGTCACATGCTGGGCCAGGGGAGAACTCTAAACTAGTGATCAGTCAGGGCTAGCTCCTGGTCTACATACCATTAGAGGCTGGATCAGGGGAACTCTCGATAGGTTTGTGCTGGGGATGGAAATTCTTGTGTAAGTCAGTAGTACAGGGCTAAGGCGATGGCACATGTGACTAAGGGACGAAGCAAATTATATACAAGGGACTGAGGAAAAATATATACAAGGAACTGAGAAAATAGGGATTGAAGATAATGGGAGGCAGGATTCTCACTGTCTTCAAATATGGAAAAAGGAAAGGCCAGAATAAACCATGTGATATGACTTTATCATTTGGAGGTGTCTGTTTAAACTAATGGTTTTAATATATATGTATAGAAAACCATAGAAATAGCTATAGGTGTGTATGTGTGTATACATCTATTTTCTAGCTCTGTTGAGAGGACCTAGAACAGTGATGGCGAACCTATGACACGCGTGTCAGAGGTGACACACGAACTCATTTTTTTTAGTTGATTTTTCTTTGTTAAATGGCATTTAAATATATAAAATAAATATCAAAAATATAAGTCTTTGTTTTACTATGGTTGTAAATATCAAAAAATTTCTATATGTGACACGGCACCAGAGTTAAGTTAGGGTTTTTCAAAATGCTGACACGTCGAGCTCAAAAGGTTCGCCATCACTAACCTAGAAGCAACACCCGCATAGCAATGAGCACACCTAGCCCCCAGATCTTGGTTTTTAAATAGTATTTTCCACTGAAAAGAACCAGGTGATGTTGGAGAAATAGCTGACTCCACGGCTAGAACAATGAAAGTACAGATAAGCCTAGAACATCTTGTACCAGAACATAAGGAAGTTCTCAAAGAATGATAGGAACATGTTAAGAGGATATAGGAGCCAAACTAAAGAGGTTCCCACTAGCCAAATCTGGGACAATTGAGCATTAAAATAAATAATAATAGTATTGGATCATAACACATTGAATAAAATAGGAATCCATGAATCCACACAAATGTAAATAAGTACATAAGTAAATAGGATTTTTTTAAAGTCTACCTTACAGTAAATTGTCAATTAATAAATGTAGAAGGAATGATGGAATTAGATAAAATTCTTATTTGGTGATCATCATGATAGTAATTGATTTAGGCAGAAATTATCCTATATAATAAAAGCCTAATATGCAAATTGACCGAACAGTAGAACAACCAGTAGAACGACCAGTCACTTTGACGTGCACTGACCACTAGGGGGCAGATGCTTAATGCAGGAGCTCCCCCCAGCCCGCAGACCCCAGGCCATCCAAGGCTGGTGCCAACAGGGTCCCCCCAATCGCCCTGCCGGTCACCCCACAGATTGGTCCTGATCACTGGCCAGGCTTAGGGACCCTACCCATGCACGAATTTGGTGCACCAGGACTCTAGTCAATAAATAAAACACGAGAGTAAAAAATTGATGAGGAACAGGATATTTACATAGTCTCAATATAGCACTCCACAAAACACATTAATTTTATAGCAGAAAAATCTGGCTGATAGAATCCTAATCACATGAAAAAAGTCAACATCACCAGTAATAGGACAAATCAACATCATGTGCATACTCTCACTTCTGGGTTATGCCTGAAAAAAAAAATCATTATGTTAATATAATCATGTAAAAGAAGTACTGTATACAAATCCAAATTTAGGGACGTTCTACAGAGTAATGGTTTGGACACTTCAAAATTATGAAGACCTTGAAGGGCAAGAAAAGACTAAAGAACTGTTTCAGTTGAAATAAACTAAAAAGAAGTGACTAAATGAAATAAGTGATTCTGGTTTGGATTCTCAACCTGTAAAGAACATTATTGTGAAAACTAGAGGCCCAATGCACAAAATTCATGCAAGGGTTTTGGCCCCCACTGCCACCGCAGCCCCCTCTGCTTCGGCTCCTGCCTGCCACGGCTTTGTCCAGAAGGAAGGATGTCCAAAAGGATGTCCAGTCTAATTAGCACTTTTATTATTATAGACTAGAGGCCTGGTGCACAGATTCATGTACATTGAAAGGAAATTAATTAGAAGAAATATTTTAGAGGCCAGAGAGGAACCAGGGGAGGTTGGCCGACTGGGGAGAGACCATGGGAGGGCTCCAGGGTATGTCCGGCCCATCTCGCCCAGTCCTGATCGGCCGGACCCAAGCAGCAAGCTAACCTACCAGTCGGAGCATCTGCCCCCTGGTGGTGAGTGTGCAAAATAGCAACTGGTCAAACAGTTGAACGAACAGTTGGACACTTAGCATATTAGGCTTTTATTATATAGGATGGGTGAAATTGTAATGAGATCTCTGCATTAGCATAAATTCAGTGTTAATTTCCTGATTTTGATGGATACATTGTGGTTTTGTTAGAGGATATCTTCTGTTTAATAAATATACACTGAAGAGTTTAGAAGTAATGAGTCATTTGTTTCCTATTCACTCTCAAGTAGATGAGGATAAAAAAAAGTGTGTGTGTGTGTGTGTGTGTATGTGCGTGTGTGTGTGTAAAAGAGATAATTATAAGGCAAATGTATAATGTTAACAACTGGAGAATTTAGATGAAAGATATACAGTTCTCTATACTATATTTGCAACTATTCATCCTTCCCTATGTTATACTTTTAAAAGGATCCTACAATAAAATTGCCTGGACCTTTGACCTGGCATTGAGGATATTTTAATTTTATACCCATGGCCTACTCTTTCCTCTCAGTTTCTGCATGTCTTCAAAGGATTGGCCTTCAGGGGTTTCCTGTGGCAGCGCAACTGGTATGTAGGAGTAGGTCGAAGCTTCGTGAGACCTAAATCTTATGCAATTTGGGGAACATTCCTTAAGAAAAAGAATAAAATTTAAAATTTTATGTGAAAGTGAATACTTATTTAGAAAGGACTCAAGCCACTGAAGGGCACTGAAGCTCAAACTGCATTAGCCTGGGAGTGAATCAGCCTCTACTGGAATGGGGAGGTGGACCAGCTCTGCCGCCTGGATGTTGTCCACCCTCAAGAGACATGGCTGAGCAAATTAGACTAGCTATACACTGGGCCCTTAGGGAGAGAAATGTTCTTTCTCTTTCCCTATTGCTTGGATCTTTCTTACCCACAGAGAAAAAACTGCACTAACTTTGGTTTGGGCCTATGGAAGAAAGCATGGAGACCACTCAACCTCTCATTTGTTCTAAGCCACAAATGTCTGCCTCCAGCTTTAGCAAATGGACTAGAAGTATAGCCTTGTAACAGCTAAATAGAAATAAAGTGCAATGAGAAGCAAGTAAGAGGCTACCATGTGGTCAGGTCTAGGTCTCCAGGGGACCATATCAGTTTTTGGTTGAACACCTTAAGAGTAATAAAGATCATGCATTTACCTGATATTTGAGACCTCATGGGGGGGGGGCAGGGCCAAGAGGAAGTTAGCTATTGCAGGATCTCTTTCCATCAGCCACATAATGTCCCATAAATATCCATTACTCATACTAGCCTGTGTGTCGAGATTGAAAAAATGGCTCTCACAACCCCTTCCCCTCCGACCCTCCCTCTTATATAGCAGTAACAAGCAAACAGAGGTTCTTGTTCTTTCTAAGAAAGTATGTTGTTTGTGCTTACCTGTGCAGGAAGGAAAAAAAACAAAACTGAAAAACAGGGGGAAAATGTAACTAGATAATCAAACTGGAAATACTGCTCCCTCCACTAAGCATTTCACCAAGATGAAACCTGCTTCACTTTTATAATACAACTCATCAAATAACCGAGACAGCTCATAATATTATCCATCAAGCTATGGTAGTGTCCTTGGATGCTACAAAAGAACATGTGTGGGAGATTGCCAATTTGTTATTTTTAGTTCTTGAAAAATTTGACAATGGGGGGAAATTTCAAGAAAATCACCCAGTCCCCAGCCTATCTATAGAGCACTTAAAGCACATCTATCAGAAAGAAGCACCAATTATATCCACAGACATTGCAGGTGACCAAAAGATATTTCCCAGCCTCCTCCCATCCATCCTTCTCACATGGGCTTATAGAAGAGCCTCTTATACATGTCATCTAGGAGTATGAAGCCTGTCGGGTGGGAGGAGCATATTTCTACCTTGAGCTTTTGCATTTGTGTCCCTCTGGTGGAAGCATTCATCCCCTGATACTCATATGGTGGGTTCCTTCTCATGCTTCAGATCTCACCTCAGGTTTCATCTCCTCAAAAGACTCTTTCCTGCCACCCAATCAGAAGTTATGCCCATCCCCAACCATCACTCTCTGTCACTTCACCCTATTGATTAAATTCATATCCCTCACTGCTATGCATGGCTACTTATTGCCTGTCTCCCCCTACCAGGTCTGTATTTTTTCCTGTCCATCACTGTATTTTCAATGCCTAGCACAAGGTCTGGCATGCAGTGGGTGCTCAATACACTGTCAATTCAACAGCTGAAAAAAAAAGGGGATGTGGAATAGAGACTCATGAGCTGAATGAATGAAGAGGTGGTTGATCATTTCTTTCAAGTACTTGGTTCCTCCAAAGGGACTTATGATTGGAGAACAAAGTCTGAAATAATTCTCAGGATGAGAAATTACAGTTTCAATAAAAGTAACTTACTCTTTCTCTGTCTAATTTGTTCAGCCAGCCTGAAATCTCTAGGAACACAAAAAAATATGAAAGGACCAAAAACACTTTACTGTGGTATCTGAGAAAGTGTGTTAGTAATGACAAGAACTCATGATAAACAATCTGTGGTAAGAAAGTTGAAAGGGGCCTGTAATATATATAGAACTCCTATCCAACTCTAGCTGCTCAAAAAAACAAAGCAAGGCCCTAGAGCCACCAACCATGAACTGATGAGAGTCCAGGTAATTCCCTAGAAGTCCTATAAGAATTTGGACCAAAGTTGTTAGATGGGATTCAATGACTGTAGGGCCTGATGGACCAGGAGGGCCATCAGATTGTTCTGATTATTCTACATTGCTCTGTCATTGGAATTTTTGCCCATTTTACCATGCCTAATCTGTGTCCTGTAGGAGCAATACTTATTGAGTGAGCACTTTGTGTCAGTAAGGTGCTAAACACTCTATCCCTAACTTTGTTTTAATTAATTCCATTCCAGATTTTGCACAAGGATTGTTGGATCGGACACATACAATCTTAGAACTGGAGGCTAAAGCACATGCTACAATAGTTATTTATTAAGCAAGCATCCCCCCAGACCAGTGGTTGGCAAACAGGCTTGCGAGCCACATGCGGCTCTTTGTCCCCTTGAGTGTGGCTCTTCCTAAGCCTTAGGAGTACCCTCATTAAGTTAATAACAGTGTACCTACCTATATAGTTTAAGTTTAAAAAATTTGGCCCTCAAAAGAAATTTCAATCGTCGTACTGTTGATATTTGGCTCTGTTGACTAATGAGTTTGCCGACCACTGCCCCAGACCCTGTAAGACTCAAGCTGGGAGTTAGTTACGAGACTAATTACTTCAGGCTGTGGGACACTACCCCAGATGACAATGAGCTGCTCCAAGCAGTGTTCCAGTCAAATTGGGTCCTCAGTTGATGCTGATCTAAGCCTGGGAAGAGCAGCTGACCTGAAGTTACACTGGAGGGAGAGACATAGAAACTCCCCTAGGACATGAGGCTGCTAAACTCAGATTAAGCCTCTAAACTCAGTCCAAATTAAGGGAATTAAAATTCTAGCTCCAAAAATTCTGAACCAACTGGTGGGCAAAACAGTATGCCAATCTGATTACCTGATCTGTGTCCTCCTTCCTCCCTTCCTAAAACCTCATTTTATGTTATGTGGGTCTACAATACTCAAAGAACCTTTCATTTAAAGTGCTGGTTGTAGATGCATTTTCTACCACCCTAATTTTTTTGCACCACACTTACTCTTATCCAAAACACCTAAAAGCCATTGTTGTTTTAGAACTTAGAGCTCCTGACAGGAAATTCATTTGACCCATGAGATAACCTGACTATAAAACGTTTTATCTGTCTCTGAAAGGCACTATGTAGGTCCCTAAGATGGGTCTGTAACACTTGCAACCTCCAGCATGGAGAACAGGGTGCTATTTGTGCTGTGTATATTGAGAAAGGCAGTATGGTACAATTATTGAGATCAATTTTAAAAGACAGCGCCATACTCACAGGTGAGGTGCATTAAGATGCAAATTACTCTCCACAGGGGTGGAGTGCTACTAGTTATAGCTGAAACCAAACTCGATGATCTCATTATACCTTTTCTCCTCGCTCCCTTGGTTGCTAGCCCTCTAGCTAAACATGGTGGGGCATCTGTTAGTTCCCCAAAGAAAGAATGTCTTGGGAACCCAGGGTGTGCTTGCAAAGGTCACCCTTCACATTTTGCAAAGCTGCTCCTGCTGTTGCCAGTGTTGGAAACTACATTGTGACACCCAGATAGTGTAAGCCTCCATTTTGCAAAGTTTGTTGCCAGGTTCCCCATGTCAATAATGGCGCCAATAGAAATCTCTAGCTTGGGATTCAGGACTAATCCTTAATGAGAAAGCATACAACTCTGAGGTATTCAGGCAGATACTGGACTTTAAATGCACTTAACCAATTGTAGGTAACTTCCATCTGAAACAACTGTGATTAGGATGAGGCCAAAAAAAAAAAAATGTGGCCTTGAATAAATTTTGTGTGCTGGTTATCTAAACAGCTTAAATTCACTGATGAATTGGCAGCTTTCTACTTTACTGCATCCTATGAATAACTAGACTCAAATAAGATCTAGAAGCTTGATGTCTAAGTTAACATTTTTGAAGAAAATCAAACAGTTGTAGTTAAAAACATAATATTTCCTAATAATCCAATAAATTTTTTAATGTATCTAAACATAGTTATTTTTCCCTTTCTACTTCTTTCCCTTTATGATTTCATGTAAATATTATTGGTGGTAGATAACTTTATAACTTAATCTTTAGTTACAAAATACTTTCATGGGTCCATGACTCAATCTGAAGAAGAATTTACATTTTCCAGAGTTGAAGACAATGACTGTCAGGACTTTGGGGCACCCCTTTTGGAAGACTGGGAACAACCTTATTCTGAGAAAGGCTATTTTCATCTAGTTAGGCAAAAGCATAAGTTATTATTGTTGCTCTATGGGAGTTCCGTGGATGCTGAGTAGCTAAAAGAAAGGCTGTGACAATTATTAAGCCATTATATTATTATTCTAGAGGCCTGATGCACAAAATACGTGCAAGGGCCTTGGCCCTGGCCTCCCCACCCTCCACCACTGCTGCTGCCGGCTGGGGCCTCTGCTGCCTGCTTCTACCATGGCCTCCTCCCACTGCGGCTTTGTCCAGAAGGAAGGACTTCTGGCCTAATTAGCATATTATGCTTTTATTGTTATACATTATTATAAATATAATATGTATTATTGCATGCATTATTGTTATTATTATTTTGAGTTCCACACCCATTTATATGGGGGTGGGGAGGGTCTCTGCAAGCCACATTTCTCCTCTGTCTGCTGGCTCCAGGTTAGATCCTACCAATAGGGGCTGCTAGAGATAAATTGGGAGGCTCATTCCTATTTGCCTGCTGGCTGTTCCTGTCCACATTCCTGTCCACATTGCTCCCTTCACCCCAGGCTGCCAAGGTTAGCTCTAGCAGCAGTTATTTTCCATGTTCAGCTCCTTTCCACACCCCCAGAACCAGCTTCATCACACCCTGCTTGGTGCTACCAACAGCAGAACCCCAGCTTCCTGAGCGCCCCCTTCTCTGAGGTTCTGGATGTCAGAAGCTCTGCCTTCAAGTCCTGAACTAAAGCAGCAATTGGTTGATGCCCCCTCCTCCAAGTTTCTAGATTCTGATCATTCCATCCTCTCCCCTTCTTGCAGTTATTATCTCTGAGATCTGAGTGTTCTCTTCCATGTTTTTTAAGTACTGCAGCACCTATTACCAATTTCTTATATTACATTTTCTCTATTAAAACAGATAGTGTGGCCCTAGCCAGTTTGGCTCAGTGGATAGAGCATCTGCCTGCGTTCTGAAGCATCAACATTGATTCCAGTCAAGGGCACAGACCTTGGTTGCAGGCTCCTCCCCAGCCCCGGCTCTGGTTGGGGCTCAAGCAGGAGGCAACCGGTAGATGTGTTTCTCTCACATCAATGTTGATGTTTCTCTCTGTCTTTTCCTCTTTCTTCCACTTTCCCTAAAAATCAATGGAAAAATATTCTCAGGTCAGGATTAACAACAACAACAAAAAAAACCCAGCCAGTATGTTGTCCCTCTTCCCAAGTCCTGGTGGCTCCTTGAGTGTGATAGTATAATAGGTATCTTCAGGCGGGACAGGTACATAGAGGAAGGAACAGGGATTGTGTACGGTCAAATAATTTTAAGAAACACCAAGTTAAGCAAAGTTTAACAGATTTCTCTGCAACAGGACTTACCAGAGCCTGTGAAAATGCTACTGTGCATTGCAAATTTCCAAGTGAAAGATATTTCCCAAACTTAATTGAGCATGGAACCCACTTAGTATGAAGTATGTCGTGAGATTAATGTTCCACAGAGCAAACATTCAGAAATGCTGGACCCACATAATAGGTCCAGGAACTCCAAGAAAAACTTCTTTAGTATCAATGTCAAGACGCATCATATCCTGCACTGTCCTGCCCAATAGAAGGTACTTCATTAAAACAGAGTAAAAGCCTGGGAGATGTGCTATAATACATTCATTTCAGACCAGACTCCCATGGACAGAGCAAAGTAGAGAATAGAGACAATTCTTTTAAAAAGATAATAACATTTTGTAAATATTCCAGATGTTTAGATAGCTAAAAAACTGATCATGCCTTAGCCAGATAGAGCATATATATACAATTGTTTAAATGTTTAACATCAAAGGGAGTTTGAGGCATAAAGAATTACCATATGAAAGCCCTTTGTGGCCAGATTCACAGCCAAAATTAAGTAGAAAACTGTCCAGTGAATGCGGATGCTGGCAATAGGGACTACTCATTGTCTTCTGTTATACCTGCATTCCTATTATTGTTCTGCGTTCCCATCATCATTTCCATCATAAAAATCCTTTCCAAATGCACTATTAATTCTCTCTTTTCTGAACTCTGATGGTATTTATTTTTTGCATCCCTAATTCAGATATGTCATAAAGGCATTCACATTGTTGTGAAACATAAATGCTGTGTCTCTAAGTGAATTGCAAATTCTTTGATAGCAAGAACCATGCTTTATGGCTACAATAACCACAACATCTGAACATGATCTGAAAAATAATTTATTTCTGATCTTATTCATTTGAAAAGTTGTATACTAAATGAATACTATTCACAGATTTCTAGGACAGCAGTCGGTTAGGAAGTCAATATGAACACCTATTTGTTTTAGAACTTAGTGCCTTGTTTATAAAGGTGCTCAGTGGATGGCAGTTGATGATGATTCTCACGGAATTAGATTGAGATGCCATTTGCAATCTCAAATGCAACAGTCTAAAGGTGTACTCATCTGAGCAAACATTTATTAAGTTCCAATTATAGAAAGAATAGGTGAAGTAGTGGCATGCAAAGAACAATGATTTGTAATCAGTCAGAACTCCATTCTTTAAGCCCCCACTTACTCACTGTGTGACCTTGAGCAAGTATTTGCCTTTTCCCAGCATCAATTTCCCTGCCTCTAAAAGAAAGATAATAACTAGTTCAAGTACATATTGTGATGATCACATAAAATAAAATTTTGGTACATTTCAACATTTGATACACAGGAAGTTCTTAACAATTGGTAGTAGTAGTTGCTGTTGCTATTATTTTTAGAAAAAGCTTGTACCTAGGAGAGTAGAGATAACAATCACCCACCCAGCTTGAAGGTATTTACCTGCCTGATCCAGTGTCTAAAATGCAAAACAGAACTCATTCCTCTGTGTTTAAGGATTACTCCCTCTATAATGCCCAACTCATTAATCTACTATTAGTATTTACTGCTTAATGTGAATTTGTTTATCAGCCCTAATTGCTAAATGATGCATTGATTCACTCTTGTAATAATCATGCACTAAGGCATTACTATGTCCCAGACACACTACAGAACAACATGCTCATGAGCTTTGTCCTCAGTGGACTTAAAGTCTCATAGCAAGGCAACTAAAAGCTGAAAGGATAAAGAACATCAATGAGAGCTTTATCTACTCGACCTTGTTGTCTAGAATTGCCCTGGTTGACTTAGCAGGTAGAGAAACCATGCAAATAAAATATTTAGATAATCATGAAGTTTTAAAAAAAATAAATCAAGATCTGGCTTTATTATCCAGAATAATGAACAGTTTTGAATTCCTCAAAAAGCTGTGCAGCTTCTGACCACTGTACATGGAACAATGAGACAAGTAGGACTGTGGGGACATATGTTTTGGCCTTCTGATGGCTCCTAAAAATATAAGCACATCAAAAATTGGGGATATCCTTCTCAATATGGCTGAAATTTTCTTCTGAATAATAAAAAGGACTTTGTAAGTATTTTCATTTTAAAAATATAAAAGGCAACAGCAGACCTATTGCAAGACTGAAGTGTTTTAGAGTTTATCATTTGCATGCAAATAATGAGTAGGATAATTAAGCAGTCTTGAAGGACCTATATTTGGCCCCTTTCTCCTATCCATTAGTTTTGCATTTTTAACGCTCTGTAATTCAAATTTCTATTAATTTAGACTGACCTTAACCCCAAATTAATAAGGCTTAACTGTAGTTTTTCAAAGCCTTTGGGGATGATTTAAGGACACAGATACTTTTCTCCGGAATTATCTGGATTCGCCCTCAAGTCCACCATATAATGGCAGTCCTCTCCTCCCATTTCACTTCGGCTGCCTCCACATATTGAGAAATTTGGGGCCACTTTTCCTGCCCAAAGCCATTTCCTCCTTCCACCAAGAAGAAGATCAAGTTATGGTCTTAAATTAGAATTAATCGCCTGGCGTATTTTATAATTTATGAGAGTGTTGCATCTGATGTGAGATGATCAAGTCTCATGATCTATGTCTGAGTTTGCAGTTTATTGACTCAGAGTTTGGATATTTAGCTTCTAAAAATGGATTTAATATGGCCAGATTAGTTGGCCCTTTTTACGAAGGCCATCCCGACTTGATACCCAATAGTGACAGAGGCCCTCCTAATCCTTAAATATCCCTTTAATATTAAGGCTGATTCGAAGCTGTATGTGTGCTTCATCAGAATTACAGGGGCAACAATTCCTTGTATTTGTATAATGCTTAATATTTTTCAAAGCCCTGTTGTTAAATGTCATACCCTCCCAAACCGGGTTCAGTGATAGGAAACTGAGAAGAATCTCATTTTCCTCATTAAAATAAAGTAAAAAATGTTAATACCAGAGGAAATGGAGCTGCCAGTCCCTGGGTTCCACATTCATTAGCAGAATCCTGCTAAAAATTGCTGAGACTCACGTTGCGCCAAGCAGTCGTGGACAGTCAAATCAGTCTTGCTAGCTCTCCTGAGCGTCTCCAGAGAGCCCACTGCTCTTCTCTTAGCTCTCCTCCATTGCTACACAGCGGACTCTGTCAGGTACAGGCTGTGAGGAGCAACAAGCCTCTGTCTCCCCTCAAGCAGCCCCTTGCCAGCTATGATCAGTGTCACTAGGCAAAGCCCTCTCAACTGCTCTCCGAATCTGAAAACCTCCTTGGTTTTTTCCTGTGCTCACTGCAATCAGTCCAGAAATGTCAGGCCCTCAAAGTGGGCACAGACAGTCGTGATTCTTCACCTGCTAAGTGGTTCTGGGACTTGCCACAGTCCTTGAGATCTAACAGAACACAAGTTCTGCAATCACAGCTTTGCTGAGGTCCCAGAAGAAGTCAGAACAGGCTCCCCCGGCAGACGCGGGACCCACGGAGATGCCAGGAAGCCGAGCAGAGAGAGCAGCTCCGCAAAGGCTCCAGTAACATTTTACCAGTTTTCACATTTGCCCGATTCTGCATGTGACACTGTATGTGTGGGACCTCGGCCCAGCTCCGGAGGCTGAAAGTGGAGCATGCGTTTATGTGCCTTTGTGCCTTTCACCTTACTATCCCCAATCCAGGTTTCTTTAAGCGGTGACACTGCTTTTAAAATCTAAGCATGTTTGCCCCAACCGGTTTGGCTCAGTGGATAGAGCATCAGGCTGCAGACTGAAGGGTCCCAGGTTCGATTCTGGTCAAGGGCATGTACCTTAGTTGCCGGCACATCCCCAGTAGGGGGTGTGCAGGAGGCAGCTGATCGATGTTTCTCTCTCATCGATGTTTCTAACTCTCTATCTCTCTCCCCTCCTCTCTGTAAAAAAATCAATAAAATGTATTTAAAAAAAATAAAAATTAAAATCTAAGCATGTTTTAAGACAGTGCTATTCTATGAGATGCCTATATGGAATAGCTCCAATCCTGTGGTGTCTTGCTCTCTTCCTTCAACAACACCATTGATGCACCTAAAAAGTACCTGTGCTCCTCAATAATAGCACAAACACTCGTCCACTCTTTTCATAATTCCGGCAGGAGACATGCTAGTCTTTGGTGCCAGTAGCAAAATACTTACAGCTCCCTGCCCTTCGGGTATCTGATCAGATATACTGTCCTGCTCTTCTCTGAAGTTAAGCATAGCATGGGAATTACTAAGTAGAGTGAGAGCAGATGTGACTTGTGTCACTTCAAGGGCAAGCTCTCATCACCAGGGTGAGACTTGCCACATTCTGACCCACAGCTGCAGAGATGGTGGAGAGGCATGTTGAGCCACAGCCTCCATCAGCCTGGGCCTGAATGACTGTGATGCGCAGTCACTGACATTGGACACATAACATGAATAGGAAATAAAAATATATTGCACTGTGCCACTGAGAGCGTTGAGTTGTTATTGCACCAGACACTGACCTAAGCTGACTGGTAGAGGGAGGGACTGGCACTATCTGAAAACCAGCCCATGGAAACTTAGTCAAATGACTCATCCATGCAGGAAGCTGCCTGACCTCCGTTGAGAAGAGGGTGCAAACCAACTCAGCAGTCCCAATTTAACCAGAGAAAGCAGCGGGTAGTTATTGCTGCCACATGCCGAAATATGTATAAAATGTGTGGCTTGTTGTCAAGATACTTCCTGAAAGTCTCTCTCATTTTGGAGAGGGCGCACATTACACATTTTCTTCACTACATTTTCAGAAACAAAGGAAGAGAAAAAAGGATCCTGCCAAACAGCATTTATATTTAGCAGGCACCATATGCACGTGTGCGGTGCAGAGCACAAAGACATGTGGCAGTCCCGCCAGATTGAAATCTGCAGGAGAGAGAGCAGGAGATTTAATATATAAGTGTGAGACTCTCAGTAGTATAAATGTAGGCATTTCCGAGAACAGAGTGGCTCTTTGTGCCTTGACTTCACAAGAGTCTTCAGTAGCCACTGCAGAATATTCTAGGAGAGCTTAATCTTCAGATGTAAGGCCATGAGTGAAAGGAGGGCTCAGTGGGCAAGTGTCTTTGAAGTGGAGTGCAGCTACTGAGGCCCTGCAGGTTCAGGCTAATTCACTTTACTACATCCCCCCTCCCTCTACTCACTGTGGAGCTAGGTTCTGAATGGGAAGTTTTCTCCTCAGAGTCACAGAGGAAGAAAATATTTTGAGGGGAGGATGGTGTCTCCCAACATCAAAGCCACACATACAGCTACTGAGGGCTTCCTGAGTATAATATAAGAATGAGAAAGAATGCAAATGAGCATGAGAATGAAGTGCTCAGGCCCTGAAGAGGGAACTGAAGCTAGGAAACTACACCTGAGGTAAAAAAAAAAAAAAAAAAAAATAGCAGCAAACGTGAATATACAACTGGAAGCAGAATGGTATAATAACCACCCAGCCACTGCGAACCAGGGGGTGACCCTTAGCAGAAAAGGCCATTGCCCACTTCCAGGTTCCACAATGAGGGGTTTTCCCTAAACATACCTAGCTGTCCTCAGCCCTTTACTCACACCACCCCTGCTGAGGGCAAATGATTTATGGGTGAATTCATTTAGAGGGAAAGCATGCTTAGTTTAGCAATGCCATTCCTCCCCTTGGCCTGCCCCGGCCCAGTGCTATAGTGACTGGGTTGGTAAGTCTACGTATTCATCTTGTCTAATAGATACAAAGTCACACCCTCCCATCTGATTTCTATCAGTAAGCATGGTAATATTTTGGTTTTCAATCTGCCTACTTCTTTATTCCTCAAATGAGAGTCATTGGTGGGCAACAGGTGTTAGACTAAGTAGATTTAGCCATCACTACCAACACACCTGGAGTAACTAAAGTGCTAAAAGTGTGTGTTTTGTGACCATAAGGCAATTACGCAAAGGTTAAATCCTATTTAAAACATAGTGTGTTCCAAAGCAATATCTACTTTTAGCCTTTGAATGATTGTTTTAAAGTTTTAAAAATTGTAGGCATACCCACATCTCCTGATTCATAGAGCTGCTAAGGAGCCTCTCTGAGAAAGACTTGACTCCAGCCCACCATACGGATCAGACTGATACAGCTGTGTTTTGGGTTGGTCCAATTCAACCAGGGGAAAATGGGCCTTCTGAGAGGCTTTACCATGAGAGAGGAAGAGAAACTAGAGCCAGCAACAGATCCTGATTGCTGATGGTGAGTGGTCCTTCCAAGAAAGCACAATGGCTGATACTGAAACTCACCTAGACATAGCCCCCTGGAGGTATGGATGTACACTGGTGGAAAGGGGCTACGTGTATAAATCTTAAGAACTATCACGTTAATCCCTATAATATAGGGGGATCGAGAAGTCTTCATGTGGGACTTCCTACAACCAAGCATGGCACATGGGTAGCATTTTTTATTCTCAAATGCAAATAAAGCATTAAAAATCACCAGCCTTGAGACATAGCAGGAAAGATCCATTTCCATAAACAAGAAAATTTCCAGCTCCAGTGGTGTTCAGGTGGCAGCAATGGCAAAATCCAAAGTGATGGGGCAGAGGTGTACTTAGCCCTGAGAAGCACTCTGTGGAACTGCTGCTCCTAAACTTACAGAGTTGCAGCCCACCCAGACTGCCTCATGCAACAGCCAGAGCTCATCACTGGGGATATGAGAGCTACTTCCTGCACTTGTCCCTATATTCCTTGGAAACAGTCCAGTGGCACCACCTTAGTCTTTTGGAAAGTAACAGTTCATAGAAAATTCATTGATATCTATTTAAACCAGTTTGATAATTATTTCAATGCTGAACTTTTTCTCCATTATGTCTTTGATTCTACCTTTGTTAAAAGTGCTCCAACTGAGCCACCACCCATGTTTGACTCACATCCTATCTAATAAAAGAGAAACATGGTAATTGGCGTACGACCGCTACCCTTCCCATTGGCTAATACGCGAGATATGCAAATTAACTGCCAGCCAAGATGGCGGCCGGCAGCCAGGCAGCTTGAAACTAACATGAGGCTTGCTTGCTTCAGTGACGGAGGAAACCAATGCTCCCCGCCTGCTTTGCCGGCCTCTGAGCCTGCAGTTTAAGAAACATTGTAATGAATATAGAAGCTAAACAAAACCCCAGAAACCTGCTTTCAGCGAGGCCAGGATCTTAGAGCTGGATTATACAGTGTTTCAATTATAGAACCGAAACAAACCAGATACCTTCTTTCAGCAGCAGAAGCCTCAGAGCTGGAGCCAGAGCTAAAGCTGGCCCAGAATAAAAAAAGAAAAAGAGAAAAAGGAGCAGTTGGGAGCTTCAGTCAGCCTGAAAACAGCCCTCAGCCCCTCACCCAGGCTGGCCAGGCACCCCAGTGGGGACCCCCACCCTGATCCAGGACACCCTTCAGGGCAAACCAGCCAGCCCCACCCATGCAACAGGCCTCTATCCTATATAGTAAAAGGGTAATATGTCTCCCGGCACCGGGATCAGCGTGACAGGGGGCAGCACCCAAACCCCCTGATCGCCCTGCAGCTCTGTGTGTGACAGGGGGCGGGGCCACAACCTCTCTATAGGCCCTGCTCTGTTCCTGACAGGGGAAGGTGCCCCAACCCCCTGATCGGCCCTGCTCTGTGCATGACAGGGGGGAGCTCCCCAACCCCCTGAATGACCCTGCTCTGTGCGTGACAGGGGCTCCCTGACGGGCCCTACTCTGTGAGTGACAGGGGGCAGCACCCAAACCCCCTGATTGGCTCTGCTCTGTGCGTGACAGGGGGTGGTGCCGCAACCTCCCCATCAACCCTGCCTTGAGTGTGATGGGGCGGTGCCCCAACCCCCCCAATCAGCTCTACCCTCAGCGTGACTGAGGGTGGCATCGCAACCTCCCGATCCGCCCTGCTCTGTGCATGACAGGGGCGGTGCCCCAACTCCCCAATCAGTCCTGCTCTGAGCCCGACTAGGGCCTGCCCTCTGCCATCCAGGAGCGGGCCTAAGCCAGCAGGTCGTTATCTCCTGAGGGGTCCCAGACTGTGAGAGGGCACAGGCTGGGCTGAGGGAACCCCCTCCCCCACCCCGAATGCACAAATTTTTGTGCACCGGGCCTCTAGTGGTCTATAAAGCAGAAAATCTGAGCCACCACCTCCCTTGCCCCAGCATTCTTTTCCCCACTTCCTCTAGGCATCTCTCAACCCCAGAAGTGAAGCAGCATAAGTATCCACTCAATGATAAAAGATTTCAGGTCACACATTAACACTCAGTCATACCTTTATAGAGGCCAGCCTTAAGAGGAAAGAGAGTAAGTGAAGGCTTACATGATGAGAATTTAGAGATGCCAGTAAAAGCTCCCCTGATGACACAGTGCCTCCTACTCCCTGACCAATACCTGAAATTCTATGGCTAGAGATTCATTTATTTGATCTTAAGCTTGATCCCCTGTTAGAATGCAAAACAGAAGAATACATGTGGCAGGGACAGCTGATTGCCTACCCAATATCCATTCTTCCCTACTTTCATACTAACAAACCTAATGTTATTATGGACTAGAGGCCAGTGCACAAAATTTGTGCATGGGGGGGGGGGGTCCCTCAGCCCGGCCTGCACCCTCTCCAATCCGGGACCCCTTGAGGGATGTTTAGGGATCAGGCCTAAACTGGCAGTTGGACATCCCTCTCACAATCCAGAACTGCTGACTCCTAACTGCTAACCTGCCCGACTGCCTGATTGGCCCTAACCCCTCTGCCTGCCTGCCTACCTGATCACCTCTAACCACCTCTGCCTGCCTGATCGCCCCTAACTCTTCTGCCTGCCTGCCTGCCTGATCATCTCTAACTGCCTCTGCCTGCCTGCCTGATGCCCCTAACTACTCCCCTGCCAGCCTGCCTAACCACTCTCCCCTGCCAGCCTGATCGCCCCTAACCTCTCTCTCCTGCCAGCCTGATCACCCCTAAGTGCTTTCCCCTGCCAGCCTGATCGCCCCTAACCACCTCTGCCTCAGTCCTGCCACCATGGCTTTGTCCAGAAGGACGTCTGGAAGATGGTCAGTCAATCTGGTCTAATTAGCATATTATCCTTTTATTAGTATAGATAGGAATGTGTCTGGATAAAAGACTAAGCAACCAGCCTCCTTTATAGCCATGGACAGTCATATGACACAGTTTTGAACCAGGAGTCATCAGGTAGAGCTTCTGGAAATGCTCGTTAAAGTAGGCTGACTTAGCTCACCTTTCCCCCTTCCAACTTTGCTGCTTTGTTCTGTGTGGAATACAGATATGATGGTAGGAACAGAAGCAGTTATCTTAGAACCATAAGGAAAAGGCAATCACAGAGACCTTGAGCTGCTATACCAAAACCATCACTATTGGCTTCCAGATCTCTCATTATATGAGAAAAATAAACACTTACCTGCTGAAGCCACACAGTGGTATCTTTTTTATTAGTAGTTAAGTGCAATTTACTTGATGCACACACACACATAATCAGAACCACAATCAGAAACAAATTTTGTCCTTCAGTGAGTAAATGTATCAATCTGTTCCTAAACATAGTTTT
This sequence comes from Myotis myotis, assembly GCF_014108235.1. Lineage (NCBI taxonomy): Eukaryota > Metazoa > Chordata > Mammalia > Chiroptera > Vespertilionidae > Myotis > Myotis myotis. The sequence continues at coordinate 32,438,595 of NW_023416357.1, forward strand.
TTATGGGGGAAAAGTGAATTAAAGCATGTAGATAATGGGGGGTCACAAGATAAGAAGAGAATGTACAAAGTAAAGATTGGAAAGAGAAAGAGGAAATGGGCATTCAATGCAATGGATAAAAATATGCCATGTTAATATTCCTGCCAAATACTCAAATTGAGGCAGAATATTACTTAATTAAAAAGACAATCCTATTAATAAAAGCCTATGTGGTTGTGACACCCTCATGCCGTGACACCCTCACACCCTCACACCCTCACACCCTCACGCTGTAAGGAGCTATCAGAAGGGCTGTGTGCACACATGAGTGGGTGGGGCTTGACACTGCATGTGCAGCATGAAGGCAGATTCCGTGGCTCTGGGCAGTGAGGCTGGGGGTTCCACGGCTCTGCACGGTGCGGAGGTGGGTCCCGCAGCTCCAGCCTACCTCTTTGGGGCAATCTATTGAGGAGCCCTGGATAGGTGGACAGGGCCAATCTCTTTGGGGCAATCGATCGCGGGGCTCCCACAGTGTGAGAAGGCACAGACCAGGCTGGGGGACCCCCCTTCCCCCCCCCCTCAGTGTATGAATTTCGTGCACCAGGCCTCTAGTCTGAAAATAAAATTGTAGAAGATGAATGCCAGCTCAAAGAAGCAAAAAAAAATAGCTCTGCAAATATACATTAAAGGAAATAAAGAGAAGTGTAAGGATGTTGGGTAAAATGACATTCACTCCTCTCTCCCTCTTAGACTGTTTCTGCCAGCCTTTTTTTTCAGAGACAGTGAAGAGTTCTCAATTTCCAAAGAAACTTCATTGGTCAGTAACAGAGACTTTCTATATTCTATTATTTTTTGTTAGCTTTTATCCTTATGTTTTTTAGTTTAGCTATTCTTATAACCAGATCATTAACAATCAGAAAGCTTCTGCTTGTGAGGCCAGAATCCTCAAACCTTTGGTGATTTCTTGCTGCATTTGACCCAAAGTCAAATAACCATTTAGTACCATCACCCAAACCACAAAAACTTCCTTTAATCGTCATCCAAGTTCATTTCCTATGATCATTCCATGTCTTTTTGTTCAATGTCAATTCTGAGTTAGGTTTCAGAAACTAGACCCATAGTAAAATAAACTTTAGGAACAAACCAAGCCAGATACATACTCCCACTCTTTTGACACTCTAAGCCAAAACTATGACTGAAGTGGAATTTATGTTTTGTAGTTGAAGAACCAATCTATTCCTATAGGAATATTTGTGTAACAGATTATGGTCAATGCTCCAATAGATAAGAATTATTTATTAAGTCTATGAATTATCCATTTAATGGATAAAAATAGATGTTCAATTAGTTTAATTCAATTCAAAGTACATTGGTATGCTTATTCCTAAATTATGTTACCTGAAATTTCTGGGGCATTGAATGTGCATATATTTTATGAAATACTGCATAGCTGTACCTGGACTCCTGACCCACAGAAACTATAAGGTGATAAATGTATGTTGTCTTCAGGCACTACATTTGTGGCAATTTGTTACAGCAATAGACAACTAATGAGTTCTGCTAAGTATCACTATACTTACTTTTTCACTCTGGAGGGAGGGTAGTTATAGATACAAAATCAGAGTAATTTGTGAACCTGCTTCAAAGGGGACTAGTGGCCCTCAAAACCTGGTGCACAGTGGTCATCCTGGGGTCCTCCAGAGTCCTACAGATCACTCTCCTTCATATTTCCTTTTCTTACTTACGTCCCTCTTTTAGTTGCACACCTTTGTCAACAGTTTTCTTAGAAAGTATGTCTGGGAAATACATTTTTGAGATCTTGCATATCTAAGATGAATCCATTCTATATTTTTTGATTGGTAGTTGGCTGGATATGATAGTTGGCTAGATTAGAAATAATTTTGAAGGCATTATTCCAACAACCTTGCTGTTGAGACATTAGAAAAAATTATGATTTCTATGACTTTTTATATTTGCTTTCCTCTGCTGTTTTTTTTTTCTTTTGAGGTTTTATCTATATGACAGGAAACATGGTCACTAATAGCTCCAGAGTCTTATATCTTACGGCATTAGTCACTGGTGAGAGTCTGACTCAGCTCTCCAAATTCCAAACCCCCCAAATCCTGGGCAATGCGTTGACTAGCCAAGTTAGACTTAGGTGTCCATTCTTAAATCACTCAACTAAAGACAGGGAATCAGAGTCACTGCACAATGATGCTAATTGTGTAGACAGTAGGGGAGGAGGGCAGCTCCAAATTATGGGCACTGATGCTCAGAAGGCAGTCTCAAGATGTTCCTGATAGTAAACCTTCCTTTCCAGATGTAGGATATGGATGTTGGATGCTTAACAATAGGCGTCACTCTTCCCTGAGACACTGGGGACAGATTCTTCACATTCTTAAATGACATTTGGCCTCCAGATCTTTCTGGGCACAAAGTTCAGTTAGAGAATAGACAGCCCAGAGCAGCAACTGGGTTGAATCACTAATGTCCGTTTTCCAAACTCGTGGAGTACCCTCAGTAAAATCTCGGTAACTACTTCCAGGTGACAAATATTTTTAATAAAGGACAGGTACAAACATACAGATTTACCTTAATGAACTTGATTAGTAATTAACCTATCCCCAATTCACCAGATAACTTAAAACCTTCTATTTCACTGGCTGTGTAGACCTGACTCAAAAAGCCTGTATAGAAAATAATGCCTATTCCTAAGTGGCTGGTGAGCTCTCTGAATGCATTACAATTTTGTGTAGAGTAAAGGAGACCTTCAAAACTGTAAACTCTGATGTTGATAAAAGTGGGAGGAATATAATTTTGTGTCAAACTTCTTTTACTCATTTTAATGGAATGCTAGCTGCTTAGGTCTTTCTGAATTCCTCTTAGCTTCTCCCAAGTTATTTAGCATTTCACTCACCTTTTGTTCTGTTCTTTATTCTTCTTCTAGCTATTGCTTTCTTTTTTTAACTGCTGTCTCTTCAGCTTTTGGTTGAGATAGTTATCTAAACAGAAAAGCAGAATTTCTTCTAAAGAAAGCAAAAATCTAACTCACAAGTTGTAAAAAGTATTTCACACTATTTTTTTATAATTACTTTCATTTTCAGTATTGGAGCAGCTGAGGAAAAAAACTGCTCTAATTGTGTAATTTTCTGCAAATACTCTGGGACAAAAATCTTGGTAATTAGATTTTTTTAAACTAGCAAGTTTTCACAATTGGTTAGTTTTTAAACTATTTATGCTTATGCGTCAGAAATTTTCAGTGGATGTACAGTGTATTTTAAATGTTTTGCATCAGCTTGTAGTCTCAAATTTGATTTAACTTTGGATTTTAAAATAAATTGGCAACTCTGATTATACATTGTCTCCACTAAACAGACCTCTACTAAGTTTGTAGCGTGTTCATCCCCTCCCCACACTATGCTGTTGCCATGGAGCTGAAATCTTGGTATATGTAGCTCCACCCACAAGTGGTTCTGTCTCCCAGAGTGCTTTGCTGTTACTATGGAAATGCCTGCCCATTAATCTTGCTGTCCTTTTACTATAAAGCACCTTTAACTGTCTCAAGCAATCAAGTGATGTTACCTACAGCAGGGAAAGGAAGGAGAAGACTGCTTCCCATTCTAACTGCAGCACTGATTTTAATCAAGATTTAATCAAGGAGCAGAAGAAACCAAAGCTACTTTAACAGCTTTCTTTTAAACTATACAAAGCAGGCTCCTGCTTGATGCATAGGCTCCTGCCCTTGTTCATGCCCTTGCTTGATACCTCTAAAAAAGCTATATATTTTTAAGCTACTTTTGTATTTAATATACATTACAAAGTAGCAAGTGGAATCAGTAGGACAAGTAGTCACTCATTTGTACTTCTGAAAAGAATGTAAATGCTTATTACAAATGTATTTTGGGGAATAGTCATGAAAAGAAAAAAAATGTGCTTGCTGACTTGAATAAACCCTTATCATTCTATAGAACTTGAGGGGTAGTACACATAAGTCAAGAGAAAATTAGCTAATGAGTTAAAGATAGTCTTATAGCCCTAGCAGGTTATGCTCAGTGGATAGAGCATCAGCCTGTGGACTGAAGGGTCCCAGGTTCGATTCTGGTCAAGGGCACATGCCTGGGTTGCAGGCTTGATCCCCAGTAGGGGATGTTCAGAAGGCAACCAATCAATGATTCTCATCATTCATGTTTCTATCTCTCTTTCCCTCTCCCTTCCTCTCTGAAATCAATGAAGATATATATTCTTTTTTTTTTTTTACATTTTTAAATATCTTTTTTATTGATTAAGATATTACATATGTGTCCTTATCCCCACGTTACCCCCTATCCCACACCCCCGGCTCATGCCCTCACCCCCCCATCCCCCCCGTTGTCTGTGACCATTGGTTAGGCCTATATGCTTGCATATAAGTCCTTTGGTTGATCTTTCCCCCTTACCCCCACCCTCCCCTACCTTCCCTCCAAGGCCCGACAGTCCAATCAATGCCTCTCCGTCTCTGGATCAGTCCTTGTTCATCAGTTTATGTTGTTCAGTATATTCCACAAATGAGTAAGATCATGTGCTATTTATCCTTCTCTGACTGGTTTATTTCACTTAGCATAATGCTCTCCAGTCCCATCCATGCTGTGGCAAATGGTAAGAGTTCTTTTCTTCTTCCTCTTCTTAAAGAATACCTTTCAGCATTTCATATAATGCTGGTTTGGTGGTGATGAACTCCTTTAGCTTTTTCTTATCTGTGAAGCTCTTTATCTGACCTTCAATTCTGAATGATAGCTTTGCTGGATAAAGTAATCTTGGTTGTAGGTTCTTGCTGTTCATCACTTTGAATATTTCTTGCGACTCTCTTCTGGCCTGCATGGTTTCTGTTGAGAAATCAGCTGAGAGTCGTATGGGTGTTCCCTTGTAGGTAACTGACTTTTTTTCTCTTGCTGCTTTTAAGATTCTCTCTTTGTCTTTTGCTCTTGGCATTTTAATGATGATGTGTCTTGGTGTGGTCCTCTTTGGATTCCTTTTGTTTGGGGTTCTCTGCGCTTCCTGGACTTGTAAGTCTATTTCTTTCATCAGGTAGGGGAAGTTTTCTGTCATTATTTCTTCAAAAAGGTTTTCACTATCTTGCCCTCTCTCTTCTTCTGGCACCCCTATAATTCTGATGTTGGTACGCTTGAAGTTGTCCCAGAGGCTCCTTACACTATCTTCATATTTTTGGAATCTTTTTTGTTTTTTCTTTTTTGGTTGGGTATTTTTTGTTTCTTCGTATTTCAAATCTTTGACTTGATTCTTGGGATCCTCTTGTCTGCTGTTGGATCTCTGTATATTATTCTTTATTTCAGTCAGTGTATGCTTAATTTCTAGTTGGTCTTTTTTCATATCCTCCAGGGTCTCACTAAATTTATCGGCGGTTTCCATAAAATTCTTGAAAAACCTTATAAACGTGATTTTGAACTCTATATCCAATTGTTTGCTTTCCTCCATTTCTGTCATTTGTGACCTGTTTCTTTATCTCCACATTTTTTATGTTTCCCTGTGTTGGTAGAGTGGTTTTGTGTGTTAGGTGTCCTATAGGGCCCAGTGGCTCAGCCTCCCCAGTTACCTGAGGTGGACACTCTTGGTGCACTCCTTTGTGGGCGTTGTGCACAGTCTTGTTGTAGTTATGTCTTGATTGTTGTAGGTATCACTGGGAGGAATTGACCTCCAGGCCAATTGGCGTGAGAATCAGCTGTGTCTGCAGTAGGAGAACTTCTGTGCTGAAGACACCCTTCTGGGGCAAGACTTGCTTCAGTGGGGCTTTGGTGCTCACTGAGTCTGCACCCTGAGTGCGTCCCTTATGGATCTGAGGAGTTGTAATCTGGATGGTCCCACTCTGACCACTGGGTACACTGGCTCTTGGATCTAAGGAGGTGCTAATTTAGCCTCTGCCTGAGGTTACCCAGCAGGAGCTACAACAAGATCTGCAGATTCCCCTTCCTTTTTTGGAGTTTGGAGGTGCCCAGATGAGGCCCAGCTGTGAAGCAATGCAAGCTGCTGTGGGGCCTTGGGCCTTCTCTTGGAAGTTCTGGGTCTGTCTGGCCCAGCTGCAATTTGTTAGGTAATTTTCAGGTTGCAAAGGGCCAGGGCATTCATATGCAAAAGCCTCTGCTGCAGCCCGGGTGGGGCGGGGTCTCAGAATCAACAGGCAGAGCAAGCAGCTATGGCAGATCCTCAGCCCTGGCCTAAGGGGCCCGGGGTCTCAATGTCCCGGTAATTGCTGCAAGCATCTCTGAGGGAAAGCCGCCCTCAAGTTCCGAGTTCTGCCTGCTGCCAGACAGTCTAGTTTCTCCCCGTATGAGTCCTGGGTCCCCAGAGAATTCCTGGAACCAGAGTTCAGAGCAGTAGGGAGCTTGTGACTCCCTCCCGATTCAAAAAGACAGCCGCGTCTTCAGGTGCCAGCCCCTTTCCCTGCGCGCGCACTTGATCCTCCGTACCTCTGCACTTTACTTCCGCAGCTCCTCTGGGTCTCAGTGTGCTTTTCTCTTTCCTTCTAGTTGTAGAATTTCCACTCAGCCAGCCTTCCTATAGTTCTGGATGATGTCCGTTTTGTCTTTTCGTTGTACTTTTGAAGTTGTTGTGGGAGGCAGCAATTTCCGGTGTTTACCTATGCCGCCATCTTGGTTTCTCTGAAGATATATATTCTTATAAACTTTGCTTCTTTCATCTATTACTTTTAGGTTAGGCATCTATGAAATTTTGAATTTGACTGTATGGTCACTTGTACAAAGTGAAAATAGGACTTATTGGTAATTCTGGAAGGGTTTTCTAGGTTATTAGGGGAAAAAAAACTTTTTTTAAACAAATAAATGTTGGCCTGGTCATCCTGGATCTAGATGACACCTGTGAAAAGATTAAACTGGCCCTAACAAATGGTGTGTATCCAATAACTGTTTTTAGAACTAGGAAAAGTTAAGTGATATAAATATATGATGCCTGCAGCACAAAACAGGCTATTTTCCCTGTGAAAATAATCAAATGGTATTGAAGGTGAGGAAATCAGCACAAAAATCAGACCCACAGGAGCAGGAGTGATTGTAATTCTGGATCATCTAAACAAAGCTCACTGTTCCTTTGGCACTCTGCTCTGATGGAAAAAAAAAAATAGAATGAGGCACAAAATTTGAAGAGGTTTCTTCAAACCTCTGATAGGAAAGAATGTATGTCCATAAGCCTACTACTTAAATAATGGTGAGAAAAATCTTCCCCTAAAAAAGCAGATCTTGGAGATAGATTATAAATGAGGGGGGGGGGGAGGGGATCAGATTGTAGGATTTGTCAAGACAGTCATAGAAAACATAAAACAACACTTTTGGCATTTGAACATTACACTTCCAATAACCTGATTGGTTAAGTCTGAGCACTGCATTACCCCATCAGTTGTATTTTTTTTATCCTTTTGATTTAGTTTCCCATGACTATCATAACAAAGTGCCACAAAAAGGTGGCTTATGCCGGAGTCCATTCATTGTCTTCACTAGCTGAGTTTAGACAGAGACCCCCCAAAAGCTAGTAACCTTTGAAGTTCTAGCAAAGGTCAGAACTGTGCACCACCCAGTTAATTTAGGTAATAATAGTTGAAGCATCCCCACCTTAGTTCCCTTAATTCCTTAGATACTTATGTAGATCCTTGTTGATTATTGTTAATCAGATACTCTGCCTACTCCCGGAAATCTATTGATGAGCTAATCAGATACTTTGTCTATTCCTGGAAATTGTTTGCTGATCTGTGTGTCATTGAAACCTCCTTACCCTAAGGGCTACTCCAGATCAATAAAAGATTGGAGCAGCCTGAGCAGTGGAGGAAGTCCTTCGGGACTTGCCTGCCTGGTCCCCCAATATTGCAAAATTATCTCGTGTCTTTTCCTCTCATTTGTTGTGCAGCTCCTCTTTCAGATACCAAACCCTACTCCACGCAGAACGTGGAGGGAGTCTTACTCGACCGGCTTACAACAACAGAAATATATTGTTTCACTGTTCTGGAGACTAGGAGTCTAAAATCAAGATATCAACATGGTCATGCTCCCTCTGAAAGCTATAAAAGAAAATTCTACCATTCCTCTTCTAGCTTCTGATATCTGCCCTGAATTCATATATATATATATATATTCGATTTTTTACAGAGAGGAAGGGAGAGGGATAGAAAGTTAGAAACATCGATCAGCTGCCTCCTGCACACTCCCCACTGGAGATGTGCCTGCAACCAAGGTACATGCCCTTGACCAGAATCGAACCTGGGACCCTTGAGTCTGCAGGCTGATGCTCTATCCACTGAGCCAAACCGGTTAGGGCTGTCCTAAATTCTTGACGTTCCATGGCTTAGCAGGGGTGGGCAAACTTTTTGACTGAAGGGCCACAATGGGTTCTTAAACTGGACTGGAGGGCCGGAACAAAAGCATGGATGGAGTGTTTGTGTGAACTAATATAAATTCAAAGTAAACATCATTACATAAAAGGGTACGGTCTTTTTTTTCAATAGTTTTATTCATTTCAAACGGGCCGGATCCGGCCTGCGGGCCGTAGTTTGCCCACAGCTGGCTTAGAGCTACTTCATTCCCATCTCTGCCTCCATGATCACATGGCTATCTTCTCTAGTGTGTCTTCATGTTGTCTTTCCTCTGCACATCCCTATGACCAAATTTCCTTTGACTAATAAAGACACAGTCACATTAGATTAGGAGCCCACCCTACTGCAGTATGACCTCATCTTAATTACATCTGCAATGATGTATGTAACGAAGCCCCTGTTTTTAAATGAGAACACATTCTGAGGTACAAAGGACTTCAACATACCTTTCTGAGGACACAATTTAACCCATAACACCTTCTTTCAGAAATAGTATCAAGAAAAGCATACAGGAAAATTAGTGGATAATTATGTCAATTATTAAAAATCTTCATCATTTTAGGCCATCTGAGTTCCTTCAGTTTTTGGAGTACAAGTTAATGGAATCATAATTATTAAATTCAATTTACTTTCACACCCAGTAGGATACATGTAAAATAAAGATGATGATGATGATGATGATGATGATGATGATGATGATGATAATGATGATGATAATGATAATGATGACAGCTAACACTTACCGAATACTTTATTATGAGCCAGGTGGTATTCTAAATATTTTACACATATTAATTCATTTAGTCCTTCTGACCATCTCAGGAGAAAGGTTGCTATTACTATCCCTGTTCTACAAATAAGGAAACTGAGACACAGAGAGTTTAGTTTAGTTGGTTTGGATCAGAGCAGCCAGCAGAAATGCCACTGCAGCATCTCCATAAGTCTAGCCCACTCATCTACTCTAAAGGCCTGAACGTGATTGCACTAAGCTTCCTGATTTAGAGAACAATTTTACCCATTCAATCCTCAAAAAATGAATGCAGGAAGGAACCACTTGTACATCTTACCTCCCATGTGAAAAGGAATGTGCATATACCTGCCCACAATGGTCTTCCTGCGAGGCAATGCAACCAGTATCTTGATTTGCCCAGATGAACCTCAAAGGCCATATTATCTTCAGCATTTCTTTCTTATTTTTATGCCTGTAGAATGGGTCTATTTACTACTAAACTTTTCAGTATTTTTACATATAGAAATATGATTTAGTTCCCCAATCCCCTCAAAAAAGAATTCTGGGTCAGTGGCTTAAGAATAATAAGCCAAAAAAGTTTATGTTATGAGTATTATTTACCTAGATATGTGAGCACCAGGGTGATTTAGAGCAATTAAGACATCAATAGAAACAAATCTCATTCTCTTGAATGAATTAGAGGAGCATACTGATTTGACTTGTTTATCTGTCCATGTATTTAATTAGTTCCACAGACAATAACAAAACAAATTCTTTGCTATATGCTTATCAGATCATCAATGTCCTAGGATGACTTTATGTAAATGTAGCATCCTCAAAAATTCAAATTTACATGAATGCACTTGTCTTACCACTAGAGCCCGAGTGTTACAGACAGAAACTCATTGTGCAATGTAAACATTTTTCCAAAAAATTTAAAGCCTTAACACATTGTGGGCATTCAGCAGTTATGAAATAATAATCAAGTTAATCAATTAACCAGAAAATTTAAATTAAAAGCAATCCCATACCTTAGGTAGAATTATAGAGGTTAGTGCCATTCTCCATGTCTTGAGACATTTCCCTCTGGAGAGATCAGAAATGAAACCTGCTTTATATGTTTGCCTTCCCTACCCACTCTCTGAGAATTTTGAGAATTCGTGATTTACATCCATAGGATCTCACATAGCATTCCCTTTGATGAAGGGACACATTTTGCAGCAAAGGATGCATATCAATGGTAAGGGTTCATGACCACAGGGTCCATTTGTCCTACCATAAGCCAGCTCGTCCAGAAGCAGCAGATCTGACAGAATGCTGCAATGACCTATTGGAGATTCAAATAAGACAGCAGTCCAGAGACAGAACCCTCCAGGTTGAGGAGCTCCCTCTGATGCACTGTGCCCACATCTGATATATGGTGCTACACCACAATTGCTAAAACATATGGGTCTCGGGATGAAGGGATGGAAATAAAATTGGCCCCTCTCACCATCACTCTCAGTAATTCACTTTATTTTTGTGCTTACCATTCCTACAACTTAGGTTCTGCTAGATTAGAGGTCCTGCTTTCCAGTGGAGTTACCCTTTCACCAGGGGTAAGTGTTCTATTCCACTGAGCCTGCAGCCACAACTGCCACCTGGTCATTCTGAGCTCTTCATGCTTGTATACCCACAATCACTAGCCCTAGCGGGTTTGGCATGAGCTCACAGACTGAAGGGTCCATGTTCAATTCCAGTCAAGGGCATATACCCTGGTTGCAGGTACCTGGGCCCTGGTCAGGATGCATGCAGGAGGCAACCAATCGATGTGTTTCTCACATCAATGTTTCTCTCAGTCTCTCCCTCTCCCTTCCATGCTCTCAGGAAAAAAAAAAAAAAAAAAAAAAAGCCAATGGAAAAAATATCCTCGGGTGAGGATTAACAAAAAAAAGGAAGGAGTCATTATACTGGTGGGAGAAGTCTCTCTTAATTATCCTGAGGTGCTAGAGCTACTGCTACATAATAGGAGCATGGAAGAGTATTCACTGAGGTGTCTCTTGATGCTACCATTTCTGATAACAGTGATGAATGAAAAATTGTCATAATTATGGCTTAACAAGGGCATGATAACCAGGGAGTCAGACACTCAGAGATAAAGGTCTGGGTTATTCCATCAGGCAAGCAATTTAAAGCAGCAAAAGTGATGTCTAAGGGAGAGGGAATCTAGAATATGTGGTAGAAGAGAAAGATGATAAATATTGATTGCAGCCTGGAGACAACTGCAATTGCCAGTACTGTACCTGTTCTGCTAACTTTCTTATATAGTTTTAATGAGATTGTAGCTGACCATGACCTTGAAGAGGTCATGTCACGTAGTGGCAGAATGGGTTTAAGCAGATCTGAGAGGGCAATATAGCAGTCAGTATGTATGAGATTTCTTTCAAGTGATGCCTTGAAGAACTAGAGATCCACAGATCTTTGGGAAATGCTGGGGTGTTTTTTTTTTTTACAATTTATGCAATTTTGTTTTGATGATTTAAAGGTGTATCTCTAATGACCCAACTATATCTTCATTAAACTACTGATAGACAGACACTTTTTTTAATTATCTAAATTTTAAAAGAATGAAGAAGAGAAGGAAAAGGAAGAGAAAAAGAGGATAGAGGACGGAAGAGAGAGAGAGAGAAGAATTTTGAAGGCAGCAAAAATTTACTGCCAAAATTATTGTCCCACTGTGGGTCCTCAGTAAATCTAAATAACTGCTTCAGATACCTAGAAATCACACTGCTTCAAGAATTCTGGTGCCCACACTTTGAAAACGAACTCTCTCTGGCCTAGTAGAATATTATCATTTAGAATCTAGTGTTTTCTTAGAATGTGTGTCTAGATTTATACTCATTACAAGGATTACTCTAAAGTGATGGGGTCACTTAGTTGAAAAAGCAACCTCACTCTAGTGAATTCTAACATTTGAAGAGATCAGCATGACCTTAAGGATTGTAATGATGTCCGTCTTTCATTTAAGGCTTTTCTGTCTCAGAATAATTTAACTTGTAAATATGAGCTTGTTTGATAAGGGTAGACTGAAAAGAAATGTGCATTTGTTAAAGTGCAGAGTGAAAGACTCACTTCTGAAAAAGGGATTTAAAAAGAACAGTTCTCTCTTTCTCTCTCTCTCTCTCTTCCATAACTTTCAATAACTCCATAGTAACTATATATATGTATGAATGTCCCTAGTCTTCACATTTCTCTGACTCAGAGCTTAGTGGTCTTGGTAATTGTTAGTTCTTTTCAGAACATTACTTCTTCATTTGGTTTTTCTGGCAACAAATTGCATGACATGTATCCATAAATATACTAATTTATCTGTGTCATTTTTTTAGTTTTGCTTTCTTCTTGGATATTAGCGCCCTAATTTTTTCCAACTCCTTGCTCATAATAAATTCCAGAGCAATGCAATATGTTACATCTTCTACACAACTTAGAATTTACTGTTTCACATCTGTCATTTGAAGATAATGAGGATTCTTCACTACAAAATGACTAAACAGTGCATCCTGAAAAAAGCAAATGATGGATTTGTTCTCAAAACACAAAGAGAAATGTCTTGAAAACACTGCATCTAAAACAGTGTCAGGAAAGTAACATTAATTAAATCTTCACATGTAATATATGGCTTATCCTACCTAATTTGCTCTAAATTCCATAATATTCTTAAAGGCACTGTTATGTTGAGCCATTACTGCTTCAATTTTATTTTATCAAGCCAATAATAATGATGATGGTGATAATCAGAGTTAGATTTGATTGAGTGCTCACTGTACATTAGGCGTGGGCCCAAGGGTTTGCATACACATCTACAATTCACCACTTCTTCCCATCTGGACACCACCACCTTGGTCCAAGCCATCATCGCCTATAGCTTAAACTTCTAGAGTAGCCACCTAATTAGTTTCCTTGCTTTCATTCTTCGCTCTTTATAATTATTCTCTACACAGCAGCTGGAGTGATCTTTTACAAGTATTTTAGAGTAAATCACGTCTCTATTTGAAACACTTCCCAAAGCCTCCGACTGTACTTAAAATCCATTCCAAGCTCCTTTTGGTGACCTTTCAAACCATACTTGCTGACCTCTTGGATCCCATCAGCCACACTGGCATTCTTCAGACGCATCAAGCTCATGCCTGCCTCAGAGCTATGGCACTAGCTATTTCCTCTGTCTTGAGCTTCAGATCCTAAATGTCACCCCCTCAGAAAGACATTCCATGATGACCCTGTCGAAACTAGCCACCCAGTCACTCTCTACCCATTGCATCATTCTATTTGAAGTCTTTGCAGAGCACTCACCACCACCTGGTATTATCCTGTTTTCCTATTTGTATCCTGTCTGATTCCTCCTCCTGGCATATTTGTTTCTTGTCTTTTCTGTTCCCTGGTACGCATACTAGGTCCTCTAAAAATATGTGTTGCGTGAATAAATAAATGAACAACTTAGTGAGCTAAAAGCATTATATTTCAAAGGAGAGGAACAATATATTTAAACATGAAGAAACAAAGTCTTTGAAAGGCTAGGCAAGTTGCTGAAGCACAAAGCTTTTATATGATAAAACCACAATCTTAGCTCTCGATTTTGAGTAGTGAGGTTGATAGAAGGGGGTAGGTGGGGCAGGAAAGGTAAGGAGGCCATTGATCTCTATTGTAAAATTAAAAAGAAAGTTGACATATGCCCTGACTGGTTTGGCTCAGTGGATGGAGTGTCGGCCTGCGGACTGGGAGGCCCTGGGTTCAATTCCGGTCAAGGGTATGTGCCTTGGTTGCAGGCACATCCCCAGTGGGGGGTGTGCAGGAGGCAGCTGATCGATGTCTCTCTCTCATTGATGTTTCTAGCTCTCTATCCCTCTCCCTTCCTCTCTGTAAAAAAATCAATTAAAATATATATATAAAAGAAAGTTGACTTATATCCACCAGGCTCTCTTTGGCAAAGACAACATCACCAGACACAGAGATGGCACTGTTCCATAGAGGAAAATAAAATATTCCAACAGTGGCATATTCAATATTTTTTATTTGGTGACAATATCAAAAGGGACCCCTCTGAGCCCTTTTAAGGAAGGCTCTGGATCAATGATTCTTATCCTTTGGGAGTCATAAACAACTTTGAGAATCTGATCAAATTAAGCACTCTTTCTCTAGGGGAAAAGGGATATTTACATACAATTTCAGAAATTCTTAAGCCCAAAGTGTAGTTCTGATATGAAAGGAACAGCTCTTTTTTTTCCTCAGCAACACAAAAAGGAGTTTTTTGGCCCACTCTTCTGGGCAGGGCAAACAGATGTCCTCCTCTCTCTGGAGAAGCAATTGAGCAATGATAATATCCTGAAGGCTGAGCCTTCCTTAACTTTAAAGAGGAAGCCAACTCATTCAACAAATATTTGTGAACACTTATGATGTGAAAGGCTCAGAAAATACAGGAGAGCAAGGTGTGGTCCTTGTTTTTAATGGAACTCACCTACCCACGGGGTAGGCAGACACATGCAGGCAATTTCAGTTAGAGCACCATGGAAATACCACTCCATCTCCCATTGCAGTAGGTGGTGAGCATCATTTAATCAGCTGTAGAGTAAAAGACATCCACAGCATCAGACTCAGTCTGGCCAAAGGGTTTCTACATGAGGTCAATAGAACACATTTTCAAATATACTTTTTAAGTTTTGTTATATAATATGTATGATTTAGTTGAATTATACACACCATCTGGAACCTATACTGCTATCATACTCAAAAGCCAACCTCGGAAGGAATGGGAAAAGGCCGGATGAAGCTGCTTGGAACAATGTGATCTTACCTATTTTAGAGCTGCAAAAGTTACATTTTACTAAAAGCTAGAGGCACCTGGGGCTTTGGAGAGAGGAGAATCCTTTTTATTTTTTTCCTAAAAGGACTTTTATACTAAATATTTATAGTATAAATGTATAAACAGTTTATACTCTTCAATCACATTCCCACAATGTAGCCTCCAAAAATGTGAGAAGGTTGACATTAACTAAAGAATAAAATGCTGTGAAGACAAATACAAGAGGCCCCAAAACCAAAGTTTGGGTGATTAGAGAAGCCCATCTGAAAGATAAACAGGAGTCAGCCAGATGTTTTAGCAGAAAGTGGTAGTGATACACACTGCATCCCGGTGAACAGAAAAAGAGCACAAAGGCACAGAGTCCAGAAGATACTCGCAATTCTGCAGCCCATCTCTGTACTAGTCTTTCATCTGACAATAACACTGCTTTAACTTCCATATTTCCAAATAGCTCATCTAGTCTAATATACTTTTTTTTTGCCTTCCTTTCATCTGCAACATAAACAAATGCTTTACATTCTCATTGGAATATAACCTCAAAATGTCTCCCTATTGTAACACTGAAGGTGAGAAATAAACTCTTTTCATGCTAAAAGACGAAAAAATGTGTTATGAGTAGTTGAATTTCCTTGACCATCTATCAGGTTATGAATTCAGAGTGTTTATGTTCAACAGCTTAATGCTTACTCATTATGAGTTTATTAGAGTCCTGGTGCACAAAATTCATTCGGGGGGGGGGGGGGGTGTCCCGCAGCCCAGCCTGCACCCTCTCCAATCTGGGACCCCTTGGGGTCACCCCTAACTGCCCTCCCCTGCCAGCCTGGTCACCCCTAACTTTCCTCCCCTGCAGGCCTGGTTGCCCCTAACTGCCCTTCCCTGCAGGCCTGCTGCCCTCCCCTGCTGGCCTGGTCACCTCTAACTGCCCTCTCCTGCAGGCCTGGTTGCCCCCAACTGCCCTCCCCTGCAGGCCTGGTTGCCCCCAACTGCCCTCCCTGCAGGCCTGGTCCCTCCCAACTACCCTCCCCTGTAGGCCTGGTCACCCCCAACTGCTCTCCCCTGCCAGCCATCTTGTGGTGGCCATCTTTGACCACATGGGGCGGCAATCTTGTGTGTTGGAGTGATTTTCAATTTGCATATTACTCTTTTATTAGATAGGATACCATTCTTGTGTTTATGTTGGTCCAACCACCATTTTAAAACACTGCTCTAGTATAGTTTGTAGCACATTCAAATTATTACACTTTCCAGCCAGTTCCAATCCTTAGATAACCCAGTAGCAAGCTGTGAGGAAGTAACCTCATGTATTCTCTATCTGTAATAGTACTTGCTACCATTGATTAAGTGCATTTCTTATGCCAGAAAATTTACTTGTATATATATAACTTAATCCTCACAATAACTCCATGCAGTGGAAATCATTTTCTCTTTGGTGCAGATGAGGAAATTGAAGCCTAAAGACATTAAGTAACTTATCCAAGGTCAAACAGCTGGACAGTGGCAGAATCTGACATCTAAGCTCTCAGTTACTGTTCATTCTGTAAGACTGGCAGTAATGTGTTCTAATTACATGTTTATATTGATGTCTCTCTCATGGATCATCTAAAAAAAAAGTCTCTAGACATTGAGTATTACTAGTTGTTCCTTTTATTGGAATTAACTGATATAAGAATGAAGAAAAGTATTGCAAGTTCAAAATTAATTTGTGAGACAAGATTGCAATGATCCTTATAGTTTCTTATGGGTCTCATTAACTAGGTCTATGAAATATTGTGAAAGAAAATAATTCTGTTCCTTATGAGACAATAAACCATATTATAAAGGATCACTCATTACAACTTCTGGGATCCAGGTTCAAAAGAGAAGCCTATTCCTTTGTAACTTGAGATTGGACAATACAGAAGCAGGATTGGCCTTGAACTACTCTAACTGAACCTACCTTCTCCCTAGGCTCCTACCATCC
Source organism: Myotis myotis (assembly GCF_014108235.1). Lineage (NCBI taxonomy): Eukaryota > Metazoa > Chordata > Mammalia > Chiroptera > Vespertilionidae > Myotis > Myotis myotis. The sequence goes on from NW_023416357.1 coordinate 32,455,471, forward strand.
CTGCTGGCCCCCTATTCTTCCTCAATTCTCCTGATCCATAGCTCCTGTTAGGCTGCTAGGAATGGGCGGTTCAGGGGTTAGCTAAGGTTTTCTGTCACCTCACTCACTGTTTTCTTTCCAAATCCCTTCCATCCTACAAGGATCCAGCTCAAAAATCACCTCTCCAATAAAACACTCCTACGCCTCAGCTTGTGATGATTGCTCCCTCCTCTGAAGTCCTGACTGTAGCAATGGTTAGGATCTTTCCTTACTGCACTGTGTGTAAGTCATGTTCCTTACCTTCCATGATATTGTAAGGGCCTTGAAGACAGTATCCAGGTATTTACTCCTTTATATCCACAGCTTTATTACCTAATGCAGTAGGTCACATTACAGTTTCTCAATAAGTGTTCATTGATTTAACTGGCCATTCATCTGCCTTCTTTCCTCAGATCATAATAAGCTCTATGCCACTAGGGTTGGCACTCCTTTATGTTTGGTAATACCTTACACTAAAGAGATTCATTGGGTATGCAAAAAAGTTAGGTCATGAATTTACAGTGAGAGTTCAACCTGTAATTATGTTTCTTTTTTTTACCTTTTTTTTTTTCCTGAGGACACAATCCACATTTTATTTACATTCTTTTAATTGAAGAAAAATTTAAATTTTTATGCAATTATGCTTCTTAACATAAGGATTTCCATGTTATGTAAAAATTATTTCCTTTTTGTAAAGATAATAATAACAATAACAATTTGTATGCACACTGCAAAAAGAATGGGAGGAATTATATCAAAATAATAGTTCTCTTTGGTAGCAGAATTTATGGGTAATTATTTTCTTTGTTTTTAAAATATTTTTGTAGTAAAAATACTCTAATTTTCTACCCTGAATAGGCATACTTAAATAATTAGAATAAATTATGTTAAAAAGTTGAAAAATCGAAATCAACCAGTTAACATCAAAAACGTTAAAAGATTCCATTCCCCTCCAGATGTCATTGCCTTTTGTTTGGAGAAGTTCAACTCCATAGGGCTCTTCATTCTGTTCAACTACTAATGATGCACAACTATTTTCTCTGGAGTACCTTACACATCCCTTTATTGTCCTTTCTCCTTGGTGACTAGTGGCCAGCACCTCTTGAATTCCTTCAAATTTTGTACTAGAAAAAGAAAAGTCAGGTGAATCGAATGTGTCACTTTCAAATTGGACAATTTTGCAAATAGATTACTGATGCAGAGCTGAATATATCAAACATATTGAATGACACTTTTGTCCAAGGCCACAAGCTTTCCAAGTTGATGAATGCAGCCACTAAAGTTGACACTAAAATGAGTTGGATAATTTTAAAAGCAAAACAAAGATTAAAATAAGAAAAGTGGGCATCCAGATAATATCAAGAACAAATAAATCTGCAGTATTTGTTACCGTCATTGTAAGTTTGCTGTCGTTGTTATTGTTGTGGTTACTATTTATCATTAGCAATGATAAATAACATTATTCAACTTTTCTTGCAAAGTGCTTTTCTATCGCTTTTGCTAAGTGTAATTTCTATTATCAGAAGAGAAAAGTCAAGGCTAATGTATGTCAGTGCAGGCTGTGAAATACTCTTCTAACTTTCACTATATTTGTAACTTAAATGCCCCGCTTCACCAATTAAGTTACAAAATAAGGTCATATCTTTTCATGTCCTGACCATAGTGACTCTAGGCTCTCAAATGCCCACAATGAAAGAAGGTCAAAACTTTCTGTAGGTTTTCCTCCAATCCAAATAACTTCTGGGACTCTTAGACCATTTGTACATACAGGTTTTACAAACCAGCCCTAGTGATTACTTTTCCCAGTCTACCCTTCAGACCTTACAATACCAGAGCTTTCATGTCTCCTTGGGTCATCACAGAATATACTTCCCCAAACTGCTCACCCTGTGTAGATTCAATCCAAGTATGAACACTGTTGTCTCCAATTGCCTTAAAGGTACAGCTAAGTAAGATTAGTTAGTGGTGCTGGACAAAGATATAGTGAACGTTTGGATGTATGGAAGGGAGTGCTAAAAATAATCTACTCTTCCATGGCTATTGCCCCTCCTAGAACTCACAAACTCTAAAGACAACCTCAGAGTCCCAGCCATGCTCTCAGGTGATTCCACGATAATGGAGGAATCAGTTCCTCTTGTACTCTTCCTTCCACCACCTTTGATGGAACCTAGACCACCAAATGGACATGGGCTCCTAATCCTCTAGCCCAAATAGTGAAAATGGTCCTTTCCTGCCCAAAATTCAAAGCCCATTCTTCTTCCACAAGCATGACTGAAAGTGGAAACAGCCAAGACCTTCAGGGGAATCATTCACATCCACTTACAAGTTGAAATCCAACCTTTGTGGCTCAAATAAGGCTATCACAATACGAACAGTACATTTCCCAAAGTCTGTTTGTTCATTATTAATTAACTCTGTGGCAGATACAATGCTCCATGGTCCCCAGTTCCCTTTCAGTTTCCTCTTCCTGAGCATGCAAGAAGATAATCTTTCCCAGACACCCTTGCATTTAGGCTGGAACCATACATCAGTCTGGCCAATGGGCTGTATATGTGGTCTTCTTGGCTGAGACAGTGAAAAGTCCTCGTACTTCATTTCATCTCTCTTTTCCTCTGCCACCGTGGTCACAGAAAGTAAGTTTTCCAGATATAAATGGCCTGGATGCTTCAGTCACTTCCTTTAAGGAAGCTGCCCTAGAGAGCTAAAGTTACCTTAGAAAGCTGGCTAAAAATAAAAATGTACTAAGTCCTACTGTTTCATAGTCGGTGTGCTGCATTTGAAGACATATTGTGAGAAGATAGATATGGTTCCTGTCCTTATGATCCTAAGAACTATTTTACGCTAAGGAGTTTGGAATTCATCTTCAGAGCAACCATGAGAGCTTGACAGATTTAAGCAAGGATATTCCATGATACGATATTCTTCTTAGAAAGAATCTTTAAAAAAAAATATGTGAGAAAAATATTTTAGGGGAAATACTAAAGGCCATGATCCAGGGCAGAGTGGATGATGGCCTAAACTAGTGTGGTGACAGCAAAAATAAGTGGAGATTAAAGATGCAGTGTGCATGGAAAGAATGGATGGATGTGATAGGTACAATCCACATACACATATAAATTTAAAGTCTTGTTAAATAATTTCTTTTTTCAGAATACTGCTTGATAGGAATTTGTATTCATTTTTACGATTTAGAAATACTGTTTCAAAATAACCAAAAAGAAATAGCCTTAGCTCTGAATTGGCACCATAGTGTTCTCGGCAGCCCAAGGCCTCTGGTGAGGACTGCTCTCTAGTGTTCAGAATCATCTGCTAGACCCTTCTTCACAGTGCAGGGAGATCCCTGCCTCTGATAGAGAAGAGCCTGAAAACTCAACATGGTGGGAAGAACTGCATGTGGGGCTATCACAAATTGTAGATCTTAAAATAAAAGAGCAATAAATTACCTTCAATTCTCTTTCTCTTTCCTCTGCTTTTTTATTAAACAAAAGCTCTTTATCTCTTCCAATCAACCAACTACAGCTCTCTTCCGTAGCCCCTTATGCTTCTCTAAAACATGCTTAATAGTAAGTTTCCTTTGGCTTCATGAGAGAAGTTAGACTCAGATGTCAAATCCTATAAATCTGAGGAGTTGAGGACTCATCACCTCTCCTACACACTTCTCTCACCTTGTCTTCACCTTCTTAGGATGACCGAGTCCCACCATCTTCCTCCTTTATCACACCAGCAAACCTCAACCTTTCTCATTACACAGTCACTGTACTTAAATATGTCTTTAAAAATTAACTCATTATTTATTTTTTAAAATTTACCTTTATTGTTGAAAGTATTACAGATGTCCCTTTCCCCCCCCCTCAAGTCTCATTGGTCAGAACTGTATCTCATGCCCATACCTAAACTAATAATTTGGAGGAAAAATTTGAGTCCCTAATGAACTTCGACCAACATGTTGGAGCTAATATGGAAGCATTCCCAGGGCACAGGCTACAGATTTTCTTATCAGGAAGGAAGCAGAAAAATAGGGGGCGGGGGGCAGGGGGAGGAGGGAAAGAAAGCAGACAGAAGGAGAAGAGGAAGAAAGTAGATAGCTATTAAGGAGCCAGTCCAGAACGTATGTCACGAGTGGCCTAGAGGTCAGAGTAATCACTTCTACCTGGAGGCACTGGGAAAAGCTTCCCAGAATAAGAAAAATGAAGGTTAAATGTTGAGTAAGAGACCACAAACACAGGCCCAAACCTGTGCCTCTGCGAAGAACCAGTCCAGCTACATCCCGACCCTCTTTCTCTTCATGACTCTGCCAAGAACCATGTCTGTGTTAACCTCAATGAGGAGCAGGTGCTGTCTATCCATCTAGCTAATCATTCTCTAATTTTGTAATTTTTTTAAATGTAAATTTTTTTTAAATAAAGAGGTAATTATCAATGACCTTTAAAGTTTTTTTAAACTTTATATAAAACTTGGCACCTCTCAAATAGTTGACAAGTGGCAATAAAGAGCAATTTAAAAAAAGAAAAAAAGAACTCCACTTTGGTATCAGAGTGGACATTTGATAACCCTGTCATTGACCCTTCTATGGAGAAAAGTGAGCTCCTAGGAAGGCAGAGTAACCCAGAGCTCTCTGAGCCCAGTGAGTGCTGAGAAACAGCCGGTCAGAAAAAAAGGAAAGTAAAATTCACACAAAGTCCTCACACTGTTCCACTTGAATAGAAAACGGTACGAAGATGAAGACAGAGAAAGCACATGGCAAAGCCTAGTAACCTACAGCTCTGCTACACAGAAAACGCAGAGGCTCACCACAGGGCAACTTCATAAAGCCACTCTGGATGCCGCTTTGCTAATTGTGTTTGCTATGACACCAAGCACCGCTTCGCTGTGCTCCCAGAGTGTCTCCATAACGGCAATCACTTGCCAGGAGCAAGAGTGATTTTTATTTGATATCCATACAAAGCAAAAGCAAATGAATTACCATAATGAGAAGCAACATAATGATGTGGAGATGTAGAAACTGCCATTGTGTTTAATAACAACAAAGCTTTCCCTTTTGAATTAAATTTGCAGGGAGATTCTTATTGAAGCATCATTGTACTGTAACCAAGTTGTTTAAAAAAAAAAAAAAAAAAAAAAAAAAAGCACTCCAAAGTATTTCAGGCCTATGATTACTGGAAAGGTTGTTAGGAGAATTTTTTTCTTCAATTTTCATTCTCAGTAAAATCGACTTAGTTGCAGCACTACACAGCTGCGATTTGTGAAGTAAATGGCAAAGCTAAATGTGCCGAAACCCAACATGTTCCCTGAGCAACAAAGGAATGGAAGGCAAATGTTACAGTATTATTGACAACACTGGTAATGCTTGTATAAGCATCTGCTTCATAAAGGGGAACAACCTACATTATAAACAAAAGGAGTTTCCAAACAAGGCCTGCCAGCTCAAATTCTGGCTTTGATTTGAATTTTCACTTGTTAGAACAAATATTTCCTCTTTTTACCTTATCCCTTTGAAATAAAAAAAAAAATCTCTGATTTGCATTCTGGAAATTTCCTTATAACTGACTCTTTTTTTTTTTTTTTTTTTTTACTTTTTCTAAAAGCATTTCCTATGTTTTTCTGGTATTTACCTGTTTCCCACCACTGGGATTTTCAACAATGGATGAAAGTATCATTAAATAACCTGGTATTCATTTAAACCTGTTTCCATGATGATCATCATGAGAGTATTGTCCTCCTCTTAGACTGAGTCCAATGTCTGAATGGGATGTGTCCTTTCCCCACTTTCCCCACCCCAGTCCTTTCAATGCTACCATTTATATCCATTTACAACAGAACACCATGGTTTCACTAATGGACAAACTGATAGCCAGATCACAGCTTGCATTAGATTGAGCCAGACTTGAGCAAAATCTGAATATTATAGGACTAGAAATCAAGAGCCTGGGATATGGGTCCAGCTCAGCACTAAATGCAATGGAAGCAAGTCACCTTCTTTGTGTCTGTCTCAGTTTTCCCAGCTGTAAAGTAGGCATAATATCTGCTCCATCCACATCTTACAGGTATCGTGAGAATCAAATCATATTCATACAATGTTCAAGAGAAACAACAGAGGCCTTTTAGTAAGCCCAAAATACATGCAGGGAATCATTTTATTTATAAGAATCCATAATCTGGTTTTTGTCATTTTATCATCCAATAAATATTCATTGAGTTGCTAGTTGATGTAAGGCACAATCCTTCGTGCTATGGAAATGTGTACATCATGGTATGTATAACACCTGTCCTGAAGAAAGTTATACATGAAAGAAAAGGCGCACCATGTAAAAGACAAGTAGAAAGAGAGTCCATACATGAGGACAAAGTGGGAGACAATATAGCACAGTGATCAAAAGTACAAGCTTTGGCATTATACCTTCTGGGTCTGAATCCTGGCCCTAGCATCAACTAGCCATGTGACCTTGGGCAAGTTACATAACTTCTCTATGCCTCAGTTTCCTCATCTTTAAAATGGGCATAATAATAATACCTACCTCATAAGCTTATTGTGAGGAGTAACTACTAATATAGTAATAACTAGAGGCCCGGTGCATGAAAATTCATGCACTGGAGGGGGGTCCCTCAGCCCAGCCTGCCCCCTCTCACAGTCTGGGAGCCCTCTGGGGTGGGAGGCGACCCGGCTCTCAGGGGAAGATTATGCCCCCATCACACCTCTGCTGCTGCCACTGCCGGGAGCGCAAGCCTCAGCCGGCCCTGGTTACCTGAGCCTCGGGTGGCCCTGGGCAGCTGGGCAGCCGCCATCAGAGGCTTGCCTGCACCTCAGGCCAGCCCTGGGTGGCTTGGGAGCTGAGGGGACTGGGGGACTCTGGAGGCAGGCACGTGGAGCAGCCAGGCCCGCCTGGAAGTGGGCCTGGTTGTGCTGAGTGCCTGCCACCCCAGCAGGGCTGAGGGGACTGGGCACTGCCATCTTGTGGCTATGGGCACCACTATCTTTGAGTGCATGACAGTCAATTAGCATATTCCCTCCTTATTGGCTGTGGGTGCCACCATCTTTGCAGCCTGCTGCTCAGTCATTTGGTCATCCCTCACTAACACCCCCTGCCGGCCTGGTCGCCCCACGCAGCCTGTTCGGTCATTTGGTTGCAATGGTCGCTTAGGCTTTTATATATATAGATTCTTCAAACAGTGTCTGGCACATACACAGGACACACTAAATGTTAGCTAGACATAAGGACATCTTAGAGTATAATAGTTGAGAGGGGGAGAGGGCACTAAAGGTTATGGTCAAGAGTACCTAAGGGGGTCCCAATCTAGGGGTTGAAGGTTGGGAAGGCTCAGTGGAAGTAGAGTAAAGGAGAAAGGAGGGACTACACAAACATTCCAGGCAAGTCAAATGGCTGCACGAAGGGTTAGATCCAGGTTTGTGTGAGGCACATTGGGGTAGAATGAAGAGAAGGCTCAGCCCTAGCTGGTTTGGCTCAGTGGATAGAGCATCAGCCTGTGGACTGAAGGATCCTGGGTTAGATTCTGGTCAAGGGCACATGCCCCGATTGCAGGCTCAATTCCCAATAGGGGGCATGCAGGAGGCAGCCGATCAATGATTCTCTAATATTGATGTTTCTCTCTCTCTCTCTCCCCCTCCCCATTCCTCTCTGAAATCAATAAAAATATATTTTTAAAAAAGAGAGAGAGAAGGCTCAGAGTTTGCAAGTGGAGACACTGGGGAAAGAGGGCTGTAACTAAGTACTCTAGATAGGCTAGGGGCTAATCCCTGCTTATACCCCCATGGCCAAAAACTGGAGTGAGCAAAGGGACCTTATTTCAAACTGCTGGCAGACTTTCTCTTTCTCTACAGACTACAGTTTACATTTAATTTAAAAGTATATTGCTTTTGTGTTTTGGTGGTAAAAACAAAACAACCAAAATGTCCCCCAGTAGAGAACTGGATAAAGAAGATGTGGTACATACACACAACGGACTACTACTCAGCCATAAAAAAGGATGAAATAGCACCATTTGCAACATGGATGGACCTTGAGAACATTATGCTAAGTGAAATAAGTCAGTCAGAAAAAGCTAAGACCTATATGATTTCACTCATATGTGGGATATAAAACTGAAATGTGAATACAAACAACAGTGTGGTGATTGCCAGAGGGGAGGGGGTGGGGAGAAAAGAGGTTCCTAATATAAGGTGACAGGAGATTTGACTTTGGGTGGTGGGTACAAAGTACAATACACAGATCTTATAACAGAAGCCCACACCTGTTCATGTTGACCAATGTTACCCCAATCAATTTAATAAATCCATTTTTAAAAGCACTTTAATGGGTTTTTTGAACCTACAAAGATAAGTCTAAAAATACTATTTCTGGAACTATACAGTTCTTGACATGAGATGCTTAGCTGCTGTGCACATAATGTTGAGGCTATCCCACCAGGTTTGCATGAAATATAGGATTCTACCTATAGACATCTAGAGAGGGAAATGGGAAGAAAGGGGCACAAGGAGAAAGTGAGAAACTAGTTAAGAAATGTGGGCACTTCTACCAGGAATAGGTAGTAATTGAGATGCTGCTCTTCTCTTCATGGTTTTCAGCCCCTGTGCCTTAAACGGTATGAGTATCTCACTGCAGTAAACGGAATTTTGATGTTAAAATAAACCTTAAACCCCAAACAGCTACTTCACCTGGTGTTCTGCTGAGGAAATGGTGACCTATTCCAAACTTAAGGGCCAGCCCGGCTCTGCGAGGCTCATTAATAAAGATGTGGCTGATCCCCTTCAGCTGGTTTCCAATGTTAATTTCTTGTACAGACGCTGCCTTACACACGAACTTTAGAACCTAATCCTTAGAAAAGATCCAGCTCCACTGTACAGAAGGTTGTTTTTCTGTGTGTAAGTAGAATTTACCCCAAGAGATTATGTTTATGGAGGAGATGGGCTGGTGAAGACCAGGTATGAGGAGAAATATGGGCCTTCTTCTACCCTCTTTTTGGGGCTTATGTGCTATGGCCTGAACTCCAGATCGGAAAGACAGCTAAAGTCTGTCTTAATGAAGGGAGGTAATGAGGCTCCTGCAAAAGGTTACAGAACAATAGCTGAGGAGAGAGACCACTGGGGATCCTGTGGGAGGCCTTGGCCTCTGGACTCAGGAAGGATTCATGTCTGCTATTCAAATGAAAGGGTGGAGGAATCTGTATTATAATTTCTTCCCTAAATTTTTAGTTTAGTACTTGTTTTAATCATGAGGCATGACCTAGGCCAGTGGTCGCCAACCTTTCAGACCTCACGGACCACCAGTGGTCCGCAGACCACCGGTTGGCGACTGCTGACTTAGGCTACGCTTTGGGCCAACTGGTAAAGAATATCTGAAAAGGAAACGGAACAGGAGCCTAAGGAAGCTAAAGTCAAGATTAGAGCATCTGTGAGGAACAGAATAGCTCACTGGGTCCGGGCCCAGGTGCTGTAGCCCATGATTAGGAAGCTTTCCATCAAAAATATTCTACTTCAGATAATACCTGTCCTCTACAAGCACATGTTAAATAGAAGTCCCGTACATTATCCCTGATTAAAGCAACGAGGAAATTTCTCTCAAGGGAGGTAGGACTGGCCCTGAGAAAGAGCATTCCCTTTCCAACCAGAAGCCTTTGGGGACCACCCAGAGCGTGCCTTGTCATCCCACAGCATCCCAGTTGTCCCCTCACTGCATTGACCACCATTTTATTCGTGGAAGGAAGAACCACAGTGAGAGGCACTATGAACAACAGACAGAACTTGGTTGATGACTGAAAAAAACCATAGAACCTTCTTATTTCCTATTTTTCTTCCTTATCCATTCCCAGTTCCATCTCAGTGAAATCTGTCATTATTTCCTAGCTCAGATTTCACATGTCGACAAAAAATTAGAACTACTTTATAAACATTGGTCCTACCATGCCAGGCAATTGGCCAGAAGTTACAGGAGTGCTGTATCCACTTGCTTTTTATTGCAGAACAGCACATTCCTGGAGACCGCGTCATAAAGTGGATCATTGAAAAGCAAATTACATTTTCCCACAGGAACAATGTTATAATTAGAGGCTGTATTCCTGACAAAGGACTTGGCCTCATGTAAATAGTAGACATGAACAAAAATATTTTACAAAAGTAAAGATTCAAGAACTATAAATCCTTATAATTGCTTAAAATAATAAAATTTTCTCCAAGTATTATAAACCAGGCAGGATTAGAGGGAGTGCACATTGATTATTCAGGGACTCCAATGTACCATAAAGTGTACATTAAAATATAACTACTGTGTCATAAATTAGAACCTGAAACTAACTTTAATATAGTCATTACACACTTAATTAACAACGGGAAGGCAATGAGGCTCCATGGTTAAAACGTGGAACTGGGCGTGCAGAGATCTGAAGTGTAGCCTTGCCCTCTAGACTGTGAGCTCTATGAGGCTAGAGGCTGGAGCTTCCCATGTAGGTAGGTACCTGAGCCAGAGCCTGACTCAAAATCAGTTTTCCAATGATTGATCCAGGTTTGGGTTGTCGCATTGAGCAAGTAAATCACTTTCTCTGGCTTTTCATTTGCTCATCTGTAAAACAAAGAAGCTAAACTTTAGCTCTTTAAGGTCCCTACTGGGTCCACAATTCTAGGGGTGCCATTTTGCTCTCAGAATTCAGAAAAGTTTTGGGGAGTGGTCTACTGTTATTTTGGTGAACTTCAATATGAACCTCCAGTATTCATGCCCTTGTGCAATCCCCACACACATTCTGGACCTGGCCATATGAATGACTTCGGCCAATGGGATTTTAGCAAGTGAAATAAAAGCAAAGATTTAATGAGCACTTGGAACACATCCTCTTGGAACCCAAGTACCATGCTTTGAGGAGCCCAAGACCCATGGAGAGGCCACATGGAGAAGAACCAAGGACCTGCTAGACTGCCCCAGCTGAGCTACCAGCACCTACTGCTAGTCATGAGAGTAAGCATCTTGAACACTGCAGCCGAGTCGAGCCCCCAGATGGCAGTAGCCCCAGCTGACTCTTGTGGAGCAGAAAAACCTCCTAAGTGGACCCTGTCAACCCTATAGGGTCATGAAAGATAATGAAATAATTTAAGTTTGGGGATAGTATTATGCAGCAATAGCTAACTGCAACTCTAGGATGTGACTTTAATGGCTTTGGGCTTTTGTAGAAAACAGGCTGTCTAAGGAAGATTGAATAATGTTTACTTTTCTCTCTGTGAATTTTCCTATACAGAGAAACATTCAAAATATTTCAATCATCTTAAAATAGACTCAAAATACTATAGTAGTGTTCAATAAATATTTGTAGTAGATAAAGATGTTTCCTCTTCCTGAAAAATGTTTTTCCTCTTTACCTTCTCTTGAGAAAGTAGAGTTGTTCAAATGCACAATCAAGTAAAGGTCACAAGGAAATGATATGTGCTGTTCAGTCATTCCACTTGACACTTTGTTGACAGCTCTCAGAACATTCCCTCACTACTGATAATTCATAAAAACAATTGTCAAGCAAAGCACAGACTTTGAAATAAGAGTGTGGCAGGCTGTCTGGTAATGCAGAACTTTACTTTCCCTGATAAAGAAACTGCTGACATTCAGAGCTGGGAAAGTATGAGGATTTCTGTTATGAGACAATAGGTTTTCTTAAATTCAAAATTATTGAAACCTGTCAGGGGTATGCCTGATTAAGTTCAGTGACAAAGACAATGAAACTGCTGAAATAAAATCAGCATGGGAGTAGAAAGAGACTATGTCAGGGGTCCATCCCCTGTATGAAGTCAGGTCAAAGGAACAGTAGTTCTGGGCCTATATCATCCTCTGGGGAAGAGGCTGTGTAGGTGACTAAAAGGAAAACCTTTCAAGTTGGACAATCTGCTCAATTTTGATGTGAAATTCCTCTGGCTAGTCATTAGTAAGGGGTGGAGGGTGATCTTTCCTCAGACCTTGAAGAACCAGTGGGAGTAGGACTGCACAGGTGCTTGAGGCATCAGCCACTTTCCTCAGATACTGCCACACTGTCACCCAGCAAGGATGAAGCCTTTGACTCCGCAGGTTTTGCTGTCACCAGGTCTCATCTTGGTGATGCATTGACCCAAGCTGAAACAAGTTTCCAGGGACAGTTACAACATTCTCTCATTCTTAGGGGTCATGCCTGAGCTCTGGTTCTAGTAGCAAGACAGACCCTTAAGACATCAAAGTTCCTACAGATTAGCCCAGGACAGTAGAACCAGACATTCAGGTGGGTTAGATAGTGCAAACTATTTAATTGGAATAATAAAAAAAGATATGGTCTTATATCTTACCTCTAAGCTGGTAAAGTAGGTTGTGTCCATTTTGGGCACTTCAAAACATCTCTCAGATTATTTAAGATGGGTGAATGCTTCTATGGGCAGTGTTCTAGATTTATATATATATTAGTCATTTAATTCTCACATAATTAAGAAATTGGTATTTTACAGAGGGAACTGAGGCACAAGGAAGTAACCTAGCTTTCTCCAGTTCACACAACAAGTAAATGGTGAAGCCAAGCCAGAATTCAGAACTAGCAGTGCTCTGACCTACTAGGCCATACTTGCCACTTCCTGACATCCCAAAGTTTGCTCTTTGGCTCCACTGAGTGTTAGTGGGCATATCACAAGGAAGCCTGCAATGGACCTGAAGGTGAGGAAGAGCAGACTGCAGCAATTATCTCAGGAACCAGCTTTCTCTGTATCTTCCATCATAATTTAATTAATGTACTCAATTACCAAGTGATGGGAAACCTGTTTTTAGCACCTAACCAAATCGAAGACCATAAACGGCCTGTCAACACCCTCACTAGAGGCTGATGAGATACCACACGGCAGATGAAATCAGTGCTCTAGGAGCGTGGTCCTGCTGTGCAGACAAAGCTCAGAACTCCAGCTCTCTAGTTCCACTGGCCTGCTTCATCTTGCTCTGAAATACAGCTCCCTACAAGCTTTGGGCTCTGCATGTATATTGTTATTATCAATTAGTGGCAGTATTTGCTATTGATAGAGCACTTCAGATTCCTTAAATCCTCTCCTTCGGGTGTTTGTGCATGGCTGGTCTTTATAGCCACAGCTCTGTTTGCACTGACATCACCTTCCCAGGATGATTCCTATGGGTTAAATGATTTGCTTATGGCAATTGCAGAAATACGTGTAATAGAATGCAAGATGAGCAATAAAGAGAAAGGGAGGAAGAACACCACAGCCTACCTGTTTAGGGAAGCCCAGTGAAAAGCTCAGAGAATCAGGAGCTCGATTTTACTTATTTCTATTTATGAACATAAAAGTATTCTTATCAATGAGGCTATTTTACATTTTATAGCTCCTTTTCAGCTGGAGAAATCCCGGGGGCTTTGAAAACTCTGTATGTGGCTTTACTGTTTTCATAAGACATTGCTCTTTCCTTTCCTCTACTAGCAGCCAAGGCGATGACAGTAGCAATGACCAATAGATAAAACCAAAATTTAAACATTTTAGCTTTTCTGCCAACTCTTCCCAGTGTTAAAAGGGGGCTCATCTTTGCCCCTGTAATCCATTCCATTTTCCAGGCAGGAAAAAGGTGGCGGCTCAGGATCCATTGGTGAGGACTGAGTTCCTGCCCATTTGCACCACCGGGGACAATTACAGCAAAATGAAACTGCAAACATCAACAAGAGAAAGGTTGCAAAGAATTCCAGCTAGAAATCTTAAGATTTGCTCCTGTTCGTTACGGTGAAATATAGATTGCAATGCCCTAAAGACACTAAAACCTTAATGCCAACTCTAAAAATGTGAAACACAAAAGAAACACAGGTAAGGTCCTAGAGTATGAGATTTAGAGGAAATGAGTAGAATGTTGAAATAGAAAAACACGGACAGGTATGGTGTGAAAGCAGAAAAGTCTCAAGGCTAATAGCCACATTAACAACTCTGAGTGAGTATCAAATTCCAAAGTCCCCCAAGCCCCAAGCCCCAGAAGCCCAAGTACCTTGCTGCCAACATGCTGTCTTTGGGGCCTGTTTCCCAGTTGTTATTAAACCCAGCTCTCTGTGGACCCAGAATCCATTTCTTGAGAATCATGATCATCTGCTTGAATTGGAAGGAGATTTTTACTTACCTGGAAATTCTAAAGGCTGTATTTGGGTACTAGCTATAGCTAGCTGCCCGAGGAGAAGTTCAAGAAATATTCTTTATTCTTTGCTCCCCTTTAAAATAAACAACAACAACAACAACAATGGGTTAGATTCTACACAGTTTGGTTATGCTGTACTTTATTATTCATTATTTTTTATTAACAAGTACAACACTTATCACGTACCAGACACTGTTCTAAGTGCTTAATAATATCACTCATTTGATTGTCATAACAACCCTAGAAGGCAGGTACTACTATTTTACAGAAGAAGAAGTTTACAGATGAGGAAAATGAGGCACAGAGAGGTCAAGTAACTTGCCTAAGGTCACACAGCTAATGAGTGGTGAAGCCAAGGTTTAAACTCAGGGAGTCTGGCTCAAGCCCATGTTGCTAACCAGCATTATGCTATGCAGCTTTCCTTACATTTGCTAAATTATACTCACATATTTCGAGAGGCAGTTTTTAGTAGAACACCAGGAAAATATTATCAAAGAAAAAAAAATGAAAATTTAAAATTTAGCAAAATATATGTTCCTGGATATATTTTTATGAATTGCTTCTATCAAAATCTTATTTTTTAAATCATTATCTTATTAACCTTAAATTCTGAGACATTTTTCTCCTAAAGAAAGGAGTCAAGCATTCATAAGTGGTGCTTCATTTTTGTCTCCACGAACTGCATTATAACTTGGAAGAGGGAAAGATGGCTGGAGGCTGAAAGGGTTCGGCCTACACAGGAGAACAGAATGGAGTGACAGGCACTTGGGTTCAAATTTTGGCTTTGTCACTTATTAATGTGTATAACTTTGAGCAAAGTACTTAATCGTTCCATGCCTCAATTTCTTGAATCTATAAAATGGAAATGATAATATTAACTAGCTCATAGGTTATTGTGAGGCTTAAATGAAATTATGTACATAAAGAACTTGCAGTCCGTGAAAACTGACAAACTGGGATATTGAGCAGTGGACTAGGAGAATTCAATAGAAGACTTAAAACTGATAGAGCCAGTCTCTCCTTTATGTATATGGTGCCTACATCCACAGGGGGAAGAGTAAGACCTGCCCAGCTTTGAGATGTAACCTGTAGTTTAATTTCTGAAATCCCCACCCCTGATCTTTGAGGGCAGAACTCCCCCAGGCCCCTGCTTCCCTCCCTGTGCATCATGTGCACTCGGCGCAGGGCCACACTCAGACTGGCCACCAAAGGCAGAGCTGCTGCTTGGCTGTCAGGCAGGTAAGTGGTCTGGAAATGTAGGAGGGAATGAGGCCAGGGCAGGAATCAGCCAGCGGGACCCGGGTATCTGAAGATTCAGCAGCATATCAGAGTCAGCTGGCAGGATCACTGTACCCCACTGCCCCTCTGGGGAGGAGGCAGGAGGGTCCAGCCTGAGACTTAGGCCCTAGAATTGCTGTTTCTACTTTTGGTTGTTTATTCTTTCCTTTTGCTTTTAATTACACAGGTAATGGATGTATGCTTGTTGAAGAAAAACTGTGAAATGACACAGTAATAAAGTGACAGTCCTTCCTTACTCCACAGCTTTATCACACTCCCCAGGAAAAAAACCTCTGGTTAGCAATATGGAGAATTCACACACACACACACACACACACACACACCACACACACACACACACCACAAAGTGCTCTCCTTTTACCAAAAGAAAAGGGGGTGAGGGGGATGAGGAGAACCATACTGTTTATAGTTATCTTCACCTTATTTGTTTGTTTGTTTTTCACTTAACATACATCACGTACACCTTTCCAAGAGAGAACACATAGCTCATTTTTACTGCATGTTCCTCCATTGTAGAGTTCCAAATTCTATTTAGCCATTGCCCCAACCATTTTGGTTTTTCTTATTGTTTGGTTGTGTGTGGTTTTTTTGCCATGGCATTCAAGGTGCTTGTGAAAATTCTCATGCACGTGTACATGTACTTCTGCAAGAAAGATTCCTAGAAATGCAACTGTTGGGTCATAATATGTATATTTTTAAATTTTTTAATAGATTTTCCAAATGGAGAAGAACCATTTCCTAAATCAAATGCAAACTTCTGTTGCTGTCAAAAAGGAAAAGCTGATAAGAATTTTACATTTCAAAGAAAGGGCATTGATGAATACATCTTTGTTTTAAAATAATGTTTTCCTTATTTTAAGTAATTTTTTAAATTCTGCTTTATAGAGCAAACCACATTCTGTAATTAAAGCTTTAAAAAGGGGCAGGCTGCGTGCTGCCCCACGCCAGCAGCCGCGGGAAGGCTGGGGCTGGGGGTGGGCCGGAGCGGAGACACAACACACAGGAGTGCCTGCTCCAACCCCAGTGGACACAACGTGGCGGCCGGGGGCATGCTCCCAGCTGCTGCCACGCGCAGCTCAGAGCACGCCCTCACCCAGCTGACACAGGAGCGGTCCCGGCCCCCCCGCGGGGTGCCTCCTCACATGGCGGGAGGCGGGGCACCTCCTCGAGCGATTTCAATCACATGCTGGGCTTCCAGTATATATATATAAAAGGCTAATATGCAAAGTGTCCCCTCAAGAGTTCAACCAGGAGAACGGGAGTTTTATTGTTCGCTATGACTTGTGCTGACCACCAGGGGGCAGTGTGGAACATGGCAGGTGACCAGCGGTGGCGGGGCACTGAGGGAGCAAGGGAAGGAGGAGGCAAGGAGGCAGGGAGGCAGGGAACCTGATAGGCCCTGATTGCCAGCCATGCCTAGGGGCCCTACCTGTGCAGGAATTTCATGCATCGGGCCTCTAGTTTTGTTATAAAAAGTGTTCCATACTTTTCCAACCTTTTGATAAGAATAATGGTAAGGCCTGGCTGGTGTGGCTCAGTGGTTGAGTGTCCACCCATCAATCAGGAGGTCACCAGTTCAATCCCTGGTGGGGGCGTGCAGGAGGCAGCCAATCAATGTTTCTCTCTCATCAATGTTTCTCTCTATCCCTCTCCCTTCCTCTCTCTGAAATCAATAAACACCTATAAAAATATTTTTTTTAAGAATACGGTAAGATTATCAGGTTTAGAAAATGCATTTGGTAAAATTCCACAGAGACAGTCAACCACATTTTGAAAAGTGAAACAGCACATGGAAAAAAAGTTATCAGAACAAGAAAATATATGTTAACTCCATGGATTTCAGCATCCCTGCTCCTGGTCAGGACCAGGCCCTAGGGCTTACAAGAAGAAACAAATGAGGATCCCAAAACAAGCTAATCAAAGACTCTGCATTCAATCTAATTAGAAGGATTAGCCCCAAACCAAAGAACTTTGTGTGATAAATAAACAAAGCAAGACAAAAATAGTAACATCCAACAGTGACTTTCCAGCACCATCAAGACAATGACAGAAACCACTTTGCTAGGAGGCCAAATACTTCTGCTTGTGTCTCCTTCAAGCATGGATCTTGTGTGTCGACCTTGGTATCATGGCATCAATATTAATTTCGTTGATGAAATTATATTCATTGTTTCCCTGGAAGGTTGTTTAAAATCTCATGGGCTATAATGCAAATCTTAAAACAAAATTCAAATTCATTACAACTTTTTCAATAAATATACATTATATCACTTTGATAGGATCTTGTAAGCAAAGCAGAAATAGGTCAAGAATGGAATAATGCTATCACAAAAAAGCTTAGGAATTCCTGAATTAGGAAAAGTTAGCTAGTATTTCAGAGAGCTCTAAAGTTAGACTCCTGCAATGGCAGATATATGTGAAAGGAAATACACAGAGTAAAGTTACACAGGCACCTGCTTCTGGGAAAGAAACAAGATGACTTGTAGGAGGAAGAAAAGAGCCAGACAGAAGCAGAGAGATGTGAAGGTAAAAGCAAAGGCGACCTATAGACAAAGCTGGAGGGAGCCACAGTGCAATTGTAAAAGCATTTACTGAGAAAGAGAGAAAAGAAAATAGGACAGAGAAGTATCACATGGTGTACATTCTAGATAAGTTAGCTATGCTATTTCTGTATTGATTTTAGTTTTTACTCCAAGGTACTTTGGCTTCTTTGTGGTGAGCACTAAACAGAAATTAAACTAACAACTGGACCCAAAAATGTTAAGGAACATCCACAGACAGGAATTATTTCTGCCCCTTAATAGTGCCCCTCACTGGTTCAGCCAAGAGGCTATGAAGGCTCCCAAACATGTTTGCAGGACCTCTGCCCCATGAGAACGATGGATCTTGATTCATTTTTTCATTGTTCCTCTAGTTTGACTAATCACAGGCTGGTTTGTATGTATACAAACATTAAGATCTGGATTGAATGTCCAATCTTCACTGTTCACCACTCAGTATTTCAGCATCTCAATAGGCCGGTATGTGTGTGCGTGTGTGTGCATGTGTGTGCACACGTGCAGGTGTGTTTTGGCCACCTTGAAGTACAAACCTTTCTGAGATCTTTTGTCCCTCTGGGTATGGAGGAAGAGAGTCTCAGCTATTCATTACCAACCTGACCAATTAACAGAGGAGCAGAGGTAAACTGCTGGGCAGAGGACATGCTTGAACATAACACACTTTCTCTCTCATATGTGTTTGTTGCCTTTTCCTGGTCCTTCCATTTCAGGAATGGTGGGGTACCACATCTTGATCCTTCCTGGGTTTCTAGCACAGCCAGCCCACTTTTAATGGGGAAAGACACAAGGACTAACAACTGTTTCAACCTTTTTTTAATGGGGAAAGGTATAAGGACTAACAACTGTTTCAACCTTTTTCTCTAAGTGAACCTTCTTTTTTTTTTTCCCTCCCTTCTGCATTATCGTGCTACGCTACTTTAAACTTCTCCCATCATTAAACCTTCTGAGTGAAATATTGAACTGATTAATGTGGCATTTTCCACTAAACTGTTTCAGGAAATGTTGCACCTTACCAGTGGGATGCTTTTGAATAATGTAATCTCCTTAGTATAATTAAAACTAAGTTCTGAAGTTAGTACCTTTTCTCCCTGGAGGCACTCATCAAAATGTCAAGTGTTCCTTCTAGTAGAACTGCAATCCCATAATACAAACAAATATATTACCTACTGCTCCTCACTAGCAAGAGGCCCTGGCTGCGTTTTTGTCACTTTATTTCTAACCTGAGCAAGCAGCATGAAAAGTATGGTCACCAGAAACCATTGTCACCAGTACCCAGAGTAGTGTTCTATACCACCTACCTGGTTTGCATTTACTAGTATTTATTTTGCCTATCTGCCTTCAACAGATGAACTTTTGGTTGTTGTGTTGTTATTTATGCATAGAGAACAGTGTGGATCTAAGAGTCAATTGCTCTCCTAAGGCTGTCGCTTAGTTTAATAGGAAAAAATAAAACAGGGACGCAACGCCCTCTTCTGGCTGAGAAGCGCTTAGAGGACTATGCAAACCTGACTGGCATTTTGACCAAGTCCTTGAAGACTGCTTGGTGTATAGTAAATAATAAACAAATACCAACGCTGTTGTCAAAGTTCGCAACATTATTCACAGCTAGAGACAGGGTAAGGTGTGGCCTCGGAGGGCTGGTCGCAGATGCCTGGCTTTTAGGCGCTCTGAGTGAGTTAGGTGGCTGGACCATTCTCCCGGTGAACAGAAAGATAATGAGAGAAATGGTGTCAAGAGTCCTGTCCTTCTCTGGAACAACATTAAATTCCAAACAAAGGAAAGTTCATTCTACAGGTTCAGGAGACTTATTTTTCAGTGGAGTCTCCTCTAGCGACCACACTCGACTTCAAGGAGCCCCGTCCCCAAATAAGGTGGCCCTGCCAGTCTCCATCTGGGAAGGAGTGGGAGGAAATGACAAAGGAAGGCAGATACTTGGAGACAGAAGGAGCCCAGCAGGACTTCGAAAAAGAAATATTCAGTGCTGGAACATGCTTCTTACCAAATACTGTTTTCATTCTCTAGAAAACATGCTTCTTTCCAGTCTGAAGGCCAAGCTGGCTGGCACTTCTCTGTGCCTGCCAACTAGTCATTAGCAAACAATGAGTGACAGCGCAACTGCAAAAGCAAGAAAAAAATGGATGGGCAGCAGCACAGGGAAGTATGAGAAGGGTGTCAATGAGAGCAAATTATGCAAGTATCAGCTGGAAGCTGCCTTCTTCCCTGGGAGCTTCAGGATGAACAAAAAGGGCAGGCAGCGGAGCTGAGAAATGCTATCTTCTGGCCACACAGCTGGGCAGGGGCCACCTAAGGACATGTATACCTGGGGACACGTGCACCTGGGGATGTGTGCACCTGATTGTGTGCACAGCCATGGCAGTGGTTGGAGCAGGATATTTCCTATACCTAGCCAATGGCAGAAATGCTTGGAGCAAATAATTCCAGCAAATAGTTTTCAGGATATCCACATTAAAGCTCTTTGGATGATAAGTGTTAGAAACCCTCTTTAACTTAACCCAAAACAGGAACTTATTGGGCAGAATTCTGGAGTCTCAGAAGATCCAAGGGCATGAAATACCATGGAGGCAGGGCTGCTTGTGTATTCTGAGCTGGGAAGTAAAAAGCTGTTCAGAAACTAAGCAGTAGTTCCCCCTCCGCCCCCCCCCCCCCCGCCCCCCGTCTAACTCCATTCCTCCAGGGCCTTGTGGTTTCTCATCTCTGCTTGTTTTGTCCCAGATTTTTCTTCTCTAATTTCTGCTTCATGTTTCTATATCCAACCATGGGGGCCATGGCCCAGAGTTTAATTGTTCTCGGTTCAAATGACCCATAAAACTGAATACCTGGTATCCATTCATTCCAATTCCAAATTTCCAGGAAACACAACTTTCCGTCCTGCTTGGGTTCATCAGTTTTATAAGCAGCCATGGAAAGAAAGCGAGGCATGCACTATAAATATGGCTATCAGATTTACCCCTATGTGTGGCGAGACAATCCTTATAAAAGAAGGTCATAGACTAGGAAGAAAGCCTAATAATAAACACATCTTCACATTGACCCTTAAGAACCATAAAGTGCAGCTGAAGTGGTTTTGTGAAATGGCAAAATAATGAACAATTTTGGGTGAAAAACTTTATTGGAATATTACCCATTTCTGAGAACTTTTTAAAAGGGGGAGAGGAATAAGGAGTGCCAAATTGTATTTTACGACATAGTGGAAAGATAACTAATTTGGGGGCTAGAAGGTATGAGGACTGTTCCTGGCTCCACTGAACTGAATATACTAGTATGAACAAACGATTTAATCTCCTAACGTAGTTTTCTCATCTACAACTAAGAAATAATAGTAGTTATCCTGTCTGTGTCATAGGGCTGGGTAGAGGGGAATGCACTATTGTGCATAGAGGAGAGGTGGGAATTAAGAAGAGTTTGGTGTTCCATGGCTAGTAATTTTAGGTCACAAAGAGACTGGAACTACATTACAGCTGGATGCAATAGACAAAAACACTAGAGTCGCTTCAATCACCAGCAACCTTATCTACAGGACTCTGGAGAAACTGAACTTTAAATTCTTAAAGTTAAAATCTTCCAGAGCTAGAACAGTTGCTAAGGAAGTACTTACAATTAATATTAAAAACTAGATGGAGAATGGTATTCCTGGGGAGAAAGGGGAGCTCCCACTGATGCCCATTGGGTCAGAAATGTGACAAATCCCAGACTTGTTTGTGGATGTAACCCTTTGTTCAGCAAAGTGATTCCATGGAACCAGAGTGAGACTTTCCTAAACTGAGTTAAGGCTGGTCACTCCCACCCAGAGTGGAGGGACCGGTGCAGGATGACATCTGCCCAGTTCCTGTGAAATCAGCTGACCTCACTGGCTTAGTATCCCTTTCCTCCCCCAACACCTTGCATGTATCCTTTTTGAAGATGCTTGCTCAAAGAAGATGACTTTGCCAGCGAAAAGACCTTTCTTATGGCAAGTATATCTTCTCGAGTTGGTTGTGAAGGAGACCTGATAAGGTAATGGATATAAAAATACTTTAAAAACTATAAAGCACTAGACCAGTGATGGCAAACCTTTTGAGCTCAGCGTGTCAGCATTTTGAAAAACCCTAACTTAACTCTGGTGCCGTGTCACATATAGAAATTTTTTGATATTTGCAACCTTAGTAAAACAAAGACTAATATTTTTGATATTAATTTTATATATTTAAATGCCATTTAACAAAGAAAAATCAACCAAAAAAATGAGTTCACGTGTCACCTCTGACACGCGTGTCATAGGTTCGCCATCACTGCACTAGACCCATGTAAGTTATTATATTTATGATCATTAACAATGTCATAAAGGGAAATCATTAAATCAGTAATCAAGCAAGGAGCCTAAAGCAATTTGAGCATCTTCTCCCAAGTTTCTTTTCATTCAGCTTTTGTGGGTTTGTGCATTTACAAAATCAGGATATATATTTGGATCTAGGCTATTGCTTTCTCAGCTAAATGGAGGTATGCCTTCTTTGATTACCTCTTATTCCAAATCCATGAAAGGGAAAATTTATGTTCATCTCTGGGACATACACCATGTTCCCTCCAAGTGTTTCAGAGAAATGTCAAATCAGAACTGGTCTCTGGTTTCTTCTTTGAGTTCCTTGTAGCCAGGATGGAGGATCTAAAGTGTTGAAAAGGTGAGAGAAAGAGGAATAGAGACAGAAAAACAGAGATAAGAGTAGAGAGGGACACACTCAGAGACAAGGACCACTCTGTTTTCAACCGGCTGTCTTGTGGCTCAGCAGAGATGAAATAAAAGAACAGCAGTCATTCTTGCAGCTATGTAATTCTGGGGGCCCTGAAGTATAGGTAAGCAGTATATTAGAACCACTTTCAGGTAACAACCAATATAATCTGAGGTTCGGGGTCAAAGACATATTTTTGAGCAGCAAACAGACTGGAATCCTATTAGGAAGACCATCGTGGAGGACTATGAAAGTCTTTCCAGTCAATTTGTGTGAGGTGTGGATAGAAATTGGGAATGAGTCTGTTTAAATGAGTATAGTCAGGTAGATCGTTTGACAATATACATGATTTATATTTCATGAAATAAAAGATGATAGAACCACCAAGACCTATATCAAGGAGCTTATGCTTATATTCACTATTATCCTCTCTTTTAACCTCTCAAATCAATCAGAGAAGTACTACTACATATTATATTATGACTAGAGGCCTGATGCACAAAATTCGTGCAAGAGTAGGCCTTCCTTCCCCTGGCTGCTGGCACCGGCTTCCCTCTGGCACCTGGGACCTGGGCTTCCCTCACAGCCCCAGCTTCGTCCGGAAGGACATCCAGTCTAATTAGCATATTATGCTTTTATTATTATAGATTATTATAGATGGGGTTAACTAAAAGATACACAAGACCATTAGCTCTGTTAGATTATAGTGTCAACCTATGTAAGACATGACCTCTAGCCCTGGGCAATATGTGTAGAGTTGTGAAAACGAGAAAAACACAAGAGATTATCCATGTAAGTATTTAGCATACTCTATGCCTGGCACATAATGTGGATTCAAAGAGAATCAGCTATTATTTTATTATGTTTGTTATTATTAACATAAGGTTAATGTTAGAAGCATGAAAATGATGTTCAGAAACACACCCATATCCTCACTGCTTACATTCTCACCATCCACCTTCCTCCTAGCCCTTATAGGGAGCCAGGGGGCCTGACCCTGAGCCGATGCTGGAGGGTGCTCTCCAGGGGCAGAAGTGGGGGATAGGTCTCTATCTCTGAGCTGTCTGGAATATGAAGAGTCAGAAGGGGGAGACTCAGCCAAAACCTAAAGAAGTGCCGAGAGTCAGAGCCAGGGGAGCCAGGGCCAAAAGCCAAATCCAAACACTGCTGGCAAACTAGAGTGGAACCAGGTAGATACCAGAGTAGAAAAGAAGCCAGTTTGGAATAAAACATGGAGGATCCTGGGAGGTTTCCAAAATAGTGCTGGAATAGCCACAGTTTACTTGACAGGTCACTGAGCATGGCTATGTTTAACCATCAGAAAGATAAAGTGTCAGGACCCACAAATAGTACTGTAGGACCAGAGGAAAACAATGATGATGGAACCAAAGAGAGGAAAGCATAATTTGTTATGGATATGAATGAAAAGGATATAAAGACTGGAAAAGGGCAGGTAATGTGCATTTGAGGGAGATAATGTTTGCCAGTTCCTAAGGGTAAGTTATTAAATTCAAAGCTTGGGAAACCTTTTTCCTTATATGCAATTGTTTTCATTTATATATATATATATATGTGTGTGTGTGTGTGTGTGTGTGTGTGTGTGTGTGTGTGTATGTGGATACATATACATATATATGTGTCTATATATAGAGATACACAGACATGTTGATGTTTAAACTGTTAGATGAATAGGGACCATAAAGTAAATTGGAACCTTTATCTAAAATGACCATGTACATCCATCACCCGTTTCTTAGAATCCCTTGCATGCTACGAATTCCCTGGAGAATCTTCTCCTCCTTTCAAACAAAGAAACAACTGTTATAAAACCAATCACCCATCTTCCCTTATTCCCTGTGCCTCCAAAAATCAAGGAAAGAGAAAGGGAACCAATGTTGCTTAACAGAATATTTTCTGCTGTTTTTCACAAGCTCAGTAGCTTGACGGGACAAGGAATATCCTTAGGACTATTTTGAAAGGTGACTTTAAACATCAGCATTGCTCTTGTCAAGTAAAGGTAGCATTTCCTTGGGAGACTCAAATGATTCCTTCAGAGGGGTTCAGGTCTCTAAAGCAAATATGTACCTAGGCACTGTGGTAGAGAGTATTTGCCAGTGAGAATATCAATGCCCAGGTACACACACAGTGTGTGTTTTGCTACAAATGTTTTCCTAGTAAACAAGGATGAAGCCATCAAAAGAAAGGGAACGCTAATTTTAAATCAATTAAATTCAAACAGAAATGTTTCCTTTGGGTATAGTTGCCTTTCAGTAAGCACACTAATTTTGGAGTTATATTATTTACCCACAAATTGTTTTTAAAGCATCTGTGGCATTGAGGAGTTGAAGTCAAATGGATTTCTCCAGTAGCTCCTTCCCAGTCCATGAATTATTGGGGATGGGATTTAACAGTGCTGTTATGTTCATCACCTTGCTCTGGCTGATACAAATGCATATGCAATAACAGAGCATGCTTATGTAATATACAGGTATATGTACATGAGGGGGGATGCCCAGAAAACTGGGGATCATGTGGTTCTATGGGTCCCCTCTTCTGGTCACATTAGAACCACAGGAAGAGGGAAATGTATCAAGATCAGCTGCTGGCCAGGATAACAGTCTGGGCAGTAGAATGGACTCTGGGTTCGGTTCAAAAGGAAAGAGAGTCCACCCTAGACCTCATTTAAAAATGTGCTTCTGACCCTGAGTCACCTCATGCATGTGGGAAGGAAGACGTAGCAGAGCTTGAGTTCCTGCCAGCCCTGCTCAGTCAAAGGGACAATAACGGTTTTGGAGCCTACAGAGGGGAAAATAGTTGGATCACTCCCAAGGTGGGGGGGGGAGAGCTCTCAGAGATGACAACCATGGTTGGCAACTTAAACAAACAGATCAAAGGTGATACAAGGATCCCCAACAAATGGTTGCTCACTTAACATCCAGGGTTAGGGGTCTAGATTGCTGTCATTGTTTTTATTGTCTGGGGTGAGTTACTGGATTGAAAGCAATTTGGATATTGTCTCCCTCCATGGGGTTCTGCAGCCAAAAAGAGATTGATGAAAAGCAGAGGTTCAGGCGAGTGATTCCAATATTATCGTCCTCAGAGCAATACAAATGATAAAGCTATTACTTGGGAAGAAAACAACTGGCCATAAGAGCCATAAGAGTGACTTCATTGTCTCTGATGGGGAAGGGTGGGCATAAACATTAAGTACAGCTCATGACATTGGGAAATGATGGATGATAGGATACTACAGTCATGTTTCTTCATCAGGATTCTCAATGTTTGCAGAAGACATATTTTTATACAGTCTAGGAAGCAGCAAGACAACTTGGTGGTAGTCTGTGACATTGGTTTAGCACTTTAAAGTTTACCAAACACTTGAACATACACTATCACAATGAATCCTCAAACTCACATGCTAGATAGGTGGGACAAGCACTCCTATTTTACTAGGAAGAAACTGAGGTTCAGAGAGGTAAATGACTGGCCTCAGTTTACCCAGCCAAGAATGTTCCTTCTGCTCCATCACCATGCCCACTGATAGAATGGAAGTCAGGACACTGGACATGCATTATTTGTTTCTAGCCAACTTTTTCATGAACACATGTAACATCTGAGTTCCCTTTCTATACAATGGAGTTAGTAATAATAATAATAATAATACCTATTTAAAAATTAGGGTAATATAACTGAAACTAAGCAACATTTTTAAAGCTTGTCAAGATAAATTAAAAGCTGTGAGTAATTCTTTAACCTATTCTGTAAGCTCCATTTGAATCTAACAGCAGCAACCACCAATTGAAGGATGGCTCCCCCACACACACTCCATTTCAGCCACAATCTAAATATAAGGCACTCCAACTACATTCTAGGGGAAGAGAAATCTCATCTTAATCTTGGATTTATGAGATGTTTACAAACATTTTTGAAAAAATTATTTACAAATGACAATATTAGATTGCTTGTATGGTTTGCCTTAATGACAACCAAGTGTTTTTATGTACTACACGATTTAATTTAATCCTCAACCCACCCTTGAAGATAAGTAGAGATGAACATTCTTACCATCTGCCACTGAAGCCCCACTGGGAAGGTGAGCCCACTAAGACTCAGAGAGATGAAGTGTGATGCTGGGAGCACGCATTACACTCGGAGTTGGCAAACCGGAGTTTGAACAGCAGGTCCACCACTTGCTGCTGTAAAAGCTTTGGAGCAAGCTTCGGAATCTCCTTGAGCTCCAGGAAAAAGTTAGGGAACTTACAAGACCTGCCAGTTACTTCTCAGCCCTGCATCTGCCCTTCTCCATTTAGCTGTGTAAAGCTAGAACTAAAAACCTACAGCCCACATTTTCCACGCTATGTGCGTCTACCTATTAGCTTCTACCAATGGGAAGGGTTGTGCAAGCTCCGGCTGGGAGCACAGAAGAGGCTGTGCTTCTTTCTTGCTTTGGCAGCATCTCTGGAAGCGGCTACCTTCCTTTTGACTCTAGCTCCTGCAGTGGGGCTCCCTCCATGGCTCCAGCACAGCAGCAAGTGGTGCCTCAGGACTCTGCTAACTCCATGTCCCTTTTGCTCTCCCAGTCCTGGAAGTTACTGGCTTCTGGGTATGGCCTTTACATTTTTGTCATTCTTCCAGCATCTACTGCTCCCATCCAAAACATGCGTACCCATTTATTGTGTTTGAAATATCCAGAATGGGCTTGATTTTCTTAAGTGCACCCAGAGTGATACACAAAAGAACCTACACAAGAACTGCCACATCCTTAATGGGCAATTATCAAAACAATTAAAAATAGACCTGCCAATGTTGGGAATGTTGGGAACCACAGCAGAATCCACTTTGCCATTGCCTTACCACTGGAGTGTTACGTTAGGAGTGAGTGCTGTAAGAGAAATGTTTCTGATCACAGTGCTTCCAAATATCTAAAAGTTTAAGACTTTTTTAATGACGCATGCACCAATTTAATGTTAATTTCCAAAAGAGGGATGATAAAAATACTGGCCTACCTCATAGAGCTGGCTGGAACAACTAATTAGCTCTCATAAAAACACTTCAACCACCTAAAGTACCTCATAAAAGTTTATTATGAGTAGTAATGCTAATAGTTAAACATATAATGATGGGCATCAAATGGGCACGCTCCACAAACTGATGGTGTTTTAAATTCTCTTTATGATCTCACTGTTGTTTAGCAGTTCATATGTTGAAAGCTCTTCACAGCTGTAAATTACTTAATCCCCATGACAATCACTCCTGAAAGATAGGTCGGTATTATTTTCTATTACTACAGCAACAAATCCTATGTAAATGCCCAATGATAGAATTCTGAGGTGAGAAACAAGATTAAGCGACTTGTTCAAGGCCATGCCTCAAGTAGGTGGCAGGGTTAGTTTTAAAATGCAAAGGTGCTGACCCCAAAGGGCACTCCAGTTCACCTGGTCAACACTGAGAGGATCATTGACATTCACTTGCTTAGAAATTCAGTGAAGCAGAAAATATCAATATGGTTACATCTGGGAACAAAATATGAACAATTATAATTTGCAAGCATATAATTAAATGACCATATTTTGTTAGTCCATCAATGATAGACAGGCAGTAGCAGGCAGGGTATCATGAATTTTGAAGATAATACTGTTAGAATTTTTCTCCCAGCTCAGCCTCTGCCACATCCGTACTTGCTGCACAAACTTGGACAAGCTACTTCACTTGTGTGAACCTCAGTTTCAGAGTCCAATAGTAGTAAAATGAAGCTGATAATGGAATCTACCTCATAAGTTACTGTGAGGATTTAATGCAAAGCACTTAGATCAGGGCCAAGAAGATAATAAGCATTCAATAAGTGTCAGCTATCAGATACCATTACATAAGAAATATTTATTGCTTTCCAATGGTGTTGTATTAAGTACAGAGATGCTTAAGACCCAGACCCTGCACTCATGAGCTTTCAGTATAATAGGTTTGTACAATGTGTAACTTGCCTAATAGTTAAGGGCATGGGACAGCAAGTGTTCAATCAAGGCTACAAGTTTTCAAAACAAATGATGTAATTCCTTAATTCTCTGGTAGGGAGTGCTCAATCTGCTCTCCTTCACCAGTCCTTGGGTTTCTGTTTCCATTTAATTAACATTATTTACACTTTTTGAGGGGAGGCAGGGGGAAGCAGGACAGAAGTAAATAAATAGTCACTAAAGGGATCCACATGTTAGAGAGTGTCTTATGGCTGGTTAGAGAAAAGCAGGATCATTTCTGGATGAAGTGTTCTGGCAAGAGGTGGTACATGAATTTGGTCTGGTTTTAAAACCCCAAGATGGCTGTGAGAGATGGTAGGGGAGGGCAGGTAGGGGAGTTGAGGGAGTGGGTGAGCCAACAGAAACAATGGGGAACCAGTTTAACAAAGGGAGAATGGAAGGATGTTTATTGAGCACTTGTTATGATCCAGCAACTGTGTTTGCCCCTTAAATTGCTTAACAAAGGTCACATAAGAGATAAGTGACCCTGCTAGGAATCAAATCAACTCACCTTTCAAGTTTGAGGCAATGGGAAAAACAAACAAACATTGACTTTAAGAATACAAAATGTGACACAAAGTGAAGTTTTTGCGAGATTGCTCTGGGAATAATATTCGAGAGAATTGAATAGACAACTTGGGAAAAGCCAGATAGAGGTGTTTACAGTATGTGAGGACTGATGAAAGCTGGGCTAAAATGGTAATGTAAGACTGGAGGGGAATGGATGGATGAGAGAGCAGACCAGTGATTTTCAGCTGCAGCTACTTAATAGTATCACCTGGAGATGTTTTTAGAACTAATAATGCATACACTTGTTGACTATTATATACACAATAGGTGGGAATCAAAGGATACCACTTAAAGCTAAAAAATAGAAGTTAAAAACAAGGAACTAAGGGCATTTATTTTATTATAGTAAAAAAAGATATAAAATTTACCATTTTAACCATTTTTTTAAAATATATTTCTTTATTGGTTTCAGAGAGGAAGGGAGAAGGAGAGAAAGAAACATCAATGATGAAAGAGAATCATTGATTCGCTGCCTCCCGCACGCCCCCTACTGGGGATTGAGCCCGCAACCCAGGCATGTGCCCTTGGCCGGAATCGAACCCGGGACACTTCAGTCCGCAGGCTGACGCTTTATCCACTGAGCCAAGCCGGCTAGGGCCATTTTAACCATTTTTAAGTTTACAGACAGTTCAGTGTTACATTGCTACATCTATGAATGTGACTACTTTAGAAACCTCATGAGTGGAATCATATAGTATTTGTCTTTTTGTGACTGGCTTGTTTCACTTAACATAATGTTGTCAAGGTTCACCCATGCTGTAGCATATGTCAGAATTTTATTCCTTTTGAAGACTGCACAGTATTGTCATATGTAATGTATCACACTTGCGTTGCTTCCACTTCTTGATCATTGTGAATAGTGCTGTCATGAACATGCATATGCAAACAACTCTTCAAGCCCTGCTTTAAATTCTTTTGGACATATACCCAGAAGTAGTATTGCTGGGTCATATGGTAATTCATATTTCAATATTTTTGGAAAGTACCATAGCACTTGCACCATTTTATAATCCCGTCAGCAATGCACAAAGGTTATAATTTCTCCATATCCCTACCAATACTACCAATACTTGTTATTTTCTGGCGGGGGGGGTGGGTAGTAGTGAAATGTGGGGTTCGGGAAGCAGATCTCCCCCTTGCAGGTTCTTGCTTCATGAAGTTTGAAGAATAAAATTCTTGGTCTAAAAGGACTTGTTAGTAAAAAGGTGGAAATTTATTGGAAGCAAATACAAACTCCCACATAGAGAGGGGTTTCCAAGGGGGTAACCAAACGAGTCCCCTTTTTCTAAGGTTTTAAAGGCTGTAGTTCTTTGTCTCTTCATGCGCCCTTCTAATTGGACCCCTTCCCCATTTTATGACTCTGTTCTTTTCTAATTGGTCACTCTTTTGCAGAATATCAGTTTCAAAGCCCAAAACCCACGTGGTGCCCCCCTCTTTCTCTCCTTATCTTGCAACGTTCCTCTAACTCCGGTGAAAATATGTTTCCCTCTTTCCGACATCCATTGACATTTCTCTATCCTCTGTGAAAGTGTGTTTCCTTCTTCCTGGTACTCTGTGACTTTTCTTTATCCTCTGTGAATGTATGCCTTTTGGCAGCTCCTAGCCCTCATCTATGCATTCCTCCCATGGACCTTCTTTATTCCCTAAACCTGCCTATTTTGTCCCTGGAATTCCTTTCAGTAGCCACCCCAAGAGGTGTGGCTAAGGGCATTTTTAAAAGGTATAAGTACAAAGATAATATCTAAAAATATGTATCACCTAAGTACAAAAATAATTTTAAAGGGGAAGAAAACAAATTATGCAGAGTAACAGCAAATGTAATATAAATGTAATAATAATAGCATGAAATAACATGGCAGAGTTTAGACTAAACACATCAGTTTTGTCAATAAATATGTATAAGGCTAACTCACTTGCTAAAAGATTCTCTATCTAGCTCACAAAGCAAAGCCCAACTATATGCTTTATTCAAGAAGCACTCTATTCAGAAAGGCTAAAAATAAAGGAATGGGCAAAGATATTCCAGGTAAATGAAAACAATAAAAAAGTATGGTTTGCAATCCTAATATCATTACATATATACCTGGTGGAAAAGCAAACTGTACTGTATCTATGTTAAATTCCTGGTTTTGGTAATGGCACTATGGTTATGAAAGAGAATATTCTTATTCTTTTTTTTTTTCTTTTCTTTTTTTTAAATTAAATCTTTATTGTTCAGATTATTACATTTGTTCCTCTTTTTTTTCCCCCCCATAACTCCCCTCCTCCCAGTTCCCGCCCCACCCTCCGCCCTCACTCCCCACCCACTGTCCTCATCCATAGGTGCATGATTTTTGTCCAGACTCTTCCCGCATCTCCCACACCCCTTTCCCCCCCAGGAATAGTCAGTCCATTCCCTTTCTATGTCCCTGATTCTATTATAATCACCAGTTCATTCTGTTCATCAGATTATTTATTCACTTGATTCTTAGATTCACTTGTTGCTAGATGCATATTTGTTGTTCATAATTTGTATCTTTACCTTTTTCTTCCTCTTCCTCTTCTTAAAGGATACCTTTCAGCATTTCATATAATCCTGGTTTGGTGGTGATGAACTCCTTTAGCTTTTCCTTATCTGTGAAGCTCTTTATCTGACCTTCAATTCTGAATGATAGCTTTGCTGGATAAAGTAATCTTGGTTGTAGGTTCTTGGTATTCATCACTTTGAATATTTCTTGCCACTCCCTTCTGGCCTGCAAAGTTTCTGTTGAGAAATCAGCTGACAGTCGTATGGGTATTCCCTTGTAGGTAACTGAGTTTCTTTCTCTTGCTGTTTTTAAGATTCTCTCTTTATCTTTTGCTCTTGGCATTTTAATTATGATGTGTCTTGGTGTGGTCCTCTTTGGATTCCTTTTGTTTGGGGTTCTCCGCGCTTCTTGGACCTGTAAGTCCATTTCTTTCACCAGGTGGGGGAAGTTTTCTGTCATTATTTCTTCAAATAGGTTTTCAATATCTTGCTCTCTCTCATCTTCTGGCACCCCTATAATTCTGATGTTGGTACGCTTGAAGCTGTCCCAGAGGCTCCTTACACTATCCTCGCATTTTTGGATTCTTTTTTCATTTTGCTTTTCCGGTTGAGTGTTTTTTGCTTCCTCACATTTCAAATCATTGACTTGATTCTTGCACTCCTCTGGTCTGCTGTCGGGAGTCTGTATAATATTCGTTATTTCAGTCCGTGTATGCTTAATTTCTAGTTGGTTCCCCAATATAAGATCGAGGGTCTTATTAGTTTTCTTGTAGATCTCATTAAGTTTATCGGCGGCTTCTAAACAGTTCTTGAGAGACCTTAAAAGTGTGGTTCTGAACTCTATATCTTCCATTGACAATTTTGTCCTGTTTCTTTGTCTCCGCATTTTGTTATGCTTCCTTGGTGCACCCCCTAGTGGTCTTTGTTCGCAGTCTTATAGTTAAATCTTGATTGTTGTAGCTAATTCCAGGGAGGGTTTGACCTCCAGGCCAAGTGGCTATGAGAATCAGCTGTGTCAGCAGTGAGAGAACTTCTGTCCTCTAGGGAGGTGCTAATCTAGCCTTTGCCTGAGGCTATCCGGCAAATGCCTGTGTGCAGGGCTTGGGCGGGGCAGGTCGCACAGGATCAACAGGGTGGGCCGGAGAGAGCAGTTATGGCGGCTCTCAGTCCTGTCCCCAGGGGCTCTGCCTCTCTGAGTCCCAGCACCCGCTGCAAAGCTCAGAGAGAAAGCTGCACTCGCTCTGACCGAAGCCAGACAGTCCCGCTTCTCCCGTTTGAGTCTGGGTCCCTAAAGACTCGCCCGGATCTGGAGCTCAGAGTCTGCGACTCCCTCCCGATTGAAAACGCCAACCGCGCCCTCCGCCGCCAGCCCGCTCGCACACTCTGCACCTCAGAATTTGACTTCAGCACTGCGCCTCCTCTGAGTGTCCGTATGCGTTTCTCTTTCCTCCTAGTTGTAGGACTTCCACTCAGCCAGCGTTCCTGTGGTTCTGGGTGATGTCCCTTCCGTTTTTTGGTTTCACTTTTGAAGTAGTTGTTCAAAGCAGCAAACTCCGGCGTTAACCTATGCCGCCATCTTGGTTCTCCGAGAATATTCTTATTCTTAGGAAGTACATACTGAAAGACTTTTACAGGTTAAGGACTTACTCTCAAATAATTCAGAAAAAAATAAAGAAAAATTATAAAGAAAATGATGCAAAATGTAAATAACTGGTGAATCAAGGGTATATGTGAGTTATTTGTACCTTTCTTGCAACCTGTCTAAAAGTTTAAAATTTTTACCAAAAGGAAAAGTTTTTTAAAGCATAATACCAGGTTTAACTCCTCAGAGCAACTAATTCTCTTAGCATCAAAATTGGTGCTCATTAAAACTCTCCGAGGTGTTCATTAAAGCTCTCCAGGTAATTCTAATGTGCATTCAGAGTTAAGAGCCAACAGACTAATCAATCCATGCGACTTCATTACTGGCTGGAGGTGTGTAGTAGCAGAAAGGGAGAAACCAAGGAAGACTGTTAGGTAGAAAATGCCTCCAAGATAACCAGGTCCTTATCCCTGGAAACTATGAATGTTACCTTAGATGGCAAAAGGGACTTTGCAGATTAAATAAAGGATCTTGAAACGGGGAGATTACCCTGGATAATCTAGGCAGGCCCAAAATATAAGTATGAGTGCCTTATAAGAGGAAGGCAAAGGGAGATTTGACTACGTAAGAGGGAGTGGGAAATGTGATAAAGGAACAAGAAGTTGGAATAATGCAGCCATGAGCCAAGGAGTGTTGGCAGCCACCAGAAACTGGAAGAGACAAGGATCAGATTTTCTTCAGGACCCTCCAGGAAAAAAAATAGCCCTTGATTTTATCCCTGTAGGACTCATTTTATACTTTTGGCCTACAGAACTATCAGAGTATAAGTTTATATTGTTTTAAGCCACTATGTTTGGATGATTTAAACATAATGACTTAGAAAACTAATATAAAGACTTAAATGTTTTATCGGTAAGAGAACAAAAGTGGTGCCATGAACAGAGAAGTATGACATTTCCTGTTTAGGAGGGTGAGTTTTATACCCATTCATTTTCCAAAACCCACAAAAGAATGGAAAACTGGGTAGGTAATTGATGGATAAAATATTTCAACTAAGTTCTGGAAGATGAAAAGTGAATGAGAGCATGCTGATTGATAAAACAGAGACATGGAACCATAGCTCAAAACATCTGATTTTGGAAGCTGCAGAGGAGGTAGAAACTGATTTGCCTGCAGTAGCCTCTGCAAGCACCAGGCTTAGAAGCCGGCATTTAAGACAGAGGGGAATGATGAAATGTTGGGCTAACAGAGGATCTTTAAATATCTATACATAAAACAGTTGTACTAGGGAGCACCATTTCCAATTACTTTTCCCTTCTTGCTACAGGCAGCTCAGCATTTATTCCTGACAAAATTTCTGGAGGGCTCCTCTTTAAGGAAACTGAATAAATATTGATTGGAAGAAACTAGGGTTCTATGTTGGATGTTTTTGCCCAGAGATATGTCTTTCTCATTCTGACCTTGAGGAGGGGCTCCTGGCCTGCCCACCCCAGAGCTAAGTGTGCCAGTGATGTACCCCTGACCTGTATACCAGGGCAGAGGAGAGCAATATCAGCTATTTAGTACTTTTTTTTTAAACACTAGAAGCCCAGTGCATGAAATTAATGCATGGGTAGGGTCCCTAGTGGTTGCTAGCTGCCAGCCAGGGCCTCCCTTCCCCTGGCCACCTGCCACCTTCACCAGCTGGGGTGGGGCCGGCCAGGGGGAGGGGCTGCGGGCGGTTGGCTGGCTGGCCCCGCCTGCTGGGCTAATTCTGGTGAACTCCCAGTTGAGGAGACAATTTTCATATTAGGCTTTTATTATATAGGATGAGTAGGAAATATTAGTCTATTAGAAACTCCAGGGGGAAAGGAAACAGAAATGACAATCAAAAGATGTTTCAGAAATTCATGGTTCAATAATGAAGCATTCTATTACTTTAAGCAATTGCTGCAATGTAAGGGAAGAGAAAACTTTTGACCTTGAAGCTACAACCATTGTATCTTACTGGTAAGTGTCCCAGAGGACATTTCATTGGCCTCATAAAGAAGGAAATGCAAGAAATTTTTTTTAAAAAAGGAAGGAAACGCAATCCTAACATACAACTTGGCTTTGCAGTGGGCAATATTAACATAGTTATAGTAATATCAATGCTATTTTTTGGTTTTCAATCAATAGCAAAATCTCATAAGAGTTAATTATGGTTTTAGGAGAGATGTAAGTGTTAACCATCTTAACAATGTAAAAGTTAGATAGATGAAATGAAGAGAGTGTTGGCCAAGGAGGAGTAGAATAAAGATATGTAATTAAAAAGATACAACAGGAAATAGAGATATAAATATAGTACTAATATCGGGAGAACCAAGATGGCGGCATAGGTTAACGCCGGAGTTTGCTGCTTTGAACAACTACTTCAAAAGTGAAACCAAAAAACGGAAGGGACAGCACCCAGAACCACAGGAACGCCGGCTGAGTGGAAGTCCTACAACTAGGAGGAAAGAGAAACGCATACGGACACTCAGAGGAGGCGCAGTGCTGAAGTCAAATTCTGAGGTGTGGAGTGCGCGGAGTGGGCTGGCGGCGGAGGGCGCGGTTGGCGTTTTCAATCGGGAGGGAGTCGCAGACTCTGAGCTCCAGATCCGGGCGAGTCTTTAGGGACCCAGACTCAAACGGGAGAAGCGGGACTGTCTGGCTTCGGTCAGAGCGAGTGCAGCTTTCTCTCCGAGCTTTGCAGCGGGTGCTGGGACTCAGAGAGGCAGAGCCCCTGGGGACAGGACTGAGAACCGCCATAACTGCTCTCCCTGTTGATCCTGTGCGACCCGCCCCGCCCAAGCCCTGCACACAGGCATTTGCCGGATAGCCTCAGGCAAAGGCTAGATTAGCACCTCCCTAGAGGACAGAAGTTCTCACACTGCTGATACAGCTGATTCTCATAGCCACTTGGCCTGGAGGTCAAACCCTCCCTGGAATTAGCTACAACAAACAAGATTTAACTACAAGACTGTGAACAAAGACCACTAGGGGGTGCACCAAGGAAGCATAACAAAATGCGGAGACAAAGAAACAGGACAAAATTGTCAATGGAAGATATAGAGTTCAGAACCACACTTTTAAGGTCTCTCAAGAACTGTTTAGAAGCCGCCGATAAACTTAATGAGATCTACAAGAAAACTAATGAGACCCTCGATCTTATATTGGGGAACCAACTAGAAACTAAGCATACACGGACTGAAATAACGAATATTATACAGACTCCCGACAGCAGACCAGAGGACCGCAAGAATCAAGTCAATGATTTGAAATGTGAGGAAGCAAAAAACACCCAACCGGAAAAGCAAAATGAAAAAAGAATCCAAAAATGTGAGGATAGTGTAAGGAGCCTCTGGGACAGCTTCAAGCGTACCAACATCAGAATTATAGGGGTGCCAGAAGATGAGAGAGAGCAAGATATTGAAAACCTATTTGAAGAAATAATGACAGAAAACTTCCCCCACCTGGTGAAAGAAATGGACTTACAGGTCCAAGAAGCGCGGAGAACCCCAAACAAAAGGAATCCAAAGAGGACCACACCAAGACACATCATAATTAAAATGCCAAGAGCAAAAGATAAAGAGAGAATCTTAAAAACAGCAAGAGAAAGAAACTCAGTTACCTACAAGGGAATACCCATACGACTGTCAGCTGATTTCTCAACAGAAACTTTGCAGGCCAGAAGGGAGTGGCAAGAAATATTCAAAGTGATGAATACCAAGAACCTACAACCAAGATTACTTTATCCAGCAAAGCTATCATTCAGAATTGAAGGTCAGATAAAGAGCTTCACAGATAAGGAAAAGCTAAAGGAGTTCATCACCACCAAACCAGGATTATATGAAATGCTGAAAGGTATCCTTTAAGAAGAGGAAGAGGAAGAAAAAGGTAAAGATACAAATTATGAACAACAAATATGCATCTATCAACAAGTGAATCTAAGAATCAAGTGAATAAATAATCTGATGAACAGAATGAACTGTTGATTATAATAGAATCAGGGACATAGAAAGGGAATGGACTGACTATTCCTGGGGGGGAAAGGGGTGTGGGAGATTCGGGAAGAGACTGGACAAAAATCGTGCACCTATGGATGAGGACAGTGGGTGGGGAGTGAGGGTGGAGGGTGGGGCGGGAACTGGGAGGAGGGGAGTTATGGGGGGAAAAAAAAGAGGAACAAATGTAATAATCTGAACAATAAAGATTTAATTAAAAAAAAAAAATAAAAAAAAAATAAATATAGTACTAATATCATAACATTACCTAATAAAATAACTCACAAGTAAACAACATAAAGATCAGATACTGCAGGGGTAGAAATAGAAAGGTGGGGTATAATACAAGAAGTAAGTTAAGTCTTGGCCTTGCATAGCTGAAAGTCAGCATAGAGTGTCTAAAATTTTTTTTTACATCAATAAAAGGAAGTACATTATTTAGAGGTAGGGGAGTAATCATTAGAAGACTTGAACTCAAAGGCCTGATCATTAAAGGTCACTTTTGGAGAATAGACTGGGATGGAGAAAGGAGGGCTAAACGATGTTGCTCTTCATCATGAACTCTTCCATTCTGTGTGATTTTTCTTTTGCCATATGCATCTATTTCTATAATAAATATAAGTTTTAAAATGATAAAGTACTAAGAACATAGTAGATCTTCAATTATTGGCAGTTTACTATTTTTCCAGATACTCAGTATCTTATATTGCCTGGTGGTCATTATTTAAGGCATAATCATGGTTGTACATTATTATAACCATATACTCTATAGTTAATCGCTGTATTCTTATAGTAATAAAGTGGTTATAGAAAAGAAAGAGGAAGCAGAAGGGAAAAGAAAATAATAGGAAGACCAAGATAGAAGCAGTGTTAGAAAGCTCACATTGCTGAAGTTGGATTCAGATTGGAACTGGTAAATCCTCTGAGTGGGGATTTCCAACAGGAAGTAGAGACTTAGAGATCAGTCAAAGCCCAGAGGTACCATTTGGGGCCTCATTCACATAGACCAATAAATTCTTCAAGTGATGGCAATCATGAGTTCTGCCCTAGTCCCCTTAACTCTTTCCTCCAGCCTTTCCTACCTGCTCTACACATACACAAACACTGTTGCCTCTACAAGTTCTACTGAAGTGTAAGGCCTTTCCCAAGTGCCACCTTCTTGAAACCTTCCCCAGTAGTCTCAGCCCTTAACAATCTCCCTCTTGCTGAAGCCCATGGAGTTCAACACATTCACACTTGAAAATAGTCAGTAGGTACCATTTGCTTTACTAATTGTTTCCATGTCCTAACCCAGTGGTTCTCAATCTTCCTAATGCCCCGACCCTTTAATACAGTTCCTCATGTTGTGGTGACCCCCAGTTTCATAGTTACAAATTGAACATAATTAAAGCATAGTGATTACTCACAAAAACAATATGTAATTATATATGTGTTTTCCGATGGTCTTAGGCGACCCCTGTGAAAGGGTCGTTCAACCCCCAAAGGGGTCACGACCCACAGGTTGAGAACCCCTGTCCTAACCCCTTCTTCCCAACTAGATCATAAGTTATTTGAAAGGAAGAAGCCCCGACAACCTTTTTTGGAGAACCTAGCACAATGCTGGGCTTCAAATAAGCAATTGCAACTCTACTTGCAGCAGAAAGTTCCCATTTTGGCTGAAACAAGTTTCTTTTCCTACTTTGCATTGAATTGTGATACAGGAAACCTAACATACCTCACTTGTCAGGTTTGTAACATGGTTGTGACTGCCAGGACTCTGCACAATGCCGTACCTTTTTTCTCTGAGACGGGCAGCCTGGAGTGAGTGGGGGTTGGGGACCTGAGGAAGAAGAGGCACAGGACCAAGGCTGCCATTTTTCCCAGCAGACACCGCCCCTTCTAAGGAGCAGAATCATCCAGATAGCAGGCACAAGTTCATAACTCACAGGCCACAAGGGACACCATGTATGATTTAATCTTTGTTGTTAAGAGAAGAGGGTCCTGTGGGAAGCACATATGCAGGACTTGATGTGAGGGTGGTTTGCCAAGCCTCCACTGTCCTCACTTCCACCACCCACTCCTCTCCATACAAATGCCACTGCCTGAAATATATGTTCTTGCAATTATTTTCATGTTTATGCCATGGCCACTTGCTTTTATTCATTTTAGCAGACTTCTATCAAGCTCAGGTCCTGATCTCTGCTCTCAAAGGAAGCATGTCAACATTTCTTCCCCTTATTGCCCTTCACATCATGGCAACCACTCACTACATATGTTTATCCAGAAATCCCCAAGCAGCCAACATGCTCAGACAAGCTGAACAGAAAACTCTTCTGTGCACAGGAGAAGGGAGTTTTTGGCATGCCCTGTGGCCCTGAAAATAACAAAGGTTTTGCTATGAAGATATTGTTACTTTTAAAGCTTCATCCCACAAATCTACAGAAATACAGATTCACACACACTCCTAACTTAACTGCCTTTTCTCCCTGGTTCATGAAAAAATTCACAGAGGACAGGACACTTGTAGTGTGTCCAAGTGAAAATAATTCTATCACTCATTCTTCCCCTAATTTCTCTTGCGATCTGACAGGAAAGTCTGAATCAAAGAAGACACTTCTATGGGAATAAAGAACCTAGAGTCAAGTCACAGTGAATGATTAAATCACACATTTTAACCATCCCTCCCTTCTGCATTGCAGCAGTTTTTCCGAGAGCACCCTGTAATTGTTCTGCAGCACCATTTATTATTTACAATTGCCTTATTTTCTTCTGAGATCAGCCTTTGTTTAAAAGTCCATTCAGGACTGGTCAACCTTCTACTAAAGGTCAGTTGAAGCTTCCATATCACCTGCTATATATCAGATGTCATCCTATATAATAAAGAGCTAATGTGCAAATGGTCGTTACACTGTGACGTGTAACGACCAAATCAGCAGGAGGGCAGGGCAGTGAGCTACAAGTGGCAGAGAGCTACCGGAGGGTGGGGCAGCGGGCAGAGAGTGACAGGAGAGCAGGGCAGAGAGCTACAGGAGAGCAGGGCAGAGAGCTACGTGCAGCGGAGACCTACAAGCGGTGGTGGGCGGGGCAGCCAGCTGAAGCAAGGGGCAGCAAGCTACTCGCACATGGATTCATGCGCAAGGCCACTAGTTATGTTATAAGCCCCCAAACCAGCACATGAGAAAGCATGTTCTCCTAAATTCAAAGAAGGTGCAATATCTTTTTCTAAAATATATTTTCATTGATTTCAGAGAGGAAGGTAGAGGAAGAGGGAGCTAGAAACATCAATGATAAGAGAGAATCATTGATCAGCGGCCTTCTGCATGCCACCTACTGGGGATAGAACCCACAACCCGGGCATGTGCCCTTGACTGGAATCGAACCTGGGACCCTTCAGTCCTCAGGCTGACACTTTATTCACTGAACCAAACTGGCTAGGGCTGCAATATCTTTTAACACAACCTAAATCTCTACAAGGGCATGTCAAAGAGAAAGAAACAACAGTCCCACAGTTTACTCCACTGTCTGGTGAACGTGACACTCATCTCTGGCACACGAATATTTATGTGTACTTTGTGTGAGTCTTTCTAATTGTAATTATGATTGCTTACTACAGTTTCCAAGGTAACAGTTGTCCCTGCAATGCTTCACTGCCAACTCAATTTCCATTCTCCTGCTGATATAACAAATATTATGTGACATTTTAACTGAAAATATCTGTAAATGGGAGTCTGAGTGTGATGTGTTTCTTTAAAAGGGAAGGAAAACAATTATTAGTTTTTCATTATTCATCTCAGTGGCATGTGTGATCAGTAATTACTTCACTTTTATATTTAGAAAGGAATGAACTGGGGTCAGAGGAGGTCTTGAATTCTGAGGTTCTGGGTTCTGATCTTGTCTCTCTAAGGCCCTCTCTGACCTCGGTTCAGTCGCCAGGAGCTTGTCCAGAAACTGCCACAGTAAATGAAGCAGTGCTCCTTCCCTGCCCCTTCTTTTTCCAGGGTGCACGTCTCACGTAGGCACCGTTTATCCTCTGAGACAGGCAGCCTGGTATAATGAGGGGTGGAGCCTGAGGAGAACAGACAAAGCTGGTTAACTTGACTGTGGCTGCCTTCTATGTCCCTTCTAAAGAGCAGAATCATCCAAATGGCAGGCAAGAAATACATCATTAACAGGGGGAAATAGCTCATTAACAATCAATTCACCGATACAGCTCATAGGGCAATGGAAACTAAAGAGAAAATACACAAATGGGACTACATCAAAATAAAAAGCTTCTGTACAGCAAAAGAAACCATCAACAAAACAACAAAAAAGCCCACTGCATGGGAGAACATATTTGCCAATGTTATCACCGATAAGGGTTTAATCTCCAACATTTACAGGGAACTCATACAACTTAACAAAAGGAAGATAAACAACCCAATAAATACTTTTTGAAAGAGGACAGAAGGAAGGCCAAGAGACATATGAAAACATGCTTAGAGTAACTAATCATCTGAGAGATGCAAATCAAAATGACAATGAAGTACCATCTCACACCTGTCAGAATGGCTATCATCAACAAATCAACAAACGACAAGTGCTGGCAAGGATGCGAAGAAAAAGGAACCCTTGTGCACTGCTGACTGGTGCAGCCACTGTAGAAAACAGTATGGAGTTTCCTCAAAAAACTAAAAATGGAACTCCCATTTGATCCAGTGATCCCACTTCTAGGAGTATATCCCAAGAAACTAGAAACACCAATCAGAAAAGATATTGGTGCTGCACCCCAATGTTCATAGCAGCACAATTTACAATAGCTAAGATTTGGAAACAGCCTAAGTGCCCATCAACAGATGAGTGGATTAGAAAACTGTGGTACACCTACACAATGGAATATGCTGCTGTGAAAAAAGAAGGAATTCTTACCATTTGCAACAGCATGGATGGACCTAGAGAGCATTATGCTAAGTGAAATAAGCCAGTCAGAGAAAGATAAATATCACATGATCTCACTCATTTGTGGAATATAATGAACAACATAAAACTGATGAACAAAAACAGATCCAGAGACAGAGAAGCATCGATCAGATGGTCAAACCTCAGAGGGAAGGTAGGGGAGGGTGGGAGTAAGGGAGAGAGATCAATCAAAGGACTTGTATGCATGCATACTGGCATAACCAATGGATACAGACACCAGCGGGGTGAGAGCATGAGTGGGGAGGTGGGGGGCGGGCAACAAGGGGATAAGGACACATATGTAATACCTTAATCAATAAGTAAAAATAAATAAATAAATAAATAAATAAATAAATAAATAAATAAATAAATAAAAGTTCTCCTTTTACAGCTCCTGGAGCATGCCCTGTTTGCTTATAAGGATACTCTCCCCATCTCAAGATCCTTAACTTATTCACATGTGCAAAGTCCCTTTTTGGCATGTAAGGTAGCATATTCATAAGGTTCCAGGCATTAGGACATGGACATCTTTGGGAGGGCATTATTCTGTCTACCACAACATTCAATTGTTCTGCCCCTCTAAATTTACAGTGTAGTAGACAGCCATTACTGCAATGGTGTGTAATAAGCTACCTAAAACTCAATGACTGTGGCAGCAAGCATGTACTTTTCTCACTTGAGGGTTGCAGATTACCTGGGGTGTTTGTGCTTCAGACTGAGAATTAAGTGGCTTGGGTCCAGGGGTCAGGTTGGGTTTGTGTCTGCTGCACATGTTTCAATCTGGGGTCCAGGACGGAGGAACAGTGAATATCTGTGTATGCTCTTCTCCGCACAATCACAAGAACATAAGAAGACAAAACTTACAGGCACATGTAAAGCCTCTGCTTGCATTTCATCCACTCAAATTTCATTGAACAAAGCAAATCACACAGTCAAACCCAAAGTCAGAGAAGTAAGGGAGTACACAAAGTATACTTCACCCCAACTGGGAGAGAGAAGAGAATGAATATTTGCTAAACAGAAATTTAATTTCCTGTTCAATAGGTGTGGACTAACCAGCTTGAAACTTCTCAGTGATTATATACCTTCCAAATGTCTTGAAATGAGTGCATTGAAATAAGTGCATAACCTCTTACTACAACTTCTTTAAAGGCAACATACATTGGAATGT
Source organism: Myotis myotis (assembly GCF_014108235.1). Taxonomy (NCBI): domain Eukaryota; kingdom Metazoa; phylum Chordata; class Mammalia; order Chiroptera; family Vespertilionidae; genus Myotis; species Myotis myotis. The sequence continues at coordinate 32,498,954 of NW_023416357.1, forward strand.
CTCCAGCAAAAAGAAAATTTTAGATTCACATCTATGAACTATTTACTCTTATTTTCCACACAATTCTAACAATGTTGAATGTCTCATATCTAAGACCACAATAAAATAACAGCAAAACAAAACTAACAGATGCAAACAAAGAGAAAACATAAAATATGGAGACCAAATATTTTTTAAAGCACAAAAGAATAGAATTATTTAATACAGGGGTAAATAAGAGTGTCACATAGCTCAATAAATCTTAAGATTCTAATTACATTAGAATGTAAGAATAACTGGGCTAGACTGGAGGATAGGTGAGGGCAGGGATCTTACCAATCTTGCTCACCACCATTTTCCCAGTATCAACAACAGTGCTTTGCACAGAGCATACATTTACAAAATATCTGTGAAACCAATGTCCATAATGATAAAAAAAAAAATCTGTTTATCATATCGTATTTAAGAAGAATTCTCTGTGTGCAAGTATCTGAATCAACATTACTAAGTTAAGCTCCTGGATGAGTCAGAGAAAATGTTTTCAAAAAGGCTACAGAGGTGTTTCATTCCCTGTGAGTGTCTATGAAGTAGCGTGACTATGAAGTAGTGTGGAAATATAGGCCACCTCACTTCTCTGTATTGGCAGGGGGCTTTTAAAATTGCTAATGGGGAGGAAAAATCTTCAGGAGAATGACAGGGAGGAGGGCTTCTGAGTCAGTCAGCCAAAGAGCACTGCTGCCAGGTTCCTGAGTGGATGCAGCTCAGAGATGGGTTTTTGCATCTCCAAAGCTAGGACCTCAGATGTCTGGATCCAGACAAGAATGAGGCGTCATCAAGGTTTTCCTTTAATAATAAGAGCCCTTCACAACCCGTTGATTCAAATCAAAGGGATCCACATCCGTTTTCACATCTCACTGGTTATTTTGTATATGGCACTGCATGTTCATTTAGGCTCAAAATTGCATCCATATATTTCCAGCTTTCTATGATCTCTTTTGCTTCATTTGCTCTTCTGAAATATTTCCAATTATTTGGCTGCCCAATTGTTCATGAAGTGGTCGCTCAGTTTGTGCCGAAAAGGCATTTTTAGAAGAAAAGATTTATCATCATCATCGTGTTATATGCTGATTTCAAAGACCTGACCATTTAAGCTCAGTGAGATATTAAATGATTTCCCTCTTTCCAAAATTTGAAATAATCTTTCTTTCAAATCTTTTAGTAATTTTTCTTTTGTGGTTGATGAGGTCTTAGCTAATGAGTTGTAACAAAAGTGTTGTATCAGAGCAACCCTTACCTGGGAGCTTGAATGGAGCAACCAGACCCAGGGACAACTAAACCTTTCGTTCATAGACCAGGTGACTCCACTGGCATGGTAAGTATTCTTTGATGATAATGGCATCAATCAGAAGTGAGGATGCCATTCCAGGCTGAGGGTCTGGAGACATCTCTTTCAGCCTCTGGTTACAATCTTCTGACATCCTTCATTTCCTTATACAGTAGCAGAGCTACCTGAATATAACCCACACTCCTTATTGTCTTAGTGGGAACTGGTCAAATTCACCCTAGTTGGTAGGTAGCACCCATGACATTTCATTATTTGTCAAATCAATTGATTCTGGACATGAGGGGAGGACCCAAGTGATAGCACTGACCTCAAAATGTCTAGCAAAGCTTAGGTACTGCACTTCTCAGGGTCACTGCTAGTACATAGAGCACTTTTGTGAAAATTGCAAAAATAAATAAAATAAAATAAAAACTAATCCTCTGGGCAGATGAATTTCAAGAAAAAAGAAAGGGAAGGGAAGGGAAGAGAAGGGAAGGGAAGGAAGGGAAGGGAAGGGAAGGAGGAAGGGAAGGGAAGGGAAGGGAAGGGAAGGAGGAAGGGAAGGGAAGGGAAGGGAAGGAAGGGAAGGGAAGGGAAGGGAAGGAAGGGAAGGGAAGGGAGGAAGGGAAGGGAAGGAAAATACCCCTTCTTCAGGATGGATGCAGCCTCTCCCAGAGGTTGGGCTGAATGTGAGCCCCCTCAGGCCAGAGAGCAGTTCTTAGATAAATATTCTTTGGCTGACTCTGATTCAGAATCACTCTTCCCTGTTATTCTTCTCCAGAAAAAAATGTCTTCCCTGTTAGCAATTTTAAAAGCCCCTTGCTAATACAGAACCTCTATCCAGAAGTCTAGGAAAACTGGTATGCTGTAGCATAAAGAGCAGCCACAGAAACTTACTGAGGGCAAGAGTGAGCAGTGTTAACCTTATCCCAAAGGAAAAATCAAGGACCATTTTTTTTGTTTGTTTTTTCAGAGCTCCAAGGAGCCCTAAGGACCTTCTCCAGATGTTTTCAAACTTCATTCAGCTGAGTCCCAAGATATCGACAAAGGCTAGAGATAAAAGGCTGAACTAATGGTGAGATCATGGAAAGCATTTTCAAACAAAGATTTGCTGGAGGCTTCCTTCCAAGTCAGTTTGAAAGTCACTTTAAAATTGACGGGAGAAATTTGAGAAAAATCTGTACTGTGGCAGTATTATATCTTGAAATCTTAATCTGTGGGTAGGTTCTATTACCGTCTGCTTTCTCGGCAGTACTCAAGGCCATATTTCCCTCCTTCTAGCCAAAACAGGAGTAACAATGCTCAAAGAAGGCGCTAGCCTGAGAAGGGGACTGAGAGTAGCCTATGTGTAAACCCTTTCCATTTAAAGACTATGTAGAAAAAGGAGAGAAAGGGAGAGCAGTGGGCAAATGGTGAATTTAAATTGGAAAAGAAGGAGAACTCCCAGAAGTCCTCAAAGTAGAAAAGATAAAAAGGGCATACTGTCTTAAGAGCTGAAAAGAGGAGTGGAAGAGTCCTCAAGATGAGTTGACCCAGTAATTAAGGGTAAACATGCAAGAGTCCTGGGCATTTTTTTCCCCTCCAGAATTGAAGGTGGGAGACTTGAACAACAAGGGTGTGGTTGAGGATGAGAAGGGAAATTTTGCCCCCTGACCAAGTTGGCAACAGAACAGAAGAGAATCATTTGGGAAAATTCCTCTGAGAAAAAGTAGAGGTGAAGGCCGGGGAGGGTTGGGGGACAGGAGGTAGGGGGGTAAGAGATCAACCAAAGGACTTGTATGCATGCATATAAGCATAACCAATGGACATAAGACACTGGGGGATGGGGGGGGCTAGGGGACTGTCTAGGGCGGGGGGGAAAAAATGGACACATATGTAATACCCTTTGTATTACTTTATGCAATAAAAAAAAAAAAGTAGAGGTGGACACAGTGACCCTGTTCCAGCTAAGCCCCAAAGAGGAGAATGCAGTGGAGAATCCCACACTACAGAAGTGGCTGAATCAAAACAGACTCATAGAACAGACTGATGGTTGCCAGCGGGGGGAGAGGGGTTGGGGGACTGGGTGGAAAAAGTGAAGGGATTAAGAAGTACAAATTGGTAGTTACAAAATAGTCATGGGGATGTAAAGTACAGCATAGGGAGCATAGTCAATAACATTATAATAACTCTGTATGGTGCCAGGTGGGTACTGGAAATATTGGGAGGAACACTTTGTATATGATTAACTACTATGCTGTACACCTGAAACTAATACAAAGTAATATTGAATGCAAACTGCAATTGAAAATTAAAAATATTTAAAGGAAAAATGACTGAATGAGCCTGGGGAAAAGGGGGTCATTTAAAAAAAAAAAAAAAAACCCTCATCAAAGACCACCATTATTTTACACACTTTAGCGTGATCCAAACATACATTTAGGTAACTGGCTAAGGAATTGAAGATAACCCAGATAAAGGGATTTCACTCTGCAATTATTTTTTATGCCTTATTATTTATAGTAAAGAAGTCCTGTGCTAATTTTCAAAGTGCTTGATGATGTTCCTATCATTCTATCTGGTGAAGAAACTTCCAATTAGTTAAAGTGACCTTTTTTAACCAAACCTGCTATAGACTAGGGTAGGGGGTGGGGGGTGGGGATACAGAGCATATGTACAAACAGCATCAAATCTGTGACAAGCAATACTTTGGGAGCAGTAAAATGCATCAAAACTGTTACATAGTCTGACTGTAACATTAGACACTGTTCACCAAGAATGCCTCTCCCCAAAGCGTCTGCCGCCATCTTCTCGCTATGTTCAACGAGGTGGTAAAAATGGGTCAGCTGGGGAGGAAAAATGGCGGCGGTATAAACGGACGTGTCCTGTGCCTTGTCCTGGAGCAGATAAGGGTGAGCAGCTGAAACGGGTAACATGCAGCCCGAATAGGCAGAGGATTTTCAGCTGAGAGACTGTCTGCAGCTAGGAAAGACCGAGAACCCCCAGGAAAAAAAGGACGGTTGGAGACTGCGGTTGAAGCCTCTCGTGGTGCGCCAGCTAAGCAGCGGAGACTGCGCCATCTTGGGTGGTTGTTGCCGGCATCCAGAGACCAGCTACTAACCTGGAAACAAGGGATCTCAAGCAGCGTCACTGCCTGAACTCAGACGAGCACTGCTTCTTCTCACGGAAAGGTTGGACATCCCCTAAAGGTGCGGTTTGAAGTTCGGGTTGGAGGGAGGACTGAGCTCGCGCGCGCACGCGCGCGCGGGACGGAATCTGCGCCCCACAGAGTCTGCAGCCGTTGGGACCAGCGTGACCCGCGAGTGGGGAAGGGGCCCCACAGGGCTGCTGGCAGAAGGGAACGCGAAAAATGAGCCCATAGCTGGACTGGATGTAAGGGAGCAGCCTTGGACTTTGCCAATCTGCTGGCTGCTTGGTGCCAGGGGCGAGTGAGCACACGGAGACTGCGCGCGGAGACTGTGCGCAGACCTGGAAGGTGGAGGCTTGCGAATTCGCACAACTATCAGGCTCTTGTTACAGTTCCCCTTAGATCCGTGCATTTGATTATTAAACCCAGTGCATGGGATTCCCCAGTTGGGGTCATTCACAGAGCCTGTAGGGGAAAGTTCTTTTTGGGGAGCCTGGGAAACAGCGGGCAGTGGCAAGGAACCAGCTCTGGGCAGTGGTCTTTCCTGAATCAGTTCCCAATACCATAGAGGAAAAAAAAAAAAAAAAAACCCTACTGATAGAGAGGACTTATAGCCTCGGAGGTCAATCCAGACACACTGCCACCCAGAGGCAGAGCCACGAACTGTCTCTTCTGTGATCACAAATAAAGGCAGTCTGGTAAACAAATACAAGCTGCCTTAAAATCAGGTCTGTGGTTTACCGCACGGAGGGACAGTGTATCGCAGGGAAGTTCAACACTCCCCTGAATGCCTGGCAGGACTGAGGCGTGCCAAAAAGAAGAGTGGAAGATCTGAAGCACCTTCACTTCCGAGTATTTTATATATATATATATATATATATATATATATATATATTTTTTTTTAATTCTTTTTTCACCATTTCATTAAGAACCTATTTTATTTTATTTTATTTTATTTTTTTTATTTTTTTCATCACTTGATTTTACCTTTTTAATTACTACATTGTTTTAACCAGTATTATTGCTATCCTTTTACCATTTTTTCAAGTGTCATTTTATTTTTTATTATTTTTTTAATTTTTCTTTATTTTATTTTGGGATTAGTGTTATACACACTATTTTCATCGTTCCTTTAGCATCATTTCTCTCTAGCTCACATTTACCCTTAAGCCAAAACTCTCTTCCTCACTTTTCCCCTTTTGTTGTCCTGTTTCTCTTACCCTATTCCTGCTTTGGATTTTACCTATTCCTTCTTTCTAACCACTGTCTAAATTTCACTCTACTTATATATCTAATTTCCAATCCCTCGCTCTCCCCATACAAATAGCCTCTTCCCCACCTCTATTTCATTCTCTAACTTTTTTTTTTGTTTTTTTTTTTTGTTTTTTTGGTTTTTTTTTGTTTTTTTGTATTTTTGTTTTTTTTCTTCTCTCCCTTTTCCCAATCTCATTTCGGCACTCCTTTTTGTTTTTTATTTTTCTCTTTAATCTTTTTCTCTTTTTTCTTCTATATCCCCTAATTCTCTTCACTCGGGGGGTCACCTTTATTTGGGGTTATTAATATCGTGAATGCATTTAGTTTGTTGCCTTGTACGTTGTGCCTTGTTGTGTTGTATTTTGTGCCTTTGAATCAGCGCAGCAGAGAGAGAACTACATAACCAAACACCTTGAGAAGAGAAATCATGGTGAAACAAAGAACCAACCCAAATATGAGAGAAAAACAGGCATCATCAGAAAAGGAAGTAAACGAAATGGAGGCAATGGAGGCAAGCAACCTGTCAGAGAAAGAATTCAGAGTAATGGTCATAAGGTGGATGAAAAAAATGGAAGACCAATTCAACAATATGTGTAGGAACCAAGAGGAAATGAAGAGAAACCAAGAGGAAATGAAGAGAAACCAAGAAGAAATGAAAAACGACATCACTGCCATAAAGAACTCAATAGAAAGCATCAACAGTAGACTAGAAGAAGCAGAGGACCGCATCAGCGAGCTAGAAGACAAGGTAGAAAAAAATACCCAAACAGAACAGCTTCTAGAAAAAAAAATTAAAAAGCAGGAGGAGAGCCTAAGAGAACTCTGGGACAATGCTAAACGAAACAACATCCGAATAATAGGGGTGCCAGAAGGAGAGGAAACTGAGCAAGGAATAGAAAACCTGTTTGAAAAAATAGTAACAGAAAATTTCCCGGATATAGGGAGGAAAAAACTCACACAAATCCAAGAAGCTCACAGAGTCCCAAACAAAATGAACCCGAAAAGACCGACACCAAGGCACATAATAATTAAACTGGCAAACACCAACGACAAAGCAAGAATCTTAAAAGCAGCCAGAGAGAGACAGAAAGTTACCTACAAAGGATCCCCCATCAGACTAGCGACCGATTTCTCAACAGAAACACATCAGGCAAGAAGGGAATGGAATGAAATATACAAAGTCATGCAAAGGAAGGGTCTGAATCCAAGAATACTATACCCAGCGAGGCTATCAATCAAAATTGAGGGTCAAATCAGGAGCTTCACAGACAAAAACGGTCTACGGGAGTTTATTACAACCAAACCAGCAATGCAAGAAATGCTACAGGGTCTGCTGTAAATAGAAAAAACAGGAAACAAAGAAGGAACGCAGCGGTAAAGAACAAAAATGGCGACTAACAAGTTTCTATCAATAATAACTTTAAATGTAAATGGATTAAATTCCCCAGTCAAAAGGCATAGGGTAAATGAGTGGATAAGAAAACATGACCCATATATCTGCTGTCTACAGGAAACCCACCTCACAAAAAAAGACGCACACAGACTGATGGTGAAGGGATGGAAAAAGGTTTTTCAGGCCAATGGAAGTGAAAAAAAAGCTGGGGTAGCAATACTTATATCTGACAAATTAGATCTCAAAGTGAAGGACATAAAAAGAGATCAAGAAGGCCACTTCATAATACTAAAGGGAGCAGTCCAACAAGAAGAAATAACTCTGGTAAATATATATGCACCCAATATAGGAGCACCCAAATACGTAAGAAATCTTCTGGAGAAGATCAAGGGAGAGATTGACAGCAATACAATCATAGTAGGGGATCTTAACACCCCATTATCTCCACTGGACAAATCCTCTAAACAGAAACTCAGCAAAGAAACATCAATCCTAAATGACTCACTAGATCAGATGGAATTAATTGACATCTTCAGAACATTTCACCCCAAAGTCACAGAATATACATTCTCCTCGGGTGCACATTTGTCATCTTCAAAGATAGACCATATATTGGGTCACAGACAAAGTCTCTTCAAATTCAAGAAAATTGAAATCATATCAAGTATCTTCTCAGATCACAAAGGCATAAAACTGGAAATCAACTACAACAAAAACAATCCAAAAAAATCAAACACATGGAGACTAAATAGCATGCTATTAAACAACGACTGGGTCACCAGTGAGATCAAAGAAGAAATAAAAAACATCATGGCAACAAATGACAATGAAAACACAACAATCCAAAACCTATGGGACACAGCAAAAGCAGTCTTGAGAGGGAAGTTCATAGCTCTACAAGCCTACTGCAAGAAACAAGAAACAATGAGAATAAATGACCTAACTCTACAACTCGAAGAATTAGAAAGAGAGCAACAAAAAAAGCCCACTGTAAGCAGAAGGAAGGAAATAACAAAGATCAGAGCGGAGATAAACGACATAGAGACCAAAAAAACAATACAAAAGATCAACAAAACCAAGAGCTGGTTCTTTGAAAGGATAAACAAGATTGATACACCTCTAGCCAGGCTCACCAAGAAACAAAGAGAGAGGACCCAAATAAACAAAATCAGAAATGAAAGAGGAGAAATAACAACAGACCCCATAGAAATACAAAGGATTGTTAGAAAATACTATGAACAACTCTACTCCAACACACTAGACAACCTGGAGGAAATGGACATATTGCTAGATAAATACAACCTTCCAAAACTTAACCAGGAAGAATCTAAAAATCTCAATAGGCCAATAACTATGGAGCAAATCGAAGCAGTAATCAAAAAGCTTCCAGCAAACAAAAGCCCGGGGCCAGATGGCTTCACAGGGGAGTTTTACCAAACATTCAAGGAAGACCTAAAACCTATCCTCCTCAGACTATGTCAAAAGATCCAAGAGGAAGGAGCACTTCCCAGCTCATTCTATGAAGCCAACATCACCCTAATCCCAAAACCAGATAAAGACAATACAATGAAAGAGAATTACAGGCCAATATCCCTCATGAACATAGATGCCAAAATCCTCAACAAAATCCTAGCAAATCGGATCCAGCAGTACATCAAAAAGATCATACACCATGACCAAGTAGGATTTATCCCAGGGATGCAAGGATGGTACAATATCCGCAAATCAATAAATGTGATACATCACATAAACAAATTGAGAGAGAAAAACCACATAGTCATATCAATTGATGCGGAAAAAGCATTTGACAAAATCCAACACCCTTTCTTGATAAAAACTCTCAGCAAGATAGGAATTGAGGGATCATACCTCAACATAATAAAAGCCATATATGACAAACCCACAGCCAACATCATAATCAATGGGCAAAAACTAAAACCATTCCCCCTAAAAACAGGAACAAGACAGGGATGCCCCCTCTCACCACTCCTGTTCAACATAGTACTGGAAGTACTAGCCATTGCGATCAGACACGAAGAAGAAATAAAAGGCATCCAGATTGGAAAAGAAGAAGTAAAACTGTCCTTATTTGCAGATGACATGATACTGTACATACAGAACCCTAAAGACTCCATCAAAAAATTATTAGACTTAATAAATGAATTCGGCAATGTAGCAGGATACAAAATTAATGCTAAGAAATCCATGGCATTTCTTTACACCAATAGTGAACTTACAGAAAGTGAAACTACAGAAGCAATCCCATTTACCATTGCACCAAAAAAATTAAAATACCTAGGAATAAACTTAACTAAGGAGGTAAAAGACTTATATGCTGAAAACTACAGGACACTGAAAAAAGAGATAGAGGAAGACATAAACAGATGGAAGAATATACCGTGTTCATGGATTGGTAGAATCAACATCATCAAAATGTCCATACTACCCAAAGCAATTTATAGATTCAATGCAATCCCCATTAAATTACCAACAGCATATTTCACAGATCTAGAACGAACGTTCCAAAAATTCATCTGGAATAAAAAAAGACCCCGAATAGCTGCAACAATCCTCAGAAAGAACAAAGTAGGTGGGATCTCAATACCAGATATCAAACTGTATTACAAAGCCACTGTTCTTAAAACAGCTTGGTACTGGCACAAGAACAGACATATAGATCAATGGAATAGAATAGAGACCCCAGAAATCAACCCAAACCAATATGCCCAATTAATATTCGACAAAGGAGGCAAGAACATACAATGGAGTCAAGACAGTCTTTTCAATAAATGGTGTTGGGAAAATTGGACAGATACATGCAAAAGGATGAAACTAGATCACCAACTCACACCATACACAAAAATAAACTCAAAATGGATAAAAGACTTAAACGTAAGACGGGAAACTATAAAAATACTAGAGGAATCCACAGGCAGCGAAATCGCAAACATATGCCGAAGAAATTTCTTCTCTGATAATGCTCCTAGGGCAATGGAAACTAAAGAGAAAATAAACAAATGGGACTACATCAAAATAAAAAGCTTTTGCACAGCAAAGGAAACCATCAACAAAACAACAAGAAGACCCACTACATGGGAGAACATATTTGCCAATGATACCACCGATAAGGGTTTAATTTCCAACATTTACAGGGATCTCATGAAACTTAACAAAAGGAAGATAAACAATCCAATAAAAAAATGGGCAACGGACCTAGATAGACACTTTTCGAAAGAGGACATACAGAAGGCCGAAAGACATATGAAAACCTGCTCAAAGTCACTAATTATACGAGAGATGCAAATCAAAACGACAATGCGTTATCATCTCACACCTGTCAGAATGGCTATCATCAACAAATCAACAAACAACAAGTGTTGGAGAGGATGTGGAGAAAAAGGAACCCTTCTGCACTGCTGGTGGGAATGCAGACTGGTGCAGCCACTGTGGAGAACAGTATGGAGCTACCTCAGAAGACTAAAAATGGAACTCCCATTTGACCCAGTGATCCCACTACTAGGAATATATCCCAAGAAACCAGAAACGCCAATCAGAAAGGATATATGCACCCCTATGTTCATAGCAGCACAATTCACCATAGCTAAGATTTGGAAACAGCCTAAGTGCCCATCAGCAGATGAGTGGATTAGAAAACTGTGGTACATATACACAATGGAATACTATGCTGCGGTAAAAAAAAAAGGAACTCTTGCCTTTTGCAACAGCATGGATGGAACTGGAGAGCATTATGCTAAGTGAAATAAGCCAGTCAGAGAAAGATAAATACCACATGATCTCACTCATTTGTGGATTATAGAGAACAACATAGACTGATGAAAAGGGACAGACTCAAAGACTGAGAAACAGCAATCAGGCTATCAATCCCCAGAAGGAAAGTAGGGGAGGGTGGGGGTAAGGGGAAGAGATCAACCGAAGGACTTGTATACATGTATATAAGCCATACCAATGGACATGGACAACAGGGGGATGGGAGCATGAGTGTGTGTGGGGGGGAGGTTGGGGGTTAATGGAGGGGATGAGGACACATTTGTAATACCTTAACTAATAATAAAAAATAAAAAAATAAAAAAAATGGGTCAGCTGCTTTCAGCTGGCCCCATCATAGGAGTGACTGGCCCAGCTCCCAGTGAAAAGATATAATTAGTGAGATTTCACCAACAGATGCATGAAAATGCCCTGAACCTCCTCTCAGGCTGCATCGAAATAGCTCATAAACCTTTGAAAAGTCTATAGATATTTATATCCTGATATTTCAGAGTTTGGGCCCTTTAAATATTAAAAGAAGAGAAATTGCCTGGACACCAAAACTGACCTACTGTGCTAGATCTCCACTGCTCACCTGGGTTCTCCCCAGTGGAGAGTCTCATTGGAAAAGAATCTCACTCATTAACCACTGAGCTAGGGAGAAACATTATGAAGAAAAACTTTATGATTTAAAATGTTATTTTTATGTTAAAACAGACATGGATATATTATAGAATTTAAAAATTCATATGAATTTCTAACATTAAAAAAGTAAGGAGTGTTCCTATTTTCTGAGGGGGTGAGGTTGGAATATGGGCCCAAAGTTCCAGAGATATCAATTCAATGTCCACACAATTAGGGATACTTAATGGAAAACATTTAAACGTACTGGCCTGGTCTATATAGAGAGAAGCCTAGTAGGTATAAAACACTCTGCTTTCATGACTGATCATGCTGAATAAAGCACTGGCTAAAAGGTAAAAGCCCCTGCTCTAGACATAATTATCAAGGTGTCAATACATAATGCTTGTGAAAAGGCAAAAATGTGGACAGCACACATGTCTACACAATGTATCTTAACTTTCCTCAAACAACCAATGGACATTGCTAGAGACAGAGTCAGGAATCCACATGATCTAAGGCTGCTAAAAATATTCATTGGTTGACAGAATGTATCATCTGAGCATGTTTTAAAGGATGGCAATGTTAGTTTCATCTCCAGACCCTTAATATTTAATCATTGGACTTTCTTCATCTGTATGATTTCTCTTAATGTGGTATCTTTTCTTGGCCAAGATAACCAACCAAAAACACTGAAAATCTTCCATACTTTAGCACGGCCTCAACTCCCTTCCCCCAGCTTCAAAGTAAATTCTAACCCTCTGCCACCTTATGCCTTCAGCTTTCATCCCTCCCTACCCTTCCCTCTCTGTTATTTACTTTACTGCATCCATTATTTATGTTGTAATCAACCCTCTATCTCAGTTGAAATTTTTAAAAAATAATGCAGGGAAAATTATTTTGAAATGAAATGAAAACTTCAGTAATTTGATTTGCTGGAAACGAAGAACAAAGTCTCACAACCTGAGTGCTTTTAAATAAGTCATAATTAATTACACACGCATCTATGTTTGGATGCTTAATTTATGACTAATTATGCAGAAAATGTAATTGCATACTAAAGTATTCAGTCGTGCCTTCTTCCTCTCACTTATGGCATCCAGGGCTTTTTTGTTGTTGTATATGGTATGTGCCACCTGTTGAAATAATTGAAATGTTGTCAAGACACAAATAATCAGACGATCTCTCTCTTCTTTTTTTTTTTTAAAGTATATTTTATTGATTTTTTCACAGAGAGGAAGAGAGAGGGACAGAGAGCCAGAAACATCAATGAGAGAGAAACATCAATCAGCCGCCTCCTGCACACCCCCCACTGGGGATGTGCCCACAACCAAGGCACATGCCCTTGACCGGAATCGAACACAGGACCCCCCCAGTCCGCAGGCCGATGCTCTATACACTGAGCCAAACCAGTCAGAGCTAGACGATCTCTCTTAAAACATAGTTTTTCGCTGAAACTGGTTTGGCTTAGTGGATAGAGCATCGGCTTGCGGACTGAAGGGTCCCGGGTTCGATTCCAGTCAAGGGCATGTACCTGGGTTGCGGGCACATCCCCAGTGGGAGATGTGCAGGAGGCAGCCGATCGATATTTCTCTCTCATCAATGTTTCTGACTCTCTATCTCTCTCCCTTTCTCTCTGTAAAAAAATCAATAAAATATATTTTTTTTAAAAAACATAGTTTTTCCTGGTCAGAAAATTATAGAAAGACCTAAAATTGTTTCCTAATTTACCTTGCCATTTTTTTTAAATTGTATGTACTTTTATATCCTCTTATCCTCTACTGAAATACACTTGCTAAGAAATCACATTAGACACATCCTGCCAGCTTCATTTCTCCTATGGATTTACAATATAGTCTTTTTATTTTCCTGGAAGAGTCATAAAACTCAAAGGAATCGTGAATGACCATCACATTTATGTCATTCTAGACAGGCTTCTTTTTAATGACACAAAAGGGAATTTATAACCTTTTCTCCATCTTAAGAAGCCTAATAAAGTGAATATCAAAAGAGCCAAGGAAATAAAACCAAATTTAAAACTTCCTTTGAATAAGTCATGGGAGTAATTGCATTTGTGAGTATTTTCTCACTAAAGGGGAAAAAAAGAGAGAGCACAAGCAGGCAAAAAAAATTCAAATATCTTATAATACTTAACAGGATAACAACTACTGTGTTTTCAGAAATTCCTAAAGGAAATGTATTATATACTAGAGGCCCAGTGCACAGATTCATGCACTGGTGAGGTCCCTCAGCCTGGCCTGCGAGGATTGGGCTGAAACCGGCTATCTGACATCCCCTGAAGGGTCCCAGATTGGGAGAGGGAAGTTCTCTGGTGATTCACCCCGGAATCGGGCTCCTTTCTCTCTGGTTCTGGGTGCGTCACCCAAGAACCACAACTGCCAAGTCACCACAGCTCAGCAGCTCCTGCATTGAGCGTCTTCCCCCTGGTGGTCAGTGCACGTCATAGCTACTGGTTGGATGGTCAAATGGTCGGACGGTTGCTTAGGCTTTTATATACATAGACTAGGGGCCCGGTGCACGAAATTCATGCACTGGGTGTGTGTGTGGGGGGGTCCCTCAGCCCAGCCTGCCCCCTCTCACATACTGGGAGCCCTCAGGCGTTGACCCCCATCACCCTCCAATTGCAGGATCGGCCCCTTGCCTGACAGAGGCGTCAGGCCTGGGCAGGGGACCCTCATTTCCCCCCATCACTGGTTCTGCCCCCAGCCCAGGCCTGATGCCTCTGGCCCAGGCATCAGGCCTGGGCAGGGGACCCTCAGACCCCTCTGATTGCTGGCTCTGCCCCTTGCCCAGGCCTGATGCCTCGGCCAGAGGCGTAGACCCCCATCACTCTCCAATCGCCTGATCGGCCCTTTGCCCAGGCCTGACGCCTCCGCCAGAGGTGTCAGGCTTGGACAGGGGACCCCCATCTCCCCCTGATCACTGGCTCTGGCCCCCGCCCAGGCCTGAGGCCTCTGGCCCAGGAATCATGCCTGGGCAGGGGACCCCCATCTCCCTCTGATCGCTTGCTCCACCCCCCGCCCAAGCCTGATGCCTCTGACCCAGGCTTCAGGCCTGGGCAAGGGGACCATCATATCCCCCCAATCCCCGGATCCGCCCCCCACCTGATGCCTTGGCCAGAGGAGTTGACTCTCATCACCCTCCGATCACCAATCACCCGATCGGCCCCTTGACCAGGCCTGAGGCCTCCAGCAGAGGTGTCAGACCTGGGCAGGGGACCCCCAGCTCCCCGCGGTTGCAGGCTCCGCCCCTGCTCAGGCCTAAGGCCTCTGGCCTAGGCGTCCGGCCCGGGCAGCGGGGACCCACAGCTGCAGCAGGGGGCGCCGCGATCGTGGGCTCCGCTTTAGGCCCAGGCAAGGGACCCCTAGCTCCTGGGACTGCCAGCTTCGACCGTGCCCAGCTCCCATCGCTGGCTCCACCTCTACTTCCTGCTATCACTGGCCAGGGCGGAAAAGGCACCTGATTCTCCGATCATGGCCTTTGCCCTGCCTCCCCAGCTCTTAGCTCCCCCCTGGGTTCCGATCACTGTCAGTGGCAGGGGGCTTCTTCCTGCTTTCCCTTTCTCCTCCCTGCATTGTGCCTACATATGCAAATTAGCTGCCATCTTGTTGGCAGTTAACTGCCAATCTTAGTTGGCAGTTATTTTGCATATAGCCCTGATTAGCCAATGAAAACGGTATCGCCGTACGCCAATTACCATTTTTCTCTTTTATTAGTGTAGACTAGTGGCCTAGTGCACAGATTCATGCACATTGAAAGGAAATTAATTAGAAGAAGTATTTTAATATCGCTATTCACCCTTTCTCTATAATAGAAGTGTCAACCAAATTCACGATCAACAATGACAGATGAAAACACACATGTGCGATTGGCGCCAGTGAGAGCTTTATATGTATCGTGCATGTGCGAGTCAACTTAGTCTTTTATATATAGAGAATATACTTAATTAGACCTGCTTTCTGATGTAGCTAAACTTTTTCCAGCCCAATGAAGCACCCCAACTTCTCTTTCAGGTAATTGTCAGCAACACAGCAGTAAATACAAAGCAGATTATTATTGTAGATCACACAGGGAGAACAAAGGGTAAAATATTTAACTGCAGCAGTGTTTGACTATATTCTGTGCAGTGAGAAAACCTGAAGTCATTTTCAAGGTCCACCATTTCTTATTTCTTTTCAGTCGGGTCAAGTTTCTAAACTTTCTAAATCCCCATTTTCCGGCTAATGAAAAGAAAATAGGATTCCACCGAGTCTCCTATCTATCTACTCCAGGACTTCTATGAGGATCAAATGAGATGAGACATGGGAAATTGCTTCACAGACATTTGGTTAAAGTGTGAAATGTTTGCACCTGGCTATAAAGCAAGTCGTATTCCTGGGCTAAAGAAACTTAAGGCTAGTCATTGCTAGGTAGAGGAAGCCGGGCATTGCTACATGACATCATTACCCAGTGCCCACAGTGACCATTTCCGGGCTGGGCTGGGCTGGGCTGTGGGCTGCATTTTGTGTCATGGGGTCTTGGCAGCATCGGTGTGATTTGGTGGGCTGTCGCTCCAGGGTGGTGGTGGGGCGTTCCCCGATTTGGGGGAAGCTGAGTGTTGCTTTGTGGGCACCAGGTCTGCGTAGCCATTTCTCTGTGTGCGTCACAGCAGCTCCTGCATTGAGCGTCTGCCCTCTGGTGGTCAGTGTACAACATAGCAACCGGTCAGACGGTTGGACACTTAGCATATTAGCCTTTTATATATATAGGTAGTTGCCTTTTTCTATATAAGCCAAGTAAATTCCAAGGCCCTTTTTGGCCCAGTCTCAGAGGTATCACCCATAAGAGATACTTCAAGTAAAAGCAATCCCAGTTCTTCTGCGTGCCTCTGAAGAGCCTCTGGCCAATATTAGCAGAGCTCACCTATACTTCTCACCTTCCAGGCTCAGAGAAGTCTGCTTCCCAGCACTCCTGCAACCAGGCAGGCCACAGGGCCAAGGCCAGACAATAGGCTTTGAATACAAGTTTCTTCCTGGCCAAAGCTTGGAAGAGTAGTTGTGAGGGCTCTATGCCCTCTCCTTCTCTGCTGTTCTTAAAACAGCAGCGTCCTAACCACATAGAGGACACCCACCCCAGAGGTTCCCTGGAACCTGTACCAGATTTTGCACAAGAAACAGACTTTGTTGTGTTAAGCCAAAGATATTCACTTGTTTGCAACTTGCAATTATAGCAGAACCTAGCCTTTCTTGGCCTGCAAGCATTAAAGGGAATCCAGTCATACACACTGCAGCACTTTGGAATGCCCTATCCACTCCTCTCTCTCCCCCAGACTACCCTGTCTAGATCCTCTTACTCTCTTAGCCTCCCCATGAAGCCCAGCAATCAGGACCCTGGCTTATTTATCCTTTTCTTGTCCTCCCTGGTCTCTAATCCTGTCTATCTCAATGGAGTCTCCTGATTCTGTGTCACCTAAGCCCAAGAGCTCAGTTGACAAAAATCAAACTCTATTTAGAGGGCTGGAAATGGGAATAAACTGAGCCATCAAGAAAAAAAAAAAATCCCTCTGGGATGAGTAAAGCAGGGTGGAAAGTAGTGAAAACACCACTTGAAAAATGTCCCGCTCATGTTTGGTTTTGGTCCAGAAACTAGTGTGTTAGGATTCACACCTTAGTGACATTCTTACCTGCCTAGCCTACTGCAGTTTCTAACTTATGTTTCACTTTTGAAGCACTAGTGCTATCATTCTTTGACCCTCATTTTTCAGAATCATCAGAGGCAATCACCATGAATAGCCCTGGTAGAGTTGTGCAGTGTACAACCTGTAGGACTGTATGGGTACCACCCCGTAGCACTGGTAACATGACATTAAAAGAGTTAGAAAAGAAGCATAACTTACATAATAACAGTTAACATAAAAGACTATGCAAACATTTAACTAAGACTTTTATTCAATTTTCAACCATATGATTAATAAAATCTACAAAAACTAGCACCTAGTGTTGCAAACATTGTACTAGTAGCTGGAGAGGTTACAAAAAATAATCTAAGATGTGGTCTTTTTATGTTTTTTATGACCTTTACCCTTGCCCCCACCACTTTTCTCTCTAGTAACCATCATTCTGTTCTCTATGTCTATGAGTTTTTGTTTGTTTGTCTGTTTGTTCATTTGTTACTTTCAGTTTTATATTCCACATATGAGTAAAATCATATGGTTCTTGACTTTTCCTGTCTTATCTCCCTTAGCATGATATTCTCAAGAGCCATCCATGTTGTCAGAAATGGTTGTATTTAATCTTTTCTAATGGGTGAGTAGCATTCCACTATGCACAACATCTTCTTAACCCGATCATCTATGGATGGGCATCATGAATAATGCTGCAATGAACACAGGGGTACATATTTCTTTACAAATAAATGTTTTCAAATGTTTCAGGTAGATATCCAAAAGAGGAGTTGCTAGGTCATATTGTAACTCTATTTATAATTTTTTGAGGAACCACCTACTGTTTTCCATAGTGGCTATACCAGTTTACATTCCCACCAGCAGTGAATAAGGGTTTCCTTTTCTCTACAACCTCTCCAACACGTGTCATCACTTGTCTTGTTGATAATAGCCATTCTAACAGGTGTGAGGTGATATCTTATTGTAGTTTCAATTTGTATTTTCATATATAGCTAGTGAAGTTGAGCCTCTTTTCATATATCTATTGGCCATTTGTATGTCTTCTTGGGAGAAGTGTCTGTTCAGGCCCTCTGCCCATTTTTTAATTGAATTGTTTGGGGATTTTTTGTTGTTGAGTATACACTGAGTGGCCAGATTATTATGACCCCCTGACGTTTGTAGGCAAATTAGCTATAGTTTCATGCTGAAGTTGCTAGAAGGCCAGACTACTATAAATAGGGAAGCAGGTTGTTTACCATGACAGGAGTGATTTTTTTTCTGAAGATATGGGTAAACAATGCTATTTAACAGCCTTTGAACGTGGGATATATATATATAGTATATAAAGGCTGTTAAATCACATTGTTTACCCATAGCTTCAGAAAAAAAATCACTTCTACTGTTGTGGTAAACAACCTGCTTCCCTATTTATAATGGTCTGGCCCTCTAGCAACTTCAGCACAAAACTATAGCTAATTTGCCTACAAATGTCAGGGGGTCATAATAATCTGGCCACTCAGTGTATATGTTTTGAATATTAAACACTTATCAGAGGCATTGTTTGCAAAGATTTTCTCCCATTCATTTGGAGAAAGATCAGTGGAAGATAACATTTAACAGGCAAAATAAATGAAATTTATAATAATGCATTGCAATCAAGATGTGCTGAAGTGATCAAGGAAGACAGTGGACAAGATGGGTGCTGAGCTAGACCCCAATAGATGTGTGCAAATCAGAAAAAAAGAAAAAACATATTTATTTAAATTTCAGGGTATGAGTTGCAATGCTTGCTGACAGGACTATAAAAGGAGACTATCTGTCATTGTTTGGGACTAAACTATTTCCAAGGCCACCCAGAACAAACTAGAAGAGATGTCACTCTCATATTTCAAAGGAATGTATGACAGTCACAATTTCACACCACCCAGCTCACCTCAGAAGAGCACTTCCTCATCTCCCTAATCAAAGTCCTCTAATCACCACTCATCTGAGTGAGTTATGCAGATATTGTCCCTGCCCTCTAGGGGATTATAATCTAAAACCAGCAAACCTGGCTCAACAAGCAGAGAGACATAATTAACATAGATAAGGATGAGGAATGTATTTTCTGCAAGCCTCACTACCATCAGACAGAACAATTTGTAGTCATCACTGACCTGAGCCGAATTCTAATTAGTGACCCAAAGGCTCCACTGTCGGGGGTGTTATTTTCAATCTCTTTAGCTATCCAATCTCCAGAAGTTTCATTTTTCATTCTTACTGTGCAGTCATCATCAACTACCAAAGGGAAAGATTGCAATCCAGACACACTAAAAATAGCATTCTTGCCTTCTGAAAGCCAGACTCAGATTTATGACAGTTTTACAATTTGGTTCTTCACCTTAAAAGTTCAACATTCTATAACAACTGCTCGAAGTAATACCTAGCTGGCCTTTAGAGCATGAAACACCGTACCCTATGCAGTGGGTGATCAGGCCTTTATATAATCCATTTACATTACAGAGAGATAGCATTTTCTTTCGCTTGACAGGTTGACATGCCCTCATGTGTTTTCCACTTAATCAGCAGAATCATTACGGCATGGAGGGCTCTGATGGTCTCACTAAAAACATCTCTTCTGTGAAAACTATCACTAGTAATAATTTAACAAACATGCCCCCTCAAAAGACTATAAAAGGAGAGGAAGAATTATTCTTTCATACTTAAATCACAGACTACTCTGAAGTTGAACCAAAGCAAGTCCATATTTAAAATGAGGGCAGGATTATGTTCAGCAATAAATGATGAAGTTAAAATGAAAAGCAGATCACAGAAAAATATAAAGCAATTTCTGTTTTTAAAATATGTGTTATATATTTAAATATATGCTTATTTAAATATATATGTTTATTTAAATATATAGTATATATATTTAGGTTTATACTTCCATAATAAAGGTTTGGGAGAATTATCCTATATAATAAAGAGATAATATGCAAATTAACTCTCACACCCTCACAAGATGGCTGCCTACGACCAGGCTGGCAGGGGGGTTAGTGAGAGATGACCAAACAACTGAACAAGCAGGCTGCATGGGGCGACCAGGCTGGCGGGGGGGCTATGAAGGGTGACCAGGCCAGCAGGGGGAGAAGTTGGGGTTGACCAGACCACCGGGGGGGGGCAGTTGGAGGCGACCAGGCCAGCAGGGGGGTTAGTGCAGGCCGGCGGGAGGGGTCGGGGGGGGGGGCAGGGGACAGTTAGGGGCGACCAGGCAGACAGGCAGCAATTAGGAGCCAGCGGTTCAGGATTATGAGAGGGATGTCCCCCAAGGGGTCCCAGATTGGAGAGGGTGCAGACTAGGCTGAGGGCACCCCTCCATGCATGAATTTCGTGCACTGGGCCTCTGGTATCCATATAAACTTTTAACATTATTCATTAGAGGGGTGACTTGTAGTAGGGAAAACTTGTACATTATTTGTGCTTGAAGTTTTTACAATAATCTCATTCTATCAGAAAATAAAGGTATTTCCATTTTAAAATATACATACACATATAGACTATCTGGACATATATAAATGTATACCAATGCAAATCAAGCTGGAAATTACATCTCTTTCTACCTGGATATCAAGACTCAGTTACAGAATGGAGTGGCATTAATCTGGATTCCTGTGCTGAGAACCTAATTTCAATCTGGAAGGGAGAGGCAATGACTGAGACTGGGGCTCAGAGGGAACTAATAAGTTACAGGATGTGTCTCCAAAACGGGACCAGCAGTCCACATTACAATGTCCCAGGGAGAACTGATAACCACAGAATCCGAGTTGTGAGTTGAAATCTGGCAAGTAGGAGTCTTGAGTCAATCAATAGTGTACTCTGGTTTCTAGGTATATAGCAGCATGCTTTGGGAATGAGCAGTCACTCTAGCTGGGGAGGGGACCAGTGGGTGAGAGGAGGAGTTGGAAGGGGTGAAAGGGCTGGAAGTGGAAGGAGGGGAGGAGAAATACCCTGCCTTCTCCCTTATTCTTTGCCTGAAATCTCCTGCCTTGGCCTCCTTTTGAACAAACCCAATAGAAACCAGGTGTTCCAGGAACCTGGGAAAGCATAGCCTAGGGATTCACCTCCTGAATAACTACTCAGAGCAGGAAAGAGCAATGAATCTGAAGGCAAAGAGGGCAAGGACCAGCACGTATGGCATTTGATTTAGCAAGAATTCACAGTTATAATTGATTTAAAAGACTACCCTTTCTGTTCCCATAACATCCAGGTATTCTTGTACCTGGATATGTTTGAGCATGACTGTTGAGTTTACTGAGCAGCCTAGGAGAGCGTGGTGTATAACAGTGGTTTCAAACTGTTTTCCATAGACCCAGAAGTCCCACATAGCTCACCTGGTGTTATCTTTCAAGTAGAGTGGAATAAGAACACTCATACCAAACTCCATCTCTACTGCGGCCAGAGCAGGGTTGCTTTTTAACTGTTTTATATACTTGATCTATGTAAGGTTTTGCTTGAACAAGATGCCTCTTAGCTTCACTGGTTTATCAAGTTGCTGCTAAGAATTATCTTAATGATCACACTTCATTTTTTTCCTTTGATTTCTCATGATATTGAGTTATTATTTCCCTACCTCTCGGAGAGTCTTGAAATATGTTCTCTGAATTGGGTGATGCTGAGGACTGGTGACTGAGTCTGATAAAGCTAATGTGGACTATGGACACCTGGCCCCTTCCTCCCAGGGAAATTTTGAACCAACTCCTTCAGTGGTAACCCCAGGAAAGACTTTTGGCAATGGTATTAGCCTGATCTCCTGAAGTTTGTCTAGGTTTAGGATGAAGGAGGGGTTTTTGTCTGGTAAGGCAACCTGGAGGAGTTAAGATTCCTCAGGAAGAGACCAGAGAATCCGCCTGTAATGTCTAGAAATTGAGGAAAAGGGTCACCAGAAATCACTCAAAAGAAAGATGCTTCTTCCAAATAAAGAGAACCAGAGAAGGAAGGCCCAAGGCAGGGCCACTTCTGTAACGCCCACAAAGGAGAGAAAAGGATCAGCAGGAGGCACCTGCCAAGCTGACACAAATGCCATATTCATGTACCTGCTGGGCCTAGTGGACACAAAGCCCCAGCCAAGTAAGAAGTTTGCTCTGCTGGTGTCTCCCCACCCTTCCCGACCTGCCCCTCCCAGTGAAAAAAAAGTCAGGCCTGGTACCAGGAGAGGATGGAAAGCTAAGAACCACACCCACTGAGGACTTCCCAAAAGAAACAGGTCTACCTGGGAAAAACCATCCGCAGCTTTGGAGGTTTCACAACACCAACCTGGACTTTCTAATTCTAAAGCATGTCTGATGGTAACTTCAAGTAACTCTAGGGTATCTATTACTTAAGAGTGAGTAGAAAAACCATGAGTTTGGTAGTTTTCAACCCTGATTAGGGGAAGATTATTTCCCACTAAACAAAGTTTAAAGAAGCAGTAGGAGAGGAAAAAATAAGCTATGTTATGATCACAAGCCACACATCATGCTTATGTAGCATGCCAGCTACATTTGCTTGGCCCAGCTGGCATAGCTCTTGTAACAACCAATCTCATCCTGTTTGAATGACAGTGATTGAGATGATAGCTTTTGCTTTTGGAAAATCCCCAAGTGAGAAAAATGCCACCCATGTGATTTGGAGAGAAGGAACTTGATTCAATACTCAGAACAGGACCTGGTCCAGGAGCAGAAGTAGGCGACTCCAGGATTCACAAGTGTTGATACCACCTATCTCTCTTTGCTAACACAAATGCTCACAAACTAACACTAAGGTAATAAATGATAGAATTTTTTTTTTACACAGGAGAAAGTAAGATTCGCCCAGTTTCAAAAGGAAACTAGATATCTTTTATCCTCATCTTGAGTATTTCATTATAGAAGCTGTGACAATGAGAACTTACAAAATGGAAGGAACCCTCAAAGAAAATGAATAGACACTGAAGGTAGCAGTAAGGAGATTGGACCCAAGGTAATAGTTTTAGTAGGCTCTTGGGCCGGTTAAGAGAAAAGCAGAGAGAATGCAGATGATAGCTATCCTCAGTAACCACACATCAGTGGAGGGGAAAAAGAAGAAGTAAGAATAATCTCAATGAGGGTTGATGATGAAGTAAAGCGTTCCACTGGCCATCTGTCACCCAGCTGAGGGCAGCTGTCACTGGATGAAGATTCTCATGTACAGAAGGGACATTCATAGGCTGCATAAGTCTTGAAGTTGCTACCATCCCTGACGTTGGTTACCTGCACTCAAGAGAAAATGAGATAGCAATGCCGTGTGACCTAAATCACTCTGCTGAAACTGACAGAAAGAGAAGCTTCATTACAGTAGCAAAAAGACAAATTTTTTACATAATCAGGTTATTATACAGCTCATTCAGATGAGGATACCTTTACATTACACATTCACATTTCTTACCAAAGGTGTTACTAATAAAGCCTAAAATAAAATTGAACGCAAAAGCATAGTGAGTTTTTGATTTATCTTATGTTCCTGACTAAAAAGATAAATTTATCAGTTGTTTCTCAGGTAACTAAACTTTGCTGTCAGGCTTAGTTTTTTATGTATTTAATTTGCCTTTAAACTTGGATTCTGTGCAAAGTTCCCTAACTGCTTTAAAATATGAGCTTTGTTAGGGATGTGAAAACTGAGAATGCAGTAATATTTTCTTTATTCACTCTTCATACGATGTGGGTGGGGGAGGGATGGGAACTTAGAGCACTCAGATATCTATAATGGCAAGAGACAAGGTCAAGAAACCGTCTTTTCATAACCCTGAAAATAATTGAGGTTCCACAAAGGACTTGATTCCTCTATCCTAGAAATCCTTTAAATCCTTTGGTATTGGAGTTGAATCTATATCATAAAATCCATGGTCATAACATCTTCACGGCAGAACGACCAAAGACTGGTCACCAGGAGTCTGCCTGCGCAGTGAGGCACACGTGGGTTGGGTCTCGCTGTGCGGAGGTCATCAGTCTGGGTCCCGCGTCCCACCCTGTGCTGCGGAAGTCAGTCTGGGTCCCGTGTTCTGCCCGGCGCTACGAGACTCCGTCTGGCGGGTCTGAGTCTCACGGGATATCGCGCGCTGGGCCTCTAGTAGTGTAATATTTTCCTTCAGAAAAAAAGGTCATATTTTATATGTTTTTTCAGGGGTGTGATTGTGCTTTCCTGCTTTCTGGTTGGTTGTTTGGGGAGGTTGAGACAGGATTGATTTTTTAAAATCCTCACTCAAGGATATGTTTTTATTGATTTTAGAGAGAGAGGAAGAGGAAGGGAGAGGGAGAGAAACATAGATTGGTTGCCTCCCACATGTGCCTGACTGGGGATTGAACCTGCAAGCTGGGTATGTGCTCTGACTGGGAATTGAGCCCTTGACCCCTCAGTGCTTGGGATGACATTCCAACCAACTGAGTCACACTGGCCAGGGCTGACAGAGGGTTGTTTTTAAATCTCATTTCAAAAGATGGGGCTGATAAATGAATGCCACACATCTCCACTTTTAACCACTGATGTCCACTTTTAAGAGGGAGCTATGGTTCTTCAGATTGACTCAAATTCGAGAAAATCAAGCCAAGTCATTATTAGCATTGTTCATTACTGAATATTTACTGAGAATATGAACTTATAATCAAGGTAAGCAATTAGCTATGCAATACAATGTAGAATACAGAAAGACTGTACAATTGATACAAAATGCTTGAGGTCAGAGTCTTAGAAGTTTGATTTAATGACAGAATATGGGAAACTTCAAACTTAAGTCTGTCTGAGTTTTGCCCTTTAATGTAAGTTGGGCAACTCTCTGAATGTAATTTTTCTCATCAGTATAATATTGAAAATAATACCTACTACATAAGATTAAATGAGAGAAGGGAAGTACCTAGGACATAGTAGGTGCGCTAGAAATGCTCTCCTTCTCACAGAAGAGCTTGAGGTCATGTGGGACCAAGTCCTAGAACACCTGATTAGCTCTTTATATTTTCACAAAGAAGAACCAGCTGGGTTATTTTCTTGTCATTCAGCCTGGAGCTTACACTGTAATCATGGTCCCTCCTCTGTGACTGTAACAGCTGACTGCACCTCCCCATTGAAACCTACTGATGGAGTGCTGGCAACCACAATAGGGAAAAGCCCACGGAGACCACTCCTCCCTGCCTATTTCAGAGTGAGCACTACGTTTCCATGAATTCCTCAAGGACAATGACAGATAAGATTATCTAAATGGCTAAAACGCATGTGACAAAAATGTAAAACTTCACTATTAAAAAATGCAAATTAAAGGAAGGCTCTTCCCTTCGTTTTTCAAAGTAGCAAAGATTTTGAAATTAGCAAATGCTGATAAAGATGAAGCAAAATACTCTCATAGATTACATGGGGAAATAAACAGAAGCAAATATAACTATGTTTGCCTGGGTCTTTAGAGAAGCAGATGCCAGGACTGGATTAAACATATGAGAATTTTATTAAGGGAAATGTCTGTGTGAGAGAAAAATGGAGAGAGAGCAAGGAAGGCTGAGAGAGCCATCAGACCATGATATAGTCTGACCTCCAGTAAAAGGAGGAAAGAATTGCACAAGCATCCTATTCTGCCTGGCAGCCTAGCAGGGGGTCAGTCAGGCAATGGAGGAGTCCTCCAGACAGCGGCAGCCATTAGAGGACTCCTACGTCTCCCAGGCCTGCTTTCATGGACTCATCATGCTAGGTCATTGGCTGAGAGTAGCCCATGGGAGCATGGCCTTGGATAGGCACTCCGTCAGCTATGCTCTCTGTGTCTGGAGTACTGTTAGACACATTCCCAGGGCTGCCACAGTCACTTTGTGGTAAACAAATTTGGCAATGTATAATAAAAGTTTTAAAAATAATTCTACTTTTCTTTTTATCTTGTAAGTCTATCTCTTAAAATTTAGCCTAAGGAAATATCCTAAAATGAGGAAAATAACTTGAGTTACAAAGCTGTGCATTAAAAGTATTTGTGATAGCAAAAATTAGAAACTCAATATTGCTTCCAGTCCATCAAGGCAGCATCTGTCTCATCCAATTCTCTCATCTACTGTGACTGTCTCACCCTGTTTTGAGTTACTGAATTCTCTTACAGTCATTAAAAAAATAAAATAAATTCCATTAAAGTAGTTTAGTCCTGCTGAGCCTCTTTGTGACCCTAGTACTTAAAAAAAGTATTCTATATGCTTCTCTGGCAGGGGTTCCCAAGGTTGTATCATATGTGAAAATTCAGCAAACTGTGCGCTTAGGATGAAAGCACTTTATGCACTTTATGCACTTTAGTGGATGTGTTTTAACCTCAATAAAGAAAGAAAAGAAGAAATCAAAGGACATGGCTGCAACTGTAGGTGTTACAATTCTCCTTCATGACTTAACTCTCAAATGCAAATGTAACTGCTTGTGCATCTGACAGAAATCATCCAGGTCACAAGGACAAATTTCCCAGCCAGATTCTAATTGTGGTGAACAAGAGTGCTGCTTTCTACCTGTACCACTACCCGTCTGACCCCCCTTCCCCCTCTGTCCTTGTCCTCACCCCCTCGCCATTATTTTCTTCTTTCAACTTTATCCTCTGCTGCCACCGCGATCTTCTTCCTGTCACTGTCACTAAAGCTATTATTCCACATGTAAATAAGCAGTGCCCATCACTGCTGTCTACACCATTCTTTCATGGGACCTACCTATTAATATCTATCTGTTCTCCACGTTTTTATCATTTAAAAAATTACTTTAATCCAGAAAGTACTTGGGTGACATCATTGGATATTTTTCTCCAAAAAATATAAGCATATTATAAACCAAATTTTACTTACTATTTAAATTAAAGTTGCAATCTGTCACTTGTTTGATGCATAACATCTGCCCCTCAGAGATGACAAAATCAATTTGAATTTAAATGAGAGCAAATTTTCACTCAACCCTGGTGTATGTATTCTGTGGTCCCCAGCAGGACACAAATACAATTCTGGAGACAGCCATTCAGCATTTGTAACTTAGATCCAAACTGTGACTTTGAATAACTAATCAATAAATCAGAGCTTTACATTCATTTCAGAGTGTGATGGCAGACTGCTGACCTATTCTTATGCCATGTATTCAACAAATATGTATTGAGCAAAATATATGTTGTTGGAAAGTATTGTGGATTACTACTCAGTATTCATTATTTCCTTCTTCCATACTAAAAGAACCTAATTTTATTCTGGGTGGCAGCATGCCTAGGCTCTAGCAATAAATCAGTATTTGAACACATATTAATGACAGTCTTGTTCCACTGTGCCAGATACTAAATATCCCAATTTTATTTTGCAGCTAGAAATGGCCAAAGGACCCAGTTATGACTAACAGGATAGAAGGGGAAGTGTACCAGGGCCTTCTAAGAAGACTTTACTTTCCTGATAAAAGGGATAGATGCAGCTGGTACCATCCTTCTCCCCTTTTCCTAATCTGGATGTAATATTGTGGAGCTGCCACAGCAACCTCAAGATCATGAGGCAACAAGCAGAGGATGAATGGCAATCATATTGAAAATGGCAGAGGAAAAGTTTAGGACAGTTCCTGAGATCAGAAGGGCAGAATTAAAATCGGGATTTTAGAAATATAAAGTACCTGGAAGTGTTACTTAGGCAGTAAAATCAAGAACCAGTGAAAGATGAGTAATAGGGAACCCCAAGGTGCACTGAGAGCCCAGGTAAGACTAGCATTAATTTAGAGCAGAACCACATCCTCGTACATATTTGGTAACAGTGTAAATTGGGTTAATTTTTTTTTAATTTGTCAGCATTTAAAAATGCAAATCTTTCAAACTAGCAATTCCACTACTGGGAAAATATCCTACAGAAAAACACAGGTGCAAAAAGTTATATGCGTAAAGTTATTTATTGTAGCATTGTTTGAAATAGCAAAAAATTAGGAGCAACCTAAAGATGAAATCGGGAAAATAAAGTACATACATTCATACAATGAAATATGATGCAGCTGTTCAAGAAAGAATGAAGTAGTCAACATGTAATACTATGGAAAGATGCCCGGGAGATATTCTTCAAAGAAAAAAATAGAGCAATGTGTATAATATGATCCCATTTTTGTAAAAAATAAAAAATTAGCATAAGTTGAAAATGTTACATGTGTACGTAAGTATATGCATAGAAAAAAAGTCTGAAAGAGAAAAACAAAAAGGGACCCAGCTTGTGTGTCTTCATGCCTTTTCCAACAACTATTATTGGTGCAGCAACATTAACTAAAAGCTGAAAGCAGACAAGAATAACAACTTATGATGAGTTTCAGCATGGGTGACCAGCAGATAGAAGTTTGCAGATTTAAGGTAGCTCCCAAACTTGAATCTTCCAGACAAATGTTGGTATATGAAGCAGTGAATGCCAGAGACTAATAATAAGGAGGGAGAGATGACAGGAATCAAGACACTCAAAGCCATAAGGTAAATAAAGGGTTCAGGAAATGTGATTTGCATCTATGAAGATAAGGAAAGTATCTATGGAAGATGAGGACAAAGACATTGCATCGGGAAGAAGAGAAGCAGCTGAGTTTGAGTCGCTGGAGCTGGAACCGACCTAACAATGAAAAAGTCTGAGGAGGGAACATGCCTGTGGTTGGCTGGAGGGAAAACAGAATTATGATGTCAAAGTCCTCTCCTCAGATGTGCACCACAGACTGTGCTTTTGAAGAGGAGGATAGCTCCCTGTTTACTCCACTAGGGTCCATCCCATTTCCATTAGCTTTTCCACCTAAGTTCCTTTCCTTGGGGCAGACAATATGTTCTTGAAATTTCTTTCCCTGGCCTCTGCTCCTACACAAGCATACAGTTTCATTTCAGGGCTTCTAAGGGACTTTATCACTAGAAATGTCAGAGGATAACAAAATAACAAATGCTACTGAGCTTTACTGTTAAGTCAATGGAATGAGCCTATTCCACCTTACGGTGTTGTTGCTTCACATTATTATCACATCTCTCTTAGACTTCGATTATGAACTCAGCCACTAAATGCTGACCTGTCCATCTTTTTATTGCTGGTCAGGTTTCTAAATTCCCTTCCCTACTGTCTTTTCTCTAGCTTTAGCTCCCTTGGCTTGAGCTTTAACACTAACACTAATGGGAAGTATTAGCTTGTACATAGATGCATTACATTTCAGAGAAAGCTTTAGACCTGTCCCTCCCACTTCAGTGTCTTCTTGATTCATTCAAAACCATTTCCTAACAAACATTATTGAAGTTGAGAAAAGCATAGTGAGTCATCAATGAGGATATAAAAATTTTAGAGAAAAAAAGCAAAGGGCTGGATACAAAAGTAGTTCTGGAAGTCAACCAACAGCAGTGATGAGCTTAACTGGATGCTGCTGCTATGGAATTGTGGAAGGGACAGGGATGGTGGTCCCAGTGTGGCAGAGAAATATCTCCTCTTCCACCACTGGTGAAGTATGAAAGGAATGCCCTCACATGATGAGGTTTTCAGGTGACATCAAAAAGCAAGAAACAAGTGTATCTATCAGTGTTTTTAGTTGCAAGGGGCATTAACCAACTGTTGGTCATCTAGATGGTTTATCTAGAAAATTTTATTAAGAGAAATGTCTATGTGAGAGAAAATGGAGAAAGAGCATGGAAGGCTTAGAGAGCCATCAGCCCATGATGCAGTCTGACATCCAGTAAACAGAGGGAAGGCTGGTGCAAGTATCCCGGACTGCCTGGCATCTAACATGGGGTCAGCAAGGCAGTGGGGGAGTCCTACAGACAGTGGCAGCCATTAGAGGATGCCTGGATCTCCCAGGCCTGCTTTCATGAACCCGGGCTATTCTGGAACACAGGTAGGATGAAGAAACTGGACACTTCTTCCAACCACTCTTACCAGGAATGCATTATTTCAATAAAATAATAAAAGAATTTCTCTCTCTTCACAGTAAGCAAGTATACTTAAGGAAGTAGAGGATTTCCCCTCAAATTTTGACTATGATAAATTTTAATCATATATAAAAATTGGACAAATGGATACTATAAAGTCACATATGTCCTCATTCTAGATTAAATAATTTCTAACATTTTGTATTGGGCTATATTTGCTTTATTCATATATATACATGCATGTATACAGAAAGATCAATATGAACACATATATATGGCCAGACCACTTGAAATAATTTTCAGACAGTGTGTTCAGTGCTGAATACTTCAGCATACATCTCATTAAAAAAAAGAAACTTCTCCTAACTGATTGTAATACTGGCATCAGACTATATCTGTCTGGGCCCAATGAGGAGACAGAAACTACATGATTATTGAAAAGAGGAAGTTTAAATATAAAGAGTTATGAGACACAACAGGAGAGTAATTATAAAGATGTAAAGAGAACTCAAAAGAGGACACTAAAGCTGAGAAAGAATACCTAAGAAAAGACCAACTTGAAAAAGGAGTTCAAGGCCCTGACTGGTTTGGCTCAGTGGATAGAGCATCAGCCTGCAGACTCAAGGGTCCCAGGTTCGAGTCTGATCAAGGGCATGTACCTTGGTTGCGGGCACATCCCCAGTAAGGGAGTGTGCAGGAGGCAGCTGATCAATGTTTCTCTCTCATCGATGTTTCTGGCTCTCTATCCCTCTCCCTTCCTCTCTGTAAAAAAATCCATAAAATATATTTTAAAAAATAAAAATCATCATTCTCCCCTTTAAAAAAAGAAAAAGGAATTCAAATCAGCAGGGTTCAGACCTCATTGGAGAAGCCATGGTTGTAGCCAACAGATGGTGGAGAAGTCTACTGGGTTACCCAGGCTAAGATGGTCCAACATCGCCAAGCAAGCAGAAACTACTCTCGGGGTTCCAAAAGCTCTGGCTGCAGAGCAGGTGTGCAGAGGAAGTCAGATGCCTCTGCAGGTATGACATTTGGAACACACAGTGCCCTTATTGGGAAATTCACATCAAGATGGTCACAGGTTCTGGGCTGGTGTGCAAGCTCACCAAGAAATTGTGCGTTCTGGGAACACAGCCGGGACAATGTAATATCAGATGTCCCAGACATACATGCACCAGTTGGTCAACTGGACAAACAGAGCAAAAGAAGAAAACACAGCATTCTAAAACCAAGAAGAGAAGTCCCTTTTCTACTGCAATTGCCCTCCTGTGCTGTCTATTAACAAAGTTTCACATTGTGCTTACTTAAAGGAGAAATACTTAAAGAGTCTGTTGGAGTATTGCAGAGCAAGTACTGAGGGGTGAGTTGGAGGCAATAAACTGATAACTGGCACACACATAATAAAATTAATAGCAATCCCCTGATATTGTCTAAGCCCCAAGCATATTCAAATTCTCCAACAGTACCAAAGATAATTTGTATAGTTTTTTATAACCAAGATCCAATCAAGGTTAGATTTGATTATGTCCTTTCAGCCTCCTTTGATTTAGAGCAGTCCCTCCAAACCTTTTTATTTTAATGACATTGATCTTTAGGAGAAATTAAGTCAGTTGTTTTATAGATTGAGTCACATTCTAGATTTTTCTAATTGTTTCTTCCTGGTGTTGTTTGTTTTCTATCCCATGAATTTCGTATAAACTATGAATTAGATCTACAGGTTTGATTATGGTCAAGTGAAATAATTCTAACCATACTTCACGACATTGTGTATCTCATATTGTAGCATCTCAGCGACATATAATGTTAGTTTCTCACTATTAAGACAAGAAACTCAACCACTCGGTTAGAGTAGTGATGGCTAGATATCTCCACTCTAAAGGCATGGTTTTCCTTTTGCAACTAGCATCAATCTGCAGGGAGTGACGCTGACACTTTGAACATACACTGCTCCCCAACAACCTTTTACTTAATGGTGTGTGTCCAATTTTTCATTAGGAGTTGCAAGTGGAGATTTTCTAATTCAGTCTTTCCTTCTCTATTTTTTAGTTAGCATTCTTCTATAAAAAAGGAGTCTTCCTTCGTCAACTGTCAATGAATTATACTTTTCCTAAAAAAGAGGGGGAAGCACATGATTACCTATTTACAAAGTAAAGGGAAGAGAGTGACAATTGGAGGGAGAGGAGAATTAGTTTGGAGCAAGAGCTTAGGGTTGAGTAGGTATATCCGATGACAGTGGAGCCCTGGTTCCTGCAAGACCCATGAAAAAGGGGTGCTAGCAGGTTGGAGAAAGAACAAAATAAGCCATCTGTTTTGCAAGTTTGCCTACCAAAGGCCTAAAGTGGAAACCCTGTTTACGAATCAATTACCTTTCCAGTCACCTTTGACATGTTGGCTGCAGAATGTTGATGCTGACTTAGAGATGTGACTGTGTTTTAGTTATAGCCAATACTGAATGACCAAGTAGCTACAGGATGGAGAGACCATGTGGGCTGGTGTGTATGCATGTGCTCTGAAAATATAACACAGTAAACAAAAATGATACATTGTTGTGTATTTTTGCTCTTACAAATAGTTATTTTCTCAACAGTTTAATGACCTGATGGGAAAAAACGTCTATAAACCACAGTATCACTTAAAATTTGAAATACTCAACTAGAAATCTGAGAAACCAATTCTAATTGATGAACCTAACATGTTTCCTCAATGCTGGGATATTTTCTACTTGCTTACCTTATTCAAAGTTGCATCTCAAGAGCTTTACAAAGTACATTATCTAAACAGAAAAGCAATAAGATGTCAAGCAAAAGAGTATTGGACTGAGATTCATGATGTGAATTCTGGGACCAACCAGCAATGAAACCATGGGCAAGTTACTAACCCTCTCCCAAAATAAGCTTCCTCATCCCCAAATGAAGATAATCCCCTGTGGTATAGAAAGTCAGTGTAGAGAGTAGAAGCATAAAAATCTGGGTTTGTAGTATTAGGCTACATTCTTGATATGTGAACTTGGTAAATAAAACTAAAATTCTGAGAACTTAGATTTCCTTTAAAAACAACAACAACAACAATGCAAAACTTAGGTGTTTTTTTAAAAAAATCACTTTACAAATTTAAAATCTGGGGAAGTTCCCTTTTCCTACCCAAAGGGTTTATAAATATAGGCAATAAAGTAAGTTCATTCATGTAAAAAGAACTTTTTTAAGACAGTAAAAGATGATATCCATAGGCATTTTCCATCATCTAAGAAGCATTGCAATCCTCAGGCACCCAGAGGAGCAGGGTTAGGGAAGTCGCCTCACTCTCTAGAATTTATAGCTTAGTTCCTACACAAGAGAGAAGGACACATTTATGTAGTCCAACAGAGGAAAAACTATTCCCAAATGACACTCTTGAATGAACCCCCACATTTTCTACTCAAGATGATGAGTTTTTCTGTCTTGTTGGCCTTTTGGAAGTTTCTCAGACATACTGCTATTTTGCCCTTTCACTTTTTTCACAAAGGTGAATAAAAACTTTCTTTGAGTATAGTAAGATTTTGGGATGTGACCTCTGATATCTAAACTCACTGGCTCACATGTGATTGCCCTTTCAATAAGAATACCTCATGGGCATTTATATTTCTTGATGCCACATGAAGAGTGGGGATAAAGGAACTTAAAAGAAATCGAGCAGCCCTCAGGTTATGGGACAGCCAGTTCACAGATACTGTGCCTAAGGCTGAGGCTGCAGTTAACTCATAGAAGGCACTTGTCTGATTCTGACCCAAAGCCAGTGTTCAGAATAGAGACACATCATCAAAATCACGAATCAACACAAAAAAGTTTGAAGAGCTCTTCTCACACAACAGAGATCTTCATTGCTTCAGATTATTGAAGAATACCTATTGTATTAGTTATTTATTGCTGTGTGTTGAATTACCCCCAAATTTAGTGACTTTACCAGCAATAAACAGTTTTTGTAGGTCGTTTCTGTGAGCCAGCTTAGCTGTAGTTTCTGGCTCAGGGTTCCTCATGATGTTGTAATCAAGATATCAATCAGGCTACAATTACCAGGAGGCTTGACTGGGGCTGGAGCATTTGCTTCTCCCAAAAAAGCCAAAAGAGAATAAGGCAGAAACAGCAATGTCTTTTATGGTCTAGTCTTGGAAGTCATACCTCATCACTCTTCCACATTACTCAATAGAAGCAAATTATTCATGCTGTTGCAAATGGTAAGAACTCTTTCTTTTTCACAGCAGCATTGTATTCCATTGTGTAGATGTACCACAGTTTTTTAATCCACTCATCTGTTGATGGGCACTTAGGCTGTTTCCAAATCTTAGCTATGGTGAATTGTGCCGCTATGAACATGGGGGTGCATATATCCTTTCTGATTGGTGTTTCTAGTTTCTTGGGATATAGTCCTAGAAGTGGGATCATAGGGTCAAATGAGAGTTCCATTTTTAGTTTTTTGAGGAAACTCCATACTGTTCTCCACAGTGGCTGCATCAGTCTGCATTCCTACCAGCAGTGCACGAGGGTTCCTTTTTCTCCACATCCTCGCCAGCACTTGTTTGTTGATTTGTTGATGATAGCCATTCTGACAGGTGTGAGATGGTACTGCATTGTCGTTTTGATTTGCATCTCTCAGATAATTAGTGACTTGAAGAGCATTATGCTAAGGGAAATAAGCCAGTCAGAGAAAGATAAGTATCACATGATCTCACTCATTCATGGAATATAATGAACAACATAAACTGATGAACAAAAACAGATCCAGAGACAGAGAAGCATTGATCAGACCATCAAACCTCAGAGGGAAGATAGGGGAGGGTGGGGGTAAGGGGGAGAGATCAACCAAAGGACTTGTATGCATGCATATAAGCCTAACCAATGGACAAAGACATCAGGGGGGTGAGGGCATGAGTGAGGGGATTGGGGGGGGGGAATGGGGGAGTAAGGACACATATGTAATACCTTAATCAATAAAGAAAGTTTAAAAAATAATAAAAATAAATAAATAAAGAAGCAAATTATTAAATCCAATCCACATTCAAGGGAAGGTGATTTGGCTCCTCCTTTTAAAGGATAAAGCATCAATTTGGAGCTTTTTTTCAAATGAGGTTTTAAAAAACCACATAACATGAAATTTATCACTTTAACCATTTTTAAATGTCCAACTCAGTAGTGCTAAGTATATTCAGTCTGTTGTACAACAGAGCTCTAGAACTTTTTCATCTCGCACAACTGAAGTCTCTCTCTAGTAAA
Source organism: Myotis myotis (assembly GCF_014108235.1). Lineage (NCBI taxonomy): Eukaryota > Metazoa > Chordata > Mammalia > Chiroptera > Vespertilionidae > Myotis > Myotis myotis. The sequence continues at coordinate 32,534,181 of NW_023416357.1, forward strand.
CTTCCCTCTCCTCCCAGCTCCTGGCAAACACCATTCTACTTTCTATTTGTTTCACTATTTTAGATACCTCATATAAGTGAGATCATGCAGTAGTTGTCCTTTTGTGTCTGATTTATTTCACTTAGCATAATGTGGTAGCATGTGACAGGATTTCCTTCTTTTTCATGGCTGAATACATCAATTGTATGTTTACTCATTCATCTGCCCATGGACGCTTGGGTTGCTTCCATCTCTTAGCTATTGTGAATAAGTACTGCTATGATCATAAGTATGCAAATATCTCTTCCAGACACTGCTTTCTGTTACTTTGGATATACACTCAGAAGTAGGATTGCTAGATCATATGCTAATCCTCTTTTGAGATGTTTTGTGCAATTGCCGTACTGTTTTCCATAGCAGCTGTGCCATTTTACAGTCCCACCAACAATGCTCAGTGGTTCTCATTTTTCCATAACCTCTCCAACACTTGTTATTTTCGGTTTTCATTTTTGTGTTTTTATAGTAGACTAGGGGCTCAGTGCATGAATTCATGCACCTTGAAAGGAACTGTGGGCCGCAAGGCTGTGGTGGGCACAGGGGAGGGTCTTGGCCCATCCTGCATGCCCCTGCCCGGCTCCTCCCATCACAATCCCCCACTTCACCCCCCCACCCCGTCCCCTGCCGGCAGCCCCCACTCTTGCCGCCGCCGCTCCCATGCACTGACAGCGCCAGCCCCGCTCGCACCCGCTAATGGCACCGAGCGATCAGGATGGCTCCAGGCGCCAGCAGCGGGTACAAGCAGTGGCTCCGGCGCTGGCTGCAGGTGCAAGAGGTTGCTACTGACCCTGATCGCCCCTCAGGAGCAGGGGGAGGTGAAGAAGCCCTCAGGGGTAATTGGGCCGATGCCGGCAACGGGTGTGAGAGGTGGCTCTGGTGCCAGCAGCAGGTGCAAGCACCTGACGGGACCACAGCTCCTGGGAGCAAAGAATTTTCAGTTAATACCAGAGGCTCGCCCCAATAACAGCGACCGGTGCCCCACCTTGGTCTGGCACCCCCACCCACCTGCTCCACCATCCCGCCATGGCTGATGCCTGCCATGTTCTGTGCGTGCCCCCTGGTGGTCAGCGCATGTCATAGTGACCGGTTGTTCAACTGTTACACTGTTTAGTATATTTGCATATTAGGGTTTTATATAGAGAGATACGCTAATGCAGCGGTTCTCAACCTGTGGGTCACGACCGCTTTGGGGGTCGAATGACCCTTTCATAGGGGTTGCCATAAGACCATCGGAAAACACATATATAATTACATATTGTTTTTGTGATTAATCACTATGCTTTAATTATGTTCAATTTGTAACAATGAAATTGGGGATCACCACAACATGAGGAACTTTATTAAAGGGTCGCGGCATTAGGAAGGTTGAGAACCACTGCTCTAATGGGTGTGAGGTGATATCTCATTGTAGTTTTGATTTGCATTTCTTTAACAATCTAGTGATGTTAAGCAACTTTTCATATGCTTGTTGATGATGTGTATATAGCACCTATGAGAACATTTCAGTTCAAGTCCTTTGCCCATTTTTTAAATGGGCTTTTTGTTCTTATTGTTGAGTCATGGAGGTATATGTTTAAACCACACCTAACTTACAGGTTCTTGTGAGATCTAAAAATTCATCTAATGCAGATTCACTGTCACATAGTAGGCACCCCAAAAATATTGCTTGTCTTCTCAGGATGGTTACATTAAATAATATATGTAAAACGGCTTTAAAAATAATAAAGTGCTATGCAAATATGAGTGAATACTATATATCTGTATGCAAAATATTTTAATATTTTTCTCAGGGTCTCCACATTTAAATACATAAATCTTTTCAACTGTAGACTTTATTCTGTTTTATTAGCTGTAATTCCTTTTTTCCATTTCCTTTTAAGTTTTATCAAAAAAATAGCAAAAATGGAATGAGTAAAGTAATAGAAAAAATAGCTAATTTCACTAACGCACAAAGTAAGATTTGTTTGAAAAAAAGTAAATGTGAAGAAAGCTGCAACAGATTGCACTATTGAAAAATCCTAGGAGAACCAGAACTGCTGTTCCTTCAGAGAATGTGAGTGATGTTGAATGATTAATAACGTTTGGATAACATTAATTACAGTGATGTTATAAACGCTGGTATTACAGTTGCCATAACAACCTGCTATATGTTGGTTTTCTAATGACATTTCAAACAAGTGCTGAAGTGAACTGCATCACTTCAGAACTTTGATTGCTGTCATTCAGTGATTTTTAAATTGAATTGTTTTGTTTTTTAAGAGTCAGAATATGTCACTGTCTTCAAAAGTATTCTCAAAATTATGGGGAGCAAATGATACACACATTCCTATACAATTTTAGAGAAAAATAAATATATGTTTAATACAAAATTAACAGATTTTTTTTGTGTGTGTGCATGGGGAATGGGGGGGGGGGCAGAAGTAGAGGGGAAAGTGTGCTTCAGACTTCTCAGACTTTGTTCCCTTAGGGAATTGCCTGACAATAACATTTTTCTAGAAGAGCTTACTGTGATCTGTTATATTTCTAGTCTCTCCTCCTTTCCTTTCACTCCCTTTTCTTCCTTCTGATGGATTCTTGGAACCTGTGATGCTGATCAAGATGTTGCATCCATGATGCAGATGCTACATCTTGTAAGTTAGTGAGGTGAGGTCATTTCCACACGGCTCTCTGACCTCTGTTCTCTCTCCTGACCAACCCCCTCCTTTCTTCTCAGGCACTACCCAGAGTATATACTGCAAGAAGGGTTACTTGCTACTGGCTTATAGTATGTTGAATTTTAAAATCCCCAACCAAGAGAATATGTTAAGTACACATTGTGTCACTGACAAGAAGCAAAGCATAATTGTAATAGACATGCTTCTAACTTCTCACTCAGCCCATAGCCTACTTTGCTTCTGCCGCCTGTGGGGCACCCACCCACAAATAAGAACTGTTGGTTGAATCACAGGTGAGCACCAGAACCAATTCATCCATAGGCAAATGGATTAGATTATCTCTCGCTTTCTCCTCTCCTTTTCTCTCTTTTTTCTCTCTTTCTCCAAACTGAGCTATGGTAAGAGTTGACCATTTGCAATGGTGTTTGCAGCAGAAGCGTGTGTTCTGTGGAAAAACTGTGCTACAGGACTCTGAAGTAATAGTGTGCCCACTGGCCCCCACCCCAACACATTCCCAGCAGCATTTCAGGCAATGGAAATGGCCTCATTCCATGGAAAGCACATCGGAGTGCTCTATAAACCTTGACCCCATGATAATACCCTCTATGTAAGGGTTTACCCTTTGACCAGGCATGCTATTGGCACCCTTTCAACACTCTCTTCTTTTCCCTTGCTTCTCTTCTTAGAACTCCCTCCACCCCACCCAGATATCCAAGGGCTTCCATTCTGCCATCCCCAAAGTTCCAACTGTAGAAGCTAATCAATCCAAGCTCAGGCTTTCATTAACCTGGAACCACTGCAGGACCAGGGCCATGGCTCAGAAAGCAGATGGCAGGGAAAGATGTGCCTTAAACAATAACATCAGCTGGAATTAACAAAGGTCATAGACATTGGGCTCATTCCTCACACAGGAAGCAAGTATGCTGACCCCCTTCCCTTTAAGTCTTCTCTGGATGCTCCTTTCAACCTGCTTTCACTGGGACATATGTGAACAGGTAAGAGGAGCAGCTTGTGCTGGAAGCTCTTCATCCTCCTCACCCTAGTCTCTGCGTAGGGGCACTGACCTGTATGGGTTTCATTAATGAACTCCCTTGCCCTCTGACTCCAGTGGATTCTGCCCGTTAGAGATTCCTAACAGGAGATAAGAGGGAGGTAGGAGGAAAAGGGAGCTGGGGGGATCCATGCCTGTGCTTCTTTCCTTGCAGGCTGGCCTTGCAGTCATTTCTGCATGATTCTCTCCTTCCAGATTCCAATAACTGATCCCTCCATCTTTTTGAGCTCAGGAGCTGTAACTGAATCCAGAGGTACTCCATTGTTTTTTATGAATTCCTCATACACTGCCCACACCTTCGTAAATAGTCCCTTTACTAAACCTCACAAATAGTCACATCAATCTAACATGAGTGAGTGGGCCATCAGTTTCCTGCTTGGATCCTAATACAAAGTTTCTAAACGGTGTGGTCTATGTTACATCTCTTTTCCACCTAGGATGGTCTACGCTAAATGACACCCACATAATCCCAAGATTCTGTTCCAGGCCCAATAGAAAAAGAGAGGTGGTAGGAGTAAGACTGGCTGGGGAGCAGAGAAGAGAAAGACATGGCTCAGCATGGCCATGATGAGCTTGTAGCTTCTAGGCCAGTGGTTCTCAACCTCCTGGCCCTTTAAATACAGTTTCTCATGTTGTGACCCAACCATAAAATTATTTTCGTTGCAACTTTATAACTGTAATGTTGCTACTGTTATGAATCGTAATGTAAATATCTGATATGCAGGATGGTCTTAGGCGAACCCTGTGAAAGGGTCGTTCGACCACCAAAGGGGTCGTGACCCACAGGTTGAGAACCGCTGTTCTAGGCAGAGGGAGCCCAAGTTGGCAGGTGTGCAATCAGAAAAAGCTCTGGAGCAGGTCAAGAATCAAGACAGGGTAGGAACAAAATTCAGCAGTATGTGGGGAAGGTCGGAGGCTCTTGCTCAGGTCTGAGTAAGTACAGGCAGGCTGGATGTCAGGAGGCACTGGTTGGTAGGCAGCAGGAAACCAGGCAAAACCTTGATGTAGGTGGGTGAGACTTCAAGCAGAGAACCTAGCTATCCCATACCCTAATCACTGAACCACAGACTCTGTGCAATTATACAATTATGGTATTTTAAACCATTAAGTTTGTGGTGATTTGTTGTGCAAAAAGAGAAAATCAATACAGCAGATATTGACAGGAATAGAATTTTTTACCTCTTTTATCTCTTATTTTGCTGCTTACAAGGTTTAGTCTGCCCACAATACCCACAAATGAAGTATAAGACAATTTAAATATGTACACTTTAAACTATGCATTCAGTAGAAATGTATCATTAGTTATTTTACAAAAGTGGATTATTTTATCCACAACTCTCTGCATCTATGCTTTCACACTCAAAAAATACATCATTGGAACCCTTCTGAGAAAATATGAGAAACCTCTAAGTCATATATTTTGGCTGCAAAGTATTCCATGGTATGGCACACCATTCTTACTTCCTTATTCGTGTTTTCCAGTTTCTTTACACTAGTAATGATGCTTTAATAAATAGCTCTGTTCCTATGATATTACATATTGGTAGCTTAGTTTGCATAAAAGATAGAAGTTCATGGAGTATGATTCCTGGGTCAGAGAGCATATGCATCTTTTGATTTAATAGATCATCTGATACTATTCCAAAATATCTGTACCTATTTGCATTTGCATCCATGATGTCTTAGAACCCAAAAACTCTAAGTATTTTCACACCACAATTTTAAAAATTATGAGAAGTGAAAAAGACATGTCTTACTTTATAAGGGATTTACCTATTATTATTAAAAATGATTTTATAATTATTGATCATTTATATTTGCTGTTCTTTGAATGCCTATCTTTTTTTTGAGTTTGTTTTGTTTCCACCAAACATCTTGTAGGTTTGTTGTTTAATTAATTGCAAAAGTTTCCACATCGTAAACTATATATCTGACCTACAGTTGCACTCCCTCAACCTCTCCCTCATCCTCTCCCTCTCTCCTTCTCTCTTCCTCTCTGAAATCAATAAAATTATTTCAAAAAGATTAAATTATTATTATCTTTGTATTACTTGACAAGTTGCAATTGCTTTGTTCCTAATTGCTTCCTACTGGGAACTGTTCTCTGCTTTTCTCCCAAGGTGTAGATTAATATATCAGCTACTTCTGGTTTGAAAGATGTTTTCATGTTGGCTCATAAAGATTTTTCTCCTGAGCCCCAGTTGGCCCTCCTCACCTGTAAGTAAAACCCTCTCGCAATCAAAACTGTGTTTATTCTGTTCTGAGTGTTGGTGCTATTATGGTGAATAATATTTACTCTTTCATCTCTAACACCTAGCATGGAGTCTATTTGTTGAATAAATGAATTGGAGGTATATTTCCTGTTTTTAGGGTATTTGGAGTCAGATGGGAGAGCTTACCGTTTGAAGCTGTGGCTTCCCTGGAATTCCTGTCTTCACATTTCATCTTTTCCCTTAAAATTGCTTCAGGTCTACTCACTAGATGTTTCAGGCTTGTTTAACTTTTTCATGATGCTCAGTTCTAGCTGACATCTGGAGGCAGTTCATGGGAGGGGACATGTGGACCAAGTCAATGCCAACTTTCCCTGTAGCCTGACTGTAATAAATTACTTCCTTGCAGTAACCAGAGTCAGACTGTGCCTGGTTACATGTTTCTGTTTCTGGTTTGAAGGATCCCTTCAGCTCTCTACTCATTGATAAAGGATGATTGTTCCTGAGCCCATTGGTTGGACAAGACATTGCGTTTCACTCTCCTTAGCTCTCCTTTCTCTCCTAAATCCTCTCCACGTCTTCATAGGTACCTTGGGAAAGGATGATCCAAAATTATATTTCCATAGTTTTCCATTTTCAAAACTACTTTTATTCCCCAATGAATGTGCTCTCACAGTTAATGTTTGAAATTAGAAGTGACACCTTCTGATTCCTAGACTAGTGCCATTTTCATGTTATAATACTTTTGAAGATTTAGTGACTTTTGGAAATCTGTGATACTTATTATGGTACTTAATTATTAATCATTGTGATACTTAATTGTGTTCTAAATCAAATTTCTCTCTTTTCCTTGATGGCCTAAAAGCCTCGTAAGAATTGTCTTACACATTTTTTGGTCACTTTATCCTTGATCACTTTTTCCAGACTTTGCAGTCTGGCTTTGACATCTGTCACCTTTACTCAGGCTATAATTGCCCTAGAAATTTCTTTGTGTCCTAGAAATTAATACACCCACTGGTTTTACTGAGTTCTACCTTCCTGGATCTTTTTTTTTTTTTAATTTAAATTTTATTTTCTTGTTTAAAGTGTTACAAATAGTAGTACATATGTCTCTTCTTTTTTTCCCATTGACCGTCCCCTGGCCTCCCCTAAACCCCGGCACATGCCTTTACCTGCCCCCGCCCCAGTGTCTTGTGTCCATTGGTTATGCTTATATGCATGCATATAAGTCCTTCGTTTGATCTCTTACCCCCACCCCCGCAAAACTCCTCAGCCTTCCAGCTGTAATTTGACAGTTTGTTCGATGCTTCTCTGCCTCTGTATCTATCTTTTTGTTCATTGTTATAATGTTCTTTATTATCCATAAATGAGTGAGATCATGTAGTATTTTTCTTTCACTGCCTGGCTATTTCACTTAGCATAATGCTCTCCAGTTCCATCCATGCTGTTGCAAATGGTAAGAATACCTTCTTTTTTATAGCAGCGTAGTATTCCATTGGGTAGATGTACCATAGTTTTCTAATCTACTCATCTGCTGATGGGCATTTAGGCTGTTTCCAAATCTTAGTTATTGTAAATTGTGCTGCTATGAACATAGGGGTGCATATATCCTTTCTGATTGGTGTTTCTAGTTTCTTGGGATATATTCGTAGAAGTGGTATTATTGGGTCAAATGGGAGCTCCATTTTTAACTTTTTGAGGAAACGCCATACTGTGTTCCACAATGCACCAGTCTGCATTCCCACCAGCAGTGAAGGAGGGTTCCTTTTTCTCCGCATCCACTCCAGTACTTGTCATTTGTTGATTTGTTGATGATAGCCATTCTGACAAGTGTGAGGTGGTAACTCATTGTTGTTTTGATGTGCATCTCTCGGATGATTAGTGACTTTGAGCATGATTTCATGTGTCTCTTGGCTTTCTGAATGTCCTCTTTCGAAAAGTGTCTATTTAGGTCCTTTGCCCATTTTTTGATTGGGTTATTTATCTTCCTTTTGTTAAGTTGTATGAGTTCCCTGTAAATGCTGGAGATTAAACCCTTATTGGTGATAACATTGGCAAATATGTTCTCCCATACAGTGGGCTTTCTTGTTGTTTTGTTGATGGTTTCTTTTGCTGTGCAGAAGCTTTTTATTTTAATGTAGTCCCATTTGTTTATTTTCTCCTTAGTCTCTCTTGCCCTAGGACAGTGATGGCGAACCTATGACACGCGTGTCAGAGGTGACACACGAACTCATGTTTTTGGATGATTTTTCTTTGTTAAATGGCATTTAAATATATAAAATAAATATCAAAAATATAAGTCTTTGTTTTACTATGGTTGCAAATATCAAAAAATTTCTATATATGACACAGCACCAGAGTTCAGTTAGGGTTTTTCAAAATGCTGACACGCCGAGCTCAAAAGGTTCACCATCACTGCCCTAGGATCTGTGTCTGTAAAGATATTGCTACGACATATGTCTGCAATTTTGCTGCCTATGGAGTCTTGTAGGGTTTTTATGGTTTCCCTTCTTACATTCAAGTCCTTTAGCCATTTTGAGTTTGTTTTTGTGTATGGTGTAAGTTGGTGATCTAGTTTCATTTTTTTGCATGTATCTGACCAAATTTCCCAGCACCATTTATTAAAGAGTCTGTTTTGACTCCATTGTATGCTCTTGCCTCCTTTGTCAAATATTAATTGAGTATAATGGCTTGGGTCAATTTCTGGATCCTCTATTGACCAGCGGTTCTCAATCTGTGGGTCGCAAACAATGAAAATACATCCTGTATATCAGATATTTACATTACGATTCATAACAGTAGCAAAATTAAAGTTAAGTATCAAGGAAAATAATTTTATGGTTGGGGGTCACCACAACATGAGGAACTGTATTAAAGGGTCGCGGCACTAGGAAGGTTGAGAACCACTCTAATTAGAAAAGAGGATCAGAGTGATTGTTTCCATCCAATATGACTAGAACCATGACAGAGATAAGCACAGGATAGCACTGGGCCTGAGGGGCGGGTACCTCGCACAGACAGGAAAAGGTAATTAGAAAGACTCTCCTGGAGTACATACCCTTGACCAGAATCGAACCTGGGACCCTTCAGTCTGCAGGCCAATGCTCTATCCACTGAGCCAAACCAGCCAGGGTTCTTCTCTCTTCTTTTTCCCTTGAAGAAGGAAAGGAGAAAGGCAGAGGGTTTTGAATACATGCCAAAAGGAGGGAAAAAGAACTCTACATGGACACAGAGCCGTCCAAGTAAGACCCCCGAGGCTTAAAACAGTGTACAAGTTGGGGAATTATGATGTGTTCCAACCATAAAGTGACAGAAAGGATGGAAGGAGATGAGGTTGGAGAAAGGGGTCCCAGGCTGTCCTCACATGGAAGTCATTACAAAGCCTCTCTTTCTCAGACTCCCTCCTCACTCTCTTTCTCCCTTTCACCAGGTTAGTCTATTTGCTTTAAAATAACCCCTCAATTGAAAACAATTCAGGAAGGAAGACTTGCAGCATAAATGGCATCTGTGAATGCTGTCAAAATTATTCCGTTATCTACATCATTCTTTTTGAGGTTGTTTTATCTTCCTTCTAAAGAGCCCTGGCAGGCTTGGCTGAGTGGATAGAGCATTGGCCTGCGGACTGAAGGGTCCCAGGTTCGATTCCGGTCAAGGGCATGTATTCGAGGGGAGAGAGAGAGAGAGAAATGCCACAAAACCAAAAGTTGAACCAGCAACAGAATTTGTCAAGGTCACTGTTAGAAATACAATATTGCTAGTTCCCAATTTCTTTACATACCAAAGCAAACCAGAGCTCATGTCACAACTGTACATAAGTGGGGTTAAGGACTAATGTAATGGTAAGCTCCTGATAAGAGGCAGCTCCTTTTAAAAAACAAAATGTTAGATCTTCATTGCACATATCTTACTAAACTAATGTATAAATTTTATGCCTGAAAAATTTGGAACAAATATTATCACCTAGTTATTTGAAAACTAGTGAATTATACCATTGTCTTATTGAGCAGAAAGAAAATGGCATTAACCTATAGCTCAAATTTGAAAAATCCAAGGGAAGGTATTTCGTAGGCTCAGGCTGAGTCATGTGTCAATCCCAGATCCAATCACTGTGAAGACCATGAGAGGTTTCCAATGAGTCAAGTGCTCTTCTTATTCCATTATAAAAGTCAAGAAGACAGGGTCAAGGAAGAGAATGGCTGCTTCCAGACAAATCACATGACTGCATTTTTGCTTTATATGTAGGTGTGAGGGGAAGGTGGGGGAAAGAAAAAGGATTCCCCAGAGAAAGGGGTGAGTTATTAAGGGTATTTTCAACGAGAAGTTTACTGGGAACCAACAATCCACCTACTTATGTCCAGCAAAAAGATTAATAAAATCAACATATATATAATCCAACTCAGAACCTTTCTTTCTAAGCTGTTCATCCACCCTATTTCTGTTAAGAGAACCCCATATTCTCAGAATCTAAGGGCTGACTTTTTCACAAGAAGGACATAAAGTCACCTTCCTCTCCCTTTCAACATGATTTCCCTCCCCTACTGGCAGGTCCAAGCAGCCTTCTCCCTCCCACCCCACCGTCAGTGTTTCATAAAGTCTTAGTAGATTAGCATTTCAGAAGGGAAGCTGATTCTTACAGGTGAGAGAACATCCCAGTTCCTTCTAATTCAACCAGTCACACTGGAGTTGCAACAGGTGGGTCATTCCAAAAAGAAAAAGGGAAAAGAACAAGAGAAAGAACCATTCTTTTAAGGTTTTGTTTCTCCAATTGCTACCCATTCCCACTGAACCCTCTACCATCCATCTACCCTGTTGTTTGTCTTTGACCGTCAGTGAGAGACTCCATCTAGAAGGAGTACCTTAGGAGAGGGGGCATTGCACTGTTTATTTCTATTAGTTACACTGTGCTTTGAACACATGACAGTCCCTGTAGAGTGGGTGTAGTCCATGGTGAAGTCCAGGGGCAGGGAAAACTTCAGAGAAAAGCACAGCAAACTACTAGTGTTCTGGAAGAACTGCAATAATAAACTAGAGATTAGGATGAGATAATAAGTAGTCAATATACCCATCTCTCTCCCAATATTCTCTCTTGATGTTCTCACCATCTTTTAATGTACATAAACATATACACATGGTTATGCTAGCGTGAGGTCAGAGTAGGATACAGGTGTGACAACTCATCCGAGAGGTTTTTGAGCCTGAGTCTGAGATACAACTGTTCAATTGGCTTTGTGGAGAAGAAATCTAAGAGGATGAGGTCAGAGGAATGGGATGGAAAACATACACATGGTGCAACTTCTTCACTAAGTTAGGCAACCTGCTCTCTGGAAAAGGACTGTTAAGCCAAGACTTTCTTCAAGACAGAGGCTGACCAGAGATGCCTTTTAGTGCACAGGGAGTTATCCTGTTATTCTTTCAGAGTTTGAGAAGGCTTATCAGCAGCTAGGCACCCATAACCTTATTCCCTGTCTGTTCTCCCCAATTTTCTCGGGGGAATATTTCTGAATATTAGAGACATGGAAAAAAACAACATATTCTCCTTTTCTCTCTCCTTATGTAGGAATTTCACAATGTAACTCTAGGGGCCCTGTCGAATTCTTTCTCTCGCAGTGATCAACAAGAGGCAAATGTGAGTGCTTTAAGCTCAACAAGTGGTCTTAGTTGAAATCTACCAGGAAAAAGAAGTTGATTGAAACCCTCTACTGCCTCTTGTCCTTCCCTCCCTCCTCCCCAGAGGCGAGGGAGAAAAGGAGGGGCGCCGCTGGGGGAGGAGGGAGGGAAGGAGGCGCTGCCTCTTAAATGCTCACATTTACAGAGGCCATAATCCATGAACATTACACAACCCTCAGAGGGGTTATCAGGGCTGGCACCAGGCCAGGCCCTTAGATATGGCCTCAAGGCCCCCATTCCAACACGCTGGGCTTTTTGCAAAGCCCACGAAAGGTCCAGATGTCCCCATCCACATTTGGGGGACAGAGAAACCAAAGGGAATAAGACAAGGGCTTCCACCATATTGGTTTGCTCAGACTTTGGAGGCAACTCCTCTGAGACCACTGGCGTAATAAAGCTGTGTAACTCCATTTCTCTAAGTGTCGCTTGGGTTTCTTTAGTCTTCTACAACAGTAGGAACTCAGACTAGTCGACTTAAAAAGAGAAATTTAAGTGTATGTAAATTATAGCTCAACAAAAGCAGTTGTTTTTTTTAATTCAAAAGCAGGGGCCCTCAACCTCAGTGCCACTGACACTTGGGGCCTTGCTGGTTCTTTGTGGTGGGGCCTGTCCCGTGTACTGCAGGATGTACAGCAGCGTCCTTGGCCTCTACCACTATGTGCCAGGAACACTCCCTCCTCCTGTTGTGACAACTGAAATGTCTTCAGCTTTTGCAAAGTGCTCCCGGGAGGGTAAAGTTCCACTAGTCTGGCACCACTGCCTCCGAGGAACACTAAGTTTCTCTGTCAACTCCTTGGTATTCTTAGGAGTCTAAGTGCTAAAAAAGTATTCTCTCTCTCTCTCTCTCTCTCTCTCTCTCTCTCTCTCTATCTTCTCTCTCTTTTATTTAGATGTTTAAAATTTGATTTTTAGAGAGAGAGGAAGGGAGGGGGGAGAGAGAAAAAATTGATGTAAGAACTAAACATCCCTCGCCCAGGATCAAGCCCACAACCCGGGCATGTACCATGACCAGGAATCCCACCACCAGCCTTTTGGCACCAGCAGGGCAGTGTGCTTTTAACATTTGTTAACATTGCTCTATGGAAATCCTGTTCCATAGAATGTACATCCAGCCATCTACTTTTTTTCTTTTTTTAAGAAGAGTTTATTGATTCTTAGAGAAAGAGGAAGGGAGAAGAGAGAAACATTGCTGGGAGAGTGCAACCTCCATGGGCTGCCTCCTGCATGCTCCAGTTTTGTTTCAGCTCCAGGCCCAGAAAAGCAGCAAAACCAGACAAGCCATAGCTGACATCAGGACCAGCTACACGGACAAATGACCCCCTGCCCTGGCACCGACTGACCAATCAGGGGAGACCTGGATCCCTGGAAAGCTGATGAATATTCTATGAGAACCCTCCCCTGCGAGGCCCAGATCAACGTCCTCAATCAGAGACCCAGATCTGCTTTTCTCTGGAGCAGAGCCATGCTCTCCCCACCTGCCCCAGGTGCCGTTTCCTTCCTGCCCACCCCGCCGCCCCACCACCACCCCAAGTGCCCTTCTTTTGCCTCTGTAACTTGTTTCCTGAGTCCAGTTCTTCTACAGCTCACTTCTACCTCAGAGGCTTTCTACATAAACTTTGTCTTATAGTTTGAGTCTTGGCTCTGAATTGATGTGTCTTGGTGTGGTCCTCTTTGGATTCCTTTTGTTTGGGGTTCTCTGCGCTTCCTGGACTTGTAAGTCTATTTCTTTTACCAGGTAGGGGAAGTTTTCTGTCATTATTTCTTCAAATAGGTTTTCAATATCTTGCTCTCTCTCTTCTGCTGGCACCCCTATAATTCAGATGTTGGTACGCTTGAAGCTGTCCCAGAGGCTCCTTACACTATCTTCGTATTTTTGGATTCTTTTTTCATTTTGCTTTTCCGGTTGGGTGTTTTTTGTTTCTTCGTATTTCAAATCTTTGACTTGATTCTTGCGATCCTCTGGTCTGCTGTTGGGAGTCTGTATAATATTCTTTATTTCAGTCAGTGTATGCTTAATTTCTAGTTGGTCCTTTATCATAACCTCGAGGGTCTCACTAGATTTCTTGAGGGTGTTATTAAGTTTATCGGCAGTTTCTAGAAAATTCTTGAAAAACCTTAAAAGTGTGGTTTTGAACTCTATATCCAGTTGTTTGCTTTCCTCCACTTCTGTCATTTGTGTCCTGTTTCTTTGTCTCGGCATTTTTTATGCTTTGCTGTGTCCACAGAGTGGCTTTCTGTGCTAAGTGTCCTATAGGGCCCAGTGGCTCAGCCTCCCCAATTACCGGAGGTAGACACTCTTGGTGCACCCCCTTGTGGGCTTTGTGCACAGTCTTGTTGTAGTTAAGCCTTGATTGTTGTAGGTAACGCTGGGAGGGATTGACCTCCAGGCCAATTGGCTGTGAGAATCAGCTGTTTCTTCAGTGGGAGAATGGATCTCAAAGGAGGTGCTAATCTAGCCTCTGCCTGAGGCTACCCAGCAGAAGCCAGCTGTGAAGGAATGAAAGTTGCTGTGGGGCCTTAGGCCAGCTGCAGTTTGTTAAGTAATTTTCAGATTGCAAAGGGCCAGGCCTCCCTGTGCAGCTTGGGCGGGGCGGGGTTCCAGGGGATCAACAGGGTGGAGCGAGCAGTTATGGCTGCTCTAAGTCCTGCCCTCAGAGGCCCCGCTTCTCAGTGTCCAGGCAGCTGCAAGCACCTCCGAGAGAAAGCTGCCCTCGAGTTCCGACTGATGCCAGACAGTCCTGTTTCTCCCGTATGAGTCTGTGTCCCCAGAGACTCGCCCAGAACTGGAGCTCAGAGCCTGAGACTCCCTCCCGATTGAAAAAGACAACCGTGTCCTCTGCCGCCAGCCCTCTCCGCATGCAGCTCCACACCTTTGTATTTTACTTCCACACCGCACCTCCTCTGAGTCTTGGTATGCTTTTCTCTTTCCTTCTAGTTGTAGAATTTCCACTCAGTCAGCCTTCCTGTGGTTCTGGGTGATGTCCGTTCCATCTTTTAGTTGTATTTTTGAAGTGGTTGTGCGAGGCAGCAATCTCCGGTGTTTTCCTATGCCACCATTTTGGTTTCTCCTCAATAAAAATTTCTTAGATTTAAATTCATGTTAAAAATCAAGTCCACATTTTATGAAACTATTTATATGTGTAAAGGTAATAACATTTCTAAATTCCTCCCAATGACACTGCCACAAATAATGTTTAACCAAATATCTGGCTACCCTATGACTCAGTCAAGTTGTCATCTAAAATTAAACATCATTGAATGGAAGAATTTCCTATTTATTGATAACAACCAGGACTTCCAAGTAAGAGTTTGCTTGCCTCAGTTTTCTTAACTCGCAAAAGGGAATATTACTATATGACTCATGTGTTCATTACTATGAATAAATGACATAATATAAAGAAAAGACTTGGACCATGCCTTACTGAATAAGGATTCAATAAACTTCAGATACTTTTCCCACAAGTTGGAGGATTTTCAAGACATGTATGTTTACACCAGTGAGCAGCTGCTATCCCTCTATATCAAAATGCTTCCCCTTAGGAAGGCTCCCCCTTAGGCTGCCATATTGGCTAGAATATCAACATTAATCATTTTTCTGAACAAAGAACAACCCTTCTTTGAAAGAAAAACTCTTCCAAAAATCAGATTGTCAAATCTATTAATAAGAATCAGATATCTTTCTAGTATCAAACTTGACTAAATGCAAAGAATACAGCAAATAATGAAACACAGGCAAAGCATGCAGAAATCTGGGCCTGCCAAGATCCTTCCTTGGAGCATAAGGATGAGCGCTGGCCCAGATTTAATATTTGAGACTCTAAGTGCTGCATACAGGGCATCAATTAAAATGTTTTTATTTTGTACTTAAACAATTACAAAATACATGCTGACATTTTCTAATAGGTCATGTTCCAGAAATCCATTAATTCCAAATATTTACTATGAGCAAACTAGAAATACTCAACCAAAATAATTCTAAAGATAAAGTAATATTTCTACTAATTAATGCTTTCAGAAGTTCTGTCTTCCTTGTCTAGACATCTCCAGGATAGTGGTAAGTTATACATCAATTGCTATGTCTTTCTTAAATAAAGTTAGATAAAATAATATATACTTTTATCTGTGTATATTAAGATCAAATTTATAGCATTCTCTTATTCTGACATTAATTTGTATTTGGTAGTGGTGGTGGTGATGGTGTGTGGTGTGTGTGTGTGTGTGTGTGTGTGTGTGTGTGTGTGTGTGTGTTGTGCAGATTAGAATAAAACAGAGAGCAGAAAAGTAAGTATATAGTGCACATCCAGGACATCTATCTTATACCTTATGCTGGGCAAAAATAATCCACATGCATTTATGGCCAATGCCCTAGTGGAGGAGAATCCTGTTCCCATACTGTTTTACACATTTATAGGAATAAGGTCGAAAGGAGAAATGTTTGTAAATTGTGACAATGGAAGTTTCCTGGCCAAAAAAGCAGCCTGATTAGACTAGGTCAGCCTGTAAACAGGACTGCTCGTCTCAGCCTATTCTTCTCTTGAGCTAATTCAGATCTACTGAGCAGGTTCTCCACTAAACTCTCCAGATGAGAAAGAAATTGAGCCGCAGGGCCATTCAGATTTTTCCTCCACTCCTTTCCCCTCCAGGAACTTAAGATTGTTAAACATTATTTCCATCACTCCTGGTGAAACTAGATTGCAAGTATTTCCACAATAAGGACCACTCAATAGGTTTTGAGTCACGAAAATTAAACTTTGAGGTTGTTAATTTATTATAGCATTATTATTCACACAAAAAGTGTAGTTTGTTCCTTTTAAATGCCTTCTGGTTGATACCAATACATATACCCTTAAGAAAGCCAGATTTAGTTCAATGTAACAAGTGTCAGAATAATTCTCCACAAAACACAAAATCAATTCAGGCTTCTTTGGCATGGTTCTACTCCTAAAATGTATATTATTTAAAAGATAAAGGCGTTTTAATTGCTGGGAATGAAATGTTACTACATTTTAGGAAAATAAATCTTAAACTTTAACATTTGGCAAAAAGCAAAATTCCTTCTGGCATCACTATTGTGGGACAAGTCATGTTAACACACCTCTTGAGTTAAATTTCAAAATGTAAATTCAATCTACTCATCTGCTGATGAGTGGACATGATCTCACTCATTTGTGGAATATAATGAACAACATAAACTGATGAACAAAAAAAGATCCAGAGACAGAGAAGCATCGATCAGACCGTCAAACCTCAGAGGGAAGGTAGGGGAGGGTGGGGGTAAGGGGGAGAGATAAACCAAAGGACTTGAATGCATACATATAAGCTTATCCAATGGACACAGACACCAGGGGGGCGAGGGCATGAAAGGAGGGGGGGGAGGGGGAGGACAATGGGGCGATAAGGACACATATGTAATACCTTAATCATTAAGAAAAAAATTTAAAGAAGTGATAATGACATAAAAAATGTAAATTCAATTTAAAATACACAGAACTTGAATATACTTTTATTAATTTTATGTTAATTAAGACTTGGTCCTAGGGATGTTGTATTCTGCCATCTCCTAATAAAGTAAAAATAAAAGGTAAGAAGAGGACAGCAGACATATGTAGGAAGGGGCATGAGGATAAATAGCTATTATCAGAGAGTGAACATGAAGTAATTAATCTATTCATGATAAACAATAACTTAAGTAAATAAACCAAAGAAAAACATATGGGCATTACTAGAAGGTCAGATTATGTCCAAAACCATCACTTTTAACTTTAAATATTTTGAATGTTTGAGAAGGGAGAATATTGTTTGTTATGATTTTATCGCAAGAAAATACTTCATACAAAATTTGCCTAATGTTTATTTTCACAAATCTGCATTCAAGTACATTGCAATACAGTATAAGTAATAATAAGGCAGTGATTTATAGTTTTGCCATATTCTTTTGTCAAGAGAATGTCAAACATTTGAATCACAAAAATTATCAGATCACTTACTATCCTTTAGAACAAAATAACTTCAGATTCTGAAATTTAGTTTCACTTCATCAATCTATAATAATAATCTATAATAATAAAAGCATAAAAATGCTAATTAGACTGGACAGCCGAATGACCTTCTGGACATCCTTCTGGACAACCTTCTAGCAGGGGTCCTCAAACTACGGCCCACGGGCCACATGCAAATACAAATATTGTATTTGTTCCCGTTTTGTTTTTTTACTTCAAAATAAGATATGTGCAGTGTGCATAGGAATTTGTTCATAGTTTTTTTTTATACTATAGTCCGGCCCTCCAACGGTCTGAGGGACAGTGAACTGGCCCCCTGTTTAAAAAGTTTGAGGACTCCTGTTCTAGAGGAAGCAGGGGCTGCGAGGGCCAAGGCGAGGGCCAAGGCAAGCCTCCGCGGCTGCAAGGGCTGAGCCCTTGCATGAATTTCCTGCATCGGGCCTCTACTGTTTAATAAACAAAAGGAAAAATTTTCTATTATTCTTCTTTAGAGAAACAGTAAAGAATAAGGAAATCAAAATGACATGAGAAAGATCTTGGCTTTAATATAATCTATATTTTTGTCTTTAACTGGCTTTATAGCTTGCAGCAGAGTTTCTAAAGTATAAGTTAATATACATGTACAGATTTCTTTAGAAAATTTTCTTGTGAGTTCCCCCTATTAACTTAGCTTATTTGCATATATCACTTACATATAAAAATATAAGTATAAATATCTTATGATCATAGATCATGCAACTCTAAAAAAAAGCAAAAAACACAAAATTACCAAGCGACTATTATCATAATTTAAAAGTCAATAAAATTTAAATCAATTCCATTGATTTAATGTGTTGGATAATACAGATTTGGCAAAATGTGTATGTAAGTCGCTGGGCAGAGAGCAAAGCGGGAGAGCTGGCGGCTGGAAGACTTGGCAGAGTGGGAGGCCATGGGACCGGAACAGAGCGTGGGGAGCACCAGGAATTCTGGGAATAGTAGTTCTGGTGGCAGCCCCAGGACCTGAAGCAGAGGCCCAAAGCACGGGGAGCACCAGGAATGCTGGGAATCATAGTTCTGGTGGCAGACGGATCTCCGACCTAGACCCTAGAGCAGTGGTTCTCAACCTTCCTAATGCCGCGACCCTTTAATACAGTTCCTCATGTTGTGGTGACCCCCAATTTCATTGTTACAAATTGAACATAATTAAAGCATAGTGATTAATCACAAAAACAATATGTAATTATATATGTGTTTTCCGATGGTCTTATGGCAACCCCTGTGAAAGGGTCATTCGACCCCCAAAGCGGTCGCGACCCACAGGTTGAGAACCACTTCACTAGAGCAAAGTGAGCCTGAAGCAAGTTACTATTGCAGTGGGGGATGGAAGGAAAGCAAAGGTGAGAGACATAAGTAAAATCAGAGTGTCTAGGAAAAATTAAAGGGAAGATATCCTAAAACTTCCAGGAAATCTCCACCAATGAAGCAAAGAAAAAAATGCCTTTATTATTCTGTGAGCAACAAACCAAATTGGGTTGGGGGTCTCAGACAATTCACTCATATGATTTCAAAGACAGACCGAAACTCCTGGATTGGAGAGGGCTCCCCTGAGGGCTCCCAGATTGGAAAGGGTGCAGCAGGTCGGGCTGAGGGACGCACGCCCAGTGCATGAATCTTCGTGCACTGGGCCCCTAGTGTGTGATAAAAACCTTAAAGATTGTAAAAAGTTTAAATTTTTCTCTTCCCAAATCATCTGTAATAATGACACCACAAGAAGATTCATTGTATATATCCTTTAGTTTCACATTATCCCCTGGTCCAATACCACATACCCATAAACATATAGATATCCCAGGTGAAAAGAATCTGCTAAATGTTTGAAGACGCATCATATGGGCAACCACCAGGCTTCAGACTTAGAGCCCTCATAAAAGAGAAAATCCTCCTATCCCACTCCCCTCTCTCCAAGCTCGGGCTCCTAAAGAGAGGTTTTCTGGAGTCATTACACTGGAAGGAAAACCAGAAAATTAAAGTTTGCCACTGGTCATGTTCAGTACTGGAATGAGCACTGAACTATTGGAGCACCTCTCACCCCTTTCTTTGTCAAAAACTTTTAGTTGTACCTCAAAACTCTGCTTGGGCATCACCTCCTGGTGAAGCCTTTGCTGAGTCCACCCTTCCAGCCACATTCTTACTGCCTCCTCTGGACCACTTCGGCACTGCAGGACTTAGATTCTGCTGCAGAATCATAGTCCTGGCTGACCTCAGGCGATCTGGGTGATTGTAAGGACACTTAAGGCAGTAAGGGAGCATAGACCAGTCTAAGCAGTTACACAGTCCAGCTCTGTGGAGTCCTGGAATGATGTTAAGGAAGTGACAATAAAAACAGATTTTCCCCTGAGAAGGAGGATCTTCGGCTCCTTATTCCTATGACTATGCCATTCTCACAATTCATCTCTCTCCAGATCTCAATGTGTTTGCTTCTTACCAGTTCAACTGTTACCTCCACTTTTTTTAGGAATCATTTCTTATTGTATTTATTGGGTGACCTTGGTTAACAAAATTATATAGGTTTCATGTGTATAATCTGTAAAACATCATCTGTATATTGTATTGTGTGTTCACCACCCAAAGCCAAGTCTCCTTCTGTCACCATTTATCTCCCTTTTACCCTTTTCTACCACCCCCACCCCCTTTCCCTCTGATTGCCTGTGTTTCAGTTGTTTTGTTTTTCTTGTGTGGTGTTTGTTTGTTCTGCTTAATCCCTTCACCTTTTTCACCGATTACCTCCACTTTTATTTCTTCCTAATTCTACTCTGGTTCTATAGCTTTCTCAGTTTCTCACACTGGAAACTACCTAAGAGAGACCATCTGTTGGGTCAGTAAGTTGTGGCCCCTGTTGAGCAGTATTATGATATTAGGCTTCCCAGAGCCATTGTCAAGCCTAAAGATTGTGGCTTCTGGCTAAATTACAAGTTCCTGGTTCATTTAATCATGGCTAAATAACAGGGTTGCATGACAGAAAGTGTGACAACTTATGAACAATGAACAGTCTTTGCTACTTTGCTCAGAGGCAGTTTGTACATACTTCCATTATTGCCTATGTCATAACATAGTCAAATTATTTCCCCACATACCCAGTCCCCTGCAAAACTGTAATCCCAAAGCCAGTGACAGCATCTTCCATCTTTGCACCTCTAGCACATAGTACAGTACCTGGCACTTGGTGGACTCTCAATAAAAGTCTGAAGTTAACTGACCTCAACCCAAATCTCTGCACTAGTAGGTATTTAATATGAATGAATGAATGGTGTATGGAGAGAAATTGATTTAAAAACTGTATATGCTTAAAATCTCCAGATCATAACACTTTTTTAAGAATTAAAAACAAGCCGGAAATATAAAGCATCACAAATAAATTATGGTCAAACTTAGTTTCAATAACTTTGAATGCCTAGCAATTTTCTAAGAACTAAATGAAAGCACAGTTGACTTCCTTCAGTTTTCCAGTGTGTGTCTCCACCTGCTGTATTTACTGGAGAGCAGCCAAAGCATTTTTTCCAATAGTGAGTTTTTCAAGCACATTTCCCTGGACAACTGCAGCTCCACAATGGGCACACCTACATGCACGTGTCTGCAATCACCACTAGAGGACAGGCTTACACTTATTCCAGATGCACATCTAAGTCTCACAAGCAAGTCGGATCAAAAATAAAAGGAGGAACCACTGGCTTCTTGGATGTGTTTCTAAATGGAAAAATACATGTTGGGCATGTCCAGAATTGTATTTTGTCTTCTCTTAGTTACGTGATCTTTCATCTCACCTTTCCTTTTGTTTTCTATTTCCCCCTTCAAGTTCTCCTTTGGATTGTAACAAATAAACCTTGTTTTTAGAAGCTTAACCCACAAAAATAAATCAAGATGATGTAACACAAGTAAGCACCACATAATTTAGTTGATGAAGGTTAGAAATCTGTGGTTTTATATGGGTTTTATATTTTTAATAAAGATATTTTTAAATTTTTTTTTATTTAAATCTTTATTGTTCAGATTATTACATTTGTTCCTCTTTTTTTTTCCCCCCCATAACTCCCCTCATCCCAGTTCCCGCCCCACCCTCCGCCCTCACTCCCCACCCACTGTCCTCATCCATAGGTGCACGATTTTTGTCCAGTCTCTTCCCACATCTCCCACACCCCTTTCCCCCCCAGGAATAGTCAGTCCATTCCCTTTCTATGTCCCTGATTCTATTATAATCAACAGTTCATTCTGTTCATCAGATTATTTATTCACTTGATTCTTAGATTCACTTGTTGATAGATGCATATTTGTTGTTCATAATTTGTATCTTTACCTTTTTCTTCCTCTTCCTCTTCTTAAAGGATACCTTTCAGCATTTCATATAATCCTGGTTTGGTGGTGATGAACTCCTTTAGCTTTTCCTTATCTGTGAAGCTCTTTATCTGACCTTCAATTCTGAATGATAGCTTTGCTGGATAAAGTAATCTTGGTTGTAGGTTCTTGGTATTCATCACTTTGAATATTTCTTGCCACTCCCTTCTGGCCTGCAAAGTTTCTGTTGAGAAATCAGCTGACAGTCGTATGGGTATTCCCTTGTAGGTAACTGAGTTTCTTTCTCTTGCTGTTTTTAAGATTCTCTCTTTATCTTTTGCTCTTGGCATTTTAATGATGATGTGTCTTGGTGTGGTCCTCTTTGGATTCCTTTTGTTTGGGGTTCTCCACGCTTCTTGGACCTGTAAGTCCATTTCTTTCACCAGGTGGGGGAAGTTTTCTGTCATGATTTCTTCAAATAGGTTTTCAATATCTTGCTCTCTCTCATCTTCTGGCACCCCTATAATTCTGATGTTGGTACGCTTGAAGCTGTCCCAGAGGCTCCTTACACTATCCTCGCATTTTTGGATTCTTTTTTCATTTTGCTTTTCCGGTTGGGTGTTTTTTGCTTCCTCGCATTTCAAATCATTGACTTGATTCTTGCGCTCTCTGGTCTGCTGTCGGGAGTCTGTATAATATTCGTTATTTCAGTCCGTGTATGCTTAATTTCTAGTTGGTTCCCCAATATAAGATCGAGGGTCTCATTAGTTTTCTTGTAGATCTCATTAAGTTTATCGGCGGCTTCTAAACAGTTCTTGAGAGACCTTAAAAGTGTGGTTCTGAACTCTATATCTTCCATTGACAATTTTGTCCTGTTTCTTTGTCTCCGCATTTTGTTATGCTTCCTTGGTGCACCCCCTCGTGGTCTTTGTTCGCAGTCTTATAGTTAAACCTTGTTGTAGCTAATACCAGGGAGGGTTTGACCTCCAGGCCAGGTGGCTATGAGAATCAGCTGTGTCAGCAGTGAGAGAACTTCTGTCCTCTAGGGAGGTGCTAATCTAGCCTTTGCCTGAGGCTATCCGGCAAATGCCTGTGTGCAGGGCTTGGGCGGGGCGGGTCGAACAGGATCAACAGGGTGGGCCGGAGAGAGCAGTTATGGCGGCTCTCAGTCCTGTCCCCAGGGGCTCTGCCTCTCTGAGTCCCAGCACCCGCTGCAAAGCTCGGAGAGAAAGCTGCACTCGCTCTGACCGAAGCCAGACAATCCCGTTTCTCCTGTTTGAGTCTGGGTCCCTAAGGACTCGCCTGTATCTGGAGCTCAGAGTCTGCGACTCCCTCCCGATTGAAAACGCCAACCATGCCCTCCGCCGCCAGCCCGCTCGCGCACTCAGCACCTCAGAATTTGACTTCAGCACTGCGCCTCCTCTGAGTGTCCGTATGCGTTTCTCTTTCCTCCTAGTTGTAGGACTTCCACTCAGCCAGCGTTCCTGTGGTTCTGGGTGATGTCCCTTCCGTTTTTTGGTTTCACTTTTGAAGTAGTTGTTCAAAGCAGCAAACTCCGGCGTTAACCTATGCCGCCATCTTGGTTCTCCTCGATATTTTTAAATTTTGATTTGCATAATTTTTCATATTTTGCCAGATTGGCGACATGGGAAAGGGAAAAGGAAATTTGTTTGTCAGAAAGAAAAAATCTAAGAGACTAAATGTGTGTGTTTGTATGTGTGTGCACAGATGTGAAGGGGTATTTGTAGGGATGGAGGAAGGACACAACAAGCAGATGTTGAGGGCTGGATGGTCACAGAAAGGTCACTGGCCTAGGAGCCCTATTGAACTCCACAAGTGGTGCTGACTCTAGCTCCAGCTGGGCAGCTACCCCTTTAAGAAGCATTGGGGTAGTCACTCTATTCACACCTCAGGTGCCTTGTCTAGAAGGTAAGAAATGTATACTAGATGATCTTCTACCTCAAAGATGAGCCTATGTTGAATGAGAGGAAACATGGGAGCAGGAGGAAGAATTCTGAGAATAACCATTAAACAGGAACAAGCAAACAAACCAACAAATCAGCTATGAAGCTAGAAGCTTCTTCCAGCCAATCTAAGTGTAAAAGCAGTCCCTCATGTAGACTTCTCTTTGCAATACTTTCTAACATGGCCCAAACCCTCAAACACTGAGCTGCCCTCTGTCCTACTGTCTGTAACATCCAGGGAAGACAGGTATCTGAGCACTCATGCAAAGATACAGCAGTGGTGTGGTGGGCTAGTCTTGGTTGCAGCTATAGGGGAAAAATTTCCAACCCCAAATAATAAACAACATTTTAAACAAGAACTGACTCATGCCTAGGTAGAGCAATGGTTAAAAAAAATACACTGCTCCTCTTCCACGGCTGGAGTAAGCTCTGCTGCTTAAGTAATTGTTGGATTTTGATGACTTTTGGAAAAGGCCCCTATCTTTCTGTATTATCTCCACAGTTGCAATTACTCTAATCTTGTAGCATCCTAATAATCAGTTGGGCTGTGGGTTCAGAGTGATTACTGCTCTCTGCCATTGTAATAGCCAATTAATTACTACTTACAAAGCTTCAATTATTTTTTATCTTAATACTTCTGAGAGTTCTTGCCAGATAATCACTGAAGAAGAGTTTCCACCCCATTTGGTTATTCCCAAAAAACTAGCTCTAGTTGAAATGTAAAAGATTGTTATTTTGCCTATACCAAATATACCATCCTGTGTCACTTAACGACAGGGATACATTCTAAGAAATGCCTCGTTATGCGACTCCATCATTGTGTGAACATCAGAGATGGTACAGACTACTAGACACTTAAGCTATGTGCTCCAGCCTGTTTCCCCATAGGCTACGTCTGTACAGCATGTTACTGTACTGAATATTATAGGCAATTGCAACACAGTAGTAAGTATTTGTATATCTAAACATATCTAAACAGAAAAGGTACAGTAAAAAAAAACTATAAAATATGAAAAATGGTACACCTGCATAGGATATTTAGCATGAATGGAGTGTGTAGGACTGCAAGTTTCTCTGATGAGTCAGTGAGTGAGTGGTGAGTAAATGTGAAGGCCTAGGACTTTACTGTACACCACTATAAATGTTATAAACACTGTACACTTAGGCTACATTAACTTTACTAAAAAATATTTTTCTTTCTTTAATAATAAATTAACCTTAGCTTACTATGTTTTACTTTATAAACTTTTCAATTTTTAAAAAACTTTTGGCCGGAACCGGTTTGGCTCAGTGGATGGAGCGTCGGCCTGCGGACTGGAGGGTCCCGGGTTCGATTCCGGTCCGGGGCGTGTGCCTGGGTTGCGGGCACATCCCCAGTGGGAGATGTGCAGGAGCCAGCTGGTCGATGTTTCTCTCTCATCGATGTTTCTAGCTCTCTGTCTCTCTCCCTTCCTCTCTGTAAAAAATCAATAAAATATATTTAAAAAAAAAAACAAAAAAAACTTTTGACTCCTTTGTAATAACACTTAAAACACAAATACGCCCTGGCTGATTTGGCTCAGTGGATGGGGCGTCGGCCTGCGGACTGAAGGGTCCCAGGTTCGATTCCAGTCAAGGGCATGTACTTTGGTTGCGGGGGGGTGTGCAGGAGGCGGCTGATCGATGTTTCTCTCTCATCGATGTTTCTAACTTTCTATCCCTCTCTCTTCCTCTCTGTAAAAAATCAATAAAATATATATTTTTAAAAAAACACATATACACTGTACATCTGTACAAAATATTTTCTTCAGTTCTTATTCTATAAATTGTTTTCTGTTTTTAATTTTTTTACTATTTAGACTTTTATGTTAAAAACTAAGACACAAACACACACATTAACCTAGGCTTACATACGGTCAGGATCATCAATATCATCCTCTTCTACCTCCATATCTCCTCCCACTGGAAAGCCTTCAGGGGCAATAACATGCATAGAGCTTTCATCTCCTATAACAATAATGCTTCTTCTGGAATACCTCCTGAAGGACCTGCCTGAAGATCTTCTTGAGTTAATGTCACCCTTTTCAGAAATATCCCCATGGTAGCTTGCTTGGTGGTTTCTTTTTTTTTTTTTTTTCCATCATAGATTTGCTTATAAGCAGATAATACACCACAAGCATTCCTCTCTATTAATGAAAGTCTTTCAGTGTTGGAGTCCATGTTTTCAAACTTTTTAAGGTCTACAAAACTTGTTGAGGTCTACAAAAACTTCTGCAAAACCCTTCATTGTGAATTTTCTTGGGGGTTCTTTATCTCCTCCTGGAGTTTCCTTTTCTCTTGCCTCTTCTTCAGCTATGTATTCTTGTTCCAATTACAACAAGTCCTCATTAATCAATTTCTCAAGAACTATCTCTAGGAGTTCCTTAAGGTCATCCTCATGCACACCAGGGTTAAAGTTGTTTCCCATCTCAACCACGGCCTTGCTGATTTCTGCAGCCTCCTCAGCCTTAGAAAATCCTTTGAAGTCAAGGACAAACCTCTTGAGTGTCTTCTTCCAGATGCCATTCATACACTCCAAGCTCAAACAAAACTCTTGACACAGTCATAGATGTTGCAATCTTTCCAGAATTGCATCGGTGCCTCCTTGGTGTCTTCCTCAGTTGCAGCAATAGTTTAGGCAAAGATCCTCCTCAGGTTGTAGGCCTTAAAAGCTGCTATAACTTCTTGATCCATTGTTACCATTTTCCTCTCAATGGTAAGAGAGAATCATTGATTGGCTGCCTCCTGCATGCCCCCTACTGGGGATTAAGCCTGCAACCCAGGCAAGTGCCCTTGACCAAAATTGAACCTGGGACCTTTCAGTCCACAGGCCGACACTCTATCCATTGAGCCAAACCAGTTATGGCCAACCTTTTCTCTCAACATCACAAACTTTTTGCATGGTGCTGAGAGGGTTACACTTCTGTGTCTGGTCTTTAATCCAGATCATTAGAAGAATCTCCATTAATCTCCTCCTCAAATCTTTGTAGTCTCATTGCCTCAATTAGGCAGATCCTTTAACTGCTTCCATCATTTTGTTCTTGTTCTTCCGGATTGTAGCTATGGTGGAATGGTACATGTCTGACTGTCACTGATAACCATCACTGAATTTCCACCTTCGGAGCCCCTAATCATTTTTTATTTTGTCCCAGACCAATCACTCAATGTGGCCTCTTATCATTAGTAGTGGACTTGGTATGCTTAGAGGCCATGATGAACAAAACAACATGAGATAAAATCAAACACAGAGAAAATGATCCAATCAAGAGACACAATAAACATGAGATGAGGCTGCTGTCAGCATAACATGACATACTAAGTATAAAAAGTATACATTAGTGATTTAAAAGTATAGTATAGTGAATACATAAACCAGTAACATAGTCATTTATTATCATGATCAAGTAAATGTACTGTACATAATTGTGTGTGCTGTGTTTTTATACCACTGGCAGTAGAGTAGGTTTGTTTCACCACAAACAGGTGAATAATGCATTGTGCTACAATGTTATGACAGCTATGATGTCACTAGGTGTCAGAAATTTTTCATCTTCATTATAATATTATGGGACCACCTTCCTATATGCAGTCTGTTACTGACCGAGATACTATACGTTTGTTACATCTTCAATTTCAAATAGCCACCTCTAGGGGATGCTGCTAAATACTTCACTGGTAATTCTCAGATTCTGAGTCACAAAATGCAGATTTCTAGGCTGGATAGAATCAGAATCTTTGGTATGTGAGATTTGGAAGTTTGTCTTTTTTTAATATATTTTTATTGATTTCAGAGAGGAAGAGAGAGGGAGAGATAGAAACATCAATGATCAGAGAGAATCATGATTGGCTGCCTCCTGCACACCCCCTACTGGGGATTGAGCCCACAACCCAGGCATGTGCCCTTGACTGGAATCAAACCAGTCCAGAGGTCAACGCTCTATCCACTGAGCCAAACTGACTAGGGCAGGAAATTTGTCTTTTTAGTAAGTTTCCTGAGTGAAATTAAGACAAGATAAGTTAGACAACGGTAATTAAACTCTTTTTAACTGGTATAATTTCCCTAAACTCCTTCCACAAAAGAAAATCCTTGTTTAGAAAACAAAATCATTCTGATTACAAAAGAGAGTGTGAACATCCACATTAAGTGTATCCATGCCAACCACTGTTCATACCTCTACTGATCACTGCCATCCTTTGGCTAGGTTATTGCAATAGCTTCCTAACCAGTCCCCTGGCTTCCATTTCACTGGAATCAAGTCTCCATGTAGCAGCCAGAGTGATCTTTTAAATCCAAATTTCTTGCCATGGCCTACAAGGCCCTCTGTGAACAGGTACCTGACTGCCCCTTCAGTCAGCTCCTCAGCACCAGAGGCCTTCCACCCTTGCTGCTCTTCAACAAACCTCGGCCCTTAAGCCTGCTGTTCCCTCTGCTCCTCACCAGATCCTCATGGCTGGCTGCTTCCCTTTTTCTTTCAGGTGCTGATCAAATGTCATCTCCTCAGAGAGGCTATTACTCACCACCTTTCATCAGTCCTGCCAGTGGTATCTGGGGGCCCAGGAAGGGACTAGGCTTCAGCAAGAGTGAGATTACTATAGGGCCTTTTGTAGTTACAAAGTGGGAACACAACATATGTTTGTTAAATAAATTAATAGATAACTTTACCTTAAATCTAGGTACAAAGTGGAAAAATATTAAGATATGAAATCTAGGTGCAAATTGAGGCCCTAATATTTTCAATTATTCAATGGCTTTTTAACTACGTTTTCATAACACTTAACTTTAACACAAGCAGCCCTTGTCTTGTTTCCTAGGAGTGATTTTCAGTAGGAGTTCGGGGAGAGACACATCCTTCTATAAAAGCTTTTCAAACATCAAGGTATTTATGAAGTTTAAACTGCATATTCAATATAATCACATTAATATTTTAATGTTTAGATAATATCTTTAATATTAATATAAACTACAGAAAACAGATTTCAACAAAATCATCTGGCACTGTCTAATCCTCCAATGTTAACAGGGGCCTTTTCCTGTAGTTAAAGATGTTTGGTGTATGGCCCTCCAGATCCATACTCCACCCTCATCTGCCTAGCTCAGGGACCCAGGACACTGACCTTCACGGCCTGCATCATATGGGTTCCACTGACCTCTATCTTGGCCAATAGGGTCATCAGCAGGAGATGAGAGGATGAGAGAAAAGAGAGTGGGTTATTCATTCCCCGGCTTCCTCCCTGTGGTTCTGCTTTCCTTGATCAAAGGAACAAGAGGAGTCAGGCAGTTCTGCTAACCTACAGTTCTCTCTGGGTTCTAGTAACTGTCCCCTCCTCTTGCCTCTCAGGCCTGGGGGTGGCAATGAATTCCTGCAGTTGCTAGCTCCAAGGTGTTTCCCTTAACCCTGCCTACACCTTTGTTAAAAGGCCCTTCATTCATCTTTCTTCTACCACTCTATTTGCATGAGCAATCTTTCCACTACCAGGACTCAGACTAATAGAGTTTGTTGTTGTTGTCTCTTTCTAGAGTTAAACACACCTACACTGCCTAAGTGATTACTTTTTAGCCTTTTTCCCTTATTGTCTCATTCCCCTAATTTCCTGATCTATTCTCATCCACAATTTCAATAATGTTGACCTATGCTTCTGCCCAAGCCAACACCCTCAGAAAGTCTTATCATTCATTCAACAGCTCTACAGGAAAGGTCTTGGCTTTTATTTTCTTTCAAATACTTATATTTTAAGCATAGAGAGCTTTTAAAAAGAATCAACTACTACAGCACCTGTCATCCTATTTATTCATAACACCCCATATGCGACACTGCCTTAGGCAAGACTGGTTGTGTGAGCATTTAACCAACAAATATCAGCAACTGGGAAGCCCAGAAATAGCAGCAGAGAGGACAAACAGGATGACTCAGTAAGCCTCTGAGTCAGATGCAGGGACTGGCCTTCCTTCTTAATTATGGGGCTCTATACCCATTGTCTCTGAAGTCACCTAAGTTTCATCTAACAATCAGACACCCAGTTTCCTTTGAAGATGTGCAACCTTCCTCCTTGTACCCACCCTTAGAAATTAAAGTGCTTGGACTGACAGGCCTCCTAGAAGAGTCTTTAGCAATTAACCAGTCAGAGATCAGCAGATGTTCCTGCTATTGGCTGGTTCTAGTTCTGGCTTTGGCACTCTCAATTTGTGGGACCTCAAATATGTCACTTCACCTTGCAAAATGTATCCCCTCTACCTAACTATAGGACTGTCAGGAAAATTTAAATCAGTTTGGCTAACTATATGACATTGTGGAAAAGCAAAACTATAGAGACAGGACAATGATCAGTGGTTGCCCAGAGGTCAGGGATCAACAGGTAAAGAACAAGGCATTTTAGCCCTAGCCAGCTTGGCTCAGTGGATAGAACATTGACCTGTGGACTGAAGGGTCATGGGTTCAATTCCGGTCAAGGGCACATGCCTGGGTTGTGGGCTCAATCCCAAGTAGGGGGCGTGCAGGAGGAAGCCAATCAAACTCATCATTGATATTTCTATCTCTCTCCCTCTTCCTTCATCTCTGAAATCAATAAAAATATATATTTTTTTTAAAAAAACAAGGCGTTTTAGAGCAGTGAAACTATTCTGTATTTTGTAATGGTGGACACATGACATCATATATCTGTCAGAATTTTACAACCACAGAGTGAACCCTAATATAAACTGTGGATTTTGTTTAATAATAATGTACCAATATTTGTTCAATAATTAAAATAAATAATACCACATTAATGAAAGATGTTAATGACAGGAGAAACTGCAGGGGGAGGGGAGGGTATATGGGAACCTTTGTACTTTCTCCACAATTTTTATATAAATCTAAAACTGCTCTAAAGAATAAAGTCTTACTGTATTATCTCAATTATACATGAAATCTAGGAGGAAAAGAAACCTCATAATACAAAGAACAAATTGGTGATTGACAGAGGGAGGAGGCAGAGTAATGGGTGGGTAAAATAAGTAAATCATGAGGATGTAATGTACAGTGTGGTGACTATCCTATCTAATAAAAGAGTAATATGCAAATTGACCGTCACTCCAACACATAAGATAGCTGCCCCCATGTGGTCAATGATGGCCGCCCCCATGTGGACACAAGATGGCCGGCAGGGGAGGGCAGTTGTGGGTGATCAGGCCAGTAGGGGAGGGCAGTTGGGAGGGACCAGGCCTGAAAGGGAGAGCAGTTGGGGGCAACCAGGCCTGCAGAGAAGGACAGTTGGGGGGATCCAGGCATACAAGGGAAGACAGTTGGGGGGAACCAGGCCATCAGGGGAAGGCAGTTAGGAGTGACTAGGCCAGCAGGGGAGGACAGTTAGGGGTAATCGGGCTGGCAGGGGAGTGGTTAGGGGGTGATCA
This sequence comes from Myotis myotis, assembly GCF_014108235.1. Lineage (NCBI taxonomy): Eukaryota > Metazoa > Chordata > Mammalia > Chiroptera > Vespertilionidae > Myotis > Myotis myotis. The sequence continues at coordinate 32,565,481 of NW_023416357.1, forward strand.
GGCTGGCAGGCAGAAGCGGTTAGGGGCAATCAGGCAGGCAGGCAGGCAAGCAATTGGAAGCCAGCAGCCCTGGATTATGAGAGGGATGTCCGACTGCCCATTTAGGCCTGATCCCACTGGGCAGTGAGACATCCCTCGAGGAGTCCCAGATTGGAGAGGGTGCAGGCTGTGCTGAGGGAACACACACACTCCCATGCACGAATTTCATGCACCGGGCCTCTAGTAGTTAATAATACTGTATTGCATATTTGAAAAGTGCGAAGAGAGTAAATCTTAAAAGTTCTCATCACAAGAAAAAAATGTAACTATGTATGGTGATGGATGTTAACTAAACTTGTGGTGATTATTTTGAAATATATGCAAATATGGAATCATTATGTTGTACTTCTGAAATTAATATACTCTTAAAGAAGTTACTTTCAAAAGTTTGTTCCGAGGTCTGCTGAGAATCTATTCCGCATCAGTTTTTTATAGTCTGTGTGCCTATGAAGCTGGTCAAGATGAAGGGGAGGGCGGGACATCCATGGCAGTTTGTCTTCACTGCCGACCGAAAAGATTTCTACAAAATCCACCATCATGCTACAATGATTTCACCTTCATGAGACCACTCCTGTGAGAATTCTGCATCAAACACCTCTTTTAAATAGTCCAGGAAATTTTATTGCAAAATATTCCTCAGCACTTGTTCTTTAATTCTCTGCCATCCCATTCTCACTCTGCCCAATATTTAGCAGTCATGTTTCATTAAGGACACATTTTTCAGAGGTGTGAAAGCTATGAGAAGACTTAGGTCAGGATTAAGTCCAGTTAGGTTAAGAAGAAAATAATTCCTCCTTTTAAGCCAGAGAATGTCTAAAATGGACAAGGCTTCTTACAGTGTTGTGGGGAAGGAGGAGGTGGGAGGATGGCTCTTGCTAGAGCCTTATGAACATTATCTCTGATGCCCATCATAAATAACACTGAAAGGTGGGACTATCAATTATAGAGAAGGAAAGAGCATCAGTGAGGTGACAGAACAGGGATTCAAAGTCAGGACAGAGGAAGCTATCTGGCCTTGCCAAGTAACTAGCTAGCTAATTTCAGCCAACTTATTTTTTAATAATGGTGACCAACTGCATTACCTCTCCTGGATAATACATGTTCTTTGACAAGAACCTTCAAAGCTTTTGACAAAGACCTTCAGTGTTCACTACATATGATTGTTAGAACTTTTTTCTAGGAGCTATTATTAGGCTTGTTATGAAAAAAAAAAAAGAGGTCCTATTGTCAAATAACTTGGAAATGCTAAACATGAGGAACTCCTTTGTGAACAGTTATGATGTATACTCACATGGTAAAGGTTCTGGGCAGCCTGCAGCTAAAAAAGCTACTTAACCTAGTTTAACCCCAACATCTACTAAATGTACATAAACATTGAGCACTTCCTGTGATATGTCTATTAACATTTCCTTGACCACCAGTATGGGAAAAACTTGCTTAAAAAAAGTAACTAATGATGGAAGTTATAGCCACCCTGATATGATTATGAAAGAACCATTTTGGGAAAACAATCTCGTGTCAGCAGCTTTCCCACCTATCAATAGATAAATAGGGTGTACTCTCCACAAGGTAAAAATAAATATATTGCCCATGTCCTATGTCCATGATTCCCCTTATTGTTGTTTAGGTATTAAAAGTACTCTCAGCCAAGGAGCATTTAGAGGTTACTCCAAGTTTCTGGGGTAAAACTAAACTATTGTCAACTGGAAAACAAAGGTGTTTGAAGAGAGGATAGAACAGTCTGATGATAGAGAACAAAAAAAAAAGAAGCTGTGAATTTGACATCTCTTGTCTTCCTCCCATTCAGTATCTGAATATGTAGACAGAAGCATCTATGCAAGCATTTAAAGATCATCCCTAATGAATGATACTTGAAATTTGAACCACTTTGAATACAAACAGGATAGATCCTATTTGCACATAGGAGGAAGAAAAAACAGACAAAGGGAAAAACTTCTTTGCTATATCTAACTATAAATGGGTGTGGAAGCTTAGATCTTGGGAATCTAATAGTTGAGGTCACTTTTCAAAACTACTCTGTTTCAGAGACAGACAGTTTCAGTCACACAATTTAGCTAAAAAATGTGACTAAAGCAAGAAAGCAACTATTAGGTTTTTCAGAGGTTGAGAACATGTCCTGCCTGGGGACATACATGCATGCCCCTGTGCAGAGTGGGCCCCACAGCTGTCCAGTCTTGGTACAAGCCTTGTGGGGCATGAGGCCAAGAGGGTAGGCTGCTATGGGCAGAATGAGGCTGGGCTGCACTGGAATGAGCCACTCCTTCAGAGAGTCTAAATGAGGATGAAGAATTTCTGAACCAACTAGAGACCCAAAGCCATCCAAGAATAGTCCTGGAAGGGACAGGGGCTTTTTAAGTTTCTTCAATAGCAATCCAGATTAGAATGCTATTACTAAGAAGGCCTTAGTTTCCCTTAGAAGAGCTCTGGTTTCCAAGTGGCCTTTCTTGCACAAAGAGGCATTCAATAAAAGTTTGTTGAATGAATGAGTATTAAGTTTAAATGTAGAGAAGAACATTAGGGTCCCAAGCATGAGTTGCCACAGGACAGAGAGATATCTCAGAAGCCAGAAGTGATTCATGAGAACACTAAGATACACAGAGTAGGACATTAGCCATGTAGGAAGATGACCATGCCCAGTGGTTATGAACATGGGCTCCAAGCAAGATAGACAAGTTGGAATCAGCCTCACCACTTACTAGCTGTGTGATCTTGGGTAAGTGAATGACTTTGCTGATCCTTAGTTTCCTTACTATAAAGTGAAACTAGCTCATTTGGTGTTAAATACAATAACACACATAATACAGCCTTAGCTGGGTAGCTTAGTTGGTTAGAGCATCGTCCTGATACACCAAGGTTGCAGGTTCAGTCCGTGATCAGGGCACATACAAGAATCAACCCATGAAGAATGCATAAATAACAGGGACATCAAATAGATGTTTTTCTCTCTCAAATCAATAAATAAAAGTTAATAATACACATAACATACTTAGCATTGTGCTGGCCACAAAGTAAGGGCTCGATATGTTATAGTCATTTTAAGAGTCAAATTTCTCTCCAGGATTAGGTTAGGAGATACAAAAATTGATAAGCAGGTAGGAAATGAGGAAGCAGAGAAAGTTAAATTCTCCTATGACCTGATTAAATGTCTATGGGAGAAGACAATCTCAGCAGGGTTGCATCAGGTAAACTGAGTGGGTCCCCCGCCTGTATTTGTGACAGAGTTTATGGCCTCAGCATGATATTGAACTGAGATGAGCAGAAGATGTTGGAGGAATGTAAGGATGGGATGTGACTGCATTTGGGGTGGGTGGTTTGCTTTCCAGGAATTGTTTGGATTTTGGAGAATAAAAGTGCCAAACTGTGATTTATCATGAAACTAGCATTTTAATCATTTTAAAATTTCTGTTATAGTTTTAAATACGTTTCAGAAGTCAAGTCTTCACTTTTTACAATATGTCCTTCAAAACAGGGTTAGAAAACAGAAAAGAAGACACCAAATTCCTTCCCCAGGTGTTTGGAAAGACAAACTAGAGGTCCCTCTCCAAGCTTGGCTATCCCTCATTTCCCGGTGTCCTTTGTTCCTCCTGTCTGCCACTCAGACACCCACCACAGCACTTTCAGGCTATAGGGCAAAAAGGAAAAGCTTGAAGATATTTTTATAGATTACAGTTTTCAGATCAATGGAATGGTTTTGAATGCATTTGCTTGCTAAGGAGAATTTTTATGAGAGGGAAATAAAAGAGCAATTAGTTCAAATTTCCCAAGACATGTTTTAAAGAAATCCAAGCCTTCTAAAATGCTACCAGAAAGCTTTTCTATTCTGAGAATGAAACAAAATTGTTGTTAGTTAAATGCTTAATGTTTATTATCACCAGTATATTAGTTTTAGAGCAAATTTATACTACATTGGTGTATATATCATTAGTGTCCCAAGTGTAGTCAAAGAAACAATAGGCCCATTTTATAGAAATAATTTTACTATTTTTTATCAGTTTAGAAACATATGCAGTTATGTATATTTTTAAAATAATATTGTTGGGTATTTGGCCAAATGCAGGCAAAGTAATCTTTTATTTTTATTGAATTGATGGGAGTGACTTTGGTTAATAAAATTATATAGGTTTCACATGTACAATTCTATAATACATCATCTGTATATTGTATTGTGTTCTCACCACCCAAAGTCAAGTCAAGTCTCCTCTGTCACCACTTTTCCCCCCTTTACCCTCTACTACCTCTCCCCACCTCCTTTCTCTCTGCTAAGCACCATACTGTTGTCTGTATCCATGAGGTTGTTTTTTATGAGTTTTTGTGTGTGTGTTTCTTTTTTGTTTGTTTAATCCCTTCACCTATTTCACCCAGACCCCCAATACCCCTCCCCTCTGACAGCTGTCTGTCTGTTCTCTGTATCTATGAGTCTGTTTTTATTTTGTTTGTTTACACTCATTTTTAAATTTCAAGTCTAATGCCCTTTCCAAACTGTCAAGTTGCCTCTTCTAACAACTACAGTTTATTTTTGAACAACAGGGGTTTGAACTTTGAAGGTCCACTTACATTAGGATTTTTTTAAATAAATACAGTCACTCCTTATATCTGTAGGTTTCACAGATTTGACCAATCACAGATCAAAACAGTATTTTTGTATTCCAAACCACAGATTCCCAATTAAGGACCAAAAACAGTTTTTGTTTTGCAGTTGGTTTAGTCTATGGATGCTAAGGAACAACCATTGAGTCAAAAGTTATGTGAGGATTTTCTACTGCACAGGGATCAGTCCCCCTAACTTGGTTTTGTTCAAGGGTCAACTGTACACAACCTAATAATACATAATTTCAGATAGGCAGGTGCAGACAAACAAAGCAGAAATATAAGGCTGAGTATGAGAAGGCCTAAAGTTACCAAATTAATGTGATTAATGTACCAAAAGAGAGGTGCATTTTCAGGAATAGAGATTGATGAGCAGTCATAGGTTATTCAACCTTTATGAGAACAATGGAGCTCTGGAGGCCAAGGCCTGCAGGAATGAAGGAGATGTGTGGTTACCACATGACTGGGGGTAGGGGTATGGCCAGCAGAGGCAGAGGACAATGCATGGCCACCTTGACAAAAAGTTGAGGCTCATATCTGACCCAATCAGAATCAAGAAACAGACCAATGCCCAAGGTAGGTGCCATTGGGAAGACCTAAGAACATTAGAAATTAAACACACTACATGATCTTTTCAAAAACTCTGGAAGAAAAGATGGAAAATATTATGGAAATGGATGCTGGTGATGGTTGAACAATAATGTGAATGTACTCAATGCCACTGAACTGTACATTTAACAATGGCTAAAGTGGTAAATTTTATTATATGTATATTACCACAATTTTTTTAAAAATCATGAGGTAGCCCTGGCTGGCATGGCTCAGTGATTTGAGCATCAGCCTGCACACCAAAGGGTCTCGGGTTTGATTCCTGGTCAAGGGCATATACCTGGGTTGCAGATTCGATCCCTGGCCCTGGTTGGGGTGTGTGTGGGAGGCAACCAGTTGATATATCTCTCCCATATCGTATCGTTGTCTCCCTCTTCTCTCTCTCTCTCTCTCTCTCTCTCTCTCTCTCTCTCTCTCCCCCCCACCCCTGCTCCCTCTCTCTCCCTCTCCCTTTCTCTTTCTCTCTCCTCCCTCCCCCATCCCACTCTCTCTAGAAAAATCAATGGAAAAAATATCCTCAGGTGAGAATTAAAAAAGAAAAAGAAAATCATGAGGTAATTCAGGTTGATGTAGTTTTCTCCACCAGAGGCAAATCCTTCTAGGTCAAAAAATAATCTGTTAAAGTGGTGGTTGCAGTGAAGGTAGGAGAAATATACTCCCCTAAGGGGACATTTTGCAATTTTGTGGATGTTTTGGTTTGCACAATGAATGAGCTATAATTGGTCAGATCTTGGGATTAGAAATGTGTAATGATATGTGGGTCAGTAATGCAAACAAAGAGCTGTCTCATGTCAGAGACAAGGTTTACATGTGTTCGTAGGTAAAAACCCTGTTTACAATGAACTTTATTTTATACATAAAACACAACGTATTTTTGAATGGTAAATGCACTGTATTTTCTCAGTATGCAACTAACATATAAATGCAAAAAAGAATGGATGTTGTCTCATAACTTCACATCACCAATGGCAATGCCACATGTGGTGTTTAAGTCATTAACACAACATCCTGTCAGTCTGCATTTGTAGCTGTAAACAGACACTTTGATTCTATGTGTAAGTGCAAGCATCTGACTACAATGCCTATTTCTTTATGATAAATTACTTTCTTAAATTCTCTTTTATGTTACACTTAGGGCACCATTTTTTATAATTATGTATGAGGTTAGGTTATGTTATTTATTCATTTTATTTTAGAATAGAAGATATTTGCAATAGAAACAGGGTATTGAGACTGGTGAGCTGTATCTACATCCAGTCAAGATGTCTTAGAGTTCACAACTGGGGGTGATTTTCTAAATTTTTTGAGGGAATCTATGCATTCTGTTGTCTATAAAGAGACCACACACTGGCCTCTTATATCCTTTTGTGTTAATATCAAGAGTCTATCCTTGTCCAGAAATATCTCTTCCAAGTACTCTTTGTAATCTTCATTGGGGAAGAGGAATTTCGGATGTTTGACTAGTAGATGCCTGACAAGACTGTAATTAGTAAGAATTCTGAGGAAGAGATCAATGATGAGTCCAAAAAGTAAAGTCTTTAATATATTGTCTAGTCCCAAGGGTTGCTTCTAAATTAAGTAAAAATTTAAAAGTATGTATGCAAAAGATTCCTTGTATACACATCAAAAAGAAGCAAATGAACAAAATAAATTGACCAACAAAATAAGATCTGAAGCAGGAATGCATGGAACAGACTGACATAACTCAATGTGGAGTTGGAGAGGGGAGGTCAAGAAGAGATAAACTAAAGAATATATATATATATATATATATATATATATATATCTCCCATGGACATGGACAATAGGGTAGTGAAGACCTGGGGGTGGGTAGGGGCTGGGAGGAGAGAGTAAAGGCGGAGAGGGAGGGGAGGGGGGAGGGGGGGAAGGGGGAGGAAATGGGAGATATCTATAATACTATTAACAATTTAAAAAAGAAAAAAAGAAGTTAAACTTAACTATGATAGTAGCTATTCACAAGCTTGATCAATGCCAAGGTTATTTTGAAGAGTTGATCACATTTTATGCTCTTTGGGGAGATACTGAAAAAGTCATGAGAGCAAAGGAATCCCATTAGGAAATGTGGTCTCTGTCCTTGTTAAAGATAGACAGTGACTCAATTCACAGATAGTCTCCATACTACCTTTTATTTTAATATATTTTTATTTATTTCAGAGAGGAAGGGCGAGAGAGAGAGAGAGAGAGAGAGAGAGAGAGAGAGAGAGAGAGAGAGAGAAACATCAGTGGTGAGAGAGAATCATTGATCAGCTGCCTCCTGCATGACCACACTAGGGATCGAGCCGGCAACCCAGGTATGTGCCCTGACCAGGAATCAAACCATGACCTCCTGGTTCATAGGTCAAAGCTCAACCACTGAGCTATGCCAGACGGGCATCCATACTACCTTTTTAATAGCCATGCCAATTTCCTTTATAATTATTTTCCTCCAATATACATTTATATCAGTTTGTTCTCTTACTTGAGAATTGAAAAGAACACTACATATTTCTTTCAGAGCACTTTAGAAACAACTGTTCTTTGTACAACATTTTATAAAAAGAAAGCATGCCCAAATTTGATTTCATAATCTAAATTATGCTATGAAAAAACCAAAGGTTAATTAGTAAATTTAAATTCTAATTACTTTATTACTGTGTTGTTTATAAAAGTAAAAAGAAAAATGGAAACAACCTAAATGCCCACAGCAAAAACACAGTTCAATAAAATACAGCACAAAAATGTAATACCATGCAGTCTCCAAAATGGTCTTATGGAATTATTGATGTTATGGAAAGATGTGCAAGATATATTTGGTCATGAGAACATTACTCATATACATATGCTTAGAAAAAACCCTGAAAGTATATATTCCAAAATATTACAAGTCTTTGTAAGATTGTATTTGGGTAACAAAATATTATTTGGCTTGTCCTTATTTTCTAAATTTTCTGCATAAATATATATATATATATATATACACATATATATATAAAATGCTTTTGCAATAAAAATAATAAGCTTTATAAAAATAAATAAATACATTTCGTTTTTTTGACTACAAGTATTTTCTCTGGAGCTGCCATATTTTTTCTAACACTACATAAGCAACTAGACAGAGCTGAAAGGTAAAAAAAAAAAAAAAGCTCATTTTCTTTATTAGTTACCCTTGGCAATCATTATTTGAATTCATTACCTCCCCCAAACTCCAAACTGGCTCTTCCCCTGGATTCCCTACTCATGATGAGTGGCACTACCCCGCTAGCTGCTCAAGAACTTGTCTCCTTTAAGCCAAATCTAGTTGCCCACATCTGTCTAATGGTTTCTCCATAATAGCTCCCAATTCCTAACCCCCTCCTTTCCCATTCCTACCATCTTGTTGCCGCAGGACTGCAACAAGCACTATACTTAGCCATCCTGCCTCCAGTCTTGTCCTGACTTAAAGTTACCCACATTGCTGTCCTTTTTGAAATTCTTGACTGGTCATGTCATTCTCTGCTTAAGATCCTTTCGTAGCTCCCACCACCTTCAAGTGAAGGGATTTACAAAGCCCTTCAGATTTGGCCCTCGCTTACCTCTCCAGGCTCATTTCTCACTGCTTCTCTTAGTACTTCCTATCATAATGAGTTATCACTATCCTTCCAAAATGCTCTTCTCTTGAACACAGGGATTCTTCTGCTTGAACCACTTTTCCTCGTTCCCTTCATTGATTCACTCTTTAGTCCTTCAAAGTGACCAACTATCTTCACTATCCTGTAAAGCACCTTCAGGCAACAAGCTCTATGCAGGGGAGGTAAGCAACAAGCCCATCTCTTGTACCAGAAATCAGAGATGACTTTCGAGTCAAACCAGCCTAGTTCTGTCTGCTGCCACTGCCTGTCCAGACTATGTGCTTTGGACAAGGTGTTTTAACCCCTGAGGCTCAGCTTCTCATCCATACATGAGGATAAAACTACAACCTTATAAAGCTATTCTGAGATCAAACATGACTATGTATATAAAAGGCAAATAAGCTCACCCCATGTTTTATCTAATTTTCTTTATATTTTGATCTGTGTTTTTCTTAAGCCAACCATCTTACTTCCTTTTGTAGAATGCAGCTGGATAGACATAAGTAAATAGATACCCAGGTGTAAAATTCCTCAGACTGTGTTATCTCCGCCAGGAAGTCTTCCTCAACGGCCCCTCCCCTCTGCCTGAGTCTCATTTAGAGTTTCTCCTATGTGCTCACCTATCATCTATGCACATCTCTATGACTGCAGGGCAAAACAATGACTTTCTTCCGTGGCCGCCTTTTCCACTCCCTTTCTTTGCAGGAAAGGTTCATGTCTCACTTTACTTGGCACCAGCAGATCTAGAGCAGTGCCTGACACATACCAAGCCCTCAATAGTAAATGTTTGTTGAAGGAATGAATAAATAGCCATTCACAACTCATGCATCTTACAACCCAATGAACTCTCTTAAGGTGCTTCCACAGGTACTTGCCTAGGGCAATTTTGGAATTTTTAGAAATCTCGGAAGGGTTCCCCGCCCTCCTACCAAGGGATGATGTGTTTCAAGTTGACCCCTGTGCTCTTCCTTGTTCATGCCATTAATCCAAAGAAGGCCTGCCTTTCCTTTTTGCCACTGAAAACCTCTCCTCTTCCATAAATTCTTTTTCAAATTCTTCCAGTCCACTGTGATCTTTCATCCCTTGAACTCCTTTAACATCTAGGGCAGTGGTTCTCAACCTTCTGGCCCTTTAAATACAGTTCCTCATGTTGTGACCCAACCATAAAATTATTTTCGTTGCTACTTCACAACTGTAATGTTGCTACTGTTATGAATCGTAATGTAAATATCTGATATGCAGGATAATCTTAGGCGACCCCTATGAAAGGGTCATTCGACCACCAAACGGGTTGCGACCCACAGGTTGAGAACCGCTGATCTAGGGTCTATCTATACCATTAATCTGACAATCACCATATACTGCTAAGCACCTCTTTTATATTGTTGTATTCAACTGTTATTTCTTTTCAGTCTCATAGTTTAACTCTCTTGTGGTTATTTCTATTTCTCCAACAAAAAAATAATATATTCCTTGTAGTAGCTGCCAAGTGTTGCTCATCATGGCCTTTCATGTAGTGTTTTGCATACATGTGCTCACAGATGTTTCTTAATGTCTCTCTGAAGACAGAGAGACTCCACTTAAGAAGCTGTATTCTTTCTTGGCCACTTCCAAACAACCCTGACTCTCTGACCCTCTCCATCCATTCTCTTCATTTCTCTGCCTTTTCTCCCAGGGAAGTGAACACCTTTTAACTTTCTCATCAGGGCTCCTTTGCTATCTGGCTTCCACCTGGGTTCAGCTAATAGAAAGCACAGACAGGAGACCAATGGTAGGACAGAGTGGTAGGGAATTGCTTCCCTTGCTTTGTCAGTTTTGCTGTGTTTGAGTCCTTCCAAGGGTGTGGCTTCTCTAGGGTTGCCCCAGTCTGTCCTAAGGCTCTGCCTCTTAACTGGGCTCCCATTATATCATTTCCTTCCTTTGCCTTTTTAGGCCTGGTGCTTCAATATGCTTTGAGGACTCCCTTAACCCTGCCTGCACTTTGGTAAATAGTCCCTTCATTAAAATCTCTTCAAAACCCCAGAGAGTGTGCCATTTCTTGCTAGGATCATGACTGATACAAGAGTTTTCAGTTTAGCTGGGGAAGACTAGGGTAATCTTTTAAATTATCATTCAAACCAGGACATGTTTGAGAGTGAAAGGCGGCACTATTAATAATTGTATCATGAAAAAAATAATAATAATTGTATCATGTCCACAGGCATAATTCAGAACTGCCCCAGGCAACCTGGAATGAATGGATCCGAGGGAAGAGAGACAAAATTGTTCTAATGAAGAGATAAAACATTTCTAAAAGAGATAGCATTACTGGATAGCAAAAGATAAGTGCCCAAACAAACAAAGGGGATATCTGTAATACTTTCAACAATAAAGATAAATTAGAAAAAAAATATATAAGTGCCAAAGGATAGAAGATGCTTTCAGCACTATAGCCATTCCAAGACAGATCATTTCTCCTGGGGAAGACATCTGCAATCAGCATGATGCTCAGCACTCCTTCTCCAACTAAATGAAGTCAAACAATCCATGTGTGCTTGGCCTGCTTTGTACATTTTCTCCAAGAAATTCCATTCCCAGTTTAGACCCCACCTCCATCCCTCACACACAGCCACATAACTCTCACCATTTTGTTAGCTTAGCTCTGGGTTTTTAGGGAAAGCAGATTAACTTAAATTTTAGCCAATTAGTCCTTATAAAAAGCATCAAACGCATTTCCAATTCAGCTATAAATCACAGTGAATGTCTAGTGTTTTTTATTCTTTAGACCATGTTTTAGCTTCATTTTGCAAAGATATCTGAAAGATAATTTATAAACGTTCTTTACAAACTCAAACATTCTTACTAATAACAGCATGAAGTATAAAAAGTAACCAAGAAACCTTTTTTATGTATATGTGTATATTTTGCCTCTTTAAACAAAGGACTGGACAATTAACAAATACTCTGAAACTTTGTCACCCTCAGTAAAGGGAATCTAGACTCGTTGCTCCCCTACTTGTAGTTGATTCAAAGCCGCTTGGCAAGGAAGTATTTCTAATCCTCATGTTGCTAGTAGAAGCAAGTTGCTATGAGGCCCAGTATGTGACTTCGGGCTTGCCAAAAAAAACACCGCTTTGTTCAGGCATTTTCTACTAATGAGAATAGTTCATAAAAACACCCACACCCCTACCCAGGAGAGGGGAGACCATGTTGATTACTAGCAAGAATTTCTTTTCTCCTACGTCCCAAGCAGCCTATTCTGGTTAGGGTTAGACCAATGAAAGTTGGGTTGAAAGGGTCCTACAAGACAAAAATAAACAGGAGAGGGAGGAAAGCAGTAACTAGAGATAGAAAGCAGGCACAGAAGTTTAAAGAAAACGAAACAGATCCATTCAGACAGGTGGGAGTAAAGAGAAAAACAAAGTCAGCAAGAGATGTAAGAGATACCAGGCACACAGACAACCTCTTACACCACGCTGGCAAGCCATTAGATCTGAAAGGAGCAGTGTACATAGAGCAATTTTAGCAGAACAAGGTTCAGGCATGAGACAAGAAAAAGCTGCAGTGTGACTTTGAGAGCAGAAAAATTAGAGCTGACTTAAGTGGTTTTACAGATCTGTTCCATTTCAGGCCCTATTTAAATTCTTCTAAGACACTCTCAGCCTCCTGCTCACCTTTTCACCAGGAAGCTCTCCAGCTGCTGTGCTGATGGAAGCAGAAGCTTTCTTTGCCCTCGTATACAGTACATGTAGTATTCTGTAGGAGGAAAGACAGTACTGGAAACTCCCTGATGCAAATTTATGGGTCCATATGGGGTGTAACATTCTATCAGCCTGTGAATTTTATAAACCACCCTAAGGCCCGAAATTAATCCTTCAATTATGGGCCATTGCCTGCTGTGCTTTGCAAGCATTATGTGAAATAGCTTATAACTAATTTTTCAAAGTCAGCAGATTATTATTTACCCATATGTTAACAATCAGTTTGAAGAGGCAGAAACTGTGTCAGCTATTCCATGAAAAACCTACTCACCTACTCAAAAGTCTTCATTAGCAACATCTACATTGGCTTTTCCTTTTAAAATTATATTAACAATTTTATATTACATATTAATTGTCTATATATAAATACTTTTATAACATGTTATATAGCTATAGAAATTTATATTACAGTATAATAAATATAAAATTACATAAAATAATTCCTATCATCCTATCTAATAAAAGAGAAACATGGTAATTAGCGTACGACCACTACCCTTCCCATTGGCTAATCAGGGCGATATGCAAATTAGCTGCCAGCCAAGATGGCGGCCGGCTGCCAGGCAGCTTAAAGCAAACATGAGGCTTGCTTGCTTCAGTGACGGAGGACTCCAACGTTCCCCGCCTGCCGCTGCCGGCCTCTAAGCTGCAACTCTAAGCAACTATGTTACAAATATAGAAGCTAAACAAAACCCCAGAAACCTGCTTTAGTCGGCCGTGCTTCAGCCAGCAGGATCGCAACATTGTTTCAAATACAGAAGGTAAACAAAGGCCAGAAACCTGCTTTCAGCAGCGGAGGCCTAAGAGCTAGAGCCAAGCCTCAAAGCTAAAGCTGGCCCAGAATAAAAAGAAAAAAAGAAAAAAAGGGAGCAGTTGGGAAGTTCAGTCACCCGCCAGCCTGAAAACAGCCCTCAGCCCCTCACCCAGACTGGCCAGTCACCCCAGTGGGGACCCCCACCCTGAAGGGTGTGTGACCAGCTGCAAACAGCCATCATCCCCTCATCCAGGCTGGCCAGGCACCCCAGTGGGGACCCCCACCCTGATCCAGGACACCCTTCAGGGCAAACCAGCTGGCCCTCACCTTTGCACCAGGCTTCTATCCTATATAGTAAAAGGGTAATATGCCTCCCAGCACCGGGATCAGCGGAGCCGCGAGGCCTCCCAGCACAAGGATCAGCGTGACAGGGGCAAGACCCAAACCCCCTGATCGCCCTGCAGCTCTGTGTGTGACAGGGGGCGGGGCCACAACCTCCCTATCCGCCCTGCTCTGTTCGTGACAGGGGAAGGCGCCCCATTCCCCTGATCAGCCCTGCTCTGTGCCTGATAGGGGGGAGCTCCCCAACCCCCTGATCGGCCCTGCTCTGTGTGTGACAGGGTGTGGCGCCCCAACCTGCCCCCCACGGGCCCTGCTCTGTGTGTGACGGGGTAGAGCCATAACCTCTCCATCAGCCCTGCCCTGAGTGTGACAGGGTGCGGCACCCCAACCCCCTGATCCGCCCTGCTCTGTATGTGACAGGGGGTGGTGCCCCAACTCCCCTATCGGCCCTACTCTGTGAGTGACAGGGAGGAGCTCCTCAACCCCCTGATCGGCCCTGCTCTGTGCGTGAGAGGGGGGAGCTCCCCAACCCCCTGATCGACCCTGCTCTGTGCGTGACAGGGTACGGAGCCCCAACCCCGCTGATGGGCCCTGCTCTGTGAGTGACGGGGCAGCACCCCAACCCCCTGATTGGCCCTGCTCTGTGCGTGACAGGGGGTGGCGTCGCAACCTCCCCATCGACCCTGCCTTGAGTGTGACAGGGGGCGGTGCCCCAACCCCCCAATCGGCCCTACCCTGAGCATGACTGAGGGTGGCATCGCAACCTTCCGATTCACCCTGCTCTGTGCATGACAGAGGGCAGAGCCCCAACTCCCCAATCGGCCCTGCTCTGAGCCCGACCAGGGGATTGGGCACCTAGGGATTGGGCCTGTCCTCTGCCACCCAGGAGCAGGCCTAAGCCAGCAGGTCGTTATCTCCCGAGTGGTCCCAGACTGCGAGAGGGCACAGGCCGGGCTGAGGGACCCCTCCCTCCCCCCCCCCGAGTGCACAAATTTTTGTGCATCGGGCCTCTAGTAAATATTATAATTGATATAAAATAATTTTGAATTATATATAAAATATGCATATAATAAATGTTATATAGTATAAAATTATATGAATATAACTTTATAGTATGTACAATCTTGTGTTATATACATAAGTTTTTAATGCAAAGCCAATATAGATGCTGCTAATCTGTGTGAATGTGCTTTTTAGTAACCTACCATTACAATAGTTCATTGAAAAATAATTATTTTATTTATTTATTTATTTTTTTAAATATATTTTATTGATTTTTTACAGAGAGGAAGGGAGAGAGATAGAGAGTTAGAAACATCGATGAGCGAGAAACATCGATCAGCTGCCTCCTGCACATCTCCCACTGGGGATGTGCCCGCAACCCAGCTACATGCCCTTGACCGGAATCGAACCTGGGACCTTTCAGTCAGCAGGCCGATGCTCTATCCACTGAGCCAAACCGGTTTTGGCGAAAAATAATTATTTTAAAGAAATTTTTTTAAGCCCCACCTGAGGATATGTTTTTCATTGCTTTTAGAGAAAGCGAGAGAGAGAGAGAGGAAGAGAGAGAGAGAGAGACATTCATATGAGACAGAAACATTGATCAGTTGCCTCCAGTACACGCCCTGCCCAGAAATCAAATCTGCCACCTTTTGGTGTACAGGATGTTGCTCCAACCAACTGAGCTACATCTGCTATGGCTCACTTTTTTTTATAACTTATTTGCATTCATCTTACAAACACAATTATGGAGGCTACTATGCAATAGGCACATATACAGCATAGTGCCTATTGCATAGTAGTTCAATTTGAGACAACTAGTTTCTTTACAGTATGATAAATGCCTTGGTAGATATGTGCTCAGATGCCAAGAGAGGGGTGTCTGGAAATACTTTTCCAAAGGTGGTCTAAGCAGAAGCTGAGTTTTGAAGGATAAGAAAGAGCTAGTTGCCCTGACTGGTTTGGCTCAGTGGATAGAGCGTCGGCTGCAGACTCAAGGGTCCCAGGTTCGATTCTGGTCAAGGGCATGTGCCTTGGTTGCGGGCGCATCCCCAGTGGTGGGTGTGCAGGAGGCGGCTGATGGATGTTTCTCTCTCATCAATGTTTCTAGCTCTCTATCCCTTTCCCTTCCTCTCTGTAAAAAAAATCAATAAAATATTTTTTTTAAAAAAGAAAGCTAGTTGATGAGAAGATGAGAGGAAGCAGAAAGGGTATTTGTGCAGAGGGTAGAGGGAACTGTGTATTGCTAAGCCACTAGAGCAGTGATGGCGAACCTATGACACGCCAACTCATTTTTTTGGTTGATTTTTCTTTGTTAAATGGCATTTAAATATATAAAATAAATATCAAAAATATAAATCTTTGTTTTACTATGGTTGCAAATATCAAAAAATTTCTATATGTGACATGGCACCAGAGTTAAGTTAGGGTTTTTCAAAATGCTGACACGCCGAGCTCAAAAGGTTCGCCATCACTGCACTAGAGCATGGCTCTGCCTGATGTGTTTATACCCAGGGCTCAGAATAGACATTGAAGAATGACTGCCAATGAGACTAGAGGCAAGGTCCATATCATTAAAGACCTTGCACGCTAAGCTGGCAGTCATAGGAAGATTTTTTTATTATTATTTTTTTTTTTTTGCAAGCCAGCCAGGAGAGTCATGAGAAGATTTCAAGCACTGACAGTGCATGAGAGATGGTAGGGGAAGAAAAGGATGAGTTTAAGGAGAAGACAATATTGGAGACTTTACAGCACCCATGAAAGAAGGGGTAAAAGACAGTGGAAAGAAAGAGGTGAAATGACTCAAGCTTTTTAGGAGGGAGAATCTAAGGTTTTAGGACTGCTTGGATATGATAAACTAGTGAGAAGAAGAAACCTAGAACATCTCTCAGAATTCAGGCTAAGATTATAGGGTGAATAGTCATGTTATTCATACAGGGCTATTGGAAGATGAACAAGTTGTCATTGTTGATTATTTTCATTTTGGAAGGAAGGATGTGAAGATAAAAACATTCCACTAGGAATGTTTTGAGAAACTATGACTCTAGACCTCAACAGCAAGGCCTAAACTGGAAATTCAAAAACTGGACATAACTAGCATTTGAGTGATTATGAAGCCAATGTAATAAGGTCTTCGAGGAAAAGTGAGTATAGGACAGAATCTTGGAGTGTACCACCATAAAGCAGGAAACAAGCACAGATGATAAAGTAGCAGCCAGAAACGCAGAAAGAAAAACATAGTCCAGTTTTTCTTTGAAATGAAATAGAGAAAAGGGCTCAAGGAGAGAGGGGCTTAGAGGCATATGCTACACTGAAATCAAGAAGGATAAAAAAAAGCAGAAAAAGTGAGTATTGTTTTAGCAATGTATTTCAGTGTGTTGAAAAAAGTTAAGTTTCAATTAATAGACACATATTAATGTGGCACTTTAGTACTGAAAATCATCACTGGACTTTAATTCAATATATATATATTCAACTCTCAAAAATAGGATTGCTTAAACAATTCCTTTTACATGGCGTCACAGGTTGGGTTCTCTAGCAGCAGATGCTGAGAAATGCCAAGCTAGAATCTGGGGTGTAAGATGTTTAAGAGAGGTCAACACTGAAAGGAAGGAGAGAGAGGAAGAATGTGTTCTATAGCGAGACTTGCCCCTGAGAATGTCTCATTCCAGCTGATATGCCTGGGCCTTTGTACCTCCACCTCACTCAGTCACTCATGTGGACTACCCCCAGCAGGGCATTGAGTCAGGAGGTAGTTTCTATAGCTGAGTCAGATTCTGAAGGAGCAAGCAGCTGAAGTGCTCTCTCATAGCTTGGCAACAAGCCCTTCCTTGAAAGGGGTCTGGGCAGCACACATTCATTGGAACCGCATGTGGCTTGCAGTGTCTTTGGCCAAACATGTGAAGCAGAGCCTCATACAGCTATGATTACAGGTAGTTAAAGGATCCAACTATTGGTTCTTTACCCCATATCACTATTATAAAGCTATTTCTCTGTCAATACAAACATGAAACAATTTTTGAAAGTAAAAAGATTAAATTATGGAACTACACTGTGGTTAGGTAAGAGTAAAAACCTGCACTATACAAAAATATCATAATCATATTTGCTTTTAGAATTAAGTCCTAGACATATTTTACATCTGAAAAAGTAGAAAATAAATGAAATATAAGACAATAACGCAGTTAAGCTGTTCCAATAATATCTAAAACAAAGTATAGGTTACATAGGTTGACAGGAACAAGAATTAATAAAAGCTTTTTCAAAAAGTGCTCCGTAATTGGACAGCCCTGAGGAAATAGAATGAGGCGATCATATTTGGTTATATAGTGCATTTATAACATTTGACATCTCCTCTTTTGCAAAATAAATTTCCTCTGTGCCAGCTGTAATTAGGTGCTGAGATAAAGCTGCCTTAATATTCTGCATATTTGATCAGGGCTGCCAGCAGCTGTCAGTTCACTGGCTCTGTTCTCATGTACAATGAAAACATCGAAGACATCTGTGGCTTGCCCTAAAATTAGTGCCAGAATTAGCCTTCTCTCCTTTATTGTGTAACCATCTTGGCTGTTTGCATAAGTAACAAGGGAACCTCCAGATATGGTTGCTGTATCTGTGAAGGAAAACTTTGAAAAGTAGCCAAATTGTCCTAGTGCCCAGCATAACGCTTCAGTGCATGGGGTTTGAAGTCACACAGACCTGGGATTCAGAATTCAGTTTTTACTATTTACTTGTGACTTAGGGCAAGTAATTTACACTCTCTCAGCCACAATGTCTTTTTTGGTAAAATGGGAATGATAATAAGGCCTACTTCATAGGATTGCTATAAAGAACAATAAAGAAAACCTATGTAAAGCACTTAGTGTATGCTCAGGGCTTAGTAAGCACTCACTAAGTGTTAGGAATCTTAATTCTTTTATCTAGTGCCCTTCCTAAGAAATAATAACTGCAGTGGCTACAGTGGTTCTCAACCTGTGGGTCATGAACAATGAAAATACATCCTGCATATCAGGTATTTACATTATGATTCATAACAGTAGCAAAATTACAGTTTTGAAGTAGCAACGAAAATAATTTTATGGTTAGGTGTCACCATAACATGAGAAACTGTATTAAAGGGTTGTGGCATTAGGAAGGTTGAGAACCACTGCTTTAAAACATTCATTTTCTAGCTTCTGGTCAGGGTGGCAGAGTAGGTAAACGTGTGTGTGTGTGTGTGTGTGTGTGTGTGTGTGTGTGTGTGGTGTTCCAAAAAATGTATACACACTTTAATAGCTGATAGCTCAACTGATGTTTCTTTCTTTTCAGATTTAACCCATTGGAATTAATAATGTATAATAAGTGTATACATTACTGGAATACCCTGTATATTTATGCATACACACATATATTAGAATTCTAGTCTTAACTTCTAATTTTTTCTCACTAGGATTTAATAAATCCTCTGGCAGATATTGAGTAGGGATTAGTGTTTGGTCTAGTTTTCTTTTCTTTACTGGATAGTTTCTGCTGATTATTTCTTCTCTGCAGAAATAATTACTTACTTGAATTATAGTGGCTAATGCCATTGTAGAGAAAATCAATCAATTCCTGCTTTGGGTTGTTTTATTTTTTTCATCTGAATTTTGAACAAATTCAGACAAAGTCCTTGTCAACTGATTTCTAAGGACACTTCTGCAAATGTCTGCCACAGTGAGCTGCTGTGGTGGGTGGTTTCTGTCCATTCACTCAGCTTTACAGCTCTTAGTGCTCTGAGGGCTCCCTGCTACTAACGCTCTGTGCTATGATAGGGTGAGTTCTAAAGCCTGTTAGAGGTAAGAAGAGATGTACAACTTCTAGACTCAGTCCAAGCTGGAAAAGATTCTTCTGTTAGTATGTAGGCATTTCATGACACACTCTGAGGAGCACCATTGAACACACAGCATTTAACCACCTGGAATCCACAACACATCAGGCTAGCTTCCAAACATGGTATCAGAATCACCTAGAGAACTTTTAAACAAAATGCAGGCACCCTCTCACCCTAACCAACACTGTAAACCAATCATTTTCTTGACAATAATAATTTTTATATTTACCACTTAAACTTTTAATGTTATTGTAATTTAACACCTTTAATTTTTTCAGATTTCACTTCAATTATTCCTTCATACCTATTTTATAAAAGAAATGCAAGAGATATTTTCATTCTCCTTGACCATTTTCATGTGCTATTAGTGGGAATGTAAGCTGATGTATACATTTTGTAGAACAAATGACAATAGATGTCAACTTTAAGGTGTTTTAGGCCATTTAGGCTTAGTGATTCTCAAAATCCATCCTACAAAAATACTTATAGAAGAACATTACAGGTGTGTATTATTTAGGATAGACTAACAAATAAAGAATAACCTTAAAATCTCAGTGGTTCAATACAATAAATGTGCATTTTGTGCTAATATCACAGTCCTATGCAAGGGGGCTCTGCTCACAAAGTGATCAGAGATCTATCTGGTACTCCACCATTCCCCAGGTGCTTGGAGTCCCCTCCCTTAAACTGAAAGTTGAAGGAAGAGAGATTGCATTGAGGATGGTGCAGGAGACTTTTATAGACTAGGCCTCGTAGCAAACGTCACTTGAACCCACATTCTTTTGCCAGCACTTAATCATTACACCCTATCTACTTGGAAGAGAACCAGGGGAATACAGACTAGCTGTGTGCCCTGGAGAAAAAGAAACAAGGTATGGTGCACACTGCCATAAGGAAGTGGAAGGAGATGTTCACTGCAGTGTTACTTATGAAAGCAAAGACTGGAGAAAACCTAGGTATTCATAAACATAGGTTTGGTACCTGAGCTGTTTTGACTCAGTGGATAGAGCATCGGCCCATGGACTGTCAGGTCCTGGGTTTGATTTCAGTCAAGGGCGTATACTTCAGTTGCAGGCTCGATCCTCAGAATGAGAAGGCAACCAGTCGATGTGTGTTTCACACATCAATGTTTCTTTCTCTCTGTCTCTCCCCCTCCCTTCCATTCCCTCTAATAATCAATGAAAAAATATCCTCGGGTGATAATTAGCAACAAACATAGGTGTGGTCAGTCCATATTATAAATATTAAGGCTGTGATTAAAAAGAAAGGGGTAACTATGTGTGTACTAATGTAGAATGCCCAAAACATAATCATGGGTGAAAAAAGGCAGTTGTATGATGGTAAGCCTGGTGTGGTTCAATTTTTATTACTTATAATATAACTGGAATGTAAATAGTCTAGCCTTGGGATAGGGCAGTGATGGTGAACCTTTTGAGCTCGGCGTGGCAGCATTTTGAAAAACCCTAACTTAACTCTGGTGCCGTGTCACATATAGAAATTTTTTGATATTTGCAACCATAGTAAAACAAAGACTTATATTTTTGATATTTATTTTACATATTTAAATGCCATTTAACAAAGAAAAATCAACCAAAAAAATGAGTTCACGTGTCACCTCTGACACGCGTGTCATAGGTTCGGCATCACTGGGATAGGGTCTACTTAAAAAAAAATTAGCCCTGTTCACATAATGAAATGCTATGCAGTAAAAAGAATAAACAGTTCTATATATATACTAGTATAAAAATATCCCCACCAAGGGTCATTAAGAGAGAAATTCAAGACACTGATCAGTGGATAAAAAATGCTAACTTTTGGAGAGCAACTAAGATGGCGGCATAGGTAAACACCGGGAAATTATTGCCTCACACAACAATTGAAAATTACCCCAAAGGACTGAGCAAACATCATCCAGAACAACAGGAAGGCTGGCTGAGTGTAAAGTCCACAACTAGAAGGAAAGAAAAGCACGCTGAGAGCCAGAGGCGCTGCGGAGGTGAAGTGCAGAGGTACAGCGGCTCGCGCGCGCGCGCGCGCGCGAGGAAAGGGGGTGGTGCCTGAGGACGCGGCTGTCTTTTTGAATCACAAACTCCCGACGGCTCTGAACTCCGGTTCCGGGAAGTCTCTGGGGACCCAGGTCTCACACGGGGAGAAGCTGGTCTGTCCGGCAGCGAGCGAACTTGAGGGCGGCTTTCCCTCAGAGGTGCTTGCAGCCGTTACCGGAACACTGAGACGCGCGACTCCGGGCGGAGAATCGGCCATGGCCGCTTTCTCCGCCCTCTGACTCCCTGAGACCCCGCCCCACCCAGGCTGCCGCAGAGGCTTTTGCATGTGAATGTACCTAACTGCAGCCGAACCAGGCAGACCTGGAACTTCCAAGAGAAGGCCCAAGGCCCCGCAGCGGCTTGCATTGCTTCACAGCTGAGCCTCTTCGTGGCTCCTGCTGTGTGGCCTCAGCCAGAGGCTGAATTAGCACCTCCTTAGATCCAGGAGCCACTGTACCCAGTGGTCAGAGGGGGTCCATCCAGACTGCAACTCCTCAGATCCATAAGGGACGCACTCAGGGAGCAGACTCAGTGAGCACCAAAGCCCCACTGAAGCAAGTCTTGCCCCAGAAGGGTGTCTTCAGCACAGAAGTTCTCCCACTTTAGACACAGCTGATTCTCACAGCCAATTGGCCTGGAGGTCAATTCCTCCCAGTGATTCTACAACAACCAAGGCACCAAGAGTGCACCAAGAGTGTCCACCCCAGGTAACTGGGGAGGCTGAGCTACTGGGCCCTACAGGACACCTGGCGCACAGGGCCACTCTATCAACACAGGGAAGCTGCCAAAATGCGGAGACAAAGAAACAGGTCACAAATGGCAGAAATGGAGGAAAGCAAACGATTGGATATAGAGTTTAAGGCCACGGTTATAAGGTTTTTCAAGAATTTTATGGAAACCGCCGATAAATTTAATGAATCCCTCAATAAGTATAGGGAGACCATGGAGGACATGAAAAAGGACCAACTAGAAATTAAGCATACACTGACTGAAATAAAGAATAATTTACAGAGATCCAGCAGCAGAAAAGAGGATCCCAAGAATCAAGTCAAAGATTTGAAATACAAAGAAACAAAAAATACCCAACCGAAAAAGAAAAAAGAAAAGAGATTCCAAAAATATGAAGATAGTGTAAGGAACCTCTGGGACAACTTCAAGCGTACCAACATCAGAATTATAGGGGTACCAGAAGGAGAGAGAGGGCAAGATATTGAAAACCTTTTTGAAGAAATAATGACAGAAAACTTCCCCTACCTGGTGAAAGAAATGGACTTACAAGTCCAGGAAGCGCAGAGAACCCCAAACAAAAGGAATCCAAGGAGGACCACACCAAGACACATCATAATTAAAATGCCAAGAGCAAAAGATAAAGAGAGAATCTTAAAAGCAGCAAGAGAAAGACAGTCAGTTACCTACAAGGGAGTACCCATACGACTGTCAGCTGATTTCTCAACAGAAACCATGCAGGCCAGAAGAGACTGGCAAGAAATATTCAAAGTGATGAATAGCAAGAACCTGCAACCAAGATTACTTTATCCAGCAAAGCTATCATTCAGAATAGAAGGTCAGATAAAGAGCTTCACGGATAAGAAAAAGCTAAAGGAGTTCATCACCACCAAACCAGCATTATATGAAATGCTGAAAGGTATTCTTTAAGAAGAGGAAGAAGAAAAAGGAACTCTTACCATTTGCCACAGCATGGATGGAACTTGAGAGCGGATAAATACCACAGGATCTCACTCATTTGTGGAATATAATGAACAACATAAGCTGATGAACAAGGACTGATCCAGAGACGGAGAGGCATTGATTGGACTGTCGGGACTTGGAGGGAAGGTAGGGGAGGGTGGGGGTAAGGGGGAAAGATCAACCAAAGGACTTATATGCAAGCATATAGGCCTAACCAATGGACATGGACAACGGGGGGGTGAGGGCATGAGCGGGGGTGGGGGGGGTGGGGGGTAGAGGGTAACGTGGGGACAAGGACACATATGTAATATCTTAATCAATAAAAAAATATATTAAAAAAAATGCTGCCGAAACCGGTTTGGCTCAGTGGATAGAGCGTCGGCCTGCGGACTGAAAGGTCCCAGGTTCGATTCCGGTCAAGGGCATGTACCTGGGTTGCAGGCATATCCCCAGTAGGAGATGTGCAGGAGGCAGCTGATCGATGTTTCTCTCTCATCGATGTTTCTAACTCTCTATCTCTCTCTCTTCCTCTCTGTAAAAAATCAATAAAATATATTTAAAAAAAAAAAAAAAAAAAAAAAAAAAAAATGCTAACTTTTATGTAAAATGAAAAATATGTGTATTCACATATATTTGTATGCACAAAGAAGATAAAAACCCAGATAATGTTTTAGGGGAGGAAAACTCAGTGGGTGGGGAACAGGGAAACAAAACCTGGGTTAGGACAGGCACATATTTTGTAATGATTAATCTTTTATGCCTTTTAAAATTTGAATTGACTAGGCAAAGTATATTTTTTTAAACTCCAGTCCTGTAAAAGGAGAGGTCAGGCAATTAGAAGAAGAAGGGGTAAATCAAAATCTTTGTTGTAGACATGTTGACTTTGAGATTAGACAACCAAAGGGTGATGTCATGGAGCCATTGGTCATACAAGTATGGATCTCAGGAGAGAAGTCTGAGCTAGAAATATAAATGTGGGAGTTTTCAGCATACAGATGATGTTTAAACTCAAGAGAATGAATGATATCACCTAGGGAGAGTGTAAATAAAGGAAAGAAAAGGGGAAATGACCAAGCTCAAGTTATTGCAAAATAATGCAAGATCATGTCCAAATTTTGAAAATTGCCCAAAAGCACAAATAAGAAATAAAAATCATCTATAATCCTACTTTCTAGACATTAAATCTATTATCATTTTGTTATGTTTCCTTCCAGTCCTTTTTTCTCTGCATCTAAGAATATGTCATTATGAACCTCCTTGAATAAAAATCATAGTACATATTTGGAGATGAAACACAATCTTTACTGGAATGTCTTGCAGACCATTAAAAGAGCATTCAATTTATATTCTGTAGAACATTTGTTTAAAATCCCTTTTTCCTACCTCTCCATCTTTCTCCCTGTCTCTCTCTGTGTCTCTCTCAGCTCTCTCTCTCTCTCTCTCTCTCTCTCTCTCTCTCTCTCTCTCACACACACACACACACACACACACACACACACACCCCACAACAGCAGCAGCAACAATATAGTGACAGAACTCAAGAATCCACTGCTTTCCTGAATACCCCAACCCTTCTTTTCCTTTGTATTCAGGGCTCTGGCAATTTTTTCCATCCCTCCTCCTGCCTCCTAAAATGTATATATATTCATAAACATGCTGCACTGGAGATCTTCCATTGCCCTTCCAATCCCCTTCCCTAGCCTGTTCCGTGGCCTGGGAGGCTGACCTAAAAAGATGGTATCACCAGTCGCCTTTGCCTTCTGGCTTCCTGTTGTGTCTGCCGATGCAGACCCTTGGCAGGAAGTTAGAAGAGAGGAGGGTGAGGTCAAGTTATTTTTTGCCTTGAATCCTCCATGCTGAGTTGTCAGCACGGGTTCCAGCAGTAGTCCCCATTCCTTGCCACATGAGGTCTAGGGAAGGTAACAGCCCCCAGTTGTCATTAACCCAGGGATACTTCTGCATCTCTTCTTAGTGGCTTTAAACCTTGCTCACCCCTTCATAAACAGTTCCTTAATTAAGCACTTCTCAATGACCCAGCATGAGTGTGCCATCTGTTTCCTGCCAGGACCCTGACTGACACAAACAACTCAAGCTCCTTTAAGTTCTCTTTTAACTCTTTTAATTTTCTTCATCTCCAAAACCAAAGCCTGAGTTCTGACAAAGAGGCAATGACTCTTTGTTCATGATGGGGAGATTGAGGAATGTATAGAGGACGTTGTGACTATTTCATGATAGTTTACACCACATGAGACATTAGTATAGATAATATGAATACATTTTTATGTGCACAAAGAAAATCTGTAATGAGTGGTTAATCCTAGGGAGTCAGGGATTGGGTAGAAAGGGGAAGGCAGGCTTTCACTTCTTTCTTTATGCATATTCTTTTTAATTTTGACTTTAATAGGCAGGTACAACTTCTAAAAAACATTTATATATTTAATTATAGGGAACACAAAACAGATTCTGAATCAATGGACCTGGAGTGGGGTTCTGGGGTAAGAACCAATGATGCAGCAATGCACTGAAGCAACCACTCTTGCAGAGCCACTGTGTGCGTTTTTCCACTCTTGGGTCCTGGGTGATGGGGGCTGACATCCAGCCTACAATCTACTCACCAACCTGACATTGAGCCCTATGTCCCTGGAAGAAGGGGTAGCTTTTATTAATATGCACCTAAGTACCTTAAGACTGGTGCAGCCCATTCCTGCTTGCCTGGATCGGTGCTGATTTTCTGCCACTTTTAACTTTTGGCTGTTGTCTTCACTGCTTCTACTAGGACAGAAACTTGAACTCGAGGCTTGAATTAGAGCTATGTTCTTGATACCTGAATCTTGCCTAACCTTTTTCCTGACTCTACTCCCAAATCCTACTTAGACTAACGCTGCTCAAATCCCTAAGCCGTTAGCCTTGTTCTAGGATTCTCTACTAGAACAGATTTCTGCCCCCCAATTTTCCTGTCTGGCTCATTCCATTGTCCCCTGAGCCTCAGTTTAGAAAAACTACAATAATTCTCTTCTCAAACACCTTCTCTCTAGTGCTTAAATAGCTGTTTAAAAATCTGAATTTAACTTGATTTTCAATCCCTATTCATATTTGGCCTTTTTTTTTTTTTCTTGAGCAGCTTCCATTTGGAGATACATGGAGTATTTTCATATTTTTCATATTTTCCTTGCTGTAACGGTCATGATATAATGTCACTAAATCATCTCTGCCATTTCTAGAATAGTCTTATCTAAAAAAAAAAAAAAAATAGAATACTCTCATCTGCCCCAACCCTGATTCAGCAACCTAACTTTTTAATAAGCCATTTTATTTTGAGCTGTTATAATTTCAAAGTAGTCATTGAAATTGAATATATATTTTTCAAAAATAAGGAAGTATCCTTATGTCTCTTTACTATAAAATATTTTTAGAAATGATAAATACTATGTATGTATGTGGCTGTCTCCTAATTTGTGAAGGTTTCTGAAGAGAGCTGAGGTTTACAGTAGTTCTCTGGCACAGTTCCATTCGACTGTCCCTAAAACAAAGGGGGGGGGGGGGCAGGAACCAATCACATCTCATCTGTGATTCACCTGCAAAACTTGCCTCACCTCTTCTGGAAGCTCGACATCAAATAACAAACTAAGGCTCCATTCAACTTTGGTTCAGTAGTCTCATATTCCATTATCTCTCCCTCCTACATAGGAGCAAGATTGAGTTACTCATTAATTTTTAAGAAGATTTCCTAAGAGACACCAGGAAAGATTTGCTAGTGATGGGGGCTGACAACTATGGAAGTACTAACAAGGGAAGCCATAAAATCTCTTCCCTGGGAGTCTTTATGAAAAGCAAAATCAAATGGGTGTTGTTGAGAAGCAGTATTCGGAGGAGGTGGGAAACTTGAAAGAGGTGAGGTGTCATCTGATTCTATGATTTTGTAGTAACAGATGGAGTACTAATTAAAAACAAGAAGCAGCAATCAATTAATAGAGTTGATGGTTCCTGCATTCCCTGGGTCCTTTAACCACAGATTTATGCTAACTACATTCTCACCTTCTTCAAGCTTAATAAAATTTCCACCTGAGTTGCAGTGCAGTATTCACTATTATACAAATAGGAACTTGCTCTTTAATATCTGATAGTAACCTATTTCCCTCCTCCCATGTACTTTCGATCTCTGGTAGCACACAAAGATTTTTGATGTGGGTAGAATGTAGGATGTGTCTCTTTATTACACAAGTTATTACTCTTTATTACCCTCTGCTCAACCTCTACCCCTTTTGTATAGGAAAGTACAAGGCATGAATATAGCTTGCCCACATCTCTTATTAATTCAAAACAGAATTCAGCTTGACACAAACAGTTTCCGTAATTGACCTCTCCATACAATTTACTGTATTAATCACATGCTAGTAATTACATCACTGGATGGCAATCAAATTGTTGCCATCCAGTAGACATAGCAGCAATCTTTATCTTTACCTGTGAAATCAAATATTTTTTCACTTACATGTTTTATAGGTTTACCATCATTACTATGTACAAATGCCCACATAGAGCCATATATCTGGGGTTTTTTTTAGGAAATTTGTTGTTATAGGAAAGATGATTTTAAACTATTTAAGTAAAAATGTTATATAAGGCAAAATATGTATATGCTTTGAAAAGAAATCAGAGTATAAGTAAAAATGTTTTATAATAGTTGAATTTCAAAAGCCAGGTAACTGCTGGAGAAGAATCAGGTGAAGCCTCAAGTGCTGTGGACCAGAGACATCTGTGCCCCTCTCTCTCCAGAGCCCTTAACCAGAACTCCTTCCAGTGCCACGACAGTGATGCGTGGTGATATTTATTTGTTGTACACTGAGATTTTTGAATTTTTAAATTCACAGTAACCAAATAACATTTCATTATTGAGCATTAGTATATGCCAAACACTGTTCTAAGTGCTTTGCTTGTTTTAGCTCATTTAAGACTCGTAACAACCCCATGGAATACCACTAGTGTTTTTTAAATATATTTTTATTGATTTCAGGGAGGAAGGGAGAGGGAGAGAGAGATAGAAACATCAAATGATGAGAGAGGATCACTGATCAGCTGCCTCCTGCATGCCCCACTGGGGATCGAGCCCAAAACCCAGACATGTGCCCTGACCAGAAATCAAACCATGACCTCCTGGTTCATAGGTTGACACTCAACTGAGTCACAATGGCCAGGCGAAATACCCCTAACATTATCTCCATATTACAATGAGGAAAGAGGATCAGAGAGATGAGTAACTTCAAAGGCACAAGAAAGGGAGTAGTGAAGCCAGGATTTGCACCATCCAAGGTCCAGGTAAGCTTTTATTATCTGAAGGGGCTTTTGTATACAGAAAAGCATATTTACAATTGCCTACATTTTGGTTCATATTCATTATATTAAAATATAAATTTTAAAATGCTTTTCTTTATAAATTTTATATCAGATAAGAGCAATCACTGTACTTCTTTGATTAATGCTGAAATATCTCTTAAATTAATAGCTCAAACGCATATATATATATATATATATATATATATATATATATATTCTGCATTAAGTTTTTCCCCCAAGAACAATGGAAATAACTTAATTTGCTTTGTAGTGTAGCTTTTCCAAAAATAAAGGCACTATCTGTTACTTTCAGAGATAAGTTTAAGCCTCATTCCTTAGAAAGTAAAAAATGCCTACAACTATGAAATGGCAAATCTTTACAGCTGCCACACCCATTAAGTTTTCTCCCCAAACTACCATTTTAAACACCCCATTATACCACAACATGCTCTTGCCTAAATTTGAAACCTTTTGAAATTAAGCTTGCCTTAACCGGCTTGGCTCAGTGGATAGAGCGTCGGCCTGCGGACTGAAGAGTCCCAGGTTCGATTCTGGTCAAGGGCATGTACCTTGGTTGCAAGCACATCCCCAGTAGGGGGTGTACAGGAGGCAACTGATCGATGTTTCTCTCTCATCGATGTTTCTAACTCTCTATCCCTCTCCCTTCCTCTCTGTAAAAAATTAATAAAATATATTTTTTAAAAAATTAAGCTCGATTTAAGAGGGGGTAAATGCAGGATGTTATTATCTATCTTTGATGACATAAAGAGTTGATACTGCCCAGCTGGTGTGGCTCAGTGGTTAAGTGTCAACCTATGAACCAGGTAGCCACGGTTCAATTCTTGGTCAGGGCACAGGCCTGGGTTGGGGACTTGATCCCCATAGTGGGGTATGCAGGAAACAGAGCAGCCAATCAATGATTCTCTATCATCATTGATGTTTCAATCTCTCTCTCTCCATCTCCCTTCCTCTCTGAAATCAATAAAAATACATTAAATTTTTTAAAAAATAGTTGATACCCATGCCCAGGCTTTATACCAAAGGACATCTGCAAGATGGAAGTCTTGAAATATGAAACTACTTCCAACTCACCAATAATACCCACAAACTTTTCCCCATTAAGTAGGCTAAACATTTCCAGAGTGAAGGCTCTAGTTCACTGCCTCCTTGATACCGCCATTGCCTAGGCCCCTGGACATTTTCTTAGTGAATGGCACTATGGTGGCCACAAATGGAGTTGTCTGCCTAGATCCTTTTCTCTGGAAATTGATCTCTAGTCTTGGATTGTTTCCCAGAAGCCAAGTCTGTGTTATATAACCCTGCAGCCCTGGCAACAGTTTCTTGGACTGGGGGCACTGATTCCAAGTGGGTCAGCTTGACTCTCTTAGAATTAGGAGAGAAAGAGAATGTCTCTCCATGTAGCTGAACCTGAAATATGCAAATTTGGAGGCTGTGGGTCAGCCATGAATTGTCTATCCCCTGTAGGTTGGCAGACAAGGAAGCCCAACTACACAAAGACAAGTGAAACTTATGTTCAGAGAAGAGAAATGCTTCCTGCATTCCTACAACAGTTACATTCCTGGCTCTGGGTTCTGTGGGTCGCCCCTGGAAGCCTTACAATAAATTGTTTTGGGGGGCTTAAGTTAACTCATAAGAGTTTTTGCTACTTGCAACTATTCTTTTTTTTACTTGCAACTGTTCTACCTGGAAGGGCACCACTAGCGATGATGCACTTGCTTGCCTTGACTCCACTCTCTCCTTTACACCCCAACCCAAACAGTCAAGAAGTTCAATCCATTTTAACTTTTTATATCTATGCAGTCTACTGCTCCTCTCTATCATCACTTACACATCTTAATTCAAGGTGCAAAACTTGAAGTCATATAGACCTAAGTTCAAGTCCCAGCCCTGCCATCTACTAACTGTGTGACATTAAGTTACTGAACCTTCCTAAAATGGGGATTAATAGTAGTATTTACCTCATGACATAGCTGTAAGGATTGAACAATAGTGCATATAACAAAATGGGGCTGGGGATCGAAACTGCAACCCAGGTACAGTACATGCCCTTGTCTGGAATCACACCACGACACTTTGGGTGCACAGGCTGGCGCTCTAACCACTGAAAAACACTAGCCAGGGCTCCATGTTTATTTTAATGACTAAAATAATGTACATACAAAAGGACTTTTGCTTTATTACACTATATCTAAAGTTAATTTCATTTAATTCAGGTCTTCAAAAGGTAGGAAAATATTTATATTTATTAGAGGCCCGGTGCACAAAATTTATGCAAGGGGAGGTCCCCTCAGCTAAGCCTGCACCCTCTCCAATCCGGGACCCCTCGGGGGATCGGGCCTAAACTGGCAGTCAGACATCCCTCTCACAATCCTGGACTGCAGGCTCCTAATCACTCACCTGCCTGCCTGCCTGCCTGGTCGCCCCTAACTGCCCCCCCCCCCCCCCCGCCAGCCTGATCGCCCCTCACTGCCTCTGCATGCCAGCCTGATCGCTCCTCACTGCCTCCCCCTGCCAGCCTGGTTGCCCCTAACTGCCCCCCACTGCCAGCCAGGTCGTCCCCAACTGTCCCCTCCCTGCCGGCCTGGTTGCTCCTAACTGCCCCCCCACCAGCCTGGTCACCCCTTACTGCCCCCCCTGCCACCCTGGTTGCCCCCAATGGCCCCACCTGCTGGCCTTGTCACCCCCAACTGTTCCCCCTGCCAGCCTTGTTGCCCCATGCAGCCTGCTGTTTAGTCGTTTGGTCGTCCCTCATTAAACCCTGCCGGCCTGGTTGCCCCACGCAGCCTGCTTGTTCAGTCGTTTGGTCGTCCCTCACTAACCCTCCTACCGGCTTGGTCGTACGCAGCCTTCTTGTGAGGTTGTGAGGGTTAATTTGCATATTACCTCTTTATTATATAGGATATTTATAATGGACCTGATGTATCAGGTACTCTAGCTTTTTACATACATGTTTTATTTAATTTTGATGTTCTGAAAGTTATAAAAATGAGTTACACTGTAAGAAAATATTTTATCTTAAATGCAAATTCAGATGATAAAAATATTGAAAAATGTGCTGAATGTTAACAGATAAGCATCATGTTTAATAACTAAATTTAATTTGCTTCAATCCAAGAAGAAATAAAGTTAATCTCATTCTTTAAAAACTTGACTAGTAGGCAAGTCACTTGGCCTAAATAAAGAGAATATAATTTTTCCTACATAGTGTTTTATGTTGAGTCCTGAGAATGCCTCTGCAACCATTTGTGTCTTATCTAACCAAAAAAAAAAGTTTGAGAGTGCAATTTTATTGTAGTAGTAAAATAAAGACTCAGGAATATTTTAAAATAGAAAAATATCTTTAGTTGAGCATGTTGATTATATTGCTACTACTGGTATTTCCTAATCCTATTTCCCCCATCCATATGCTTCTTCAGTGTACATTTTCTGTTAAAATTGAGGGTCAAAGAAAATCACACTTCTGGTTCCTTCTGATAGTGTGAACCCAAAATAGCAGCCAAAGAAGTCAAACATCTGTGAAGGCTTAGTCATAGCATTTACTCACTAGTGATACCTCCTGAAGTGCCATTATTTTTATTCTCAGAAAAAAAATTTACATGCTTCTTTAGCATCTTGACCAACAACCTCTAACAACCAAAGCAATCTTCCAGGCAAACAATGTGTGCAGAAAAATAACCCCCTCCTCAAAATTTTAAGTGGGAGATAATGCATACATCCAAAGGATATGGAAATACACTAGTATAGGCATCAATCAATAAAAAATGGGATATAAAAATCAGATTTTCAAATTCAAAATATTTTACAGTAGTATTTTAAGGCAAAGACCTACTTTCACTGAATATAATCATATGTAGTAATGTAAGTGGTGTTTTCATGAGGTAAATGTCACTAGTTAAGTGTGACATATTAATATTTAAATTAATTAACAATCCACTGTTGTGAAAAAGTTCTTTCTTAAAACAGTTGTGTTGATTGTCCTAAAACATTGAGGGAAAGCACTGACTGTCCCATCACAGTTTCCAGCAATATCACAATGCCCATGATATCCATTCATTCATCCACCATTAAACAATATGGTAAGCCAGGTGGCTTAGTTGGATGGAGCATCAACTTGTACACCAAAAGGTATGGGGTCAATCCCCAGTCAGGGTGCATACAGGAGGCAACCGATCAATGTTTCTCTCTCATATCGATGTTTTTCTCTTTCTCTTCCTTCCTCTCTCTCTAAAAATCAATAAAAACATATCCGTGGGTAAGGATTAAAAAAAATTTTAATAAGAAAAAAAAACATTACGGTATTCTGAGAAGGGTCCATAGACTTCATCAGAGTGTCAAAAGGGCTGGACACAAAAAAATGTTAAGAACCCATGGATAAAAGAATGTATTATTCTGGCCTATTTATATTTATTCAACTAACAAATATTTATTAGAACTTACTTTGTTCCATGAACAAAGTCCTAATCAAAAATATTTTGAATGAATTTTGGGGTATGCGTTTAGAAAGGAAACATAGAACATAGTAAAGTATTAATTTAAACCACAATATAAATGGTACAAAAATAATGACACAAGGAAAGCCATAAATTTAGGGACAAATCCATTTGAAGGATTTCTTAGCACTATGTAATTTGTTACTGCTAAGCTCTGACTACTATATAATCAGGCTGACAAATGACTAATACTGGGCAGGTCCAAACAAGTAAATTCTAGTTCTGTTTAGGATTCTGTCTCCCCATCTTTGTACAGTCTTACAAGTTAATGGTCCTACCTCCCTTTGGGTTGTCTGTCCCACTGTTCGTCTGAAAAAGCTTTATAATTTTTCTCTTCTAAACTACAAACACTGCATGGAGTAATTACCCAGAAGCTTAGAGCACATTTACTTTGTTTATGGGGCATTTTAAGTATTATATTCACGAGGGTAGAAAACACACAGATTTTAGAAAATGTGTGGCATTTTGATAATAATATATCTGAAAAGAAAGATAGAAAAATGTAAATCTGCCAAAATTCATAGAACTCAGTTTTAGGAGTTGACCACTGATTATTTAAAAGAAATAGAATCATAATTATAATGGAAAGTAAACATTGGTATTAATGAGTTTGAATCGAGATTATATCAAAATTTGAACTTCAAAGCAGAAACCAAGTGAATGAATGACAAGTCTGAAGATGAAAGCTAACCCTTGATGGAAAGAGCTAACGGCATAACAGTGGTTCTCAACCTTCTGGCCCTTTAAATACAGTTCCTCATGTGCCCCAACCATACAATTATTTTCGTTGCTACTTCATAACTGTAATGTTGCTACTGTTATGAATCTTAATGTAAATATCTGATATGCAGGATGGTCTTAGGCGACCCCTGTGAAAGGGTCGTTTGACCACCAACGGGGTCGCGACCCACAGGTTGAGAACCTCTGGCATAATATCTAGTCCTAGCAATGTGAAAAGGCATGAAGCCCAGAAACATAGTAGCAACAGAAAAAAAGGAACAAGCCAACTCAACAGACAGTGGAGGAGGTTGGCATATGCTTCCTCCTCCCTCAGCCCACACAAAGGCAAGAATGAGCAGAGAACACCAGTGCAGCTGAGATCATGTTTTCCTGGTTCTTAATGTTATCTTAATGTGGTCTAAAAGATGGTGAATGCAGTACGTGATAAGTAATAAAATTGAATGTTTACCTTTGGGGACATTGAAGAAGTGATCTAAGAATAGTCTTCATTCTTCCCAGTCCCCCCACTACACACACATAAAATGTCCCTACTAATCAGAAGCCATTCACCTAATAGTAACTTCAGGTTTGAATGTCCCTTCTCTGATAGTAGGAGTCAAGGTCTTTGGAAGGTGATTAAGTCATGAAGGCAGAGTCCCTATACATGGAATTAGTGCCTTTATAAAAGAGGCCCAAGAAATCTCCATTGCCCCTTCTGCCATGTGAGATTACACCAAAAAAGGCAGACATCTAAGAAGCCATCTTTCACCAGAAACCAAATTTGCCAGCACCTTTATCTTGGACTTGCCAGCCTTCAGAACTCTCAGAAATAAATTTCTGTTGTTTATAAGCTACTCAAACTCTGGCATTTTTTTATAGCAGCCCCAATAGACTAAGTTACATTTTACAGAGATAACTTCACTCTGATCAAAATTTCTCTTCCTGTGGGAGAACCAAGATGGCGGCATAGGTTAACGCCGGAGTTTGCTGCTTTGAACAACTACTTCAAAAGTGAAACCAAAAAACGGAAGGGACATCACCCAGAACCACAGGAACGCTGGCTGAGTGGAAGTCCTACAACTAGGAGGAAAGAGAAACGCATACGGACACTCAGAGGAGGCGCAGTGCTGAAGTCAAATTCTGAGGTGCGGAGTGCGCGGAGCAGGCTGGCGGCGGAGGGCGCGGTTGGCGTTTTCAATCGGGAGGGAGTCGCAGAATCTGAGCTCCAGATATGGGCGAGTCTCTAGTGACCCAGACTCAAACAGGAGAAGCGGGACTATCTGGCTTTGGTCAGAGCGAGTGCAGCTTTCTCTCTGAGCTTTGCAGCGGGTGCTGGGACTCAGAGAGGCAGAGCCCCTGGGGACAGGACTGAGAGCCGCCATAACTGCTCTCTCCGGCCCACCCTGTTGATCCTGTTCGACCCGCCCCGCCCAAGCCCTGCACACAGGCATTTGCCGGATAGCCTCAGGCAAAGGCTAGATTAGCACCTCCCTAGAGGACAGAAGTTCTCACTGCTGACACAGCTGATTCTCATAGCCACTTGGCCTGGAGGTCAAACCCTCCCTGGTATTAGCTACAACAATCAAGATTTAACTATAAGACTGCGAACAAAGACCACTAGGGGGTGCACCAAGGAAGCATAACAAAATGTGGAGACAAAGAAACAGGACAAAATTGTCAATGGAAGATATAGAGTTCAGAACCACACTTTTAAGGTCTCTCAAGAACTGTTTAGAAGCCGCCGATAAACTTAATGAGATCTACAAGAAAACTAATGAGACCCTCGATCTTATATTGGGGAACCAACTAGAAATTAAGCATACACGGACTGAAATAACGAATATTATACGGACTCCCGACAGCAGACCAGAGGAGCGCAAGAATCAAGTCAATGATTTGAAATGCGAGGAAGCAAAAAACACTCAACCGGAAAAGCAAAATGAAAAAAGAATCCAAAAATGCGAGGATAGTGTAAGGAGCCTCTGGGACAGCTTCAAGCGTACCAACATCAGAATTATAGGGGTGCCAGAAGATGAGAGAGAGCAAGATATTGAAAACCTATTTGAAGAAATCATGACAGAAAACTTCCCCCACCTGGTGAAAGAAATGGACTTACAGGTCCAAGAAGCGCGGAGAACCCCAAACAAAAGGAATCCAAAGAGGACCACACCAAGACACATAATAATTAAAATGCCAAGAGCAAAAGATAAAGAGAGAATCTTAAAAACAGCAAGAGAAAGAAACTCAGTTACCTACAAGGGAATACCCATACGACTGTCAGCTGATTTCTCAACAGAAACTTTGCAGGCCAGAAGGGAGTGGCAAGAAATATTCAAAGTGATGAATACCAAGAACCTACAACCAAGATTACTTTATCCAGCAAAGCTATCATTCAGAATTGAAGGTCAGATAAAGAGCTTCACAGATAAGGAAAAGCTAAAGGAGTTCATCACCACCAAACCAGGATTATATGAAATGCTGAAAGGTATCCTTTAAGAAGAGGAAGAGGAAGAAAAAGGTAAAGATACAAATTATGAACAACAAATATGCATCTATCAACAAGTGAATCTAAGAATCAAGTGAATAAATAATCTGATGAACAGAATGAACTGTTGATTATAATAGAATCAGGGACATAGAAAGGGAATGGACTGACTATTCCTGGGGGGGAAAGGGGTGTGGGAGATGCGGGAAGAGACTGGACAAAAATCGTGCACCTATGGATGAAGACAGTGGGTGGGGAGTGAGGGCGGAGGGTGGGGCGGGAACTGGGAGGAGGGGAGTTATGGGGGGGAAAAAAAGAGGAACAAATGTAATAATCTGAACAATAAAGATTTAATTAAAAAAAAAATAAAAAATAAAAAAATAAAGGACTACCCTAGTCTTCCCCAGCTAAACTGAAAACTCTTGTATCAGTCATGATCCTAGCAAGAAATGGCACACTCTCTGGGGTTTTGAAGAGATTTTAATGAAGGGACTATTTACCAAAGTGCAGGCAGGGTTAAGGGAGTCCTCAAAGCATATTGAGCCAAGATAGTCTCTTCAATAAATGGTGTTGGGAAAATTGGACAGATATATGCAAGAAAATGAAACTAGACCACCAACTTACACCATACACAAAAATAAACTCAAAATGGATAAAGGACTTAAATGTACGACAGGAAACCATAAAAATTCTAGAAGAATCCAAAGGCAACAAAATCTCAGACATATGCCGAAGCAATTTCTTCACTGATACAGCTCCTAGGGCAATGGAAACTAAAGAGAAAATGAACAAATGGGACTACATCAAAATAAAAAGCTTCTGCACAGCAAAAGAAACCATCAACAAAACAATGAGAAAACCCACTGTGTGGGAAAACATATTTGCCAATGTCATATCTGATAAGGGCCTAATCTCCAAAATTTATAGGGAACTCATACAACTTAACAAAAGGAAGATAAACAATCCAATCAAAAAATGGGCAAAGGACCTAAATAGACACCTTTCAAAAGAGGACATTCAGAAAGCCAAGAGACATATGAAAACATGCTCAAAGTCACTAATCATCCGAGAGATGCAAATCAAAACAACAATGAGGTACCATCTCACACCTGTCAGACTGGCTATCATCAACAAATCAACAAACGACAAGTGCTGGAGAGGATGTGGAGAAAAAGGAACACTTGTGCACTGCTGGTGGGAATGCAGACTGGTGCAGCCACTATGGAAGACAGTATGGAGTTTCCTTAAAAAACTGAAAATGGAACTCCCATTTGATCCTGTGATCCCACTTCTAGGAATATATCCCAAGAAACCAGAAACACCAATCAGAAAGGATATATGCACCCCTATGTTCATAGCAGCACAATTCACCATAGCTAAGATCTGGAAACAGCCTAAGTGCCCATCAGTAGATGAATGGATTAGAAAACTGTGGTACATCTACACGATGGAATACTATGCTGCTCTAAAAAGGAAGGAACTCTTACCATTTGCAACGTCATGGATGGAACTGGAGAGCATTATGCTAAGTGAAATAAGCCAGTCAATGAAGGAAAAATACCACATGATCTCACTCATTCATGGATAATAGAGACCATTATAAACTTTTGAACAATAATAGATACAGAGGCAGAGCTGCCTCAAACAGATTGTCAAACTGCAGCGGGAAGGCCGGGGAGGGTTGGGGGGCAGGAGGTAGGGGGGTAAGAGATCAACTAAAGGACTTGTATGCATGCATATAAGCATAACCAGTAGACATAAGACATTGGGGGGTAGGGGAGGCTAGGGGACTGTCTAGGGCGGGGGGATAAAATGGACACATATGTAACACCCTTTGTAATACTTTAAGCAATAAATTAAAAAAATAAAATAAAATAAAATAAAAAATTTCTCTTCCTTTTAAAAACTAGATCAGGAACATATTCTTCTACACTTTCACATTCAATAGTTTTGTTTTCTATTTTACCATAATAACAACATTTGTAATGACAGTCTTTACACCTTTGAGAGATGCTTTCTTTTCTGCCAAAGTACACAAAACAAATAAAAGTAGCATCAAAAAGCGTTCAAATCTGCCGAAACCGGTTTGGCTCAGTGGATAGAGCGTCGGCCTGCGGAATGAAAGGTCCTAGGTTCGATTCTGGTCAAGGGCATGTACCTGGGTTGCGGGCACATCCCCAGTAGGAGATGTGCAGGAGGCGGCTGATCGATGTTTCTCTCTCATCGATGTTTCTAACTCTCTATCTCTCTCCCTTCCTCTCTGTAAAAAATCAATAAAATATATTAAAAAAAAAAAAAAAAGCGTTCAAATTTAAACATAGGCATTACACTTCCAGACGCTGATGTCAGTTGTCAGTTATTAGCAAATCTACTACTGTTGTCATCAAAATCTTGGAAGGAGGTAGGTGTTATAAAAGCCACATGAATCCTCCTTCATGGCTAAATAAAGTAGTTAAAGCTGTAATCTATAGTTTATCTTCTTCAGAAACCTTCCTCAACACATCAGCAAAGGAAATTAAAATATTAATTAAATCCTTTCATTAGATGTAGCCATGAGGACAATGCTTTCATGCTACCCAGATAATCCTATCTAATAAAAGAGAAACATGGTAATTAGCATACGTCCGCTACCCTTCCTATTGGCTAATGAGCGAGATATGCAAATTAACTGCCAACAAAGATGGCGGCCGGCAGCCAGGCAGCTTGAAGCTAACATGAGGCTTGCTTGCTTCAGTGATGGAGGACTCCAATGTTCCCGCCTGCCTTGCCGGCCTCTGAGCTTGCAGTTTGAAACATTGTTACAAATATAGAAGTTAAACAAAACCCCAGAAACCTACTTTCAGCCCACCAGGATCTCAGAGCTGGAGTTGATACAGTGTTTCGATTATAGAACCCAAACAAACCAGATACCTGCTTTCAGCAGCAGAGGCCTCAGAGCTGGAGCCAGAGCTAAAGCTGGCCCAGAATAAAAAGAAAAAAAAAGAAAAAAAGGAGCGGTTGGGAGCTTCAGTCACCCGCCAGCCTGAAAACAGCCCTCAGGCCTTCACCCAGACTGGCCAGGCACCCCAGTGGGGACCCCCACCCTGAAGGGTGTGTTACCAGCTGCAAACAGCCATCATCCCCTCACCCAGGCTGGTCAGGCACCCCAGTGGGGACCCCCACCCTGAAGGGTGTGTGACCAGCTGCAAACAGCCATCATCCCATCATCCAGGCTGGCCAGGCACCCCAGTAGGGACCCCCACCCTGATCCAGGACACCCTTCAGGGCAAACCAGCCGGCCCCCACCCATGCACCAGGCCTCTATCCTACATAGTAAAAGGGTAATATGCCTCCCAGCACCGGGATCAGCAGAGCCGCGAGGCCTCCCAGCACCGGGATCAGCGGAGCTGAGAGGCCTCCTGGCACTGGGATCAGCGTGACAGGTGGCAGCGCCCAAAGCTCCTGATCGCCCTGCGGCTCTGTGTGTGACAGGGGGCAGGGCCACAACCTCCCTATCGGCCCTGCTCTGTTCGTGACAGGGGAAGGCGCCCCAACCCCCTGATCGGCCCTGCTCTGTGCCTGATAAGGGGGAGCTCCCCAACCCCCTGATCGCCCTGCGGCTCTGTATGTGACAGGGTGCGGCGCCCCAACCCACCCCCCCACGGGCCCTGCTGTGTGTGTGACAGGGTGTGGCGCCCCAACCCCCCCCCTCCCACGGGCCCTGCTCTGTGTGTGATGGGGTAGAGCCATAACCTCCCCATCGGCCCTGTCCTGAGTGTGACAGTGGCGGCACCCCAACCCCCTGATCGGCCTTGCTCTGTGGGTGATAGAGGGCGGCGCCCCTACCCCCTGATCCGCCCTGCTCTGTGCGTGACAGGGGGGAGCTCCCCAACCCCGATTGGCCCTGCTCTGTGCATGACAGGGGGTGGCGCCGCAACCTCCCCATCAACCCTGCCTTGAGTGTGACAGGGGGCAGTGCCCCAACCCCCCAATCGGCCCTACCCTGAGCATGACTGAGGGTGGCATCGCAACCTCCCAATCTGCCCTGCTCTGTGCATGACAGGGGGCAGCGCCCCAACTCCCCAATCGGCCCTGCTCTGAGCCCGACCAGGGGATTGGGCACCTAGGGATTGGGCCTGCCCTCTGCCACCCGGGAGCAGGCCTAAGCCAGCAGGTCGTTATCTCCCGAGGGGTCCCAGACTGCAAGAGGGCACAAGCCGGGCTGAGGGACCCCTCCCTCCCCCCCGAGTGCACAAATTTTTGTGCACCGGGCCTCTAGTCTATAATAATAAAAGTGTAATATGCTAATTAGACCAAACAGCCGAATGACCTTCCAGACATCCTTCCGGACGACCTTCCGGACAAAGCCACGGAGGCAAGCCACAGAGGCAAGCCACCGCAGCTACAAGGACCAAGCCCCTTGCATGAATTTTGTGTATTGGGCCTCTAGTGTTGTAATAAAATGAAAAGAACATGAGAAATGTTACCCTATCTCACAGCAAGCTTCCAACCAGGCATAATCAATTGGTCTTATTAACAGTGGGCACCTGGCCCTAACCGGTTTGGCTCAGTGGATATAGCGTTGGCCTGTGGACTGAAAGGTCCCAGGTTCGATTCCAGCCAAGGGCATGTACCTTGGTTGCGGGCACATCCCCATTGGGGAGTGTGCAGGAGGCAGCTGACCGATGTTTCTCTCTCATCGATATTTCTAACTCTCTATCCCTCTTTCTTCCTCTCTGTAAAAAATCAATAAAATATATTTAAAAAAAAAAAAAAGAGTGAGCACCTGACCTTAAATGGGTCTATTGGTCTCTTTCTCAGGAATTTTAAAACTGGAACTGAGAGGAACAGATCCCTAAATTACCCCCAAGAGTCTCACCTTCCAACACTAAAGAGGGCTAACTTGTATAACTATATTAAAGAAAAACAGTATTATTTCCATGTCTAGGTCATAGAAAATGTTACAGATTTATAATGCTGTATATAAATTATACTTTAATAAAAATTTAAAATTAAAAATTAGTAGAATAATAAAATTTCAAAATAAATTACAGCCTCTGTCTTGCTCCTTTAATCACTCACTCTGTTTTTTGTGGGGGGTTTTAATACTCACCCGAGAATATTTTTCCATTGATTTTTAGAGAGAGTGGAAGAGAGAGGGAAAGACAGAGAGAAACATCCATGTGAGAGAAACACATTGATTGGTTGCCTCCTCCATGGGTGTGGCCAGGGAGGAGGCTGCAACCCAGGTACATGCTCTTGACTGGGATCAAACCCAGGACCCTTTAGTCCACAGGCCCACGCTCTATCCACTGAACCAAACCGGCTATGGCTAATCACTCATTCTAGAGGAAGCCAGATAACATGTCGTGAGAACACTTAGACATCCCTATGAACATGTCCACATTGTATGGAACTGAGACCTCCTACCAACAACCAGTATTAACTTAGCAGGCAGATAAATGAGTCCCCTTGGAAGTGAATCCTTCCGCCTAGTCAAGCCTTTAGATGACTGCAGCTCCAGCTGACATCTTGAATGTAACTTCATCAGAGATCCCTC
Source organism: Myotis myotis (assembly GCF_014108235.1). NCBI lineage: Eukaryota > Metazoa > Chordata > Mammalia > Chiroptera > Vespertilionidae > Myotis > Myotis myotis. The sequence continues at coordinate 32,607,352 of NW_023416357.1, forward strand.
CAGCCTCTGCCAAAGATAGAACCACTCTGCTAAGCTATCCCTAAATTCCTGTTGCTGTCCCAGGCCACTAAGAATAAAGGCTACATAATCTAGCTTTCCTTGATTAGATTCTAGTAATAGATTATGAGCAGAAATAGTGCATACAACTACCAGAACATTCCCTTTTCCTTCTTTCTCTTTTTCTAGCTGGTTAGAATGCTGGAATTAGACCAACCTTCATGGACCACAGATGACCTGGGGCATGCCAAAGGGATTAATACCTAGATGTACCTTCCAGCAATTCCTTCAATGAAGGCTGTTGGGAGTGATGTCAGTAGACAGCCCACCACTCTAAGCAACTTCAACTACAGAGAGCCACCTTGATCAAGGTCATAGCCATTCCTGGTGGCCTACATCTGATGACTGTTTTAGCCTAGCTCAAGACAATTCTGAGAGATTGGCCATGGCTATCACAGCTTGGCTATCCCTCTGCTTACTCCTCCTCAAACCAACCAGACGGGCCTTTGTGTGGCTGCTTCTCAGGCTGCAATGTTCTTTATCCACATATTCATTGAGCTGAACTCCATCTTATCCTTCTGGTCTTTGTTCAAAACTCACTACCTCTGCCCAGCTGGCATGGTTTAGTGGTTGAGCATCAACCTATGAACCAGGAGGTCATGGTTCGATTCTCAGGGCACATACCTGAGTTGCAGGCTCAATCCCCAGTGGGGGGCATGCAGGAGGGAGCAGATCAATTATTCTCTCTCATCATTGATGTTTCTATCTCTCTTTTCCTCTCCCTTCCTCTCTGAAATTAATAAAAATGTATTGAAAAGAAACCTCACTACCTCAATGAGCCTTGCCCTGACTATCTTACTTAATCTTGTAGACTATCTGTCCTACCAACACTCCTGACCCTCCTCATCCTGCTCTACTTATTTTGTTTTTATATTATTTCTCCACTAGTAGGATATAAGGTCCTAATAGCATGGAAAAAGGGATCTTCGTTTTGGACACTGATGCATCCTACACACCTACAATAATGCCTGGCACATAGCAGGTCAGAAATGTTTGTTGAGTTGGTGAATAAATGTATAATTTTCAAGGAGAATTTTGCAGATATTCACTGTTCAGGACCCTCAATTCCAAAAATAGTTTGTAAATAATTCTTTGATAACAAATTCGCTGTGTATTATATAGTCTATATTATCTAATAAGAAAAAAATTGGTCAGATATTTTTAGGAAGTGCCCTAAACCAGTCAGTCCTTTTATAGTTTATATTCATTAGCATTTTTACACACACACCTCTAAACATCATGCTGCCTTAATCAATGATTCTCTCTCATCAATGATGTTTCAATCTCTCTCTCCCTCTCCCTTCCTCTCTGAAATCAATAAAAATATATATTTTAAATAAATAAATAAATAAATAAATAAATAAATAAATAAATATCATGATGCCTTATTTTCCAGGTAAACCCTGTGATTTCTGTTTCAAAGAGATGGTCATTGAAAAGAGTGATGTTCCCCAGAATAGGAAACTTAGAAAAAGCAAACCTGAAATTCTCAAGTGTGGTGATTCAGGGCAGCTTGCTGGGTTACATGACAGGGTATGGTTACTTCTAACAGGAACTGTCTGTTCTCAAGTACAATTCATTGCAACTGAGTTGTTGGAAACTTTGTTTTGTTTCATATTACCAGCTTCTGAAAGAGGTCAGTATTTGTGGGGTTTCAAGAAGTTTCCTCTGAAGTCAGCATTCCAATAAAACATGAACTAGATCAACTCAGCACCCATGGAGTTGGCCTGAGGACTTATTTCTGTAGCTCTGAAATCTCAGGGGGCTTTCCTCTCCTGGGCAAGTTCCCACTTTTTCACCATTTATCTTAAGAGTTAGTAAAGGTTATCTAAATGTCACCATGTGATTAGAAAGGTAGTCATGAGATTATGCTTGAGCATGATTCCAACCAATGATTTTTTATTTTAAAAGTTTTTTTTAAATACTTGTAAGTTTTAAGCTTTAAAAATTAAAAAAATAGATAAATTGAAAGAGTTTTATTATAAGTATGACTTTTAATCCCAGAACTACTTTAAAAGATTAATAATTAAGCTTTTGGGAATGCATCTGGGCTCTCAAAATTCTAAATGCTCTTGTTCTCTAAAAGAATTAGTTTTCTCATTTCTCTAATAAGCAATATTATAAGAGCATCTAAAATCTTGACAGTAAAGATAAAAATAAAAATACTTGTAAGTAAAAAAGATCATTGGACTATGAATAAAATATTTATTTTTATTTATTAACTAAGTATTAGTTATTAATAAGGGATGGTGGGAGTACAGATGATAATTGTATTACTCTTCTTGTTTTGGTGGTATGTTGATAACTTCAAGGGGAAAGGTACATACTCCATCACAAGTTCTTTTGTTACTCCTGAGGCAATGTTGCCTTCAATCAATCTACCCCTCACTCACTCAGGCTCTGTGAAGCAAGCAGAGTTCACAATGTAATTTTAAAACATTAGACTTAAGCCCTGACCAGTTTGGCTCAGTGGCTAGAGCATAGGCCTATAGACTGAAGAGTCCCAGGTTTGATTCCGGTCAAGGGCATGTACCTTGGTTGCGGGCACATCCCCAGTAGGGGATGTGCAGAAGGCAGCTGATTGATGTTTCTCTCTCATCAGTGTTTCTCTCTATCCCTCTCCCTTCCTCTCTGTAAAAAATCAATAAAATATATTTTCCAAAAAAAACATTAGACTTAAGTTCCAAATGGAGTTTATCTTTTTTTTTTTTTTTTTTTTTTTGAGATACTTTTCTTTTTTAATGGAACACTTTCCTATGAAATATTTGAGCAAGGGCCATGGCCAAGGCATAGTTAGGTTTCCTGTGGAGTTTATCTTTAGGCAGCTTTTCTATCCCCTTGCAGCAAATAATAAAGATTCATTAAGGGAAAGATTGCCATCTTTAAAAATTTATTAAGAATCAAGTTTTTAAAACCTCAGTGAACCTCCTTTTGATAATTTTACCAGCCTCCAACTGGTTTTCAATGAAACTGATTAGCATCATCAGAAAGCCAGTGAAGGGAAACATTGGAAGCTGTATTTTCTTTCTTGTGCTTATCTTTAGTCAAGTCTCCCTCTCAATTAGAACCTCAAGGAAGATTCTCTTGCTTCTTCTATCTACCATCTCCTGGTATCTTGATATTAATTATTTTCTTAAATTCCTTGGCATGTAATACAAACTTTACTTATCTCTTGGCCCTAGTAGGAAGTCTTTTTCATAAATAATATATAGCTCTTCAGCCTATTCATTAGAAGCATATTGCCCCTCACAAACCAGCTTCTTGAATATCCCTCAAGTGGATGTGTGTTGCACTGCCCAGATCCACCTTTATGACCAAGACACTCATTTCCATGGTTGCAGGAGTTTTGGCTACTGAGGGCTCACAACTGAATTCTCCCTCCGGGATTGCTCACCACCAAAGGAAGCTGCCTCACCCAAGTTCCACTCCTCTTCCCCAAGGGGTGCCCATATGCAAAAACTGGCCATTTGCAAGATACAATTGTCCCCTCTTCTCAACTTAAGACAAGTCTGAAAGAACATCCTAGCTCTAAAGCTACCCATGGAATTCACAGAGGCCTTTGTTGTCCCTGCTGCACAGGTCAACTTCTCCTTCTGCCCAGTCCTGCTTCTTTACTATCCCAAAGGTGTCGATCCCAAAGACACTTCACAGTGAATTTCCTACATGCTAATCTCTGCTTCAGAGTCTGCTTCCTAGGAAGCCTAACCTGTGAGAATTCTTTTGGTCCTATTCAAACCACCACTTTCTGTTATCATTTAATAATCTCAAATTTTGGTGGTGACTTATATAGTCATGGTAGACTAACTTCTGTAATAATTCCAAAATGTTAGTGGTTTAACACAACAAAATGTGCTTCTTACTCATTTTGTGGTGCATTGAAGTTCAATGGAGAGAAGAGCAGTTATTTAGGGATCCAGACTCCATCCAGTTTTTGGCTCAACTCTTTTCTAGGAGTCTTGTCCTGCTGCTGAGAGATAAGGAAAGAAAATAAGAAAATGCATGGAAGGTTTGATGGCTTGAAAGGGTACAATTAATTCTACTAACATTCCATTGGCCAGAATGCAATCATATGGCCACACTAAGTCAAGGGAGGCAGATGATACCTAGCAGTCTTTGCCACTCATTTATGGAATACTTGTGATTTTCAAATATTTCCTTTCCAGGACAGGTGACATCTTTGTATCACCCTTCAACTTGTAAAGACTGAAAACTCTACCTCTATTAAAGATTTTAAAAAGAGTCATGATCCCACCACTTGAATAAAAGTCAATGTAGTTTTGTGTGTGTTATGTAAGCGCCTGTGAATATCTTCAAAAAATAAAAACTTTTTAAAAAAGAAAATCATAATATCATTATCAGACCTAATAAAATTGATAATTACTTACTATTTCTAATATTCAGTATGTGTACACATTCATCTGGTTGTTCTTCAACAGTCTTTTTCTGAAGGTTTTTAAATTCCTGGACAGTTACTGATAAATATGTCATAGTTGCAGCAACTGGCCATGTCAATGTTCCACCTAAACCACCTTCCTAAAACGTCTGTGGGATCTATTTACTCCTCTTTGAACTACTCTGATTTTGTCACAGTTATAGCCAGGCCATTTTCAAAACCATAAACTAAACCTTCTTGGATTCTCTGAGGCCAGCTGGTAGTTTGTGCTTTCTTTTCAACAGATAGTCTTCACCCATTTTCTTAATAATCACCCTTTCAACCATGGTACTACCTAGTCCTTCAATTGCAACTCTTACAAATGCCACAAGGCTTGTGGCCACTCCTGCTACAGTCCCTTCAGGACTAATATGATTTACAGGAAACTGCTTCTATACTCTCAGAAAAATAAATCACTTCTTTAAAAAATTCCCCAGTTTGAAAACACGGACATGTGTTTACTCAATAGCTTGTTTCAAATAGCACCTGTGCCTTCAGGTTATAGTTTGGATGCTATATAAGACTGTGGTACATTTACACTATGGGATACTATGCAGCAATAAAAAAGAAGGACCTCTTACCCTTTGAAACAGCATGGAGGGACCTGGAGAGTATTGTGCTAAGTGAAATAAGCCAGGCAGAGAAAGAAAAGTATTGCATGATCTCACTCTTATGTGGAATCTAATGAACAAAATAAACTGATGGCCCAGTCCGCATGGCTCAGTGGTTGAGCTTCGACCTATGAACCAGGAAGTCATGGTTAGATTCCCGGTCAGGTTCTTCGCACTCTTTAAATAATTTGCAAGCAAATAGATGCTTTATACTTCAGTCACAGAAACATAAGAGAATGAATTCTACTGGACTGGAAACTCAAAGAGTTCAGATAAAACTCCTAAGATTTTTAAAAACTGAAAAATAAAAACTTGGTTTGGTCAAATCCTATTTTGAAAGAGGACTTGAAGTGAGATTTACAGTAATGTCATTTCTGGAATGTGAAATAAGTTATTTTCTCAGTTGTCTTCCCATTGCCTGTCTGTTTTTTCCACAGAAGTTATTCCTACTTTAGGATGAAGAAAGTGTTCTTTTGACAAGTATGCCCTCAGTGTTTAAATTACAGATGCAACATTAGCCTTTCAACTATTTTTTTTTAGTCTACTTGACTTGATCACTTATATTAGGCTGAAAACTCCAGGTTGTGTGCACTTAACACATACATATCCAGTTTCCCGTTTCATATTTTTAAAAGTGTCTATTTTTTCGTTATTATTACAGATATATTAACAATGACTAGAGAAAGTAAGGCCCAAAAAGTGTGCTTCCGCCTATCAAGTCCCAACCCTGGAAACAAAAGGCACAGCGTGTTGGTTTTTGCACTGCACGGTGGTGTCAACAGTTTCCATGGTCCCCGTCCGCACGGCCTTCCAGCTGGGGAGTCTTGCTCTCCACTGCTGATGTGATCAAACTGGTCAAGTGACTCTGAAGAAAAGGCACATACCTCGGTGTCAACCTCAGTGTCTGCCCTCGGTCCTTGAGTCACAGTTATGGCTTTATGGGCCAGGGGCAAACAGTCAGGAACCCTACGGCAGAGGCAGGAGCCCGGCCATGGAGGCATCGCACGTGGAGCAGTAGAGGCTGCGCCCCCACGGGGTTTTTTTGCGAGTGTCCAGGAGTATAAAGCCCGGCCAGGAAGAAGCGGGTCATCCCTCCGACTGAGGATGGCGACCCCTCAAAGGTGTTTCTTCCCTTCGTCCATCACTGGGTGGGAAACCTGGCTCAGCTACGGGGCTGGTCGCCTCTAAAAGCCAACAGAGCGACGCGAGGATGAAACTGCGCCCGTGCGGTCAACTGGTCGGCCCCTACGCCCCGACATTCGTACCCCTTAGCCCCTGCTCCACTGGGAGAGCCCTGGAACCACAGGCCCTGACCCATTCCCGCAAGAGCGCCAAGGCCTGGAGGCCGCAGAGCGGGGAAGGCCGCGGCGCGCGGGCTGCCGCCCCTTCCAGACCGCGCGCTAAAATCAAATTCGACGCCGGCTCGTTGGGGGCCGGGCCGCGCGCGCTCCGCTCCCGCCTCCGCCCGCCCAGCCGCAGCCGCCGCCCGCCCGCCAGTCCCGCCGCGGCGCTGGGCGGGGCCGCCCCGAGGCAGCCGGGAAAGGCCCGCCGAGGAGGAAGAGGCGCGGAGGCGCGCTCTGCGCAGGCGCGCGGTTCCCCGCCCCCCCCGCCCCCCCCGCGTCGGCTTAAGGCGGGCGGCGCGGGCCCTCCCACTCTAACCCGCGCCTCCCGACGCCCCTGCCCCGGCTTCACCCCGACGTCCCGGCGTGCGCGTCTCCCCGCCGGCCCGCAGGACCGGGGCCTCCGCCTGCCTGCCCGCCCGCCCGCCGCTGCGCCTCGCGGCCCCCGCTCGCGTTCACGCTGTCGCCAGGGCCAGCGCGGCCGCGGGCAACCGCTCCCCCTCCCGCACCCACCCCGCCCCCTCCCCGCCTTTTCCGCCCTCCCGTCCCCCTCCCCCGACCCGCGGCCGCTGCTCCAGATGAGGTGATGGCAACGGCCAACTTCGGCAAGATCCAGATCGGCATTTACGTGGAGATCAAGCGGAGCGATGGTGAGCGGCGCCGCCGCCCCGGCCGGCCGGGTCCGGCAGTCGGGTGTGCGGCCGAGGGACGCGGGCGCTGGCCGCCGGCCGCCCCATTGATTGCTCCGCCGGGCTGTGGGGGCGGGAAGGCGGCGGCCGCGGCGCTTTTGTGTGTGGCGTGTGTGCTAGTGAGGTCGGCGCAGGGTGCACCGTCAGTGCCGCCGCAGTGCCGCGGGCTGGGGGCGGGGGGCTGGGCCGGGGAGGCCGGCGCGGAAGGCCCGGGTGTCGCGGGCCGAGTCTTTGGGGGCGCGGTACCGGGTCCCGAGCCGGGGCCCCTCGCTTCTCCCGCGATCTCCATCCTCCCCGGGGACTCCAGTCCGGGGTGGGGATGGGGCTGCGGTCTCGGTGCGGGATGACCCGCCCTCGCGCTTCACCCGGTTCTTCTCATTTTCCGGCCTCGTCTCCGAGGCCTGGGGGTTGGGGAGGGCGCGGAGGCGAGTGATCTCGGTATTTAGGGGACCCCGTGGGGCCGAGGCCGAGAGAGGAGGCCAGCCCCGTGCGTTTGAACTGCGGTGCGGTGGTCAGCGCTCCGCGGCGTCCGTTTCCCCAACAGGCCTCCTGTTTCGCTGGTCCCTCCCTTGGAAGAAGGATGCGGAGAGTGTCGTGCTCGGCCGTGAATAAGGGTGGGGAGCAGGGGACAGAAGTGTTCCATGAGCTTCTCGTGCGAGGACTCCTGACGGGGTGGGGGTGGGGGTGGGCGACTGGGTGTGGGTGCTTTCACCCTCGGGAGAGGGAACCCGGGGGAAAGTGTAAGGCCGGGTGCAGGTACCTGCCCGGTTAGAGAGAAACCAAGGCCGAGGCGCCTGCATCTTCCTGTGGGCTCCTCTTGGGAACAGGTTTTCTGTCACCGGCGCGGGGTGGGGGGTGAGGAGTGAGACGCCGGCCAGGCCTGGAAGTCGTTTCTGTTGCCAAGGAGGGAACGCAGAGGAAGACTTGGAGGTGTGCGGTGCTCCTGACTCCGTCTGCCTCAGACCCGTACCTTTAATTCACGGCTTATTGTTCGCTAGCCCTGTCCGTGGTCATGCTGCTGTCGCATCCCCACCCTCTTGGTTTCTACCAAGTTTGACCAAGTCATGTGAAACTAGATTGATTTTTTAACCAGGTATTTGTGATGTATTGGAAGACCGATACAGTTAACGATTTTTTTTCCTTGGTCATATTTGAGATAATTTGTATTAACGACTGGGAGCATCATTATCCTGTATGTGAAAAGATCAATTATACCACTTAGAGCTTTAGAAGTTACCAGTGACAGGAGTAAGAAAGCGATGTTTCCTTTAGTTGGGTTGGGGTTTCTTTATATTACTATCTTCACATGACTTTCCTTAAGCGGTGCTGTTACTGTCATTTCTTAGGTGAATGTGGGCTCACTGTATACCAGCGGAAGTAAGAGAAGGAATATTATTTAAAATTTTGGAGTGGCCCTGGCTGGTTTGACTCAGTGGATGGAGCCTTGGCTGCTGACTGAAGGGTCCCAGACTAGATTCCAGTCAGTCAAGGGCACAGGGCCTGGTTGCAGGCTCCATCCCCAGTTGCAGGGGTGCCCAGGCAGCCAGTGATTCTCTCTCATCATTGATGTTTCTCTCTCTCTCCCTCTCCCTTCCTCTCTGAAATCAATAAAAATATATTTAAAATAAAATTTTGGAGTTAAATAAAATGTGTAAGTTCTTTACATTCTAAGTCTTTCACTATTCAGCGGTTCTCAACCTGTGGGTCGTGGCCCCTTTGGCGGTCGAACGACCCTTTCACAGGGGTTGCCTAAGACCATCCTGCATATCAGATATTTACATTACGATTCATAACAGTAGCAACATTACAGTTATGAAGTAGCAACGAAAATAATATTATGGTTGGGGCACAACATGAGGAACTGTATTTAAAGGGCCAGAAGGTTGAGAACCACTGTTAGGTGTTTATTTAACATCTATTAGAAAAAAGCAAACAGGATCATGACATTTGGAAGGGGTGTGTGTGTGGGGGGGGGGGGTGGAGAGAGAGATCTGAATTAATGTCTTTTTACTTAAACATATGGAACTTGAAACAATTTTGGTTCCCTTAGGGTCAGCCGTGGGCAAACTATGGGCCGGATCTGGCCCGTTTGAAATGAATAAAACTATTGAAAAAAAAGACCGTACCCTTTTATGTAATGATGTTTACTTTGAATTTATATTAGTTCACACAAACACTCCATCCATGCTTTTGTTCCGGCCCTCCCGTCCAGTTTAAGAACCCATTGTGGCCCTCGAGTCAAAAAGTTTGCCCACCCCTGCCTTAGGGTTCTAGGATAGAGGCTTGTAATACTCTTTCAGCCTTCATCTTCTACCTTCACTGGAAACTCAGGCATGTACGAGCTTTGTGTTTGTACATAAGTGCTAGTAACCTGAAGTCAGATTTCAAAACAGTTTGCCCATGAGAAATAATGGAAGTCATTACAGTGTGTATTATCGTAACCTATAGTCATGTGCATCTTTGTGCACCTCAGATGCATGATGGTATTTGATGGGAGGTAAAAATTAAGTAGAGAACTGGAAGAGAATGATTATTTGCATTGGATGGTAGTGTTTCACAGTGGAAATTGATTTTTGGGCGATTCCCCTTAAGCTTTGCCTTTTTCACTTTAAAGAAACTGTTTTGTTTCCTCTTTTAAATAGCAGATCTGTATTTGGCAAAAACACTAGTGGTTATTGTAACAAAAATAAACTTTGTAGTTGGATGAGCACTATTGCCATTGTGTGATTGCATGAGACAATGGAAATCACTAGTGAAGAAGGGCTGCTATTAACTGGTGACTTGATGCTTGCTAATGGTGATCTTTGTCCTTGTTTTAGAGTACGCTTTTCCCATCTGTGATGCTCTTTATTAATAAAACATATTCCAAGGGCAAACAGGTAAACTAAAATGGATTTATTCCTATCTTTCAAGACCTTGCTCAAAACTAATCCCAGTAAGTCTTCACTAGTTACTAAAACCAGATGGCCAGTTAGCCTTTGAATTCCTAAATCATTTTATATCACTCATGAAACAGCATATTTCCTTAAGTATTACTATTTTGGTTTATTTATCTTTTTTAAAAAATATATTTAATTGATTTTTTACAGAGAGGAAGGGAAAGGGATAGAGAGTTAGAAACACCGATGAGAGCGAAGCATCGATCAGCTGCCTCCTGCACACCCCCCTACTGGGGATGTGCCCGCAACCAAGGTACATGCCCTTGACCGGAATCGAACCTGGGATCCTTTAGTCTCCAGGCCGACGCTCTATCCAGTGAGCCAAACCAGCCAGGGCTGGTTTATTTATCTTAATATTGTTTCAAACTGCACTAGAGAAGGGATGGAGTGGAGAATGCAATAGAAAGATGGCAGGCTACCCACACTCATTTCAAACAGTGTGTTATAGGATTAAAATACTAATTGATTCTTAAATTCCCTGAATTCATTTGTGTATCCCCCATGTGCCTAGCAGAGTTCTTTGCATGTAGTTTTTTAGTAAATCATTCATTATTGGGTTTTTGGTTTTCAAATATTTTTTAAATATATTTTTTTATTGATTTCAGAGAGGAATGCAGAGGGAAAGAAAGAGAAATATCAATGATGAGAGCCACTGATCGGCTGCCTCCTGCGCACCCCATACCTGAGATCGAGCTGGGCATCCAACATTATTTTAAATATATATTTTTAAAATATATTTTATTGATTTTTTACAGAGAGGAAGGGAGAGAGATAGAGAGTCAGAAACATCGATGAGAGAGAAACATCGATCAGCTGCCTCCTGCACATCTCCGACTGGGGATATGCCCGCAACCCAGGTACATGCCCTTGACCGGAATCGAACCTGGGACCTTCCAGTCCACAGGCCGACGCTCTATCCACTGAGCCGAACCGGTTTCGGCCCAACATTATTTTAATTCAGATGAACTCTTACAAGGAAGTGAAATCCTCCACGTATGCTCATCCTGTGTTGCCACCTCCCTGCTCTAGCCCCCCACACCCCATACAGGCCTTTTAGTTCAGAATCCCAAGAGTTGGCTGAAATTGAGTGATCTGATAAGGCGAATCTGACTTATGGTATTTTAAGGTTAGATGTGACAGAGGTTAGGCTTGGACTTCTGAGATTGCTCCCAGCTACAGGAGATAACATGGTATGAAATGAGACTGGTTTCTGGAAATGGACACTCATGCATAATTGCTTTTCTTATATATGACTTCCTATTATCTTTATGATTCAATTCCTTTTTAGAATCCAGTGACTAAAACCTAAATTACAATCTTAACTATTGTGTGGCAAGATAGTCTTTATTGGGAAATTTTAAACTGCACTATTAAAACATTTTTTAAATGTTCCACAGTAGCTGTGACTATCCTTTTGGGACTAGAGGAGGGATGAGAAATATTTTGAATTTTTAGAAGCTTTAATTAAGATGGGATTGTTCTTGGGCTCTCTTAGTCACAGTATTAACATATGTGATCTGAAGAGAATAATAGACTATTTCAACCAGAAAGATCCTTGGAGTTAATCTAGTACTTTTATAAATGTGGAAACTCAGTCCCAAGTAACCGTAAGTGACTTTCCAAGATTTATACAGAAACCAGACTATCAAGAATTGCTACAGTAAAGAGAGAATTCTCAGTTATTTGGGAACCACTATATAGCTTTCTACAGCCCAATCAAGATGTAGGAAATTGCTTCTCATTCATGGAAAAGCCACCAGAGAGCAGTTTTGTAGAGGCCAATTGGAATAATCTGATAAAAAGTGGTGTGGTATGGTTAGAAGGTCACAAAACCCAAAATTGTGGGAGGAAAATATTCCTCTTTAAACATTCCTTAATTAAACATTGGTGAAAAGAGTGCTTTGATTAAGCACCTGAAATCCACAGGAAATTAAAGATTCCAAAGGACTCATTGAAGATCGTGGCACATAGGACAGGCAATCTTTAGAAAAGATTTTAAATGCCCTATTCTCTACCTACTTTGCCACATTTATTCTTCTGCTAATTCATCTTTACAAATCATTATATGGGCTTTTAGAGAATAGATTTTATGAATTTAGTTAATAAATAAACCATTAAGCAATATAGTTGTTTAGGGACAGTTACGTTATTGATGATGATGGAGTGAGTGGAATGGGGGAATTTGTGGATTAATAATTTCCTTTTACATGATGGATCCATATATGTATTTGTTAGGCCTTCATAGTTTTTCAAACACGTTATCTAATTGTATCCTCATCGAAACAATATGAGATAAGCAGGGTAGGAAGCTAGTAGATTCATCATTATACAAGTTCATCTAAGGTTGAATTATTTGCCAAGATGACTTGATTAATAAAGGGCATAGCCTGGACCAAAGACTAATAAGTACATTCACTCCTAGCTCTCCCTTTAAGTGCAGGCAAATGTTTACTGTTGATGATATGAAGTTATATACTATTGTTTTTATTTGTTTTTTAATCCTCACCTTGAGCATATGTTCTATTGATGAGGGAGAGAGACAGACAGACAGACAGACAGACATCAGTGTGAGAGAAACATTGATCAGTTGCCTCTTGTTCATGCCAGGAACTCATAATCTAGGTTTGTGCCCGGACTGGGAACCGAACCCACAACCTTTTAGCTGTACAGAATGACTCTCCAATCAACTGAGACACCTAGTCAGGGCCTTTTGTTTTGTTTCTTTGAGATACAAAAGCTCCTGTAGTAAAATTTTTTTTCCCTACTACCACCAGAGGCTCAGAAAACCTACAGTAGATAACATTGCTTAAAATTTGCCAAATTGGTGAGACAAACTGAATTCTGACTATAAGAATTGAGATTCAGCAAAGTTCTCAGCCTTTAAAGCTCTTTTCAATTATTAGCCATTAGTTGCTTCCAGAATTGCCACAGAAAGCTAGGAATCTGTATTCATTACTCAGTCACTTTATTCTCATGACAAAAATTTTGGAACTCTAGTGAAAGGTTGGCTGTGTATCAACTTGTTTTATGTGTCATACTTTTAAAACTGGAAAAAAATAGCAAAGAGCCAGTTAACGTGTCTGTTCAACCAGGGATCAAGGCGTGAGTGTGGAAAATCCAGTATTCTTTGAGAGATCATCTGGACCCATTCTTTCTAGTCACAAGTATATCATTAAAATTACATGAATCTTTTGCAAAGCTTAATTTTTTTATTCAGCTCTCTTTGATTTTAACCCTTCTGTCCTATAACCTAAAGTAATCTTTGAAAGTGTTTGTTTTGAGATCATAGTTATGATCTTAATAGATATAATTTTTAAGCCCTGGATAAAACTAATTTTCACTTTTCTGGACCAGTTGTGGAGCAAGTATAGTTTAGGTTGCCCTTCCATCACATACCAACTCTTTTGATAAAAGTAATACCGATCTTATTATAGTACCTGAGTGAAAATAGACATTAGAATCTCACCATATTAAACATTTAGGTGCTTGATTACACATAGTTCATGCTGTGCCGGGGTCCAACCCCAGCGGGTCCAGGGGTCCCCAAAGGTGTGGATGGAGTCGGCGAAGAAGGAAGGACACGGAGACAGTGTTCAGTTGATGAGCATCCTAGCCAGGATCTCCAGAGAGGTTCTCCTTAGGATCTCCAGCCAGGTTCTGAGTCCATGTTCTCTTGCTAGGTTCTCCAGGTTCTCCAGCCAGGTTCTGTAGCCATGTTCTAGTCAGGTTCTCTTGCCAATTTCTGTAGTCAGGTTCAGTCCAGGATCTTTTGCCATGTTCTCTCGCTAGGTTCTGTCTCTAGGTTCTGAGGCCAGTTTCTGTCCAGGAACTTTTGCCATGTTCTCTCCAGCGAAGTTCTTCTGTCTCTAGAGAACGTTTTGTGTAGGTTCTGTGCCTAGGTTCCATCTCTCTTCGTTCTGTCTTCTTACCCCAGCAGGTCCAGGGGTCCCCAAAGGTGTGGATGGAGTCGGCGAAGAAGGAAGGACACGGAGACAGCATTCAGTTGATCAGCAGCCTAGCCAGGATCTCCAGCCAAGTTCTGGTCTGGATCTCCAGCAAAGTTCTGGTTAGGATCTCCAGCCAGGTTCTGTGGCCAGTTGTCTTGCTAGGTTCTCCAGCCAGGTTCTCCAGCCAGGTTCTGTGTCCATGTTCTCTTGCTAGGTTCTCCAGGCAGGTTCAGTAGCCAGGTTCTAGTCAGGTTCTAGTCAGGTTCTCTTGCCAATTTCTGTAGTCAGGTTCAGTCCAGGATCTTTTGCCATGTTCTCTTCAGCGAAGTTCTTCTGTCTGTAGGTTCTGTCTTCTTAGTTCTGTGTTCTAAGCTCTGTATTCTAAGTTCTGTGTTCTAAGTTCTGTGTCCTGCTGTCTTGTTACATCTGTATTTATACCAGTTGGTTCAATCCTATCAATCTCTATTACAAAGGTTAGGGCGTTTCTTATCTCCATTCCAGGGAGTAAAGATTATGTAGCTTAAGCATGATTGTTCGTAGTTAAAGTGATTAATTACCCACCTGGCACTTAGTTAAGAGGTTTTATTCCCTCCCTAACTTCAGGGGAAAATCCCTACCTGGGGAAACAACCTTTCTCAGAGACCTTGGTTAAAACACATAGTGCCAAGAAGGTGAGCAAACATATTAAGAACAGTATGCCATATATGCCAGGTCCCTTGAAACAGCAAGCATGGACCGGCTCCCGGCAATGCTGTGCCATGTATTTAATATAGAAAGCTATATAAATTCAAGTTCATGGTCCTTGGGATTTGTGTAGTGAAAATTTAAAACAAAATGTATCATTTCATTGTTGATTAACCTTAAGTTTTGTTACTATCTCCTGAGAGTAAAATGAGGACAGAAGTGTCCCTTTTAAAAGTCATGCTTTTAAGGCTAATCTTCTCCTGGGGCTTTTTCATTTTTCATACTACTTATTTTTCTCACTACCCTCTGCAATCAAGTTTGCAGTCAAATGGGCATTTACTTGGGGTGTGAGTAAGGGTATTTTGGTGAATAGACCTTAAATGATTGTACCATATTACAAAATTATGGGATCTCATATTTCTGTTTTCTTACTGCACATTTAATTAAATGAAGTTTTATTAACAGCCTATTATATAATCAGGTATTCTGACAGGTGTTGGAGATACAAAAAAAGAATAAGGCACACACAATTTCTGCCCTCAAAAGCAACTGAATAAATGATGGATTCATACTGCCATTCTCTGTGTACATCATTATTACTTTCCTCTTTAGGTTAGGCTCTTTAGTCCTGAAGTTATGACATGTCTTCTGGATAGCAAATATATGCCATACATGCTGTCCCTTTTACCTCCTCTACCCGTGATCAGTATTCATTATTTCTCATGGTGTGCTTTCCAGATGAACCCACATTCAGCCTCAGAATTTTTAACCATTTGTACGCCATAAGTGTCAGTAGACGCAAGCAGCGGACCTTTTTTAATTAAATTCAAAATATAATGGCAGTTAACTGGTTAATATAATTACCGCCAGTCCTGGTAGCCCCTGTCAGTCAATTGAAATTGGCCTTATTTGTCATTACTGGTCTATTTTCTATTCTCTAATACCCATTTGAGTTTTAACTTTATAATGTTTAATCTTTGTTTTGATAGCTACGGTAAAGGAGAAGGTTTATTCAGTTCTAAGTTTCTGGCAGACCAGCTACTGGCAGCAGGTTTCTCCCTAGATAATCCTGGGTTAGGGTGCTTGTAAACACAGGGACCAAGGAAAGCAGAGCATGAAAACAGATTCAGCCAGCTGCTGGTGCTTCTGTGTAACTTGGAAACAACCTCTCCACATAGGGTGGCCGAGGGACTAAAAGAATCAGACACCACCCTGGGCTCTCTTTTAGTTACTTTCAAAGACTTTTTCTCAAGGTTTTTATTGATTTTGGCATGAATTTTAACCAGATTTCACCTATATAAAATTTTTTAGAGGAAAGACAGGATGATGATGGGACATACTTATGGTAAAATTTTCTGTGTCTACATGGGTCAAATAATGACCCTTTTTTTATTGTAACTTTTGTTTTGTTTTTGTTGATCCTCACCCAAGGATATTTTTTCCATTGCAAGAGAGAGTAAAAGGGGGAGGAGGGAGGGGAGGAGGAGAGAGGAACATCAATGTGAAAGAGACACATTGATTGGTTGCCTCCTGCACACCTCTGACTGGGAATTGAACCCTCGACCCTTTGATGCACAGGCCAACACTCTAACCACTGAGGCCATACTGGCCAGGGCTGATTATAACTCTTGGCCAGAAGCTGTTTACTCAGCCTCATCCAGATAACTTCCATACTACCACTTGTATCTTCCATACTACCACTTGAATTTTGTTTCTTTCTTAAAAAGTGAATCCAAGTGTTACTCTTAATCCCTGAAGGGCTATAACATTTGTGCCCTGATAAGCCAGTTGCTTTGCTAAATGTATAATATGCAGTATCATGTTTGATTTTCCACACAAGAAAATGAGAAACCTGTAAGATCGATGGTATCGTCCCCATTTTACAGAAGAGGAACGTCCTATGCTAGAGTATATAAACTACTATATAGTGTTTAAGTCTTATGAAGGCCCATTTCAGGTATTTAAATTATATGCATTAGTCAAGGCTATGTGGTAAGTGTATTTTAGGGGTGTGGGATATGGATATATTTAGAGAACATATTGAAAATGTGTAGTTGTGGGAGTTCTGTTTCTAGTCTGGATAGGGTTAGTAGGGGCTGCTCATTCAGAATTACCTGTGGGGCTTTGAAAAAAAAAAAGCAACCGCCTATCTATCACCACCAATACCTGAATTAACATTTACTGGAGATTGTTTTAATTGGTCTGAAATGGAGCCCAGAGGTCAGTATTTTACTTTAAAACACCTCATATACTAGTGATTCCAGTGTGCATCCACGGTTCTGATCCATTATTTTAGAAAAAGTAGGAACTCCTAACAGTGATATGACAAGACTTCTTGGAGAGTGAAGTTTAAATGGTCGGAGGAAGATGACCAGTAGATTAATTGGGGGGTGAGGGGGTGGGAAGGAGGCATTCCATGCATGTGGCACGTGTTGGGAGGTCCCTGAGCTGGAAATGGGGGGCTTGTCAAGTAAAGGGCATTTAAAATAGGCAGACAGGAGGTGATAGATGAGGAAAATAAGGAAGGAGGGATAATCTAGGGCACCTTATTAAAGACTTGGAAACAAAGGTAAGGTGTAAGGCATCTTGGAATTAATTTCTAGGACACTTGGAAACTGCTGTAGCACTTAATCTCCTAAAAGCAGTAATAGGAGTTAGCTAGTGCTTAGAGATAGATTAGAGGGAGAGTAGTACTGAAAATGAGAGCTAGCAAGGGTAAGATTGCATCAGTCTAGGAGAGTGAGCAACGTTTAAGGAACTAGTGAGATACAGAACACTGCTAACAGAATTGATGCTATATGGTGATATATCACTTATGCTGAATAAAGGACATATGTGTTGAAAGGAATGGATTTAACATTTGGAGAGTCTGAGTGTAGGTTATAAAGTCTCTTCAGTTCTGTTTAATCAAGCTAATCCTATTCATAGAGGGCTGTAGATCCTGTGTACAATGTAATATCAAAGAGCATCCAACTCAGGCTGCATATAGTTTTTGCCACTAAAATCTTAAAAGTAATGAGTTTAAGGTATGAGTCACTACCAGTAAATGTTTACATGTAGATTTGGAATTTACTTAAACTGGAGCTACCTGCTTTGTCTGCTTAAGAAGACGCAGTTATAGTGTATTAGCCAAGATCCTCTCCGAAGTCTTGGAAAGGAGTGGAAGGGAAAAACAGAGTACTTAAAGGATCTGGCTTCAGCTCTTTAAGGGATGGCATGTTTTGATTCTTGAAATGCAATTGTTCTCATTTAACTTTCCTTTGCTCTTATTTTTGGCCTGTTTTTTTTTTCTGCCCTGGCTTTTGTCTTCCATTTTCATCCTCAAGATTCTGAACATCATTTCAGTGTTTAGAATCTCTTTAAGTGATATTTGCATTTTAGGGATTTCAGAAGGGGTAAGGGATAGTAGACAGAGCACAGTGGATTTTTAGGGTGGTGAAATTATTCTGTATGATGCTGTAATGGTTGGATACATGTTATACATGTATCCCAAACTTTAGGTTGTTCGAAGTCAGAGCTACACTTGAAATAATGGACCAATTAATAACAAGAATTTGTAATACTTTAAGAATGAGAATCAACCATGAAGAGTTTCAGTTAAGGTAAATTTCTTCACTTTTGTTATGCTTATTCTACTAGTTAATAAGAGAAATTTAGGATTTGCTGACAAAATTATATTAAATGAGCTGTATTGCAGTGAGAGGATTCATTCTATTTCTTTACTTTGGTCCGTGGACATTTGAGTTTATAGTTCAGTTGCCAAGACAAATGTCCAAGCAGTTTGTTTAGAAGCTTCATCCTTGAGATCATCCAGGGTTGAATTTATCTGAACAAGAGTTTATCTTGCTTTAGTTAAACTATAGGGAATTCCTGCTGGAAGATAGGCATATGAAGTCTAATTATGTTGGGAGTGCAAACAGCATTCCAATTTTTTTTTAAGTTTAAATTTAAACCTATAGTTTACTATGGACTACTGCAGAAAAATGTATATAGTGATTTACCTATATGATTTTTAGGAAATGAGAACAAAATAGAGGCCCTAATTTGAAAGTCTTAGAATTTAACTACAGACAGCTCACTGATTAAATACTGCTATTGGAGAAAACTTGCTTATATTTTTACAATGAGAAAATTGACTTGTCCAAGGTCACCCATAAAGTAGAAAATACATTATAGCATAGATTGTCTGCCTCTAAACTCAATTTTCTTTAGGATTCTTTGTGTACTGTGGATGTTCCAGACATTGGAAGTCAGTACATTACTTAAATAATGCTTTCATTTTTCTTTCTGTGGTATAGATTGCTTTCGGGCATTTGCTGCATGACCATTGTGTGTCCCTTTATCCCATGCCTTTATAGGAATAAATGTAGGAATTTTTTGTAGAAAAGGCTACTATATCAGTTGCAACAGAATATCAAAAATCTGTTTCACTCGATGCAAGTGCTCTGTGGCTCTATAATTTATTTTGAAAAGAAATTCTGGTCTTTTCCAGTCTCTCTGCCATTGCCTAAGTTTAGCCCCTCCTTGCTTACAAGCCTTTTAAAATTTAGACAAGTACTTACGCTCTCAAGTGAAAGAATGTTTATTAGATGAGCAGCTATATTGTCAGGAAAATATAACAGATTATAGCAACTTGCTAGGAGGTCCTCTGGTTTAATTGATCAATTTGGGCCTCTCTAGACTGAGTGATCTTTATTTTTGCAAAAACTCTTGTATGAAATTGTTCTTGGGATAATATATGGGTTGCATTTTTACTCCCCACACCCATTATAGCTGATATTAAGAGTTGACCCGCCCTGACCTGTTTGGTTCAGTGGATAGAGTTGTCAGCCTGCAGACTGTAGGGTCCCGGGTTCCGTTCCGGCCAAGGGCATGTGCCTTGGTTGCGGGCACATCCCCAGTGGGGGGTGTGCAAGAGGCAGCTGATCGATGTTTCTCTCTTATCGATGTTTCTGACTCTCTATCCCTCTCCCTTCCTCTCTGTAAAAAATCAATAAAATATATATATTTTTTAAAAAGAGTTGACTGCAAACAATATGGCCCTAAGTATGTGTATGTGTATATGTGTTCTTTGTATGGTGTTTGGGTATAGTTGTGTTTGTTTTTCCATTTTGTTTCTGTTCACCCAAGGATATTTTTTCCATTGATTTTTAGAGAGAGTGAAAGGGAGAAGGAGAGACAGAAAGAAACATTGATGTGAGAGACACACATGGATTGGTTGCCTACCACATGCCCCATCCATGGCCTGAGCCTGCAACCAAGGTACATGCCCTTGACTGGAATCGAACCTGGGACCCTTCGGTCCTCAGGCTGACGCTCTATCCACTGAGCCAAACCAGTGAGGGTTGGGTGTAGTTTTATTAAGAGTCATATGATACCTTTAACCTTACATGCTCTTTTGGGTTTCATGAAGAGCCATTTCTTAACTAAAAGTAAGTAAAAGTAGGTGCTTCTTTCTCCATTCTCTAAATGTTGGTGTTCTTCAGGGCCTGTCTTAACTTCTCACACAGTATTCTCTCTCTAAATGCTTCTCTTCGGCCCAGTCTGGCTGCATACATGTACTGTGTGTAATCCCTTGGATGTCACATACCTCAAATTTAGCATGTCCAATATTGAACTCATTACTCACTCCCCCGAATCTACTTCATTATCTCTCATCACTTTTACCCTATTGCCCAAATTAACCTAGATGCTTCATTGACTCCTTGTCCTCTCTTAGTCTCGTATCCTATAATGAGGTACTCTAAATTCAACTGCTCAAGTACTTCAGTCCATACACTTTTTCCATCCCTCTTCTATAGCTTTGGTCAGGCTAGCATTATATCTTGCCTATACTGTTGCAACAAATTCTTAATAGGTCTCTCCACCTTTGGTAGATTGCCTTTTCAGAATAACTTTTCAGACATATAAATCTGACCTCCTGAACGCCTGCTTAAATAAACATTTTGATTATTTCCTCTACCTCTATTGCTTTTTGGATAAAGCCCAACTCTAATATAGCTTACTTTAGACCCTAAACAAGCTGACCCCCCTCTCCAGTCTCATTTCTTGCCAATTATTTGAGGCACTCCAGACAGACACACTGAAGTCTTCTTAGAACACTCCACTTCTACCTAACCTAACTAACTGCTGTTGCTCCCTTTTGCCTCTGTTAAACCTTCCATCCTTCTTTGATTCCTAGACCAGGATGGTTCCCCTACTCTGTGTTCTCTGAATCTCCTCTGTTTACTCTGTCAGAACACTTATAGGATTGTATTATCGGTTTAATTGTCTCTGTTTAGACCCAAGTTCCATTGTATTCCCAGCGCCTAGCACAGGAGCTCTACATGCTTAATAATCTATGTGCTTAAATGAACTTCTAGCTGATTGATTGAACTTCTATAAAGTTGCAAAAGGGTATATATTAGAAAGTCTCCATCCTACCCCTGTCCTCCAGCTACCTGGTTCTTCTCCTAACAGATAACATTATTACCAGGTTCTTGCATATTTGTGCAGAGATGTTTGTTTTGCATTTTTAAGCAAATGTGTATTTGTGTATATGTATCTATGTAATAGAGATATGTGTAAACATATAACTTTCCCTACAGATGGTGTATTGTACACAGGTGCTCTTTAATTTTTATTTCATTTAATAACTATCTTAGAGAACCTTTGAGTACATAAGTAATAGCCTCATTGTTTTTCATAACTGCATTTTATTAGTGATTAAATATATAATTTAGATTGTGCTCAATCTATAGCTACTATCAGTCAATACTGTATTGAATAATCTTGAACTTTTGTCATTTCTTATGTACATGACTATATATGTAGAATAAAGTCCTAGAAATGAATTGCTGGGTCAGGGAATTGTATATTTTTAATTTTTATAGATCTTGCCAGTTTGCTTCCATAGAGAGTGTGTTACCTTCCTATCTGCAAAAATGTCTGTTTCCTCATATCCTGGTCCACACAGTATGCAACATACGTTTTTGAGATTTGCTAGCTTGGATTATGGAGTTCATACTGTGCCTGTAGAATGTTGTTGTTTTTTTCTGAAGTTAAATAGCCTGTAAAAGATAACATGTTTAACTTATAAAATGATTATGAGGTCCAGACATATAATTAAAACTTTTTAAAATATGTTTTTATTAATTTCAGAGAGGAAGGGAAAGGGGGAGAGAGAAAAAAACATTAATGATGAGAGAGAATCATTGATTGGCTATCTTCTGCACAGCCCTGACTGGGGATCCAGCCTGCATCCGGGGCATATGCCCTGACCAGGAATTGAACTGTGACCTCCTGGTTCGTAGGTCGACGCTCAACCACACTGAGCCACACTACACTGGTTGGGCTAATGAAAACCTTTTAAGTTCTGGTTTTGATAACCAGTATAGAAAAACAAGATGGCTTGTGTTATGTCTGGTTGAGAAGAGAAAGATTTCTTTTAATTTTAAAATTTTTGAAAAATAAACATTATAGGTTTTAACTTAATAAATTTGAACAAACTACTAACGGATTGGGATTTCTTAAACTCTGAACACAGTTAAATTATGCTAATGATTATTTCCCTATATTTCTATCATTTTGTAGTTGGTTAACTCACTTAAGAAGATTCCTTTGTTATTGAGGCCAGAATTGATTCACTTAATCTCTTAAAGCCAGTTACTTCTCTGTTCTTTAACTGTTCTGTATTTCCTTAATTTCTAGGAAATTATTTAAAATACTGGCCTTTTATTGGAAGGGTGATTGGATAAGAGTACTATATGTGTATTGTGTTTGTGTTCATTCAACCAATATGTTTTGAGTACTTTAGTTTGAGTACTTTAGGCAGTGCACTAGGTATTGAGGATACAGCAGGGGGGGAAAAAAAAACAACACAGAAAAACAGACCAAAAATTTGTGTCTGTATGAAGTTTTCATTTTTATAGAGGAAGCGGAAGGTACACACTATGCCACCCAATAATTTGTTCTTTGATTAATGGAAATAAATCAAATCAGCATATTTGTAGTTGAAGAGAGAAAGCCAGAGGAATGAGAAGAGACTTAAAATAAAGAACAAGGGGAGATTATCAGTGTATCAAGATTTTGGAGGACATAGAACAGATAACTTTTTTAAATTGATTTTTAGAGAGAGGGAGGGAGGGAGAAAAACATCGATTGGTTGCCTCCTGCTTGGGATCGAGCCTGCAACCCGAGATATGCCCTGACCTTGTACCCTTACCAAGGATTTAACCGGCAACCTTTTTGTGGGCAGGACAATGCCCAACCAACCAAGCCACACCAGCCAGAGTGGAACAGATAATTCCTAACATGACCTTTCAATGCTTTATATGAACAGGTTCTTGCCTTTACTGTCTCATCTTACACACTTACCCTCTTGCTCCCAGGCCTTGCTGACCTTTTGTTTTTGTTTTAGTTTTAACCCAAGTGTATGTTTGTTAATTTTTAGAGCAAGAGAGAGGAGGAGGAGGGGAGAGACTCCCATATACAAGGAACAGAACTTGCAGTCTTTTGGTGCACGGGACGATGCTTCAACTGAGCCACTCAACTAGGGCTCACTGCCTGCCACCCCCCCCTTTTTGTTTTTTTAGTGACTTTCCCACTTAAGAGCTTTCACACAAATTGTGCCCTTCACCTAAAACTCTCTTCTTGCCCACTCTCCCTGACTACATTTTTGCACTTAGTTCTCAGCTTCAGTATTATTTCTGCTCTTGTTCAGAGGAGTCTTTCCTGGCTCTCATATCAAAATTTGATCTCTCCTCTTACTCTCTTTTAGTACACTACATTTCCTTAATAAATGTTGTCACACTTTGTAAGTACAGATGCTCCTCAATTTAGGATGATGTTATAGCCCAGTAAACCCATTGTAAGTTGAAAATATTGTAAGTCTAAAATGCATTTAGACTTAAAATACACTAGAGGCCCACCGCACGAAATCGAGCGAGACCCAGACCTGGTGCGCCTCGCCGCGCACGCAGCCCCTCCCACCTTGAAGACAGTTGTGGACAGAGATAAGAATAGTTTCCTGCCCTAACCTTTCCTTCTCGGGAGCACTTAAATTGACCTTCATTGGAAGAGGAGAATTGAACAGAGCAACACTTGTTCCCATGAAGAAATCATATGCAACACTTGTTCCCGTGAAGAAATCATATGACGTTCAGCAGGTGCCTATAAAAACCCAACCACAGGGTTTTTATAATAGAGATAACCTACCGAACATCATAGCTTAACCTAGCTTACCTTAAATGTGCTCAGAACATTTATTGGGATGCAACCCCATCAAAAGTCAAAAGGCATCTGTAATTGCCTTTCTCTACTCAGCAGAAGCAGAAGACACAGACAGTGTGTTATATACATGATGACATGCAAAAGCACAAAACACAATATTCAGAAAACACTGGCCATATGACTGACAGCTGTGGTCACTGCCACTGCCCAGCCTCATGAGAGAATATCATACTGCACATTGCTAGACCAGGAAAAGATCAAAATTCAAAGTACATTTATACTTAATGTGAATCGCTTTCACACCATCATAAAGTTAAAAATAAAAATCTAAATCAGACCAATGTAAGTTGGGGATCAACTGTATACACTTATGTCTTATTTTATTTTATACTAGAGGCTCAGTGCACAAAATTTGTGCACAGGGGGGCGGGGAACCTCAGCCTGGCCTGCACCCTCTCACAATCCGGGACCACTGGCTCCTAACTGCTTGCCTGCCTGCCTGATAGCCCCTAACCCCTCTGCCTGCCTGCCTGATTGCCCCTAACCACTCTCCTGCCTGCCTGATCACCCCTAACTGCCTCTGCCTCGCCCCCCCACCCCCCGCTATGGCAGCCGCCTCTGCCTTGCCCCCACTGCTGCAGCTTCATCCAGAAGGTCACCTGGAAGGACATCTGGAATGACATCCGGATGTCATTCAGCTGTTTGGTCTAATTAGCATATTACGCTTTTATTATTATAGATTTTTGAAGGCATAGACTAGATCTGTTTGGTTCTTTATATATAAATCTAGCTTTTAATATGGTGCCTGGCACATGGCAAGCATTCATTGAATAGTGAATGAATGAATGGTGAACTTACCACCAGCAATGAATATATTACCCAGATCCCACATCTTTAACAATTTAGGCTTTTAAAGACCTTTTCAGCCCAGCTGGTGTTGCTCAGTGGTTGAGCATTGGCCTATGAATTGGGAGGTCACAGTTCAATTCCCAGTAGGGGCACAGGCCCAGGTTGTGGGCTTGATCCCAGGTAGGGAGCATGCAGGAGGTGACCTATCAATTCTCTTTCATCATTGATGTTTCTGTCTCTCCCTCTTTCTTCCTCTTTGAAATCAATAAAAACATGTTTTAAAAAAAGAAGAATTGGTAAATCTAGAGACAGAACATAGATTAGTGATTGCTTAAAATGGGGGTGGGGGTTGGCATGAATCAGGGAGTGATAGCTAAAGGATAATGGGGCATCTTTTTGAGGTGATATAAAAATGCCTGTGGTGATGGTTGCAAATATCTGTGAATATACTAAAAATCATTAAATTGTATCCTTTAAATGGATAAATTGTATGTTACATACATTATATCTCAATAAAGTTGTTTTTTAAAAAAACTTTTTCATAGGCAGAAATGATGAATTGTTTTTTAAATTTGCACTATTACTAGTAAAGGTGAATATTTTTCTTTTCTTTTCTTTTCTTTTCTTTTGTCAAATACAGTACTTTTTGTCTATCTCCTACTTTTAAAAACTGTTTCCTTGGACTTGATGTACCTTGTTTTTTGAGGTCTCATCCTATTTCTTGAACTATTCTTTTTTTTTTTTTTTAAATCTTTATTGTTCAGATTATTACATTTGTTCCTCTTTTTCCCCCCCCCCATAACTCCCCTCCTCCCAGTTCCCGCCCCACCTTCCGCCCTCACTCCCCACCCACTGTCCTCATCCATAGGTGCACGATTTTTGTCCAGTCTCTTCCCGCATCTCCCACACCCCTTTCCCCCGCAAGAATAGTCAGTCCATTCCCTTTCTATGCCCCTGATTCTATTATAATCACCAGTTCATTCTGTTCATCAGATTATTCACTTGATTTTCAGGTTCACTTGTTGATAGATGTGTATTTGTTGTTCATAATTTGTATCTTTACCTTTTTCTTCCTCTTCCTCTTCTTAAAGGATACCTTTCAGCATTTCATATAATCCTGGTTTGGTGGTGATGAACTCCTTTAGCTTTTCCTTATCTGTGAAGCTCTTTATCTGACCTTCAATTCTGAATGATAGCTTTGCTGGATAAAGTAATCTTGGTTGTAGGTTCTTGGTATTCATCACTTTGACTATTTCTTGCCACTCCCTTCTGGCCTGCAAAGTTTCTGTTGAGAAATCAGCTGACAGTCGTATGGGTATTCCCTTGTAGGTAACTGAGTTTCTTTCTCTTGCTGTTTTTAAGATTCTCTCTTTATCTTTTGCTCTTGGCATTTTAATTATGATGTGTCTTGGTGTGGTCCTCTTTGGATTCCTTTTGTTTGGGGTTCTCCGCGCTTCTTGGACCTGTAAGTCCATTTCTTTCACCAGGTGGGGGAAGTTTTCTGTCATGATTTCTTCAAATAGGTTTTCAATATCTTGCTCTCTCTCATCTTCTGGCACCCCTATAATTCTGATGTTGGTACGCTTGAAGCTGTCCCAGAGGCTCCTTACACTATCCTCACATTTTTGGATTCTCTTTTCATTTTGCTTTTCCGGTTGGGTGTTTTTTGCTTCCTCGCATTTCAAATCATTGACTTGATTCTTGTGCTCCTCTGGTCTGCTGTCGGGAGTCTGTATAATATTCGTTATTTCAGTCCGTGTATGCTTAATTTCTAGTTGGTTCCCCAATATAAGATCGAGGGTCTCATTAGTTTTCTTGTAGATCTCATTAAGTTTATCGGCGGCTTCTAAACAGTTCTTGAGAGACCTTAAAAGTGTGGTTCTGAACTCTATATCTTCCATTGACAATTTTGTCCTGTTTCTTTGTCTCCGCATTTTGTTATGCTTCCTTGGTGCACCCCCTAGTGGTCTTTGTGCGCAATCTTATAGTTAAACCTTGATTGTTGTAGCTAATACCAGGGAGGGTTTGACCTCCAGGCCAAGTGGCTATGAGAATCAGCTGTGTCTGCAATGAGACAACTTCTGTCCTCTAGGGAGGTGCTAATCTAGCCTTTGCCTGAGGCTATCCGGCAAATGCCTGTGTGCAGGGCTTGGGCGGGGCGGGTCGCACAGGATCAACAGGGTGGGCCAGAGAGAGCAGTTATGGCGGCTCTCAGTCCTGTCCCCAGGGGCTCTGCCTCTCTGAGTCCCAGCACCCGCTGCAAACCTTGGAGAGAAAGCTGCACTCGCTCTGACCGAAGCCAGACAGTCCCGCTTCTCCCGTTTGAGTCTGGGTCCCTAAAGACTCGCCTGTATCTGGAGCTCAGAGTCTGCGACTCCCTCCCGATTGAAAACGCCAACCGCGCCCTCTGCCGCCAGCCCGCTCCGCGCACTCCACACCTCAGAATTTGACTTCAGCACTGCGCCTCCTCTGAGTGTCCGTATGCGTTTCTCTTTCCTCCTAGTTGTAGGACTTCCACTCAGCCAGCGTTCCTGTGGTTCTGGGTGATGTCCGTTCAGTTTTTTAGTTTCACTTTTGAAGTAGTTGTTCAAGGCAGCAAACTCCGGCGTTAACCTATGCTGCCATCTTGGTTCCTCTTCTATTTCTTGAACTATTCTTAATCTCCTAAATTCTTGTTCCTTGTCTACCTCTTAAATGTTAGTGTTTCCCAGAGTTCTGTCTTTGGTCCTTTTCTATTTCCCTGTGTTCTCCCTAGTTACTGTGACCTATTTTTTTTTTAATTGAGGTATAATTCACATAAAATTCACCCTGTATAGGCAACAAAAGCAAAAGTAAACAAGTGGGGCTACATCAAACTAAAAAGCTTCTACACAGCAAAGAAAACCATCAGCAAAGTGAAAAGGCAGCCTACCAAATGGGAGAAAATATTTGCAAATAATACATCTGATGAGTGGTTAATATCCAAAATATATAAAGAACTCCTGGCTCACCATTATTGTCTCCTACTCTATTCCTATCATATTTCTTGGTAATTGCAACATTCATGTATAGATGACCCTTTCAGTCCCTTGACCTTTTAGAACTTTGAACTTCTTTCCTTCCTTTCTTTCAGTGATCTTGCTGCAACTTGGCCTTAGCTCACTATATCCTGATATCTCCATGTGGTGTCTCCATTATCTGTTTTAAGCATCTCATTTTTCAGTCACCACTCTATGTTTCCAGCATATTTCTTCTTGTACCCCGATTCCACTAATCTTTTGACTTCATCAGGATTTATAATCCTACTACTTTTTATTGTTACTTACTCCCCCTCATAGCCTCACTTGCTTCCTTATAAAACCTCGCTTGTATACTTTCTCTACTACCTTGCTCCTTTCTTGATTGGCAAAACTCCTTCCTCTTATCCTATATAATAAAGAGCTAATATGCAATGGTCTTCACACCCTCACGCCAGGGCTGCAGGAACTGAAGCTGCACCCTCCGCCTGGCAGGGCTTGATGGGGGACCTGAAGCTGTGCCCCCCACCTGGTGCCAGGCCGGGGTACCTGAGGTTGCGCCCCCTGCTTGGTCGGGCTTGATGGGAGTGGGGCCAGCTGGGTCTGGGTCTCACCCAATTCGGGTGGGGGCTGGCCAGGTCTGGGTCTCCTGAGATTTCGAAGCATGTGCAGGTGGGCGGGGACTTGACTCTGGGTCCCGCAGCACGCCCCAGACTCTGACAGGAGGGAGATTTTCATATACATTTTACTAATTTTCTTTCATCTCTAACACTTCTATTATAGGGAAAGGGCAAATAGCAATATTAAAGTATTTCCTCTAGCCCTGACTGGTTTGGTTCAGTGGATAGAGTGTCGGCCTGCGGACTGGAAGGTCCCAGGTTCGATTCCGGTCAAGGGCATGTACTTTGGTTGTGGGCACATCCCCAGTAGGAGGTGTGCAAGAGGCAGCTGATCGAAGTTTCTCTCTCATCGATGTTTCTAACTCTCTATCCTTCTCCCTTCATCTCTGTAAAAAATCAATAAAATATATTAAAAAAACATTTCCTCTAATCCCCTTTTAATGTGCACGAATTTCGTGCACTGGGCCACTAGCATATTTTATAAAATCACTCCTTAATGTATTATAAACCTTCTCACCCTTTCTTGATTGTTTAAAATTGATTGGAGTGGGGTGGGTGTATAATTATGTTGGCTAATCATAATTTAAATTCATGGCTACTTTCCTTGAATGGGCAGTCATATCTTTGGCCCATTCACTTTTTCCTAGCTGACTGTTGTCACAAAATTCTTTGTTTATTTGTTCACTCAGCAAACGACCTTGCTTGTCATTTTAGCACTGAGAAATAAAAGCAATCAGAAGAGAACTTCTACAAGTCTACCACATCTACCCAAGTACCAGTATCTGCATCTGTAATTCAGCCTTTCTTACTTTGGCATGGATAAACTCTGTTCCTATTTTAGGTCAATTGTCTCCGCTTGTACACTAGATTTTGTCGCCTTTCACCTGCCCAAAGTTACCACTTCATTTGTTCTGTCTTTGTGCTCCTTCGTCAGTATGTTCTTTATTGAATCACTTTCATCAACATACGGGAACGCTATTATTTTTTTCAACTAATCAAAATAAAACAAAAATCCTTGATTCCACTTTCCCTTTTAGGCATTGCTCTTAAATTTTACTTGATCTGTAAATAACATTTAACAGAGTTAAGTCACGCTCTCTTCCTTGAAATAACTTCTTTGCTTGGCTTCTAGGACTCTGCCTCTCCTGATTTTTCTCTTTCTCTGGCAACTTCTTTATCTGTGCTGGTAACTCATTATCTCCCTGACCTCTGTACATTGTAAACCAGGACTTCCACCTTCATTCTCTTGGTGATCACATTCACTTTCATTGCCTTAATACTATCTATATATAGTTTTTCAATTAAGATTTTATCTATGCCTGTAGCAGTTTTATTTTTAATGTTTACGTGTACTAGTAAGTATCATTACTATCTTGCTTAGTCATTTCTCCTTTCTTTTCTGGTGACAAGATACTTTTTTAGAATATGTGTATTTGAAAATCACTTATGATGTGTTTATAACATCCTTTAAGGTTTCCAGGGAAACATTCTGTCTCATTACCCTGGAAGACAGGAAAGGTAGGCTTCTAGCCTCTTTATCAGTGAGATGTGTTGTTTTGTGTTTTTCTTTTTAAGATTCTATGTTATTAGTCTGCTTGGTATCAGTACTACATCAGCAACTTTTACTAAACATTTATTGCATCCAGTCACCTAAATTCAGGCCTAAAATTCCCTAGGGCAGTGGTCGGCAAACGAGCCACATGCGGCTCTTTGGCCTCTTGAGTGTGGCTCTTCCACAAAATACCGACTTCTGCGCATGGGCCATGAAGTTTCAATTACACTGTACATGCGCACCCGCATGTGGTATTTTGTGGAAGAGCCACACTCAAGGGGCCAAAGAGCCGCATGTGGCTCACGAGCCACAGTTTGCCGACCACTGCCCTAGGGTATTAGAAGGGTAGCTGAAAACCAACTAGAATGGCCAAACATTTTTATAATGTTTTTCTTTTCAGCTTTCTGAGTTGTGTTTAAATTTTGTAAATACATATACAAGACTACATTGTGTGGGATACTGCTGTTGAAAAACATTCTAAAAGATCCTTATCTCTTTTTTAGGATGTATTTAACATACGAGAAGATAACTACATACAGCTATGAAAGGATCACACAGTGCAGCTGTATTGCTTTGGAATTCCCTTTTGAGTAAATAAGAATTTAAGCCAGGGAGCAGTTAGATAGCATCACATTAATATATCTAGCAGAACATCTGTAAAAGGCAGTTCTCGGAACTTATTTCTCAACCAGTGAATAAAGATACATTTCAGATCTCCTGTTACCTAGGGCAGTGGTCGGCAAACTCATTAGTCAACAGAGCCAAATATAAACAGTACAATGATTGAAATTTCTTTTGAGAGCCAAATTTCTTAAACTTGAACTATATAGGTAGGTACATTCAACTTTAAATTCACGGTTTTCGTCTTCCGTTTTCCTTTGCTTCTTCTTTGTAGCCATCTCAAACAGGGCACCTAAAAAAAGTTTCATTTTATAATAATAAAGCCACCAGCACAAAAGAATTACAATTCTTAAATTGATGAGAAAAATACCTATAGGATTTGCAGCTGGTTGGAAAAATACAGGTAACTTTATGCTTTGAGTAGGTACTTTTGTCACCCGCACGTGATTTGCGGACACGACTAGCACTAACCACTGCACAATGGAGACTGCTGACTGACTGGCTCACTCAACTCGTGCATGAATGGCACGCGACTTCCCCGCGCTGCGTATCCCGCGGCCCGCCTGCGCTGCCTCCCATCACCGGACCAACCAACACCCCCACTTCTTCTAAAGCCACTTCTTCAAAATAGATTCACCCAGGCCGAAAATCGACTTAAAGTTTCAATCGCACTGTACATGCGCGCCCGCACGTGGTATTAAAACTATGAAATTCTTAATGCTTTTTTTTCCCTTTTCAGTATTTCAACTGGAATCCTAATCATATAACTCACCATGATTTTAGAAATTCAGTTTTTATGTTCTTTTTCACTAGTGGTTTTGAACAGTTTTTAATCCTCTCTTCCCCCCCGCCCCCCCAAATACACAGAATAATATCGAGAAACAAGTGATGTAATACTTTATAATGGGATCATAGCCCTTTTATGACATTTTTCCTTATTACCTTTGTGTACATTTAGAATGGAAATTTTGTAAATAGCTGCACAATGAGTTCTTCTAAATGATAATTCTACTAAATTGTTAGTGTGCAATGTTATTCAATTATCGCTGAAACCCTAAAAAGATCCAGTTTCCCTGTCACCCCAAAGAAACTGAGCAGTATTAATTTTTCAGATCTACTTCAAAACAATGAACAGAGGAGGTAAGAATTTGAAAACTAGTTTACAATATGAATGAAATTTGTCTCTTAAAATATATATACTTCTATTGATTTCAGAGAGGAAGGGAGAGGGAGAGAAAGAGAAACATCAATGATAAAAAAGAATCATTGATTGGCTGCCTCCTGCACGCCCCCTTACTGGGGATTGAGCCCGCAACCTGGGCATGTGCCCTTGACTGGAATCGTACTTAAGACCCTTCAGTCCACAGACTGCCGCTGTGTCCACTGAGACAAACTAGCTAGGGCAAGTTTGTCTCATTTTTAAGTTCTATTTTCTTCATGAAAATTCTTAGCTGTCTCATACTCATTTTTTTCTTTTTGTGTCACAATTCCAGCTCTGTGCTTACAATCTAAGAAAGGAAATGTTACAACCTAAAATTTACTTATAAACAGTAACATCTTAAATGTGATAAACTAAAACAAAAAAGTCTCTATGTTTGGCAAAGTAACATTCCCTAGGGATTTACTAAACAGCAACAGCACTGTTACCAGTGTCAGCTGAGGCATTACTTAATGTCCTCCTCTAACAGCTTCTTGTTCCACCAGAGTTACTGAAGAAGGTGTGACACCTTCATAGTCCTCATTAAGGATTCTTTTCATCGCTGCTTAGATTACCTAACAAAACCTGGATATCAGAGTTTGGGAGTTTGACTTTTGTTGGATCTCCTGTAATAATTCTTGGATCTCCTGTAATAATCTCCAACAAATCACCAAATTCTTTTCTGTCCTCATTTACTGGTTAGTGGCATCTAGGAACAGATTGACATTTACCATTTGAGAAAATATAAATATTAAATTATAAACCACTTTGAGGTAGTTGGCAAGAAAGAAAAATTGTACGAATATTACTGTGTATTTAGCAGTGTTTTTTATTTTCTAAATAGTGCTTTTTTTAATAGTGTTTTTTGATTGTCATATTTAGCCTTTCTATTTTAAAGCAGCATTTTGACAATATCCATTTTCCTAACTTTTTTCCATTGGATATTTTCGTGTTCCCAAAGGAACGTCCTTTTAGAATTCTTTTTAATAAGTTAAGAAAAAAATTGTATCTGGTTTAAAACAGGTTTAAAACAAACCTCCTTAGACAACAAAGCTAATTAACATAACATGTTTTGCCATGACTACTTGGAAAGATGCACTCAAATTTTTGAATTTGCATTCTGCACTGGTACTTGTTTCTTACAACTAAATATACAATTGAGCCCTAACCGGTTTGGCTCAGTGGATAGAGCGTCGGCCTGCGGACTGAAAGGTCCCGGGTTCGATTCCGGCCAAGGGCATGTACCTTGGTTGCGGGCACATCCCCCGTAAGAAGTGTGCAAGAGGCAGCTGATCGATGTTTCTCTCTCATTGATGTTTCTGACTCTCTATCCCTCTCCCTTCCTCTCTGTGAAAAATTAATAAAATATATTTTTTAAAAAATAAATATACAATTGACTTATTTTACTAGAATTAGTATTTCATTCAAATTTTAAAGAAAACCTGTTTATTTTAATCAATCACATGATATGAAGTCTCAAAAGTTTTGAAGTATGTTTCAGATAATTTATCAAACTATCTAGTTTGGTGAGTACTTACTTTTTTGGGGGGGGGGGTCACTTTGTAAGTTATATAAATGTCTAACCACTATGCTGTTCACCTGCAACTAATGTAATATTGAATGTCAACTGTAATTGAAAGAAATTAAAATAAAAAAATAATTCATCAAAATACCCTTCTAGTAGGAACTTACTTGGAAGAAAGTGCTTCTTTTAGATATTTGTTTGCCAGCTACTTGGAATAGCATATATATTTTACTTACCCTCTGGAAATAAACATTATTCTGCCAAGCATTTGTTCTGAATGTTAGTTTATAATTCAGAGTAATATTTATATCTTTAGTCTTCTGATGAGAATAGATATTGATGTTTCTTTTCCTTAATCCTTGCTTGTGAAGGCATAAAAGGAGAAAACTAGATTTTAGTACTCTTTTTTTAAAAGTCAATAAAAAAGAGCATTCAAATTATGCAACAATATTCTGATTGAAAATTGAGGTGACTAGAGCTTTTAGATATATTTGAGAACGATACATTTTAATTTGTTAGCATAGAAACTGGATTTTTGTATTAGTTTTCATTACATGGCTATATACACATAAATGATCAGTGACTTACTCGTTGCTTCAGTGACTTACAAATTTTAAATAGATATTTAGATAATAACATTTATAAAGCATTAATTTTTGTCATCTTTTAATATTTATTAAACTTTAAACAAAAACAGATTTTATCAACCTTAAGGAGTTTGGAAATCACCATTATAAGCAATCTTAGAATTCAAGTTCTGTTTTTACTAATTGTTATAGTTGTTTTATTCATACATGATTTGGTTTTGAAAATTTTATTAAGGTGTTAACTATTTTAGAAGTTTCAAAAGAAAATTTAAAATACCTCAAGAAGAACTGAAAAGTTTTTCTTTAAGGGAAGACCTGACCCATGTGTGCTCGTCTATATTTCAACTATATGGTAATTAGAAATAGAAAAAAACATGGAGTTTTAATTCTAGGTATGTAAAAAACAGCAGCAACCTTTTTTAGGGTCTGAAAATAATTGATTGTTGCTTTTTCATATTTTTCCTAATATTCTACCACTTATCCTTTTAATAAAAAATATATATATTTGTTAGCATTTTAATACTCAAAATGTTATGTTGTTAGTGTTCATGGCTGTTTTATTTTGGCTCTTCTGCATTTGCAACCAAGTTACACTTTATATGCTAGACAAGGTTTATGCCAGCCTAATTGGTTGCTGGCATTTCTTAGCCTCACAGCTGCTGTGAATTCAGCTGTGAACTAGGAAACATATAATAGAATCCTGTTTTCAAAGACCAAAAGACAATTGTCAGCATGTAAAACTTGTTTTTGACAGCTCAGTAAATATATGAGATTTTATGGCAAGTTAAATAGCACCAATAGCAATCTTAAGTAGCCATTTTCATTTTAAAGGTTAGAAAGCCCATAAATATAGAATTCATATATTTGTTATTTTGGGTCACTGGCAGAGGTGGCTTGAAATCACATTTAAGTTATCTTGACATCTAAATTTGGGGTGAAATTTACATTTCTCTTACTTGAACCGAATGAAATTGCCATTTTTAGGTTAAAATGGTCAATCTTTTCTTAGAATTACTATGGTTCTCATATTGTTTGATTATATTTAAAAGTCTATTTTCAATAGCAGAAACCTATGATGATCCTATTTTTATTTTTAAATGTGTTTTTTAAATATGTTGTATTGGTTTCAGAGAGGAAAGGAGAGGAGGAAGAGAGATAGAAACATAAATGATGAGAACCATTGATTGGCTTCCTCCTGCACACCCCCTACTGGGGATCAAGCCCACCATGTGCCCTGACCAGGAATCGAATTAATGACCTCCTAGTTCACGGGTCGACGCTCACCCACTAAGTCACACCAGCTGGACAATAGTGTTGATTTTATTTAATAGTGTGAATTTATAGTTTTCAAATCTGACTCTCATTTTCTATTAATACTACAGGCCCAGTGCACAAAATTCGTGCACGGGTAGGGTCCCTAGCGGCTGCCGGCTGGGACCTCCCTTAGTTCTGCGCCACACCCTGGTGGTCAGCATGTGTCATAGCTAGTGATCGAACAAACTCCCAGTTGGTCAAACTCCTGAGGACTTTACATATTAGGCTTTTTTATAGATAGATGACATATGATTTAAAGATGCATTGGACTTCTGGCTAAAATAATACAGTGAAGTTTTATGTATCTGCCTCAGATACATAAAAGAAAGCAAAAAGGCATAGCTGAGCTCAAGAACAAAATATCACCAGGGAACAGAAATCAACTGGAAATACTAAGGGCTGGGTAGAGCTGATCAGGCAAAGACTGCAAAAGTTTGACTCTGTAGGATGATAGGGGTACCAGAAAAAATAAAAAAGAATCAGAAAATCAGGTTCATTGAAGACAAAGATGCCAATAAAAAAAATTGCTGCTGCTTTGCTCCCTGGAGCTAAATTTATACAAATTTTCCTCCAAGGGAGGCAGTCCAGTGCAATTAAAGTAGGAATACAGGGGTGACAATCACTGAGTACTGGAGAAGTCATAACAATTATTTGTGGCTTTATTTAACCTGAAATGGCTTCTCAATTTTAGAAATCATTAACAGGATACCTAGAGATAAAGGAAATTAGAAAATAGTTTGAGTTGAATAATAACAGTACTACATACACAATGTGTAAGATGCTGCTAAAGCATTTCTTGGAGAGAAATGAGTAGTTTAAATGCTTATGAAGAAAAAAGGATAAAGATGAGGGATCCATCTTAAGAATTTAAAAATATATCAAAATCTCTAAGTTGAAAGAAATACTAGTAAGAGCAGTAATTCAGTACTTAATAACACAATAAAAGGTCTCAATGAAACCAAGTGTTTATCTTGGAAAGGATAAAATTGACAGATCTTAAGTGAGATTTATCAAGAAAAAAAGTTGAAAAATTAGGAATGAAAAAGTGACTGTCATTACAGATGCCCCAGGCATTCAGCATAATTATGGAGAACTTTATGACCCAAATGTAAATCTTAAAAAAAAAAAAGTTAAATTATTAAAATAGTTAAGAATAGAAAACTACAATAATCCCATAGTTATTAGGGAAATTAAATCTTTTCAGAAATAAAACCCAAAGCCAAGATGGTTTTAACCAATTCCTACCAAACCAAGGTTCAATCAGTTCCAATTTTGCACTAACGATTCCAGAATAAGATTGGTATGAGAAAGGAAAACTGCTTGCCAAGATTACTCTTGATTAATGATGTAAAAATCCAAAACAAAATAATTCAATGCAATTCCAGTAAAAATCCTGAGTGTGAGTGAGTGAGTGAGTGTGTGTGTGTGTGTGTGTGTGTGTGTGTGTGTGTGTGTGTTTTAGGCTATTTGATTTTTGGAACTTGACAAGATGGTTATAAAATTTATATAGACATGCAAAAAATTAAGAATATCAAACTTACAATGAATAAATTGGCAGGAAGGCTCATTTTACCAGATAGCAAGACATATTACAAAGCCATAATAATTAAGGCAATATAATATTGGTTCAGGAATAGAGAAGTAGATTTATGCTTGCATGTTTGAAATTTGACAGGTAGTGTTGCAAATAGATGAAGGAAGGGATTTTCAGGATGTGGCTCTGGAACAACTTGTTTTCCATGGAGGGGGGAAATGGAAATTGTGTTACCATTCTCAAAGATAAAAATGACAGTGGATTACAGTCTTGAATATAAAAAGTTTTGTAAAACTTTAGAAGAAACTAGCTTAATGACCGGAGTCTTGGGAGAATTTTGTGACATAAAAAGCCAGAATTGAGAAATACATATTTGACTTCAGTAAAATTAAGAACTTCAGGTCATCAAAAGATGACATAAAGGAAGTGAAAAGATAAGCCACAACTTTGGAGAAAATATTTGCATTTCTAATTAGGTATTAAGTTAATACCAAGACTACATAGAGAAGTTATGTAGAAAAGACAAAAACACACAAAAGGCTTGAATGACCAACAAAAAGAAAGTAGGCAAAACCTTATTAAGTTAGAGAGATTAGAACCACAATATGAGTTATTAACTGACAAATATTAATATTGTGGTTGCAAAGTAATTGCTAGTGGAACTATAAATCATTATAGGCACAGCTAGTATAGGAAACATTGTGGCACAATTAGAAGTTACATGTTTGTACTCTACATTTCTTCTCTTATATATTCCAGAGAAATTTTGCATATTTGTATCAGTTCACATGTATAAAAATACCTACAGCACCTTTGTTCCAAAATAGCAGAAACACGACAAATGTCCATCAGCAGAAGAATAAATTTTGGCATATTCATTTGTACTGAAAATGAGTGAACTATGGTTATATACAACATAAATGCATCTTTGAAAAGTAGTGTTGTCAGCTTACACCATACACAAAAATAAACTCAAAATGGTTAAAGGACTTAAATGTAAGATGGGAAACCATAAAAACCTTAGAAGACTCCATAGCCAGCAAAATATCAGACATATGTCATGGCAGTATCTTTACTGATACAGCTTGTAGCCGTGGTCGGCAAACTGCGGCTCGTGAGCCACATGCGGCTCTTTGGCCCCTTGAGTGTGGCTCTTCCACAAAATACCACGTGCAGGCGTGCACGTACAGTGCGATTGAAACTTTGTGGCCCATGCACAGAAGTCAGTATTTTGTGGAAGAGCCACACTCAGGGGGCAAAGAGCCGCATGTGGCTCGCGAGCTGCAGTTTGCCGACCACTGTCTTAGGGCAATGGAAACTAAGACAATAAACAAATGGACCTATATCAAAATAAAAAGTTTCTGCCTAGCAAAAGAAAGCATCAATAAAACAACAAGAAAGCCCACTGCATGGGAAAACATATTTGCCATTGCTATCTCAGATAAGGTTTAGTCTCCAAAATTTACAGGGAACTCATACAACTTAACAAAAGGAAGATAAACAGTCCAATCAAAAAATGGGCGAAGGACCTAAATAGACACTTTTCGAAAGAGGACATACAGAAGGCTGAGAGACATATGAAAACATGCTCAAAGTCACTAATCATCCAAGAGATGCAAATCAAAACGACAATGAGGTACCATGTCACACCTAACAGAATGGCTTTCATCAATGAACGACAAGTACTGGTGAGGATGTGGAGAAAAAGTAACCCTCATGCACTGCTGATGGGAATGCAGACTGGTTCAACCTCTGTGGAAAACAGTATGGAGTGTCCTCAAAAAGTTAAAATTGGAACTCCCATTTGACCCAGTGATCCCATTTCTAGGACTATATCCCAAGAAAGCAGAAACACCAATCAGAAAGGATATATGCACCCCTATGTGCATAGCAGCACAGTTTACAATAGCTAAGATTCGGAAACAGCTTAAGTGCCCATCAGCAGATGAGTGGATTAGAAAACTGTGGTACATCTATACAATGGAACACTATGCTGCGGTAAAAAAGAAGGAACTTTTACCATTTGCAACGGCATGGTTGGAACTGGAGAGTATTAAGCTAAGCGAAATAAGCCAGTTGGAGAAAGATAAATATCACATGATCTCACTCATAGTGGGATATAATGAACACCAATAGTGGGATATAATAAACTGATGAACAAAAATAAACCCAGAGACAAGGTAACACCGAACAGACCAACCTCAGAGAGAAGGTGGGGGGTGGGGGGTGGGGTTATAGATCAACCAAAAGACTTGTATGCCTGCATATTAGCAAAACCAATGGACACAGACACTGGGGCGGTAAGGGCTTGTCCTGTGGGGGATGGGGGGGAGTGGAAGGGGGGGTCAATCGGGGGAAAAGACATATGTAATACTTTAAACAATATAAAAAAGAAAAATAGTGTTGTGCAAGTCTTAAAGTACTGTCAGCTAAAAGTAGGCAAACTCTTTACATTTTTGTGTGTTACGTTTATAAGTGGTAAAACTGCAAAGAAAAGCCACTGAATAATTATACTAATAAAAGGGTAATATGCTAATTAGACCAGGTTGACTGGACATCTTCCGGTTGTCCTGTCCTTCCTGACAAAGCCATGGTGGTGGGGGCCGAGGCAGAGGCAGTTAGGGGCAATCAGGCCAGCAGGGAGAGGGGTTAGGGGCGATCAAGCAGGCAGGGGAGGGTGGTTAGGGGTGATCAGGCCGCAGACAGAGTGGTTAGGGACACTAGTCTCAACAGGTAGTGACCCTTCTGGTGGAGGGGGAAGGAGATTCATTTAAGGAGGGGACATAATGGGGTGCAGAGGTATTGTTTTTTAACCTGGTGGTAGTGGATACACAGGTGTTCTATTATTATTATTTTTTTTTTTTTTTACTGTAGAAGTATTTATGATATAATTCACAATAAAGTATATAGGGAATCAGATCAAAGGGCATTGTTAGTGAGGATGAAGTACAGGAATTTTCTCAAGCCAGAAAAATGGGGTGGTATTTGGAGGGCCATATGGGAAGATAGTCTCAGATTCTAGGGAAAGATATGTCCAATCCTGATTTGTCTCTGAGATGTAGTTCTATATCTGTAGTTGTCTTACTAACACCTGTGCATGATTCCTATTAACAACTGAGACTTAGGATAAAGTATCTTAATGTTCTCCTATTAGTATCATTTTCCCAGTCGTCCAAGCTCAAACCTTTTCTATTATATCTGTGTTAACACTAATCTTTTCCTTTGAAAAAATCTCATGTAGATCTGTTCCTCTTTATTTTATTATTTAACACCTTTGTTAATGGGTGCTTACTCTTTGACTTTTGGAAAAAAATCAAATTGTTAATTTTTATTACAATTAAAAATGAGGTATTTGAGTATATCTTAATTGAACCATATATACAACAGTTGGTTTTAAAAACTTTAAAGGCATATTGGGGAAAGTCGGGCTTAAAAAAAATTTTTCGAGACATCTTTTGGTAAAAATAATAAAAATTCCATGCTGCATAGTACTGCAGATATTTCTGCTAATCTGATCCAGTGGCAAAAAGCAATCAATCACCTAAGATTTCATTCAGCTCCAGACCTTTTATTCATTTCTTATTGACAGAATTTTATATTTATTTCTTCTTGAATGAATAAACTGGACCATGATGGCAATAAGTCAACAGTTTCTCTGTCCTGCCTTGCTAAACTTCTAGAGTTCAGTCTTAACTGGTGGACCAGCTGCTTTTAACTCTGCTGCTTGTAGCTTAAGGTTTTCTGAGTGTCTTCATTGGTAATTGAAGTTGTGGAGGTACCAGTGTTGAGAATATTGCTGATACTATGTGTTCTCTCTTTGATTTTCTTTATCCTCTTCATTGCTAATTTCTCTAGGCTGTTTTTGGAGTTTAAGGTCCCTGTGAAATTGTGACCTATAGTCCTAATACAGATTTTGTCCCTCTGGTTTGCCTTTTCTCACACACCTAGTTATCAGTACACTATGTCACCCCTCCCTCCTTAGGTAATTGAGATATTGTGGTAGATGCTTAACTGTAGGAATGGTGGTGTTGATCTTACCTTTTGGTATATGCATACACTCCCCCATTTTTGTTATTTTGGTAATTCTATTGGTAATTGCATGAAAACCCCTACCTGTATTCCTTTCTTCAACAACCTCAACCACAGTCTCTTTATGTCCTCCTGATTAATCTCTTTGGTAGTCTGGTGTAGTCTTCTTTGGGGTCATTTCCTAATGATGGAATTATATCAATGTCATATTAAACCATTTCACCTTTCCCCAAACCTTTGTTGTAATCTTGTCCCCACTAGTGGGTATTACTGTTGTGAGGTTGCCAGGGGTGGGGGTGGGGGTGTGGGGGGAGAGTGGCTGCTGGGTCTCAACCTCACTACTCATGCTGTGAGGTGGTGGTAAAGGTGTGGCTTGATGCAAGCAGTGGTAGCTCCTCTTATATAGTGATGGTGGCCAGCAGGGTAGCTCATGTCTCTGCTGTCCATTCTCTACTTTACCAATTAAACTCAGTCTTTCTCTTTTTCATATCCAATGACAACACTGTAGATGCACTGCTTGGATCTCCCTTTAAGAAAGAACTTCTTTAGCCCTAGCCAGTTTGGCTTAGTGGATAGAGTGTTGGCCTGCAGACTGAAGGGTCCCAGGTTCAATTCCAGTCAAGGGCACATGCCAGGGTTGCGACCTCGATTCCCAGTAGGGGGCATGCAGGAGGCAGCCGATCCATGATTCTCTCTCATTATTGATGTTTCTGTCTCTCCCTCTCCCTTCCTCTCTGAAATCAATAAACAATATTAAGGAAGGGAGGGAGGGAGGGAGGGAGGGAGAGGTAGAGGGGAGAACTTCTTTAGCTCCAGGAAGTGCCTTTAGCTGACAGACTTCAGCTGTTAATACCTTTAGGCTCCTTAGCTTTTTAAAAAATAATTTATTATTAAAAGTATTA
Source organism: Myotis myotis (assembly GCF_014108235.1). Lineage (NCBI taxonomy): Eukaryota > Metazoa > Chordata > Mammalia > Chiroptera > Vespertilionidae > Myotis > Myotis myotis. Next base: position 32,648,988 of record NW_023416357.1, read on the forward strand.
CAGATGTCCCATTTCCCCCCATTGATGTCTTCCCTCCTGACTCCCCCAGGCGTTCACTACATACTACTTAGCTTTTGAGTTGAGGTCTTGCTTTTCCTGGGAGTCCTTAGCCAGTGACTGAGCACCCTGTGGGTACTAGGATATTTCTCTTTGGTTCAGTGTGGGACTCCTCCAATCAGCAGTCTTTGCTCTGGAGCTCCTTGCTGGATTGGCCAAGACTTTGTCACATCTGTATCTAGGTCTGAGGCTCTCTCTGCGCAAACCTGCATTTATATCTGTTGGTAATTGCATGGAAACACCATCTGTACTCCTTTCTTCAACAACCTCCACAGGTTTCAGATCTCTATCATGATCTGAAAGTCATCCATGCCCAGTCCTATTTCTTCCTTCTTTTAACTTTCACAATAAACCTCTTATCCTGTCTCAACATCTGCTTCCCAGAGGACCCAACTGATCCGTAATACATAGCACTTCTACTGGGTATTTACTTAATTTCTGTCCAAATCAAATTGCAGTATTTATTTAATTTTTAAAGCCCCCCCTTTTGTGTCATCCCAGTACCTTCCAGCTCATCATTTTCCTCCCTCCAAACATCTGCCTTTCCTCTAAAGTCTGCTTACCTCAGTAAATGGCACCACTCTCTACTCTTTTGCATTTACATTTTGCCTTTCACATTTAAGTCCTTGACCTATCTAGAACTTTTGAGGGGTGACAGAGTGGGAGAGTATTGTTTGAGATAGGGATCAGGCAGCAAAATGGAGAATTACCAATCAAGGATGAATGAGATCACAGAAGAAATGAGTGGTCAGATCATGTAGGGGTTTGTTATAGGTCACAAAAAGATCATTGGAAGAACTTTGGTTTTTACTCTTGTGTGAGAAGGGGGGGCCACTAGAAAGTTTTGAGCAAAGGGGTATAATATAATCTGACTTAGTTTTTACTAGAAATGTATAGGCTTTCTATGGAGAATAGACATAAGGGCACATAGGGTAGAAGCAAGGAAACTGACAAGTTGGGAGAGAATCTAGGCTCGAGGCATGGGTGGCTTGCACCAAGTTGCTTGCAGAGGAATCAGCAAGAATTGATTGTCTGGGGCTAAGACTTGGGCATCATCATTTTATTTTGAAAAAGCTCCCTAGGAGTTTCTGATGGACAATGAGGTTTGAGAGTCTATGCTACAGTTTATACATTTTTTCAGGGGTGTTTCACATAGGCTTCGTCATCAGCTTAATATAGGGAAGTAGAGAAGCATAGTGATAATAGCAGCTTTTGCATCTGAACAGGGTTCAAATCTATGCTGATCAGCTACTTATGAGGTTCAGTTTTCTCATTTTAAAAATGGAGATATAGACCTAGCCAGTTTGGCTCAGTGGATAGAGTGTCAGCCTGTGGACTAAAGGGTCCCGGGTTCGATTCTGGTCAAGGGGCATGTACCTTGGTTGTGGTCACATCCCTGGTGGAGGGTATGCAAGAGGCAGCTGATTGATGTTTCTCTCTCATGGATGTTTCTAACTCTCTATCCTTCTCCCTTCTCTGTAAAAAATAAGAACAAAATATATTTTTAAAAAATGGAGATATACACTTCATAGGTATGTTTATTACATTTAATGTACCATTATAGATTAAATGAGCTCTTCCGTGTCATATATGCTTATTAGAAAGTAGTTTAAAGAAAGATCTGGCCTATAAAATTGGTAAAAAATTTTAAGCTAATGTTCAGTTTCCATAAGGATATGGAGGAATAGGTCCCATTGTTGGTGGGAAGGTAAATGGAGGGCAGTTTTAGAATATCAATTTCAATTTATTTGACACATTAATTCTGCTTGTAGAAATTTTATTTATGGAAACATTCCACACCTGTGTACAGATACTCAATGTAATGTATTTTAATGGCAAATATTTGAAAAAATTTTTAATTTTGCTTAGTAAAGAAATAATTCAATTGTAATAAATTTCTTTTATGGAATGCTATATAATTATTTAAATTATTATGTTGGTCTGTCATTGAAATATTGCCAGTATATATTTTAGTTTTTGAAAAAGAACCACCAATATATGACTTGAAAGTATTTATATCTTCAATACTTGAATTTTTGAAACAGGATTATATTTACTCTTCAGATTTTTATGTGAAACCATATAGGAAATATATTGATTGTAAGTAATTTCATATTTAACAATACTTATAAAATTATTAGTGTTCATGTTTCTTTATGCTTTGTTTTTTCTAATGATATTATGTATTGTATACCAGGGGTATTTTTCAGCTATTTAAAGAAATACAAATTATCCTAAGGTAAAATATAGATGTTCCAAGGACTTTATTTAGGGAATACATATGAAAATTTGATATGTATTCTATAATATGTTAAGCATTTTATTAGATAACTAGAGGCCTGGTGCATGAAATTTGTGCACTGCGGGGGGCGGGGTGTCCTTCAGCCTAGCCTGCACCCTCTCCAATCTGGAACTCCTCGAGAGATGGATCAGCCTAAACAGGCAGTTGGACATCCCTCTCACAATCCAGGACTGCTGGCTCCCAACCGCTCGCCTGCCTGCCTGCCTGATTGCTCCTAACTGCTTCTGCCTGCCAGCCTGATCACCCCCTAACCACTCCCCTGCCAGCCTGATCAATGCCTAACTGCTCCCCTGCCGGCCCAATCACCCCCAACTGCCCTCCCCTGCCGGCCCGGTCACCCCCGACTGCCCACCCCTGCTGGCCCAGTCGCCCCCATCTGCCCTCCCCTGCCAGCCATCTTGTGGCTGTGGGCGCCTCCATCTTTGAGGGCAGGGCAGTCAATTAGCATATTCCCTCCTTATTGGCTGTGGGCATCGCCATCTTTGCAACAGCATGAGGGTAAATTAGCATATTCCCTCTTTATTAGATAGCATATTAAAGATGCAGCTGGGTAATAGTTCCTATCCATACTTGACTAATAATCAAATGAGTGAGTACGGTAAAAGCAGATGGAATAAGTAAAATATATAATTGTATGTGTATATATGTATATATATTAGTATATGTATGTATGCAGTTGACCCTTAAACAACATAGGTTTGAACTATACAGATAACTATACGGATTCACTTATACATAGATTTTTTTTTTCCCCATTAAATACTTGCACTGTTTCTAAGTTACAGATTTTGGTATCCAAAATTTGGGAACCAATACTCTACAGGTACCAAGGGACAACTAGGTTTAAAAGTGACAATAGGTATTAAATAAGCTATGATAAACAATGGAATATTATGTACTAATTTAAAATAATTACGAAGGCCCTGGCTATTATGCTCAGTGGTTAGAGTGTCTGCCCACACATCAAAGGCTCACAGGTTCAGTTCCAGCTGTAGGGTTGTATCTGGTTGTGGGTTCACTCCTGGCCATGTCTGGGAGTATGCGGGAGGCAATTAATCGATGTGTCTTTCTCACATCAGTGTTCCTCTCTCACATCCATGTTTCTCTCTCTCTCTCTCTCTCTCCTCTCCTTCCTCCCTTCCTCCCTTCCATTTTCTTTGAAAGCAATGCAGGGTGCGGGAAGGGTATTTTCAGGTGAAGATTAAAAATAATAATAATAATTACTTAGATGCATAGTTATTAACAGATAAGATCCACACCTATTAAGAGAGGGAAAACTGCCCTAACCAGTTTGGCTCAGTGGATAGAGCGTCGGCCTGCGGACTCAAGGGTCCCAGGTTCGATTCCGGTCAAGGGCATGTACCTTGGTTGTGGGCACATCCCCAGTAGAGGGTGTGCAAGAGGCAGCTGATCGATGTTTCTCTCTCATCGATGTTTCTAACTCTCTATCCCTCTCCCTTCCTCTCTCTAAAAAATCAATAAAATATATTTTTTTTAAAAAAGAGAGAGGGAAAACCAGTTTAATACATAAAATATGTTCTTTCTTCACATGGTAAATACTAGAGTTAGCAGAGAAAATAAGGAGTAGAATTGATTTTGGTAGGCCATATGCAGAAAAAGAGCATTTTAGATTAGTATTTCCCAACCTTTTTGGACTCTGATTTCTTTTCTCAACAATTTATTTTTTTTTTAATTAAATCTTTATTGTTCAGATTATTACATTAGTTACTCTTTTTTCCCACCATAACTCCCCTCCACCCAGTTCCCACCCCACCCCCCGCCCTCACTCCCCACCCACTGTCCTCATCCATAGGTGCACGATTATTGTCCAATCCCTTCCCTCACCCCACACCCCTTTCCCCCCCTCCCCAAGAATAGTCCATTCCCTTTCTATGTCCCTGATTCTATTACAATCGCCAGTTCATACTGTTCATCAGATTATTTATTCCCTTGATTTTTAGATTCACTTGTTAATAGATGTGTACTTGTTGTTCATAATTTGTATCTTTACCTTTTTCTTCTTCCTCTTCTTAAAGGATACCTTTCAGCATTTCATATAATACTGGTTTGGTGGTGATGAACTCCTTTAGCTTTTTCTTATCTGTGAAGCTCTTTATCTTGCCTTCACTTCTGAGTGATAGTTTTGCTGGATAAAGTGGTCTTGGTTGTAGGTTCTTGGTATGCATCACTTTGAATATTTCTTGCCACTCCCTTCTGGCCTGCAAAGTTTCTTTTGAGAAATCAGCTGACAGTCGTATGGGTACTCCCTTGTAGGTAACTGATTTTCTTTCTCTTGCTGCTTTTAGGATTCTCTCTTTGTCTTTTGCTCTTGGCATTTTAATTATGATGTGTCTTGGTGTGGTCCTCTTTGGATTCCTTTTGTTTAGGGTTCTCTGCGCTTCCTGGACTTGTAAGTCTATTTCTTTCATCAGGTAGGGGAAGTTTTCTGTCATTATTTCTTCAAATAGGTTTTCAATATCTTGCTCTCTCTCTTCTTCTGGCACCCCTATAATTCTGATGTTGGTACGCTTGAAGCTGTCCCAGAGGCTCCTTACACTATTTTCGTATTTTCGTATTCTTTTTCATTTTGCTTTTCCGGTTGGGTGTTTTTTGTTTCTTCGTATTTCAAATCTTTGACTTGATTCTTGCGATCCTCTGGTCTGTTGTTGGGAGTCTGTATAATGTTCTTTATTTCAGTCAGTGTATGCTTAATTTCTAGTTGGTCCTTTATCACAACATCGAGGGTCTCATTAGATTTCTTGAAGATCTCACTACATTTATTGGCGGTCTCACCAGTCTTTTCGAGGGCCTTATTAAGTTTATCGGCGGCTTCTAGACAGTTCTTTAAAGAACTTAAAAGTGTGGTTTTGAACTCTATATCCAGCAGTTTGCTTTCCTCCAATTCTGTCGTTTGTGTCCTGTTTCTTTGTCTCGGCATTTCTTATGCTTCTCTGTGTCGATAGAGTTCCTTTCTGTGCCGATAGAGTTCCTTTCTGTGCTAAGTGTCCCAATTACCTGAGGTAGACACTCTTGGCGCACCCCCTTGTGGGCTTTGTGCACAGTCTTCTTGTAATTAAGCCTTGATTGTTGTAGTTATCACTGTGAGGAATTGACCTCCAGGCCAATTGGCTGTGAGCATCAGCTGTGTCTGCAGTGGGAGAACTTCTATGCTGGAGACACCCCTCTGGGGCTAGACTTGCTTCAATGGGGCTTTGGTGCCCACTGAGTCTTCCCCCTGAGTGTGTCTTTTATGGTTCCACAGAGCTGCAAACTGGATGGTCCCACTCTGACCTCTGGGCTTCCTGGCTCCTGGATCTCTAGGGAGGTGCTAATCTAGCCTTTGCCTGAGGCTATCCAGCAAAAGTCTCCCTGCAGGGCTTGGGCGGGGCGGGTCCCATGGGATCAACAGGGCGGGGTTAGCAATTATGGCTGCTCTCAGTCTTGCCCTAAGAGGCTCTGCTTCTCAGTGTCCCAGTAATTGCTGCAAGCCCCACGGAGAGAAAGCTGCCCTAGGGTTCTGAGCAATGCCAGACAGTCCCGCTTCTCCCGTATGAGTCTGGGTCCCTAGAGACTCGCCCGGAGCTGGAGCTCAGAGTCTGAGACTCCCTCCCGATTGAAAACAACAACCACGCCCTCAGCCACCAGCCCGCTCCACATCCACTCCGCACCTTAGTATTTTACTTCAGCAATGAGCCTCCTCTGAGTCTCGGTATGTTTTACTCTTTCCTCCTAGTTGTAGAACTTCCACTCAGCCAGCCTTCCTGTGGTTCTGGATGATGTCCGTTCCGTCTTTTAGTTGTATTTTTGAAGTGGTTGTTCGAGGCAGCAAACTCCGGTGTTTACCTATGCCGCCATCTTGGTTTCTCCTCAACAATTTATATTAATATCATCAATTTGTATAATATGATAATGATTTTAAGTAAAAAGTATTTTGCATTAGTATAGTACTAAAAATTGCTTTAAGAATTTTTATTCTATGTTCAACAGAGTCATTGTTGACTTACATAGTAAGGAAACTTTTTAATAATTATAACTATTTAGCCCTGGCTGGTTTGGCCCAGTGGATAGAGCGTCGACCTGTGGACGCAAGGGTCCTAGGTTCGATTCCGGTCAAGAGCATGTACTTTGGTTGAGGGCACATCCCCGGTGGGGAGTGTGCAGGAGGCAGCTGATCGATGTTTCTCTCTCATCGATGTTTCTAACTTTCTATCCCTCTCCCTTCCTCTCTCTAAAAAATCAATAAAATACATATTTTTTTAAAAAGTAATTATTTAACAGTATAAAATTTCAGGTATTCTATGCCATGGTGTAACCATTTGTCATGTATGCTGAAAATAAGTGTAATCCAGTGTCTTGAGTTCCTGGTTTTGACAAGTAGCAGATAGATTTGCCACTCAGTGTTCATTCCCTAATCCCAAAAGTGTGTGGGAAATGCCTTATAAGAAAAGCAATATGATAGTCTTTCTAGTTTGTAAATTATAAAATTGTGTTTGACAGTGTTAGGCATTCTGTAATTTATGACATTTTAAAAAATTGTGTTTTATCCTTCTTAGGCCGAATACATCAAGCAATGGTAACATCTTTAAATGAAGATAATGAAAGTGTGACTGTTGAGTGGATAGAAAATGGAGATACAAAAGGCAAAGAGGTAAGATCAATCACTGAATTAAATCTTATTTTTAGTCCAATTATTACATTTTTTAATATAAAGCAAAACAGAAAAATGCATAGTTTTTATATAGTACGTGTGTCATTCCTTAAACATTCAACTAGTTTAAAAAAATTCACTCAGAGAAAGGTAGATTTCACCTGTATATCTTATGTGATTGGACATATAATTAAGACCACAAAATTCAATCTTCAGAGAGATTTCTGCCCTAGCTGGTGTGCTTCAGTGGTCAGCCTGTACACCAAAAGGTCTCGGATTTGATTCCTGGTCAAAGGCATGTACCTAGGTTGCAAGTTCGATCCCTGGCCCTCATTGGGGTACACGTGGGAGGCAACATGTTGCTCTCACATTGATGTTTCTGTCTCATCAGTTTGTCTCTCTCTCACACATCAGTGTTTCTGTCTCCCTTCCTCCCTTCCACTCTAAAAATCAATGGTAAAAAATAGCTTCAGGTGAGGATTAACAAAAAAAAGATTCTTTAAATAAATGTGGGTTATAATTTTAGATAATCTAGCTTTTGAAGTAGTACCATTCATTAGGCTAAAATTATTTAACTTCTCTGTAAGTTTCTTTGAAAAATAAGGTCTTAATTATCAAAATACACTGAAAAAACATGTGGTTTTTAAAACAGATTGACTTGGAGAGCATCTTTTCACTTAACCCTGACCTTGTACCTGATGAAGAAATTGAACCCAGTCCAGAAACACCTCCACCTCCCACATCCTCAGCCAAAGTAAATAAAATTGTAAAGGTTAGTGATGAAAATTCAGAGCTCTGTGTGTGTGTGTGTGTTTTGAAATTGGCATGCTGTGGGAGTATTTTTTAAGTATTTGTTTTTTTTTAAAACTGCTTTCTGCCATTCAAATGCATATATACATATGTGTGTGTGTGTGTGTGTGTGTGTGTGTGTGTATGAATATGTATATACACATACACACTCCACATATTTTCAAGGATTGAGGTTGTCTAATTCACAATTACAACAATCTGTAATAATAAAAGTATAATATGCTAATTAGACTGGACATTCTTTCAGAAGACCTTCCAGAGGAAGCCGGGACTACAAGGGAAGCCAGTGCCAGCAGCCCGGGGAAAGAAGGCCTACTCTTACACAAATTTCATGCATCAGGCCTCTAGTCATAAAATAAAATCCTTGCCCAGCAGGCATGATTTAATGGTTGAGCTTCAACCTGAACCAGGAAGGAGGTCAAGGTTCGGGTACAGTCAGTGCACATGTCTGGGTTGCGGGCTTGATTCCCGTGTGGAGTGTGCCAGAGGCAGCTGATCCATGATTGTCTCTCATCATTGATGTTTCTATCTTTCTCTCTCCTTCCTACTCTGAAATCAATTTTTAAAAATATTTTTAAAAAATCCTATAAACTCCTTGCCTGGTTAGGGTCTTTCCTAAGACTTATATAGCTTCTCAGGAGTTACAGGTCAAAACAATTTGCTTATCAGTATCTGTTGAATGAATACAAATGACTTTGATATGATAAAGAAGGACTGTTTTTATTCATAATAAAGTCTTACTCCAGTTATCTTATCAGTGAAGATAGCTTTAAAATATGCTATATCCTCTCCAACAGTTTTTATCTTTATAAAAAAAAAGGTCATGTTATTTTTATTATTTTAAAAGATAATTCCTTTACATTGCTATTGAAATTTCTCACTGTTAAAATTTTGGGTCAAAATACAACTCTTCTTAAAGTAGGTAGTCCTTCAAAGTTGTTGAATCTACAGTTTTTTGTGTTCGACTCAACAAGCATTTGTTGATTTTTCTACAATGTTGATTTTGTCACCTATAAAGATGAATGTGACATGGCTTTAACCCTATTGGAACTCGCTTTCAGGGAAGACATACATAGAAGCTTAACAATTATCATCAAAACCTGCTTTTTAAATCATGCATATGAACATGAGGCAGATTTTCAGTTCATATGATTTCAGCATATTGAGAGTCACTGCTTAGAGGTCATTAGTTACCATTTGTAAACAGACTATTTTTCTTATTTGGCTTCACAACCTGGAGGATCTTCATAGTTGACACTTCTGGATCTGTCATAAGCAACATTTGCAGTGCCTTAGAATCACCTGGAAATTTTTTTAAATTACTGATTCCTAGACCTGCTCTAAGAGATTGTTTTATCTAAAGGAAGAACTCTAGCATTAATACCTTTTTAAAAATACCCATGTGATTTGAATGTACAGTTAGCGTTGAGAACCACTGCATTATTTCACATCTTTTTTTTTTTTTTAAGGTAAATAAAATGAAGGTCTTGGTAAATAAATAATAGGACCAAAAAATTGCTTCCCTAATCTATGCAGTCTTTGAAAGTCTATGAAATCTTTTAGTATAGCTAACTGTTCATCTCATAGTATTTTGATCTTTCAGCTTAACAATGGGCTGTAAAGTTGTCTAAAATTAGTATTTCATTAATTTCCCCCTGACATCCAAAGATGAAATTTGTTACATAACTCATAGGGTTGTTGTGAAGATTAAGTGAATTTTGTTATGAAGATTAAGCGAATTAATACATGTAAAATCCATAGAGCAGTACCTGGCTCATTATTTCTGAATATTTTGGGGGTAGAGAATACTCATAAACTTGAATATTAATAGCAGTAATTCATTAGAAGATTATTTGCAGTTTTTCTTCATTTAGTTTTAAATTATTGTATGTCTGCCTAGGTTTGTTTAATTAAAGGAAACTGATTATGATATATTGATGAGGAGTAAAGAGGGAAAGTTAAATGAACATTTCTCTTTTATAGAATCGACGAACTGTGGCTTCTATTAAGAATGACCCTCCTCCAAGAGATAATAGAGGTAAAGTAAAAAATTACTAATTTTGCCTATTGGCTCTGACAAGGTAAATCAAAACTAAATATTACCCTTGAAGCATTGTTCTTAGTCTGCTGAGATCCTGCTCCCAGGCATGTTTGTTTGGCTCAAATAAATTCTAATAAACTAATAGAAATGTTCTTTTAAAAAAGGCAAATATTACCCTTGACTTTATTATTTATTTAAACTTTACATGGCTAATTTTAAGATCGGTATCTTCTTCATTTCCTAATATAATATTGATAATATAAAAAATTTATAAATTTACAAAACTCCATGATATATGCAATATTTGAGTCATCTAATTTACCCAATAATTTTCAGATTTGAGTAGTGTTGTGACAAAAAAGGGAATGAGGAAGTAGTCTGTTGATTAATTTCACAAAATTTTGACATTTTATATAATTTTTTGGCGAACAGGCTTCCAAAAAGGGTCATGGGTATCTTTGGAGTCAGCTTAAAAAAAAACTTAAACAGGTATAAATTCTAGTTAATGGCAGGTCTTTCATATACTTTCAGCCAGGAAGTATAAAGCATAGGTAATTTCTTATTTACTATTCGGCAGTTCAGAATGGTACTTTCTAATAGTGATATTTCTCTATATGTATGGATGAGTGAGGAAGGATGGGCATAGGTATTAGAGGAGAGATTGGAAGTAGAGGGAAAGTTCTGTACTATGCACACTATCCTTTGAGTCTTGTGAAAATTTATATATCTTTGTAAAATGTAATACTTATATTTAATTTATAATGCTTTTTTCCACATTTATAGCATTCACAGTAAGAAACTCTCTGCTTAAGATTTGGGTATTCGAGGAGCAAATAATTGGATTTGGAATATAGGGAAGGTTAAAGGACTTAAGTTTTTACTTTCCGTAGTTCTGAAGTTTTCAAAATGAGAATGCATTTAAAATTTATATTTTGTACACTTATATTTTTAAATGATTAGTAAAAATTAAGTTTGGCTTTGGTTTTTATATAAATTATTCAGATTGAGTTTTATAGTTAAAACTACATTGATGGCACCTAAGTCTGCACATATGACAAAAACCTCTTATCTTATCAGTTTATTGAATATAATTATATATTCTGTTTATGTGCACATAAGTAGAAAAACTGACAATTTGCTAATGCAACTTTTAACTTATCAGTTCTTTTCAGTTACCTCTGTTCCTTTAACCAAGGTTCACCTTTATTAATTTTCTGTTCTGAATTTAAAATTTTTGTTTTACTTACAGTGGTTGGTTCTGCACGTGCACGGCCTAGTCAGCTTCCTGAACAGTCATCTTCTGCACAACAGAATGGTAGTGTTTCAGATATATCTCCAGTTCAAGCTGCAAAAAAGGAATTTGGACCTCCTTGTATGTAAATCATGTATCAAGGATTCAGTCATTTTAGGCATACATGTATTCTCTCTTGGTCATCTTTATATATCCCCAAATGGTAAACAGTCTAATTGCGAACTTGATTGCATATTTCATTTTACCACTGTGGAAAAATTTAAGTATTTCAGTTGCTTTGAATTTTAAATTCTGGGCAGATGATAATTTGACATCTTTATAGAAGAAATTCTTATGCTTCTTGCTTCAAAGATCTGTGATTCTAAACCAAGAGATGACATGTATCAATACGTTAGAGTCATTTTTCTTGACTCTTATTTGTATATTGTCCTGTTCCTAGTTTTGTTAAAGCAGCTCATTAACTAAAGTTCATGTAGTTGTTATAGGCATGCTTTGTCACTGTGTACTTTTATTTTAGTATGTGATGAAATTACACATACAATTGTGTGTATATAAGTACAATACTCTAAAAAGAAATCTATACTTCTACAGCTCATCTTTTTCTTTCAGCGCGTAGAAAATCTAATTGTGTGAAAGAAGTAGAAAAATTACAAGAAAAACGAGAGAAAAGGAGACTACAACAACAAGAACTTAGAGAAAAAAGAGCCCAGGTTTGTAACCTGAAACATATTTTGTATATGTACCAACTGAAGGTCAGACTGTGTCCGTGAAAGTGAGTGACTTAGGAAAAAGTAGTTGAGGCGTTCATTTAAAGATTTCAGTATAGTTCTTTAATTGATATTGAGGAATAATATAAACTCTTCTGAAAATAAGTTATAACAGATTTTAATACATGTACTTCTCACGTTTTAGTGATTATGTGTTAGTCCTAAAGTTTGTTCCATTTTTAATAAGCTATTGTGTTACAGAATTCTAATATAAGAATAATAGGATTTTGACTTTTTAAAAACACCTAAAACTACATTTGGAAGAACATTCAGTTAAAGCACATGATTACATTATAAATTTTATTATTATTTTTCCATGGTCAATAATAAGGTCAACATAACACATTGAAAGTGGGGAAATTTCTTGTGTTTTGATTTTTACTAGATATTGAGAGTGTTACTGTGTTGTGCTCTTCTTGTGTTACCAGTAGCAAAACTTTGTTAGCATCGGAAAAATTGCATAGAGAACTGATCTTTTTTCTCTTTACAAGTCTCTCACATTAAAAATTCTGTTTTTATTCGTAAAACTCCTCCCTTGTGCTTATATGATATACTCAGAACTTGTTTCCTGTAATAAAACATCAGGATTTTTTTTTTTTTTTAGGAGTATTTTCAAGTGCCCTTAAGGGCATTTGAAAACAATTTTTACTCATAAAGATGTTATGTTTGGGAATTGTAGAACCAGCATAATATTCACCCTGAGTAAATCAGCTTCTATCTGAAGGTGATCTGAGAATGACCAGTTGGGTTTTGAAATAAATAATACACAAAAGAGCTAGATCTGGGCTCTGGCAGCTCGGGGCTGAGTGCAAGTAACAGTCACAATGATTCTTCAGAGGCTCTTCAGGTTCTCTTCTGTCATTCGATCTGCAATCTCAGTCCATTTGAGGAGGAATATTGGTGTTACAGCAGTGGCATTTAGTAAGGAACTTGATCCTGTACAGAAACTCTTCATGGACAAGATTAGAGAATATAAAATTAAGCGACAGTCATCTGGAGGGGCTGTTGATGCTGGTCCAGAGTATCAGCAAGACATGGAGAGGGAGCTTTTTATGCTTAAGCAAATGTATGGTAAGGTAGACATGAATATGTTCCCAGACTCCAAATTTGAAGTCCTGGAAAAACCCCAGTCCTGAAGAAATGTAAAATTTATCTGGTCATGTGTCCTAGATAAGTTGTATAACTGATCAGTATCAGAAGTAACATACATTTCAACAACTGTCAAATATTCTTTTATTCTGATTCCAAAAAATTATTTGGTGATTGGGGGGGGTCGGGGGGGGGGGGGGGGCTAGATCTACTGATACTTAGCACAGATGCCACCTGGTGTCTCCTGTGGGTACTTCATAATATTTTCACATAGCTTTGTGGTATCTTAATTTGCACTTTACATAGTACTTCTCAATTGACATAGCTGGTTAATATTCCTAGGAGTAAGTTTCATTAACAGTTTTTAAGTTTAATTATATTCCAAGCAAATCTGCATATGTTGTATGAAAAAATGTGATTTCTGAGAATGTTCAATAATTTATTACTCATGGCTGGGAGAGGCTATTATTAACTACTAGTGGCCCGGTGCACGAAATTCCTGCACAGGGGGTGGGTGTTCCTCAGCCCAGCCTGCACCCTCTTCAATCTGGGAGCCCTCGAAGGATGTCCTACTGCCGATTTACAGGGATTGGGCCTAAACTGGCAGTCGGACATCCCTCTCACAGTCCAGGACTGCTGGCTCCTAACCGCTCAGCTGCCTGCCTGCCTGATTGCCCCTAACCACTCTGCCTGCCAGCCTGATCACCCCAACTGACCCCCACTGACAGCCTGCTCGCCCCCAACTGGCTCCCCTGCTGGTCTGCTCACCCCCAACTGCCTCCCCCCTACCCACCGCCGGCCTAATCACCCCCAACGCCTCCCCCCACCACCACCACCGGCCTGATCACCCACAACTGCCGTCCTCTCTTGGCCTCTAACTGCCTCTACCTCGGCCCCACCACCATGGCTTTGTCCAGAAGAATGTCCGGAAGGTCTCCTGGAAGGTCTCACAGTCTAATTATCATAATACCCTTTTATTAGTATAGAGGCCTGGTGCATGGGTGAGGGCTGGCTGGTTTGCCCTGAAGGGCGTCCCGGATCAGGGTGGGGGGTTGCCTTGGTGTGTGGGGCGGCCTGGGCGAGGAGCCTGTGGTGGTTTGCAGGCCAGCCATGCCCCCATGGGGTAAGGGTACTCGCTGGGGGGGGGGCGTTGCCAGCCTGGGTGAGGGGGTGAGGGCTGTTTTCAAGCTGGCCACACCCGCTTCAGGCTGGGGGTTCCTGCTGGGGTGTTTGGCCAGCCTGGGTGAAGGACTGATGGCTGTTTGCAGGCTGGCCATGCCCCCCAGAGGGAACCCTCACCCCATGGGGGTATGGCTAGCTGGGTAAGGGGCTGAGGGCCATTTTCAGGCTGGCCATGCCTGCCGGCAGCCCAGGCTCCCAGCCCCTCCTTTTTTTTTTCCAGCCCCTTCTTGAGTGGAGGCCAGGACCGGCTGGAAGCCTGGGTCGCCCCTAACCCAGGCTCCCAGCCACTCCTTCAGCGGCAGCCAGGGCAGGCGGAAGCTTGGCTTTCTCCATCGCTGGGAGCAACCCAAGCCTCCTGCTCACTCCAGCTCTGTGGCTGCCGCCATCTTTGTTGGGTTAATTTGCATACTCACCATGATTGGTGGGTGGTGTAGCGGAGTGATGGCCAATTTACATATTTCTCTTTTATTAGTGTAGATTACTATTTACTATATGTTAATCTGAATTTCCTCAGTTTTGAAGCAAAAATGTAAATTGCAGTTGTTAAGTTTTTCTCCAGGGCTGAGTAACCAAAGAAAGAGAGGCTGCCAACTCCATCATTATATAAAGAGTTTATTGCCTGGTCATGTGGCTCAGTGGTTGAGTGTCAACCTATGAACCAGGAGGTCGTGGTTCGATCCCCAGTTAGGGCACAGGCCACGGGGGGTTGCAGGCTCAATCCCCAGTGTGAGGTGTGTAGGAGGCAGCCAATCAATGATTCTCTCTCACTGATGTTTTTCTCTCCCTCACCCTCTCCCATCCTCTCTGAAATTAGTGAAAATATATACTTTTTTGGAAAAGCCTTTATTAAGGGAATTTACATGTATGTGAGGTGGCCTTAGTTGGTGGCAAGAAGACATGGATATCCATCATGTGGCAGGCGCTAAGGTGTTATATAGGACAGGGCTGGATGGATAAGGGTCCTGGGGTGTAACTTGCCCCAGTTGAGGAGGAAATGCCTTACATACTTCCCCAGGGCAGCATGCCTAGGCATAGGGGAGAAGTCAGTTTCTGAGAGGATTTAAGGGAAGCATCATTCTTCTGGCCTATGTCTAGCAGGAGCTATTTGGATCTAGCAGGAGGGACAGCAGCAGTCAAGCAAGGTCAGGAAGTGGTTGTGTCATAGAACAGTCTCTCCTCCATAGCAATCAGTATCCAATAATTTGAATATTAAAGATTTTAAAAATTATCTTGGCTTTTGATTTCTTTAAATTCTATATCCTATTGATTTGGAAGTGTTTTACCTTGCCTTAGTTGTGTGTGTTTTTTTTTAAAGAGAGCCAGCAAAAATAGAAAATTAACTTAAATGAATCCATATTTCTATTTTGCTGAATCACTGGATTAAGAATTGGGAAGAAGAATCTAATTAAATGAATATTTCTAGAATTTCAGCTTTTCTAGAGATGAGTATACTATTTCTCTTTTGCTCCATTTTCTAAGAATAATTAAGGTATATGTATAGCACATGAATTTTTGAATTATGTCAAGGGTGGCTTTAATAAGGAATGTTTGGTTTAGAATTAACAATATGTGTAGACCTACAACATTGTATTTTTAATTTAAAAATGATTCCTAAGCATATGACTAGTCATAACTGAAACTAAAGTATATCACGTCTTCAGTTTGAGTCTGAGCTGAGCTAGGGCAAGTGACATAATCTGTTAGTTTAATTTTAATTTTCAAACTATATATAGCACCAATGCAACAAATGCTGTATTACTATAATTATAATAAATGATGATTCTCTTTGTCTTCTTGTAGGATGTTGATGCTACAAACCCAAATTATGAAATTATGTGTATGATCAGAGATTTTAGAGGAAGTTTGGATTATAGACCATTAACAACAGCAGATCCTGTAAGTTTTTTTTGTAAATCATTGCTCTGGACTTCTGTACTCAAATAAAAACATGTTTGATTCCAACTAAATTAACATTGTATTTACTAGATAAATTTTCCTTTCTTATGTGCCCATTTCCTACATTTTAAGAAAAGTCAAGAAATCATCCACATTTATGCCTCTCTTCCATAATTGATTGTATCAGACATGCTTCCCACAGAGATGTCCATTTCAAAGCAAAGCCTTCCCTGTCTTTGGTAAGACAGAACAATAATTAAAGGACTTAAGTCTGAACACCCAATTTCCTTTATTTCCTCTTTGGTTTGTGCTATAGATCCCACTGTCCAACTTATTTTAATATTATTTTGGCTTTATAAGTGATGGTTGTTGAGGACTGCAATAGACCAGAAATTTAGTGCTCAGAAAGTATTCTGTCTTATTACTCAATTCATTTCCTATTGAAGAATAAGAATTTATTGGACAGGGAACGTTTTTGTAATTGGTACTTATGAAAAATAATCCATCTGACCTAGCATATACAGAATGTAGTATTGGGTACACAAAACACATTTGTGTTGAGCAGGTGTATTATATAGGATTTAATAGTTGTTCATAACATTTACATCCCATATATTTGGGTACCTCTCCCTGTGGGTACCCTTCCTTGCTACCCTTACCTTTGTGTAACTTCCTGTCTCTGAGCTCATACTTTAGGAAAGGGATTAGCAAACTTTTTCTGAAAAGGGCCTGATGGCAAATATTTTTGGCTTTATGAACCATATGATATGGTATTTGTCACAACTACTCAATTCTGCTTTTGTAGTATGAAAGCAGCCATAGACAACATAAATGAATAGGTATGACTGTTCTAGTAAAACATTACAAAAGGAGGTAGTAGGCTGGATTAATCCTGCAGGCCATACTTTGCTAATCCCTGCATTATAATAATTATTTTTAAAAGGCAAGCATTGGGAACATAAATTTTATGAAAAGTATTTATGTGTAAGAATTGGCATATTCCAATTATTTTGCTCAATAATCTCTTGGGAATCATGTTTCTTGTCTATATAGTTATCTTTTCCAACAAGTTTCCCTATAATCTACCTGAAAATACACCACTTGCTTTGTTTAATATAGCACATCTTAAAGTTAATAAGGCAGCTTCTTAACATGAACTTAATGCTCTACAAGGTTATTAATGGTTTACCATACAACAGAAAAAATAAGGGAGTCTCTATTGAAATGTGTGCAAGTTAATTTGTGGGGTTTTTTTAAGCTTATCCTATCTATGCCATACATAAATTTCTAAAATCTCTGAAGGAAATGTTGTAAAATTGACTTCATTGTTTTACATAACACTGATAATCACTGAAATACAATATTTTCTTTCTAGATTGATGAACATAGGATATGTGTTTGTGTAAGGAAACGACCACTCAATAAAAAAGGTATGATGTTTATTGAGTTGTAATAAAGGTTGATTTTTATCCTGTTTGGAATAGCAGAAAATCATATTGGTTGGGGACAGTTCAGTGTAAATTATTTTATTTGTATATAACCTTTCTGCAGATTTCTATGGTTAATCTATTGATTTGTTACTACTGTATGAAATGTTGCCATTTCTGGTTCTTGCTTTAAGAAATCTTGATTTTTTTTTACTTTGTTATTGAAATATTCTTATTGAGTGGGATAAGAACTCACTACTTATATTTGAGGAACTCATTACCTTTTTGTACATTAATGCAAATTCTGTAAAGTTTCTGGGCATTGATTTTCATTTGTTCTTTTAGAAACTCAAATGAAAGATCTTGACGTAATCACAATCCCTAGTAAAGATGTTGTGATGGTACATGAACCAAAACAAAAGGTAGATTTAACACGGTACCTAGAAAACCAAACATTTCGTTTTGATTATGCCTTTGATGACTCAGCTCCTAATGAAATGGTTTACAGGTAGGTAGATTTGTTTTAAATTAGAATTTTGTTCTCACATCATGTGCTTATTATTACCCTGAAACATATTGATCTTGGTATATCTCTCCAGAGTTGTTACATGCTTTTGTATTCTGAGTTTAAATAAAGAAGAATATATAATAAACATTGTAATAACGATTAATACTTGGTCTCTTTAGTGCTTCCCCAAACCATAGTTTCCATTACTGATTAACATATGCATATCACACATGTATATGGATAGGAAATTTATAAAAAATGTTGGCATTTTTGTACCTCTGAGAATGGGAAGTAATTAGAGGACTTTTTTTTAAAATTTCTATACTATAAAGAAATTTGAAATATTTATTATACAACTAGTCTAATTTGTCTAAATATTTAGCTTGTACCACCACTTCAGGGGGAAAATGTGCTGTAAATCTACTTGCATTTATCTAATTTCTATCATCTTTAAGCTTTGGGATAGTTTTAATACATGAAATTCTTGTATGTTAACATATTCAACTTATAAGCAGCTCAAATTTAATATATAATATATTGGTATCTCAAACTTTTATGCCAAATTTGGATTTTCATATAGGCGTTGTAAACATTCACCTCTAATTATTGTAACAGGTTAGTTTAGCAGCTTTGTTATGTCAAACCATTTATTTTAATGCTATTTTCAGTGACCTTTTACTTTATAAATATGATTACAAACAGAAAATTAAAGAGTTGTTCTGGCCAGTTAGCTCAGTTGTCTAGAGCATCATCCCAAAACATTAAGGTTGCAGGTTTGATCCCCTGTCAAGGCACATACAAGAAGCAACCAATGATTGCATAAATTAAGTGGAAAAACAATTGATAGTTCTCTCTCTCTCTCTTTCCCTTCCTCCTTCTCCCCTTTCTTTCTCTCTCTCTAAAAATCAGTGAATTAATATATTTTTAAAAAAGAATTATTAAGTGTCTTAAGAATTGAAGATGTTATAAATGATATAGTGTTGAAACCAACTCCATTGGTCTTAAGCTGGCAAACTGGAAGTTTAGTTGTAAAGAAAGAGGACAAAATTAAAGGACATGTGAATACTAGACAGAATTTTTTTTTTTTTAATTCTGGGGTACATCTGTAATACTGTCAACAATTAACAATTATAAACTGTATATTTTTTACCTTTTCTGAGAATAGAATCTACTTCCCCCTTCTTCCATTCCTGCCTATAAAATATGTCTGTTTGCCTTTTATAGTCATTTTCAAGAAATCATTATAAATAAAGATGTTTTTGTATATGCCAGGTTTAGTAAATATTCTCTGTTTTCACCTGTATTTATGCTTCTTAACTACCAATATTAATTCTACTCCCTTTCTCTTAACCTTAATTTTATGGATTGAGGAGTTAGACCTTTTCTTGTCTAATGAAGCTCATTTCTAGAACTTTTCCTGCTCCTTTTGTATGTTCTCCAGTTGTGCCTTTAAGAAAAATATATCAGTGGGACTAAGGGGGGAAGGAAGTGGAGGGGTTCATCTGTAATACTGTCAACAATAAAAAATAGTTTTAAAAAATTAATTGAAAACATCAGAGTTGTATATAGTATTTTATATATATATTATTTTGAAGTCTGTATAAAAAGTATATTTGTTTTCTATTATACCTCTTAGTGCTCTTAGACCTTTTAGTGCTCTGCTCAATAAAATATTTCTTGACCTTCCTACCTTTTAATTTTAACTCTGGTGGTGATTATACTCATAGGTTTGAAAAATCCATATCATAATGTTTTGGCATCCCTTTTTTAATTTTAATATATTTTTGTTGATTTCAGAGGGGAGAAGGGATAGGGAGAGAGAGATGGAAACATCAATGAGAGAGAATCATTGATTGGCTGCCTCCTGCACAACCCACAGTGGGGATCAAGCTCTCAACCAGGGCATATGCCCTGACTGGGGATTTTGAACCATGACCTCCTGGTTCATAGGTCAATGCTCTCAACACTGAGCCATGCAGGCCAGACTAGCATCCTTTTCTTGAATCAAGACTATCAACTCAGAACTTAATGTCTTATAAGCATAATTTATTTTTACTTGTCCACATTCAATGAAATATTATTTTTCTGCTTGTTTAGATAGTCTAAAATAATCGCTATATATAAAAGCCTAAGTGACTGTTCAACCAGGCACTAAGACGTGCATTGACCACCAGGGGGAAGACGCTCCCTGGTGGTCAGTGCACTCCCACAGTGGGAGTGCCACTCAGCTGACTGGCGGGCGCCAGACGCTGGGCTCACTGGGCTCACGGCTGGCGGGCACAGCTGCAGTGGCGCAAGCTTCTCCTGTGGACACTCCCCCTGCACACGTCTTCCCCCACCCCCCAATCCGTACCAGGACCGACATTGGTATCAGGACTGATGGCATGAGCCCACAGCCACGTCCACTGGTATCGCCCTAGGACAGGGGCATGGAGACCACAGCGGAGTGGCAGAGAGCCTACCAAGCGGTGGCAGCGGCAGGTGCAGCAGGGCTGAGATGAGCAGGAACGGCGCAGCGCCTGGCCTGGGCTCAGGCTCCTCCCCGGCCACCTGCCACTTTGCGCACTACTACATCCCTTGGGGATGTAGGACTGCCGGTTTCAGCCAATCCCTGCAGGCCAGGCTGAGGGTCCCCACCAGTGCACAAATCTGTGCACCAGGCATCTAGTATAAGAATAACTCTGTGTTTTGTGTACTCACAACTTTTTTGTATGTAAACCTACTTTTGCCCCACTTGGTATATAACAAAAAACAAAACAACCCAGTATGTTTTACTTATCCGGCTAATGTTACCATCTTTTGTTATTTTTTTAAACTTTCCTATGGTCTTCTATATATATAGCTCAGTTACCGTTAGATTTTATTGTCCATCATTATTGTGATCATTATTTATTATGGAACTAGGGGCCCCGTGCACTAAAATTCATGCACTTGGGGGCAGCCCGGCCTGCGCCCTCTTGCAGTCCAGGAGCCCTCGGGTGATGTCTGACTGCCTCTACGGGAGGCAACCAGGCGGGCCAATAGGAGATGGCACCGGCTAGTGAGAGGCCGGCCCTGCCCACCCCCAATCTCCCCTCCGCCACTGCTGGTCGCCGCTGCCCTCCCCCCCCCCCCCCCCAATTGCTGTCCCCTCCGTCTGCCCGCTGGCATGCGCCTTGGCTGGCCTGGCACTGCCTGCTCACCTGCCCCGCCCCCTGCCGACGGATCGTTCTGCCTTTTGGTTGATTTGCATATTGCACTTTTATTATATAGGATTATTGCTTGAAATTATTCTTTAAAGAGCCTTAATACTAGGGTATAGTTATTTAAATTTTTAAACAAATCAATTAGACTCAATTGTGGCCTAGTTTATTTGTTGAAAATCTTGGTATACATTAAGACTATATTACTTTGGCCGAAACCGGTTTGGCTCAGTGGATGGAGCGTCGGCCTGCGGACTGAAAGGTCCCGGGTTCGATTCCGGTCAAGGGCATGTAACTGGGTTGTGGACACATCCCCAATAGGAGATGTGCAGGAGGCAGCTGATCGATGTTTCTCTCTCATCGATGTTTCTAACTCTCTATCTCTCTCCCTTCCTCTCTGTAAAAAAATCAATAAAATATATTTAAAAAAAAAAAAAGACTATATTACTTTTATTTCTTCTTTGCTTAATTTAAATATTGAATGCACATTCTGACTGGTGCATATTATTTTTAAGGTTTACAGCTAGACCACTAGTGGAAACTATATTCGAAAGGGGAATGGCTACATGCTTTGCTTATGGCCAGACTGGAAGTGGAAAAACTCATGTAAGTAATTTATTATAGTTACATCCTGGTATGAAGCTAGTTTATTTTTCTTGTAGCTTAATACTTAGACCTAAATTCTTAAGATTCATTCCTGAATAATGTCTGTTATTCTTTACTTCCTTTTTAACATATAGACTATGGGAGGTGACTTTTCAGGAAAAAACCAAGATTGTTCTAAAGGAATTTATGCACTAGCAGGTAAATATGTTTTGTGGGGGGGTTTTGTTTGTTTGTTTTTGCATATCATTTGTAATATTCTTCTTGAATATTATTCAGGTGGCTTTGAAATAAGACTTGGACATATTGTCCAGGAATTAAAGGGTAACTATAATACTATATTTACTGTGTATTATGTCAATTTTAGGTTATCAGACTACTTTATATCATTATAATCTGTCACATTGTTGGAGCTTACTATTTGTTGTTGAATAATGATTTGTGAAAAGCTTCCATTCGGAATGGTTATGAGAACAACTTTATAAGGATAGATAGTGTCCTTTTATTAAATAATGAAGGAGAGTGACATCTAAACCTTAAGTGTAAAAATAAAACAATTACAATTGTCTTTTGTAACATTGATGTTTACTTTAGTCTTCACTTTTTTTTAAATATATTTTTATTGATTTTTTACAGAGAGGAAGGGAGAGGGATAGAGAGTTAGAAACATCGATGAGAGAGAAGCATCGATCAGCTGCCTCCTGCACACCTCCTACTGGGGATGTGCCTGCAACCAAGGTACATGCCCCTGACCGGAATCGAACCTGGGACTCTTTAGTCCCCAGGCCGACGCTCTATCCAGTGAGCCAAACCGGCTAGGGCTAGTCTTCATTTTTATTATTGATGTTGTTATTGTAAGTAAAGATTAACTCTAAAAAATAGAAATTTTGAAATGCTTTTTAAAAATAATATTTGTTGCATCTTAACAAATTTTCTCCATATGAAATTTTCAATAGCTCGAGATGTCTTTTTAATGCTAAAGAAGCCAAACTATAAGAAGTTAGAACTTCAAGTTTATGCAACCTTTTTTGAAATTTATAGTGGAAAGGTAAGTGGAAACTTAAAAAAAAAATTTGTTTTTTAAATTGTGATTAAATTGTGCATAACATAAAATTTATTATTTTAACCATTTTTAAGTATACAAATTCAATGGCATGTACATTTTACATTGTGCAAAAATGGCATGTACATTTTACAATGTGCAACCATTGCCACCACATCACTTTTATATGTATTTGGATTGGAATATTATGTTAGAATTTTGTTGAGATTTCTTTTAATTCCCTTTGAAACTTTTCAACTCAAATATTAAGCATTTTATTTTCTGAAATGGTTTTCAGACTTTGAATGACTAATTTTTATAGAGCTGATTCTTTAAAGTTAGTTTTCAACTTGAAAAAAAATTTTTTTAGGTGTTCGACTTGCTAAACAGGAAAACAAAATTAAGAGTGCTAGAAGATGGAAAACAGCAGGTTCAAGTGGTAGGATTACAGGAACGGGAGGTCAAATGTGTTGAAGATGTACTGAAACTCATTGACATAGGTAACAGTTGCAGGTAAATCTTATTTTAATTAAGAAAGGGAAACTTAATTTTATAATCAGTTTTATATAATTTGGTTATAACAAAAACAAAGCAAGGATGTTATTCAGTGCATCTTAGAAGTAAAAATCATTATTCACAGAAACTTTTGTTGTTACATGTAACTGAGTGATGTCTATTCTATAGATAACATACTAGAAGTATGCCAGATTAAATTGTTCAAATGTTGTTAATTCACAATGTCTCCTTTGTAATAAATGATGAAAACTGGATAGTTGTTTTTGGTTTTTTTTTAATGAAAATACTGTGGTTTGAACATAAAGTATTTATGTATCAAATGTCCTCAATCAAATTGTAGAACATCCGGGCAAACATCTGCAAATGCACATTCATCTCGGAGCCATGCAGTGTTTCAGATTATACTTAGAAGGAAAGGAAAACTACATGGCAAATTTTCTCTCATCGATTTGGCTGGAAATGAACGAGGAGCTGATACTTCCAGTGCAGATAGGCAAACTAGGCTTGAAGGTGCTGAAATTAATAAAAGCCTTTTAGCACTCAAGGTAAATAAAATGTATTTAATTGTGAAAGTCTTTTACTTTTTATTTTAATTATATTTACTCTGCTGCAAAACAATAGTACTTGTTTTGTCTAATAATAAATAGGAAAGGTTATTAAAATTTCGTTTTATATTTGCAGATACAGATTTATATCATACCCAGAAATTTTCTTTACACCCATTATTACTTATTATTAGGATGCATAAAAAATCTGTTGTTGGCTGGCCAATCCCAAAGCTTCTGGAGAGATTCCAAAGGGCCCTAATCAGTCATATTTTCGTGGGATTGGGCAAGGACCCACAAAACTGAATGAAGAAATAGTTTCTCAGAAAAATGTGGAATTGCTTTCCAAAAGTTAGGCCAGTATTATAGCTCTTTCTTGACTAGGAAAGCAAAGATCAGCAAAACTACAAGAAAGCATTGTGTTTTTTCTCTTGTAGTGTCACTTTAAAAGTTTATTTTTATAGATAATGTTACTTCTTGTCACTTCTAAACACTAGTCATAGTCTCCAGAAGAACTTTTTGAAATAACAGTCCATTGGTTGTTTTTTTTGTTTTTTTATTTCACTTTCTTGAATTAGGATTTATGGCAACATCTTTACCATGCTGTAAACCTGATAGTAGCATTTTCAAAGCTGATCAGACCTTAAATATTAGAATTATAGTAAGAGAACTTCTAAACGTATTAAGGTAAATACTCTTTATAAGAAACCTAATCTCTGAAACTTGCTTTCTTAATTTTCAGGAGTGCATCAGAGCCTTAGGTAGAAATAAACCTCATACTCCTTTCCGAGCAAGTAAGCTCACTCAGGTGTTAAGAGATTCATTCATAGGTGAAAACTCTCGTACCTGTATGGTAAGTTTATGGGTTTATTTTTATTATTTTTTTATTCGTTCATTTGGGTTTTTTGTTCTGTTTTATTTTTTTTAATCCTCGCTTGAGGATATTTTTCCCATTGATTTTTAGAGCGAGGAAAATGGAAGAAAGGGGCTAGATAGGAGGCAGGAGGAAAAGAGAGAGGGAGAGAGAAATATTGTTGTGAGAGAGACATATCTATTGGTTGTTTGCCTCACATGCCCTGACCGGGGTTGGGGATTGAACCTGCATCTCAGGTACCTGTGCCCTTGACCAGAAATCAAACCCACAGGCCGATTCTCTAACCAACTAGCTACACTGGCCAGGGCTATTTCTTTTATTTTAATATCGAATGAACAATTATATCTGTGGAAAAATTATAATATACACTAATGACAATCATTTAAACCCTTCTGTTGTGAGAGAGATAGGATACTTAAGATGTGGTCCCTGACAGGCTGAGGATTATAGTGCAGTTATAATGCATTCTACAATTCTAATATCTGAGTCTTCTTGAGGTTGGTCTCCATTGAGTTCTATTTTCCTTGAGTATGGGTTACATTTTTTATTCATATTCTAGTAATTTTGGATTATGTAATTTTTATTATGGATGAATATCTTATAGACACTCTGGATTCTGTTATACTCCTCTCAAAATTATTGATTATTTTGTTGTTGTATAGCAGGAAATTAACTTAACTGAACTTACTCTAAACTCTTGTCTCCCCTGCTGTGGGCAGCAACTAAAATTAAAATCTCTGTTTACCTCTTTTAGACTCGACTGTGTGGTTGGAGTCAGCATTGTGCATACCTAGGTTAGGAGTCAGCCAGAGATCTTAACAAATTTTGGTTATAAATAAGCTTTCCAAAGTGACTGGGCAGTTTATATGCATAATTTGAGTTTCTCTCTCTGCAGCTGTCTCTTCTGGGACAAGCTTCACTTTCCAGCAGCTATGATCCCCACCTCCTAACTTTTGTTTTTTAGTTTCTTAACTCTAAGTTTCTAATGAAGTTTTAGTTGTACTGTGTGACAACAGCAGGGCTTGTTCCTAGGCAATAAAGCTATGAAAGAGGGGTAGTGGGGAAGTCATTCAATGTTATTCCCTTCTTCTAGGTGTTGACCTCCATTTTCTACCTGATTTTGATCAATTTCTGGTGCATTCAGAGACCTGTTTATATTTTGAAAAGAGTTTATAATTATTATCTGATTGTGGGCATAAGATAGCAAGTAATCTTGGAGTTCACATATTATTAATACATACATACAGGGTGAGGCAAATGTAAGTTTATAGTTAGTATAAAAAATAATACAATTCTATATATTAAAAGGCTAATATGCAAATTGACTGAACAGCAGAATGACCGGTCACTATGATGTGCACTGACCACCAGCAGGCAGACGCTCAATGCAGGAGCTGCCTCCCGGTGGTCAGTGTACTCCCACAGGGGGAGCGCTGCTCAGCCAGAAGTCAGGCTCATGGCTAGTGAGCACAGTGGCAGTGGTGGGAGCCTCTCCGACCTCCACAGCAGCACTAAGGATGCCCAACTGCCAGCTTAGGCCAGCTCCCCATGGGCCTCCTGCGAGAGGGCACAGGCTGGGCTGAGGGCCCTTTCCCCTCCTCGAGTTCATGAATTTCGTGCACCGGGCCTCCAGTAATAAATAATAGTACAAGAATAAACTGTTTCATATACTCACAACTTTAAACCTACATTTGCCCCACCCTGTATATTAGTATCACTGTCTTCATCATTTATAACATCTTATTTACCTTTGCATTTTTCCCCCATAGATTGCCACAATCTCTCCAGGAATGGCATCCTGTGAAAATACTCTTAATACATTAAGATATGCAAATAGGTATGAGAAATGATTATCCATTTTGAAATATGAGGGAAATAGAGCAGCATATGATTCGACTTAATATCTGATAGTGTAAAGCTTATTACATTTTTTTCAATTTTCAAAAAAAATTTTGCATGATACTTAGAATCATTTTGTCAAGTTATCAAAATAATTGGAACTATGTTGTATAATTTGGGGAGAGATTTATATTTTTAGTAGAATTGGTCTTACTATGCTAGAACACAATCATGTTTTTTCATTTAACCAAGTTAGATTTCATAATATTTTTCTACATTTGAATCATGCAAATAATTTCTAGTGTGTTAAAACTCTACCAGGGGCTAATATGTATTTCTTAAATTGTTTTGCTATATGCTGAAAATTATTTCTGATAATATTAAATGTTATATGTACATGGGGAATATAGAGTTTAAAGTAAGTAGTGATAGCACAGTTCTTTCTGGTGTCTTATACGGGTTACATTTTATTAATATCAGTAGTGTTACAAACTTTAGGTAACAATATTTATAGATGAAATGACAAAAAAGCATTATAGACTACTAAAATATTATTTCTTATAATCGTGAAATGCCCTTGGAATTTTGGATTATGATGGGCATATTTATTTTTGTTCCATAGATTATTCCCATTGCACTTGTTTTGAATGAGTATAGTTTTAAATTTTTATCACATACTGCATTTGTGATTTTAACCTAGAGATAAAATTCCTCTGTATTCCATTTCTAGTGTTAAGATTCTTTTAGTTTTGCTGAATACAAATTTTATTTTTAATCTTTTATTAAAATGTGAAATACATATGCATACAGAAAAGTGCCCAAAACGTAAGAGAATAATTTAATGAGTACTTATAAAATGAAATTCCTGTCATTAGACTGGGAAAGAAAACATTCCTAGCCCCCCAGAAAGTTCCCCATGTGTCCCTTACTGATCACAAATCCTAATAACATGCCCAAATTCATTAATGTCTACCCCAAAGCAGCAATTGATTGCTCTGGCTTCTATGGAGCATTTTTCTTGGTTTATTTTTTTTCTCTCTTTTTTAAAAATCGTTTTACTTCCTATGAATTTAACCATGAACAACATAGGTAGCTGTGTTTGAACTTTACATAAATGATATCGTACACTTTGTTCTTTTATATCTTGCTTTTGCTTCAGCTGAAGAAATGTTTTTAAATCATAGTAAAAACTTTGGAAAGTATAAACCTATTGACCTTTTGTAAAAAGATATTAACACATTGCATCCTGTGATCAGTAGTT
Organism: Myotis myotis; assembly: GCF_014108235.1. Taxonomy (NCBI): domain Eukaryota; kingdom Metazoa; phylum Chordata; class Mammalia; order Chiroptera; family Vespertilionidae; genus Myotis; species Myotis myotis. Next base: position 32,676,829 of record NW_023416357.1, read on the forward strand.
TTATTGCTAGCTTTACCCAGTGGCCAGATAAGTTTCTATTGAACGAGTACAAAAAAACGTTTTACATAAATGTTAAAGGCACTCTTTAAAATTAAATACCCATTGCATTTTGAAGTTATTTCTTAAATGTTCTTACAATCTAATATCTTTTTAAAGTATGATACTTTGTAAAACGCTGTGTAATATAAAGCGAGAATTCTCATGATCCATCCACGATGTGTTAAGATATAATAGCTTCTTAAATATAACTTTATTTCTAAATTTATTTCCCTTTTAAACTTTGAATTATGAACTTATAGCTGCAAACTTTATAAGATTTTTATTTGATCCTTACAATAAATATTTTTGGTATTGTGGGGGTTCAATCATTAATTTAAAATGCCTCTTATTTCAAAATTGTTTGTGGGAGAGATGAGGAATGGCTTTGTATAGTAGAAGATTGCCATGTTGTATAATTAAAATAAATAAAAACCCTCTGTGTGTTCAGACTTCTGGCTGTAAAAGAATCCCCCTAATGTGAAAATGCCCTGTCTGGCCATTGCTCTAGTTTATTTGGGTTCAAATAAAATGTTTTAATTTATTATAATGTAATGTAATTCATTTGCAACATGACTAACCAGCTGAGACAAAGAATTCCGCCTCTTATTTCCAAATCGCTGTGAATAAAGATTTTTCAACCTCCCTTGATAGTTCTCATTGGAGAGAGATAAATAATTGCTGCATTTAATAGTGGTTAGGTTGAGCAAGAGGAAAAGTGTGTTTAGGGTATCTAAATTAGGAAATTCTTAAGAGAATAAGAAATGGGGTTGGGAGTAAAAAGAGTCAAGTAGTATTAGAAATCTAGATTTGTCAGCAGGCATAGTAAATAAGCTTTCCAAAGTGACTATAAAGGATAAAAGGCAGATGAATCCAGTATTGAATCTTTGGTATAGACATTACCGATAGCAAAGAATGATTGTAGGTAGAAATGTATTGGTTTGATATACATTACATTATTAGTTTGATAATAATTACTTTTGACCTATAAAAACAGTAATTTCATTTAGTTCAACCTAAGATAGTGAGAGAAACAGAATATGGTTAGTATATGAAGTGTTTAATATAAGATTTATAGTAAAAGCTAAGTTAGAACCTCAATTATGATTATTCTCATTAAATGACATTGGGTAAGATACTTTATTACTCTGAGCCATTTCTCATCTGTAAAATGCAATAATATCACAAGATTATCTTAAGTATTAAATAATATAATGCCTATAAATTACTAATAATACCTGATATATAGGAAGTATTTAATAAATATTACCTACTACTGTGAAATGGGATTGACTGAAAAAGAACATAGGGAATCACAAAAACTGTGTCAGAAAAGCCTAAATTTGGTTAAATATAACCTAGAGACATTAGCAAAAGCAATTTAAATTCCATTACTAAAGGCTTTTCTCAACCAGTGTTCTTCATCTGAATCACCAAACACAAAATTATTTGAGTGACTATTTTCTCAATTTATACCAAGGATGCTTCATAGCTGATACCATTCAATAGGCATAGGAGAAATTAGTTAATTTGTTACAAACAATGGATGTCATTAGGACTTAATTGTCTTGTGTTTAGTTTGAAAAGACTGCAAGAATGTTGAGGCCTCATTAATGCTATTAAACAAAATATGCATGGTATTGATTACACAAGGAAATTAAATTGAGTAGCCATGTAGTTAAATAAGGGACATTTCAGATTTATTGAGGGTCTAGTTAAACTTCTAGAAAGGGTCATGAGAAAAGGGGGAAATATACCAGAAAAGGAAGGACTATGTAGTAGGGAATCTGTAGGACAGAGGGATTTTTAAATCTTAAAATGGATTTTTTTTTAAATATTCTAATGCATTAAGTCATTACAGTGTTGATATCTTTTGCTAAACAAATTAAACTGAATACTAAATGAAAGCTTGAAATATGCATTGCTGTCTTTACAAGAGCATTTTATTTTAATCTGTTGCTCTTTTGGTGCTGCAGAGTAAAGGAGTTTGGAATTAGTCCATCAGACATTCCCTTCTCACAGGGTAGTGGCAGTCGCCCTGATCTCTCTCCTTCTTATGAGTATGACGACTTTTCTCCTTCGATTACCAGGTCTAGTTCATTCTATACATAAGATATTTATTTTAATAGTTTCTTTTGAATTGTGCTGTGTATAAATATTTCATTTATATTTTTTTTGTCCTGAGCCATTTTATTTTTCATTTTGTTTGGCAGGTGGTGGTTGTAACTGCATGATCTTTATTTACATGTACTTTATTAATTTATTTGCTTTAAAATGTTGATTTAGAATTCAGGCTTCTTATTTTGACTCATATTTTTAAGGGTGATGTCATCTTTGCACATCTACCATTAAAAATTAACTGTCTTGTTTAAAATGAAAAGTTTACCTTTATTCTGTATGCTATTGTAAATTTCCTTACGTGCAAGGAAATAAGGGCCCTCTTGACTTAGAAAGTATACGCAAGCCTGTAAATTTAAGTATAATGGGTAAACTTTTTTTAAATGATGGAACTAATTTACATTTTATAGTATACAGTAGAATAAGGTTATTTCACATGTAGCTATTTAAATTGGGCATTAGAACTACCAAAAATCTGTAACATATATTAAATTCTCTGATTTTGGCAAAGATTCATTTATTGATCTAAGTGCCATTGTTAGCATTTTTCTGTTCATATAATTTGAACAGCAGTCTCTTACTTTGAAATACTGATTCACATACTTTACTAATTCTCACTTATTATGTACAATAATTACATTAGAAGTAATTGTATCGTTACCTAAATAAATTTTGTAAGGTTAAACATCCCTTTAGGGTTTCCACAGACTTCAGGTAAATTTGATCTGCAAAACTGACATCATCAATCTTAATATGTTAAATTGAATTGTCTTTATGTTGAATAAATTGGTATTTTGTTTTTTTTTCTATGTAAGTCTTTATTAATTTTAGATGCCTCTTATGTGTTTACAGGGTAAAAGAACTGACTGTGGATCCAACTGCTGCTGGTGATGTTCGTCCAATAATGCACCATCCACCAAATCAGATTGATGACTTAGAGGCACAGTGGGGTGTGGGGAGTTCCCCTCAGAGAGATGATCTAAAACTTCTTTGTGAACAAAATGTGAGTGACTTAACATAGTTGTAATTATCTAATCTTAGTTCATTTCATCAGTAGCAGAACTTGATAATTGAAATCTAAATTAGGGATCAGCAAACTATAGGCATACTTAATTTATTGTGCTTCACTTTATTACACTTCTCAGATGGTATATTTTTTATAAATTGAAGACAAGACCCTCACCAGCAAAAAGATTAGGACTTCCTTTATTGAGATATTCGCTTTATTGAAATGGTCTGGAATTGAACCTGCAATATCTTCACAGTGTGTCTGTACAGGCTATGAGCCAGCCATCTGTTTTTATAAATAAAGTTTTATTGAAACATGGCTATGCTCATTCATTTATGGGTTATCTGACTACTTTCTTACCTCAACAGAAGTGACAAAAATGGTATAGCTCACAAGTTCAAAATATGTACTATCTGGCCCTTTAAGAAAGTTTGCTGACCTCTGATCTACACTTTATTTTTCTCGGATTTTATACTGTTATTAAAATTTGGGCCCTGGCCGGTTTGGCTCAGTGGATAGAGTGTCGGCCTGCGGACTGAAGGGTACCCGGGTTCGATTCTAGTCAAGGATACATGCTGGGGTTGAAGAGGCAGCCGATCAATGATTCTCTCTCATCATTGATGTTTCTCTCTCTCTCTCTCTCTCTCTCTCTCTCTCTCTCTCTCTCTCTCTCTCTTTCTCTCTCTCTCTCTCTCCCCCCCCCCACTTCCTCTCTGAAATCAATAAAAGTATATATATATATAAAAAAAAATTGAAAATAAATAAATAAATAAATTTGGGAATTTTTAAAGTAACATAGGGAAAAATAAGTTTAAGAATTATACTTACATTAAACATATATAAAGCTTAAAAACAAAATTAACTATGGTTAAATGAGTATGTATTAAAAGGATACATGAGCAAAAATCAAACCTGGTGCCCAGCCGGTGTGGGTCAGTGATTGACCATAGACCTATGAACCAGGATACAGTTCAATTTCCTGTTAGAGTACATGCACAGGTTGCGGGCTTGGTCCCTGTTGGAACCATGCAGGAGGCAGCAATCAATGATTCTCGTCATTGATGTTTCTGTCTTTCCTTTCTGAAATCAATAAAAATATATTTTAAAAATATAGTTTAAAAAAAAGATATGGATTATACATTTAAAAAGTGAAGTTAAACAACTATATAAATAACTTTTTATATCTCACAAACAGTAAGGAATCCCTCAATATATTAAAGTAACTATGTGAAAATGTGTATTTTTTGTGTCTTTTTACTTCTTTACACTTTTGTCTTTATACAGTGGGCATTTTTTTTTTTAAATATATTTTCTTGATTTTTTACAGAGAGGAAGGGAGAGAGATAGAGAGCTAGAAACATCGATGAGAGAGAAACATCTATTAGCTGCCTCCTGCACACCCCCTACTGGGGATGTGCCCGCAACTAAGGTACATGCCCTTGACCAGAATCGAACCTGGGACCCTTCAGTCCCCAGGCCAATGTTCTATCCAGTGAGCCAAACCAGCTAGGGCAGTGGGCACATATTTTTATAATATTTTTTGAATAACTGGGAAATCAAATTTTTAAATTATGAAATGTTACTAAACATTTCAAACATACAGAAAGCAATCAGATTTAACAAATGATAGCATTTTGACAGGGTTGATTTTTTTTTTTTTTTTTTTTTTTAAGAATTGAGACCTTCAGAATACCAATTTGATAGTCACAGTCATGAAAAACATTATATATCTCTCTTTTGGTGAAAAGAAACTTAAAGACATATATATGACTTAAATTGTTAGTGAAAATTAAACAATACTGAGGAAATATTTCGGTATATTTATAGTCTGCAATAAAGATTTTTGAAAAGTTGTGCTATTCCAAAAGTGATTGCTTTGGGGTGGGGAGGGGCTGTAATTTTGCATTAAAGTGCCTGGACTCAGTGAAAATTATCCTTTACTGATATACTTAAGTTTGGAATGTCTTTTTGAGTGTTACATTAAGTATTTTTACCCATAAAAAGAAATTTTGGCCCTAGCCAGTTTGGCTCAGTGGATTGAGTGTAGTCTGCGGACCAAAAGGTCCCTGGTTCTATTCTGCTTAAGGGCACATTCCTGGGTTTCAGGCTCGATCCACAGTAGGGGGTGTGCAGGAGGCAGCCGATCAATGATTCTCTCTCATCATTGACGTTTCTATCTCTCTCCTTCCTTCCTCTCTGAAATCAATAAAAATATATTAAACATTTTTAAAAAAGGAATTGTGGCTTTGCTTTTTATGGTATATTTTAGGAGTTTTCCTCTGTTTCTGAATACATTTTTGTAAATGACATAGAAAAACTGCTTTTTAAGTTACATTTAAAAATATAAACTCTGTTATAATTTTTAAACTTTTTATTTGAAGGAAGAAGAGGTTTCTCCACAATTGTTTACTTTCCACGAAGCTGTCTCACAAATGGTAGAAATGGAAGAACAAGTTGTAGAAGATCATAGGGCAGTGTTCCAGGTAAAGTAAGATAGGACCTTTCATCAAAATGTTTCTTTAGAGAAATTAACTAAAAACTCTAACAATTTTTAACTCTTACAGAAATCTAAAAAAAAATACTTGTTTGTGTGTATGCAGATATATATATATTTGTAGCACATATGATAGGGCAAATTTTGAATACAAAATTTGAACGGTGGTTACAAATAACCTTTCTTTAAAGATCTAGTTTATTTACTACCATTCTCCCATTTTATTTGCTTTTGTCAGTTGTCCATTTTTAGAAAAGGATTGAACTTCTGCCCTCCAATACCCCTTTTTTTCATGTTAGGTGAGTATATTGGAGTGTCTTCATGTCAGGACAGCAGAAAGGAAAAAATTCTTCTAAAGATTATCAGAACAGTTGAGGAGGTGTCAGTCTTCATAGAAAGGAAGCTTCAGGGAGGGACAGTAACTGCTCTGACAGTTGTCAGTGGCAGATGAGTGAGGGGTGGCAGTAGGTTCTTAGGTACAGTATTCATTTCACTGTGTGTTCAACCTTTTACAAACACTTTTACTGTATGATCATCCTTTGCTCCCCCCCACCCCTTTAAACTAGAAAATAGCCTTGCAGATGATACCTATGAGGAGGTGATGGGAAAGTGAAGAGAACATTTCATATCGTTATGGAAGACTGTATAGTCAGCTTGCCTTCCCCACCCCACCCTCACCCTGCCTTTCTGGAGTACTATAAATACCTTCTGAGAAAAAGTGAACAATAGCTTAGTGTCTCCCTATCGACCTGTACTCCTTCTCTGATGTTGAAGAAATCTTCTCTAAACAAGTATTAATGTTCCTTTCTAGGCCATTCAAGTGCCTGGATGAAGGGCTCAAAAATATAAAAAAACTTTATAATTTTAGAACAGGTTATACATTATTAAAACTGTTACAGTTTTAGTCAAACCTTTATCATAAGAATCTGTAGAGGTCTATGTGTTTAGATTTAATTAAGAAAGGACCCTTGTAATTCTAAGAAAATTGTGCCCTTTTGGAGCAAGGTGTCCCATAAAAACCATTTCCCATTGTGCCACTTTATGTTGAATTCTAAAAGTTTATTTGATTTATTGGCAGAACTGTGTGTTCTGACTTTCAAGCCAATATTTTTATAATTCCATTTATTGTCCCTTTATACTGTGATCTGTCATTTCTCAAAATAAGGTTTTCTTTTTTAAAAATTAAATATATAGCTGAAGGAAAAACAAATACTGGGTGTGTGTTTTAATTGACACATACAGTTTTTTAATAGTTAACTATATCCAGGTTAACTAGTTCTGCCTGGTGACACATAGTCTAGTTATAATTAGCCATAAATTGCATTGATATTTGGAAAATTGAAATTATGTGTACTCTAACAATCTAGAAAGTATACTTTTTTATATCCAAAAATTCTAATTTGGAAGATCTGATAGTGTTATAAATTCTTATGATTCACGACATCGCTAGAAGATAAACTCATAAATTCCACATATCTATAATCAGTTAAGAATGAGGGGTTTCCTTGAAGTATTTATGAAGGGTGAATAACTACTATTTAGTGGTTCATTTGACTCTTCTAAGATTGGCTATCCATTGGTTCTTAGAGTCACAATAATTTGAAAAACTAGTGTTTTGAATTTAGACCTACCTCTTTGGCCCAACTGTGAGGCCCCAATGTATATGTTAATTCCAGATGATTTACAAGTTCTAGGCTACCATAGATGTCATTAGATTGCTCATTAGCTTTCTTACATCCATTTTTTCCCTGTTTTAGGGATAGCTATTGAGGTTTTGAGACTTACTCTACTCATTGATATTTACGTGTTTGATTGATTCCACTCCATCCTCTCACCACCATCGCCCCCACCCCCACCCCAAAAAAAGAGAAAAAATACACATACACATACAAGGTAGAATAAAAGTAGAAAAATGAAGCCATTTTACTTTGTCTATCATATTTGTATTTGAACCTAGAAATATTTTTTCTTTTTTTAAATTTTTTTATTGATTATTACATATGTGTCCTTATCCCCACTAGAAATATTTCTTAATGTTACTCTGTATATAAAGATGTTTTATGGTACTATTTTAGAGAATACCATCTTGAGTGTGTTTGATGATATTTAACATATGTAAAATTTGTAAATTAGTTTCTGTCTTACAAAGAGGCTTACTGGATTAATGGAATTTTTGTCCTTTTAGGAATCTATTCGATGGTTAGAAGATGAAAAGGCCCTTTTGGAGATGACTGAAGAAGTAGACTATGATGTAGATTCATATGCTACACAACTTGAAGCTATTCTTGAGCAAAAAATAGACATTTTAACTGAGCTGCGGGGTAATTCTTTTTTCATTTTAATGTTTGAAATCTGCTTAATTGCAAGAGAGCATCTGAAGTGAAAATTATGGGCAACACTTAACATCTTTTTAGAGGTATATAGGCACACCAACCATTCTGTTTTTTGAAAAAGAAACATGGAGTACCATTTCAAGTGCTCTCTAATCTTTTTTCTTTCAGTCTTTTGAGAAAATAAGATTAGAGGGAAAATGTATTTTAAGAAATTTATAGCCGTAACCGGTTTGGCTCAGTGGATAGAGTGTCGGCCTGCGAACTGAAGGGTCCCGGGTTCGATTCCGGTCAAGGGCATGTACCTTGGTTGCAGGCACATCCCCAGTGGGGGGTGTGCAGGAGGCAGCTGGTCGATGTTTCTCTCTCATCGATGTTTCTGACTCTCTGTCCCTCTCCCTTCCTCTCTGTAAAAAATCAATAAAACATATTTTAAAAAAAAGAAATTTATAAATTTTATAGACCCATTAGTCATTTTAGTTTGTAGGCCAGTGCTTTTCAGAATTGTTTTCCTTGGATTAGATCTATTCAGGGTCATCTTTCTATAGCCACCTATCTACATCTTCTTCTATGCATCTTATGTCATGTTTTTCCTTTGAACTCTTGTTTTGAAAAAGAGGAAGATTTCTAGAAGTATGTGGCTTATTCACATGTAATGTCTGCTTGGCTTTTTAATTAGCTTATCTGCAGCTTCATATATGCATTTACTGTATGTGCTAGGTTTTTAGGCATTGGCAAATTAGCTGTCTCCATTTATATCTGAGTGGGCATCAGTGTGTACATGCAGTGCAACATAAAATCAGATTGAAATTGCTAGTTTTTAGTACCAAATAAGCTGCTTAATTTTTAAAAATAGGTCCTTTGTGAAGTTGGTTATTTGACATCATATCCTACAAGAGGCCCGGTTCACAAATTCGAACATGGGTAGGTTCCCTAGGCCTGGCCTGCTGGAGCCAGCCCTTGGCCCCCCTGGGAAAGGGACCGTGCCCACCACCACCAACCCCCGGTTCCCCGTCCCAGCCTGGGGCCCATAGGCCCCATCACCACCCCACAGTTCCCTACCTCCCCCCACCCCTCTCTTGCCGCCACACAACCGCGGCGAGTGGGCCCCCTGGGAAGGGAGAGGACAAGAGTGAGACAAACCCTTGTGTCGAGGGCTGACTCTTAATAGGTCGCAGCATGGGAGCTGCTCTGCTACATAAGAAACCCTGACCCCAAAGCAGGTCGTCTACGAATGGTTTAGCACCAGGGGCCGATGGGGGCCAGCGGCTGGGGAAGGGACCACAGGCAGTTGGCTGTCCACGGGAGGTTGGCTATGGGAGCGCACTGACCACCAAGGGGCAGCTCCTGTGTTGAGCATCTGCCCCTGGTGGTCAGTGCGCGTCATAGTGACTGGTCAGCCTGTCATTCTGGTTGTTCAGTCCTAATGGTCGCTGAGGCTTTTATATATATAGATGGAGTCAGCATTTCCCCAACTTCAGTTGTGCAAATGTAGGGTTTCTAGAATTTACTTTTGTTTTTCATACTCTTCATGTTCACGCCTTGATTTAAAGTAAAGTGTTTTGATCATTTTTCTAATCTTCCATAATTCATAAGCAGCTTTTCTATATGCATTTTATTCAAAAAATAGAGCATAATGCATTCAAGGTTTTTTTTTTTCTGTTTATATGTAGCTTTTAACTTAGTTGACTTCTTTCCTTTAATCTCTCATTCATGTATATAAAACATATCTATAACTTTTAAGAAATTATCTAGTTATGTATTATTCAGTTTTTTCTTAGAAATGTTTTATCGTCCAGGCATAATTTTGGTATTAAGAAGTTTAAGAGCCATTATATTAGCAGCCAACAGATCCAGAAATCCTTAATTTTCTGTCTAAATTTTAGAAAAGTCAGCTTTTTAAAAACATCATTGTATTTCTGAAGGAAAGAAATTTGCAGCTTCCTTTTCTTCTGAAGACTATTTTAAGTTGGATAATTCTGTTGAGGGGTGCTGTCCTGTGCATTGCACAGTGCTTACCAGTATCCTGGTCTCCAGACTAGATGACAGTAACACTACTCCAGTTGTGGCAATCAAAAATTTCTGTAGGAATTACCAAATGTCCCCAGAGTAGGAGGGTGGGGCTAAAATCACCCTGGTTGCCCTAACCGGTTTGGCTCAGTGGATAGAGCGTTGGCCTGGGGACTGAAGGGTCCCAGGTTCGATTCCAGTCAAGGGGCATGTACCTTGGTTGCAGGCACATCCCCAGTAGAAGGTGTGCAGGAGGCAGCTGATCGATGTTTCTCTCTCATCGATGTTTCTAACTATCTCTCTCCCTTCCTCTCTGTAAAAAATCAATAAAATATATAAAAATAAAATCACCCTGCTTGAGAACCATTGTTATAGGAAGATGCCTCTGCCAATTTACTTACCTATTTTTTATTCTTAAATGACTCTGAGTCAGTATATGGTAGACGGGTAATAGAATTTTAAGACCAAGAAATGCATTACCCCTTAATCCCCTTCCCTAGCCACTATTTCTTTCTTAAAAGATAAAATAGTCATTGGGAGTAGAAATTTTCTAACATTGAGAGAAGAAATGTCTGCTTTACAGTTTAATAAGATTCATAGTGTTCCTTTTGGAAATAACTGTACATATTTTACACACATATAAAGCCTGTCTACACTCCAAAAGGAATACACATTAAAATTGAACACTGTAAAAAATGCCAAACAGAAACCTGTTGACAATAGCAAAAGCAGGTATTTCTAGGAATCTATAATGAAACTGCTGCTATAGTTGAGCACTGTATTTAGTTTTTGGGCAACAAAAAAACCAAAGGAAAACTCTTGAGTTAAGATTACGAAATAAGTGAGCCAACTTGATACCCATGAGGTTGTATACTGTGTTGCCTGTGATGTAATACTTACTCCCTGTTCTTTTCTTTTTCCAAGATAAAGTGAAATCTTTTCGTGCAGCTCTACAAGAAGAAGAACAGGCCAGCAAGCAAATCAACCCTAAGAGACCCCGTGCCCTTTAAGTTGGTATTTGCTGCTAAAGGATCCCCAGAACCCTCACTGTTTTAACATACAAGGTTCAGCTGTAAGGGCCATTTGGAAGTTTGAAATTTTAAGTGTCTGTGGAAAATGTCTTTCTTGTCCCTTCACCTGAATGACATTTCAGTTTTGTGAAACACAACTTTGTCTACAAAATGCTTCTAGTCCAGAAGGCACAACCAAGATTTGGTAATAGTGAAGCATTTTGTTTCATTTACCCAAATAGTGATTTACTTTTGGAGATCCTTACCAATTTTATTTTCTATATGATGAAGTAAGATTGTGGGCTTGATCCAGGGGTGAGTAGTAGGGGGAAGCCACAGCATTTCCTTTTAACTTGGTTCAATTTTCGTAGCAAGACTGAGCAGTTTTAAATCCTTTGTGTGCATGCATACCTCATCTGTGATTGTACATACCGTGCCACTCTTAGGGACAGCTGTGCTCACCTCTTTCTGCTTTGTGCCTTGACTAAGGCTATTGACCCTGAATTTCTGATGCACAGCCAAGTTAAATTACATTCCTTATTTGTCATTGTAAATTACCTTTATTGTGTGTACATTTTTACTGTATTTGAGACATTTTTTGTGTGTTGCTAGTTAATTTTGCAGGATGTGCCATATCATTGAATGGAACTAAAGTCTGTGACAGTGGACATAGCTGCTGGACCACTCCATCTTATATGTAAAGAAATCTGGAATTATGGTTTTAAAACTTTTAACATGTGGATATAATTTTCTTAGCATTTTCTTTGTAAAGAAAATATAAACTAGTTGATGTATAATAAAAAGTAATGGAATTCTGAGAAGAGTTTTATCTTAGGATAATACATATATATGCAGTGTGTTCCAGTGTGTTATTAACAAGACTAATAGTGCAATTTGCTCCTTACCAATACCATTACTTAAGTTGAAGTGTCCATTAGCATCCCAAAAGGTACCTTTTAAATGTACTGTTAAAGGAAATTGGCTTCTGATGCATGAACATTTACATAATACATTGGAAGTAGTCCATAATAGAACTGTTAGTTTAAGCCAAGTATAGACAGTACATAAATCCCTTGAAAGTGAATTAAGCTAACAAGAGTTGACTTTGCTTTAAAAGGCAGATCTAACCCAAGCTCCGTCCATTACCTAATGTATGATGTTTCACCATAATTTGGTGAGAACCACCAAATTCTCACCAATACATTGGTCTAGGCCTGTGCTACTTTTTAAATGGTAGCATTTATTTTTACAGATTGCTACTCCAAGGAAGAAAACTGGCTACTTCTCATGTAAATATTTTGTTAAACAATTTATATATCTCTCTAGGACATTTCCCTCAGCTCCTAGGAGAATCCAGGAGTGTATTAACAACAAAAAATCTCCCAAGGATATCTTGTTTTGACTTACTCTAGGAAAGTAATAGCTCATTCCTTTGAGCCACAGGGAAGCTATGAATACTAGTAGAGTCACATGAGCCAGATTCACTACTTCACTTCAGACAACTCAGAGGGTAGTTGTGGGAAATCTGAATACCATGGTGAAATGCTCCTCTGTAAACTTGAAATCTAGAACAAATGTAGATTTTTCACAATGTGCTTATTAATAAATGGAATCTATGGAATGAGTTTAGAGATAATTTTCTTCAATGTAATCACCTTTGTTTTGGAAGGGACTCAGGTTTTCTTGCAGCTATAAGATATGTCCTATTTGTGTTTATTTCAAAGAGAAGAGGAAGAATGGAGAACTATTGACCTTGCAGAGGCTGTTTAGAAAGGTAGTTTTTGAGCCTAACCAACCTTCAAAGGACAATAAAAAGGTTTGAGTTTTCTTGTAAAGCACAACAGATTAGTCTTATTTAAAATAGGTGGATACTATCTCTAGAAGGTCCCCTTATATTTAAATGTGCTGCTTTATTCTATAATGGCTTCATTCTGATCAGTAATCAAGGTATATAAAAAATTAGTACACCAGAAAAGATCTTGGTAGTATAATCCAGTACTTCAGTTTTACAGATAGGGAAACTAAGGACCAGAAAAGGGACTCAGCAGTTACTAGGGTGTAGAGGAAAAGCTGAATGAATAAACCTTAGAATTTTCCTGTAAGAATAGAAATAGTACAAGTGAATTTTGCAAAGTAAAGTTTTTTGATATTTAAAAAAAGCTACACAAGTATAATATTTATAACAAAAGTGGCTTGATACAGCTATTTTAAAAAAATTTGGATCTGAATTAAACATTCTTTACTTTCTCAGACTTGAAAGCTGATATTCCTATTAATAAGTAACAAAAAATATATTATTTTCATTATATAGGAATGCTTAATATCATTTTGAAGCCATATTTGAAAAATAATTTGTTTAGGTAAACAAATTAACTTCCTTTAAATAATTTGAAACACTTCTGTTAAAGTAGGCATAAAAAATGAAGATATTTTTATTTCCTTATATAAATAACCAGCTATTATATATAATTCTTTATTAAAGGACATTAACAATTAATATTGATAATGATTTAGACATAGTAACTAATTAGGTTGTGACATCTATTGAAATTATCATCCTTACATTTTAAACAGATTATAGGTAAGCATCAAGTATATAAAAGAGTGCTGGAAATTTTCATTATCCAGAAGTTATAGGAGGAATACTGGGAGCCTGTTCTTGTGGGAAAATTACTGTTTGAGTTTTGTTTTGAATTTGATGGGCAGATATTTTAAATGAAGTTTTGATTTCTAAAACCTCTGGAAATTTTGTTAAAACTATTATTATCTCCCCAAGAAAAAACATACAACCTTATAATTCATTTCACATTCTAGTTGCGCATCCTTATTTTACAGGTAAGGAATCATGCCCAGAAGTAATGTCTGGCACCACATGGTCTCAGGAGCAGACTCAAGCTTACCCAGAACCCTGATGTAACTGTGATGTTACAGGATAAGTAAAGGGGTAGGTAGGCAGTGATAGAATTTATATAGGATAAACAGAGAGGGAGAAACAAAATTAAAATATAAGAAAATTGTTTTACTGTACATATGAATAATAATAAATGATATGGGGAATATGTGACTCAGTTAAGCATATTTAACTTTATACCTGAAGAATAAAGGACTAAAGAGTTGAAGGCCTAAATTGGTCTTCACAGTAATATATAACATAGACAATAGAGTAACATCTTTATACAACAACCTGTTAGAAATGAAGTTTAAGTGTCAAGTTGTGTCTATGGCTCTTGAAAATTATCATGTATAGACTGGACCCTGCCCTGTGTTAAATATTAAAAACAAACCGGAAAAAAAACCTTGGGAACTTAAAATTGACTTAAGTACCTTAGAAATTTGGACTAATTACTAGTAATAGTAACATTAAATCAAAAATAGTCAAGCACAGTGTCCCAGTGGAGAAAAAGCATACATATCTTCTCAAATTATTAAAAATATATAATTCAAGTTTCTTTTCTTGAGTTTGAAAATTCTGTTTTCCAGATACCTAAGAAAAATGGATACCTTCTGCATTGAATCCATGTAACAATCTGAAAAGAGCCAAAGTGAGATGGTATTAAAAAACTAATCTGTAGCACATAACAATCAGTGCATATAGTTCCTATACCATGAATTCTAAAACATGAACACATCGGCAAACCTATGAAGCCCACCCACTTGGAACACTAGTCATTAAAGAAACATTCGCCAACTAAATGTATAAGACCCATCTTTTTAATACTTCTTTTTGTCATAGCCTTTATGTCTTAAATTATGAATTTGACTAAAAGTATCATAGACCTCTACTACCCCAGACCTAAGAGCTCATTAGCAATGGTTTCAACATGGTAAGTGATTAAGAAGACTGGAAGAAATTTGGTGAGAATGAAAGAAAATAAGAGGAAATATTTCTATTTAGACCGGAGATTAGTTTTAGGATGGCTTGTAGGAACAGGTCAAGATGGGTTAGAATGTCTAAAAAAGGAAGCTAGGTATTTATGAGTAATATTTAATTTCTAGGATTAACATTGAATAAAGACTCAGTAGTATTACTAACCTGCCAGTATAAAATGTAAACCCTCCTTGTCTTAGTTATATAGAACTGTGTTTCCAGCTTAGAAAAGTCAAACAAATGACTTTTGTAACTATCTACCCTTGTTTTTTTTTTATTCGGCCCCTAGACCAGTGCTCGGCAAACCGCGGCTCGCGAGCCACATGCGGCTCTTTGGCCCCTTGAGTGTGGCTTTTCCACAAGATACCAACTCTTCCACAAAATATTGACTTCTGCCCATGGGCCACGAAGTTTCAATCGCACTGTACGTGCGTGCCCACACGTAGTATTTTGTGGAAGAGCCACACTCAAGAGGCCAAAGAGCCACATGTGGCTCACGAGCCTCAGTTTGCTGACCATGGCCCTAGACCATCGAAGCTTTAAAAATGAATTAGCTAAAGAGGCAAAAATTTCTATATTAAGTGATGGTTTATGAGGAAACCAAAGTGTTAGTGATTAAAAACAGTGAGTACAGGTTAATAATTACCTGGGTAACTGAAGCCTTACTCTATTTTCACGAGACTTGTATAATTCAAGGAAAATAAATTTTGGTGTACATTGCCCAGATAATTACAAAACAAGTAACTATATTACTAAAGCAATTATAAATGATAACCAGATATGATTGTAACAAACTATTTCATGCTTAGGGTCTATTTAACAATAGCTATGCCCAATAAAGAAAAAAGTGACAGCCTAGCCGGTTTGGCTCAGTGGAAAGAGTGTTGGCCTGGGGACTAAAGGTTCCCAGGTTCGATTCTAGTCAAGGGCACATGCCTGGTTGCGGGCTCGATCCCCAGTAGGAGGCATGCAGAAGGCAGCCAATCAATAATTCTCACTCATCATTGATGTTTCTATCTCTCCCTCTCTCTTCCTCTCTGAAATCAATTAAGAAATATATTTTTTTTAAAAAGGAAAGAAAAAAGTGAGATCCAGCTACATGTCTTAGGGTTCTTCCGCCCACAGTAGGTTATGAATAGGGAGTTAGAGAAGGGAGTTAAAGGGGAGGAGCATACACCACAACACACTGACACAGGCATCTCTGGCTAGGACTGTTATTTCCTCCTGTTCTTAAAATGTTCATTCTGCTGCAGCTAACTAGCCTCCATCTTCCACACCAAATACCATTCTATGCCTTGGAAGTGCTATGCAATAACTCCCAGGTAGCACTTTACACCGCTTAAAAGCCTTTAAATCTCTAAGCTTAAGGTGTCACAGTAAAGAAATGTAAACACTTAGGAAAAGAAAAATGTAATTACCTGATAAAGTCATCTATGTCCATGGAACGGGCCCGCTTGTCACTAAAACCTGTGCTGGTTAGGATTTGCTGTATTTTATCTGCTATGCTGAAATCTTCTGGTATTATCTATCAAGATTCAGAATAAATGAACAACATATCTTTAATGAAGTCACCTTGACTCTATTTCTTTTTAGTTCAGTAAGTCATAAAATAGTTACCATCTGTCCATTACTTGCATCTCTCTAAGTGATTAATCTTTAGCACATACCAAATCCTCGGAAGTCCTCCAATGAATGAATCAAGAATATTGTCCTCTTTTTAAAAAATTCTATCAGTTTCAGCTTTTCATAACAAAATAATAGGAGCTGAAACTAAATTTTAAGTCAATTGTTACTCTTTTTAAAACAACTCACATTTTCTTGGCACCAATCTCATTTTTCCAGCTTAATTTTTCTCTAAGAGATGGCCTCCAACCCTTAAGAAATATTAAATATATCAGACTCTATATATTTTATCCAAAGATTTTTCTTAATCCAGCTTAATATTTTCTTAAGCAATGTTTAATGATTTTGTCCATAAAAGAAAATGGAGGTAGCAATGTGATACCTTAAGCCATAGGAGTCCAAAAATAGAACGGGAATTTGCTTTTTTTCTGTCCTCTTTAATTAATTAGAAAGAACTAATAAATAAATAGTCATTGTATATGGACACTAGGGGCCCAGTGCACGAATTTGTGCATGGGTGGGGTCTGGCCGGCTCGCCCCTACCAGGCCAATCGAGGCTAGCCAGCAGGGGGGAGGGGCTGCAGGAAGTTGGCTGGCCAGCCCCGTCCCCATCAGGCCGGTTGGACAGCTGCAGTGCACGTCATAGTGACCAGTCATTCTAGTTGCTTGGCTTTTATATATAGATGTTTATGTGTGCTCACAGACACAAAATTGCTTAAAGAAAATGTTGCACAGATAATGATTAAGAGGCATGAGGCTCACAACCAGAAATCTGCTATTCAGTCTACTTTATCCTAATCAATTTCTAGGTATTGACATTTAAAATTTATAATTGCTATATGAGCAACAGACAAGAAGGGATGGTCACAATCATTTTAAGCTGAGCAAACTGCACATGCCTACACCTTTGAGGAAATTATGACTCAGTTGAATCTATGGCTGAAACAGCTATCAGTAATTAAAGAAGATACAGTGAAGTAACTGAGATTTCTCAGATCTGTTCCACAAAATATACATGAGCACTGACTTGTTAAAGTTGTGGTAGTTATACATTGCTTGTGATCTTTTAAGGATCTTATGGAATGTACAAAATTAAAGAATCTTGATGGAAAGGAATAAGAAATAGAGGGATATTTTAAAACACAACAAATTGAAATCACAAACATTTCCTGCTTACAGTATTATGGACCGAACAGTGAATTCTGTAGTTTTTTTCCAATAACTGCTGTACTGCACTTGACCTGTAGCATAAATGACATTAGTATTATTATTCCAAAATTAGAGATCAATAATTTCCTTTTATTATCAGATAAAAAATGTTTTACATGGTGAAATTAATAAACTAAAAAAGGTATTGAATACTTAAAACTTATGAAACAACCACAAACTACATAGTTATATTTAAAAAGTAAAGTCCTAATAAACATCTCCAATTCTTAACACATTAAGCGCCAAGCCTGTTTTGTCTTCCTTTCCATTTCAATAACTGGTGACTGACAGGCGCTTAACATGTTAAGGGAATTCCAGACTCTCCACAAAACATCACCTAAAAAAAAAGAAAAGAAAATCTAGCCAGGCTGATGTTGCTCAGTAGTTGAGTATCAAGCTGTGAACCAGGAGGTCACGGTTCGATTCCCAGTCAGGGTGCATGCCAGGGGCTTTGGGCTTGATCCCCAGTGGGGGGTGTGCAGGAGGCAGCCAATCAATTCTCTCTCATCACTGATGTTTCTCTCCCTCTCTGAAATTAATATATTTAAAAATATATATATACAATTAAACCTTTCACCTCTCTTGTACCCCAAAATGCTATTACATTTTTCCAAGTAAATAAAATTAAATGAATCTTACACAAATGTGGAAGGGGTCCCTCATCACTATTTTTCCAAGGAAAAAGTAGGGAGATATGTAGTCAGTTTTGTTTTTTCCCCATATTGCCAATAAACCTGATCTAATTCCCAACTCTAGGAACTTTCTTCATTAAATTCTTCTGCCTCCCAAAGTACAAAGTCAGTTAAAAAGGTAAAGTGTGTCTGGACATGGGCAGTCATTATGCTTAGGATATACATGTTCAGGAAAAGGACAAAATTCTAGCAGTTAGCCCAGTGTCTGGAGCATTGGTCCTTCATACATTATAAATCAGTAAAATACTTACTTAAATGCAGCAGACAGTGTCTTGTTTTTCCTAACAAAGGTGATCCTTACTAGGCCATCCCATTCCTGAAAGAAAAGGTGAATATTTTCTCACAAAATGTCAAACTTCTTTTCTAGGCCTGCTAGGTATTATTGTGTCTCCTAACATATAAACCTGGAACGAACCTTCTGGAGTGATGAAAATGTTCTATATCTTGATGTGGCTGACACATGCAAAAGTAAGATGTATACTTTTTTTTAACTTCTGTGCACCTCACTGAATATTTTTTTTTTTTTTTATTGCTTAAAGTATTACAAAGGGTATTACATATGTGTCCATTTTATCCCCCCGCCCTAGACAGTCCCCTAGCCTCCCCTATCCCCCTCACTGAATATTTTAACCTCAATTCCAAAAAATACATTATTCCACATCTGAACAAAGAACAATATAGTATTTTGGCACCTAAAGTGTCATATGCCATCTGTTATTTTCAAAAAAACATGATTCATGGATACATGCAAAAAAATAAAACTAGACCACTTACACCTACACAAATTAGACCATTTACACCATACACAAAAATAAACTCAAAATGAATAAAGGACTGAAACGTAAGACAGGAAACCATAAAAATCTTAGAGGAATCCACAGGCAGCAAAATCTCAGACATGCTGAAGCAATATCTTCACCGATACAGCTCCTAGGGTAATGGAAACTAAAGATAAAATAAACAAATGGGACTACATCAAAATAAAAAGCTTCTGGCACAACAAAAGAAACCATCAACAAAACAACAAGAAAGCCCACTGCATGGAAGAACATATTTGCCAATGTTATCTCCAATAAAGGTTTAGTCTCCAACATTTACAGGGAACTCATACAACTTAACAAAAGGAAGATAACCCAATCAAAAAAATGGGCAACGGACCTAAATAAATACTTTTCAAAAGAGGACATAAGGAAGGCCAAGAGACATATGAAAACATGTTCAAAGTCACTAATCATCCAAGAAATTGATAAGCCACTCCATTTACCACCAGTTATTGACCACAAAAGCATGTTTTTATCCAAAATGATTGCAGTAAGGTTTTATATCAAGGGATCTGGTTTCCTTCCCTTTTAAATCACAAAAATAAGAATTTTGATTAAAAGGTGTTTCCCATACCTAATATTATTCTAACAACTATTTTCACCTCATCTTGTTTTCCAAGTCTTATTCAAATAGAAAGTTTTCTATACCTATAATCCTCAACAAAATGCAATGGGATTCTCATCTTTTTACATTTTGTGAACATTTTCCATGTGCTTTTGTGGTCTTCACAACTGTCTTGAGTCAAATTATTCCATCTACTCTGTCACAGGATGTATCATACTTAACATTTTCCTGTTAGGACATTTAGGTTGACTCAGTATTTTTCTGCTGTTACAGACACACATCTCCCAGCTTGGACATTTTTTTTCCTTCACTGAATGACCTAGCATTTTAACCTCACCTGAAAATTGATAGGTGGTGGCGGATTCTTAGGTTCTATTCTTACAACACTGGATTCCACTTTGGGTGGTGGTCTGAAGTTATTCTTTCCAACCTATTAATCAGAAAATGTTTCAGTAGTCATCTCAAAAATAACTAAATTAGTAATCAAATATGCTCTCCTCACAGCACAGCTAGATACCAGAGGATGAGTTAAGTCACATTAGTTCAATAATAGTCACTTACTTTCATTAAATGGTCCACACGGGCTAACAGCTGTGTATTAATTGAGAGTCTGCAGTATAACTTATCTCCAGGTTTTGCAACCAGTCTGAGAGCAAATTCTCTTTGAAACATAAGTATAGCACATCTGAAAAGACAACAAAAAGGAATAAGGAAAATGGTGACTTTCAACTATTAATATATTTGAACTTCAACAGATTTTCTTGAGCAGGAAACAGAGCAAAGCAACACCTGCAGTTCATGGCAATTCGTCTAGCTGGTTAGAAGATAGGAGAACACCAGCCTTAGCTTTGTATCACAAAATGACCCAGTTGGCTTTTTTCATTTTATAATGGCTATACCTCTCACCCCTTGCCAATGTAAGTCCTCAATGATCAAATGAAAAAGTATTTCAGATCAGCACCAATCTATCTCACCCCTTCTAGGAAAACAAAACCCAAAAAACTAAATTGGCTCAGTAGATAAATTATATTCATGGGGTAGCAAACACCCTTATGGAAGAGCTGAGGCAGGTTGTGAAATCAGTGTCCTGATTTAGCAGATTAAGGAATATAGTTTGTTTGTTTTTTCTAATTCAGCAAGCAATGGCAGGCTTTTGGAGGTTCTTGAACAGAAAATGACCATCTTCAAAGGTAGGTTTTAACTCAAACTTTTTTGAATGTAAGTCACAATAAGAAATACATTTGACATTGCCACCCATGCCACAAATATCTGTATGTGTATGTACCTATGTAACTTAAACAAAAGGTTTGTAAAACTATAATCACCTGGGCCACATGCACTTAAGACCCTCTGATATATTCCATTCCATATCATTAAAAAAATAAAAAAGACAATCATGACCCACTGAATTTATTTTATAACCACTAAGGGGTTTTTGACTTGCAGTTTGAAAATGATTGGTATAGATTATCCAAGAAACACTTTAGGAAGCCACTGCAATTGTGTAGACATCTATCCTGTATAATAAAAGCCTAATATGCTAAGTGTCCAGTCATCTGTTCAACTAATCAAAGTGTAATATGCTAATGATATGCTAAGGCCGCTCAACCGTTTGCTATGACATGCACTGACCACGAGGGGGCAGACACTCAGACTGGTAGGTTAGCTTGCAGCTGGGGTCCAGCCGATTGGGACTGAGCAAGATGATCCGGACACGCCCTGGCGCCTCCCAGGGTCCCTCCCTAACTGGCCAACTTCTACATCCCTCCCCGGCCCCGATGGGGTCCCTCGGCCTTGCCTGCGCCCTCTCGCAATCTGGGACCCCTCAGGGGATATCAGAGAGCCATTTTTGGCCCGATCCCGGAGGCAAGGCCAAGGGACCCCACTGGTGCACAAATTCATGCACTGGGTCTCTAGTCTATATATATATATATATATATATATATATATATATCCTATCTAATAATAGACAAACATGGTAATTAACCATACCTCCGCTATGCTACCCATTGGCGATTTAGGGTGATATGCAAATTACCTGCCAACCAAGATGGCAGGCAGCCAGGCAGCTGAAGCGAACATGAGGCTTGGTTGCTCCAGTGATGGAGGAAGCCAAGGTTCCCCGCCTGCCCCAGCCCAGCTCTGAGCTGCACTCTAAGCAACAATGTATCAATTATAGAAGCTAAACAAACCCTAGATACCTGCTTTCAGCCATCCGGCCTCAGAGCTGGAGCCGCAACTAAGTTTCAATTACAGAAGGTAAATAAATCCCAGAGTAAAAAAAAAAAAAAAGAAAGAAAGAAAAAGAGAGACTGGGAGCTTCAGTTGCAGGTTTGACCCGCCTGAAAAAGGCCCTCAGCCCCTCATCCAGACTGGCCAGGCACCCCAGTGGGGACCCCCACACTGAAGCGGGTGCGGGCAGCCTGAAAACAGCCATCAGCCCCTCACCCAGGCTGGCCAGGCACCCAAGCGGGACCCCCACCCTGATCCGGGACACCATTCAGGGCAAACCAGCTGGCCCCCACCCGTGCACCAAGCCTCTATCCTATATAGTAAAAGGGTAATATGCAAACTGACACTAACAGCAGAAAGACTGGGAATGACTGGTCACTATGACACACACTGACCACCAGGGGGAGACGCTCAATGAAGGAGCTGCCCTCTGGTGGTCAGTGAGCTCCCACATGGAGGAGCTCTGCTCAGCCACAAGCCAGGCTGACGGCTGCCAGTACAGCAGTGGTGGTGGGAGCCTCTCCTACCTCCTCAGCAGCACTAAGGATGTCTGACTGCAGCTTAGGTCTGCTCCCCGCTGGCAAGTGGACATCCCCCGAGGGCTGCCGGGCTGCCAGAGGGATGTCTGATTGCCAGCTTAGGTCCAATCTCCTGGGGAGCAGGCCTCAGCCAGCAGATGGTCATCCCCCGAGGGGTCCCAGACTGTGAGAGGGCACAGTCCGGGCTGAGGGACCTCCCCACCCCCCGAGTGCACAAATTTTTGTGCACCGGGCCTCTAGTCTATATATAAAAGCCTAAGCGACCAAACAACCATTTGACTGGTCGCTATGATGTGCACTGACCACCAAGAGGCAGATGTTCAATGCAAGAGCTGCCCTCTGGTGGTCAGTGCAGTCCCATAGCTGGAGCACTGCTCAGCTGACTGAGGGGCGCCACCACAGCAGCACCCTACTGAGCAGCGGCAGGCGCAGCAGGGCCAGGATGAGCGGGAGTAGCATGGTGCCCAGCCTAGGCTCCTCTCCAGCCACTTGCTGCTTCACACACTACTAAATGCCTCGGGGGAACCAGCAGTCTGACATCCCCTGAGGGGTCCCGGATTGCAAGAGGGTGCAGGCCACTGGTGCATGGGGCCTCTAGTAAGGTAACAAAAAGTCTAACCTGAGGATGAGAAACTAGGGAAAAGTTGCTGATCTCAGAAGCAGGGTTTACACCACACCTCCCCTAATAACTCAAATACAAAAAGAGAGGAAGACCTCCACAGAAATTGATATTTTCTACCAAACTAACTATCCAGTCGTTTTTCAACTGAATTAACTCTCTTTACAAAAAAAAGTTTTAATTGATTTTTTTTTAGAGAAAGACAAAGATAGAAACATTGATCACAGAGAAACATCAACCGCTGCCTCCTACAAGCCCCCTTCTAGGGATCGAGCCTAAAACCCAGGCATGTGCCCTGACCGGGAATTGAACCAGGGACCTCTTGGTACATGGGATGTTGCTCAATCCACTAAGCCACACCGGCCAGGCAATTTAATTAACTTTCATCTTTAGCTGTGTTCATGACCTAATCTGTCAATTTTTCTTGTTGAAAACTGTCAATTTTTCTACTTGTTTGGCAGTCACTTTGGTGTTTGTCACAAACCTGAAAAAAGGTCGATGCAGCAACAATTTGAAGACAAAAGGAGAAGAGATCTGTAAAAGAATTAGTTAGTTATTTCTGGGAAAGACACTCCAGAGAACATTTAATATAATGCTCCCAACAATCTGAAAACATACCTGATAAGGCAAATTTGCTACACAAGCATCAAAGAATGGCAAATCTGTTTTCAACACATCACCCACCAATACTTGAAGTTTGCTGGCCAGAGGTCTGATAATAAAAAAAACAAAAAACTTAAAAAAGAATATTGTCTTATGAGATTGAAATGCACTTTCCATTATGAATATTCCATTATGAATACTCACGTGCCCTGAACTCTTTTGTGCAGTTCAGCTACTAGCCTTGGGTCAAGTTCACAGGCAATTACCTAAATTAAAAAATAATAATTATGGAATATAAAACTCTTCTTATCTTAATAGTAACTCTTACATGATTTACATGAAGTAAATTTCTTTTTTCCAATTCTACTACCAATGTTCTTTCAATTGTTCCCTACCATTTCAATGGAAAACACCACCCAGAAAGGTGGTCAGCTAGAGAGTACTACACAAATAATGGACAGAATTATGTTCATTTGGCTCCATGTTTGTAACTGAAAAAAATACACAAAAGTCTGTGTAGTATATGTTCTAGACCAGTGGTCGGCAAACTGCGGCTCGGCAAACCATGGCTCGCGAGCCACATGCGGCTTTTTGGCCCCTTGAGTGTGGCTCTTCCACAAAATACCGACTTCTGCGCATGGGCCATGAAGTTTCAATCGCACTGTATGTGTGCACCCGCACGTGGTATTTTGTGGAAGAGCCACACTCAAGGGGCCAAAGAGCCGCATGTGGCTCGCAAGCCGCAGTTTGCCAACCACTGTTCTAGACAGACGCACACAAAGACAACTGCTCCTAGAATGAGTATATCATTTCTTTCATCTATTAAGTTCAGAGTACACAACATAGATAATTTCTGAATGTAAAGGGATACCAGGTAAGGCTGAAATTGTCATTTTAACTCACTATCAGCTGAGGTTTAATGACTTCCAGGAAGACCAAGTCTGCAGAATAGATACATGTCCTGCTTAGTCTATTTGACTTTCAGTTCCTTTCTCCAGCTTTCCCTGTGCCCTATAGAGTGATGCAGTCCCCTCCCTTGCCTTAGATTTCTAGCTGGGATTAGCCAATGAAAGGAACCAGCATTGTAGGGCACAAGGATAGAGGATGAGTATTTCCTAATGCCCGCCTATGCCTTTCAGGTGTTCTGGCAGTGGCTGTGTTCAATGACTCAATAACGCAGTTCCCTCCTCTTGTCCCTAAGTCCTCTAAACTGTTACCTGCTGTTGCTAGTCCCTGGGTCTTTCACTAATGCTTACTGGTTCCCTTTAACCCCATTTCCACACATTTTATAAGTAGTCTCTTCACTAAAGTCTCTTCAAATAAGTGCCTTAAAATGTGCTACCTACTTCTACCCGAGGACAGAACAATCGTTCCATTTAATTGGAAACTGGGTCAGCCAAGAGACAAAGAAGACACCAGCAGTGGCCAGGTGGTACCCCAAAGTCAGGGGCCTGTGTTCTAGCTCTTTAGGTTCCAAAGTTCTAGGTTCCAATAACTCCAACTTCCTTCCTTGGTTTCCCTGAGCCTAGAGGTGATAACTGCTTTTTGCAATTATTATTCTTGGGTTACTTCAATGTTCTCATTTTATTCTTTTAGTCCTGTAACAACCATGTAACCAATTCCCTGTACTAATTTCCCTGTATTGAAATATCTAATGTGGTTTCTGTTCTCCTGACTGATACAGCCCACATTTTCTTTTAATCCCTTTAAAAGAATTAAGATATAGTTGACATATAACATTATATCAGTTTCAGGTATACAACATAATATGTATACATTACAAAATAAGTCTAGTTAACATCCATTACCACACAGTCACAATTTTTTTGTTGTGTTATGATTAAAACTTTTTTAAGATCTACTCTCTTAGCAACTTTCAAATACACAGGACAGTATTGTCAACTATAATCACCATGCTGTCCGTTACATTCCCAGGACTTATTTTATAACTGCAAGCTTGTACCTTTTGACCACCTGTACCCATTCACCCATGTTTTCTAAGATAAAATTTCTAGCAAAGGATTAAGAGTTACTGTTAAAATAATAGCAATCAATTAAAATATTTATATTTATAAACCACCTGAGCTTACTCATATAGTCATTTCTGACACCAAACATGAAATCCTTTTACCTTTTTTGCCTTTTCTAGCAACTTAACAGTCATATTGCCAGTTCCAGGTCCAACTTCCAGCACCACATCAGTTGGTCTTAAGGCTGCCTGCAAGCAAACACAACCACGTTAGCTTCCCTGACCACATAATTTACACGTGAATATCCTTGCTAGAAAGCACTCTGTTAAGACATTTTATTCTAACTCAATTTTTAGGAGTTTCTTCATGGTCTATATGCTTAACAAAATTATCTAACATTTGGTGCAAGTGGAAATCTGACACTTTTCCTAACTTGGGACAATAGTTAGGAGGCAGAAACCCAGAATAGCAGTTCTTTCTGGGGTTGGCATTTTGCTTTCTACCTTGGAAATGATTTCAATAGCATCTTGCTACCAACTCTGCTATCATCTTGCTACCAACTCTGCTATCAATAAATTCAAACTGGAAAGGACTATATATACAGTAATGATCTTGCCAGAGAATCATAGTGTGCTGTACCAGGATTTCTCAATTCTCAACATATGTTTGTTTTTAGGGATGCGGGAGTACCCAGAAATTGTACAAATAGTGGATGTTTGTATGCACACAGCTGCAGTGTTCTGGATCCATAGCTATTATCAGATGCTCAAAGGAATCCATGAGCCAAAAATGTTAAAAAGCTAGGCCAACCCTCATTTTGCAAATAACAACTAGTCAAGATGAGATCCTTTAATTATGTAATGCTTCCTACTGCTCCAGGATGCTCCCTTTGTGGCCATGAAAGTCATTTGCACCTCCTATATTTCATGTCCTAGCATCATCCCCAATCATCTGAAACAATAGAGAACATCAATAACACATGCCGGAGGAATACTCCAAAGAGTTTATATGTGGAACTGCATTGTATCATTAAGTTTTTCTGGGGGAACAAACTTTCTAAGATCTCTGTTTAGACATATCTTTAGCCTCTGAAGTAAATAAAAACTAACAGTCATGGGTGGTGCCTAGAAAAAGTGATTGGGGAATAATAATAATCTGGAATTGAACAAATGTCCAGCTATGAAGTAAATAATCTATACAAAGAAAAAGAATTCGGAACCAGTAGAATTCCAGATCCACAGAATTAAAGCAAATCATGGCAAAGACAGCTTGTGAAAACTAGAAAATTCTTCAGTTCATTCAACAAGTCTTTAAAGAGCATCTACTTTGTGCCAGACATCCTCTGTGCGCTCAAATATTCCTAATAGTAATTACTTAATAACTCCCTTTCCTTTTCCACACCCACCTTATCGATAATGCTGTTAACAATAAGAGGATTTTTCAAAATGTGCTGCCCAATCCCCGTGTTGAACATGAGTCCTGAAAGAAAACACGAAACAGCCTTAGTTTTCCAACTACTATTAGGTATTAGAAGACGGTCGCAGAGAAGAAGGCACCCGAGAAGAGGGCGGAAGATTTCTGCGCCAACGAGACGCAGCAAACGTCACCCCCGGAGCCCGGCCTGACGCTCAGCCCATAACTTTTGCGGGAAAGGAAGCCGGAGACAGCGCGCAGGGCCTGCGGCCCGCACCCCGGAGTCCCAGGCCCTGAGACCTCACTGCCCCGGCCCAGAGCTCGGTCCAGGCCCCGGGCTCAGCTCCCGCCGGCAGACCCGACCCGACCTCAGCTCCCGCGGGGCTGACCCACCTCCCGCGCTCTTCAGCTCCCGGCTCTGCTGCCGCTCGCGGCGCCGGCCGCTCGCCCCAGACTTGATCTTGGGCATTTCTGCAGGCAGCGGGCGCACAGGCCCAGGAAGTCGGCGAGGACCAGAGCCCGCTACCCCAGTCACCGCAGCACGTGGGAACCGCCGGCCGCGCCACCACACCACTCCCAGCTCCCTTGGGGAGGGGAGGGGAGGGGAGAAGCGCGGGCCCGCCCCCGGTTCGCTCTGGGCTCCGCCCCCAGGAAGAGGGCCGGCCTTGGAGCCCAGGGGCCGCCGGGCATTGTAGTCATGAGCTAGGAAAGCCTAACCGTGGAAGCCTACAGGTCCCAGAAGACAGCGCGCTACCGATTCTGAAAGTTTGGATTGGCTAGGCTTGGTCTGGGCATGGCCTGTCGCCCCAATGAGCACAGTTGGTTAGAGAGGTTTTGGTATGGTAATCCCTATGGTTAAATGGGTTTTGGTATGGTACTCTGGGGACTGTGGAGGTTTAAGTTCTATAATGCGATTAGGCCTGGTGGAGGCTTTATAGAAGCCAGGTTCTGGGATCGTTGATGTCCAAAGAAGCTTTCTTTCTGTCACCGTCTCTCACTCCTGTTTCCCAGAACAGGTTGGGATGGAAACCCAGGATGTTGGGTTGAGGAATTTGCTCCTCTGGGGGAGTGATTTCTCTACTTGCGCTTTGGAAAGCAATCCTGAGAGTAGAATGTAGTGTCTGGTTCCACTAGGGCAGCGGTTCTCAGCCTGCGGGTCGGGACGCCTTTGGGGGTCGAACGACCCTTTCACAGGGGTCGCCTAAGACCATCGGAAAACATATATAATTACATATTGTTTTTGTGATTAATCACTATGCTGTAATTGCATTCAATTTGTAACAATGAAAATACAGTTCCTCGTGTTGTGGTGACCCCCAACCATAAAATTATTTTTGTTGCTACTTCATAACTGTAATTTTGCTACTGTTATGAATTGTAATGTAAATATCTGATATGCAGGTAGTTGTTTTCGCCTGTGTTAAAGCACAGCAAAGAAAGACCAAGGCTTGGGAATACACAAAATTAACCCTGTCTGTTGTGCCTACCAGACTAATGGCTTTAGTTTTTAATGTTTTTGTGTGTACCCTGTTTCCTTGAAGAAGTTTTCTTCTGTCATGACCAAAGCTGACTCTTCCCTGCGCAATTAATTTTGTGTATTCCCAAGCCTTGGTCTTTCTTCGCTGTGCTTTAACACAGGAGAAAACAACTACCTATTTCATTCCACTAACAATTAAGTTAGTGCACAATTCTGGAAAATCTAGTGTGCCAGCCACTGTATCAAATGTTAGGAATAAAAAGATGAACATGACATGATCCCTGCTTTTAAAGAATTTTCTGTCAAGAGGGAGACATGCAAATAACTGCAATCGTGGAACCATTTCCTGATCAATTAGGTGTCAGGTGCTTTAGTTACATGAACTCATTCAACATTTTCAAACAGTTCTCTGAAATAGATCTTATCATTATATCCATTTTACAGATGAAGAAATTGAATGAAAAAAAGAGATTAATATGTTGCAGAAGATCATACAGTAAACATGACAGTCTCCTCTTGAGCCTAGGTCTATATTCCAAAGACTGTGCTAATATTAGAAGAAATTAGGGAACATTTTCAAAATACGATATTTGAGCTGAGTCTTTAAAGGACAAACAAAAGTTAGCCAAGGAAAGTTTGGGACTTCAAAGGGAACAGTACTAATAACGCCAAGATATAAAGTCGTTTAAGGGAAAAAAAGAAGGTTGGTATAGGTGAGGAATAAGTAGGTATGGTAAATAGGAACTTATTGTGAAGGAGCTAAAATGTGAACTGCTGGAGTTCATTCACACAGCAGTGCAAATAGACATTCATGGGCTCCACATTTAGCTGGGTTCTGAACCCTGCCCAGACCCCTCTTCTTGAATTCCCTCCAATCTTCCTCTGTCATTCTCCATATTGGATCTTCAAGTTTTCTTAATTCTTCTCAGTCTTCCTTCCCTATCACCTCTGCAGCTCCTCAGCTGAAGATCTTGCCTTTTCCATCACAGATGGAATGCAAGATCACCTTAAGGACATTCTGGTCTTCCCAGTCACTGTTCTACACACAGGAGGTACAGTGATGAGCAAAATAAAGTGGAGCTTACATTCTAGTGAGGAAAAAACAGACATTATGTCAGGTGGGGATAAGTGTAAAGAAAAATGTAAAGCAGAAGAGAGACCAACAGGGTGGTTGGAAGGGCTTATTTTATGTTGACAATAAGGATGGAAACCAAATGATAATTTTCTTTTGGAGTAAAATAGCAAGACTCTCTTGAAAGAGGTCACATATTTTAATCCACATAAACTAAATGACTGAAGTGAATATACCCATTTAGTTTACCTAGAGACTAAGTTAGTGTTTGTCTGGCTATAAGCCTTAAGCTACCTATATCAGAAACAGTAGGACACACAAAATTCATATGTTGAAGCCTTAATCTCTAGTGCCTCAAAATGTGAGTATATTTAGAGATAGGGCCTTTAAAAAGGCGACGGAGCCCTAACCGGTTTGGCTCAGTGGATAGAGCGTCGGCCTGCGGACTCAAGGGTCCCAGGTTCGATTACAGTCAAGGGCATGTACCTTGGTTGCAGGCACATCCCCAGTAGGAGGTGTGTAGGAGGCAACTGATCGATATTTCTCTCTCATCGATGTTTCTAACTCTCTATCCCTCTCCCTTCCTCTCTGTAAAAAATCAATAAAATATATTTTTTAAAAATAATAAATAAATAAATAAATAAATAAAAAGGCGACTGAATTAAAACAAGGCCTTCACAGTGTGACCTAATTCAATGTGACTGGTGTCTGTGTGAAAGAAGGAAGATTGGACAGAGATACCTGGGGTGTGTGCACAGCGGAAAGACTATGTTAGAGCACTGGGAGAAGGCAACCATCTGCAAGCTAGAAGAGCGGTCTCAGGAGAAACCAATCCTGCTGGCATCTTGATCATGGACTTGTAGCCTCCAGAACTGTGAAAAAATAAATTTTTCTTATTTAAGCCACCCAGACTGGGGTATTTTGTTATGGCAGCCCTAGCAAACTATTATAGCATGTAATGAAAGTTCCCATTCCCAAGCCCACCCAAAACATTCTGGATCAGAGTAGGATTGGGCCCTGGAAAATTCATTTTAACAGACCCTCTAGGAGTTTCTGACACACATGGAAGGTGGGGCATTCACTACTTTTTACATCAGTGGTTCTCAACCTTCCTAATGCCGCTACCCTTTAATACAGTTCCTCATGTTGTGGTGACCCCCAATTTCATTGTTACAAATTGAACATAATTAAAGCATAGTGATTAATCACAAAACAATATGTAATTATATATGTGTTTTCTGATGGTCTTAGGAGACTCCTGTGAAAGGGTCATTCGACTCCCAAAGGGGTCGCGACCCACAGGTTGAGAACCACTGTTTTACACTAAGATAATAGTTGATGAATTTCTACAGAAATGAAAAAAGATGGGGAGAGCTACCATCATCAACACAGGGAAATTATTCTATTAATTGGGATCACTTATTATTCTGGTCAAATTTCATCTATTTTGCCCTGCCTGGTGTGGCTCAGTAGGTTGGGTGTTGCAGCCTATTGATGTTTCTCTCTTATATCCATGATGTTTCTCTCTCTCCTTTTCCCTTC
Organism: Myotis myotis; assembly: GCF_014108235.1. NCBI lineage: Eukaryota > Metazoa > Chordata > Mammalia > Chiroptera > Vespertilionidae > Myotis > Myotis myotis. Next base: position 32,708,081 of record NW_023416357.1, read on the forward strand.
TTCTCTCTAACAATCAATTTAAAAAATCTTCAAAATTTTTCATCTATTTTTTTTTTCTGTTAGCCAAGACAGCATTCAGAAATAAGACAATATTGAATGTACCATGGAGCCATGAGTCCTAGTGAATTGTGTTATGCTGGGATATGAACTGTAATAAAGAAATAAGCATTGGAAATTTATGCTGAAATGCATTAGTTATCTTTGCAGCTATGAATGGCTTAGTAATTGTAAAAAATAATTTCATGCTTCTCTGGCTCATGTTTATACCCTTTATTAATTAAAATAATTTTTTTTTCAATTTTGGTGTGCACAATTGATGCATTGCCATTCTTAGAGTTTTTTGTTGTTAATAAAATGATTTTAACTTAAAATAGAATTAAAATAGCATTTTATTTGATAGAAGAAGAGGCTTATTTACATTCACAGCATGCTTGAAATGATAACATTTTAAATGTGCCAGAGAACATAATAAATAAAAATAAAATGTGTGTTTTTTTTTTGTGAAGGAAGCCAATGTTTCTTTAATTTAGCATTTGCTTCACCAACTTGCTGCTTTCTCTTTTTAGTTCTCAACTGTTTTTTTTGGGCGGGGGGAGGAGGGAAGCACTGCATTTATATTTCAAATATATTCAACACAGATCCAATTATGATTTAATTTAAATGTTTAAATATTTGTCTTCTCTAGAGAACCTGAGATTATGAGAATATAACAATGAAATGCAGCTGTACACATTTGTTTTGTATATAGTATGTGACTAGATTATACATTCATAGTTTCTGAAGCTAGACCCTCCAAGTGATTCTTAATTTGGGGTCTTGAAGTTTGTGTAGGCAAAATTTTGTGTATGTGCATTTTTCTAAATTACAGCTTTCTTTAGATTTCCAAAGGATCCATTATCCTAAATAGAAAAAACTTATTGTCCTAGGCCAATTTCTTCATTTTAGTTCCAATTAGGCTATTTTTCTTTATCACATATTCCTTATAGCCTTGCTATGAACCAGCAGTGTTGACATTAGCTGGAAACTCATAAATGAAGAATTTCAAGCCCCACCTCAGACCAACTAAATCAGGATATATTTTTTAACAAGATCCCCATGTGATTCTATGCATACTTAAAATCTGAGAAGTACTTTTTTACTTTTGAAGATAGTTAAGCCCCCAAAACCACTAACCCCCCCACAAAAAAAGAAACCCCACAATATCATCCAACTGATCATAAAATCCTGTTAGCATTTTAGCATATATTTATTCCTACAAAGGAGACCATCCTGGATGTAATCCACTCTTTTCTCAATGCATTGTGAATGTGTTAACATGTCAACAAATACACGTCCACATAATTTTTTTGTGGCCAATTTGTATTTTATTACATATGCACACATCATGATTTATCATTTATTTTTTGGTGGTCATTTAGGTAAATTTCTTATATTTTCTTTTAAAAACAGTCCTGTATGATGAATATCCTTACAATGCAGAACTATGATTGTGTGGTTCAAATCTTAACAGAGTCTTACTTCTGGTAGCTGTGTGACCTTAGGCAGGTTACTTGACTTCTCTGTGCTTTAGTTTCTTTATCTGTAAAATGGGCATGATAAAAAGCACCTCATAGGGTTGACTTGAGGATTAAAAACAGGACTAAAATCATGTAAAGATTTTAGTACTGTTTCTGGCAAATACTAAATGCTCATTAAATGTTATCTACTATCATTAATCTTTATAAACACAACTATTTCCTCACAACTTCATTCTAAAGATAAGAAAACTTAGGTCACTAAGGTAGACAGTAGCAGAGGCAGGGAGAACTGGACTTCCTTTTTAATCTTTCCATCCTTGCTATTGTTCTGGAATAGAGCGCCCAAGCGTAGGACCTTAAAAAATAAATATTCGTGAGAGGGTTGACTGATGATAGTAGGATTATTTTGATAACTCTTCTTTGCAGAGACGGACCCGTAAAACAATGCCGTTTAGCAGCTGATATCTAGAAGAGGGAAGGGTAAATGGTTCGGCTTTAAAGTTCAGTCAACCAGGAAACGACTTTTCCCGGAGTCGGGCCAACCCGGACCTATCATTCCTTTGGTTCCAGATCCCGCTGAGTCCCGGCTCCCCGCTCTCTCTACTGCGCAGGCGCACACTGCTGAGTTAGCCAACCGGCGCCTTTGGTTTCGAAGATAAAGCCCCGCCCCTTTCTTCCCTCCGCTGTCCTATCGCCTCCTTGCTTGGCCTTCTCCACGCGCCGTGGGAGTGTGACGCAGTATTCGAGCGTCCACATCGCGTGTAGCTGCGACGCCGAACATGGCGCGTTCCTAGAAGCGGCTTTCGGCATCAGTAGGCGGCGGCGTGGGGACTGGGAGCGTGGGGCGCCGGACCAACCGACGCCGCTTCGTGCTGGGAAGTGAAAGCGGGAGAGCCGGGCTGCTCCGGACCGAACCAACCGGTGAGGCTCCCGCCGGAGGCCCCCAGAACGCTGAGTAGAAGGGAGGAGTGGGCTGGGCAGCGGAGCCCGGGAGACCCGGCAGGACCGCGGGGCTACCGGGAGAGGAGGGGTAGCCTGGCGCGGCGAGGGCCTGCGGGCTTGGTGCTTTGCGTAACCCTGGGAACCCGTGGGAGCTCGGGGCTGTGCCAGTCGGACGGGAGCGGGAAGCATGGTCACGGAGGAATCGGGTGCAGGAAGGCAGGCACTGGGTGCCCAGAGAGAACAGCGTGGGGTGCCCATTGTGGCTGCGGTTGCGGGCCAGGGTGGTGCATTTGCCCTTGAGGGATAGAGACCCTGATCGTCTTTAGTATAAAACCACTACTGCTAATAGCAATGCTGGGAAAGCTTTAATTAAACATTAGACCCTTGCTACCCTGTAATGAACAAGTGAAGGAAGTTTGCACATTTTCGGAGAGGACCTGCTTGCTGAGGTATGGCCGCCAGTGCTGAAGCCCAGCGATTTCGGCAGCTTTATATTTGGGGGTCTTGGTGATTCAGCAAATCTGTTTGAGGCCCACTGCATTTATTTTTTTATGACATGGTGATTGAGGGAAGTATTTCAGAATGACTTGACCAAATAGCAAGGACTGGTGAGTTGTTCGCTGGTGCCAAGATTGCTGTTTGACATATTCTCTCCTCACCCCAGTTTAAAGGAGCTCAGTTGTAGTGCGCTAGAGTCCTTGAAATTTGGTTATTCTTCAGAAGGGAGTAAGGAAGAGCGTTTTACAGCCATACTTTTTTTTTTCTCTTGGATAAGGGAGGTCACTCCTCCATTTTCACATTATTTCAAACCTCTGTTCAGTACAGAGGTTTCAAATTAAGGACAGAGTGACTACAATGGAAGATATTCATTGCACAATATCTTTTCTTACATCTTTAGTCATTGAGGAAGATTTTTTGTGAAATTACAATGAAAATCTCTCCTTACTGATTGTGATAGGATTGTGGAATCTCCCCCCCCCCCCAACCTAGCACAGGGAATAGTAGAAACAGTTTAATTATAGCAATGCATTGTGGCAATATGTTACAGCTCTAGGGCAGCTGGCCTGCCCTGTCCTAATTAGACTTCCTATAGCAAAAGAGAATGCTCACCAAAACCGGTTTAGGTATGGTAATACGATTAGAGGTTCTAAGCAAACATGTGAAGATTATTTTATAATTAATGTAAAAATCCTTAGATTATGTGATACGTATATTGAATGGATATGCATTCAGATTAAACCAGAATCAAAAGAATGCTCGTAGGATGAGATGCTAAAGAGTCTTCCAGAGATAAATACGCATATTTTTTCATAAATAAAAATATTCATATTTTGATAGATAATGTTTGATTAGATAGATTTTTAACCTTTGAGTTTTGTGTATGTATGTATATGTGTGTGTGTGTGTGTTTGTATTTATCTTGGGCTTCTCTTAATTTCTTGTTATTGCTGGCAATATTATTCATTCCTTTCTTTTTCTATCTGCACCAGATGGGGATTGTCAGTTAATATCAGGTGTTTCAGGGACTAGCAAGACACACTTAGTGCAGGTGTGAGTCTGAAGTGTCTTTGTTTGGTTTTGTAATAGCAGGCTGATTACAGATAAGCTCACAATTACAAGCTTTGTAGAGTTCGAGCTGGATCAGTGTTCTCCACTCTTGCTACTCAACGCATGGTATATGGCCTCACCTGAGAATTTGTTAGAAATGCACCATCTCGCGCTAGCCGGTTTGGTTCAGTGGATAGAGCCTCGGCCTGTGGACTGAAGGGTCCCAGGTTGGATTCCGGTCAAGGGCCCATGCCTGGGTTGCTGGCTAGGTCCCTGGTAGAGGGCATGGAGGAGGCAGCAGATCAGTGACTCTCATCATTGATGTTTCTCTCTCTCTCCTTCTCCCTTCCTCTCTAAAAGCAATAAAAATATATTTTAAAAAAAGAAATGCACAATCTCAGCCTTAACCCCAGATTTACTAAATCAGAATCTGCATTTTAACAAGTGCTCCACATGATATGACACACTAGTTTGGTAAAGAAGACTGAGGTTATGCACAAACCTGCATTAAAATTATAGCATCATTTATTTTGATTTGAGGTGATCTTTTGCTGATGATTGAGTCTCATGTATCTGGTTGAAGAAACTAAGGCCTAGCAAGGGTAAGTGACTTGCATAAGGTCACACGTATCTAGATTTAAAACCCAGGTTCTGACTCATTCCAGTGCTTTTTGTTTGACAGATTATTAAAACTGAACCAAAGCATTCATGAATGACAGCAGGGTATACACTCAACAACAAACCTTTATTGAGTAATGGTCAGGCAGTCCAGTAATCCTGTGTGTCTCTAATAACTACTTGGGTTTCCTTTGGTGGTTATTAACTCACCATCTCCTTTCTTCCTTACTCTTTCCTGGATAATATTGCTTTCTACTTCACAGAGGAAATGAAAGACATTGGTGGGAACTTCATTGCTTTTTTCCTGTTTCATCCTCAAATGTGTCTATCTCTACCTGTCCATCTTCAATTGTGCTCTTAGGTTTTTCTCCTCAGTGACAGGGTTTCCTCAGTGTATCAGTTTGCTAGGGCTGCCATAACAAAATACTTTGGATTGGGTGACTTAAACAACAGGAATTTATTTTCTTACAGTTTGGGAGCCTGGAAGTCTAAGATAAAGATTCCAGTGGGATTGGTTTCCTCTGAGGCCTCTTTCCTTGATGCACAATGGCAATCCTCTTTCTGCCTCTTTACCTGATCATACCTTCGTGCACTGGAACCTCTGGTATCTTTTATTTTAATGAGGATAATGGCCTGATTTTAACTTAATCACTTCTTCAAAAACCTTATCTCTAATTTTGAAGATACTGGGATGAGGGCTCCAACATATCAATTTTTGAGGAACATAATCCATAACACTTGGTTAATCCCTTTTTTTGCTGTGGGTTGGCACTAATTTATCAGGATTTAAACACACTCATCTTAAATTCTCACTCTAGATTCATCTTCAGTTTCATCTGTAATTATTTCTTTTCTTTTTTTTTTTTTAAATATATTTTATTGATTTTTTACAGAGAGGAAGGGAGAGAGATAGAGAGCTAGAAACATCGATGAGAGAGAAACATCGATAAGCTGCCTCCCGCACATCTCCCACTGGGGATATGCCCGCAACCCAGGTACATGCCCCTGACCGGAATCGAACCTGGGGCCTTTCAGTCCGCAGGCCGACGCTCTATCCACTGAGCCAAACCGGTTTCGGCTGTAATTATTTCTTTACGTTTCTTGAAAGTTGCCTATATTCATTTTTTCCACCTCCTTATTACTTTTTTCCTTCCATATATTGAAGTCTGGTAATCCACTTCAGTCACTGAATTTAATTGATCTCTTTGTTTTGAAATGTACTGGAATCTTTTAAATCATTTGACTTTTTGACTATCTGTCCTTTGAAAATGCTGTTATGTTTCTGCAACACTATGATCTGTGGACTGAAGGGTCCTGGGTTCGATTCCCAACAAGGGGACATGCCTGGGTCGCAGCTCAATCCCCAGTAGGAGAGATGGTATGTAATTGTGGGGACATTACTGCACATGCAGCCTATACATGTTTTAATGAATTAATTTTTATGAGTGCAGTGACTCCTGAGGCTAACCTCTCAAAACAATGAGATTCTTCTAAGACAGAACAAGGCCAGTAATTGGAAACTACCAATCAAAGATGTGTATATGTGGACAGGATCTAGTTGATGTCAATATGTTTTCTGCCTGCTATTCTTTTTTTTTTTTTAACATATATTTTTATTGATTTCAGAGAGGGAGAGAGAGAAACATCAATGATGAGAATCATTGATTGGCTGCCTTCTGCACACACACCACTGGGGATCGAGCCTGCAACCCGGGCATGTGCCCTTGACTGGAATCGAACCTGGGACCCTTCAGTCTGCAGGCCGATGCTCTATCCACTGAGCCAAACCTGCTAGGACCTCCTATTCTTTTTTAAAAATATATTTTTATTGATTTCAGAGAGGAAGGGAGGGAGACAGAAATAAAAACATCAATGATCAGAGAGAATCATTGATTGGCTGCCTCCTGTACACTCCCCACTGAGGATAGAGACTGCAACCAGGGCATGTGCCCTGGCTGGGAATTGACCTCCTGGTTCATAGGTCAGTGTTCAAGCGCTGAGCCACACCATCTGGGACCCCCTAATCTTCTTCTTCTTTTTTTTAAAAAATTAAATCTTTATTGTTCAGATTATTACAGTTGTTCCTCTTTTTTCCCCCTATAGCTTCCCTCCACCCGGTTCCCACCCCACCATCTACCCTTATCCTCCCACTGTCCTCATCCATAGGTATACGATTTTTTTCCAGTCTCTTCCCCCACCCCCCACACCTCTTTCCCCCTGAGAACTGTCAGTCCACTCCCTTTCTATGCCTCTGATTCTATTCTATTCACCAGTTTATTCTGTTCATCAGATTATTTATTCACTTGATTTTTAGATTCACTTGTTGATAGATATATATCTGTTGTTCATAATTTTTATCTTTACCTTTTTCTTCTTCCTCTTCTTAAAGGATACCTTTCAGCATTTCATATAATACTGGTTTGGTGGTGATGAACTCCTTTAGCCTTTTCTTATCTGTGAAGCTCTTTATCTGACCTTCACTTCTGAATGATAGCTTTGCTGGGCAAGCTTGGTTGTAGGTTCTTGGCATTCATCACTTTGACTATTTCTTGCCACTCCCTTCTGGCCTGCATAGTTTCTATTGAGAAATCAGCTGACAGTCATATGGGTACTCCCTTGTAGGTAACTGACTTTTTCTTTTTCTCTTGCTGCTTTTAAGATTCTCTGTCTTTTGCTCTTGGCATTTTAATTATGATGTGTCTTGGTGTGGTCCTCTTTGGATTCCTTTTGTTTGGGGTTCTCTGCGCTTCCTGGACTTGTAAGTCTATTTCTTTCATCAGGTAGGGGAAGTTTTCTGTCATTATTTCTTCAAATAGGTTTTCAATATTTTGCTCACTTCTTCTGGCACTCCTATAATTCGGATGTTGGTATGCTTGAAGTTGTCCCCAAGGCTCCTTACACTACCTTGATATTTTTGGAATCTTTTTTCATTTTGCTTTTCTGGTTGGGTATTTTTTGCTTCTTCGTATTTCAAATCTGACTTTATTCTTGGGATCCTCTTGTCTGCTGTTGGATCTCTGTATATTATTCTTTATTTCAGTCAGTGTATGCTTAATTTCTAGTTGGTCCTTTTTCATATCCTCAAGGGTCTCACTAAATTTATCGGTGGTTTCTAGAAAATTCTTGAAAAACATTATAACCATGGTTTTGAACTCTATATCCAGTAGTTTGCTTTCCTCCATTTCTGTGATTTGTGACCTGTTTCTTTGTCTCCACATTTTTTTATGCTTCCCTGTGTTGATAGAGTGGCTTTGTGTGCTAGGTGTCCTATAGGGCCCAGTGGCTCAGCCTCCCCAGTTACCTGAGGTGGACACTCTTGGTGCACCCCTTGTGGGCTTTGTGCATAGTCTTGTTGTAGTTAAGCCTTGATTGTTGTAGGTATCACTGGGAGGAATTAACCTCCAGGCCAATTGGCTGTAAGAATCAGCTGTGTCTGTGGTGGGAGAACTTCTGTGCTGAAGACACCCTTCTGGGGCAAGACTTGCTTCAGTGGGGCTTTGGTGCTCACTGAGTCTGCCCCCTGAGTGTGTCCCTTATGGATCTGAGGAGTTGTAATCTGGATGGTCCCACTCTGACCACTGGGTACACTGGCTCTTGGATCTCTAAGGAGGTGCTAATTTAGCCTCTGCCTGAGGCTACCCAGCAGGAGCTACGAAGAGATCTGCAGTTTCCCCTTCCTTGTTTGGGATTTGGAGGTGCCCAGATGAGACCTAGCTGTGAAGCAGTGCAAGCTGCTGTGGGGCCTTGAGCCTTCTTTTGGATGTTCTGTGTCTGTCTGACCCAGCTGCAGTTTGTTAGGCAATTTTAGATTGCAAAGGGCCAGCCCATTCATATGCAAAAGCCTCTGCTAGCAGCTTGGGTGGGGCGGGGTCTCAGGGAATCAACAGGGCGGAGCAGACAGCTATGGCTGATCCTCAGTCCTGCCCTAAGAGGTCCCGGGGTCTCAGTGTCCCCATAATCCCTGCAAGCACCTCTGAGAGAAAGCCGCCCTCGAGTTCCAACCAATGCCAGACAGTCCAGTTTCTCCCCAAATGAGTTTGGGTCTCCAGAGACTCACCCAGAACTGGAGTTCAGAGCAGTCGGGGGCTTGTGCTTCCCTCCCGATTGAAAAAGACACCGGCATCCTCAGTTGCCAGCCCTTTCCGCGGGCTCGAGCCTCCGTACCTCTGCACTTTACTTCCGCAGCTCCTCTGACTCTCAGTGTGCTTTTCTCTTTCCTTCTAGTTGTAGAATTTCCACTCAGCCAGCCTTCCTGTGGTTCTGGATGATGTCCGTTCTCTCCTTTAGTTGTATTTTTGAAATGGTTGTGCGAGGTAGCAATTTCCGGTGTTTACCTATGCCGCCATCTTGGTTTCTCTCCCCCCTAATCTTCTTTTTGTAGAGTTGGGCTGTGGATCACGAGTTGACTTGCAGGAATTTAACTATCGTTGAAAAACAAAATGACATCTTCCTCTAATCCCTCTGCTCTACTAGAAGTAGTATATGGTAAATATTAACATTGCTTATACATTTTACTAAAAGGCTACTTGTCAAGTTTTTATTTGTCCAATACCTGTTCTTTCCTGGAGGAAAATTGGAGCTCTTTTAAGTTATAAATGTCCATATTCTCAATGGCTTATATTTGGCCATATTCATCCTTCTCTTAAAGTGGAATACTGCACTTCTTTTCTCATCAGGTGATGTCATCTTTTTCCTCATATTACTCTGCCTGTTCTTTTTAAAAAAAAACATTTTATTGATTTTTTTACAGAGAGGAAGGGAGAGGGATAGAGAGTTAGAAACATCGATGAGAGAGAAACATCGATCAGCTGCCTCCTGCACGCCCCCTACTGGGGATGTGCCTGCAACCAAGATACATTCCCTTGACCAGAATCGAACCTGGGACCCTTCAGTCCACAGGCCAGTGCTCTATCCACTGAGCCAAACCTGTTAGGGCTACTCTGCCTGTTCTTATTCCATTTTCTCAGTCTTCTTTATGCTAAAACATTGCTTACATTATCACATTTTCTTAAATTCTGTTATAATTAGTTTGTGTAAAGCTCAAAACACATTCAGGTCTTCAGCTCACTTTGTGTTTTTATAGAGAGTACTTTTAATGATTCAGTATTTAACTATAGAAGTAGAGACAGTGCTGTAAGGAAGTTTTTTGCTTGTCATGTTTTGCTTTATGGTGAGGTTTTCATTTTCATATTTTTAATTCCATATTTTTTTGTATTAATTTATTCTTTAGGTTCCCATTTGTTTCTTTTCCAAAGAAGCTATTTCACAGCATTTATTGACCTAACTTATTGAACCCTGAAAACCCTTGCTATATTTCTAGATGGTCTTCCTGGCCAACTGGTCACTAAGAATTCCATTGTCCTCCTCTTTCCCTGTCCTTGAAGGGAAAAGGATGCTTGGAATATACTCTTTGGGGTGTAGCACTTACTTCTTACCATCAGGTGGCACTGCAGATTACTCACTTTATTTTTATATTCTTAGGAATGGTAGGTAGATCTAGTAGTGTGTTATCTGGTAAAGAAACAAGTTGATGTGGAACTGTCATGGAGAAGACTTAGAAATGAAGTTAAACTAGGCTGTATACTTGAAACTAATACAAAATAATATTGATAAGGAAAAATAAAAATGTATCACTAAAACAAAGATGAAATTTAAGACATTCTAACAAATACTTATTTCCCTTTAATGTAATGGAAATGTATATAATATGTGAAGCTTAAAGGAAAGCAATCAATAAATTAGAACATTTTGTTTGGTTTTATTTTTCTCAGACTTAAATATTTTAAACTACTGTTTTTATAAACACCAAATAATAGACTATTAAGTGCTTCTTAGAGATGACTGAGTTAAAACTGCTGTTTGATTACAAGATTGAGTTCCCTGAGTGAGGAAATTTTTTTTTTTTTTTTTTTTACAGAGAGGAAGGGAGAGAGACAGAGAGTTAGAAACATCGATGAGAGAGAATCATCGATCAGCTGCCTCCTGCACATCTCCCACTGGGGATATGCCCGCAACCCAGGTACATGCCCCCGACTGGAATCGAACCTGGGACCTCTCAGTCCGCAGGCCGACGCTCTATCCACTGAGCCAAACCGGTTTCGGCAGGAAATTGTTTTTTGGTAAACATTATTATCACAAATTTAGATAATCTGACAGAACTGTTGCTTATCAATTCTTGTTACTGAAGATCAAGCTTGTAAGCCTTTTCTCCTGAACTTTTATGATGAGAGTGTAGTTAGTGACTACATTATCTACTTAAATGTGCTATATTTAAGATACTAGAGGCCCGGTGCACAAAAATTTGTGTACTGGGGGGGGGGGGGGGCGGTCCCTCAGCCCGGCCTATGCCCTCTTGCAATCTGGGACCCCTCGGAGGATGTCCACCTGCTGGCTTAGGCCTGCTCCCTGGGGGATTTGGCCCAAGCTGGCAGTCAGACATTCCTCTGGCAGCCCGGCAGCCCTTGTGGGGTGTCCACTTACCAGCATGGAGCAGAACTAAGCTGTAGTCGGACATCCTTAGTCGGGGGACCCTCACCCCGATGGAGGTTTGGCCAGCCTGGGTGAGGGGCTGATGGCTGTTTTCAGGCTGGCCATACCCCCTTTAGGGTGGGGGGGTCCCCACTGAGGTGCCTGGCCAGTCTGGGTGAGGGGCTGAGGGCTGTTTTCAGGCTGGCCAAGCCCCCCAGCAACGGAAGCTCCCAGCCTCTCCTTTTTTTCTTTTTTTTTTATTCTGGGATTTATTTACCTTCTATAATTTAAACTTTGTAGCCTTGAGTGGAGCTCAGAGCCGGCCAGGGCAGGCGGGAAGCTTGGCTTCCTCCATCGCCATGGTCAACCCAAGCCTCTTGCTCGCTCCAGCTCCGTGGCCACGGCCGGCTGAAAGCAGGTGTCTGGGGTTTATTTAGCTTCTGTAATTGAAACTTTGTTGCCTTGAGTGGAGCTCAGAGCCGGCCGCGGCAGGCGGGAAGCTTGGCTTCCTCCATCACTGGAGCAACCAGCCTCCTGTTTGCTCCAGCTCCGTGGCTGCTGGCCGCCATCTTGGTTGGGTTAATTTGCATATAGTCGCTATGATTGGCTGGTGGGCGTGGCTTAAGGTGTAGCGAAGGTACAGTCAATATTCATGTTTGTCTTTTATTAGTGTAGATTGCTATGATTTTGTAAGTGCTTGACAAAACAAATATGTAATGATTTAAAGCTATTGAGAATTTGGGATATTTTAGAGGAGTAGGGAAGAGAAATGAAGCAAATTTGCTGATGGAAATTTAGGATAAGTTTAAAGTGAAACTTTTAACTTGGTCTTTTTAAAAATGTTTTTTTGTATTTTTTTCTAAAAAAACATTTTTTTCTTTTTTTTCATCATTAAGGTAAATTATGTAGACTAAGAATTTTCTTGTCCTGGCCAGGTAAAATGCAGAGTGACTGCTGATGGGAATGTGGTTTCTTTTGGGGATAAAGAAAATCTTCTTAAATTGATTGTAGTGATGGTTGCACAACTCTGTGGATATACAAAAACCACTGAATTGTATACTTCTAGTAAGTGAATTGTATGATCTGTACTTTATATCGTAATAAAGCTGTTATTTTTTTACATCCTTTGACTATGTAAATGCCAAAGTCATCAAGAGATAAGGAAAAGTGATTGAAGAAACAAAAAAGCATTTGGCTGGAGTATCATCAACAATAATTGATGTTAATTCAAAGCAAGGAAGAGTATTTTTTCAAGAAATTAAATAAAAATTAAAGACATAGACTTTGGACATCAGCCAGGGTTCCAAAGATGCCAGTACCATTCAAATCCATAATACACAGTGTGGATTCATTACAGTTTCTCAACAGAGATAGTTTGGCAGTTGGACAAGAAAGTTCTTCTGGTCCTGGCCCGTTTGGCTCAGTGGACATAGCGTCGGCTTGCGGACTGAAGGTACCCAGGTTCAATTCCTGTCAAGGGCACATGCCCAGGTTGCAGGCCCAATCCCCAGTAGGGGGCTTGCAGGAAGCAGTCAGTCTGTTTGTTGGTGGCAGGCAGAGGTGCTGAGTTTCCTTGTCTGTGTTTCTTTTAATGAAAATGGTAAGTTTTCAACTATAGGCACATGTATATATCTTTAGATGTTAGAATTGGGGGAGTATCTTACAGAAACAAGCCTAGAAAGTCCAGTAACAGGCATGAGTATTTATAGGCTCTTTCACATATTTCTAGTTTGTTTAGACTTCTATAGAATCAAAGAATAGAATAAACCTACTAATGAATAAACTGAACTGACTCAATTGAGAAGTACTATAGAGAGAAGTACAAAATGCCTGCCCTTTTAATTTTCACCTCCTTTTCTATTGTTCTTAGAGAAGAGTTCAGATTTTGAGTAATTCTCTTCTGTAGCCAATAAAATAGAGGCAATGTTTCTTCTCTCATGATTTTGAAACTGTACAAATTAATGAAAAATCAAATCAACCTCATTGTTTACATTATCAATTAAAAAACTTAGACAAATTTAATCTTGCTGTTTGCTTGGTTGTCCTAAGGGGGTTGGTAATTGATAGGAACGCTGAAAGGAAAAGGATACATTCCTTTAACATATGTAGAAGATTTTTCTTACTACACATAGACCTCTACACAGAGGAGACGTAACAGTGCTTCCACTGGGAGAGACTAGCTTCGCTGGCCCTCAGGTGTACCTGATGACGATCTCTGTGAAGATCCTGGCAAGTCCTTTGAGAAATTACATTTAGCCATTCCCACAAGTTAGTTATGTCTGTCTGTCTGCTCTTGATTTCTCCATCCTCTCCCTCCTGTTATTTTCTTCCTCCACCACCTTTATCACTCAGTTCTCTTTTGGAGACTGGTTATGTCTGCTTCAGTACTAGGTGCAAATAGCAGTAGAAACCCTATTATATTTCTGCAGGCTAATTCTAGGGGGCGTTGGTAGTCATCTATCTTTTAACTCAAATGAAGTTTATTTCCACACTGTTACATTTGAATGATTCTATACATTGCTCTCCCTGTTCTTTGTTGCCATCACTGTCCTTTTAAGAGAATTCCCCAGTTAAGTACTGTATGGATATTGAATGTGATCTTTTTAGGTTTCTGATGGATTCAGAGATCTTTTTGACAGTTTCTTTAGGAACCTATTGTGGGAGAATATGGTAGGTTTGTGGGTGTTTGGGAGTCGGGTGGTGTGGTGAGGCCATTTCGTGTGATAGTAGGAATAGAGAGCTGGTTATGGGCCTCACTCTGCCATGTACTAGTTTGCTACACGACCTGGGAAGCGCTCCTATAGCTGTACGTTCTTCCTAGATAAAAGTGATATTAGTCCACTTGTCAGATTTGCTCTTACAGATTTGTTTGGGATCTTTAAAACATTTACTAAGGTTTATTTATTTGGTGTTTTTAATAATCCATTATAGGTCTGTCATTCCTGAATTAAGTTCTTTTTGATGATGCACTTAATCTGCAGATTAGGAACTGATTGCTGCTTAGAGCTTCCCTTATAAGTTAATTAGTGCTTAGAAATGTTTCCAGTAGAAGTTATGAAAGATGGTTGTTTCTTGGACCTAACAGCCCTATTATCTGAACCACTCATAGTAGTGCTTCTGTGGGGGGAAATGTGCTCTGGGTTCCAACTGTTATTTTCGGAACTTATTTTTCACAGTTTGTTTTAATGATCTTTTCTCTCTGCTTCCCACCTTAATCCTCCAGGATGAAACAAATGAGTTAATTAGCTGCCATGTGGTTCAGTGTGAAGTACTTGATTGTTCAAAAATGGTCACTTTTCTCTTTTTTAATTTAATTTTTTAATTCTTTATTGTTTAAAGCAGCGGTCGCCAATCTTTCGGACCTCACTGACCACCAGTTGGCGACTGCTGGTTTAAAGTACCACATATGTTTTTCCCCCATTGTCCTCTCCCGGCCACCCCCATCCTCTAGCACATGCCCTCACCCCCCTAGTGTCTGTGTCCATTGGTTATGCTCATATACATGCGTACATGTCCTCTGGTTGATCTCTTAACCCCACCCCACCTTCCCTTGCCTTCCCTCTGAAGTTTGACGGTCTGTTTGACGCTTCTCTGGATCTATTTTTGTTCATTAGTTTGTGTTGTTTATTATATTCCACAAATGAGTGAGATCATGTGATATTTATCTTTTTCCCACTGGCTTATTTCTCTTAGCATAATGCTCTCCATGTCCATCCATGCTGTTGCAAATGGTAAGAATTCCTTCTTTTTTACTGCAACGTAAATATCTACAATATTCCATTGTGTAGATGTACCACAGGTTTTTAATTCACTCATCTGCTGATGGGCACTTAGGCTGTTTCCAAATCTTAGCTATGGTAAATTGTGCTGCTATGAACATAGGGGTGCATATATCCTTTCTGGTTGGTGTTTCTGATTTCTTGGGATATATTCCTAGAAGTGGGATTACTGGGTCAAATGGGAGTTCCATTTTTAATTTTTTGAGGAAACTCCCTACTGTTCTCCACAGTGGCTGTACCAATCTGCATTCCCACCAGCAGTGCACGAGGGTTCCTTTTTCTCCACATCCTTGCCAGCACTTGTCATTTGTTGTTCACTTTTCTTTATTCAGCAGATATTTATTAAGCATACATTGTGTGTCTTATTGGGCTTCTGGGACTACAGAGATGCTTTAGACCAGTGGTCGCTAACCTTTTGGACCACCGGTTGGTGTCCGCTGCTTTAGAGAGCAGTCCTGTCACTCAAGGGAGTCAGTATTAGATACTGATTAAGACTGTTGTGGCTTTGGTATTCAAGTCCAGCACTGCCACTTAATAAATTGTGACCTTGGGGGGTGGAGGTGGAAGAGAGCATAGGGGGGATAAAGGGAAGAATATAATAAAGAGAAGATAAAATTGACCATGGCAAGGTAAAGTCTAGGATCTTTTACTTCCCTACCCGCCACACAGAATTAGTATTAGGAATATGTAAATGGATAAAACCTTCATATAATATTTAGCATATAATATATGCTCAGATATTGGCTATTATTTTAAGACTTGAACTTTGTTTTTATTTTAGCTGGCTTGAATTGAATTATGGAAATTTTAAGTAAGTATGGATGATACATAGGCTAGATAGAAACATGAAGAAGGAGGTGGATGATTGAAGTATAGGAGGAATTCAGAACATTGAAGCTCTTTCTCTATTTCTGTTAATATTTTGTGTATAAAGTATGTTAATTTCAAGTATGTTAATTTATCATTTCCAGGTTTCCATGGATCTCAATAGTGCCAGCACTGTTGTTCTTCAGGTCTTAACACAGGCCACTAGTCAAGATACTGCTCTCTTAAAACCAGCAGAGGAGCAGTTGAAACAATGGGAAACACAGCCAGGTTTCTATTCAGTGCTGCTGGTAAGTTGTTCAGACACCATTATATTAACTTTTAAAAACCCACTTGTATTGGTGGATTAGTTAGTGAAACTGATCCAAATGGTTGGCTACCATTGCACTGCCATTTACTAATTCAGGACATGGCTCTTTGAAAGTGTTTAAGAAATGTTTGTTGATGAGTGAATAAATAGGATATTGGTAGGGTCTGCTTAGAAGGTTTCACTAATGATGTGGTGTGGGAGAATTTGGATACTGCATTTACCTACCTTGCCATCTTGACTGGAAGTTCTGTGATGTTTTAAATTACAATGTAAATATTATTTTTACTGTTCTTTTTATTTTCATACTAGTGGCCTGGTGCACGAAATTTGTGCACGGGGAAGAGGGGTGTTCCTCAGCCCGGCCTGCACCCTCTCCAATCTGGGACCCCTCGAAGGATGTTCTACTGCTGGTTTACAGGGATTGGGCCTAAACCAACAGTCGGACATTCCTCTTGCAGTCTGGGACTGCTGACTCCTAACCACTCACCTGCCTGATTTCCCCTACCACTCTGCCTACTGGTCTGCTTGCCCCCAACTGTCCCCCGTGCCAGTGTGCTCATCCCCAACTGCCTCCCTTGCCAGTCTGCTCGCCCCCAACTGCCCCCCTGCTTGCCTGCTCACTTCAAACTGTCTCCCCCCCCCCCCTGCTGTCCTGATCACCTCCAACTGACCCCCACTGACGGCCTGCTTGCCCCCAACTGGCCCCCCTGCTGGTCTGCTTACCCCCATCAACCCCGCCCCCCACCAGCCTGATCACCCACAACTGCCCTCCCCTCTTGGCCTCTAACCGCCTCTACCTCGGCCCCACCACCGTGGCTTTGTCCAGAAGAATGTCCAGGAGGTCTCCGGGAAGGTCTCCCAGCCTAATTAGCATATTACCCTTTTGTTAGTATAGATACATTTATAACTATCATTACACATTTTTTATAACAATTTTAATTTTTTGATAAAAAATTTAAAGACCACAGAACATTATAATTTCCTCTTTTATTATTAAAATAATGTTACATGGTTTAGCTTGCACAGTCATTATTAAGGGGTCCCACTACTGTGAAAAATGAGGATTATCTGTATTAACACAGTAAGCAGATTTTTTGAGTGTTGGTTAATTTTGAGTTGAAATTACATCACATCTGCATTTATATAACTTAAAAATGTTTTGCTATCACACAATTTGTAAACACACTTGTTTTAATGAGAATACTTTCAGATAATTTATTTCATAGCATTTATTAATAACTCAAGGGCTTTCACTCCTTAGAATCTTTGAATTTATGTTGTCAATGACTCTATTTTGATTTTTTTATTTCGATGATTTTTGTGTGTGTGTAGATTGTGATATATAATGAGGTTTATTTTGTTTTACGTTTATTAACAAATAAACATACTTAAGAATAGAATAATGTAATGAATCTCCACGTATACATTACTAAGCTTAAACAATTAGCATTCTACTGAGCATTCTACTTTCTTATATGAATTGAACTGTAGGTATTTAGAAAATAATATGATATATGTAGTGATATAATTTAAATGAAACTAATTTTAAAAGTCTATTCATATTTTCTTGTATATTATACTTTTAACTTACATGTTTATTCTAATACTATGTTTTTTTAATTTACAGAATATTTTCACAAATCACGATTTGGATGTTAATGTAAGGTGGCTTGCTGTGCTGTATTTTAAAAATGGAATTGATCGTTACTGGAGACGTGTAGCACCTCAGTAAGTTTCATCACTCTCCCCCTCTCAGTGCAGTAATCCTTTTTAAATTCAGGGAAGTATTGGAGTATATCTGTTAATCTTCATTCTTTTTTTTAAAAAAATATATTTTATTTATTTTTTTACAGAAAAGAAGGGAGAGGGAATAGAGAGTTAGAAACATCGATGAGAGAGAAACATCGATCAGCTGCCTCCTGCACACCCCCTACTGGGGATGTGCCCGCAACCAAGGTACATGCCCTTGACCGGAATCGAACCTGGGACCCTTCATTCCGCAGGCCGACGCTCTATCCACTGAGCCAAACCAGTTAGGGCTAATCTTCATTCTTTACGTAAAAGAATGAGCTTGTGCTTACTTCAGCTGCCCATGTATTAAAATTGGAACAATGCTGAGCAGATTAGCATGGTCCCTATGTTAGGATGACTTGCAAATTTGTGAAATGTTTTTTTTCTTAATACTTAAATGAAAAATAAATGTATTACTTATTAAAGAAGAAAAGTATTCTACTTAGTTAATTACAAATCAATATCCATATTATTGCTTTTTCCCATGACTTTTTTTTATTATGGGCAGGCGTATGCATGGCTTTCTTGTTGGCCTGCTTTCGAGGATCTCAAATTTGATGAGCACAGAGCAAAGGTTGAGTTGAATAATTCATGTTGGAAAAAAAATGTTTATTTGTGTTTTATTTTTAAAGAAGTTGAGGTTAGGATTTTGAAAAAAAGTCATTGAGAAGGAAATCCCAGGTCAATTCTGAGCCAACTAGATGTTAATTCCAGTTTCTTTTGCATAATTTCCTTTGCAGTGGGAATGGGATAGTATACATTTGTAATCTCATCAGATTCAGTTGTAATTGCTCTGTAGGTGGTTAAATGAACATATGTCTCTTAATAATTAATTACATGTTATATAATTGATAGACAGGAAATGCAGACATGACTCTGGAATTTATTTGATAGAAAATAGTGAACCTTGCTGAAGAAGTAACAGCCTTTGTTTTCCAGTAGATGGCACCATAGCTCCTATATTTATAAGGCCTTAAAAAAAAACTTGTCTATTTCAAAGTGCTTATAAAATATGCCCTTGAATAATATTGGAAGCAACTAGAATTTTTTAAGGCTGCACTTAAGATGTAGTAGTGTAAAGCAAACTTATTTTAAAATAAATTCATAATTTTGAGAGACAGTATTTAGTGATAAACTGTATTTTTGATTTATTGGAAACAGTGCAGCAGCACAAATTTTTCTACTGTTGTGTTCAGTTATATTTTAGATGATTCCTAAAATTGATTTTATACTGGTTATATGAAGAATATGGTTATAATGAGTATAAGTAGTCATTTAAAATGACTGTAAGGGAGAGTAAATTATGATTACATATTTCAGATTGTACTTTCACATAAAGAATTAGAAACTGGAATTTACTTTAAATTTTACAAATTAATAGTGTTATTGTATGGTATTAAGAAGTTAAATCCCAAGTTATCTCTTCTGGCATATATTAAGATACAAGCTTTAGGAAAGAATCCTTCCTTTTGTATTTTTAGCTTCCGGTTGTGGTCTGCAATACTTAGTGTTCCTTGGCTTGAAGGTGCATCACTCTGATGTCTGCCTCTATCGTCACATAGACTTCTTCTCGCATGTTTCCTCTGTGTCTTTGTCCAAATTTTCTCTCCTTGTAAAGGGCACCAGTGCTTAGATTAGGGCCACCCTAATCCAGTATAACCTCATTTTAGCTTGATTACACATCTGTAAAATCCCAGTTTCCAAATAAGGTCACAGTCAGGTTCTAGAAGTTAGCACTTTAAGATGTCTTTTTTGGGGGACACAGTTCATCTTAACAGATGCTTTATAACTTGTTTTTAATTCTCTACAACTTTTATGGCTGGTTTTATTGGGATGATTCATCTGCCAGAATGGAAAACCTTAAAATGAGGGATTTAAGATTTAAATAAACAATACATTCATATAGTTAGAAAAGTACAGTGCATACCATCTTATACAGTGAATATTCTCCATCCCTGTCCTTTTGTTATCTAGTGTAGTCAGAATATTGGTATTGTGTGTATACTTTCCAGATATCTACAATGAGAGATTTTTAAACTAGTTGATTTCTAATAAGTCTTCCATCCCAAGCATTCTTTGATACCTGATCCTTTTCTCCAAAGAACAACTGCAATCAGATTTTAAAAAGAAGTCAATGGAAAACTAATTTTTACTTACAGGTTTTTGGTTCTTTTTTAGCCAACCATTAATATTTTTTGTCTGTAACTATTTTTACATCAAAAGCAAACATCAAAATATCACATTCATTATGCTAAGAGAAATATGCTAGTCAGAGAAAGACAAGTACCACTTGCATATTTCACTCATGTACAGCCTAATGAACAAACCGAACTAACAAGCAAAATAGAGACATACTCATAGAGTGCAGGCTGACAGCTTGGGGTAGGGGCTGGGGGCTCATATGGGTTAAGCAAAAAAGGGAAAAAAAGGAACAATTTATGGATAGAGACAACAGTGTGGTGATTGGGAGGAGGGAGGTAGAGTAAAAGGGGAATAAAGTGATAGAAAAAATAAAGAAAAATTACATTCATTACTGTGGATTTGTCTATATTATATGGCTTGCTGTTTTGTACTTCTTATTTATTCAATTTTGAAGGAATTTTATGCTTTTGAATTACTTGATGTGCCAAAGTACAATGGAAATAATTTTATTTATTTACCAAAACAATCAGGGACACCCTGTTTAAAAAGCTTTTTATTTTTAAAATTCACAGTAGTGCTTACCTGCATTTATTGTTAGGTAGCATTCTCTTGCATAATAAATACATCTTTTTTTTCAGTGCTCTCTCAGAGGAGGAGAAATCTACATTGCGTGCAGGGCTAATCACCAACTTCAATGAACCAATAAATCAGGTTAGTGAGAAAATGAATGCTAATTATTCTTTCCCTTTCCTTAGTTTTTGCTTCTTTTTCAAACTAATTTTGTTACTGGGCATTAAAAATAAAATCTATTACATAATGTCCATTTGTGATGTTTATATACATTTCTCTGTTGATTTTTGAATTTTGAGATCCAGTTCTAGCTGTTAAGAATTTTGGCTAGATTTGACAATTAATTATTTAAAACTCAGAAGTCATTTTAAGACATACTTGTATGCATTTTAAACTTCCTCAGTTTTTTTTTTTTAGCTAACATGGAAAGCAAATGTCTCTGTATTTGTAGTTTTACTGCATGGAAGTTAAGTTTAATGATTTAGATGAACCCTTCTGTTTGTATACTATAGGATGATTTCACGATTTTGCCTATTTCATCCATCACATTTTCAGTTCTTACTATGTGAGGGATCGGTAGTAAACTATACAGTTTTTTTTCTTTTATAGTGGGATTTTTCTTCTAAGAATAAAGTAAGTTTTGCTTATGGATACAAAGCACACTGTATTTGGTCATGTATTCAATGCAATTTTATCTCAACGTATTATTGCTTTTATAGATCCTTAAGGAGATGAGGGAAGATGGAGAGGAATGGAGTAGCTCTTACTGGGTCAGGAGGTGATTAGGAAGAGTTTGGGTGATCTAGAAAGTCATTGGTTTAGATGTTCAGTCAGTCAGAATTTGATTAACACTGATCTGAACAAATATCATTATTTAAATACCTAATATTTGATGTTCATTTCTATTCTTAGGTCAGTGGTTCTGAAACTTTGTAATCCTAGAAGTTCCTTACACTGCCAAAATAAAACCCTAAAGGATTAGGGTTAATATTTACTGTATTAGAAACTAAAACCGAAAATTAAAAAAAAAAGTATAAAATAAAAATAATAAAATCATTACTTTTAATGTAAATAGAAATTTAAAAGATGAACGATAGCTGTTTCTCAAAGCAATAGATAAATTAATGAGAAGAGTTGCATTGTTCTGTACTTTTCCATATCTCTTTGGTGTCTGGCTATTTGAAAGATGTCCAGCCTGCCCGTGTAGCTCAGTGGTTCAGCATCAACCTATGAACCAGGAGGTCACGGTTTGAATCTTACTCAGGGCACATGCCCGGGTTGTAAGCTCAATCCCCAGTTGGGGGCAGCCGATCAATGAGTCTCATCATTGATGTTTCTCCCTTTCCCTTCCTCTCTGAAATCAATAAAAACATATTTTTAAAAAAGATGTCTACACTTTCATATCTGCTTCTTTATTTACTCTGTTGCAGTATATTATTTTGGTAGAAGTTATATGAAGGAAATAGGTTATTGGGAAAGGGAGGAACTCACAGACCCTGGAAGGATTTTAAATCACCCACTCCCCACCCTGAAATCCATAGACCACACTTTGAGAACTACTGTCTTAAGCAGTTGTTTTGTGAAAAATTTTGTTCATTTTGGTCAAATGTATAATAACCAAAAAGGTAACTTTGAACTATGAATGCATTTCTTATCCATTGCTTTTATTACAGGTTTATTTCTTCTTTTAAAAATTTTATTTTCTTGTTTAAAGTATTACAGATAGTAGTACATATGTCTCCTTTTTTCCCCATACATATGTTTATTTCTGATGATTAATTTCCCCTCCAGATTGCAACTCAGATTGCAGTACTCATTGCCAAAGTTGCTCGGTTGGACTGTCCCAGACAGTGGCCTGAACTGATTCCCATTCTTATAGAATCTGTGAAAGTCCAAGATGATCTTCGACAGCACAGAGCTTTACTTACCTTCTATCATGTCACCAAGACTCTGGCCTCTAAACGTCTGGCTGCTGATAGAAAACTGTTTTCTGATGTAAGTGATTTAACATAATTAGATTCTGAAAACCATGCTACTTATATAAAACTATTCATAATTTTACCTAAATATTTTATTGAAAGGTTATGAATTTTTTCCAAAAGGTTCAGAATAATAGGTAATAGCTGAAAGATTGTAAGCTGAGTAGTGATTGACCATAAGACCACTTCACTGCCAGTGAGGGGAATTGGTTGGTAGAGAACAGTCTGAAGGCAAAGCGACTGGTTTGAGGCTATTGGGGTAGTTCAGATGAGATGATAAAGCTCTTAAATGAAGCAGTGGTAAAGGGAACATACAGACCTGAAATTTAGGAAGTTAAAATTGACATGCCTGGTTAATGGATGGGCAGATGTAGGAAGGAGCCTGACATAACTGGGGGGCAGTAGTCCTTGATTGCATGTTTTAGCGCCATTTGTTGAAAAGACTCCTTTCTTCGTTCATTTGCTTTGGTGCTTTTGTATTTGTCTTGAACTACCAAAACAGCGATTTTCCTGTTGTTCGACCTGACTTTTTGGACTGTACCATATAACACTGGTGAGTCTCAACATATTTTTAACAGTATTCTTGCTTTTCTTTGGAATCCTCATTTTGAGGATAGTGCTTAGGAATCTGGATTTGGCTTCCCAGGTGATTCTTACATACACTTAAGTTTAAGTCAGAACCACATTAGTTCTTTTTTATTTATTTATTATTAGTATTCTTTTATTGATTTTTTTCAGAGAGAAAGGGAGAGGGAGAAGGAGAGAGAGAGAATAGAAAAATCTAGAGAGAAATATTGAACAGCTGCCTCGTGCACGTCCCCTCTGGGGATCAAGTCCGCAACCTGGCATGTGCCCTGAAGAGGAATTGAACAGGTGACCTCTTGGTTCATGGGTCCATGGTCAAGTGAGCCACACTGGCCATGCTGCCCTCTTTATTTTTAACCTAGTGGGTTTAAATAGTCAATCTTGTGTTTACTGAGGATGCTGAGTATAAGAGCAGTTCTTTTAGTGAAAGGTTGCTTTTGAAATCCTTGTCACTTTTGCTTGATATCTAACTGGGGCTAAAGAAATGGACAAGGAAAGGAAAGTTTATCCTATCAGGTCTTTCTATGAATTTCTTGTTGGTTTTCCTCACTTTTATCCCTTCCGTATGTTTTTTCCCCCCAGGTGAAATACGTCTTTCTTTAATCCTATGGTTTTATTGTTATCAAAATATGTAGGACCTTGATATTTCAAATATATATGGAATACAGACAAACATAAAGTATTTTTGGAAGAAATTACTCTTGACTGCACCTTTCACTTTTTAGAAGACAACATCTTCCTTTGTCTGATTCAGAAGAGTATTGTTTATCTCAAGTTCATTTTGTGCAGGGTTAATTCTTCTTATGTCTTCTTGCCTTTCTTTTGCAGTCAATTCTTCCCGTAAAGTTTTATAAATTTGTGACAAACCATTAAAACGTTTTCTTCCCTTTGAGTAATCTGATGTGCCTTGATCCAAAAATAATGGATCCAAACTTCAGTTTTCCAAGTTATCTTTGACAGACATCAGCTTCATTAAATTTATTCAGTTCTTAAGTCGGAAGTCCTAAAATCAAGATGTCATGATGGCTGTGTTCCTTCTGGCACCTCCAAGGGGTGAATCTGTTTCCTTGCCTTTCGAGCTTCTAGAAACCACCTGCATTCATTCCTTGGCTTGTGGCCCCTTCCATCAAATTACATCACTTTAGCCTCTATTTTCATCCTCACATCTACTTTTATGCATTGTTTTTATATTGGAAGTTTTCCATACAGAAGTCAAATATCTAGAATATTCTCTCTTATAGTTATTCTTTACTACCCTTCTATGGAAGTCTTAATTTTTAGTTTGGCTTTCTCAAGTTGTATGCCCCAAATGTGTTGCTTTAGTTTTCAGGTATAATTTATATTTAGCCTAGGCAATCTCTACAGATTTTATCTAATCAGGGACCTTATTCTGGATAGCTTTCTGACTACTTCAGCTTTCTTGCTATGTTTCCTTGTAGTGTGAAGCTCACTTTTATCCCTTCCGTTTGTTTTTTACCTCCAGGTGAAATACATCTTTCTTTAATCCTTTGATTTTATTGTTATTAAAATATGTAGGACCCTGACAAGCAGTGTGATTTATATGTTCTTGGCTCTAAATGCTCAATATGGAGAGGCTATTTCCTTTCCATATAGAATAAAATATAGGTCTATCCAGCATTTTGTACCTACTTCCAGCACAATATTTGTTACATTGTGCTGAGTTATAATTGTTAACTTACCATTCTGAGATCTATTATACTATGAGTTTTATGAGGGAGGACTGTAGATTTTAAAGTCTAATATTGTGTAAAACTTCAAAAAAAAAAGGAGTTTTGGAAGTATATACAAAACTTAATATACCTGGAAAAATATTTCAGCTTAGACAGCGGTTCTCAACCTGTGGGTCGCGACCCTTTCACAGGGGTCGCCTAAGACCATTGGAAAACACATATATAATTACATATTGTTTTTGTGATTAATCACTATGCTTTAATTATGTTCAATTTCTAACAATGAAATTGGGGGTCACCACAACATGAGGAACTGTATTAAAAGGTCACGGCATTAGGAAGGTTAAGAACCACTGGCTTAGAACCTTTCATTTTGGAATGGAGTAGGTGAACCTGGAAACATGGAACATAGTGTAGATTAGGAGGGCAGTCTTGTCTGATGCCTTGGGGTACAAGATGTATAGTTTAATTGAAGGTAGTATATATGGGAAAATATTATAAAAAGCAATTTTGCTAGCTAATAAAGTGGCCTCTATTATTTTGGTAATCTGAAATACAGGAAAACTTTTCTTTAAATAAATGTTTAGCCTGTCTGGTGTGGCTCAGTGCTTGCTTACCCATGAACCAGGAGGTCACGGTTCGATTCCCAGTCAGGGCACATGTCTGGGTTGTGGGCACGATTCCAAGGATGGGGCTAACAGGAGGCCCCCAATCAATGATTCTATCATCATTGATGTTTCTGTCTCCCTTTCCCTTACTCTCTCTGAAATCAATAAAAACATTAAAAAATGTTTACTGTAATGCCAAGATAGTTTTCATCTACTGTACTGAATTAGTTTTTCACACATAGACAAAAAAGTAAGCTAGTTGCTATTGCAAAGTAGTGCACTTTGTATTTAAAACTGCTACTTTCTGCTCAGTGTGTCCCAACAATTTTTATATCCTGTTTTCCTTCCATGTTAAATTAAATTCTTTTCAGGGGTGACAAATTACAAAATCAGCAGTTGAGAGAAAATTGTTTTGCAGTAACAAAATTGAGCTTGATTTGACACAAAAAAGAAACCATTTTCTATAAAATTTCATACAAACCTGAATCTAAAAAAGTTGACATTAAGTACAATTAAAGTGACAATCCAAAGTCTATGAAAGCAAGGAAATTTAAGGTACAAATAGTAATTCTAATGTAATTATGAATGTATTAATCAAATAATATCTAGACATGTGTAACCCACAAAGGTATATCCTGTGGTAAATAAAGTAATCCAAACCTAAAAAAAGATTGAAGATCTTTTGAGAGCATTATATTTCACTTGTTTTTAGAGATATGGGTTAACAATTATGAGAAGCTCTATTTTCCAGTGAAGAATGTTTCTTTGTACTGAGCAGCTTTGGAATTTTGAGCAAGGCACTTAAACTTTGATTCTTTAAAATTTCCTTTTAGTTCTAAAGTTGTATGACTCCATGAATTTATAATCTTTATTACTCTAGATTAACCTATATAAGCACCATTAAAGTTTTGAGATGGAAATCTTATAGCGTAATGTCAATATAGATGTTTGCATTTTTAATCTGTTTTTTCCTAGAAGACCTTTGTACATTTAGTTTTATTACTTCTCATTTTATATTTTCTTGGCATAGAGCTAAGTTCTTGACCTACTTATCTTATTAGATTTATTTTTCTTAGATTCTTTGCTATGCAATTTTTAAAACATGTTTTTATTATTGATTTTTATTTATTCCTATGTGCCCTGACTGGGAATCAAACCAGCAACATTTTTATGTTTTTACAGCAACCTCTGTATTTTATGCTAATAATAACTAGTCATATGTACTTTCATCTGATTTTTATTAAAATAAAATGGCCATGTAGGCTCAGCTAGATTGGTCTTCGACTTTGTGGGGAAAAACTGAAGATACCACTGGAAGTTGGTTCTGCCTCAACCTGGGAGGCTGAGGCTAACTGCTTCTCAGTCTGAGACTTGGGCTTTAAATAGCAGTATATGTTAGAAAAGCAGCCTGACACGCAGGTGGTTTGTATGTTCCTGGCTCTAAATGCTCAAAAGCAATATAGGTAAAACTGGCAGGACACAGATATTTGACTCCTTTGTATTTCTTAGTATATTGATTTATCTGATGTACTCAGTGACAGTCCATAAATCAGTGTTTTAAACCTATAAGCAGAAGATAAAAAGTATAAGTAGAATATATCAGATTACAATGTAAGCATTAGGCTTAGTATTGTTTCAAGAAACTAATATTTTAGGGTGTGTGTGTGTGTGTGTCTGTGTGTGTGTGTATGTATGTATGTTCATAGCAGCAGCCAAGTAAACTATTTATTACTATGCATTTTGGCTTTAAAAGTTTGAAACTTTGTGATAAATGACTCTTGACTATTTCAAATCTCATTGAAAATGTGTGCTCAATTTAATAACTGAAATGTATTACTGTGTAGGTCTAATTGATTACTGACTTCTATAATGTGAACAAATTTGTTGATATTTCTTTGCAGTTAGCTTCGGGAATTTATAATTTTGCCTGCTCTCTGTGGAATCACCACACAGACACATTCCTTCATCATGTTTCTTCTGGCAATGAAGCTGCAGCTCTAAATTCACTAGAACGAACTCTACTATCATTGAAAGGTGCTGTTAAACTTGATATGTTCATTTTTGAAATGACATACCTCAGAATAGTCACCAAATAGTTCTTCTGGATGGATTTTCTATTGCTGGTCTCACCATGAGAATAAGAGTTAATTTTTCCCTTAGAGACAAGGGATTATTTTTAGTTTGTCTTTCTTTTATGAGAATAACTCTTCCTACTCTAATTGATGAAAGTGTGCAATAGTTCTATGTTTTGGGGTTTTTGTTGTTGTTAATCCTCACCTGAGGAAAGAAAGGGGGAGAGAGAATCATCGATGTGAGAGAGAAACATCAATTGGTTGTCTCCTGAATGTGCCTGACCTGGGCCAGGGATTGAACCTGCAACCCAGGTACGTGTCCTTGACTGGGAATGGAACCTGCGACACTTTGGTGTGCAGTCCAACACTTTCACCACCTAGCCACACCAGCCAGAACTACAGTAGTGTTACGTTATATTTACATTACTGTCATCTCTTTATTCAGAATACATTCTTTTCAAATACTTCTTTCTTTTGCTTCTACTTTACATTTCTCATGTATGTAGTGTTAAGGGCTGCTACCCTTATTGTCATGCTACCTCTCCTGTCCACAAGGCTTAGTTCAGCTCTATTTCCCAGCTCTTTTGCCCGAGAATTCAGGGTCCATCTTTTTTACCTGAGGTCAGGCTCGCTTAGATTTTAGATGGTACCTGATGGGGTATCATCTTGGGTTGTGTTTTCGTATGCTGGGCATTCTCTCTTTTTTAAATCCTCACTCTAGGATGTTTTCATTGATTTTTTTAGATGTTTAGGAGAGAAACATCAGTGTGAGAGAGAAACATCGATTGGTTACCTCCGCTATGTGCCCTGATCAGGAACCAAACTCGAAACCTTTTGGTGTAGGGCAGTGGTTCTCAACCTTCCTAATGCCGCGACCCTTTAATACAGTTCCTCATGTTGTGGTGACCCCCAACCATAAAATTATTTTCGTTGCTACTTCATAACTGTAATTTTGCTACTGTTATGAATCGTAATGTAAATATCTGATATGCAGGATGTATTTTCATTGTTACAAATTGAACATAATTAAAGCATAGTGATTAATCACAAAAACAATATGTAATTATATATGTGTTTTCCGATGGTCTTAGGCGACCCCTGTGAAAGGGTCGTTCGACCCCCAAAGGGTCGCGACCCACAGGTTGAGAACCGCTGGTGTAGGGGATGATGCTACAACCAACTGAGCCACCTGGCCAAGATACAGCATAATCTTAGCATAAATCTCCATTTTTACTTTCCCTCGGCTGAGTTACTTATCTTGAATGTATTCTGAGGTTCCTTTCCTTTTTAAAACACTCACTTGGCTTGTTCTCTTTGTCTTATAGTCTCTTGCCTTCTGTTCTGATTGCTGAGGCTCTTTTAGATTATGTTTCTTAATTTGATCTCAAGCAGCCTTTAGTTTTCTTTTACTAGAGCTCATTTAGCATCCTTCTGTTTTATTCACAAGGCCTTTTATCATACTCACTCTAGTACCTGAAGATGCACAAAACCTAACCTTTTGCTCAAAAGGGAATGATTTTAAAGGACTGTTGACAAGTAAAATCCAGTACAGGTGATTTTACAAGTGAGTGCAGATGGTTTTGTCAACATCCTTGTGGAAGAAATTCAAAGGCTTTAGAGAGAGATGCATACTCAGAAAGAGTCCGAGAAACCAATTATAAGGTTGTATAACAAGACTGTGAATTTAATTATTAAAGATTTTTCATGAGTTTTTTTGACTGTAGACTTTTTTTGCTTTGCTGATTTCAGAGCTTAACTCCTGAAAAAAGGATATAGCTCTACTCTTTATTAGCGTGCTTTAAGCTTTTCATTACCTCCCCATCTAAAGGTCTTAGATACACATTAGCATTTCTAAAGCATTTGACCTAGAAAAAAAAACACCCATAGCATTTTTCTTGAAAGTACTTATTCTCTCCAGCTATTAATCTCTATCTTGTTACAACTTAAAGTCTTAGGAATGGAGTTTTTTTCACATGTAATCTCAAAGTTTACACCTATTTGCATTTAGTATCTTTTAGACCAGGGGTCCTCAAACTATGGCCCGCGGGCCACATGCAAATACAAATATTGTATTTGTTCCCGTTTTGTTTTTTTACTTCAAAATAAGATATGTGCAGTGTGCATAGGAATTTGTTCATAGTTTTGTTTTAAACTATAGTCCGGCCCTCCAACGGTCTGAGGGACAGTGAACTGGCCCCCTGCTTAAAAAGTTTGAGGACCCCTATTTTAGACACTCATTGTTTCATTCAACAGATTTATAGGTCAGTGGTTGGCACTGGAGAGACAGAAATAAAATGACCACACAGATATATGTAAAATGACATCTGTGACAGGGGCCTTACTGATGTTATGATAACTGATAATATGGTCAGAAAAGACTTATATGAGAAAGTGATGCTTGAATCAAAATCATAAAGTCAAAGTTAACTAGGCAATGAAGGCAGAAAGAAAGGACCCTCCCACATAGTATAGACCAAGGTGTCTTGGTGGGAAAGAGTGTGTCTGGTATAGAGAGATGAGTTTGAACTCTGTTTATTTCTATTATGATATACAATCCTTGGGTTATGTGGGACTCATCACCAGCTCCCATTTATTTATAAAAAAAAAAAAAGTTCCGTCATTTCGACGTATGTACATACGTGCCTTATGTTTTTTATTATTTATTTACCACAAGTAAAGGTCAGGAATTGTTATCTTTCTTTAATTTTTTTTTTACTGTTTCACTTCATTACTGCTGTGTATGTGCTCCATGTGAGTGACGTAGGTACTTATGTAGGTGGGCTCCGACTTATGGCGAAAATCGCGTTACATTGCGCCATAGGAACGGACCTCCTATGTAATCCGAGGACCTACTGTAGTAACTTTTTAAAAACCATATTTTTATTGATTTCAGAGAGGAAGAGAGGGAGAGAGAGAGAGAGAAACACCAATGATGAGAGAACCATTGATTGGCTGCCTCCTGCAAGCTCCCGACTGGGGATTGAGCCCGCAACCCGGGCATGTGCCCTTGAGACCAGAATAGAACCCAGGACCCTTCAGTCCATAGGCCAACGTTCTATCCACTGAGCCAAATCAGCTAGGGCATAATAACTTTTGAGTGTAGGTAAATGATGTATGAAATGTTGGTCTTGTAGACAGGTGCATTCTAAACCTATTTTTAATATACTGCCTTTTGACTTCACCTCGTGAACACTAACTCTTTAATTACATAGATAGCAAGGCTGTCTGTAAAATTATTTTCTGAAAGTGATTTTAAATTTTATAGTCTTGTATGTTGCCATTCAGTTGTTACTATTTGAGCTACGTGTTCTACTTGTAGATACTAAATTCTTTAGTAACCCCATGTGGTAGGACTTATTAGCCACATTTTACAGATTAGGAATGTGAGCTCTAGAAAAGTTGCCTAAGACAATACAGTTATAGACATTGGAGCTATTATTTAAATCTAGATCTGATTTCAGATCTTTTATCATTCTAGTTTCCCTGTGTATACCAGTTTACTCATAAAGTGTGATGCTTATAATTGAGCACTATAGTCTGTTCCATATTAGGAAATAGAGTAATTTTCATATCCCTTTTAATAGATACTATATTTTCATGAATGTAGCTTAAAACAATGAAACTTTTTGATCACTGTTAAGGCATAGTTTAAAGTTTATGGATTAGAGGTAACCTCAGTTTCAACCTATAGGACAGTGATGGCGAACCTATGACGCGTGTCAGAGGTGACACACGAACTCATTTTTTTGGTTGATTTTTCTTTGTTAAATGGCATTTAAATATATAAAATAAATATCAAAAATATAAGTCTTTGTTTTACTGTGGTTGCAAATATAAAAAAATTTCTATATGTGACACGGCACCAGAGTTAAGTTAGGATTTTTCAAAATGCTGACACGCCGAGCTCAAAAGGTTTGCCATCACTGCTGTAGGAGTTATTGCAGGTGAGAAGCACTAACAGTTATAGAAATTAAACTAAATTTTGCAATATGGTTTTAGAAGCATGAGTGTTATGATGAGAAGAACACTACTTTTGCATCGTAAAAACTTGGCTTTGGTTCCATCTTTCCCACTTAGCAAAGCAAGCAATGACCAGAAGTTACTTTTCTGTAACTATTAAATGTTAAGACGATAGCCGCCAAGCTTGATGAGGTTTTGTGATTCTTAAGTTTTTATTCTGATCATGATTTTAGTAGGATAAAATATGAAAAAATAAGATGCAAATAAAGCTTGATTTTACTTTTCAGTTCTGCGTAAGTTAACTGTTAATGGATTTGTGGAACCTCATAGGAATATGGAGGTGATGGTAAGTGGAAGAAGTAACTGATTTTTTGTGTTACTTTGGGAAAATGCTTAGTAGTATCCTGAAAACTTTGAAGCCTGTTCTTTTTACTTAGCATTCATTTAAATGTATTTACTATGTGACAAGGTAGTGTTTTTTTAAAACCATTCTGTGTGTTAATTATACTTTTAGACTTGTGGTTTGTTTTCACTACATCAAAGCAGCTATTATGTGAAGGAGAGGAAATAGGCCTAAATTAGTTCTCAAGATGACATGATACATTGAGAGTGTTCATTTGAATCTGAATTCAAGTGAACTATGAATTTGATTGCTACTATAATATTACCAGTTGTGTCGTAGTTATTTATTTTCTTGATATTTTCCTTTGTCTGTTTTTGTATATTTAAAATGATTTTTTTCTCCTTTTAACACCTATACATTCTCTTTGCAATCAATTAAGAAATATGTATATTAGAGGGGAAAACCTCATTGGTAAACCTAAGTTGTGATGTATATTTATTATTACTATAGTGTCATCTATTTCTCTGTATGCAAAAATACTAGTTTTCACATATGGGTTTAGGTCAGCTAAAGTATTGCTTTCTGTGGATTGCGTTGGGGGTGTGGAGGTACACAGAAATTTTTGCAAAATTTGCAAAAATTGGGTCTTTGGGTCTACTCAGAGCCATTTTATTTTATTTTATTTTACTTTATTTCATTTCATATTGGTTTTGTACTGTCCGAGGTTTTAGGTATCCATTGGGGGGTCGGGTCTTAGGACTTAATCCCTTTGGATAAGGGGGGCTTACTATAATACTTTCTTGTATAAGACTTGTTTTTAATAGTGGAGTATTTTTTACTTAATTTTAACTTTTTAAGATGATTTGGTAAGTTTTAGTATCCCTGAAAAAGCTTAAGGTAAATGTTTATTACAGAATAAATTGAGACACCTTAAAAAAATATTTTCTAGGGTTTTTTACATGGAATATTTGATCGTCTGAAACAATTTCTGGAATGCAGTAAGTACTTCCATGATAGTACTTTTTACTGTAGAATCCTTATTCATTAATAGCTTCTGCTCTGCACTTGCAAACCTGGAGAGAGGCTAAAATCTTGTGTCTTGATAATTAATTCTCTGAAGTTAAATAGGACTCTCAGCTTTGTTTTCATACACAAGTCTTGCCTTATATTGAGGAAACTTTTTTTTAAAAATTCTACTCTGTGTTCATTCCTTCTGTATTTCTACTGCAGACATCCACAGTACTTGTACATTTAATAGATATTCATTGTGTAGATTCTGTGCAGATGTTATTTAGACTTCTTAAAGATTCTATTGCTTTTAGTATATTTTACATATAAATTTTCTTAAATTGTACTTTCATTTTGTAAATCCCTTGTTCATTTACTTTCATTGGCTTACCTTTAGGACCCTTTCTAATCCACTACCCCACAAAAATAATTTATCATTTATATTTGTGTTGTATTATACTGGTGGTCTGTTAGTTATCCTTTTCTCTTCCCTATAACTGTAAGCATCTTTGCTTAGGATGTACACACATGTGCATGAACACACACACGTATACATACCCTGTATGCACACACAGGTATGTATATCCTATATGTGTATTTTTTTGTTGTTGTTAATCCTCACCCGAGGATAACTTTCCATGGATTTTTAGAGAGAGTGGAAGGGACGGGGAGAGATAGAGAGACAGAAACATCTGTGTAAGAAAGACACATTGATTGGTTGCCTCCCGCATGCGTCCCGATCAGGGCCAGGGATTGAGCCTGCAACTAAGGTATGTGCCCTTGACCAGAGTCAAACTTGGGACCTTAAGTCCACGATCCGATGCTCTATCCACTCAGCCAAACTGGCTAGGGCTGTATGTGTGTATTTTTGAGGACTTACTATCCTGAGAAGATATCTTAGTGTACTCAACTTTAAGGAGTTACTGATTTTTTTCATGTCAGTCTTTTCAGTTTAGTAAAAACATTGTTGAGTCTATTGCCAGTCACTGTTCTGGGTACTGTGCATGCAAAGATGAATAAGAGAATTCATATAATGTAGTTTATTTTTCTAAAAATGGTGGGGTTTTTTTTGGCCGTCTCCATGGGGGAAGTAGAAGAGAATTAGAGGAGGCAGAATATGAAGAGTTTGATTCGAGAGCAGAGTAGTTAATGGGCTGATGGACATTATTCTGAATATACAAAAATTTATTATTTGCCAGGGAAATTATCAGAAAAAAATGGTTAGTGATATAGGAAAAATAATGAGTATGTGCTAATTTTTGAATGCTTTGCTTTTACTTAGTGCTGCTTGACAAGTATTTCAACTATGGCTAATTTAGATCTTGAAAATGGGACTCATGATTCATGTATAAAGTTGTTACCCTTTTACTTTAAAATGGGTTTAGTTTGTATTTTAGAATTAATTTTGTGAAATACAGCACTGAGGATTACTGTGTCTCTTAAGTGCAAATCTTGGTATTGCTTTATAAAAACTTTGTTTTTATGGTTAATTTGTTTAGAGTCGGGAGTGCACAATAATGAATTCTTAATGCAAAATACCCAAAAATACATGACAATATTTTTCCTAAAAGTTTAATCATTGTCTTAGTTGTGAATTTATAGAATATTATAAACTTGTACTAATATTTGAAATGTATTTTTAACAGGTAGAAATGTAGATACAGATACTGTATTTAGAGATAAACTGGAAAAGACCATTATTCTTTTTACTAAAGTGGTAAGTTTTCTTTTTATCTTAATTGTGTTTTTCAAATAAAATATACATATGAACATTTAGTAAGGAAAGTTATGTTTTTGTAAGCATACATTTTGACTTTAGTGTTTAGTGACTTATTTTCTGTTTATAGGAAAATTGAGGAGAAAAACACCTTTCTATCTTGAAGCCTATAATAATTAAATTTATATACCATAAATTATACTGAATGACTCACCTTGTTGTAAAAACTCTATTTTAATAAAATATTAGAGAAGTTGATTCCTCTAAAGCTCATTATTCTCAGGTCCATTAGAAAAAGCAGAGATAAGATAGTGCAGCTGAGCAGGATGTAGATAAAATGTAGAAGGCAATATAATATTAGGAAGTCAAATGACCGATTAGCATCATATTGAACATCTACTGAGCTAGCCTGTATAATAAAAGCCTAATATGCTAAGTGTCCAGCCGTCTGTTCAACCAATCAAAGTGTAATATGCTAATGATATGCTAAGGCTTCTCAACCACTTGTTATGACGTACACTGACCACCAGGGGATGGATGCTCTGACCAGTAGGTTAGCTTGCTGCTGGGGTCTGGCCGATTGGGATTGAGAGACATGCCCTGGAGTCCTCCCACTGTCCCTCCACTGCTGGCTATCCTCCTGCATCCCTCCCCGGCCCCAATCGTGCACCAGTGGGGTCCCTCAGCATGGCCTGCGCCATCTCGCAATCTGGGCTGAGGCACCCCTCCCTGAGTGCTCAAATTTTGTGCACTGGACCTCTATTCCATTATAAAACTTCTCAGAGTCTTTTCCTTATTGATTTTTGCAGCCAGTGGTGATCATGGCCTAGATTCGTTTGATAAGGGGTTACAAAATGATGGCATTCTATGATCCCCTTTACATTTATTAGCTGGAATCCTATATAATAAAAGCATAGTATGCAAATTGTCCCCTCAGTGGGGAGTTCGTCCAGGAGTTTGACCGGCAGCGGGGCCGGCCAGGGGAAGGGAGGGAGTACTTGGCCCGCAGCCAACAGCCAGCAGCCGCTAGCTGCTAGGGACCCTACCAGTGTGCAAATTTTGTGCTTTGGGCCTCTAGTTCTTCTATAAAGAAGAAATCTCCCTCATCAACTATTTAATGCATCAAATATAGTTCATGTAAGAAATGCAGGAAAATTTATTTTTTGCTTTTATTTGTTATAGCAAGTCCTCGAATAATGTCATTTTGTTCAGTGTTGTCTCATTATAATGATGAGATGCTGCAGCTTAACTCTTGTTTTTATCAGTTAACCTATGGTAAATGGGTTTTGTTTGTTATTTCTCAGAACCTGTATTAATGATCTTAAGTCAGGACTAACTGTACTTTTTATTATTTTTTAAAAAATATATTTTATTGATTTTTTACAGAGAGGAAGGGAGAGGGATAGAGAGTTAGAAACATAGATGAGAGAGAAACATCGATCAGCTGCCTCCTGCACACTCCCTACTGGGTATGTGCCTGCAACCAAGGTACATGCCCTTGACCAGAATCGAACCCGGGACCCTTGAGTCCACAGGCCAATGCTCTATCCACTGAGCCAAACCGGTCAGGGCCTAACTGTACTTTTTAAAGGCCTGTTTTGTATATACTTATTCCTTTTGTATTATATTTAGCCATTATTATTGGTTTTTTATATTTAACCATTATTAACAAATTAAGTATGAATTAGGTCTATTTTGAACTCTATACTAGAAATAATAAGAAAGTTCTAATTAAGATATCTGATATAATCCACATTATATGATGCAACTCAGGAAGTATATTATGTGTGCGACATACATATTACATGTGAAACTGCATGAGTTGTACTTATGGATGATTATATGCCTATATTAATTTGGGAAAAATATATTTTAATTTTCTTTATAGCTTTTGGACTTTTTGGATCAGCATCCCTTTTCATTTACTCCTCTAATTCAGAGATCTCTGGAATTTTCTGTAAGCTATGTATTTACAGAAGTTGGTGAAGGGGTTACATTTGAACGATTCATTGTCCAATGCATGAATCTGATTAAGATGATTGTCAAAAATTATGCTTATAAGCCATCCAAAAATTTTGAAGGTAATGCTTTACAGGTAGTTTTACTTTTTCATTTTCTTACTGTAATTGAAGTGTGAAATAAATGCACTTTTATGTAATTTCTTTGAATTTTATGAAGTCTGAAAGATAAAATGTTGCTGCGACATGAAATAGAGATAAGAATTAGAGTCTTATGTGAATGCCAGCTTTAAAAAAAACCATACTATGCATTTAGTAAGCTGTCTTTGTAGTACAATAGAAGATCAGTGGAAGCCCAGGGACTTTAAGATTAAAGTACTACAGTAACCACTGCAGCTCATGTTGTAGGCTGTATTTATTGGTATAATTAAAATTTTTCTCTGACTTTATTTTATAAGAGGTTACTTCCAGATAGGCTATGCTATTTGTTATATTACTTAGAATTCATCATGTGTATGTGTACCAAGAGGAGGAAATCTTGTAGGGGAGAGCGAGAAACAAGTCACTTCAGTGTGGTGTGATAATATAGCATGATAGTGCACAAGCTATAGTGGTAACAAAGAAGCAAGACTCGTGTGAACAGAAGAAAGAGTGTTTTTGTGGTTTGTCCATAATGAAAATGAAAATTTATATACCACTGTATCTTTTCCCCTTAGGGTGTATTTTAAAATTTGGTATATAATTCTACTTGGGTAGAATTTTATCTGTACAATTAACTTGGAAATTTATTTTTCTAGATAGCAGCCCTGAAACCCTTGAAGCTCATAAGATTAAGATGGCATTCTTCACATATCCCACTTTAACAGAGATTTGTAGAAGATTAGTCTCTCATTATTTTCTGTTAACTGAAGAAGAATTGACAATGTGGGAAGAAGACCCAGAAGGCTTTAGTAAGAATCAGTTCTTTAGTTTTCCCATGGCTTTTCTCCCCTTTTCATAAGTAGATACCATCTATTTAATTATAGGTATAGATTGTTTTTTAATACTGTATACCACTTTTGATTTGAGAATCTTGGTTTTTAATGAGTTGTTCAAATACATAGAATTTTTCTCCAGAAAGAGAGTTTTTAAATTTTTAGGTATTATGGATGTATCATGTAGTTTGAAACAAAATATAAAATTAACTGCCTGTCAGTTTCTCCTTTGTGATTCATTCCATTATTTTTTTTAGAAATATTTACTCCAGAAAGAAATTTGGAGATAAAAATTTCTGAATTGCTGAATAGGTTACCTATTTAAATTTTAATTTTAAATTAGTTTTTTGATGATTAAAATATTTTTAATCATCAAAGTTATTACAATGTGAAATTTGTAGATCTTTTTGTCTATTTGAATTTTAATAGTAGATCGAGAGAATAAATCTGCCAAAGTCCTTGCTTAGAAAATCGAGGAATTGAGTACTTAATCAAGTATCTGTGAATTACTTTAGTTATGGTCAGACATAGGCTAGATTTTAGCCTCTACTGATCTCGTTGCCTGAGTGCCTTTGTGTAGTTATACACATAAGTTTCCTAATATTTTAAGAATGTTTTAAACATTTTGGAAGACTTATCTTCCTTTGTCATTTAAAAACAATTTTAGTTCATAAAAATACAACTACACTGTACAGTGCATTCCTTTTTGTTTTTGCCTTTTCTCTTAGCTAAAATCTTAATGTTTCATATTGCCTTTTCTATGTACAATATATAATATTATAACATGTAACACTGAATCCCATATTTTTAAAAGTCCCTGAAGTATTTTACTTTAAATGTAGGACATTTATGGAAAATGTCACTAATTCTTTTTACTTGTAAAACATGATTATTGTACCAAATGAAATGATTCTTAGGGTTGTAGTGATAGTTTATCAGGTGATATTAGGTATTCTGGAAGGGACAAGTACTTTGAGCTTTCCTCTGCACAGAATTTTTTAAAATATATTTTTATTGATTTCAGAGAGGAAGGAAGAGGGAGAGAGAGATAGAAACATCCATGATGAGAGAGAATCATTGATTGGCTGCCTCCTGCAAGTCCCCCACTGGGGATCGAGCCCACAACCCAGGCACGTGCCCTTGACCGGAATTGAACCTGGGACCCTTCAGTTCACAGGCCGATGCTCTATTCACTGAGCCAAACTGGCCAGGGCCAGAATTTTAATGAAAGTGAGAGAATGCTTATGGATGAAAGCACAGGATAGGTGACTGTAATGTACACAGATATAATCTGTAGCTTCTAGTAAAGAAATCTGTTAGACCTTGTGTCCCCAAGGGTTTGCTTTCAGTGTTATGTTTAAAACAATTCACAGAAATATTAAACTCATATTATTTAAAATCTTTGTTTTCCAAACTGAAATTTTTGAAACATCATTATTGCATTTCTGGAGAGCATTATTTGTCATATTTTAATTGCAGCAGTGGAAGAAACAGGAGGGGATTCTTGGAAATACAGTTTGAGGGTAAGTGTTGGTTGAAAGAAAAATTGATAGGAAAAGCTTAATACTTCTATTAACTGTTAGTAGAGAACGAAACTTTTTTGAAGATTCCAAGCATTAAGTGGGACAGATAAGGTATTCATAATTATAATAACCTATATTTGAGAATGTTGCTGGTGGGAATGGAGTTTTTGTGGTGTCACAAGGAAAAGCATTTCCAGGGACCCACAGAGAGGATGAGATTTGGTGGCAAGCTTTATTTTTGGTACAAAATCAAAGGAGTGCCTCAACCATGTGGATCTAATAGCCACCTGGGGCTCCCAAGGAATTTGAAACAGAAACCTGGGTACTGCCTTTGCCTTTGCCTTGTTGAAGATGAGCTTGGACTTTTTCCATGGCAGGACGGAGAGAGATGGGACATTGGGAAGCCAGGAGGCAAACTCTGTTGATATTACATCATAAATAAACCACCTTGCCACATCACAATCTGCATCCTTGATAGCTTTTCTTGAGCTCCCACGGAAGAGCTGTTTCTCACTGACAACAAGAGGAACTTTAACTGTAAAGTGATGAACTTTAATCTGAAAAAATCTATTTTTGGTTAAATTGGCAGTATGTGAACTGAATTTTTCTTCACTTTGCAGTCAAATTGATTGGGAAATAGTTGTCATTGCAGAATTACGAGGTCTTTTTTAAAGTGAAAGCTATCTTTTTTTGGTTATAATCATTTTATATTTCCTCTGAAGTATTTCAGTAATTGTAAAACTTCTGTTGGTATGTTATTTCTCTTACCACCTGGTGTAATTGATTTCAGAGACCAGTCCATTGCTTTTAGTTATAGAATGCTTTTTAAACATGCATTTATTGCCTGGCCAGTGTGGCTCGGTGGTTGAACATCGATCCATTAACCAGGAGGTTATGGCTTGATTCCTGGTCAGGGCACATGTCCAGGTTTGGGCTCAATTCCCATGGGTGGATGTGCAGGAGGCAGCCAATTGATGATTCTCTCTAATCATTGATGTTTCTGTCTCTCTCCCTCTCCTTCCTCATTGAAATCCATTAAAAAAAGTTAAACATAAATTTATTGATATGGCCAACATTTGAGGAAAATTTATCAAATGTGGTCTTTGAACTATTCTTATTATAAAGACTTGTGTTTACATAATTTGCAGTTATTTTTCTAAAAATGTATATTGTATTAGTTTCATAAACGTACATAGAAAACCACAAAGATTGTAAATCAGACAAATTATTAGTGCTTTAAAATTTTTTAAAAATTTTATTTACTTATTTTAAAGAGAGGAAGGGAGAAATGTCGATTTGTTGTTTCACATTTTTATGCATTCATTTATTTTAGTTCTTGTATGAGCCCGGATTGGAGATCAAAATCAAAACCTTGTCATATCAGGGCAATGCTCTAACCAATTGAGCTATCTGGCCAGGCCTAGCTAGTGCTTTAAAATATTTTAAATAATTTTCTGCTTTAATATTACTTAAACTTTCTTTTAAGAAAAATTTTATATTAAAATATAGTATAATATTATGAACCCTCTGAGTCCAAAACCTAGTTTATCAGTTATCCAACTCATGGATAGACTTGTTTCATATAAATACATCCTCCCTCCCCAATTGGATTATTTTGAAGCAAATATCTGAAATGACACTCATTCCATCTGTCATTTTAGTGTTTATATGTGTGTGTGATTCTTTAACATAAAGCACAGTGCTGTCAACATTTAATTATAATTTTCTCATCTTATGAAACATCTAGTGATTTAGTACTTTAAGAATCAAAATGAATCATTCATATTATGTAGCTAACACTGTGACTTCTGCTAACGTTTATATTTAAAGAAATACTACTCTGGTGAATTGAACTCATGAATTGTTGGTTTATGCCATTGTTAAGAAAATATGTAATTTATAACACATTAATTGCTGTATAGTCATTTTATAGTACTGAATCTTTAAATTAATGTGGCTCCAGATTACTTTTTTAATTTAAAGAATTATTAATTACAAATGTAAATTATTTCCTCTGTGTAGTTTTATATTTTTGATTGCATAATGCTAAATGATTGAAATAGTGAAATAAACTTTCTATGTGTTATGAATTATTATAATTTATAAATTATAAATTATAAATTATAAAAAATATTAATCTACTTTTTTAAAGAAACACTAAGAATTGGAAACCACTAAGAGGTTTAGGATCTTAAGAATGACTACTCTTTGCTTTATTTTAGAATTAATCAGTTTAATATACCATTGTTTTTGTTAAAAAATTTTTTCCTCTTCAGCCTTGCACTGAAGTACTATTTATAGATATATTCCATGAATATAATCAGACTCTTACTCCTGTACTTCTAGAAATGATGCAAAGACTTCAAGGTGAGGTATATTTTTGATACTTTGATTTATTTATTGGTTAATGTTTAATTAAACATTATGTGTAGTGCCTAATTTCCTAAGTCATATAAAGATAGGAACTTGAGAAAAACCAAATGTGTTCTTTTCTGAAGGGTGGTCTCTGGGATAGAGAACAAGTGTGGACAGTTCACAAAAGGAGGCCTTGGATAGGCCTTGAATATGATAGATTTTGCTATTGTAAACCTAACAACAAAAGCAAAATTGCAGGCAATTAAGTGTATTGCTTGTGGAAATAGTCCATTTGAAGCATGTTGTGACAAGAGGTGTGAGAAAAGGTTAAAATAATAAATGTTAGCCTCAGAATAGTGGCCGTGGGAATTGGGAGAAGGTATTGGATTTAAAAGAGAATGATGAGACCTGGAGATTATATACTAAATGAAATAAGCCAGTCAGAGAAAGACAAATACCATGTGATCTCACTTATATGTGGAATCTAATGAACAAAATAAACTGATAACAAAAAAGAACCAGAGGCATGGATGTATGGAACAGTCCGACAGAGGTCAGAGGGCAGTGGGGGAGGACTGGATAAAAGAAGGGGAGGAGAGTAGCCAAAGAGCACACATAGCCCATGGACACAGACAACAGAGTGGTAAAAGCTGGGGGAGGGGTGGCAGGGGCTGGTGGAAGTGGGCAAAGGGGAGGGGAGAGGGAAATGGGGGACATCTGTAATAGTGTCAACAATAAAAAAGTAAAAAAAAGTGATGAAATTTTTAGCATTATACTTTGTACACGAGAAATTAATTATTTAACTATTAACAGGGATTTGTCATTTTTGACTTTTCTGCTATGCTCTACATTCAGGGAGGGGGCATTGATCACATCTGTTTTGTTCACACATTATTCCCAGGGCCTGGCACATTCAGTAACTATTTGTTTATACATTGACTTTTGGCAGCTAATTGACTATACTAGCCAAAGGAAAGTGATCAGAAATGATCCTGAATGTTAGAGTCTTAATGACAGGGAAAGCAGCTTTTAGTAATGGTTAGAGAGAGAGCTTTCCTTTTGGACTGTATATAAGGAACCTTGGGAGAAGAAAATACGTTCAAGGACAGAACCTAAGGCTTTCATCTTTAGGAATATGAGGACATGGAGGCCCTGCATCAAAGCTGGGTTAGAAACTATCGCAGAGATAAAAAGAGAAGGATGAGGGTAAACCCTGGAGAAGAGCATGTCAGAAGTGTCCAGTGCTGTGAGAGGAAAGAAGGCAGCAGAATCTTTGAGACAATAGATTATTTGATTGGTTAGGCTACGAATCACATTGTAAGGCAGGGGTCCTCAAACTACGGCCCACAGGCC
Organism: Myotis myotis; assembly: GCF_014108235.1. Taxonomy (NCBI): domain Eukaryota; kingdom Metazoa; phylum Chordata; class Mammalia; order Chiroptera; family Vespertilionidae; genus Myotis; species Myotis myotis. The sequence goes on from NW_023416357.1 coordinate 32,750,717, forward strand.
ACATGCAAATACAAATATTGTATTTGTTCCCGTTTTGTTTTTTTCTTCAAAATAAGGTATGTGCAGTGTGCATAGGAATTTGTTCATAGTTTTGTTTTAAACTATAGTCCGGCCCTCCAATGGTCTGAGGGACAGTGAACTGGCCCCCTGTTTAAAAAGTTTGAGGACCCCTGTGTAAGGGATCAAGGATTGAGTAAATGGTGATGTCAGAAAATAACAAGGTAATCTCTGTAGGGAAGGAGATTCCTGATCTTGTTTGTAGTAGTTAGAGGATAGCTCACTTTTTAGCCTTTTGTTACCCCCCAAAAATTAATAGAGTGTTTCTGCTTAAATTATAAACTGAGGGAAAAATGAGCTATCAGCCAAGTTTTACTGTGGTAATTTTTAAAAATAATTTGAGTGTTAATTGTGTTTTCATATGAAAATGAAAATATATTTTGATATCTAATGTACAGTTATTTACTAATTTCTTAATGCAGGGTTACAGATTTTAAAATTCAATAACATTTATACCGTTTCAGTTACCTTTTCTGTTGAGCTTGGAACATTTTTTCTGTTTTCTCCTATCCATTTTATTTTTTTAAACCACTGAAGGGAAGTGGATAATCTATTTAGGTTACACTCTAATAAGTTGCTGGATGCTGGTAAGGTTTTCATTGATTTCAGAGTTCTTTTTCTAGTTGTGGACTAATCTGATTATTTAGGGCAGTATTTATTGTATCTTATTAGACTAGTGAGCTTAGGAATTCATATTTAAGAGCAGAAAAAGCTTTGATAAACTTGTTAGAAATCTTGCTATTCTGAAGAAATGTACTTATTAAGTAAACTGTTTTTCATGTCTTTACCATGGCATTCTCTTTTCTGGATGGTATTGCATTGACTGCCAACTTTATATTCTAAAGTTTCACATTTGAACTTTTCATTTTATTGTCACTTTCATAACCTGTTTTTTTTTTAATGTTTAGAGTGTACTGTGTTGATTTCCCATTCTTGTTCTTTTTAGGGGGAGGGAGACTCATATTTTTTAAATTTAAGAATTTTCTTATATAATCAGGTAGAATACAATAGTTAGCAATGTGTGGCATATATTTTTCTGCATTGTTGCTTGATATAAAATTTTATAAATGTTATATGTTATGTGTTTTTTAAATTGCAATGTGGCCTTATATGTACCTGTGTTCTCTAATGGTGATGATAACAAAACTTCGACTTTCCCTAAACACCTGTATGTATATTTAATATTATAAAATATATTGTGCTTAACTGAATCAAGAAACTAACAAATTGAGTTTAAATAAAATATTTATTAATAACTAATTTTATTTACTTTTACTGATACTTATTTTTTCAGGGCCCACTAATGTGGAAGATATGAATGCACTATTAATCAAAGATGCTGGTATGTTAAACTAAAGTGGTTTAGAAACATTTCTTTCTTCAGTAGATAATATGTCTGTTTTGTGGCAGGTGTTATGCTGGGAGTTAGGATATAAGGGTACCTAAAATATTGTAACTATCTGGTGGGGAGATAACCAAGCAAGCAGACAACTGATTATAACATAGTGCCAGTTGGTTAATGCTAAAGTAGGTGATAGTTAGGTAGTACTGTGAAAAAAACACAGTAGTTTTGGTGTGTATTGCAAAAGACCCTAAAGAAGTGTAATATGAGAACACAAGAATAAGTGGGAGTTAGCAGAGGAGAGAGTGGTGTGGGAAGACTGTACAGGCAGAAGCAGGAGCATGTACAAAAGGGAAAAGGAGCGAGCACAGTTATGTTTTGAACTGGGAGTATTTCAGCTTAATTGAAACATAGAAGTTAAGGGGTTTGTGAGAGATGAGACTGGAGAGAGAATAAGTAGGGATCAGATCATAAAACATTGGTACTCATTTGGAAGCAGATGCTCTTCTATAATTTTTATACTTTGACTTAAATATTTTAAAATAAGTGTAATTTTCTGTTTGAAAGCACTAAGACTATTTAGGAAAAACAGAATAAAGTAACTTAATGCTTAATGTTTCTAAAATGACTATTTACATAATTTTTATGATTAACATATTTTACATTTCCCTTTATTAACACATCACATGTTTCCAAGTAGTTCCTAACACTAAGTTTCTTCTAAGGGCACTTGCATTTGGCTCAGTATTTGATATTTAAATTTTTTTCTTAAATCTTCTCCTTAGTGTATAATGCTGTTGGATTAGCGGCTTTTGAGCTGTTTGACAGTGTTGATTTTGATCAGTGGTTTAAAAACCAGCTTCTTCCAGAATTACAAGTCACTCACAATAGGCAAGTATAAAACTGTGTTCATTATACACTTATTTTACCATAGTGATTTTCTCATGAAGATAAAGCAGAAAATTTGCTTTAAAAAATTCATGTTATGTCTTAGCTGATAGTGTCTAGTGTAGAAAGGAATAAGACCTGTGAACTTTATGTACAAGCAAAACAGTTTGTTATTATGTTTTTTTATTTCAAATGTGAATTGCAGTATTTATGAAGTATTTGATATTAGATAAGATAGTTTGTATAGGAAAGATGAAATTTTAAACAAAGTTTAGGGAACTGGAGGTCTCCGAATTATAGGAAGAAAATATGTATGAAAGGAAATGATTTGGAGACCTAGCAAAGGGGTAGGTCTAGTGTCAGAAGTAGTCTAACCAAAGTTAGAAGGAAAGGATGAGATCACACAAATCATGCTACAAATCTTGAGAGAGGGTACAGTAGGATGTGAAGATACAATGGCAAAATGCATTTGGACACATTTAAGTATTTGCCTAATTATTTTAATTTTGGGTACTTGAGTGAGTAAATTTGAAGGTAAGCGGTCTTATATAGTTTTTATAAATGTTTTCTTAGCTTAATATTATAGGCTTAAAAAAAGATTGCAAGAGACTTTTTTCTTGTTTTGAAATGTTCAGTTTGGTTATTTATTTTTGTAGATGTAGTGCCCATCAGAATGTCTAGAATATAGTTATACATCAGTTAACATTTCTTGACTACATTAATGAGTGAATAAGAAGGCCATCCATATATGGATCATTTTATGAATATTTACACCCATAGAATTGTAGATCTGGAGGTACTTTTAAAGTAATTTTGATCAGTAAGTAGCTACTTATTCATTCATTCAATTATTCAATCATTTATTAAGTCAACAAATATTTTTTAATATATATAAATATATTATTGATTATATTATTAAATAATATATATGTATATATTATATATGTATACATATATAATATATACATACATTATTGATTTCAGAGAGGAAGGGAGAGGGAGAGAAAGAGAGAAACATCAGTGATGAAAGAGAATCATTGATCTGCTGCCTCCTGCACACCCTCTACTGCAGATTGAGCCCACAACCTGGGCCTGTGCCCTTGACTGGAATTGAATCCAGGACCCTTCAGTCCCCAGGCCGATGCTCTATCCACTGAGCAAAACTGGCTAGGGCAACAAATATTTTCAACATTTGGAATTTGCCATTTCCTGTAGAGCCAGTGGTTAATAAGATGGATTGTGATGATTCTGCTCTCAGGGAGCTAGTGAGGCTTTGATAGAGAGAAAGTCTTCAGCAGGGAAACAAATGTGCAGTTTGATTGTCCTTACACCCTAGAGCAGTGATGGTGAACCTATGACACGCATGTTAGAGGTGACACGCAGACTCATTTTTTTGGTTGATTTTTCATTGTTAAATGGCATTTAAATATATAAAATAAATATCAAAAATATAAGTCTTTGTTTTACTATAGTTGCAAATATCAAAAAATTTCTATATGTGACACGGCACCAGAGTTAAGTTAGGGTTTTTCAAAATGCTGACACGCCAAGCTCAAAAGGTTTGCCATCACTGCCCTAGAGGCTATTTAGTCTAGACCTGTGCTGTCCAGTACAGTAGCTAGTATATGTGGCTATTGAGGACTTGAAATGTACTTGGTGCAATTGAGGAAATTAATTTTAATTAATTAAAAATTAAATACCAATATAAAATAGGTATTGATCATATGTTGAAATGATAATATTTCAGATGTATTGAGATAAAAATACTAAAAAATTTCACTTCTTTCTTTTTACTTTAGTGTGGTACCAAAAATTATACACTGGCTTGCATTCTATTTCTTTTGGGTCAGAGCTGATATGGATCAGTGTTTCTCAAACTTTAATGTGTATATGGATCATCTGATGATCTTGTTAAAAATTCAGGTTTTGGTTTAGCTTATGGGTAGAGGTATGGGTCAGTTTGTGTGATTCTATCATGCTTCCAGGATAATGATGCTGCTGGTCCAAGGACCACACTTTGAGGAGCAAACTGACCCCTAATCTTTTTGTATTTTAAGTATGTTTTTATTGATTTCAGAGAGAGGACAGGAGAGGGAGAGAGGGATAGAAACATCAGTGATGAGAGAGAATCATTAATTGGCTGTCTCCTGCACACCTCACACTGGGGATAGAGCCTGCAACCCAGGCATGTGCCTTGACCAGGAATCAAACCATGACCTCCTGGTTCACAGGTTGATGCTCTAAACAACACCGGCCAGGCTGACCCCCAATCTTAATTCTGCCCAGAAGTGACTATGATCTTGCAATTTGACTTTTCAAAATTTTATTCTTTTTATCTGAAATAGAATGTTGAATGTGGTAATCTTAAAGATATCAGTCCAAATTTGATGGTTCTGTGGTTCCTTCATTAACTCTATAAAAGTGTTGTTTACTTCCACCTCTAACTTTCTTCAAACAGTTCATATCCATTGAACTGGCATTTTTTTCCAGCTTTTTGCCCAGAATACTCTATATCTTAAAATCTGTTCAGATCTCATCTCCCTCTTCCCAGTGTTCTCTTTTTCTTTTCTGAAATTTTAGTATAGAGCTTTGCATTCTTTAATTCTTTTAGGTGTATGATAAAGTTTTTGAGGGCAGGGATACTTACACATTTTGCATCTTTGATGAGTAATTCTATGTGATTGATCATCTTATAAGATTGTAATTTTCTTAAAAATGTGATATATTCATTCGCTTTTTCCATTTACACCCAGAAGTAAATATTTTGTAACTATGATTTATTATACTATCAAGAAGAGACTTTGTGGATGAAATTCTTAGATGCAGTTGATTATAATTATAGCTTTGTGATTTTTATCACTGCCTAAAGACTGTCATATCCTTTGGCAAAGATAACCATAGAAAATAAATGTATGTACATGTTACTGCAAATGTTCTACAACTTTTAAAATATAAATCATTATTTTTTGATAATCTGAGTCAAATTCTGTAGTGGAACACCATTAACAAAATTAAAGAGTTTAGCTGAAATCAATGTTAAATTTATATAGTATTTCTATAAGCCTAGAAATCTCTCACATTTTTAGAAATATAATATTTAGGTGATTAACAGAATTGGAATTGAAAAACAGGAGTGCTTTTATTACTCATTGGGCTTCACTATTCTTAGGGTTTGGGATATTAGCTAGTTATGCCTATTTCAAATAACTGTTTTTGGTTGCTTGAGGAACAGAAATGGACTTGTTTTTTGTTTTTAATTATACAGGGTGTCCCGACAAAAATGTATAGACACTTTTAATGATTTATAAAGTCAATGTTTATTAACATATAGTTCATTTTCAAAATTAAGTGAATTATTAGCTGATATACACACTTTGAATGATTATAAAGTCGTTAATATACACTTCATTTTCAAAATTAAGTGAGTTATCAGCTGTTAAAAGTGTGTATATATTTTTTGGGACACCTTATATATTTTTTAAATTTTATATTGTTGACACTATTGCAGATATTCCCCATCTTTTCCCCCTTTGCCACTTCTACCCAGTCCCTGTCCCCCTTACCTTGGCCCTCTCCACACTATTGTCTGTGTCCATGGGCTATGCATATATGTTCTTTAGCTAATATCTTCACCTTCCTTTATATAGTCTCCCTCTCCATTCCGACATTGGTCAGTCTGTTCCATATACTCATGCTCCTCTCATGATCCCGCCCTTCCTACCAGTCTCTAGTTGCTTTCTGCCCTTCCTTGTTAAAAGTCTCCTCTTCAGCTAGTCTTCAGTTGGTAATTTAGGCTAAATGTTACCCAATTTAGTTTTATTTCCACTTTGGTTCTGGGAGGGGGTACAAAGAAAGACCCACCTACTCTGTCGCCATCTTAAAATCCCCAGACATGTTTTTTATGTCCATATCTAGGTTATAGTTCTTTAAAACAAAATAATCAGATTTATAGTATATCTGCCTAAGAAGTTTTAAATTTTTTAACCAGTGCTTTATTATTAGGATTTGTACTGAGGTACATTTAGAAGTAGCTTTAAATCTTTTGCATAAGAATGTAGGTTGCTTTATATTATACTATTTTATATTTAAACGATGAAATATGCTGAGTGAAATAGATTTCTTAAAATATTTAACATTCTAATTTAATTATTTTTTCCTATCTAGGTATAAGCCATTGCGACGCAGGGTGATTTGGCTCATCGGTCAGTGGGTTTCTGTGAAATTCAAGTCTGACTTAAGACCCATGTTATATGAGGCAATTTGTAACTTACTTCAAGACCAAGACTTAGTGGTATGTTGTTTCAATGTCTTAAAAGAGTTATAAGTTTATTATAATTTTAACCTATGTTAAACTTCAAATTGAGAAATTGTTTATATATATTTTTAGACTGGGACTCCATAAATTTTATAACATCAGAGGACACTGATAGAGTATATCTTTATCTCTGATAGTTTCATGAAAGTTTAACATTAGTATTATTTTTTATTAATAAATCTTTATTGTTCAGATTATTACAGTTGTTCCTTTTTCCCCCCATAGCTCACCTCCACCTGGTTCCCACCCCACCCCATGCTCTTACCCCCCCACTGTCCTCGTCCATAGGTGTACGATTTTTGTCTAGTCTCTTCCCTTACCTCCCACACCCCTTCCCCCCCAAAATTGTCAGTCCACTCCCTTTCTATGCCCCTGATTCTATTCTGTTCACCCGTTTATTCTCTTCGTCAGATTATTTATTCACTTGATTTTTAGATTCACTTGTTGATAGATGTGTATTTGTTGTTCATAATTTGTATCTTTACCTTTTTCTTCTTCTTCCTCTTCTTAAAAGATACCTTTCAGCATTTCATATAATACTGGTTTGGTGGTGAGAACTCCTTTAGCTTTTTCTTATCTGTGAAGCTCTTTATCTGACCTTCAATTCTGAATGATAGCTTTGCTGGGTAGAGTACTCTTGGTTGTAGGTTCTTGCTATTTATCACTTTGAATATTTCTTGCCACTCCCTTCTGGCCTGTATAGTTTCTGTTGAGAAATCAGCTGACAGTCATATGGGTACTTCCTTTTAGGTAACTAAACTGTTTTTCTCTTGCTGCTTTTAAGATTCTCTTTGTCTTTTGCTCTTGGCATTTTAATTATGATGTGTCTTGGTGTGGTCCTCTTTAGATTCCTCTTTTTTGGTGTTCTCTGCACTTCCTGGACTTGTAAGTCTATTTCTTTCACCAGGTAGGGGAAGTTTTCTGTCATTATTTCTTCAAATAGGTTTTCAATATCTTGCTCTCTCTCTTCTTCTGGCACCCCCATAATTCGGATGTTGGTACGCTTGAAGCTGTCCCAGAGTCTCCTTACATTGTCTTCGTATTTTTGGATTCTTTTTTCTTTTTGCTTTTCTGGTGGGGTGTTTTTTGCTTCTTCGTATTTCAGATCTTTGACTTGATTCTTGCGATCCTCTAGTCTGCTGTTGGAACTCTGTATAATATTCTTTATTTCAGTCAGTGTATGCTTAATTTCTAATTGGTCCTTTTTCATATCCTTGAGGGTCTCACTAAATTTCTCAGAGGTTTCTAGAAGATTCTTGAGTAACCTTATAACTGTGGTTTTGAACTCTATATCCAGTAGGTTGCTTTCCTCCATTTCTTTCGTTTGTGACCTGTTTCTTTGTCTCCACATTTTGGCAGCTTTCCAAAATGTTGATAGAGTGGCTTTGTGTGCTAGGTGTCCTATAGGGCCCAGTGGCTCAGCCTCCCTAATTACCTGAGGTGGACACTCTTGGTACACCCCTTTGTGGGCTGTGTGCACAGTCTTGTTGTAGTTAAGCCTTGATTGCTGTTGGTATCACTGGGAGGAATTGACCACCAGGCCAGTTGGCTGTTAGGACCATCTGTGTCTACAATGGGAGAACTGCTGTGCTGGAGACACCTTTATGGAGCAGGACTTGCTTCAGTGGGGCTTTGGTGCACACTGAGTCTGCTCCCTGAGTGTGTCGCTTATGGATGTGAAGAGTTTTTCTCTGGTATGGTTTCACTCTGACCACTGGGTATACTGGCTCTTGGATCTCCAAGGAGGTGCAAAGTCAGCCACTGCCTGAGGCTACCCAGCAGGAGCTATAGAGAGATCTGCATATTCCTCCTCTTTGTTTGGGGTTTGGAAGTGCCCAGATGAGGCCCAGCTGTGAATCAATGCAGGCTGCTTCTTTTGGAAGCTTTGGCGCTCTTTGATCCAGCAGCAGTTTGTTAGGTTTTAGATTGCAAAAGAACAGGCAATTCATATGCAAAAGCCTCTTCTCACAGCTTGGGTGGTGTCTCAGGGAATCATCAGGGCGGAGCAAACCACAATGGCTGCCAGTCTGCTCTTCCTCAGAGAGGTCCCAGGGTCTCTTTGTCCCGTGGCCCAGTGCAGGAACAATGATCGCTTCAAGCACCTCTGTGAGAAAGCCGCCCCCGTGTTCCAGCTGGATGCCAGACAGCCCAGTTTCTCCCTGTATGAGTCTGGGTTCCCAGAGTCTCGCTGGGAACTGGAGTTCAGAGCAATCGGGAGTTTGTATCCCGCCCCCCACCACCACCCCATTGGAAAAAACAACAGCGCACCCAGTTGCCAGCCTGTTTCCACGTGCGCCTCTGTTCCTCCACACCTCCTACCAGTTTCAATGTGCTTTTCTCTTTCCTTCTAGTTGTAGAATTTCCACTTAGCCAGGCTTCCCGTGGTTCTGGATGATACTTGTTTTGTCTTTCAGTTGTAGCTTTGATGTGGTTGTCTAACATTATTATTTGATTTCAGGGAATATAATGCAAATTGAATGAATTTTTTGGTTATTTGAAATTTTATAATTTTCCTCAGTTTTTAGAAATTTGACTTATTAGTATGAAATATCCAAATTTTATAAAACCAAAATTTGATCTAGGCATAATGGCTACTTTAAGCTTATTTCTGATTCATCTTTAAGGTAGGCTTTTAATTTTTTACTTTTTAAAAAAAATTTATTTTATTGATTTTTTTACAGGGAGGAAGGGAGAGAGAGAGTTAGAAACATCGATGAGAGAGAAACATCGATCAGCTGCCTCCTGCACACCCCCCACTGGGGATGTTCCCACAACCAAGATACATGCCCTTGACCGGAATCGAACCTGGGACCCTTCAGTCCGCAGGCCGACGCTCTATCCACCGAGCCAAACTGGCTAGGGCAATTTTTTACTTTTTAAAAGTTAAGAATTATATCAAGAAAAGAGAAAAATTCAGTGACCAATATAACAAACCACCTATATTCTCACCATTCAGTTTTCCATATTTTCCCCACATATTTTCATTGTACTAATTTTTCATATATATTTAAATATTTTATTCAAGAAATAAAACATTAAAAGTGCAGTTGAATCTCTCTCTCTATTTTTTTAATGTATTTTTATTTCAGAGAGAAAGGGAGAGAGAGATAGAAATATCAGTGATGAGAGAGAATCATTGATTGGTGATTGGCTGCCTCCTGGGGACCGAGTGCACATTGCAGGCGTGTACCCTAACTGGGAATCGAACTGTGACCTCCTTGCTCATAGGTCAACACTCAACCACTGTGCCATCCTGGCCAGGTTCCCTATATCTTTCCACTCTCATTTTGTTGTCATTTTATTGATCAGAAATTTTTTATTTTAATGCAGATTTACTGATTTTCTTTTTCTGTTTTGTTTTAATTTGTTTCTTATTTAATATATCTGGTTTTGTCCCCCTTGGTTCTTTATTCTATTTAGAATTTATTTTTGAATGTGATGTGAAGTAAGGTTCCATTTTCATTATGTTTTTTATAGGACAACAGTGCTACAATGCTTTATTGAAAAATCCATTTTAAAAAAACATCTTCTATATGCTCTTTTACATCTATCTATCTTAGAACAAGTTTCTTAGCAGATGCAATGCTAATGGCAAGTTTCATATTTGAGGATCCTATTATCAGTGTAAAAATGACTTAATTTTAGGCCAGAGGAACCTTTTCTTAGGGATCCAGATAATTCTTTAATCAGTATATTTGATATATGTTGGGTTTCTTTAGGTTGTAAGGTTCACAGCCAATTATGTTTTTCAATTTTGGAAATTACAAGTAATTTTTGAAAAGGGTTACTTGGGCTATTTGTGGATCCTTCAATAAAACAAGCAGTAAATTACTAAAAAAAATTGCTTTAGTGTACTTTTTGAACCTTGTGAGAGGTTATCTAAAATATAAACTGTGGTTCAGTCAGAAAATTTACAGTTTGGAGGTAGGGTGTGCTGCAGTTGTCTATCAGGCAAAGAAATGGTCATCTTTGTGTTGTTTACCAGCATAGAAATAGCGAATTTTCAAGGTGGTCAGGCAGCTATGAGATTTTTAGTGGTATGTACATGACTATGCAGCGGTTCTCAACCTGTGGGTCGTGACCATCGGAAAACACATAGAGCATATCAGATATTTACATTACGATTCATAACAGCAAAATTACAGTTACGAAGTAGCAACGAAAATAATTTTATGGTTGGGGGTCACCACAACATGAAGAACTGTATTAAAGGGTCGTGGCATTAGGAAGGTTGAGAACCACTGCTAGGGTATCCTGAATGCACTGTGAGAGGTACAGCTGGTATCTGGACAGGTATTTTACACAAGGTGCATTGACATTCTCCTATCTTTCCGCTCTTGTGCCTCTTATGGATTGTTGAGTGTTTCCTTCCCACGTCCTGCGTGGATCAGGGTTCAGGAACTGGGAGCAGAGCCGCACACAAATGAAAATGAAAAGACAAGAGATAATTGGAAATATTGGGGGACTAGGCGGGCAAGTCCAACTCAAGGGGAAGGACTTCCTTCCGTGCTCAGGCCTCACCAAGCTTTTATTGATTCTGGGATGCACCCATAGCATAGCCCTTAGGCAGGTGACCCCCTGCAACAGGCAGACTAGCCCATCAGCAAGGATTTACATAATAATAAATGGGGGAGTTGTTTCAGCTACCACTGTCTAGACCAGGGGTGGGCAAACTTTTTGACTAGAGGGCCACAATGGGTTCTTAAACTGGACCGGAGGGCCTGAACAAAAGCATGGATGGAGTGTTTGTGTGAACTAATATAAATTCAAAGTAAACATCATTACATAAAAGGGTACGGTCTTATTTTTTTTTAGTTTTATTCATTTCAAACGGGCTGGATCCCGAGGGGGGGCTGTAGTTTGCCCAAGGCTGGTCTAGACAAACAGAGGTGGCACCTAGCTCCGACCTCTGCTAGGGCTTCAGAGGCACCCAGCCTTGGGGCGGGGGGTGGGGTTCTCTGTCTATGCTTATCAGATAGTGAAGACAATAAACAGTTTCCCACAATGGATCTCCCAGTTTTGTCCATCTTTCTGTTTAAAGTTTTGATTTTTATCCTTGTGTCTCTAAAACACTGCTATAGTTTTAAACTCTAGGCTAGCATGTTTTCACAAAATGAAGTTTGAATTTACTTATGTTCAGTGAATGTAATTTCCAAAGGAAATAAAAAAATAAATCTGTGTTTGACATCAAAATACGAGGCCATTCTGGCCCTTCTGGTGTGACTCAGTGGTTGAGCATCAACCCATGAACCAGGAGTTCACGGTTGGATTCCCAGCAGGGCACATGCCCGGGTTGAGAGCTTGATCCCCAATAGGGGGCATGGAGGAGGCAGCCAATGGATGTTTCTCTCATCATAGATGTTTCTATTTCTCTCTTCCTCTCTCTGAGATGAATAAAAAATTTCCTTTTTTTAAATGAGGCCATTCTGAAACCAGGAAGAAAGGAAACCTTAATTTAGTAAGTTTCCTATAGTCAGTTTTGGGTTTGTACTGATATGTCTGGTATTTGTATTATATGAAAATGAGCTTTAGAATTCTTTTTCTTAAAAGATATGTCTGGTATTTGTATTATATGAAAATGAGCTTTAGAATTCTTTTTCTTAAAAGAGATAAATAAATTGAAGGTGCCCATTATCCTTTTAGGAAACTTATTTACCTATGTATTTCAGAAGAAATACATAAAGTTGTGTAATTGAGTGATCTTACTTTTATTGCAGAAGAGTACAAAATAGTACTACAAGCAGTTCCAACTAGTAATAGTACCATTCTATAAATAATAATATCTATCTCTTATGGAGTCAAGTCTTAGAAAATATTTATTGAAAGAATTATGAAATAGGGATAAGAGATTATGAAATCATTATTCTTCTTCTCGAGCAGATTACTTTCTTTCAAGGGTATTATTTTATGTCCTCCTTATTTACATTTTCCTTGTGGCCTTAAGTCCCTGAAAAAGTGCCATTTCTTTCTGGCTTCAGTACTATGCTTACTGTTTTAGTGTGAGGAATTAACTTTCACTGCTATGGGCAGGCTGTAGAAGTGGTCAGGCATTATTGGGGTCAAGAACTCAAATCAGCCATCCTGACTCTTATTACCCTAGGGCTCATTCCCACTGATTCGGTGCATAAAAGTGTCTGAATACTCTTATCTTTGTAGTAGTGTTCTTTGGAAGTGATATCAATCTGTAGTTTCTTCTTGTTCCTTTCTCTGTTGCTCTCATGCTTTTTGGGATCCTTCCACAGTTTCTGATATCTTGATGGCACTTGTTTGCCCCAACATGGAATTAGCTTTTTATCTTTTCAGGAATTTTCTGAGGTTTCAGTTGGAGTTATATGGCCTAGACTCATAGGCTGAGTTCATGGTCTGGATCTAGTTCTGGATACATAGGATTTCATTTTCCTTCAGAAGATCTGAATTTATTCTGTGAAAAAGTCATGGTTAGAGTCTTGTTAAGACAGGATTTTTTCTTTTCTTGCATGTATTTATCATTTATTTATTGAACAACTAGTGTTCTAGGAATTGTTAGACTCTCTCTTACCAATTATATGTCACATTCTCCAACTCGTTATTCTATAAATTCAAGTTCTGATTTTTTTCCCCATTAATGAATCACTGGGAAATTCATTATGTCTCTATGTGGTAAGTGCTTTCTGTTTGTTTTTTTTAATAGTTCAGGAAGAGCTAATTTTTGTTATTTTTACTTGTCACATTTTAAATGCTTCTCTTTTCTTATACTCTGTGTATTTTGCATTTTAGCTCTTACTAAATAAGGAGAGTGTCATTTTACTTTTAGACTAGAGGCTCGGTGCACGAAATTCGTGCACGGGGAGTGGAGGCCTGCACCCTCTCCAATCTGGGAAATCCCTCTCATAATCCAGGACTGCTGGCTCCCAACCGCTTGCCTGCCTGCCTGCCCAATTGCCCCTAACCGCTTCTGCCTGCCAGCCTGATCGATGCCTAACTGCTCCCCTCCTGGCCCAGTTGCCCCTAACTGCCCTCCCCTGCCAACCTGGTTGCTCTCAACTGCCCTCCCCTGCTGTCCTGGTCACCCCCAACTGCCCTCCCCTGCCAGCCTGTTTGCCCCTAACTGTCCTCCCCTGCTGACCTGGTCGCCCCCAACTACCCTCCCCTTCTGGCCTGGTCCCCCCAACTGCCTTTCCCTGCTGGCCTGATTTCCCACAACTGCCCTCTCCTGTCTGCCATCTTGTGGCGGCCATCTTGTGTCCACATGGGGGAGGCCATCCTATGTGTTGGAGTGATGGTCAAATTGCATATTACTCTTTTATTAGATAGGATATTAATATTTTCTGTTACTTTAATATTAAAAAAGGGAGTAAAGAAAGTTACTTGGAATAAATTTTTTGTCATTTAGTATAAATAATGTTTAGTAGTTCTTGAATGACTCAAAATTCATGATATACTTTCTTTTAGGTCCGTATTGAAACAGCTACAACCCTGAAGTTAAATATCCTTAAAAGAATTTTAAAATACTTCATTGTGAAGAATATTAACACTTTGAAATTGTTAATTATTTTGTTAAATCAATTTAGAGGTAATTTAAAATGTAATTTTTGATTGGTTTATTATAGTTGGTTTAAATATATATTTTTTCCTGATAAATGTCATATATTTTCAGTATTCCTTAACTACTCTTTACCTGTTGATGATTTTGAGTTTAGAACGGATCAGTTTCTACCGGTAAGAATATTTCTAGTTTTAAAACAATTTTTGCTTATGTGTTTTGAATATTAAGTGTTATTTTGTAGCTGGAATTAAATATAAGTTATTTATTAAAGCTGAATTTAAAAATATATTTAATTATTTTGGAAGTAGTTGGTAACTTACATTTCAAACAGTTTGCTTTATTCTGCCTTTTTTTGTTTGTTTAACTGTCTCATCATCTATTTTGGAGCTGAGTTCTAAACTTGCTTTTGTCGCAGTTATAAAACATAAAGTAATTTAGTTTCAGATGTGTCTGTTACTTTTACTCTTTAGGTTATCCCCCTGTGCTTTTTTGGGTATATATGTCTGTCTTACACTAGATTGCAAATTACCTGAAAAGCAGAATACTAAGTCTTACTCATCTTTTTATTCTTCTCAACTCCGAGCACCCAGCATGGTCTTTTAAGAGCACACAGTGTGGTATTTTAATATAATTGGTGTTCAGTAAGACTTGTTAAATATATTAGTAAAATTGGGGCAGTAGTTGTTCTAAGAGGAATAGGCAAGAAGAAAATCATGATCTTATCAATAGGTACAGAAAAAGCATTTCATAATATACAACATCCATTTATGATTTAAACACTCAATAAAATGGGTATAGGAGGAAATTACCTCAACATAATAAAGGCTGTATATGACAAACCCTCAGCTAATACCATACTTAATGGTGAAAAACTGAAAGCTTTTTCTCTAAAATCAGGAATAAGATAAGGATATCCATTCTCACCACTCTTATTCAACACTAGAGACCTGGTGCACGAAACTCACGGATGTGGGGGGGTCCCTCAGCAAGCCTGCACCCTCTTTAATCCGGGAGCCCTCGGGGGATGTTCAACTGCCAGTTTAGGCCCGATCCCCATAGGCCAGACCAAGGAACCCCACCTATGTATATATTTTTCAGAGAGAATACTTTTTAAAAGTTGATTTGCGGGATCAGGCCTAACCCAGCAGTCGGACGTCCTTCCTCGCAATCCGGGACTGCTGGGTCCTAACTGCTCGCTTGCCTGCCTGCCTGCCTGCCTGCCTGATCGCCCCTAACCGCCTCTGCCTGCCAGCCTGATCACACCCTAACTGCTCCCCTGCTGGCCTGATTGCTGCCTAACTGCTCCCCTGCCAGCCCGATCGCCCCTAACTGCCCTCCCCTGCCGGCCTGATCGCTCCTAACTGCCCTCCCCTGCTGGCCTGATGACCCCTAACTGCCTCTGCCTTGGCCCCCGCCACCGTGGCTTTGTCCGGAAGATGTCTGGTGTAACTAGTATATTACCCTTTTATTAGTGTAGATACTTCTGGAAGTATTAACCAGAGCAGTCAGGCGAGAGGAAGAAATAAAAGGCATCCAAATTGGGAATAAAGAAGTAAAACTGTCACTTTTTGCAGATGAAATGATTCTGTATATAGAAAACCCTAAATTCTCTACCAAAAAGCTCTTAGAAACAATTAACAAATACAGTAAAGTTGCAGGATACAAAATCAATGTATAAAAAATTCATTGCTTTTCTATATACTAACAATAAAATTTCAGAAAAAGAAATGAAAAAACAATTCCCTTTGCAATTGCAAAAAAAGAATAAAATACCTAGGAATAAACTTAACAATGGATATGACATACTTATATACTAAAAACTACAAAGCATTATTAAAAGAGAGTGAAAAACACAGTCTCTTGAAATGGAAAGGTTTCTGTGTTCATGGATTGGAAGAATCAATAGTTAAAATGGCCATATTAACCAAAGCAATATACCCACTTAATGCAATCCCCATCAAAATCTCAGTGTCAATTTTTAAAGAAATCAGAACAATAGACCCCGAATAGCCAAAGCAATTCAGAGAAAAAGAAGGAAGCAGGGTATCACACTATCTGACTCCACAACAATAATCAAAATAGCATGATCTTGGCAGAAAAGTAGACACACAGACTAATGAAACAGATTTGAGAGCCCAGAAATAAAACCACAAGTATATGGGTAAATAATTTTTGACAAAAGAGCCAAAAACACACTATGGAGAAAAGAAAGCCTCTTCAATAAATGTTGCTGGGAAAATTGGAAAGCCACATGCAAAAGAATGAAAATAGACGACAGTTTGTCCCTATATGCAAAAATTAATTCAAAATGGATCAAAGACCAAAATATAAGATGTGAAAGGATAATTTCCATAGAAGAAAACAGGTACTGAACTCATGGGCCTTGGTCTTAGAGAAGATTTTATGAATTTGACCCCAAAGGCAAGGAAAGTGAAGGCAAAATAAATGAATGTGTCTATCTCCATCTAAAAAGCTTCCGCACAGCAAAATAAACTGCCAACAAAACAAAAAGGCGACCAATCAAATGGGAGATGGTATTTGCAAACAACAGCTCTGCCAAGGGGTTAATATCCAAAATAAATAACTCATACAACTCAACCCCAAACAACCTAATTAAAAAATGGGAATGGACACTTCTTCCAAGAAGACATATAAATGGCCAACATACATATGAAACGATGATCAACTTCACTAGCTACTAGGAAAATGTAAATCAAACTACGATGAGATACCACCTCACACCTATTAGGGTGGCTATTATCAGAACCCTCATTCACTGCTTGTGGGAATATAGTCTGGTACAGTCACTATTAGTGGTTCCTCAAAAAATTAAGAATAGAGTTATTGTGTGACCCAGCAATCCCACTTCTGGGTATCTACCCAAAAAAACTTGAAAACACTTATTTGCAAAGATATATGCACCCCTATGTTCATTGTAGCATTATTCACAGTGCCCAAGACATGGAAATAAAGTGTCTTTTGCTACATGATTAGATAAATTTGTGATACATATAAACTATGGAATACTATACAGCCATAAGATGAAATACTGACATTTGTGACAACATGGATAGACCTTGAGAATATTATGCTAAGCGAAATAAGTCAGTCAGAAAAGCGATGAACCATATAATTTCACTCATACATGGGATATAAAACTGAAACTCAGAGACATAGACAGACAATAGTATGGTAGTTACCAGATGGTAAGGGAGGCCAAACATATGGTGAGGGAAGATGATTTGACTTTGGGTAGTGGGTAATCATGTATCATCGAAATCAATACTTGAAACCTATATGATCTTATTAACAAACTAGAGGCCCGGTGCACGAAATTTGTGCACTCTGGGGGCAGGGTTCCCTCAGCCTGGCCTGTGCCCTCTCACAGTCCAGGAGCTGTCAGTTGGGCATCCTTAGCACTGCTGCAGAGACAGGAGAGGCTCCCACCACCACCGCTGTGCTCGCCAGCCATGAGCCTGACTTCTGGCTGAGTGGTACTCCCCCTGTGGGAGTGCACTGACCAGCAGGGGGGCAGCTCCTGCATTGAGCGTCTGCCCACCGGTGGTCAGTGTGCGTCACAGCGACCATTTGTTCTGCCATTCGGTTGATTTGCATATTACCTTTTTATTATGTAGGATATTACCCCAATACATTTAATAAAATCAATAAATAGCTCATGAGTATTGGCTATGCCAAAAAAGAAAGAAAATTTATATATATAAAAGGCTAAGCAACTGTCTAACCGGCCGGTAGGGATGACACGCACTGACCACCAGGGAACAGACACTCAATGCAGGAGCTGCTGAGCTGTGGTGACTTGGCAGTGGTGCCTCTCAGGTGACACACTCCGGAACCAGAGAGGAGGGAGCCCAATTCCTTACGGGGCCGTGCGATTCCACCTTCGGCCGTGGGTTATATTGTTGCTGGGGCACTGTCGGCCCTGAATCTGGTTTGCAGCACACTGTGTTTTCGTTCTACACTCTGTATGACAGCAACTTTGCAGATGCCCTCTTCCACTCCAGGATCCTTTTGGGGGTTGTCGGAGAGCCGGTTTTGGCCTGATTCCCGCAGGCCAGGCTGAGGGACCCCACCTGCCAGAGGGACCCCGCTTACTCCATAGACGCCCTTCGAGCTGTGGCACCACCCCAGGGGCAGCGGGAGGTTGGCTCCAGGGCATGTCCGGCCTGCCTCACCCAGTCCTACCTTGCCGGCCACCTTCTAATTAATTTCTTTTCAGTGTGCATGAATCCATGCACCGGGCCACTAGTTTTTTGATAAAATCTCTATATTTCATGGGGGAACTTGTAGAGCAGAGATTTTTCTTTGCTCAAAGAATTATTAGGTATTTTTTGATGAAAGACATATGTTTAAGAAATTTGTATAAAAAGGAACCAAATATCTGAAAGAACCAAGTATTTTATGTATCTGGTGTCCTGTGATTTGTTAATACTTGCTATAATTTTTATAATATGGGCTTTAATAGCCAGACATATGATATTTTTCTACTTTTGAATAAGAGATATTCTGTCATTCTTACAGTTATAAGAATGTATACAAAAACTTTCATCTCCATGAAGCATATGTTAAGGTCAATATCAGGCAGCTGGTATGTAAGTGCCATAATTGGTATTCCTTTTACTCTAATGAATAGATCTTGCACAACAGCAGGCATATGTGGAAGAGCAATGATAAGATACTGTTAACAGTATAAAATTTAAATAGAAAATGTTTAGATATAGTTTTCTTTTGAAAGCATTGTGGATGAATGAAATTCTAAAACAGACACATTTAGCAGCCATAAAGAAAAAATTTCCTAAAATTCACAACTTGAATAGTTTGAAGTTGTTTAGGTAACGCTAAGATTTTGTCTTTTATTTATTGCTTTGACATTATTTCTTTTCTATCTGTCTGTATTTAAAGGTCTTACATTTCTGTTTCAAACCTTTTTTCTTTCTTTTGACCTGCAGTATTTGGAAACCATGTTCACGCTACTTTTTCAGTTACTGCAGCAAGTTACAGAATGTGACACAAAGATGCATGTTTTACATGTCCTTTCTTGTGTGATTGAAAGAGTCAACATGCAGGTAATTTTGTTTTAAATCATGAAAACTAATGTTAGGGTGTAGTAGAGTATATGTCAGATTTTTAAATTTGTATGCAAAAGCCTCTGCACACAGCTTGGGTGGGGTTGTAAATTGGGGGGGTCGGGGTCTCAGGGAATCACCGGGGCAGAGCAAACAGCAGTGGCTGCCAGTCAACCCTGCATCAGAGAGGTCCCTGCGTCTCTGTATTCCGCGCTCCTGTGCAGGAACAATGACCACTGCAAGCACCTCTGCGAGAAAGCCGCCCTCGCGTTCTGGCCCTATGCCAGACAGTCCAGTTTCTCCATATGAGTCTGGGTCCCCAAATTCTCGCCCAGAACTGGAGTTCAGAGCAGTGGGAGCTTGTATCTCCCTCCTGATTGAAAAAGACAACAGCGTACCCAGATGCCAGCCCCTTTTGCACACACCTCCGTTCCTCTACACTTCCACACCTCTGTACCTCCTACCAGACTCAATGCGCTTTTCTCTTTCCTTCTAGTTGTCGAACTTCCACTCAGCCAGCCTTCCCGTGTTCCTGGATGATAGTTTGTTTTGTCTTTTAGTTGTAGTTTTAATGTGGTTGTGTGCGACAGCAAGTTCAGGTGTTTACCTATGCCGCCGTCTTCCCTCTCCATCTTCTTAATCAAAACCATAATTATAGTCAGGGAACTTAACATTGATTCAGTGCTGTTGTCTAATATCAAGTCCATATTCAGATTTCCTCAGTTGCCCCAGTAATATACCTTGAACCTTCCTCATCCTACCCATAGAGAGGGATGTATTTGACTTTCATGTCAACATTCTGTTTTCTAATCATCACCAGCCCTGTTTTGGACTTTTGCAACAGTGACTCTATGGGTGATTTCTGGAATAGTTGTTTTGAAGCATTAGTTTTAATTTACCACATCATATATTCTAATGAATATCTAAGATTGGAATGTAAATATTTTATGACTTTCAAATGTAACTGGGTACTTTGGTTTATTACCTACTCCATCTATAATTCGTCGCTTACACTTTCTGTCATTCCTTGAAAAGTATTCTACTTGTTCCAAACCAAAACTGGTTTGTTTTCCTTATCAGTAGAACATGCTGTTTTTAGATGAGTATAAATGAGTATTTTGAAACTTGTGTTTTACATATTAAATGGCATGCTTTTATAAGCTAATTTGTATGTTGTTTGAGATAGGGCGCTTAGCAAAATTAAGAGCTAAGCACATACTATTTATTATAATAGTTTGATTCCAAATTTGAAAATAAGGTAATATAAATAAAGAATCTCTTAATAGTCAGTTTTATCTCACTGAAGTATTTGAACAAATATTAAATATACACTGAGTGGCCAGATTATTATGACCGGCCAGATTATTATGACCACCCCATCAGTACTTCATTGACACTTACAAAAATACTGAATATTGAAAACTTCCTAAGGAAATACTCTCAAGGTTTTATTATTATTTGTATAACTAATTCACTTCATTGTACTGATGGGGTGGTCATAATAATCTGGCCACTCAGTGTGTGTGTGTGTGTGTGTATGTATTTGTTTTAAAGAGAGGGAGGGATGGAGGGGGAAGAGAGAGAGAGAGAGAGAGAGAGAGAGAGAGAGAGAGAGAGAGAAATGTTGATTGATTGCTTCCTGCACTCACCTGGACTGGGGATTGAACCTGCAACCTGGGTATGTGCCCTTATTGGGAATTGAACTGGCGACCTTTCAGTACATGAGACAATGCTTAACCAACTGAGCTATACTGGCCAGGGCTGAACAAATATTTAACTTATTTTTCTGTACATTACCTTCTGGGGTGGGATGTGAAGGACACAGATTCTGTAATTTTTTTTGCTACCCTTTCACTGTATGCTGTTTCATAAGCAGAATAAAGAAACACTCTTTTTTTTTTTCTGGTAGCAGTTTTTAATTTTAATCCATGGGATTGAAATAGATAGCACTGAAGCTGAAGGTCTGCTATTTGTTTTATCATCAAGGACACTCATTAGAACAATTCCAAATATTATGACTGTAAGCCTAGAGCTGGAGCACTGTCCAGCTTCAGCATAGATCCATTTTATTTTCCATGAGGTTCACTGTCAAGCTGTGCTGTGTGCTTCAGGGTATATTTTTCAAAACTGGTTAACTGGACTTAACAATTGTATTCATTCTTCTGTGTTTCCACTGTACCTCCTATACACCTTCACCATTGCACTAACCCTTTCTCATTGTAAGGGTTTGTATGTGTAGCTTTATATCCTTTTCTTTCTGGTGCCTTGTGCTTGGGGCCTGATACTTGGAAGATGCTATCAGATAATTGTTGAATGAATGAATAAATGCTGACTGTTTCTAAAACAATGTATTTCCAGTTAAGTAAGCTGTTTTAGAAAGAAAGAAGGAGATTATAACAGCATCTTTCTATTAAATTCTAAAGAAATAACTGGCCTTTATATATTATTTCATATTCCTAAATTTTATTTCATGTAACACATTTGGTAACTGTTTTAAAATATTTACCATAGCCCTGGCAAATGTGGCTCAGTTGGTTGGAGTGTCATCCTGTACATTGAAAGATTGTGGGTTTGATTCCCAGTCAGGACACATACCCAGGTTGTGGGTTTGATCCCTGGTTGGTGTGTGTGCGGGAGGCAACCAATTGATGTTTCACTCTCACATCGATGTTTCTCTTTCTGCCCTCTCCCTTCCTCTCTCTCTGAAATCAATAAAAGCATGTCCTCGGGTGAAGAAATATATATATATACACACACACACACATATACACACACACATATACATACATACACACACATATACACTTACACACACGCGCACACACAAGCACACACACATATGTTAGCTATATAAGGTCAAGTACCAAAGAGCTCTGTGTCTACGTAATGTCTGACTTATCTTTAAAAGGATATATGCTTGCCCTAGCCGGTTTAGCTCTGTGGATAGAGCTGCGGACTGAAGGATCCCAGGTTCGATTCCGATCAAGGGCATGTACCTTGGTTGCGGGCACATCCCCAGTAGGGGGTGTGCAGGAGGCAGCTGATCGATGTTTCTCTCTCATCGATGTTTCTAACTCTCTATCCCTCTCCCTTCCTCTCTGTAAAAAATCAATAAAATATATTTAAAAAAAAATAAAAGGATATATGCTTACTATATTACATGTAGTATATATTAAATATTTGCTCTCTGGGACTTAAATAGGTCTTTCATTGTTTCTTAAGATAAGTTGCCTTTTTTACTAATAGAATTCTTTAACTTCCCCTACTTCTGTTGTGATAGATACGGCCGTATGTAGGATGTTTGGTGCAGTATTTGCCTCTTCTGTGGAAGCAGAGTGAAGAACACAATATGTTGAGATGTGCTATTCTGACAACGCTTATTCATCTTGTTCAGGTAAGATACTTCTTTACAGTTTCTTAGTTCAGTATTTTTTTTCTTCTTTGAAATTTTTCATTGTTTGCATGTGTTTTATGTTAATGTTAGTGAAAGGCCTCACATTTTATGTCTTATATGTGTGATCTAAACAGTTTTTAAAACACTGTTTGTATATTTACTTTGGACATTTTTGACATAAGAAAATTTTCCTCTACTTTTTAGAGATGATTTCTTTCGTTAGATGTAGTGGTCCTCAGTGATGGTGAACCCACAATGTTTGTAGTCCATGGTACCTTGCAGGCTGCTTCCTTGTTATGCAGTGATTTTCTGCATAAACTTCATTTTTACTCCTTTTCCTTAATTTAAAATAAAAATTTTCCCTTTCATAAATTGGAAAGGCAGAAGAACAGGTGAGTTGCTTTTGAGAGAAGGAGTGAATTTGATTTTAGACATCTTGACTTGAAGTGTTGGGATGTGCAGTAGGTAGAGAGGAACCTAAACTTTTTTTTTTTTTTTTATTGCTTAAAGTAATACAAAGGATATTACATATGTGTCCATTTTTTTCCCCCCCCCCGCCCTAGACAGTCCCCTAGCCTCCCCTATCCCCCAGTGTCTTATGTCCATTGGTTATGCTTATATGCATGCATACAAGTCCTTTGGTTGATCTCTTACCCCCCTACCTCCTGCCCCGCAACCCTCCCCGGCCTTCCCGCTGCAGTTTGACAATCTGTTTGAGGCAGCTCTGCCTCTGTATCTATTATTGTTCAAAAGTTTATAATGGTCTCTATTATCCATGAATGAGTGAGATCATGTGGTATTTTTTCTTCATTGACTGGCTTATTTCACTTAGCATAATGCTCTCCAGTTCCATCCATGCCGTTGCAAATGGTAAGAGTTCCTTCCTTTTTAGAGCAGCATAGTATTCCATCGTGTAGATGTACCACAGTTTTCTAATCCATTCATCTACTGATGGGCACTTAGGCTGTTTTCAGATCTTAGCTATGGTGAATTGTGCTGCTATGAACATAGGGGTGCATATATCCTTTCTGATTGGTGTTTCTGGTTTCTTGGGATATAAGGAACCTAAACTTGAGGGAAAAAGAATGAGACTCTAATTCTCATTTGAACTGAAAATGAATTATAGTCTGATGGTGAGAGAAGAGCTTAACCCAAGACTGTCTCTGAGTTTATGGATGCTGAAGTGATTTTTACTGCCTTTGCTTCAGAGTTTGATAGATTTTTCCAATGGGAGATCTTTCTCTAAATTAAGAATTTCTACTCTAAATGTTCTAATAAGTTTTAAAAATACCCTTTCTACTATTAGTTTAGAAAAACCTTTCTCAGCCACCTTGATACTTTTTGAAACATAAACTCATTTGTTCAGTAAATATTTATGGATGGGTTTTACAGTTACAAATTTTTGTCTAAGGCATTTTTAGATAGATGAATGGTGATACAAATTGAAAAAAAGAATACTTTTATTGATTTCAGAGAGGAAGGGAGAGGGAGAGAGAGAGAAACATCAATGATGAGAAAGGATCATTGATTGGCTGTCTCCTGCATGCCCCCTACCTACTGAGGATCAAGCCTGCAACCCAGGCATGTGCCCTGACCAGGAATCAAACTGTGACCTTCTGGTTCATACATTGATGCTCAACCACTGAGCTATGCCTGTTGGACGATACAAATTTTTTTAAAATGCAGTTTCTCTTTAATAAGTGTCTGGCCTAGCATCTCTTTCTGTCTACCCTGTAATTCTTGTGATTATCTTCAAAGATTATCTCTTTTATTGATGAGGATACGTACCTCGGTTGCAGGTTCTATCCTGGCCCTGGGTGGGGCATGAGTGGGAGGCAACCAATTGATATCTTTCTCACATTGATGTTTGTTTCTCTTTCTCTCTCTCTCTCTCCCCTCCTCCCCCTTCCATTCTCTCTAAGAAATAAATAGAAAAAATATCCTTGAGTGAGGATAAAAAAAAAATTTTTTTTTTAAATTTTCTGATGATGTGGGTATATTTGTATCCCATTGTTCTGGACACTTGGATATTTCAAATTGGAAACTCATATTCTTGGGTTCTAGGTTATGATATTATATTTTATTTTTTCCTCCCCTTCTTGTTTTTAAAAATTTGAAGCATATATAAAAGAAGGAAGAACAGTCTAGTGAATCCTTAGATAACTTACCATCACCCAATTTCAAGAACTATATCAGCATTTTGTCTGTATAAATTTAGGAGTGGGAACTAAAAGCAGATGGGAAGGGTTGTGTATGTATGAGAAACTTGCTGATAGTGGATTTTTCTTTTAGGATGATCTAGCTGGGTTGTTTTGTCGGGGCATGGTCCATGTTTTTGAGATCTTTTTTCAGTGAAAGATCCTTCAGTCTCATGCCTGTTTACATATTACATCTGCCTGTTTAATGTAATAAGCTCTTGATTGCCTGGTGTCTCCCTGTCTTGAGACCACTTCTTGTACCTTACAAGAGAATAAACGGCCAGCTCTGTTCTGGACCAGGGAGAGCCAGTTGTTTGTGCACATGGATGAGATTTGGCATCAGACTGTTCTTTAAACACCTTCTAAAGAACCTCTTATTTTTAACACCTCCCTTTCAAAGCTCCTGGCTTTGAGATTCGGCTTTCTGAGTCTGCTAAGTCAGTAGCCACTTGTCTTTTTTCCCAGTTTTCAAAAATGAGATGATTTTTATCTTATGCTGTCTTTATACTTACGATTATAGGTCTTTAAAAACACATCCTACATCATTCTTTTAGGGATGTTGGCAGAGAACAGTAATACATATAAGGGTTAAATCTGCCAGCTTTCTCTAGATGTTAACATAGTTATTTCTAATACTAGGTAGTTTGGTGTAGCTGGAATGTAGAGTATAGAGCTTGGGTGTGGGGGCCTTGTCAGGTAAATGTAAAGAACCTATCTTGAAGCTCAGAGGAAAGAGTGTTATTTTTATTTTAGAAAGGTAATCAGGGTACCATGTGGACACTAGTTTGGAATGGGGTAAAAGTAAGGCCAAGGAAAGTAGTTGGGAACCTCTTTTGTTACCCCTGAAAGAAATGACGACCTGAATTAAAACCATGAGGAAAAGGGGCAAGATTTGAAAACTATTAGAGAGATAATTAAGGATTATTTAGATGTGAGATGAGGAGAAAGAGGAAGCAGGATGTGGTTATAATATAATTTTTAAAAATATATATATTTTATTGATTTTTTTACAGAGAGGAAGGGAGAGGGATAAAGAGTTAGAAACATCGATGAGAGAGAACTATTGATCAGCTGCCTCCTGCACACCTCCTACTGGGGATGTGCCCGCAACTAAGGTACATGCCCTTGACCGGAATCAAACCTGGACCTTTCAGTCTGCAGGCTGATGCTCTATCCACTGAGCCAAACCGGTTAGGGCTATAATATAATTTATTACTAGAAGAATAGTGGTTCATGTCAGGTGAGTTAGGAAATGCAAGAAGCGGAACTCTTTTAGAAAGACAGTGGGTTGGTTCAATTTTTAGAAGGTATTATTCTGTTTTCTCCCTTAACTTAAAAAAAATTACAGATTCACATGCACTGACAAAAATAGTATAGAGAGACTCCCTTGTGCCCTTCACCTAATTTCCCTTTATGTCTTAGGTAATGATGGTACAATAAGATTTTCCCCATTTAAGCATTTCTGATAATTTTATTAATAACTAATTAATTTATTTTTGAGCTTTTACAGTATTACAGACAATGTCTTGTAGTTATAACCATGGGCCAAAAGAATGTTCAGATTTAAAGCTGCATATCTGGGATTGTACATATATTTGAGGCCTCTAGATTATAAAGATGAATCTCATCATGATTTTACAGAGAGAGAGTCTTAAATGTTTCACAGTTGCTTCCTTTAGTTTTGCTAATGCTAGTATATTGTGCTCATTGGGATGTGCACGAAGTAGATAGATTCTAATTTTCTTGAGAAATTTTAAGTCTACTTGATAATCAATATGAACTTGACTAGTTTTTCTTAATGTTCTCCCTTTTTTTGTTCTGTTAAAGATTGAGCTATGGAGAGTAATATTTTAACTAAATATTAAAGCCCAATATACTATTATTTTTACTTTATTAAATGTGATATTTTTATAATTCTTTTTGGAAAAATCTTCAATAAGGTCTTCACCTTATTTTTAGTTATAGAAAGAGCCAAACTTATACTTAACGTATTTAAGGATAAACTTTATATATTTCCTTTGAAGTGTCTTATGTTCTGATACAGATTGAATTTATTATAAATATTTCATTAAGAGGGGAATATATATATATTTTAAAATAAAGATATCTAATTTAAAAAAGGGAAATACATAAATGTTTTGTTGCATTGTCATTTGCTATAAGTTATATTGACATTTGAATTATTTTCTAAGTGAGTTGGTGTTTGGTTATTTTATTTCCTTTCTATGTTTATCAGACTATAGAGATTATTAATGGATTAGAAATGGACTTTGCATCCTTTTTGTTTTCTTTCAGAGTGAGATTTGTGTGGCACACTGAGTCAACCTTCATAATACAGTAATTAGGCAAACTAGAATTTTAGATATAATGCCCTCTCTTCCTCTCTGTGTTTTTGGCTCTTTAAAAATATTAGCAAAATATCTTCATTAAACTAATATGTACATATTTTTTATAAGCTTACAGAAAAGTACAAAAAAAAAGAAAACTCCTTTACTCTCTTCCAGTATCCTTTTCCTTTTCCATATTTACCTAGTGTTAACAATTTTTTTCTATTTTCTCCCAAGAAACATTTTTATGCATATATTGCATATTCAGAAATGTAGCTATTTGAAAAATATTTTTGCATGAAGAATTATACACACTTCTGTACTTTTTTTTTAATATATTTTATTGATTTTTGACAGAGAGGAAGGGAGAGAGATAGAGAGTCAGAAACATCGATGAGAGAGAAACATCGATCAGCTGCCTCTTGCACACCTCCTACTGGGGATGTGCCCGCAACCAAGGTACATGCCCTTGACCGGAATCGAACCTGGGACCTTTCAGTCCGCAGGCCGACGCTCTATCCACTGAGCCAAACCGGTTACGGCCACACTTCTGTACTTTTTAAATCCAGTTTATAATTATTTTGAAATTGTTTATATTCCATGTCTAATCCTTTCTCACAGCTAAGTATTCTAGAATATTAATACACCATAATGTAATTATCTTACTGATGAACGTTTAGGTTGAGTTCAGTGTTTATTATTTAGGTTAGATAATTTATAGAATTTAATATTTCAATGTTAACACCTCTTTAATAGAGATGGGGATATAAATATTTATGTGTGGAAATTCTTTAAATGAACAGCTGTGTATAGCCTTGGTATATATTATTTTACTACCATTAGGTAACTGAATAGTATTTTTATGCTACTTGCTTTCTAATTGTAAACAGAACTAACTTTGTTTTAGTTATGCTTATATTTAGGGCTGTCCTTTAAAATCTAATTAATTTACTTTATAAGTTGTTTTTAGAGCTTTTATATGTGATAGGTGATTGATTTTTTTGTTTTTTTGGGTTTTTTTGGGTGGTGGTGGTGGTGGGACCTTAGAATGTCTTATATTAAATTTTATTTATACTTCCCATAGGGATTAGGAGCAGACAGCAAGAACCTGTACCCTTTCCTGCTTCCAGTTATTCAACTGAGTACAGATGTTTCCCAGCCTCCACATGTTTATCTTCTGGAAGATGGTTTAGAATTATGGTAAGAGGAAAAACTTAATACCTTGGACTTTTTTTTTTTCTTGACCTTCCTTACTCTCATTTCAATAAAGCAAAGGCCAGGTAACAGGGCTTAACTCAACATTTAAAAATAAAAACATAAAGTCGGTTTCCCCAAAGTGGGTAGCATAATAGCTCCATCTTTTCTTAGCAGCTTTCACTCAGTGTAGGCTTACAATTGTCAGAGTTAAAAGGGAAGTTTCAGTAAGAACTCAGCTGCATTTTATCTTTTGGAATTTGGAATGTAAAATTTAGATATCAATAAATTTTGGAAACTAAAAATTTACTTAAAACTTCCAGTGTGTTAAATGAGATTTCAGGGAATTGTTGAGTTACTTTCAACCTCTTATTAACTTACCATAAGTACTGGGATTATACCTTAGCCCCAAATATTAGTACTGCTTAGTCTTGATTTATTATTTTACTAAGTGAATAGTATGTAGTGTTAAAAAACAACAACAAATCTACGAAAACCTTTTTCTGTGACAGCTCAGTGCCTCAAACTGTAAGGAACTGTGCTAGGAAATCATTTTGCTTTATTAAGCTTATTTTACTGATGACAGCAGTCTCTCTTTAAAATGTAGTTTATAATACAGGAAAGGTTTAAAAATTCCAATATATATACTCACACTGGAATTAAAAAGCAAATCACAGAAATTAACCATAGAAAAAAATCACACTTGGGGCCTCCCTTCTTCCCTTTCTTCTTCTCTCTTTCGCTTATTTTCTTAGTTTTGTTTAGCTTTCTAGGAATGAACAGTGTTTTGATTCTTAGAAATTGTCTTCAGTGCAAATTATAAATTAATGATCTGTATCAAAATACTCGAAGTACAATTTTAAAACATAAGTAGGTAGATATTTTCAATTTATTTCTCATTCTTTTCTAGGTTGTTTTAAGTTAAATGACTTCTGGATGTTTTGATTATAAGTTAGCATATGTTGGACACTTTTATATTCATGCTAGAGGCCTTGTGCACAGATTCATGCACATTGAAAAGAAATTAGTTAGAAGGTGGCGGGACTGGACAAGACGGACTGGACACACCCTCGAACCAACCTCCCGCGGTCCCTCCCCACCCTGGGGTGGTGCCGGGGCTCCATGGGCATCTGCAGAGTGAGCGGGGTTCCCCCAGCAGGTGGGGTCCCTTGCCCTGGCCTGTGGGGAGCGGGCCGAAACTAGCAGTCTGACATTCCCCGAGGGCGTCCCAGAGTGCAAGAGGGCACTCTGCAAAGTTGCTATCGCTCGGCAGCTCCTGTGTTGAGCATCTGCCCCCTGTTGGTCATTGCATGTCATAGCTACTGGCTGGTCAGTTGGTCACTTAGGCTTTTGTGTGTGTGTGTGTGTGTGTATACATACATATACTGTATATATATATTTTTTAATCCTCACCCAAGGATATATTTTTCCATTGATTTTTAGAGTGGAAGGAAAAGAGAGCGGAGGGAAGGAGGGAAAAAGAAGGAACGAGAGAGGATTAGAGAGAGAGAGAGAGAGAGAGAGAAACATCGATTGGTTGCTTCTCACTCGCTATCCAATGGGGCCAGGAATTGAATCTGCAACTGAGGTACATCCCCTTAACTGGAAATTGAACCCACAACCCTTTGATCTGTGGGCCAGTGCTCTAACCACCGAGCAAAACTGGCCAGGGCAATATTCATATATTTTTATTTGTCCAGAATGGATTACTTTAGATTAGAGCAGCCATGGGCAAACTACGGCCCGTTTGAAATGCATAAAACTAAAAAAAAAAAAAAAAAAAGACCATACCCTTTTATGTAATGATGTTTACTTTGAATTTATATTAGTTCACACAAACACTCCATCCATGCTTTTGTTCCGGCCCTCCGGTCCAGTTTAAGAACCCATTGTGGCCCTCGAGTCAAAAAGTTTGCCCACCCCTGGATTAGAGGTTGGCAATTTTATTTTGTAAAGGACCAGACAGTAAATATTTTAGGCTTCCCAGGCTATGCACATTCTGTTCCAACTATTCAACACTGCTGTTTTAGAGCGAAAGCTATTGTAGACAATAATATGTAAACAAGTGGACAGGGCTGTGTTTCAATAAAACATCATTTATGAAAGTAGGATATGGGTTGGATTTGGCTGTAGTTTGCCAACCCCTACTCTAGATTACAAATTAAAACATTAATCTCTGGTATATAAGTACTTTCTTATAAATGTGTAGATACTATATGATAATGGCTAGTAGAAAAATTTAAAATATTATATTAAAGAGACATATTCAGTTACTTATCAGTATTGCAGACTTAGTATATTAATGTGGTTTAGTAAAGGTGTATACATTTTTTAATGATTACATGAACAGGTAATCATAAAAATGCATTGCTTTGTTAATGGTAATCTTTTTTTTTCTGCTTTTAGTTATATGTAAACAAAATTAAATCATTATGATACATTTAAAAAAATTTACCAAATTTATAAATAGCTAAGATTACTTAAAGAATCAGGGTACACATTTCTTCATATACTAGAGGCCCGGTGCATGAATTCATGCACCAGTGGAGTTCCTCGGCCTGGCCTGCGGGATTGGGCCAAAACCGGCTCTCTGACATCCCCTGAAGATATCCCGGATTGTGAGAAGGTACAGGCCAGGCTGAGGAACTCCACCAGTGCACGATCGGGGATGGGGAGGGGTGCAGAAGGTTGGCCAACCGGGGAGGAACCCCAGGAGGGCCCGTCTCGCTCAGTCCTGATCAGCCAGACCCCAGCAGCAAGCTAACCTACAGGTCGGAGTGTCTGTCCCCTGGTGGTCAGTGCACATCATAGCAAGCGGTTGAGTGACCTTAGCATGTTATTAGCATATTACGCTTTGATTGGTTGAACAGCCAACCAATCAACTGGACTCTTAGCATATTAGGCTTTTATTATATAGGATTTTTCTTAGTGAGTTACAACTCATTTGGAATCAGATATAGGTGTCAAGCCCCAATTAAACCACTGTGTAAGGTTTGTAATCATCTTCTATGAGCCTCATTTTCCTTATCTGTACATTGAGGAAAAATAATCTGTACTTTTACCCAGTTGTTGTGAGGATGAAATAATGTTTGTAAAGTGGTTAGTATTTTGTATATGATATTTAAAGCCAGAGAATTGGTGAGATCACTTAGGAAGAGAAGGACAGAGAACATTCAGCTCAGGGGAAAATTCTAAAGAATTTATAACATTTAGAGGCCACATGAGGAGTCATCAAAGATGACAGAAAGAGCAATCTACTGATATAGGAGGAATACCAAGTGAAGAAGAGACTATTTCCTAAAAGTGGGAGTGGTCAGCTATGTCAGATGTGCTGATTGTTCTAGTGAGAGCAGTACATAGAGGTGAATTGGTCATATGGAGATATTAGGAGGGGTTTCAGTGGAGAAGTAATAACAAAAGATAGAATTGGAGTAGATTGAAGCATGAATTGGAGTTAAGTAAGTACAGACTGTGAGCGCTGATAAGTTGTTTAAGAACTTTTACTATGAAGAAGTGTGTGGAAATCTGGCAGCCATTGGCTGGTGTGGGGGATGCAAGTTCTAAAAGGATGGATGATACTCCAGAGAAACATAATTGAAGGAGGCAGTTGTGGAACTGTGTACCTGAAACCTATATGATTTTGTTAACTAGTGTCATCCCAAAAACTCAATAATAAGGAAAGAAAAAGATAATTGAAGGAGGCAGAAGGGATGGGATGCTAAGCAAGTAGAGGGGTTTATTGTTTTTTAATAGCAGCAGGAATACTTTATCTGTTTTAATACTTTATCTCTTTTAATTGGAGGAATAATTTATCTGTTTAAGATGGATTTCTGTATTGTAGTTGAATGAGATAGGTAGGTGTTCTATGTAAGCTTCTATTTTTTCAACAAAATATGAAGTGTAATCATCAGCTGAGTGTTATGGCTGGAGTGGGAGTATATAAAGATATGAGAGGTTTGTGGGAAGCAAGAGTATAAAAGTTTTATATTGGAGAATGGGAATTTGGACTTATTAGGGGATAACCAGTACCAGTTGATGTTTTTGGTCATATATTACAAAATGATACTTCAGACTTATTAAGTGATTTTCATAAAAAATGGCTTTCCTCTGCCCTTCTTGATCCATCTTGCTAGAGATTTGTCATTGGTCTTCTCAAAGAACCAACCTTTGGCTTGGATTTTCTTGCATGTTTGTTTCATATTATCTTCTGTTCCTATATTTATCTCATCTTTCTACTTGCTTTACGTTGGTATTTGTCTTTTAACCCATATTCTAAGATTTAGCTCAGTAAATTTTAGTTTTCTAATATAAGACTGTAATGGTATCTTTTATTAACTTAGTTGGTTTATCATATTAGAGTGCCTCCAAGAGGCCCTCCACACATATACTCAATAGATGTGAATAAAGTTAGACAAGCTAATAGGGGATGCTCTATGAGGCATGTTTCTGCTTTTCCAGAGAATAGATTCAGTATATCATCATTAGGTGTGTTTTCTGTGAGTGTTTGGTAGATAATCTCTTATGAAGGAAAGGTAAAGGAAGTTCCTTTCTATTTATAATTGGATGAGAGTTTTTATAGTGAATGATTTTGAATAGGATCCCCCTCCCTTTTCTTGCAGATATTGTGACAATTGTATTTTGTCTTCTTTAACTTCTTTTCTAGAGGCTGTTTTGAGGAGGTAAACCAGTTAGTTACACACTTCTGTGATAAACTACAACCCATATATAATTTATTTTTTATACATTTATTTTTTTTGCAGATGCTATTATTTTAACTGAGAGTGGTTTGTTCATAATAAGTTTTACTAAGTTCATATTTATTAACATTTAAAGTAAGTGTTTTTAAACTAATTAATTAGTCCAGTGTTTCATTGCAGGGGCACATCAGTTATACATGACAAGAATATATAAAGAAAATAAAACTGTGAAATAATTTTTATCTTTACCAGACCACTCATAATATCCATGATTTTGCTTTATCATTATAATTATACATATTTTGGTATGTAGTCACTTTCTTTACTGTTTTTTTTGCCATGTATATAGAAATAATATTACATGATTTGTAGGTAGGTTTTTAATTTTGATGAATTTGGTAATTTTTTTAAGAGAGATAATTTTATGACTTTTTGTATTGTCTGTTTTTCTTCTTTTACATGGGGCAGTTTTTAAAATATTTATGTTGTGTTGTTAAATAGCTTTAATGGTTACAGAAAGTGATTTACTCTTTCCCCCCCTAGGTTAGTGACTTTGGAAAACAGCCCATGCATTACACCAGAGTTGCTTCGTATATTTCAGAACATGCCACCGCTTCTTGGTAGGTATTAAAGCATAAACTTAACTACTGTTTTGAATGCAGACATAATTAATCGTTTCTAGATTTTTTCCTCTGTAAGTTTTAAGGATAATTTCTGCTTGTTAAAGATCAAGAAATTTACTAAATTACTGAATAAAAATCAAAGAGTTCTTAGGAAACTAATTACAAGTTAGGTTTGAACTCTGGTAAAGTTTTTGTTTGATAGCAGTTCTATAAGGTATTTAAAAGGTTATACTATAAGGTTGCTTCATCAGTACAATGAAGTGAATTAGTTACGCAAATAATAATAATAAAACCTTGAGAGTATTTGCTTAGGAAGTTTTCAATATTCAGTATTTTTGGAAGTGTCAATGAAGTACTGATGGGGTGGTCATAATAATCTGGCCGGTCATAATTATCTGGCTATCATTGTATACCCTGGCTTTATCCAGCTTCTTTTACAATGTGATTTTGTGCTATCAATTTTTCACAAATGAACTCTGTACATATTTCTGATTTAGCTAAGGAACTACAATATAAACCACATATAATCAAAATTATTAAATAGTGGAAAATCATTATTGTTTGTTGAAGTATTATATATGAGCTGTGAAATCATAAAGCTTAATGCTATTGAAGCAATGCTTTTGGTACATGAAACCATAGAAATGGACAGGGTGCTAGAAGTAGGCTTTTTGTCTCATTTAGGCCACCTTGGATGAAATCTAATTAGATGATTTTTTTTTGCCAATCTGAACATGTATTCTGAAAATATATATATATATCTCAAAGCCTAATATGCTCCCTGCTGGAGTTTGACTGGGAGACTGATTGCTTCTTATGACATGCGCTGACCAGGAGGGGGTGGCGCGGAAAGAAGGAAGGCCCCAACTGGCAGCCTGAGGCCCCAATCAACCCTGATTGCCGGCCAGGCCTAGGGACCCTACCTGTGCACGAATTTCGTGCATCAAGCCTCTAATAATAATAGAAAATGATTACTTTCCTTTTATATATCAGCCACCACTCACAAGTATATAATAGCCTAAATTTTAAAAAAAATTTATAAAATTGTTGTTTTAAGAGAGATTTTACCAGTGCAGATTGACATTTAAACTGATGGAGTATTTAAGAATTTTATACAGTGCTATTTACTGGCCATTTGGTTTTTGCTTTGTTTTGTTTTAATCTCCAAAATACTATTGCTTTTAAAAGGTGTTTGTTTATAAAATGTAAAATGTAAAAATTATTTAAGGTTTTCCATTCAGAGTCCTCATTCTTCAAGACTTATTCATGAAGCATCTTTAATTCCTGCTTTAGTACTTTGGGTATACTAACTGAATAGTTTAATATTGTCAGGAAAAAGTGTTTATATAGTAATATACCACGAAAAAGGTATACTTATTTTGGCGATATTGAAAGATTGTTTCTTTCTAAGCTTGATCTAGAATAGTTATCAAAATATCTGTTAAGAGTTGGCTTAAAAGAATCCTGTCTTAAATATTTCTTCATTATAGATCTTGGTAAAATTTTAGGTAGCAATGATTTAGAAATAATATTCTCTGACATGCCTGGAATTTAACAATCCTAACTTCACATTGAAATATGAATCCTTCTCAGGGGTTGCCCAAGTCTGTTGTATAGTGTTGGTCTGTGAAACAATGTGAACAAGTCCAGACTAGACTAGACTTTCTCCTTGAGGAGAAAGAGACGATGTGAATTTTTCATAAGGATACCTTTATTCGATATAAAGCCCTACCTTTTTATCCTGAGATTTTGTCTTTTGTTGAAAAAAAATATTTAGATGACAGCCTTTGTTATTTCATTTTATGTCTTTCATTAGCATAATAGTTGGTCACTCCCTGTCTCCTCGACTTCCTTATCCTATCTGATAAAAGAGTAATATGCAAATTAACCATCACACCCTCACTCCGTCAGTCCGTCACAAAGATGGCGGCAGCCATGGAGCTGGAGTGAGCAGGAGGCTTAGGTTGCCCCCGGCGATGGAGGAAGCCAACCTTCCTGCCTGCCCTGGACGCCCTGAGCTCCGCTCAAGGCTACAAACTCTTAATTATACAAGATAAATAAATCCCAGATACCTGCTTCCAGCCGGTGTGGCATCTGCTCAAGGAGGGGCTGTGAACATGGGTTGCCAGGGGCAACCCAGGCTTTGAGAGGGATCAAGGCTACAAAGTTTCAATTATAGAAGTTAAATAAATCCCAGATAACTGCTTCCAGCCCACGGCCGTGGCCAGCCTGAAAACGGCCATCAGCCCATCACCCAGGCTGGCCAGGCACCCCAGCAGGACCCCCACCCTAAAGGAGCTGTGGCCATCCTGAAAACAGCCCTCAGCCCTTCACCCAGGCTGGCCACACCCCCGTGGGGTGAGGGTTCCCACTGTGGGGCTTGACCAGCCTGTAAACAGCCCTCAGCCCCTCACCCAGGCTGGCCAGGCACCCCAGTGGGGACCCCCACCCTGATCCAGGACACCCTTCAGGGCAAACCAGCCGGCCCCCACCCGAGCACCAAGCCTCTATCCTATATAGTAAAAGGGTAATATGCCTCCCAACACCAGGATCAGCGGAGCCGAGAGGCCTCCCGGCACTGGGATCAGCGTGACGGGGCAGCGCCCAAACCCCCTGATCACCCTGCAGCTCTGTGTGTGACAGGGGCCGGGGCCACAACCTCCCTATCCGCCCTGCTCTGTTTGTGACAGGGGAAGGCGCCCCATCCCCCTGATCAGCCCTGCTCTGTGCCTGATAGGGGGGAGCTCCCCAACCCCCTGATCGGCCCCTTCTCTGTGTGTGACAGGGTGCGGCGCCCCAACCCCCCCCATGGGCCCTGCTCTGTGTGTGACGGGGTAGAGCCATAACCTCCCCATCGGCCCTGCCCTGAGTGTGACAGTGGCGGCGCCCCAACCCCTTGATCGGCCCTGCTCTGTGGGTGACGGGGGAGCTCCTCAACCCCCTGATCGGCCCTGCTCTGTGTGTGACAAGGGGGAGTTCCCCAACCCCCTGATGGGCCCTACTCTGTGTGTGACAGGGTACGGAGCCCCAACCCCCCTGATGGGCCCTGCTCTGTGTGTGACAGGGGGCAGCGCCCCAACCCTGATTGGCCCTGCTCTGTGCATGACGGGGTGGCGCCGCGACCTCCCCATTGACCCTGCCTTGAGTGTGACGGGGGCGGTGCCCCAACCCCCCAATTGGCCCTACCCTGAGTGTGACTGAGGGTGGCATCGCAACCTCCCGATCCGCCCTGCTCTGTGCATGACAGGGGGCGGCACCCCAACTCCCCAATCGGCCCTGCTCTGAGCCTGACCAGGGGCTGCACCTAGGGATTGGGCCTGCCCTCTGCCACCCGGGAGCAGGCCTAAGCCAGCAGGTCGTTATCTCCCGAGGGGTCTCAGACTGCGAAAGGGCACGCTGGGCTGAGGGACTCCCCCCCCCCCCCGCCCCCGAGTGCACGAATTTTTGTGCACCGGGCCTCTAGTCCTGTATAGTAAAAGGGTAATATGCAAATTGACCCTAACAGCAGAATGACTGGGAATGACTGGTCACTATGACACACACTGACCACCAGGGGGCAGACACTCAGTGCAGGAGATGCCCCCTGGTGGTCATTGCGCTCCCACAGGGGGAGCTCTGCTCAGCCAAAAACCAGGCTGATGGCTGCCAGCATAGCGGTGGTGGCGGGAGCCTCTCCTGCCTCCTCTGCAGCACTAAGGATGTCTGACTGCAGCTTAGGCCTGCTCCCCGCCGGCAAGTGGACATCCCCCGAGGGCTCCCGGGCTTCCAGAGCGATGTCTGACTGCCAGCTTAGGCCCGATCCCCTGGGGAGCGGGCCTAAGTCAGCAGGTGGACATCTCCCGAGTTTGTCCCAGACTGCGAGAGGGCACAGGCTGGGCTGAGGGATCCCCCTGAGTGCACAAATTTTTGTGCACTGGGCCTCTAGCTTTTATTTTATTTATTTTTTAAAAAACATACTAAATTTTAACAAAATAGTTTTCTCCTTTGCACTTTGAAAAGGAATAACTAAAAATAATATCCTTTGTCCCTGCTATTCTGATAATTAGAGTTTAAAGAACATTTTTTTATGCGTAAGGGAAAAGAACAACAAAGTCCAAGAATTGAGAATATTTAAGCACAATATAATTTTGGGGGGCATAATGGGAATTCTTTCCATATGTAGAGTAACATAATTCTTATCACATGAACCCATTTAAGCACATGTCCAAATGTGATGGTAAAACGATTCTGTTGCATGTTGTTTGCCTTCCAAGCATTAGAAATATAGTTTGATTCGAAAGATTGGGTCATTTGGTTATGTAGTTCTTTCCTGAACGGAAAAAAAATTAACTTCATATTTTTTTCTAAATTGATTTAAATAGTGGGAGATATATGAGAAAGCATTAAGTTATAGGTTGATGCCGGTTTTCAGATAGTTATCTATATACTAGTATTCTGAATAGCACTCAGAAAAGATTTGTGAAGAAGTGTAACTTAATTTTACATAAATCACTTTATTTAAACTAACTGAACAATGAATTAGCTTGTCCTTTAAAAAAATATTTATTATTTTGTCAGAACAAAGTTCAGAAAATCTCAGAACCTGCTTTAAGATCATCAATGGTTATATCTTTTTATCATCAACAGAATTTTTACAGGTATGTTGTAGTTTTTACATTGTAAACATTTATATAGTTATGATTTTGTTTCTTATTTGAAATGTGGAGGTACCTTTACAAAATTTAAATGATTCATCTGTATTACTTGAAGTGGGGGGGAAATTTTATAAGCATTGAAAACTGCAGGGCAGATGAGATGCAGCCATTAATTAGTTTTTTAAACCCAGAAAATATGCTCTTTGAATAAATAGATTCTCATATTGCTATAAAAATCAGCATAGGGAATAAGTTATACTTTTATTCTCTAACCTTTCCTAAAGAGTTGTAATTGTAACATTAGTATATAAATTTCAAATAGATTATAATGAGTCCCAAATTGAATTTTATGTGTTTTTTAGTATTGTAGATACATTTGTATGTATATTTTGACCTTTGATTGAATTTCAGACATATGCAGCAGGTCTGTGTCAGTCCTTTTGTGAGCTGCTAAGTGACATTACTACAGAAGGTCAAGTTCAAGTGCTCAAGGTATTGTCACTTTAAAAATTAGTTACAAGTTTATAGGATTATTGTTACAAGTTTTCCATCTATATTTTGTGAAATTGGATCTTTATTTGAGATTGGATGATTGGCAAGGAGAAGAGTAATTCTAGACAGTAACATGTTTTAGCAGTATTCAGTTGGTCTAATACTTCAGGACCAGAAGTCTCAAATTTGACCATTCCTGCAGATCACCTGAGGATGTTGTTAAAATGCAGATGCCACATTTTTTTAAAAAAATATATTTTATTGATTTTTTACAGAGATGAAGGGAGAGGGCTAGAGAGTTAGAAACATCGATGCGAGAGAAACATCGATCAGCTGCCTGCTGCACACCCTACTGGGTATGTGCCTGCAACCAAGGTACATGCCCCTGGCCGGAATCGAACCTGGGACCCTAGAGTCTGCAGGCTGACGTTCTATCCACTGAGCCAAACCAGTCAGGGCCAGATGCCACGTGTTTAAGAAAGTCCCCTCATCCCGAGACCTTCCTTTGTACAGCAAGGCTTTAAAAACTTTTATGAATTATCCAAAGGCTGGTGATATTTGATACTCTCACCCCTCTAGTTTGTTAGCCGGCTTTTGGATAAAATTTTTCACATTATAAATTGTTACTTTTAATTTGGGTTGACTATCAGAATATCAAGTTTGTATGGATTGTGTAAAATTAAGAACCAATATCAAATCACTGTGTTGTACACCTGAAACTAATATATTATATGTCAGTTATACCTCAGTTAAAAAACAAAACAAAGCCAAAACAATCAAATAAGCTTTGAGTTAGTCTTTATGCATTATATCTTTACAGGTTAAAGATATATATTATCTTTTTATATCCTATCCTATATAATAAAAGGGTAATATGCAAATTGACCCTAACAGCAGAACAACTGGGAATGACTGGTCACTATGACACACACTGACCACCAGGGGGCAGACACTCAGTGCAGGAGATGCCCCCTGGTGGTCATTGCGCTCCCACAGGGGGAGCTCTGCTCAGCCAAAAACCAGGCTGACAGCTGCCAGCATAGCGGTGGTGGCAGGAGCCTCTCCCGCCTCAGCAGCGCTAAGGTTGTTTGACTGCAGCTTAGGCCTGCTTCCCGCCGGCAAGTGGACATTCCCTGAGGGCTCCCAGGCTGCCAGAGGGATGTCTGACTGCCAGCTTAGGCCCGTTCCCCCTAGGGAGTGGGCCTAAGCCAGCAGGTGGACATCCCCTGAGGGGTCCCAGGCTGCGAGAGGGCACAGGCAAGGCTGAGGGATCCCCCCCTCCCGAGTGCACAAATTTTGTGCACCAGGCCTCTAGTTGTAAATAACAGTGTATAATTCAGAACTAACAGGTTCAGCCCTAACCGATTTGGCTCAGTGGATAGAGCATTGGCCTGCAGACTGAAGGGTCCCCGGTTTGATTCCGGTCAAGGGCATGTACCTTGGTTGCAGGCACATCCCTAGTGGGGAGTGTGCAGGAGGCAGCTGATAGAGGTTTCTCTCTCATTGATGTTTCTAACTCTCTATCCTTCTCCCTTCCTCTCTGTAAAAAAGCAATATTATATATATTTTTTTATTTGTTTCTTTTCTTTTTTTTCCTTATTTTTTTTCTTTTTTTCTTTTTTTTTTCACCTTCCTCCCCCCACCCCATCCCCACCCCCTTCACCTTCCTCCCCTTCCCCCCCTCCACCTCCCCACCCCCTTTACCTTCCTCCCCCACCCCATCCCCAACCCCCTTCACCTTCCTCCCCCCACCCCTTCCCCCACCTCCTTCACCTTCCCCCCTCCACCGCCCCACCCCCTTCCTCCCCTTCCCCTCCTCCACTGCCTCACCCCCTTCACCTTCCTCTCCCAAGCAATAAAATATATTTTTAAAAAAAAGAACTAACAGGTTCTGAGTTGTATATCATCTGTATGTTAAATCTATATGCCAAATACAGAAATAGTATTAAATAAATGTATATTTTTACATATAAACATAAGAATATATTTAAATATATTATTACACTAGAGCCCCGATGCACAAAATTCATGCAAGAATAGGCCTTCCTTCCCCTGGCTGCCGGCACTGGCTTCCCTTGCAGCCCCGGCTTCGTCCGGAAGGTTGTCCAGAAGGACGTCCGGAAAGATGTCCTATCTAATTAGCATATTACGCTTTTATTAT
The DNA here is from genome assembly GCF_014108235.1 of Myotis myotis. NCBI lineage: Eukaryota > Metazoa > Chordata > Mammalia > Chiroptera > Vespertilionidae > Myotis > Myotis myotis. The sequence goes on from NW_023416357.1 coordinate 32,791,648, forward strand.
TATAGATGTATATTTGTGTGTTTATATACATACCTATATATACATATATTCTTCATATATAGACTTTGCCAGAGAGTGTAGCTGTTAAATGTATGCCTTTTTTGTTTTTGATTTCTTAGCTATGTTCTAAGTGAAATATGAGAGCTGCTTAGGTGAAGTGTTACTATCATAACAAAGTAGCATTTATTTTGTGAAAACCATGGCATTGCTTTAGATCCTAAAAACTATTTGGTTGCCTCCCGTGAAATGAGAAGTGTTTGCACAAAAAGGTTCATTGTAAGAAATGTACTTAACTAATCACCGTAATGTAGCAGTAAACACAGAATACTTGGGGGACAAAGTGGATAAAAGTTTGTTCATATAATAGCTGCTATACATCTAATAAGAGTAATCATCAATTTGAGCTTATTCAAGCATTATAGTATTTTATTTGTTGTTCTTCAGACATTATACACACATATGCACATGTAAAGCTCCAGACATCCATGTTAACACATTGTATGCGGGAAACGTATTTATATGTTTTACGTTGACTGGTAGTAGGGTGCGGGATACGTATTAATACGTTTTTTATAGACTAGGGGTAGAATGCGGGTAATGTATAAATACGTTTATTTTTATACTTTTTTATTGCTCTAAAGGGATGCTAACATGCAGATATACGAATTTCAAAGGACAAAATTTGGGTCTCTAACACATACAATGGTGAATTGTGTATGTACTTCCAGATATAACGGTAATCAATCTATTCAACTGCAAAAATGGCCCGCGCCACCTGTTAGCGCGAGATAAAAACTACCCGCAAACAATGTGTTAACATGCTTGTTAATTTCACTTATAAATTGGTTGCATTTAATATATCACTAATTATATAGTTGTTTACCATGTAAGTCAGGGGTCAATAAACTTTTTCTGTAAAGGATCACATAGTAAGTGTTTTAGACTTTGTGGGCCATATAGTCTTTGACTCAACTATTTATAATGTTTATTTACAAAATTATGCAGTTGGTTGGATTTGGCCCATTGGAATAGTTTTGCCAGCCCCTGGTACTAATACTCAGAGCTTTCTTCTGTTAAGCATAGGTAATAGAAAAACCATAGTTTAAGACAGGTAATAACAAATGTTGGAGAGGTTGTGGAGAAAAAAGAACCCTTATCACTGCTAATGGGAATGTAAACTGAAACAGCCTCTATGGGAAACAGTATGGCAGTTCCTCAAAAAAAAAAATTAGAATTACCATATGACCCAGCAATCCCTCTTCTGAGTATCTACCAGAAAAACTTGAAAACATCTATTGGCAAAGATATATATGCACCCCTATGTTCATTGCAGCATTATTCACAGTGACCTAGACATGGAGACAACCAAAGTTTGATAGAGGATTGGATAAAGAAGATGTGGTTCATATACACTATGGAATATTACTCAGGCATAAGTAAAGAAATACTGCCATTTGTGACAACCTGGATGAACCTTGAGAATATTATGCTAAGCGAAATAAGTCAGAAAAAGCTAAGAACCATATGATTTCACTCATATGTGGGATATAAAACTGAAACTCAAAGACACAGACAGACCAACAGTATAGTCGTTACCAGAGGAAAAGGGGTGGGGGAGAATAAGCGGTAAAGGGAGCCCAATATCTGGTGAGGGAGATGGTTTAACTTTGGGTGGTGGGCACACAATGCAATATACACATCATGTATCATAGAAATCTATACTTAAAACCTATATGATGTTATTAACCAACTAGGAGCCCAGCGCGAATCGCGCGGTGCTGCCCACCCACCTGCAGCCCTGCCTTGACACCTGAACCTGTCCACGCAGAGCTCCAGTGCACCTGGCCCAGCCCCCAAACCCTCTGGCCTTCTCTGGCCGCTTCAAGCCTCGCCCTCGGTTCCTGTAGTCTCCTTGGGCTGGTCCCGCCTTCCCTGGGTGCCTCCCTTCTTCCACCCTGTCTCTAGAGCAATGCATTGGCTCCATCCCATCATGGCGCCTGGAGGAGAGCGTGGAAGCCTCCGGCCTGCTGCACTATGCTCCTTCCCCTGGCAGGTGGGCCATGGGGCATTCAAGTGCGAGTGGTGGGTGGTGAAGGACTAGTGAGGGGGTCTCTATGGGCTCTCACCCCTGCCCTCCATGGCATGGGATGGTCCCGCTTCCTCCGGGCGCCTTCCCCCTTTTGCCCCGTCTCTGGAGTAACGCCCCAGCTAATATGCTAATGACCTGGTCGTTACCTGTTATGGTGTATCGAACAATAGCATATTACCTCTTTATTAGTATAGATGCCACCCCAATAAAATTAATTTAAAAAAATTATGAAGTGATGAGAAAAGGAAGGAGCTTGACAATATTATTAAGGACTGTATTTGTTTCCTAGGGCTACCATAACAAGTACCACAACCTGGGTGACTTAAAACAACAGAAATTAATTTATAATAATTATAGTGGTTATCTCTCTCACAGACTTCTGGAATCTAGAAGTCAATATGTCATCAGGGCCATTCTCTCTCTATCCATCGCTCTCTCTGTAGACTGCAGAGGACAGTCTGTTCCATGTCTTTCTCTTAGCTTCTGGTGGTTGCTGGAAGTCTTTGGCTCCCTTGGCTTGTACATACATCACAATGCCTCCGTTGTCCCATGACATTTTCTTCGTATTTCTGTTATTTCTTCTTTTAAGGGCACCTATCATAGGGGATTAATTTTATCTTAATCACATCTGTAAAGATCCTGTATTCAAATAAGGTCACATTCACAAGTATCTGGGATTAGGACTTCAACATCCTTTTCTATGTGCAGATTTTAATCTATAACAAGAATGTAGTATTAAAAAGTAAATTGATGACTTTTATGTATAGAGAGGTAGTAAGGAGAACCTGATCTGAGTAGGTTTTTGTAGATAACAGTGGCTCAGTAGAAGAGAAAATGGCTCCAAATGATACAAGGGATTTGGATTTCAAATCTAGAGGGTATATGGAAGGATTAATTTGGAAAAGGAGCAAAAATTTGTTTTCTGAGTTGGCAAAGATGGCAGTAATTGAAGCTGTGGTTATACTGGTAGGTGAAGAGTATAGGTAACTGGCATGTGACCTTGGTGTCTTCAGTCAAAAGAGACAAGGTTGTCAGAACTGCCTGATGCCCGTCAGTATGAGACAGAGGTACACTGCAGAATGACTAGAACAGTACTTCTGCGCTTATTTTGGGGTGGGGGCAAGTATTATTATTCATCTCAATGTTCATTCTTAAATGAATTATATCTTACTGATGTTTCAGTTGATTTTTAAGCATGATTCAGTTATATTAATATCTTAGGCTTTAAGGCTTTAAGATAATTATAATGTTGAAAGGTTTTTTAAAAGAATTGAGATAAAAAGTTCTTTAGTTGATTCTGACCCTCCCTCCCCCCAAAGTCTATTTACCAAACATTACACTCTTTAGCACTCTCTCTGAGTTTTCCTGTCATATTTTTTCTTTTTCTTTTTTAAATATATATTTTTTATTGATTTTTTACAGAGAGGAAGGGAGACGGATAGAGACTTAGAAACATTAATGAGAGAGAAACAGTAATCAGCTGCCTCTTGCACACTCCCTACTGGGGATGTGCCCGCAACCAAGGTACATGCCTTTGACTGGAATCGAACCTGGGACCTTTGAGTCCACAGGCTGACGCTCTATCTACTGAGCCAAATCGGTTAGGGCTTCCTGTCATATTTTAAATCATAATAGAAACTTAAAATTAAAAGAGGGAAAATAGAGTGAAACTATATGGCAGAACTCTGATTTTAATTTTATAGGTTCTTCAGTTTCTTTTTTAGAGTAAAGGATAAAGGCTGAGAATCTGTGCATGCCACTGTTACCAGGGAGCATGTGGGCTTCAAAGGGGTAATAACGGGAGTCTCTGTCTGGCTTGTTGAGACCCAAGTGTGTCAATCTTCACCCACACTAATTTCAAAGTATTCTAGCTCCAAAGCTTACAAATAACATTGTGATTTTCTGTTAAATATTATAACATTATCATTGACTTGTTTACTAAAGTTTTTTGTGAATTTATGCTCTTACCCAACCAATGTGCTGGCAATATATAATTATAGTGAGGAACTTCATCAGTCTAGCTCTAGCACAATCTTAACTTAATCTTTTGCCTTAGTGATAATTTCTTCTCTGGAAGTAGAAGAGATAGCAAGGAATTGACACTTGGGACTTAATTCTAACTATTTGAGGGAAAACTGATTGGCAATGTGGGAGTGACCGAAATTTGAGAGAAAATTGCTATGTCATTAAGAGGTTATCTTTATAGATTATTCAGTGTATGTATTTTTAAAGTTTTTTATCCTCTGCTAACCTATAAGCTTTTCTGTGATCATAAACTTAGTGAATATATGTTCTATTTTCTCTGAATTCATACAATGTAAGTGATTTGGAAGCCTGGGAATCCATAATTCTCATGTTACGGATTGCCAGGTGATTATCATGACATTGGGTAGAAGTGCTGTGTAAAGTATACTGACAGTGCATTTGGAATGTTATTCTCTCCATGACCTGTGCCTTGGTTTGCACACCCAGTTCTGCTACTTCTATAGTTCTTGAGTACATTCTGGGCTTAAATTCTATTAGTTATTATGTAAGGGTTTTTACTATGTGATTTTTTATAATCTGTAACTGAAATATCTGAAATCCTCTGAGTTAAATTACAATTTATATATTTTAAGTGATGAAGGAAAGAGGTTGCTTCTTATGTTTAAATTTGAATTAAAAATTTTTTTCTCCTCCTTTTCTGCAATGTTATTAGTAGTAAAGTAATTGTTGAAGGACAATTTGTTTTATTTATTTTTTTTAATATATTTTTTATTGATTAAGATATTACATATGTGTCCTTGTCCCCACGTTACCCTCTACCCCCCCCCCCCCCCCCGCTCATGCCCTCACCCCCCCCCCGTTGTCCATGTCAATTGATTAGGCCTATATGCTTGCATATAAGTCCTTTGGTTGAACTTTCCCCCTTACCCCCACCCTCTCCTATCTTCCCTCCAAGTCCCGACAGTCCAATCAATGCCTCTCTGTCTCTGGATCAGTCCTTGTTCATCAGTTTATGTTGTTCATTATATTCCACAAATGAGTGAGATCATGTGGTATTTATCCGCTCTCCAGTTCCATCCATGCTGTGGCAAATGGTAAGAGTTCCTTTTTCTTCTTCCTCTTCTTAAAGAATACCTTTCAGCATTTCATATAATGCTGGTTTGGTGGTGATGAACTCCTTTAGCTTTTTCTTATCCGTGAAGCTCTTTATCTGACCTTCTATTCTGAATGATAGCTTTGCTGGATAAAGTAATCTTGGTTGCAGGTTGTTGCTATTCATCACTTTGAATATTTCTTGCCAGTCTCTTCTGGCCTGCATGGTTTCTGTTGAGAAATCAGCTGACAGTCGTATGGGTACTCCCTTGTAGGTAACTGACTGTCTTTCTCTTGCTGCTTTTAAGATTCTCTCTTTATCTTTTGCTCTTGGCATTTTAATTATGATGTGTCTTGGTGTGGTCCTCCTTGGATTCCTTTTGTTTGGGGTTCTCTGCGCTTCCTGGACTTGTAAGTCCATTTCTTTCACCAGGTAGGGGAAGTTTTCTGTCATTATTTCTTCAAAAAGGTTTTCAATATCTTGCCCTCTCTCTCCTTCTGGTACCCCTATAATTCTGATGTTGGTACGCTTGAAGTTGTCCCAGAGGTTCCTTACACTATCTTCATATTTTTGGAATCTCTTTTCTTTTTTCTTTTTTGGTTGGGTATTTTTTGTTTCTTTGTATTTCAAATCTTTGACTTGATTCTTGGGATCCTCTTGTCTGCTGCTGGATCTCTGCAAATTATTCTTTATTTCAGTCAGTGTATGCTTAATTTCTAGTTGGTCCTTTTTCATGTCCTCCATGGTCTCACTATACTTATTGAGGGATTCATTAAATTTATCGGCAGTTTCCATAAAATTATTGAAAAACCTTATAAACGTGGCCTTGAACTCTATATCCAATCGTTTGCTTTCCTCCATTTCTGCCATTTGTGACCTGTTTCTTTGTCTCCGCATTTTGGCAGCTTCCCTGTGTTGATAGAGTGGCCCTGTGCGCCAGGTGTCCTGTAGGGCCTAGTAGCTCAGCCTCCCCAGTTACCTGGGGTGGACACTCTTGGTGCACTCTTGGTGCCTTGGTTGTTGTAGGATCACTGGGAGGAATTGACCTCCAGGCCAATTGGCTGTGAGAATCAACTGTGTCTAAAGTGGGAGAACTTCTGTGCTGAAGACACCCTTCTGGGGCAAGACTTGCTTCAGTGGGGCTTTGGTGCTCACTGAGTCTGCTCCCTGAGTGTGTCCCTTATGGATCTGAGGAGTTGCAATCTGGATGGTCCCCCTCTGACCACTGGGTACAGTGGCTCCTGGATCTAAGGAGGTGCTAATTCAGCCTCTGCCTGAGGCCACACAGCAGGAGCCACGAAGAGGCTCAGCTGTGAAGCAATGCAAGCCGCTGCGGGGCCTTGGGCCTTCTCTTGGAAGTTCTGGGTCTGCCTGGCTCGGCTGCAGTTAGGTACATTCACATGCAAAAGCCTCTGCCACAGCCTGGGTGGGGCGGGGTCTCAGGGAATCAAAGGGCGGATCAAGGAGCTATGGCTGATTCTCCGCCCGGAGTCAGGGGTCTCAGTGACCCGCTAATTGCTGCAAGCACCTCTGAGGGAAAGCCGCCTTCAAGTTCGCCCGCTGCTGGACAGACCAGCTTCTCCCCGTATTGCTGGGGTCCAACCCCAGCAGGTCCAGGGGTCCCCAAAGGTGTGGATGGAGTCGGCGAAGAAGGAATGACACAGAGACAGCATTCAGTTGATCAGCAGCCTAGCCAGGATCTCTAGCCAGGATCTCCAGCCAAGTTCTGGTCTGGATCTCCAGCCAAGTTCTGTTCAGGATCTCCAGCGAAGTTCTGGTTAGGATTTCCAGCCAGGTTCTGTGTCCATGTTCTCTTGCTAGGTTCTGCAGCCAGGTTCTCCAGGTTCTCCAGCGAGGTTCTGTAGCCATTTTCTCTTGCTAGGTTCTCCAGCCAGATTCTGTCCAGGATCTTCAGCCAGGTTCTCTTGCTATGTTCTATCCAGGTTCTGTAGCCAGGTTCTGTCTCTAGTTTCTGTGGCCAGTTTCTGTCCAGGATCTTTTGCCATGTTCTGTCTCTAGGTTCTTCTCTAGGTTCTGTGCCTCTTGGTTCTGTCTTCTAAGTTCTGACTTGTTACATGTGTATTTATACCAGTAGATTCCAATCCTATCAATCTCTATTACAAAGGTTAGGGCGTTTCTTATCTCCATTCCAGGGAGTAAAGATTATGTAGCTTAAGCATGATTGTTCGTAGTTAAAGTGATTAATTACCCGCCTGGCACTTAGTTAAGAGGTTTTATTCCCTCCCTAACTTCAGGGGAAAATCCCTACCTGGGGAAACAACCTTTCTCAGAGACCTTGGTTAAAACACATAGTGCCAAGAAGGTGAGCAAACATATTAAGAACGGTATGCCATATATGCCAGGTCCCTTGAAACAGCAAGGATGGACTGGCTCCCGGCACCGTATGAGTCCTGGGTCCCCAGAAACTTCCCGGAACCGGAGTTCAGAGCAGTCGGGAGCTTGTGATTCAAAAAGACAGCCGCGTCCTCAGGTGCCACCCCCTTTACTCGCGCGCGCGCGAGCCGGCCGTACCTCTGCACTTGTACCTCTGCACTTCACCTCTGCAGCTCCTCTGGGTCTCAGCGTGCTTTTCTTTCCTTCTAGTTGTAGAATTTACACTCAGCCAGCCTTCCTGTTGTTCTGGATGATGTTTGCTCTGTCCTTTGCGGTAATTTTCAATTGTTGTGAGAGGCGGCAATTTCCTGGTGTTTACCTATGCCGCCATCTTAGTTTCTCCAGCAACAATTTGTTTTAAGTTACATGGAATGGACATTGTGAAACTTATTTGAAAAATGAGTCAAGTTTTTAGAATATGTCCTAAGGAGAATATTTACTTTCTTACTATTTTTTAAAAAATAATATTCATGTAAAATACTTAGAGGCAGGTTACACTCTGGACTGCAACAAAACTGTATGGTTAGAGTATTGGGTCTACTACTTCGAAGCTCTGCGAGGTGAGCAAGTTAACCTATGTTTCTCACATTCCATCTATAGAATGGGGATGAAAACTTTACCTACATCCTAGGTTGAGGTGAGGATTACATGAGTTGTATAACAATGCCTAGCATGTAATCAGCTAATCTAAGTGTTGGCTATTTTAATCTAATTTAATACCATTATGTAGTTATCTAATAATATATACACCAGTAATCTCCCTTTGGGGTAAAACACACTAATACACTTGTAGGCCACAAAATTGGTTGGTTGCCAAGATCTTTGGCTGTAAGAAAAACAAAACAAGACAAAACAAGTTATTTTGCCTATTCCTCTGACCGTTTCTTCTAAATACATGTTTATTTAAAATAAAGAATACATTAGTTAACTTTTTAAAAGTTAAGTAGGTGATTTACACAGTGATAGAGCTTTACTCTTTATCAAGAACTACGTATCTTACATGACTCTTTAAAATTAATTGTATTTCTTTCTTGTTTTTCAGAATAGCACAATTTAAAATTTTTTTATTTATGGAAAATTCCAGATTTACATAATGTACAACACTATTCTTACAATTTTAGCAGAAAAAAATGACATTTTTAGAATTTTTTCCTTTGAAGTAAAAGGAAGGTAATGTCATTATTTGTCCCTCAGTTTTACTTAATATATTTTTTATTGAATGACTCAGCACAAATCAGTTTTCATACATATATATTAAAATATTTGTAACATTTAACATAAGTTATAGATTAAACCAATTTCTCTGTAACTATGCCAATAGGAGGTCGTTAATACTTTAATTAAAATTTGATAACATGATTTAGGGCTATTTTTATATGAACATTGCTATTGTCAAACCTGTATATTTGATTTGATCTCAAACCAGTATTTTATTGTTTATTAAATAGATGTTAAATACTAGGAATATATTAATTATCATTAACAAGGTATTTATGAGTTTTTAAATAAGGAATATTCTAGGACAGTGGTGCTTTTATTCTTGTACATGAAAGCTGAGAGTACTCTTAAAAGTTTTGGCATTTTCCTATTCTCAGAGTTCATTAAAGCTATAATAATAGTTTTTAATATTAGCTCATTATTTTCATTTTTAATACCTCTCAGATACTGTTTCTTAATATAGTATGCTATATAACATTTAAAATACATTTTTTACTAAACTTTACTGTTATACTGATTTCTGACAGTATATGAAAGTAACTTTGTGCTTTGAAGCAGACAATTACAATGTTATGAAAATTGGATACACAAGTATGCCTACTTCAGGGCAAGTGGTTAAGAGCAAAAATAGACTTTATTATATTCTATGACTTGGAACAACTTATCTAGATGAATACAATTATATTCTAAAAATACTCAAATTTAATTAAGATTTCTTAATTTGAAATTTGTCTATGTGTATATATTCAACTTTGAGTTTAGAAATTCTGTCCCCCCCCCCCCCCCCCCCCGGTGATCTAATCAAGCAGTAATGAGCCAGTTGCTTTCATTCTTTGTGATATGGTTTATTTAAGATGGCACAAATATTTTTCTGGCATAATTTATTCTATATTAATAATAGCTAATACTAGCACTTACTATATGCTGCACATTTCTAAGCACATAATATAGAGATATAGAGTTCATGTAATACTCCCATAAACCTATGACAGCAGTACTGTTCTTTTCCCAGTTTTTACAGATGAGAAATTAAGTAACAAGCAGTAAATCTCTTGCCCAGGGTCACACAGTTAGTAAGTATTGGAGCTGTGATGTAAAGCTAGGCATTCTGACTTCAGGATTCATGATCTAACTTCTTGTAATTCAATGTAAGCCTAAATCAGTAGAATTGTTTGAGTTCAAGGCACAAACTAAAAGCTTGCATTCTTGACAGATTTTAAATACAGTCTGTTCCAGGTATGATCAGAAAAGGGTTGGATTAAAATTAAAGTGCAGAAGTTCAATTTGTAATAGCAAAATGCTTATAAAAATAGTAATATATGATTGATTATTTTGCCATGCAGAAGAGTACAGCTTTAAAAAAGAATGAAGACAACCTCTGTAGACAGTTTTAGAATGATTTTTGAGACTATAAGTAAAGACTAATGTCTAATCCTTGTATTGAAAGAGTGCCACGTAGACACAACGGAAAAATAAATCAAACTAATAAAAGTGGTTATGTAGGGGGCAGAGGAAGAGCGAATGGGAGCTAGATCTCCTAGGATATATATCTGTTTTGTGTTTTTGCTTTAGAGCCATGTAGCTATTCTACATGATTTAAAATAATGAAAGTAAAGCAATTTCCTAAAGATAAAAAATAAGATGAAACATTTGAGTCTATTATGATGTTGGTGGTAGAGACATCTGAGAAGAATATTTCAACTAACTTTAATACATGGTACTTTACAGGTATGTCACGGGTAGAATACAACATTAGAACAGAAACAAGGATATTATAAATTACACTAGAGGCCCGGTGCACGAAATTCGTGCATGGGGTGGGGGTGGGGGGTGGTCCCTCAGCCCGGTCTGCACCCTCTCCAATCTGGAACCTCTTGGAGGATGTCCGACTGCCGGTTTAAGCCTGATCCCACAGAAATCGGCAGTCAGACATCCCTCTTGCAATCCGGGACCGTTGGGTCCTAACCGCTCGCCTGGCTGCCTGCCTGATTACCCCTAACTGCCTCTGCCTGCCGGCCTGATGCCCCTAACTGCTCCCCTGCCGGCCTGATCGCCCCTAACCGCCCTCCCCTGCCGGCCTGATTGCTCCTAATCACCCTCCCCTGCCGGCCTGATCGCCCCGAACCACCCTCTCCTGCTGGCCTGATCGCCCCCAACTGCCCTCCCTTGCTGGCCTGATTGCCCCTAACTGCTTCTGCCTTGGCCCCTACCGCCGTGGCTTTGTCCGGAAGGACATCTGGAAGATGTCTGGTCTCATTAGCATATTACCCTTTAATTAGTATAGATATCAGTATTGTTATTAGTAACACTGGTATTGTTATTTTGAAACAGACACGCACGCACACACACACACACACACACACACACACACACACACACACACACATATATATATATATAGTAGGTAGAAAGAAATAAGGTTATTAGAATCTGGCTCTCTTCAGTATATTAGAAGATGGAAATATTAAAGAAGTTATGTAAAATGATGCTTTTTGGGAAGAGAAACTAGGTGAGAAACTTACTGTCTAGAAGCAGTATCAATCCAGTGGCAGCAAGTACCCCAGAACCCTAGATTGTGCTCTGTACATATTGTGTCCTACTGGTTAACTCCAGAGCTCAGGCAAGGGATATACAAGATAATCTGGGAAGCTCTGTTTGTGCTAGAAGGAAGGAAAGGTGGGATTTTGTCAAAAGGATGCAGAAATTAACTGTATAAAAATATTTTTATTGATTTCAGAGAGGAAGGGAGAGGGAGAGAGAGATAGAAACATCAATGATGAGAAACATCAGTGATGAGAGAGAATCATTGATCGGCTGCCTCCTGCACACCCCCTACTGGGGATGGAGCCCTCAACCTGGGCATGTGCCCTTGACTGGAATTGAACCTGGGACCCTTCAGTCCACAGGCCGACGCTATATCCACTGAGCCAAACAGGCTAGGGCAGGGAATTAACTTCGAAAGAGCTCCCACTGGCTAATTATGGACAGTTTGAACATTAAAACAAAAGGAAACTAAGTGGATTAAAACACATCAAACATGTTAAAATCCCTGAGAACATAAGATTCCCCACCAAGAAGAGTAAGCTGTGATTGAAGTTCTGTTAACATCTGGAAATTACCTTACTTTTAACTACTTATTATTCGTTATAATTAGTGTCATTTCTTTTTTGGAGCTGTTTGGCAGTCTGGTGCACATGTATTTCACTTAAAATAATATACACAATTGTATATTACCACTGAAGTCAGAGATGCATTTTTCAAAATTTTGTTTAGAAGTGAAAACTGTGTCAGAATGTTTGACCATTATAGAAGAACCTTCACTATGGAAATAGTTTGAAATCTGGCTTTTAAGTCACAACTGCAAAATATTTCTTGGGAAATGGATTATATATAGAGTGTTATGTGTGTGACAAAAATGTAGGACCATTCCATATGGATTTCCCACAGGCATCTCAAGTTCAACATGTCCAAAATCAAACCTCATTATAACTAACAACACCATAATTTGTATCCATTGACCAAACATGAAAACTAGGAGTAATCCCAGACTTCTTCACCTTTAGTCAACTGTTCAATTTGTTTTCTATTTTTTGTCAGTTCTACTTGCTGAAATTTCTCTTAATTCAATTACACAATCCCTGCCTCCAAGTCTGATAATGGCATTTTCCTACATAATTTTTCAGAAACAATCTTCCCTTCCCTAGCTGTGATTCCTACTTTTTGAATACAAAGACTCCAATTTAGTTTTGAAATATTTTAGTTCTTTTACATAATAGTAACTATACCTTTATATGTAAAGAATATGTACAGCAACACCTTGCTTGTATTAAATGATAGATACATTTAAATGAATTTATATTTTAAAAGTCATAATGATCAAATTTCTTTTCTACACAAACGTTTGTAATCCTTTGGAACTAGTCAGATGTTTTTGGTGTAATTTTTTTTATACCATTTGTCTCTGCTCTATGTTCAGACATATTGACCCCATGAGGTATTTTATTACTTTAATTTTCCCGAAGAAGTCTCTTCTAAATGCCTTTTGCATTTCTTCTTTGTAGCTTTCAGTATTCATCTCTCATTTTCTTTATCCTTTTAAAAGTGTCCCTTTCCCTTTTATCTTTTCTTAAAATTTTAGTTGGGTTTCAGGAGGAAATGAAGTTAAATATGTATCTGACAATCAGATGGCCTTACTTTCCACTCATAGATAAAATGGAGATTGTCTAGTGACATCATTCTCTGAGACTCAGTCCTCCAGCGTATCTACATCCCCATCTTTATTCCAAATGCCTTTCTCATCTCTATTCCAACTCCCTTTTTTTTTTTAAACAAAATAAGCCTTATGAAGATCATATTTAATTATGTGCTGAATCTCCTGTGGTTTTTAATCAGGAACTGTAATATCTTTTATTCTGTGTCTTTTAGTAGATAGCATAGTGTTTAGTCCATAGTAAAAAAGTTTTTATATTTTTAAGCTTGTCTTGTCTTTGGACATCCCCCTTTACTTCTTACTCAAAATTAGAAAACGCTGTCATCCTGGCCAGGTGGCTCAGTTGGTTGGAAAGTCGTCCAGTACACCAAAGGTTGCAGGTTCGATTTCCAGTCAGGGCAAATATGCAGGTTTTGGGTTCGATTCCTGGTCAGGGCACATATGTAGACTGCAGGTTTGATCCTCTGTCGGGGCATGTATGGGAGGCAACTGATCAATGTTTCTCTCTCACATTGATGTTTCTCAGTTTCTCTTTCTCTTTCCCTTCCTCTCTTTATTAAAAAAAAAAAAAAATCAATAAGTATATCCCTACCCAAGGATTAAAAAAGAAGAAGAAAAAGAAAAGAAAACATTTTCATTCCTGGGTACTTTGTGCTTATCTTGAAAACGTTTTGAAATGCATGGAGGTGTATTTGATTGTCCTTGTGTTCGGAGCATGTTATTGGTACATGATGAGTCCAGACTGAAGATACTAAAGGCCCCTCAGTGCGTGGAATAGTCTTGCACAGTAAGCACTGTCCCACTTAGAATGCCAATAGTCAGTCTTGAGAAACGTTGCTTGAAGTTTAAAGGGAAACCTGGCTCTGTCTTGAGACCGGTGCTTGCCCACAAGCCTCTCAAATGGTGTCTGATTTTCTTCCTCACTGATGCTTCCTGACCACTGCCTGTCTTAGTCCCTAAACAATAAAACAGCCCTGGTTGGTCAGTTGGTTGGAGTGTCATCTTATGCACTGAAAGGTCACTGGTTCCATTCCTGGTCAGGCCACATGCCAGGTTTTGGTTCCATCCCTGGTCAGGCAGGGTGGGTGTGGGAGGCAACCAATTGTTTTCTCTCTCACACTAATGTTTCTTTCTTTCATTTCCTCTCTCTCTAAAAACCAATAAAAACATTTAAAAAATATATATATATATTTTATTGATGTTTTACAGAGAGGAAGGGAGAGGGATAGAGAGTTAGAAACATCGATGAGAGAGAAACATCGATCAGCTGCCTCCTGCACACTCCCCACTGGAGATGTGCCCGCAACCAAGGTACATGCCCTTGACTGGAATCGAACCTGGGACCTTCCAGTCCACAGGCCGACGTTCTATCCACTGAGCCAAACCGGTTACGGCATAAAACCAATAAAAACATTTTAAAAATAAAACAAAAGTAAGCAAACAAAATCACACCCCACTCTGAATTTTCTGCTACCTTTGTTATGGACAGAACCCATCTTAATCATATAAGAGTAATTTTTATAAATTTTACTTATAACAATCAGTGCTCATGATTAGTAATATACATGATCACATTATAAATGAAATAATATCATCTCTCATTTAATAGGTAGTATATATACAACATGCCTTTTTCTGTCCAATTTATTGATAAATTTAAATGTAGATTTCTTTTTGGGCGTTGTGTACAGTTGTTACTAATTTTCCTTTTCACTATGAAAAGCCAATACTTTGGAAATGCCTTTTGCTGCCTCTATTTTAATGTTTTGTAATGGTTTTTTGTTTAAAATGCAAAGATAAGAATTCCATTAACAACATGATACCAATGGTATTGGAGTGTGATTAATTATAATTCTATGTAGGGTGTATAGCTGTGTCTAGATATTACACATTTTATGTCAAATTGCATTTTTAATGAATTATTTTGTAACAGTGTGTCTAGAGCCAGAATATCAATTACCTACCTCATGTACTCATTTGTATCTTGGATTTGGTGTGTATTTAATACATTGTTTTTTTTTTTACCTGTGACTTTTGTTATTGCCTGCAACCAATGTGTCTTTATGATTTTTAGGTTGTGGAAAATGCCCTTAAAGTGAACCCAGTATTAGGCTCGCAAATGTTTCAACCGATTCTACCCTGTGTTTTCAGAGGTATTATAGAAGGGGAGGTAAGATTTTTATTAAGCTTCTAAGGATAGTACTGGACCCTGAGAGTTCTATTTTTAATTATTTTCCCTCTTCATTGAAAAATTATATCTTCATTGTCTTAAGTAAAAGGAAAGCTTTTAAAAATATTTGATTATTTTGAAGTAAATTTCAGATATTCATACAGCTTTGTTATTTTTCCACATAGGGAAGGGTAGATTTCCTTTGCTATCTCATCTCTCACTCATATGTTCTAAGTCCAGCTCTTAAATTGATCCATTTAACTATGTATGTTAAGAACATTTAAAATAATATAAATATATAAATACTGGTGGCCCGTTGCACGAAGATTCGCGCAATAGGCCTTCCTTCCCCTGGCTGCCGGACCAGTTTTCCTCCGGCACCCGGGACCCAGGCCTTTGGTCCGGCCATAGCAGTGAGGCTTGGCTTCTCTGCTCCGGCTGCTCCCAGCCCCTCCTTTTTTGTTTTTTTCCAGCTCCTCGAGCGGAGCCCAGTGCAGGCTGGAAACCTGGGTTGCCTCTGGCGACCCAGGCCCCCAGCCACTCCTTAAGCTGAGTCCAGGGCCCACGGGAAGCTTGGCTTCCTCTGTCGCCGGGCGCAACCCAAACCTCTTGTCGCTTCAGCTCCGTGGCCGCTGCCATCTTCAGTTGTCTGCAGTCTTCCCTCCCTGCTTGCGCATGCAAATTAACCACCATCTTTGTTGGGTTAATTTGCATAGTCGCTCTGATTGGCTGGTGGGTGTAGCGGAGTGGCAGAGTGACTGAGTGATGGTTAATTTGCATGTTTCTCTTTTATTAGTCTAGATGCCATTGGTAAATATCCTTTCTCTGTTCTTCTCTCTTTATTATATATATATATGTATATACACACATACACACACACACACACACATATATTCTATAAGTATATATGTAGTACATATATATTACCTTGTATGGCATATTCATTTAGTAAGTTAGATTCAGGTAATATTAACAGTTCATTCTAAAGAAGCAATATGCAGGAGAATATTGTTATTTCATATCCCTATTGATTGTTAATGTCCTTGATTATTTATAATTGCTTAATACAATTTTACATGTACTTTTTTAATTGTACAGAGGTATCCTGTAGTGATGTCAACATATCTCGGAGTTATGGGTCGAGTCCTGCTACAAAACACGAGTTTCTTTTCTTCACTTCTTACTGTGATGGCACATAAATGTAATCAGGAGGTAAGAATCAGGTTTTTTTTTAAATTGAAGGAAGTCTTTATCTAGATAAAGATTGGAAATAATTTGGTGAAATAATGATTCTGTAAAAGCCTTATTGTATTCAGACTTTTATATTTTAAATCTTTAATAACTAACATTTTACCTATAATTTGGGAGAAGAAAAAAGAATCTGTGAATGGCAGTTGAAACTTGTATTTTCTGTTCAAAATGGGCAATTTTATTCTTAGTGATAGGAGTACATTAAATGAAACAGGGATACATATAATCATATGCAGTTTTTGTTTCATTTCTTTAACTTGTTTTAAATGCAATGCAGTGAGTTTTCATTATCATTATTGTGGGAAATGATCTTTCCTCCAAGGCTTATTAAAAAAATACTGTATTAAGTTGCATTTCTCTGATGATTTTTAGTGACTTTGACCATTTTTTAATATGTCTCTTGGCCATTTATATGTCCACTTTAGAGAAGTGTCTATTTAGGTCCTTTGCCCACTTTTTAATTGGATTGTTTGTCTTCCTTTTGTATGATTTCCTTATATACCTTGGATATTAAACCTCTATCAGATGTATCATTGGCAAGTATGTTCTCCCATGCAGTGGACTTCCTTTTCATTTTGTTGATGGTTTCTTTTGCTGTGCAGAAGCTTTTTATTTTGATATAGTCCCATTTGTTTATTTTCTCCTTGGTTTCCTTTGCCCTAGGATATGTATAGGTAAACATATTTCTATGAGAGACGTCTGAGATTTTGCTGGCTATAGTTTCTTCTAGGATTTTTAAAAAATATATATTTCTTTTATTGATTTCAGAGAGGAAGGGAGGAGAGAGAGATAGAAACATCCATGATGAGAGAGAATCATTGATTGGCTGCCTCCTGCACGCCCCCCACTGGGGATCAAGCCTGCAACCCAGGCATGTGCCTTTGTCCGGAATCGAACCTGGGACCCTTCAATTTGCAGGCTGACGCTCTATTCACTGAGCCAAGCCAGGCAGGGCTCTTCTAGGATTTTTATGGTTTCATGACTTACATTTAAATCTTTTATCCACTTGAGTTTATTCTTGTGTATAGTGTAAGTCGGTGGTCTAGTTTCATTTTTTTTGCATGTATCTGTCCAATTTTCCCACCGCCATTTATTTATTTATTTATTATTTTTTTAAAATATATTTTATTGATTTTTTACAGAGAGGAAGGGAGAGAGATAGAGAGTCAGAAACATCGATGAGAGAGAAACATCGATCAGCTGCCTCCTGCACATCTCCCACTGGGGATGTGCCCGCAACCCTGGTACATGCCCTTGACCGGAATCGAACCCAGGACCCTTCAGTCCGCAAGCCGACGCTCTATCCACTGAGCCAAACCGGTTCCGGCCCCACCGCCATTTATTGAAGAGACTATTTTTACTCCATTGAATCATGCTCTTGCCTCCTTTGTTAAATATTAATTGAGCATATAATGTCTTGGATCGATTTCTGGGGTCTCTCTTTTGTTCCATTGATCTATATGCCTATTCTTGTGTTAGTACTAGGCTGTTTTGATTACAGCGGCTTTGTAGTATAACTTGATATCTGGCATTGTGATTCCTCCAACTTTGTTCTTCTTTCTCAAGATTGCTGCAGCTATTCGAGGTCCTTTTTTGATTCCATATAAATTTTTTGGAGTATTTGTTCTAGATCTGTGAAATATGCCATTGGTATTTTAATAGGTATTGCATTGAATCTATAGATTACTTTGGGTAACAGAGGGACATTTTAATGATGTTAATTCTACCAATCCAATGAACACGGTATATTCTTCCACTTGTTTATATCTTTCTCTGTCTCTTCTTTCAACATCCTGTAGTTTTCCAAGTACAAGTCTTTTAGTTCCTTGGTTAAATTTACTCCTGGATATCTTGAGGTATCACCTCACACCTGTCGGAATGGCCACCATCAACAAATGATAAGTGCTGGTGAGGATGTGGAAGAAAGGGAACTCTAGTACACTGCTGGTGGGATTGCAGATTGGTGCAGCTATTATGGAAAACAGTATGGAGTTTCCTAAAAAAATTAAGTATGGAAATGCCATTTGATCCAGTGATCCCACTCCTAGGAATATATCCTAAGAAACCTGAAACACCAGTCAAAAAGAATGTTGTATGCACCCCTATGTTCATAGCAGCACAATTTATAATAATAGCTATAAATAGCCCAGGTGCCCATCAGTAGATGAATTGTTAAAAAAGCTGTGGTACATGTACACCATGGAATACTATGCAGCAGTAAAAAAAGAGATAGCATGGAGGGACCTGGAGAGTATTAGGCCAAGTGAAATAAGCCAGTCAGAGAAAGACAAGTATCACATGATCTCCCTCAGATGTGGAATCTAAAGAACAAAATAAATCCAGAGACATAGAAGCACAGTACAGACTGTCAAATCTCAGAAGGAAGGCGGGGATCAGTGAGAAGAGATTAACCAAAGAACTTATATGCATATATGCAAAACCCATGGATGCAGGCAATAGTGTGAAAGGGTCAAGGGGAAGAAAGGGGTTCATCTGTAATACTTTCAAGAATAAAGTTAAATTTAAAAAATACTGTAACTAAAACCAGTTACTGCAATAAGTATGGAATAGGTTCTTAAGTGATTTGGTTACTTGAGACTATCTATAATAATAATCTATAATAATAAGAGAGTAATATGCAAATCAACCAAACAGCAGAACAACCGTTTGGATGACCTTCTGGACGACCACGCTATGACACGCACTGGCGCCAGGCCAGCCAAGGTGGTGTGATGCGATTGGTTGGGGGGCCCTGCCATCGCCCAATGATCGCCCCACAGAGGGAGGCCCAGGCCACCGGCCAGTGACGCCGTGGCAGGTGTGCGGGGCTGTCCAGTGATCACCCCGCAGAGGGAGGCCCAGGCCAGTCAAGCAATCGTAACCCCATACCTGTTGCCCACAGAGGGTGGTGACTGGTGGGGGGGAAGGGGAGGCAGCACCACACAGATGGCAAGCAGTGGCAGCAGTGGGTGTGGGGCCAGCTGCTGGTAGCTGGGGGAGGGAAAGCCCTGATAGGCCTTGATTGCCAGCCAGGCTTAGGGACCCTACCCCAGGGGTCCAGGATTGTGAGAGGGCGCAGGGGGGCTGAGGGACAACCCTCTGTCCCCGTGCACTAATTTCGTGCACCAGGCCTCTAGTGTACATTGTATTAAAATGTGGTTTTTATGTTGTAAGTAATTATTCTGTTAAGATTTATAAAACATAGAAGGTGGAATGTACTTGACTGATATCTCTAGAATGTAGGCAGTTCGTGAAATCTTTTAGTTTGTGGGCTAAAAAATATATATATTTCCACTTTAAGGAAATCCAGAGTAAGGAAGTACAAATTTTAGAATGCATAAGGTTTTTCTAGAATTAGACTAATCTAATTAGAGATACCAGTCTTTGTTTTGACAGATAGGAGAGATTTTTCTTTAGCTTTATTAAATTTAACTATGATGTTAATGTTAAACAGTTGAATTTGTTCATTGATTTTTTAAAAATATATTTTTATTGACTTCAGAGAGGAAGGGAGAGGGAGACAGAGAGAGAAACATCAATGATGAGAAAGAATCACTGATTGGCTGCCTCCCGCAAGCCCCCCATTGGGGATCGAGCCCGCAACCCAGGCATGTGCCCTTGACCAGAATCCAACCCAGGACCCTTCAGTTCACAGGCCAATGCTCTATCCACTGAGCCAAACCAGTGAGGGCTGTTCAGTGATTTTTATTAATATATTTAATAATAATATGCATTCTTGTTATTTTAAATCCTCACAATGATATTATTTATGTTTTCATCTCACACATGAGAAATATGAAGGTAAGAAGCTTCAGTGACTTACTCAAGGTTGCACAGCTAGTGAATGATAGAGTTGTATACAAACTCCAGCAACCTAACTTCAGAGCTTGATACCTCTGTGACCACACTGTATTGCCTCTGTGTTGTCCTAAAATAGGCACTTCTCCCCTAGATCCTGGATATACTGGCTTTGACGAGCACATTGTGCTCTTCTAAGGGAGGGAGTACTTAAACAGTCAAGTTCAAATTAATATTATAAGTACTATATTAGAGAGATATCCAACGTGCTGTGAGAAGAAAAAGAAAAGCTATCAGCTATGTTAAAATTTTCCCACAGTTTTATGAAATACTGAGTTCATATGGCTACTTTTAACTCAGCATACAGATTTAAAGCACATAGAAAGCATTTGCAGAATTAAATAGGTCTAGGCAAATGAGTTCCAGTGTATCCAGATGGTTTTGAAGCAGGAAGGGATATTGGACATAAGTTCCTCTCTCCTAAATACTTGGAAACATTTGTGAGGTAGAGGAAGCCAAGTTAATTGAGTGATGTTATATCTTTAGGAAAGGATCTGGGTTTATTGCAGAAGTCACCATTAGAACAGTTTTTCCTCTAAGCATTTAATAGTCAAAATCTTGCAGTCATTTGTTTATATTGAATGAATGATGAAGACTTTAGATTGATTACTAACTTGTAATTTAGAACCTTGGGATGTTGAAGAGTGGTACTTCTGCTGTAGGGAAACTTATTAGAAAATGACAGTATTTGTAGATCCTTTCTTTTCTTTGTCTTCCCCTTTCTTCTGAGGGTTAGGTAGCCTTTCCCTTGGTATAAACAAGTATTGTGGAATTCAGGATGAGGAAAAGCACTTTTGGGATAATGGTGTTTTGCCATTAGGAGCAGATTTTCATGAAAGTAATCTAATTTTAATTTGTACCTCACCTTGCCTTTCTCTATTCTTGGTGTCTTGAGTTGGAGCTTCTGTGATTTCATTTTTCTAGATACTGTATCTGGATTCCTTCTGGAGTGGGGAAGGGAATCTAGAAGGATCTGATTGTTCCTTATACAGATTCTCAGCCAGTTTTCTGTTTTGATCTTTGCCACACATCTGTCTTCTTTGCTGCTTGATGATTACAGGATTCTGAAGACCAAATCTCCTTGCATTAGATTGTTATTCCCCTGGCAGGCAGTTTGGTTTCAGGCATTTCTATTCTGTTAAGTCACTATCACTTGTCATCTTCAAATACGTGTGGCCTTCTGTACCCATTGTAATATTTTGTCTTTATAGACCCTATGGTGTTATTTCTTGGCTTTTTATTTATTTATTAGAGGCCCGGTGCACAAAATTCATGCACGGGGGGGGGGGGTGTCCCTCAGCCAGCCTGCACCCTCTCCAGTCTGGGATCCCTCGGGGGATGTCCAACTGTGGGATCGGGCCTAAACCGGCAGCCGGACATTCCTCTCACAATCTGGGACTGCTGGCTCCTAACCACTCGCCTGCCTGCCTGCCTGATTGCCCCTAACTGCTTCTGCCTGCCAGCCTGATTGCCCCCTAGCTGCTCCCCTGCTGGCCTGATTGATGCCTAACTGCTCCCCTGCCAGCCTGTTTGCCCCCAACTGCCCCCCTACCAGCCCAGTCGCCCCCATCTGCCCTCCCCTGCAGGCCTGGTCCCCCCCAACTGCCCTCCTCTGCTGGCCCGGTTGCCCTCAACTGCCCTCCTCTGCAGGCCCGGTCACCCCCCAACTGCCCTCCCCTGCCAGCCCTGTCACCTCTAACTGCCTTCCCCTGCCGGCCTGGTTGCCCCCAACTGCCCTCCCCTGCAGGCCTGGTCACCCCCAACTGCCCTCCCCTGCCTGTATGGTCACCCCTAACTGCCCTCCCCTGCAGGCCTGATCACCCCCAACTGCCCTCCCCTGCCGGCCTGATTGCTCACAATGTCCTTCCCTGCCAGCCATCTTGTGACGGCAATCTTATGACGACTTGGGGGTGGCCATCTTGTGATGACCCGAGGGTGCGAGGGACACCTAGGCTTTTATTAGTATAGATTCTCCTTTTAGTTGGATTTCAAAGGAGCCAGCAAATGCATATGTTCAGTACTAAAGTTGTTTTTACAATTTCAGCATGCTACTGGTATGAATAACTTGATTATAAAGATGCAGTCAGCCCAGCTGGTGTTGCTCAGTGGTTGAGTGTCCACCTATGAACCAGGAGGTCTGGTTTGACTCCTGGTCAGGGCACATGCTCAGATTGTGGCCTTGATCCCTGGTGGGGAGCATGGCATGCAGGAGGCAGCAGATAATGATTCTCTCTCAACATTGACGTTTCTGTCTCTCTCCCTTCCTCTCTGAAATCAATAAAAATATATTTTATTTTTCAATTAAAAATATATTTTAAAAGAAAATACAATCAGGTGTTTGCAGCTGAATTTGACTAATATCTATTTATCTTTCTATAAAATTAAGACTGAATTCAATTATGGCTTAAATATGTCTTTGTTTTCTAGAAACATTGTCATCTTATTCTTTCTGGCAGTATTCTGTAATTTATAGTTTATGAAATTTGGGGAGAGTGAGAAGTTTTGGTAACTTACTCCAAATTTTCCAAATTCTTTACCTTAAGAAGATGAAGAATTTCCTAAAGACCTGCCACTTAGACCATAAGATTTTTTTTTTTAAATAACCAGTCCTAAGTGTTTGACTGAAAACTGCATACATCTTTCACATTCTAGATTGAAGGTACTTTTTAATTTCTGCACAATGAACAACTGTTTTATGAAATCTTCTGTAAAAATGACATTTTATTTCTTGAATAGCAGTTGGTATGAAGGTTAGACTAAGTTAAAATAACACTTAGAGAGAAAAGATCGTCATTTGCCTAAACATTTTATTCTGCTTTGCAGGGGATATAATGCTATAAGATTACTTTATTTTTATAAAAGATGTATTTATAACTTTCATTCTTTAAAGGTGCTCAAAGTGGTGGAACCAGTTGGAAATAAAGTTCTTTCTATAGTAGGTAATTGTATTTAATTAGTATCAGCATGATTAGCTTGTAACTGCACTTCCTGGGTAGAATATAGCAAACATTATCAAAGTACAGAAATCCCAACATCTTTTTATTATATGCTTAAGGAATATTTTGATTTTAGAAATTAGTTCTCTGAAAATAATGCAGAATTTTTTATTGCTTCATGATTTGCTATAAATGTTGACATTTACAGTTGTCCTGTTTCTGTTTTTGTGACCTTACTATTTACTTCAGAGAAACCAGTTGAGTTTTATAATATGTACATGTGAATTTGTCATTGCCTTGTTTCACATCTCTTCGGTGTCTTTCTTTAAGAAATAGGATTAGGCCCAAACTCTCTCTTGCAGGTTTGCCTACACAGGCCTGCCATAATCTGTTTCTTTAGCCTTATCTCTTAGCCTCCCTTTAGAACTCTGTGATCCAGTCTTCCAGTGCTCAGAACATTTTCATTTCTTGCAAACACCTTTCTCCCTCTTGCTTCAGAGTCCTCATATACAGGCTATTCCCTCTACCTAGACCTCTTCCTCCCAGCCTCTGACTTTCCTTTAGTTGATTCCTGATCTTTTTTTATTCTACCTTAAAAATAAACTCCTGGATAATTTAGCCTCAATCCCTCAGATCTTTTTCAGGTATTCCTATAATATTGGGAACTATGCATTTATCATCAGAGGTATTTGCTCCATCCTAGCTCTGGTCCTGCTTATGTATTCCCAGGGTCTACAGACTATGTATGGCCTATGGGTCAGATTCAGCCTGTTGCTTGTTTTTGTCAAGTCTGTGAGTCCGAATGGTTTTTACATTTTCTAATGATTGAAAAAATAGTAATATTTTGTGACATATAAAAGTTCTGTGAAATTTTATATTGGAACAAGTTCATGCCCATTTGTTTACATATTTTTTATGACTGATTTGGGGTGTTAAGTTATTGCAACTGAGACCTTATGGCCTGCACCCTTAAATATTTACTATCTGGTTCTTTACAGAAGATTGCTGAAACCTTGCATTCTAATTGCTTGTTTAATTAAGTCCACACAAACTCACTGTTTTTATATGCTATTGAATATTTTTATAATAAAGGAAATAAATGTAAGTTATAAATAAATAAATTTAGACTATAGAGATATCTGTCTTTGCTGATTGCATCTTTATTTCAACCAGAAATATTACTATTGCTTCAGTTGTATATATTACATTTTAATGATAACTTATATTTTTACTTTTATAATGGTTATAATTTGTTTTTTTAAATCTTGCCTTCTACATATTAATTGCATGTAATAAACCTGTAGAATATCTGTACTATTTGTTTACAAACTGAATATGAATTGAAAACACGGTGGTATAAATCAGAAGTTTCAAAATTGTCTTGGTTCATGGTTGTGCCTTCAGTGTATTACTAATATTTTCAAAATGCTCCTGGGCCAAAAGAAAAGTATCCAACAGGTCCTTTTATTAAGAGGTTAGGTCCAACCCTAACTGGTTTGTCTCAGTGGATAGAGCATTGGCACGCGGACTGAAGGGTCCCAGGTTTGATCCCAGGTCGAGGGCAGGTATCGTGGTTGCGGGCACATCCCCAGTAGGGGATGTGCAGGAGGCAGCTGATTGATGTTTCTAACTCTCTATCCATCTCCCTTCCTCTTTGTAAAATATCAATAAATTATATTTTAAAAATACTTAAAAGAAGAGGTTAGGTCCAAACAAGCTAACATGTATTTATATCTTAGTAATTTATATCTTAATAATCTCAAGTGTAAATAATTGTCTTCAACTAATAAGCGTTTCTTGACTTTTTATTTTTTTTTAAATATGTGGGAGCATTTTTTGGGGAAAAATATAGAAGCACTATAGTAGACAAGGGTAAGAGCCTAAGGTTGATTTTATGTTACCAAATCCATAAAGTAGAGTTTTTGATGTTAAATGCATTTTTTAAAAGGTGCTAGGATGGATTTATAAGTAAATCCTGAGATTCTTTTTTTTTCTGGGTGGGGGGACATCAAGGAAACTAACATTTATTAAGTATTTTTATTGCTCCAGGTTTTTACATATTTTATTTATTTATTTATTTATTTATTTATTTATTTTTGAATATCAAGATTTATTTATTTATTGCTTAAAGTATTACAAAGAGTATTACATATGTCTCCTTTGTTTTTTTCCCCCTTGACAATCCCCTGGCCTCCCCTACCCCCCAGTGTCTTGTGTCCATTGGTTATGCTTATAAGCATACATACAAGTCCTTCAGTTGATCTCTTACCCCCCACCCTTCCCCCCAAACCCTCCCCGGGCTTCCCGCTGTAGGTTGACAGTCTGTTCAATGCTGCTTTGCCTCTGTATCTATTTTTGTTCATCAGTTTATAATGGTCTTTATTATCCATAAATGAGTGGGATCATGTGGTATTTTTCTTCATTGACTGGCTTATTTCACTTAGCATAATGCTCTCCAGTTCCATCCATGCCGTTGCAAATGGTAAGAGTTCCTTCCTTTTTAGAGCAGCATAGTATTCCATCGTGTAGGTGTACCACAGTTTTCTAATCCATTTATCTGCTGATGGGCACTTAGGCTGTTTCCAGATCTTTGCTATGGTGAATTGTGCGCTATGAACATAGGGATGTATATATCCTTTCTGATTGGTGTTTCTGGTTTCTTGGGATATATTCCTAGAAGTGGGATCACAGGGTCAAATGGGAGTTTCATTTTTAGTTTTTTGAGGTAACTCCATACTGTCTTCCATAGTGGCTGCACCAGTCTGCATTCCCACCAGCAGTGCAGGAGGGTCCCCTTTTCTCCCCATCCTCTCCAGCGCTTGTCGTTTTTTGATTTGTTGATGATAGCCATTTTGACAGGTGTGAGATGGTACCTCGTTGTTTTGATTTGCATCTCTCGGATGATTAGTGACTTTGAGCATGTTTTCATATGTCTCTTGGATTTCTGAATGTCCTCTTTTGAAAAGTGTCTATTTAGGTCCTTTGCCCATTTTTTGATTGGATTGTTTATCTTCCTTTTGCTAAGTTGTATGAGTTCCTTATAAATGTGGAGATTAAACTCTTATCGGTGATAACATTGGCAAAGATGTTCTCCATGCCGTGGGCTTTCTTGTTGTTTGTTGATGGTTTCTTTTGCTGTGCTGAAGCTTTTCATTTTGATGTAGTCCTATTTGTTTATTTTCTCTTTAGTTTCCAATGCCCTAGGAGCTGTATCAGTGAAGAAATTGCTTTGGCATATGTCTGAGATTTTGTTGCCTTTGGATTCCTCTAGTATTTTTATGGTTTGCCGTCTTACATTTAAGTCCTTTATCCATTTTGAGTTTATTTTTGTGTATGGTGTATGTTGGTGGTCTAGTTTAATTTTTCTGCATGTATCTGTCCAATTTTCCCAGCACCATTTATTGAAGAGACTGTCTTGACTCCATTGTATGTTCTTGCCTCCTTTGTCAAATATTAATTGAGCATATTGGCTCGGGTCGATTTCTGGGCTCTCTATTCTATTCCATTGATCTATATGTCTGTTCTTGTGCCAGTACCAGGCAGTTTTGAGAACAGTGGCTTTGTAATACAACTTGATATCTGGTATTGAGATCCCACCTACTTTGTTCTTCTTTCTCAGGATCGCTGCAGCTATTCGGGGTCTTTTTTTATTCCAGATGAATTTTTGGAGAGTTCGTTCTAGGTCTGTGAAATATGCCGTTGGTATTTTAATGGGAAGGAAATATGTCCTTCCCTTTTAATGGGAAGGAAATATGTCCATTTCCTTCAGGTTGTCTAGTTTGTTGGAGTAGAGTTGTTCATAGTATTTTTTAACAAATTTTATTGAATTTATAGATTGCTTTGGGTAGTATGGACAGTTTAATGATGTTGATTCTACCAATCCATGAACATGGTATGTTCTTCCATCTGTTTATGTCTTCCTCTATCTCTTTTTTCAGTGTCCTGTAGTTTTTCGCATATAAGTCTTTTACCTCCTTAGTTAAGTTTATTCCTAGGTATCTTAATTTTTTTGGTGTGATGGTAAATGGGATTGCTTTTTTAGTCTCTGTTTCTCTAAGTTCACTATTGGTGTATAGAAATGCCATAGATTTCTTGGCGTTAATTTTGTATACTGCTACATTGCCGAATTCATTTATTAAGTCTAATAGTTTTTTGATGGAGTCTTTAGAAATTTTTTATGTATAGTATCATGCCATCTGTGAATAAGGACAGTTTTACTTCTTTTCCAATTTGGATGCCTTTTTTTGGGGAGGAGAGGGGGATGCCTTTTATTTCTTCTTCTTGTCTAATCGCAATGGCTAATACTTCCAGCACTATGTCGAACAGGAGTGGTGAGAGTGGGCATCCCTGTCTTGTTCCTGTTCTTAGGGGAAATGGTTTTAGTTTTTGTCCATTGAGTATGATGTTGGCTGTGGGTTTGTCATATATGGCTTTTATTATGTTGAGCTATGATCCTTCTATTCCCACTTTGCTGAGAGTTTTTTTTTTATCAAAATTTGGTGTTGGATTTTGTCATGCTTTTTCTGCATCAATTGATATGACTTTGTGGTTTTTTTTCTCTCAATTTGTTTATGTGATGTATCACGTTTATTGATTTGCTGATATTGTACCATCCTTGCATCCTTGGGATAAATCCTACTTGTTCATGGTGTATGATCTTTCTAATGTACTGCTGGATTCGATTTGCTAAGATTTTGTTGAGGATTTTGGCATCTATGTTCATGAGGGATATTGGCCTGTAATTCTCTTTCATTGTGTTGTCTTTATCTGGTTTTGGTATGAGGGTGATGCTGGCTTCATATAATGAGCTTGGAAATGTTCCTTCCTCTTGAATTTTTTGGAATAGTCTGAGGAGAATAGGTTTTAGTTTTTTCTTGAATGTTTGGTAAAACTCCCCTGTGAAGCCGTCTGGCCCTGGGGTATTGTTTGCTGGAAGCTGTTTGAAGATTGCCTGAATTTCTACCATAGTTATTGGCCTGTTGAGATTTTTAGATTCTTCCTGATTGAGTTTTGGAAGGTTGTATTTTTCTAGGAATTTGTCCATTTCCTCCAGGTTGTCTAGTTTTTTGGAGTAGAGCTGTCCATAGTATTTTTTAACAATCATTTGTATTTCTGTGGGGTCTGTTGTTATTTCGCCTCTATCATTTCTGATTTTGTTTATTTGGGTCCTCTTTGTTTCTTGGTGAGCTGAGATTCTTTTTCAATCTACATGATCAGTACGTTTGGTTGTATCTTACTTATAGATTTCTATCAGTCATGGTTCTCTAGAAAAGTTGAACTCTGTGTGTGTGTGTGTGTGTGCGAGCGCGTGTGTTGTGTATAGAGAAAGGGAGGGAGGGAGAATGAATGTGTGTGTGTGTGTGTGTGTGTGTGTGTGTGTGTGTGTGTACATGCACTCCAGAGATATTTTAAGGAATTGGCTCATATGATTGTAGGGACTAGCAAGTTCTAATTTTGTAGGGCAGGCTGGAAACCCAGGATTTCTGTGTGATAGCACTTAAAAGTTTGTTTTATTTTTATTATAGTTGACATATAATATTAGTTTTAAGTATACAACATAGTGATTCATCATTTATATGCCTTACAAAGTGATTACCACTATAAGTCTAATAACCATATGTCCATCATATAGTTATTACAACATTATTGACTGTATTTCTAGGCTGTACATTACAACCCTGTGATTTATTTTTTAACTGGAAGTTTGTACTTCTAAATCATTATCCTTCCATTTTCTGCCTAAGCCCTCATCCCCCTCCTCTCTGCAATAATCATTTTGTATCTATGAGTTTGCTTTATTTTGATCATTTGTGTGTTTTTTTATTCTACATATAAGTGAAATTATATGGTGTTTTTCTCTGTCCAACTTTTCACTTAACAGAATATTCTAGGTCTATCCATATTGTTGCAAATGGCAAAATTTCATTATTTTTTATGTCTGAGTAATATTCCATTCTATACATGTATTACATTTTCTTTGTATACTCTTCTATTGATACATAGTCTTAAAGCAGGATTTCTCCTTTTCTGGAAAACCTTAATTTTTGTTCTGAAGACTTTAAACTGATTGAATGAAGACCAACCCACATTAAGTAGAGTAATCTCCTGTACTTAAAGTAACACATTGTAAATGTTAATCAGACCTATAAAATACTTTTACAGCAGCATCTTGAACAAACAACTGGATACCTAAGCCTAGCTGAGTTGAACAAGTAAATCTATTTAGTTCTCAGAATTAATTGACTCTCAAGATTAATTCAAGTTGAATTATGGTTTGCTTAAATTATTCCTTTCTGGTTCAAGGCTTGCCCAAATTCTTATATTCTAATTCTGTGGTTGCTGGAATTGAACTTTAATCATGCCTTATGAGATTTTAGCCTATCCACAAGTAGATAGTATTTCAAATATTTTGAGATGCCTCTTGGTCTTTCTTTCAGATGGATCAGCTCTTGGGGAATATGATTGAAATGTGGGTTGATCGTATGGATAACATTACTCAGCCTGAAAGAAGAAAACTTTCAGCTTTGGCTTTGCTTTCTCTTCTGCCATCTGATAATAGGTGAGGAAACATTTTCTTAAAATTTGCTTCTTTAAAGCATCAAAATATTAGCACTGTTTTGGCCATTTGGAATTGCTGTGTGTTTCTGGACAGTGTTGTTTAATGTATATGTATGCTAATTTTGTTAGTAGATAATGATGTGGCCAGTGTTAGTCTAGATCTAAGAATATGTGAATGGGAGTGGTCGGCACTGCAATTTAATGGTCATATTCATTTTTCCAATTTATTTGATTCTTGTCTGAATTTCCATGTTTTATAATAACCAGATTTTATTAAGGTACTCTTTATATTTAGAGGACATTAATAAAATCTTTATATATAGAGGCCCATGACATAATTTAGGAAGATTTATATTCACATACTTTAGTGCCATTGTCGGCAAACTGTGGCTTGTGAGCCACATGCGGCTCTTTGGCCCCTTGAATGTGGCTCTTCCTAAGCCTTAGGAGTACCCTAATTAAGTTAATAACAATGTACCTACCTGTATAGTTTAAGTAAAAAATTTGGCTCTCAAAAGAAATTTCAATCGTTGTACTATTGATATTTGGCTCTGTTGACTGAGTTTGCCGACCACTGCTTTAGTGGAAGGTAATATTGAAGTCAGCAGTATTACTATTTCCTAGTATAATCTTTCTTCTACTTACAACTACATAGTTGTTGGAGTTTGGGGAAAGTTTTCTCCCTTCCACATACCCAGTGATGTTCCCTGGTTAATTTCCCATGTAATAGTAACTTCCTGTTCCTGTGTTTCTTTTAGACTTTGCAGTATAACATGTCCCTTGCCTAAAATAAGCAGGTCTATAGAATAATATTGGTAATGTTTTTCTTAACCAGGCTAAATTGGGAAATGTTATTTTCCTCTCCTTTCATTCTAATGGATTTTCAAAATCAGAAATATATTGTTCTAAAGCAGGGTTTCTCAACCACAGTTCTAGTGACATTTGGGGCCAGATGATTATTTGTTGAGGGACAGTCGGTCCTGCCCATTGTAGGATACTTAGCAGCATCCCTGGCCTCTATCCTCTAGATGTGCCAATGGAACCTCCCACCTCCAGTTTAGGAGCACTGCTCTAAAGAATGATCATTGAGAAACTATTAATCTCTTTTACCCTAATCCATCATTTCTGGTTCAGAAATTTGATAAAAGACTTAGACTTTATAACCACACTCAAATCCTAGTTCAATTGTGAATGACAGTGGTCAAGTAACTTAACTTCCCTGTGCTTACCTTTCCTTGTTTTTAAAATGGGGATACTAATAGCATCTTTCCGATGAGGGTATTGTAAAGGTTAAATGAGTTTACATATGTAAAGTCAAACTAGACAGATGAGGTTAGTTGTTTTTATTTTGCTCTTTTCTTTTTCTCTTCCTCATTTATCCATCTATCATTCAGTTACCTTAGTACAAAGTTCTAAAAGCTTAAGTCTCTGTACATGCATTCTTTTTAAATTTAGTACATTTTTAGTATCTGCATCTGTTTATTAATTCACTTAAAAAATGTGTTTTAACCACCTATGTGCTAAGGAATGTCACCTTCTGCTTCATGAAGTTTTATAGTATTGTGCATTATCTCCAACTTATTGATAGATGAATTTGCTTATGTGTACTCTATACAGTCTTATTATATCTTCTTGGTCACTTTCTGAACATAGTGCAATCATTTTTTTGGTTGTTTAATTGTGCAGTACAATTGTCTTGTGTCCTTTTGTTTTAGGATTTCTTTGGCTATAATAATTTCAAGTTTGAATTTTCTTCCTTTTTTAGTGTCTATAATATTCCTACATGGAGTAAAGTTTTCTTCAGCTAATTTTTTATGTGAAAATAATTTACTTTACACTTTCCTCTTTTAATGGTTTCCAAAGAGTTTTCCTCCAAAGCCATATATTAAGCAAAAATTATTTATTACTTGTAGATGAGAGCAATCAAACTTTCCTTTGATCTGTTCTCTAAAATAGCAATTCATCCTCCATCTTTAAGAACACATTTTTTTTTATAATGCAGTTCTAAGAATTTCAGTTGTGAATAAGTTTCTCAGAGATCAAGTATTTTAAGAATTTTAAATTTCACTTTTTTTTAGATTAAAGAAGTCACCAATGGAGTATTTTTTTAAAATTAAATTTATTGTAATGACATTGGATAATAGGATCATATTGGTTTCAGGTGTGGATCTCTATGTTATACATCAATGTTGATTATTTAACATAAGCTAGTTGAATAATTCAAAAAAAGATTGACAAACCACCAGAGGTTTTGATGGTATGAATAAAATCCCTTGTGTATCAGGTTTACTAAATCTACTTGGATTGGACACTTAGTATCTCCCCATAATTTTCATTTATCTCAAGAATAGCATATATAATATCATCATTTAGAAACTTACTATTTGAAAATTAAGATAATTTTCTAAGTCATTTTGTAACTTTAAAAATGTTAAACTAGTAGAATCAAGATAAGTTCCAAAGAGTAGTATTTTTGTATAGTGTAAATATAGTTGAATAAAGGGCAGTGTACAGTTTTAAAATTATGGACATGTTGTTTTACCTGAATAATGATTGATTTAAACTGGCTATTCCTAAGTGAATATTTAACACTAGAGGCCCGATGCACAACATTTGTGCACGGGTGTGGGGGGGGGGCAGCGGGATCCCTCAGCCTGACCTGCGCCCTCTTGCAGTCCGGGAGCCCTCAGGGGATGTCATCCTTAGAGCTGCTGCAGAGGCAGGAGAGGCTTCCGCCACTGCCACTGCGCTCACCAGCCGTGAACCCGGCTCAGGGCTTCTGGCTGAGCAGCGCTCCCCCTGTGGGAGTGCGCTGACCACTAGGGGACAGCTCCTGCATTGAGCATCTGCCCCTGGTGGTCAGTGCACCTCATAGTGACCGGTTGTTCCGCTGTTCGGTTGACTTGCATATTACCCTTTTATTAATAGGATAGAATGATAATTTTATTTTTATCCCTTAAAAGAGAATGTGTCTCTTACACGTAGGTCATGTTTTCTTATTTAGCATTTTATGGTATTTTTTTTTATCTATAAACTAGTGGCCCAGTACATGAAATTCGTGCACGGGGGAGGGTATGTTCCTCAGCCTGGCCTGCACCCTCTCCAATTTGGGACCCCTCGAAGGATGTCCTACTTCCAGTTTACAGGGATCGGGCCTAAACCAGCAGTCGGACATCCCTCTCGCAATCCAGGACTGCTGGCTCCTAACCACTCACCTGCCTGCCTGATTGCCTCTAACCACTCTGCCTGCCGGCCTGCTTGCCCCCAAATGCCCCCCCCCCCCCCCGCCGCCAGCCTGATCACCCCAAACTGCCTCCCCTGCTGGCCTGCTCGCCCCTACCTTCCCTCCCCACTGGCCTGCTCATCCCCAACTGTCCCCCTGCTGGCCTGCTCACTCCAAACTGTGCCCCCATGCTGTCCTGGTCACCTCCAACTGACCCCCACTGATGGCCTGCTTGTCCCCAACTGGCCCCCCTTCTGGTCTGCTTACCCCCAACGGCCCTGCCCCCCACCAGCCTGATCACCCACAACTGCCCTCCCCTCTTGGCCTCTAACCGCCTCTACCTCAGCCCCGCCACCATGGCTTTGTCCAGAAGAACATCTGGAAGGTCTCCCAGTCTGATTAGCATATTACCCTTTTATTAGTATAGATGAATTATTTTATAGAATGGGCATTTTATTACAGATGGTTTCCCATGGCATTTTTTCTAAAGAAGTAAAAATTACTTTAAAAAATGTTTCAGGAAGACTTTGAGAAATTTACAGTATCTGTTTTTCTTCCAAGAAAGTTGTCACTTTTATGCCAGAGTGAGAATTATTTGTATGCTTTGTATGTCAGCATTGGGCCACTGTGACTGGGGGGCACTTAGCTTGACTTGAGAGTAACTATCTTGCTCACTGGCTGGGAGGGAGGGTGTGTGGCAGAGGAGATAAATACTGGGTTCTGGATTATTCATAGATTGCTGACTTTCTGGATTGTGCAAGCCTCTCCTTTTATTGATGTCCGCCTTCTATTGACAGACATCTAACCTGGGAGAGAAATGAGATGAAACTCTCTTTCTTTTCATTGTAAAAGCATTTGAATTCCTAAGGTGTGATAAGGCCTCCCAGCCATCCACAATCAAGGTACACATTTTCATGGAGGATGTTCCCACTCTTGAATAAATCAAAACAATTTTTTCTTTTAATTTGAACTTTCTTCTAGAACTGTTTTCTTGTTACTTAAAAGCTAGTTTTTTTGAAACTACTTCCAAAGCTTTTCAAGCTGTATATGTCCTTGGAATGAATTTATAAATTAGAATTGAGCCCGGCAAGTGTGACTCAGTGGTTTAGCATCGACTATGGACCAGGAAGTCACAGTTTGATTCCAGGTCAGGCCACATGCCCGGGTTGTGGGCTTGATCCCCAGTACGGGGCGTGTAGGAGGCAGCTGATCAGTGATTCTCTCTCATCATTGATGTTTCTTTCTTTTTTTAAAAAAATATATTTTATTGTTTTTTTAAAGAGAGGAAGGGAGAGGGATAGAGAGTTAGAAACATCGATGAGAGAGAAACATCGATCAGCTGCCTCCTGCACGCCTCCTACTGGGGATGTGCCCGCAACCAAGGTACATGCCCTTGACCGGAATCAAACCTGGGACCCTTCAGTCCACAGGTCGACGCTCCATCCACTGAGCCAAACCGGCCAGGGCTCAACATTGATGTTTCTATCTCTCTCCCTCTCCCTTCCTCTCTGAATCAGTAAGAATATACGAGAGAGAGAGAGAGAGAGAGAGAGAGAGAGAGAGAGAGAGAGGAGTATATATGTTTGTAAATAACAAAACATGTATTTGATGCTCTTAGAAAGTCTTATTTTGTTTCATTAAAACTTGTGCAGTATAGGGAACTCCATAGATTCTCTTAATTTGAAGAAAGTTAGAGGGAAAGGTACTAATTCAGAGTTCCTTGGGAAAATGTGTCACATATATTTTTTTATGTTCATTTCTTTAAAATAAAAAACTGAAGTATTTTCTATTCAGAAAATATATTTAGATCTAAATATCTTCTATAATTTTAACCCTAAAATATCAATTTAAATATTTTAAAAATGGTTGGGATGTTTGTTTTTTAAAAATAAGTTAGGTTACTGAAGTTCTACATGTTACTTGATCACCTGGGGTAATATTCTGATTGGAAAATTAAGAATTAAAGTCAGGGGGGAGGACATGAGAATTTTTAAAGAACATAAGCAATTTACTTTAGAAGCTGAACTTCTCTTATCATGTGACTTGTTTTGTATGTTTGTTAAACTATATTATCACATAAGCATTGCTGCTATTGGAACAAACAGTGACAGTTGATTCAGGTCATTTGAATGTCCACTGTCTGTTTTTAATTTGTCTGTTCGTTTTGACTCTGTCATATGCTCAAACTTCAGTGGAAGTCATGAGAACCTATTATTTTTGCCTGCTCCCTCCTTTACTTTGGAAATATTCTTTTTTATTCAGAGGGACCTTAACTTTGATGTAAGGGATTGTTTCTGTTGCCAACTGTTTTCTTCCTTGCCAAGTAAGACAGTTGTGGTGAACTCCTCAGTGATGCCTTCCCCAGGATATTTGCAGATGTGGTTGGGAAAAGTCATTTCATCTCCAACCTTTGCATCTCAGGTGCTGAGGTGCTGAGGGTGCCATGGCGATCACGGGGAAGCAGGCCAGCTGGCACCCCTGGCGCCCAGGGGGGTCCGGGGGTGCCGGCTGGCCTGCGCCCGGGCTCGCTCTCTCTCTCCCTCCGATCGCCATGGCAATCACGGGGAAGCAGGCCAGCCGGCACCCCTGGCCCCAGGCGGTCCGGGGGTGCCGACGGGCCTGTGCCCAGGCTCTTTCTCCCTCCGATCCACAATGTGATCACCGGCCGCAGGCAGCCCAAACCCCCGGCCTGGGGTTGTTGCCTCGCCTGCCGCCAGGCTTTCTAATGGCGATCACCTGCTGGGGGGGCGGGCAAAGGCGGCTGGCAGGGCCGCCTTTGCCCACCCCCCAGCTCTTGCCTGCCGCCTGGGTTTCCGATCCGTTTCGCCTCCCACGATTGCGCCTATGTATGCAAATTAACTGCCATCTTTGTTGGCAGTTAACCGCCATCTTGGTTGGAAGTTAATTTGCATATCGCCCTGATTAGCCAATGGGATGGGTGTCGGAGGTACGGTTAATTACCATGTTTGTCTATTATTAGATAGGACTAGAGGCCTGGTGCACAAAAATTTGTGCACTCTGGGGGGAGGGGGGAGTCCCTCAGCCCGACCTGTGCCCTCTCGCAGTCTGGGACCCCTCGGGAGATAACGACCTGCTGGCTTAGGCCTGCTCCCAGGAGGCAGAGGGCAGGCCTAATCCCTAGGTGCAGCCCCTGGTTGGGCTCAGAGCAGGGCCGATTGGGGTGTTGGGGCGCCGCCCCCTGTCATGCACAGAGCAGGGCGGATTGGGAGGTTGCGATGCCACCCCCAGTCACGCTCAGGGTAGGGCCGATTGGGGGGTTGGGGCACCGCCCCCTGTCACACTCAAGGCAGGGTCGATGGGGAGGTTGCAGCGCCACCCCCTGTCACGCACAGAGCAGGGCCAATCAGGGGGTTGGGGCGCTGCCCCCTGTCACGCACAGAGCAGGGCCGATCAGGGGGTTGGGGAGCTCCCCCCTGTCACGCACAGAGCAGGGCCAATCAGGGAATTGGGGCACCGCCACTCTCACACTCAGGGCAGGGCCGATGGGGAGGTTATGGCTCTACCCCGTCACACACAGAGCAGGGCCCGTGGGGTGGGGGGGTTGGGGTGCCGCAGCCTGTCACACACAGAGCCGCAGGGCGATCAGGAGGTTGGGGAGCTTCCCCCTATCAGGCACAGAGCAGGGCTGATCAGGGGGTTGAGGCGCCTTCCCCTGTCTGGAACAGAGCAGGGCCGATAGGGAGGTTGTGGCCCCGCCCCCTGTCACACACAGAGCCATAGGGTGATCAGGGGGTTTGGGCGCTGCCCCCTGTCATGCTGATCCCGGTGCCGGGAGACCTCGCGGCTCCGCTGATCCTGGTGCTGGGAGGCATATTACCCTTTTACTATATAGAATAGAGGCCTGGTGCATGGGTGGGGGCTGGCTGGTTTGCCCTGAAGGGTGTCCGGGATCAGGGTGGGGGTCCCCACTTGGGTGCCTGGCCAGCCTGGATGAGGGGATGATGGCTGTTTGCAGCTGGTCACACACCCTTCAGGTTGGGGGTCCCCACTGGGGTGCCTGGCCAGTCTGGGTGAGGGGCTGAGGGCTGTTTTCAGGCTGGGACTGAAGCTCCCAACTGCTCCTTTTTTTCTTTTTTCTTTTTTTTTATTCTGAGCCAGCTTTAGCTCTGAGGCTCCAGCTCTTAGGCCTCCGCTCCTGAAAGCAGGTATCTGGTTTGTTTAGGTTCTACAATCGAAACTCTGTATCAACTCCAGGTCTGAGATCCCGGCTAGCTGAAAGCTGGTTTCTGGGGTTTTGTTTAGCTTCTATATTTGTAACTATGTTTCAAATTGCCAGCTCAGAGGCCTGCAGCGGCAGGCGGGGAACGTTGGAGTCCTCCGTCACTGAAACAAGCAAGCCTCATGTTAGTTTCAAGCTGCCTGGCTGCCCGCCGCCATCTTGGCTGGCAGTTAATTTGCATATTGCCCTGATTAGCCAATGGGAAGGGTAGTGGATGTACGGCTAATTACCATGTTTCTCTTTTATTAGATAGGATGCTGCTATTATTTGCGTATAAGTTTTCTTGTAGATGTGTGTTTTCCTTTCTCTTGGGTGTTGCTGGGTCATATGATGACTCTGTTTTGCCCCTTGAGGAACGGCCAGACTGTCTTTCATAGTGGTTCTAATATCTCTATGTCCTTGTCAATACTTGTATCTTTTCTTTATTATTATAGCTATGTTAGTGGTTGTGATGTGGTATCTGATTGTGGTAGGTACATTTTTTAGCTGGTTTGTTGCACCATTACTTACTTTTGGGACTCTTAACTTGACACAAAGACTTATGACTATTAGTGGATTGATTAACCTGTGCAGATTTTGGACAAAAGCATACAAATTTAATATGGTTTACATGACACTAGCTTCTTAATAAAGAAATGAAGACCAGGAGATATTGTTAAACTTCTGTGTTTTTATGGGCTTGATGCAGAGTGGATGCAAAGTTGTGGAAAGATATAAGGGCAAAGGGTATGAGGTAAGTGTACTGAAGTGGAAGAAATTGTGTTCTGGTCAGAGTCCTTTTGTCTTTGGAGATCAAGATGTTCCTTTCTTCCCAATATAGGGAGGGCATCTCTCACTGAAGGTTTTATCATCTGTTTCAGGGGTGAAGGGCAGAAGGTATGGGGGTGTAGCTGGGAATTGGAGGGTCACAGAGAGACCTTTTTGTTTCTGCTGTTTCCTTAAACTCTTTCGCTTAAAATATTCGATGTTGCTACAGTTTGAGGTAGCATGTCCTGAACCCCATATATCTAAGTTGTATTATGCAATTAAAAAACAATAGCCAGTCACAAAGGATATTTGTGAGAATTGTAGATCATTTGATAAAGACCTGTTATCCAGTATGTACCTCTGTGTGTGTTTTTTATTGTCATAGAAAGATAGTGCTTGGTATTATACAAAGTACTTAATATGAAAGTCATTCATATTGTTATCTGAAGTAATTGTTGTCTTGATGTGAAGTAAAGTTGCTTTAATATTGAAAGGGGAATTTTAGTGTACAATTATATATTATCACTGATATTTTAAGTGTATTGTAAATTATTGGTAAGATTAATAAAAGCCAGAATTAGAAAACCTAAGCAATCAGCTTTTTGGAAAATGACTAAATAATATATATTATAAACAATTTATAGTCAATTTTTTAAATCCTTACCTTTAAATATTACATTGTAGCCCTTATCAGATGGCTCAGTTGGTTAGAGCATTGTTTCATTCACCAAAAGGTTGCAGATTGGATTCTTGATGGGTTGTGGGGGGTGCATGCGGGAGGTGGCTGATCAATGTTTCTCTCTCACATCATTCTTTCTCCCCCTTCCTCTCTCTCTAAAGTCACTGAAAAAATATCCTTGGGGGAGAATTAAAATATATACACACTTATCTTAAAAGATGCAAAACTTATTCAGATATGTATGCAGTAAAATGTCATTTAAGGGCCTCTTTCACTCTCCCCAATTTTTCTTCCCAAAAAGATAACTTTGGTCAGTAATTTGGAATGCAACTTGATATCATTATATACTGTTAAGACATGCACTCTTAATATATAGGGTGGGGCAAAAGTAGGGCTACAGTTGTTTATATGGAAAATCATGCAATAATTTCTAAATAATAATACAAGAATAAACTATGTTTTGCATACTTACAGTTGTAAACCCATTTTGCCACATCTTTGTATTAAGGCACTAATTGGTAGTTTTCAGTATTTATTATAGTATCCCCAATTTTTCTTTGGAAAAATTAGAACGTAGAGAATAGTGTAACATTTGTGTTCATTATTCTAAATTGCTTGTTTATTTTGCTACCTGTTTTTTTTTTCTAAATATTCTTATTGACTTTAGAGAGGAAGGGAGAGGGAGGGAGAGATAGAAACAGTGGTGAGAGAGAATCATTGATCGGCTGCCTCTTGCACGACCCACATGGGGGATTGAGCCCATAACCCAGGCACGTGCCCTGACTGGGAATCGAACCGTGACCTCCTGGTTTATACCATAGGTTGATGCTCAACCACTCAGCCATGCTGGCCAGGCTCTACCTGTTTTTTAAGCAATAAAGCAAAGTTGAAATTTCTAATATGTATTCAAAACAAGATAAATATTTTATGCATTTAAAAATTCACAAAAATTATATTACTCTATTTACATCTTATTTCAACTTGCTTTTTCCACTCATTAGCTATCTGTTGTTGATGTATACAGTATTTGCTCATTCTGAAAATTTAAAATTTTCAAGTTTTTCCTTTTAAAAAATACTTATTTTTTTAAATTATGCAGTATTTAGCTGTGTGCATTAGGAAAACTCAAATTAACTGCATTCTGAAAAATAAGATCCTGAGATTTCCTTTCAACAATACTTTTGAAACAGATAAACTTACTTCCTGTCTCTCAGTTTCCTGTATCCATGGCAACCTCTGTTTTACACACTGACTGTGGAGGAACTAATGTGAAGAGTGGTGTTTCCTGAGCAAACTGTGACTTTAAAAAAAAAAAAGAAAGAAAAAAGTTGGAGGGTGGAGGTCAATGGTGCCACAGAAAGAAATGGAGTTTAGAAATTTCTCTCTACAGATCTAGAAAGAAAACCTTTACTTGAATCAGCCGAGTGTTAATAATGTGAATTTCCTGCTCTTGGTAAGACTATTTATTTTATATAAACTTTTAGCTGAAACAGAAAATAATTTGGTTTGTGAAAAACTGTAGTTTCAATAGAGTTTAATTGTTTTGTAATGAATTTGTGTTTTTCTAGTTTATAATGTTACTTAATTGATATTAGACTTTAAGTTGATAAAGGGACATATTATATCCAAAGACCATTATTCCTGCATCATCATTTGTCACTTTTGTTATAGTCAATTGTAATATTTTAAATGAACTTAGAAAACATTTTATTTTGCAGTTCATTAAATTTAAGTTATCATTTTGTCAAACAGTGGGTTAATGTATGGCCTTGAGGTGCTAATAATCCTAGAACATATTCCAAACTCATTATTTTATGCTATCATTGTAGTATAACTTATGTGTACTTAGTATTATTGGCTGCTTCTAAATAAAAATAAAATAATACAGAATTTTTGGTATTATAAAACTTTCATTTTAAGAACATTTTTATGATTTAAAGTTTTATCTTCTCTTCTTATAGCCCATTCTGATAGGAACAGAAAAGTCAAGAACAGGGCTATGTGCAGATTACATTTTTCTCTGCCTTGCCTATGATCCTTTCTTCTTGTTACCTATAATCTTGCATTATTAATCCATAGGAGATACTTGCTTGTGTGTCTGTTTGCCAGTTCTGCACTGGGAGACAAATTAACTGCCATGATTTAGACCTTTCAAATACTCCTAGGAATTTTTCTGAAATTACAGTTTTTCTGTACCTGGCTGAAATAACTTATTTCATATAAATAAAAGTGAATTAACAGGGCTTCATTCTCTTGTAGTATTATATTAGGATAATGCTGGCATTGTATGTGTATATCCAAAAGCCTTTGTTCATTTGAGGCACCTCTATTTTCTATATTTAAATAATAATTTTATGAAACATTTGGATCCTGGGATATTTGAGGGGCTTTCCAGTCTCTGTAATTTATATTTACAGTGTAATCAATATCCTTTGTTCCAAGAGGAGTATTTAATGATCTAGTTTCAGTACTTAAATCTGCAAAGAAATCACCGCACTCTCCTCGGGAGTGGTACTTTGTTGGCATGATTGCTCTTTGGATAATTGATTTATCCAACAATAACATTTATTGAGGATATCAGACACAGGCTTTCAACATCTTGGAAATTTGGATTGTTTGTACCTAGAAGGTAATAATTTAGCAAAAGTACCATCAGATGCTTTTGAAGTACTTAAGAGTCTTAAAAGACTTTCTTTGTCTCATAAAAGCAATACAGTCCTTTGCATTTAAAGGGCTTGTCAACTTGGGATATTTGCTTCTGAAAAATTCAAGAATTAAAAACATTACTAGTGATGGGTTTAATGAAATTAACAATCTTAAACATTTGCTCTTAAGTCATAATGATTTGGAAATGTGTCTGACACATTTAGATGTTAAAGAATTTAATTTACCTTAATTAAATTAGAAGCAGAATAATCAGCATTGATAATGATACAGTTGAGAACATGGGAGCATATTTGAAGATCCTTAATCTGTCATTTAATAATCTTACAGACTTACATCCAAGGTTCCTTAAGCCATTGTCTTCATTGACTCATCTTCAGGCAAATTCTAATCCTTGGAAATGTAACAGCAAACTATTGGGCCTTCGCAACTAACTGGCTAGCATCTTCAGCCATTACCTAAACATCTATTGTCAGAACCCCCCCATCCATGCGTGGCAGAGCATTGCATTATATTAAGTGGACTGACTGTACAGATTGCGTTACGTCTTCAACAAATGTATCCAGAGCTTGGGCTATAAAATCTCTTCATATTCATCACAAGACTACTGCGTTAATGATGGCCTGGCATAAAGTAACCACAAATGGGAAACACTTGGAAAATACCAAGAGCATTTCTTTCGGGGAACAAACTTCACCTGCCAGTAGAGTTTTTCAAGAGAATACCTTTGCTAATCCACTAGAGACTACCGCAGTGTTACCTGTGCAATTACAGCTTACTTCTTCTGTTAACTTGACTTTGGAAAAAACCAGCGCTCTACCAATTGATGCTGCGTCAGTGTCAGGGAAGACATCTCTAATTTGTACACAAGAAGTTGAAAGGTTAAATGAGGCTTTTGACATTTTGCTAGCTTTTTTTATCTTAGCTTGTATTTTAATCGTGTTTTTGATCTACAAAGTTGTTCAATTTAAACAAAAACTAAAGACACCAGAAAACTCAGGGGAAAATAGACTTGAATACTACAGCTTTTATCAGTCTGCAAGGTATAATGTAACTGCCTCAGTTTGTAACACTTGTCCAAATTCTCTCGAAAGCCCTGGTTTGGAGCAGATTCAACTTCATAAGCAAACTGTTCCTGAAAATGAGGCACAGGTCATTCTCTTTGAACATTCTGCTTTATAATTCAACTAAATAGTGGCTGTAAGAAACTTTAGTGCCATGGACATGAATAAAACTGAAGCTTCCTTGTAGAATTATAAACTTTATTTGGAAATATAATGAATTACATGAGCTTAGCATTAATAAATAATGTTTTTAATAACTTGTCAATATTGTATTTATTCAGCAAATATTTTCTTTGATAAGCACTGTATTAAGTATTAATAATAGCTAACATTTTTCGGTACCAAGCACTCTAATAAATACTTGCGATATTAGATTTAATATTTAAAAAGCCTTGTAAGGCCTGGCTGGTGTGGCTCAGTGGTTGAGTGTTGACCCATGAACCAGGAGGTCCTGGTTAGATTCCCTGTCAAGGCACATGCCTAGGTTATGGGCTTGATCCCCAGTAGGAGGTGTGCAGGAGGTAGCTGCTCAGTGATTCTCATCATTGATGTTTCTATCCCTCTCTCCATCTCCCTTCCTTTCTCTGAAATCAATAAAAACATATTTTTAAAAAAACAACTTGTAAGGTAG
This sequence comes from Myotis myotis, assembly GCF_014108235.1. NCBI lineage: Eukaryota > Metazoa > Chordata > Mammalia > Chiroptera > Vespertilionidae > Myotis > Myotis myotis. Next base: position 32,834,659 of record NW_023416357.1, read on the forward strand.
TGCTGTCTACATTTAACAGATCAGGAAACCTAGGCAGAGTGAGTTTGAGAAACTCCCACATTCTCACAGCTTGTGACGCGTTTTAGGTCTGTCTAACTCTAAAGTCCATGCTCTTTTTTTTTTTTTTTAACATATATTATTGATTTTTTTATAGAGAGGAAGGGAGAGGGATAGAGAGTTAGAAACATCGATGAGAGAGAAACATCGATCAGCTGCCTTCTACACACCCCCTACTGCCCACAACCGAGGTACATGCCCTTGACCGGAATCAAACCTGGGACCCTTTAGTCTGCAGGCCGATGCTCTCTCCACTGAGCCAAACCAGTCAGGGCAAGCCCATTCTCTTAATTTCATGCTACACTGCTGCTTAGGTGCTAAGGTTATAACTGTGAAAAACACAAGCACCATTCCTATTCTTGGTAGAGCTCAAAATCTAGAGGAGGGAACACATGGTTACTATACAGTATTTATTTACAGTTTACATTTTCTTTATGTTTTGTTTGAGATCTCTTGGAGCAGAAATTTTTATGTTGTATAGTTTCCTCATGTTTTGGCTTTCAAAACCCCTTATCTTCAGTCATCTCTTCTCATCTATGAAGGCCTCCTTAAGCACTGTTTTCTAGTCTAGAATGGGGACCTGTGAAATAATAGAAAATACTTTGCACTTATGATCCTCCCAGACCTGTCCTATGTATATGTATCTGGATGTTCATTAATATTCTTCAATAAACTGGTAAACATAAGTATTTCTTTGAGCTGCTCTAGCAAATTAATGGAACTCAAAGAGGGTGTCGTGGGAACCTCTGATTTATAGACAGTTGGTCAGAAGCACAGGTATAATCTGGGTTTGGGACTGGCATGTGAAATGGAAGGTGGTGGGGCCAGCCTAGTGGGACTGAGCCCTTAATCTGTGGGATCTGATACTATCTCCAGATATTAGAATCGAGTTAAATTGTAAGACCGCCCCCCCCCCCAGTGGTATCACAGAATAGCTTGTTGTGCGGGCCCCCCCCCCCCCCCACATGCACACACACATATTTGGTGACCAGAAGTAAAGAGTTCTGTGTGAGCAGTAAAGGAGACCCACAGAAGAGAAACACAGTAGGGGAGAACGGAACCGGGTTTTTTCCTACTCAGGAAGGAAGAACCTGAGTTTTTGCCATTATAGGACCATAACCACTTGTTTTATTCTTATGGTAAATAAAACTAACGAAGCAAATTCAGGCAATGGAATTACTAGCAGATAGGAATTCCACAATGAAAGCCACGAGGCTAGAAACCGTTTGTGAAAAAGAAGGTTGGCATAGCTGGAGAGTATGAAAAATTAGATGCTGTCAGTGAGGTAGGCAGAAACCAGATCAAACAGGGCAGAGTAAACTGATTAGGAATTTGAATTTTTAAGTGAAACGGGAAATTACTGAAAGGTTAAATAAATTCTTGCTTTAATGTGAGACCTGGTGAGATCTTGCAAAAGAGCGCTTTGGTCTGCTCTGTAAAGAATAGGTTAGACTGAGGAAGCCACCACTTCCTATTTGGGAAGTTATGCAGTAGTACAAACTAGGGTCAGAATTGACTTGTGCACAGTGTTCCTGGTAGAGGTATAGGCAAGTAGAATTCAGAGATAAATGTGACAGTTTGATGATGAATGGGGTGTTGGAAGAGTAAATGAGAAGAAAGGTCAAGACTGAACCCCAGGTTTCTGGCTTGAGTCACTGGCTAGATAGGATAGCTCTTTATTCAGATAAAGACTACTGTAAGAGAGCCTGGTTTTGATTTTGTTTCAGTTTCTTTGTTTTTGTTGGGGAGGCATTCAAAAGTTTGGTGTTAGATATCTTAAGTTTGAGTTGCTTGTGAAGCTGCGAAGCATGGATGAGAAGGATGCAGATGTACTTAGGGTTCCGGAGCTCAGAGAGAGGTCGTTGTATGTGCTAGCAGGATTTAGGTGGAATTTGGCAGTGAGCTTGCACAAGGCAGGTTTATATATACTATCTTTACTACATATATTTCCCTAAATAAATATTTTCCTTATAAGAAAAATATGCATAAGTTTTTTTGGTCAACTTGAATACATTATTCTTCTAGAGCTGTAACAAAATTGTCAAATGTCTCATATTGATAGTTAATTACACATACATATTATAAATAATACTTTAGAGAGATTTTCCCTGCTTATTTCATGATCCATTTTATTCAAATCCTTCATATAAATTTTTGGCATCAGTGTGTTTATCATTAACAAAGTCCCCCCGCCTTTTTTTCGTTATTGGTTAAGGTATTACGTATGTGTCCTTATCCTCCTATTGCCCCCCCCCTCCATGCCCTCACTTCCCTTTTGTCTGTATCCATTAGTTAGGCTTATATGCATGCATATAAATCCTTTGGTTGATCTCTCCCCCTTACCCCCACCCTCCCCTACTTTCCCTCTGAGGTTTGATGGTCTGATTGATGCTTCTCTGTCTCTGGATCTGTTTTTGTTCATCAGTTTATGTTGTTCATTATATTCCACAAATGAGTGAGATTCTGTGATATTTATCTTTCTCTGACTGGCTTATTTTGCTTAGCATAATGCTGTCCAGTTCCATCCATGCTGTTGTAAATGGTAAGAATTCCTTGTTTACAGCAGCATAGTATTCCATTGTGTAAATGTACCACAGGTGTTTAATCCACTCATCTACTGATGGGCAGTTAGCCTGTTTCCAAATCTTAGCTATTGTAAATTGTGCTGCTATGAACATAGGGGTGCATATATCCTTTCTGATTGGTGTTTCTAGTTTCTTGGGATATATTCCTAGAAGTGGGATCACTGGGTCAAATGAGAGTTTCATTTTTAGTTTTTTGAGGAAATTCCATACTGTTTTCCACAGTGGCTACACCAGTCTGCATTCCCACCAGCAGTGCAGGAGGGTTCCTTTTTCTCCGCATCCTCGCCAGCACTTGTCATTTGTTGATTTGTTGATGATAGCCATTCTGACAGGTGTGAGATGGTACCTCATTGTCGTTTTGATTTGTATTTCTCAGATGATTAGTGACTTTGAGCATGTTTTCATATGTCTCTTGGCCTTCCTTATGTCCTCTTTCGCAAAGTGTCTATTTAGGTCCTTTGCCCATTTTTTTATTAGGTTGTTTATCTTCCTTTTGTTAAATTGTATGAGTTCCCTGTAAATGTTGGAGATTAAACCCTTATCGGTGATAACATTGGCAAATATGTTCTCCTATGTAGTGGGAATTCTTGTGGGTTTGTTGATGGTTTCTTTTGCTGTACAGAAGCTTTTTATTTTGATGTAGTCCCATTTGTTTATTTTCTCTTTAGTTTCCAATGCCCTAGGAGCTGTATTGGTGAAGATATTGCTTCGGCATATGTCTGAGATTTTGCTGCTTGTGGATTCCTCTAATATTTTTATGGTTTCCCATATTATGTTTAAAGTCTTTTATCCATTTTGAGTTTATTTTTGTGTATGGTGTAAGTTGGTGGTCTGGTTTCATTTTTTTTTGCATGTATCTGTTCAATTTTCCCAACACCATTTATTGGAGAGACTGTCTTGACTCCATTGTATGTTCTTGCCTCCGTTGTCAAATGTTGAGCATAGTGGTTTGGGTAGATTTCTGGGTTCTCTATTCTATTCCATTGGTCTATATGTCTGTTCTTGTGCCAGTACCAGGCTGTTTTGAGAACAGTGGCTTTGTAATACAGCTTGATACCTGGTATTGAGATTGATCATGTAACACTGTTTTCCAGAGCACATTATTTTCATTTTGGTCTGAGCTTTGTGACATACAGCACTTTCGAGGAAATTAATTCCAAGCCACAAGAACCTTTTCATATAACTTTAATAACATTAGCACACTCGGCTTTATAAAATTTGTCCTGAAAGTATATATATATTCATGATTACCCTGTAATTATTTATTGCGTAACTTTGTTTTCAACAATGTCCAACATATACATTGGAAAGGTCAGACCTCAATATCATAATTACCAAATTCCTAGTAAATTCTTTTACTTTTTTTACAAAACAAGAACCAATCTGTCAAGTGAATTCTATAAACATGCAAAACAAGCATTGCTTGGGCTTCTTTAATGGAATGTTTTTCCCCAGATAGTTCCATACAGTCTTTGATCACCTCCTTTTTTAGTGGAACCTTAGTATGTCTTCATTTGGCAATGTTTCTTTCTTAAAGCAGCCTTACTCTTGAAAATCACATAATATGGCAGTTTCTTTTTATAGTTGATTGTAGTTATTTTTTATTGTCTTAATAATCACCTTTCCCCCCTTTTAAATGTGCATTAAAAAAAGTTATTTAGGGGAATGGTTTATAATATAAAAGCCTTTGTAAGGATCATTGTTGAGTGTAAAAAATTCAATATTCATTTTAAAATAACTTGGTGAATTTCCACTCTGAATTTTTTTATTCCATTTCCTTTCCAGTATTTGTCAGGGGTACTAGATTTATTAATACACTTTTCCATGACCATGTAGAGAATTGCCCTGTAGAAAGGATATATGTTTCCATTTAAGTGACAAAAGTATTTGCAACCTTTGTCCTGGAAAAATATCTAGCGGGGGAAAAACAAAGCAAACTAATTTTAGTGTAAATGACACCACTTTTGTAGCTTCTCATGTCGTAGAAATTCTGTAATAGGACTGATAAATCAAGGCTTTCTTCTGTTGCCATTTTCTTTCAATAAACTTGTTCTTTGCTAAATCCTGTTAAATAATGTAAGTAGAAAAGTATAGTTAAGAGGATATTTTATTTGGTTGTAGCTTTTAGTGCTTAAAAATTTTCCTTAAATTACCCTAATTGCACTAATCTATATTTAAAATATAATGATGTGAGAGTAACTTCAAATATTAAGTGTGATGTATAGGTAGTAAAATTATGGTCTGGTTAGATCAGAGAAAATTCTAAAGTGATTTCTTTCTTTCTTGGGCCTGTTACTATGAAACACTGTAAATCAGCAGTTTTATATTATGTAACTGTTTAGAAAAGGTAACTGAAAATTTTGTCTGTTTCTGCGTGACTGTTTTCCTTCTACATCTAAGGAAATGGAGATGTGATATAAATATATAAATCCCTCACAGAGAAATAATCTAAGGCACATACTTTATGATGAAGGATCAGTTATATAAATATGAAAATATAAAATGCTCACTAGAAAAATACTAATAAAACTTGGACAAGAAGAAAGAAACTAAAGTCCTGTTTACATTCAACCTAAGTTTATTATTTAGGCTAGGCAAATGAATATTGGAATATTTCATTTATATGTGCCCGTAGGGATTAAATTTTTTTCTTTATCTTTCTGAAGGCATTTTGTTTTCTGAACACCTGTGGTTGGGATCATAATCAAACAAAAGGACAGAAATAATTTTAAGCCTGCATGTTTTTTTAAGGGAGGTAAATAAGCCCAAGAAAGTTAGATTTTCTTTTTTTTCTTTTTTTTTAATATATTTTTTATTGATTAAGATATTACATATGTGTCCTTGTCCCCACGTTACCCTCAAACCCCCCCCCCCCCCGCTCATGCCCTCACCCCCCCGTTGTCCGTGTCCATTGGTTAGGCCTATATGCTTGCATATAAGTCCTTTGGTAGATCTTTCCCCCTTACCCCTACCCTCCCCTTCCTTCCCTCCAAGGCCCGACAGTCCAATCAATGCCTCTCTGTCTCTGGATCAGTCCTTGTTCATCAGTTTATGTTGTTCATTATATTCCACAAATGAGTGAGATCCTGTGGTATTTATCCGCTCTCCAGTTCCATCCATGCTGTGGCAAATGGTAAGAGTTCCTTTTTCTTCTTCCTCTTCTTAAAGAATACCTTTCAGCATTTCATATAATGCTGGTTTGGTGGTGATGAACTCCTTTAGCTTTTTCTTATCCGTGAAGCTCTTTATCTGACCTTCTATTCTGAATGATAGCTTTGCTGGATAAAGTAATCTTGGTTGCAGGTTGTTGCTATTCATCACTTTGAATATTTCTTGCCAGTCTCTTCTGGCCTGCATGGTTTCTGTTGAGAAATCAGCTGACAGTCGTATGGGTACTCCCTTGTAGGTAACTGACTGTCTTTCTCTTGCTGCTTTTAAGATTCTCTCTTTATCTTTTGCTCTTGGCATTTTAATGATGATGTGTCTTGGTGTGGTCCTCTTTGGATTCCTTTTGTTTGGGGTTCTCTGCGCTTCCTGGACTTGTAAGTCCATTTCTTTCACCAGGTAGGGGAAGTTTTCTGTCATTATTTCTTCAAAAAGGTTTTCAATATCTTGCCCTCTCTCTCCTTCTGGTACCCCTATAATTCTGATGTTGGTACGCTTGAAGTTGTCCCAGAGGTTCCTTACACTATCTTCATATTTTTGGAATCTCTTTTCTTTTTTCTTTTTTGGTTGGGTATTTTTTGTTTCTTTGTATTTCAAATCTTTGACTTGATTCTTGGGATCCTCTTGTCTGCTGCTGGATCTCTGCAAATTATTCTTTATTTCAGTCAGTGTATGCTTAATTTCTAGTTGGTCCTTTTTCATGTCCTCCATGGTCTCACTATACTTACTGAGGGATTCATTAAATTTATCGGCGGTTTCCATAAAATTCTTGAAAAACCTTATAAACGTGGCCTTGAACTCTATATCCAGTTGTTTGCTTTCCTCCATTTCTGCCATTTGTGACCTGTTTCTTTGTCTCCACATTTTGGCTGCTTCCCTGTGTTGATAGAGTGGCCCTGCGCGCCAGGTGTCCTGTAGGGCCCAGTGGCTCAGCCTCCCCAGTTACCTGAGGTGGACACTCTTGGTGCACTCTTGGTGCCTTGGTTGTTGTAGGATCACTGGGAGGAATTGACCTCCAGGCCAATTGGCTGTGAGAATCAGCTGTGTCTGAAGTGGGAGAACTTCTGTGCTGAAGACACCCTTCTGGGGCAAGACTTGCTTCAGTGGGGCTTTGGTGCTCACTGAGTCTGCTCCCTGAGTGTGTCCCTTATGGATCTGAGGAGTTGCAATCTGGATGGTCCCCCTCTGACCACTGGGTACAGTGGCTCCTGGATCTAAGGAGGTGCTAATTCAGCCTCTGCCTGAGGCCACACAGCAGGAGCCACGAAGAGGCTCAGCTGTGAAGCAATGCAAGCCGCTGCGGGGCCTTGGGCCTTCTCTTGGAAGTTCCAGGTCTGCCTGGCTCAGCTGCAGTTAGGTACATTCACATGCAAAAGCCTCTGCTGAAGCCTGGGTGGGGTGGGGTCTCAGGGAATCAAAGGGCGGAGCAAGCAGCTATGGCTGATTCTCCTAAGGAGTCGCGCGTCTCAGTGACCCGATAATTGCTGCAAGCACCTCTGAGGGAAAGCCGCACTCAAGTTCGCCCGCTGCCCGACAGTCCAGCTTCTCCCCGTATGAGTCCTGGGTCCCCAGAGACTTCCCGGAGCCAGAGTTCAGAGCAGTCGGGAGCTTGTGATTCAAAAAAACAGCCGCGTCCTCAGGTGCCACCCCCTTTCTGCGCGCGCGCGCGAGCCGCCATACCTCTGCACTTCACCTCTGCAGCTCCTCTGGCTCTCAGTGTGCTTTTCTTTCCTTCTAGTTGTAGAATTTACACTCAGCCAGCCTTCCTGTTGTTCTGGATGATGTCTGCTCCGTCCTTTGCGGTATATTTCAATTGTTGTGGGAGGCGGCAATTTCCCGCTGTTTATCTATGCTGCCATCTTATTTTCTCGAAAGTTGGATTTTCTTAAAGTACATCTTTTTATAAAGCAAGAAAAAATCATTTTGCATGAAGTTTCTGCAATTCATATACTTTAAAGATAGATGTTTTTATAGACCCAGAGAATGCCTTAAAATATCATAGCTTTAGGAAATACTAAGTCAAGATTAATGTGCGTTTGACTGAAAAGACAGATTACTGAAACTGTGGAATTGTTTTAAAAGATCAAATGTCTTTCCTTACTAAGCATGGTGTTTCATGTCCTCATCTATTTATTTAATCTTTGTGTAACATCACTTACCACATACTTAAAAAACAAAATTAGCAGATCTTTGAGAAGGCCTGTCTTCTTTCTGTAGTTTCTTTGTAACTTGTGTCTATGCAGGTAAATTAATAGCATATCGGCCAAGTATATAAAATAAGAAAAGGAAAAGAGTTTGTGATAAATAAAAAGGAAGAAAATGTTCTGGTTACTAATATTTTTCCTTTTCTATTTTCCTTTCATTCTCCTCTTTTACATTTATTCTTCTCTTATCCGTGTGTGAAACTTTCCTTGCATTTTCTCAAATGACTATTTCAGAAATAGAGTCTAACACAGCTAACTTTCTGTTCCATTTTCTGCCTCATGTCTAGTATAGAGTAATAAGCGGTAATATGTTATCTGCAACTCAGCTACCCATGCTTGTAATTTAAAAAGAAATAAGTAAAAATATTCTGAAAAGAAAATGAGCGAGGACTTCGGGGATCATTAATTCCCATGATTATTTATTGAGTGTTCACATCATGCATAATGGTAATCTATGAAACATAAAAATATTGATATAACATATAGGCTCTTCCTCATGTTACTTATAATCTTAAGGAGAGCAGGTATGAAAAATTAAAGGGCATTAGGAGAAGCCCTTTAGAAGAAGATAGTATAAAAGATGATGCCACATTAGTTGCATGCCAAATGGATAGTGCAGGGGTTTTAGGCTACTGGACATTCAAAGGATAGAGTGCTCAATTACAGGGGGTTAAAGTGGTCAGGGAAGGCCTCATGAAAAAAGGGTGAATGAAGGTGAACAGGAAATGGAGGGAGAACATTGGAGGAGCAGGAGGGGAGTAAGCAGATGGAGGAGTCTGGAACTGTTACATCCAGGTGGTGCTGACTTAACGGGTTGAAAGCTGGAAGGAAGAGTAATGCAATGTACTGCCGGGAGCCGGTCCATCCTTGCTGTTTCAAGGGACCTGGCATATATGGCATACTGTTCTTGATATGTTTGCTCACCTTCTTGGCACTATGTGTTTTAACCAAGGTCACCTCTCTGAGAAAGGTTGTTTCCCCAGGTAGAGATTTTCCCCTGAAGTTAGGGAGGGAATAAAACCCGTTAACTAAGTGCCAGGTGGGTAATTAATCACTTTAACTACAAACAATCATGCTTAAGCGACATAATCTTTACTCCCTGGAATGGAGATAAGAAACGCCCTAACCTTTGGAATAGAGATTGATAGGATTGGAATCAACTGGTATAAATACAGATGTAACAAGACAACAGCACACAGAACCTAGACACAGAACCTACACAGAACCTAGAGACACAAGAACTTCGCTGGAGAGAACATGGCAAAAGATCCTGGACAGAAACTGGCCACAGAACCTAGAGACAGAACCTAGCGAGAGAACCTGGCTGAAGAACCTAGAGACAGAACCTGGCTACAGAACCTAGATAGAACATGGCAAGAGAACCTGACTAGAACCTGGTGACTGAACCTGGCTGGAGAACCTGGACAGAACCTAGAGACAGAACCTAGCAAGAGAACATGGACACAGAACCTGGCTGGAGATCCTAACCAGAACTTCGCTGGAGATCCAGACCAGAACTTGGCTGGAGATCCTGGCTAGAGATCCTGGCTAGGCTGCTGATCAACTGAACGCTGTCTCCGTGTCATTCCTTCTTCGCCGACTCCGTCCACACCTTTGGGGACCCCTGGACCTGCTGGGGTTGGACCCCAGCAATGTACCTTAGGAGCGGTGGGTTCGATACAGATTGCAGAGGTTCCTGATAGCCCTTGAAAGTTCTTAAGTCAAGGAGAAAGAGTAAAACTTCCGAGACTGGAGCAGAAAGCACCCGTTTGCCTCCTTGAAGCCCTCAGTAATAAGGAAACAATCAGTTGGATCCCATTTAACATTGTGAAATGAAAATTAAGTTTATATCAAAATAGGGGGTTCTTTAGGAGGAGCATCTATCCTAATGCAATCAATGAAAGATGAGTTAACTTGGAAATTCTAAGATCCCACGTCTCTGGGGGCCAGAGATGAGAGTTAGAGAATAATAATTGGCCTGTGCTTCTTTAGCATGAGCCAGGTGACAGGATTCCCTGACTTCAGATAAGTGCCAGTTAATGAGTCAGAAATACCTGTAAAACCTAAGAAAGACAGTTAACTATTCAGAATAGCATAGTGATTTAAAACAAAGGAAGAAAATCCCATTTGTTGTGTAATTCTTTTGTCCTTCTTGCAGACTATTAGTTCATAATCAGCTCCTTAGCTTGCACAGTGCTTTCCTCAGTTTTTCCCTCTAAATCATACAACAGGTAGCATTCAAAAGTGTAATACAATTCCCTGTATGCATTCAAAACTATGTGCCCTAAACTTTAAGCTTCCTCGAGTTTCTGAGTTCTCTGAGGGTGGCTGTCTGTATTATCCCCAAGGCCTATAGTGATGGTTGACACATTTTGTGGACTCATAAAATGTTGACTAAAATGAATGAACTTAACTATGGTGAGCTATGCATTAAGAACGATTGGCCTGGATAATGACCACTTTTTCTAATCACATCTTTCTTTATACATTAATTGGTATTAATACACCTCCTGTATTAAGTTTTGTCTAGGATATTCAGTAATCACAGTTGTTGTTTTTGTGTGTGTGTGTGTGTGTGTGTGTGTGTGTGTGTGTGTGTGTTTACTGTATTGTAGAAGCTAGCATAGAATTTAACCTTTTCAGGACTAAATTGCTATGTCCTAGTTAATGTGAAATATCACTTATTAAGCACTGGTTTGAGGTGTTAAGAACTGAGTGAAATATAAAATTACATGGTTTCTCTGGCTACCTTCACTTTTCCACATTATACCCGACAGCGGATTTGAATGAATGTGCATGAGAGGACAATTAGAGGATGATACACCAAGAAGAATTCTAATAAAATAGTACTCATAACTCCAATAACACATATGAAACAAAACACTTGCAGTGTTTTTCAAAAGAAAATACAAAAGAAAGTAATATCTTGTGTTTAAACAGATAGTGAAAATGAGATTATCTGAGTATTTGCCTTTTATCATTTCCCCTTTTACCTCCAAAACTATTTTCATTTCATTCCTTTGAGGGTTTATAGCTCTCTTTTGACTGGTTCATTTTAAATGTCTAATCACATTTTAAAGCATTTTATACAGAAAAGTTGCATATTATAAAAAACAAGGTTGATTCTTAATTTATAAATGACAAGGTTGAGAGTATTGTGAATAATGAAGCAAAGGCTAATATTCAACACTTCATATTGAATACTGCCTAATAGAAATAGATTTTTAAAATATATATATTTTATTGATTTTTTTACAGAGAGGAAGGGAGAGGGATAGAAAGTTAGAAACATTGATGAGAGAGAAACATCCATGAGCCGCCTCCTGCACACCCCCTCCTGGGGATGTGCCTGCAACCAAGGTACATGCTCTTGACCGGAATCGAACCTGGGACCCTTCAGTCCACAGGCCGACGCTCTATCCACTGAGCCAAACCGGTCAGGGCAAGAAATAGATTTTTAAAGGCCTCATTTTGAAATGTTACATTTACACATTTGGAGGGAACACTTTTATAATACTTACAAAAAGGAGAACAAGAATGTATAACTTCTTAATGCTTATTTTCTTTAAATATGTGTTCTATATGCCAGGAAAGTGCAAGCCTCTTGTGGCTTTTGGGGGGTACTTTTGCCAAACTGCTGAGTGAGTGGTAATTGAGATACATCCTTTTGGTGTTTTTTGAACTTGAATGCCTTGAAGATAATCATTGTCTAACTTCTCCTTTTACTCCACCCAGAATATGGCTCCTTCCTTTCCACTCTTTTTCTTCAGTCCTCCTTTTCTAGAATCAACTCTTCCCATTCAAAGCCAGCTCCCATGCCTTTCCTCTCCAGGCCATAGTCATTTCCCCCCTTTCTGAACTGGAAGTCTGTGCCTCCTCCCCTCTGGCACTTAATAGGTACTGCAGGGTGAGCATGGTGTCTCCTGTCTACTGGACTTCACCCCCCAAACTCCAGCTAGATATCTGCCTCTTGTGACCTTTTCTGTGCAGCATGTCACACTCCAATGAAAAGAATGACTGATCGACCAACTGACTGAGGTTGCCTTACCTCCCTTCCTTTATCCCTACTACACAGCCTTCTTCCAAGCCTGTCACTTCGTAGAGCTGGAAATCCAGTTGGAGGCAGAGGAGGGAAGGGGAGGGTTAACTCCAGTGATCACATGACTGACTTCTCTAAGTCTGAATAAGCATGGGCCAGGGCTATAGTTTTCTTCCTGAAGAGCATGGACAGACTGAGCAGACCATTATCCTCTGGCCTGTGTCCATTCTGCTTCTGTGAATATCATTATCCATTCTTTTGTTGTTGTTGTTAATCCTCACCCGAGGATATTTTTCCATTGATTTAGAGAGAGTGGAAAGGAGGGGGAGAGACAGAGAAAGACCGATGTGAGAGACACATTAACTGGTTATCTCCCACATGTGCCTGACCAGGGCCTGGGATTGAGCCTGCAACCAAGGTACGTGCTCATGATCAGAATCGAACCCAGAACCCTTCAGTCCATGGGCTGGTGCTCTATCCACTGAGCCAAATCTGTTAGGGCTCATTATCCATTCTTTATTCTAATGTTTTAACACCTTTTTTGGGTCATCATTCACTAATTCTTATCTTTTGGCTTTCTAGAAATCTCAAATTCCTGAATTCATTAGATTTGCCTCAGAACTTTACAAGGTTTATTCTGGTCTCAGCAGTGTCATCTAACAACCTCATCATTTATGAGACAGGGGTGAAGTTACTGCTTTTGGCAAGAATTGGGCAAAGTTTATTTTATCTACTATGCTGCAGTCTATCAAAATCTGTTCTTAGCCTTGAAGGCTGTGTCTTATAAATGGTCATGTCTGACTTGAAGCCTAATGCTCTAGAATTGCTGCATCATTTATAAATTCAGCATATTGCTAATTACTTTTTTATAATTATACTAGAGGCCCAGTGCATGAATTCATGCACGAAGCGGTCCCTCGGCCTGGCTGGCGATCAAGGCCTATCGGGGGGCTAGCCGGTGGCGGGGGGGGGGGGGGGGTTAGGGGCCACGGGAGTTTGGCTGTGGGAGCGCACTGACCACCAGGGGGCAGCTCCTGTGTTGAGCGTCTGCCCCCTGGTGGTCAGTGCTTGTCGTAGCTACTGGTTGACCAGTTGTTCGGTCATAACGGTTGCTTAGGCTTTTATATATATAGATATAACAAAGATAAAACTTACCTTCTCTTCAAAAACATGTGCTCATGCTGGTAGCACCAACATTGATCAATATGATCATTTCATGTAAAAGACATAATCAAATGAGCTGGCTGTCAAATTATACCATTTTTATCTCTCTCTAATATACTTTCTTATAATTCACATTCACCCACATAGTCATTCTCCAGTTGTTAAGTATGTGTTAGGAAAATTCACAATGAATCCTTTGAGAAAACACACAGTATTCAGAAATTCCATTAATTTCTTGTGAAATTTCTTGGTGCTTGGAGGTGATGTGAGTACTGAGAAGGCAGCTGCCTGAGTGGATTCTTCCTAAATAATATTGACACCAGGCCTGTAAAGAGCCTTGGAAGCTGTAGTTTAGAGGGCTTTTGTCTTTTCCAGCTAATTGAGATCAGTGGTTGACAGAATGCCTGATGTGCAATAGGAATCTCAGGCCCTGCCTGCTTAGCATGCTGGGTGGATTACTGGTGAAGTGCTCTGCAGTGAGAGGGGGAAATGGCTTTATTTCCTCCCATGTGTTTGCCATTGCCAACTCCAGCCTTCCATTTTACAGACAGGGAGACCAACACCTCGAGAAATAGTTAACTTCAGTAGGATTGCACAGTTAGGAGCTGAACTTCTAGTGAGAAGTTTTGGTTTTTAAATTTTTATTTCAGTGTTTCTCAATAAGTCCTAATAAGGTAGAACATATGTTTGTTTCTTTAGAGATTTTTTAGTTTTTTATAAAGGACATATATTAACATCAAGAATATATACTCCTGCACTAGAGTTTTACATGAAGATTACAATGTATTAGAATGATATCAACTGGTTATTGTTTGCTCGTGTGGTGATTTTGTTTTCTAAAGTCAGATCACATTTGAATGTATAGACAAAGAGCTTTGACTTTACAAAGGTGGGAATGTGGCCCAAAGTGTGATGACTTTGGGAACTACTTTACTGAACATTTTAAAAATTAGGTGTGCATGTTAGTGCAGTATGAAAACACTGTGTCTCTGATAGAAATGATACTATAAGTTCCCTGGAGACAAAAGTCGTAATTTATTCAGTTGGTTTTAAATGCAAATACTTTAATTTAGTGTGCCTGTGGATGGATATGTACTCCTACTGTTTTAAAGTCAGGTTTATTAAGGTATAGTTTACCTGTAGTAAAACCTTTTAAGCATAATTTTAGCAAATGTAATCTCTACCGAAGTATAGAGTATTCCCATCACGCCAAAAAGTTCCCCTGTGTTTTTTGCCTGGCAGCCACTGACCAAATAAATAGTTTTGCCTTTTTGGAAAGTCACGTAAATGGAGTCATACAATGTGTAGCCTTTTGAGTCTGTTTTAGTTCTTAGTGTAATGTTTTTGAGACTTATCCAAGTTGTTTCATGTATCTGTAGTTTGTTCCTTTCTATTGCTGACTCCTCTTCCAGTGAATTAGTGTTCCACAGTTTGTTTATCCATTCACTAGTTGATAGATATTTGGATCATTTGCAGTTTTGGATTTTAATGAATAAAGCTACTATAGATATTCACATACATATCTAAGGGTACTTGTTTTGGTCTTGGGTAAATACCTGGGAATGGGGTTGCTTGCTTATAATGGAGTGTGCTTAACTCCATAAAAATTGCCAATGTGTCTTCCAAAATGAATGTGCCATTTTTTATTCTTACTGACAATGTATTAGAGGTCCTGTTGTTTCTCAGACTTTCGAGGACTCAAATTATGTCAGTCTTCTTAACTTTACTTTTATTAAAATCTCATTGTGGTTTTATTATTATTGTTCTCATTGTGGTTTTAATTTGCATTTCTTAGATAACTAATGACATAGAACATCTTCTTAGTTACTGATATATGACATCTATATATATTATATACATACTAGAGGTCTGGTGACACGAATTTGTGCACCAATGGGGTCCCTCGGACTGGCCTGCGGGATTGGGCCGAAACTGGCTCTGCAACATCACCCGAAGGGTCCCGGATTGTGAGAGGGCACAGGCCAGGCTGAGGGACTCTACTGGTGTATGATCGGGGCCAGGAGAGATGGGGGAGGTTGGCCAGCCAGGGAGAGACCATGGGAGGGCTCCAAGGCGTGTTCAGCCCATCTCACTCAGTCCCAATCGGCTGGACCCCAGCAGCAAGCTAACCTTCTGGTTGGAGTGTTTGCCCCTGGTGGTCAGTGCATGTCATAGCGACTGGTCGACCGGTCGACTGTCTGCCCCCTGGGGGTCAGTGTACATCATCGCAAGTGGTTGAGTGGCCTTAGCATATTATGCTTTGATTGGTTGAATGGCCGACTGGACAACCAGACACAGCATATTAGGTTTTTATTATATAGGATATATTCTTTGGCAGAATCTCTGTTCAAATATTACCCATTTTAAATTGAGTTATTTGTCTTATTGAGTTTTCAGTTTTTTATATATTCTGGTTCCAAGTCTTTGATCAAATACATATTTTACAGATGTTTTTTCCTAGTCTATGGCTTTTCTTTTTCTTGATAGTGTCTTTAGGAGAGTAGAGATTTTTAATCTTTAACATTTTTTTTTTAAATATATTTTTATTGATTTTTTACAGAGAGGAAGGGAGAGGGATAGAGAGTTAGAAACATCGATGAGAGAGAAACATCGACCAGCTGCCTCCTGCACACCTCCCACTGGGGATGTGCCCGCAACCAAGGTACATGCCCTTGACCGGAATCGAACCTGGGACCCTTCAGTCCGCAGGCCGACGCTCTCTCCACCGAGCTAAATTGGTTTTGGCAATCTTTAACATTTTTGTATCTTTATCTTTTTAGTTATAAAATCAACACAAGACTATTATAATAAGTTAAAGAATATTACAAAGCATCTCTTTTTTATATAATCTACCTTTCTAGTATCGAAGCACACTAATAATCTAGTGAAAGAGAAGTTTTAATATATGTACAAGATAAAATGTCTACTTTAAGAAATATATTCTGAAAATTTTCTTTGAATTTTAGAGCTAAAATTTCTCTTTGTGTTGAAGAGGATAATTAGAAAAAAGAACACCTATTGAAATACTTCACTTTATCCTGTTTTGCTCTCCTTTTATTCTAGTGTTATCCAAGATAAATTCTGTGGAATTATAAACATTGCAGTGGAGGGCCTCCATGATGTCATGACGGAAGATCCTGAGACAGGAACACATAAAGAGTAGGTGGATCATTTAATTAATTGCACTTGACAATACTTGGGGGGAGGGTAATTAATTATATCCTGCATGAGTTTTGTTCACTATCACCATATAAAACAGTATAGCAACTGTTTTAATTTTGTCTTCTATAAAGAAAAAAATTTATTTTGCTTATACTGTTTCTTGTTTATTTTAAAATCAGCTTTATCTTGTTATAGCGAAGTTCTAAATTGAGCTTTTTTGATCTTAATTATTATTTTATGATTTGACATTAACTTAAAAAAATCCAAGTGTATTTTAGCATATGAATTCCTTTTTAAAAATGTTTTAATAGGTTAGTTTTTTTCCAACAAAAGTTTCTTCCACTTTTAGGCAAGTTATGGGGTAAAGGAGATGGACAAGCATTCTGTTTTTGTATTTGCCTGGTGTAAGCATCACTGGCACTTTTAAGATATTAGAGGGTCACATGATACTTGACTAGTTTCAATAGAGAATAGTTAAAATTATATTTTTTAGGAGAATAGTTAAAATTATGTTATCAGGAATGCCGGTAATCTCATATTTATATAGTTATTAATTTGAAATTCTTTTTAAAAATCAATCATTGTATCCTTTTGTAGTTAGTAGAATTGTTTCAACTTTACTCTTATTACTGTTGATAAAGGACACATTTCATGTAATGATAAGCAGGGCTTTATGAGATTCCAGGCCACCTTGAGGTTTCCTCAGTAATGTATTGAGCCCACTTTCCCATCTATAGCACATGGGAAAGATTGCTGTTCGAATCATATTTTGTTCAAAAATATTGAAAAGCAGATATATGTTGTTGAATCTTATTAAACATATATAAATAAAATGTGTCTAGTATGTAACTTTACTACAAAATATAAGAGAAACCAAGCTTTCTTTGCCACAGTTTATTAGTTAGACCTATGACACTGTTTAATTACTGAATTCCACTCTTCTACACTAGGAAACAGTGAGGTTGGTTCCCATCAACTCGATTCACTAGACACTATTCATTTCTGGTCTCCCTGGAACCAGTGTTGACTAAGTAGGAAACTGCATTTCTGTCATCTCTGCTAATGGTGAAGAGCAGTGGTGCAGAGATTCAAAACAAAATGACTTATAACTGTCCTGCAGGCACAGGTGCCATCAGGGACAAGTTCCTTATATCCTAGTGGTTATGTCATTTGGAGCATAAAGTTGGTTGTTACATAATCAATAGAGCTTTAATGATGTTATGTTTTAAATTATTGCTACTGTTATGAAACATGTATAATAATCTACAGACAAATGAAATTTAGTGGTAAAAAGTGTTAATTTTAAGTGTTTGTAAGTATCATTTTTTAGAAAGACATAAAGGATACACCTGACTGCCAAGTAATATATGGTTCAACTTTTGCCTATAAATAAATATCTTCGAGTTTACTACCTTAAATGCTCAAGTAAAATGCTCTTTGGTGTAGCCCTTTTTAAAGTGAGATAATGTTTTGTAAGTTTTTTTAACTTATAAATCTAATTCATCTAGCTGTTTTTCACATTTTGGTATATAGAGGCATTAATGTTGTCAGTGATTTTGAGGATTTGTTTTTAGTATGTTAAAAACTTAAAAATTTATTCAAAACGTTTCTTTAAAACTGTAGCTGCATGTTGATGTCTCATCTTGAAGAACCAAAAGCAACAGAAGATGAAGAACCACCCACAGAACAGGATAAGAGGAAAAAAATGGTAAGTTACAAAAGCAGCTTCTAAAAATTTGGGGAACCATATATTGTCACTAGAGGCCCATTGCATGAAGATTCGTACAATAGGCCTTCCTTCCCCTGGCTGCCGGCACCAGTTTTCCTCCGGCACCTTGGACACAGGCTAGACTTCTCCGCCCCAGCCCGCAGCGAGGCTTGGCTTCTCTGCTCCAGCCGCCATCATTGTTGGGTTAATTTGCATACTCATCCTGATTGGCTGGTGGGTGTAGCAGAGTGATGATCAATTTACATATTTCTCTTTTATTAGTGTAGATATTCTGTAGGGTTGAAAATATCTGTTAGTCCATTCCTCTATCCCTTACTGCAAAATTAAGGTAAGCAGAGTTTTGAAATTGGGAATTTATTCCTGAAACAGATTAATTTTATTCCTTGATATGAAGTAATTGTTTATTATCTTAGCAGAGCAGAGGGTTTGTTCTTTTATGCACAGAAAACACGTGACCCTCAAATCGTGTTTAAGTTGTAATGCTGATTCTTTTGTTTTGAGGAGATTCACTGAAGTTGTTTCTTTCCAGGTTATTTCTTGGATTTTTTGCAATGAATTTTTTTGGGTATACATCATAGACTTTTATAGAAATGCCTTTGAATTAATTGCTAAATTGTTTAGAAAACTATTCTTACTATAGGAATATAATAAGAATAAAGAATGGGAAATGTATAATATCTTTCCTTTTGTTTTTTTTTAAAACCTCACATGAGGATATTTTTCCATCAATTTTTAGAGTGAGTGGAATGGAGGGGGAGAGACAGAGAGAGAAACATCGATGTCAGAGACACATTGATGTGACAGAGACACATCGATTGGTTGCCTCCTTGCAAGTGCCCCGACCAGGGCTGGGGATTGAGCCTGTAACCGAGTACATGCCCTTGACTGGAATTGAACCCAGGACCCTTCAGTCCTCAGGCTGATGCTCTACCTACTGAGCCAAACCGGCTAGGGATAAAATATCTTTCCTTTAAAATTATTTATAATCTTGAATTTTTTTTTTAAAAAAAGCTCACCTGAGGATATTTTTCCTATTGATTTCTAAAGAGAGTGGAAGGGAGGGAGGAGGGGAGAGAGTGATAAAGAGGAGCATTGACACACAACGGCAATAGAGTATCATGTACAAAGCATTGATCTTTGTAATTAGTATTTCCTCTGTGAGCTTGAATATCTGCTCAGAATATCATTCTGGTGATGATGAAACGTACAAAAGGCTGGCATCGGACACACAACTAACTAAGGCTACTTTTATAAAAAGTAGTGAACATTTCAAATGGTAGATTTAATAGAACTTTCCTTACAACTGAGACCATCAAAAACAATGTTAACCTTCCCCAAATTTAGAAATACACAGTTTCAGAGATTAATTTAGCTCTTACAACCTGCAGAGTTGCGAGTGACATTAAAACAATCCAAGAGGATAGGAAGGAATGAATTTAAATAATCCAACTGAGGTATAATGAAGACTCAAATTGATAACCAGGCAGCCTCCTGGGATAGCAGTTCTTTCTGTTGTAGGGCTAAAATATTAATAAAATATAGTTTGAAATCCAGAGGTTAAGCTCTTTCACAGTAGCTACATAATAGTAATCAAAAGATACTGGAAAGAAAATTATCTTGAACATGCTCTTGGAATTAAATAAAGCAATGGCTTCTTGGTTTTTGTTTTTAGTTGAGATTTCAGATTAATTGCCTACTGACATCAGTATTGTTCTTGAGTATGACAAAGCAGGCAGCCTCGTTATTTCTTCATTATTTACTTGCATTATTACCAGAAACCTTAATCAGGAAGAGTTCAGCAAGTTTGTACTGGTCCCTTGGAAACTTCAGCAGTGTAGCATTGATTCAGAGTAAATAAAGTCTTCATGTTTTTGGTTTTTTTAAAAAATATATTTTATTGATCTTTTACAGAGAGGAAGAGAGAGGGATAGAGAGTTAGAAATATTGATGAGAGAGAAACATCGATCAGCTGCTGCCTCCTGCACACTTCCCACTGGGGATGTGCCCACAACCAAGGTACATGCCCTTGACCGGAATCGAACCCGGGACCCTTGAGTCCACAGGCCGACGCTCTATCCACTGAGCCAAACCGGTCAGGGCTAAAGTCTTTATGTTTATAGATGAAAGATGTGGACTGTTTGGGAGAACTTATTTTTCAGTAACTTAGATATCATTCCAGTGACCCTTTGACTGTCTTCTTGGCAGTTTTTTCTATTTTCATTCCCACTTTTCCCTTATTCTTTCAAAGCATTGTTGTACATAAGGAAGTTCCTGTTTTGAAGAGGTTTATTTTTATTATATTTTTATTGATTTCCAAGAGGACGCAAGAGATAGAAACATCAATGATGAGAGAGAATCATTGATTGGCTGCTTCCTGCATGCCCCACACTGGGGATGGAGCCCGCAACCCCAGGACAAAATGTTTTCTGTTGAATGTTATCTTTAGAGAGTGGAATGATGGGCTGTTTTTAATTTAATTGTATTTCTTTTGTTTTTCAAATATGCCAATGGGAGGGAAAGAGTATATGTTTGTTTTGTTTATTATTTATGTTGTTTATTATTTTCATTTCTCATTTTAAACCAGAAGCATATAGTGAATGTGAACAGCATAGCAATCCAGAATGGGGTGCATTTCCTGTGGTCCTGCCACAGTAGACTACCTGGCTTTCCTAAGAGAAACCCTGGACAATTGTGTTTAAGGCTCTTCAGCATGTTCTATTCCTTTTAGGGTCCTTTCTACCAGGTTTTGAGTCTTTACATGGATGAAACCTTAGTTATTGAGAGATTGGGCTAATCATGCAACTCCATTCTCAGAGGCCCTAGTTCCTGAGGTTAGACAAACCAAGTGAATTTCATTTGACAAACATTTCCACAGTGAGGCTGCTTGGGAGTCTCTTGTAAGCAGGGAGGCAGGGCAGTGTGTTGCTGTGGGAGAGGTTATGAAGAATTTGAGACAGGCACGTGTAAGAGGGACTGTTTTGCCCTTTGTTTGACACAGTGTGGTCCTCTCTGTCCCACAGCTGGCCCTGAAGGACCCGGTGCACTCTGTGTCCTTGCAGCAGTTCACCTACGAGAAGCTCAAGGCACAGCAGGAACTCCTGGGCGAGCAGGGCTTCCAGTCCCTCATGGAAACGGTGGACACGGAGATCGTCACCCAGCTCCAGGAGTTCCTGCAGGGCTTCTGAGAGCACAGGACTCTGGCTGCCCTGCTCCTGCAGCCAGCCAGGGAACCCACCTGCCATCTGTGAGCGCCTGCTGAGACACAAGGAGAGCCTGTGTGTGAACAGAAGCAAAGACCACACTTTTTTTTACTACAGAATGCAGTGACTGAATGTAAATCCCACATAACAAAAACCACAGACCTATTCCTCAAAAGAATTTAATTTTATATTTATGAGGGGCCCTGTGTGTACTAGAGATAGATTTGATGGTATAGCTGCTTAGTTTCCTGATAAGAGAAGAAACTATTGGATTACCTTTAATCATGTGCTCTTAATGTTTGTGAAGATGAAAGTTAATGTCAGATGTTTTTCTGCAACCAAAATTAGTAAAATTTGGCTGCCTTATCTCTTTTTTAAGCTAATGACACTACTAGTTTGAGAAATGACAAAGCTGTCCAGATGCAATTAAAGAAATGAGTGCACCAGACAAAACTATATAAATAGTGACAAATACACATTACTAGATTACCTTGCAAGGGAGTTGATTTCATCTGACATAGAAAACATGTTTTATCAAATGAATGCTTTTATTTTTATTCTAGTAATTTGATATCATAATTAGTAAAGGTATTTTTTCTCATTTTATGTTCAATAATTACATTTAGTCTTTACTCATTGTAAGGCCTCAGAAGTGAACCTGTGGTACTGCAGTACCAGGTGGGAGACCTCGGGTCAGGATTTGGCCCTAGTTCCTTTGTTCCTCCAGAGGCCCAGGGGCACCAAGAAGACCGAGGTTGCTAGACCCATGATGCAGAGCGGCTGTTCCCACTCACCCATCCCAGGCTCCTCAGGCGCAGGGCTGCCTCAGGGCCGCAGTGAGGTGGGTGCCCTTGGGGACCAGCAGCAGTCCCGGGTGCCAACTCTGATGTGACAAGTCTTCCTTGTTCCTCCAACCTGCAGCACCCCAAAAGGGGAAATGGGAGAAGATACAGCCTTACTTTGTCTTACTTGCCACTTATTATTAGGAACTTTTAACGCGTTTGTAAGGAAACACTCAGAAACGCTGTTGGGAAATGTCTGGTCTTTCTGTGGAGAGTTGGTACAGCGTGTCACTGCAGGGGAGCGCTGCCCTTCTGTGAGCTGCGGAACCCAGAATGTATGGACGTGTTGGGTGTTTTCAACAAGAGAAAGAAAATATGGTCCAAATTAAATTTTCCAAAGATACCGTACGTTTGATTTGACTGATTATTTTCCCCCACACAAACAGAGTTCATAAAAATTGCCCAGTGAATTTAAAGAGAGTTTTCTTTCATGCTCTGGTGCTGGCGCTGTCCGGGTCGGAGGCAGTGGGCAGGTCCTAGTTCCCCTTAGTTTCTCTTTTCACGTAAAGTCCAAGAGCTTCTCTGTGCTGTTTCTTTATCACCATTCCTCAATTTGCAAGACTGATTTACGAAGAATAATTTATTTTTGTTGTCTTAATTATTTTAATTTGAGGCACTATTCCTATTAGTGTTAATCAAAAATTGTCAAACGTACTCCAGTTTTTCAGCTGCAGTGAAGTGCTCATCTTCCCAGTCCTGACAGATTTCATTATAGTGTTAGAGCAAATATTACTAAAATAGCCACTTGGGAAAAAAGGTAAAAAACTTATCTCTGGAAAAGAGATTATTCATTTTTTAAAATCAAAGAGTAAAATAGGCTTTGTAAACAGCTCAGAAAAAAATTCATGTGTCTTGGATTTTTAAGTGCTTAATTAAGACATAAAATGTAACTATTGATTTACAGAATTTGTTCATTAATGCAGCCTTCTGGCAAACATTTAAGACTTGGGCAAACAACTCAGCCAGGCCTCTGGTTGAACTGTGGCTCCTGACAGAAGGTAATCATTTCTGTTCCATAAACATACTCCTTTTCTATTTATTTTACTTTACAGAGTTCTCCCCTCCTCTGACAGAGGCCCAGGTGGCCAACAATAACATGTTAAAGTTTTTATTTTAAATGGTTTCTCCTCCCCTTCTCTCATATTAGAGGAGCCACATCACTACACATTAAAAAGACATTATAGTTTTCCTTGAAAAGTCACCTTGGATCTGTATTTTACCTACCCCTTTATTCAGCTGGTATGTGCCGAGTTCCTGTTTTGTGCCATGGTTCTAGGCCACATTCTGGGATTAGCACAGGGTACTTACCTCATGAAATTTTACAATTCAGTGGAAGCACTCGCCACCAGGGTATAAGACACTGGTTCTAACCATAGTGTATGTTCAGGAGCAGTAGGGGAAGACTACTTAAAAAGAGAAGGCTTCTGGCACTGTTTATTTTAATTTGATGTCCATTTAAAATCTGCCCTCAAACATCATAGTTTGGTGAGGTTATTGCAGAGTAAATGTCACTGTGCTGAAACTGGGCAGCTGATTCCAGACTCAGAACTGCTTGAAATTACTCTGACTTACAAAATCATCAGTGAGATTTTGAAAATGTTAGAAGCTCTGTAGCCTCACAACTAATTCCTGATTCTGCGAATTATAACTTTAGGCTCACCAACTAAGGGCAGTGGGTTTCTGTTCTACTTCTACAGACCTTATAAATCCCGAGTGAGTATAAATTTAAAAGTCATTGCAAAGAGCTGAGGAAAGGATGATAAGATGCATGCCATGAAAAACAAAACTAATCCCCCCACCTTAGAAAACAAGTTTAAATCTATAGAGCATTGAAAGAAACACCAGGATGCTCATCATCTGGCTTCACCAAATTGTTTTCCTTTGCCACATTTATCTCTTCATACATACATACACACACACATAGTATATGCACTTAATTTTATTGAATCATTTGAAAGTAAGTTACAGACCTTTCACCTCCCAATTCTTCAGCATGCCTCTGAGAATGACATTTCACTACATATCTACTAATTATATACCTAAGAAAATATTAATGCACTAATATCTATATATATAAAAGGCTAATATGCTAAGTGTCTGACCATCCGACCAGTCACTATGACGCGCTCTGCACCAGGGGGCAGACGCTGAATGCAGCTGCTCAATGCAGGAGCTGCCGTACTGTGCACTGGCCATTAACAGAGAAACGGCACCGTGGACCTGGTGCCAACAAAGCAACACTTGGCCTCCCTCAAGTGGGCCCCACCACCACCCAGCAGTGACAGCCCACCAAATTGCAGCCAATGCTGCCAAGACCCATGGCACAAAATGTGGCCCACAGCCCAGCTCAGAAACAGTGGCTGTGGGCACTGGGTAATGACGTCCCATAGCAACGCCCAGCTTCCTCTCCCTAGCAGCTAGCCTCCTTAGAGTTTCTTCAGCCCAGGAACATGACTTGCTCTATAGCCAGGTGCAAACATTTTATACTTTAACCAAATGTCTATGAAGCATTTTCCCGTGCCTCATCTCAATTGATCCTCACAGATGTCCTGGAGTAGGTAGATAGGAGACTCGGTGGAATCCTATTAGCCAGAAAGCTTAGAAACTTGACCCAACTTAAAAGAAGTAAGAAATGGTGGACCTTGAAAATGACTTCAGGTTTTCTTACTGTGCAGAATATAGTCAAACACTGCTGCAATTAAATATTTTACCCTTTGTCCTCCTTGCGTGATCTACAATAATCTGCTTTGTGTTGATATTTACTGCTGTGCTGCTGAAAGAGGTTGGGGTGCTTCACTGGGCTGGAAAATGTTTAGCTAAATCAGAAAGCAGGTCCAATTAAGCAAGTCTATTCTATAATATAAAAGGCTAAGTTGACTCGCGTATGCACGATACATGTAAAGCTCTCACTGGCGCCAATCGCATGTGTGTGTTTCGATCTGTCATTGTCGATTGTGGATTTGGTTGACACTTATAGAGAAAGGGCGAATAGCGATATTAAAATATTTCTTCTAATTAATTTATTTTCAATGTGCACATATTTGTGCACCAGGCCTCTAGTATCTAATAAACAGTTTGAATTCCAATTCCCCCAAAGCCCTACACATGTCTCTTCTATGATGCTTGGTTGTTTCAAGATCCAGAATTCATTGACATTGATACATTGAATTTAGCTGTTTAGTTTTGAATCTAGACTAGTCCTTTTTTCTGTGTCTTTTTCATTGCCTTTTTTGAAAAATCCAAAACAGTTGTCTTACAGAATGTCCATTATCGTGCAGTGTTCTATTGTTTCCTCGTGATTGGATTCAGGTTGATATTTTTTGGCAACAGGACTCCGTTGGTCATGTGTACTTGCTATGGCATCACATAGCAAGCATGCAATGCCGGCTGTCTCTCTGTTGGTGGTGCTACATGGTTTACGTGTAGCATCATTATAAGGATAAGTTGTCAAAGAGAAGCTTAAAGTCCTAGAAGTTTCCAGTATTGCTTATTTTTTGTTGTTAATCCTCACCCGAGGGTATTTTTCCATTGATTTTTTTAGAGAGAATGGAAAGGAGGGTGAGAGACAGGGAGAGAGAAATATGGATGTGAGAAGAGACACATCAATTGGTTGTCTCCTGGACGCACTCCAACCAGGGCTGGGGATCGAGCTTGTAACTGAGGTATGTGCCCTTAATCAGAATCGAACCCGGGACCCTTCAGTTTGCAGGCCAATGCTCTATCCAATGAGCCTAACCAGCTAGGGCCATTTTATTTTTTTTAAACCTTTGAGCAATGGAAAAAAAATGTATTGAACTTGGCATGGTTTCATCAATCTTAAGTCTCAGAAACTCCGTTATTGTTATGGCACAGCTCTTAGCCAAGAGCCATCAACTTCTCTCCCACTCCCTCCCTCTCTCCCCACACCCTCTGTGTTTAAGAGGTATGTTTATCTTTGTGAAACTTGAACTCACCACTAAAAGAAGTGGAGGCAAGCACTGCCTTTCTCGTTTCATTACCAAAACACCCATTTTGGATTTGTAAGTATTTGATCGTATTTGGGCTGAGCTTAAAAGGCAGACAGGCCTGACTCTAGAGCGTGGAATTCTAGCATGGTTATGGTGAGAAGCAGTACGTATCAGCTGGCAAAACGAGGAGAGAGCAGAAAATAATCGTTTCCTTAAATGTGAAACTTCGGTCTTGGTACCTCCATTGGCCTGTGACATCAGGAACAGCAGTTTAAAGTCACCTTTCTCTCTTTAAGAGACTACCTTCTGTCCCAAATGCATCCAAATTATACAGAACCTGATGTCCATGAAGGGTGCAGACCAGTCCGTGGGCTACAGAGCCGGAACTTTCCCACAGCCCCTGCTGCTGTCTGAAGGTGAGTGTTAGAGCCCTGAGGTGGGAGGAGGGGGGGAAGGGAGGGGGAAGCTCCTAGTGCCCTGGAAAGGACTATAGGTATTGGTCTGAGTCTCTCTGTTTTTACTTCTGGGCAGTTGAACTGTCCCGAGGGACTCCTTATTGTCTGAAGCACTTGGATAAAATTCAAAATGGAGAGTCATTGACTACATTTTTTCTTGACTTCTTTCTTACTCTAACAAGTAGAGAGTGCCCTATTAGCCCCAGATCTTTAACAAGCACCATTTGCTCCTTGTTCCAGCTGATGCCTGCACCCAACTCATTTGGGCCTGTTGAAATTTGTTTAGCCAACTGTGCTTTGAAGAACTGTCCAATTCAGGGAGGAATGTATCGATGTCTGGTCATCCGGCCCTTTTTTCCTTCTGAGTGAAACATTGATTTTGCTGGGACAGGTAGGTATGAGTCCAGTGAGGCTTAAAGCATTTATGTCTGCCCCTAGGCAGATGGTTTGAAAGTTGGAAATTGGCTTTATGAGTAGAATTCTGCTTGTTGGGGATTTTTATTGCAAAGGGTTAGAGCAGCCGAGTCTGGCGAGGAGACTGAGTATTTTCTCAGTAGCTTTACCCCAGGCAAGATCAGTATCTCATTTCAGAAGGGGCAGGTCATTTCCACAGTGCTCTCGAGGCTAACTCCAAAGTGGCCTTTTCTTTGTTAACGAACAGTGCAACTTGAGCAGTAATGTAGAAGAGCAAAACTTTGTGATTGACAGGAAAGTCGTAGCTCATAAATGTGCACACTGAGCTCAGAAGTGTATTGACGGCGAGCCAGCGCAGGAAAGTCTATTGACAGTTCTGGAGGTAATCACAAACTGATTATGAGCTCCATTTAGGCCAGGAAGGCAGCTCAGTTTATTTCTTTCTTGGGTTGAAAGGCACATGTCTTGTGCTGCCTCTGGCAGTGAGATCAATATTGTGCAAGGCCTTTTCTTTTCAGCCTTATCGTGCTTTGCTATAGCACAATGCATCGAGAAATGCTGAACCCAATATTTTATTATACTTACTAGATAAACCTGCTAAAGGCAGCCTAGTATGGAAATATGGAAACCTAAACTTACTGAAGTAATAGATCAGAGAATTGGTTATTTTAAAAGTCTATACTTTTCAGAAGGCTCTTGTAGATATCACTTCTTGTAGATTTTTCTTAAAGGAAGAAAATAGGCTATTTAATTTATTTTATATTTTTTAGTCATATAAGTTCAGAGCAGGAAGGGGATCAGAGAGTGGTGATCTAATCTAACCATACCATTTCACCAATGAGGAGGCAGGCCTTGGATCCCTGGTGCCTCCAGTGTACTTTCAATTGTATTGGTTTATTTTATTTTATTTTTTAAATATATTTTATTGATTTTTTACAGAGAGGAAGGGAGAGGGATAGAGTTAGAAACATCGATGAGAGAGAAACATGGATCAGCTGCCTCCTGCACACTCCCTACTGGGGATATGCCCGCAACCAAGGTACATGCCCTTGACTGGAATCGAACCTGGGACCCTTGAGTCCGCAGTCCAACGCTCTATCCACTGAGCCAAACCGGTTAGGGCTTTATTGGTTTATTTTAAATGTTAATGGTTACCTAGATTTACAATATACATTTTAAACTAGTGTAAGTCCACCTTAAAAATAGCACCTCTTTATGTGTAGCAAAGGTACTTTTTAACAATATTCCCCAGTCCCGCTTCATCCCTTATGATGTTACTATCACTCATTTCACTTATCCATATGCTATAGTTATCCAATACACTGTTACTGTTACTTTAAACAGTTACTTTTTAGATCGACTAAGGCAGCCGTGGGCAAACTACAGCCCATTTGAAATGAATAAAACTAAAAAAAAAAAAAAAAGACTGTACCCTTTTATGTAATGATGTTTACTTTGAAATTATATTAGTTCACACAAACACTCCATCCATGCTTTTGTTCCGGCCCTCCAGTCCAGTTTAAGAACCCATTGTGGCCCTCGAGTCAAAAAGTTTGCCCACCCCTGGACTAAGGCTTTTAAAAAGGTAAAAGATTTTATTTTACCTTCATTTATTCTCCAACACTTATTCTTTATTTTATGTAGATCCAAATTTCTGACCGATATAATTTTCCTCTTAATATTTCTTTGCAGGGCAGGTCTCTGGTAATGAATTCCCTCACTTTTTGCTTGTCTGAGAAAGTCTTTATCCTTCACTTTTGAAGGATACTTTTGCTGGATATAGAATTCTTGTTGGGTGTTTTTTCTTTCAACATCTTAAATCTCTCACTTCATTGTCTTTTTGCTTTCATGATTTCTGAAGAGAAGCCCATTACTATTCTTATCCTTATTCCTTTATAGGCAAAATGATTTTCCCTCACTGCTCTGACTTCTTTTCAAGATATTTCTCTTTGTGTTTGGTTTTCCAGAAGTTGAATATGTATAAACATAGGTGTCATGTTCTGGGTTTATTTCTGTTACAGCGTTTTTTATTTTTAGCATTCTTTCTTAGAATATTCACCCATCTGTTCTTGCATATGGCCTGCTTTTTCCATTAGAGCCCTTGACATATTAATTATAGTTATTTTAAATTTCCTACCTGAAAATTCTAGCATCTACCATACATGAGTCTTGGTTTATTTGTTTGAAGTCTTCTCTGATTTATTTGATTACAGATCTTGACCTGTATGTTTTGCTTGTTTTTTAGCATGCCTTATAATTTTTTTGCTTAACATTGGGATACTATATTGGGTAATAGGAACCGAGATAGTCTTCCGTGTGAGCATTTATGTTCATCTGGTTAGGATTTAGGCTGTGTGTGCTTAATGTTTGCTATAGCTGGGATTGGTGCAAGAGCTTTCAAATTCTTCTGGGCTCTGTGTTTGTTTCCTCTCTTGACGTTGGCCTTCCCTAAGTCTCAAAGAGCGTCTTATAGCTCTTTCTGGGGCAATCCACTTTCACACTGTGGCCCTGGTGGTGGTAAAGTGTGTGGGAAGGGAGTGTTCTCTAATCATGATTAAATCTCAAGTCTCTTAGTGCACTGGCTTGAGTCTCTGGCCTATGACCTTGAATAGCTTCCTCATCCCTCTGAGGTGGGACAGGAAGGCGAGAAGGGGCTGAGGTGAGAGTTATTCCATTCTATGGCTTCAGGACCAGCCTCTGGTAAAGTCATCCCCCTCGAGAGTAAGCAAGCCTCTGTTATGGAGAAGCTCTGGGCATATTCCACAAACATCACTCTTGCCTCCACCTGCCAGAGCCACAGGGAGTCTTCACCAGGAGAAACTGGTGGAGCTCCTGGAGGTAAGGCTCACAGCAGCAAGGTCTGGGCCCAGCGGAGATGGTGCTGGCTCCGCAGCGCAGCACTCCTGCTCCCGGTGAGCGGGTCTGGGCTGTGACTCTGGATTTGCCTGTTTCTCCACATTTCGGGGGACAGTTCGCCCTGCAAACCCAATTCTCTGGTGAGTTCAAGGACAGTCATTGATTTTCCATTTGTCCTGTTGTTACTCCTGTAAAAACTGGAGTGTAGACTTCCAAGCCTTTTATATGTTGGTGCTGAAACAGTCCAATGTACTTGGCCTTCCACTATCTAAATAACCTGAAGGACGAGAAAAATTCCTCACAAGACTAGCAATTTTGTTTTTGAAATAATTTAGAAATAGCAATTGAAAACTGATAAAACAAGTAAAACCTTTTAAGCAAATTACATGGTCAATTGCTTTTTAATAACATTTTTCCTCATTATAAAAGCAACACATTCATGGTAAACAGTTAAAATATACAATGAGGAAGAGGGAAGGGAATATAAATTGCCAATAATAAGAGGTAATCGGTTAAATTCTGCTGTATTTAATTTTCTTCACTGAGTGTTATATTTAAGCATTTCCTCGTGCCTTTTAAACATTCTTTTTTTAAGAAAATTATTATTATTATTATTATTTTTTTTTCAGAGAGGAAGGGAAAGGAAGAGAGAGAGAAACATCAGTGTCGAGAGAGACTCATCAACTGGGAAGGACAGGGAAGCGGCAGGCCTCTAGTAGGCACTTGTTGGCCAAGTTAAGTTTTTGTCATTCTCCTAAGAACATCTGGAAGCAGAGAGATTGGCAGGCCAAGGAAGGGGTGAACAGAAGGCGGGATGGATTGCAGGGCTGATGCCATTAGAACGGTGGTTGATAAGCAATGTAGCAAGCCTGGCAGGTGGCCGTGGTGAGACATGGAGAAGCTGAGGTTACTGCTTCGGAAGGAGGAGCGGTTTCAGTGAAGAGGAGGGTCCGTGTGGGACTGTGGAAGAGACCTTTAGTCATTCCTCTCCTGCCCTCTGTGGGAGGTCACAGCCAAAGCAAAGGTTTGCTGTTACTTTTGTTTTACAAAAGAGAGGAATACTTGTCTTGAAAAATATGTCTTTAAAGGGCCTGGCCAGGTGCCTGGCACAGAGCAGGTGCTCTACAAGTAAGTGGGTCCTCACTGGACTGTCGCTGCCACTGCTGAGCTGTCTCCTGGGCCCATGGTGTGTGTAATGCCATTTGTGAACTTCTTCCTGAAACTGAACTAGGAAATGCCCCTTATGCTAAACTCAACTGTGTTCATGAATAGTGTTTGGGCAAGATTTCTGTGACGTGGCTTATGGAACATCTTGTAGTCAAAATCACTCTCTGGGACCACATCTCCAGTGTTCAAGTTACGTGCTAATCATTGATCTATATTCATTCACCGTTTCAGAAATGTATGTATTCTGTAAAGCGAGGAATAGGAGTTGTAACAACACCCTGAGAAATGGTGCGGGGGCTGCCATAACAAAGCACCACACACACTGGGGGGCTTAAAACAGGTTGGAGGCCAGAAGTCCCAAACTGAGGTGCCAGCAGGGTTGGTCCTTCTGAAGCCTGTTCTACTGTAGGGGGTTTGCTGCACTCCTTCGGGGTCCTAGGTTTGTGGGTGCATCACAATCTCAGCACCCCCTGTGCCTCCTTCCTGTTAGGAGGAAACCAGTCATTTAAATGATTACATCTGCAATGACCCCATTTCCAAATAAGGTCATATTTCAAGGTACTGTGGGTTAGAATTTCAACAATTCTCTTCTGTGGGGACACAATTCAACCTGTAACAGAGGGTTTAAAAACCCTCACTGATATTTCTCTGTTCACATCATCCTGTTGATAACATGTCTAAGAGCTATAAGCCCCAGCTCTGTGGGTAGAATCGTGGCTCTAAAAATAAAACCTAGTTTGAATGTACTCACAAAGTATGGGATGAGTTTCGCCTCGATTTGAGGCTAAATCTGCAGGCAGGTGGGCCGACCTGAGTGGATGGGGAGTCTGAGTGGATGGTGAGCACAGCCCCTAAGGAGTCATCACACTCCCAGCAAGGGAGCCCAATGTTCCAGGCTCATTTACTAACCTTGCCTCAAAATGGTTGCTTGGAAGTCTAAGTAATTCATCGCCACATCTTGCAGATGGCCGTTGGTTTCCATATTCTTTTTCAGTCTTACTTTTTAGGGACCAGGAGCCACATTAGATGCCTGGCACTATCCCAAGGCGCTGCGGTTGCACAGAAGGACCGTGTTTCACTGAGCCTGAGGAGGATGCAAAATAAATGGCAATAAACAAAAGCCACATCACCATTTTGTTCCATTTAAAATGATCATGGAATTCGGGTTGCTTACAGCTGCACTAAATTCATGCTTCATTCTTTTTTTAAAAAAAATATATTTTTATTGATTTCAGAGAGGAAAGGAGAGGGAGAAAGAGATTGAAACATCAATGATGAGAGACAATCATTGATCAGTTGCTTCCTGCGTGTCCCCTACTGGGGATCGAGCCCGCAACCTGGGCATGTGCTGTTGACCGAAATTGAACCCAGGACCCTTCAGTCTGCAGGCCGACACACTCTATCCACTGAGCCAAATCGGCTAGGGCTTCATTCTTGATTTGGCCCCAGAAAACAACAGCAACGGCAGTCCATTGAGCTGCGTTGAAAACTGCCTGAGCTCTCTCTGAATCCAAGGGAGGGTGGCTGTTTTCCCAGCAAGTCTGAGCCAAGAGCTGTTGGGGTCGGTGGGAGTCCACACCAGCTCTCCCTCCTGAGAGGTGCAGCCTTTGAGTTATGTTTCTCCCATGCGGGGCGGGTGCAGGGACTCAGACTGTGTCTGCCGACCCAGGGGCCACCCCACCTCTCTGGCAGAGATAAGTTTATTTCAGCTTCTGTTTCTCCATTAGTTATAACTCTCATTCATGAGGATGCCACCCAATTCAACCTGGCTTAAGAAAAGTTGCCGAAACCGGTTTGGCTCAGTGGATAGAGCGTCAGCCTGCGGACTGAAGGGTCCCAGGTTCGATTCTGGTCAAGGGCATGTACCTGGGTTGCGGGCACATCCCAAGTGGGAGATGTGCAGGAGGCAGCTGATCGATGTTTCTCTCTCATCGATGTTTCTAACTATCTCTCTCCCTTCCTCTCTGTAAAAAATCAATAAAATATATTAAAAAAAAAAAAAAAAGAAAAGTAGGAATTCATTGGTTCACTTGACTTGGTTGGGAGAGATTGGCTTTAGGTGCACTCTGACCCAAGGGCTTAACTGGTGTGGAGAGGATCCAATTTCCTGGCTCTGTTTTCCATAGTGATGGCTCAGCTCCAGGTATATGTCATCTCACTTATGGAAATTTCAGCAGAAATAAGCAGTGCCTTTTCCTCTGCTGCGCCAACATAGCGCTTATTGCATCTCATTGCTTCTTACTGGGCTGCAGACCCAACTCTGAGCCAGTCGCTGTGGCCACACAACGTGATGTTCTGTGGTCAGGCAGGCCTGAGCCACATGCCTACATACAGAGCTAGGAATAGAATCAGAAGGCTGCGGACTGATTGCCAGGGAGCAGACTGGGAGAAGGGCAAAAACAACAACATAAAACACAAATAAAATAAAGTAGCCGCCTTGTGTTGACCAATAGAGTGGTTGGTAAAAATGAGATGTGTTGTCTGGAACATAGACCCACGTAACTTTTAGTCTCAGTTACACTGGAAAACAACATCTATAGTGGTTTCCCTCTTAATGCTCTAGGATTCCTTTTCAGGTTTTTCCAGGTGGGCCCGGTACATACTGCTGTTTGCTTATTTTTAAGCTTGACCACCTGTGGTCATCTGTTTTTGAAACAGAGTATCCCAGCTTTATTGAAACCTGACATTTGCTTTTGCTGCTTCCTTTGATCTTGAATTCATGAATGTCTCTCTCCTGTTCTGGCATTGTCAGAACCGAAAGCTGTTCTCCAAGGACCCAGCACTGTCATCTTATGTCATCCAAACTTGACTCATGTTTCAGGATGCAGCTGATGAGGTTCCCTCACTTCACCCACCTGGACCTGAAAGAGTTAGGTGGTGGATAAGCTTCTATGATCCATGCTGAGGGGATCCATGTCATTCAACTCTTAAACCCTCTTACAGAGATGTTGTGACATTTCTGTGTTGGAGTAAAGCTGCCAAGATATAAATATAGCGAATCAACTCTATGACTAAGGTTATAATATAAGTAGGGGGTTAGCTCATGGAGGGCTGGACTTATGCCCTGTCGACAGTGGCACACCATTGACTATTTCTGAGTAGGAGAGACAGACACCTTCCTCCTCTTGACCATCATTCATTGAACACATACTAAGTGCCAAACCCTGAACACATGTCCTTTACATATGTGACCTTATTTCACATCCACATTAATTCTGCAAGAGGAGAATCCCCTTTTCAAATGACACCTACTCACCTGAAATCACACCTCTTTCTTGGTAAGGATCCCTAAAAACACAGAGGACATGCAGAAACCAACCGTCCAACCTCACTAAGTGCACATGGACAGTGGTGGCTGGCATGTGGCCATTTCACCCTACAGAGAGTTAAGCCCTGAGGGAGGAGTTCATCTTTCTCAATTTGTTTGGCAGGGTAGCTGAGAAAGACATCACGCAAGGTTAAAATAACAGTGAAGAGGAAACGATGCAATTTCCTCATAGATTAGTTGCTTCCTGCTTCTTTGCCTCCTGCTTTTCCAGAGTGGAGATATATGTGCCCCCTTATTCCTTCCTCTTGGCTCACAATCTCATCTCTCTGTTGTTGATTTCTCTGTCTTTTCCCATCTTGTACATCCAGTCTTCTCATGGTCACCTCCCTTCCTCTCCAACGCCCTTTTCACCACAGAATGGCTCCTTGGACTGATTCAACTCTGTCTCCCCGGCCAAGTCACTTCATGCACGTCTGTGTCACTTTACCTACCTGTCTGTCTCTCAGTGGGATCTAGTGGCCTTTGCTTGACTTCCTCCCCGCCCCCCCTTTTTTTAAGTTCATACCCTCTTGTCTATTTTGACTGATTCGCTCCCCAGTGGAATCGTACTTCCTGTGCTGCTTATCTAGTGTTGGCCAACCTTCCTTTCCGCCAAGGACAGCGCCGTGTTCCTGGCTGCATCCTTGCATTTTGTTCTTGATCTTATTTCTCCTTTGTGACTTCTTGTATTCAGACTCTAGCTGCACCAGGTCCTGGCTACGTGGTTCTGGCAAAGTTGCTTTACTTCTCTATGCCTTTGTATTTCCTCTGTTACTATAAATATGATGGCGTTACTATTTCCCTTGTAAGGTTCTTATGAAGATTAAATGAGCTATTATGGAAAGTGTTTAGAGCATAGCCTGGCACATAGCAGTCAGCTGATAAATGTTGGTTCTTACTCTTGTGTTGGTGGTGGTATGACATTGTTCTGGCATTTTGATTCATGAGAGTTCCTTAAAAACACCAGTCAGAATGTCTGTTATAAAAAAGCCAACAAATAACAAGTGTTGGTGATGTTGTGGAGAAAAGGGAACTCTTGTGCTCTGTTGGTGGAACTGCAAATTGGTACAGCCACTGTAGAAAACAGTATGGAGATTTCTCAGAAAGCTAAAAATAGAACAATGATATGATGCAGTAATCCCACTTCTAGATATTTATCTGAACAAATCCAAATCACTAATTCTAAAAGATATCTGCACTCCTGTGTTCATTGCAGCATCATGCATAATAGCCAAGATATGGAAGCAACCTAGGTGTCCATCGAATGAATAAAAAAGATGTGGTACATATATTCAATGGAATATTACTCAGCAGTAAAAAAGATGAAATCCTCCATTTGCAACAACACAGATGGACTTAGAGGGTATTATTCCAAGTGAAATAAGTCAAACAGAGACAAATACCACATGATTTCACTTATATGTGGATTAAAAAAAAATCAAAACAAATGAACAAACAAAACAAAAACAGACTCGGAAACAACAAACTGATGGTTACGAGAGGGGAGATGGGTAGAGTGATGGTGAAAAGGGTGCGGGGGAATATAGCAAATTGCATGGTAGCTTTGCATGATGGCAGATGATTAGTAGACTTAGTGTAGTGAGAACTTTGTAAGATATCTAAATGTCAAATCACTATGTTGTACACCTGAAACTTATATAATATTGTGTGGCAACTATACTTTAACTCTAAAACAGGACAGCACACACACAGGCAGCTCCATGGTGGAGGGACAGAGAGCAGGTTTGGGGATAGCTAAATGGGAGGACAGTGTGTGTGCCTGGTGCCAGCTTAGTGTCCCCCAGATTCCCTTTTACAGACCTGAGAGGAAAGTCGCCTGTCCTTCAAGGACAAAAAGATACCATTCCTGCTTACTATCATATATATAAAAACCTAAGCGACCATTACAACCAGTCAACCGAATGACCAATCAACTGGTCACTATGATGATGCACTGACCACCAGGGGCACATGCTCAATGCAGGAGCTGACCCCTGGTGGTCAGTGCGCTCCCACAGCCAACCTCCCATGGTCCCTGCCCCCAGCAGGCTGGCTCCGATTGGCCATGATCATCTTTGATCACCAGCCGGGCCAAGGGACCCCACCCGTGCATGAATTCATGCACCAGGCCTTTAGTATAAGTAGTAAAGTGAAAAAGTAGTCTGGGTAAATACTGAGTTAGTAAAAGTTTCTTTTAAGTGAAATGAAACTAAAACAAGCAATACTCAGTAGGACTGCCACTCCATCTGTTTTGTTCCCTTTGGTACTCCACCAAGGTTTCTAAATGCAGTTCGGATTTTGAAAACATCTGGAATCAGCCAAGCACATTTTTGAAGCTGTTGAGCACAGACATTATAATCTGTATTTCTTGCTGCTTAGCTGTGCCTGCCTACTGTGCATTGACCTCTAGAGATGAGGCCAGCCGTATGCTCCATTCAGACAGTGTCCAACCTCAGAGGGACTTATGGGTACTTCGTGCGTGCGTGTGTGTGTGTGTGTGTGTGTGTGTGTGTGTACTTTGTCTTTGTTTCTGATTATAAAGGTAATGATGTTCATTATTGAAACATTGGAAAATAAAGAAAAGGGAAAAGAAGCATTGACACTAATAATCTGATCACCCAGAAATAATATATATATGTAAATAATGTAAATATATCTTAATTTTTATTCTGCTACCCATATATAATTCCATATAGCCATTATAGCTGATTCTCTATTGTGAAGGGAAAAAACAGCCTATTGAAGAACATCCCAGTTTTATGGTAAAAATATAAATATGCAGCCCTAGCTGGTTTGGCTCAGTGGATAGAATGTCAGCCTGTGGACTATAGGATTCCGAGTTTGATTCCAGCCAAGGGCACACGCCTGCGTTGTGGGCTCAATCTCCAGTGTGCAGGAGGCAGCCAATCAATTATTCTCTCTTATCGATGTTTCTGTCTCTCCCTCTCCCTTCCTCTCTGAAATTAATTTAAGAAAACAACACAAAAACAAAGATGCATAGAAAAAAGATCATAAACAAAATAAAATAAAAGAGATCAGCAGATATGTACTAGAAGGTTAACAGCGGGGGTTCTACTGTAGATATTTCTTCTTTTTATATTTTTCTATAGCACTTAAACTATCTAAAATGAGCATGTATTGCTATTATAATCAGAAAAGGAAAGCT
This sequence comes from Myotis myotis, assembly GCF_014108235.1. Lineage (NCBI taxonomy): Eukaryota > Metazoa > Chordata > Mammalia > Chiroptera > Vespertilionidae > Myotis > Myotis myotis. Next base: position 32,872,118 of record NW_023416357.1, read on the forward strand.
TATTTTTCAAAAAGGTTCTGTTGCCTAGATTGAACAAACCAGGTAAACAGATGCTTTACCAAATTCTATTTTTATGAGATCTATTGTTCCAGTGTTCATACATTTATAAGAAGTATTTGCTGAATCCCTCCCTCTGAGCTCTGGGAAGGAATGACCTCCAAGGACTGGGAGTGGTAGGGAAACTCTGAGCCTGGTGGGACCAGGGATGGCTCCTCAGGGTTGGGAAGGATTTTACTCTTGGGACATGTGTCCTGGGATGGCCCACCCTGAAGGGCACTTGATCTTGTTTATCTGCCCTTTCCTCTTATTCCAAACCCCACAGGACCTATTCTCAATGCCTGACTTACAGAAGGCGGTGATAACCCACAAAGGTCTACCAGGGCTCATCTAACATGCGTCATTTAAAACTCCTGCATTTGGGGGCAGCTCTCCTGGCTTGTCCTGAGCCCAGAAGACTCAGGTACCTAGATGTCCCCCAATTCAGACTCCTCTCTAACTTTGATGCTTCTTAAAGAACACTCAGCCTCATCATTTCACCTCCTCCCACCACCTCCTGCTCAGTTCCCTCAGTTCCCACTGGTGGGCCTGACTCTAGAAAAAGGTTTTGAAATAAAAAAGAATATTGTTTAACTTGAAAGGAAATCACATTTTTCTCCATTTATCTACCAGAGTTTTCAGAAAACTTGTCCTAAAAGTGATACTGTTGAAGTATCTAAATAGATCCGCAGCCACAGGATATTACAGACATTTTACACTTGGCATTGCGTGAGAGAGCTGGAGAGCTGGGTTTGGTGTGTCCGTTTCCTGATATTGTCCCATCCCTGTTCCGTCTCAGCTACACAGGCCGATCTGGGAGATACTGTTTATTAAATGCCAGGTTTTCCTTTGTTATTTATGAGACGAGGAGAAACATGTAGGACATTGCTGCAGGAAGCCAGAAACTCTATGTTGCATACGACATCTCCTTCCAAAGTGTGGGCTTGGGTTTTGTGGGAATACTGATAGCTCCTCTTCCTGAAGGCCCACTGTGTGCCAGATCCTGAACTGAAGGCTTTACCTGCATTGTTTTATTCATTCTCTGTTTACAGAGCAGCGGCAGAGGTATCCAGAGGTGAAATGACTTCCCTAAAATCATGGGCCAGCGAGCCTGGGCGCTGATCCTCAAGCCCAGTGTTCCTCCCCTATCACAGCGGCAGGACTAAGGGCTCACATGGCTGTGTGTATCCCAGAAAATAAAAAAGGGCGCTATAGGATTCAGCATTTCCAGAAAAGACATCTGTCTTTTGCAAGGATGCTTGATAGCACGTGCAAAATAAAAAAGGCAAAGTATACTCCTTCATAATGTGGCTGAAGACCATTACCCTCTCCTAAGAACAAGTAACACATGTTTGTAGGGCGAGGTCTGAGCTGGTCTTGTTTTCCCAGCTCTGAGTTTGCATGAGCTTCTTGGCAGCTCTGCTCGGAGCAGGCATTTTTCCATGGAAGGTTCTGCTATGGAACTGGCTTCCCCATGTACATGGTGCCAGGGGCCATTCGTCAGCCTGTTCTCCAGCTTGAAACCCACTCAGAATGTGTCACTTCCGAGTTTCCGTGTAACCTTGGGGTTTAGGAATGTCAGTTGTTTTTTCCTGTTCCTTCTGGAAATCTGTTTTAAATCAGAGAGGAAAAAGCCAATCAGGTGCTCACAAGATTTACTAAAAGCACCATCTGGCTTTGATAAATGATTGCAAATGACGCAGGTCCCCTGAGAACCTGGACCCCACAGTCACCAGTGCATCGTGATTGGGATGCAGGGCTGAGATGAGAAGGCCAAGGACTGAAGCTGGCAGAAGAAAGACAAGTGCTCCCCAAGTGAGGGGTGGGTGCCCCTCCACAGTGCTCTGGAAGCATTCTGTATTTTCCCACTCAGGCGTTAAAATCACTGATTCTCTTGTCGGTTTTCCCCTGTGAATTGCGACTCCTTGAGGGTAGTGCTTGATATTTACCAGGTGATCAGCAAATATGGATTGAATAAATGGGCAAATGAATGAGTTCTGATCTCCAATTCTGGCTAAATAAGTAAATATCTCGAAACTCTCCTTAATCCTCCCTGTAAAAAGGAATGGATTTTGGAACAAATCCGTTTGATTTGATATTTATATGCCCAAAGGGGTACCTTTATATTATTCTCTAGCAAGGTTTTTATTCCTAGCTCCCCCTGAGATGCTAACTTAATTGGCCTGCAGTGGGCCTATGGAATTCTACATTTAAAAACTATAATGCTTTCTAGGTGTTTCTATCGTGCAATCAGGGTTGAAAACCACCATCTGCCTATACTTGGAGGAGTGAGGGCCTATGGCTGACGTATAGTATGAGGATAGGTCATGTCCTGCAGAATCTGAGACTTGTGGGAAAAAGATCTTTTGGCCCAGAAACATTTACCCAAAGTTAGAGGACAAGGGTGTTTTCTGGAAGCTCGGCTGAGGGGCTCTGGCTAAGGCCCTGTCCCTCTCTAGAGCATCTCAGCAGCCTTTCTTACGTGTTTCTTCTGAGCCTCAGTCCCTTTCCTGTGTCCGCCTTCTCCTCCCCACGTTCTAGTCTAAGACCAATGGCTTATCTGACTAACCTGAGGGACAGCTTCTGGTGGAAATGCCGAAAGGAAGACATCTCTCTTGCCATGAAAATGGAGTTTTTGAATTCAGTGTGAAAATGTGGGGACACCTGAAAAGTTCTGCATATGTAGTTAGTGCAGCAAGAACTATGGTTATGCTAAAGACGTAGAGCTCTCCGGCTTCACTGATGTGGGAGTCTCTGTGCCTTTGTCATGGACCGCTCAGGGCCGAGGCCAGCTTCCTTTCTGCTCAGTGCTGCAGCAGGGAGGATAGGTGGTGGGGGGCGCACAAAGTGGAGAGGCCTGCGTTTAAAGCTCGGTGTTCTTACAGCTGTATCTAGCCCTTTTTCTTTAACGATTTAAAAACTGGATTGCGCTCCATCCCTGTATCCTGTGGTCTTTAAAGGACAAAGAAGGTTGTGTACAGATGTCACTGCCCTGGAGTTCCTGGGAACAGGTACATGGCGTCCTTTTCCGGGGTAGTTTGCAGAGGAGCGGACCTTTTCAGACACTGAGCAGCATCCCCTCCTTGAGTGTGGCTGATAGTTTTACATGCTGGAGTGTTGATTAATTGGTGCCAAGAACTGTGAAAGGTCGGTGATTTTGCCCTCTTGCGATGTAACATGTTAGCCTGCCACAGTGTCATGGACGCTGGCAGAAGACGGGAGACTCCTGAGTGGGAGAAAGGATTTTATTACAGCATCAGCCGTGGCCAGGTTATCAGCGATTTCTTGTACCCATTCCCCAAGCCCCAATTCTCACAGGTGACACCTATGGGTGCAGTGGGGTATGTGACAGAAGAAGACCTCTGAGCTTACGGAACTCGGCTCTTTCACAGTGGGCAGTAAGCATGCTTACCCTGCGCTCCCAAGGGCCCCACTGTCTCCATCGCCCAAGGCTGTTCACTAAACAGAAGTCCTTACAAAGATATTCTGGACCTAAGACAGTCAGTGCCTCTGCTTGCAAGACACACAGAGACATGAGCCACCGATGGGGAACGGCCTCCCAAGAGTAAGTCAGTAATAACATGGAGGTGTGGATCAAGCTGAACCCTGAGGGAGATCGCAAATGTAACAAGTGAATATAGTGCACCCAGTTCCCCTATGTATTAGTGAGTGTTTACTGTCTAATAATCACCCTACAACGTAACAGTTTAAAACAACAACCACTTATTTAGCTCACGAGTCTGTGGATTGCCTGGGTGGTTCTGCTGGGCCTGGTAGGCTCAGCCAGTTTCAGTTGGGCCCATGTGTTTGGGGGCTGGTGGTTCTGGTGGTTGTCAGACTGTTGAGCAGGAAAGCAGGGGCCATTGGCTAAGTGTCTCTTGGCATCCAGCAGGCTGGCCGGGCGTGTTTACATGCTGGCAGTCATGGGGTTTCCAGGAGAAGCAAGAGAGTGAGCCCCCAGGTGCATACACTTTCCAAGCCCCTGCACCAGGTTTGCTAACACCCATTAGTAAACGCAGGGCATATGGCCAACCCAGATTCAAGGGCAGAGCGATGCACTCCACCTCCTGAGGGAGGAGACACATCTGTGGCTACTTTCACAATCCACACGTAGATCTTCCACACTCCAGATGCCTGCGCGGCCCCTTCCAGCTCATCCTCCAGGTCTTGGCTCCTCAGAGAGTCCTGCTCTCTTGCCTCCTGTCATCAGTCCCACCCCATGACCCAGTTTCATTGTGGCATAATCCTTACTAGATTCTGAAATTATTTACTTATTTATATATTTAAGTAAAACAAGGAAATAAAGTAAAAAATATGTATAAAAGTAAACAAAAAAATATTTCTCCAACCACAATACTATTCAGAGAAGGCCCTGAATAGCGTGAGTGTCAATAAAAATCTGTTAGCTGAGTGACTTTAGGACAATGGGTTTGGTCATCTTTATGGGAATGGAGGAGAGAACCGTGAGCCTGAAAAGCTTCTTTGCCCCTTCTCCTGACCGCTCCAAACACTCCAGCTGCTATTAATGCCTAAAATGTTATTAGCAACAGAGTCTTCCTTTCGTTCCATATTAGAAATAAGCTTAAATTATAAAATATATTCAGAAGAGGAGGGCAACATGTATACACAAAGAGGCAACAGCAGATTCTTGCCGTTCTTTGCAGATGTTGCTGAGATATGGGAAGGCCTTTGTGGAGCCTCAGTGGACAGGAGGGGCCCCAGTACTTGGAGAGATGTGAGTTGAAAGTCAGTAGAAGATTGGATTGAGAGCTGGCACAATCAATCCGCCACATCAACATTTCAAGTTCTGCTGACTCATGCTATCCACCCCCTCCACCCCACCCAATTCATCTCTGGAAAACAAGTATAGGAATATCTTTGGCCATTTGAGTCCATGTTATTGTCATCAGTTTGTATCAAGTTTATTTGAGTTTTCAAAGGGAAACTGATTGTGAACACAGCTCTTCCTTTTCAGCCTGTAGCTCCCAGAAATAAGTGTAAATAAACGCTAGTTTGGGACTTTCTGGCAAAGTCATCCCAGGATTTCCTCAGAGGAGAGGAAGAGGGTTGAAATTTTACAACGTTATCCTTAGAGCAAAATAAGCAGCTGGCTGGGCTGGGCCAGGCCACCAACCCTCACGGAATTAGATTCTGCACTTGCAACTTGGTGACAATGGGGAGGGTCTCTGCCTTCTGAGTGTCCTATGAGATAGCCCCCTATGAGGTAGCCCCCTGTGAGGTAGCCCCCTGTGAGGTAGCCCCCCTATGAGATAGCCCCCCTATGAGATAGCCCCCTATGAGATAGCCCCCTATGAGGTAGCCCCTTATGAGATAGCCCCCTATGAGATAGCCCCTCTATGAGGTAGCCCCCTATGAGATAGCCCCCTATGAGGTAGCCCCTATGAGATAGCCCCCCTATGAGGTAGCCCCCTATGAGGTAGCCCCCTATGAGGTAGCCCCCTATGAGATAGCCCCCTATGAGATAGCCCCTCTATGAGGTAGCCCCCTATGAGGTAGCCCCCCTATGAGGTACCCTCCCCCCCCCCGAGGTGCTTTGAACTGTAAAGCATCGTAGCCACATCCATGTGGTCAGGTTACTAGGGGAAAGCCCTTTGGAAGGTCATGGGGAAATATTTTTTAAAAACAAATGCAAAAACATTTAAAACAAAAATTTTCAAAAAATTAGAAATGCTGAAGCAATTAGAAAGGGCTTCAGTTCCTGATTGAATTGAAAAATTCAGGAAAGTTCTTTAGAATGAGAAGAAAGGGCTTTTATTAGAGCGTTCGACACAATAGTTGTTTTACCTTTTGGAGGCCACTCGTGCTGCAGCACCACAGGAAGGCTTTGCTAAGTGACATTTCAGTGCATGGAGCCTCACCAAGCTTTGCTCAACTCATGGATATGATTAGCTGCCAAGCTTTTTGAGCGAGGCAACTTCCCCTTCAACAGACTTTGCATTCCTGAACTTGGAAGAAGATGGGAGAAAGTTAAGATCATTCGGACTAATTATAATAGTTTCACCTTTGAATGGACACTAAGTGGGTGCAGAAGGTGGAAACACCGTATAACTTCAGTCTTTTCAGGACATAGTTTTAGCATTTCGCATGTTGACAGCCACTGATTTGAAATAAATACAGATTGCAAAGTCCGCTGGTCTCATGACGTCTAAGACAAGAGGCTTCCAGGTGATGGAGCAGCCTTTGGCCTTTCCGACGGCCGCCCCATGGGAAACTGTCAGAGAAATTACACTTCTCAGTGTCGTTTTGGCACCCTAATCTCTGCAGCATCCTGAGGCTCTCCTTCCGTCCTAGGTCACCCTCTTCCTCATGCTGCCCTGCTTTCCAGAGAGGGGTCCTTCCAGGGCCAGCCCTCCCCTCACAGCTCCTCTGTGGTCCCACCCCTGCTCTCTCGCATTCTTTCCCTCTCTAGCCCCTCGGTGGGCACTAACTCATGGGTGCCTCTGTTCCATTTTCTTGGATTCCTGTGTTACCTGCAGATTGCTGTATCACACCTCCCTGGCAGCGTGGGGACGCGCTAACACAGTGCATGTGGAGACACACGGATGGAAAGTTTCTGTCCCCCAAAGGTTTTGGTAAGGTGCTACTTTGGGACTTCTCCAATGCGGGTGATTGCCCTCATCCTTCGCCAGTGCGGGGCCTGCTTCTCTCAGTCCAGACTACGACCCACATCCAAGGCGCCAGGACCCATAATGAGCGCTGCCTGGTCTCCGCTTACGTAATAGGAAGGTCAGGAACGATCGCCTGCTGGTCCTTCCACTCCGCAATTTCATTGCAAGCGATTGGATGTACAGTGGGGCCTTGACTTACGAGTGTCCCGACTAACAAGTTTTTTGAGATACGAGCCGTCTCTTGGCCGATTTTTTGCTTTGAGTTGTGAGCTAAAATTCAGGTTACGAGCCAGCTTCAGATACCCCACCGCTAGTTGGCGCAGCGAACGGCACAGTGAACGCCACAACATCAGTCCAGCATCACGTGTCTCACTCGTTCACTTTTTGATTTGACATACGAGTAACTTGAGTTACGAGCTCCGTCACAGAACGAATTAAACTCGTAAGTCAAGGCCCCGCTGTAGTTCTGCTCGACATAGGCCCTCGTCGAGCACCTTCTGCAGAGTTAGATTCCGTGGCCACTATTTCATGGAGTTTTATTGTATGTCCAGCTCTTCTCCTCCCAGAAAAGAAACTGTTATGGGTTGGCTCAGCAGATAGACCACTGACTCAGAATTTAAATTTAGGAACCTTTATTAAGCTGGCCAGCTGTCTGCAGTCCCAGCACTTCGCCAAAGCAAAGGCTGAACTGCAGCAATGACTGCAAGCGTTACAGCCTATTTATTTGCAAAAACTACAAAGTTACAAAGCCTTGTTTATGCAATTTGTTCCCAACACAGTATAGCATTATCACCTTCCTATCTATGTTTTCTGGGAACAGAGAGCACAGTATATTGAGGAGGGACCATGAGACCATATTACAAGGCCTGACCTGATGTCAGTACCTTCCTGTCTGTCTTTTCCAGGAACAGAGAGTACAGCGCGCTCCGATATGCAGCCCAGTACAGAAACCATGTTTTACTTTTTGGTCTGTGTGGTCTCTAAACATCACTGGATGTACAATATTCTAGTAAGAGACAAGAGGATTCATTTCACGATTAAGTTAGAGAGAGCAAAATTCCAATTGGGTAGGTCATGTGATTGACAGTCCTGCAGGCGATTGTTTCCAGCCTTCCCTAAGATGTGAGAGTAGACAAAGCAGTGCTAATTGTGGGCCCTGGGGCCTTGGATGTGTGAGTCCTCCTCTGGGCTGAAGGAAGCAGTCCACACACACTGCGTGGACTTTGGGGGACTGGCTCAAGAGGGAAGCCCTGGGTCAGCCCCATTTGCCCTTCAGAAGTAGCGCGGTGAGTGGCAAGGTGTGGGTTTGGGGCTGTAAGGACTGAGCTCAGATCTCTGCTGACTTTCTGGGCATGCCACTTTGAGTAAGTTGAATAAGCCTTCTGAGCTTCCGTTTTCCATATGTAAAATGGGAATCATATCCTTTCCATGTGTCAAATGGGCTGTTGAGTAAATTAAGTAATATCATATGTATCTGAAGCAGCCGGCACCAGGCCCAGTATGGGGTAGAGTCGACCCTCGTTTAATTGGGGCCTATGACAGGGTGCCATCCACTGTGGGGGCTGATGGTGGTGTACCATCCCCTGTGACAGGCGAGCTAGTGCAAGACTTAGCCCCTGCTTGGCAGGTGGAGGGGAAGACAGACGAGAAACCAGGAATGACAGGCCTGCAGGGTCCACGAGGAGCCAGTGCAGGACAGAGGTGCCCTGGTGCTCTGAGGCAGGGGACACTGCTGTCCTGTGTGTGCTCACTGTCTGACAGGAGATAGACCATCTCTTGTTTTCCAGCTGCCTGAGTAGAAAACTCAGCAGTCCTTTCTCCAAAAAGACTTGACTCTGACTACCCCACCCCCGCTGGGTTTAGAGAAGAGATGGATCTATTTGGCTTCACAGGGACATATTATTTAATATAGAGAAGGGTCCAACATGCCTTTGAGCAATTGGTTTTTCTTTAGGGAGTACGGAGAAACTGCAGATCAATTCAATCATTCTTCCTGGAGAAGAAAAAGGATGCAAGAGAAAAGATAAGGAGGCAATTTCACAGCCCAGAAGGGACTAGGGAGCAGAGTGCTAGCTCTTCTGAAATTCATTTCAAGGGAACAACTTTGGTCCTTGTATTTCATTGCACTGTTGTGTGGGCTGGGTGCCCAGAGCTACAAAAACTGAACCCCAACTCTGTGGCCACAGTTTATAGGATCAGAGACAAATGCCTTTAGGTATCTTTTCTGTCATTGGAGGGAGTGAAATTCTGACCCTGTCAGATAATATGAAAGTAGCTGCTACAGAAATTGTCACTTTAAACCAGTGGAGGGGTTATTAGAACTTCGGGGTGTTGAGAAACAGGAAACCTCGACACGGGACATTTGCCAATAGAACCATGGCACTTGGTGTCAGAATGTTTGATGCACAAGTAACGGCTGGGCAGAAACGGGACCGTTGCTCTGCAGTATCAGTTGCCCTAAATCAAGGTCCATATGCTGGGGCCCGAAATGCAGGGGGGTCTGCGTTTCTCAGAGGCACAGGCACTGCCTCCTGGCGACACATGACACCTGTGGAAATGACTTGCATGTGCTCTCGAGGGAGGAGTGGAGAGAGCTGTACCTGTCCTTTCCCCTCATCAGCTTCTTCCCTCTTCCATTCATCCTCCTCACTTCTGCCAGATTTATCTTTCAAGATACCAACTCTTGTTATGTGATATCTTGTCTTCAAGTCCCCACAGGTTCCCTTCCCTATTGGTTATAGGATGAATTCCAAACCCCAGAAAGCCTCATCTCTTACCAGGCTGCTTGGAACATCTGCTCCAGGCTGAGCCCACTCCTCTGCCTGTCACATGTCACCTTCTCCCGGGAATTTTGCCCAGTAGGTGCTCAGGCCCAGGTGTCAGTTCCTCATGCAGCCTTCCTCAGCTCTTTCAGGACTGATGAGCCTCTCTCTCTCTCTCTGGGTCTCTCATAATCCTTTCACATACCTCTTTAAGAGCCCTTTCTACAATGTTTTAAAATTATGTCTTATGTTTCCCACTCAAGGCCTTGAGCGCTGTATTTGACATCTAATAGATCCCAGTGGGTAATTTCTGATTTGAAGCATAATAGGGGCTGGCGTTGTTGTTTTTCCTGATTTACTTTATAAAGGTTTTGCATAGTTTGACTGCTCATGATAAACCTGGCATCACAGAAATGTTTAATGATGCATGCAAGCATATGTAATTAATATCCTAGGATTTTGCTATTTTTGTTGTGAAATTCTTAGCATGTATCTTCAATATGTATCTTACAACCATTCGGATCTAGTCTTGAGTTTTGGAAAGTCAGAAAGGACTATGAGAAAAACTCAGGTGGCCTCAAAGAGTTTATTCTTCTCTGGGAGATAATGAGCTAAGTGTTGAATTGTGGGTAAAGAGAAATACCGTATGCACATAATAGGTGCTCAGTAAATACTAGCTCACTGACACCTGTGTGAAACAGGGAGCAGGCAGCTGTCAGAGGGGGTTATTTATGTCTACTTCTGAAATGGTCAGAGCCTTCTGTTTCATACAAAGAGAAAAAGAGGTTCTCCTGATTTTGAGATGGATAGAAGAACTTCAGAAAAAATTCAGAGAATCGCTTTAGTGCTTCTCAGAGTCACCCAGCATGGAGAGGCCTTGCTCACTTCTTTGAAGGAGACTAATTGTTACATTTTTATAGAAGCCCTTCTCTGACGAGCTCAAAGTACTTGAAAATAAACCAAGGACCAATATTTTATATTTTACTGTTTAGGACCAGGAGCAAATTGGCCTAAAGGACTTCATTAATATCTGGGGGTTACCAGGAGGCCAGGATCTGATTGGTGCACAAGGAAAGGTTGAGAGGGTAAGATAAAATGTGGGAAGGGTTGGACTGCGAAAGGCTGGAGAAAGGCTAACCTTTGTTCAAGTATTCAAAGCCTGAAGAAGGGGGGCAGCTGAGTAACTGTGGAATTTGGGGTGCTATGGAGAAACGCATTTGTTTATTTTTGTATTCCACATGTGTTAAGCTCTTTTCATATGTTAGGGCCTACACTCTAGGCAGAGGGACACCAAAAATGAAAGGAAGGAAACTCAAGGTATTTGTAGTCCAGTGTGGGAGAGAGGCATAGCAATAAAAGGTTGGGGGGCTTTGGGCACCCTAGGCTAACTTGAAAACCTGGTGTATGAAACCTTCACCTAAAGCAGGGGTCGGGGACGTCCGGCCTGAGTGCCATATAAGGCCCAGAGAATCATTTGGTCTGGCGTAGGCCAGTTGAAGGAGAATTCAGAAGACAAGGATAAGCTGATGAAGAGGGGCTGACATGCTGCCTGACCCAGCGGGGGAGCCTGAGTTGGAGTCTGAGAGTAAGAGATCTGAGTTGGGCCTGGAGGAGAAAGAAACCCACATGGCAAGTCTGTTGACTATGTCTGAGAGCAAACAATGAATATATTTCTCTGAGGGAGGAGCGAGTCCATGAAAACTCCTTCGCCTTAGCTAGGCTGTCAGCTGAGCAGAGAACTCAGCCAGGCCCTGGAAGTCCAGCCAGGGGTACTAGGCCCGCTGTCCACTGTGATTTCATAGCAGCCGCTCGTTCTCATTTATTTTTCCTGGGATCCTTCTGTGTGTGAATGAGGTTTATTCTTTCAAGAAAAAAAGCATCATCTTAATCATGTCTGGGGTCATGGAAAAGACACCGAACCAGAAGACTTGGATTTGAACTTGACCTTGGTTGAAGGTGAGTGACTTCCTCTGAGAGGCTCTGTATTCCGCATCTATAACTTGGGTTGTGACGCATGCTCTATAAAGGATGATGTGAGAAGGGAAGAGTGCCTTGTCCAGAAGGTGGCAGCACACACGGGCAGCACAGCCACCAGTCATTTTTACGTAACCAGGATCCCTTGAGGGACAGTCTGCTAGAAGCCAGGACATTCTCCTGACTTCCTTACTTCTTGCCCAGATGGTGGTGTTCCAGCCAGGGCTCTAGGAACATAAACCATAGACCATGGCTGTCTGCAAACTCTTTCCCTAATGGGTTCTTATTTCTTCAGCTGTCCCTGCCCTCCCACCAAGCCCCGCTTCTCCCCTTCTCCCCATCCTCCTGGCTTGGATCACTGAACATGAGTCTAGAGAATAAAATTCTTTACGTTTTCTTAAGCAACCTAATTTTCATTTGAGGAGTATAAAAGATGCTTTCTTCTTTGCTTGAATATTTTATAGTTTAACCAATTATTGTTGTTGTAATTAGGATTGATAGGTAAATAAATTGAAGGTAAAAGCAAGATCACATATTAGAAGCCCCAGATGTCCCAAGACAAACATAACAGAAAGAGTCAGAGGCATCACAGCCCCAGTCTGCCACAAACAGTGAGGAGGCTGTATTTGTTTGACACAAGATCAGAAGGTGGTTGAGGCTCTGGGGCCTAATTTAAAATTCACATTGTGAATAAGTGACTAGAGGGGTGGGCAAACTTTTTGACTCAAGGGCCACAATGGGTTCTTAAACTGGACCGGAGGGCCGGAACAAAAGCATGGATGGAGTGTTTGTGTGAACTAATATAAATTCAAAGTAAACATCATTACATAAAAGGGTACGGTCTTTTTTTCAATAGTTTTATTCATTTCAAACAGGCCGGATCCGGCCAGCGGGCCGTAGTTTGCTCACGGCTGCTAGAGCAAGGCTCCCTCTAGTAGTTGCTGGCTAGGGTTATTGCCAGTCCCAAGGAGACAGACATATTAATGTCATGAATCACCCTCTGACAGGTGATGGGCATCCAGAGAAGAGACTACTTCTGGGGTAGCCTAGGTCACTGGTTCTCAACCTTGGCTGCACATTAGAATCACCTGGGAATCTTTTTAAAATCCTGATTTCTGGGCCTCATCCTCCGGAAAGTCTGTTTCTTTGTTATGGGGTGAGGCCACAACATTAGTAACAAAGAAACAGAATTTCCGAAGGATGAGGCCCAGAAATCAGGATTTTAAAAAGATTCCCAGGTGATTCTAATGTGCAGCCAAGGTTGAGAACCACTGGCCTAGGTGCTTTTCAACCAGACTCCAGTGACTCTCTTATTCACTTGAATCATGCGTGTAGCCTACAGATGCTCCGGTCTACACCAATCAAATCAGAATCTCTGAGGGTGGGAACCACCTTGGTCTATTGCCATAGCTCTCCAGGTGATTTCAATGTGCAGCCAGCGTAAGAGCCATTGGTGCAGCCCGTGGTTGGGAGAGCTAATCTTCCCAGACTTCTGTCACTATCCTCCCCCTTCCCAAGGAAAGGAGTGTATCTGGGGCTATAAGCCTTGATTCTGAGGAGCCATGAGTAATAGCAGCTGCTGGAGAAGTGGGTGTCACATGGACAGGCCAGAGCAAAGGACTAGAGGTAGATTCGGAAAAGCTGTTGCTTTTTCACATTGATGGACTCGACTCTCTTTCCTTACTTTTGATGGGAAAATAGAAGGCCAAGGACATACATTTATGTACCAGACTTTGTTCTGGGAATTCTACAAACAATATCTCTTGTAATCTTCACAAATGGGTATTTTTGTTTCCCATTTGCAGATGAGAGAGCTGAAGCTCAGAGGAGGTAAGTGGCGTGTGCAAGGGCCAGATAGTTGGGATTTTAACCTCGGCCTGTCTGACTCCAGAGCCTAGTGACTGGTCTCAGGACACGCTGCCCATGCTTTGGCAAAGTTTAGCATCAGCAACAGGTAAAGGCTGCTGGGAAGCGTCAAAACGAGCTAACAAGCAGGCCTCTGCTTCCAGCAGCTGGGGAGTGTGATAGAATCAGCCGCATAATTGGCACGCGGCCCTCCCAGGCCTACCCCAGCGCCTCAGAGCGGGAGTCAGCCACGGGGAAGCTTGGGACTCTGTCGCCCTGGCTTCATGGAGGCCCTCGCCCGAGGACCTTGGGCGCTGCCAGAGGAGAAAACCTAGAGCGGGGAAATGCAGCAGGAGCGAGGGCGAGAAGGGGCCGCTCCATTGGTCACTGCACGCTGTTCACCGTGGAGTTTAAAGAACCAGCCCTACCTCAAGTCCAGCATTCCTCCTTCCTGTTAACGGTCAGGAGGACCTCTGCTGGACGGGCGTCGCTGGGAGGCCTGAGTCCGGGAATGGGAGGTAATTTCAGGTGAGTGCCCTCTCTCTGCACCAGTCCCAGGTTTGTGGAGGTGAGGAAAGCCCTGGTGAAATGGTCATGAGAGTAGCCTCTCAAATATCATAGTTGAATATCATGAGAGCAGCCTCTCAAATCTGAGTGCAAATCTGACCCTGCTTGAAATCCCCCGTGAAGTTTTGAAGCTGTGCATCTAGACCAGTGATGGCGAACCTTTTTGAGCTCGGCGTGTCAGCATTTTGAAAAACCCTAACTTCACTCTGGTGCCGTGTCACATATAGAAATTTTTTGATATTTGCAACCATAGTAAAACAAAGGTTTATATTTTTGATATTTATTTTATATATTTAAATGCCATTTAACAAAGAAAAATCAACCAAAAAAATGAGTTCACGTGTCACCTCTGACACGCCTGTCATAGGTTCGCCATCACTGATCTAGACTGTCTGTGGTCCTGTCAGACTATACCTGTGTAACTATAGCCTGGGAGCAAAAGCAAGGGAGCCTGTTTATAAACACCGTGTCTTAGCCACAGAACCACAGATGGCTTCCCACCTGCGTCTGTACTGTAGCGTTCTCACCCAAATCATTACTCCAGACACTGGAGCAGTGAGTGGACCAAGCAGGACGCCCTGGCATGTTGGGCATTTTGTTTTTTAGCTCCTACTTCCTTTTTACAGCAAAGTATTCAGGGAAAGTGCTCTCCAAACTTGATCTGTATCTGAGCATCTGGAAAACAAGGGACATGTACTGCCTGAATATAAGTGTCTCTCTATGTTACAACTTTAGTGCTTGGATGGGTATTACTAGACAAGACATAAGAGAGCAGGGAATGATATCACTGTTCCACAGCGTGCATTCACTTGTTCTGGACAAGTTGTTCGGAGTTGTGATTTATGGGGCTATCCATAAGGAACTCGCAGACATACTGGACATTTTTAAAGGTGAAAATATTCCAGGTAGGGATGCAATTTATTTAAAAATGAAGTACTCTTGCTTCTGAATCAAAGGCTCTGAGCAAGAAACAAAAATGTGAGAGCAGCCCCGCTGGTATTGCTCAGTGGTTGAGCACCAACCTAGGAACCAGGAGGTAGGAGTTCTATTCCCAGCCAGGGCATAGGCCTGGGTTGCGGGTTTGATCCCCAGTGGGTGCGTGCAGGAGGCGGCCAATCAATGATTCTCTCTCATCACTGATATTTCTCTCTCTCTCCCTCCCTCTCTGAAATGAATAAAAAAATATTTTTTAAAAATGTGAGAGCCAAGATGGCTGCTGGCCTTCTCCTTGGCCCTTTCGAAAGCAGAGTGACAGCAGGAGTCAGTTCCCACTGGGAAGAAGAAAGGACACTGTGCTAGGGTCCGGAGACCTGGCTCCCAGGACTAACAGCTCCAGGCTGTAGTGGGGATGTGGGTGGGTGGTTTCTTCTCTCTTGCCGATCTGCTCACTGCCAAATGGGAAGTGATAATGGCTTCCCTGTCTAGCAGCAGTGTTGTGAGAATTAGCTGCAGTGGTGTGAGAATCCCATGAGAGGTCTACAGGATTTAAAAAGGTTGATGTGCCGTATGAGTCTAAGATTGTTAAGCTCAACTGCCTCCTCCGTTTGCTGTGCAGACGTTAGTTGTTTCAGTGTGCAGTGGACTGACAAATAGTGCCCTATGTGGGGAGTCTGGTTGCAACACTAGAAGGAAACAGTCAAATTTGGTTGGTCTGCTGACTAGAAGGAAGCCCTCCCCTTTCCTCCTGGCCTTGTGGTTGAAGAGAGTGGTCCTGTCGGAAAGAGGCAGAGGGAGCTGTGTCCCAGCCTGCGCCCCAGCCTGCTTCCAGCCTGCTTCCAGCCTGCTTCCAGCCTGCCTAGGGCTGCTGCGAACAACAGATCGAATCCCTCTCCAGAACATGGCTCCTTAGGAGACACATTTTCCTGATGCAAATCAACCTGCATATGAAGCATTTACCATTTGTTAGGTACTTACTAGACACGAAAGAATGAAAGTTACGGTTTGGCTCTTCTCTACAAGGATGCTTCTAGGTGCTGCGGAGGAAGGTGGGATACATGAGGACCTGGTGATAGGAAGGAAGCCGAGAGGAATGTGAAGTGCCCTGTATCCTTACTTAAGACCCGCCTGCAGGGAGGCAGGCTCCAGGCTACGCCAATGAGACACCTTCTCACCTGCATGGGTCCTGCCCTACAGAGGCAACAAAGCCCTCTGCTGGGAACCTAAACCTTCTCCTCACAGAGCAGGCCTCAGGCCTCTTTACACTATTAAAGATGACTGAGGATTCTGAAGAGTTTTTATTTTATCTGTCAGTCTTTACCGTGTTAGCAGTAAAACATATTTAAAAGTATTTGTTTCTTGCCCTAGCTGGCTTGGCTCAGTGGATAGAGCGTCGGCCTGCAGACTGAAGAGTTGCAGGTTCGATTCCGGTCAAGGGTACATGCCTGGGTTGCAGGCCAATGGCCCCCGTAGGGGGTGTGCAGGAGGCAGCCGATCAATGGTTCTGTCTCATCATTGATGTTTCTATCTCTTTCCCCTTCTCCCTTCCTCTCTGAAATCAATAAAAATGTATTTAGAAAAGTATTTGTTTCTTTAAGAATAAGTGACAAACCCATTACACATTAACATAGATAACAGATGTTTATGAAAAATGACTACATTAGCCAAAGCAAACTTCAGTGAGAAGAGTGGTGTGACCGGGGTACCACGAGAGCAGCCAGTTCAGCTCCACACGGTCCTACACGTGCTTTTCCTTCAGGCGACCTCGAGACAGCAGAAATGCCTTCTGTGCACTTCCGACTTCGACACACAGCTTGTTAAAAAGATGTATACTCAGGGCTGAGAGTTACTAAAATTGCTATTTTTATTTTTTTTACTGACGCATCCAGGAGATTTAAAGTGAAACTGACTTTTTTTTTTTAAACTATGAGTCATGCTGGTGAAGGATACAATGACCACTAGTACAGTTTGGCACCACTGCCCTGGTTTGTGTTAAAATACCAGCAGGTTACCCACTGTTGCTTTTGCAAATGTCAGAAACAGCGAAGGAGACAAACGATGTCTTAATGTTATTATGGAAATGGTTTTAACCTCATGGGCCAGCTGGCAGAGCCTCAGGGGCCCCTGCGGGCCTGGGGGCTACACCTGGGAGTTCCCTCAGGTGATGTGCAGAGGTCTGTGGTCGTGGTCGTCTCTCAGACCTTTGATGCCGAACACAGGGGAGGAACCGGGGATCAAGAGCTCTGGGAAAGCCAGGATGCGTGGCTGGCAATGAACCGTGAACTACCACTTTCTCATCATAGGCCACGTGTTCAGGACAGCTGGGCCCTGGCACTTCCCGGTCAGAGAGAAGGAAGAGGAGGGCTTCTAGCTAGTCCCACGCACGTAGGTCCCTTACCGTCCTTAGAGGACTTAAAGGGTTTGTACAGCAGCTCTGACACTTACCAGTCCTGTGACCTTGGGTCGCGTCCTCAGCTATTTTATGCCCCAGTTTTGTCTATAAAATGGGGCTTATGCTCACCCTAGAGGGTGGTCAGGCATAAATGGATGAGTACATATAAAGTGCATGTTTCGAAACAGTGCTGGCACAGAGTACGTGATTAATAAAATATAAACTCATTATTTATTTATTTATTTTTCCTTCATTGAATCTGCTCATAACCCAAAGATGTAGAAGTGATTCCCTCTGTTAAGGCATAATGTCACAAAAATAAGATAATGAGTTTCATGTAAATATGAAAAGGACATGTAGCAAAAATTTTATTTAGCTCATTAGTGAAAGAACCACTAAGATGTTTCAACTAGTTCAGAGAACACCTGAGAAGCAAGGTACTCTGTAGTAATTGCTAGGATGAGACTGCTGGGTAAGACGTGAAACGGAGTCCCATCCAACATGACCACAACCCATACCCTTCGTGTTTGTATCTTCCACTGGATTGAGGTTGTTTGCATCCTGTAGGGGAGAATACAGTTTTCCTTGGCCCTGTTATGGGTCCCTTGCTGGGTCTGAAAATTAAACTAACAAAGACAGATTAAGAGGAGGAAAGCATACAAACTCTATTGAAGTTTTACATGTACACAGGAGCCTTCACAAGAGAACAAAGACCCCAAGAAGTGACCAGAACGGGAAATTTTTATACCCTTTAGACAAAGAAACAAGAAATTTGTGAAGAATTGACAACACAGAGGGGTTTAGGGTTGGGGTAGTGAGCGGCGAAGAAGTATCTAAACAGATTAGGATTATTTAACAAGGTTTGTGGGTACAGATTTCTTGGCCCCCAACTCCCCATCTGGTGATAAGAATGTCTTCCTCCTGGCACAGGGAGGGGCCTCTCACACAGGAGCTGCAGGACCTGTTTTGGGGATGGAGGGGGAGGAGGTCAGAGGGACCTTCTGCTTTTGCCCCCTTTTCCCCCTCAAATTCCTTCAGCTAAAGATACTCAGTAAACCAAAATGCCGTATTTAGTAGGGTAGTGTGTCCTGAACCCCATCAATCCCTAATGGACAAAAATTTGCAAGTTAAATTCTCCAACAGAGAAAAAATATCCCAGACAATAGAAAGGCAAACATAGTACCACATAGAACACTCGGTAAGCCTCCTTGCCTATTTTAAAAGTTTGGATAAATTTTCTGATAACTCCAAACTATACATGGGGAAATTGAGTCTCAAAGAGGCTAAATAACTTATATAATGTTATATAGCTAGAAATGGCTGAGCCAGAATTCAAGTATTCATGTCTGTGTTCCTGTCACTGAATCTATTACCTGCACTCATAGAATTCACTCTTTAAGGAGATAACTAGAGTATACACAATACAAAGAACTGGTCTCTGAGGGAGGTGAGAGGGAGCAGGGAAGTTAGAAACAAAATTTCAGAATTCCTAGTACACAACAGTATTGCCAAACTGTCTACCATTAGCAAAAACATGCCTCCTTTTCCCTCCCCTGCTTTTAACATTTAAATGAGGTGAAATGAATTTAAGGGCACTGGTAGGGGGCAATGTCTAAATATGTGTGAAATCACTTATGCATTCTGATGCTATTCCTGGATTGAAGAAAAGAAATGTGTTAGTAATTTAATGACTCAATTCTGTACAATTACTTTAGAATGAAAGTCAAAATCTTTTTATCATATTTAGAAAAAAAGATTGGCTAATTTTTATAAGTACCCAATTGTTGGGTTGTTATTAACAAGAATAAATTTTAACTTCTGCCCTAGCCGGCTTGGCTCAGTGGATAGAGAGTCAGCCTGTGGACTGAAGGGTCCCAGGTTCGATTCCGGCCAAGGGCACATGCCTGGGTTGCGGGCTAGATCCCCAGTGGGGGGCGTGCAGGAAGCAGCCAATGGGTGATTCTCTCTCATCATTGATGTTTCTATCTCTCTCTCCTTCTCCCTTCCTCTCTGAAATCAATAAAGAAATATATTTTAACAAAAAAATTTTAACTTCTTTTTTAATATATTTTTATTGATTACAGAGAGGAAGTGAGAGCTAGAAACATCAATGATGAGAAAGAATCATTGATTGATTGCCTTCTGCATGTCCCCCACTGGGTATCAAGCCTGCAACCCGGGCATGTGCCCTTGGTCAGAATCAAAGCTGGGACCCTTCAGTCCATAGGCCAATGCTCTATCCACCGAGCCAAACTGGCTAGGGCAATTTAACCTTCTTAAGATAAGTTTGAAGTGGAGGTAGTTGGTTGCTTCATATTCATTTTTAACTTTGTCAGGATTTGTCAAAACATGATGAAAAGCAAAATGCATAGTGTAGGTGAATTAGAGTAGGCTTATTTATAAGCAGAAACTTGAGCCAAAAGCAGCAGTAAACTAAAAAATAGAACAAATCACACTAATTGGTTATTAAAAAGAAGGGAAAGTGAGCAGAATTAAAAAAAAAAAAAACCCACAAAATTAAGGAACCAATTTAAACCAGACTTGAATAGTATTAGGGTGGACAGCTTAATTATTGGCCCCAGAAATCTTAGGGAGGCCATTGTCTTCATTTAGGAAAACCTTTGGGAGCCACTTAGGGAGGGAAGGTGATGCCCTATAGGGACCTGAGGACCTTCATGGGGCTCACACCTGTGTATGAGGTGGGTGAGGCCTCATTGCAGCAGAGGAGCTTGGAGCCTGTGGAAGAGATGGACCACCAAGTCTTCCCCATGCAGCAGTGGGCAAGCCCTTTTAAGAACAGGGATTTTAAATATTCTCTTTAAAATTATTTGTTGCTTGCTTTGCCCCATTGCAAACCCCTCTGAACTCCTGTCACCTTAGGCTGCATGTGCTAATGACTTGGGTGAGTGGTGTTTTGGTTTTGTTTGGTTTTAGTATTGACAATAAATGGCCAAGTTGCTGGGGCACTCAAAGGAAAAGGACTAATTTCCAGGAGAACAGCCAGGTGAGGAGCCCCAGTAAAAGGTGGAGAGTCCCCTGGGAACAGAACTTTGAGGGCTGGTAGTGACCTTGGGAATGCAGCCCCAGGGCAGATTCTGAGGGAGAGGGGACCTGAATTAATATTTGTTTTTAAAATATCAAAGGACAAGATTATGTCTTCTGGCATGTAAACTACACATTAAATAAAACGGAGCCAGAATATTAAAATATTCTCTGCACCTTACTCCCACTTCCCACTTCCCTGGCCTGTGGCCCATCAGGGATTGGGTTAATGAAACTTTTGTTAAGAAGCCTGATCCTGAGTTGACTGTAATCAAGGGTTGTTCACTGTGTTTGATCCTAGCAGTGGTGGGAACCTTTTTTCTGCCAAGGGCCATTTGGATATGTATCACATCATTCAAGGGCCATACACAATTATCAACTTAAAAATTAGCCTGCTATATTTAGTCAAACATTTAATAATTCACCCTAATGCCTTGGCCAGGCCAGAACAAATGATTTCAGGCCATGTGATAGGGACAGAAATAGAATACTGGGGACCAGCTATAATTGTAAGAAACATTAATCACGCTCTGTTACCCGTGATTGTTTTGTTCTGATTAAAGAAGGCACATTCAACCTGGCTGGGAGTTGCATGTGGGACCTGGGAGCTCACCAGGAAATGTAGCCCATCCTCCCCATCAGGAAAGATTAACAACCTTGTTGCAGAAATCAGAGCTGCCAGACCTTTGAAGACCCCCAGCCCTTTGCTTACCTGCAGGCCTTTGCAAATCTCCAGCTCCCATTGCCTGTAAACTGCCCATTTGGCATACCCTTTTGATATTTTCAGATCATTCCCTTTGAACTGGATAAAAATTATTAGAACTCTATAGACTATCTGGACTTACTAGTATAGAAGTACTGACAGAAAAAATTAGGGAAAACAAACAAAAAATTGATTATGGGACTGAATGAATTGAAAATAATTATATAGTTTTTTATAACTTTTAAAAGTATCACTGAGTATTAACTTTTTGTTTTTTATATATAAGAAAGCATTTTTAAAGCAATTTGGTAAATTATGTATTTTTTCTCTCTACCTTATCCCTCCAGAATTTGGCAGTTTTTAATGAGTGAGTCATGGCAATATGTTTCTTTGCATGAATTCAATAAGATCAGTTCCCAATTGTGGTTTTATTAACAAAGACTTTGGAATGCCAGGTCTAACATGCCTGGGCTCTGGTTGTCACCAGAAAGCTTTAAGGATGAAGCCAATAGGAGACCCGTGGAGAAAGCCTGGTACCTTGCTTGGTCACGTGGTTCATGGCCATCTTTCCAGGTAAGGGACGAAGGTTGCTTTCCTGGGAGATGCCAAGGAAGGAACCTGAAGACATCATTGGGGACCTCACCTTGAGGAATTCGCCCAAGTCCTAAGGTATTGCAGGAAAACCTCATGGTAGCTGGGTGGCTCAGCTTCTTTGCTCTGTGGGGCTAATTAAAGCTCAATCATGAGATTTCAGCAAAGCATATCTTTTTTTTAAAAAAAGCCTATGTGATTAATTGTTATTCTTATTGTCTTCATGCAAAAAGTCAGGCCAAATTATAACTAGACTTAATACAGGCCAAGCTGAGCTGTAATGGTTTTAACCTGCTCTTTGCAATGGGCCTTTTCTTTCTTTACCCTGAATCTGTTTTTTAAACAAGTCATTCTCACTCCTCCACTGCCTACTAAATCAGGGAGCTTTCATGCCTTCTCTTTATTCTTTCCTCAGAATTTTTGTTTGCTAGGGCTGCCATAACAAAGTACTACAAGCAGCTCTAGATGGATTGGCTCAGTGAATAGAGTGTCGGCCTGTGGACTGAAGGCTCCTGGGTTTGATTCTGGTCAATGGCACATGCCTGGGCTGTGGGCTTGATCCCCAGTGGGGGCCATGCAGGAGGCAGCTGATGAATGATTCTCTCTTATCATTGATGTTTCTATCTCTCGCTCTCCCTTCCTCTCAGAAATCAATTTAAAACTACATATTTATAAAGTACTGCAAATGGAATGGCTTCAACACCAAATGTATTGTCTCCCAGGCTGACAGCCAGGGATGAGGTCAGGGTGCCGTCAGGTCACGCTCCCTCTGCAGGGGGTCGCCTCCTGGCCTCTCTCTGAGCTTCTGCAGTTCCTTGGCTTGAGGCAGCATACCTCCAATCTGTGTGTGATGTTCTCTTTATGTCTCTTGTCCAAAATTTCCCCTTTTAGGAGGACCCTGGTCATATTGGAGTAGGGGTTCACTCATCTTAACAAATTATATCTGCAATGACCCTATTTTTGAACGACCCAAATGTTGAAGTATTAAGGTGTTAGGACTTCAACATATAAATTTTGGGGAACACAATTCGACCCATAACAAATCTATATATAGATTTTTTTTTTTTTGAGAAAGTAGAAGGGAGAGGGAAGGGGAGTGAGAGAGAGAAAAAAACATTGATGGGAGAGAGACACATCCATTGGTTGCATCCGTGGGATGGAACCTGCAACCCAGGTATGTGCACTTGACAGGGAATTGAACCTGAGATCCTTTGGTGGCACGGACCAAGGCTCTAACCATTGAACTATGCTGTCCATAGCTAAAGCATCTGTTTGTCAAATAAGTCCTTCTACTCCTCCTCTGAGCAGGCTGCTTCCTTCTAGGAGGCACCATCTGTAGGAGCACCGTTGAGCCCAAGCTCACACTGATCCAGCGCTGTCCCTAGGACTGTCCTTTGTGGGCGTGCTTCAGTGACAGGGCTGAGACCCTAATGACCAAGTCTGAGTGTGCACAGGCCAGATCTGTCCCCTGGAAATGCTCCTATAGCACTTGAGGTTTTCCACACTACCAGTGTGTATTAGGTTCTTACTGCTGCTGTAACAAATGACTACCAACTTGATGGCTTAAAACAACAGACATTTATTCTCTTACAGTTCTGCAGTTCAGAATTCCAAAATCAGTTTTACTAAAGTCAAGGTATCAGCAGGGCTGGTTCTTGCTGTACGCCCCAGGGGAAAATCCGTTTCCTTGCTTTTTCTAGCTTCTGGAGGCTGCCTTGACACTTCTTGGCTCACAGTCAACCCCTTCCTCACATCATTCTCATCTCTTGTTTCTGGCGTGACAACTCCGACAACATCAAGGCTCCCGGGGCCTCCCTCTTGTATGGACACTTGTGGTTATCTCTGGGGCCCACCAGATAGTGCAGGATATTCTCCCACCTCAAGATCCTTAACTTAATTACATTTGCAAATTCCCTTTTTTCCTATAAGGTGGTAGTCACAGATGCTGGGGCTTTGGATGTGGACGTCTTTGGGGCCATTATTCAGCCCACCACACTATGCTTAAAGGCAGGGACAGCAACACCTCTCTTGAGTTTGCCCAATCTGGTTTCTAAGAGCCTCATTTTCTTCTTAAGGAAATTCCTTTCTTCCTTCAGCTTTATTTCCATGTCTTCTGTAATTTGCTTTGGCTCTCCTGCTGCTCTCTTCTGACAATAGCATCCCAGTTCCTCAAGTCTAGGCAAATCTGTCCTCCTAGAGATGAGTTAGATTGAGCAGAGACCATTTTCATTGTTCTGTAACACAGCTGTTACTACAATGTGAAATCAAGCAGAAGCAAACACAAATCCCAAACCGTTCGTTTCTTGACTAGTGTGCAGTTCTCCAATAATTTCTCATTAGAGATTTGCCAGTGCTTCCCCTGGTCTTCATAGCCTTCAGGGGAAAAGCCTGTTGGGAGTGGGGAATGGCAGAGAGAACTGACGGACGGCGAATGAACTGCTCACGCAGGAATGCTGACGCGAGACCTAGCACTTATGTTCACACCAGTTCGCTGAGCTCTGTCAGATTTCTCGAGTAGGTCTTAGTTGCCTGGGTATAGATCAGCAATTTTCCAACCTTTTCATCTCATGGGACACAAACTAATTACTAAAATTCTGAGGCACACCAAAAAACAGATTTTTTGCTGATCTGACAAAAAAGGATATACTTTTGATTCATTCACACTGGATACCTATTGTTGTTGGCTGTTGTCATATTTTTATTTTCTCTTGACAATCTAAGGGAAAAGAGGTCAGGGCCCCTGACTTAATAGTCAGGTATCGCATGTTTTAAAAACTCTCGTGGCACACCAGTTGAAAATGCTGGTATAGATAATAAGAAGGCAGACAGCAGTCTTGATCTGGGTATGGCTTTGCCTGCTGGGTGGGGCAGAAGGACAAAGGAACAAGAGAGTAGAGTGTGCTGGGGAGAGTATTGTTTTACCTTGGCTGGTAGAAAAGCTTATTTCACAAATTTATATAATGACTACACGGTACGAAGTGCTTTATTTTTGATTCTCACAGAGCCTACTCAACAGGGTTTTTAGCCTTATTTTAGATAGGGGGAAAGAGAGGCCCAAGGCCTCATGGCTGGTAAGTGCAGTGGTTAGGTGCAGCCTGAGACTCTACTCCTCATCCTCTCATTGTGCCATGAGCACAGGAGTCTGGAGGTGGACTGGAGGACAGGGAGGTCTCCAGGGTCTGAGTATTTCTATATGGTCAGAGGAATGAAAGGACCAGGAAGCTAGGGGAGCATGGATGTGGAATGGAGTGAGCATTTGATTTGAGACGTGGAGTAGTTTAGGGTTATGACAAAATCTAGAAGATAGCTGTGGATGTGGGTCGCTGGAAAGGAAAGGAATTGAAGGTCACTGACCTTCAGGGGTCAGCAAACTCTGAGGCTGGTGTTGGTTGGGACATCACACAGCACTGAGATTATCCAGAGACTGGAATGATGAGGAGGAGAGGGACCAGATGCCAGGGGCTGACAGATGTAGGGGAATGACTAGGAGGTCAGGAGGCGATGATGAAGGGGAGAAGATGCTATGAGTTTCAGTGAACAGGGCATTTGGTAAGTACATTGGAGTATCATTCATGAACAAGAGAAAGGCAACACCACCTTTGATTCTGAAATTATAGGGAGTAGAAGGAGGACAGCCTCTTATGAGGATGGATACAGGTAGAACTGGTTTTTAAATTTTAATTTAAAAAATGATTTATTGGAAAACATTTAAGTCCGTTTGGAACAGCTTGGGTATGTGAATCTACTTTTCTGTTGTAAATTTGATGAAACCTAGATATAGACCAAGTACTTCCAATGAAAATATAAGCATCTAAATTGAGATGTACTGTAAACATAAAATATGTAGTGGATTCTGAAAAGTTAATGGAAAAAAATGTAAAGTAGCTCATTAATAATTTTTTTTCTTGATTACATGTTGGTGTTTGGATATATTGGGTTAAATAACATATATTATTAAAGTTAACCTCATCCATTTCTTTTTATCTTTTTAATGTGACTATTAGAAAATTTATTTATTTATTATTATTTTAAAAATATGGGCAGCTTCACGAATTTGCATGTCATCCTTGCCCAGGGGCCATGCTAATCTTCTCTGTATCGTTCCAATTTGAGTATTTGTGCTGCCGAAGGGAGCACACTGTTAGAAAATTTAAACTTAGATGTGGCTCACATTGTCTTTCTACTGGGCAGTGTTTTGAAATCAAGGAGGACAGGGATGGGGAATGCCTGCCCTGAGGTCTGAAATGGAGCGCTCACGGCATCAAGAGGAAGTGAGAGCAGACACAGGGTTGTGGGAGTGTCTGTGATGTCGGTGCTTCAGGCTTCATGGAGTCCAGATGTGGTGGCAGATGTGTGGCTGGAATCAGGAAAGATTATGAGCATTTTGTTTATAGGAGACATTCACATGTCCTAATTACCCATCTTCTAACTAGAGAAGTATTTTAGAAAACTCTTAGAAAGAAAAATAAAGAAAAGACTTAGGGAATTGGGAAGAAGGAGGATCAAACTCATGAAGAAATAAGAAGCAGAGAGTAGTAGTGTGAGGGCTTCAAGTGCTTCCAGTGTGTCAAAGTGCCTTGTACCATTCTTGGAAGATGCCAGACTTTGAGAGATGGAAAATGCCACCCCAGTTTAGAGAGAGTCGTTAGTGGGCCAGATAATGACACAAATTGTGAGAACCTAGTCTGTTCGCGATGAGAGCTAGGAGTATCTTTTTGGCTCTAGAAAATGTCTTACTCAAGAATGGGAACAGAATTCCTTGGTTTCTCCTAAGTGAAGTGGTTCTTACCATGGAGAGCCTTTAGAGATAGCACAGATTTCAACTTTTGTAAACAATGCTTCCCTCTGAATGTGGAAAAGAACTTGCCATAATGAACATAATTAACACAATGAAGATTTGTCAGTTTCCTTTTCTCCCTATGCAGTCAAATGCCCGGGGGGGGGGGGGGGGGGGGTGGGGAGGTTGTCAGAGGCAGTGGTAAACTCAGAGCTGGCTTAATTCTGGATTGTCATTCCCAACAGAGGAATGCAGGTAGGCTCTGAGGTGAGCTCTGTTTGCTTGAGGATTTTATGGGTAGGAATTCCTTGTTCTCCTACCCAAGTCAACCTTTATCCTTCTCTTAACAAATGCTCATAGGTAGAGAGACTAGATAATCTGATTGATATATGTGGCCATACTGATTGTCAATATCCGCAAATAGCATGTAACACAAACCACTGTCTGCCTTCAAAAAGAGGTCTTCTAGGACTTGTCTCAATTAGGGGCTCCAATAGGGGGTTTCCATCTGGTAGTCAGAGTCAAGGGAAGGTGTTTCTGGTTGGGCCATCTGTTAGCTGTGCCCCTCAAGTCAGAACATGGGGAACCCCTATTCCAAGATGCGTCTTCATCTCCAAATGCCGCCCCCCCCCCCACTCCTCCTCGGGATAGCCCAGAATAGGAATAAGATAGATGGCGGGGACAAGAGCCAGGAGAGCTGAGTTCCAGATGTCTTCCAGCCATGAGCATCCTCCTGGGCTGGGCCAGCTGTCTGGCTGCCCCTTCTCTGGCACTTTTCAAGATGGAATCAAAGACACAGAATTACCCCGAGATACTTGGTTTCCTCTGCTTTGAGATAAGACCAGTCGGCAATGACTTTGATTCCATCAGAGCTTAGCATCTCCATTATTAGTTTTTCTATTTAGTACATTTTTGGACCACAAGTGAATTTCCCTTTGTAGTCAAACAAAGCTGAGCAACGGGAATTCTTTCTAAAGCTCTATTGACTGGCATACATTGATTTTTATTTTTCAACCCTTTTGTATATGAAAGTGATTCGTCACACCAAATCTAGGTGCAAGTTGAGGAGGGCAAGAGGAACCTTAAGCTTCTGTGTCTTGGAAACCTGCATGTGATAAATCTATACAGTGAAAAGGAGCAGGAACCAAACACAGAATGGGCCGATAGGAGGGGCTTGAGATGCAGCCTTTAAAAAAAAAAAAAATCTATCTCTATTGTTGAAAATGTTACAGATGTCCTCTCCTCCCCCCCGCCCCCCCCCCCCCCATTGATCCCCTCCACCCCTTTCTCAACCCTCCATCAATCAACAAACAAATAATGCTGGAGAGGATGTGGGAAGAGATGCAGCTTTTACTTAAGGTGGATGTGACCACATAAAGGCTCAATCCTGCATTTCTAGCCCAGTGCCAGTGCAATGGGAGAGGCCTGAGAAAGCTTTGTTGTTCTTTGGTTATCCCTTGATTTCTAGGGAGATTTGCTGGGTGGGTTCAGAGGAGTTTATCATGTTCTAAAATTTTTCCTAAAAAAGAACCCTCCTGACTCCCTGATTAGCCCATATTCAGCTGTGAGGGAGCCACTTGGAACATTTGCCTGCATTCTGTAGGTACTGTTTTCTCCTGCTTTGGCTTCAGTGGTTCATATTTTTTGGGTTTAATTCTTGATTAAGGGAAGGGAGTTTTAAATGACTTCAGTTTTTTAAAAAAGCTGAGTGTGAGATTTTTCTGTCATGTGGGATGAAACTTCATTTCCCCTAATCTTCTATGTATTGTGTATCCTTTATACATATCGACGCAAAGCCCATTTTAAGTCTTAAACTCAGGATTATTGCTCTGATACATACATACAACCGGTTAGGGCTTAAACTCCCTTCTTTGACAGAAAAGATGACTTGTTTATTCTCACACAACTGTGGACGAAAGAGGCCACATGCTAACCCGACAAGCTCAGGGAAGGCCAGCATGGCGGCCTTGCAAACTGAAAGGCCTAAAGCGACCGCAAGGATGGTCTGAAGGGAGACTGTTACTAAGAGCAGTTGTGGTGGGTAGTCGTGTCCTAGGCCGGAGTCTTCCCTGACAAGGTCAGTGTTTACCTTAACTGAACCTATGGTCCTTTTGCATCTAAGACAACATACCTCTGAAATGTCAGAGGAACTTGTAATCCCCACCCCCCCCCCCCCCCCCCCCCCCCCCCCCCCCCCCCACACACACACAAGGAAATGCCCCTGGGCGCCCTGCAGGAAAGAGACCATAAATTCCTTCATTGTTATTGTTATCACAGTGTATTGTTGCCTGTTAACTATCTATCCTGCACCCACCTAAGGAAAAGAAGTAGGTGTGGCCCTGGCCGGGTTGTCTCAGTGGGTAGAGCCGACATCGGCCTGCAGACAGTAGGGTCCCGGGTTCGATTCTGGTCAAAGGTTGTGGGCTCAATCCCCAGTAGGGGGCGTGCAGGAGGTAGCTGACCGGTGATTCTCTCTCACCGATGATGTTTCTGTCTCTCTCCTGCTCCCTTCCTCTCAGAAATCAATGAAAATATATTAAATTAAAAACAAACAAAACAGAAGAATGAATAAAACAAAGTGAAAAACAGCCTTTCTCTGAAGCATTGTCCCAACCCCTTGAGATTCTTCTCCTTCTTCTCCTCCTCCTCCTCCTCCTCCTCCTCCTCCTCCTCCTCCTCCTCCTCCTCCTCCTTCTCCTCCTCCTCCTCCTCCTCCTCCTCCTCCTCCTCCTCCTCCTTCTTCTTCTTCTTCTTCTTCTTCTCCTCCTCCTCCTCCTCCTCCTCCTCCTCCTCCGCGTCCTCCTCCTCCTCCTCCCTAGACCATTTGCTTACATTTTATACAAAGAAATATAAAAGTGAGTTAGTTACATTAGTACCTTGGCATTATTGGGTTAGAATTACCATAAAGCTTGATACAGAAACTTTTAACTCCAAAAATACTCTCCCAAAGTCATAATTATTTTTGTTCTTAATTTTCACCTGTGGATATGTTGAGAGAGAGAGAGAGAGAGAGAGAGAGAGAGAGAGAGAGAGAGAGAGAAGAAGAAGAAGAAGAAGAAGAAGAAGAAGAAGAAGAAGAAGAAAAGAAAAGAGAAGAGAAGGAGAAAGAGAAAGAGAAAGAGAAAGAGAAAGAGAAAGAGAAAGAGAACGAAACATTGATTGGTTGCCTCCCATACATGTCCCAACAGGGATTGAACCCGAAACCTAGGTATGTGTCCTGATCCGGAATTGAACCCACAACCTTTTGGTGTGCAGGATGGTGCTCCAACCAACTGAGCCGCCCAGCAAAGGCCCATAATCATTCTTTATTCATAAAAGAAGTAACTTATTTAAAAAACAACAAAATTCCTAAGAAAGATAGATGCTTTTTCCTTCAAATCTGAAACTTTGGTGGAACTACATACAATTTGAAGGGACTTAAAACCACTTTGTTCTCTGAGGTATGGTCTCACCTGACACAGAGGATGTGTTTTAAATTCTCTGGGAGTGTCCTCACCTCATGGCTCTGTGAATTGGCGTGCTTGAAAGAGAGCAGTGCCCTATGTTAAGGGTTGGGGATGAGAGAATAAAGGAGAGTAGGATTTGGAGATTCCTAAACTACTTAGTGGAGAGAATAAAGCAAAGGTATATGAAATCATATGAAGATATTTTCAAAGTGGTTTGCAAATTGTCCCCAGAATCTTCTATCTTTTCTCTTTTGGCATTTGGTTTCCCAACAACCCTCACACGCAACCCTCAGCACTTGTCTAGCTGCTCAGCCACTCCCACTGCACTACCTTTTTGTGTGACAAGTTCTCCATACTCTTGATAGGTGTTTCCATCAAGCTATACTTGTCTTACATCTCATTCTCTTCTGACCCTATTCTCTGCTAAGAAGATAATTTAGTGGAACAAAGGTTTTCTTCACTGGTAAGGTCTTACTATACCATCTCATGCATTATGTATTTGCATTTTAGCAGCTGCCTTCCGGGATATAATCCAAAAAACAGTTAATGATGATGAGGCAATGGAGCATATGCCTGTCTAAGGGCTTTTCCTTCATAAGAACCTTCTTCAGCACTCTTCAGATTGACTGAACAGCCTTCTCCTCCTCCAAAGCTTAACATCAACCCTAATTACAAAGCCACCTTCGCGGCTTGACATGCCACAGTGTAGGTGGTTCAAGGCTTTGCCTAATCTGAGGAGGACCCACATTTGGGAAGAAAGAGTGGAAAGGCCTGATGACAGTGGGAAGTGTCTAGAACCCCACTGTCCAGTGTGGAAGCCACTAGCCACATTCCCATCCATGTACGAAGTCTTATTTTACAGCCCATCTAGAAAGTGAGGAGGGCATTTTCATTCAAGAAAAAGGGCAGTGAGGAAGGTGATTCTTCTCAAGGAGATAGTTCTACCTGTGAGTGCCAAGATCTCCCCCACACCTAGTAGACCTACGGGTTATGATCTCTACTGGGAAAAGAGCACATACATCATTATGATGGATCCTTATTCCAGGGAATTAGTTCTTATGAAGGAAGACTATAGCTTATGTAGATTTAGTAATAATGAATACTGTTCTCTCCCCCACCCCCTTATATATATATTTTTTAATTTACAGAACTTAATCTACTTTTTCTCTAATGCAATGAAAGGTATATACTCTAATGCAAAGTAGGTATATTAATATGTAATCTACATTTTAAAGGTGAGGAAACTGAGTTTTATGGAACATAAAGTGACTTACTTATTTACAGATAAGGCAAAGGCTATCCAGGGAATCCTTGAAAACAACCGCTGACCCTTTCTTTCATGCATTTGGTTGTACTCAAGGCAGTCCAGTACAACCATTTCTAGTGTTGCTGTGACCTGCCATTGACTAAAGGCTTCTGCTGTGATGGTCTGTCTTCAAACTAGTTTGCTGGGTGCTGAAGCTCCCCAGGTCCCTCCTCGACCAATAGGCAGGCAGCTCTGGCCAAGAGTGGCTGTGTCCCAAGAGTTGTACATTGAGGTAGTTTTCCCTCCCCCCGCTGGCTCGCTGAAACAAAAAAGGCAATAAAACAACACAACCCAGACAAAGCAGCGTGGCTGGTGTTTCTGTCTTGTGTAGGCCTCTGGCCTTTCACATTTGTCCCAGGCTCTTTGTCCAGCTGGGCAGACAGCAGGTGAGGGCCAAGCTTTCATTTCATGCTCTAGGTATCCCTCAGTAAAGTCTGGTCCCTTCCATCAAATCTAGCCCCATCACACAGCTCATTTCTATTCATAATAGGTGCTGTTCTCTTTCACAAAATCCCATCTTGGCTAAATGAGCCCACTGGGCTGGCCATATCATTTCTTTTCCAGCTGAGCACAGTTATGATCAAGTTCTCTGTGCAGTAATGCTTCCTCATTCCATGTTGGAACTAATCAATAGGAACAGAAGATGCTGCATTGTATCATTCAATAGATAGGATCTAGACCAGTGGTTCTCAACCTTCTGGCCCTTTAAATACAGTTCCTCATGTTGTGACCCAACCATAAAATTATTTTCATTGCTACTTCATAACTGTAATGTTGCTACTGTTAGGAATCATAATGTAAATATCTGATATGCAGGATAGTCTTAGGCGACCCCTGTGAAAGGGTCGTTTGACCGCCAAAGGGGTCGCGACCCACAGGTTGAGAACTGCTGATCTAGATAGTCTCCTGGCAGGGAACTCCATTGATTCATCTTTAGCAGTAGTCAAAATGCAATTAGGTAGGAATATAGCCAATAGAAATTAATGTATATGTGCCCCAAACCTTGAACAAATACATTCATGGTAGTATTATTTGTGATAGCCCCAAGCTTGGAATGTCTCAAATGTCCCTCGACAGTCTGATGGATGAGTTGTGATATATTCACACAGTGGAATGTTGCACAGCAGGGAGTGAGCACATTAAAACCACACATAACAACATGTATCCTCTCACAGACTTAACGCAGATACAAAGGGAGTGCAATACTGCAGGCTTCCAGTTATATAAATTTCAAGACCAGGCAAACTAATCTCTAATATGTAGTCACTTTTGGGAGGTGACTGGAAGAGGACACAAAGGATTCTTTAGGGGTGTTGGTAATGCTTAATTTCTTGATCTGGCTGGTGGTTTCATGAGTGTGTTTACTCAATATAAATTTATTGAGCTATGTAATTGTCATGTATGTCTCTGTATATATATTATACTCCAATAAAAATTTACCTAAATATAACTAGGGTCCATGCTGGTCTGTTTCTATCTTTCAGAAGGTTTATTGCTGAAATGCAAGTAGAGAAGGATGGGAGATGAGATTGGTCCCTTCTTCCAAACCCTCCCACTGGGAGGAGTGAGGGAAGGTATGGCAGGAGGTAGGTATGTGTGCCATTTTAAGGAGATGCCTCCGAGGGAAGATTGCAGGAAAAGTTTTCCCCAACTGTGTAGATTCCAATTGTATTTGCTTCCAAAGCCTTTACTTAATCCCAAAGAATGGTTCTAATGTAGCATTTCAGACTAGCAGAATACATATTTTAAGAACCTGGCTTTTGGGGGAATTTGTCAAGTCATTCAAATAGGTCCCCAGTGCCTGGGAGACACCCAGTTATAATGGCCTTTCCCATTTGCTGCACCTCACTGGAAATTGATGAACCGCTCACCTGATAGCAGAGATTCACGAGTTTGTTGAATGGTTTATGGCTGCACATCCATCAACAGATGAATTATAGGTTAACTTCTCAGGATATTGGAAAACCTAAGTAATTTTTTGATTAATGAGGACTTAAGTTGGGTAGTTGGCTTCCACTCTGTATGTATTGAAGAATATTCTGATTAATTGATTGTTTTGGGGGGTGGTGGATACATTTATTAGGTAATGGAAATTTTCTACAAATAAAAATGAGTAATTTTTTGCTAGAAACTCCTATGAGAGAATAAAAACACTCTCTGAGGTTCTTCCCTTACAGTGCCATCAAAAAGACAGGAATGGCTTAAAATAACCAGAACCCGTGTTTAAAATCACAAATTCAGCATTCAGCATTGTCAAAGCCCTCAAAGGCGCAGGCTTGGCTGTTGAAGACTTAACTTTATCAAGAGTGGATTTGTAGGATATGCCCAATTTGCAAGAAATCTTTGAGTTCAGAGAACTTGCTTAGTTGAAATTTCATTCTGTATAAAGTTGTTCATGTCTGGTTCAAATACTGAAACACTGCAATTTGCCAGCTGTGGGTTGAGGAAAAAAAAGGCCTCACAGTTTTAAATGGGAAGACCAAGGCTAGGTCACCTTTCAAGGCCAAGCCAGGGCTACTTAAACTTTGATCATTAAGCAAAGAGACTGTTGGAATGTACTCATTTTGAAGGAAAGACACCAAAATGTGCTTCAGTGATTCTTAAAAGCATATTTTTTGTACAAAATTCTGATGTAGATTTTGTTCCCAGATTTCTTTCCGCTATGGCATCTCTTTTGCCTTCCCTTTGGCCCATCCCTGACCAGTATTGCTCTAGGCTTGCTCTGACTTGAACATGTGTGTTCTCTGTTCATTTGTTTGTCCTTCAGTTCACTCATTTATCCATCTTTCTGATGTATAGGTTCACTCAGCATATGCTATACTAATGGAATGGAATCAGTCTTAAGAAACATATAATTTACTTTGGGTCTTCTAGAGATGATGTCTATCCTTTTAGGGTTTCATCTGTTAGTGGTTATGAAAATAATTCCATTGGTTGAATGAAAAGAATACAAATGGCAGGCTGAGGGGATACCTCTCTGTCAACATCCTGTGGTCTTTGGACTTGACTCTGGAGAGAGATTTCTTTTCTCCTCCTTTTATGGTCTGACATATTATGTAAAGAAATGTTAGTTTATGCCATCAGTTAAGCCATCAGTTTTGTACTTCCCCACATGGCCTTCTACTTAGAGTCAGCACCTTTTCCAGGGAGCTGAAAGATGCCTCTGCTCTCTGTAGTTGGGTATAGGCCTCGGTGACTTCTCTTTTACCTCTCACTTGTGTGTAAAGAATGTGAATAAGGCCGAAACCGGTTTGGCTCAGTGGATAGAGCGTCGGCCTGCGGACTGAAGGGTCCCAGGTTCGATTCCGGTCAAGGGCATGTACCTGGGTTGCGGGCATATCCCCAGTAGGAGATGTGCAGGAGGCAGCTGATCGATGTTTCTCTCTCATCGATGTTTCTAACTCTCTATCTCTCTCCCTTCCTCTCTGTAAAAAATCAATAAAATATATTACAAAAAAAAAAGAAAAAAAAAAAAGAATGTGAATAAGAAAGATAGTTACATATGATGATAAGAAGCACAGCTGGATAGCAGGAGCCCAGAAATCCACACCCACAGAGTGGCCCATTGTGAATGGACTTCTGGTTTCAGAGGTTGAGTTGAAGGCCTAGCTTCCATTCTGGTGATTATGCCACCAGTGATTATGCAGCAGGTAAGTCTCCAGGAAGTGGATGACTTCCAGATGCTGCTTCTGATCAGTATATTTAATGTCTATTAAGAGAATAAAAAAGACAAAAAAAACCCCCACAGATTGGAAATGAATAGTCACAGAGCATATGTTATACAAAGAGCTTGCATCCAGAACATATAAAGAACTCCCAAAACTCAATGGTAAGCAAACAACCAACCCAATTTTCAAAAACGGCTGAAAGATTTGAACTTCATCAAAGAAGGTATGTGGAAGGCAAATAAGCAAATGAAAAATGCTCAACATTATTAGTCATTACAGAAATGCAAATTAAAACTACAGCAAAGTGCCTCTACATACCTGTTAAGTGGCAAAAACATACCATATATTGGTATGGATGTGGAGGAACTGGAACTCTCATATGCTAGTGGTAGAAATGTAAAATGGTTCAAATTTATCAAGTTGTACACTTTAAATATGTGCAATTGATTGTCAGATGTATCTCAATAAATTTATTAACAACAATTTTTTTTTTTTAGAAAGGCCCTCAGTTCACAGGCTGGGTCCCACTCCTGCAATCTGAAGTCCTCAGCAGGCCCTGCTGCTTGCCACTTGGCCATGAGCCCTTGTTTGCACACGTCTGCACTGAGAGAATGGGGAGGGCTGTTGCTCCACAGATTGCAGGGGGGTGTGGTTTCCGAACAGGATGCCCCTCAACTTCTCAAAGTGGAGGGAACAGTAGTCCTGCTCAGGAATCCCGGACTCCTGGTTTTCCTTAGGCAGAGACTGACAGGCAGAATGTGCCAGAAATCCAAGGGGACCTGAGCCCTTGTCACATGGGCAATGGTGGGAGCAACTGGTGTGGGGGTGTGGAGAAGACAGGCAAAGGGAACCTCAGTGGGCAGTTTTATCTGACTCTATGCTTCCAGAGGTGAGGAACAGGGCATAAAACATGTATATGTAATTCTGTAAACAGAATCAAAGATCAGATGTTGGTTTACTGGGGAATGAGTTCTCCAATCTCCTTGGCCTGGGTGGAAATGCTCTTTAAGTTTATGTAAGATTCAGTTTCTTTTTGTTCCCTTCATTCTGCCTTTTCTCCTCTTCTGAATACCTTCTGGTGATATTTGAATTATTTATTTAAAAAGGCAATTTCTAGTATCTAAACCAACTTGGGGATCAAATCTCTGACTTTTCTGTTCACACTTTAAGTACTAGGTGATTTTGTGGGACTGATTTCAGTGACAATTTTCTTCTCAGAGTCTTTGAGAAATGTTGATGTGAAATACTATGTCAGTGTTTCTTAGAGTGCAGGGCCCACATTCTGTAGCGTTACTTAAGAATTGTGAACTTATGTAGGATGCTAATCTGTTTTGACACCAATTTTAGGTGTGTGTGGGAAGCTTTCAATATTCTTAGGAGAAGGAAACCTTAAATTTTCTCATCTGAAACAAGTGTGTGATTTATGGATTTGGGTCAATTTGATTATATATTTGTATAAGAGAGGAGTGGCTTGGTTTGTGGATATTTGATTGGATTAGTTACTTTTTAAAACATTTACTGAATATCTATTATATGCCAGGCATTGTGGTGGAGGCTGTAGGCACAACAATTAGGCCTCCAGCCCTCTATTATTCTGGTATATTTGTGTGTCCTTGGATTTCTAGTTGGGGACAAGAGGCTTTTTATTTCGTGTTTAAAATTCTTGGGGGAATGTATTTGGAAAAAATATGGAAATAGGACATATTTTCCCTAAGTGGGAAAGTTGAAGCAGGAGGATAGAAACTCAGATTTAAGAGTTTCAGTCTATACGCACCATTGGCTTGCCGGTCACCTTGCACAGACTTTGTTTTCTCAAGCCCTCTTCCCTGGATGGCCTCGGATGAGGGAGCTCATAATCGTTTGCATAGAGTCTGAATCTTCAGAAACTAGCCACTGTAAATGTGAAATGATATTAGAAAGACAAAGAATTTTGGGCTAGTGTTGGTTTTTCTTTTCCTAGTGCAAGTACCTGTTATGTTTTTGTGAGGATAACTAGTCAATGGAACACACCAAATATTTATGATACACATTTCTTGCTTTGTGACTTGGATCCTATGAGAGGATTATTGATTATTCGTAATTATTTACTTTTTATGGGCGACCTGATTCTTTTTTCTTTCTGTTTTATAATGACTTGTTTTATTGTTACAATGTTGGAAGCATGAAGCAAATGTTCTTAAGAGTTTTCAGTTGTCTCATTTCTACTTCCCTCTGCCCAGCGAAACAACCACAGAGTGACTGCTCTATTTTCAGGGGCGCAGCCATGTTGGGTGGGCTCAGCATGCTTCAGTGCAATGCGTAACAATCTATATATATAAAAGGCTAATATGCTAAGTGTCCGACCATCCGACTGGTTGCTATGATGTGCACTGACCACCAGGGGGCAGATGCTCAACGCAGGAGCTGCTGTGATGCGCACTGGCCATTTACAGAGAAACAGCATAATGGACCTGGTGCCCACAAAGCAGTACTCGGCTTCCCCCAAGTGGGATACAGGCCCTGCCACTACCCCAGAGTGAAAGCCCACCAAATCGAAGCCAACGCTGCCGAGACCCCATGGCACAAAATGTGGCCCATAGCTCAGCCAAGCCCAGAAATGGTCACTGTGGGTGCTGGGTAATGACATCACATAGCAACGCCCGGCTTCCTCTCCCTAGCAACTAGCCTCCTTGGAGTTTTTTTTAACCAGAACACGACTTGCTTTATAGCCAGGTGCAAACATTTTACACTTTAACCAAATGTCTGTGAAGCAATTTCCCATGCCTCATCTCATTTGATCCTCACAGAAGTCCTAGGGTAGGTAGATAGGAGACTCGGTAGAATCCCATTTTCTTTTCATTAGCCAGAAAATGGAGATTTAGAAAGCTTAGAAACTTGACCTGACTGAAAAGAAGTAAGAAATGGTGGACCTTGAAAATGACTTCAGGTTTTCTCACTTCACAGAATATAGTCAAACACTGCTGCAGTTAAATGTTTTACCCTTTGTTCTCCCTGCATGATCTACAATAAGAATGTGTTTCATGTTGATATTTACTGCTGTGTTGCTAACAACTACCTGAAAGAGAAGTTGGGGTGCTTCACTGGGCTGAAAAAAGTTTAGCTACATCAGAAGGCAGGTCTAATTAAGCAAGTTTATCTATATATATAAAGCTCTCCCTGGTGCCAATCGCACGCGTGTGTTTCGATCTGTCATTGTTGATTGTGAATTTGGTTGACACTTCTATTATAGAGAAAGAGTGAATAGTGATATTAAAATATTTCTTCTAATTAATTTCCTTCCAATGTGCATGAATTCATGCACCAGGCCTCTAGGAGAACATAATGCACACACATTTTACCAAGATAACTGTGTATGTGTGTGTGTGTTGAACATTTTGCCAAGTATGTTACTGAAATCTGCCTCGTATGGGTTGGCTTCAGATGTGTTTTGGAACTTTATATGTAATGCTTTTAGGTTAATTCTAACTCTGTACCAGTGATCTTGGCAGGCTCTTTGTTTGCCATTGTTAAAAATAGGGATCCCAAGCTTGTGATTTGTACTATTTTGAACTGATTAAATTGTCTAAGCTCAAAACACCCTGAACAACTGGAAGTTTGTTCCATAACTCAAAGAGTCTCATGTTAGAAGTTTCCTTAGGCCATGGCCCACAAACTGCTCCTGAACGAGGAGCCAGTTAGTTAATGCGTCAGTGGAAAGTCACGAGTGTAAAGTTAAATAACTAATGTCAGTGATTTAAAGCACCAGGCTTTTCTGGCTACAATCTTTATCTCATTTTTGGTAGAGGTGTGAGTTCAAAGAAATACTTTTTGAACAATACAGAACAATAGTGCAAATGTGACGTTATACATTGGCAGTGACCCGGGCACTCCTGCTACTAGAAACCCCGTTTTGCAAACGAAAGAAAAAGGTGCTAGGAACACATGTTTGTCGTTCTCCTGGGCAGGTGCGACCTGGGGAGCCTGCTGTGGGTGGGTGCTGGCCTGAGTTGGCAGCTGGGATTTCTGGACACTGGTCAGGAGGTGCTGGGGTTGCCACAGCAGGGCATCATTTCTGGTATCTTTGGAGGCATTTTCTTCCCAGGGCTCTTCATTCTTCCCTGTTTCTTTCATCCTGACATTTCTTCTCTCTCACATGCACATGGTGGCAGTGGAGAGGGGGTACCAGCAATCTGGGTACTTCATTCAGCTGGGCTTCCGTGGTCTGGGCTCTAAGAAGAGCCATCAGTACCTTCTTATCCTCTGTTTTACCATGCATGCCATTCTGCTCCAGACAGTCATTCCAACAAGTGATTCTCTGTGTCAGAAAGTGCTGTGGTATTAATATTTGTGGCCCCTCTCCCCAAATTCATATGTTAAAATCCTAACCTCTAAAGGTGATGGCATCAGGAGGTGGGCCCTTGGGGAAGTGCTCAAGTCCTGTGGGTGGAGCCCCCATGAGTGGGATTAGTGCCCTTAAGGAGGCTCTAGAAAGCTCCCTAGCCCTTCTGCCATGCGAGGAAGCAAGAAGTCCACAACCAGAGGACAGCCCCTGCCTGACATGCTAGCACCCTGACCTCAGACTTGCAGCCTCTGGAACTGTGAGCAAGAAATGTCTGTTGTTTGAAAGCAATCCAGTCTGTGGTGTTTTGTTAGGGCAGCCCAAGCATGAAGACAGAAAGTTTCTTCTAAAGTGGAAGAGACTAGTCACTTTTTCACCCACTATTTTAGAGAGTCCTGGAAGCATTGCTCACGGTCCTTTCTCACAGAGTTTAATCCTGTATTATTATTTATTCACTAGAGGCCCGGTGCATGAAATTTGTGCACTGGGGTGGGGGGGTGGGGGGTGAGAATCCCTCAGCCTGGCCTGTGCCCTCTCGCAGTCCGGGATCCGTTGCTCCTTACTGCCCACTGGCTCTCTGCTTCTTACCACTCGGCTTGCTGCTCCTTAGCACTGATGTGGAGGTAGGAGAGGCTCCTGCCACCACCGCTGCGCTTGCAGCCATGAGCCTGGCTTCTGGCTGAGTGGTGCTCCCCCTGTGGGAGTGCACTGACCACCGGGGGGCAGCTCCTATGTTGAGCGTCTGCCCCCCGGTGGTCAGTGTGCATCATAGTGACCAATCGTTCTGGTTGTTCCACTGTCGTCACTTAAGTCGGTCTGGTCGTCACTTAGGCTTTTATTATATAGACTAGAGGCCCGGTGCACAAAAATTTGTGCACTCAGGGGGGAATGGGGGGTCCCTCAGCCCGGCCTGTGCCCTCTCGCAGTCTGGGAAATAACGCCCTACTGGCTTAGGCCTGCTCCTGGGTGGCAGAGGGCAGGCCCAATCCCTAGGTGCAGCCCCTGGTTGGGCTCAGAGCAGGGCTGATTGGGGAGTTGGGGCGCCGCCCCCTGTCACACTCAAGGCAGGGTCGATAGGGAGGTTGCGGCGCCACCCCCTGTCACGCACAGAGCAGGGCCCATCAGGGTGGTTGGGGCTCCTTACTCTGTCACGCACAGAGCAGGGTGGATCAGGGGGTTGGGGAGCTCCCCCCTGTCACTCACAGAGTAGGGCCGATAGGGGAGTTGGAGCACCGCCCCTTGTCACACACAGAGCAAGGCGGATCAGGGGGTTGAGGAGCTCCACCCTGTCACTCACAAAGTAGGGTCGATAGGGGAGTTGGGGCACCGCCAGCTGTCACACACACAGCAGGGCAGATCAGGGGGTTGGGGCGCCACCCTCTATCACCCACAGAGCAGGGCTGATCAGGGGGTTGAGGAGCTCCCCCCTGTCACTCACAGAGTAGGGCCGATAGGGGAGTTGGGGCACCGCCAGCTGTCATACTCAGGGCAGGGCCGATGGGGAGGTTATGGCTCTACCCCATCACACACAGAGCAGGGCCCGTGGGTGGGTGGGGGGGTTGGGGCACCACCCTCTATCACCCACAGAGTAGGGCTGATCAGGGGATTGGGGCGCCACCACTCTCACACTCAGGGCAGGGCTGATGGGGAGGTTATGGTTCTACCCTGTCACACACAGAGCAGGGCCCATGGGGGTGGGGGGGTTGGGGCGCCGCACCCTGTCACACACAGAGCCGCAGGGCGATCAGGGGGTTGGGGAGCTCCCCCCTTTCAGGCACAGAGCAGGGCTGATCAGGGGGTTGGGGTGCCTTCCCCTGTCACGAACAGAGAAGGGCGGATAGGGAGGTTGTGGCCCCACCCCCTGTCACACACAGAGCCGCATGGTGATCAGGGGGTTTGGGCGCTGCCCCCTGTCACACTGATCCCGGTGCTGGGAGGCATATTACCCTTTTACTATATAGGATAGAGGCCTGGTGCATGGGTGGGGCTGGCTGGTTTGACCTGAAGGGTGTCCTGGATCAGGGTGGGGGTCCCCACTGGGGTGCCTGGCCAGCCTGGGTGAGGGTATGATGGCTGTTTGCAGCTGGTCACAACTCCTTCAGGGTGGGGGTCCCCACTGGGGTGCCTGGCCAGCCTGGATGAGGGGATGATGGCTGTTTGCAGCTGGTCACACACCCTTCAGGGTGGGGGTCCCCACTGGGGTGCCTGGCCAGTCTGGGTGAGGGGCTGAGGGCTGTTTTCAGGCTGGCGGGTGACGGAAGCTCCCAACCGCTCCTTTTTTTCTTTCTTTTTTTAAATTCTGGGCCAGCTTTAGCTCTGAGGCTTGGCTCCAGCTCTGAGGCCTCCACTGCTGAAAGCAGGTATCTGGTTTGTTTGGGTTCTATAATTGAAACACTGTTTTAACTCCAGCTCTGAGATACCAGCTGGCTGAAAGCAGGTTTCTGGGGTTTTGTTTAGCTTCTATATTTGTAACAATGTTTCAAACTGCAAGCTCAGAGGCCTGCAGCAGCAGGCGGGGAACGTTGGAGTCCTCTGTCACTGAAGCAAGCAAGCCTCATGTTCGCTTCAAGCTGCCTGGCTGCCGGCTGCCATCTTATCTGGCAGTTAATTTGCATATCGCCCTGATTAGCCAATGGGAAGGGTAGCGGACGTACAGCTAATTACCATGTTTCTTTTTTATTAGATAGGATTATTGTATTATTTCCCATACAAACAACCATAAACCTACTTTTGCCCCACCCTGTGTATATATATATATGTACACATATACAAAATATGTAGTTATCAACCGGCCCCAAATAATTACACAGTGTCAAGAAGAAAAACCATGCAAATATTGGCCACTTGGAGTCTTTTCTGTATGACCTTGAGAGGAGAGAATGTTGACAACATCTCATTGTAAAAATACCTTTTGGTTTCTGGTGCCACCAGCAGTTAGGTTCTGTGGGCACAGTGTAGATTTGGATCCACTGGCATCGCTAATTATGCTGCAAAGGTGCTCTTTGTACCTCATGAGCTTGGGGCATCCAAGGCTGCTGGTTTCTCCACGGTAGGGATTTTAGTTCAACTCTGATCTCCCCAAACAACGCCTGCCTGGAGGAACCTGGCTCTCTTACGTTATTTTAGTTTTTATTCTGACCTTGAAATTATTTTGAAAAATTATATTTAAATATCCACTACCCAATGCACATCAGCTACCAGGAATCACTGGGAAGGTTTTTTTGAGAAATCTGAGATCTGACATTCATAACTGAGTTTTGATTTCACACATTCCCTTTCATTTCACAGAAAAACCTGTCAAATTTGCTCTCATAAATTGTTTGAATGCAGCTGCCTAACAGCTTTCTTTTTTCTTTCTTTCTTTGGGGAAGAGATACTTAGTTGCAAAGTTGAAAAACTTCATTTTAATCTTGCAATCACTTTTTAAGAAGTACTTTAAATTTGAATATATTTTCCCTATTATATTTCTCTTTCTGGCTATGATTTGTAAATATATATATATATATATATATATATATATATATATATGAAAAAAAATTTTGAAGGGTAATTAAAATTACCCTTCTGACAGACAACTGGCAAGATTAACACATTATGTAACTTCTCTAAGTTTTATAATATTTACAGCAAAAACATGAATGTTTAATATGCTGATTTAACCTTTTGTATGACTTGGCCTGGGAGATTAGGATGTTAGTGGATAATGACTTTCATTGTAACATTGAGAGAGATGAGACATTTTTACAACAGTCTAAGATTAAACTCTTCCAATAGAGCCTTTTTAATCTTGTTTCTCAATGTTTTGCTTTTATAATTACTTTCAAGTTTAATCCTGTATAATTTGACAAGGAAAAGAAAGGACTTACGTGAAAATTCACATTTGCAACCAGACTATTTTTCAGCTATTTGACACAGACCTTTGATGATATATTAAGGCACAGTTGCCCAAATGAAGAAATAAACAGGTTTATAGTCATGCTACAGCTGTGGAATTCCACTGCCCCCCCCCCCCCCCCCCGAGAGAGAGAGAGAGAGAGAGAGAGAGAGAGAGAGAGAGAGAGAGAGAGAGAGTAATCTGGAGGCTAAAAGGTTGTCCTTAAAACTAGGGTAAATGTCTTTGGGTGGGTATGGAACTACATTTATTCTGTTGCATAAAAGTTCTTTATATTAATGGAATGTACCATGAAAAGAGGTGGCCTATAACAGACAAGGAACTAATAGTCTTAATATGGACATTAAAACTTCTTACCAATCAGTAAGGCAGAGATGAATGCTCCATTAAAAAATGATGGATTGATGGATGTCAATAGTTAAGAAAGATACATAGTTAATAAATATAAACATAAATATTTAATTTTATCAGTAATCAACAAATAAAAATGAAAACAAAGTAAGATGTCACTATACCTGTTAGATCTGAAGAGATCGAACAGAGTGATAATATACCATTTATAGCAAAAGCAGGGGGAAGCCAAACATTTATGATACAAGCAGGGCTTCCTTGAGGCTTCCTTGAGGGTAATGTAATGTACACATAAGAAAATATTTCAGGCCCTAACCAGTTTGGCTCAGTGAATGGAGCATCGGCCTGCAAACTGAGAGGTCCTGGATTCGATTCTGGTCAATGGCACATGCCTGGGTTGCAGGCTCAATCCCCAGTGGGGAGCATGCAGGAGGTAGCCAACCAATGAGTCTCTCTCTCAACATTGATGTTTCTATCTCTCTTTCCCTCCCACTCCCTCTCTGAAATCAATAGAAATATATTTTAAAAAAATCTTTCAAATAAATAATAGGGCAAGTCCAAGAATGGTAATGGTGGCTTTAGAAACAAATAAAAGTTCTCTTAAGACATTAGTTAAAGGTATCATAGAACACTGATACAATTCAATTTGTAGCCACTAAGAAGAGTGAACTATCTTTTGCTGGGAACCGGCTTTCCACAAGTCCCTTACTTTTCTGCATGTGCTGAAAGCAGAGGCACTGATTGTCTTTGCTCCAGGCTGTTTTTAAGCAGGGTCGGGTAACAGCCTGGGAAGATAGAGATGTCTGCCCCCAGAGCAAATAACAGCTCTGCTTACTGCCTGGGATAAAAGATTCAGCTTCTTAAAGCTCAGGGTTACTCTCTTGTAATACATCCCATGGTGTGTGCAGGTATTCTAGCCCACTTTGCAGTGCCCTGTGGGAGTTGGGGAATGGGTATAAGAAAATGCTGACACTCTATTTCCATTTCTGTGATTAATACTCCTTTATCTCTGACCCAGGAGTCTTCTTTCTTCTGTCAGTATTCATGAAACTGTGCCATGGTGACTTGTTAGTTTGTAGTGTAAAATGTCAGATTCTTTACAGTTCTTGACTTACCCTTTGCTAATTAAAATTTTCCTTATTTTTATCAATGCTTTTTAAAAATTTAAAGTAATATACAATGAGGGGTCTAAAGATGAAAAAGTAAAAATTCTTACCAAGAACTCTTTCTAGAAATATATACTATCCTGTAACTTGTTTTGTCATGGGTGCATGAAGAAAGCATTTCTTTAAAGGTGAAAATCACTTACAGTAACTTTAACCTCTTTCTAAGCCTAACTTATCAAAAGATTAAACTTTTATCAGCTACTGAGAAAGATATTAAAATAGTTAGT
The DNA here is from genome assembly GCF_014108235.1 of Myotis myotis. Taxonomy (NCBI): domain Eukaryota; kingdom Metazoa; phylum Chordata; class Mammalia; order Chiroptera; family Vespertilionidae; genus Myotis; species Myotis myotis. The sequence continues at coordinate 32,916,746 of NW_023416357.1, forward strand.
CTTTTAAATGGCTGTCTATAAGTCTATTGTATGGAGATTTGTAATTTAACCACAATCCCATTGCTAGTTCCAGTTCTGGACTAATTATGTTACCATAATTCCTGTACAGATACCATGGTGGGTTAATAGGCCATACCTATAAACTAAAGTACAAAGCAATCTCAGACCTGTGCTGAAGTGTTTTGACCACAGTAATCAGTTGGGAGCCATAGGCTCATTTCCTCATATTAGGTCAAAAATGTTTTTGAAGACCAAGACAAAAACATAACAAAACAAAAAGCTATTAAATGGTATGTGTTATGTGTTTCTGGTTAATTCTGGGTTGTGAGATTAGTATTAGCCTTTATTTTCTCTTTATAATCTTTCATATATTCTGTTTTTTTCCTGCACTGAGCATGTATTACTTTTGTAATCAGAAGGGTAATAAAACTACTAAAATTAAGAGACGAGAGAGAAACAGGGTTAGGGTGAAAAATGAGACATGGACACAAGACAGCAAGAGATATGAATGAGCAGTTATCTGTCAAAGACATTTAAATTAAGTAACAGTTTTTAATTAGAATTGTTTTTATCAACCTCAGCAGTTATTGACTTCAGAGGAAATGTTTCCCAATAAAGCAGATGTAGGTCTTTGCGAGAAGCAGAGATTGATTTATTATTTTATTTATTCTCCATGCTTATATTATCTTTTCCTACATTTATTAATCCTATTTCCAAGCAACTACTCTATGCCTAGTCCTGCTTTAAATGCTGTATCAAATTTTACAAAGGAATTTCTCTCAGTTTGTGGTTAACTGAGAGCTTTATTTTTCGTGTGTGTGTGTGTGTGTGTGTGTGTTTGCCCTTTTGATCATTTTCTTTCTCATTAGTCCATTTTCTAAAGTGTGTGGGTGTGTGAAAGGATGCAGACATAAAATTAAGAGTCATCAATTTAGTCATGTACTGATCCAATGAGCATCGTCAGAGAAATTCCAGTGAGTCCCCTGACAGGTGAGCTGCTCATCTGGGGAAAGAATGTGTATGTGTGCATGAGATGATTTATTGATTGACAGAGAGCTGGCAGTTTAAATGGCCATTTCCCCTTAGCTAGCAGCTTACATGGCAGCACTAAAGCCTGTGATGACAGGACTAAACGGGCACTTTCTTAGTTAGCAGTCATTGGATTTAGACCCTCACACTTAGCCTCTGTAGGAAAGGCCTAGTTCCTATTAATATTCCTTTTTTAAAAAAAAAAAATCTATCCTCCCATCAATAAAAATGATTGCCCTGATGTTCAGGGTTCCCATCTTACACCTGCCCTTCATTTGGTTGAGTCCTTTGTGCGAATACTGTTAACGATTCTGACTTCCTTCATAGCATTTTTGACCTAGTACCCTTGGAAAGAACGTATCGTTTCAGTTCAGGGAAATCCCTGGGAGGTCAGGAAGCATTTTCATTTATTTAAGGGGAGACTTTCAGATCATGCTGGGGAAGGTAGTTAATTTGCACGTTTGTGGTAAGACTTTAAATGCTAACATTAAGCTTTACAGAGTAGTTGATGACATTTGGTCATATATTGGTCTCCTAAAAGCCTCTGGCTGACTTAAAAATAAATCATTGCAGACAGACCATTAAATTTTATGAGCTATGAATGTGCTTAATAGTCCAGGATAACAAAATGCTCCAAATTTCTCCATGAGCCATTGCTTCTACCTGAGCCCTTGCACACATTTCAAATACCTCCAACCATATCAAAAGTGATTATTTTGCCGAAACCGGTTTGGCTCAGTGGATAGAGCGTCGGCCTGCGGACTGAAAGGTCCCAGGTTCGATTCCGGTCAAGGGCATGTACCTGGGTTGCGGGCACATCCCCAGTAGGAGATGTGCAGGAGGCAGCTGATCGATGTTTCTCTCTCATCGATGTTTCTAACTCTCTATCTCTCTCTCTTCCTCTCTGTAAAAAATCAATAAAATATATTTAAAAAAAAAAAAAAACTTAGCATTCTAACCATTTAAAAAAAAAAAAAAAGTGATTATTTTGATAAAGTGGTAGTGGGATGGGGCCTTTGTAAAACACTGGATTGTATTTGACCTCTTGGCTTATTACTGAGAGAGTTTGTTAATGCTAATGAAAGTTTTTTTTGTTGTTGTTTTTGTTAGAGCCTAATTAAAACCACTTCTGACTGCATAAAGGCTATGGCCTATGAAAATGATGATTAAAAGGTTTGATTTCTGCTCATAACATTTTAAAAAATTAATTGGGAAGAATTTAATAAGCATCAAATGCACTTTACCCTGGTAACTGCAATACTGAACGGTGACGTTTTAAATAATTTTTCAGAAAAGGTTAGTGATTTTCTTTTTCTTGGGAAACATGGAGATGCAACTGTGAGCATCAGTACGTCCAGTCTAGGTTACTATAGTTCAGTTAATGCTGATCTATAAACAGGTGTTCACATTTCATGTGTACAATAAGGCAAACTGAAGTTCTGTATCACTGAATTTTAGCAAAAAAAAAAATTAAAGGAATGTTAAATATTTGAAGTGCAAACTCATAAACTCTACATTGGGATCACTTTTCTGCTTGAAGTGTATCTGACTTAAGAATACAGGCAACTTTCTTTCCTGATTGCTTGGAAAAATATTTTTGCAGTAAGTCTTGTGCCTTCTTTACTATGATTAGTTGTTTTTAAGAAAGATGATCAGCTCTGTGGTTAGTTTTCCACAGTTGATAAAAAGATCTATCAAAAATATCACAATTAATTTAAAGAAAATGTTGGTTATCAAAGGCTGCAGAAACAGGGAAGAAATAGCACTTCTTATTTTGTAAAAGCACAAACACTTAAAGCTAATCACATTGCAGGTGAATCTCATACAGTATTAGGAAATTACATAAAAAAGAACAAAAGACCCATGTTTACTTCCATTGCTCCAATAGTCAAGCGTTAGACCTGCGTGAGAGTTGCACTGGAGCAGTTTGCTGGTCCGATTTAAGAGTTCAAAGTCCTTTTTGTGTATTTGGCCCAATGATATCCATATCCCAGATAAATTCAGTTCAAAAAACAGAAATTAGGGCAATGACTTTGTAAAACAAAGCACAAGGATATGCTACTAGAAGTTGCTGTCCTTCTGTGGCTAATGCAGAAATAAAAATTTTGGAAGCAGGAAAATGACACCATCCAATAATCCCAGGAGTGAGAATGTTTCTTACCATTCATTGTAGAGAAAAGATCACCGCAAAGCTGGAAAGTAGGATCATGGGAGGAAAATAGTATCCAAGGACACTTGCCACACACCAAATGAAACACCTGTCATACTCATTGAGTTCAGTAAAGAAAACATTCCTAGCCGCCCAATTCCACGGACCCCATACACAAAGCCAAACTGGATTTTGCCAGCCAGTAGCCATGTAGCTCCAAAGGCCAGGAAAAATCCGTGGGTCCTGCCAGAGCAGTCTCATTCTTGATGCTGCCATCTGCCACTTTTAATGATGTGACACTGTTAGTGTCTTTTGCCAGATGTGGTGAAAATCCATACCTAATTCTAATTCTTTTAGTAAAGGTGGCTCATCCTCAAAGTTGTTTCCATAGATTGGCCGATGAGTCATTGGAGTACATGTCTGAGTTGGTGGATAACCTGCCTGGTGTGGGGCTGTTGTGGCTGCATCCTGACTGGAGGGACAGGCAGGCTTGCTGCAGTAGTCACAGCCAGATTACTGTGTGCTAAAGGTCCTCTTCTTCCTCCATAATCATAGTACTGCTGTCATTGGTTATTGATGCTGTAACATTATGTTTAAATTATCAAAGCTTAACATTGCAAATGATCAAATGTGGAGGTGGGGACAGTAGCTCCAGCAGCTGCTGAACTTAGCTTAAGACCCTGAATGGGCACTGTTGCTGTGTTACAGGCTAAAGAATTCCACAGCATTATTTAAAAGGCAACGTCAATGCAATTCTAGTTTTTTTGTACACAGAACAATGACTTACCTCCTAATTTTTTTTTATAGCACTATTCACAAAGTGACCTAGGTTCTTCTTTTATAAAGTCTGTGAAAAAAATAGAAAGGACTTATCATGGTGGTTAGTAACTGAGATTGTGTTCTGGTTCCACTTTTTAAGTGGTTTGACACTGATTTAGTTACCTAGATCCTTTCAGACTTTGTCTCTAAAAGAAGAGTAACTCTGGGGTCATTAATGATCTCAAATAAGGCAATGCCATAAAAGTAAACATATAAGTAACTGTACATATACGACTATGTACTGCTATTGCTATTTTTGCAGATATCTGCATAGCACCCGCTAATTGCTTATAATATTGAAAGATCCTGGGTCTGGGCATAGCCTATATAGGCATCAAATCATTTTACAAAGAACCTTAATATTGCTCTGGTCACTGAAAGCACCATAGGTCAGGAGACCCCAGGGCCTAAGAATTGGATATTGCCCATCCAAGAAGCAGCCACATTTTCTTTCTTCTTTCTTTTGATTTTTTTGTCCTTTTCATTTGCTTAAAAAATAATCCTTATCCACAAACCCTGTTTATTAAGATTCAGCATGTGGCCAGGTAACCTTGTGACCTTTGTTAAGACCCACTGACCAAAGACCATCCAAAACATATCTATAGAAAAAAAAAAAAGGTTTAATAGTTTTGTTTTTTTTAGTAGGGAAACATGCACACCAAAAGGCAAGTCAGGGAGGGCTGCTTCTAGGGTTTGGGGAGCTAGAGTTAGCCACAGGGTAGTCTTGGTGTGGGGATTGGTCTGATTTATAAACTAGGTGATTCTGTGGCTTTAGCTTAGACGATATGATCCTGATGAACTTAGGTTGTTCGTCTTGCAGGCCACAATTTCCTTCGGTTTATTTTTTGTGTGAGTCATGGCACAATTTTGCGAGCTGAGGGTCCTGTTTCAGTTCTCAGTTACTCTCTCCTGGTCCTTCTTCGGCGTAAACTGAAGGGGAGGCCATGATCTCCGGACATGCTCAGCCTGGGCGGTGCCCTTGTCCGGAGCCTGCTGATCAGAAGGGCATGCAGAGAAGGCTGTGTTGAACCGGAGTCAGTCCCGCATGTTTTCTTAGCTGCAGGATGAGCTATTGAATCACCTGATGTGGCAATGACTGCTCGGCAGCATTCAAGACTCTGGAGACCACATGCTTGATAGCAAAATAGGCAAAACTAAGACAAGGATTATTACGAAAGTTCCAAGCTTGGCCGTGTGGTCCATAATGTTCAGATACTCAAAAACAACATATTCACACTATCTTTTAAATGTAAAAAGTGAATGTGTTTAGACTACTCTTGATAAATATTTGTTTTGACTGAAAAATACTATCCAAATTCAGATGTAGCTGATATTTTTGAGGCGAGAACCCACATCTTGATCCTAATAGTATTAAAAGCTTTTTATTTTTTATTTTTTTAGTTTTGTTTCTTTCTTCCTTAGCTGCTATCCTAGTCCAAATGTTTGTTATTTGCTACTCAAGTGACAGTTTTAGCAGAATGTGAAGATTTGTCCTTATCATAGTGTGGAACCGTTTCAGAAATAAGTTTAGTTCATCTTGGCATTTATTTGACAATGGGAGACCATTATTGGGCCGCAGGCTCACATCTGTCTAAGTTATCTTCTAATTACCCTGACATATGCTTTCCGAGGCATAATTTTCTCTATGCCAACGGTCTCCCAACTTTTAAATTGTGCCTCCTATCAGCAAAATATTTTGAAAATGTCTCTCTACAATGTGTGTGCATATTCTTTTTGAATTGTATGCATGTACTATTCTCATTCTGTATATTAAATATTAAGAAAGTCTAATTTCTCATTTTTGAGATAAAATATAAACAGAAATTCTATTATCTTAAAACATTTTCTGGGGGGTATTTAACCTTACTTGGGAAACCACAGTTGTATACTTCTGATTCTTTTTTTAAAAAAATATATTTTATTGATTTTTTACAGAGAAGAAGGGAAAGGAATAGAGAGTTAGAAACATCAATAAGAGAGGAACATTGGTCAGCTGCCTCCTGCACACACCCCACTGGGGATGTGCCTGCAACCAAGGCACATGCCCTTGACTGGAATCGAATCTGGGACCCTTCAGTCCACAGGCCAATGCTCTATCCACTGAGCCAAACTGGCTAGGGCTACTTCTGATTCTTAATAATTTTTACGCTCTAATATTTCATTGGGATACATCTCACTTCTATTATGTTACCACTGGAGCAGCGACTCCCACCTGAGGGGGAATCTGAGAGGAGATACCTAAGGACCTGCAGTAAAGAACACTTTTGAACTTAGTTGAACAGTGTTTCCTAAACTTTTTCTTAGAGAACCCTTCATTTACATAACGTTTGTTAACTTATTATAAAACTGATGTTCTTTGACATATACTTTGGGAAATGCTAGTGTAAATATGTAAAAAAAAAAAATAACAATATATGTCTGTAATCACAAATACTGGAGTTGAACGCCCTCATCAATAGTCATGTGTTGGAGGAGGAGTTAGTCATGGCTGGGACAGGACTAGTCCATCATTACCTGCTGCTAATGCTGCTGGTTTGAGGGACTTGCCAAGGGGACTCTCCAGAAAAGCACTGTGTTTGATAATAATTCTGCTTTATCCCCAAAGCAAAGAATAGCCACCTGGTGCCCTGGATAGGGCTTTTGGACCCATGGTTTGCCCAGAGCCTCTTTTTCTCTGGAGGCCTGCCCACATTTTCACTGTCTCTTTGGTGTGTGTGTGTGTGTGTGTGTGTGTGTGTGTGTGTGTGTGTGTGTGAAAAGTGTGGAGCAAGATATCTTTTCCTACGTGGAGAGGCACAAGGACTGTCAGTGAAGTCAGACATTATGAGATGGCATAGAGGAATGCTGTAGACCAATTCCAGCATGACAGCAGGGCTGCATCTGGGAATGGCTGAAGGCATTTCCCCAAACCTGAAAAGGGATGATTGCTTGGCTGCTCAGGGCATCTTAATCTACATGTTATTGCCTCCTACTGGCCAAACTCCTGAACAGCCGTAGGCTAATTCCCCTATTCAGACAATGAACTCTGTAGGAAACCCTGACCCTTTGAAGTGTATATCTCTGCCTCGCCTCAGGACAATTTGTGTTAATAAAAAGCATGGGGTCCTGGGACGAGGAGACCTAGACCTTAGACCTGAGAACTTAGGTCTTAGATCAGCGGTGGGCAAACTTTTTGACTCGAGGGCCACAATGGGTTCTTAAACTGGACCGGAGGGCCGGAACAAAAGCATGGATGGAGTGTTTGTGTGAACTAATATAAATTCAAAGTAAACATCATTACATAAAAGGGAACGGTCTTTTTTTTTTTTTAGTTTTATTCATTTCAAACGGGCCGGATCCGGGCTGGCTGTAGTTTGCCCACGGCTGTCTTAGATCTTAGTTTCCTTTAAATTAAACTAAGCTCCTCTGACCCCCAAATGCCTTTCAAAATTATCTTTTGTCTCTGGACTCCTATTTAACCTACGCACATCCTTCTCCAGATTTCCTGAATCCTTCTTAATGCTGGAACGAGAACCCCGGCAAGGAGAAGCCTGTAGCTCCCCTTAGAGGTAAGTATCTGGTCACCACTACTGTGGCAGGAAACTTGAATATTTTCTTTTAGGTTTGCATATCATGGATATTACTTGACGTTTCATATAAGAATCACTCTAATATTTTATTTTAAAAGGCAAACAGAGCATTTACCCTTTGATATAGTGCTTGTTTGAATTTAGATGTTATTTTACAATGACCATGTTTATGCAATAGCTACGTCTATCTAAGGGCTACAGACCAGTCAAAATCTGCATCTTTTTTAGGCTAAGAAGCAATCATGTACCGATGGCCAATCTGATCTATAAGTACTGTGTTTTATTTAAACACAAATTTGGCTAATGTGGCTTTTATGAAGTTGTCTTATGCAAACTCCTTATCTTTCTTCCCCAGCTGAGCCATAGAAGACTTACCTGATTTGTTGTAAGTGATTCTGTTTAGGAAATGGCAGGCCCTTCTCCTAAATGTTATGGCATTAAGAGATGCTTTTCCCTTAAGATGCCTACAATACTTGTAATTCCTTTAAGGCCATTTTAGAATTCTGGCTGTTCTAACTTTGTACCCAAATGCATTGTTCTCTGTTTTATGATGTTTATGAGGAAGGTGGCTGAGCCCAAAGGGCCGGTCCCTGGTTCAGCACATTCTTTCCCACAGTAAGTTAGAGACAGACTTCCTTTAGCTTCTCTGGGACTCACAGGTTATATATTTATAATGAGATGCTGCAATACCTCATCGTGGACCCACACAATCATTTGTGCTAATGGAAAGACACCTCCCCACGGGTAGCAAATTGAGGCACATTTATCCTGAAGTGTGTGGGGAAGGTGCCAAGGGGTAGGCAAAGTCACAATTTAATCATGGCACATTTCCTTAGGGATTTAATTTTCTCAGAGATTTAGGAGGGGCAATATTGTTTTTACATGAGAGCAAAGACAAATTTGCTTGAGAGAAAATTAGAAAGACATGAATTTCTAACAAAAAAGGTAAGAATGCATTTTGCAGCCTCCCCCAGCCCCAGGGCAGGCACCCACTTAGCAGTAAAGGTGATTTCTACAAAATGGCTTGAGAAACACGGACCTGCACTTGCAGAGCCTGGAAGTGACTTTGAACATGATCACACCATCATCTGCCTCAGGCTTACTCTGGGTCACTCCAATATTTACTCTTTCCCTATTTAGGGTGGTTACATCTACACAGTTCTCATGTGCCAGGCACTGTGCCAAGCCCTTGACATACATTACTTCATTTAATCTTCACAAGAATCTTATAAAGTAAGAACTATTGTCCCATTTTACAGACCAGAGAGCCAAGACACAGGGATTTTAAGTTATTGGTTGAGTCAGGGACTATCAGAAGCAGAAACTTTGCTGAGATCTCCAATGTGCTGTTCCCCCGCCAACCCCTTGGGAAGGCGGACTCTGCTGCCCCCTGGAGGTGAGGAGGTGGGAGTGCAGGACAAAGGAGTGCAGCTGGAGAAATGCACCCCTCCCATTTAGGGACTGAATCTTGAGGGCTGAGCTCTACCAATGGTGGAACACCATGACTACATTATCAATATGCCTTTATAGAATCTAGGAGATTCCACTGCACACCTTGGTCTAATTCTTATATTTCAAGTGGGTTTATCATTTCGCCCAGGTGGCGTAGGCATATTACCATCCTGCACTCCAAGGTCAAAAGAGAGAAGAAGGCCCTGACCTAGATAGATAAAGTGCCCTGGGGTTTGTAGTTCCTTTTTGCTGCGAAGATGGAAAATAAAGACAGTTTAGTTCAACTTAAGGAGCATGTGTTAGGCACTAACTATATACCAGGCACTGGGTCTTATTGTCTAGTTAGAAGACACAGACATGTATAGAAATCACATTTTTGCAGGATGTATTAAGTGCTACAAGTGAGATAAAATAATGCCCTTGATCTTGTTTTTCCTAGTTCCTGATCTCAAAGAAGAAGCATCCCTTTCCCGTTGTTTTTTGAGGGGAGTGTGAGCAAGCCATGTGCTAGGTCACAGGTCCTATCATTTGTTGGGGGGCAGCGTTATCTGATATCATGGTTGCTGAGGGGTTAACCCGACAACAGATTGACATGGTGAAGGCATCATTTGTCGAAACAATTCCCTTTGTTTAGCACTGTGATTCTTGGCCTGATGAGGGAAAGTGGTAAGAAATGTTGTTTGCTTCAGAACTTTAGTTTTCTAATCTGGCTGTCCCCTTGCCTCTGCTAATGTAATGTTATCTGTCTCTCAGGGTTTGAAATTGTTTGGTTTATTAAGGAAAGCCCGTATGAGGAGCTTCGTCAGTGTCATCTCCCAGACCCTGCCTGTGGTTTCAGGAGGAAGCGGTGTAATAGGCTCTGGTCCCTTTAGGAAGCTTTATTTGAAATTCATTTGGGCACAGACATTTTATGGGTGCAATCAGAGCCAAACATGGCTTAATGATGCTCTAGGCAGGATATACGGTGACTGATCCACACCTTAACCAAACTGCGGGTAAGCTTCTCTGATTCCCATTAGCCTTTAGAAAGCTAGACTCTATGACCCAAACTATAATTAAACTAAAGATAATGAGAAACAAACACATGTTCTTTTTTCCTTATTTTTTCTTTTTCTTACTAATGAATAATTTTAAACTGTGGCTATTGCACTTAAATATGTGTATTTTTAAAAAAAATATATTTTATTGATTTTTTACAGAGAGGAAGGGAGAGGGATAGAGAGTTAGAAACATTGATGAGAGAGAAACATTAATCAGCTGCCTCCTGCACACTCCCCACTGGGGATGTGCCCGCAACCAAGGTACATGCCCTTGACCAGAATCGAACCTGGAACCCTTCAGTCTGCAGGCCAATGCTCTATCCACTGAGCCAAACCGGTTACAGCATAATATGTGTATTTCTGAATGGGCAAAGTGTGGAGAACAATGTGAAATCAGCAGCAGGTTGATGTATTAGAACCTTTTCATGAGAACATTAAAAACATCTATGGTATAACTTTTGCATGTATTCTTGTGATAACTATTGCTTAGAGTAATTTAGTGTTATGCAGGGTGGAGCAAAGGTAGGTTTACAGTTGTTTGTATAAAAATAAAACAATAATTAATGAATAATGATACAAGAATAAACTGTTTCGCATACTCACAACTGTAACCCTGCTTTTGCCTCACCCTGTATTCTATGTTTACCTTGTTCTTCTTTACATAGGGCTTTAACATAGCAGAAATTATGTTCTAGAACAGATGCTATGACACCGGCACTATCCTTTCCACTTGTTATCGAGGACACTGAAATTTGGAAAAGAAAGCAACTTGCCTAATTTCACACAGTCGTAGATCTAGGAAGGAAACCTATATGTTTTAACAGCCAGTCTAGGGTTCCTCCCCTCCTCCAAAAAAAAAAAACAACACAAAAAAAAACAACACAATTTGTTTCTCTGCTGTGATGATTTCAGTTTTGGTTAACAGGCCTATTGGTTGCTACTTACATGTGATTGTCACATCTAGCTTGATGTTCTTTTTTTTTTTAATTATTGATTTTTTACAGAGAGGAAGGGAGAGGGATAGAGAGTTAGAAACATCAATGAGAGAGAAACATCGATCAGCTGCTTCCTGCACACTCCCCACTGGGGATGTGCCTGCAATCAAGGTACATGCCCTTGGCCAGAATCGAACCCGGGACCCTTCAGTCCGCAGGCCGACGCTCTATCCACTGAGCCAAACCGGCCAGGCTAGCTTGATGTTCTTGACCTGTAGTAAGGCCCTGGGCACACAAATATCCCGCAGTGCCAGGGCTAACATGAATGAGCATGGTGGGCTGGTGTCGGAATGGAGAGTGGTCAGGACTGTGGAACACCCGAGAGCAGACAACCCACTTAAAGGAGAGTGCCCTTATCTGTCTTCACTGGGCATACTGGCCTGGCACTGCCAAGTCTCTGACATTTCTAAGAGGAGCCAGAGATCTAGATTTTATGTGAAATCTTTCCATTTGGCAAATTAAAAATGTTCTTTTTGCCCTAACCGGTGTGGCTCAGGGGATAGAGCATCGGCCTGCGGACTGAAGGGTCCCAGGTTCGATTCCAGTGAAGGGTATGTTCCTTGGTTGTGGGCACATCCCCAGTGGGGGGTGTGCAGGAGGCAGCTGATCAATGTTTCTCTCTCATTGATGTTTCTAACTCTCTATCCCTCTCCCTTCCTCTCTGTAAAAAATCAATAAAATATTTTTAAAAAATGTGTTTTTTTTTCCCAACTCTGGAAGCCAAACAAAACACATCTCTCAGGGAGATTCAGCCCACGACTGCTAGTTTATGACATGGGATTTTAAAAAAATGTGCATACAGAGAAGGAGTGCACAAATGAGGGCAAGTCATTTACTCAGACTGTAGAGATTTACTTTTCCTGAAGCCAGGAATTCTGAGCAAATCTGGGAGCTCCACTGTGAAGTTTGGGCTGCTCAGGTGTGGGCATTTGGGGCTTCCCTCTTGCAGAATAGTCTGAACTAAGGAAGGCTTCTTTATTAGGGGCTGACCGCCGAGCACCCACCCTCTAGTATTGCCCACACTCCGACACCGAGCTGTGTGCATTGTTTCATATATTTTCTCCTCGTCATTCCTTGCCTCTCCTTGGGGAATTGCACTGTCAGCTGATGATGAAACTGAGATCAGTACCATTTGCAAACTTCCCAGACAAAAAAGGCTTTCAGAGAGGGCACAGTTGTTGTTTTAAACTAGATTTCTTTTGCTTGTGTGATCTATGGATTTTTCTTTATTCAGTTTTCTGTCCCTGTAAACACAGAAAATTGAAAACTAATTTGATTAAATTTTCCCAGATGCAATCTCATGTGTATTTAATTTAATTTAAACGTTTTTGAATTTTAACCAAATCTGGTGCAAAGTGGCCATGTCACTGTTATGTGCCCCCTGTAAAAGGAAGCACCATTCTGGGATTTATTTTATTTTATTTTATTGTAAAAAGCATGCGATGGCCCGGGCATGTGTGATTCAGTTGGTTGGATGTCATCCTGTGCACCAAAGGGTTGCAGGTTTGATTACCACTCAGGACACATGTCTGGGTTTTGGGCTTGATCCCCGGTGAGGGTAGTGCAGGAGGCTGCTGATCAATGTTTTGCTCTTACACTGATGTTTCTCTCTCCCTCTTTCCCTTCCTTTTTCTCTCTAAAAAAATTAATAAAAATCATGCTATGGAGAAAGTTCAGCAACTCTAGAATTGAACATTATTTGTTGAGCACTTACTATTTGTCACACACTGTGCTAAGCACTTTACAGCCATCTTACATTCTCTTTAACCCATTAAACCATGTGTAAAGTCAGTCCCACTTTAAACAGGGGAAAACTGAGTCTCAGAAAGGTTCAACACCTTGCCAAGGTCCTATGGCCTGTAAAACTCAGATTTATTTGACCCTCGAGTGCTACCATGTTAATATAGCATCTTCCTCGAAGAAATGGGCCCAACAGAATAACAAGCAAACAGAGCTAGCTGATGTGAGACATGAAGACTGCTCTATGCAATTAAGATGATGTCAGTTATTCAGCAAAGCAGGGCACACTGGTCATAATTAGCAGGGCAATAAATGTCACATACTTCCTGGGACTGGTGGCAAAGTAGGTTCTAGAAATGCTAGTGAGGGCAACACACTCACTTTGCTTGATTAGTAATGTCTGGGTGTGCAACGCATGAGAGCCTCATGCCGTCAGCCATCTATGACACCAATGTTACGTGACCATTGGAAAAAACAATGTCAAGTTTTGTGATAAGGTGGAATATTGACTTATGTCATGTTTTGTGTGAATTCAATGCCTGCTTTGTGTTTTAGTGTATGAATGCTCCTTAACTTATTTAACCAGTTCACTATTCTAAGGTACTGAGAATTCAATATCTGTATATTTTGTTCTTCAGCAAGTTGTTGCCTTAACTAATCATTTTGAATTGAACCCCACCCTCTATTGACCTCTATTTAGATTCCAGATTTTGGTAGCACATCAGTCATGATATATTGCATTTGTGAAAAATTAAATCTAAATACCCCTTCTTGGCAATCAGAGTCTTGTATGATGTTTCATCTCAGCATGTGCCTGGTTAACAAAAGAGCCAAGATCTGTAGTTGAACCTATTCTAGGTGCTGTCTGCTTCCATACAAACGTATGCCTGTTGTGATGCTAAAATTGTTTGCATCTAAACATGTAGACAGCCTGAAGGAATTAGCATTACTGGAAAAAAGAGAAGAATCAAGTTATTATCTTAAAACTTCTCCCTTTTGAATCAGCCTTTAAATTACAGCTTTATTAGTCTTCACTGGTTAAGTATCTGCTATCCGTTGGCTAAAATGCTTACAGATTTTAAAACCTCTGGTGGGACAATTTGTGTATATCTTTTTAATTGGATGTATTTAACTTTCAAAAGACATTAATGAAGCCAAGTTGAAATTTATATTCTATGCCTGCTAACTGTTGATTTTTTTTTTTTTGCTACTAGTTATTAATATAAGCAGCAAGCAAGATAAAGGGAACAAAGAGTTTAAAAGTAATAATGTTGGAAGAAATTCCAAGGCACATTGGGGATCGCCAGCAGTGCCCTTGTGTGATAAAGTTATTGGAGTTATTATCATCTCAGCCTTTGCCTCCGTATGAGATACAGTGTAATTAGGGTGGTGACTTATTTGAGTGTGTGGTAAATAACTTCGGGGAGGGACGTCAGGCCGCTGTGAAGACCAGGGCTTCGCTCTGAGACTGGGGAACTGTTGCAGCGTTCTGAGCAGCAGAGTTTCGGGATGACTTCTGTTTTAGAATGAAAGGGGCAGGGTGGAGGCAGGGACACCAGTCAGGGCCATGGCAGCAATCCAGTAGAGCCATGTGGCAGCTCAGACAGAGCGATGACAGGTGGTGTGGTCAGACTCTGAAGGGTTCTGTAGCTACTTCATAACCAGGCTTAGCACATGTTTTCATCTCCAAATTGGGGGATAGGAAAAGAGTAGGAAAGCATGTTCAGGTAAATGCTGTGGGCAGCAGTTGTGACCAGCACCAGGAAATGCAATCGGAGTAACGCCTTGGGGAGGCTTGGAAGGAGTGGCTGAAGACATATGCCCAAAGGGTAAGCCTGATTTTGTGTCCTTTTCATTAAATAAACTGCGGGCAACTCTTTCTCTGACCTTTCAGAGGTAAAACTGTTGATGAACCCTTGGGGGAGAAAAGGTATCCAGAGGAAAACAAGTGTCTTTCTTTTCAGTTTGAGGGAATATATGTAAGTAAATATAATCTTTTTAAATTTATTTCATTGTGAATGGGCAAATGGCATCTTCTTAGCTAATATAGAGTTCCCCAAATTTAAGCAGTTCGATAAACAATGATTTTTAAAAACTTCCATTTACATATTTAAGTTTCAACAATTGAATTTGAAATTGCTTTTTTGTTTGTTTAATACCGTATAACTGGAGAATCAAAATATGGGTACTGTTTTTTTCATTCCATAACATTATGAAATAATTCATTTATATATTGACTTTTTATTGAAAATTCAATAAAGAATTAATGGTGGTTCCTTGGCATAGTATTAAAAAACCAAATGTTATATTTGGTACTTAGGGTCAGTGGGTGCTTCTATTTTAAAGGCTGGTTGTTGTATTAAAATATGGATTTGTAACAGAAATGGTGACTTTTCTTAATTTTTACATCAAAAGACAGAGTTATGAAAATATTTTCATGAAGAGATATAAGCTCTGCTTGGAGAAAACCCATCCATTTTACATTCACTTATTCCTCAAGGGCCTGCCACGTGCCAGGCTCCGTTCTAGGCAGGAGAGGACACTTTACTGGTGCAGTCATTGTGCACAATGCTTCAAAGGGCCCAAACGCAACATGTCAGAGTTTGGAGTAAGGGAAAGGCTTACTGATTGAGAAGGAGCCAGTGGAGAAGATGGAGGCCCCAGGAGTTCCCCAAATTCATCTTAGGAAAGTACAGAATTCAGGCTTCTTTTATGTCAAGAGGAGGGGTAAGAGGAGGTGCTGTTTCTGTAAAACTCATGCTGCAAGCAGAACTCTTCTAAGGGTTAACGTGCCTATATGCAAGACCAAGCAGGCCTGAGCAAGCTGGAGTCCAAGAGAGACCTCGCATTTCACTCTGCTACAACACGAGTGGACAAAACGACGTTCCTGCCTCCTGGAACCGCCATTCCAGGGAGGGAGACAGGGAACCATTTATATAATGTCAGACAGTAAATTCAACACGCTGTAGAAATAAAGCATGTGAGTAAACGGAGAGTATGCTTGGAGAGGGTGGTCAAGGCAGGTCCCTAAGTGCTGGGGTCCAACCCCAGCAGGTCCAGGGGTCCCCAAAGGTGTAGACGGATTCGGCGAAGAAGGAAGGACACGGAGACAGTGTTCAGTTGATCAGCAGCCTAGCCAGGATCTCCAGCCAGGATCTCCAGCCAAGTTCTGGTCTGGATCTCCAGCGAAGTTCTGCCGTTTATTGTCTTGTTACATCCGTATTTATCCCAGTTGATTTTAATCCTGTCAATTTCTATTACAAAGGTTAGGGCGTTTCTTATCTCCATTCCAGGGAGTAAAGATTATGTAGCTTAAGCATGATTGTTTGTAGTGATTAACTACCCGCCTGGCACTTAGTTAAGGAGTTTCATCCCCTCCCTGACTTCAGGGAAAAATTCCTACCTGGGGAAACAACCTTTCTAGGAGAGGCATCCCCTCCCTGACTTCAGGGAAAAATTCCTACCTGGGGAAACAACCTTTCTTGGAGAGGTGACCTTGGTTAAAACACACAGCACTAAGGGGAGCAAACATATTAAGAACAGTATGATATATACGCCAGGTCCCTTGAAACATATGCTGTGCAGATGTTTCTTTCCTGCAGCGACTGTGTCAAGCAGCAAGGATGGACCGGCTTCCGGCACCTAAGGGGGCGGGCATTAAAGCGGAGGCTTGAAGAAGAAGTAGAGCTGTGAGCCATGCAGATGTCTAGGCCATGAACGTCCCAGTCATGGGCCACAGCCAAGGGCGAAGTGCTGAGGGGCTTGTACCGCTCTCAGCATTCAGCCCCAGGTCTGTCTGCCTCTGTGTTAGGAACATAGCTCTGCTGTAACCCACTCTTCTGTCAGGGGTGCAACCAGGCGTTCGCTGCAGAGTACAAGTGGCTGTGGGCGTGCTGTGTGGCCGGTGAGTCACTCTCGGCTCTTACTCCTGGACTCAAACCCTGGGATAGTCAGTGACTGCCCCTCCTCCGCTCAGTCATCAGTTCTTGCCGGCGCCTCTTTTGCAGGTAGTCCCCTGATGTTCTCTGGGCTCGCCTTTCTAGGTCCTCAACAATTCATGCCTAAATGGCAACCTGACACATTTACTTGCAGTCTTTTGGCCTCTGAAGGATGGGGATTGTGGGAAAGTTCATCAGCTTTCCTAGTTTTCTTCTGGAGTCAGGAAAAACAAACCTGTACCTTTTTTTTTTTTTTAAACATGGGCAGTTCAAGTATTTGCAGACAACTATTACATAATTTCTTTTTGGCACTTCTTTTTCCAGGCCGAATCTCTTAGTTCCTTTTATAATGTGTCTATAACATGGTCTCCAACTCCCTTATTTCTTTGTTGCCATTTTTCTGTCAAATCCTTTAAAAATGGGATGCTTAGAACCGAGTGTGTCATCTGGGTGTGTTCTGCTGAGTCTCAGGATCTGAGCACTGTACTTCCTTTATCCGAATGCTATGCTTTTGGTTGTTGTTGTTGTTAATCCTCACCTGTGCTTATATTTTCTGACTGGGCCTGTGGGCTGAGCCTGCAACTGAGGTATGTGCCCTTGACCTGCTGGGGTCCAACCCCAGAAGGTCCAGGGGTCCCCAAAGGTGTGGACGGAGTCGGCGAAGAAGAGATGACACGGAGACGGAGTTCAGTTGATCAGCAGCCTAGCCAGGATCTCTAGCCAGGATCTCCAGCCAAGTTCTGGTCTGGATCTCCAGCGAAGTTCTGCTTAGGATCTCCTGCCAGGGTCTGTGTCCATGTTCTCTTGCTAGGTTCTCCAGCCAGGTTCTGTGGCCATGTTCCCTCACTAGGTTCTCCAGCCAGGTTCTGTCCGGGTTCTCCAGCCAGGTTCAGTCACCAGGTTCTAGTCAGGTTCTCTTGACAATTTCTGTAGTCAGGTTCAGTCCAGGATCTTTTGCCATGTTCTCTCCAGCAAAGTTCTTCTGTCTGTAGGTTCTGTGTTCTAAGCTCTGTATTCTAAGTTCTGTCTCTTGCTGTCTTATTACATCTGTATTTATACCAGTTGATTCAATCCTATCAATCTCTATTACAAAGGTTAGGGCGTTTCTTATCTCCATTCCAGGGAGTAAAGATTAAGTAGCTTAAGCATGATTGTTCGTAGTTAAAGTGATTAATTACCGGCCTGGCACTTAGTTGAGAGGTTTTATTCCCTCCCTAACTTCAGGGGAAAATCCCTACCTGGGGAAACAACCTTTCTCAGAGACCTTGGTTAAAACACATAGTGCCAAGAAGGTGAGCAAACATATTAAGAACAGTATGCCATATATGCCAGGTCCCTTGAAACAGCAAGCATGGACTGGCTCCCGGCAAATTCCCCCTTTTTTATTTTTTAAAAGCAGGCATTAAAAAGAAAAACCCCAAATGCTCTTTTGTATCCATTTTAAGAGTAGGATTGGCACTTTCCGCTATTACCTGAGTCCTGATCTATCACCCCAGGGAGAGCTTGCCAATCCTGCACTTTCCCGGGGTGGAAAGGCTGCAGTGGGGTTAAGGATAAGGCTCCTTGGGCCTGCCTTCTCCCATGCCATTACATTTACCTTTCCTTCCTCAGAAAAGCATGGACATATTTCTTGTATAAAACGTTCTGTCTGACTGGGAGTAACCTTAATTCCTCTGCTAGCAAGCATATATGTTAAAAGATCAATACAGAGTCTTTTTTCTTTAGACTCAGTATGGCACATCTTCTTAATCTAAAGATCAATACAGAGTCTTCTTTCTTTGGACTTAGTATGGCACATCTTCTCAATCTAAGGATCAATACAGAGTCTTCTTTCTTTGGAATCAAACCCGAGTCCCTTCAATCAGCAGCTCGATGCTCTAACCACTGAGAAAACCCGGCTAGGGCTGAATGCTATGCTTTTAATTACTGTATCATTTAGTTTAGCATCTGCATCCTATTATTAATTCATAGGTAGCTTGCAAGCAAATTAGGCTCATCCTCACTCAAAAGTGAGACAGACAGCCCTGGACAGGTGGTTCCGTCACTTGGAGTGTTGTCCCATACACCAAAGAGTTGTTCGATTCCTAGTCAGGGCACATAACTAGGTTTTGGTTTCAATCCCTGGTTGGGGCACATTCAGGAGGCAAAAGATTGATGTTTCTCTCTCTCTCTCTCTCTCTCTCTCTCTCTCAATATATCCTTGGGTGAGGATTAAATTTTTTTTTTTTAAGTGAGACAGACATAAGACATAAATTCCGACTGTGCCATTATATTAGCTGTATGTCTTTAAGTGAGTTATATTTAAACTCTCACAGTCTAAGTTTTATTAATTATAAAATTATACACATATCTCATTTATTTCTCACTTGATTGTTGTAATAAATAAGATTATACATAAAAAATGTGAGAATTTTTGAAGGCCTTTAGTATTGTTAACTCCTTTCTACTTACACCATAATCTATTCTTAGGATCAAGCACTCCTGTCAGTTAGTTAGTGTATGAAAAGAAGAAAGCTAGGCGTCATCCCATCTGCTCAGGCTATGTCTGTATTGCCCAGTGACCCCTGGAGAAGACAGACCTGGCACATAGTGGGCCCTCAATAAATACATATTTGTTGATTGTTTTTATTTCAGGTAAGAGGGCTGAATCACTGTGGGCTGGCTGATGAGTCCAATGGGTGGGTGGCCTTTTAGTTTGCCTATTTGTAGGGTTGGCTTTGTCTGCTTGTCTCTCTCACAATTAGGAAGGGTTGGCAAGATGACATAATGAGTGTCATTACTACATTATAAATGAAAGGTTATATTATAAATGGCCGCTTTACAGGGCCATTAATTCAGCCTGGCTACTAGAGGGCCATTTAGTGCCTTGAAATGGATAATTTGTTAAATGACACATAAGAAAGTTGAAAAAATTAATGTTGCTCTCCAAAGGGCAATCCACTTTTTCTTTTTTCGTTCAGGCTACATATTTATTCAGAGCCTTGGGTTCCTTGTAAGAGAGAAGCTATAAAATAACAATGTCATCATCTCTTCTTTATTTTTCATTTAGAGCTGTAAGACCAGAGGAAGAAACATAATATGCAGGATGGATACTGGCACGTCTGGAGGAATTTCTGCCAAGAACAGAAGCTTGCCAAACTGGATACAGGAAATCACAGATGACATGTACAGCTTTGGAAGAATATTCAGATTTGCATAGAACCTTGTCACCTTCATGACAGCTAAACCCATTGCACTTTTTATAATCAAGAGCACTAAGCACAGCTGCCAAGGTGAATTTTAATCCTGGTTCTTTGGGAGACTGTAACCTTCCAGTGTGACGGGATATTGTTCTTGACATAAGGCACAGAGTTCCTGCCATCATCATCGGGGATTCCTGTGCCTTTGTGTCTGTTCTCACCCTCCTGAGTATCAATCATCTTAGACCGTTAGTTCACAAAGAGCCTGAAGAGGAAGAATCTGTGTGTCTGCAGTCTTCTCAGACCTGTCCAGACTGTTTAAGTACAAGGAAAAGTATTAGTCCAAGTTATAACACTAACTTCACAGAAGCACTCAACCAAAATAGCTCAGCCTCGAGAAGTCCACTGTCTTAAAGAAATTTGGGCAACTTAAAAAGGCAGACTTTTAAATTAATGCAATATAAAGCCTACATATATCACTGGCAATATCAGACTTGTGAGTCTCACATTGAAAACATGACATGAAAGGCAATACCCGGAGATCCAAAGGGAGATGCGATGCAAATTACAACTGAGAGGGTCTACCTTACTTACCAATGTGGATCATTGGTGAAGCAAGCATATAATGCTCATCCATTCAGCTGTTTCAGTGTTTTGCCTCCTGCCCTGAAAATTTCATCCATGAGATCATGAAGGAATAATCTGGGAAGTTTCACCATCAAATGGATTTTTTTCCAGAGGAGTCAGTTTTCACTTGTCTTTTATTTTCATCAACCTTTAGTCCAATGAAGGACTCAGGTAATAAGTGGGGTCCCAGATATCCTCAGGTGGTATAATAGTGGACCATTTATTCCAATCCCAAAACTGGACACATGGTCAGATGACTAAGGTTCCTTGGTTTTCTTGAAATAAACCTACCCTGGAAATGCTGCCTGGAAATCATTGGCCAAGAGAGGCCAAGAGTGCTGGCTGTCTTCAGTACCTCAATGAGTGTGTCTTTCCTGCTGATTGCACCAGGAAGGACCAGTGGGCACACAACCAGTCTCGCCCCGTGGCCTGCTTGTGCTTGTCATTCTTGTGCCCCCTTTTCTTTAGTTCCTGGGCCAGGCCACGTGGATGAGGAGCAAGCAGGACAGCGTGAGCTCCGTTCCTCTTGGGTTCACCCACATGCCAAAACCTGGTTCCCCAGCCATCTCCCTCTGATGGTTCCAACTCCTCTATTGTCTCCAATTTGACATCCCCTTAATGAATAGCTGTTTAAAAGTCTACCGAAAAGTACACGCAAGCCTCAAATCCAGGCGTGTCAGCTTCGATGCAGTAACTGATGGAGGAAGAGACACAATCCAAAGGGGAGTGTTGAAGAGTGGAATCCGATAAAAGGAGGTAAGAAAAGGCTTTGCAGATCAGGAGGCTGAGGCTGGTTTTAAGATCCTGGCATTGGTGGGCACAGACATAGCTTCTTTTGGGACAGGCCTCACATTGCAGTCAGGCACCGTCTCTTTCAAAAGTGCTGGCAGCACTTGACTCGTTCTAAATTACAGGCATCCCTGGTTTTTATGCCAAGAGACACTTTCTCCAATGTGCTTCGGGAAGGCCAGATGGCCTTGTCATTGTGCTAATCAGCGGATGGTGGGCCCTAGAGAGTGTGCTGAGGACTCCGGCTTTGGCTAATTAATGCAAGCTCCCAGTCACAGGCAAGAATTAAGCAATCAACTCCTTTCTCTAATTCTGATACACTTTGGAATTGTGCCATGATTAGCATGGTCTGAAAATAGAAAAAATAAAACCCACTTGGGC
The DNA here is from genome assembly GCF_014108235.1 of Myotis myotis. Taxonomy (NCBI): domain Eukaryota; kingdom Metazoa; phylum Chordata; class Mammalia; order Chiroptera; family Vespertilionidae; genus Myotis; species Myotis myotis. The sequence continues at coordinate 32,938,453 of NW_023416357.1, forward strand.
TAAGCAGGGAATGACAGGAAAACTCCCATATGAACTTGGAAAAAACTTAGCTGAGATGCCTAATCAGGGCATGATAAATAAAACCAGACAGAGTCAAATCGCTAGTACTTTATGGAGGGGGAATGTTTATCTCTATTGGTGGAGCTTGTGTAAGATTTGAAGAGTTAGTTGGAATCTGGTGGCCTCTAATTAAAGTACAGCTTAATATTTGATATTAATATTTAATATTTGGTACAATATTGAGGAAAATAAAACTATTACCAGTAGTCTAGTGGATCTTTTAAAGGGTGGGAAGTTGCTGTGAAATAGTTTCATAAAGACATTTCTCCTTTTCTTTCAGTCATTCTTTTGTGTTTATTATTTCTGTATACACAGCATCTAACAGATTGACATAGTAAATGCTTAAAAATGTTTATTGAGAAAAATGGATGAAAAGCAGATTGAGAACATGACTATTATTTGCTATTGTGTGGTTATTGCACAGGAAGCTATTGAGCTATTTATTAATTTATTTGCTAAACAAGTAATTGTTCATATCCTACTATGGGCTTAGGTTCTAGGTTCTGGAGATACAGCAGTGAATAAAACGCAAACATTTCTGTCCTTTGGCAACTGACAGGCTACTATTTTCAGTTCCTATGAATCTTTAAATTTGTGAAGATTATTGAAATTGACATGACATCTCTTGTAACATATTTCTTCTAATTGAATAGCAATATGATGATTAAATGCAAGAAAAAAAATACCAACAGCTTTTTGGGCTGTCAGCCCAAGAATGTGAATCTCTTTTATTTTCTTGTTTCCTTGCTCTAGTCTCACTGTTCCACTCATTCCATAGAGCAGACTTCAAGGGAGCAGCTGCTTCTGTTTCGTGGATCAATTTCCCTTCAGTGAGGCCAGTGGGTGGAGAGCAGTGAGGCAGTGTGGCTCTGTAACCACGTGATTTGTCACCTCCACTGGCCTGGAAGGAGGAAGTGGTGAGAAAAAAACAGGATTGCAATACCCAAAGGTCTCTCAGGTGTGCATGCTCAAATTACTTCTCATTTTGTTCATAACTCCAATTCTTTCTCTTGTCTTGCAGCCGTTGTCTACAGTACTTTTGAAAAAATCTCCCAAGGCTTTTTCTTAATGTGATGCAAGCTCTAGACTGCTGGACACTTGAAATGTGTTCAGTGTGACCGAAGAGTGAAATTTTAAATTTTATTTGATTTCATTAATTTAAGACTGATAAGTCAGTTTTGGAAATATTTTATGAATATTTGGAACAACATGGTACCTGTGAATCTATTTTCTTCAACTGCTAATTTTATGAAATCTAAATACATGTCAAGTATTTCCACTAAAAATTTTAGTGTCCAAATTGAGATGCATTGTAAGGGTAAAACACAGACCAGATTTCAAAAACACTGTAAAAAAGTAAATTATCTTATAAAAAAAACTTTAAAAACATTGATTACATGTTGAAATAGGAAATGTATAACTACATGCATGGCTTGTTATATTTCTATTAATAGTGTTACTCTAGACCAGTGGTTGGCAAACTGCGGCTCACAAGCCACATGCGGCTCTTTGGCCCCTTGAGTGTGGCTCTTCCACAAAATACCACGTGCGGGTGCGCACGTACGGTGCGATTGAACTTCTTGGCCCATGCGCAGAAGTCGGTATTTTGTGGAAGAGCCACACTCAAGGGGCCAAAGAGCCGCATGTGGCTCACGAGCCGCAGTTTGCCGACCACTGCTCTAGACAAGTGTAGTTCTTCCTTTAGGTGTCATTTATCTGTTCTTTCCTTATGATAAAGTAGTTACCATAAGATGCAAGCCACTACCCCGAGCAGCCAGGAGTGGTGTGCATAGTTTCGCCACGACTTTAACTCTCCTTTGTTAAACTCCCAGGAAGACCTTCCTTAACTTACCCGTCCAAAGAACGCTATCTGCTTTCCTCCTCTTCATTCTTCTCCCTCTACTCCTCTCACCTCTACTGATCTGCAGTTTCTCTTGGGTTAAATAATTAACTGATGTTATTTCTACTGCCTCACCTTGACATATTCCCTGCTTCTAGTGTATAACAGATTTCTCCTTTGAACGCCCTCCCCGCCCCCATCAATACAGAATGTAATTCACCTTATATTGATGTGATATTGAATACTGCCTAATGTTTCCAGGAGGAAAAAGCGCAATTAAAATACAAACTATAAATACATTAATTTGTTGCTGTACACATTTGTTTTAAATTTAAATTATTTTTAAAATGAATTATTCTTCCTTGACCAGAGGTGTGACTGTGTATAAGTATAGTGAGCAAACTGGATATGGGAGAAATGTGGGCATCAAAAATGGATTTACCATCAGTAGTTTGGGTGAACAAGAGACTATTGGTATAATTAATAGGAGTAAGCAAATGAAGGGGAGGTGCTGGTTAGGGACAGAAAGCGAACATCTTCAATTGGGCATGTTAGTTTTGGAGTGCTGGTAGGCTTGAAGTCAAGCATTTTGGCAAGCAGCTACAGATGGACACTTAAAAATTCAGAAGAAGACATACCACTTATGTTAAATTTTAAATGTGTTGTAATCTTTGATTGCCACAGTCCCTAAGGACATCACCTGTAAGTCGATAATTGCAACAGTAAACCACATTTCAATTTGTACTGCTGAGAAAAATGTCAAAATTTGCATAACATTTTGTCCAGCATATGTCAGTTCATTCTGTCATATTTTTTAAAAAAAATCATGGGAGATAAGTGTGATTGCTAAATCATAATGAGATTCAGCATTTGTTCATTCAGTGTACTTTAACACATCAGATCTGTATTGCTCATTTATCAAAGCATCACAGCTACTTATATGAGCAATTTTCAGAGGAGTAATCTTTTGAATATTTAACCATCTACAATAAAACAAAATGTTCCCAATTCAATATAGTTAATCTTTGAAATAAACACAATGAGGTTCATTAACCTGGACATCATACTTATGGAAGAAAAGCACATCTTCACAGTGGAGGTAAATTCAGCCTCCCTGTCTGAAGCTGTTCTCACCCTTTAATAAAGTTTGTAAGGCAGATACTAGTCCTGGTGATCATGCAGAGTGTGATTGCAGTATTCATTTGCTATGGTGATGAACAATAAGTTTACTTTCATAAGTGATACAACAGGGAAGCCTAAGAAGAAATTTATACTACTTGACCCCTTTCTTTTAAAGTAAGTGATTCCTAGCACTTTGATATAAAGGATAGCCATGGTAAGGTCTATTGTGCTAAAACCCAATTTGTTATTAAAAGCAAGTTCTGAGGTAACTTCATTTAGACTTCTTTTTCCTCTAAAGCTACTAACGGTCAAGAGAGACGGTGAAAGAGTGGGGCCAGAAGGGAAGGAGAGAAAAGAATTCAGTGTGAGTCTTCTTATTTGAGAAAGAATCATTGGAGAGAAGCTTATGCTTGAGTTAGTCGAGAAAACGTATAAAAATAGATTCCTGATTGAGGCAAAATGGGAGTCAGATATGGCCAAGTCAGGTAGAGTTGAGGTAGAGCCAGGCTTTGCTTGGGGGTTAGTTAGTTGGGGGGGACTGTTGAAATGAAGGAAGCTGCACTTGCCTGCCTTCTCTACCAAGTGTTGGGCACCCTCATGCTGTGCCCTCAGCTGGGCCCTCGGTGGTAGAGAGAGAATCAAGGATTTGCTAGATAGTGTCAGGGCTGCCTGGGGAACCCAGTTATTTGGGCTGTGAATTGTCAGCAAGGGCACCTGGATTACTTATTTTGTGTTTTTACTGCTATCATAAGGCTGAAGGTTCTAAAAGGTTAGAGTGCTAGGAATGATATAAAGGGCTGTTCCAAATGCAGATTCCTGGCCAACTCTCCCATTTCTAATTCAGTAGGTCTGTAGTAGGACATGGATTTGGGTTTTAAATCAGATCTCTAGGTAATCCTGATGTGCCTTCGGTCTAGTTCCTGATCGGTGAGAGGGAAGGCTGAATGGAAACAAGTGCCGAGATAGCCTAGGAAATTGTGGACAATTTGCTCCCCTCTCCTTATTCTCTTTGGGACTGAATTGCTGTGTTTGACCTTTCTGCTCAGGGAGAGTGAGTGGAGGTGAGTGAGTCCACCTAGGAACCTGGATGAACAGTAACAGAATCCTCTCTTGATTGGCTGTATGTAGAGGGAGGAATGGTTTCTACCAGAATTATGCCCTTTTCCTTATTAGTCTCTCAGAATTTGCAAGGTCCCAGGAGGAGAAAATTGGTGCAACTTTTGGGCAGATGGCTCAGTACACAGCACATTATTACCAAATCTTAGTATGACTTAGTATGCTGAGTCAAGTAATCATCTCACAGAAAAAACACACTTCAACGGAGCTAATCCTGACCTATTTTGGTGTTCATAAAAGAATCACAAAATTATAACTGTGCAGAAGGGACTCCAGAGAGGATATATATATATATATACATATATATATAAAATAATATCTATCTATCTATCTATCTATCTATCTATCTATCTATCTATCTATATATATATCTATATCTATCATCTGTCTATTTGGCAAAGCCTGAAAATCAGTCTCCAGTTCTAATCAGCCCATTTAAAAATTGTGCCTACTAAAGCTCCAGTATAATACATCTTTATTTTAAGAGAACTAAAGGCTTTTCAGATTCTACACAGGACTCTACGGTATGAAGAGCTTCTTAGTGGGCAATTAGTCGCTTTTTTAGCCATTCATTTTAAACCACTTATTTCAGAATTATTTGTTCTCAATCCTGCCTGTCAAGAGTACATATGCGTTAAGGTACCTAATTGATAAAATAGCTGAGAATGACAGAGTGATCTGATTGAATGACTTTATTTTCAAATTGTGGGCTTCCAATTGGGATTAAGTCAAAGGTGAGTTTTCACCATGATGAACACAGCAAGATTTAAAAAGTCTGCAAGTGCAGCGCTTGTACCTGAGAGCAGGAGTGAAAAAGGATTTTGGAAGGCACTTTCCTGGCAGAGAAGACGAGAGAAACGGAGAGCAGAAGCAGCCAGCTAGCAGGGTCAGCCTACAGGCAGCCTTGTCCTTACGCTCAGTGGGGTTAACAAATAGCCAAGATGTTGAAGTAACACCTAGGAAGAAGAATCATGCACGTTAAATTATAACTTGGGAGTCATTGATTTCATGCTCAGAAAGGGAGAAATTTTGGTGAAGACATTAATTGGGCCAGATGGTGGTAGGATGTGGCAAGACCACAACTATAGATCTCTGGTTCAATTGTGTTAAGATCTGTTTCATCCTCTTTAGTTCACAGGTTTATTTTTGTTAAGTGCTAATTCTAGAAATGAAACTTTGATTTGAATTATAACTTGAAGGAATTGCTTAGGATTCTTTTTTCTTTATTTTTAAATTATAGTTGCTATACAATATTATAGTAGTTTCAGGTATACAACACAGTGATTCCACACATATATCTTACGAAGTGATCACCATGGTAAGTCTAGTAACCATCTGTCCCTGTACATAGTTTTTAAATGTTCTCTCTTCTCCCCATCTTCCTTTCCATCCCTGCGTTCACCTCTCCTTCCCCTTTCCTCCCATCCCCTTTCCTCCTCTCTTTCACATACACACACATTTCTAGCAGAGGCTTCAGTGGACCATGACACCTAAGTACATGTGGTTCTTCAATAGACATAGATCTAGGCTAGTTGAAGTAAAGATTGCATCTTCTAGACTAGCTAAAGCCAAAGGTTGTAGACACTAAATGAGCTTCAATGCCTTGGTTCTCCTTCCCTCTATCTTGGATCCCTTATTATAAAAGTCTCCCTGCCCTAGTCCTTTGTGCATAAACAAGAAAGTGCAGCCTTATGTGACTTTACTCCAGGGTTAAGGATCGGAGGGGTGCAGAAAGTTGATCCCCCACTTTCAGGGTCTGTATCCCACCCCCAGTGAGGTGCATAGTTTCCCTTAGAACCAGAAACGTCCAGACCCTCCTGAGATATTTCCTGCCAAGATGCTTTTCATCGGGATATGTACCAGTAGCCTGTCCCTGTCCTCACGGCCTCGCAACCTGCTTCTGAAGTTGCTACCCCCAAGATCAGGGCCTTCTCTGGGATCTATGAGTATCTCTGAGCACCCACTTCTAAGCCTTGATGGGAATTTCCAGAGACTCTTTCCTGAGCTAGAACATCAGGAAGAAAACAGATACATCATTTAAAGATGAAAGAGCAATGAGTTAGAAGCACCACAGATTGTCCTTCTGAGAAAACCCTAAATCTAATGACATCAAAATACATTTTGTCCTATGTTTTCCCTCAAATTCTGAGGCAGGAACAAGAGGAATAATTTTCGTAATTGTAATGAAAATTATTGTAGGAACAAGAGGAATAATTTTCATAATTGTAATGAAAATTATTATAACAGTTAACTTTTGTAGCCAACTTTTGAATAAAACCAATATTTTGAGAAGCTAGAGCTACCTGGAGGACTTTACGAGATTCATGTTTATCAAACTCACAAATATATTACCCTTAACCATAACCACATCACTGATTGGGGCTTTGGAGTGATATAAAATTTAGGCAGTGAATCATTTTTCACATAAATTTGATACAGTAGCATCTGGTTTTAATGATTTGTTAGATAATTGTTTGAGTTGTGGATTGCAAAATTTGTGAAGCATTGCAGATTTCTTTTTAATGGAAAGAGTCTAATGAGGGAATGAAAGGCAAATTTGGTTTGTGAAACAAAACCAAGAGACAAGCAGTGGGAATCAAACTGAGCTTCCCATAGCAATATTTCCTTTCTTGCACTTTCATCCCCTGTTAGCATTTCGCAGGTTCATTTCCCAGTGCTAATTTAGAAGAAATTGATCTCCATTAAGGAATTAATTTAATAATTAATTAGGGTTGGTGTTAACAGCAACCCTACAATACATTTGTTAGAGTAGACATTTAGAGGTTGATGCTCTAAGTATTTTTGGTTACCGGCATTTTCACAGCATTACATATTCCTTTCATTTCCCTTTCCTCTCTGCCCCCTAAATTCTGAAAGACAAAACCCAAAGAACTCATGCTGTTCATACTAGTATAACAGCATAACATGAAGATAGCCAGGAAAGAGAGCCCCTGTCAGTACTCTAAAAGCGAGTCTCTTCAATATGGTTACTGTCATAACCCCTTTTCCCATGGAACAGCCACACTTGACCAGTACGTTGTCAAATTAGAGTCAATATTTTGTTTTGAACAATAACAAATATATGGGTTTGATCATTATTATAGGTTCCTGATTTACTCATTGATAAAACACCATGATTTTAATTATTTTGAAAGACAAAGAAAACATTGACTAGTTTATTTCCAACTGTGGTAAGACTGTTCATGCCTGGTAACTACAGTCATCGGTGTCATACCTTAAAACTTTCAGACTTGTGTTTGCTGTTGCTTAAAAAATAATCGATGGAGTGATTCTAGAAGTATATGTGTGCCTCAGGGAAAGTGTAACGTGAAAACCCCTGATGGTTTCTAAACAGCTTTTAAACATGAATCATCCAAGTTATACAAATAGTATAGTGATATCCCATATTTAATCCCACAGCAGAGTTTTCTGTGGAATCTGTGAATGTGGAGGATGTTAGACGGCCTCAGCAAGGGGAACATTCGGTGCAGTAGAGAGCAGTGAGCTGGGAAACAGCCTCCGGCCCGCCTGGGAGTGACCTGCTTCACTTCCTCGGCACGGTCACCAGTGGTGTCCCTGGCAGGGCGTGTGGCATGACCAGAAGGGGACTGACTTTCCAGGGGCTGGTAATATTCTGTTTCTTGATGGGTGGGTTCATTTTATGGAAATGATTTACACACTTTTCTGTATGTATGCAACACTTCAATAAAAGTTTAAGAAAACCTGATGTCTGATGTTAAGGGGAAAAACACAGCCATGGCTTTGAAAATAGCAGCAACAACAAAATCACACCCATCCTATTCCCACCTCCTGTGCTCACCTCCACAGTTGCATTTTCCACATTGTGTTCTAATTATCTGTTGCATGACTGTCACCACTATTACACTGTGAATATCAACTAGGGAGGGAAGAGAATAGTTTGGCAGAAAATGTCTAGAGCAGTGCCTGGCACTCAGTTGGGTTCCCTGGTTGATTGCTTAGTACATCAGTGATTTAATGACAGGAGAGATGTACTCTGGTTTTTCACTCTGCCCCTGGGTAACTGTGTTACAGTGCACACACACACACACACACACAGAGAGAGAGAGAGAGAGAGAGAGAGAGAGAGAGAGAGAGAGAGAGAGAGAGAGAGAGACTGACTCTCTGGGTCTACTTGTCTTGTAGGAAAAAACTTCAGTATGGCAGGGTGGTTAAGACTTTTTCCAGTTTGAAAATTCTATGAGAATATATTGCTGGAAATATTTTAGAGTGTTAAACATATCTCAGGGGTGATTCAAATTAGAGAAAATAAAGATAACTAAAAAAAAAAAAAACCCCAAATAAAGGATGGTTTTGAAATATAACTAGGGCTTTCAATTTATGAAAATAAAAATGGAATTATTTTTTTGAGTGCCATATTTCCCTATTTAATTCAATCTTTCATTTTCTATAAGAGAAAAAGCACTTTATATGACTTGAATTTGTGATGCTAAAGCAAAAATAAAAAGTAAGGTAAGGAGCCAATTTCTCTCTTTAAAAATGTCCCCCTAGACAAGAAAAAATAATAGAGATTGGGTCTATCCTCTTGTCCAAACACTGGACAAAATATATGAAATGCTGGTTTCAGACATTGCATACCAGGTGATGCAGGATGTTGATCTCTGCAAGTGGAAAAACTAATAGGATGAACCACGGGATTTCTTCAGTTCAGTGCTTGGAGTGAAATTCTGTGCTGCAATGTAGGGAACAGGAACCCCAGGGAAACCAGTTATATCCCTGATTTGAAGAGGCAGAGCTAGGAGTCCAGAAAGGCCAAAGTGGTCTGAATTTACAGGACAGAGTACTGGTGAGGATGGAGCTGAACAGAGGAAAAGCTCTAGAGATCTATGGACGGTCTTCTAAGTCTTTATCTAATTGCTGATCAGAATGTGCTTGTGGGAAACTATCCAAGTCTGGGAAAGGAACTACAGAAAAGGAGCAGAGGGAACATTTGTGGAACTCATACAGAGCTGGGAATAGTGCTCCTCCCGGCCAGGGTGGAAAATGTACTAATCCAAAGGACATCAGAGAAATAGAAGACTACTCAGAAGGGTATTGCCTCAGTAGTGGAACAAATTTAGATCTAAACTAAGATGACTGAATGCCATCTCATCATCTTAACGGCAAGCCTAAAAAATCCCAAACAATTTCCAAATAATATAACTGCAATCCAGAACAAAGTTTGAGAATATAGGCATTCAAAAATATTCATCACTTGTCAAAGAAAAATTCCCCATGTCTGGCATCCAATAAAGAATTACCTGGCATATAGTAAAACAGGAAAATGTGATCCATATAAAAAGAAATATTGTTCAATAGAAACATGCACATAAATGACAGAGATGATAGAATTAGTAGCAAAGACATTGAAGCAATTGCTATAACTGATTTCCATGTGTTCAAGAAGATAGAGGAAACATTGCATATGTTTAGAGGCTGATAAGACACATACAGCTTCTTGAGATGAAAATGTAATGTCAAAGATGAAAAATTTAGTGAATGAGATAAAAGATTAGATATTGAAGAAGGAAAAGATTAGCAAACTTGAACATATAGCAATGGAAGCTATTCAGTTGAAACAAACAAACAAACAAACAAACAAATAAACAAACAGGACCTAAAATAAAAGAAACAGAGCATCACTGAGTCAAGGAACAACTTAAACAAGCCCAATGTGTGTACAATTGGAGTCTCTGAAGAGAGGAATGAAGGCTGTTTGATAAGGATATTACTATGGTTATGAACCATATACTTAAACAGGTGCTATTTTTCAAGACCAGGGATGACCCTCCGATAACCCCCCAAAGATGATTCAGGGATTATCAGGGTTACCACTCTCATCAGAGGCCCAGAGTGCAAGGGCCAGGAGGCAGAGTGGTTTCAAAGGGTGGGGCCACCACTCCAGTTCTGACCAAGATGTATTCCATTCTCCCACCTCCAGCCCAATATGCTAGGGGTGGCACTGCTACAGAGAGCTGTGACCCTGGAAGAGAACTGTGATTCGGGTGGGCCCTGGAGAGAGTTGTGGTGGCAGCATCCTGCAAAACCATTGGGATGACATTGCCTCTTCAGTGGCTCCAAAAGGCAGAGCATCTAGCCCGAAAGGATGATTTTTGAGCCCTACGGCATAATGGAATTTGCTCCATTAGATTTTGGACCTACTTAGGATCTGTCACTCTTTTCTTCTTATTTCTCCATTTTAGAATGCGAAAGTCTATCCTATGTCTGTCCCACCATTTTGGAAGTATATACCTTGTTAGATTTCACAGGTTCACAACTGGAGAGGAATTTTGCCTCAGGATAAATTGAACTTCATGTCTCACCCATATCTTATTTAGGTGATATTTAGATGATACTTTGGGCTTTAAACTTAGAGTTGATGCTAGAATGAGTTAAGATTTTAGGGGGTGTGGGGGTGAAGTGAATGTATTTTACGTGTGAGAAGGACAAATTTTGGGGGGCTAGGAGTGGAATGCTATGCACTGAAATATGTGTCCCCCCCAAATTCATATGTTGAAGCCTAATCCCCATGTGATAGTATTAAGAGGTGGGATCTTGGAGAGGTGATTAGCTCTAGAGGGTGAATTCCTTATGACTGGGATTAATGCCTTATAGAAAGCTCGCTCACCCCTTGTGCCATGTGGGACATGGCAAGACGACAGCTGTCTATACCAGGAAGTGAGCTCTCACCAGACATTGAATCTGCTGGTAACTTGATCTTGGACTTCCTAGCCTCCTGAACTATGAGAAATAAATGTTCAGTTTTTCTAACCCCCCCCCCCCCCCCCCCCCCCGGTCTATGGTATTATTTTTTGTTTTATAGCAGCCTAAATAGATGAAGACATCATCCCCTGAACACAGGAAATGAGGCTCCTACCCATCCTCTGGCCTTCTTCCCCATTCCTGCCTCCTATTTTCCCTACCCCAAAAGGCAATAGTTGGTTATTTTCCCATATTTGACTTGGCTTGGAGTTGAAAGAATAATTATACTGCTTTTAGCCACCAACCAAAAGGGAAAGACAAAACCACCCCGTCAGTTAGAGCTAAGTTAGACAATTTTTTCCTGTGTTTTAGAAATATGTCCTTAATCCCATTTCAGTATTAGAAACACTATGCGTCAGCATTTGACTGTCAGTTGTGATCTTGTGTAGGCTTTAGTGGTTCCCCCAAATAATTCTGATTTTCTTCCCTTCCACACCCATAGGGTTGTACTTTTCAGCCACTTGGGCATTCTTACCTCCAGGACTGTGAGAAAGTAAATTGGTGGTGTTTAAAGCATGCAGCCCATGGTATTTTGTTATGGTAGTTCAAGCAGACTAATAGACTTTAATTCATTTAATCATCACAACAACTATTTGAAGTAAGCAAGAGGAAGAAAATGACTTGCCCAAGGTTACACAGTGATCCCAACTCTGGCAGTCAGACTGTAAGTCCATGCTCTTAACCACTGTGCCATATACGAGAACACAAGTAGAAACTGTCTGTTAGCAGTGAGAAGCTCACTCGAGGAGGAGACTGCCATCTCAGTAAGGTGCCCTCACATTTTGTGAGGCTCCTCATGGGTTCGGGGTGTAATGCAGCTGGTGGAGTCATTTGGTTGCTGACTTAGAATTATCTGATGTAATTTGAGCCCAGAGGACAGGCCTCTATTTGGGGGTGTGGGATAAGAAGAGAGATGGAAAAAACACTCAATTTGACTCCTTGAAACTAAGATGGACCTGAATGTGAGTTCTTCATACTCTAGCTTGGGTAGCTGCAGAACACCCCCAACCATGGTGCTCATGACCTTGAGGTCAAAGTTCCCAGAGACACACATTTCCGTACTAAGAAGGCTGAAGACTAGTCAGTGGCTTCTTCATTCTATCTTTAAATGTAGACTTGATTTTCAAGCAGACATGCTGATAATACCATTCTCTTTCCCCTCCATGAAGATGGAGCATTTGGAGGATCCAGGTGGATTTGTGGTGACCTGAGGATACCGCTTTAGCAAGGGATTATACTAATCTCAAACTCGTAGGCTTTGAGACTGACTTCTGTGTAGGTAAGTTTACAATATCTTTTATAAAGACTAAATTAAATGCAAACATATTTTTATATTGTTATCCCTGTGAAGAGATTTATCTTTCAAAGCAAAGAATTATCTCTAACTCATAAATTCAGTCCATGTTTCACTTAGAAGAGTATTTGCTTTTTTAAATCTAATCCTCGGAAATCAGTCACGAGGTTCTCAAATATTTCAACCTTGTGAATGACACTTGCTTTAGATTCAAGTCCCATTTCTCAATATCTCTTTGAAATAGTTAAGAAGCCATTGTCATTTTTCAGTTATTCCTCGTATAAGAGAATTTTGTAGTGATCTGCTCCCTTCTTGACCCTCCCACAACAACTTTCCATAGAGGGAGGAGGGTAAAATCTTATAGGGCCCTGGACTTGGGGAAGGAGTGTGGTCTGTGCAAGTTTGAGATACTGTTAGGGTTTGAAATAGAGGGCGTTTTGGTCACAAACATGCTACTCACAATTTAGTTTTCTAAGAGTAGATGTTTGACCTTGGAGTGAAGATCAGAAAATGGGCAAGACAGTCACCATTTACTGAGTATTCACAAAATACAAGGTGCAGAACTAAGTGCACTGACATGTATCATTAATTCCTTATAGTAATCTCATGAGTAAGTATTATGATTAATCACCATTTAAAGGTGAGAAAATGGAGGCTTAGAGGGGTCAGATAACTTGCTGACTTAGGAGAGGTAAGGTTGCAAAACTGGTTAATGGCAGAATTTGAACTCAAGTCTGTCTGAGCCCAACATCTTAGTTTTGAGCCCCATGCAATGCTCCATTTACTCAACAGATTACTAAAGTGAATCAAATGGAGGCATCAGATGAAAGCATGTTCTCACTTCTACACACAAAAGATAGCAAGATGCTCAGATCTTGACATTTATTCAACAAACATTTATTAAGCCCCATGACACGTGTGTCCTGATAGGTGTGGTGTGTTAGACACTATTAGGCAAACTATGTTAGGGATGCCCTGCTAGGAGCACTGGCATTTCCAGACATGTACTCTAGTGTAAGAGATCTCTTTTTGCACTTATGTCAAGAGCCAGAATGGAAACAAAAAGCTCCCTCATCCAATGGGGACTGAAGAGCTGAGACAGTTCTAAATAGTTCTTGAGACTCTCTTGAATCTTCCCTGGGGATATTTCAAAATTTAATAAGTGTTTAGTAGGTGCTCACGCTATGCCAAGCAGAGGGTGTGTACTAAAGAGACAGAGATGAGTAAGGTGTCTTCCCTGTCCTTGAGGGGCTCTTGGTGTAATGGGGCTCTTTATCTGTTCCAGGTGCAAATACAGAGATTCTGTTACACTCAGAAATAGACAAACAGATGAATGCCTCTATTCAGAATAGGGTTTGAAGAACATTACATAAACACAATAAAATTCAAAGTAATGAGGAAAAAGAAGGAAAGAAGGTTAGGGTAGTGAAGTTAGGCCTGGGAAATTATTAGGACATGAGCCAATGCCTAATGCTCTGTACAACTTATTTATCTATTTCTATTTTTAAATACTTAAAATATTTAATTACAGATGCTATACAATACTATGTTAGTTTCAGGTATACAGGGTAGTGATTAGACATTTATATAACTTACAAAGTGATCACCTTGTAGGTCTAGTATCCATCTGACACCGTACATAGTTATGACAATATTATTGACTATATTCACTATGCCACCGCTCTGTACAACTTTTTGTGGTCACCTGGTCTGTAGCTCCCCCGCTGTCAAAGCAAAATGGGCAGCATGACCAGCCACAAGGCTCATAATAGCCACATAAACATATCTGTTCCTCAAGAAAGGCATGTGCTTTCCTGGCTTCAAAACCTGAGAAAAGTTTTTGCTGTGAGTCTTCTTAAAGGAGAACCATGTGAAATAGTGACCCATATCCTCAATACCACAGCTCGTTCTAATGAACACAATAGGCATTCCCAAGTGGCAGCTTATTAGCACACCAGCTAAGTTAATAATGCCAAAGTGAAACTCTGAAAGAGACATTTATAAGGTCCAGCGTGGGAAATCCAAGGGCCAAAGTGGCTATTGCTCTGGCTTAAGCTGGGGCCAGAAATTCACCTTTGGTCTGGGAGGGATACTCTGAGATGATCGTGGTCCTAACTTCTAAGCCCTAAAGGGAAGAGGAGTTAGCTGCTTTCCTTTTCTCTATACTACGTACACTCAACCTTCAATGCTTCTGGCAGCTTGATCCCCTGCTGGTGGTTTTTCTTGTGGATCCCACATGCTTTGGAGTGAGACAGGCTGGAGTTTGTTTCTGCTCAGTTACTTCAGCTGTGTCACCTTGGGCAACTGCTCAGCTTCAGCTGTGAGCTGGGAGGGTAATACCTGCCATACAGGTTTGTTGGGAAAAACAGAAGAGATGACTGTCCAACTATAAAGCACTGTGCTCGGGGCAGAACAAACACTTATTTAACAGTAGCTTTCAAGACAGTGAAACTACTGATGATGTTGGTTAAAATGTCACTTGCCTTCTTTGAATTACAGAGGGATGTCCGTTTTTTCCTTTAAGACTTACTACGATCAAAACTTTTATTATATTAGTATATTTTGCTAGGTTTTGTTCCTACTAGGAACTTAATATAGCATGTCTAATGCTTTATCTAATTTTGAATTTTTATATAATCTTTTTTTTTTTTAATTAAATCTTTATTGTTCAGATTATTACATTTGTTCCTCTTTTTCCCCCCCCATAACTCCCCTCCTCCCAGTTCCCGCCCCACCCTCCGCCCTCACTCCCCACCCACTGTCCTCATCCATAGGTGCACGATTTTTGTCCAGTCTCTTCCCGCATCTCCCACACCCCTTTCCCCCCCAAGAATGGTCAGTCCATTCCCTTTCTATGTCCCTGATTCTATTATAATCACCAGTTCATTCTGTTCATCAGATTATTTATTCACTTGATTCTTAGATTCACCTGTTCATCAGATTATTTATTCACTTGATTCTTAGATTCACTTGTTGATAGATGCATATTTGTTGTTCATAGTTTGTATCTTTACCTTTTTCTTCCTCTTCCTCTTCTTAAAGGATACCTTTCAGCATTTCATATAATACTGGTTTGGTGGTGATGAACTCCTTTAGCTTTTCCTTATCTGTGAAGCTCTTTATCTGACCTTCAATTCTGAATGATAGCTTTGCTGGATAAAGTAATCTTGGTTGTAGGTTCTTGGTATTCATCACTTTGAATATTTCTTGCCACTCCCTTCTGGCCTGCAAAGTTTCTGTTGAGAAATCAGCTGACAGTCGTATGGGTATTCCCTTGTAGGTAACTGAGTTTCTTTCTCTTGCTGTTTTTAAGATTCTCTCTTTATCTTTTGCTCTTGGCATTTTAATGATGATGTGTCTTGGTGTGGTCCTCTTTGGATTCCTTTTGTTTGGGGTTCTCTGCGCTTCCTGGACCTGTAAGTCCATTTCTTTCACCAGGTGGGGGAAGTTTTCTGTCATGATTTCTTCAAATAGGTTTTCAATATCTTGGTCTCTCTCATCTTCTGGCACCCCTATAATTCTGATGTTGGTACGCTTGAAGCTGTCCCAGAGGCTCCTTACAGTATCCTCGCATTTTTTGATTCTTTTTTCATTTTGCTTTTCCGGTTGGGTGTTTTTTGCTTCCTCGCATTTCAAATCATTGACTTGATTCTTGCGCTCCTCTGGTCTGCTGTCGGGAGTCTGTATAATATTCGTTATTTCAGTCCGTGTATGCTTAATTTCTAGTTGGTTCCCCAATATAACATCGAGGGTCTCATTAGTTTTCTTGTAGATCTCATTAAGTTTATCGGCAGCTTCTAAACAGTTCTTGAGAGACCTTAAAAGTGTGGTTCTGAACTCTATATCTTCCATTGACAATTTTGTCCTGTTTCTTTGTCTCCGCATTTTGTTATGCTTCCTTGGTGCACCCCCTAGTGGTCTTTGTTCGCAGTCTTATAGTTAAACCTTGATTGTTGTAGCTAATACCAGGGAGGGTTTGACCTCCAGGCCAAGTGGCTATGAGAATCAGCTGTGTCAGCAGTGAGAGAACTTCTGTCCTCTAGGGAGGTGCTAATCTAGCCTTTGCCTGAGGCTATCTGGCAAATGCCTCTGTGCAGGGCTTGGGCGGGGCGGGTCGCACAGGATCAACAGGGTGGGCTGGAGAGAGCAGTTATGGCGGCTCTCAGTCCTGTCCCCAGGGGCTCCGCCTCTCTGAGTCCCAGCACCCGCTGCAGACCTCGGAGAGAAAGTTGCACTCGCTCTGACAGAAGCCAGACAGTCCCGCTTCTCCCGTTTGAGTCTGGGTCCCTAAAGACTCGCCTGTATCTGGAGCTCAGAGTCTGCGACTCCCTCCCGATTGAAAACGCCAACCGCGCCCTCCGCCGCCAGCCCGCTCCGCGCACTCTGCACCTCAGAATTTGACTTCAGCACTGCGCCTCCTCTGAGTGTCCGTATGCGTTTCTCTTTCCTCCTAGTTGTAGGACTTCCACTCAGCCAGCGTTCCTGTGGTTCTGGGTGATGTCCCTTCCGTTTTTTGGTTTCACTTTTGAAGTAGTTGTTCAAAGCAGCAAACTCCGGCGTTAACCTATGCCGCCATCTTGGTTCTCTCCAAGAATTTTTATATAATCTTAAAGCTTTTTTTTGCTAATAACCGAGACAAATATTTGTTCATCTGAGGTTTGTGAAAGAAAATGCAAAAACCAAAAATTAAATAAAACAAAAGCCCTTCAAACCAATGAAAGCTTTCCCAGGTTTTCACAAGACCCTAGGTAAGCATCCCACAAAAAATAACATCTATAGCTTAAATGCATGGGGGGTGGGGGGTGGGGGTGGGGGGCGGGGCAGCAGGGACTGTGAGGTGGTAGGTCTTATTTTAATTAAAATGAAGATTTTAGAAGGAGTGATTTGGTTAATGCCCTTGATTAATAGACAAGTACTTATTTGCATATCTGGAAAATGCATGTTCAAAGCAGGTGATGAAGGCTTGCTATACAAAGGCTCAGAAAGCAAATAGCAGGCTGACCTTGGTCACCATGTGCCAAGTACACATATTCATGTACCTCAGGAAAAGGCATGTACCTCTTTAAATGCTCACAGTTAGAAATATGTGCTCGCTCTGTTTCTCTTACCTTGCTCCTTCCTTGCTCTCTCAGCAGAGGTCTCTGTGCAGCTTCCCTCAGGTTAGGTGATACAGGTACCAGCTCAGCCAACGAGTCCATCCTCAGGGGACACATCCCTCAGTAGGCACCCAGGGAAACATGAGTCAGTATTATATGGCTTCTGTTGAGTTTCCCTGAAAATAGGAACAATTTGAATTTCAACAATGATATGGTGGAAACCAGGGCCCTGGGAACTAGAGAGCATGTGGCTACAATGATGCCTCCAGGATGGCAGAAGGTCATCCTGTCTCAGCCCTAGGTCATGCTTTGGTTTGGAAGGTGGAGAAGGTATTACGTGTGCAAATTAAGTCACCTTGAGTAAGGGCTTGAGTACTTGGGAGAAAAAGACTGGATTTCAAAGTAACCTTAGAGAGTGAGTCAGACAGAGAGGAAGGTTAGGCATGATTTTATATATAGAGTGGACAAAAGTAGGCTTACAGCTGTTTGTATAGAAAATAATACAGTAATTAATAAAAATAACATAAGAATAAACTCTGTGTGTTCACATACTCACAACTGTAAACTTACATACACACATACGGATCAGACCAAGAAAGAGAGACAGAGAGAGAGAGAGAGAGACAGACAGACAGACACTGGGATTATCATATCCAATATCATATCCGCTGTATCTATCAATGCTGAGCTAAATACAAAATAATCACTAAAATACTGGTTTAATTAAATTAACTTAGAAAAGAAAGATTCACTCAAAAAATTAAGGCTGATTTTCTAGCAACCTGGTTCCCAAAGGCATCCGAAGTTCAGGATTTTTTTAATCAACTAAAAAAAGAAACATTGTAATTTTCAGGTATCTTCAGTGTTTGTTGGTTGCTAAAACAAAATTTTCTTTTTTTTTTTTTTATTAGATTTGCTTTTAATAGACTTTATAATATACTTTTTATTTATTTATTTATTTATTTATTTATTTTTTAAATTTTTATTGCTTAAAGTATTACAAAGGGTATTACATATGTGTCCATTTTATCCCCCCACCCTAGACAGTCCCCTAGCCTCCCCTATCCCCCAATGTCTTATGTCCACTGGTTATGCTTATATGCATGCATACAAGTCCTTTAGTTGATCTCTTACCCCCCTACCTCCTGCCCCGCAACCCTCCCCGGCCTTCCTGCTGCAGTTTGACAATCTGTTTGAGGCAGCTCTGCCTCTGTATCTATTATTGTTCAAAAGTTTATAATGGTCTCTATTATCCATGAATGAGTGAGATCATGTGGTATTTTTCCTTCATTGACTGGCTTATTTCACTTAGCATAATGCTCTCCAGTTCCATCCATGACGTTGCAAATGGTAAGAGTTCCTTCCTTTTTAGAGCAGCATAGTATTCCATCGTGTAGATGTACCACAGTTTTCTAATCCATTCATCTACTGATGGGCACTTAGGCTGTTTCCAGATCTTAGCTATGGTGAATTGTGCTGCTATGAACATAGGGGTGCATATATCCTTTCTGATTGGTGTTTCTGGTTTCTTGGGATATATTCCTAGAAGTGGGATCACAGGGTCAAATGGGAGTTCCATTTTCAGTTTTTTAAGGAAACTCCATACTGTCTTCCATAGTGGCTGCACCAGTCTGCATTCCCACCAGCAGTGCACAAGTGTTCCTTTTTCTCCACATCCTCTCCAGCACTTGTCGTTTGTTGATTTGTTGATGATAGCCAGTCTGACAGGTGTGAGATGGTACCTCATTGTTGTTTTGATTTGCATCTCTCGGATGATTAGTGACTTTGAGCATGTTTTCATATGTCTCTTGGCTTTCTGAATGTCCTCTTTTGAAAGGTGTCTATTTAGGTCCTTTGCCCATTTTTTGATTGGATTGTTTATCTTCCTTTTGTTAAGTTGTATGAGTTCCCTATAAATTTTGGAGATTAGGCCCTTATCAGATATGAAATTGGCAAATATCTTTTCCCACACAGTGGGTTTTCTCGTTGTTTTGTTGATGGTTTCTTTTGCTGTGCAGAAGCTTTTTATTTTGATGTAGTCCCATTTGTTCATTTTCTCTTTCGTTTCAAGTGCCCTAGGAGCTGTATCAGTGAAGAAATTGCTTCGGCATATGTCTGAGATTTTGTTGCCTTTGGATTCTTCTAGAATTTTTATGGTTTCCTGTCGTACATTTAAGTCCTTTATCCATTTTGAGTTTATTTTTGTGTATGGTGTAAGTTGGTGGTCTAGTTTCATTTTCTTGCATATATCTGTCCAATTTTCCCAACACCATTTATTGAAGAGACTATCTTGGCTCCATTGTATGTTCTTGCCTCCTTTGTCAAATATTAATTGAGCATATTGGTTCGGGCTGATTTCTGGGCTCTCTATTCTATTCCATTGATCTATATGCCTATTCTTGTGCCAGTACCAGGCAGTTTTGAGAACAGTGGCTTTGTAATACATCTTGATATCTGGTATTGAGATCCCACCTACTTTGGTCTTTTTCAGGATTGCTGCAGCTATTCGGGGTCTTTTTTTATTCCAGATGAATTTTTGGAGAGTTCGTTCTAGATCTCTGAAGTATGCCATTGGTATTTTAATGGGAAGTGCATTGAATTTATAGATTGCTTTGGGTAGTATGGACATTTTAATGATGTTAATTCTACCAATCCATGAACACGGTATGTTCTTCCATCTGTTTATGTCTTCCTCTATATCATTTTTCAACGTCCTGTAGTTTTCTGAGTAGAGGTCTTTTACCTCTTTAGTTAAGTTTATTCCTAGGTAGCTTAATTTTTTTGGTGCGATGGTAAACGGGATTGTTTTTATAATCTCTCTTTCTGAAAGTTCACTATTGGTGTATAGAAATGCCTCGGATTTCTTG
This sequence comes from Myotis myotis, assembly GCF_014108235.1. NCBI lineage: Eukaryota > Metazoa > Chordata > Mammalia > Chiroptera > Vespertilionidae > Myotis > Myotis myotis. The sequence continues at coordinate 32,958,628 of NW_023416357.1, forward strand.
GGGTTAATTTTGTATCCTGCTACATTGCCAAATTCATGTATTAAGTCCAGTAGCTTTTTGATGGAGTCTCTAGGGTTTTGTATGTATAATATCATGTCGTCTGCAAATAAGGACAGTTTTACTTCCTCTTTTCCAATTTGGATGCCTTTTATTTCTTCTTCTTGCCGAATTGCAATGGCTAACACTTCCAGTACTATGTTGAAGAGGAGTGGTGAGAGGGGGCATCCCTGTCTTGTTCCTGTTCTTAGGGGGAATGGTGTTAGTTTTTGTCCATTGAGTATGATGTTGGCTGTGGGCCTGTCATATATGGCTTTTATTATGTTGAGGTATGATCCTTCTACTCCCACCTTGCTGAGAGCTTTTATCAAAAATGGGTGTTGAATTTTGTCAAATGCTTTTTCTGCATCAATTGATATGACCATGTGGTTTTTTTCTTTCAATTTGTTTATGTGATGTATCACGTTTATTGATTTGCGGATATTGTACCATCCTTGCATCCCTGGGATAAATCCTACTTGGTCATGGTGTATGATCTTTCTGATGTACTGCTGGATCCGATTTGCTAAGATTTTGTTGAGGATTTTGGCATCTATGTTCATGAGGGATATTGGCCTGTAATTCTCTTTCATTGTGTTGTCTTTACCTGGTTTTGGTATTAGGGTGATGCTGGCTTCATAGAATGAGCTTGGAAGTGTTCCTTCCTCTTGAATTTTTTGTAGTAGTCTGAGGAGGATAGGTTTCAGTTCTTCCTTGAATGTTTGGTAAAACTCCCCTGTGAAGCCGTCTGGTCCTGGGCTTTTGTTTGCTGGAAGCTTTTTGATGACTGCTTCAATTTCTTCCATAGTTATTGGCCTGTTGAGATTTTTAGATTCTTCCTGATTGAGTTTTGGAATGTTGTATTTTTCTAGGAATTTGTCCATTTCCTCCAGGTTGTCTAGTTTGTTGGAGTAGAGCTGTCCATAGTATTTTTTAACAATCATTTGTATTTCTGTGGGGTCTGTTGTTATTTCGCCTCTATCGTTTCTGATTTTGTTTATTTGGGTCCTCTCTCTTTGCTTCTTGGTGAGTCTGGCTAGAGGTTTGTCAATCTTGTTTATCCTTTCAAAGAACCAGCTCTTGGTTTCATTGATTTTCTGTATTGTTTTTTTGGTCTCTATGTCATTTATTTCTGCTCTAATCTTTATTATTTCCTTCCTTCTGCTCACTCTGGGGTTTTCTTGTTGCTCTCTTTCTAATTCTTTGAGTTGTAGAGTTAGATGATTTACTACCATTTTTTCTTGTTTTTTGAGATAGGCCTGTAGAGCTATAAACTTCCCTCTCAGGACTGCTTTCATTGTGTCCCATAGGTTTTGGATTGTTGTGTTTTCATTGTCATTAGTTTCCAGGATGTTTCGAATTTCTTCTTTGATTTCATTGGTAACCCAATCAATATTTAATAGCATGCTATTCAGCTTCCAGGTGTTTGAGTATTTTGGGTTGTTTTTATTGTAGTTTATTTCTAATATTATGCCATCGTGGTCTGCGAAGACGCTTTTTATGATTTCAATCTTCTTGAATTTGGGGATACTTTGCTTGTGACCCAATATATGGTCTATTTTTGAATATGTCCTATGAGCATTTGAGTAGAATGTATATTCCCTGGCTTTCGGGTGAAGTGTTCTGAAGATGTCTATTAAGTCCATCTGATCTAGTGAGTCATTTAGGATTGCTGTATCTTTGCTGATTATTTGTCTAGAAGACTTATCCAGTGCTGTCAGTGGTGTATTAAAGTCCCCTACAATGATTGTATTGTTGTCGATCTCTCCTTTGATATCCTCCAGGAGTTTTTTTATGAATTTGGGTGCTCCTGCATTGGGTGCATATATGTTTACCAGGGTTATATCTTCTTGTTGTATTGATCCCTTTAGTATTATGAAGTGGCCTTCCTTATCTCTTGTTATGGCCTTCACTTTGAGGTCTATTTTGTCCGATATAAGTATTGCTACCCCAGCTTTCTTTTCCTTTCCATTTGCCTGAAAGATATTTTTCCATCCTTTCACTTTCAGTCTGTGTGAGTCCCTTCTAATGAGGTGGGTTTCTTGTAGACAGCAGATGTATGGGTCATGTTTTTTTTATCCATTCAGCCACTCGATGTCTTTTGTTTGGAGCATTTAGTCCGTTTACGTTTAAAGTTATTATTGAAAGGTACTTGTTTGTAGGCATTTCTGTTTTTGTGTGGCTGTTTTCTTTCTGAGCTTTTTATTTCTTATTTTTATACCAGTCCCTTTAGCATTCCTTGCATTGCTGGCTTGGTAGTGATAAACTCCCTTAGCCTTTTTTTGTCTGTGAAGCTTCTTATTTCCCCTTCAAGTTTGAATGATAGCCTTGCTGGATAGGGTATTCTTGGATTCAGTCCTTTGCTTTGCATCACTTTGTAAATTTCCGTCCATTCTTTTCTGGCCTGATGTGTTTCTGTTGAGAAATCATTTGACAATCTAATGGGAGATCCCTTGTATGTAACTTTCCGTCTCTCTCTTGCAGCCTGTAAGATTCTCTCTTTGTCCTGAACATTTGCCATGGTAATTATGATGTGTCTTGGTGTGGGTCTTTTTGGGTTCACCTTGTTTGGGACTCTCTGGGCTTGTGTGACTTTTTTCTTCCCCACCTCAGGGAAGTTTTCTGATATTATTTCTTCTAATAGGTTTTCTAATCCTTGTTCATCCTTCTGTTGTTCTGGTACCCCTATTATTCGTATGTTGTTTCGTTTCATGTTGTCCCAAAGCTCCCTTAGGCTCTCCTCCTGTCTTTTCATTTTTTTCTCCAATTGCAGTACGTTTTGGGTGTGTTTTGCTTCCTTGTCTTCTAAATCACTAATTCGGTCCTCCGCTTCTCCTAGTCTACTGTTGATACTTTCAATGGAGTTTTTCATTGCAGCTATATCACTCTTCATTTCTTCTTGGGTCTTACTTAAGTTGTTGATTTTTTCATCTGTTTCTTCTAGCTTCTTGGAGAGGTTGTCGATTTTTTCCTCCATCCGGTTTATGCACTCTAGGACCCTTATTCTGAATTCTTTTTCTGTCATGTTGCATGCCTCTGTATTACTTAGCTGCTTTTCTGGAGAGTCCTCCTTCTCTTTCCTTTGGGGTTTTCTTTGTCTACCCATGTTTGATCTCGCTGACATATCTAGACGTTGAGTCGTTCAGTGGCTGCTCCCTTGGTGGCAGTGACTCCTTGGTCTGTGGTTGCTCTTCGGGCGGTTGCGGTAGCAGCTGCTCTTCAGTTGGCAGCAGCTCCTCTGGTGGGTGCTGTTCACAGCTGTGGTGGCTCTTCTGGCTGGTGGAGCAAGGTTTCACGTACAGCTGCTGTTCCTCAGCAGAGGGTGTGGTGCTCAGGAGGTTGCTGTTGCTTGGATCTGCTGCGTTGATTTAAAGGCACAAAATACAACACAACAAGGCACCACGTACCAGGCACTATACACAAATATATTCACGATATGAATAACCCCAAATAAAGGTGACCACCTGAATTAAGAGAATTAGGGGATAAGGAAGAAGGAAGAGAAAAAGAGAAAAGAGAAAAAAGAAAAGAAAATTAGGGACCAAAAAAAGGAGTGCAAAAATGAAATTGGGAAAAAGGAGGGGGGAAAATAAAAGCGAGAAAAGAAAAGAAAAGAAAAAAAGAGCGAAAAGAGAGAATGAAGTGGAAGAGGGGAAGAGACTTTTTTATATGAGGAGAATACTCCTATAGAACAGCCATTAATCCCAACAAATTCCAGCAACAGCTCCCTGGAGATGAATGCAAACTAGAAACAACCAATAATATAACGATGAAAATAGAATGGAGAACACTAATCCCAAAATAAAATAAAGAGAAAATAAAATGGCACTTTAAAAAAAAATGGTAAAATGGTAGCAGTAATAATACTGGTTAAAAATAAGAAGGTAGTAATTAAAAGGGTAAAATCAGGTGATGGAAAAAAGAAGAAAAAAAAAAAAGAAAAAAAAGAAGAAGAAAAGAAAAAAAAGAAAAAAAAAGAGAAAAAAAAATTGGTTTCTTAGTTAAAAGGTGAAAAAAGAAAAAAAAAAATATTGCAGTAGTGAAGGTCCTTCGGTTCTTCTATTCTTCAGTGTGGCTCGCCTTAGACCTGCCAGGTATTCAGGAGAGTGTTGAGTTTCCCTGCGATACACTGTTCCTCTGTGTTGTAAACCACAGTCCTTATTTTAAAGCAAGCCGCATTTGTTTCCCAGACTGCCTTATTTTGTGTTTAGCAAAGAGTCAGTTTGTGGGTCAGCCTCTGGGTGGCAGTGTTCTGGGGTTGGTCTCTGAGGCTACAGGGCCTCTCTGTCCAGTGGAAGTTCACTGCCCAGAGCTGGCTGCATAAGAGTTACCAGTGCTGTGTTGTTGCTGGGATTGAAAATCCCTCTATAGGCCAGACCCTGTTAACTCCCAGGGACTGATCAGGTTATTTTAATCCTTGATCTCCTACAGGGTGGAATCTGGGTGTGGCTGTGCTCCTTGCCTGGGGGTTGGGGGGAGGAGTCTCACTCTCCGGAGAGAATGGCTGCCTCAGTCCTGGGCTCAGGGGTGTCTCAGCACTCAATTCGCTGCCGCCTCTCCCGGCCCCCCTTCTCTCCTCAGTCTCTCCCCAGATTCTACTCCTCCGCACACTCTCCCTCTCTTGAGCACAGGTGAGTGTCTGTATCCGAAATGTCCCATGAACAGGGTTCAGTGAAAACAAACAAACAAATGCCGGCCGCGGAAACGGGGAAGGCTTGGTTTCTGTAAGCTTCTTCTCTTACCGGGACTGCATGGTCTGGTCAGCTCTTCAGGCTGCCCCCTTTAGGCTCAGTCCTCTGTGATCACAGACCCAGCTCTCAATTCCCCCGGCGGCGCCAGGAATCCCGCAGTTCTCCTTTCCCCTGTTAGGGGCTGTGCCTGTCCCAAGGGACGCGGCTGTCTGCCACGCGGTCTCCCTCCGACTCTCTGGGCTCAGAGGTGTGGCAAACTTTCCTGCCCAAATCCCTGTTTTTTTTACCTTTCCAGGGGAGTTCTGCTCTTCCCGGCTGCAAACCGTCTCGCCAGCTGAGGAATTTCGCCAATTCGGGGTGGATGTTACTAGTTTCAGCTGCTCACTCCATTTGCTCAGGGACACGACCTGGGACGCGTCTGCCTATACCGCCGCCATCTTCCAAAAGCCTAAAACAAAATTTTCAAAAAGCCCTCCATAGAACAATAAAGAAACAAAAGCTGGTGTTTGTTTTATGCCTTTTATTTCCTCTTCCCTTTATGCTGAAGATGTAGTTGGAGCCGTACAGATGCTGATATAACTTTTAATTTAGATTTGGGGACTGATTGTGGTGGGCCTAGTTCCCATTTATTGCTTACACAAATCCTGTTTCTCCCTCCCCACCCCCGAAGAAACTCCAAGTCCTCTTAGTAATTCGGAGCCACGCTCTATCTCCCCTCTACGTACTGCGGACACAGTTGGGATAGACAGAGCGGTGGGATTATCAATACTTAAGGTCCTCGAGTGCAGAGGACGGTGAACATCCATCATGAACTGTCAGAGGTGGACTTCAGGTGGAAAGGCATCTTGCTCACGGTTCACGGTTCACCCTGCTGACGACCACAGAGGGTACACCTGTTTATAGGAGTGACCGGAACATGCCAGTTCACTGTCATGTCAAGGCCTGGAGGTTTCTTTTGCTCTGTGGCCTCTGGATGCTATCGCAGGCAATTAATTATCTCTCTCATTACCTCTCCTGTTCCAACAGTGTTTTCTTTGAGCATTTCACACGTTTTAAAGAAAGCTTTAAATAATACCAACCCAGGCTACAGAACTTACCTCCTGAAAAAAAAAAATTCCCCCTTTCTTGGTAGATTTTCTCAGCATCTTTAGATATTGCTGTTATTTTCAGCCATTAGGCAAAATTTAGAGGAAAAGGAGATTTGAAACAATTAATCTAGTAGACTAGATAAATTTGCTGTTTTGTGTTTCTTACCTACCTTTGCTAGTTTTTTTAAGTACTTAATTTAAGAATAGTTTTTTTTAAAAATATATTTTATTGATTTTCCCATAGAGTGGAAGGGAGAGGGATAGAGAGTTAGAAACATCAAAGAGAGAGAGAAACCTCAATCAGCTGCCTCCTGCACACCCCCTACTGGGGATGTGCCCACAACCAAGGTACATGCCCCTGACCGGAATCGAACCTGGGACCCTTCAGTCCGCAGGCCGACGCTCCATCCACTGAGCCAAACCAGTCAGGGCTAGAATAGTTTTTTGATATATACAAAAACTGCAAAGATTTGTAGAGTTCTCATACACCTCACACTCACTTTCCTTTACTATTAACATCTTGTATCAATATAGTGCATTTATTACAGTTAATGAACCAATATTGATACACTGTCATTAACTGAAGTCCACACCTTCTTCCGATTTCCCAATTTCCCCTGATGGAGTTTCCTGCTCCAGGAGCCCATCCAGGAGACCACAGGACTCTAGCTGTCACATTCCCTTCGGCTCCTCTTGGTTGAGGCAGCATCTCAGACTTTCCTTGGTTTAGATGACTTTGACAGTTTTGAGGAGCACTGGTCAGGTATGCAACAGAATGTCCTTCAATTGACATTGGCCTATCGTGTTTCTCATAATTACGCTGGGGCTTAGGACTCTGGGGAGAAAGACCCCAGAGATAAAGTGCCATTCTCATCACACACAGTCAGCATGCCCCCTCTGTTGATGGGAACCTTGACCGCCTGTCTGAGGTAGCATGTGTTTGTCAGGTTTCTCCGCTGTAGAAGCGTTCTTTTCCTGTTTTCTCTCTCTTTGGAAGGCAGACACTGTAAGCAGACCATACTTAGGGAGTGGGAGTTGCACTTCACCTCCTCGAGGGAGGAGTGTCTACATAAGTTATTAGGAATTCTGCTTGGGGGATTTGTTTCTTCTCCACCACTTAGTTATTTATGTAATGATTCACATCAATATGGATGCATTAGATGCAGTAGATCGGGTTATAAACCGATACTACTTTATTTTGTTGCTCAAACTGTTCCAGCTTTAGTCATTGGAGGCTCTTTCAGTTGGCTCCATGGCCTGTTGACATCATTGTAGTTTTAAAGTTTGTCTTTTTTTAGAACTTTTTTTACTTCTAGAAATGCAAGAAGCTACAGGCTCATTTTCTAAAATAATTTTTTAATTTTTCAATTATAGTTGATGTACAATATTATATTAGTTTCATGTATATAACCAGTGATTAGACATTTATATAACTTATGAAGTGATTGCCCCAGTAAATCTAATACCCATCTGACACCATTCATAGTTATTACAATATTATTGGCTACATTCCCTATGCTGTACTTTTATGTTCCACAGACTCCTTTTGTATAATTCCTGTCTCAGTCCTAGAATCAGTCATTTCTCCAAAGAGCCTTGGTTCTCTTCAATGGTGAACAGTATTATAAACTAATATCTGCACACTCACTGGGGGCTGTTTACAGTTCTGAATGTGGGTAGGAGTGACTTAGTGCTGCCTATCTCACTTTCACCCCGTCGCTACTTAATGGGGAGTCAGGAGAACTACAGAAAGGGGTCAACGAAGATGAAAACTGGTTTAGATATCTTCCCAGTAAGGCTTGGTACCCTGAGATTCACTTGCAGAAGATTTCAGTTTAACCGACAGTCATGGTTAGATAAATTCAAACATGTATGTGTTGCTAAAGATATACACAGCCTAGCATTTGCCATCTGCATTTCACCCCAACTTTGAAAGTCTCTGGTGAGACGTTGGCTTGCTCATTCTAAATGTGTAGGGGCTTATAGCTTGCAGTTTGAATTTCACTGCACACAATTTAGTGGTGTGGAGCCACATTCACTTCGTGACTGAACACCTGAATATAAATGTGTGGGTTCTTTTCCTGTCAAACTAAACAAGCAAACAAAAACACCCCTGAGCTAAAAGGAAGAGAATGTTTGCGATCCTTCAGTGCCAGGAACCCAATAAAACTCCCACTTGTCGCTGCATGTAATCAGTCAGAAGGTGCAAATCAACCACCAGGCATTTCTCTGCCAGGGGAGCAGCGTGCTCTGTGTGAGCTGAGGTGCTCTGGGAGGGAAGCGTAGCCAGCTGCTTTCAGGGCCATAATTCTCTTAGGAAAGAGAGGAAAAAGCATCTTTTAAAATAGAACTAAAAGAAAAGAAAAACCAGTAAGTTGGGTAATATGGTAATCAGAGAGAGCTGTGGTGAACTGGTCCAACCTCATTACACAGGGGAGAAAACAGCCTCGGGAGGCCAAGTCCCCTGCCGTCAGCCCAGGGCTGGAGTGCAGGGCTCTGTCTCCGAGGCCTGTGCTATGTTCATGCTGCCTTATATTTAATGATCAGATAGACTCTTATGCCTGGTTTATGTTCAATGTCCTTGACAAGTTAGAAAATAGATGACATATTTCTAAGGTTTCAGTTCTTCTCCCAGGGAGGAGTATATAAGCAGTCTTAACTCTTCTGTAATTTTAGCTTAAACTGATGTTGGCTTGCCGTGAGACCAACTCTAGCGTCAGTTCTACAGCTTTGGTGTTTAACATGTTGTAACAATGGTTTTTATGTCTTAGTTCAGATTTTCGAGAGGGAGAATCTGGTTGGCTCATCCTAGTCAGTTGGCTTTTGGATCAGTGTCTTCTTCTGATTCCCACTGGCTGTAGCCAATTGGCTGGTTACCTAGAACAGACATGCAGTTTAAGTCTAGTCCTTTATCATGGGCTACTCTATAGAAGACAATGTGGATTGGGCAGATAATAGCTATTACTTTCCCAGGGCTGCTGTGACAAGTCACCACAGACTTGATTGCCTAAAACAACAGAAATTTATTCTCTCACTGTTTTGGATGCCAGGCATTGAAAATAAAGATATCTGGGGGTGGGGGCATGCTCCCTCCTGAAGCTCTAGAGAATAATTTGTTCCTTGCCTATTCTACTTCTGGTGCTGCTGGCGTGGCTTGCCATCCCTTATCTGTGGCCACATCACTCCAGTCCCTGCCTCTGCCTTCAGTGGCCCTCTCTCCCATGTGGTCTCTCCATGGGTCTGTTCCCAACTCGCTCTCCCACTGTATGTGTATATGCTGTTAGGGCCCAGCTGGGTAGTCTGGTGAGGCCCCCTCTCAATCCCTTTAACTTAAGTATATAGTTTGCCACGTGATGTATTATTCACTCTTTTGTCATAGAAGACAATATGTATAGGTTCTAGAGGTTAGGATGTGGACATTTTTTCCCCTGCATACAGCACACTATAGACAAGTACTTGAAAACTTGAAAATATTTTTCAGGGCTTTCCCCTTTGTCAATCATATTTTATAGGATAAGAATCGGGATAAAGATGCAGGTGCTGGATTCAAGATTTTCCCTGAATCAGTCTCTGAGTAGCCATTTCATCAAAAGGATTTGTGGTGACTTAAATGCACCAGCTCATCATAGTCCCACTGTGAAATGGCACTAATTGGCCCCATTTGGTTACATAATAAGAGAATGCATTTGAAACAAACCTGTTTTCTTCTTGTTGAACATTATATACAAGATGGAAGCAACAGATGACTGTGGAAGAAAAATCAACTCTAGAGGTATTTTATCATCTAATCTGGGCTTCATGAAGCATAGTCAAAAACTTTATTAAAGAAACAGTCTTTTACCTTGCCTTCATTTCTTATCAACCCAAAAGGAAAAAGAAAAGGTATGAAAACAGAAAGTAGCTTCTGGGCTTTAGCAGGGAATGAGGAACGTATATGTGTAGCTTTATGAAGGCTGTTGGAGTTATTTCCTCTGCCCCATTGCGTGTTCCCTGTGAAATTCCACCACCCTGCTCTCTTGGCTCCTGAAAGCACAGTTCCACTGTCCTTGAGTCGACCTTTCTTGAGGAAATCCTCCTTTTAGACAGTTACTCTTCTCAGTGCTTTTTCCTCCAGTGACCCAACTCCCAAGTCCCAGCTACTAAGTTAGAGGAGAGGGATTATTCTAAGTGCCCTGTTAATCCTTTCTCCTCTGGGATGACTGGAAACCGCAGACTTAGGCCCTGTGAGGAGCACTGTCCTCCTGTTTACATCTAGTCTGCCTTATTTGACCTTAGATTAAACAGGGACCTGCTTATTCTGCAGTCTGCGGAGAGGTTAGCAGTACCTGCAATGACTAAACCCACTTCTTTTGCCCCTGTTCTCACCCCTGGAAATAAGAGTGGGTTCTAAAAATTGTATGAGAAAGGGCCCAAGCTTTCTGGAAGAAGATAGGGGATCCGCTAGGGTTCTTTAGCCCCTGGAGAGCTTGTTGCTTCTTTCCACACTCAGAGTGGTCTCCGGAGCTGCTGGCCTGCCTCCCCCTGCAGGGAGCAATGGGCTGCCCCACAGCCACCCTCCTTTCTGTTTAAAGCAGCGGTTCTCAATCTGTAGGTCGAGACCCTTTCGAACGATCCTTTCAGAGGGGTCGCCTAAGACCATCGGAAAACACATATATAATTACATATTGTTTTTGTGATTAATCACTATGCTTTAATTATGTTCAATTTGTAACAATGAAATTGGGGGTCATCACAACACGAGGAACTGTATTAAAGGGTCACGGCATTAGGTAGGTTGAGAGCCACTGGTTTAAAGTCTGCCAGAAACCAGCTTCGGTGGAGCCTTTAGGGATGGATTAGAGAGAGGCTTATTTGCTTTCCGCATTGTCACCTGGAGAGGAATTATTTGAATTAAACAACAGAGAATTATCTTCCTGAAAGTACCTTGGCATTGGTGTTGGCATGGTATTGGCATTTTGGTAAATTCCTGAATCCTCTAGAGCTGGTTTCTAGACTTGAATAGGCCACTTCTAGATTCCTAAGAATGATGATTTTGACATTCTCTAGGTGTAGCCAAATATCTCTTGCTTTAATCTCTTTCTCTAGCAGAGTATTTCTTAACATGGTGCTGAATGCCCAACATCTCTCTTTGTAATAAAATAGTTATTTATTTATTTTTTTATTTTTTATTAAGTTTCTTAATATTCCCTCTTTGGACACATTTTTAATTTCTATAATCGTTCTTATGGCTCTTCCTTGAAACTCCACCTTGTGTCTATATTCTTGTAAAGGTATGGTAACTGAAACTACCCATGGTGTTCTTAGACAGGCCTGCCTGTCCCTCGATATAGTACAAAGCTTATCTTTAGGCAAGATATCATGGAAGAATGGCTAATTTGTTGTGATGATTAATTCTGATTTTTTAAATTGCTTTTTTTTAAAAAAAATTTCTTTATTGATTAAGTTATTACATATGTGTCCTTATCACCACATTACCCCCCATCCCCCCCACTCATGCTCTCACTCCCCTATTGTCTGTGTCCATTGGTTAGGCCTATATGCCTGCATATAAGTCCTTTGGTTGATCTCTCCCCCTTACCCCCACCCTCCCCTACCTTCCCTCTTAGGTTTGATGGTCTGATCGATGCTTCTCTGTCTCTGGATCTGTTTTTGTTTATCAGTTTATGTTGTTCATTATATTCCATAAATGAGTGAGATCATGTGATATTTATCTTTCGTGATGATTAATTCTGTATCAACTTGACTGGGCTATGGGGTGCCCAGATATTTGCCTAAACCAGTGATGGCGAACCTATGACACGCGTGTCAGAGGTGACACGCGAACTCATCTTTTTGGTTGATTTTTCTTTGTAAATGGCATTTAAATATAGAAAATAAATATAAAAAATATACATCTTTGTTTTACTATGGTTGCAAATATCAAAAAATTTCTATATGTGACACGGCACCAGAGTTAAGTTAGGGTTTTTCAAAATGCTGACACGCCGAGCTCAAAAGGTTCGCCATCACTGGCCTAAACATTGATCCTACGTTGTCTGGGAGGGTGTTTCAGAATAGGATTAACATATGAGTCAGTAGACTGAGTAAAGTAGATTGCCCTCCCCAATGGTGGTGGGCCCTATGCAATTGGGTAGAGGCCTGTATAGAATAAAGGCTGAATAAGAAAGAATTCTCATTTATAAGGATATTTAAAAAATAATACTTTTCCTTTGTTAGTAGATCTGAGAGATACTAAAATTAAAATAAGCTTTCTATGGGAAAAATAAGGAATTCCCTCTCTTTGCCTAACTGCATTCAAGCTGGGACAATAGTCTTCTGCTTTTCACTTAGACTCAGACTGAAACTTACACCATTTGCTCTCCTGGTTCGCAGGCCATTGGACTTGGACTAGAACTACACCATTGGCCAACTGCAGGTCTTGGACTTTTCAGCCTTCATAATTGCATGAACCAATTCCTTATAACAAATCTATCTATTTATTCTCTCTCTCTCTCTCATATTGGTTCTGTTCTCTGGAGAAACCAGACTAACACACTTGTCTTAGGCAGAAAATAAAGCTGGGCCATCTACTTGGGCCTGAAAGCATAAGCAATTAAACACTTCTTTTTTAAAAAATATATATTTTATTGATTTTTTTACAGAGAGGAAGGGAGAGGGATAGAGAGTTAGAAACATCGACGAGAGAGAAACATCGATCAGCTGCCTTCTGCATACCCCCTACTGGGGATGTACCCTCAACCAAGGTACATGCCCTTGACCGGAATCGAACTTGGGACCCTTCAGTCTGAAGGCCGATGCTCTATCCACTGAGCCAAACCGGCTAGGGCAATTAAACACTTCTTGAGTCATGTCTATAGGGCATAGGATTCAACTTTAAGGGGCTTCTATTGGTAAAAGATGGAAATATTTGAACATTAAAAAATGGCCCAGTTGGTGTGGCTCAGTGGTTGAGCATTGACCTATGAATCAGGAGATCACAGATTGATTCTGGTCAGGACACATGTCCAGGTTGTAGGCTTGATCTCCTGGGGGTGTGCAGAAGACAGCTGACCACTGATTCTCTCTCATCATTGATGCTTCTATCTCTCCCTCTCTTTTCCTCTCTGAAATCAATAAAAATATATTTTTAAAAATGGCTGCCGTAAATTGTGACTTTCATGTCAGGTTCAGGGGCCAGGACACGGCCAAGGTGGTGGGGCTTTGGCCTGAGGGATCCAGGAGTCTAAGATGATGTTTAGCATCACCGTGCAAGTGAGTTTCGTGTGCCAGTGCTGCAGCCAACCCCTGAAACTGGATGTGAGCTTAAAGACCCTGGACCATGTCACTATCCAGGAGCTCATAGCTGCATTAAAAAAATATTGCTATAGCTAGGAATAATGGACATCTATGAATTCAAATGACACTTCAAAAAGGAAGAAGTATACCATGTTGGTTACCTTTGTAGATTGCCTGAGCACACATTCATTCTTTTGTAGAGTGATAATTAAAGTGAAAGCATTGAGTGTTTCCTGTTTTTCCTGTGTAGACTGCATTTCATGATAACCATATAGGTGTAAATGTCCTTCTCCTGTATCCTTATTTGCCAAGTCATAGACCACCAGGAGCATACCTGAAATTCAGCAAGTCAAATGTATTGCTTGTTGCAGAGAAGGAAACTGAACTTTGGGGACCTGGGGCATCTCAGAAATAGGGTATTAGAAGGAACATATTATAGGATTTAGGCTGGGGTTAGGTGTTGTTGGGGTGGTTCAAAGAAGAGGGACTTAGCTCTGGATTGGAAGGGAGGGTAATTCTATGATTGGGTATTTTAATAAATCTTCTTTAAATAATGCTATGATTTGGTATTTAATCAATCTTACAGGGTAGACCATAGCAAAGCTAAGGTTGTCATCTCGGATGCTGCAGTCATTCATGTATTTGAAAAAGGGAGGACGTTTGATTTTTGTGGTCTGCACAGTGACCTTGTTTGCCTGTTATTAAACAACATTATGAAGTATTTTTTTTATCTCAGTTCAACGTCGCAAGGTGACTTGATGTTCTGTGAGATTGTTTATACCCAACAAGAGAACACTGAGGCCCAGCTAGGAGTATCAGACCAGCCCCTAGAGTTTAGGGCCTGCTTTTCTGTTTCTGTGAGAAAGGGCTTTTCTTTTCTTTCTTCTTCTTCTTCTTTTAATCAAAGAATAGTAGAAAATAAAGAAGTGAAATATTTGGATAATTCAATTGCACCCCCTAATGAAAGAAGGGATCTAGGCAGTCTAGGTGTTAAAATCATTAAGTGGAATGTTAATGGGGTGCTTCATTATGGATGATTCAGGATGTTATTTTTTTTTTATTTTTTATTTTTTTTAATATATTTTTTATTGATTAAGATATTACATATGTGTCCTTGTCCCCACGTTACCCTCTACCCCCCACCCCCCCCACCCCCGCTCATGCCCTCACCCCCCCGTTGTCCATGTCCATTGGTTAGGCCTATATGCTTGCATATAAGTCCTTTGGTTGATCTTTTCCCCCTTACCCCCACCCTCCCCTACCTTCCCTCCAAGTCCCGACAGTCCAATCAATGCCTCTCCGTCTCTGGATCAGTCCTTGTTCATCAGCTTATGTTGTTCATTATATTCCACAAATGAGTGAGATCCTGTGGTATTTATCCGCTCTCAAGTTCCATACATGCTGTGGCAAATGGTAAGAGTTCCTTTTTCTTCTTCCTCTTCTTAAAGAATACCTTTCAGCATTTCATATAATGCTGGTTTGGTGGTGATGAACTCCTTTAGCTTTTTCTTATCCGTGAAGCTCTTTATCTGACCTTCTATTCTGAATGATAGCTTTGCTGGATAAAGTAATCTTGGTTGCAGGTTGTTGCTATTCATCACTTTGAATATTTCTTGCCAGTCTCTTCTGGCCTGCATGGTTTCTGTTGAGAAATCAGCTGACAGTCGTATGGGTACTCCCTTGTAGGTAACTGACTGTCTTTCTCTTGCTGCTTTTAAGATTCTCTCTTTATCTTTTGCTCTTGGCATTTTAAGGATGATGTGTCTTGGTGTGGTCCTCTTTGGATTCCTTTTGTTTGGGGTTCTCTGCGCTTCCTGGACTTGTAAGTCCATTTCTTTCACCAGGTAGGGGAAGTTTTCTGTCATTATTTCTTCAAAAAGGTTTTCAATATCTTGCCCTCTCTCTCCTTCTGGTACCCCTATAATTCTGATGTTGGTACGCTTGAAGTTGTCCCAGAGGTTCCTTACACTATCTTCATATTTTTGGAATCTCTTTTCTTTTTTCTTTTTCGGTTGGGTATTTTTTGTTTCTTTGTATTTCAAATCTTTGACTTGATTCTTGGGATCCTCTTTTCTGCTGCTGGATCTCTGTAAATTATTCTTTATTTCAGTCAGTGTATGCTTAATTTCTAGTTGGTCCTTTTTCATGTCCTCCATGGTCTCACTATACTTATTGAGGGATTCATTAAATTTATCGGCGGTTTCCATAAAATTCTTGAAAAACCTTATAACCGTGGCCTTAAACTCTATATCCAATCGTTTGCTTTCCTCCATTTCTGCCATTTGTGACCTGTTTCTTTGTCTCCGCATTTTGGCAGCTTCCCTGTGTTGATAGAGTGGCCCTGTGCGCCAGGTGTCCTGTAGGGCCCAGTAGCTCAGCCTCCCCAGTTACCTGGGGTGGACACTCTTGGTGCCTTGGTTGTTGTAGAATCACTGGGAGGAATTGACCTCCAGGCCAATTGGCTGTGAGAATCAGCTGTGTCTAAAGTGGGAGAACTTCTGTGCTGAAGACACCCTTCTGGGGCAAGACTTGCTTTAGTGGGGCTTTGGTGCTCACTGAGTCTGCTCCCTGAGTGCGTCCCTTATGGTTCTGAGGAGTTGCAGTCTGGATGGACCCCCTCTGACCACTGGGTACAGTGGCTCCTGGATCTAAGGAGGTGCTAATTCAGCCTCTGCCTGAGGCCACACAGCAGGAGCCACGAAGAGGCTCAGCTGTGAAGCAATGCAAGCCGCTGCGGGGCCTTGGGCCTTCTCTTGGAAGTTCCAGGTCTGCCTGGTTCGGCTGCAGTTAGGTACATTCACATGCAAAAGCCTCTGCAGCAGCCTGGGTGGGGCGGGGTCTCAGGGAGTCAGAGGGCGGAGAAAGCAGCCATGGCCGATTCTCCGCCCAGAGTCGCGCGTCTCAGTGTTCCAGTAACGGCTGCAAGCACCTCTGAGGGAAAGCCGCCCTCAAGTTCGCTCGCTGCCGGACAGACCAGCTTCTCCCCGTATGAGACCTGGGTCCCCAGAGACTTCCCGGAACCGGAGTTCAGAGCCGTCGGGAGTTTGTGATTCAAAAAGACAGCCGCGTCCTCAGGCGCCACCTCCTTTCCTCGCGCGCGCGCGCCGCCGTACCTCTGCACTTCACCTCCGCAGCGCCTCTGGCTCTCAGCGTGCTTTTCTTTCCTTCTAGTTGTGGAATTTACACTCAGCCAGCCTTCCTGTTGTTCTGGATGATGTTTGCTCAGTCCTTTGCGGTAATTTTCAATTGTTGTGGGAGGCGGCAATTTCCCGGTGTTTACCTATGCCGCCATCTTAGTTGCTCCCCCAGGATGTTATTATCTGAGCCACTAATCAGTCTTAACATCACTAAAAGTGGAACAGACAGATGTTACCTGCCTCCAAAGTGACTCTCAGCAGCACCTTTGAAATATTTTTGGCCAAAAAAAAAAAAAAAAAAAAAAGTTAAATCTGAATCTAGTCCAGTTTCTAAACTACTAGTTTTTAGGAAATATGAAGGATCATTTTAAATAATACCAGGAAGTTACAATCAGCCAAATCTAGAATCTTCAGCAAATGTCGTGGGGAATAAAAAGAGAGGGGGAGATGTTATAGATGAAAAGAAACTTACAAAATATATCAGCCAAACACAATGTGTGAATTTTGTTGGGATTCTGATTTAAATAAGCCATGTAAAAGACATTTTTGAGCTAATCAGAATTAAATGAGTAGGGATGATATTAAGGTAAAATTATACATTGTGATGGTTATGAAAGTGATACTGTTGTTATTTTAAATGTTCTTATTTGTTAGAAATATATTCTGAAGTATTTGTGGATAAAATGATATAAAGTCTAATATTTGCTCTGGAAAAAAAAAAAGGTCGGCAAGTGAATATGCGAAACTAAGAGGAGAAAATGTTGTTAATTCTTAATGCTGCCTGATGAGTCTATAGAGGTGGATCATTCTTTCAACTTTCGGGCATATTTGAGAAGTTCCAGAACAAACAGCTTTAAAATTGTCCCCCCCCCACAAAAAAGGGGAAAGGACATGCTAGATGCTCTTTCTCCCCTTATCTCCACATACAACACCATCACTCATTATTAAAAATAAAGAGGGGAAGGCAGTTACTCATCTCCCCTTCCAAATGTTCAAGCAGAAATAGTTCCATTTCCCAAAGATCTGTTCCATAATTCCCAGATACTGCTTTCGCTCAATCTCTACTTTAAAAAAACCCACAAAAAACCCAGATACTTTAATTTTCAAGTTAAATTGTGAAAGAAAAAAACCCCCAAACACTAACAGTACCCTAATGACCAGTACCCTAATCAACCCTCATACAAGAATGTGAGGGGCCTTCAGCTCTTTGGTGTTCAATTCATTGCTCCTTTTGCTTAGAACATTCATTTTTAATATTTTCATTTATTTTTAATTTATTGTTGATATTATTACAAATGTTCCCCATTTCCCCCCTTTACCCAACTTCACCAGTCCCCCCACCCTTCTGGCCATCACGACAATCTCTACTTTAAACGGCCTTTAAGGGTTTTCTGAAATGACAAAAGTGTCCAGTAGTTATCAATTTAAAACTTTATTTTCTGCCTCATTCATTTCTTGGAGGTTATGTGTCCATCAAAATAAGTGGCCAATTATAGAAAGAATTGAATAGATAATAAGATGGACCATAATTTTTATATGGTGGCTGTCATAGTCAGTATTTAAAGGCTGAGCTGAAAGTTGAATGACCATAATATTACTTTGAAAATTTCTATTGAACGCAACATTTGAAGGCATTTTCCACCCAGGAGCAAATCTTCTATAAATGTTCAAATTGTTAGGATTCCCCGTGGACTGGGATAACAGCCACTGCCTAAAATGGGTGAAGACTGAGAGCCAATCCTAAGTAAGGAGCACTTTGGCCTCTTGGGCTATTTTTAGCCTCCGTTTGCCCCTAGAGATAGAGGTGAATAACTTTGTCATTCATTTCTCCTGACCAAATGTGCATCTTGACCTTCTCTCTTATTTACTCACCAGATTGGCATTTTGGGTTTCTAGTCCTTTTCAGATGTCCTGACCACCTTAAAAATTCTTAATAATTCAAGGACATCTCCTCAATAAAATACTAGATATGTGTCTACATCACAGAGTATCTGGGAGCAGAATTCTGTGTTGTTATAGAATGCCAGCTGAATGGAATCATGCAAAGTGGTTAGCTGTTCTTTTGTGTTCTTTTTTTTTTTTGTTTTTTTTTGTTCAATCTGGTGTGGTGGGAGTTTTGTAAAATAGACTGGATATTTATGTGGTCCCCAAACTTCTGTGGCATGGTTTTACTTACTTGTCAATCAAAATTATGTCTAATAACTGTCATGTTACAATTTGAGGGTAACTTGTGGCAGTTCTGTAGATTGGCTTCATTTACAAAGTGATGTTGATGACAGGAAATGGAAAATGATTTTTTCTGCACAGGACTAGGTCAATAGCATTGTACCTGAAAGCTAAGGTACTTAAATCTTTTCCTTTTATTTGGAGGGATCTTTCTCCCATTCTTGCTCTTTCTCTTTTTTTAAAAAAAATATTTTTACTGATTTCAGAGAGGAAGGGAGAGGGAAAGAGAGAGAGAAATATCAAGGATGAGAGAGAATCATTGATCGGCTGCCTCCTGCATGCCCCCTACAGGGGATCGAGCCTGCAACCCGGGCATGTGCCCTTGACCAGCATCAAACCCAGACCCTTCAGTGTGCAGGCTAAGGCTCTATCCACTGAGCCAAACCGGCTAGGGCTTTCCCATTCTCTCCATATATGAGTCCAGGCCTATGTTTTATGGGGGTTTTGACATGGTTACTTGCTCCCCTAAATGACTCAGTTGAGTAGGAGTAGGGAGACAAAATGAAAGAATGATATATAGGGCTTGCTAAGGATTTGAAGGAGAGACTGGACAGAGTCTGCCTGGAGGGAAGGAGAGAGAAAGAGTTTCATAGGAGAAGTGATGTTTAAACTGAGTCTTAAAGGATATTGTAGATGCTAGACTGAAAGAGGGATATGAACAAAGTTGGGGAAATCTGAAACAGTATAGTACATTCAGAGACCTGCAACTAGTTCAGTACTGTTAGAAGGGGTGTGTGTGTGTGTGTGTGTGTGTGTGTGTGTGTGTGTGTGCAAGTAAGAGTGTTGGTGATTAGAGAAGTTACAAGAAGAAATGATGTTGGAGAAATAAGCAAAGCTGAGATCATAGAGGGCTTTGTGTGTCAGACCAAGAAAATATAACTTTATTTTGTAGATGATAGGATGTCGATCTGTTAATATGGCCATATCCTTGGCATGGGCTTTCACCAATAGCCCAGCACCCTTATGCAATCTAAAGCCCAAAGTGGCCTTTGGAGAGCCCATAGTAAAAGCAAGAGATGGACTATATATGCATTTGTGTCAATGTTCCCTTAGGGGGGAGAGGTAGCTCAGGTTTAGGCTTTGGAGAATTTGGCACATTTCTTTTTCATATGGCTAAGAGTGTGGGCAGGACAGCAATCTGGCATAGCTTATCCCAGGTTGAATTTGTTGCAGATATATAGGCTTTCCAAGATGCCATTTAATTAGTGCTGCTAGAATAACTATGTTTGGATTTCATGCAAGAACTTGATATGTCATTGTAGAGCCCTTTTATCTTCTTTCTGTCTTCATGTTTCAATGAAATATCACCAGTATTTTTTGTAATTTATTTTAAGCTATCTATTATGTAACCCTGCTCATGATTTGAAATGGAGACTTCATTTGCTACTATTTCCATTTATAATTTGAAGTCTCTCATATCACAATTTAGTCTTTGATGTATATAAAAAAGAATAAAGAGTCCAGGCCTCAAATAGTCCTAAAATAACAGTTCCAATTAGTTTTTTGATGAACTTTAGAGCAAACAATTAACTCATTGTCTTCGAGAGATCACGTTGGTTCCGGTTTATGCTCTAATAGCAGATATTTCTCTAAACTTCTTCAGGGGGTTGAAAGAGGAAGGTATGGTAATGCAGTTCCTTCCGTTAACTGAGCAAATTGTCATCTGCTTGGAGGGTTTAGGAACAATAAAATTCTCTCTGGGGAAAAAATCATGCAGGTAAAATTTTAGCAATTTATATTAAGAACTACGTGGAAGCAGCTACCATTTTCTTTTACTAAAGGAATCCATTTTGCTCATGCTAACTAGGCTTGTAAATGCAGAAGGCACCTTGAGACATTCTGTCTTTTAAGCTAGTTAACCCTGAACCTATGCCTGGTTGTTGAAATTCCACTAACAAGACGTCTTCACTGAGTGTTCTGGTTATCTACGGCTGCCTAGCACATGTCTCTCAAACTTAGTGGCTTAAACTACTTTTGTTTTGGTTTTGAGGGCCAGGAGTTCAGACGTGGCACAGTGGGAAAACCCATCTCTGTTTCCAGGGTCTAGGACAACTCAAATGATTGGAGGCCAGAACAGCTTGGGGCTGGTGGGGCATCTTTCTCTTTATGTAGTCTCAGGACTTCTCCATGTGGTCTTCCCATGTGAGCTCTCTAGCATTTAGGACTTAGAGTAGCAAGACTTCTAACACGGTGGCTCAGGGTTTTAGGAGTGAGTTTCAAAACACCAGAGTGGAAATTTCAAGGCCTCTTATAACTTGGACTTGAAGTCATGTATTATCATTTTGTCGTATTTAGTTATCCTCAGGGTCAGCTCCATTCACCATGGGAGGGGATTATACAAAGATGTAATACTGGGTGGTGTGGATCATTGGGGCATCTTGGAGGCTGGCTACCACACCGAGTCATTACCAACCTATTGAGACCCACTTCTTCAGTTCACTCTAACTCTTCTTAGAAATGAATATGAGCTAGTTTTCTCCCAGGCCCACCACATCTAGCTCCCTTCTTCTAGAATATTCTTTTCATGGGCAGCTGAAGAGACCTTGAAAATTTATATCTGATCATGATTCTTCATGTTTAAAGCCTTTCAGTGGATTATTATTGCTCTTAGGATGAAGACTTTCATCCAACAAATATTTATTGAGTGCTTACTCTGTCCCAAGCAATATTCCAGGACCCAGAGATCACACAGTGTCTATAAATGTGTGTGTGTGTGTGTAAGTGTAACAAAGTAAATAAGTACAAATATTTACTGTGCTGTATTAGAGATAAAAATAAACCAGGTAAAGGAAAAGAAAGGGCAGGTTGCAATTTTAAACAAGCTAGTAAGTCATTTGAGCAAAGACTTAAACTGAGGGTGTAAGCAATGCAAATATTTGAAGGAAGATAATAAGGGCAGAGGAAATAGCAAGTGCAAAGGTCCTGAGAGGGAATCCTGTCTGCCTTTCAAGAAAAGCCAGGCTACTGTGCTGGGGCTTGCAGAATGAGGATGAGAGTAATCAGGACAAAGTCAGAGACTTAAGCAGACCAGATCATCTAGGAACCTTGTAGGCCATAGAAAGAACTTGGATTTTCACTCTGAATGAGATGGGGAGCCTTTGGAGACTTTGGGAAGAGCAGTGATGTGATCTGAGTCATGTTTCAAAAGGATTGTTCCGGGGTGGGGGGGTGGGCAAAGGCAGGAATAGGAAGACAATTTACATGACTATTACAATAATCAAGAGGGAGGAAATGGGGAGAAACTAAGATGGCGGCATAGATAAACACCGGGAAATTGCCGCCTCCCACAACAATTGAAAAATACCGCAAAGGACAGAGCGGACATCACCCAGAACAACAGGAAAGCTGGCTGAGTGTAAATTCTACAACTAGAAGGAAAGAAAAGCACACTGAGAGCCAGAGGAGCTGCGGAGGTGAAGTGCAGAAGTATGGCGGCTCGTGCGCGCGCGGAAAGGGGGTGGCACCTGAGGACGCGGCTGTTTTTTTGAATCACAAGCTCCCGACTGCTCTGAACTCCGGCTCCGGGAAGTCTCTGGGGACCCAGGACTCATACGGGGAGAAGCTGGACTGTCGGGCAGCGGGCGAACTTGAGGGCGGCTTTCCCTCAGAGGTGCTTGCAGCCGTTACCGGGACACTGAGACGCGCGACTCATTAGGGCTGAGCGGAGAATCAGCCATAGTTGCTTGCTCCGCCCTTTGATTCCCTGAGACCCCGCCCCACCCAGGCTGCAGCAGAGGCTTTTGCATGTGAATGTACCTAACTGCAGCTAGTTCCAGGCAGACCCGGAACTTCCAAGAGAAGGCCCAAGGCCCCGCAGTGGCTTGCATTGCTTCACAGCTGAGCCTCTTCGTGGCTCCTGCTGTGTGGCCTCAGGCAGAGGCTGAATTAGCACCTCCTTAGATCCAGGAGCCACTGTACGCAGTGGTCAGAGGGGGACCATCCAGATTGCAACTCCTCATATCCATAAGGGACACACTCAGGGAGCAGAATCAGTGAGCACCAAAGCCCCACTGAAGCAAGTCTTGCCCCAGAAGGGTGTCTTCAGCACAGAAGTTCTCCCACTTTAGACACAGCTGATTCTCACAGCCAATTGGCCTGGAGGTCAATTCCTCCCAGTGATTCTACAACAACCAAGGCACCAAGAGTGCACCAAGAGTGTCCACCTCAGGTAACTGGGGAGGCTGAGCCACTGGGCCCTACAGGACACCTGGCGCGCTGGGCCACTCTGTCAACACAGGGAAGCTGCCAAAATGCGGAGACAAAGAAACAGGTCACAAATGGCAGAAATGGAGGAAAGCAAATGACTGGATATAGAGTTCAAGGCCACGTTTATAAGGTTTTTCAAGAATTTTATGGAAACCGCTGATAAATTTAATGAATCCCTCAATAAGTATAGTGAGACCATGGAGGACATGAAAAAGGACCAACTAGAAATTAAGCATACACTGACTGAAATAAAGAATAATTTACAGAGATCCAACAGCAGACAAGAGGATCCCAAGAATCAAGTCAAAGATTTGAAATACAAAGAAACAAAAAATACCCAACCGAAAAAGAAAAAAGAAAAAAGAGATTCCAAAAATATGAAGATAGTGTAAGGAACCTCTGGGACAACTTCAAGCGTACCAACATCAGAATTATAGGGGTACCAGAAGGAGAGAGAGGGCAAGATATTGAAAACCTTTTTGAAGAAATAATGACAGAAAACTTCCCCTACCTGATGAAAGAAATAGACTTACAAGTCCAGGAAGCGCAGAGAACCCCAAACAAAAGGAATCCAAAGAGGACCACACCAAGACACATCATCCTTAAAATGCCAAGAGCAAAAGATAAAGAGAGAATCTTAAAAGCAGCAAGAGAAAGACAGTCAGTTACCTACAAGGGAGTACCCATACGACTGTCAGCTGATTTCTCAACAGAAACCGTGCAGGCCAGAAGAGAGTGGCAAGAAATATTCAAAGTGATGAATAGCAAGAACCTGCAACCAAGATTACTTTATCCAGCAAAGCTATCATTCAGAATAGAAGGTCAGATAAAGAGCTTCATGGATAAGAAAAAGCTAAAGGAGTTCATCACCACCAAACCAGCATTATATGAAATGCTGAAAGGTATTCTTTAAGAAGAGGAAGAAGGAAAAGGAACTCTTACC
Source organism: Myotis myotis (assembly GCF_014108235.1). Classification (NCBI taxonomy): domain Eukaryota; kingdom Metazoa; phylum Chordata; class Mammalia; order Chiroptera; family Vespertilionidae; genus Myotis; species Myotis myotis. The sequence goes on from NW_023416357.1 coordinate 32,982,230, forward strand.
ATTTGCCACAGCATGGATGGAACTGGAGAATGGATAAATACCACAGGATCTCACTCATTTGTGTAATATAATGAACAACATAAACTGATGAACAAGGACTGATCCAGAGACGGAGAGGCATTGATTGGACTGTCGGGCCTTGGAGGGAAGGTAGGGGAGGGTAGGGGTAAGGGGGAAAGATCAACCAAAGGACTTATATGCAAGCTTATAGGCCTAACCAATGGACACGGACAACGGGGGGGGTGAGGGCATGGGGGGGGGGTAGAGGGTAATGTGGGGACAAGGACACATATGTAATATCTTAATCAATAAAAAATATATTAAAAAATAACAAAAAAAAAAAAGAGAGAGAGGAAATGGTGGCTTGGGCCAGGATGCTATAGTGAACATGATGAGAAGTGGTCCAGTAAAGGATATATTTTGAAGATAGAATGAGTAAGTTTTGTTGATGAATTCAGTGTAGAGTATGAAAGAAAGAGGGAAGTCACAGATTTTGTCAAACAACTAAAAGGATAGAGTTGCCATTTACTGAGATGGAAGAATCTACAGGTAGAACAGATATAGGTATGTGTTTAATTTGAGCATGTTAAAAAAAACTTTAATATGACCTTCAAGGACATATTTACCCTACCATATCCTGGCTCCTGACTCCATACCTCCATGCTATAGTCCTGCTGATCTCACGTTTCCTTGAAACCCCGGCCTCTGTCTCCCTTAGGGTCTTTCACAAATTTGCCCTCTATCTGGGATACCCTCCCTCATCCCCCTCAGCTAATTACTCCCTAATCCTTCAAGGTTCAGCTTAACTATTACCTGCTCAAAGAAGCCTTCCAGATCCCTCTAACTAGCTTTATGTTTCTACAAGACCCTAAAATTATTATTTCATGTCTGAGGCTACCTCTACAAGAATGTATGATACTTGGGGAGAGAACCATTCTTGGCTACTCATCCCAGTATTCCCAATGCCTGCCTGGTGCCTAGAACCTGGCATTACTCAATAATTGTTTTAATCATCCCCTATGTTCATTCAAAGATGATAATATAATTACCCTACAATTCTTTTTATTAAAAAAAGAAAGACTGACTGAAACTACTTCCTTAATACAGAATGTCCAGAAGGGTATAAATTTGGCTTATGGCTCTGGAAATCATCTCAGATGCCTGAGGATTCTTTTATACTATTAGCAGGGCCATATTACATTCACACTGTATTCAGACTTGCCCAAAGATTTTCTTCATTCAAAAACCCACTAAAGCGTTCAGTGGCATATCAGTGAGTAAGGGGAGGGTGTCACTGGTAATTCCCATGCTCTGGACTACCATTTTCCACTCTTACCCTTTCCTGTGTATGGCAGCACTTACGTCATATTTCTGAAGAGCTCATGCTGTTTCAATGAGAAGAGATGCTGATTCACTGCGAGTGAAATGTCATTTCAATTCTTTGCTACCTTTCATGGAGAGTATTTGTAGAAGAGACTTTTCAGCACAGAAGGTGAGAAGGCAAACGGAAGTATCTGAGAGATGGAAGGCAGTTTATTCTGAGCATATATTTAGTAGCTTACTGATAATAGATGCACATGGAGAAATATGCAGAACCATAGAGGAGGAGTAAAGGTGTAACAAGGCAGAACGTTTGGGTGAGACGCTGCATTAGGTGTTTTTAGTTACTTACCATTTAGATTTAATTATTGTCAGTGGATAAATTTATCTTTATTAAATACTGCAATTTTCTGGGACTAGCAAGTGAAATATCTGGGGACATACTTTTGTCCTGAAAACCTCTCTAGAAATCTTCATGGATATTTTCAATGAACGCTATGGCATTAGCCAGGAATCACCCCTCCTGCGGGGCTGAGCTACAGGCAGGGTCCTCTTCGGCTGCTCCAGAAAGTGGGGCTGTGACCGCAGGGCCTGTTCTCAGGAAAACATGAAGTGGGCAGAGATCATCACTGGAGTCTCCTCCACTGCCCAGGCACTTTGAGGACAACCCCTTCCCAATGTTTTCCTGATTCCTGTCCTCCTCCAACCTGAGCTTGCCAGAGATATTAACATCTGATCTCCAGTTTTGTAATCAAAGACTCTATTTTTGAAAAGAAACTTGGCAACATCACAGATCATTAATGAAGGAATTTTGGGGGTGGATAATAGCCCCTCAAACACTCCAGAAATCCTACAATGCAGGCAAGTTTCTGCATAAATTAAAGTAGGTCCAAGGGGACAGTTCATCTCTCGTCTTTCCAATTTGCTATTGTGCCTGTCACTCAACTTCGGATTTCTCTACACTTGGCTTCCTCCACCTATCAGCACTCCCCTTAGCTTTCTCTTCCAGTGAGAGCCAATGAAGGATAACTTGTGGAGGTAAAATTGTCCCTTTTGGATGTATTTGCCAAAGTTCTTTTGGTGGAAGGTGATTGAAACTCCCAACTTAAACTAATTTAAAAATTGACCTTATTGGTTCATTGAACAAGAAAGTCCAAAGGATGAAGGCATAGCTGCAGGCATCCAGAGTTTCAGATAATGGGGCCAGTGCTGCCTTCAGGATCCGGCTCCACACAGCATCATTGCCAAACATGGCTTGCAGTCTCAGAACGGGAGACTGCCCTCCTGCCCTCCTGCCCTCCCAGTGTCTGTACCCAAAATGATCTTGCCATCCGGGGCAATAGAATATTTTGATTAACCAGCTTGGATCACATGGGTGGGGCAGTCACCCAGAGAAAGAAATTGAGAGCCAACCATGTATTGATGGTGTCTCCAGGCTGAACTCCGCATGCTGCGTCAAGTCCGCTCCGCTGGGAGGAAGTTTTACACATCAGGCTGTATTTCAGTTCATCACCACACAGTGGTTTTTTTCCACCCGGTTGCCTTACTCTGAGGCTCCCAAGGGCAGAACAGGGACAGATGGGTGGATGTTTCAGGGAATGAGTTTCAGATACAAATAAAGAAGAACCCCTATGTTCATTGAAGCATTATACATGGTAGCCAAGACATGGGAACAACCTGAATGTCCTTTAATGGATGATTGGATAAAGAAGATGTCACACACACACACACACACACACACACACACACACACACACTGAAATGCTACTCAGCCATAAGAAATGATTTCCATCTGCCATTTATGACAACATGGGTGGATCTTGGGAGTATCCTGCGAAGTGAAACAAGTCAGATGGAAAAGGACAAGAACCATATGACTTCACTCATTTAGGGATATAAAACAGAAGACAATAAACCAAATCAACAAACTCATAGCACAGACAGCAGAATGGTGGTTACCAGAGGGGAAAGGGGGTCAAATATATATTGATAGGAGGAGATTAGACTTTGAGTGGTGAACACATAATGAGGATGTATTATAGAACAGTACACTTGAAACTTATATGTTATTAACTAAGGTTATCCTAAGAAATTTAATTTAAAAAACCAAATAAGCAATTGAATCTGAGTGGATGTGAAGGGGCTGCCTACTCCATAACCGCTTGGTTCCAAAGGCAGTGCCTTCTGTCAGCTGAATGCTGGCGCTCTGAAACTGTCCGAGTACTTAAAACTGAGCACAGGAAAGACCTATTGATGGAAGGTTGGTTTCTGTACAGCAAGGCTTATTAGGTTAAACCCCATTGGGTTCTGTAGCACCTTAAACTAATGGGAGTTAATTAGTGTACCTAGAAAGATGCCAAGGGGTTCCCTTCAAACCTTGCTTCAACATATTTTCAATATAGATGAAACTGGTCAATTTTTGAGGGAAAAGGAAGATGGCATTATGTCACCAAAGAGGAGAAGGCTATGATTGGCCTTAGCATTTCAAAGGGCTAATTTGTCCTCTCACTTTGAGGAAGTGCATCTGGGAACAGAAAACTGAAACCCCTATTAGTCAGAAGTTACAAATTGCAGATTTAATTAGAACAACATTTCAGAATCTAACCTGTCTTGAAGAAGAGGGGCTTCCATGTGATCTAAACCATCTATTTATGTAATATCCTTTGGAATTATTTCTATATACAGGGTGGGGAAAAGTTGGTTTATAGTTGTGAGTATACGAAAGAGTTTATTCTTGTGTTACTATTTATTAATTATTAAATTATTTTTCATTACAAACAACTACAACCTACTTTGCCCCACCCTGTAATTGGAAATGACATTGGAAATACAATTTTTGAAATATATCTTGAAATACCAAAGAGTTAAAATTTTTTGCTTGGTTATAGGATGTGAAAGGAAAAACATCATCTGTATTTTGTATTGTGTGTTCCCCAATCCGAGTCAAGTCTCCTTCAACCACCATTTATCCCTGCTTTCCCCTCTTCTACCGCCCATACCCCCCTTTCCCTCTGGTAATCACCATACCGATGACTGTGTCTATGAGGTTTTGTGGGTTGTTGTCTTTTTGTGAGTTTCTTACTTCTGTCTTTGATATTCTTTAGGTGATTAGCAGACATTTGGTTGTGTTCAACTCTTTCATAGAGATATTTGTTACATGTCAAAAGGTCCTTGATATTCAGTTCTGTCCAAAACGTCCATGGCAACACAGCTCCCCATGCCCAGGCTTCTCCACCAGGTCTCGACCCAAGTTCACCGGAAGCAGAGTCTTCAGGTAGTTTCTCCGGGTCTCTCCTCTGCAGATGGTCACTCCCAGTATTACTTCTTTTGACTGAGAGTGTTTGACACAGGGCAAAAGAAGATAACTATTCCTTTAGGCTCAAAGGCACAAGAAGGGAATGTCTATCTTTGGGGCCCTTGCTTTATGAAATGTGATTGGTTTTTAAGTTGGATTTCCTTACTTGTGAGTAGAAGCCTGAAAATTCATAAGGAAAAATGTTACTTTACATTCATCATGTATTAGATACAATTTAACCCAATTATTCCAAACCAACAAAGTTTAGATCACTGAGGTTTCCCTTATTTTTATTCATCTGGGAAACTGGGATATCTCAGCTTTTTGCCTGGAGGCTTCTATTAGCCTGTGTCAGGGTCCCTTCCTGTTAGGGAGCCCACTGCTCCAATGGAATCTTTGCTGGACCTCTGAGATGCACAGGTAGTCAGAGGCTGCGCAGCAAAGTGGCTGAGAGCCAGTCTCTGCTGCAGGTGCCTGTGCTTGAACCCTGCTTCTCTATGCCGTATCTGTGTGTTTGAATGGTGGAACCTCTTTGCGTCAGTTTTCAAAGTGTAAATAAGAATAACTATAACAGTAGGAACCTCATCAGGTTTTTTTGAGGACTTAAATGGCTTTAAGACTTGTAAAGAGTTTAAAAGAGTACCCGGCTTATAGCAATCTCTCATAACTATTGCCTATGTGTACCAGTCCATTAATTTTATTTTACAGAGGGAATTTCCCCTTTGCAATCATTTAGCTAGGTGGTTTTCAAATTTGGTCTTAGGTCAGAAACATCTGGAAGGCTTGTTAAAACCTCACCTTCAGAGTCTCTAATTCAGTAGGCCAGGCGTGAGGTTGGAGGGGAGATGTGAGACTTTGCATTTCTAACAAGTTCCTGGTGAATGTTGGCATTGCTGGTCAGGACCACACAGGTAAGATTCTCATGCAAGAGCAGAGGAAGGCGAGGCTGTCACTGGGTCCTAGTCAACTGTGCTGGACCTTTATGGCACTCAGAGAACTGAGGGCAGTCAGGTAGATCAGCCACGTGCGCTGGGAGGAAGGAGTGGCACAGTTCAGTGGGCACCTCAGGCTTCGGAGTAAGGACGGGGGAGTCTAATCACTACCAAACACAGCAAACAGCTGAGTGAGCGGGTTGGGCACATCAGTGCCTGCAATTGAGCACAGTCAGGGAAAACAGTCTGACAAGTAACATATTTCTTCTTAGTTATGTTTTCCTCACATTCTCTCCTGCCCCCTAACAGAATGCATCTTACAATTCAATGTAAATGACTTACCCTTCTCAAAAAGTGTTATTGTATTGATCATGGCTTCTTAAAATCAGCCCGATCTTAGAAGTGAAGAAATAATAAAGAAAAATTCTGGGAACAAATTTAATCCTTTAGATTGTATTTTATTTATCAAACCTCTTTTTGAGTTCCTTTTCTTCCCTCTCTTTAATTTGATTGCCATTCACTTGTGCCTCAGACAATGATGCTATTTTTCTTAAAAAAATTTTTTTTTTTATTAATTTCAGAGAGGAAGGAAGAGGGAGAAAGATGATGACAGAGAATCATTGATCAGCTGCCTCCTGTGCACCCCCTGCTGGGGATCAAGCAACCTAGGCTTGTGCCCTGACCAGGGGAATGGAACCATGACCTTTTGGTTCGTGGTTGACGATCAACCACTGAACAACACTGGCCTGACAGCACTGCTTTTCTTAACAGTGAACTTTCTTTGGTTTGAGGGCAGGACCAGTTCTCTGAAAGCTCTAAGGTTCACCGTGGCATTCCTTATTTGATGCCATTGAAAGTCTCAAAATTATCAGGGGAAGGAAAGTTTGTATGGCTCTGGAGTTATTTGTTAGGACTGAAGCAGGAAGCAGAAATATCATCTTTTCCTATCAATATTAATGTTGCAAGGTCAAAAAGAAGAAAGGCTTGTTGGGATTTCTAAATTGAATAGATATGGGAGGCAGAGCGGAAATTTGTTTATGCCGCTCTGTGTGTCGTCTATACGAGCGCTCTTGTACAGGTGAGAAATACTTTTAGGTCAACAGATAGCATATTTCCGTGGGCATGTTTCTAAACCTGTTGGCAATATACTTGATAAATATCGTTTACTATTAGGAAGCTTCTGATATCTTCTCTGGATGACGCAAGGCCCCGCCATTCATTTTTCCTTCTTGTTTTAAATGTCAGACCCCTCCAACGTAACAGAAACACAAACATTAATACACCAAGGAAAATAGCGACCCATGACTTGGAGCCATTTATTCCATTTGAAGGCATTAATGCAACAAAAAGATTACTTGATTAAGTGTTAGTGAAATAGTAGCATTTTGCATTAATGATATACCATGGAATAAATATTTGTATTATATATTTTTCTGTCTACCTACCTACCTATTTAAACTTGTGCCAAAATTTGTCCTTTTGTGTGACGGTGATGGTATTAAGATGCTGTGGTGGAAACATTCTCCCATGCACCAATGAACTATATGATACTTTTCTGAGCAATAGTAAAAATAATACTGCTTCGTTTTTTCTTGGGGGATTTCTTTTCAATATAATTAGGGATTTTAGAACTTGGTAAAATAAGATTTTTTTCTACGATGCTGAAATGACATTTGTGCTGCTGGCATTATCAAACCATGCAGAGACCACCAAACAGTATTGCTTAGTGCCTCATTAACACTCCTGGAAATGACTTGGAGAACACAAAAGGTTCCCCGTGAGGAAATGTGAAATGGCAATATAAAGTTGGCATGGAAGCTGTTCCCTGGCTGTGCGAATCCCTGAGCCTTTTGGATCTGCCATGCCCAGGCAGAGCAGCCTTCCCTGACTCGGAGGAAGCCCCCAAGAGAGAGACTCAGATCCTGGCGCGGGTAGGAGGGTGAGGGGGGGAGGCACCTAATAGTAAGGGCCAAGAGGTGTGGGTGGGCAACTACTGCATCTACTGCACCCACTCCACTTGTGAATCTCCTTTCCTAATTTCTATTGGTCTGAGGAACACGCTGATTTTCATAACCTCATTGGAAGTTACTTCCTTGATATCTCAGTTTTCTACTGCGGAACAAATCCCCACGTGTTTACTTGCTTAAAGCTGCGCTCCTTTATTAGCTCATAGTGCTGTGGTTTTGCAGACACCTGGGTGGGCTCAGTGGGGTTTCTACGCTCAGGGTATCACAAGGCTGACATCAGGCTGCCAGGCTATTCTTCCTGACAGTCTAGGGAAGAATCTGTTCCAGGTTCAGTCAGGCTGTTGGCAGGATTCAGTGCCTTGTGGTTGTAGGACTAAAGCCCTCTTTTTCTTGTTGGCTGTCAGTGGGGGTTGCTTTCAGCTTCTAGAGCAGGGGTGGGCAAACTTTTTGACTGGAGGGCCACAATGGGTTCTTAAACTGGACCGGAGGGCCGGAACAAAAGCATGGATGGAGTGTTTGTGTTTGAATTTAATATAAATTCAAAGTAAACATCATTACATAAAAGGGTACGGTCTTTTTTTTTTTTTTTAGTTTTATTCATTTCAAATGGGCCGGATCCGGCCCTCGGGCCGTAGTTTGCCCACGGCTGTTCTAGAGGCTGCCCACCTTCCTGCTCATGTGACCCTGTCCATTTTTAAGCCAACATTGGCACACTGTATCTTTCTCATGTTTCTAATACCTCTGACTTCTGCCACCACTCAGTCTTGCTCTTAAGGACTCCTATGCTTTGATTTGGCCCATCTGGCTAATCTCTTTATCCAGATCATAGAACATAATCTAGTTAAGGCCACAATATCTCATTATATTCTAGGGATTAGGATGTAGCATTTTGGGCAGGGTCATTTTCAGCATTCTATCACACCGATAAAAGCTCTTTCCTATGAAACCTCCTTTTCCACCTTTCCCTGTTCCCTTTGCCATTAAACCCCAAATCCCTATTGTACTTTTTTTTTTTTTTATCAGAGCATATAGAACTCATTATTGCACTAATTATTATTCTGGAAGGCAAGCTTTGGAATCCTGTAGTGAGGGTTCGAATATGATCCTGTGCTGTAAGATCTCGAGCTAATTGCTAACCTCTTTAAATTTTAATTTTTCTTAATTCTAAAAACAACATTGCTGGATTGTTGTGAAATTTAAAGGAGATATTGTATGTTAGCCACCTAGTATAGCATTTGACATAATACAGGGGCCCTCCCTAAATGGTAGTTTTTCTTTTTCACATGCTTATCTGTTTCCTCTTTCTTTACTATAAACTGTAGACAGGTGGGTTATGTTTTATGCTGATCTGTGTTTCTAGAGCTTTAGCGTAGTCCCTGTGTTTCTTTGTGGATTTCAGTATCTGTTAAATGACGGAGTACAGTATGTCCTTCCCTATCTCCTTATCTAACAAGTGAGAGTATAAATATGTTTCATCTGTTTTCAGAGTTGGTTGGTAACACATATAGGGCAGTTGGTAGGAATGCACTTGCTGAATATAAAACAGCACATTGACGATGTGGGGTGTGCTTCACGTACTCGATTGTTGATAGAGGCAGAGGAATGAGAAGGCACCTCAGTCTGTTAGTGATTCTCATGCAGCCACTCCTTTCAGTCACCTTCCCAGTGTGGGGAGCAGGTTCTAAGCCACCAACCTGCTATAACAGAGTTTCCTACCTAATTAGGATGCATTCTTTTGCAGGTGAGGACTATAAAGATCAAAACACGTGATACATAAATTCATGTAGTTTCCATTGATTAAAAACTCTTGAGAGTATAAAATGCAACAGAAGATATAACCAAGAGGATATATAAGTAAAGGAATAAAGGTGTTGTGTTTTTATAAGGGGTGAAGGGTTTAAATAAAAACAAATTAGGAACATAGTTTAATGTTAGGGGATACAGGAGATTGTACGTGAGAATTTGACCTAGAGTAATTTCCTGACAGGTGGGAGAGACTTTTGTTTGAAAGGGATCTAAATGAAGATGTTAATACTGGTGGAAGTGGTTACTACATAAATTAATCTCCATAGGCCTAACTGGTTTAGTGCCACATTAATTTAGTCAAATTACCTGTCAATTAGATTCATTTTAATGAATGGTCCACCATTAAAATAATTCTCTATTAATTGGGAATATTAAATAGTAGGATGTTATTAAACAATTCTTCATTAAGACTAAATGGTGGAAACAATTTTGTGTGCTAATTCAGGCCAGGATTCTATTGTCCAAAAGCATCATCATTAGATCATTCCCCATTATAATATTTCCCAGTGTTCCGTGGATCACCTCACAGTCTGTCTGGAAAATCCAGGCACAATTTCTGCGTTTCCTGGGCAGCAGCACAGACACATACTCACCAGATGCTTCAGCGATGTGTGAGATTATTTCAGGACAGAAGTTCTGAGAGGCAGTGTGATGGGCCTATCAGATTTTAATACTGTCGGAGTTTATTTCTCTCGTGAGGGGTTTAGATATTCACATTAGGCTGTTGGAGGGACATGGAATTGATCCTGTTCTGCAAAGCATAGTATTTGAGCACAGTAATCATGAAAGATATTTTGGTATGAAAAGTGCTCAGCTATTCAGGTATACCATATTTTACTTTTTAAAAAGTGAATGAACATTTTTTTGAAACCCACAGGATGAATATCAATTTTTTTAGAGGAACTAGTGGAGAACAAATGTGGTTAGTTCCCTCACAGTCACAGGATAAGGAAAAAGCTTTTAAAAAAGTGACAGGTAATGCCTTTCATGGGGACAACTTTCCTATTTTTGTTACATTGAAACTTTAAATCCCTCTAATTGGGGTTTCCTGCCATTTGGAGTTAGTGTCTTAAATCCTTGAGTTATGCAACCCCATTAACTAATAAGAGATGTGGAAGCAATTCATCCCACACACTGAAGAGAATTCTTTTTTCTTCATTGTATTCTATGTTCAGTAGTTGGTTCAGAATTCTTTTTTGAAATAAGGAGTTATTAAAAGTCTGTGTTTAATTTATTCTCAGTTGAAATTTTACAGGAGGGGAGAGAATATATAGTGGTAAACTATGATTGACTAATTCAGATTCTTCTTTTTTAAAGAGCCTTAGGTGAGTTAGACCAGCTGATTGTATTTCTTTAAAAAAATGTTTTACAGTTTTCTCTCTTAAAAAAAAAAGATTTTTTTTATTGATTTTTAGAGAGAAACATCAATGTGAGAGTGAAACATTGATTGGCTGTCTCTTGCAGCTCCCCTACCAGGTATCAAGCCCACAACCCGGGCATGTGCCCTTTTGGTGCATGGCATGATGCCCAACCAACTGAGCCACACTAGCCAGGACTGATTGTATTTCTTACGTCATTGTACACCATTATGATAAATCCATGCAAATCTTGTCATGAGTTTTATTGTTTTAAAATGATTAATTTTATCCTCAGTCTATCCTCAAATAATTTAATCTTACCCACAAGCCTCCAGCATTTACTTAGATTTTTGTGTATGCTGTTGAAAAATTTGTGTTGGTTTTTGTGTGTCGTAATGTGCACAATTATATATTATATATAGTTACATTGGTATGTAAGTTTCATTGTATTTAACTCAGCATTAATATTGAGCTCTATCCTTACTGCTATATATTACATCTGACTACTGCATACTTTGCCATTGTGCATAATTTATTTTTTAACTCTAAGTTAATGGACTTTCAGCTCTTTTGCTACTGCAAATAACACTGCATAAATGTTCTCATACATGGGCCTGTATATTTATTCCACAGAATAACCACGAATGGACTCTCTATTCTGACTTAACATGAACTTCGTATTGCCCCATTGTTTCATTTTTATTTTGCTTAGAGTAAATTCATCTTTCCAGTTATTCCTTTGTTTGGCTCTTTTAGTACGTTGGAATTTTGGTTTGCGGCTACAACTTGAGTTCTATTAGTTTTCTCTCTCTGCACTTACACTTCCTACCTAGCAATTTTCCAGCTACCCCAGGCCTTATGTTGAGTGTTCTGTCTCACTCTGATCATTAGGATCACTGAGCTGTGGACATGGGACCGAGGTCCTGGTTGGGCAGCTGATATTGCTTCTTCCCGTGTGCAGACATCCTCAGGCAGCCGTCTCAGCTTACCTTATTTCAGCTCCTTTCAGAGGGGCAGCCCACTCCAGTCTGGTTTTAAGCAGTCGGCCTGGCTTAGACTTCTGTCATTTCAGGTGCTGTGGCTCCCCATTATTGATCATGCTGGTCTTTACTGACTGCAGACCATCCATGTTACGCAGCATTTCTACCAGAAGTACACAGCTATGAATTTTTCAATTTTTCTTTTTATCTGACTCATCTTTACTTGAGTACTTGACATGCCATTAAAAATGTACACATACTGCTGGTCCTTGAAGCTCTCATTCTTCCTTCAAAAAAAAATTTTTTTAAATTGATGTTTTACTTCTTAGATAATCTTAGTTTCAAATGACATGAAGTTCAGAACTGGGTTGAAAGATCCTGAAAATATGTCTGTTTAAGTCATTTGCTTTCCTTCTGTAAAAATGTGATCTTTGTTCTTTGCACAAGTCTTCAGAGAATCATAGGCCATCTTTTTTTTATATATATATTTTATTGATTTTTTACAGAGAGGAAGGGAGAGAGATAGAGAGCTAGAAACATCGATGAGAGAGAAACATCGATCAGCCGCCTCCTGCACATCCCCCACTGGGGATGTGCCCGCAACCCAGGCACATGCCCCTGACCGGAATCGAACCCGGGACCCTTCAGTCCGCAGGCCGACGCTCTATCCACTGAGCCAAACCGGCCTCGGCCATAGGCCATCTTTAAGGCACTCTGGTATCAGCTCTGTTTGCTGTTTTATTAAAGTCCAAGATGTACTTTGGAGTTCTAATTAAATGACTTTTTGAATTCAAGAAATAGAAATGTACATGTGTCTTTTTAGTTTGAAATTTGGTAGTCAAATATACCCCTCTTAGTAATGTTTTTCACCACAATTTTTAGATGTGACTCCTGTGATCATATTGTAATTCCCCAATCAGCACACCCTCCCTGAGCTCCCTCTCAGATTCTTCAACAAGTGAGCAGGTTCCTCCTCTAGTGAAGAGGAGCCAGATGCTGGAGGTGGTTTCCACATTTTCCCAGGGTGAGCTTCCTTTAGTTGATTACAGATATCTATTTTTTCTTCTCTTTCTCCCAGGATTTAAAATATCTTTCTCTCAATCTTTGGAAGCATTGTTGAAAGGAGGGAAGAGGCTCCCACAATGAGATTTGAAAATAGCCCTTTAGATGTCAACATCTTTGGCTGCTTTTAGAAAATTTCAAAGGGCAGGGCTGGTATTCATTCCAGCATACTTTATTATTTGTTTTTTAATCCTCACCCAAGGATATGTTTTTATTGATTTTAGAGAGGAAGAAAGAGAGAGAGAGAGAGAGAAACACTGATGTGATAGAGAAACATCTATTGGTTGCCTCCCGTATGCTTCCTGACCAGGAATTGAATCCACAACTTTTGGGGAATGGGATGATGCTCCAACTAACAGAGCCACCCGGTCAGGGCTATATATTTTTAAAGCCCTCTAATGACAATTCTTAATTTTAAGTGTATAATTTGATGAGTTTTGATAGATATTTAGGATTATGCAACCACCACCACACTCATAATATAGGGTGGGGCAAAAGTAGGTTTATAGTCGTGAGTTTGAGAAACACAATTTATTATTTCATATACAAACAACGATAAGCCTACTTTTGCCCCAACACTGTATATAGTTTCCACTTCCCTTTATGGAGATGGATTAAGCTAACACTTTAGTGTTTATTGAGTTAAGTGGAACAAATCTCTTCACCAAATATGGTCTTTAGTTGTAAAAGTATTTTGGAGCTACACAGAGAAACACACACCCTCTTAAAACTTTTGTCCAGGTTTGTAAGCGAATTGAAATCAACAGTTGGTTCGTTCTGTTCTTAAAAAAAAAAAAAATGAGTCAAATTGGTTGTCTGGCTCAGTTTAATAAAAAATATGTAAAATAACATACATCTTTATCACATTTATATTTTATATTAGAGAAAATGCATTCTGGATCATGAAGCCAAGTGATGACTTTTATATGAAACTTGGCATCTGAAATGCTTCCTTTCCTGGAAACCTTGAAATGTAGGAGGAAATCAAAGTTATGTGAGTGAATTTCCTGGCACTTCCTATGATACTTATGGATGGAATGACTCCAAAGGGCTACGTCTGGTACATTTTAAGTTGCCTTTCATCACAAAATAACCAAGTCCATCAATGCGTGCCTTTTAGAGAGAGCTATACTGTGTTCTCGGACATATTAAGCATAGAATGATGTTTACTCCTGCCCCGGTTGGCTCCGTGCCAATCTCCGCCCTCACACCTGATGCACAGGGCAGAGACCCTGTCTGTTTATTTAGCAATCTGACCTCATCCCCCAGCACAAGGTCAGGCTCCTCAGGAATGGCTAACACTTCAGTTCCTTCTTTCAGATTGTGCCCAACAAAGCCAGGCAAGGTGTCTGTCTGCACCGAGCTGCATCGCGAGGAGAGCCATGCGTAGCCTTGGAAGAGAAGGTGAGGTTGCCGGGCAGAACTCCCTGAAGTTATCTCAGAGCTGGTCGGGGGGGCTTGTCTACTAACCTTGTCAACAAAAGGAAAATGGAGACGTTTAGCCTAGAAAGGTGTTGATTTGTGATTTGCACTCTTTCAGATAACTTCTTTTTAGCTCTGTCAGGATAAATGAGAAGAAAGTATTACATGCTAAAACTCTGTTTTTTTGTTTTTTTAAAGTGCTTAATGTAGTGGAAAGGTGTTGGTTCTCTTGCTAAGAATCAGTGTTAATTAGTGTTACTCTTACATCTTGTTTATGAATACGATCCGCTTGTTTTCGTCCCTCTTTTCCATAAATCGCCTCATAGAAAACAAAATAAGAAGCCTACAGGCGTCAGTTTCTGTTTTGCGAGGCAACATTGAGCAGACCACATACTAGCAGTGGCTCATGTTCATGAGCGAATTGCTATCCACTCATTTCTGAACTTGTGAGATGGCATATGATTTTACCAGAATCCTGTGTACTGTGCATAAAAGGGAACTGCCAACATGAAAACCCCATATGCCCACATGCCTCAGGCTGGCCCTTGGAAAGCATTCCAACCGTGTGCTAAACTCATGCTGTGATACACTGGGATGTCCACTGAGCTGCATGCCTAGGCAAACAAACACACATGTCATCTATAAACAAGGAATAAATCTGAGGTTGATAATATTTTTTAATGAGAAATGTATTTTATTCAAATTTTTCTCTTGTGACATTTACTAAGCTTATTATAGGAAAATAACAATATTTTTAGCAAGGATTTTCAAATTCTGGTTCCTGACCAGCAACATCCGCATCCCCAGAGAATATTTGAGAAACTCAGATTGGACCAATCCTGGAACTGCCATGTAGGCTTAAACTCAGAGGGATGGACCAGCCATCTGTATTTTAAATAAGCCCTCTAATGTGATTCTGATGACTGTTTAAGTTTGAGAACCACTGGTCTATACAATTTGGTGCTGCAGTAAATTTAACAGGAAAAAAAGGTAATATTTTGTATGCTTTAGTATTTTATGTACTTTCTGTATTTTAGGATCATGTATTTAGTATTTTAATACAACAAATTGATGGACTACTAGGACAGCATTCTTTTTTTTTAACATTTTTTTTTTTTTATTGCTTAAAGTATTACAAAGGGTATTACATATGTCTCCTTTTTTTCCCCACCCTTGACAATCCCCTGGCCTCCCCTACCACCAGTGTCTTATGTCCATTGGTTATGCTTGTATGCATGCATATAAGTCCTTCGGTTGATCTCTTACCCACCCCTTTTCTGCCCCCCTACCCTCCCCGGCCTTCCCACTGCAGTTTGACAGTCTGTTTGAGGCAGCTCTGCCTCTGTATCTATTTTTGTTCATAAGTTTATAATGGTCTTTATTATCCATGAATGAGTGAGATCATGTGGTATTTTTCCTTCATTGACTGGCTTATTTCACTTAGCATAATGCTCTCCAGTTCCATCCATGCCGTTGCAAATGGTAAGAGTTCCTTCTTTTCTATAGCAGCATAGTATTCCATCATGTAGATGTACCACAGTTTTCTAATCCATTCATCTACTGATGGGCACTTGGGCTGTTTCCAGATCTTAGCTATGGTGAATTGTGCTGCTATGAACATATGGGTGCATATATCCTTTCTGATTGGTGTTTCTGGTTTCTTGGGATATATTCCTAGAAGTGGGATCACAGGGTCAAATGGGAGTTCCATTTTTAGTTTTTTGAGGAAACTCCATACTGTCTTCCATAGTGGCTGCACCAGTCTGCATTCCCACCAGCAGTGCACGAGTGTTCCTTTTTCTCCGCATCCTCTCCAGCACTTGTCGTTTGTTGGTTTGTTGATGATAGCCATTCTGACAGGTGTGAGATGGTACCTCATTGTTGTTTAGATTTGCATCTCTCGGATGATTAGTGACTTTGAGCATGTTTTCATATGTCTCTTGGCTTTCTGAATGTCCTCTTTTGAAAGGTGTCTATTTAGATCCTTTGCCCATTTTTTGATTGGATTGTTTATCTTCCTTTTGTTAAGTTGTATGAGTTCCCTATAAATTTTGGAGATTAGGCCCTTATCAGATATGACATTGGCAAAAATGTTTTCCCACGCAGTGGGCTTTCTTGTTGTTTTGTTGATGGTTTCTTTTGCTGTGCAGAAGCTTTTTATTTTGATGTAGTCCCATTTGTTCAATTTCTCTTTCGTTTCAAGTGCCCTAGGAGCTGTATCAGTGAAGAAATTGCTTCGGCACATGTCTGAGATTTTGTTGCCTTTGGATTCTTCTAGGATTTTTATGGTTTCTCGTCGTACATTTAAGTCCTTTATCCATTTTGAGTTTATTTTTGTGTATGGTGTAAGTTGGTGGTCTAGTTTCATTTTCTTGCATGTATCTGTAGGACAGCATTCTTAAGGACATGCATATTAGGATGAGTTTTATTATAAAAATAAAACCAATAAAATATATATAAATAAAATATTTAGACATATTAATCTGGATAGTTTTTTTACAGGCCAATGCTCCAACCAACTCAGCCACATTGGCTGGGGCATGCAGTATGTTTTAACTTAAAACAATTTTTAAAAGCATTTTAGTTTAGCCTATTTTATTTGATAAAAGATATAAGCATGTCTGTTATTTTGTATGGACACATTGTATACTATATATGATTAATAATTTCAATGCTTGGCCTATGCCAGATTTTATAAAAAATTTCTATCATTAACTTATTTCTTACTGTTATAATTTTCTTTCTAAATAACTTTTGATCCTTCCCCATAATGACGGTATGAATGTGGTTGTCAACATAGAAGTCCTGTACACCAAAAGGTTGCGGATTAGATCCCCAGTCAGGGGGGCGTATGTAAAGGCAACCGATCGATTGATGCTTCTCTTTCACATTGATATACTAGTCGCTCTCGCTCTCCTCACCTCTCTCCTCCCCTCCCTAAAATCAATAAGCATACCCTCAGGTGAGGATTAAAAAAAATACATTCTTCTATAACAACCTGAAGAAGTGTTATATCAACCTGGGAGAGTGCTGTAGTACACAGAAGAATACGTATAGGGAACGATTTAAGGCAGGTTGGTCGATGCATAGAGAGTCTCATTTCCCTTTAGTGGACTAAAAACCTATAGTAAAAGTAAAAGATGCCAATATTTTGTTCATCAGTTTATTTTGTTCATTGGATTCCACATATGAGTGAGATCATGTGATACGTATCTTTCTTTGACTGGCTTATTTCACTTAGCATAATACTCTCCTGGTCCACCCATGCCTTTGCCCATATTTAAAAGCCGGTTATTAGATTTTTTTTGCTTTTGAGTTGTAGGAGTGATTTACAGATTCTGGATATTAAAGCCTTATCAGATATATGATTTGCAAATATTTTCTCCCAATCCATATATATATCCTTTTCACTCTGTTGATTGTATCTTTTGATGCGCAAAAGTTTCTAAGTTGGATGTGGTCTCATTTATCTATTTTAGCTTTTGTTGCCTATGTTGTTAGTCATATCTAATAAATTATTGCCACGTCCAGTGTCATGAAGCTATTCTGCTATGTTTCCTTCTAACTACTCATGTAGTTTTAATTTTAAATTGTCATGCTCAGTAACTTTTATTTTTGGCAGGGGTATAATTTTAACCACAATTTGTAACACTGTGGATGAAATAAAAGAAAACATTTATTTGATACAGTAGTCTGAAGAAAGCCACAGTTCTAAAATTTGCCCATTGTTGAGAAACACTATAACCTCACTGAACTGTTCAGGTTTTTCTTTATAATAAAGGCACAATCTCTTTTTAAAACATTCCATCTGTTGAAAATATCTTTTCAAATTAGTAATAGACTTTGAGATACTGTGTTTCAAACAAGGAATGTTTAAAAATATTTTTAATGAAAATATAAGACATCTATTTATAAAATACCTGGCTTTGAGATTTTTTTTTCCTGTTTATTCTGGCCAACTTACAATTACTAAAATTTCATATTGGGAATGTGGTGCAATGGAAAAGATACAATCGGTGATTTTAGAACCAGCAATTTCCTGAGGAAAGGACTGGCTATTTGGCAATGAAGAGATGGCATTTCAAAGTTTAACATTTGTCTATAATTCCAGAAACAAAACAAAACAAAACAAAACAAACCACCGATTGGAGAGCTTAAGTTTAACAAATGTGATTTTATACTCAGTCCTTCTCCAAACAAAATGTAGGTTCCAAGGTCCAAAGAATTGGTTTATGAAAAGCTCTTTTCAGGATGAAACACAACCTAAGAAATTGAATGGGAGGTCTAATGGGATGAGACTGCAGTGATTTCCTACAATGGGCTCTCTCGTAAGCTCTGTGAAACATGCCTACAGTAAATGGCTGGACATACTCTCCTCCCTGAAGACATAGATGTCAAAGAAGCACTCTTATATTTTGCTCTAAGAGAGTGTCTCCTCTTAAAATAACAAATGTTGCAAAAAGAAAGCTTAGGAGGATGATTTAAACCTGTTGACAGTGAGCAATAGGCAGCCTGAACAACACTTAGTAATATTTTAATAACACAAGGTAAATAACTCCTAGTGAATTTTAATATATATATATATTTAAGCCTCCTCTCTCTTTTTACTAGGGAGAAAGGGAGTGGAGATTTGTCAGAATTCACTGGGGGCAGGGGTAGGGCTGAGTGGCTGTCATTCACCTGATTCACAAGGAAAAGGGCCATGTCAGGGGCTGACAAAGGTAAAGGTGGTGATGAAAGTCACCTGTGACTTTCTGAATGGCATGATAAAAGTGATTATATTCAGTACATTTGGTTCAACAATAATTGGAATGCCTGCTATGTATCAGGTACTTAGGCGCTGGGGATTCACTAATGGGAAAAGAAAAAACATCATCAAAAAGTGCCTCTTGTCATTGAATAGAGTGAGAGAGGGTGGTGAGGGACCGAAGATTTAATCAGTCTGTTGCGATAAGTACTGCAATAAAGAAAATAGCAGTGTAAGGGGGCTGTTACTTTAGATAGGGCGGTCCCAGAAGGCCTCTGTAAAGAAATGACGTTTGAACAGAGATCTGACTGAAGTGAGGCAGCAAGCCCTGTGAATCTGAGGGAAGGGAGTTCTAGGTAAGGGAACCGCAAATGTGAGGGTTCTGAGGCAGGAGTGTCCTTCCAGGAAGAGCAAGGAGGTGCGTGTGGTTGGAGCAGAGGGAGTCAGCGAGAGAGCCCCAGGACTGAGGGCAGAGAGCCAGGCTTGGGTAGGATCACCCTGGTAAGACTTTTAGTTCTCCCTAGGGGAGATAGGAGGCAGAGGGAGGAAGGGACACTGATACTGTTCTTATCCACATTTCTAGCAGTTTTTTTTTGTGTGTGAATAAATGTTTCTCCATTGGTTTGCTTTTAGTCAGTCTCCAGAGTCTTGCTGTAGACAGTCTTGTCATTTTATACTTGTTTCTTTGGGGGTAGAATTCACTGAACTCTTCACACCCTTCTAGCTGGGAGCCCTGCTTCCATGACCTTTTAAACGCTTGTTATACTAGTACTGCTCCTTTCTACCTTACTAGGTAAGATGCATTTCCCATGAAATTTGAGACTTTATTTTCTTAATGCAAACATTAAAAACCTGTTCCACATGGTGAATAGTTCAGGTTAGTTGAACTGTCTTGGTCTCATGAACAGAATGACACATACATGTGATATTGAAGCACTGAAGGGTGTGCATTTCCCCTAAAGTGCTGCTCTAGTTGTAGTCCTCCTGTTTTGCTACATGGCATTTCTATTGTCCTCAGAGTAAGCATAGTCAATAGCCATTGTGATTTTTCTCATTGCTTAGAAAGTGTGCCTCTGTTTTCTTTCTGAGTTATCTTCTTGTTTTTGATTTCTACCTTAATCACATGCTGGTGAAGTATGTGGTCAAATTTTGAAATATTCCATATGTACTTTAGAATAAAGGTTTATTCTTCAAAGTTAACCTTCTACATATGTTCATCACCATTAAACTTGTCAATGGTGCTATTTAAATCAACATTATCCTTTCTGATTATAATTCGATTGTTTGCTCTAAAAGAGAGGAGTGAGTGAAAACCTCCACTGTGATTTCTCCTAATGTGTTTACCAGTTTTTGTTATATCTACTCTAAGGACATGCTATGAAGTATGCCCGAGTAAACAGGACAGTTTCTGATTTTGTAGCAACCACCTTTAATTCTAGTTTTGCATGTTGTCTTAAAGCCTATTTTATGTGCTTTGTAGTAGAGCTACATCATTTTGGAGGTTAATATTTGCCCAGTATATTACCACGAGTTTTCTATTAGTCTGTTTATCATGTGTTTTTATTTCTTTCCTACAACCTTTTGGATTTTTTCTCATTCCGCCTACTCACTATTTACTGTTTTTAATTTGCATATTCCATATGTATTCTTTTTTTTAAATTAAAATCATTATATTTCTATACATTTGCAATTCCGTATGTATTCTTGTAGTGCTTATCCCCATTATGTATCATAGTTAACATGATCTAAAGTAAACAGTGGATAATACCAGGGCTTTAGATCATTCTACATGCTCCTAATTTACATGCTACTCTATCCACCCATGACCATGCACATCCCTAGAATCTAGGACTTGAATGTTGTGTCTGTCTCATTCTGAAGAATGGTGAAGAGTCTGTGGGGTTGTCATGTTCTCACTTCTTTGCAACTGTTGCAGCAATTGGAATAGGAACCGTGAGCTTTAAAAGGGAATGAAGAGAAACCCATTCCCATCTCCCCGTTGGTAGCGCTCACACACAATGAAAACCAGTATTACTCTGTTTAATGCTGATGTGTTTATTAACTTGCCTTTCCCCTTGGTTTCTCCCATTTTCCTCCTCGGTCCCTCTTTACTCTCTCTTATGGGTACTCTCTCTACTCTTGATTTTTTTTAATGATACAGCTTTATATAAATGGGGTTCTACATAATAAACAAGATCTGAAACTTGTTTCAAAGTACTTGTTACCTGGTACAGATACTGCTTCTATAATTATGATGATGATGACAATACTTTTAATTTTTGTTTTATTTTTCCTCTGAAGTGTTCCACAGGGTAATTATTTCAGGTTAGCTGAATTGTCTTGGCCTCCTTAACAGAATGACACATAAATGTGATATTGAAATATATCTTTAAAGTAAATAAAGACTCAATTTCCAACTTATTGTCCCCCTTCCTCCTGCCCAGCATTTACTGTTGATTACAGTTCTCATCTACATCTGAAGATGTCCTCTGTCTCATGGGTGCTTCCAGCTTCTGAATTCTTCTTTCAAATGTCTCCAAAAAAAAAAAAATCACAATTTGAGGCATTGATTCTAAATACCAAAGACTTTCCCCCAGTCCAGCTGCCACCAAAAGTCATGTGTCCAGCTGCCACCAACAATGCTTCTAAATGCCAGTCAAGGCATGCTAAGCAAAGTACATGGCATTTTTTCTGTGACTCATAATGATAAGTTAAAGCATCTATTGACAGTCATCAAGGATGGAGGGTGAGACAAGTTTTACATGCAAATGAGAAAGGTGCTTAGAAAAACAAGATGTACTTCTGAGCCAGCTTTTGAAATTAATACACAAAATAGGAAGGTAGAGTCTAAAAAAGTCTTTGGAATATTACTTTCAAATTTGTCAATTTTTACCAAAATATAAAAAGAAAAGCTGTACACATTTTGTTATTAAGTCGAGGCTCAAGGGATATAGTATGAGCTGGTTTGGAAAGCATGATCTGAAATTGGAGATCTGATCACGTTTACCTATTTTTTCTTCCTCTTTTCCTCCCACCTACTTATACATTTTTAATCCCACCCTCACCAAATTACTGTTTCTGTTAATTGAATCTGGTTACTAAAAATGGAGAGTGACATATCTTGTGTATTCAAAACTTGATCCACATCTTTGTGGCCAGGAGCATAACTAGGAAGTTAGATATATTTTTAAAAGCCCCATGAACCTAGGCATGTGCCCTGACTGGGAATCGAACCATAACTTCCTGGTTCATAGGCTGAAGTTCAACCATTGAGCTACACTGGCTGGGCAAGTATTTTACATATATTAACTTATTTCATACTTCACACAAGTCTATATTACTGATGAGAAAGCCAAGTTACAGGGAGGTTATGTTTTTTGCCTGTAGTTGAGTAGCAGATCCAGGATTTGAGCCAGATGATCTGGATCTCAGAGTTCAGGCTCTAACCCTCCATTTCACACTGCCTAATGAATTCTTTTATTGTTGTTTTTTTTATGGGAGGTACCAGAGTGTATCCTTTACTGAGAATCTGGCTGTGTCAATAGGTCCACCCCCCCAAATTAGGCTCTCATTGCTCCATTCCACATTACTACAAGTCCCCCCTTGTCCACACCTATTTTCTCAGTCTCTGAATCCCAGAAGTACTTTCTGCTTTCTGTAATTATTGGTGGGATAGAATCTATGTGAACAATTTGTATTTTTGTTTAACTGTATCATGAATCTGTTTTATCTTCCTACTTAAAGTATATAGCATCTGGAAGCTAGAGACTATGTCCTACATTTCTATCTTGTCACCAATCCCTAGCACAATCCTATTGCCTATGTAATATATTGGTAGGTAAATGAGTGATAGTAATTGAACAACAAAGATGGAAAGATTGTCTGAATATCTAGGAGAGAAGAGTTTAGCTTAAAAAAGAGGTAGGGATGGAAAAAGAAAAGCAAAGAAGAAACTACCAGCTTTTAAGTGTAAGCATTTCAGACTAGAAAAAAGATAGGATGAACTAACTTGACAATCAGATCTCTTTCTAGTTGAGGGAGAGAAAAGCGGGACTTGGATGCTCCTCTGTGACTGTCTTTTCTCTTGGGTCGATGCTGTATCCTGCAGTAAAGTCATGTTTTCTATACACAGGAAGGCCAGCCTGGCAGTGCACTGCTGTCACCCAGAGTCACCATGAAGATGGGGAGAAGGATCTATAAGGGGCTGGCTACATTCTAAGGTCGAAATCACAAGGAAAATCTAAACCTCTTGGAAACAGCAGCAAATTAGGCATTTGCTGAGCTGTACCATCAACCCCCTTTGTTCCAAGAACATTCCTCCACGGAACTTGACGTTATCTGGCGGGGCGTGGCAGGGCGTGGGGGCGTGGGGGGGGGGGGTATCTTGGCAATATTAGCCGACAGGAGAATTTATTACATTATATTGGTATTTTTATCATTGTACCAGATTAGATAAAGTGGAAGCTTGTTTTAATGAAAAAGATGAAACATCTGAAAACACCTGAAAGGTTCAAGCCAGGCTTGGGTGAATGATGAAACATTTTGCCAAACATGAAATTATGAGATTTGACAGAGAGTACATAAGATTTTAATTTGATGCACATTTTTGTGCCATTAATTTTAATAGTACATTTTAAATCCAATTGAAAGAAACATTTTTTTTGCTTTAATGTAATATTCTCCTGCAAGTCACATTTATAGGCAGTATGGAAAAGTTTGCTTTCTCCAATAATGTTGTGTGTTTCTCTCTCCAGACTTCCAGTTCAATTTTATTAGATTACTCTCTAAGCTATTTCTGAAGTAAGCAATTTTAAGCAAGTCTCCCTTCCATCCCAATTTTCTGGCAGACTGTTGTTCCGAGATAACCACAATTAATTCACTAATTTCCTTCATAGACTAATTAGGAGCTGTTATCAGATTACTCTGAAATTAACTGGAAAGAGTTCTTAGGATAGTTTTAACAAACATGAGCTTTTGGCAAAGTAAAATGTTGCTTTGAATTATTTTTAACTTGCCTATCATGGAAAGATTCTAGCTGCAACTCCTACAGAGTTGTTTATAATTGCTCACAAACCCAAAAGCAAGTTGTTCTTTATAAAACATTTCATGAACATGTTCCTTTAAAGCTAGCTCACTGCATCCCTCACCAGTGATCATGTGTGTTCTCACCTGTTTGGCAGATCTATATCCACTTGAATGTAGATGCCTGAGATGGTCACTGATGGGCTTTAAGGTCATTTGCATAATTCGTCTTCTGCTTTCATGCACACTTGAACAATTTTTTGATTATGTATAGGCTTTCTAAATAGATTTGCAAAGAGAATGCACTTATTTATGAGTGACCCTGGGTATTGTGGTCTACTCTTTTTCATTGACACTTTGGTGGATGCAGTGGTCTTTTGTGAGTTTGATTAATATGAGAGAATGGTGTTAGTCCTTTAGAAAATGATGAACTCTTGGTACAGTGACAAAATAATGATTTTAGACTTTAGAAACTGGATTGTACCAAGGAAATGGTGATATCTCCCTAAAGGAGCAGCTCATTGCACCAGGTGGCTCTGTAAATGCTACATGGATACAATTGGCTGGCCACGTGACTACGAAGGACTGGCTTCCTTAGCACATCTGCAGTGGCTTCATTGACTCTCTCTCCCCCTAGCTTGTCAGACTGTAGAGGGAGGGGGATCTCCTTGTTTGGCAACTCCCTTCCTGGGTAAAGCAAAGTAGAACGCAGTCTTGGTCCAGCTTCATGGAATAATTCTGCCATTCTATGCATGGTTTAACTTTACTTTTACCTCTGTCTGATCTAATTTTCAGATGCCGCCTACACTTTAACCCTGAACTTACCTGCTAAGTATTACCAAATATTACCTTAGTAGTTTATGTAATATCACCAAAGACAGATGTGAATTACCTCTAGTATTTGTTATATACAGAATGACATATGTAAAATTACTACTTCAGGAAACATCACTCATTGGTCATACATCATGCATATGTAGACATCCTTTCTTCATGAAGTTTCACAAATGAATTCCTTCCCTTCAATTTCTATCAATATCTGCATAGAGAAGATCTTCATTGGCTCATGGACTTGCACCAGATTATTTCTTAAATGCCTTTTGTATAGTCATAGAACTTTGGCCTGGGAACCAGAAGACACGGACCATAAATAAGTGTGAACATGAACAAGTCAGTCACCTACCTGGACCTTAGTTTTTTTAAATAGAAAAACATGGGGAT
This sequence comes from Myotis myotis, assembly GCF_014108235.1. Lineage (NCBI taxonomy): Eukaryota > Metazoa > Chordata > Mammalia > Chiroptera > Vespertilionidae > Myotis > Myotis myotis. Next base: position 33,007,362 of record NW_023416357.1, read on the forward strand.
AGACTAGAATACTTGCAGAAGCCCTTGCTGCACTAAAGGGGAGTTGCTTTGTCAGTTCCCCTATCCCCACCTCCACCCTAAAGAGTCCAATGGCTTTTTACTTTTTATAGAAGAAACTTTAGGACTTTAGGCCTTTATATTCTGGGAAAAACGATTTGATCTCATTTTACTGATGGTTTTACACACATGCTTTACATGATGGCTCTTCCTTCTTTGCTCCTGCTGCTCTTCCTACCTCTTGCCTCCTCTGTGCTTAAGTGGGTCTCAGTCTTCCATCAACCTCTGAATCAGGTTCTGTAACAGTAACACCCTCCATCATCTTCCAGGATCCACAGTGATTTGTCTTCCTTGAGTTCCCACTGGGCCTATATATGTGTTCCTGGAAAACCTTGTATACTAAAAGTACCAGAACTTGTGGGGAAAACAGATTTGGAGCAGATCATGCAAAACCGTGTGACTACAGCACTAATAAAAACAAAAATAATCCTGATCTTAGCTATATTCTTTCAAATTACTGTCTTGGGTTTCTTTGGATACATTCCCAGAAGTGGGATCGCTGAGTTAAAAGGCAGTTGTATTTTTAATTTTTTGAGGAAACTCCATACTGTTTTCCACAGTGGCTGCATCAATCTACATTCCCACCAACAGTGCACGAGGGAGGAGGGTTGGGAGGCTGGATGAAATAATGTGAAGGGCTTAAGCAAAAAACCATATATATATAACACATAGACAAAGATAACAGTGTGGTGATAGCCAGAGGGAAAGGGGGTAGGGATAGGTGAAGGTGGGTAAAGGGGGGGATGGCAAATGGGGACTTTGCTTTGGGTGATGGGCACACATTACACTGTGCAGATGATGTTTTGTTCAGTTGTGCACTTGAAACCTTTATGGTTTTGTGAACCAATATCACTTCAATAAATTCAATTAAAAAAAATAATCCTAATATTAGTTTTAGTAGAGTTTCAAAAGACCAGTTAAATTCCTAAAAAATGAGAAATACTACAGTAAGTGTAGGATTTTACTAAAAAACACTTCAATAATAGGAGGGTGCGGGTAGATATCAGGTGAGAGGGAGGCTGCTGAGGAAGGGAGATCAGAGCAATATGTACACTGATCTGGGAGAACCTGGAATAGCCCTTCTAAGGTGCATGACCTAATGGGCAAATGTACAGTCACTTGCTGTCTGCAGTGGTGCAGTGTGTGTGAGTTCATCTGCTAATACTTGACCACATATTATGAATGGGCTAAAAACAACCACGTGTAAACCAATGCAACTTCCATATTTATTCTGAGATCATTCATTTACTGATCCTGTGTAAGCTATTTTGCATTATGGTAACAGACATTGCACTCACACAGATTATGCTCTTCTTCTTTTTTCTTTTTTAGGTATTTTATGTGTTACCAGCAGATATTTTAATGATTTTATTTTTTGTTTTGTTTTTAATGATTTTAATAATAACAAAAAAGGGCTAAGGCATATGAAGAATTTCCCTGGGCATTCAGCCTGCTAATTTGTCTTCTTTACAAACCATTTCTGAAAACAAGTACTTTCAGAGTGGGAATCTCTTTAATCTCTTATAGTAAGCTCTTTGAAGAGGAAGGGCACCGAGAACTGTTTAAATTCTCTGATGCTATTCCCTAGTTTTGACCTAGAGGGTGCTTAATATGTGCCTAATTAGTGACTGATTGCCCAAAACACACACACAAGTATAATTAGGAGTAAATACTATTTAACTCAGTTACCTTTACACCATCATTCTAAATATTTCTCTTACCAGTCAGGGATAAAATTATGCAAATGAATGAGCAGGCTTCGCATTCAGTAAATCATGGCAGGAAAAACTACGTATTCCGTCTTGCTGAATTTGTTGTTGTTCTGGGTAGACAGGAGGGGCGGCTCCTGAGGGAAATCGCCATGGCACCAGGCGCTGTGGACCTGCAGGAAAATAAGCATTTCCAGAATTCTACCCTAAGGAAACGAAAAGCGTAGATGGCAAAGGAGAGAGGTAGCAGCTATGTAGAGTCGTGTCTCTCTCCCACACGTGTGCGGGATCCAGCACGCGGGCCGGGCCTAACAGCATATGGCGCTGGTGTGGGAAACTTCAATGAACGCGTGTTGGTGTCATCACGCACCGGCACGCGTGGTAGAATCCTCTGCTGACAGGTTCTGTGTGCTGCCAGGGAACATGGTGCTAAACTGTATCACTCTGAAAATAATCCGAGGAAGGAAATATGATTCCTGTCTCCATCCTCTGACGGAATGTTGACAAAGTGCTCCCTTAGGGTCTCTCACAAGCTATGTGTAAATCAGCATCTTGTAAGTTGAGAAAAAAAGAGAAAACAGTACACACAAAACACATTCTTTTAGAATCCGGGGGTTTTTGGTGTTCCTCAGATCCCACTTCAGCCAAAGAGAATTTGCTGCCAGGGCAGGTGAAATTGTTGGCTTGTCTCCAGGGAAAGGGATGTTGCTATAGGAAACTTAAAAATGATGCTATGGGGCTGCCTAGGAGACTTTTTTCATGAGCAGGGATACTCACAAAAGGTGACACATTCTTTTTAAACTGGGTAAAAAGGAGCAATTGAAGAGAGGTACATTTCTGGGAATACTTTGGGTTATGGAGCATGGAACCTCAGAGTTCCAAATATGGACTTGGTTTTACTGTGGCAATTAGCTTCCAGCAGGCAACATCTGTTATCTGCTAGACGTGGCTAAAAATGTGACATCAATGACAAATACACTGGGCGTTGCAGTCCAAGCTTGAGAGCTTAAGGCCTCGGTAGTTATCAATGTTACTAGCTGGTTCTCAGAAGAATGAATTTCAAAACCTACTAATTCTATGGTCATTTCTCCTCATTTGAAAGTATTAAGGGAGTGGTTCCTCTTATTAGGTTATTATCCCCTTGTGCTTTATAAATTTTAGGCAGTATTATCTCTTTAGATTGTGAGGAACATGACACGTGTCAGTGTAGTTTCCATTCCAAGCACTTGTTGCTGTTTGATTCAATGTTCACTGAGCATCAGAATCACCTGGGCAGACTTAGAAAATACTGACATCCAGGCCTTACCCTTAAAGATTCTGAAACAACTGGGCTGTAAGCTTTTGAGGTTCTAAGGTGCAGCTGGGACCAAGGACAATCTGATATAAACCACTCTTGTGAAGGTGATATATTAAAAGGACAGTGCCTGTTATGAATAGTTATTCAGTTAATGGTAGTGATGATGATGGCGATGGAGGTGGTAGAGGAGCAGGAGGAAGGAAAGAAGGAAGAGGAGGAGGAGGAGGAGACATAAGTACCATTCTGGCTGACAATATCTTAAGTCACAACTTCCTTGTAGGCAAGAATGACATTACCATTGTTTTCTGTCAGCTTATTCTTAAAAACTGAATTCCCTTGTTCATCCAGGTGATAAATAGATTCACCTGTACTTCTTGGATTTTAAGTCCCTGTTCATTCTAAGGTGCCTCATCAAATTGCTAGTAGCTCTTTTTGAGGGAGAGGGGGGATCATGGGTGAAAGAAACAAATTTGCACCTCACTACAAATCACATTCTATTTAAGAAATAGTAACACATGGGGACAGAGTTTGGTAAAAACGAGAAAATAGCCCATGACTTTCCCTTCCTATTCAAGTTGAAGGATCCTCACCCAGTAACATTAGCCTAATTAATGATGGGAGTCTACAGGAAAATATTGATCCTTGTAAGCAACATAATGAAATCACCAAATTCAGGGAAAAATAGATTCTCTCTCTCTCTCTCTCTCTCCCTCTCCCTCTCCCTCTCTCCCTCCCTTCCTCCCTCCCTCCCACCCTCTGTCTGTCTCTCTCCCTCCATTTTAATAGAATCCAAATCAGTGATCTCTAGGAAGCACCTTTTGCCAACTTCAAATCTAGTGTATTGCTGATAGTGCTGCTACAAGTCATCAAAATGCTGTTTGGTCAGCCACCTTCAATCACCTTTGATGGGGAAAGCTACTAAAGAGCACAAGCTTCTAAAGACACAAAAGTAAAACAAGCAAACTAAACTGTTAAATTGAAAAGAAATGTTCTTCAAGTACAACTAACCTACTAAGAAAATGATGTCGCATATTAGCTACAAGTTGAATTATTTACTAGTTTATCAGGTAAAATTATTTGGTTTGAAAACATAACTTACATTTCAAACCTTGAAAGTTCTTCTAATTTAGTGTTACTTTTGGATCTCTCTCTCCCCCTCTCCCTTTTCCTGCCTCCCTCTTTCTACTAACCTTGAAAAAATTATGATCTCAACATAATATTAAATTATTCAGACAGTAACCTTGCTTCTGTAAAAGATATCACCTTATAAATGATTTTTAATTAACCATTTGATCTTTTTCTTTCCCTGGAGTAATCCCCGTTTATAATTGTTCTTGTGTTTCACATAATATTAGAAAGATGTCAACTACAGGACTTTCTCTTGCTGAACTATACAGGCAAAGTAAAACCATCTGTCTCTTCAGCAATAGATAACCATCTAATGGTATTGTTCTGTCTCTGAGGGCACAAAGAAACCCGAGAAATTCTTTTTTTTTTTTTTAAATATATATTTTATTGATTTTTTACAGAGAGGAAGGGAGAGAGAGATAGAGAGTTAGAAACATCGATGAGAGAGAAACATCGATCAGTTGCCTCCTGCACACCCCCCACTGGGGATGTGCCCGCAACCCAGGTACATGCCCTTGACCGGAATCGAACCTGGGACCTTTCAGTCCGCAGGCCGACGCTCTATCCACTGAGCCAAACCGGTTTCGGCCCGAGAAATTCTTAATATTTTCTTTGGAAACACTAATTTTCTATACAAACTCTTATTTGCTATTAAGCAATTTTATCCCTACTGCAAATATAAAATCAGAATATCTAACAGTGTAAGAGTATATGCACCAAGTTTTTGCTGCACCCCATAACCCCTATGTTCTTATTTTTGGAAGACATTCAAATATATGAGACTTGAACATTTGATGTAAGCTTTTCATTATGAGTATGACAATTGAAGAAAGCAAAAAAAGATTGTATCTGCAATTTTTTTGGCAAACTACCTATTGTGAAAGCATCTCTCTCCACTCCCAGCTTTATTAAGGTATAATTGGCATATAATGTGTAAGTTTAAGATGTACAGTGTGTTGATTTGATACATTTATATATTGCAAAATGACTACCACCATAGTATTAGCTAACATCTCCATCATATCACGTAATTATCACTTCTTTTGTGTGGTGAGAACATTTAAGAACTAGGAGCAATTTCAAGTATATAATACAGTATTATTAACTGTAATTGCCATCCTCCACATTAGTTCTCTACAATTTACTCTTATAACTGAAAATTTGTACCCTTTGACCAACATCTCCCCATTTTCCCTACACCAATTCCCAACCCTGATAATCAGTTTTCTACTGTTTTTGCAAGTTAGACTCTTTTAGATTTCATATATAAGTGCTTTTTCTTTCTCAGTTAGCACAATACCCTCAAGATCTATCACAAGTGGCAGGACTTCCTTCTTTCTTATGGTTGAATAACATTCCGTTGTACATATATGCCACATCTTTTGTATCCATTTATCCAAGACAGATACTTAGATTGTTTTCATATCTTGGTTGTTGTTAATAATGCTCAATGAACATGGAGTGCAGATATCTCTTCAAGACCTCATTTTCATTTCCTTTGGTTATATACCCAGGAGTGGGGTTGCTGGATTATATGATAGTTTTATTTTTAATTTTTTAGGAACCTCTATACTGTTTTCCATAGTGGCTGTCCCAATTTACATTCTCAGCAACAATGGCCTTGGCCAAGTAGCCCATTTGGTTAGAGTAGTGTTTCCCAACCTTTTTTTGGCTATGCCCCACCTAAGCATCTCTAAAATCCTGATTGCCCTCTCCACCTCCCCTCTGCCCCCGTTGACATATAATTCTTATTATTCAAAAAGTCAACTCCTATTCTCATGGAGGAAGCCTAAAAGCCCATTAACTTAGTCTAAACAAGCTTCCAAAGAACATAGCATCCATGAAAGAGAAAAATAAAAGAACAAAGGACAGTTGAAGTACTGAGTAAGAAATCACTAAGAAATTGTTAAAAAATAATAAGAGAAAAACCAAGATGGCGGCATAGGAAAACACCGGAGATTGCTGCCTTGCACAACCACTTCAAGAATACAACTAAAAGACAAAACGGACATCATCCAGAACCACAGGAAGGCTGGCTGAGTGGAAATTCTACAACTAGAAGGAAAGAGAAAAGCATACCGAGACTCAGAGGAGGTGTGGTGCAGAAGTAAAGTACACAGGTATGGAGGCACACGCGGAGAGGGCTGGCGGCTGAGGACACGGTTGTCTTTTTCAATCAGTAGGGAGTCTCAAGCTCTGAGCTCCAGTTCCGGGCAAGTCTCTGGGGACCCAGACTCATATGGGAGAAACTGGACTGTCTGGCATTGGTCAGAACTCGAGGGCAACTTTCTCTTGGAGGTGCTTGCAGTGATTGCCAGGACACTGAGAAGCGGGGCCTCTGAGAGCAGCCATAGCTGCTTGCTCTGCCCTGTTGATCCCCTGGGACCCCTGCCCCGCCCAAGCTGTGCGCTGGCTCTTGCATATGAAAGGCCTGGCCCTTTGCAATCTGAAAATTACCTAACAAACTTGCAGCTGGCCCAAGGCCCCACTGCAACTTGCATTGCTTCACAGCTGAGCTCCTGCTGGGTAGCCTCAGGCAGAGGCTAGATTAGCACCTCCCTAGAGATCCAGGAGCCAGTGTGCCTGGTGGTCAGAGTGGGATCATCCAGATTGCAGCTCCTCAGATCCATAAAGGACACACTCAGGGGGCAGACTCAGTGAGCACTAAAGCCCCACTGAAGCAAGCCTTGCCCCGGAGGGGTGTCTCCAGCACAGAGGACCACACCAAGACACATCATAATTAAAATGCCAAGAGCAAAAGACAAAGAGAGAATCTTAAAAGCAGCAAGAGAAAGACAGTCAGTTACCTACAAGGGAGTACCCGTAAGATTGTCAGCTGATTTCTCAACAGAAACTTTGCAGGCCAAAAGGGAGTAGTAAGACCCTCAAAAAGTCTGGTGAGACCGCCGATAAATGTAGTGAGACCCTCAAGAAATCTAGTGAGACCCTCAAGGTTATGAAAAAGGACCACCTAGAAATTAAGCACACACTGACTGAAATAAAGGATATTATGCAGAGTTCCAACAGCAGACTACAGGATCGCAAGAATCAAGTCAAAGATTTGAAATACGAAGAAGCAAAAAACACCCAACCGGAAAAGCAAAATGAAAAAAGAATCCAAAAATACAAGATAGTGTAAGGAGCCTCTGGGACAGCTTCAAGCATACCAACATCTGAATTATAGGGGTGCCAGCAGAAGAGAGAGAGCAAGATATTGAAAACCTATTTGAAGAAATAATGACAGAAAACGTCCCCTACCTGGTAAAAGAAATAGACTTACAAGTCCAGGAAGCATAGAGGACCCCAAACAAAAGGAATCCAAAGAGGACCACACCAAGACACATCATCATTAAAATGCCAAGAGCAAAAGACAAAGAGAGAATCTTAAAAGCAGCAAGAGAAAAACAGTTAGTTACCTCCAAGGGAGTACCCATACGATTGTCAGCTGATTTCTCAACAGAAACTATGCAAGCCAGAAGGGAGTGGCAAGAAATATTCAAAGTGATGAATACCAAGAACCTACAACCAAGATTACTTTATCCAGCAAAGCTATCATTCAGAATTGAAGGTCAGATAAAGAGCTTCACAGATAAGGAAAAGCTAAAGGAGTTCATCACCACCAAACCATTATTATATGAAATGCTGAAAGGTATCCTTTAAGAAGAGGAAGAAGAAGAAAAAGATACAAATTATGAACAACAAATACACATATATCAACAAGTGAATCTAAAAATCAAGTGAATAAATAATCTGATGAACAGAATAAACTGGTGATTATAAAGAATCAGGGGCATAGAAAGGGAGTGGACTGACTATTCTTGTGGGGGGAAAGGGTGTGGGGGATGCGGGAAGAGACTGGACAAAAATCGTGCATCTATGGATGAGGACAGTGGGGAGAGGTGAGGGTGGAGGGTGGGGTGGGAACCGGGTGGAGGGGAGCTATGAGGGGAAAAAAGAGGAACAACTGTAATAATCTGAACAATAAAGATTTAATTAAAAAATAATATGAAATGATATGAAAAATAGCAAAGTTTCAAAACATATACTAGAGAACGGAAATGCATAAATATGTTACAATATATATTTATATACTGTATATGAGGCCCCTGGAACCATAAGAAATGCAAAAAATTCACTGTTAATAACTCATTCTTGTACGTGTCCCACATCGGGAACTACTGGGTTAGAGCATTGTCTTGATATGCCAAGGTTGTAGCAGGGCACATATAAGAATCAACTAGCAAATGCATGAATAAGTGGAACAATGACTCGATGTTTCTCTCTCTTTCTCTCAAAATAAAATTTGAAGCAGCTTCTCAACAGCAATGCACAGGGTTCCCTTTTCTCACATCCTCACCAACAGTTATGTCTTTTTTATAGTGGCTATTCTATAGGTGTGAGGTGATATTGTGGTTTTGATTTGCATTTCCCTCATGACTAGTGATGTTGAGTACTTTTTTACATACCTGTTGGCAATTTGTAAGACGTTTTTTCCTCCCTCTTTTTTTTTTAAAGAATATTTTCTTTGATTTATTTTTTTCAGTTTGAAAATAATATGCTTAGGTATAGTTTTTATTTATCTTTTTTTGGGTGTTCTCTGAGCTGTTAGATCTGTGATTTGGTGTCTGATGCTAATTAGGGAAAATTCTGTCATTTTTACTTTAAATATTTCTTCTGTTTTTTTCTCTCTTTCTTCTTCTGCTAATCCTATTACATTTATGTTACACTTTCTATAGTTGTCCCATGGTTCTTGAATAGTCTCTTCTGTTTTCCCTCATCTTGTTCCTCTCTGATTTTTTCAGTTTTGGAAAGTTTCTATTGACATATTCTCAATGTCAGATTTTTTTTTTTTCTCAGCCATGTCTAGTCTGCTATTGTGGCCATCAAAAATATTCTTCATTTCTGTTATGGTGTTTTTTACTTCTAGCATTCTTTTTTATTTTTTTCTAGAATTTCCATCTCTCTGCCTACATTACTCATGTGGTCTTTCATGTTGTCTAATTTTCTATTAGAGTGCTCAGCAAATTAATCATAGTTGTTTTGAATTATGGGTTTCATAATTACTACATCCCTGCCCATTAGAGTCTAGTTCTGATGTTTTCTCTGTCTCTGTGTTTTTTATCTTTTTGTTTGGCTTGTAATTTTTTTGCTCAAAGCAAGACATAATGTAATGGATAAAAGGAACTGCTATAAAGAAGCCTTTGGTGGTGTGGTGGTAAGGTGTGGGGAAGGGGAAGCATTCTATAGTCTTGTAATTACATTTTAGTCTTTTAGTGAGCTGTGCCCCTGGACTGTGAACTTCAGTGCTTCTCAGATTCCTACCCACCCCCGACCCCCAACTTCGGTGGACAGTGGCTAGAACTGGCTGGAGTTGGGTATTTTTTTCCTCCAAGGTCAGTTAGGCTTTGATAAAAACACAATGAGTTAGGGCCTGGAAAACCAAATTCTAGAGGGGAAGATTTTGATAAGAAGGACAGAATGCTCTGGTGTGTTTTAAAATCGTTATTTTTCCCCTCCCCTGGATGGAAGCGCTGAGGGCATGTTTTTTCTCATTTTCACGTTGAGAACCAGGTAGAGCTCCTGTAGGTAAAACCACACAGATAAAACTCAGACTCCTTCACATGGAGGTTTTCCCACCCTGGCATGGGTTTCTGGGGAGGTTTATCCTGGGTCTCTGCTCTGACAAGTCGTGATTCTCTGTATTCTCCTGTCAGCCTCTCCAATTTTTGGAGCAGTGATTTGCCGTGGGACCTCGCTGCTATGACAGATCTCAGAAGGAATGTTGATTTTTCAGCGTGTTTAGCTTTTTACCTGTTAGGACAGAGTGCCAATTTCCAAGGTCCTTACAGCTGGACTAAAAACCAGAGTCTCATATTGCCCTTTAAATGTTAGGTTTATTCCTAGGCATTTAATATTTTTATTGCTATTGTAAATTGTCTTTTCTACCATTACATATTCTAACTAATGTTAACTTATACACAAAAACTATTTTCTCTATGTTAATTTTTTCCTGTTACCTTATTAAATTCTATTATTGTTTGTAATAGTTTTCAGTGGATTTTGTTGGTTTTCCAGGTGTACAGTCATGCCTGTTTGCCACACTGTACAGCCAGAATACGATGGGAATGATGGTCCCTGGGGTTGTGAAACACAGGGGACCTGCTGATTCATGTCAGCTGAAAGAGAGAGACCATTTTACCTTACCCCTTACCATGTTTATACATTTCCTTTCCTTGATTTGCCTAATTGAATTGTCTAGTTCCTCCAGAACAATATAAAAATAACAGTAGAATTATTTACATTTTTACCTTGTTGTTGACTTTAATGGGGCAATACCACTATTGTTTCCTATTAAACATGATGCTATTATCATGTTAAAGATATCTTGAATTTTTTCTATGTTTTGAAATTATTTTGTTTTTAAAAAATCAGATATAGAAAAGATTTTTGAGTACAGGTGTTATTTGGGCTATGGATGCCATCGTAATTGCAAGAAAAGCAATTGTGTATATAGAGAAATGAAAGGACGATAGATTAAACCTGAGAAAATACCTGTATTTTGATGGTGGAAGAAGAGAGGAACTGCAGAAGCAGTCAGAGGAGAGTCCAGGTCGAGATAAAACTGCCTGATAGTATTTTGAAAGCTTGTCAGCACTATTTGTGGAAATGTAAGCTATTTATGCTTGAACAGAATTCCCAGCGACCAGTAGAGTAGCAAAATCAGGATATTGTTTCTTTGGTTTTGAAGAATGAGTATTGGCTTTGTAGAATTGCTGCAGAAGGTATAAGTGATGGATGAAATAAAAAAGCATCTCTGTGTGCTGCAACATTGCATTCAGAGGCAATCAGATAGGCCCACTGAGCTCAAAGCTTAAGATGAAGTAAAGCTTAAGATGAAGGCCTTCCTCCACATTCTGAAACACTGAGCTATTTCTTGTTTTCCTAATGTTTCACAAAATTACATCTGTTACTCTGGAGAGACACCTCACATCAGCTCTAGGATAACAACATAAAAACATGACTCGCAATTGTGCAAAGTTTCCTCAGAAATGATTCTGCATAATGCATATTTTAGCGATGCTCTTTGAAGAAATGGTCAGGTCACTAAATTGGAAAGTATAGATGGAGGCACCTGAATAATTGTATCACAAGTGAGATCTTACATATTTTGGACATAGATAAATACGTAAATTACAATGTTGAGGAAAGAATCGAGAGAAGAGCTTTGTTTATGTTGAGAATGTCCTATTACTTGTCTTTCCATTTTCCTTCTTTAGCTAATATTTCTCTACCCAGGGAGTTCATTAATTACCTTAGAGATCTTTTTGACATATATTTTAAGTTTAGGGTATTATTATTTAAAGTCATTCTTTTACCTAGTTATGGAACTACTGGTGGGCCCACCAGGAATTGATTGGCAAGATCTGTTTTCATGAGGATTTTATTTTAGAGAAAGGAGAGAGGACAGAGCAGAAAGGCACAGAGCCCGTGGAAGAGAAGGAGCATGGAGAACATGGAAGAGATTGGTCCCCATCAGTCAGGCCAGCACCCAGGATTTCTAACTGAAGTATAGGAAGGAAAGGGCTGCCAGAATAAGCTCTCTGTATGAACCATTCTTTTGAGATACCGGGGTATAGACATCATGGATTTGGTGCTGGTGCCCAGGAGATATTTTGGTAGAAAGCTTTGGACACATTTCCTTGAGTTTAAAACCCCAGCTCTGCAAATGTCTGGCTTTGTGGCAAATAAATTACGTCACTCAGCCTCCGTTTCCCATCAGTACTAGTTTTTTGTAGCTGCCATAGAAAATTACCACAAACTCAGAAAACAACAGAAATTTATAGTCTCACAGTTCTGGAAGCTGGAATTCGAAAAAATCAAAATCTTGGTGAAGCCATGCTCCCTTGGGAGGCTCTGGGGAGAATTTGTTCCTTAACTCTTTTAGCTTCTGGTGGGCACTGGCATTTTCAGATTTCTTGCCTTGTGGTGCCGTCATTCCAAGCTCTGGATTGATATCTCTCTCTCTCTCTCTCTCTCTCTCTCTCTCTCTCTCTCTCTCTCTCTCTCAATTTCACTCTGCCTCTCTCTTAGAAGAGGCACTTATGATGGGATTTAGGACCCACCTAGATGATCTCCCAGTTCAAGATCCTTGATTTAGACACATCTTCACAGACTTTTTTCCTTTATAAGGTAATATTTGTAGGTTCCAGGGATTAGGCCCTGAAGGTTTTGAGTGGTCAGTACTCAGTCTATCACAACATCCTACACAGTGGTGATAATAAAAATGATAACAACCTCCTAGTTTTGTCATGATAAAGGAGAAAACATAGGTAAGTTCTTTAGCATCATTCCTGACATAGTGTAAACAGCCATAAGTTTTTATTCTTCTCACTAAACTGTAAGCTCTTTGTAAGCAGTTACCACGTCCTCTTTGCACACCATTGTAGCCCTGGTGGCCAGTCTAGTGCTAACAACAATAAGTATTTGTTAAAAGAAGTATAGTAAAAAGGAATATTTCCCCCAAATTTGTTTGCTCAGAATGCATCATGGGTACACTGGGGAATCTGGAGGGTGTAATAATATTTTGGTGAGTTGATGTTTGCTTCATTGGGGCCATTGGGAGATAGTGCCTTTGACGGGGAGGTAAGGGGAGAGAAATATTGATAGTGGCTGTTGTTGTTCAATGTTTTCAAGTACTGCATGGCTGGTAGTGGCAAGGAGGCTATCTGTAAGTGGCCCAGATTAGGTTTTTGGTTTGGAGCAGACCAAGGTGGACAGAACTGATTGTGAGCTCATATGAGACACCAAAAGGGATTCCCCCAAATACTTAAGTAAGTGGAGTTTTGCTGGGATCTGGGAGTCATGTGTTAATAGGAAGGAGCAAGATCTTGATTTAAAACTAACCAATGCAATAAGCACATTTGTTAACAGTAATATCTGGTTCATAATTTGCTTTCTAATTCTGTTGTTTCTTTTTCATTTACCTACTTTTATTTCTAGTAGTTCTTTCTTCTTATTACAATAGTTCCTATTGCTTTTGTCCTCTTATGGTGGCCTGTGTCTTCTTACATAGTTTTTAAACTAGAGCAATAAATCTTCAGTCAATGGTTGCACTCAGCATTTTGATTGATTAATCTGCTACTCAAATACAGTTGAAAATTGGCATTCCCACTTCTAACCATAGCTATAAAAATGAAACATGGATTTAGAAGTCTTTAGTGGCAAATGTCTAAGGATGACCATGTAATTTATTGTCCAAATCAGGACACTTCCAAGAGTGAAAGGGAGGACTATTAATAATTAGCCCGAGACAGTCTCAGACCAATCAGGATAAATGATCACCCTATGTAAAGTCCCAAGTGGTTACTTGATGAAGGTCTGGGTGTTTTCTCTCTTCTCTCAGGACATATCTGGCCACATCTGGGGGAGAACAGTGCCTAGACTCAGACCTACCCACTAATTTAGGGAGTAACCCCAGCTGAAAATGCAGATGCAGTGATCAGTTTGGGAAGCTAAATCTAGCATCCAGATGGTCTAGCAACATTTCCCAGGTGAGAAGACCACTTATCATAAGAGACCAAGATAAAGTGTTAAATTCTACCAGAAAGCAGAAATGGGAAATCCCATGAGTGATGGTTGGCAATAAAAACAGGCAGGTTATCCGAATATGGGCTCAAGAAGGAGTGTCAGAATCATGTTGTTAAAAGACAAATGGGGCCACCAAGAAGGGCAGAACCTCAATGGATTAAGTTGAAGAAAGATAAAAGTAGATAACTTTGGTTCAGAAGAAGCTTAGGTCATGAAACAAGTGTGTAGGAAAGGTGCATACTGTGTCTGAAGAAAACAGTCCAGAGAAAAGGTTTAGAAAACAGTGAGTCAGGAAAAATTAAAATCATGCATAGTAAGACAAAGAAATGACAGTAAGACATGGACATAGAATATTCCCCTGATGACAGTGACTAAGTAGAAAGCCAGATCCACAGGGACAAATCCTAAAAATTGTAATTCAGCAAGAAGATTTTGTTAAGCTTTTCAGTTATGGATGGCTGTGTTTCCCTTTCTCAAATGTTCTAAAAGTGGTCATATAATTTTTAAAATTAAAAAGTTAATTGGGAAAACTGTCTTTCAGAAGACACTTCCCATTCTATTCCCCTGTCCCCTTTCCCCCTCCATCAGTGATGTCTTTATAGCCTACTGAAGGCCTGGTGCATAAAAATTCATGCACTCGGGGGTGGGTAGGGGCGGTCTCTCTGAGCCCGGCCTGCACTCTCTCGCAGTCCAGGACACCTCAGGGGATGTCCGACTGACAGCTTAGACCCGCTCCCTTGGGGATCGGGCCTAAGCTGGCAGTCAGACATCCCTCTGGCAGCCCGGGAGCCCTCGGGGGATGTCTGACTAATGGCTTAGGCCCGCTACCCCTGGGAAGTGGGCCTAAGCCGTTAGTTGCACATCCTTAGCGCTGCCATTGGGGCTCCCACCACCACTGCTGTGCTGGCCACCAGGGGGCAGTTCCTGCTTTGAGTGCCCCCTGGTGGTCAGTGCATGTCATAGCGACTGGTCGTTCTGCCATTAGGGTCAATTTGCATATTACCCTTTTATTATATAGGATTATCAGTCTCCTTTGCCAAATATCCTTTTTCCTTATTGTCACATGGAATCTTTTCTAGAGAGAGGCTCATTTCAACAATATCAGACCACATAGCATGAGACTCACAGCATCCTCTCTGTAGGCGTTATCAAATGTTTGTTGGAATGTCTTGCTAAATCTGCATAGGCATTTGCAAACATCCAAGCTGCTATTCCCATTCTCAAATGTCTGGTGGAATGATGGGATGTAGGAAGGCAATGCAGAAGTTGAACAGCAATAAATACAATTGCTGTGGGTTGTTATCTCCCAGGATGCAGAGCAAGAGCAGTTGGGAAATTTTAATTCATTTTAAAAGCTGGAGTTCTTCCTAAACGGATCATATTGGGTTCACAGCTGATCTTAATGGGGGATGGTACAAAAGGTAAAGTAAATCAAGAGATTATGAACAGAGGAGTCTCCTGCTGCCTTTATATCCCTCTCTTGCTGAATCCCTACCTACTTGCTCATTCCCCATAACTTCAGGGCTGGAGGCAACCCAGTGCTATAAAAGAATTAAAATAAGATACTCTTAGGCTTCTGGTTCCCAGAATGTCCAAATAAAATATCACTTAGGACTTTGTCCCTATGGATGTGATTTGATGATTGACCTGAGACATCTTTAGCTAGGAGCCACTTAGTTCAACGATAACATAAAATTTGTCATTCTGTCCACGGTTGGTGAGTATGCTATGAGAGAATAAGGTCCTTTGTTCCTTTCACCCCATCTGATCCCTCACATCCTTACCCATGTGGAGGAGGGGGACCTCCAACATCATAATACATCAAAGTTGTGGTAGGTAAGGCAACTTGAAGCTAGAGGTCTGTGGAGGCAGGAATACAACCAGGAGAGCTCCCAACCTTATTACAGAGGCAGTGTCAGGACAAAGCCCCTGGAACTAATCCCTTGATGAGAGGGATTTCAGGCTGGCTTGGTGTTGATTTTGTATAAACTGAGAGGCAACTTCATAGGAAAAGTAGAGGTGTGCTTTTAATCTTCACTCATTACTTGCATCTTGTGTCTGCTGGCAACAGTCTGATCTTTATTTTGGTATGGGGCTGAAATGGAACCCCTTCTGGATGTTGGTTGTTCTTGTTAGATGTTTCCACACTGAGAAAGCGCAGAGAACCTGGCGTGGGCCCAGCGGACACAGAGAGGAGCATGCTGGGAGATATTTCCTACTTCTCTGCTGAAGGGCCCCATGGAATGAGTTTGTAAGCCCCTGCCCAATTTTGTCCCCATTCCCAAGGCAACCCTCAGAGTAGTCATAGGGAGCTGGGCTAAGGACATTCTAGGAACAAAATGTATGAGAATGATAGTGGCAGTCTGCTAAATTCCTGCGATGTCAAGGTGAAACGTACACTAATTTTTCTTTTTCATGTTGCTGCCATTATCTTAGAGTGTGAGCATTCAACTTTGATTAAAATGTGCCCTTTTCCAACCGCCAGTTTATTTGTGCTTCACTCAAGACAGACGAATCCCTTAGAAGATACTATCAGGCCAGTGCAGTAAGAATGATTATGAACCTGTGACAATTTCCAGACAGAGAGGTCTGAAGTAGTTGACATGTTTTTGCTCAGAATTCAAGAGCATTGGTGGAAGTCTTGAAAATAGAACGGATTTTTCTGAACCTTTTACTTGCATCGGCATCAATTAGCCTTCTTTTTATTTTTATTTTTAAATAGGGCATTCATCTCCACATTTATGTGTAAAATATATTTTTCAGGATGCCTACTATAATTTTTGCTAGTCACTTATGTAATGAACGTATGATATTTTTGAGGGCAGCTTTTATTCACAAACAAACCAGTTCCAATTTGCCTGGGTCTGCAAACCTGCATAGGAAGAGCAAAGGGCTATGAAAGAAATGAGCAGACTCCATGCCCTTAGTCTCCACGTATGATCCCACCTCAAGCTGCTCACAATGACCTGTGCATTCTGCTCTTTCCATTATTCATATTTGCAAATAGGACAAGTAATGCCTGCCCCACACAGCTCAAGGGCTGGTTGCTGACAGAGTGAGATAAAAATGAGGACGTTTGTTGAAAGCGAGACCCCCCGTCATTGTTTTTCATAGATAAGGCAGAAAAATCAACCCAGTGGAGCCCCAAGGTTCATTAAGTCAATCCTTGAAAGAACAGATTGCAGTTCTAGAAGTTCCTTCTTAAAATACGTATTGTTCAGAATCACTGATGCATAATTTTCAGTGGAGTAAGTTAGGTCATGCAGAACTACAATTAAAAAGGGCTGACTGCCCAGCCAGCATGGCTCAGTGGTTGAGCGTCGACCTATGAATCAGGAGGAGGTCACAGTTCGATTACCAGTCAGGGCACATGCATGGGTTGCTGACTTGATCCCCAGTGCAGGGCATGCAGGAGGCAGCTGATGGATGATTTTCTCTCATCATTGATGTTTCTATCTCTCTCTCCCTCTTTCTTCCTCTCTGAAGTCAATAAAAATATATAGAATACATTAAAAAAATAAAAAGGGCTGACTTTTATTTTCAATAATATAATGTACTATCTACAGAATACATTCTGTCAAAGAATACAAAAAATGCTCATTAAAATGTATTTAAAAATGGCTAAGCTTGCCGTAAAGGAAATTGTAATAGGCTAGAAACAATGAGGAAGCATGACCTTAGACAGGTAAACAAATGTTGGCACTGGCCTTTGCCTAAAGGCATTGGTCAGAGTAGGTCATACTTTCATCGGTTACACTTATGCGTGGGTGGGTAATGGCTGAGCCTGAGGGAAGAGGTCCAGGGGTGGGCAAACTTTTTGACTGGAGGGCCACAATGGGTCCTTAAACTGGACCGGAGGGCCGGAACAAAAGCATGGATGGAGTGTTTGTGTGAACTAATATAAATCCAAAGTAAACATCATTACATAAAAGGGTACGGTCTTTTTTTTTTCAATAGTTTTATTCATTTGGCCCACGGGCTGTAGTTTGCCCACAGCTGGTTAGATCAAACACCCTTGAATAAAGCTCATTCTCCTGTAAGTGCATTAGAAAAAAGTCACAGGGGCAGGTAGTGAAGATACTGCCTGTTTTGCCTTAGCTCTGGGTGGAGTGGGGAGAGCACATCTCTCCAGAAAATTCCTAACTTCAGTCCTACACTCACATGAGTTAGGGGATGGAAATACACTCCCTACGGAACCTGTAGAAAATTTTGTCTGAAGTGCTAATGGACTGGCTGTGCCTCTTGGTACCTGGCAGAAGGAAACATACTTCTCTGGAGGAAAACACTCTAAAGTAAGACTTCAAAGAATTCCCTCAGGTAAGTGTTTGAAATCACTTAATAAGATATATTAAAAATAAGCCATCATAAACCAGAGTCAGCCGAAGCAACAAAATAACAGAATCAAACTTTCAAAAAAAGAGATTGTGGAATATTCAGATAACCACATAGACTAGTAAGGTAATCTTGTAATAATATGGCCTGAAGAAATAAAAGAAGTCATTGAAAGTATGACAAAGTGTTGACGTTTTTTTAAACTCTGACTTCATTTTAGAAGAGCTCGCAAGAAAATCTCATGTAATGATGCAACAAAGGAATCAAACTTTAGTTTTTTAGTACTTGGTTCTATTAGGCAGAGAAGGCATCGTCTGACTTCTCCTGGAAGAGTGTGAAATATACGAAGAGCTCTATTTGTGGGATGGTGTGGAAAAAAATAGTGCTAGTATCCTCCCTGTATCCAGGTATGCTATGGATTTCTGGAGTTCTTGGTGCTGCAAAAACATTTTAAAATTTCACAGCCTTGCTGCTGTGTAAAACCAAACATGCTAATGTTTTCAGGTTGTTTTTAAAATTGGTAGCTGTTGTTTGTTTACTTTTTGCTATCCTCCATGGTAAGGAACTAAAAGGGACAAAGGCACTAGGATAAGAAAAACAAATAATGTCTGACACACCCTCCCAAATATGGCCCAAAAGAATGATGGTTTTTTAATTTCTCTTGTAAGACATCAGTTGTTATTTCAGTCAGAATGACTACTTTTCTGTTTTAGCCTCTTCTCACAGCCAGCTTGACAAGAATGACATTGTTTAAATAGATTTTATTGCAATTTTTCAAATGAGGGGTTGTTCAAGTTTATTTATTTATAATTACTATTTTGCAAATTGCATTTTGCCTTTGTATTGTTCTGCTGATTTGATGCAAATCACTCTAATCTTGAAGCCTTTAGAACTGCATTTACTTTAAGCATTACAAATTATGAATTCCACAGCTATACTTATTAGATTCTTATGCTTTATAGAGTTTTCTAATTATTGAAAAAATATTTCCAAAACATTAATGTATATGCTAATGCCAAAATTAGATGATCTTTAAAGTTAATTAATCCTCAGTTTTTCAGCTTCAAAGAAAAATTGTGCTCCCTTTTTGGCATAAACTTTCCCATTAATATGGTATAGTTTAAAATATTTTTATTGTAAAAAATTTGAAAATTGATGGTGATTATTATAGCAGAAATCTGGTAATAATATGTAATACAACCACTTCAGTAGAATCATAGATCTTTTCAAGTAACTTGAAAAGAACCATAAGTAGAGAGTGGAAAAAAACATTTCAAATATGGATTCAGGAAAATATTAAATAAAGTTCAATTAAATTCTTCACATTTGTGCCTCTAGCATCATTCTAGCTTCCATGAGGCTTAGTAAGAAAGTAAGATATGGTCTTTTAAAGAAATAATCAAGTGTTAAATTGAGGTTAAATTATGAGAGCAGAAAGATGCAGGGGAAGAGAGGTTGGCAAGATCGGAGAAGTTAGGAAGTTATATAGAATAAATCAGGATCCTTGAAGGACAGTGAGGTACATGTGGAAAAAAGGGGCCAAGGGAGGAATAATGAGGTAAGTGAAACAGAATAAGCATAATGTGTTCTATATCGGAGTGTAATTTTCTTCAAATTCACTCATCCTCAGAGAGCATCTAGTAAAAATCTTCTCCTTTAAAAGCAAGTTACTTACAAGTATATTTGAATTCATATGCAAGGTCTATTAATTTGATACGAGAGGTGAGCCATCATACTTGCAAAAGTATCATAAGGATTTTTATGTAGGTCATTCCTTTTTACATTTTGGAGATGGGACAACCTAGTTGAAGATTTCTCATTAAACTGGTAGTGGTTGGAAAGTCGCTGCTCTGATTAGAGACCCCTTGATAGACAAATAAAATGGCAATGTCTGCTGGAGTTTTCTCTCAACATGCTTTAGGAGGTGCAGTAACTGGAGGGCAACTCAAAGTTAAAAAAAAAGAAGCCTTAATCGCCTGGCAGGCATGGCTTAGTTGTTGAGTGTCAACCTATGAACCAGGAGGTCATGGTTCCATTTCTGGTCAGGGCATATGCCCAGGTTGAAGGCTCAATCCCTAGTAGGGGGCGTGGAGGAGGCAGCCAATCCATGATTCTCTCTCATCATTGATGTTTCTATCTCTCTCCCTCTCCTTTCCATTCTGAAATCAATAAAAAAATATATTAAAAAAAAAGTAAAAAAAGAAGCCTTAACATATGAAATAGATTGCAAACACTGTTGTTCCTCTTGAGGGTCTAATTGTCACCCTTGCAAGAGTTGGTTCATCATATAAGCTGGGATTCTGTCTGAGAACCAACACAAAACAAAACTCTCTCTCTCTCTCTCTCTCTCTCTCTCTCTCTCTCTCTCTCTGTCGTATAATCTAAAGAATTTGTAGAACTTAACTATGTATGTACTTCTATGTTGTGCTGAGTTCAGGGTCTTAGGGCTTCTCAGTTCAGCTTCCTACCTGGGTTATCCTTTTGCCCCTATGAATTCTAAACAGTTCAGGGGCAATTACTGAGAATTTATTAGTAGCCTAGCATTTGATCACTTTATCATAAATATTTTCTGAACATTCAAAAGTAAATTATATGCTCTACAGATACAATGTTTGGTATATGCCTCGTATTCTACTATTATATTAATTTCTCTGTCAAGAACTGAGAGCAGTATATAAAATCGTCTATTATAATTATAGCTTTATAATTTATCATTGTTTTTCTAATAATTTGGTGTTATATGCATCTATTGTATTTTATTTAGTCTTCTGATTTTTTATACATATTTCCTTATTTCCCTTTGATTTTCCTATTTTGCTTTTATTTGCAATTTGATATTTTTATTTGACATTTCTATTCTTCTGGTGGTTGTTTTTGAACTCATATTCCTCTCTCCATAGTATAAATTTAGCATTTTATAGCAGTTCAAGTGCCTACTGTCTTTCAATTAGCAAGCTGAATAATTTACACATATGATTTAATATTTGCAGCAGCCATGTAGATATTAATTTTCCATTTACTGATGAGAATATAGCTTCCATGAAGTTAAGTCACAGCTTTAGAGCAGAAAGCTAGTAATTGGCAGGGCCAGAATTTGAGTGCAGGCTTCCATGGCTTCTTTTATCTACTAAGCTATGTCTTCTTCCGAGTTTAAAGTATTTTTTTTTTGGGGGGGGGGGTGGGATTTACTTATTTATAATTCCCATAGAACTATTAAGGAAAGAAGAAAACAGAATTCTTGGCTCTCTCAGAAGAAATGCGCGTTCGCCTCCTAGAATCCATGGAGAAGGAAGGGCGGGAATACGTCGGGTTGACAGTGGTCTGGAGTTGGCACAGGAGGCCGAGGCCTCGGGAGTCAGTCCCGGGCTGTTTGGGAATGCCTCTCCTAAAGTATTTTTCTCTCTTTCCTCCCATCACAACTTGTTTCAACTAACATGAGCTATTAATCTAGACTTTTAGTATTAGTTTTTTAAGGCATAAAATTTTCTTCTAAGGTTTTTTATATTTATATTAACTTTCTCAATAATATTGATAAAACTTAAACAGACCTGACATTTTATTGATTACCCTGTTTTTTAAAAATTATATCATTGCAGTTCATCTATTTTTGCCATCCCTAAGAGACACTTTTAATCTCTTTAAATTTAAATGTTTATTCAGAATCCATGTAGTTGTGGCTCTTTTATTTTTTAATAATTAAAGTTATAAGAGTACTAAATGGACCCCTTCTATCTGAAAACTCATATCTCCTTTATTTTCCCCAAACCAAAACAATATTATTCAATTATTGTTTCTCCTCTGGCCTTTCTGTCCTCTGAAAGTACTTTAAACTAGATATTCTAGATACCTCCCACGTTACCAATGTAGTTATCTTTCATTGTAATTTTCCATTAAATTCTGGGATAATTTGTCAAATGTGTCTTCTAATTCATTTGCTTGTTTTGCTATCTAATTAATTTCACTTTACTGCCTCCAGTAAAATTCATCTCTCTCGATTTTCAACTGAAGACAGTCATTCTGAACTCATATCATTTCTTTTTTATACCTGGAAGTACAATTGAGAACATGAATAAATTACATTTTGCAAACTTTACAGTATTTGTCACAGCACAACCCTGTTATTTGTTATGACTTCCCAAATTGCCCACTTTCTTGGAAACTACTGAAATGTTTCTATTGTCTGGTAATTTTTATTTGTCATCCTCACAGGAGAATGTCTTTTATGTCTAGTATTTAAAGTTGAGCTGTGTTCTGTCAGAGATTGTTCCTTTCGCTTTTTAGTTCCAGATAAAGAGGAAAGTGGAGGTTTGTATTATTTGATGTTTTGATGTTGTCCTTTTTGGAGCATGACACAGAAGCATGCCTATGTCTGGAAACTTCATGATTGTAGCAAAGTATTGATCTGTCCAGCAAATATTTATTGAGGGCTAGTTCTGTGTCTGACACTGCTGGTCACTGGAGATACGATGATAAGTAGGACAGACCTGGTCCTTGCTTTTGTACAGCTTAAAAACTCCTGGAAAAGTCTTATCAAATAATTACACAACAGTCTACTTAATGACCAGTAGTGATAAGGGTTATAAAACTTACTGGGTTCCTGGCGAATTGGAGGGACCCATAAGAGACTGTTGTTCACAGTGTAGTGAGCACAGGAGTCTAGGGAGACAGGAGGGGCCAGATGACATTAAGAACACAGAGAATAATCCAAAAGCAATGGAAAGCCATTGTTGAGTATAAAGTGGGTGAATGGTATATTTAAATTTGTGTTTCAAAGGCTCACTCTAGCTTCATTGTGGAGGACAAATTGGAGGAGCCAGGTGGATATGGGGAAAATACTTTAGAATGTTTTTGCAGCCATTCAGACAAGACATGTCTATGGCTTATTGTGATGGAGATGAAACTCTGTGGATATGTTTAAGAAGTTTAGGTGGCACAGTATTATGAAGAAGAATGGATGACGGGTTCATTGTGGAGGTGAGAAAGAAGGATTGCATTTTCTTATTTTCTTATGGAATCATCTGGTAGCAACCCTCTCTGTCTGGCGCACTGCCTGCCTTAGAAGCAATGACCTCACCATCTGCTCCAGGTGGAAATGGGGTTCAGAATGGGTTTCTCTTTTCATGCCACTCTTCATGCTTAGTGAAGTTAGTGGTAGTTTCTAAATGTCTGTACTTCTAGGACTCAGGAGGTAATACGGGATTGAGAATGCAGGTTCTAGTCTAGAACCATACTGGGTTTGAGTTTTGGCTCTTCCACTTACTGTCAGAGTGGGTTAGGGCGAATTGCTTTATTATTATTGCCTCAGTTTTCATATCTGTAAAATGGGGATAATCCTAGTATCTACTTCATTGACGTGTTGTGAGGTTTGAGCTACTATTTATAAAGCACTTGCAATAGTGCCTGACACATTGTAAGTGCTCTAATGTTAGTTGCAATCACTGTTACTCTGATTTTAGTGTATGTGTTGCTGAAGCAAGCATATATTACTCTTATTTTATGGTGGCTGGGGATCTTGTCCATTCACCTGGCCATCACTTCCATTTTTACAGGGAGTCTTTTCTTCAGTTGTGGCTCCATGTATGCCAAAGATTATATAATTAAAAAAATTACTTTTTCTGGCTTATGAGTTGTACCCAATGTTTTTCCTCTATTAAAAAATCTTTTCTCACTTAATTGGAAAATTGGGTTATGACCACTACTTTAAACAGAAATTCTCTACTAACTTTTAATGGTTACCAAGTCATGTCTTTCTGGCATATTCATTTATTAGATGGTGGAAAACTGATGTCGTGTATCTGAGAAGCTCCCTATGGACATCAGCAGGAGGTAGATATGTGACATAATGAGCTGTTATACAAGGAAAATGTTTCAGTCAGGATTGCATCAGAGAAACAGATCCAGCAGGAGATATACATTAAGAGATTTATTGCATGACATTGGCTTATGTGATTGTGAGGACTGGCTAACCAAGTCTGAAACCCAGAGGGCAGGCTGTCAGGGAGGGCAGGCCGAACTCTCAGAGCCAAGGTAAAGCTGTGGTCCAGAGGCAGCATTTCTTCTTCAAGGAAGCATGGGTTCTAGTCTTAAGGTTTATCAGCTGATTCAGTTGAGACCACCCTGATTATCTGAAAATAGTCTATCTTCCTTAAAGTCAATAGATTGCAGCCTGTAATCACAAAATATCTTTAGCATATGTAGTGTTTGACTGAATAACTATAACCTAGCTAAACTGGCATATAAAACAAAAACAAAAAAACACCACAATACTTAAAATCTCTTAGAAACTAATTTGATTATTTGTTTTGGGGGAATGGTCTACAAATATAATCTTTAGGAAATTAATTTCAAGCAGCAGGAAAAGTTTTCTAACACTTGAACTTTACTATTTGAATTTTAAAAATTACTGATGGGTTTTATTTCGGATGCATTTATGCTGCATTAATTTACTACCCTTCTTCCCACTATTCCTTTCTCTGAATCAGGTGACAGAAGCATCCATTAATTTTTGATTGTGCAAACTTCTATATAGTTTCTTTTCCCCATTGTAACCGTTCAGAAACCGTATTTTCTTCAATCTGGCCTTTTGTTTTTTTTCCTTTGACTCAAATTGGCCTCACCTAGCGCTCAGGACAATGAGGTTGTGGTCACCAACCAGTAGTTTCAGAAACAAGGTCCTGAGTCTATTGACTATTGAGACAGAGTTTTCAGTTAAGCTAAACATAATATCTTGGCCTCAGTTGTGTTTTAGCTCCAGACCCAGGAAAGCTCTGGGAGCTATAAGAGAGCCAGGTCTTTGAGCATGAGCTACTGGGCATGGCGCCATACCCTTCATAAATTCTTACTTTCTTGGCTGCAAACTCCTGTTTGTGCCTTGTTGGGCTTTGATGAGCATAAGCAAATGGACTCCTTCAGAACTGTAAAATCACTCCTTTTTTTAAAGTCATAATTCCCTCCATCTCCATTATTTTGTTAATTCTTTTCTTCTTAAAAAACAGGAGCAGCTACAGTGTCTTCTTTTTACTTATACAATTTTAGATCCCTGAATGGGCTTCTTCTATGTAGTACCAGCCAACCTCATCCATTGCTGCTTCATGTAGAAGGCTGGTCAGGATTTATTGTCTCTGGCCAGCAGCACAGCCAATCAGGTAAATAATCCTTTTCACACTGTCTGGTGGACTTTGTTGACTGTACAAAAATAAGACAGGGCACATTCTGAGCTGAGACAATCCCATCTATGTCACTTTGGTTGTTTGATTTTAATTTAGAATGTTCACTTTCCAGTTAGCCTGGTCTTTAGTTAGGTTGAACTCAGCTGGAGGTAAAATCAAAACAACAGAAAGAATCTAGGGGAGTCAGCGACCTACTGATACTACTCAGAACAGCAAGAATGCTCACTGAGAGAAATTCCAAAGAATTGAGAAAAAAGAGGGCTAAACAAGTATCAGGAATCAACTGAAGGTCAGTGTCATAAGAGACAGAGAAATCTGGGAGATGGCAAAAGCCATGAAAACTAAGCAAATGGGAACCAAACTATAAAACAAATGATGTGATGTCTGGAAAAATATGGCAGAAGGAGTTTGAGAAAGGATATTTGTTTTCTTCAACTGTGATATACTGAGTTCATCAGTATTACATTTGGTCAAAAGCGCCTAAGAATTATTACTTCAGGATTAGTTTTTTTTTTCTTTTAACTTGCCATTAATTTATTTCCCTTCCATTTATTCAAATAGGTATTTTCCCACTGGTTTATTTAATTTTATATATCATTTAGAGCAGTGATTCTCAAAGTGTGGTCCCTGAACCAGCTGCATCAGTGTCCCCTGGGAACTTGTAGAGATGCCATTCTCAGGCTAGTCCCAGACCTACTGGGATAGGAACTCTGGGAATAGGGCTCAGCAATCTGTTTTAGCAAACCCTCTAGAACAGTGGTTCTCAACCTTGGTTGCACATTAGACTCACCTGGGAATCTTTTTAAAATCCTGATTTCTGGGCCTCATCCTCCGGAAATTCTGTTTCTTTGTTACTAATGTTGTGGCCCCACCCCATAACAAAGAAACAGAATTTCCGGAGGATGAGGCCCAGAAATCAGGATTTTAAAAAGATTCCCAGGTGAGTCTAATGTGCAGCCAAGGTTGAGAACCACTGCTCTAGAAAATTCTGATGCAAGCTCAAGTTTAAGAACTACTGGTTAAAATATAAAACTGTCTTTAATAATGTCAACTTTCAGCCCAGCTGGCATGGCTCAGTGATTGAACATCGACCTATGAACCAGGAGGTCATGGTTCTATTCCCGGTCAGGGTACATGCTTGGGCTGTGGGCTCAATGCCCAGTGGGGATGGGGATGGGGGATGGGGGATGGGGGGCATGTAGGAGGTAGCTGATCAATGATCCTCTCTCATTATTGATGCTTCTGTCTCTATCACTCCTTCTCCTTTCCTCTCTGAAATCAATAAAAATATATTTAAAAAAAAAAGAATGTCAACTTTCAGTGTTCTATACCACATTTTACATATCTTGAATTCCTGTTAGAGGATGGTAAGCCTAGTGCCTCACCCATTACTTCTTGTAGGTCTTTTTCTTTCACAATATTATCTGGACTCACTTTTAATACAGAATGAAGGCAGGCACAGAATTTTTATCTTCGTCGGCTAAATGGAAGTACACAAAGTTTTCCTACCATTTCTGATCCTATGTATCTTGATGCTGGCCTCAAAATAAATTCAATTCCTCTACTGGTCTGCAGTACACATACATTTCTTATTTTTAGGGATTTGGTATATTGCAAATGTCCTTTGGGTTCATTTCAATTGAATTTATAATCAGGCTCCTGAAAATACTTATGCTGAGAAGCGACTCTCTCAACCTTTGAAGTGACTCACAGCAAATTTTCCTTGAAGAGATCCTCTTACAGAAGCCATGTGTATTTGATCTTTCTTGTGCACGCTGTCTGTCCTGTAGTTTTCATGAAACATAAAATAGACTTCCCTTCAGTCTCTTTCCTTTTCCTACACATTGCTGCAGTATTTTAGTCCAATCTTGTCTTTCTTTTTCTTCTGTTATCCTGTTTGTAACAGTTGCCAGATACACTCTCTGTGTGTCTTACAAAGATTCCTTTTCATGTCTAGGAATGAGAAGAGGATGGGTGCATGCGCTCAGAGGACAGGGTTGTAAGTTGAAGCTAAGAAATCTGTGATGCCTTTAATTTTCTCTGTGGAGTAGAAGGTAAGGTCATCTGTTGAGATTCGGGGAAGTAAGTGAATTGGAGTAATAGAGAAATATGGCCATATTGATGATTAAAATATGGGAATAATTCTAAGCCATGATGTGAGTCCCCATTTGCCCTAATTTCTATGCCCCACTCTTTCCAGGACTCCCGACCTGCCTTTCATTCAGCATCTGGAGGAGAGAATCGTCCAGAACCAAAGCTCCACAGCCCCTTTTCTGACCAGTGGATGCCATTCCTTCCTGTTGGCTACATATTTTGAAATTTACTGTGAGCAAAGATTTTTTGAGAAAAGAAAATATTTGGCATGGGTGTTGTATAGAATGAGATAGTGAAATGAACACAGGAATGCAGTAGACTTCCCAAAGGCTATATTACAGGCTCAGTTGCTGGTGGGTCCTTATAAGTATATCATCTTCATCATGATGGGATTTTCTCAACTGTGGGCAAGGAGAAAGCAGATACTGTAGTTGAGTCCATGAGAGGTTGGGAATTTGCCAGAAGACCTCAATAAAACAGGCAATGAGGCAGAAAAGAATTCATATCTCTACTATATCAGGGAAATTTGTGAAAAAAATAAAATGGGCAAAATGATTACCAGTAGGGTGTCCTTTGAAATAAAGTTAGAAGATGGTCTAGAGTACTGTTCTGAGGGGGGTGTAGGAGGGTGTCTTCTCAATTCATGAGTCTGTATCTTTCATTGCCTTTGAGCTACTTTATAACTCTGCAAGTTGTAGAAAACTGATGGTAATGCAAATTATTTTTGTCCCTAAAGATGAAAGCAAATTTTGTTCAGTGAAGATGTAATTGATACTTATCCTGTGGCTATTCCTTAGTTTTACATCTATTGGCAGATTCATTTCAACATTCTTTATTGCCTATATATGTGTTTGTTCTTTGGATTCTCCTTTGAACTGGTTTTATATATCATATGGGATTCCTCATTAATTATTGAGCTAAATAACATCCTTTACACATGTTCATTTTATTTTCTCATGAGAGCCATCACTATACTAGTATATATCATATAACAACCAGTTTTAGCTTCTCTTTTTAATTTCATTGGTTGGGCTGACATTGTCTCCTAACAAATGCATTCATTCATTTGTTCATTCACTTGCTTATTCAACAAATATTTACAAAACACTTACCATGTGCTGGGTTCTGATGGTTTAATGTTTCTACGAGCAGCTATTGCCCTGACCTCTTCACCCCATTTACCATGCTGACATCTCCTTGGCATCTAACACTTGCTAGTGCAACTTATTTGGTATATCTCACCATGTAGGGTGCGATGACCATGCATTGTCTTTCTTAATTTTTTTGTAAGAAACACTTTTTTGAGAAGTAGAGCTAGAAACAGAACCTAGGCCTCCTCACTCATGGCTCAGTGCCTTCTTCATGCCTCCTTATAGTTCCCTGTCCTGGGGTAGACAAATGCCAAATATTTATCAATTTAATTTACCTTCCAGAATGGCAGAATGGAATTCTAGAGTTCAAGGAAACTTTACAGGCATGAAATAAGTAAAGAAGGCCTGTTAGTTTACCAAGAAGGCGACAGGAAGTGCAGTGAAGTAAGAACAGCTGAGCAGAGGGTTTTTGTGTACTTTCTAAACATTGGCTCCCTGGCCATTTTCCTCAGAGACCTATTTGCTTCTCTTTGCAGTCTGGCTCGGTCCATTTATATTCATTTGAATGTTTGTTTCTGTTTTTCCTTGTTCATTTTCTCTGTAGCTTTCAGTCATTTCTGACAAGGTGATTTTAGCCTCATTTTCTGTTGGTTCTTATTTCATTTTCTCTCAAGAAATGAAAAATTCCACTTTAACTGGAAAAAAGTGTATAGTACTTTACAAAACTTTGGGTCTTGCAGATTGGAAAAGTATTTGTTGCTATATTAGGAAAGATGGAAAGAATAGAGATAGAATAAAGAGATAGCAGCTATGTTAAGAGAGAGAGAGAAAAAAGATGCTCCATTAAGAAAGTCACCAAAAGCATATCTGAATATATTATCTTCAAATTAAAATACTCCACAAATTTTAAAATAGATTTCCTCTTGCCAACTTGTAGTAATAACATTTATCTGATTTGTTCCAAGAAAATAAAAATGAAATCCTCCTGGGTGTTTTTGATGAAAGCACTGAAAATAAATTACACTTGAGAATTGTGTTTCTTCTGAATAGAGAAACAAACTCTTCAAAAACATGCAGCATGCTTTGAATATTTCACCCTAGTACAACTCGTTTCTTTGAAAAAAATAAAAAGTAGTTACACAGAAATGAATTTAAGAATTGAATATAATTGGCAATTCAAAGTATTCTGCAGTCAGATTTGTTATCGTTTCCCTTTGGTGACAATTTCAGATTGACCTAAAGACAGAACCAAATTTGAACTGAAGATAAGGCATTTATGTAATGAGAAGACTATCTAGTTTAAAGATTACATGGAAAACATGTCTGGGGGCAAACCGTGTCTTATGTTGTAAGACTCAGAGGAGATTATGTAGTGAGAATGAGTTGAAAAAGAAAAGGCAGTGGCCACAGGCAGGGTTATCCAAGGCCCCAGGAGTAGATTTTTCTCCTGAAATAGGTGGGGCATTATGTATGGCACCGATAAGACCTTAGCAGGGGAAGCCAATTAATCACATCTCTTATAATTCTGCTTTTCCCTACCTCTCCCTGCAATCTCTGATGGTCAGACACATGCCCAAAGAAAGCTTCACAGCCACAGATGGTGAGTCAGATAAATTACCTCTGTCTACTTTGAAACGAATGCAGCAAATGCTTTAATAGAACTAGTTTGTGAGGACACTAAGATAGCCACTGAACAATCCCTGTTGTCATTGAATTAGTCATTTCCGTCTTTCACTCACTCATTTATTTGGGAACTAAAAAAAATATTTATTCTATGCTTTTCCTTTGGTGACACATTTTAGATATATGTAAAGGCTGATTTAAATATTTAAGTAGAAAAAGTGGTGGGAATATGAAAAATAAGATAGGGGAGCCTGGCTGGTGTGGCTAAGTGGTTGAGTGTCGACCCATGAACCAGGAGATCACAGTTCAATTCTGGATCAGGGCACATGCTGTTGTGCCCAGATTTCATGATTCCCAAGAACCCACAGGGAGCCAGCGAGTCCGATGCAAAAGCAAAGAGTCATTCATTTCAAACCTAGGTTTGGCTCCCCTGCCACACTCACCGATGCAACAGTAAGCTCCAGTGGCCGAGAGAGAGAAAACTCTGTGTGGAGAGAGCTTTTATAGGGAGTTGGGGTAAGGGGAGGAGAAAAGACTGTGGGCCCTGCCGAATGGCCAGGCGCGAGTCGGTGTCTCATTACACAGGATGTGGTCATAGTGATGGCGTGCACTTCCCTTGACTATCTTCCGGGAAGAAGCTTGCTGAGCACATGGCCAAGTTAAGATGGAGGGCATAGCCCTTACCCTGGGGCAAGGTGGAGGGCGTAGCCCTTATCCTGGGGCAAGGTGGAGGGCGTAGTCCTCGCCCTTTCAATGCCTGGGTTTCGGGCTCGATCCCTAGTAGGGAGCGTGCAAGAGGCATCTGATCAATGATTCTCTCTCATCCTTGATGTTTCTATCTCTCCCTCTCTCTTCCTCCCTCTGAAATTAATAAAAATATATTTTTAAAAAAGATAGGGGAAACATTGAGAAGGAAGAGCAATGTGAATTGGTGATTGACCTAATATAAGAGTGGAAGAGTTACTTAAGAGGATTTCAAGTCTTAAAAATTTTGGAGGGGTTTCATGTTGAGAAGGTGGTTGCCAGTTTTTTTCTCCCACATCCACTTTATTTCATGTTTTTTTGTTTTTTTTTAATTAAATCTTTATTGTTCAGATTATTACATTTGTTCCTCTTTTTTCCCCCCCCCATAACTCCCCTCCTCCCAGTTCCCGCCCCACCCTCCGCCCTCACTCCCCACCCACTGTCCTCATCCATAGGTGCACGATTTTTGTCCAGTCTCTTCCCGCATCTCCCCCACCCCTTTCCCCCCCAAGAATAGTCAGTCCATTCCCTTTCCATGTCCCTGATTCTATTATAATCAACAGTTCATTCTGTTCATCCGATTATTTATTCACTTGATTCTTAGATTCACTTGTTGATAGATGCATATTTGTTGTTCATAATTTGTATCTTTACCTTTTTCTTCCTCTTCCTCTTCTTAAAGGATACCTTTCAGCATTTCATATAATCCTGGTTTGGTGGTGATGAACTCCTTTAGCTTTTCCTTATCTGTGAAGCTCTTTATCTGACCTTCAATTCTGAATGATAGCTTTGCTGGATAAAGTAATCTTGGTTGTAGGTTCTTGGTATTCATCACTTTGAATATTTCTTGCCACTCCCTTCTGGCCTGCAAAGTTTCTGTTGAGAAATCAGCTGACAGTCGTATGGGTATTCCCTTGTAGGTAACTGAGTTTCTTTCTCTTGCTGTTTTTAAGATTCTCTCTTTATCTTTTGCTCTTGGCATTTTAATGATGATGTGTCTTGGTGTGGTCCTCTTTGGATTCCTTTTGTTTGGGGTTCTCCGCGCTTCTTGGACCTGTAAGTCCATTTCTTTCACCAGGTGGGGGAAGTTTTCTGTCATTATTTCTTCAAATAGGTTTTCAATATCTTGCTCTCTCTCATCTTCTGGCACCCCTATAATTCTGATGTTGGTATGCTTGAAGCTGTCCCAGAGGCTCCTTACACTATCCTCGCATTTTTGGATTCTTTTTTCATTTTGCTTTTCCGGTTGGGTGTTTTTTGCTTCCTCGCATTTCAAATCATTGACTTGATTCTTGCGCTCCTCTGGTCTGCTGTCGGGAGTCTGTATAATATTCGTTATTTCAGACTGTGTATGCTTAATTTCTAGTTGGTTCCCCAATATAAGATCGGGGGTCTCATTAGTTTTCTTGTAGATCTCATTAAGTTTATCGGCGGCTTCTAAACAGTTCTTGAGAGACCTTAAAAGTGTGGTTCTGAACTCTATATCTTCCATTGACAATTTTGTCCTGTTTCTTTGTCTCCGCATTTTGTTATGCTTCCTTGGTGCACCCCCTAGTGGTCTTTGTGCGCAGTCTTATAGTTAAATCTTGATTGTTGTAGCTAATTCCAGGGAGGGTTTGATCTCCAGGCCAAGTGGCTATGAGAATCAGCTGTGTCAGCAGTGAGAGAACTTCTGTCCTCTAGGGAGGTGCTAATCTAGCCTTTGCCTGAGGCTATCCGGCAAATGCCTCTGTGCAGGGCTTGGGCGGGGCGGGTTGCACAGGATCAACAGGGTGGGCAGGAGAGAGCAGTTATGGCGGCTCTCAGTCCTGTCCCCAGGGGCTCTGCCTCTCTGAGTCCCAGCACCCGCTGCAAAGCTCAGAGAGAAAGCTGCACTCGCTCTGACCGAAGCCAGACAGTCCCGCTTCTCCCGTTTGAGTCTGGGTCCCTAAAGACTCGCCCGGATCTGGAGCTCAGATTCTGCGACTCCCTCCCGATTGAAAACGCCAACCGCACCCTCCGCCGCCAGGCTGCTCCGCGCACTCCGCACCTCAGAATTTGACTTCAGCACTGTGCCTCCTCTGAGTGTCCGTATGCGTTTCTCTTTCCTCCTAGTTGTAGGACTTCCACTCAGCCAGCGTTCCTGTGGTTCTGGGTGATGTCCCTTCCGTTTTTTGGTTTCACTTTTGAAGTAGTTGTTCAAAGCAGCAAACTCCGGCGTTAACCTATGCCGCCATCTTGGTTCTCCCTCATGTTTTTTTGAAATTCAATTCATTGGGGTGACATTGGCTAATAAAATTATATGGGTTTCAGATGTATAATTCTTAATACTTTGTCTGTACGTTGTATTGTGTGTCATCACACAAAGTCAAGTCTCCTTTCATCACCATTATACTTTATCCAGCCCTTTATTCTCTTCTACTCCCCCTCACCACTTTTCCTCAGGTAATCACCATATTGTTGTCTGTGTCTATGAGTTTGTATGTTTGTTTTTCCTTAATTCTTTTTTCTCATATAGCCACCCAACCCTCATCTATGAATCTGTTTCTGATTTGTTTGTCAGTTTATCTTGCTCATTAGATTCCACATATAAGTGAAATCATATGGTGTTTGTCTTTCTCTGACTGGCTTATTTCACTTAGCATAATACGCTCCAGGTCCATCCATACTGTTGCAAAAGGTGATTTCCTTCTTTTTTTTTTTTTTTTTTTTTTATAGCTGAGTAGTATTTCATTGTGTAAACGTACCACAGCTTTCTATCCACTAATCTCCTGATGGGATTACTTCCAAATCTTCTGGTTTGAGGGGTTAGGAAAAAGGAAAATTACTTTGACATTCCAAAGATATGTTATCATAGATGCAAAAAGATAATAGACAGGATTAGTAGGGTAAAGATTGACCTTTGTCAGGAAGATGTTGGCTTAGGACATGACCACCCACCATAAACTGCTTTTAGTTAAAAAGTTTTAATTTCAGACCATCCTTTGCAGTTACTTTAGGTCTCTGAGTTTGCAAGACTGCCATGCAGGCCTTCCCTGAGCTAGTCAGGTTAGCATGCGGCCCCTTTTCATCCACACAGGCCTTTCATTTTATATTTTTAAAGTTTCCTTTTTGGTTTTCAATCTCATGGCTCAGAATAATCAATACATTTGAAAATATACCCCCCCCCCCTCCCCGAGTGAGAGTAACAAGTCAAGAAAATAGCCAGGCCTTGCTTTTCTCCCCTGTGCACAGGCAGTTGTTTTTTCTCCTCAGACAGGATGGTAAATGGCTTTTGCACTAAAGATGAATTCAAAGGCAGGGTGTCGATACACCAGGTTAAACAGCATCTTTGTGTGTTCATCCTCCTTCTGTAGGCATTTCAAAGTGCACAAAACCTTCCCTTTATCGTTTTCCCTGTAGCTTCAGCAGCACATTGGGAATCACCATATCAATAGCTCCTTTCAGGCTTTTTCAAGGTGGAAATGACAAAACTGTTTGGGGAAGCAATCCTTGACTTTTCAAGGGTGAAGTGTTTATCTTCTCCTCTTCACTCACTTATTAAGGGGTAAAGCCATCACAGCACTGACTCTGTGAACACAAAATAAGGTATTCTGGGTGGAGCTGTCCTGATCCTCCGCCGGAGTGATGAATATGCCACAGTCATTTCGCATATACCTCATTTTTATGCCATCCCCAACTCAGATTATCCACTTATATTTGATATTATATCTATAAAATTTCTGAAATTCCAAAATAGTAATGAATAACCCCCTATAGAAAACCAAGGCTACAGTATATGTTTTTCTTTATGACTAGATTTTTCTTCTCTTTATTTTACCTGTTGGGATTCAGGTAAGTTAACTCAGCTGTTACAAATTGGCATGCTTGTCAGCACTTCCCCTTGCCTCAGTTTTGTAAACCTCTAAGTTTTATAAGGCTACTAGTGACTTTAGAAGTCAGGACTCTGGTGAGAAAGAACATGGGAATCACTCTAAAATATTCTCTGAGGGGGGTGGGGGGCAATGGGGTGATAAGGACACATATGCAATACCTTAATTAATAAAGAAGAAAATTAAAAAAATAAATAAGAAAGCGGGGAAAAAATAAAATATTCTCTGAGGATATTCATTGAATATTCTGCTGAGGCCTAAAGGTCAATTAAAATATTGCACATCTTTAAGGGAGATAATGAAAATAAGATCTTATCTTTATTTCTTCTACAAATTATGATACATTTGTACTGAAAATATGGTGGGCAATTTTTGTCAGTTAGCATTGAAAAAAGTATTATTGTTACAGGGAAAAAAACAGAAAATAAAGCAATTGGAGAGAGAGGGAGAGAGAGAGAGAGAGAAAGAGAGAGAGAGAGAGAGAGAGAGAAATCACACACATAGGAAGGGTTGGCATGAGGAGGAAGAGGATGAGGAACTGGGGTAAGAGTAGGGGCTCCTATAGGAAAATGTACTGGATTTTAGACCTACGTTTGGAAAACAAAAGGCTGGGCAGGAATCTGATTAATATCAACAAAATCACAAACAACATAGATAAGAGAAAGAAGAGCTTGTTAAGAAATCGTGAAGACCTAACATGAGAGAGGCTCCTTTATAATCTTGAGGGGACATTTAATATAAACACTGAACAGCATTCGTGGGCTTAGTTGAGAGCAACTAGTTGAGACATTATGATGTGCTACAAGTAGGGAATAAAAACACTCTTAAAAAGGATTGGGGCATATTTATTTAGGGTTGACGGAATTACTAGTATAAATGATTCTCTTGAAAAGCAGGACTAGACATAATCTTCCTTTGTATAACTTTGGTTGAAAACACAACACAAGCTGGATGGGTCAAATATAAATCTGATTATTTGTCATGATTTTCATCCATCAGCTCCTGCACTTTATATCATTGTTTGAATCACCACTGAAGAGAAAAATCTAGAAAAGTTCTCTTATAAAACACAATACCCTTGGTCTCTAAATAATTGAATAGTTAGCTAATTTCTGGTTGGGTTGAGAGACACCCGGAGCCAGATGGAATTTCTAGCTCCATTACTGACATCTACAAATAATGATAGTAATTAATATTTCTATCTCAGTTACTGGGTCAGCTATGCTAATTTAGTCCTTACAACAACCTTATAGGCAGGTGCTCCTCTTATTCCCATTTTACACATGGGGGCTCAGGTACAGAGACGTTAACTTGCCGAAGGTCATACGCTTAGTGAGCGAAAGAGCTGGAATTTGAATCCAAGGACAGTGCTTCCCTACTCTGCAACGTTAACCACATGTATGCCACCTACTTCCTGTCAGGTAATTACAGCGATTTCCACGAAGCAGCAATTTAATGAGGAGGCAGTGTGAAAACTGTCCAGGGATGACCATAGTAAAGGAGGAAATAACCCAACAGCAATTAGATTAAATGTTGTGGGGGTCAGCACAAGTATCATTAAGACTCCGAATATTTAGCCGCAGTATATTAACAAATATGTAGACAGTATTAATCTATGGTATTATCTGGAAAAGTGTATGGAATGTTTACTTTTTCCCCAGCTCTTTTCAGAAGTTATAAAACCCTTCAAACACTTAGCCCCAAAGTACAAATACTCTGACA
Organism: Myotis myotis; assembly: GCF_014108235.1. Taxonomy (NCBI): domain Eukaryota; kingdom Metazoa; phylum Chordata; class Mammalia; order Chiroptera; family Vespertilionidae; genus Myotis; species Myotis myotis. The sequence goes on from NW_023416357.1 coordinate 33,043,767, forward strand.
AATAACATTCTCTTTTAAACTGACATGTTTTAGAGGAGTTTAAAGTGAATGCTTGAGCTGAAGTGAGTTTTAAAAATATCATGACGGACCAGAGGTAGAAATGCTACTAGGTCAACACAAGGCCACAGGAATACTTCAGAGAAAGTAGCAGGCACTGAATTGCTTAGAGATGAGGGGTATGTGTTTGTAAGAGGACTTTTCTACATTTCCCATGCTTTCTCTTCCCCAGCTGGTTTGAGAAAGCTGTGAAATCCAGGAACTGGTAGTTGAAAATAATGACAAAAAAATTGAATCCTAATAATTGAAACACTCCTTGCCAACTTCAAATGGCCATTTTTTCTCTCCACAGTATATATTGCTAGCTAAAAATGTGGTGTGTTGGTTTAGCCCAATTATTTTCAAGGACTTTCAAAAAAGTCCTTGGCATCCTTTCTTCAAAGAAACTTTCTAGAGAAACCTCATAAGTAAAAGACCCAAAAGTTAGCTGCTCAAGGAAGTGGGAAGTGTGGTTCATTGCATAGAGTCCCTTCTCTTTGGAGACATCCTACCCTTCCTGAAGGCAGCCTAGACATTTCATATCAAACTGGAAGCCCATTTGATAAATTTCTGGCTTATAAATGTTGGCTAAAATGTTGATATAATAAGGCATGAAATACATTAGTTAGTCCTACCGCTAAGTTTGAAAAATGTGCATTTCAGGTTTTGTCAAGCCAGTACCTTTTGAATACTATTTTTATTCAAAACAGGCTGAAACCCATGTTTTCTAAAATGTATTGGCAAAAACCCTCAACTTAACTTTTCCTGATTCAGTTCCATTTAGCAGTTAATATTGTTTTGTTACAATCTTGATGGCATCAACAGGTACAGAATTTATAAAGCAACCAGAAAGGCGAGAAACAAATATGCTAGTTACTTTGAAAATGAGTTTGAACTTCAGTCTATCCCATATATTTTTTTTCCATTTGAAGAGGTTGAAAATATGTTATTTGTAATAAAACCTAGCATTATTGGAGAGAATGCCGGTCCTAGGAACCAAATAGGTTAAATGATCTATTGCCTTTATATTTTCCTATCATTTTTGTCTTCAAGTGCTTTCTCATCTACTGGTCTCTAGGGGAAGCTCTGATTCCCCTTTCACTCTACTCTTTCAAATTATGAAGAGAAGGAGGCTGATATGGATGATTTAATTTTCCAGCAAATGTGTTCAGTGCCTGCTTCTTGCTAGGCATTAAGCACTGCTCTGATACTAGAGGAGGCTCAACATTCTTTCCCTTCACTCAGCCACACTGATCTCCTCACTGTCTTCACACAGAACGTTCTTGCCTCAGGACCTTTGACCTTTCTGTTTTCCCAGTCTTGATCACTCCTCTTTCAGATAAGGACTCTCATCCTCACTTTCTTCAGAAATGTTATGTAAACACTAGAGGCCCGGTGCACAAAAATTTGTGCACCTGGGAGTGGGGGAGGGGGGCCATCTCTCAGCCCGGCCTGTGTCCTCTCGCAGTCTGGGACCCCTTGGGCGATGACCACCTGCTGGCTTAGGCCAGCTCCCTGGGGGATTGGTACCAAGCTGGCAGTCAGACATCCCTCTGGCAGCTTGGGAACCCTCAGGGGATGCCCACGTGCCAGGAGGGAGCAGGCCTAAGCTGCAGTCTGACATCCTTAGTGCTGCTGAGGAGGCAGGAGAGGCTCCCACCATCACCGCTGTACTGGCAGCCATCAGCCTGGCTTATGGCTGAGCAGAGCTCTCCCTGTGGGAGCTCACTGACCACCGGGGGGCAGCTCCTGCATTGAGCATCTGCCCACTGGTGGTCAGTGTGTGTCATAGTGACCAGTGATTCCCAGTTGTTCTGCTATTAGGGTCAGTTTGCATATTACCCTTTAATATATAGGATAGAGGCCAGGTGTATGGGTGGGGGCCGGCTGGTTTGCCCTGAAGGGTGTCCCAGATCAGGGTGGGGGGTCCCGCTGGGGTGCCAGGCCAGCCTGGATGAGGGGCTGATGGCTGTTTGCATCTGGTCACACCCCCTTCAGGGTGGGGGTCTCCACTGGGGTGCCTGGCCAGCCTGGGTGAGGGGCTGATGGCTGTTTGCAGGCTGGTCAAGCCCCCCCGCAGTGGGGACCCTCACCCCATGGAGGTTTGGCCAGCCTGGGTGAGGGGCTGATGACTGTTTTCAGGCTGGCCACAGTCCCTTTAGGGTGGGGGGTCCCCACTGGGGTGCCTGGCCAGTCTGGGTGAGGGCCTGAGGGCCGTTTTCAGGCTGGCCAAGCCCCCCCGGCGATGAAAGCTCTCCGCTTCTCCTTTTTTTCTTTTCTTTTTTTAATTTTTTATTCTAGGATTTATTTACCTTCTATAATTGAGGCTTTGTTGCCTGAGTGGAGCTCAGAGCCGGCTGGCAGGTGGGAAGCCTGGCTTCCTCCATCACTGGGGAAACCAAGCCTCCTGCTTGCTCCAGCTCCATGGCTGCTGGCCGCCATCTTGGTTGGGTTAATTTGCATATAGTCGCTCTTATTGGCTGGTGGGTGTGGCTTAAGGCATAGCGAAGGTATGGTCAATTTGCATGTTTGTCTTTTATTAGTGTAGATTATCTTCTCTAAAAGCCTTCCTTCATGAGCCAGCCTAAAATTTCAATCACCTGTCCTGACATTTTTGAACCCCTTCTCTGCTTTATTTTTTCCCTTTAGGACCTATTACTCTTTTATATACTATTATAGTAATTATTATTTGTTGCTTATTGTGTACCTCTACCTTATAATGTAAGCTCCAGGTGAGTAGGGTTTTAGCTTGCTTTATTCGCTGCTGTATCTCCAGCATCCACAATAGTGCCCAACACATAGTAAATGCTCAATAATATGTGTTGAATAAATGAATGCAAACTGACTGGTAGTAGCCATAAATCCATGGGCCCAGATCTTTGAAAACACCACACTGGTAGTTTTTACTCCGGTTTGTGTTAAAAATGGGATTGTGGTGATCTCTGTAGCTATGGCATAAGAGGTGGGGGTGGGACAAGGAAACAAAACTGTTGCCCATCCCTTTTCTTTTCAACAGGACACCTCAGCTTTTATCTCTCCGTTATGTTGTGTTTCAGGTAATATTTCATTAGGAGAAAAATTAGTGGAAATAACAAACTTCAAACTACTGAATGGGGGTAGCAGAAAAGAATGTTTACATGTGATCGTGTAGCCTAAAGTATTTTGATTGTCAGTGTTTCTTCATCCCCACAAGGAAAGTGTAAAAGTGAGAGTTATGGAGAATTAGGCACAAAAGCCCCAAATTCAATGAGCTTCATATTTGAGAGATTTTAAAAATTGTTGCATGTTAAAGTTATTGTATTTTAATGAATTATTTGAAATTCCTCCTCTTTCATTCCTAGATGTATTATTCTACTAGTATATTAACTTTCCATGTAACTGAAAATTACATGGAGAGTTAATATACTAGGGAAAAGGGGACAACAGTGTTATTCATGCATTTATGTTTTGCTTAGAAATTAATCTAAGTGCTATATTGTCCAAAAGCAAAAATAAGTGAGCATAGTAACAATAGGTCTTAGTTCACGTTCTCCAAAATGTGTATATTTTCAACACATTTTAAAGCACATGATGACGTAAAAATTATTATTACCATGACATAAAGATATGCGAAGAATCTGTATGAAAGCTAGATGTTGAACCATGGACAGAAACTACTGTATTTTTCTGTGTATAAGATGCTATTTTTTTTTCTAAAATCATTAGACTGAAAATCAAGGGGTGTCATATACATGAAAGTCAGTCGAGGAGGGAGGTGCACTGGTGCGGGTGCATAGCTGCCCATACCTTGTCAAATAGGCTTCCTCCAATCACAAGCCTTATTGTTACTGACATCAGCTGATGCCATAATTGGAGGTGGAGGTGGAGAGTGCACAGATGCAACAGGGACTGGCGCATTCTGAGCCCATGAAGATGTCAAAAAATAAAAAGATAAATACCGGTAAGCAATTGTCTTACTCTGTAAAATTCAAACTGAATGTAATCAGCAATGCAAGAGAGCATGGGAATAGAGCTGCAGAGAGACAATTTGGACCTCTTCCCACTGAGTGTATGATCAGACAGTGGAGAAAACAGGAAGAACAACTCCTTAAGATGCCAAAAAAGAAGAAGGCCTTAAGAAGAAAACCAGCAAAATGTTTAAAATATTGATTTCTTAATTTTGGGTAGGAAAAGTGGGGGGCATCTTATACATGGGGCTTTCTTATACAGGGCAAATATGGTAATCAAAAGATTAATCTGTCTCTATTTATCCTCCTATTAACTTGGCTCAGAGCCCTGCCACACAACTGCCTCATAATCATTTAACGAACTGGTTTCACATCCAAGGGAATACAGCCAGAGATGTGCAGGGTCACATAGCTAACTTCTTGGCAGGGTGAGAATTAGAACACAGATCACTGAGTGTTGCCTTACCTCCTGCTTTTCCATGACACATTGCTTCCTTCTTAAACTTCCCTCAAAATGGACATAAATGTGCTTTAGCCCTAGCTGGTTTGCCTCAGTGGACAGAGCACTGGCCTGAGGAGCAAAGGGTCCTGGATTCCATTTTGGTCAGGCAAGTACCTTGGTTGCAGGCTGCTCCCCGGCTGGGCCCTGGTCAGGGCTCATGCAGGAGACAACCAATCGATGTGCTTCTCTCACATCGATGTTTCTCTCTGTCTTTCCCAACTCTCCCACTCTCCCTAAAAATCAATGGAAAAATATCCTCAGGTGAGGATTAACAATAAATAAATAAATAAGCTTTATATGTTAATACAGAGCTTTGCTTTATAGAAAATGTAAATGTATAGAGCAAACAATGCAAACAGTAACTGACCTATCTAAATTTACAAATTGAAAAAGAATATGCTAACTACAATAAGCATTAGTTGAACAATTACTGAATAATTATTTGAATAGAAGCATAATTGACTAATAGTTGATCAATAATTATTATGAGAGAAGAAATACCATTTATCATAAAACTGTAAACATGTAAGACTACCTGGTGAGCATAGATGGGAAGGGAAAAAGGAAAAGAAAAGAGAAGAGGTGTGCATGGAGGTTGCGGCAGAGTGAAGGGAATTCTGGTGAGTGGAAATGAGAACATCTGGGCAGGTAGGGTAAAGAGAGCTAAAGCCTACAGTGGTCACATACAACATAAAATGCAGTGACATGAGCACCTCAGTTTATTATTATTATTTTTACCCTTATATTGTATCTGCTAAACAAACATAGTGGTTCTTAACTTGTTTTGGTTCAGGAGCCTTTTGGAAATCGGGTTAAAATTTTAGACTTCAAAAAAAAAAATTATAGACTTCCTTCCTGGAAAAATGCCAATAGGCACAGTGTCCCCAAAGGCCACTAAGAAGTGTACAAAATGTAATTTTCCTTGTTTACCTATAACTGCATTTAATCTCTAGCTCAAGCCTTCATTCTGCTCAATAGCAGGAGCCTAATCTAGCTACTGGCAATGAGCCATCCCTTCAGCAACTTCTCTGTGACTGGGGGTGTGAAGTAACAGCAACATAATCATGACATTTCCTCCCTCTTCCTTCTTCTGGGTTAGCTCTAACCCTGGGCTCTGCTTCTTGTCCTTGGCCTGCTCTGAGCAGGCTTCCCCGAGATGTTCAGCTGGTGTGTGGAGCGTCTGGTGTTGGTTCCATCCTCACTTGTTTTCCTGAGCAGCCAGGCCCCCACCACGCTCCATGTGCACAGTTCCAGCAACTCGTCCCTGTTGGGTCCCTTTGTCCAGACTGTAAGATGCTGTCCTGCTTCTCTGTAACTGAGGAGCCTGGGGGCTTGGCCAAGCTCCTAGGCCCCTAATGCTTTGTGAACCCTCACCCTCCCATCTCTGCTCCGGCACATACGTGGAGTTTGTACCTCTCTCCCCTTACTATTAATCCTTAAACCCTTAAACTCAAAAGCAGTTTCTTTTCCAGTCTCTGGAGCATGGGCAGGTGTAGGACTTCTGACACCGATGCTAGGTTCTCTTCATTTCCTTTTCTTTGTGACAAGTTGGAGGCTCTGGCTGGGACAGGAGAAATGCTTGTCATAAAATATTCTTCTTTTGGGAAGATAAAAAAATGTATATGCATTTCCTTATTTAAAAAAGATAAAAAGGATAAATGGAAAAGTAATGAAAATGATTTACCAATGGGGATAGATGGGAATGGAGCAAAAGGGCTGGGGAAGTGAGTGAGATTTCCAAGTGTACATTAAAAAAAGAAAGAAAGAAATAAATAGAAAAGTCATGTAATTAAGTATAGGCAGAAATGGAACTGCTCGGTTATGCAGAGAAGTTGTATAACTGAGGAAATTAAACTGTTTATCTCTATATATAAAAGCCTAAGTGACCGTGTGACCATGGGACCATTCGGCCAGTAGCTATGATGTGCCCTGACCACCAGGGGGCAGACGCTCAACACATCGGCATGGAAACATGGAATAGGCTGATGAATCTCAGAAAGAAGGGGGGAGGGGGAGGGTGGGAAGAGATTAACCAAAGATCTTATATGCATATTAGAGGCCTGGTGCATGGATTCATGCATTGTTGGGGTCCCTTGGCCTGGCCCTCTCGCAATCTGGGACCGCTTGGGGGATGTCAGAGGCTTGGTGCACTGATTCGGCCCAATCCCCGCAGGCCAGGCTGAGAGACCCCACCGATGCACAAATCTGTGCACCGGGCCTCTAGTATCTAATAAGAATAAAGGTAACCTGTATACAATAGCATATACAGTCTTCAATTAAAAAAATAAATAAGTACTTGGCCTTTTAAACCATATTGAAAATTTTGTGTTAAAAAATAAAAAAAACAATGAAAACAGGTCAAACTTTAACATTGTTTACTGACAGAAAGAAATAATCCTAATTTTATAGCAAATGGAACACATAGCTATAGAGAAGATATTTAATGGGAGTGTATTTGAACACATATCTTCCATGTCCTTCTCATCCTCATAGCCACCAGTTTTCCTCCCTCTCTCCTCTCCCATCCATGCTCCGCCTTCTTGCTCCCACCTCATATTTTCTAGATCTCTTACTGGGATTCTCAATCCCTCTTTATCTTTGTTAGGCAGAGCAATTTAGCCATGTAAGAGCTCCAAATTCAAGCGGATACTCCCACTTACTAGTTAAAACTGCCTACAGCAACATCAAAGGCTTTCATAAGAAGGACAAAAGTGTTACTTTTGTTTAACCCATAGAACTTCCTTCAGATGGCAAAATTCTCTTTCCTTAGAAGGCACTGGGAAATAAAGCATGACAAATTTACTGTGAGTACATTTCCATAGTAAAATAAGCAATTTTTAACATGGCCTCCATAGGCAGTTTTCCATTGTATAAAGAGTTATTTTGGTGTGTAAACTTGAATTAAAATGATTTTTGAGATATTTTTCCAACCTTTATGGTGTGGTGTCCTGGAGGTATTCAACTTGTCCAGCCTTTAACTTACTTATTGTGGTAATGAAATTAACTGTACCTGCAGAGAGGTCATTGATAGCAGTAATTGGGATGTGCCCCCATCTGAACACTCAGTCAATCACATTGATTAGCTGAAGTCATTCTCTCGCCAGAAAGCTATGGCCTGCAAGCATCATCAGTTTGATACTAAAATGCTCACCAGCTGCTATAGAAATAATGGTTTGGGAGTTAATATTACCTTAAAATAATTTTGTTTTGTTCAGACTTGGAGGAATTAAAAAGGGCATCAACTCAACTTTCTAGTTTTAAAATTGTTCTCACAAAGGCATTTCTTGTGAAACTTAAGAGCTTGATTGCTCTCTGTCTTGTATTCCACACTCAGAAATCATCAGGGGCATCTTGGAGATGGAAAGAAACCACTATGCAAGTACATGTTCACACACTCCTGTCCACACATATGCACGAGTGGGTAGGTAGCATAGGATGCTGACAAGAAAGATGAGCTGAAGGGTATATTTTAAAACTGTCACTGTGTTCAATGATAATCTCTTGTTGCCCATCTCACCCTGATTTGGAACTTTAATTACTTCATAATTTTCAGGGAGGACTCTGAAAGTTGAAAAGGTCAAGTGCCTTTCAGATACTTCATCAGATTATTTTGGCATCAACTGATTTTATGCCAGTCACTGCTGTGGGACAAGGATCTTACTAGGTTCCCACAGATGCAACATGGCAGCTCAGGCCTCACTTCCTGCCCCATGGTTTCTCTATTGATGCTATTGTGACAGATGGGGAGCGGGGAAGGGAGGAGTGGGGCAGGACACTCTGGAAACTGACACTGAGAATGTGCAGGAAGTTCAAGTCTTAGAGTGTGAATAAGGTGTAAGTCTCTTTCCCCTTCTAGTCAGCAATCTTTGAAATAGATTTGGTATTTTCCATTTTTCCTGAAGACTGAAAAAAATCATTAGTGCAATGGAAAATAAAATGTGAAGCATTCCTAGAGGATAGAAAGTAATTGAAATTATACTGCAAGAGACTCAAGAGCAGAGAAAACCATGTCTCAAGATCCATCTCAAATCTACCTGTGTCTTTCCATCTCCATCATCACCTTTCTACACCAAAGTACCTTTTTCTCTTACTGGGGTTCCACCTGGTCTTCCTACATTGTTTTTGTCCTTTTCAACTCCTTCTCATGCTTTCCTACTTCAGGGCATTTGCAATTACTGTTCCTTCTGTGTTGGATGCTCCTTAGCTGCTTCCTCCCAGCCCTGGCTCCTTCTCACGCTGTAGATCTTCCTTTACTCACTGCCTTCTCAGGTCAGAGGGTCTTCTGATTTCCTGATCTAAAGGCATCCTTTATTCTGCTTACCTCCCATCGCCCTTTATTTCATTGCTTTGTTACTTCCTTTATGTAACTTATCAAATTTGTTGTAATTCTTTTTTGTTTGCTTCCATGTCAGTGGCTATTTCTCCCATTAGAATATCAGGACCACAAGGGTAGGAATCTGCTGTGTTTCACTGGCATATCTTGGACTGGCAACACAGTTAGTGACACACAGGGTAAAGAATGACACTTTTTTAAGGCTCTGCAGTCAACAAGCACTGTACCAACTGCAGAGCTAGATATTGGGAATCGAGAGGGAGGAGACAGGATCCTGCCTTCAGGGAGCTCTGTGTGGAGAACAGCATGCACGTCCTGTTTTTGGGTCATTTGTGTAGACATTTTATTTTATTTTTTTAAATATATTTTATTGATTTTTTTACAGAGAAGGGAGAGGGATAGAGAGAAACATCGATGAGAGAGAAACATTGATCAGCTGCCTCCTACACACCCCCTACTGGGGATGTGCCCGCAACCAAGGCACATGCCCTTGACTGGAATCGAACCTGGGACCCTTCAGTCCACAGGCCGACGCTCTATCCACTGAGCCAAACTGGTTAGGGCTAGACATTTTATTTTTACTTCTAGACTCCAGCCCTCTGAATGCAGGATCTCAGTCATCTTTGTATCTCTACCGAGACTAGCACAAACCATGAAAATAAAATAATATTTTTGAAAGCATTAAAAAGTTTCTAAGGGAGCTTTCTAAATATAATTATTATTGTTATTAATTGTCCTGTAAAGTACAATCTATGCTCATTAACTATTATTAATAACTGAGTGAAGAGGGAGAGTGTCTACATAAAAGGGTGACAGGAAGATGGGAGTGTTGGTGACAAAGTTGAGTCAGAGTAGGCAATAGGCAAAGTGACCAAAAGAAAAACTGGATTTGAAAGGACCTTCTCTACTGCTCATTTCCCCCTGGAACTTTAGGATAATTTAGTAATAGTTATTTCTTTAGAAGTCTATAGGAAGCTAAAGAATTAGTCTGATGTAATTGCAATACCCTAAGAAGGAAAAGTTCACAAGTCATAGCATTTGTCTACTTAAAAATGTATCTCATTATTTTCTGGCTTCATCATGAGGTCACACAAATGAATTAAAAACATACATGTAGCAGCAATCATTTAACTGTTTCCAGTTTCACTGATGTGAGCTGGGGAGCCTGGAAGCTTGATGCACCTGTAATTTTATTAAGTATTAATGAAGACCAACATAAATTATTCATTCCTAGTATGTTTACTAAGCCAGCAGGAATCAGTATAGCCAGAGATAATATCACTACCTAAGACAAAGAAAATTCCAGCTGCTCATTACTGGATAGTTTGCCAAATAGGAATCTGGCTGCTACAGTGGATTTACAAAAATGCTACTTGTGATCTAAAGCTCAATATAATTTGATAAAGATGAAATAAGCTAATGAGATGAAAGTCCTAGAAGGTGAGGCCTGGTGTCTTTTCTGAATGAGCACACCCCTGGATGTCCTGGAGACACCTGATGTATGTAAGGGAAAATTAAGGGAAATGTATGTGTATGTGCAGTTTCATGTGAATGCCCACTGTAACAAAAATGCAATATTTTTATTCCCTCTGCTCTTCAAATTTTCTCAGCCACTGGGTAAGAAGTGCTATGGAAATTCTGTTCACTCTTGAGTAATAGACATTCTCTCATTCACTCAAGTCACAAACTTAGTCTCAATCCAGTAGAGTTTCCAGTTGGAAGACATGAGGAAACTTGAGTGTTTTATCTTTTCCTTGCTGCAGCTCTGCCTGCCTCAGGCGGGAAATCTACCATGGGAAACAGCGTGGTGCTAGAGAATGATGAACGCATGCAACCCTTCTTCTCCAGGAGCTCACTGCCTTTGCGGGGACAGACAAATGGTAGACTGGACTGCAGTGAGATCTATGCCATAATAGAGGTTCGCTTATTGGCATAGCAAAGAAGAGGAAGGATGCTGAAGTCAAGCTGTGAAATGAGGAAGGCTTCCTGAGTCTCATAGGACTGAGCCTGCCCGGTGGAGGAAGCAGCATGCTCGAGGCAGGGAAAGGATCATAAACCTAAGTATCATTTGTTAAAGGGATTGGCTTTGCTCTAGATACCAAGGAGTCCTGTCAGCTGTGCTAGTAAAATATGACCACATAATGTGGGAATGGGTACGGTTTAGCTATGGATTAGATTATGGGGTAGATTAAATATATAACAACCTATAATTTTTGAGATTTTGGGTTCTGCGTCATCTTGGGCAAGTAGCTGAACCTCTCGGAGCCCTAGTTTCTTTATCTAACATGGTGAGATCATTACCCACTTCGAAGAAAATAATTTTTTTTTTTTTTGGTTAATCCTCACCTGAGGATATTTTTCCATGGATTTTTAGAGAGGGGGGAGAGAGAGAGAGAGAGAGAGAGAGAGAGAGAGAGAGAGAGAGAGAGAGAGAGAGAGAGAGAGAGAGAGAGAAACATGGATGTGAGAGAGACACATCAACTGGTTGCTTCCTCCACCAGGGCCCGGGATCCAGCCTGCAACTGAGGTACATGAACCTTCAGTCTGAAGGCCAATGCTCTATCCACTGAACCAGACCAGCTAGGGCCAAAGGATGTAAATTTAAAAGAGAAAGCATATCTGAAGTTCTTGGTACTAAGGCCTGGCACTTAGCTTGGGCTTAATTATTTGTTAGTTCACTTACTGAAATGATCTCCCACTCTTTCTTTCACTTTACATTGAGGACTGATGGGAGGAGCAACAGCTATAAGGTAGAATCAGGAACAGCACGAGCCTGACTTAGCATGTTGGTGGTGGGAGTGTGAGAACAACCGCATAGAGACGGAAACAATGTCCTAAAAGAAACAGACTAGTTGTGTCTGTTGTCATTGTTAATTTCCCCTTCATTTTTATTTGTCCACACACTAATTGTATCTGTTTGGGCTGGCTTCAGGGTCCATCCTCATTTTCATGGTATTTTCAGTGTAGCTTTGAAGATCTTCAAATGGAAGTTGTTTCTATCTAAAAAAAAAAAATGATTTCAACATTAAAATAAGCCGCCACCTGGGAGATTATAACCAAGAGGCATCATTACTTTATTTGTTAAGCCAATTAATTGTTGAAGCAAGATTAGCTCAGATGACTACATAGTACGTACTTTTTCATTGCTTTTGATTTCTAACACAGATGATTTTGGTTTAACTGAAATAGACCTTCATTTCCTTGAAGCACCCTGCCCAGAAAAATAGGGGGTATGTATTCGATTCAAATGCAGGACACTCCCACCAGTCAGGAGAAATGTTACTAGTAGACATGGCACAAGAGGTATGAGAAAACCTCTGTTGACTTCTGGCTCTGTCACTAACTAGTTGGGTAACTGGAAGGAGTTTTGTTTCTCTGATAAATAAATATGGTAAAATATTGTAGGATATGGTGTAGTGAAGTACCTATGAACATATTTCCTTTTCTCCTCCCTTTTATCCCTTTGTTTACCTCATTGTCTTTCCCTGATCTCATCACTGTGCCTCAGCCTTTCCTGAGGTCCAACCTTTCCAGTGGCTGTGAAAGGATTTTATAAGTGTGAGAATGCTATGCCAATGTGAATATGATTATTTATATTATTGGTCCTTTCTTCTGGGACCTCTTGTTAATGTAGAAACAGAATTTTCATTAGTGATTTTGATCTAGAAACTGTTATTCTCAGTTGAAAAGTCTTTCACATCCTATATAATAAAGATCTAATATGCTAATTAGACCAAACAGCAGGAAGACCATCCAGATGACCTTCCAGACAAAGCCGGCTGTGAGGGCTGAGCCCTTTGCATGAATTTCGTGCATTGGGCCCTTAGTAAATTATATAATTTTTAAACTATGAATAGTTGCCAGTAATGACATTTCCAATAGTTTTAACAACAGAGTAGCTTGAAGCAGGACAGTGTTTCAGGATAATTATTTGTGTATTACCTGTTGCTGAGTTTGTTCAGCAAATAGTATCATTCTTGGTACATAGTAGAGAGTCAGTAACTGACGTGAAATGAATATGAAAAGTGAATGTAAACCCTAGTTTATTGTTTTAGTGGTAATTGATTTCTTCAGACCAAGGTAAGTGAACATGCAGTAATCTGTGTGGAAATTTAATATCTAGTCTGTGCAATAAGAAACTGGAGTAGAAAACTGGAGTACTTTGCAAAATATCCTATATTAATATCATACCCAAACATTTTTATGTTTTTTATTGAATTTATTGGGGTGTCATTGGTTAATAAAATTATGTAGGTTTCATGTGTACAATTCTATAATATTTCATTTTTTATTATATTGTGTGTTTACCACCCCAAGTCAAGTCATACCAAAACACCTTTAACTGAATGTTTTGTTAATTGTGTAGAAATGTGGTCCTCTTGTAAGATTTAGTGCACAAAGAGCTCTCCCAACCCAAATACGTGCTTTCAACATGTATTTTCATGCTATGAGCTTAAAAAGAAAAAGGGAAGACTTTTAGCTAACTTTAGTGACTGAGAAGTTTGTGGCATTTTAAACAATCTTGAATGACCCACTCATTAATAAATCCTCTTTGTTTACTTTCACCAAATACCAAGGGAGGTTGGGACATGACACTGAGGTAATTATGGGCATAGGACTTTCCAAAGTAACATTGAGTTGAAGACAGGTTGACATTTTGGGTAGGGGCATGGTCAGACAGGTAAGCTAATTTGGGCTCATGTAAATATGGGAAGCAGCTTTATGTTTCACCCAGTAAAAGGAATACAGCAATCCCTAGAGTCACATTGCAACGCGGCCTTGGGAGGGCTGTGAAGGTCCTCTGGTTTCAGCTGCAGCACCTCTGGTCACTGGTTGGATCTAGAACTCACAGGGTGCGTGACCTAGAGGGCTGGGCTAGCCACAGAATGGAAGGACCAGCTGAGGTATTTTGAGCCAACCAGTCCCAGGTGCCAGACAAATCTGTTGAGTGGTGACCTTTCTGTCTTCAAGGTGCACAGTTGTGTACTCACTCATGTATATGAGCCTGAGTGAAAACGCACACTCCCACCAAGACACAGAGTGGCATGCAAGGAAAAGGCTTGAGAATAAGAGTAAGAAAGCCTGTGTTTTTGCTTCTTCTGTTGCTTAATTGCTCTGTGCTCCAGGGAAAACCACCGCAAGTGCTAGATAACTGCCTTTTACTCCTCCAGATGCCTTTTCTGTCCTTTTCTAACCACTCTCCGGTCTGAGGTGGCTGACCTTTAATGACTATATCAGAAGGCTTCCTGACTTTCTGGTTACCTGTTGGGTTTGGTAAATGCTGAGTCCAAGCTGGAACCTGGAGAGAGGGATAAAATGAGCTTGTATTTTCCTGTGAGCTGACCTTGGGCTGACTTTGTCCCTCAATCGAGGGTCATGACGACTTTCAAGTAGATTGTCCCTAGTTGACTCTCTGCTGTTCCTCTTGCCCCTGACCCCTATGGTCCCACCCCACCTTACAAACTGAGGATTTTTCCCTTGTCAAATAGTCTCTTTATTAAACTCTCTGAATTATCTTAATTTTGTATGCCATCTGTTTCCTGTTGGCACCCTGACTGATGTATTTAACAGACTATCTTAGGTTATGTCTGTGTTTTTCAAAGAAGGGGCCATGATGGGTTGGTGATGACTGCCATGAGCTCCGCGAGAGGGAGGGTAACACAGATGTCTGGAATTAGCCATTCTACAAGTCTCCTCCAGCTCTTAACATTCTGTGACTCCATGGATAAGAAACTGAAGGATGCCTATTACATTTTAGACTTTTATATTACTAAGGGGAATCTGGACTGGAATGATAAGACGGATATAGTTCAAAGGAAGGCACAAGCAAGGTGTGCTTATGAAAACCAGTGGCAATTCCACACACAAAGTCATCTCTAACTGGCACCTTTCAGATGTTGCTCATTATTTTCAGTGTTGGCTTATTTTTCATTGTGCTTTTATGATTATATTTTTATTTCTACATCGGTGCTTTCTTATATGTGGCAATATAGTACTAGCTTCTGCAGCACATGTAGTAACCTACAGTGTCAACGTGTCCAGCAGGCAGGCAGCCTCACTTGGCAATTTGGCAAAAATATCTACTGCCAATTAGTAGTGTTGAAAATCATCCCTAAGGCTCTGGGTTTGATCTATGAGTTGCAATTCCTTTTACTTTCCCATCTAACTTTCAAGTTAAAGCAGAAACTATTTATACTCATGAACTTTGTTTAATAGTAATACCTTTGAGCTTTCTGATAAAGTTTCCTAGAGTGTATATATTGTCAAAAAAGCCAAATGTGCCTATTTCAGCACCCACTGCAGTGAGACTTGTGAGCTGACTAGGGGTTGTCTTTCTCCTGGTCAAACATTTGTCCAATTTCCTTTTTAGAAAGGATAGTGACCAGAACTGCTTATGATTTATAGTGGGAGCAATGACTTTAAAGAAGTTTTGTGTTAGAAAAAGTTAAATGAGCATTCTTGTCAAGCTGTCTGCTCTCATGGGATTTGATCCTTAGAACAAGTCAGTAGTTGACAAAATCTGACACTACTGCAGTTGTCTTTATTTTTTTCTTCTAAGATATTCCTTTGAGGGGCTCAGCATGGTTCCCCTCTCAAAACAATGACCCCGAGCACCTGCCACTTATGCCTATAGGGAAAACGAAACCTACCAGTTATTGGGAACAGACCTGTTATGTGGCTATCAAGTAAAAACAGTAAAGGTGATTCTTTTTGTCTTTGTTTTCCAAATTTCTTTCACACACAGTTGGTTATGTTATTCTTGGACCACTGTAACAGGTTCATAGGGAAAGTGCTTTATTCCTGGTTTACAGATGAGAAGTCTGAGGCAGAGAATTGCTGTTATCAGGGCAGCGCTAGAACCCTGGATTATCCTATATAATAAAAGCCTAATATGCTAAGTGTCTGGTCATCCAGTTGGCCATTCTACCAATCAAAGCATAATATGATAATGATATGCTAAGGCCACTCAACCACTTGTTATGACGTGCACTGACCACCAGGGGGCAGACACTCTGACCGGTAGGTTAACTTGCTGCTGGGGTCCGACTGATCAGGACTGAGTGAGACAGGCTGGATACACCCTGGAGCCCACCTGCGGTCCCTCCCTGGCTGGCCAACCTCCCACATCCCTCCCTGGGCCCAATCGTGCACTGGTGGGGTCCCTCGGTCTAGCCTTCACTCTCTCGCAATTCGGGACCCCTTGAGGGATGTTGGAGAGCCAGTTTTGGCCTGATCCCACACTCCAGGCCGAGGGACCCCACTGGTGCACGAATTTGTGCACCAGGCCTCTAGTTAGTTCATAATAGGCTTTAATTTTCACTTTAATTAAATACTCAGGTTTAACCTCAAATATTCCAAATGGTTTAACTGTAGGAGAGCATTCCCAATTCATATCTAGGCTTCTAGAAAAGGGCTAGTAATTAAAGATAATCCACTCCACTTTGAAGTTGCCCACTCTTTTTAATGCGATTTCCCCCCAGTTATATGTTCAATTTTAAGCACCAGTGTGATCTGGGGCTTTGAGACAAGGCACAGACCATTAACTAGGCTTGGGATTTTGCATCACCTGCTAATCCCCTCCCAGCAATTTTTGGCCTATTTCTTTACCCTGCAGGAAAGGCTGAGTGTCTGGATTTTTCTCTACATGAGCCCTGGATTTGAATTTCAGAACATATGGGTCAGAACACCACAGTAAAAGGGAAATCAAGATTTAAACAGATACATTTGGCAATTCTAAGCCTCTTTCTTCCAATGAACAAAAATTCCTTTGGTATGTTGTGTGAAAAAGCTCTTGCTTTACACTACATTCAGCTTTTTTTCTAGTAAATGTATATGCTTGAGAATGAAGCTCTCATCTGGGAAATCCAGAGTAATTTTTAGCAATAAAACGGGGCTAGACTTACCAACCCCAGAGAGATCCTTTCAGCTTTAACCATAAACTTTCAGATATTAACAAAGGCAGAATTTGAAATCCGAGTGATTGTGCTATGTTAGTTTTGGGAACATAGCAAAGGAGCATGAGGAGGGAGAAGTTCAGTGTGTATGTGACCTAAGAAATGAAGGTTGAGAGAAAGAAGTCCCTAGTTTGCGGTTCTCAACCTGTGGGTCGCGACCCCTTTGGCGGTCGAACGACCCTTTCACAGGGGTCGCCTAAGACCATCCTGCATATCAGATATTTACATTATGATTCATAACAGCAGCAACATTGCAGTTATGAAGTAGCAACGAAAATAATTTTATGGTTGGGTCACAACATGAGGAACTGTATTTAAAGGGCCAGAAGGTTGAGAACCACTGCAGATGAAGGGCATATGATGAAAAATATTACAGAAGTGAGCTTAGTGAAATTATAGATAGTCATAAAGTTGAAGTGTGGGTGATCATGTAGATAATTCTATGGCGCTGGATCAAGGAATGGGAAACTATGGTGTCAGCATAGTGTTAAGTTCTGGAATCCAAGCATGTGGATTTGAATCCCTGCTCTGCCCCGGACTAGCTGTGTGGCTCTGTACTGAAGAGCACACTTTAGACCAGTGATCTCCAACCTTGTTTGGTCAGTAGAACACTAGACTTATTTGGGGAGCTCTGAAAAAAAAAATGCAGGTGGCCAGGTCCACTTCTGGACCAATTCAATCAGAGTCAGGCACTGGCAGGGACAGGCTTGAAAGCCTGGTTTGAAAGCCAGTTTTACAATCATGATTCTCACATTTTTTGCGTGTCAAAATGATATCCATGAATTTAAGGTTCAACACATTTTCTTTCTCCTCTTGAGTGAATTTGTAGATTGGCTCCTCTTGACACTGTAGTCACCTTTTCAATGTTGGCTGCAGTTGGTTTGCTCAGGCGAGAAATGAATTTTATTATATATCCTAGGAAAATCTCCAATACTAGAAAGAAAAATCTGGCTATGATCAGGTGATGTAAACATTACCATGAAATCTTTGTGGATATGGAAAATCTAATGGTAAAGCACACAGAGTACAGTCTGAGCTATTTTCTAATGGTAGGATAAATATAATTCCTGATTGCTCTCACTGAGGTCTTTTTAGAGGAGCTGGAAAGTTTTTGCTTTTTTGAGGTTATACGGTATAACATTCCAATATTGTCATTAAGGGCTGGAGGGAAGCAGATCATGGTCTAACAGAAAGCATGAAGATGCTTTCCCCTAAATACTGCTCTAGTTAAGGTATGTGTTATGTGCAAATAAGTCTGCAGAGGAAAAAAAAGTGTCATAAAAGAGAAAACTTAGATGGTTTTCCTCCATCTGTCTAGGCCACAGACTGTGAAAATATGGGCCTATTGGGTGAGAAAATGTTCAAAGGATGAGGAAACACTTTCATTGCACTGGCTGAAGCCACTGGTTATCTTGTTTTAATTACCTTATATATATTTTTAAAATATATTTTTATTGATTTCAGAGAGGAAGGGAGAGGGAGAGAGAGAGAGAGAGAAACGTCAATGATGAGAGAGAATCATTGATCGGCTTTCTGTATGGGGACTGAGCCCACAACCCAGGCATGTGCCCTGACCAGGAATCAAACCACGACCTACTGATTCATAGGTTGACACTCTACCATTGAGCCATGCCAGCTGGGCTAGTTACCTTATATTTCAATGTGAATAAAGACCTGATATGGAAATAGGGAGTGAATAGAGAAAAAAAGCAACCCCATTGTAACTGGGTGTTGAAAGTTTATCCTAATGGTGCATTAATATGCAAGGTTCTTGTTTCTTCTCAAGCAGTGCCTTTGACCTCACTCTGTTGAATCTGATTTTCGTAGACCCTACTAACATCTTGGTCAGATCTCAGAGCTTTCAAATAAATTACAGTCTTTAAGTGCAGTCCAGTCCAATATAAAACTCCAATCATACCTACCCCCCTGATCCTAGCTCAGGGTTTATCAGTGGCCTGGGGGGACATGCAGTGGGGGAAGGAAACGTACTATTAAACTCCACTTCCCTCCCCCCTTCCCTCTCTGGTGTGTTAGGCTAGAGAGGAGGGGGAGGAAATGAGGGGGCAAGTAGAAATGGATGTTTGGGCATATGTGTAAGCTCCTTAGGTGGCCCTGTGGGAGGGACCCCCACTTCACAGTTACTCTCATGGAAGATCTGCCTCCACCTTAAACTCTTCCCTTGTCCTCCAGTTTCCTTCCCTCTCGGTGCATCTTTTGGCCACACACTCCTGCTGCTTTATGAAGCAACAGAGAGCCCCCTTAATTAGATTGGGGTATGAGCTCTTAGCTCAAGCCCTGCTTCCTTCCGCAGTGTTTTCTTGCCCTGTATGAAACTCACACATCACTCACACAGCAAACACCACTCTCACTCTCACAATCACAAGGCACCACATGGCTTTCCTTCTCTTCCCTCACTTCTGTCATTTGTGTTAAACTCTCTTATCTGTTCAGACAGGCTCTGGGGGACAGTTAGCAGGTAACGCTGGGAATGAGATGACAGTCTGTCTGTCTTGTAGGTGGTTTTTTGGAGAGCCCTGACTGGACTTTGGTGGGTGAGCACTCACCTTCCTTTTCCATGAGGAAAAGTGTCAGTACCCTGAGTAGGCCTCATAATCAGTAATGCACGATTCTGTGGATCCTCTGCTCTTCCCTTTCTTCCTCTTCAGTGTTCTGTTTATGTCTATGGGACAGTGTCCTGAGGGATGTTTTGGGACAGCAGAGAGAATATGTTCGTCTCCGACAAAAGCGTAGAAGGGCCACCTGGTTCCCCAGTTGCCTGCAGCTTTATTAGGAAGTAGGGTATTGGACAGTCCTGTGTCCTCAGTTGAGAGGCCTAGTTGTCAATTCCAGAACAATAGCAGGGGTTCTACTAAACACCCCATTACGTTATAGTACGCAATATTTATCAATCACTTTCTTTGTACTAATTATATTAAGCCTTTTAAATATTTTATTTCATTTAGTCCATATGATAATACCGTATGTTAGGTTTTATTATTATTCTCATTTAAACTATCAAACACTGTAATGGGCTTCTGCCATATCTAGTTACACAAAATATTTTTTAAAGCCTCTCTACTTTGTAATAACCCCATGCAATTGAAGTCTTGCGACCTCAGTGAGAAAAGCAACAAATGAAACCTTTGTTTCTGAAGAAGAATGAGTAATTTCGATTCTGCCCATCACTTGCCCCCATGAGAGACTTCATTAGCATTGAGTCAGTGGAGGAAAGAGGCATGGTGTTGATTTTCCATTTTGTAGCAGGTATTGAGGCAGAGAGAAAGCCTTAGTCTGTTTGGGCTGCTGTAACAAAAGACCACAGATTGGGTAGCTTGTAAACCACGGAAAATTATCTCTCACAGTCTGGGGCTGGAGATCTGAGATCAGGATGCCAGCATGGTGGAGGGGGCCCTCTTCTGCGTTGCAGACTTCTCACTGCACAGCAGAAGAAAGGCGAAGGAGCTCTCTGGAACCTCTTTTATAAGGGAAGTAGTCTCATTCATGAGGACCTGTCTTCATAACCTAAACACTCCCCTCCAACTCCCTAAAGACTCTACCTCCTAATACAATCACCTAGAGCAGTGGTTCTCAACCTACCTAATGCCGTGACCCTTTAATACAGTTCCTCATGTTGTGGTGACCCCCAACCATAAAATTATTTTCGTTGCTACTTCATAACTGTAATTTTGCTACTGTTATGAATCGTAATGTAAATATCTGATATGCAGGATGTATTTTCATTGTTACAAATTGAACATAATTAAAGCATAGTGATTAATCACAAAAACAATATGTAATTATATATGTGTTTTCCGATGGTCTTAGGCAACCCCTGTGAAAGGGTCGTTCGACCCCCAAAGGGGTGGTGACCCACAGGTTGAGAACTGCTGACCTAGAGGTTAGTTAGGATTTCAACATATGCATTTTTGGGGACACAAACATTCAGATCATTGTAAGGAGAGCTCTGATACTGGCAGTGGTGATCATAATGTCCTGACCAGCCACTTCCTGATGATGGCAGAGGCAGCAACTTCCCATCAGGCCAGGTCTGAGTTGTGGCCGTGGGAGTCCTGCCCAGAAGCTCAGCCTGGAATCCGCCTCTTCAGTCCTTACAAAGATTCTGTCGGCTCGCACTGTCTCTTAATAAATAACTTTCTGCTTAAACTTGCTGCACAGGGTTTGTTGGCAGCAACAAAACACCCTGGCCAAGGCAACAACAGAACCAATATTGCTTTTATTCTTCACATTTGAAGGGATATTTAAAGAGAGAAGAACTATAGACATGAATGTGCTTTGTAAAGCCAGTTCTTAGAAAAATCAGAAAGTCAGGAATATCAGTGTTTACAATATTTCTCTGTGACCCATAGATACATCCTTACTCTAGCAGTATTCTATTGGAGCTAAAATGCTTGTAAGGACAATATTTTAGCTAATGTGAAGACTCGCTTTAGCATCAAAATGTCATATTTAAGATGTTGCTTTTGCATTGATTTGCTTCATATGTCGTTACATTTGTTTCAGTGAAGCAGGGGATCATGGGATGAAAAATCTGACCTACTAGAGTTCTGGCACTGCCACTTATTAGCTCCGTGGTCTGAGTTAAGTTGGTTAACTGTTTGAGACTCAGGCTCCTCATTAAAAAATTGAAAAAATCACAACAGTAATCTTTTCCAGTCATAGATGGTTTCTGAAAAGAGGAAATAAGAATGTTTGGGGGATAAAATATGGCTAAGATAAAATAATTTT
Source organism: Myotis myotis (assembly GCF_014108235.1). Lineage (NCBI taxonomy): Eukaryota > Metazoa > Chordata > Mammalia > Chiroptera > Vespertilionidae > Myotis > Myotis myotis. The sequence goes on from NW_023416357.1 coordinate 33,065,286, forward strand.
TATTATAGCTATGGTCGTTTGAGTAATCTCAGTGAGTAGAAAATGGTAGGAAAAGACTCTAAAAACTCACACTATTATGAGAAAAAAGGAAAGACATTTTTAGGAAGGCATGGTGAGCAAATATAATTCTCCGCATGCAAATGCCTCTTTTCTCAAATTATGTAAAGCTTCTGATCTTCCTTCCCTTATTCAGCACAAGAAGGAAGGTTGTAATGTAGTAGTTCAGAATCCCGGGAGAGTCAAGTGCATTTCATCTGTAGTTTCGGAAAGGATGGCCAATTTTCTGCATGTCTTACTATATATAAAAAGTCTTCCACCATATATTATTTGTTCAATCATCTCAGTAGAAGTTGCTTAGAGGTCCTCAGATCTCCATTGCTAAGTCTGTCTTAGTTGCTAAGTCTGCCTTGTGAAGATAGAATGCAGGCACTTGTGGTGTCTAGTGAAGAAGGCCAATGTCATCTCCATGGAGAACTGCCCTTCTCCTTCCCCTCTTCCTTAGAGTAGGCCTAACAGGTAAAAGAGCCATAGATTCCTCTTGGGTGTACCACATTCCCACCTGCAAATGTGGGCCTCAGGATTACTTCATTTTCCTGAGTGCAGAACTCAAAAGGAATGCATTTTTAGTAATTTGCAAGGGTGAATATGATCACAGATCAATCTTGCTATCATAATTTCCAAACGAGTCCTATCTTCATTACATGCGTAGGATAAATTAGTGATAATTATATTCACTAGGACTCTCAGAGACTATGTCCCACGAGATAACCTTTTGTAATTGGAGAAGGGGCTGCACTTGCCATGCGCTGCTCTCAGCAGAGAAGGTCACATATCAGGACCAGGACGGAGAGATGTCAGAAGCCAACAAGCATTCTCTAGTGATACCCAGAAACCTTCAGTATAATTACTTATTTCACAATACACCGCCTGTGATTGAATTCTCCGAGAGTACTGGGGAAAGAGCTGCAAATCCTGTACAGCTGATAGGATGCCTGATTGAAATGACCCACATGGGTATGGAGTAGAGTCAGAGAGGGTTTTGAGAAAGGATGGTTGGAAATTTGGAGAAATGGGTTGCAGACAAAGTCCATGGAGATTTTGGGGGGCAAAGGAGCCTGGTGGAAATGTGAATTCTTGTGCTTTACAGAATACAAAGAGGTTTTTAAAAAAAAAAAAAAAAAAATATATATATATATATATATATATATATATATATATATGTATATTTATTGATTTCAGAGAATAAGGGAGAGGGAGAAACATCAATGAGAGAGAATCATTGATTGGCCACCTCCAGCACACACCCCCATTGGGGATCGAGCCCACAACCTGGGCATGTGCCCTAACCAGGAATTAAACCATGACCTCCTGATTCATAGGCCACTGATGCTCAACCACTGAGCCGGGTAGGAGTTTTTACATATGTCAGTTCTCATTTTATTCTCCCAATCTGTGCAGAAGCTTTAATTGTTCCTATATTTCTTCTGAGGAATCAAAGGTTAAACTTCATTGTTTAACTTGCTCAAGCTCAACAATGAATAACAGAGATGGATCATGTGATCTTGGCTAGAGCCCTTGCTTTAGTATTCCAGCTGCTCTGATGACTACACTGGGGCCATGGTGATGACTTTACATTTTAATTTTCTTCTTTTACATTACAAGGATTCTCACTTTAGGTTAAGAAACGGAAGCTTCTGATGTCAGTTTGGAATTCTGTGCCCTGGTTTCAAGATGAAAAGCTTACATTCTTTATGCCTTTTCAGTTTTTTTTTTTTTTTGTTTTTTTTGTTTTTTTTTTTACTGAATAATGATATTATTTGATGTTATCTGTCAAATTATTTAAGTTAACACATGGAAACAACTGTAAGTTTAAATGACACTGATAATCCCTTTGTTGTTTTTCTCCCAAGAATAATTTCCTTGTTCACAGTTGGTTAGCATGTTTGTCTCTGTAAAAACCAAATACTTCATAGAAAGCTAATTATTAAAAAAAGATTCTTTACTAAATTGAATTAATGCTATTTTCAGAGGCACTAATATTATTCAATCTTAGATTAGTAGAACCTTAACAAGCCAATTCAGTAATAGATATAAGTACTGCAATTGGGTGACTCCAAAGGGAAAAAAATTGAGAAATAAGAAGAAACATTAAACAATTATAGCAAGAGAAGAATGAGATTTTGTTCCCTAAAGACAATAATATAAACTGAATAAGAATCCTAGTTGGCTGCCTCTGGAGGAGAATCACCCTGTTGTCATGATGGGATGTCAGGAAAGGGCACCTGCGTCTGAACATATGTAAAATCATGAAAGTGCAGCTCCCGGGAGGGGTAACATTTTAGGCCTTAGCCAGATTTTAAGTCAATGTACATAAATTCAACGGTTGTATTTGTAAGAAAAGTTTTTAACAGGGTTAGAATTAGGGCGGGGGGAAGTGGGGCACAGGACTCTGGGCACTTAGGGAGACAGAATGATAGCATCCCTGGTGCGATAAGGAAGATTATGGGAAGAGTCCTGGTTCTAGATCTTTCTGAAGACAGTCCAACAATAAATACTCCTGGTCAATTTCTCCTCTAACAAAGACAGGCCCATTATCCTGTAGACACATTAAGAGATAAAAAGCACATAACCTTTTATATTAGTTGGGTTCATTCCTGATACAGCCAGTGTGGTCAGATTGGTTGTTTGGCTTTAATTGATTAAGAGCATGGTGCCTGCCTCCTGACCCTGTGCCCAGACCTTTCCCACTCTTCTCATCTCCCTAGTCACTCACAACCTCTGGCTCCCCAAGACTTCACACCTGGGCCCAAGCTGTGTCCATGTGTCTTTCCTTTTGGCCTAACTTCCATTTAGACTTAAATGTCATTGGTCTCTTGATCCCAGAATCCTGTTTTCAGTTAGATGAGAGTTTATCTGATGGCCCATACTTTCCCAAGCTATACTGCTAGTGTTCCTCCAGATTTTAGTAGATACAACTTGGGGGTGGGGAGGAGGGTAAAAAAAGAGTTCCTTGGCAAAATAAATTTGAAAAATCCTATATATTATAACACCCTCTTGAAGATTGACAATGCTCATTAGCTTGGTGAAGTCTTTCAGAAATAAATTGTTGTGATGAGTTTAGTATGGGAAACACTATTCTAGCAGAATAAAAACTAAGGTCTACATTTTTATCCTTCTCAAACATTATATTTTTCCCAACAATCTATAGGAAAAAAATGCCTTGACCTTGAGGAATGATCCCCATTGTTGGAATTTCAGGTGCTACAGTGGCTACTGCTGGATGATTCTGGTGCCAAAATTTAAATTATTTTTTTAATTACTTTTGGGTACTTTCTGCTCTGCTAAACTAAGTCAGACTCAGGACCATTGGAATATTTCCACTCCATTTGAACAAAACCAAGGTAAAATTTGGATAAGCTTATGGCCCTGGTTTTAGCAACTTCTATGCCCATTTGTGTTCAGCTATTCTTTTGAGAAGTGAAATATATTCATTTTCCCATCAGTGCACTAACATCAGGCCACTCAACATTTAAAAATGGCTGAGGTTGGAGTTTTTGTTATTGTTGTTGTTAAAGGTAAAGTAATTTCAGGCCAGGAGCAGAGCTCTGGAATGATGTGATCAGATCACTAAATTGCAACCCCCTTCCATTCTGCTAATGAACATGTTTCTGTTTACCTGGGAACGGGGGTATTTTGGAAATTCTATTTTAAAGTTCTTATATTAAGAAAATGCCTTCTGGACAGCCTCAAAATGAGGCCACAGACCTGAAAGAAATGTATGCTGCCTCAGGAACTTAGGCTGCCAGATGGAATCTGGAGGAAAATGCTGCCAATTTGAATTCCTCCTTCCCTTCCTTTCTCTCTGTGTGACTGGATTGCAGGCTAGTGTTCTCTCTCTGTCTGTCTGTCAGTTCTTTTTTTCCTATAATATGGACAGTTATGAGTTCTCTGGTCTAATAATGTTTTAAATCAAACCTTTTCATCTTTGATGGAGAATCTCCTATTTCTACCAGTTCCATTTATCCAATAGTTGACTGGAAGCCTCCTCCTGCTCATAACTCTCCTTTCCCTTACCTTTTAAATGTGTGACTACAGTTGAGAATATTTTTTCTAAACCAAGCTATCAACCCAGCATAATGATGTCTGAAATATAGGATTTATTGAGTTCCATAGAAATCATTTGGACAGATTTATGGACCATATTATTCAATCATGTATTGCAAGATTCTACTGCTGACCATGGTAAATGCAGAACAGAAACCTGTTTTTGAAATCCCAAGCTTTTTAAGTATGCCACATATGTGTACCTTTAAAAACCCTTTATTAATGAAAATATACCGTTGGTAATTTATCTTAACTCATATAATTTTTAAAACTATTTCTATAATTTATATCCCTCTCAGAAGCAGTGTGATGACTTTCTTCTCAGAATACTGTAGTGTGCTCAGCATGGTCTAGAATTGCTAAAATGTCCAATCACATAGTGCTTTATGTGGTCAAATTATTTTAAGAGACTAAGTCTCATGTTTGAACAATTGGCAATTCTAATTCCTATCATCTCCCTCAGAGGTGGAATTCTTGGTCTATCCAGAACACTTTTCCTATTCTAGGCATAATGTCACTGGTGGTTGTTGACTTCACTATTCCCCCTAAACACTAGAAGATAAATACTCTCCTCTTTTGTCCCTTGACTGGGAAGTTTGGAAACATATTACGTGGCTCTTAGCATCCCCATTGCCCATAGCAGTGAATAACTTGAAAATTCATCTTTGGACTGACTTCCCCTCCTTTCCAATTCCCAGTCCCAAATCCTACTTTTTTAAAAATATATTTTTTTACTGATTTTAGAGAGGAAGGGAAAGGGAGAGAGAGATAGAAACATCAATGATGAGAGAGAATCATTGATTGGCTGCCTCCTGCACGTCCCCCACTGAGGATCGAGCCCGCAACCCCGGTTTGTGCCTTGACGAGGAATTGAATCATGACCTCCTGCTTCATAGGTTGATGCTCAACCACTGAACCACACCAGCTGGGCCTAACTCCTATTTTTTAGGATCGTTTCTTAAACTCTCTGCTTGCAAACTAGTCTCAGGCTTTGCATCCTTTTGGAACCCAAACTGAGACAGGAGCAAAATGTCAGGAGAAAAATTAATAAACATTTCCCTTGTCACTGCAATGAAGTGAGAAAATTTTATAGTACAACATGCTAGATGACTTCAGAGTACAAGAAAATAATTTTTCAAGCAGCACTCAGCCTAAGAGTTAGTTGTGCTTTTCTAACAAAAGTCATGGCAATCCATAAAAGTTCTTCAAGAGCTGAGGAGAAAAAAAGTTTGTGGACATGACACTCAAGCTATTCGCAGGCGGTTACGGCAGACCTATTTGTAAAAATGAGCAAGAGCTGCACTTATGGATTCTCTATGAAGCCCTGCTTTGCTGAATTGATAAAAGCTCTGCCTTTGAAGTCTGATCTTTGAATAATTGTGGACAGAGGCTGAACATTTTTACAGTTTGTGTGCTAGTCCTGATCCAAGGCAGGGACTAGTCTGGCATGGACGGATGTGGATTTGTAGGGGGACAGTATCTGAATGCAGAAGATGATCAGTGGCTGGCACGCAACTGGAATGACAACAGAAAAAGAGGGCTCAGAGGCTCTCTGAAACGCCACTAAAGGTGGAGGCTTTTAGCAACACTCTCATGAGGGGATGTTGGCAACAGAGGGCCTCAGACTCACCAGCTACACATTATATTTTTGCTGCGTGCATATTTATGTTTAAGTTTAATTATTTAAGAAAGCATGCATAATTTATCCCAAAGTAGTGCTTTATTTCTTCTCAATTGCTTCTTCTTCTTTTTTAAAAGATGCAGTTAAAAGAAGCCTTCCACATTTTGTTAAGGTTAAATAGCTGAACCAATGAGCCTCAAGAGACAATGAAGGTCATGCAACTTGTGCTTAGGTAGGTGAGTGGTCCCTTTCTGTATAATGCCTGACCCCGGCTTAGTCCTGGTAGGGTATGTCACAGAATACACAGCAGAGCAGGAGAAAAGAGCACTACGCAGAACTATTCTGTACTAGCATTTGTGCCATTCTGGAGGAGAGCTGTAGTAGTTTTATCCTTAGGAGACAAATGCCGGCTGCAGTTAAAAAGTAGCTGATCTGGGAGAGTTGGGCTGAGAGCGGCAGAACAAAAATAGAATTCGGCTATAATTTTTCTCTTTAGGTTCAGGTTTCTGTAATTGATTACTGGTATCTGAGGAGAACATACACGAATGAGGGAAAACAGGGAGGGGGATGAAGAATGGTAAAAGGGCTTTTAAGACAAAAAGTGACATTGGAGAAAATGTGAAATTCATTTATAATGACAATAGTAAAGTCATTTTCTCTTTTGGCCAATTTTTCCTCTGCTGTCTCCCCTTATTCCTTTATTTCATTGTCTCCATTTTCCTGGCAAAATACCTTCTTTCTCATCTCTGAAGACGAGGACTGAATTAGGTTGTCCTGAATTACATGAGAAAATAGCCACTTTCAGCCACAGTATTGGGTACAAATGTGTTCCCTAAGCTGCATGTAATCTTCTATGTGATTTTAAAAGAATTTCTTTTCAAATCCTTTGTGATTGATTATTTGATGGCATGAATAATATGCACCAATGTAGAAAATATAGATAACAAAAAAAGTATCTGTGATAATGATAACCACTTTTACATTTGTATTATTTCCCCTTCCAGACTGGAGGTGGTTCACAGACTATCTGTCTTGAAAGGATTTGGAATGATTTTTAAAAATGCAACTTCCTAGGTCCTCCCCAAATCCCATAAAATAAGAATTCCTGGAATGTGGGGTTTGGGGTATGCATTTTTAATCAGTGAAAGCAGGAGTGATGTACAAAGTTTGAGAATCACTGTTTCAGATTTTTTTTGGGGGGGAGGGCGGGGGGGAGAGGCAAGAGTGGGAGGGAGGGGACAACAAATCAATGTTAAAAGAAAACTGAGTTGGACAGCTTGTCTTAAAGAGTTATTCTGGCCTGTTCTTCCTTGCATCGTAGACCACAGGGAACAAAGCACCATAGACCACAGGAATATTAACAATATCAGGTCATATGAGGGAGAGCTGCCACGTGCCCAGTGCTCCTACAGTCTGTAGGGAGATCATTTCCCCAGCCGTCTGCAGGTCTGAAATGTCTTTCCCAAGTGCGGATGGCTGACCAGTCCTAGGGCTGTGACCAGAACCCATGTCTTGGGTGCCTGTCACTAGGTTCTCCCCATTCCTCCAGGCTAAATGTCATGCTTTCCCTGTGTAAGAGGTTATTTTACTATCAGAGAAATAGTCTACTCCTGAATTCCCAGGGGACAAGAAATAGAGTACAGTAGTGCTCCTTGTCAATGAGCAGGGTAAGAATCTTCCTCCTCTTTGCCCTTTCGCTCAAAGGAACTGCCTTTTGGTCGCACTCATAACATGTATTTCGTAGGAATAGTTTCAAACCATTGTACTTTTCAAGTATATTTACACATTATTTATTTTGCCAGAGTATTCTGACCTGGGGACAGGTAAAGTGGCTTTTGTTGTCATTGTTCTTGGTATATTAATCATCCTTCACATACAGCACCCTTTCCACGCCTTTGAATAAGTGTGTGGGCTGAAAAAACATCTTCCCTCAGTAATATGTTAAGTGTTTTTAGAGTGGGTGCTCTGTAATAAATGTAGCCTCCCTCCCATCAGATCATAGTCTTTTTTATTCTTGGTATTTAATCTGCTTTGTACGAATATTGTATGAGTGTATGTTTTAATCATTGAGATTTATCACCAGGACTACTAGTGATGATTGTTGACCCATTGTTGGTAAATTAAAAAGAAAGAAAAAAGCAAAAAGCCAAAGACATAAGTACTTTGAATTTACGGCGTCAGAATTACAACTTCATAAAAGTTTAGTTTTATACAAAAGACAGGCTCCTGAGCATTCTAAAATTTTTAACCTTTCCTTATTTCCAGTGAAACATCTGGATAGAGGCAATTTCATCATATAAACAGCTTTTTAAGCACCCAGGTGGAACTCATTAATCTGAGAGGTTCCCATCATGGGCAACAAGCAGTAGGAAGATTTTGGATTGTCTGAGTTAACTAATTGTATTTTTCTGTTACTATTAATTTTCTAAAGAAAAGTATTCCTGAAGCATGTATATTTGAATAATAATATTATTCAAAAATTTAATAAGTAATGAGCAATTGAGAGAATCGTGCTTTGTGGAAAGCCCATTTGAAAGGACGGGTGCCTCAGTTAGTATATCCTGAGCCTAGACTGTAACTCAGTGGGGGCTTGCCTTCATTCTAGGATTTGCAGTGTTTTGTGAACTGGACTTTCTCTTCTTCCAATGGATTGACTCTATTGTTATACTGCCTTTCAGATCATGGAGACCAGACAAAATAAAAAGCATGGGATACATGGTAGACAGGCTCAGTTGCCCAAGGTTATTCAGTGGCGGGGGGAAAAGAACAGTTTTGGAGACAAGGAGATTTAAAAAAAAATGCATTTTATTGATTTTTTACAGAGAGGAAGGGAGAGGTATAGAGAGTTAGAAACATTGATCAGAGAGAACCATCGATCAGCTGCCTCCTGCACACCCCTACTGGGGATGTGCCCACAACCAAGGTATATGCCCTTGAACCCGGGACTTTTCAGTTTGCAGGCCGACGTTCTATTCATTGAGCCAAACCGGTTAGGGCTAGGAGATTTTTTAAAATTAAAAAATTGTTTCTTAAAGAATAATAATATTATAAAATTTCTGTATTGTATTGAGCAGCTATTACCAGCTATGTAATTATCAACTACAAAAATATCGCTGGCATGCAGCAATAAACATTTACTTCTCCGCTAGGTATCTGCAGGTTGGCTGGGGCTCAGATAATCGAGGTGAGGCATGGCTGAGCTTCACAACACTTGTTGATCATTCTTCTGGAACCTGTGCGCTAATCAAAGTGTATCCTTTCCTTGGCAGTAGCAGACACACAAGGATGCAAGTCCCACTTGAGCCCATTCCAGGCCTCTGCTTGTGACATGTCCACTAAAAGTCCCATTGGCCAAAGCATGTCACAAGGCTAAGCCCAATGTCAATAGGGTGGGAAGGTGTCATCCTTCTGTAGAAGTGGTGTGTGTTTATCTATTTACTGAACAATGATATAATCTTCTACACTTCTATTTTCAAAACTTATCCAACCCTCTTCCTGTATCTTAGTTGTGCTCTGTGAAACTATTGAAGTGGGCAGTCTCTTTATAGGTGCAACTGAAAATTGCAAGCTTCTTTCAGGGTGTTGGGCCATCAACTACTATAAATATTTAAGGGTCTGAAAGGCAAAGAGTAGACTTTTAATGTGGCAATAGTTGCAGTGGTAATAATTATGCAGAATAGGGTCATTGGAATTCATCCCCATGAAATAATATTAGAGGAGATCTTATAAACGTAGTCTACCAAGTAGAATTTACAGAAGTGGTAGATAATGGCTAAGCTTTTTAAAAATCCTCACTCGAGGATATTTTTCCATTGATTTTTAGAGTGGAAGAGAGAGGGAAAGACAAAGAGAAACATCGATGTGAGAGAGACACATCGATTGGTTGCCTCCTGCATGTGTCCTGACCAGGGCCCCGTTCAGGGAGGAGCCTGCAATTGAAGTACGTGCCCTTGACCAGAATCAAATCCGGGACCTTTTGGTCCACAGGCTGACACTCTATCCACTGAGCCAAACCAGCTAGGGAGATAATGGCTAAGCTTTTTCACTCAGTTCTCAGATCTCCCCCAGGGAATGCAATACATGCATATGGATTATTACCAATGTGTACACTGAAATTACTTGATGTGGTCTCAAATCCTGTTATGCAAGTTGCCTCATTTTCTGATGTTCAGTTTCCCATCTATAAAATATAACCCGTAATGCTGCCTATATAACTATCTAATAGAAAGTGATAAAAGAATAAAATGAGATGATGGATGTGACTGTGGAAACTGTACTGCGCCGTGATTTACAGCATGAGCTCTGGAATCTGTCTGCTGCGGTTGAATCCTTTCCTTACTACCAACTAAATGGTTAACCTTACAGTTGTCTCTCTGAATTAGCTTCCTAGTGCTGCCATAACAAATTACAATAAATTGAATGGCTCACGACAACAGAAAAGTATGCTCTCAGTGTTCTGGAGGCAAGAAGTCTGAAATCAAAGTGTCAGTAGGGTTGGTTCTTCCTGGGAGCTCTGAAGAAGAATCCTTTCCTTGCTTCACTTTTAGCTTCTGGAAGTTGCCAGCAATCTTTGGCTTCCTTGGCTTGTTGGCAACCTGATTCCAATTTCTACCTCCATTTCCACCTGGTGTTCTTCCTTATGTTTCCTCTGTGTGTGTGTGTTTCTGTCTGTCTGTCTGTCTGTCCCTCTCTCTGAGCTCTCTCTTCACAGGACACCAGTCATATTGAATTCAAGGTCCACTCTAATTTATATGATCTCATCTTCACTAATTGTATCTGCAAAGACCTTGTTTCCAAATAAGGTCACAGATACTATGGATTAGGACCTCAATACATCTTTTTGTGGCACACAGTTCAACCTACAATAGTCTACCCTCTTTTCCACACAACAGTAGAATAGAGTTCAACCAACTTTTCTGCTACTTTATAATAAAGACTAACCTTTCCTTGAGTGCAGTGGGATGCTCATTATTTCCTTCTAAGACCTTACCAGAAGCACCTTTAACATCCATATGTCTATGATTCTCCAAAGTCAGTTTTCTTATCTATAGAATGAGGATGATAATATCTACATTTTGGTATTGTTGTGAGGATTAGATGTAATCATGAAAAATAGTTGACCCAGGAAATGGCACGTTGTAAATGTTTAATGAGAGTTGGCTTTTACTTAAATATTAAGTTGAGCCAGGTAAAGTTGATGTTTTATAGGTTGTAAATGGTTGAATATCATCAAATCCTTGTGCTATAAATTTGAACTATATGGAATTACTATATTTTTTGCAGGTTAAAACAGTCAAATTTCAATAATTCCATAGGTCTTAACCGAATACTTTTTGATAAGTAAAATGTTGTTGTACCAAAATATGATATCCTTATTAAGCCATGGTATTTTCTTCAAGAGTAACATTCCGGCCAGCTGGTCTGGCTTAGTAGTTGAGCATCGACCTATGAACCAGGAGGTCATGGCTTGATTCTAGGTCAGGACACATGCCTAGGTTGTGGGCTTGCTCCCCAAGTGTGGGGTGTGCAGGAGGCAGCTGATCAATGATTATCTCTCATAAGTGATGTTTCTATCTCTCTCTCCCTTTCCCTTTCTCTCTGAAATCAATAAAAAATATATAAAAAATAGCATTCCTGCCTTGGCCAATATGGCAAAGTGGTTAGAGCACCAGCCTGTGCACTGAAGGGAAGCAGGTTCAATTCCCAGTCAAGGGCGCGTACCTGGGTTGTAGGTTTGCTCCCCACCGAGGGTCGGGTCAGGGCATGTACAGGAGGTGACCAGTCCATGTGTTTCATATCACTGTTTCTCTTTCTTTCTTCCTCCCTCCCTCTGTCCCTCCTCCCCCTTTACTCTCTCTGAAAAGCAATGGAAAAAATATTCTCAGGTGAGGATTAAAAAAAAAAGAAGAGCATTCCTAGGAAAACTATTTTCAAACTAAGACTAGTTATTATTAGTTTTACTATCATATAGTTAGATTTGCTAGATTAGTTAGATTGGAATATTAGTGCTTTATTACATTATTTTTAAAAACAGGTAAACTTCAACTTTTTGCTTTGGGGTAATCAAAGATTTAGTAAAGAAACGTGAGCCATAAATCCAGTCCATAATTTAATGATTAGTAATATCTGTTACTGAACCAAGGGCCTCATAAATTAAACATATATTTAAATCAGGTTGATATAGTTGGGGATATAGTTGTTTCATATTCTGCTATTCACAACTTTTAAAAACTTGAATTTAGATCTAAGTGAAAAACAGGCAACCACAAACAATTTTTGCAATGCTGTTACAATGTATTTATTTTATAGGGGTTTTCCCCAGGAGAAAGGACAGGTGCCATCGATATAAAAATCCAGTGCTACTAGAATTTTCTGTGGAGATAATGGTACTAATGGAACATTTAGTTGAGGATACTTTTGAAAATTAAAGTGTTTTCCTCAGTGTCCCTTCCACAGCAATGCAGGCAGGAAATCAGAAATTGAAGCGAGAAAGTGTTTAAAAAATGGAAAATGAAGCATGTCAGAATAAGATGTATATACATTAAAAGATTTGCCAGAGAGCCAATCAGAAAGGTGGTAAATAGTGCCCAAGAATCTTAAGAGATTACTGATTTAATATAGAAAAACTGGAAAGCCTAAGGCAAAATGGATAAAAGGAATGGAAGGTATCTAAGGCCCTGTGAAGAAACCGAGAAAATATTCATCCTTTCAACAGAATTTTTGAAATATCTTTGGTGTGCTAGCTAGCTAACTACTGAAGCTTCTGCATATAATAGTTTCTCCAAAAAGTGTGTTGAATGAATGTGAATAATGAAATAGGATATATTAATCTGACTCAGGGCAAACTTCCCAGACAGAGATTTTGAATAATGAAAATTTGCCATCCTAACTTCAAAATAGGTAGCCAGGGCTAGAGCTAGAGCTAGAATTGTATAGTAAAGAACTATATTAAGACTCAGATAGATTTGAGTTCAAAACCCGGATCCCTTTCCTGAAGGATGTCTAATCTAGTACACTCACTGGTTCCACTACTGTTAGCATCCCCATGAAATGGGTGGGTCACATCTTCAATTACTTTTAAAAAAATATATTTCTTTATTGATTTCAGAGAGGAAGGGCGAAGGAGAGAGAGATAGAAACATCAATGATTCACACCCCCCTACTTGGGAACGAGCCCGCAACCCAGGCATGTGCCCTTGACCGGAATCGAATCTGGGACCCTTCAGTCCACAGGCTGACGCTTTATCCACTGAGCCAAACAGGCTAGGGCTTCAATTACTTTTAAAAAATAATTAAAAAAATAATTTAAGACAAGAGAACATATCCTTTTTAATATTTACAGATTTTTTTTCCTTTTGCCTTTTATACAGTTGCTCTTTTTATTTGTTGCCATTTCTCTCAATTTTGCTTATCACTTTTGCTGGATCACCAACAACAATGACAATGACAATGAAGGTATGCTTGTTTTATCTGTCCATTGCGCTTTCTATCTCAAAAAAATAGTTCAGTGGTTTGATGTGTACCCAGCTCATCAGGTTAGTAGGTCTAGTTCTTGGGTCAGCCTTGGAAATGTATCTGACAAATATTTAATGTGGTCTTTGTAGTGATTAAGAATGATTAAATAGCTAAAATTCCTATCAAATTGAACTTTAAAACACTTCCCATAATAATGTTGATTTAGTGATTGACTTAATGAATGTCAATAAAAAGAGGCAGTAACTAAGTCAGTTTAGAAAAACGTTAGTCATATGAACTGGAAATATTTGTGTATAACTTTTTGACTTTATTCGATAGGAACTTGTCACAGTAACTGCTCAAGGGGCTTTGATCACATGCAGAGATTTATTTTTGCTTGTGATGTAGCCTGCCCCTACAGAGAACATTCATGGCAGTTGAGCTTATACTTCTAAGAAAAAGCTTCTCATTCGACATTGGGGTTGAATTTTGTCTGTATGAGCCATATAATTTCTGCTCCCTGTTTCTTTTTAGGAGCGGTAACTTTGTAATGCACCTCCAAGCTCATGGGCATTCAGTAGGATATTATAAATTATCAACTCTCCCAGGAAGTTCTATGATCAAAGGGCCACTGATAAGGGCCAACTATAGGGAAAGTGGTAAAGTTGTTCCCACTGCAAGCCCAGTTGGGAATATTTTTCCTACCTAAGAAACTATAGTATTTATGAGTCAGAGGAGAAGTTTAGTACCTGCCCTTGAAGTTCAGCCATGGTTTGTCCTTTTGGGAGGTATAGCTCATATTCTAAACCCGGGGTTGGCAAACTGCGGCTCGCAAGTCACATGCAGCTATTTGGTCCCTTGAGTGTGGCTCTTCCTAAGCCTTAGGAGTACCCTAATTAAGTTAATAACAATGTACCTACCTATATAGTTTAAGTTTAAAAAATTTGGCTCTCAAAAGAAATTTCAATCGTTGTGCTGTTGATATTTGGCTCTGTTGACTAATGAGTTTGCCGACCACTGTTCTAAACCATTGCCCTTTACCTGAAAACCCCCTCCCTCAAATGCCAATTCAAACTTAACTTCTAGGACTTACTCTCTCAGAGCTTAGCCTTTATTTTTTACTAGGGGCCCAGTGCATGAATTCGTGCACCTTGAAAGGCATTGTGGACCGCGAGGCCACAGTGGGCACAGGAGTGGGTCTTGGCCACCGATGACGGTGCCAGCAGTGGGTGCAAGTAGGGCTGGCACTGGCAGCAGGTGTGAGCACCAGGTGGGACCATGGCGCGTGGGAACAAAGAATTTCTAGTAACCACCAGAGGCTTGCTCTAGTGACAGTGACCAGTGCCTCTGCCTCGCCTTGGTCTGGGGCCCCCGCTCACCAGCTCTACCATCACGCTGTGTCAGATGCCTGCCATGTTCTGCGCACGTGCCCCCTAGTGGTCAGCACATGTCATAGTGACCGGTTGTTCGGTTGTTTGGTTGTTCCGCTGTTAGGTCTATTTGCATATTAGGGTTTTATATATAGATAATAGCAGTTAATTAGTGTCTAACTTGTGTAGTCTCAGGCATAAGTCCTACTGGAATTCCTTTGGCAATCTAGAGTGGGAATACATGGATGCGGCGTACATGGGGATCAGGGTGGATCTGGGGAAAGGGACTGGCCTGATTCCTGAGGATACCTATGAGGCTCATGGATGTCCCATGTCCAGAGGAGAGAAGTGAACACATATGTGATTGAGTCAGTCATCTATTGGCTAAAACAATACATTATTTTCTTGGAAAAGAAAACTTAGGGGTTATTACTTATTTAGTTTAATTTGTCCATTGGATAGAAAAATTAGTGACTGACTTTTAATGTATTAAAGTGAGGATCTATAAATAGTTATAGTGTACAGGGATAAGACAATGAAATATCTCTAAACCCTTGTATTTGTAGTCAAGGTAAAGAATTAAAGTGTGGTTGTAATATTGCCTTTAAAGTAATTATGGTGGGTGGAAAGACATACAAAGCACTGCATACATGTATATTGATTATTGTGACATGTTACTATAATTAAATGTACTAGAAACACTGTGTTCAGTGGAAATGATTGGTGAATTTTGCCTCTAGTCATATAATTGATAGGGAGAAATTAAAAATCCTACTAATATTTCAAGGTTACTTCATATGGCTTTTCAAGTAAGATATTTATGGATTGATGTGAAGGTGATATACATGTGCTTATTTCAGGGTCCTCATTTGTGTACTATGATATATTTATCTTTTAAAAATTCTTAAGATGAAGGGCTTATTTCATTTTTCTTCTAAATATTTTCAAATGCCTTGTGCATCTGTAAGACCATGATTACAACAAAAACGAACATGTTCATTTATAAGTAATTTTGCAAGAGGATGACTGCAGATGGGATTCTAATTAGAACCATTATTTATAGATTAACTACATAATGTGGGTTTGCTCTTTGGTGAAGCAACATGAGGGACAACTGAGGACATAGGGCTACAAAGACAAAAATGTTATGCTTGCAGACACCGTGATCTCATTCCTTGGGGGAGGAGTGTCTAGATAAAGATGTGTGAGCATCCCACCTCCCACCTCCTCCTCAACCACTGTGGGGCTCTCTGGGACAGGCAGGACTGCGAGCCACACCTGAGATAGATAGAACTGAAGACTTTATTTTTGCCTCTTACCCTTGCTTATTTTCTGGCCTGCAAAAATGGTGTCCCTCCAAATTCCTTCAGAGATGTGATTGCTTTCTTATTCCACTGGGAGCCTCTTTCCCAAACTGTTCCCAGAAGGGCTCACAGCTCACCTTCTAGAGCCTCAATGGGGCCCCAGGTTTCAATTACAAGAAGTGACTGGAGAGCACATAATTACTTTTCATTGTTATTAATTCCTAAAATGTTAAGTGAACATTGTATCTGCTCTGAAATATGATTGAAAATTGATGGTTCTGTTTTAATTTAAGTTTTCTTTTAAAAGAAATTCAGGGGAAAATCTTGTATATACAATTATAAATTTTCTTTTATAGCAGGTGGCTGAAGAAATTCAATTAATCAACTGGGTTTGGACAGGTCGAAAGTACAGGTGTATGGTGGTTATCCAAAGCCTTCCATGGGCAGCTAATGTGCAAACAGGCCAGTAATTCTGCTCTTGTTTTTTGAGAATACATATTGACTTTCTAAGCTCGATATAACTCAAAAGAGGGATATTTTGAGTATTAATGTTCAAGTATGTTTATTTTAGAATTAAATAACAGATGATTTCCTTTGGTTTCACTGCATATATTTTCACTAATTTTCTAAGCATGGTGACTTAGCTGACTTTAATTCTACTTATTCATTGCACTCTGTTGTAAATCAGAGTATAACTAACTATATTTTAATTTCATACTTCTGAATTGTAAAATGCATCGTGGAAATGAATTAATCACAACAGGTAAATAAACTTGACCAGCATATTAAGGGATCTCCTCCATTGTCTAAAGCATCATGTCTTTGGGGCGCCTGGGCTGAGAACCAGTCCCCTTGTTCCTTTGTGCCTTTTCACTAACTATGGAAGGGATGTCCAGCAAGCTGTGGAGTTCTGCCCTGCAAATCAGCAGGGACCAGTCCATCTGGGCTTGGAATGCAATGAGTCCATTAGCAAAATTTTCATAAAAAGTAGAGACAGATGCATTGCACAGGTTCCTTATTTCATAGACAGCTGATATAAATCACTATACAAAAATACATGTGGGAAATCTGATTAATAATTTTAGAGGTGGCAGTTTTTTGGAAGTTTGAAAGATAACCTTTAAAAAATACCTATCTGTAATAGTCCTGTTCTCTTGCTCTCTCTACCTTCTTCAGACTTTATTTTTTTAGCTTTTCTTTTAAGCCTTGATTTGTTCTTTTTCCCCCCCTTTCAGAGTAAAGAGATGGTGGGAGGTGTAGTTCTTAAAAGAGAAGATTATAATAAGAAACTATCGTCTGTATTTTTATTTATCAAACATCAGTAAGTTAGAATTGGTGTTACAATTTTTTTTTATTGAGCTAACTTTATGTATAAAAGACAACTATATTTTAATTGCAAGGGGTTTTATTTTGTTTGCTTCAGCTCTAAAGAATGGAGGAGGGATTTGGCTCATCAGATAGTTTATAGGCCAAGCAGAGAACTGGATGCAAGGCATAAAGCCAAAATGGGCTGTCAGTTGGGGAACCAGGAAAGAAAAGATTTAGATTTAGTGAATGGAAAAATAGGAGGTGGCCCAGAGGAACTCAAGAACATATGTTGCCTGGCTGGTATAACTTGATGGTTGAGCGTCGACCTATGAACCAGGTCATGGTTCGATTCCCAGTCAGGGCACATGCCCAGGTTGCGGGCTCAATCCCCAGTGTGAGGTGTGCAGGAGGCAGCCAATCAATGGTTCTCTCTCATCATTGATGTTTCTCTCTCTCTCTCTCCCTCCCTCCCTCTTTGAAATCAATACATTAAAAACATTAAAAAAATAAAAAAAGAACATGTGCCAACATATACTCCCATATTTGGGAGAGCTGGGCTCATTGATAGGTTCTAGAACAGGCTGGAAACCATGGTTTTCAAATCCCTTTACTCACAACACTCTTTCATTAAGGGAAATCGTGAATAGCTTCTGGTATGTTACATAGATGAAAGTGACTGTAGTGAGGGAGAGCCCTGCTTTCTTGGCCACATACAAAGGTGGTGTCTGAGTGAGTCTTTGAGAGCACAGCTTGAAAATCACCCTGGTAGCCATGCATTCTGATTTGGTTTCAGAAAGCAAAGTCAATATGACAAATTTTGGTTGTCACCCATGAATGAGTTCTTTACCCGTGTGAGTTCTTTAAACACTGGAGGGATGTCCTGGTAGACACAGTCTGCAGGGCACACTCAGGAAGTGTGCACATTGATTTTGTATCCTGAAACTTGACTGTATTTGTTTATTGTTTCCAATAGTTATTTTTTTTTTTTTGGTAGAATATTTAGGGTTTTCTATATACAACATCACATCATCCACAGAAAGTGACAGTTTGACTTCTTTCCTTATTTGTATGCCTTTTATTTCTTTCTCTTGCCTTATTGCTCTGGCTAGAACTTGCAGTGCCATGTTGAATAAGAGTGGTGAGAGTGGACATCGTTGTCTTGTTCCTGATCTTAGGGGAAAAGCTTTCAGTTTTTCACCATTGAGTAGGATATTGGCTGAGGGTTTATCATATATGGCCTTTATTAAGTTGAGGTACTTTCCTTCTATTCCTATTTTATTGAGCGTTTTAATCATAAATGGATGTTATATCTTATCAAGTGCTTTTTCTGCATCTTTTGACAAGATCATATGATTTTTATAGTTTTTTTTTGTTAATGTGGTGTATTATATTGATTGATTTGCAAATGTTGAACTATCCTTGTGCCTCTGGAATGAATCCCACTTGTTGTGATGTATTATTTTTTGGATGTACTGTTGTATTCGATTAGCTAATATTTTGTTTAGGATTTTTGTGTCTATATTCATCAGGGATATTGGTCTGTAGTTTTCTCTTTTGGGTGTTATCTTTGCCAGGTTTTGGAATCAGGGTTATACTGGCTTCGTAGAATGTGTTAGGAAGTATTACCTCTTATTCAATTTTTTGGAAGAGTTTGAAAAGAATAGATTTTAATTCTTCCTTGAACACTTGATAGAATTCACTGATGAATCCATCTGATCCTGGACTTTTGTTTTTTTGGAGGCTTTTGATGGTTGTTTCAATTTCCTCACTGCTGATCAGTCTATGTAGATTTTCCAGTTCTTCACAATTTAGTCTAGGAAGGATCTATTTCTAGGAACTTTTCCATTTCTTCTAGGAGGTTATTGAATTTGATGGCATAAAGGCTTTCATAATATTCTAGTATGATCCTTTGTATATCTGTGATGTTTGTGGTGATTTCTCCTCTCTCACTTCTGATTTTGTTAATGTGGGTCTTTTCCCTTTTTCCCCCTTAGTCTAGCCAGGGGTTTGTCAATTTTATTAATCTTTACAAAGAACCAGCTTTTTGTCTTATTGATTATTTGTATAGTCTTTTTGTTCTCTATTTCATATAATTCTGCTCTAATTTTTATTATTTCCTTTCTTCTGCTAATTTTGAGTTGCTTTTGTTTTTCTTTCTCTAGTCTTATACTGGTAAGGTGTGATGTTAGGCCCTAACCAGTTCGGCTCAGTGGATAGAGCGTTGGCCTGTGGACTGAAAGTTCCCAGGTTCAATTCCGGTCAAGGGCATGTACCTTGGTTGTGGGCACATCCCCAGTAGGAGGTGTGCAGGAAGCAACTGATCAATGTTTCTAACTCTCTATCCCTTTCTCTTCCTCTCTGTAAAAAATCAATAAATATATTTTAAAAAATAAGATGTGATATTAGGTTGTTTACTTGGAATTTATCTTGTTTCTTTAGATAGGCCTGTAATGATATAAATTTCCCTCTTATTACAGCTTTTGCTGCATCCTAGAGGAATTGATATATTGTGTTATCATTCTCGTTTGTCTCTATATATCTTTTGATCTCATCTTTTATTTCTTCCTGACCCAGTCATTTTTTAGTAGTTTGTTGTTTAATCTCCATGTATCTGTAGTTTTTTTTCTTTTTTATCTCCTTTTTGCAATTGATTTCTAATTTCAAGGCATCATGGTCAGAAAATATGCTTGGAATAATTTCAATCTTTTTTAATTTACTGATGCTTGTTTAGTGACCCAATATATGGTCTATCCTTGAGAATGTTCCATGTGCACTAGAGAAAAATGTATAGTCTGAGGTTCTGTAATGAAATGTTCTGTAAATGTTGAGTATATCCATTTAGTCTAGGGCCATGGTCGGCAAACTGCAGCTCGCGAGCCCCATGCGGCTTTTTGGCCCCTTGAGTGTGGCTCTTAGGAGTACCCTAATTAAGTTAATAACAATGTACCTACCTATATAGTTTAAGTTTAAAAAATTTGGCTCTCAAAAGAAATTTCAATTGTTGTATTGTTGATATTTGGCTCTGTTGACTAATGAGTTTGCTGACCACTAGTCTAGGGTTTCACTTAAGGCCAATATTTCTTTATTGATTTTTTGTTTGGTTGAACTGTCTAGAACTGTCAATTAAGTATTAAGGTCTCCAACTATAATTGTGTTTTGATCTGTTTCTCCCTTTAGTTCTGTGAGTAGCTGTTTAATATATCTTGGTGCTTCCTGGTTGGGTGCATATATATTAAGAAGTGTTATGTTTTCTTGATGTGAAAACAAGTGTTCCTTTTATCATTATAAAGTGTCCATCTTTGTCTCATATATTTTGTCAGATATAAGTTAGTAAAGGTTTTTAATCAGTCATCCATGGTAAAGGAGGTACAAACTACCAGGAAAAACAGTAAACAGGATAAAAAGGCAAGGGGGTCAAGACTGTAGGATATATTTTCTCTCCCTTTCCTGTGTTATTATAACCAAGTCACATTAAAATTAATGACATGTATAGTCATGCTATGGTTGTGCCATTTTACACTACTCACTTTCCGGCATGGTACTTGATTGCATTCGGGAGTAAATGGTTCCCTTCTGAATGATGATACCTGGATCCCTAGCAATCTCTTCTGGAGCCCTGCAAGGCCAATGTGGGGGGTCATCGTGAGGGGGACGTAATGCTGTGTAGAGAGGGTGACCCACAGGTAGACAGGTGCCAGAACTAAGGAAAACAGTTTTCATAGGCACAGGATACTTAAAGGACAATGGGAAGAGTTGGATCTTCTTGTTTATGAATACTTTGAGACTGGATTTTGTTATTTTGAGCTCTGAAGGCTTAAGGGAACAAGACTTAATTACGACCAGGTGAGTTAGTAGTGTTGGAAGGAGGATGGGAAGAGAAACTAATAGTTGTGGAGTGCCTTTTGGGTCCTATGCTAAGAACCTTTATGCCCATTATCTTCTAGAAATTTCAGATGGAGGCTCAAGTCTGTACAGCTCACACCTGTACCTCAGATTCCTGGCACTGAGGTATAGATTAGGGGAAAGTTTCATCTATCACCACCACAGTTACAAATGATGTCAATGTTTGACTTTTTCTAGAACCAAAACACAGAAGTTGGAATTTTTGCTTAGCAAGATTTTGGTATGAGCTTGAACATTTCAATTAGGTGTTTTTCCCCTTTATTGTGAGGAGGAATGGGGAAATGATGAGTCATGGCAGCGAATCATATCTGCACATGATTCTACTTTTCTCTTAATCAAAAGGTGCTGCAATAGTATTTATTGCTCCAATTTCATTTATTAAATGGCTATTGTTAAAGTAGGCATGGGTTTTTACTTTTGTAAGTATAGCTACTTCGAGAAACTACTTTATTTTCTTTATGTACTGAAAGCAATCAAAGTTAAATAGTGTTTATGTGTTTTAAATTATACGCATACAAGTCATTAATGATTAAGTGATGTTTGAAAGTATGAGCTTCTGATTTACATTGACAGAATCCAGGTTATAGAACTTAGAGAATGTAATCTGGAATGCAGGCTTATAAAAGTCAGTCTCTAATAGCAAAATAAACAAGGATAGTATAAATATAACATTGCATTTGATTGAATGGCTATGAAATGTTGATATCTGATTTAGCTTGGTAGTATTCACTATTTGATTATCTCATGATACAGCTTTCCTTTGTCCTCACTGCCCACCTTCCTTTAAAAAAAAATTCTACAAACACGCAAATTGTCATGTCATATGTGAATGTTTAAAAGTGAATCAAATTTATCTTTTTTATTTTTGAAAATTCTTGAGCCCGTGAGTCCCACCCCTATTGTGTGACTGGAGAGACACAGAGGAGTCCCAGGACCCAGGTGTTGCCAGCCCTATAGGCCCTGATGTGACCAGAAGTTTGATGTGTCCTGTTGTCAACTTGTCAGTTGGCCTACTCCAGGCCATGAGTGCCTCTGACCTAGAAACCTGCAGCCTTCTTTGGGAGGTGGGTTGGATAGATCTATCCATTCTAACCCAGCTCTGCTGTGACTGTGGTTCAGCAAAACAGGTTCCAATGAATAATCCATTAGGTTTAGGCTTGTGTATTGATTTTTAAACACTGATTTCTCTTCTTTTACATCCCGAGAATGTGAAGTGATTATATTCAATGTGAAGTAAGCTGCATAAGCTTACTTGTACGTGTTTTAAAATGAATCATTATGATGAAAATTACCTTGAAAATGTAATAGTACCAGGTCAGATATTAGTAAATTTTGGAAGTTGTCATCAATTACAAGTACAGATTATACTAAGTGAAGGTCATTCCTACTCTCTTATTCTGCCAGATATATTGCCAGGTGAAAGAGTTGCTTTAGAATTCAGTTTAATTTAAGGAAAGGACACCCTCTTACAAACCCATCTCTGAGGTGAAAGTTATTTGCATTAACATTTATTTATTCATGAATTTTCCATAGCACAGGAAGAATGATTAAAGTTTCCCTCCTCCTTAAGAATGCATAACTTTAGCTTTATTAGTTGTTATATGCTTCTCTATTTTTAGTTGGAATAACTCAGAGGGCCTTGTTTACTTCCTCTCAAGAAAGAGGCCCTTGGCTAATCTGTCAAAGGCAAGTAGGTAGCCAGCTTTGGAGCATTAGAAGAAGCTAAATCTAAGTCAGCACACCAGTACTCACCAAGGTGTCTCTGGTCAGATATCTTCTTCACTCCTGGTGAGACATCTCTTAAACTTGATGGAATTTTATTTATAGACTAGAAGCCCAGTGTGTGAAATTGGGCGGCCCTGCCCACTCGTGCAAGACCCACTGTGCTTGCAGCCCCGCCCACCCACGCCAGTCTTTGGTCGTTACGACATTAGGGCCACGGGCTTTTTATATATAGATTTTGTAAGTTAAGGTATTTGTGAAAGTTCATTTGGATGAGGAAGCCATCCAAGGGGGAACCATCCGGGGGTGGGGTGGGGGGAGTAACGACAGAAGCAAAAAGCTGGTTGAAGTTAGAGAGGGTTCAGAATGAAAGTGGATGTTCAGATCTTCATTAGGATTATAGGAGATGCTCGATGGTAGAGACCAAAGTTGAGACTGAGGGAATCTCAGAGAGTTGGGCTTGAATGGGGAATCCTCCCTGATGGCCCTGAGAGTAGGGAACTAATATTTAGGCACCTACGTGCACCAGGTGCTTTTGTAGACATCATCTCCTTTGAACAGACGATGGCCCTCACACTGCCAGTGGAAAGAATGGTTGAGAAATGTTTCCAGTACAACTATG
The DNA here is from genome assembly GCF_014108235.1 of Myotis myotis. NCBI lineage: Eukaryota > Metazoa > Chordata > Mammalia > Chiroptera > Vespertilionidae > Myotis > Myotis myotis. The sequence continues at coordinate 33,088,695 of NW_023416357.1, forward strand.
TCTCTTAAATTTTAGAGTTTCAGTCTCTCCTTTTGGTGTTGCATGGGATCTTCAAGGGTGAGAGTGAGAAAGCTCAGGATGGATGTCCAGAGTCAACCAACCTTATTTTAGTCACACAGCTTATAGTTTACAACCTCTATCACCAGCACAAAGTTAGTCACAACTCCAAATTTTTACATTTAGCCCTCTCCCCAGTCTCCACATCCCCAAGGAAATCTTGTGTTCCATTTGGAACTATCAAATTTTTAAAATAATTATGATTCATTAGGCCATGGTTTTTATCAATTTTTTGTTTTGGTTTATTTTGTGTTGTTTTAAAATCAACTCTCTTCCCCCTAGGAGATACAATAATGATAGAAAATAAATGAAATCTGTGCTTGTAATGCATCCTCCATAAATCATCTTGCCCTTGGTGAATGGGTAAATGGCTATTTGTGAGGCTGTAAATTGAATGTACACGGGCACATTAAGGAACAGACACTGTGTATGAAATGAGAGCATTCAAAAGATTATTTTAAGAAAATTTCCCTCTTCTGCCCTAAAGTATATTTTTTTGTACTTAGAACTTGCCCAGGAGTCATGGGAAACAGTTTCTACAGTCTAAGTCCCAGTATGAGTGTGCCAGGCACCATAAGCAGATCCACAGGAACCTAAGCCCCTTTCTCAGAATGAGAACATGTGATAATCATCACACAGGGAATTAGCAGCAGACCAAAGGTAATAGGTCTCTGGGCAGAATTTTAAAATATGTGTGTGTGTGTGTGTGTGTGTGTGTGTGTGTATTTTATTGATTTCAGGAAGGAAAGGAGAAGGAAGGAGAGATATAAACATCAATGATAAAAGAGAATCATTGATCAGCTGCCTCCTGCACACCCTCTATTGGGCATCAAGCCCGCAACCCAGGCACATGCCCTTGATTGGTATTAAGCCCGGGACCCTTCAGTTCACAGACCGACTAACTCTATCCACTGAGCCAAGCTGACTAGGGCCAGAATCTTTTCCAACAGTGGTTCCAAACTTTGCTATATGGCCAGATCCCCCAAGAATTTAACTACAGATCAATGAACCAAACCTGGGTTTTACATCAGAATTTCAAAGGTTGGGCCCTGGAAATTTGCATTTTTATAAAAGCTCATAAACTGAATAGGAGACATGATTAGGTTCGTAAACTTTTCTGGTTGTTGGGCTGGAAAGTAAAAAACTAAGAAACAAGGTTGAGTTTTCCCACTAATTACAACCTTGATGAAGTACCTCTAGGTTCCACTTCTTATAAAATACGAGCCTTCCAGATGCTTTCAGGCTCCACAATGTTATGATTCAATAAATGAGAGTTTTTGACCATAGCTTCAGCAGTTGTTTCTGTTTTTGTGCCTTTGGGTTTAGAAACTCATTTTCAGAACATGCCATTAACATAGGTGGAGTTTGTGGCTGACTATGGAGTCCATTCAAAGGATTCCAAGGAGGACTTTCTCACCCAGAACATCATTCACACCAATTTCTTTTACTTTCAGAAATTTATTTATTAGAAGAATAGGTGAAGTATCTTTCCTCATATGTTTAAGTCCTCTTCAATAGGGATAAGAAGAACAATAGCAGGTTAATAATATTTTTGTATTAAATAGTTTAGCATTTTTTCTATTATGGCATCTACAACTAATGATGTTCACATTCGCATTGCTTCTCCCTCTCATTGACATATTCAGGTTGTGTATGATGCCCATCTATAATGCTTTTTCTTGCTACTATAAAAACACTCAGAATGAACGTAGTGAGAGTGACATTATTATTAGAATAACTTTGAATCAGCATTGCCTGGGGGTACATGAAAAAGCACAGATCCCTCCCCAGGAAGACACTGTTTTTATTTGTGAAGCCTATGAATTGGACTGACAACACACACACACACACACACACACACACACACACACACACACACACACAGAATAACTTAGAATCTACTCAAGTTTTATAAAAATAAAAGTAAAGCTAATTTTCCAAATTAATAGTAAAAAATTAGTTGGAACATATCTCTTCTGATTGTGACTATATTAAATTGCTAAGGCTGCCTTAACCAAGTACCATAAATTGAGTGGCTTAAACAACAGAAAGGTATTGTCTGACAGTTATGATGACCAGGAGTCTGAAATCAAAGTATGGGCAGGTGGGTTCCTTATGAGGGGACGATCTGTTCCAGATCTCTCTCCTTGGCTTGTAGATGGCCATCTCCAGTGCCTCTTCACATTGTCTTACTTCCAGGCATGTCTGTCCTGGTGTCCAAATTCCCCACTTTATAAGGACATTGGTCATATTGTACAGAAGCCATCCTAATGACCTCATCTTAATTTGATCATCTGCAAAGACCTAATTTCCAAATAAGGTCACATTCTCAGATACTGAGGGTTAGGATTTCCACATGTTATGGTAGAATACAATTAAACCCATAACAGTAACATTCCATCATATTGAGGTATTGATGGTGAAAAACCAATGAATCAATTTATGAAGTGAGGTGGGTCATCGTCTTTAGGAAATCAATAAAAGTATAGACAAGTTTTTCTGATGTGAGATGGAAAGATTAAAGATGGAGCAAGGAACTGCCAGGGGCATATAATTTTGGGGATACTTTGTATTCATTAAGAAAAATTAAAATTCTAATTCCCTTGCTTCCCTGACAGCAATATGATGAATAGGAGGGCTAGAAGGATTGGCATTTTCATGGAAAACCTTAGAAATCTGAGAGTTCCAAAGTGTTAGTTGAATTTTAAGGGTTTCAAAGGAAAAAAAGACTAAGCATTTGTTAATTTGACCGGTATATTTTATGATTAGTTGCATAATATGTACTTAAGTAAAAACAATGGGTTTAGGGATGTACAACTCAGAACTGTTTGATATGCAGAACCTTTGTGAGGTTGATTTGTCTTTTCCTACTTGAGTTACTAGCAAAGAACTAAAGACACTAAAATGCCATCTTTCTGAAGGAACAAGACTGCAGTGCTTCTCAAACTTTAACATGTTTATAGATCACCTGGAGAATCTGGTTAAAATGTAGATTCTCATTCAACAACTCCGGGGTCCCTGGAGCACAGGCTTAGTAAGGAGCTAGGAATTCTTCAAAGGAAATGAGCGGGGAGACACTCCCTTTGCACGCCATGTCCTCTGCACAACAGCAACACGTGATTTAAAAGTTTTCCTACTTCTATCCTACACTTCCTTTCAAGTTACATTATTTAGTGGACAAGGGTAACAGCGTCTTCCTTAGAAATTCCTCTGAAGTCACTGCTTCTTAACATTTAAACATGATGTTCTATCCCTCTCTTCCTCCGCGCCCCCCCTTCCCCCCAGGTTTGACACTTACTGGAAACTCAGTAGTCAGTCATTTTTGCCCAGCTTCCAGTAGAGGTCATTGCCTTGTTACAGAAGTATTTTCCTCTCTTCCTAAGAGAGTTCAGTCCCTGAGATGACTTTGCATTCTGTGGGCAAGTTTGGGAAGTCAGCCTAAGGGATCATTTACCCCTGAGACCATTGCTTATAATAACTCCTACATTCAAAAGTAGGAGCCATTCTGCTTCCTCTGGTCAGTTAACCTGAGTGGCAATGATGGCTTAGACTTTTCCGATGACCCAGAACAAATGAAAGAAAAAGGACTGAAGCATGGTCTAAGTTCTACAAAGTCTAAGTGCAGTACATTATTTTGCTGGGGCTGCCATAATAAAATACCACAGCCCTGGTGATTTAAACAAATGGAATTTACTTTCTCACAGACCTGGAGGCTGGAAGTCTGAGTGAGATGAAGGCATTGGCTGGTTGGTTCCTTCTAGGGCAGGGGTGGGGATTGTCTGAAATTGGAAATCATTTGGCCTGTCCCTGCCAAGGCATTAATTAAGTGTTTGACTAAATGTAGCAGGCTAATTTTTAAGTTGATAATTTTGTATGGCCTTTGAATGATGTTATAAATATCCAAATGGCCCTTGGCAGAAAAAAGGTTCCCCACCCCTGTTCTAGGGGAAGGATCTGTTCTGATAACTGGCTGCCTTCTCCCTGTCTTCACTAAAATCAAGTGTTATCATTCTCATACTCAGGAATAAATGTTAAGGCGCTATTCTGTACAGTGGAGCTACTTGCGTGATCTGCACATTCTGGGCAGCAGCCACAGTCCAGCAGGCAACATTGTTAATTCTACCCCCGAAGGGGCTTCATGAGAACCATAGAAAGATTCATTGCAAAAGACTTCACACAAGTTATAGACTTAGAACTTTATAGAATTTACTTACATTGTAGATGCAACAACTGAAATATTATAGACCAGAGTTTTGAGATCAGTATTTTACTCCTTCCTTTCTAAGGAATTAGTGAAAACCTTACCTCTGGCTCAGAGAATTGTCTCTGTCTTGATCTCCTTCAGAGTTTCAGGTTTACCATGTTAACTTTCTTGCTTGTATTCTACCCTGTTATATCCCACCCTTTTGGTTTGAAGATGGTCACTTCCTTATAGTGGAGCCCTTTATAATTATCATAAAGATTCTAAATTTGCTTTGGGTCTATTTTAAGTGCAGAGACTTTGAATTGCCAAAGAAGCCTTTGAAAAGTTAATTTCTTATTTATTTCCCTTTTCTTTCTTATGATGGGTTCTTGTATTATATTTCTTTTTGAAAAAAATATTTATTTAAAAAATACTTTTATTGATTTCAGAGAGGAAGGGAGAGTGCTAGAAACATCAGTGATGAGAACCATTGATTGGCTGCCTCCTGCATGCCCCACACTGCGGATCAAGCCCACAACCCGGGCATGTGCCCTGACTGGTAATCAAACCATGACCTCCTGGTTCATAGGTCGATGTTCAACCACTGAGCCACATTGGTCCGGCTCCTTTTGAGTATTCTTACGGCTACATCTTTTATTTTTTTAGATTCAGTTTGCTTTAGAGGATGAGGAGCCTGTCTATTTGACTCAAAACATAATAGAGTCCTTACAGCCATGAATATCATAACATCCTATCTGGTTTCAGCCACTAAGGGAAAGTACTACTTAATCAAATATTGAAGTGGCTAAGCATAATTTATGAGGCCATTGTTCTCTGTTGTTGACCTGACTTTTAAGGGTAGTGATCACACCTTGGAGGGAGACAGGAAAAGTATTGCTCTTCTGTTCATCTTCATAGGCTACTTGACTTTTTCCTCCCCTTATTAACCACTCCCCCTGATGCAAATGGGCTTGGTCTTTCACTTCATTGTTTCCTGATTCCTTTTCATGTGAATGCCCTTGGCTCTGAGGTAACATGATGGTAATATGCTAGTTCTATGAATCTAGAACGTGAACAGCTGGGAAACGCTGTCACCAGAGCATAAAACCCAGACACAGATGAGCTCAAACATCAATTGCTAAATACCTTGTGAGATATTCAGCATCCTGTTCACTATTTGGTCAAACAGACTATTCCACGGACTCCTCAAATCTACGGTAGCTGTGAGTTAGGTGTGGGAACCTAGATGTGGCACTTTAGTCCCCTGAATAAGGACATCATCACAGCGGATTCTCTTTCTGCACGGTTCTTGCTTGGGCTCCTTATGTCCCAGCAGTATTTTTTTTTTGCACAGGTTAAAGGTTTGGATAAAAATGGGGACACTATTGCAGGAGTGATTCATGAGGCTTATTTGCCAGTTTATCACAAATTGCATCTCTTTCCTCAGAGAACACATTCTCTGGTCCCTTTAATCTCTTTTACAAGGGATGACAGTTTATATTAACAGAGGGCAAGAATAAATCATTTGGTTTAAGTGGTAATGATCATCTAATAATACGATGTGATAGGATTATATTAGAATTGCAGAACTGGGCTATTTATTGAGTGGCATGCTATCAAATTATAAGCCTCTGAGGACATGGGGATGATTATAATCTAGAAATGCAAAAAGTTAAACTCTTTATTATTATTTTGCTACAAATTCTGGTCAAATAAAGTTAACTTTGAAAATGTCTGATATGTGAAAAAGAAAATTAAATGAGACTTCATCTTCTAACACTTTCTGGTAATTTTTCAAAAGAATTCTATATTTTTGATATCTGCATTATGTGTAAAAATGTTAAGGCCTGATTGATAATGTAGAAATGAATATGCTTTTAAAAATGTTTAATTTAGTGTCATAAAATGATTACTAGCTTCAATTATAATGCATTCTAATAGCTCATTACAAACCATGTTATGCCCTGTCCTGTATGGATCAGTTGGTTGGGCATCATTCCATGCATCAAAAGGTAGCTAGTTTGATTCCCTATCAGGGCACATGCCCCGTTGTGGGCTCCATCCCTAGTAGGGGGTGTGCAGGAGGCAACCAATGGATGTTTCTCTCTCATATTGATGTTTCTCTCTCTCCCTCTCCTTCCCTCTCTCTCTAAATAATATCAATTAAAAAACATGTTATAAAACATATTAGTTAAAAAGCTTTATATTCAGTCTTCAGTGACTTTAAAGAAAAGACAGTGTGACCAATAAGCTAAACAGAGGAACTAAAAAATGAGAATTCAAATTTCAACTGGACCCTTTAACTGAGTACTTTAGAACTTTCTTTACAGAACTGAGTGAAGCACTTCTTTTATAATACCAGCAAACTTATTTGCATGTTCTTTGAGCCCCAGTTCAATGACCTGGATCTTGGTTCATTGTCATTCATTATCTCCAACCTTGCTCAGCCTCCCATTTTGAATATTTTCAGTTTTTCTTTCTTGGCTTCTTTATCAGAGCATCTTATTTTAGCTCCTATGAAATTTCTCACTTTCTTTTCTCAGAGATATTGCAGGTCCAGTCCTAGACTACTGCAATAAAGTGAATATTGCAGTAAAGGGAGTCACACAAATTATTTTGTTTCCCAGTGCATATAAAAGTTATGGTTACACTATACTGTATGTTTTTTATGCATGTAAAGAACAATGTCCATACCTTAATTAAGGAATGCTTTATTGCTAAACAATTGCTAACCATTATCTGAGCCTTCAGCAGATTGTAGCCTTTTTGCTGGTGGAGGGCCCTGCCTCGATGCTGATGGCTGCTGACTCACCAGGGTGGTGGTGGCTGAAGGCTAGGGTGGCTGTGGCAGTTTCTTAAAATCAGACAACAATGAAGTTTGCTGCACTGATTGACTCTTCCTTTTGCAAATGCTTTCTCCAGCATGCGATGCTGTTGGGAGCATGTTACCCACAGTTGAACCTTCGGAACTGGAGTGAATCCTCTCAAACCTTGCCCCTGCTTTAATGACTAAGTTTCCATAATATTCTAAATCCTCTGTTGTCATTTTAACACTCTCCCCCGCATCTTCATCAGGAGTAGTTTCCATCTCAAGAAACCACTCTCTTCACTCATCCATAGGAAGCAACTCTTTATCCTCTCCAGTTTGATCAGGAGACTGCAGTAATCCAGTCACATCTGCAGGCTCCACTTCTAATTCTCGCCCTATTTCCACCACATCTGCAGTTACTTCCTCCACTGGAGTCTTGAACCCTTTCAAGTTATCCATGATGGTTGGGATCAACTTAATATTGATATTTTGACCTCTTCCCATGAATCATAAATGTTCTTAATGACATCTAGAATGCTGAATTCTTCCATAATGTCACATACCTACGATTATTATACAGGATTGATTCACCACACTAAAAAATAAATAAAAAAATATAAATCTCTGTTTTTTTTCTTTACTATCTCCTCCTCCTCCCCTCTCCTCCTCCTCCTCCTCCTCCTCCTCCTCCTCCTCCTCCTCCTCCTCCTCCTCCTCCTCCCCCTCCTCCTCCTACTCTAAAGCTACTCTTCTCTGCCCCCGAGACTCTGGCAAACACTGATCTGTTTACTACCACTATACTTTTGACTTTTCCAAGATATCATACAATTGGAATCATGTAGTATGTAGCCTTTTCAGACTGGATTTTTCACTTAGCAATACAGATTAAGATTTATCCATTCTGTGAGTGGATTAATACTCATTTATTTAGATTTTTAAGTAGTATGCCATTGCTTCAATTTAGTTTGTTTATATATTCACTTATTGAAGTACATTTATACTACTAACAGTTTTTGGCAATTATGAATAAAACTGCGACAAACATTTGCATGCTGGTTTTTGTATAGGAATAAGTTTTCAAATTAATTGGGTAAATACCTAAGAACTCGATAACTGGGTCATATTTAAGTCTATAATAAGTTTTTTGTTGTTAATCCTCACCACAGGATACCTTCTCCGTTGATTTTTAGAGAGTGAAAGGGAGGCGAAGAGGGAGAAGGGGAGAGAGAGAGAAACATAAATGTAAGAGAGACACATCTATTGGTTGCCTCCCACACTCGTCTGACAAGGGCTGGGGATAGAACCTGTAACCCAGGTATATGCTCTTGACCAGGAATTGAACCCTCCACCCTTTCATGCATAGAATGATGCTCTAACCACTGAGTACACCAGCCAGGGCACAAGATAAGTTCCATAAGAATTACTGAACTGTCCTTTAAATAACCCAACTGTCTTCTAAAGTGGCTATACCATTTTGCATTCCAGCCAGCAATAACTGAGAGTTCCTGTTGCTCTACATCCTTGTTAGCATTTGGTGGTGTCGTTTTGGATTTTAGCCATTTTTTTGGCTAAAGGTGATTGAGTTGAATTTTTTTAGATGATTAGCAACTTCTGTGGGAGTTGGTTGAGGGAGAGGCTGAGGTAGTTTTCCCAACCTCTCAGCTCAAAGGCTCTTGTATTCCTGTAGCCATAGCCTGTTTCCATAGACATGGCACTTCTGTAAAGAGGGGCTGCCTCTGAAAGTCAGAATATAACCTGGCTCAGGAGGACTTATTTTTAAAAAATATGTTTTTATTGATTTTTAGAGAGAAAGAGGAAGGGAGAGGCATAGAGAGATGGAAACATCGATGAGAGAGAAACATCATTGATCAGCTGCCTCCTGCACGCCCTCTACTGGGGATGGAGCCCACAACCCGGGCATGGCCCTGACCAGGAATCAAACCTGTGACCTCTTGGTTCCTGGGCCACTGTTCAACCGCTGAGCCACACCAGCCTGGCTCAGGAGGACTTCTAATGACGCTCCTGTTTCACAGGCTGGCTCAGAGATAACCATCATCAAGGGACGCCTCTATGCCAGGTTGGTGACTCACTTTTAGAGGAGCTTTTTCTGAGAGCTGCCATTGTAGCTCACCTGGGCACTTTCCGCAGCATCTTTCTCCACTTCCTGAAAAGTAAGAGTTCTGTAACATCTCAGCTCTTCTCACATTGGTTTTTGTCATGGAGGTGTTCTCTTTCAGAAAGCAAAACCAAGCACACATACAAACAATCACAGCTGAATGTTCTAGAAACCCCTCAGGTATCCTGTCATTTCCTGTTGCACCATCACAACTTCTTGTGGCCTGGTTTGGATTGGGGTATCTTTTACATGTATTTTAGAGATGGTTGATTCTTCTGGGTCTAGTCTCTGAAAATGAGAGTGACAGAGAGAGAGAGAGGGGGGGAGAGGCAGGGGAGAGAGAGAGAGAGAGAGAGAGAGAGAGAGAGAGAGAGAGAGAGAGAGAGTTAGTTCCTGGAGTGAAAATAGGAAGATTCAAAATTAAGCTCCTGTCATATTTCTATATTGTTTATTGGAACCCCCACCAATCAGACGTTATTTTAAATTTGAATTAAGTTAAGAATTTTTTAAAATTCACCCACATATTTACCAAGTTATTAGTTTTTGTACTTGTTATTTTTCTTGAATTTTACACTTTTCTTTTGGACTAATTTTACTTATTCCCAGAGTATTTTTTTAAAAATATAATGATCTCTTCTTAGTTTCTTTTTAAAGAAAACTGTCAGAAACTATAAAAGGTAACTTTCTTAACACGATGAACGATATCTATTAAAAACATTCCACTTAGTAAACATTCTACTTGGTGATGAAATATTGAACACATTCTTCCTGAGTTCAGGGACACAACAAGGAAGCCACCTCTTTGCATACCAGTTCTATTCTACAATATTTTTGGAAGCCTTAGTCAGTGCAATAGAGCAAGAAAAATAAAAATTAAAAAAAAAAAGATACACGCATTGGAAAGGACAAAGCAAAACTGTCATTCTCATATCACATAATGCTGTACATAAACAAATCCAAAAAAAAATCACCTATAAACAATTAGAATTGATAAGTAAATTTTACAAGGCATTTGGATAAAGGTCAATATATAAAAATCAACTTTATTTGTATATGCTACCCTCAAATGCTACAAAATGAATTTTATTATATTAAATTAGTTTGATTAATTAAAATATTAAATTAATACAATTTTATTATATTAAATTTCATACACAGACAGGCTTGGGGAACTAAGGTTAACCTCCTCTGCAGAGTCCCAGAAGGATTCATCAGGCATAATGTTAATTTATAGTTGCATGGGTGCCAGGCAGTTTGACAAAATTCTGAATTTGGTTATTTCATGAATTTTCTACTGATTGAACTCATGGGATTCATATTAAATAGATAAAAGTTAACATGTTTTGGTAGCATCATCCTAATAACTCAAAACCTTCTTTTAGAAAAAAATTCAAATTACAATGAAATTTAATTGTATAATTTCTCCAAGCCATGTTTCCCACATCTGTAATTTGAGGATAATGCCTATGCCATTCTCATAATCTTTGTTATAAAGATTGAATGGAGAGAAGCTCTCCCACTGCAGACACAGAGGACTCTCATAGCCAGTTAGCCTGGAGGTCAAATCACCCCCGGTATTGCCAACAACAATCAAGGCTTAACTACAACAAGACTGCGCACAAAGACCACTAGGGGGTGCACCAAAAAAAGATAAAAAAATGCAGAGACAAAGAAACAGGACGCAAATGTCAGAAATGGAAGATATAGAGCTCAAAACCACACTTTTAAGGTCTCTCAAGAACTGTCTAGAAGCCGCCGATAAATGTAGTGAGATCCTCAAGAAATCTAATGAGACCCTCGATGTTGTGATAAAGAACCAACTAGAAATTAAGCATACACTGACTGAAATAAAGAATATTATACAGACACCCAACAGCAGACCAGAGGAGCGCAAGAATCAAGTCAAAGATTCGAAATGCGAAGAAGCAAAAAACACCCAACTGGAAAAGCAAAATGAAAAAAGAATCCAAAAATACGAAGATAGTGTAAGGAGCCTCTGGGACAGCTTCAAGCATACCAACATCAGAATTATAGGGGTGCCAGAAGATGAGAGAGAGCAAGATATTGAAAACCTATCTGAAGAAATCATGACAGAAAACTTCCCCCACCTGGTGAAAGAAATAGACTTACAGGTCCAGGAAGCACAGAGAACCCCAAACAAAAGGAATCCAAAGAGGACCACACCAAGACACATCATAATTAAAATGCCAAGAGCAAAAGACAAAGAGAGAATCTTAAAAGCAGCAAGAGAAAGAAACGCAGTTACCTACAAGGGAATACCCATACGACTGTCAGCTGATTTCTCAACAGAAACTTTGCAGGCCAGAAGGGAATGGCAAGAAATATTCAAAGTGATGAATACCAAGAACCTACAACCAAGATTACTTTATCCAGCAAAGCTATCATTCAGAACTGAAGGTCAGATAAAGAGCTTCACAGATAAGGAAAAGCTAAAGGAGTTCATCACCACCAAACCAGTATTATATGAAATGGTGAAAGGTATCCTTTAAGAAGAGGAAGAAGAAGAAAAAGATAAAGATACAAATTATGAACAACAAACATGCATCTATCAACAAGTGAATCTAAGAATCAAGTGAATAAATAATCTGGTGATCATAATAGAATCAGGGACATAGAAAAGGAATAGACTGACTATTCTTGGGGGGGGAAGGGGTGTGGGAGATGCGGGAAGAGACTGGACAAAAATCGTGCACCTATGGATGAGGACAGTGGGTGGGGAGTGAGGGCAGAGGGTGGGGCAGGAACTGGGAGGAGGGGAGTTATGGGGGGAAAAAAGAGGAACAAATGTAATAATCTGAACAATGAAGATTTAATTTAAAAAAATAAATAAATAAAGATTGAATGGAGAATACAGTTAAGGATGTAGCATAGTAATGTCTGGTACATAATAACAGTATTGGATGAATTTCAAGGAGTGAAAATGACATTTCTGTGTTTTTTCCCTTTTCTTTCTCTAAATATTAGTGCTGTAATTGGAATGCCAAGATGATGCAATTGCCCACTGGTATCAGGCACATTTTTGAGCTGCTTATTCCAGTCACAGGAATGAATTTGCACATATCAGCCATGGTTTATTTTGAATCCAACTTTCTATTTTGGATTATCATCATCCTTTTGTAAAATGCTTGGCTAGTATTAGGGGACAGTCCAGCATCTGGCATCATGGGCAAAACCAGCCTCTTCAAGTGCAAAATTAAATCTCCTCTCCATTCTTTCTTAGCTTCATGATTTAACCAATGAGCCAACCAGCCACAGGGAATTTAACAACAACCATGTAATTGATATAAAATGCTCCACTAATTCAGAAGACCAATTTGGTCACATCTCCTTAATTTTTTCAATTAATCACTTCAGTACCCAATTTTCTTTTTATCAGGAACCTTAGAGTCTCCCTCTTGGGGCTTCCTCTTTTTTTTTTTTTTTTTTTTTTTTTATTTTATTTTATTTTTTTAAATTAAATCTTTATTGTTCAGATTATTACATTTGTTCCTCTTTTTTTCCCCCCCATAACTCCCCTCCTCCCAGTTCCCGCCCCACCCTCTGCCCTCACTCCCCACCCACTGTCCTCATCCATAGGTGCATGATTTTTGTCCAGTCTCTTCCCGCATCTCCCACACCCCTTTCCCCCCCAGGAATAGTCAGTCCATTCCCTTTCTATGTCCCTGATTCTATTTGTAATCAACAGTTCATTCTGTTCATCAGATTATTTATTCACTTGATTCTTAGATTCACTTGTTGATAGATGCATATTTGTTGTTCATAATTTGTATCTTTACCTTTTTCTTCCTCTTCCTCTTCTTAAAGGATACCTTTCAGCATTTCATATAATCCTGGTTTGGTGGTGATGAACTCCTTTAGCTTTTCCTTATCTGTGAAGCTCTTTATCTGACCTTCAATTCTGAATGATAGCTTTGCTGGATAAAGTAATCTTGGTTGTAGGTTCTTGGTATTCATCACTTTGAATATTTCTTGCCACTCCCTTCTGGCCTGCAAAGTTTCTGTTGAGAAATCAGCTGACAGTCGTATGGGTATTCCCTTGTAGGTAACTGAGTTTCTTTCTCTTGCTGTTTTTAAGATTCTCTCTTTATCTTTTGCTCTTGGCATTTTAATTATGATGTGTCTTGGTGTGGTCCTCTTTGGATTCCTTTTGTTTGGGGTTCTCCGCGCTTCTTGGACCTGTAAGTCCATTTCTTTCACCAGGTGGGGGAAGTTTTCTGTCATTATTTCTTCAAATAGGTTTTCAATATCTTGCTCTCTCTCATCTTCTGGCACCCCTATAATTCTGATGTTGGTACGCTTGAAGCTGTCCCAGAGGCTCCTTACACTATCCTCGCATTTTTGGATTCTTTTTTCATTTTGCTTTTCCGGTTGGGTGTTTTTTGCTTCCTCGCATTTCAAATCATTGACTTGATTCTTGCGCTCCTCTGGTCTGCTGTCGGGAGTCTGTATAATATTCGTTATTTCAGTCCGTGTATGCTTAATTTCTAGTTGGTTCCCCAATATAAGATCGAGGGTCTTATTAGTTTTCTCATAGATCTCATTAAGTTTATCGGCGGCTTCTAAACAGTTCTTGAGAGACCTTAAAAGTGTGGTTCTGAACTCTATATCTTCCATTGACAATTTTGTCCTGTTTCTTTGTCTCCGCATTTTGTTATGCTTCCTTGGTGCACCCCCTAGTGGTCTTTGTTCGCAGGCTTATAGTTAAATCTTGATTGTTGTAGTTAATTCCAGGGAGGGTTTGACCTCCAGGCCAAGTGGCTATGAGAATCAGCTGTGTCAGCAGTGAGAGAACTTCTGTCCTCTAGGGAGGTGCTAATCTGGCGTTTGCCTGAGGCTATCCAACAAATGCCTGTGTGCAGGGCTTGGGCGGGGCGGGTCGCACAGGATCAACAGGGTGGGCCGGAGAGAGCAGTTATGGCGGCTCTCAGTCCTGTCCCCAGGGGCTCTGCCTCTCTGAGTCCCAGCACCCGCTGCAAAACTCAGAGAGAAAGCTGCACTCACTCTGACCGAAGCCAGACAGTCCCGCTTCTCCCGTTTGAGTCTGGGTCCCTAAAGACTCGCCCGGATCTGGAGCTCAGAGTCTGGGACTCCCTCCCGATTGAAAACGCCAACCGCACCCTCCGCCGCCAGCCCGCTCCGCGCACTCCGCACCTCAGAATTTGACTTCAGCACTGTGCCTCCTCTGAGTGTACGTATGCGTTTCTCTTTCCTCCTAGTTGTAGGACTTCCACTCAGCCAGCGTTCCTGTGGTTCTGGGTGATGTCCCTTCCGTTTTTTGGTTTCACTTTTGAAGTAGTTGTTCAGAGCAGCAAACTCCGGCGTTAACCTATGCCGCCATCTTGGTTCTCCTCTAAGTTTTCCGGGGCTTCCTCTTAATCTTCATTTTTTTCAAGAACTTTAGAATCTCGCTCTAACCGGTTTGGCTCAGTGGATAGAGCATTGGCCTGTAGACTGAAGAGTCCCAGGTTCGATTCTGGTCAAGGGCATGTACCTTGGTTGCAGGCACATCCCCAGTAGGGGGTGTGCAGGAGGCAGCTGATTGATGTTTCTCTCTCATCAATGTTTCTAACTCTCTATCCCTCTCCCTTCCTCTCTGTAAAAAATCAATAAAATATATTTTTTTAAAAAAGAATTTCACACAGCCCCAAAGCAGTTTATATTTTTGCACCAACAAGATAGAATCCTGGGCTTTTTCCAGTCCACTGGCGTGACATCTATTGCCACAAGGTGGTGTGGCTTTTGAGTTTAGTCCTGCTGTCCTGGAATTACTGTGGAATCGCTGATGTCATGAGGCCTAGATGATCCAGATTCCTGAAGAAATCACTGTAGTTCATTGAGAGTGGATAAACCTTTAGAGCTAAACTTGGCTAAGGGTAACCCAAGGCTCCCAAGTGATCTGATTTCTAGTGTCCATATATTTCAGCTCCCTTACAAGCTGCTTCCATGGTTCCTGGTAGTCCCAGAAGTGTGGAGACAGGATCAGTTAGATTTTTCTGTCACTTCACAGATCTAAAGCCACTATCTTCTTTTCTACATAGGGATCAACTTTCTTTTTTTAAATTGAATTTATTAGGGTGACATTAGTCAACAGATCATATAGGTTTCAGGTATGGGTTTCTATGTTACAAAATCCCAAGATCTTCTCCTGGGATCAACTTTCTAACTCCAGAATGTCTGCTGTTATCTCTTTCCCCTAGACCAGTGATGGCGAACCTTTTGAGCTCGGCATGTCAGCATTTTGAAAAACCCTAACTTAACTCTGGTGTCGTGTCACATATAGAAATTTTTTGATATTTGCAACCATAGTAAAACAAAGATTTATATTTTTGATATTTATTTTATATATTTAAATGCCATTTAACAAAGAAAAATCAACCAAAAAAATGAGTTCACGTGTCACCTCTGACACGAGTGTCATAGGTTCGCCATCACTGCCCTAGACTGTGGTGCTGCTCACTCAGCCTTCTAGAAAGACTAACTTCCATGACTATAGGGCCTCATCTCCATACTTCTTGTATTAGCCTTGAATAGTCATGGCAACCAAGGAGGGGAATGTCCTGCTGCCTCACCATACTTTTTTATTCCAAGGCTTGCCTTCCATATGCCCATTTCCTGCTCCCAAACCTATCCTCAAAATAATAGACAGTGGTAGTATTCCTACCTCCCAGGTAAACCACATTACCCACTCAGAGGCTCATATCTTTGTTCTCTGCAAGATACACATAGAATGCCATTCTCCATTATCAGTATATTTATATCTGGGATTTTCATTTTAGATAATACTATCAATGGGAGAAATGAACTTTATAGTTAGTTAAGCATTGCTTGGTTTAGACCAGTGGTTCTCAAAGAGTGGTTCTCAGACCAGTATCATTGGTGTTACCTTTGGTATTTACATTAGTGGTAACTTTTTAGAAACATAAATTCTTGGACCTCTCCTCAGACCATCTACTGAGTTAGAAGCTCTGGGGGCCAATAGCAGCATTCTATTCCAACCAGTCCTCTGGGAGATTGTGATTAAAGCTAGAGTTTGGGAACCACTGATCTAGGCAAAAACATACTTTATAATTGTTTTTCAAATGGGAGGTCAAGAGCTGACTTCTGTGTTCTTGCTGCTATCTTCTGAGTGTCAGCAGTTCTTTAAACATGAACACACACAAACAGCTTTTTCTTGGAGCTTGTAAAAAGTCAGTACCTCTTGGTGGTCCCAAGTGGGAGGCTCAATGCCCCACCTGGGGTATGTGCGAGGCACTGAGAAAAACCAGGGACTCGCTACCATGTTGTTCCTTAGATCCCCAGGTAGTCTGTCTTCTTCTTTCCAGCTTTCAGAATCTTTTTCCTCATGTTTTTGTTGTAAGCACACAGATGTATGAAAAATAGAGCTACTGCATCTTGGCAGAACCAGAAGTCTCAGGCAGCGCTGTATAGCCAAGTTACCATGAACTTGTGATAGTGTTTTATGTCTTTTCCAATCTTATATAATTGTTATGGAAAAATATGGAGTTAGCAATGGATATTTTGATCTATGTTCGATCATTTCAATTCAGATGCAGTATATCATATTAGGTAACAGGAATAATAATTTTTAAAAGCATTATTACTTGTAACCCATCATATATTGCCAAAAATGCATTGCACCTGCGGAAATGTATCATGAAGACAGAACAAAGAGGGCCCCAAAGAAATAGTGACAATAGCATCTGGCATCATGGGCATTTTATTTGATCCAGGTGAGAAATTCTTGACAAAACTACACGTTATATATATATATATACACACACACACACACACACACACACACACACACACACACCTATCTAGCTAGCTCAGAAATAGGGCTTTAAGATTTGGAAAATGTTGGGAAGTACATTCTGCCATGCAGTGTGCTTTTGTCACTTTCATCGTTCTCAGGATGAGAAAGAGCTCGTTGAGCACTTGTATACTCTTGGGTCTTGGTCTCTACCTCAGTTGCATAGTTGGCATGAATCCAATCAGGAATAGATTTACCTGCAACAGATTAGTGCTAAAAAGGAACATGTGTCAGAGCTCTATTAGAGTGTGTTAATTTTAAGATCAGTTATTTAGATTCATAGGAGAAATACTTTCATTATATCTTTCCCGAAAATTATTCAATAATGTAAATGCACAAATTTTCTGCTCATGTCACTCATCAACTACTTCTCATGTTTATTTCTTAAACACTCATTTATCCTTCCATCACTTATATGATTTAAATTAACCAAGTTGGCTGTGGGCTTATATTATGAATTGGATTATAAATACTGTACTTAACACTAATCATTATTACAGTAACTTGTATAGACTCTACACTTCCTAGTGGTTTAATACCTTTCCACATATAGTGGATAATTTAAAACCATATCTACTTACGTAAATATCTAAGATGCTATCTAGAATGTTTCTTTTTTTGTTGTTGTTAATCTTCACCCGAGGATATTTTTTCCCATTGATTTTTAGGGTAAGTGGAAGAGAGAGGGAAAGACAGATAGAAACATGGATGTGAGAGAAACACACCAATTGGTTGCCTCCTACACGAGCCCTAACCAGGGCCAGGGCTGGGGAGGAGCCTGCAACGGAGGGACGTGTCCTTGACTGGAATCAAACCCGTGACCCTTTGGTCTGCAGGCCGACACTCTACCTGCTGAGTCAAAACAGCTAGGACTACAATGTTTCTAAAATGCTATCTAGAATGTCCTGACTCTAGAAAAATTCATTTAATCAAGTTTAATTTCTTTCTCTTCGATGTCAACATGCTATCCTAGATCTCTGAGATGCCAATTATAAACTTAGTTTTGACCATAACAATTACTAAGTATATGCAATTCAGTACAATCTATTTCTTCGTGCATCTGTCACATTTTTAGGGCACTGTAAGATATCTAGAAAACTAAAATTTGGCACAAATATATTGCTCTTCATTTGAACTTAAAAATCTTAGAGAGAGAAGAAGGGAGCGGGACAGAGGGCTTGCATCCCAGGCATGTGCCCTGACCAGGAATTGAACCGGCCAGAAACCTCTCAGTGCATGGGATGACACGCAACCAACTGAGCCACACCCGCCAGGGCAATGCAATATTGTAATTGATAAAATGGAGGAATATGCAGAATATCAGGTGACTAGATATTAGAATATCTCATTTTGCCTGAGGGACTAGGAAGGGCTTCTCAAAGAGGTGATGCTTTAAGCTGATTTTTGAATTAGAGTTAGAAGATGGTCAGGATGTGCAGCTGTAAGAATGGGCAATGGAGTGAGACATTTCAGGTTATTAGTAGAGAGGGGACATAGTTTTGTATAATTGAATTCTAAATGAAGAACTAAATCATCACTATTCAAAATGTCACAAATAATAACCAAAATATGATGGATTGCCTTAAAATCTGAAACTTTCAAAAATAATCATTGTCTTTGATTTTTTTGAGAATCCTTTTTTTCCTTCTTCTTTTTTTCTGTTAAACGATTGAAAAGGTCAGCCTCCAAGCTTTGGATTTGACCACTAACATTTCTCAAACTGAATGTGTTAATGGCATTTCAAACGACACTTTTGCCTCTCAAGAAGTTCTGCAGGAGAACTGAGGCTTCAGAGTTAACAAGCAGCCAGCCAAGTGAAATATGTTCTAAGTCAAAGCCCGACACTTTGGTAGAGCCAAAATGGATGGGTAGCTGTAAGGTAAAGATTGTAAATCCTGTAATTGCAGCTGGATTCGTACATTTGGCTCTGCTTTTTACTGATCTAAAACATTGTGCTAAGTGAGACTTTATAGCCTCAAAGGAAATTCTTTGAGAATGAAAGACCCTTGAGACAAGAAATCTTACCTTAGTCCTCTGGGTAGGGGTAGGATTTTGTTGGAATGCCATTTTTGATAACATTTTTTCCAGGGCTCAGTAATTTCATTCTATCTAGCATTTAATTGTGATTTTTCTGCCAAGACTTTAAGGTTACCGATTTGTAAAAAATAAGAATTTCACACAATAGTTATGTTGCATTCTGGCACCGTGACCTTTTAAAAACATGTCATTTCATTATGTTTCAGATGAATAAGTGATGTGCTCTTTTATAGCTTTTGCCCGAGGGAGAACTTATAATGAAGACATGAGCTAGCTAGAGCTCACGCCCTCTAGATCTCTGACATTCTCCGCTGTAGGTAGTCTGTCTGGCAACACAGGGGAAGCTTTCTAGTTCCTGATACAGTTTTATGTGCTGTTGTATAGAGCAGGAACCAAACAACCACTTCGGGTATGAGGAAAAGATAAATCAGGTCTGGTTCAGTTTTTGTCCTTTTTTTATGGCTTCCTGACATGTCTCTTGACAGATGCACTTGATCTTCTCCACACAAGGCCTGTATTGTCTGCATAATAGATTTCAGCACTCAATCCTACACTGTCCTGTAACATAAATGTTTATGTGTATATCTTGTGTCTCTAATTAGGCCATTAGCCTTCGGGAGGAAAGGACTCTGCCTTGCCCTTCTTGGGTATCCTCTTTGACCTTTAGTACAATTTTCAGCATATAATAGATATTCTATAAATACTTATTTGAGTAAGCTTAGTTGAGTTGGCCAATCATCTTTTTTTAAAAAATTAAATATTTATTGTTCAGATTATTAAAATTGTTCCTCTTTTTTCCCCCCATAGCTCCCCTCCACCAGGTTCCCACCCCACCCTCTGCCCTCACCCCCCACCCGCCACTGTCCTCATCCATAGGTGTATGATTTTTTTCCAGTCTCTTCCCGCACCCCCAAAACCCCTTTTCCCCTGAGAATTGTCAGTCCACTCCCTTTCTATGCCCCTGATTCTATTATATTCACCAGTTTATTCTGTTCATCAGATTATTTATTCACTTGATTTTTAGATTCACTTGTTGATAGATATGTATTTGTTGTCACTTTGTTGTTCATAATTTTTATCTTTACCTTATTCTTCTTCTTCCTCTTCTTAAAGAATACCCTTCAGCATTTCATATAATACTGGTTTGGATGAACTCCTTTAGCTTTTTCTTATCTGTGAAGCTCTTTATCTGACCTTCAATTCTGAATGATAGCTTTACTGGGTAAAGTAATCTTGGTTGTAGGTTCTTGCTATTCATCACTTTGAATATTTCTTACTACTCCCTTCTGGCCTGCATAGTTTCTATTGAGAAACCAGCTGACAATCTTATGGGTACTCCCTTGTAGGTAACTAACTGTTTTTCTCTTGCTGATTTTAAGATTCTCTCTTTGTCTTTTACTCTTGGCATTTTAATTATGATGTGTCTTGGTGTGGTCCTCTTTGGATTCCTTTTGTTTGGGGCTCTCTGCACTTCCTGGACTTGTAAGTCTATTTTTTTTTTACCAGGTAGGGGAAGTTTTCTATCATGATTTCTTCAAATAGGTTTTCAATATCTTGCTCTCTCTCTTCTTCTGGCACCCCCATAATTCAGATGTTGGTACACTTGAAGCTGTCCCAGAGGCTCCTTACACTATCTTCATATTTTTGGATTCTATTTTTTTTTCTTCCCCGGTTGGGTGTTTTTTGCTTCTTGGTATTTCAAATCTTTGACTTGATTCTTGTGATCCTCTAGTCTGCTATTGGATCTCTGTATAATATTTCAGTCAGTGTATGCATAATTTCTAGTTGGTCCTTTTTCATATCCTCGAGGATCTCACTAGATTTCTTGAGTATCTCACTAAATTTATTGGCGGTTTCTAGAAAATTCTTGAAAAACCTTATAACCGTGGTTTTGAACTCTATATCTAGTAGTTTGCTTTCCTCCATTTCTGTCATTGGTGACCTGTTTCTTTGTCTCTGCATTTTGGCTGCTTCCCTGTGTTGATAGAATGGCTTTCTGTGCTAGGTGTCCTAAAGGGCCCAATGGCTCAGTCTCCCCAATTACCTGAGGTGGACACTCTTGGTGCACCCCTTTGTGGGCTTTGTGCACACTCTTGTTGTAGTTAAGCCTTGATTGTTGTAGGTATCACTGGAAGGAATTGACCTCCAGGCCAATTGGCTGTGAGAATCAGCTGTGTCTGCAGTGGGAGAACTTCTGTGCTGGAGACACCCTTATGGGGCAAGACTTGCTTCAGTGGGGCTTTGGTGCTCTCTGAGTCTGCCCCCTGAGTGTGTCCCTTATGGATCTGAGGAGTTGTAATCTGGATGGTTCCACTCTGACCACTGGGTACACTGGCTCTTGGATCTCTAAGGAAGTGCTAATTCAGCCTCTGCCTGAGGCTACCCAGCAGGAGCTATGGAGAGATCTGCAGATTCCTCTTCTTTGTTTGGGGTTTGGAGGTGCCCAGATGAGGGCTAGCTGCGAAGCAATGCAAGCTGCTGTGGGGCTTTGGGCCTTCTTTTGGAAATTCTGAGTCTCTCTGACCCAGCTGCAGTTTGTTAGGTAATTGTACATTGCAAAGGGCCAGGCCATTCATATGCAAAAGCCTCTGCACACAGCTTGGGTGGGGCAGGGTCTCAGGGAATCAACAGGGCAGAGCAAACAGCTATGGCTGATCCTCAGCCCTGCCCTAAGAGGCCAGGGGTCTCAGTGTCCTGCAGTAATCGCTGCAAGCACCTCTGAGAGAAAGTTGCCCTCTAGTTCTGCCTGCTGCCAGACAGTCCAGTTTCTTCCCGTATGAGTCTGTGTCCCCAGAGGCTCGCCCAGAACTGGAGTTCAGAGCAGTCGGGAGCTTGTGACTCCCTCCTGATTGAAAAAGACAACCACATCCTCAGTTGCCAGCCCTTTCTGTGTGCGCCTCCTACCTCTGCACTTTACTTCTGCACCTCCTCTGAGTCTCAGTGTGCTTTTCTCTTTCTTTCTAGTTGTAGAATTTCCACTCAGGCAGCCTTCCTGTGGTTCTGGATGATGTCAGTTTTGTCTTTTAGTTGTATTTATGAAGAGGTTGTGCGAGGCAGCAAATTCAGGTGTTTACCTATGTCGCCATCTTGGTTTCTCCCAATCATCTTTAACACATTGTTTGCGGGTAGTTTTTATCGTGCGCTAACAGGTGGCACGGGCCATTTTTGCTAATTTTTTGTGCAAATGGCAACGTTCAGTAAAATTACGATAACTTTAGTTTACGTATTTATACGTTACCCGCATTCTACCGCTAGTCTATAAAAAACATATTAATACGTGTCCCGTGCTCTACTACACTGGTAGAACGTATAAATACGTAAAACGTATAAATACGTTTCCCACATACAATGTGTTTAAGAATGTACGAGAGCAGGAGAACTGTGGAAGTGTCTCTAACTAGGGGATGCTGATAGTTGGTCATGCTAGTGAACCAATTGGATTCCCTGTCCAACATTTACGACTCTTCTCAATGTAGCTACACACTGTGCTCTCTTTCTTTACTTATCTTACCATGAACCCATTGACATACTCTGGGGTAGAAGAAAATGTCTTCTTTTTCTTCAGACAAGCTCAAAAGTGATGAAAATTATATCAGTTTTTCAATTTATATGAAGCAAATGAGATGAATTTCAGCATGCCAGGTAAGGAGGGCTATATCAGTGAAACATTGCTGGTAATAATGAGAATTGTGGACAAAATGTCAAAAGTATCAAGTGTATCTGTAAGTCCAAGGGCAGAAAAAGAAAAGGACTTAATTTAGAAATGGGAGTGTAGATTAGAAATGGGAAGTTAAGGAAAATGGGGAAGATATTAGGGAGGAAGTCTTCAGGGAGCATGAGTAAATTTAGATATTTCACAAGTTGGGCAGTGTATGAGTTAGTTTGGGCTAACTGCTATAACAAATAGATGCTATATGTACAGTGGCTCAAACCAAAAGAGGTTTATTTCTTGTTAAGAGTACTGGGTGTTTGCCCTGGTTGACATGGCAAC
The DNA here is from genome assembly GCF_014108235.1 of Myotis myotis. Lineage (NCBI taxonomy): Eukaryota > Metazoa > Chordata > Mammalia > Chiroptera > Vespertilionidae > Myotis > Myotis myotis. The sequence goes on from NW_023416357.1 coordinate 33,111,719, forward strand.
CTTTCTCCATGGAGTTATCTAAGGACCTGGTTGAAGGAGGCTCTGCCATTCTTAATACATGGCTTCTAAGGTCTCCACCAGGGTGGGAGGTCATCTCTTCTTCAGACAGCCATTAAGGGCAAAAATGTGAAGAGAATATATGTATGTGTGTGTTTTTTAAGAGCCAGGTCTTAACGTGGCACAGTTTTCCATTGACATTTGTTCCAGTGTCTAGAGCTCTGTAATATGGTTGCTAGGAATTTACGGAACTAGAGAGTTGAGTGGTATGGGAGAGGAGGTACCTGCTCAGGGGAAGAAAGGATGAGAACCCTGGAAAATTCCCAGTTCTGCTTTGCTTAGTGTACCTGTAACACTGTGTGTGGTATTGTGGGTGTGTATTTATGTCAGATAAAATTATGCACAGATGCAGCTTATGATCATCTCTGCACCTGAGTGCCTTTCCATGATTTATAAAAATTTCTGTTCGACTTAAAGTCAATTTTCTTTACAATAAAAAAAACAAAAACCTTTGGCCCTAGGGTTTCATTAACTGAGGTATCCTTGTATATGGTGGCATCTTAATAGTGCAACTTGTAGTTGATGTCTTTGATAATATTTTTAATTTTAAAAATTAGAACATGCATATTTTAATTTATCCAAGGTGAGATTTTTTGATATTTCAGTGAGGAGTTATAGAAAACATGAATAATTTAGTGCTGAACTAATCAAATTTTGCATTGCATAGTCTATAAAATATAAAAGCCTTTCAGTGCCTTTTTGAAACTTTAATGGATTTGTATATTTCAGTAATTTTTTACTTTGTTGTGTGCTAGCACAATTATCAAAAATTACTCCACCAGAACAGCTGTAGGCAATAGCATTAACATAAACTGTTAATGAATTAGTTTCTAATGCTCTGAAGTGTTACTTCTTCATTTGATTTCTTAACATTATAAGAGAATCAGTAAAATGATTTTGTCTTAAGTCAATCATAAATGTTAATGTAACTTCATTTGGCAACAACTTGTAAAATTTCAAAAATTTACAAGTGCTAACAATGAAGAAATGAAGCTACATGCTTCATTTTTAACACATAGAAGGTGTTAAAAATATTTGTTGATAACTGAATGAAAAGATACCAAGGTCCTACTACCACTTCTTTGACCTAATTTATCATGTATGACCTGAAGAATTAATCACTTACTCAAACACCTGAATAACAAGGACACAACCGTCAAACTCGCTAAGCAGTAGATTCATTTTAGGCTCTGATTAAACTGGTTTAATTGTTAACAGTCAAAGGTACAGAGTCTGAAAGCAGATGTTTTATTTTTAATTGTATATTTTATTTGTTTTTTAAATAATTGCATACAAAGTACATAAAATAAGGTTATATATTATATAAGTTTATGCTGCATCTAGCTGACTAAATGAGTCTAATAAATGTGGGTGTCTGAATTGGAAAACTACAAGACTTATATATCAGATCTCAGAAAAAAAAGTATAATAAAATTTCATAATCCATTTTCCTGTGATTATAGAGACCTGACTTCAAACATTTACTATACTATCAACTCATTTTTCTTTTACCTTTTTTTTTTCTTACATTTAAAAGGAAGCTCCACACATTTCAATATCACATAAACATTCAGTTATATTTTCTACTATTTGGGAAGTTGTTTATTCTTTATTGATTAAAGTATTACATATGTCTCTTTTCCCCCCCATTGACCTCTCCCTGGACACTCCCATCCCCTAGCACATGCTCTCACCCCCCTAGTCCCTGTGTCCATTGGTTATGCTTATATGCATGCACACAAGTCCTTTGGTTGATCTCTTTTCCCCTCCTCTCTACTTCCCTCTTAGCGCCCCCCCCTACTTTCCCTCTGAGGTTTGATGGTCTCTGTATCTATTTTTGTTCATCATATACTATCAACTCTTAATTATTTCTTTTTACAGTTTATTGTAGATAACCTGAAGCTTTTGATGCTACAGAATTACTTTATTGTATTTAAAATGAAGATTTTCTTAAATAAAAACAAAAGTAAATTAATTGAGAATTTACTTTGTACAAGCAACTTCAGTTTGATTCAATTTAGTAAGCATGTATTGATTGTTCTCTATGGAAAGATGGTGAACTGGTTTGGGGACTATTCATATAGAATTGAATGAATAGATGTCTACAATTTAGTGCATTTTTTGGCCCTATAAAATATAATGGCTGTTAAAACTCATCAGTCTGATTGACATGTATTATCTCTGGAACCTTAGAATCAATTTGTCAACATCCACAAGATGACTGTCTGGGATTTTGATTAGGATTGCATCGACTCTATAGATCTAAGGACCTGGTTAGGAAGATCTGAAATTCTAGCAATATTGAGCCTTTCTACCCATAAACATAGAGGGTCTCTCCATTTGTGTAGACTTTCTTTAATCAGTTTAATATTTTTCCTTGTATGGATCTTGTCCATTTGAGAAAAAATTATGCCTAAGTTTTAATTTTTTTTTGGGGGGGGGGGGGCGAGGAAGGGTGGCTAACATATTGTATTTTTAAGTTCAAATTCCTCTTGTTAATCACTAGTATATAGGAAAAACAGTTAATGTAGATTTTTTACTTTTTATAAGAATATGTTAACTTTATTACCTACATGTCTGGTCTCCAAAACAATGTTGATTTCCTCTAATCAAAACACAGAACATTTGTTATTCAGGGATTTAGTGAGAACTAAATCCCAAATTGACTACTAATGAGCGCCTTACAAATCTTACCTGGGGTACCTGGAGGAGAGGTAACTATCAGTTTTAAATTTTGTGCTCTGAGAATAAAAACTTCTTATATTTCATACTCAAGAAAGTTCTTTAGATGTAATCTGTGCCCATCAATCCCTCACAACCACACTTCTGAAAACCACCTGTTGGTGACATCACTATGTGGCTGAAGGTCAGCCAGTCAGCAGTAGCCTCACTGAGGCTATTTTAGAGACACTTCCACAGCAGACACTCCCCTGTTAGAGACAACTCCTTAACTACTAAAGATGAACTAATTCTAACTCACTCCCACTTCCAAAAGTCCAGCAATTCTTGAACTCTATGTTTCCCCAAACCCCGTATAAGATCAGCAACTTGCATTGACCAGTGATACCAAGCTCTACTGATACAGAGCTCCTTGCTTACCAAACAATCTATTAAGTTTTTGTTTCAAACCTTGAGTAGTGGCCTCTTTTCTGAGAGCTGTTTTTCCTGTTAGCAATTAGGCTACAAAAAGAGTGGATTGAGCTTTTTAAAGCCAGGTAGAAACTCTAAAGAGAACTATGATGCTATTATTTTCTTGGTAATATTTATGGTTGCAAATTTGTATAAAACTCAGCTACGTGAATATGGGTTCTGTATTTTTTGTAAGACAATTATGTAATTCATTGCTCGATAGCTAAATGTTCTTTATATAGAGAAACTGTAAATTCCTCTTCGAGTTTAAAGTTAGATAAAATTATCCCTCCTGAGCAAATAATTTTCTTTTTTTCTTTGGCTGACATGAATCTCAGCACTATTCTTCCTAATCAGATGACTTATTCTTCACTTTAAGGTTATGTTTTTAACCATAAGTGACATGTGACTTTCATTTATTATAATCCTTATTATAATAGTTTTATTGCATATGAGTTTTGCTGAACCTACCTTAAAACCTGTTTTTGGGACTAGGTATGGAAAAAATTTCTATTACATTTCTTTTTGAGGAACATTATGATAATGCTTTAATATTTGCAAACTTCTTGCTCTTTCTAGGAACTTACACCTTCATAATAATCCTTCTTTATTTTGTTTTTATAATAGCTAGAATTTGGCAGTGAGATTTTAATGAAGTCAGTAAACTGAATTTATATTTTCATAAATCATTTTTAACACTGATTTTTTTAGGGACAATTATATCAATTTTCAGCATAACTGAAAGGTCAAGACTCCACAACAATTAATTGGCTAACTACACTTTGAGTGCTATAACTTTAATAGGAATATTGTACTAAAATAAAAGGCAGCATCTGAACCTTGAAACATTGGTGCTAACAATGGGAATCAAAATGAACATTTCTCAGTGTGTACTTCATTCCTCCATTCAGTAAAGCAACAGATCAGTTAAGGAAAGCAGTTGACATCCTATATGGCAGAATCGTTTTCACAACATATATAATAAATACAAGATCGATTTTGAGTCTGATATAAATTTTCCTCTGTTCTACTGCAAGTTCCTTGTTATTCACATATCTGACAACTGGCATTAGGGAACTTGAAACTAATTTGTGTGGCTGGAATTATAGTCGTTGTTGTTATGGGTAGTTTTTGCTTAGGGGATTGAATAAATATCATGGTGTTCATAGTGGTTTAAGGAGGTGATAAAAGGACTTATCCCAACAAATATTTCTTCCTATCTTCCCTAGATACTATCCTGCTTGAAATTCTGCCCTTAGAATGATTGTAGGGAGGGGTGAAATGGAAAAGAAATGTGGACTACCTCTTCTAAATTCTAATGAAATATAGTAAAGATTAGGCAAAACCTACATAATTAAACTGCATCAAAAATTACTATTTTTTTTTTCTAGGGAGTTTAGTAGATACTCCTGGGGGTCTTAGCTCAATTTATCCCTATTTCCTGAGGATGGGTAGGTTACTGGACCTATTGTGAGGCACAGGGTGCATAACTCTAGCTGCCTAGGGGTGGGAAAGACAATGAAGGGGGATGCTTGAGGAACTGAAATTAGGCACATGATGCAGAAACAGAATTCTTAAGAAGCAGCAGGAGGGAATGGGAAGAATACAAGGCTGTGATTTGGAGCTATATTTTAGCCCTGAATTTGATCCTGTTAGTAGCGGACTTAGGTGTGGAGGACAGGAAGGCTAGTTCTGGTTCCAGCACTCTGTACTCTCAGGAAAGAAAGGAGATGCAATCCCATTCTTTGCCCGCTTCCTGATTCTTTCTTGAATGACCTTTAAAAAAAAGGAATATGAGGTGTGGCTACTTCAAAGTGCTAACATGGCAATAAATAAAATGCTGGAAAAGAAGCCATCTATATTTCAAGGAAAGAGAGGAAAATGATTTATAAAAGAGTCTCTCTGACTTTCATGGAAATTTCCATCTACTCCTGAAATCTCTGGAATGGAAGTTGGGAGGCATCTAGTTTTGTCTTGCCTTCTTTGCTGAGTGAATGGAGATATCCCCATAATTGTTTACATTTACTATTCAGAGGTCTTCCAAGGATGAGGCCAAGAGAGGTGAATGTCTCTGGGCCTGCTTTGAAGACCCTTGCTATGAGCAGCTGGGAGGCCATCACCGAGGGTAAAGACATTGGCTCTATCATGATATGTTTTTAAAATTCCAAGTTTTAATTTGTTTAGTATGTGAAAAACCCAAGCAACTTATTAGGCTTCCTCATTCAAAGCCAAGGCACAGTGGGTAATGCAGCCTTTTTTGTCTAGGCTGTCCTTTGATGATTTATTTTCCTATTTAAAATAACCACTGATAGCCCTCACCTGTTTGGCTCAGTAGGTAGAGTGTTGGCCTGTGAACTGAAGGGTCCTGGGTTCGATTCCGGTCAAGGGCATGTACCCGGGTTGCAGGCTCCCCGTCTTGCGGTCACAGGCATGCGGGTGGCAACCAATCAATGTGTTTCTCTCACATCATTATTTCTCTTTGTCTCTCCCTCTCCCTTCCACTCTCTCTAAAAATCAATGGAAAAAATATCAAGTGAGAATAATCTCTTATATAAAAGGCCGTGGCCGTCATGCAGTAATGCCGTAACGACCAAACGAGCAGCAGCTCTCATGGAGGGCAGGGCGGGGCGTGAGCTACTAGCTGCGGAGAGCTACTAGCAGCAGAGAGCTACAAGCCGCAGAGGGCGGGGTGGGAGCTACTCACGCACATGTGCGTGCTAGGCCTCTAGTATATAAATAAGCAAATAAGCAAATAAATAAATAAACGAAATGGCCACTGATGTATATTTTAACCTTTATTACACAGGAGTGACTTGTACTGATATCCCTATTCACACTCCATATGGAAATTTAAATTTGTCAAGGGTTTTCAATGAGCCATCTGCTTCATGTCATTACATTGGCAGCACTTCTACCATCACCAACAGCATAACCACTGCCATTTATTTAGCAAAAACTGTGTATCAGACTCAAAGACTAATTTTTTCTCATCCAATCTTACATGAACTGTGTCAGGTAATATTATCCTCATCTGACAGATGAGAAAACTGAAGCAGAAAGAGTCTCAGTAATTTACACTGGGTCACACAGATAGCAAGTGGCAAGCATTCAATCCTCATGACACGACACTTTACGAATAAGGACACCGAGGCCCAGAAAGAACAGAAGAAATCAGACCTGCCAGAACCCTGAAAAGACGTGTTCTTTCTGTTGTATCATATTATCTCTCATCCCATGTTTTGTTTCTCTGCCCTTCCCGAAGTGCAGGAAGAGGAAATAAAAATTATGGATGAACGGGTTTTGAACTGTTATGGGAGGTTCCCACCTCATAAAGAGGCATACCTGTCTGCCGGTGTCACACTTTCAGAAGGACCACCTCGGACATGAGCTTCTGGCTTGGCACTGGTCTCAAGCAGTATTACCTGGTGACTTCAGTGTTATCAACTAATCACTGGCCTGTGAACCAACACAAAGTTACTCTTGTATAGAGCACAAGCAGCTGACAGTAGCTTGTTTCAGGAGTCAACGGTATTGACAAAGTGAGCCAATAGCGAAATGGGCTTCATTGGAAAGTATTGCGAGGGTTCTTATTGACCAACTCCTAGTTTGACATTTGGGCTGAGCCCTGGTGACTTAGGAAAGGATTGGAAAAAGAAGATGCAGATGAAAAGAAAGTGCAGAAAGGAAGGCAGCTTCGCTTTCACTGCTTTCAGCAGGAATCAGGTTAGTGCCCACCCGCATCACGGCTGTGCCTGCGCTGGCTGCCGAAGCACAATTGTACTCCACAGTGTGACCTTGCAGGTTCGCATTCTCCTCCCTCAGTGACTTTCACATCAAAGCTGCTTTGTTTTCAAGTTAACATAATGGGACTCCAGCCTAATGCTTTGCCACGCTCTCATTGATCCTTGGTGTGGAATAAATGCGAACACTGCCTCATTAATCCTCTCTGTGGTCCTTGGAGAGAGGTGGCAAGCAATATCCCATCCATTCTGCCGTGGAGGAAGGAAAGGCAAAGCAAACTGCTCACTTTAAATCTGTGCCCAGCCTTCTGGACATTTCCATCTGGATATCCCACTGGTTTGTCAAACTCAACTTACCTCAAATTGAACTCAATTCTCTCCCGTTTTTTTTAAAATACACTGCTCTTCCTGGGCATTGTGTCTTGGTTAATGGCACTACTAGCCCCAAATCCTCTGAGTCACCTTTGATTTCTCTCATTTTCCAGTGTCAATACTTTATGAAGTTTGTTTCCTTCCCCCCGAAGTAGCTCTCAGATTCATCCCTTCTTCAACAACATGGCCCCGGCCTTTTGCTCTATTCAGTGTTTCATCATCACTCATCCAGATTGGTGCTCTCCCACCCCCAAAACTCCTTACTCGGATACCCAATTAAGATTTTTCAATTTGTCCTTTATACTGTCTCCAAAAATTTCACCTTCCTAAAAACAAGGTGTTACTTTTTTCTCTCGCTTAAGCTCTGATGGCCCAACATGGCCAACAAATGCAGTCCTGACTTCACATCAAGATCTTTGACAGTTGGCACAACCTCACTCTGAGAACTTGTCTCCCACTTCTGGTTACCTGGTACCCCACCCTCTAGCCAGAGGGCCCTCTCAGTCTTCCCAAAGTGCTGCCCCCTGCCTCTGAAAGGCTCCAGTTCATGACAAGCTTGTCTTTATCTTACCTGATTTGCTGGGCACATTTCCACTCATTTTTAAGGCCCAGTTCTTACACTGTATCTTGTTATCTTTGTGACTCATATGCCTACCCTCTTAATAAATCTCTCCCTCTTTTGGGTCTTCATAACAATTTGTTACTATTTATCACATTTTGTTTTGTTATCAATTATCAGTATTTCTCAAAATAGCCTGTAAGTTCCTTGAGGACAGAGTCCATGTTTTATTCATATCTGATTAACTAGCACACCATTGCTGAGTACTTAGTTGGTGCTAAATAAGTTTGTACAGCAGTTTTTATATGATAAAGAACTTTTTTGGGAAAATTTTTATTATATTTAATATTCATAATAATACTGTAATATATTATTACTGATCCCTAATTTACAGAACACACTGAGGTCCACAGAAAGTAAAAAGAGCCCTGGCCAGTTTGGCTCAGTGGATAGAGCGTCAGCCTTTGGACTGCAGAGTCATGGGTTCGATTCTGATCAAGGGCACATGCCCAGGTTGCAGGCTGGATCCCCAGGGGAGGTGTGCAGGAGGCAGCCAATCAATGATTCTCTCTCATCCTTGACATTTTTATCTCTCTCTCCCTCTCCCTTCCTCTCTGAAATCAATAAAAATACATTTTGGGGGAAAAAAGAGACTCACTTAAAAAAAAAGACAGTAAAAAGACTTTTCCATGGCCTGTCTAGCATGAGAGCCAAGACTGGAACCCAGGATCCCTATCTGTAAGCCCAGATTTAAGTTTATTGTACTAAATTGCAATAAGCAGAAGTATAGTTAGAAATTTGGCCTGATAAAATGCCCAATTTTGATAAAACAAACATATCTACTTAATACAACATGCTAGATATTGTTCATATTGAGGGACTCTTAGTGTTCAAAAGGTTGTCTATCATTCCCACAGTTTTCCATACCCGAGAACAGAACACAAACATCGGAGGAGCAAGGATTCTGTCATGTTCACGTTTGGAGCAACCATTGCACCTATATGGACTTGGGTATAAACAATGTTTAAGAATTATTGAAAGCATAATGGAATATATTCAAAGGAATTTTTGTCATGCTGGCCATTTTCTCTTCCCACCTCCAACCCTTACAATACATTGCCAAGTATTTATGGGAACAAAGTGCACACAGTTTGGTTCCTAGGACTAGTCATTCTGTTATTGGACATGGACAAGCTTTATTTTTTTTTCCTCCCAGATTTTCTTCTCCATTGGCTGAAAATCCTCTTATTAAAGTCACTAACCACAGACATGGATATCCCTTTCAGGAGGTCCTAGAGCCAATGCCTTTGCCTTGCCCACATTTGCTTTTCAGTATAAATATCACTTGTCTCATTTATGAGTAATCTAGGCTTTTATCTTTAATTATTTGCTCTGGATTGGCTTAGTAAACAGACTGTTTAAGCCTGTTGTTTTCTAAATGTGTTGCCTTCCTAGTCCAGTTAATTAAAAGGCCAGAGGACAGGTTGGCAAGTTAGAACTATATGCTCTATGTTGCCCACTTCCCATGTTGTCTAACCAAATTCTATTTCTTGCTAATTTAAGAACACGCAGTTTTGATTCCATATACATGAGACTTCTATGGTTCTACCCTCTGAATTCCTATTGCAACTTGTAGTGACAATGATTGATGCTTACTGGGTACTTTTTAAGTACTTGAATGAAAGTAGTAGATTAATTGCAGGAAGAGCCTTGATTCTCCAATCTTTTCCCCTCCGGTATCCATACCTATTTATCCATCAATAGGTGAAGCTTATTTATTTCTCCAACCCTTGGATCTAGGCTGATCTTGTGTTTGGCTTTGGACTATAGCATGTGTTGGAGTTGACAGTATGCCAGCTCTGGGTGTAGGTCTTAAGAGGCCTTGTGCATCTCCTTTAGACCCCACCACCGTCATGTGAACAAGCCTGGACTACCTGCTGGAAGATGCAATCCATGTAAAGGAGAGGCCAGTTATCCTTACTAAGAACATCCTAGGCCAGTCTGTAGTACTTGACCCCCAAACATACAACTGGTTTCAAATGCAAGAATGAACCCGTCTGACACAACAGAAACACCCAGGTGTCGCATAGGCTCCATCAATACTAAATGCTTATTGTTTTAAGCCATTGGATTTGGGGAGGTTTGTTTCCCAGTGGCAGCTAACTCACATAATGCATTACCTCACTTAGGCCCCCTGTACATGATATTACAGAATTACTATCTATACTTAATGGCTAAGGGAATTTAGGGTTGGCAAGATTAAGTTCCTTATTGGAGTTCTCACAGTAAGGGACAGGGCTAGGTTATGAGATGAGATAGTCTTGACCACAGGGTTTGCATGCTTAAATATTATGTTACACTGTTTCCCTTCAGGAACATATACTTTATAACTCAATTCATTGAATTATTAAAGCTTTAGCTCACTCCCCTTGATTCCTGTCTGAGGAGATAGAGACCCAGAACTTATTGATTTCTCCAAGGTCACAAAGTCAAATCATAGTCTGTTTATTTTTGGTGTTTTTTTAAATTATTTCTTAATGCCCACAATTTATCTTTCTTTATCAAAAGCATTCATATTTCCATCAGATGATTACAGGCTCCTTGAGGTCTAATTCTTTTTCTATGTTCCCCTTGGTACCTAGCATAACGCTGAGTACTTCAGGCTTTCTACACATATTTATTAATTGAAGATTTGCCCGATTGAATATGATTACTTCTGAAATCACCACCACCTGGGCAGCAAGTGGAGTGGCTATGGCCAGCAATACTATATTTCTCTTGAATTGCTGTATTTTTTTCCTAAGAGGCACAACATTTATTATTCACTGAATTATCGTTTTGTTGATGTGCCCGATGAAGAACACTCCCCTCCACCAACTTGGGAGAATACAGTTGTCCTTCCGTGAGGGAAGACCTAAGTTCTAGACTCTGCTTTCACACAATCCTTGCTAAGATTGCCCTGTAAGCACTGGTACACATTTACACAGAAAATATATTGGGGAGGTGCAAGTAGTATAATATTTAGCCTAGATACTTAAAATTTGGCTATTTCTATCTGCACTTCCTATAAGCCAGACAATTCAGCTATGTAATAGAATTGGTTCAACTGATGATATGAAAGGTAGACATGCACTGGGAAAAAAGACCTTAAATATGCATTTCTTTCCTATTTCTTGTCCTTAGTCTTTTCAGAAGAGCATAGTAAAGGAAAAATTACTGATTTTCTTTTTATCCTACAGCGCATCCTCTATGAAATCTCATAGAAGGTACTCGTAGTCATTCCCATAGTGCAACTAAAGATTTTGGACATGTTTGGAAAAGAAAAAACCTGCTTCCTTCCCACTTTCTTTTTTCCCTTGACATGTACCTATTTGCTCTTATATATGTGGCTTAATGACTAATTTTCTAGAGATTGGATTCTAGTCATATAATAAGATGACAGCAGAGTCTAGTTTAATTTATACCAATGAAATATAAACTATAAAAATGTTATTTTGTTTCCTAATTTATATTTAGGAGAATTTTAGGAGTTTAAAGTTGTCTCACTAATATGAAAATCTGATCATCTGTTTTTTAAAATCAGTTTGTGTTTTTTTATTTAAGTGTATTTAAGTGTCAAACTTTCAAATTTTAAACTGTTACTGATTCAGAGTAGCTTAGAAAAAAGTACTAGATTAACAATAAGATTGGGGTGGGAGATCTAATTCCTCCTATTATCATTCTCTATTGACTGCACTTTCTTAAAGCATTGTGTTTCTTTACTAAAATGGGCTCTTTCTCTTTTATTCCATCTTTCCAACTAGAATTAGACGAAGGCTTGTGATAAGAGATCACATACTGGCCAACAGCAATAGGTGAAACTGACTGAATCTTGTTACAATTCTCCTTCTCATTAAATAACAAAATGGCTTAAATGTGGTCCTATTGTCACTGTTTTGGGGAAACAATGTGAATGTAACATCCTAATAAGTCAGGGACATATTTACTATGTTAGTGAATTTTATGCTGTGTGTCTGTCTTGTACACAGCTGTATCTTCACTGGTCTGGAACAAATAATATGCTTAATTAAGAACTGCTGAATATATTTATTGAATGAATAAAATAAAACAAATTCTATATTTCTGTAAAAAATTCTATATATAGGTATTTACATTTTTAAAATATATTTTATTGATTTTTTACAGAGAGGAAGGGAGAGAGGAAGGGAGAGAGATAGAGAGCTAGAAACATCGATGAGAGAGAAACATTGATCAGCTGCATCCTGCACATCTGGGAATGTGCCCGCAACCCAGGTACATGCCCTTGACCGGAATCAAACCTGGGACCCTTCAGTCCACAGGCCGAGGCTCTATCCACTGAGCCAAACTGGTTTCACCTGGGTATTTACATTTTAATGAGCATAGAGAAAGACTGAAAAAGGTGTGTATATGTGTGTGTGCTGTATATACATACATGATAGCATGTTAACATTGAATAAGCAAAGAGGGTGGTATTGAAGAGGGTGAGGTATACAGAAGATTATTTTTTCTTTCTATATATTCACATTATTTTACTTTTTTCTATAAGAGCATTTTAGTTTTGTAATCCTATATAATAGTTTTGTAATCCTATATAATAAAGAGGTAATATGCAATTGACCATCATACCCTCCCACAAGATGGCCACTCCCATGTGCTCACAACATGGCCACCACAAGATGGCTGGCAGGGGAGGGCAGTTGGTGGGGACCAGGCCTGCAGGGGAGGGCAGTTGGGGGTGATCGGGCCTGCAGGGGAGGGCAGTTAGGGGCAATAGGGCTAGCAGGGGAGCAGTTAGGTGTCGATCAGGCAGGCAGATGAGTGGTTGGGAGCCAGCAGTCCTGGATTGTGAGAGGGATGTCCGACTGCCGTCTTAGGCCCGATCCCTGTGGGATCCCCTGTGGGATTGGGCCTAAACCGACAGTTGGACATTCCCCGAGGGGTCCCAGATTGGAAAGGGTGCAGGCTGGGCTGAGGGACACCCTTCCCCCCCAGTGCATGAATTTTGTGCACCGGGCTTCTAGTTTAAAAATATAATAGAATAATAATTTTAAAAGAAATAATGTGAAAATGCTTAAAGAAGGTTGTAAAACTTCTCATAAAATGATAGGATAAACTTCTCATAAAATATAGGATAAAATATGACTGGTTAAAAGAGATATAACTAAAATATTGGCAATGGTTATTGAGAGGAAGCTTATGAATTTTTTTATTTTACTTCATTATACTTTTCTATGTATTTAAATTGTTCTGCCTATCTTGTTTTTTATGATTTGTGTGTTTTTTTAAGTTTTATTTTAGAGAGAGGTTGAGGGAAAGAAAAAGAAAGAAACATTGATGTGAGAGAGAAAAATTGATTGGCTGCCTCCCATATGCACCCTGACCAGGATCTAACTCACAACCTGGGCATGTGCCCTGACCGGGAATTGAACAGGCGACCTTTCGGTACATTGGATGACAGGTTGTTTTTTAATGAAATGTTACAGACACAGTTCCAGTCCCTTTCTCCCCAAAGGAAACCATGGTTGTTAATTGGGAGAGTATTCTTTCCAATATATTTTCACCATGTGTCTCTAAGCATATAGTAATTTTACATGTGTTTAAAAGGTAATATCATGTTATTTATGTCCTTTCATAACTTTTTTATAATTAAAAAATACATTATTTAAGCTCATTTCTATTATATTGCAACTTTTTGTCTCCTGATAATACCCTCAGAAATGCAATGCTTTACTGATAATAATTAATACAATTTATTTAAAGTTTACTAAGGGTCTAGCACTTACTAAATGCTATTTGATCCTCAATAGAATCTAATACAAATAAGAAAATACTTTGATCAGAATTTTTCCTGATATCAAGTTTTGAAGAAGAGTTAAAACCCAGTAGGAATTTTGGACTGAGGACCCAAGAATACTCAATGGAGGAAAGGGTGAAAAAAAATCAAAAGTCATTTCCCTGAATATAAACACCTTACTTTTTTTGCCTTAAGATAGCCCAAGCCATAGTAAACTTCGACTCACCATAGTGCCTTGCTTCTTGATTTTCTTTTCTTTATTGTAATTCCTTCTGTATTCTTGCCTATGGAATTTATCCTATTGTTTTACATGTGCTTACGTTGTCCTTGGTGTTGCCCTCCAGTTACTATATACACACAAAAATTTTTCCTCCAACAGACTCTAAGAAGTACATTAGAGATACAGCAAACTAGCACTACATACTTATGAACTGATTTGGATTCTGGGTGTATACCACTTCTGCCAAAGAGCGGTTCTGTGACATGAGAACCCTGTGAGTCCAAATAGGGTGCTCATTCACCCTGTGGGCAAAAAGAATTGAGATCCTAGGTTTTCAGTTGCCTGGGTTTTAGTTAATAACTTTGAGCATGTGAAATAAGGCTTTAGTTATGAACTCTGTGTAAGATGAAATGTGCAATCACACAAGGATTAAATTAACTTCTTTTATTGTTTGTTTATTATGAGCACATTCACTATATTGTCTAGCTTCCACCTAAATGCTTCCAATAAAAAGGAGCTCATTAGACTCGAGGACAGCCTGTTCCATTTTGAACAGCTCATTTTGTTGTAGGATAAAAGGATCATTGGGCCTGTTTCCAAGCTATAAGAACAAGATGACTTTTGTGGATGTTCGGAGACCAGAGTTTAGATCAGGGATTAATAATCAAGTTCTAAGAAAGTAATGCAGAAGTAAACTGTCTTATCCCAGAAGCTATCTATATGCAATTAATTGTGATACTATTTGGTATCACCACAGACCTAGGCAGTCAAAAGTAATCTTCCATTCAGACCCCACTGCATGATAATGTAGTGTTCTAGATTCTATTGTTTGCCAGATTATGCTGAAAGAGAACAGCCATGGAGATAATTAAACTTTAAAGGAAATATTTAAGAAACTAGTTATTTAATATCAGACAAGGGGAGATGGAAGGAAGGCAATGATGGTGTTGAGTTATAGGTTCGAAATTCTTTAACCACCTGCTCCCCTGAAACCAATGAGAAAGAAGTGCAGTTGATCCTTGTACAATGCTGGGGTTGGGAGGGGCCTATCCTTATGCAGTAAAAAATCTGTGTATAACTTTTTATTCCCCCAGAACTCAGTCAGCCCTCGGTATTTATGGGGGATTGTTTCTAGGGACCCTACAGATACCAAAATCCATGGATGCTCAAGCCCCTTATCTAAAATGGTGTATAACAATGTAACAATGCATACAGTTGGCGGTCTGCTCCCACAGATTCCCAACCATGAGTTGAAAATACTGTTTTCAATCAGTGGTTTGCTGAACCCATGGATGCGAAACCCAGGGATACAGGGAGCTGACTATAAAAAAAAATCCACATATCCACTTATAAGTGGACTCACACACTTCAAACCTGGGTTGTTCCAGGATCAACTGTATTTAACAGCTCATTTTGTAGCAAAAACCTGACCTGACCTGAGGTGATACTATTTTTAATCTCTATTCCAGTTAATGTGAATATTCATGATTTGCTGCAGAAATACTGATGTGTTTGAGCAAGGAATCCTGCTACAGACCTTGTTGGAGACATTGGACAATATAGAACACTTGCACCATATTACCTCTCTAGATTTGAAAAGTGTGAATTTTGAAACACATCTGTTTCCAGGCTTGCAGACTGTTGTAGGTCATTTCCATATTTAACTTGTGTGAGGACAATACTCTTACTATTGTGCCTTCCTGTTATTATAAATTTGGGATACGTCAATCTTAGAAAATGATTATCCTTAAAAGAAAACAGTAGTCAAATAATGCTTTCCATGAGGAAAGTGTCCTTCTGCAATTAATTGGAACTAGGAGGAAGGGGAGATAGCAAGCAGGAGCTCAGCAGGATGTCCCCAGAGCAGTAGTTCTTAGCCAGAATCAGGTTATAGAGCTCTTGAAAAATCTGATGAAAACATCTATTGACCTTTACCTAGAAAAAAGACCAATGAATACAAGATTATGCATACATTTTTTAAAATGCTCAAAGATTCCCTAAACTTACATGGTTAAAAATGTCTGCTCTAGAATGTGATTGAGTGAATTGTAGGTTCAATCAAGTGAGTAGGTTGCTATAGCTAAGATACAGGTACATATCTTAGGAGTTTTGAATTTGGCTTAGAATGGAAAGAGAAATAAGGTACACAATAGCAGACCTTCCCTTGAATAACATAGCATTCCCACCGCAGTCTTTCCAGGCAGAAAGACACGCAGGAGAGCATTTGGAAGGAAAAAGTTGAGTTCCTTCCTTGAATTTACCTACCCATCAAATCACCTCCTCCACCAAGTGAACGAATGAAGAGGGGCAGGAGAGAGTCATGTAGTTCCCCCCTGGTCAGTAGGGTACAAATAATTTGTCTCTATGGAAACATGATGAATGAGGCTGACACTAAGGATGAATATATTGACATTAGTAAGGCTATGTGGCCATTTTTGAGTTTCAACCCGATATTAGCTAACAGCAGGCAAGGAAGCCAGACCTATCTGAAGGGAAGAGCTGGCTACTGCACCCACTCGCAAAGCTAGAGTGTAGGTTTCTCAGGCAGGGCGAAGAGAACGGTGGGCGAGAAAAATGTCACTCAGGAACACGTGATTGGGCAAAAGGTATGTTAGACTACACAGTTAGGGAGGTAGACACTCTAGACCAGCCGTGGGCAAACTACGGCCTGCAGGCCGGATTCGGCCCGTTTGAAATGAATAAAACTATTGAAAAAAAAGACCGTACCCTTTTATGGAATGATGTTTACTTTGAATTTATATTAGTTCACACAAACACTCCATCCATGCTTTTGTCCCGGCCCTCCGGTCCAGTTTAAGAACCCATGGTGGCCCTCGAGTCAAAAAGTTTGCCCACCCCTGCTCTAGAGTTTAGTACCTCTTCCAATCTGCCTTCCGGTCTTCACTGATGTCCCCTCAGTGTCCTTCCAACTTCCTTCGACAGTGACCTCAGAGCTCTTCCAGCTTCCGCCTGCTGCTGGTTCCTAACGTCATTGCCACAAGTTTTAGGTTTTCGTTACAGCAGCACTTTACTCCCAGGAACCAAGTTCTGTTACAATTACTTACTTCTGTACAAAAAAATCATCCTAAATTTTAGTGGCTTAAGATTCCACAATTATTTAATTTGTGTTTGAGAATGTGGGTCATGAATTTGGGGAGGGCTTGGCTGTATTCTGCGTCTTCTCCTTGTGGTGTTGCCTGGGGTCACTTGGTATTCAGGTGATGGCTGGTATTTCCTAGAGGTTCCAAGTGCCAGGTGGATGCTGAGTGCACTGAGGCTTTCTTCCTGTCCACGTGGTCCGCAGGCCTCTTCGTGTGGTCTCTCCAGTGGTGTAGTTGGACTTCTTACATGACATCTCACGGTTCCAAGATTGGAAAGTAGCACATATTCATTTCCACATTATTTTAATGATCCAAGATGTTATGAGAACCAGCCCAGTTTGAAAGGATAGGACATAGAGCCCACACCACCCATATCCTTGTGGAAGGAGTGGAAAAGGCTCTGTAGCCATCTTTAGTCATCTGCATATGGATTAAATTGTTCTTTTTATGATTTCTTAATTTGGACTTTTAGGTTATTTATTTTCAATCTTTTTTTTCCTAGTATAAGAATCAAAACCCAACATTTCTAGGTTGTATTTTATACAAGTTGTATTGTTCTCATTTAGACCCAAATATATTTTATTCACTATTATACTTTTTAAATTGACTCAATCATTATTTAAAATGTCTTTTTTAAATGTTCCAAATATAGGAAGTGTTTGTAATGCCTCCTTTTCATTCCCTTTCAAATTAATTATGATGTGCTAGACATTCTGTACCTGGCATGAATTGTTTGAAATTTTCATGACATTTGCTTTTGACTGGATTTACATTGTCAGTTTAAAAAGATTTCAATGTATGCCCGAGAATAATATTCATTTTCAATTTTTATAAGGAGCAGACTCTCTCTGTGTGATCTGGTTATCACCTACCCAAGACAAGACATTGTTAGTCTCATCTGTAGTTCTATATATTTTACTTATATATCCTCAAGTATTCTAACTTAAAACCTTTGTGATATATTCATCCTAAAATAAGTTGAATACTGAATTTAGTTAATTTCATAAATATAATGAAAAAGATCTTTAAAGTCCCAAGTTAGATTTTTAAAAGCAAAGTGTCAGTTATTTGACTTTTCTAAGTCTTTATTATCTTATTAAAAATAGGAATGATATTTTCTTGTTTAAAGTATTACAAATAGTAGTGCATATGTCTCCTTTTTTTCCCCATTGACCTCCCCTACCCTCCCCCCCCCCCCCCCGCACATTCCCTTTCCCCCACCCCCCACCCAGTGTCTTGTGTCCATTGGTTATGCTTATATGCATGCATATAAGTCCTTCGGTTGATCTCTTACCTCCCCCTCCAACACTCCCCGGCCTTCCTGCTATAATTTGACAGTCTGTTTGATGCTTCTCTGCCTCTGTATCTATCTTTTTGTTCATCAGGTTATAATGCTCTTTATTACCCATAAATGAGTGAGATCATCTGGTATTTTTTCTTTCACTGCCTGACTTATTTCACTTAGCATAATGCTCTCCAGTTCCATCTGTGCTGCTGCAAATGGTAAGAACTCCTTTTTTATAGCAGCATAGTATTCCACTGTATAGATGTACCATAGTTTTCTAATCCACTCATCTGCTGATGGGCATTTAGGCTGTTTCCAAATTTTAGCTATTGTAAATTGTGCTGCTGTGAACATAGAAAATAAATTAAAAAAAAGAAAGCTGCTAAAATAGGAGATCTTAAAAGTCCTCATCAAAAGAAGAAAAAAATTGTAACTATGTGAGATGATGGATATTAACTAAACTTATTGTGGCAATAAATCATTATGTTGTACACCTTAAACTAATACAGTGCTATATGTTAATTATATCTCAATGAAACTGGAGGGAATAAAAATATAATTTGTTTTAGAACTTAAAAAAATGTCATAACTTAATTTTTACAATATCCTGTTATGCATAATCTATAATAACAAAATGGTAACATGCTAATTAGACCAGACATCATTCTGGATGTCCTTCCTGATGAAGCCGGGGTGAAGGGAAGACAACCAGGGTCCCAGGTGCCTGTGGGCAGCCCGAGAGAAGCCAGCTTGGGTCCCAGGTGCCAGAGGGAAGTTGGTACTGGCAGCCAGGGGAAAGAAAGGCCTATTCTTGCATGAATTTTCGTGCATCAGGCCTCTAGTTATTAATAACGAACTACAATGTTCGCTAATGACTGATTACTATAATCATGTTGCATTCATTTTCCTCATGTGCTTTACGTGCAGGTGCACCATTTTCTCCACTAATATTAGCAGCAAATATTTTAGCAGTTGATTGCAATGTCATTAGTGTTGGACTGACTTGTTTGGTGTGTGCAACAGGAAATATTTTGCTTTAGGAGAACAAGCAAAATAGGCTTATTTGTGTTACGCTTATTAATTTGTGCAGTTATTCGGTGCCTGGTTAGTTAATGTTCAAGAAAAAATATTAATTTTTATTAAAATATTCTATCATTTTATGTTAACAATTACTCATTTATTTCAGCCCTTTGTATTCAGCATGTTTCTATTGAAATAAGACCATGTTTCTATGAAAAACAAATAGGAATGATACCTACCACACAGGGTTTGTGGTGACAATGAAATAAGACAATGAAAAGTAATGAGAATTAAATGAGAGAAATAGAATGCCTGGTACTTACAAAGTACTCAGTAAATTATATCTTTGACTAAACAGAAAGTGTATTTCAGTATGAAAATTAAGTCTTACAATTATTGGATATTTCCTCAAATATCCAATTGAAAAAAGGTACAGTATCTTCACTTAAATATATTCATAATTTTCCCTATGTTCTTCCACCAAGAATCAAGGTTAGGAGGCATGTGGTTGATCTTCTAACATTCTTTGTGCATAAAGCGCTGTGTGAGCTCGCATTCAAGTGCAACCTTTCCTTCACAGCAACCTCTCTCGGGGCTGCACGTACAACTCTGCACCTCACTGCTGATGCTTTTCCAGCCTTCATCACAGCTCTGAAAATACTTTTTTTTGGAATCAAGTCCTTTATGTAATATGTGTTTTGTTAGAGTTTTAAGGAGGTAATAGGCCCTACCCCGTTTTGCTCAGTGGATAGAACATTAGCTGGCAGACCCATGTGTCTCAGGTTCGATTCAGGTCAAGGGCAGGTACCTTGGTTGCAGGCTCAATCCCCTGCCTTGGTTGGGGCACTTGCTGGAGGCAACCAATCGATGTGTCTCTCTCGCATCGATATTTCTCTCTCTCTGTCTCTCCCCCTTCCTTCCACTCTCTAAAAAATCAGTGGAATAATATCTTTGGGTGAGGATTAACAAAAAATAAGTAAATTTAAAAAAAGAATGTAACAGAAAAATATTTTCTATCTATCTATTATCTATCTATCTATCTATCTATCTATCTATCTATCTATCTATCTATCATCTATCTATCATTTATTTATCTCAATATCACATATACCTGGGGCATATTCATACACTTTGTCAGTGGATATGTGACGTTATAAAGTTTAGTGTCTGCCACCATGAACAGACTAGTCATTGCTCATTTACATTGAATACCACTGACATTGTGTCACATCCTTTGAAAAACAAGCCTACATAGCTCTTTCTACTTTCCTTTGCACACAATTGTCATCATTAATTTTGTGCTTAGCTTCACTATCTTCTTGACAACAGGGTACCATGCATTTGCATTTTCTAGAAAGAGTGCAACTTTGAATGATGCTTCTGTGTTTTTGTTTCTTTATGTTTGCCACAAAATTAACAAATTTGATATTGGAAAATATTAGTTTGTCCTCAATATGGTAAAAGATCAATTTTCTCTCTCATGAAGGCACACAGTATTTTATCTTAGAATGCTGTGTAAACTTCAGGGGCTTCATAATATTACTTGATAATGTTCATGCAGATAGCGCCAAATTAAAAAAGGGCAAAATAGAAGAATTAGACTTTCTGTTATTCATCATATCATTTGCTAGTTGCATGTTCTTTTTGTGCATTTATGGCAACCTGTAGGGAATTATAATAATCACAGTTTTACTCATCTCAGTATATTGAAATTCACTTTTTTGTAGCCCTGAACTAAGGTAATAATGCTACAATTTCAATGAATCCCGTTTGAAATCTTGACCCATGTTTGTAAATTTGAGATCTAGTATAACATGATGATAACGTGAAACGCAAATTAAAACACAAAATAATGTTTATTTAACTGACATGAAAATAAGTTTTAAGCAAGATAACCTGGACCCTTGCAGATCTTGTAGCACCTGAAAAACCTTAAGAAATAGCGGTATTATAAATAACGTGATTTCTGGAAAAAATTACTTTTATGTTTTACACTTAAGAACTAAAAGCAAAATTTTTATGCTTCCCAATAATTCTTTTTCCCAATAATTCTCTTGTCCTTGTCAATCTAATGGGTGAGCGATAGCATCCCATTGCAAAGCAATGTACACATTCAGAGTTATAAGCTTCAGCATCTTCTCAAGTATTCAGATCTATTTTTACCTTCATTTCTATGATCTGCTTGAATATTTCTTTTCTTATTAAGTTTTAGTCTTTTCTTAAGACTTTTAAGAAAATGTGCCTTTTATCATACGTGTTGGAAATAACTTTACCCAGTTTTCAATTTGCTCTTGGCTCATTTTCATTGTATATTTTCCAATGCATAAATTTTGATCTTTTCTCCTTTTTATAATCTTTCTAAACTGGTTTCTGTTTTTATACAGAAAATGCTGTACTTTCAGTTAATTATTTTCAAAATGATCCACCTTCCAATGCTTTCACTTTCAAAGTTTTCAGAATCACCTTTAGATGCCTCTACAATAACAAACATTATGTTTTTCAATTCAATTTGTCTTTTTAATTAAACATATTGGCTTAGCCCCTTTCTCATTATACCTATTTTTTTGGAGGCCTGGCAATCTGTGTTATTTATTTATTTCAATTTTATTATTGAGATACAATTGTCACGTAACATTGTGTAAATTCAAGGTGTACATTGTGATGATTTGATACATGAATACATTTGAAACGATTGCCACAGTAGTGTTAGTTACCATCTTCATTACCTCACATAATTTCCATTTCTTTTCACTGTGAGGATATTTAACATCTGCTCTCTTAGCAACTTTCAAGACTATAATACAGTATTGCAAACTATAATCACCATGCTGTCCATCAGATCCCCCACAACTTATCTTATATCTGAAAATTTATCCCCATTTCTCCCATCTCCATCATTCAATAATCTGTTTCTATGAGTTTGGCTTTTTTAGATTCTACATATAATTGATATTATTCAGTATTTGTCTTTTTCTGTCTGTCTTATTTCTGTTATAAAGCCCCCATAGTCCATCCATATTGTTGCTAATGGCAACATTTCTTCCTTCTCATGGCTTAATAATATCTATAGATTTATATCTATACTAGTATATATCTATGTATATTTATGTAGATCAAGTTAGTTAACACATCCATTACCTCACAGAGTTACCATTTTGTGTATGTGTGTGTTGAAAATAATTAAGACCCATTTCCAATGAGTGAAATGCAGACTTCCCTGTATTTCATGGCACTATTTACATTATTGGTCTGATAACGTCTCTGCCTTTTACCCTGATCAAGAACTTGAGTTACACAAGCCCCATGGCCATCAAGTTCATCTGGTCCACCCATTTAAAAGACAGAGAGGTCAACATTGATGCCAAACCAGTGGCCCAGCTAAGCCATTTGAATAAGAGTCTTTGAACCATGATAGGGAATAATCTGAAGTCAATTTCTGATAAATAGTCAACAGATCTAATTGGAAAAAAAAAGAGGAAAAAAAACCCCACCCTTGCTTATGTCCATTGTAACTTATCGAGTTTTCCTTCTGTCAAACCTGAGGAGAAGAGCAGTGACATATAATTCTTCTTAAATATGGAACACTCAGAAAGAAATTGTGTCTGAATGGCTGAAAGTTACTCACGTGGAGATATTGTTTGTATAAGAGTAAGATCTGATTATTACAATAATACTGCTAGTAATATCCTGTTAGTAAATGTGCTCATCTGTACAGCTTCTTGGTTTTGAAAAAAATATTTTTACTTCTCATGAATTCAAATGCTGAAAAGACCTAGACATAAGAAATATGAATGATATTTTGTTACATGTTTAGAATTAGAACTCTCAGGGAGCGTTGCAATGCAAATAAGAAATGGATGGAAGTCTCAGTTTGATAACCCTTCATTCACACTGGGCCTCACAATATCACTGCTTCTCTTAGTTACCACTATTTGGCCTTGCCTTTCTCTTGAGGTTTGATAATAAGAGAATTCCAGAAGCTATAATGGGAGCAGACTGAGGTGACATATCCATAAGGAATGGTTGTGAAGGGAGATAACTTGCTAATTTGAATGTGCAGGTGGCAAATGAGAAGGCTTGTACAGGGACTGTCGCTATCATCATAATAGGGCCATTGCTCACACAGCTTAGAGCAGCGGTTCTCAACCTTGTGGGTCGCGACCCCTTTGGGGGTCGAACAACCCTTTCACAGGGGTCGCCTAAGACCATCGGAAAACACATATATATTTACATATTGTTTTTGTGATTAATCACTATGCTTTAATTATGTTCAATTTGTAACAATGAAATTGGGGGTCACCACAACATGAGGAGCTGTATTAAAGGGTTGCAGCATGAGGAAGGTTGAGAACCACTGGCTTAGAGTGATGACCAGTGTGGTTATGGGGAGGCATGTGACCTGAAGCCTGTTGGGAAGCACCATCACTGCTCTTTTACATTCTCCTTCCCTTTTTTGGGGAGCTCTTCCATGGCCTTCTTTCAGAACATCCCTTTCTTTATAGAAATACTAGAGGCCTGATGCACGAAATTCGTGCAAGAGTAGGCCTTCCTTTCCCTGACTGCCGGCACTGGCTTCCCTCTGGCACCTGGACCTGGGCTTCCCTCACAGCCCCGGCTCCTCCACTTTTATTATTATAGATTTTTTTCTAATATATCATATTGATAGTGCCTTTCCCATTGTGGACACTCAAAGTATTGTTGTCTTGCCTGGCTGGTGTGGCTCAGTGGTTGAGCATTGACCGATGAACCAAGATGTTGCCAGTTGGATTCCCAGTCAGGGCACATGCCTGGGTTGTGGGCTTTATCCCTGGTGAGGCAGGGAGTCATGCAGGAGGCAGCCAATTGATGTTTCTCTCTCTTCAGTGTTTCTATCTCTTTACCCCTCTGCCTTCCTCTCTCTAAAATCAATAAAAAACACATTTAAAAAATTGATTTAATTTTTATTGTTTTTGACCTGCTTTCCATGAATGTGTTCAGCACATTGAGCCCAGTTACTGATATTTAAGGAAGCATCTCTTCACCCCACATCCACCATGAGATCTTCTATTGTAATTTTGAATTATTTGATCCTAGTGCTTCTTATTTATTAAAACATCTGTTATATCATTTTTCTTTTTCTCTTGAAACTCTCTGCCTTCTTCCTTCTTGCTTCCATCTGTCTCTATTTTTTAAAGAAATTTTGTCTTTCCCTTGTTTTTTTCCCTTTAATTCAAGTATATTTTCCCCTCTTTCTCTTCTTCTTTTACATCCTAGATGCAAAGACTTTGTGAGAAGAGAGACACATTTCTTTCTTTCCAAGATGAGAGAGAAGATTATATTGTAAAAAAAAAAAAAAATCCTATTTTGTATGCTGGTCAATCAGAGCCTCATTGTGAAAGAGGAACGCTTATTCAGGAGAGAGGGTGAATGTGTACTCATTTTCCCCATGAAGCATATATACGAAGCCACATGTACTTTTACATTAAACTTTAATATTACTTTTTCAGGGCGATGAGTTTTCAAAGGTTACTGAACACTAGTGGGGTAGTGGGTAGAAAGATAGTGATGGGAGGAGCAGCAGTGATGGAAAGTGGAAGCATGATTTAGATTACTTCTCTGGGAAATAGAATTGTACCCAGAGTCTATGACTAAGCAGAACAAAAGCTTTGGCAGAATGTGTTTCCAGATGCTTTCTGAACATGACTATGATTGCCAACATTGATGTAGCCCTGTGTAATGCTACAATAGAGCTGTTGCCGTCTCAGTGGGCAGATATGTCTACTGGTGAGAGGGGCCTGGGCTAAGATCAGATTTCTATGCTGGGATGGTCCTTTCTTGTGGAGACTTCCAAGCATTGGAAGGGATGAAGATAGTAGCATTTGGCAAGATTGGACACTCTCCCTTCAAATAGAGAAGCATTCCTGGAGGTGATCCCGAATGTGGGCTGCTCTTAGCAACAGAAAAGTTGTCATGCAAGGAACAGGGAGCACAAGCCTCAAAAGTCTTCTGGTGAGATGTTATTCTGTGTGGTCCTGTCTTCCACAGTCCCTATACCAATGAACTCTAATTCTTGGTAATGACTCATGTTTGATGTTTTCTTGGAGTGTAGACTCATTTACAAGAGTTACAAAAGCAAGACCTGGTGGCATGGAGCTTTATGCTCTTACTTCCATTCTTTTCCCTTTTTGTCCCCATCTAGTTAGTCTTGGAAAGTGAAGAGGAGGTGGGCTAGGAAGCAGCACAGCAGGGACACCCAGCATCAGAAATGTTTACATCTTCCTCATACAGATCACCAATTGAAGATCTATTTGGATTCTTTGATCCATATATAGCAGTGGTTTAAAAATATATTTAAAATATATTTTTATTGATTTCAGAGAGGAAGGGAGAGAGATAGAAACATCAATGATGAGAGAGAACCATTGATTGGCTGCCTCCTGCATGTCCCACACTGGGGATCAAACCTGCAACCCGTGCATGTGCCCTGACTGGGAACTGAACCATGACTTCTTGGTTCATAGATCGACACTCAACCACGGAGCCATGCTGGTCAGGTGTATATAGAGTAGTGGTTTTAAAGAGTAGGGCTATTAAACCCTGCCTACATATTAGATGGAGAGGTGTGTGGGCATGTGTAGGTTTGTGTGTGTGTGCCTGTGTTTGTGCACATGTTGTGGGGGTTTACAAATACTGATCTCAAGGCCTTTCCCCAGTTCTGTTAGGTCAGAATCACTGGCAGCAGGGCCTGGGCATTTGTATTTTAATATCCAGACAGGGAGAGCAGGGGCATCCTGATTCTCAGGTTGTTAGCATTTGCAAGACAATTGCTGAGCACTTTTGGAAGCTCCGCAAACTGCTTGCTGGATGTCTGACAATTTGCTAGAGGCATGACAACAGTAATTAAAAGGAAGCTGCAGACTGCAAATTCCTTAAAATGACAGGTACTCTAGGCACACAGTAGAAAACAATATTGTTTGGCCATCTGTGCTTTACAGACCCGTTAATAAATTCTAGTAGTTGCTGCTTGGAGGAGACCGCTAGGCCAGCAGTTCTCAAATTTGAGTGTTTATCAGAATCACCTGGAAGGCTTGTGAAAACCCAGACGGCTGAGTTCCCCCAGAGTTTTTGATTTAGTAGATCTTGAGTGGAGCCCTGGAATTTCCATTGCTAACAACTTTCCAGGTGATGCTGCTGTTGCTGCTGCTGGTTTGGGAGCTGCACTTTGAAAAACTGCTTTAAGGAATAGCATAGGAGAGGCGTATTTTAAATCATATTTTATTATCCATATGTTTAGTCAGAGTTATCTCTCAATACAATAATTAGGTTCCTTTTTAACAGTTATGGGTTATTAGAATGGCATAAACATATGAACAGAGAACTGGGGGCTGCAGGCCTGGGAAGCTTCAATGATCAGAAAGGAACTGGATGTCTTTTCAAAAGTCCATTTTTAAGTTAGTTGTTCAGAGTGCAAGGTGGCTTTCCCCTCCCCGCCCCTTCCCAAAGGAGCAATGCCTTATTGGGTGCTGGGATGCTCAGCAAATCCATAAAGCCTATTCAAACAAAAGAACCAGTGTGCTAGTTTTCAAGTTATATGTATCATCTAATTTGTTACTCAGTTTTATTACATTTAATTCTTCCCCTTTGCAGTGTAAAATTTACTTTTATGTAGATTGTTGGAGACTTATTTCAAAGAGATTTGCCCCAATCCGTCCATAGCTTGTTATAGAGATACTAGAGGCCCGGTGCACGGATTGTTGGAAGAGGCAATCTAGAGGACATGACTGCCAGTTGGCCCCTAGCTGGTCCCAGGCCATTAGAGGCTCCTCACCCCGTCCTTAGAATGTACATCTGCCCACCATTCCCACAGTGGGAGCCATTTGTAAGGATGCAGCGTGAGAGAGTAAGGTATCATTGAGACCACC
The DNA here is from genome assembly GCF_014108235.1 of Myotis myotis. Classification (NCBI taxonomy): domain Eukaryota; kingdom Metazoa; phylum Chordata; class Mammalia; order Chiroptera; family Vespertilionidae; genus Myotis; species Myotis myotis. Next base: position 33,138,918 of record NW_023416357.1, read on the forward strand.
TGGACCGAATACGTGACTGAGCCCAATTAAAACCTCTATATAAACAAGGTTCCAGTGGGTGGGGCTATGAGCTCCTCAGTTTGCGTCTGTCCAAGAGAAGCCTCCTATGTAAGTTTGTTTATTTGTAAAATCTGCCATCTACCCATCTGCAGGGGCCTGCCTCTTTCAGTCTTTCCTTTGTCACTGTGTGTGGGGGCCAGGCTCAGATTTCACCCGGGGAGTTCCTGAGGGGTGCAACCCAGCATTTGGTGGAGTTAGGACACCAAAATAAGGGGTCTTGGGAAAGAGGTATCTTTGGGTGAAGTCCCAGGTTGGTCATGGGGGGGGTGTGTGGCTGGTGCGTTAGGTGCTTATGGACTACCATGTAAGCATGGGGACGCCCCCACCCTACGAAATGCCTAATGCGCTTGTTTGAGGCACTGTGCACAGCATACTAGGGAAAGAGGGAAAGAATGGCTGCTGCAGTGGCTGGTCTCTTCTGTGGGCAGCTGGGCTGGCCACCTGAGGCCTAATTTGAGGCTGCAGTTTGAGTTAGAAAGTTGGAAGAAGAGCTGAGGTTAGCGAAGGAAATGCTAGTTTCAGGATAATAAGTTGGAGACCTTAACGTGCCATTTTGCAAAGCTAGGAGGACAAAAGCTGTTAAGGGATTAAGGTCTGAGTTTTTGTGACAGGAGCTGGATGGGATGCTAAGAAGTGGAAACCCTGGTAGAATAAGGAGAGCTAACAGGAGGGTGTTGTGATTGACACTGAATCTAGTGAAATGTCTGTGTTTTGACCACTGATACAAAGGAAAATAAAAACACAGTAACAGCAGCCCCAGCTAGCAGGTAGCTTCTAATTCAGGAAATGGTCATGATAAAGAATATATTCCTGCAGAGTTTATTGATGTAACTGCAAAGACTCAATAAAAGGCCAGGGAAAGTATCTAGGCATGGTTACGTGGCTATGGGATACAGGGGTGATGGCATTTCTCCAGCAGGAGACAGAGAAAATAAGCAACATCACCACACACTCGGACCTCCAGCAACACCTGATTGGGGGGATGTGATGTTGTTAAAGGTAGTATTTCCTTATTGATTGGATTATTCTGGCCTGCAGAGAGACTTGGCCCAATGATGGGAGAGCTCCCTGCCAATGTGGGACCCTGGAAATCTATAGAGGAGGTACCACACATTTTTAGGGACTTTATAATGAGATAGGCCACTTACATCCTGTCTTTAAAAGCCCTGCTGGGGCTGCATTCACAGCAAGAATAAAAGCCAAGATACTCCAGTCCGTCTGCCACTCACCCCCCCCACCCCCCCCAACCAGTATGGGATATCAGTGTGGGACGCTGATATCCAGGCTGAGCCCAATCGTGAGATAGGCAATCCATTGCTGATTTGGGGGAAACTGACAAATCTGTGGAGTTGGTACAAACTATGGGGAAAAGCCCAAGATAGATAGGGAACTTGAAAAGCCAAAAGGCTATGCCAATTGGCTGTAAGGTGCAGTAAGCATAGCCCTGAAACAATGTGGTTTGACTTCATTGTTACCAGGACCCCACCTAAATATAGACAGACTGACCACCCAGGGCTATGTTGGTTGGCCTGGGGAAAGCCTTAACGCCTGAACAAGGGTTCAGACCTGCCCCACCTGCACCTCCCATCCCTGAAGCCCCGGCCTCAGGGATAGAGGACTATCAGGGATAGAGGACTATCAGGGATAGAGGACTATCAGGGATAGGTGCTTTCCAAGTCCCAATATAGAATGCAAGCAAAGATTGCCCCCCGGTATGTGCCCTTGGAGGCAGTTGGCAGCCTCATGGTGCTCTCACTTAAACTGGTCCCCCTGGAATCAACTAAAGGCGATGGCTCTGGTTGACAGTGGATCTGAATGTGCTCTCCAAAGTTTTCTGGTTCCCTCAGTGCCACTGATGGTTATGGAGGACAGATGGTGTGGGCAGGAAGTTCCTTTTGACACTGCAAATTGGGCATAGGCCCCCTTGAGAATATGAGGTTTTTACCTCTCCAACACCAGAGAACCTATGGGGCTTTGATATCCTACAAGGTCAAACTCTGCAAACCTCTATGAATTCTGTCTCCTGGTTAGAGTAATCAAACCAGTGCTGAAAGGAAACACCAACTGGTAACTAATAAGTCTGCTGCACTGTGAAAATAATGGTATGCTTGATAAAATGCAAGCCTATTGGATTTCTAAGAACATGAAGAGATGCATGCCTTTATAGAGATTTAAGGTTGGTTATTGGTGGACTTTTCTTCCCCACCTAGCACAGTGACTTAGTTCCTTATATCCCCTGGTAAAGAAATAGCACATAAGGGACTGGGGATTGGAGCAGCAAGCCACCTTTGGGAAAACAAAAATACTAGTGAAGCAGAGTAAAGCTCTGGGCACCATCCACGCAGAGCTACTATTTGGTTAGATAATGTCTGTGACCCTGGAAGGTATGGGTTGGGCACCATGGCAGAGAAATCAGGAGAGTGTACCCCTAGGATTTTAGTCCCAGCACTGGAAGGGAACAGAAACCCAATATACCCCCACAGAGTCATCGAATGCTGATAGGTTCTACCTAATAGTCTTAGTTGAGTGGCAAATTGCAAAGAAATATATTTTTTTTGGCTATTTAACCTTCTGATGGGGTCACTGGGTATGCTTCAACCTCTGTAGTTCAATGTTTGGGTCTTTAAAATTGTTGTAGGAAAATTTCTGCTTTAGTGTTTTTGTTCTGGTATTAATCTGGAGTGATTTTATTGCATGAATGAATTGTAATATTGTGAGCCTATCATTTCTTTTTTTAAATTGCTTCTCAATAGGATTGAAGAAACATTTGGAGACTTAATGTACTTGTGTTAATTTGGATAGAAAGTGAAAACATGCTTATTTTATATGTAATATAGTTAAGATTCATACAAATAAATAATAAATACAGCCAATTACTGAATATCTACTATGTAGCAGGCATTGTGCTATGTAGCAGGCATTGTGCTATGTAGCAGGCATTGTGCTACTGAATATCTACTATGTAGCAGGCATTGTGCTATCTACTATGTAGCAGGCACTGTGCTAGCAGGTCAAATACAATAAAAAAAGAGACTTAATTCTTCCCTGTTGAAAATTCCTTTTTCTTAGAACATATACTTTAGAAAATTTATAACTGTATGTAAATATTTTTAAAAGCTAAATAAGCTTCTTGCCATCTTCATGACGCAGGAATGTCTTTCTCAAGGATCTGGGAGCCATTTCTTAAAGAAGTAATCATCAATAGAGACAGTGTCTTACCTTCTAGTCTCTGTGGGAGGGTCAAAGTCTAGTTTTAGTGCATCTATTGCTACAACTTACAAAACTACCTCCTCTCATAAAGATATGAGAAGTTTGCTTTTCCTTTGGCTAAAGCTAATTGGCAAACATAGATGACCACCCCTATTGACAGGTGCATTAAGATGAATTGTGCATGACAACTGGCGCTGTCCAGTCATCTTACTTGAGGGCTGGTGATTGTTCATCTTGAGAACATGTGTAATGGGTTATATCCGCTTGGCTATATAAAAGGGTGAGATTTCTTTCTGTCTTTGCAATCTCTTGGCATACTGACAGATTGATGAACATCATATTCTGGCTTAATGTTTTTTTCAGTAATAATGTGTTCTTTTAATTATTTTTGAGAGAGAGACTGAACGACCTGGCCAGGATAGTAATACAACTTTCTATTATATTTTTGTGAAATGTTTTCTGAGTTGGCAGTAGTTTAGCTTTTTATTATTTAATATATATTAGCTCTTTGTATGTGCGCTATATAGTTTAACCTTCTGAGTTATGCATTTTTATGTCAATGCTTTAGCATAGAAAGCTTGAGTTCAGAAAAAGTGACTTACCAAAGTTCATATAACTTGTAAATGAAGGCTAGAACTTGAACCTAATTTTCTCTGGCTCCACCGTCTTTCATTTCTTTGTACCATACTTCTCACACCTGGACATATTGCCTATTTATTTACATGTTTCCATACTGCATTCAGTAACACCTATTCGTTACTGTTGTTGAGATGAGAATTACCAAGGTTTAGTTGCTACATTTGTTCAGTTGACTTAGGGGCCAGGTCTCTGAGTGAAACTAAATCGCTATTTGATGCCTGGAGCAACAACCCTGTGCCAACTCCACAATATTACTGTATCTGGTAGTGACTAGCATACTTATCTCCAAGGGAGTGAGTTCAAGCCTTTGTTTAAAATACCTAGAGCCTGAATCGACCACAAACATTTGGAATACTACCTATTAAACTAATATCTTCTCTCAATCAAAAAAAAAAAATTCTCCCCTCACCTTAACCTACTTGAGCAATGTAAACAAACCAAAACTGATTTCCTGTTGTTTTGTTTTTTGCTTCATGTTCACTATTCCAATATCGTTCTCATATAGAAAGTACCACAAAAATCAAATAGCATTTTTAGACTAAAGAAATACTTGTAAGAGCTAAACACTGATGTTTATGAAGAAATAACATTGTCTTACATAATTGCTTTTAAATTATACATAATTGTTTTTAAATTATTATTCTAGTACCTAGATTTTTTAATATATGCATTTTTTTTCTTTTCTATTTCTCCCCGCACATTTCTCTCTATGAAACAAAACTCTTTTTCTAAGGTCTATGTTCTTAGGTTCATACAGATTCTGAATGTTGAACTGTACTAGCTGCTGCTGCAGTTTTCAAAAACTGAGAGGTAAACTCATTTAGAGCCAGCTGTTCTGCAAATGCAGATGGAAAATACATCATCATGTGAGGCACTTGCCTCAGGTGAGGTTCGCACGGTGTCCAGCCTGGGGAAGCTTGTTCTAGGTCAAGAAGGAGGATCTGCTCCTACTGGCCTGGGAGTCCCATGTATTAGTGTCCCACTCTTTCTCTACAGGACCCTGGTTTTGAAGCAGGAGCCCAGTTGAGGCAGTGGGTTCAGTCTCCTTGTAGGTGTGCTATCAGGACCATTGAAGCCGGAGTCTGATTTTCACCACTCTTGGACGTACAGAGAGTCTTACCTGCTGCCAATGAGGCTTTCTGACTCTCACAGTATGCCTCGAATTGAGTTGAATAACCCAAATCTATCTTTTGCCTTTTTAAAAGATTCTAAAAGCAGTTAGCCAAAGGGAGCCAGTCCTGTAGAGCATATAATTTTCTTTGACCCCAATGCATTCAAGTAGTACCCCTACCTCATAAGCCAGTGCTTCATTTTCACCTGTAAGTTGTCCCAAACTACCATCGGTTAGAGTTGTAATTGTGATGCTACTGCAGCCAGCTATGATGTCCACCCCGCCTACCAACAGCACTGGGGTCCTGATTGCCAGCTGACCTGTGGGTTGCTCAGAACAACCGCGAATCCGAACCTGAGGGTCCCCCATAAAGTAGGACCTGAGCTGAAGTCTAGTTTGCAGGTAGATTACTTTAGAATGTGATCCCGGACACCCAGAGTTGGGGGACTGGGAAGAAGAAATCAGGAAAGGAGGGAAAGCCTTTCTCAAGTAGCATCACGTGGCTGGTTACTGTGGGAGGAAACGGGGGCTCGGTTCTGCCAGGGACCCTTTGAAAAGTGGAGTCAATTTCACCGCAGAATTTTTTCATTCAAAAAATAGGAGAGGTTAATAGTTATCCAAGAGCCCCTCTCTTAGTTTTCTATTGTTGCCGTAACAAATTACCACACACTGACAGCTTGAAACAACGCTCATGTATTATTTCAGTCTGTAGGCCAGAAATCAAAGGGATGCTAGGAGATGCACTTCCTTGTTTATTCGTGCTGCTGGCAGAATTCAATTCTCGCTTTTTATTATGTGACGAGGATTCAAATATCCATCCAATATCATTTTCCTATATCTTGACGAGTTCCCTTTAGCATTTCTCATCATGCCATTATACTGGCAATGGGTTGTCTGAATGAGTATCATCTAAAAATATCTTTAATTTGCCTTCATTCTTGAAGGAACATATCCTGACTCTCTAGGAAAAATATATTCTGAAACCCTAGTTTGACATTTAAAAAAATATAATTTCCAGCACTATAAAGAGATTTTTCTCACTCTTCGGGTTTCTGATGAGAAATCAGCCATTCATTGGATCAGTGGTCCCTGTATGTAATATATTTATATATTTTTCTTATTGTTTTCAACAGTTGCTTCCTGTCTTTGGCTTTCATCATTTTGACTATGATGAGCTTCAACACATGTTCTCTGTGCTCATTCTGCTTATGTTTATTTAATATCTTCTTTGAAAATTTTTATATCTCATTAAATTGGGAAATTTTTAACTGTTATTTTTTCCCCCCAAATATTTTTCTACCCTGTTCTTTCTCTGTTCTCCTTCTGGTACTTCAATGACATGTATTTTAGACTATTTGATATCATCTAATCAGTTCCTGAGACTCTGTTTTTGTTTTTTCTCAATCTTTCATCTTTCTCTTCTTTGCCCGGACAATTTCCTATTTCTTTGCTGATATTTTCATTGACCAAAGAGTTTTTTTTTTTAACTTACTAGTGATAATTATACAAATTTAATTATTTTAAAATCATTGTGTTTTAGATACAGCATTCATTCATCTCTGGATCAATGTTGATTGATTTCCTTCTACCCTGATAATACATTCTATTTTCTTGGATTTCCTTATGTTGGATAATTCTGGATTATAGTCAAGATAATATAATATTATAAATGTTAAGTTGTAGCGATTTTTGATTCTGTTATTTTTCTGTGTTATTTCCTTTCTCAGCAGGTAATTGGTTTGGCTAGATTTGAACTATAGCAGTGGTTCTCAACCTGTGGGTCGTGACCCCTTTGGCAGTCAAACGACCCTTTCACAGGGGTCGCCTAAGACCATCCTGCATATCAGATATTTACATTACGATTCATAACAGTAGCAACATTACAGTTATGAAGTAGCAATGAAAATAATTTTATGTTTGGGTCACAACATGAGGAATTATATTGAAAGGGCCAGGAGGTTGAGAACCACTGAACTATAGGCTCTGCTGCATTGGGTACCAGATCTGGTCTTGATTCAGATCTTTTGTCTTTAGTTCAGCTGCTTTGAGTCTGTTCTGTTTTGAGCATGTTCAAGGGCATTTGGAGATACAGATAGAAGACTTAGGGATCGCTCTGTGATTTCTATCACATCAGAACTCCCAGGATTTACTCAATGTTTGACATTGTCTGCCTTCACCTTGCTGGGCCCCACACCGGAAAGAGTACCAGTTTCCCCACGTGAGGCCTTCTTACCACTGGGTACACCATGATCCTGCACTCAGTCCCTGGTTAAAGGCCAGAAAAGGTGGGAACATGCTTGTGGAGCAAACCACCTTCCCCACCCCAAGAGAGTATGTATTTTCCACCAGCCTCTGTTCTGCTCATTCTCTAGTATCCTCAGATAGTTGCTTTTTGTATGATATCTGGGTTTTATAGTTGTTTTCTGCAGGGAGGCCCATCTGGTAGACTAAGTAGACTTTGAAGAAGTTCCAGTACAATCTGACCCTGGGCTGTGAAGGACACAGTGGTCATCCTTTGCTTCCTTCTTATTTGCCTTTCAGGAGGAGGCAGTGTTCTCAGGGGCATGGGTGTTTGCCCAGCTTGCAATCCCTCTATGCAAAAGGACATGGACACCAAATGCCGGTGAGTTTACTCTTGAGGAACAGCTGCTACAAGTACAAAAATATGCTGGCTCATGTGCTCTTCACTTGCTTCGTCGTGAGAATATAGTCCTCATTCATTCATTTATTCATCCCCCACTTATCAAATACTGAATGTCTGCTAAGCGCCAGGCACAACGCTGTGTTTTGAGCTGACAGTGAATGTGACACATGATCCCTGCTATTACAGAGCTTATGTTCTGTCAGGAAAGTCATTATAATAAAACCTGATACCAGGTATGATAGGGAGAGTGCAGGATGTTAAAGTCCACTTACAGGACTTACAATTTGGCCAGTGCATCTAGTGATGGCTTTGTATTGGAAGTGATGTTCAAGTTGATACCTGAGGGATAACTAGAAACGAAGTGAAAGAGAAAAGAAAAGAAGAATAGAACATGAAGCGAGAGCATTGTGTGCACAGCCGCTCAGGAAAGTACAAACATGTAAGACGTAAGGGTGTAAAAGAAATTGTAGACAGGAATGACGTCCCCATTAATTATGTTTAGGTCCCAGTAGCAACACATCATTTTAAACTAATTGATAGGGAGAAAACATTTTCAGATTCCAAACTGTGTCTTGTCTTTCAATTGCATGAAGCAATTGAACAACGTTACCTTTAACATAATAATTTTCTAAGACTTGCATAAGATTTTCAAAATTATACTAGCATCCTGGAGTTCTACCACATGCTTGACACCATGTTTTATCTACTTTTAGAAAGTAAAGTTGCCCCTTTAAGGACAAAGGGGAAAAAAAAGCCTCAGTGTAAAGAAATTAATAGTTATTTAGAGGCCAGGAGAGCACTAGAGAGGAAGATGCACGGGGTTGAGAGCATGTTTTCTGGACAGTTTTGATTTGTAGGCTTTCCAGTTACTGATTAAATAGAAGTCCTGTGGAGATTGAAAACACCATCTGACATACTATTAAAGCTAATTTGTTTATGTTAAGGAAATAAAGAATAATTATAGCCAAAGCTGACAGAAACAGCCATTATCCCCTTAATTAAATGCTTCTTGAGACATTTTGCAAATGATTTGTCAATTGGCCTTGTGCGGATGGAAGAAGCTGGTGTGGTCAGTTGACCATTTCATTGTTCTTTACTGTTCTTGCAGTTGTGTAAGCACACAATTCTAGAGGGAAGATGTGCTCTGTCCTGAGGGAGAAGTCCATGTATTCCCTTCATTTCTAACTCTCCTTTCTATCTTCATAATCATATAGACATCATATTCCTCCTCGTATTCTTCTCAGGCTGGGACATGTGTTTCAATATAGTAGTTAGGTTGTTTATCAACTATGCTCACTCGGTCCTGCTGCTCATCATTTTAATACTAAATATACTGTATCAATTAAACTGCTTCAGGCCTTAATGATCAGAGACTCTTCAAGTTGTATCTACTTTCATGGCCTCTGGTTTACTTGTGGCTTCTATTGCCACTGATGCCTGTGTGCTGACCTCTCTAGGTGTGTATTTGGGATATGTCAGCTGTCACCAACTTCTGATTACCTCTAAATTTTGTACATCAAAACCATCTACATAAGGGATGTTACTGGGTGAGTGTTAGGGTTTTGGCTGGTGACTTGGGCTGTGAAGGAATTCACAGCTGAGAGTAGAGATAGATGTAGAGAGAAAGTTTATTTTCACCTTTCTGGAAGGGAAGGGCTGGTTCATTGCTAATCAATACAAGGGTAAAGAACAAAAGCGGCTCCCCATTTTAAAGCATAGGCTGCTGTTGCTAGGTGACAGGAAGGGAGGAGGACTTGGAGGCTAAAACTGAGCAGAACACCCGGGGGGGGGGGGGGGTTGTCTTTGTTCCTTCTTCAAGAGACAGTCTGGGCAGGGGCAGAAGTCCTCGGAGGTATCTTATCAGCATTTTTCCAAAGTCTGTGAAACATTCTTAGAGTAAAAGTTATGAGGAGTTCAAAAGAGGATTGTTTGAAGGGGAGGGGAGAAGGGAACTTTCTACTAATAACCCCTGAGTTGTAAAAGTAACAGGGAAGAGGGGTATATATGCAGAAATGTAGCCTTGAGAGTAACTTGTCTTGTAGTTTGAACAGAGGGGCTGTTTGAACCAGAGGAGCTAACAATTTTGGCATTTAATTGTCAGACGCTTCTCATAAGTTTTGGATGGCTACAACAAAGAAAAAGAAAGGCCTTTTCTTTGTTTTCTTTTCTTTTTTCTGTCCTTACGGTGAGTAAGACACCTTTGACTCTTTTGGGTAAATCTGTCATGTCAATTTACTTCAGGTGCTACTGGCCATGGAGAGATTGGCTGCCTGTGGGCAAGTCCTAGATTTCTGTTCTACTTTGCACTGGGTAGGATAGCTGGGTCATAGCCATCCTGATACGTTTAAGAAGCTCTGAAAATGCACATAGAGCATAATAGACTCTTTTTTTAAAAAAATTCTTTATTGTTTAAAGTATTACATATAGTGTTACACATGTCTCCTTTTCCCCCCATTGACCTCTCCCCAGCCACCTCCAACCCCCAGCACATGCCCTCACCCACCTAGTGTCTGTGTCCATTGGTTATGATTATACGCATATAAAACAAGTCCGTTGGTTGATCTCTTACTTCCCCCGCCTCCCCTGCCTTCCCTCTGAAGTTTGACAGTATGTCCAATGCTTCTCTGTCTCTGGACCTATTTTTGTTCATCAGTTTATGTTGTTCATTATATTCCACAAATGAGTGAGATCATCTGGTATTTTTCTTTCACTGACTGGCTTATTTCACTTAGCATAATGCTCTCTAGTTCCATCCATGCTGCTGCAAATGGTAAGAATTCCTTCTTTTTTATAGCGGCATAGTATTCCATGTGTAGATGTACCATGGTTTTCTAATCCACTTATCTGCTGATGGGTACTTAGGCTGTTTCAAAATCTTCGCTATTGTAAATTGTGCTGCTATGAACATAGGGGTGCATATGTCCTCTCCGACTGGTGTTTCTGATTTCTTGGGATATATTCCTAGAAGTGGGGTTACTGGATCAAATGAGAGTCCCATTTTTAATTTTTTGAGGAAACTCCATACTGTTTTCCACAGTGGCTGCACCAGTCTGCATTCCCACCAGCAGTGAAGGAGGGATCCTTTTCCTCCACATCCTCTCCAGCACTTGTCGTTTGTTGATTTGTTGATGATAGCCACTCTGACAGGTGTGAGATGGTATCTCATTGTCGTTTTGATTTGCATCTCTCGGATGATTAGTGATTTTGAGCATGCTTTCATAAGTCTCTTGGCCTTCTGTATGTCCACTTTTAAAAAGTATATTTAAGTCCTTTGCCCATTTTTTGATTGGATTGTTTACCTTTCTTTTGTTAAGATGAGTTCCCTATAAATTTTGGAGATTAGGCCCTTATCCAATATAACATTGGCAAGTATGTTCTCCTATACAGTGGGCTTTCTTGTTGTTTTGTATAATAGACTCTTAATAGATCTTTCTTGATGTGCACAGAAATGTAAAATCCTGAATCATAAATAACAGCTGCCACGATGGAATGTTTGCCATGTTTTAGATCCTGAACTGAGTGCATCATACATCTTAAAACATAACAGTGTCAGGACAAAGTATTATATAAACAAGGTTAAACAATATGCTCAGTGGTACAATTCAGTAAGCCATGAGCCAGGACTTGAACTACATTGCAGGTAATTATAGTATTAATTTCCTTGCATACTACACTATACTGTGCCTGAGGTTATAGGAAAGGCTAGAGCTAAGAGGAGTTGGCTATGCTTTTGCTACCAATTTGCTACATTTGTCATTCAAATTTCTTTAGTACATGGGTTTTCTCATCTGAAAGAGTTTGCTGTGATCAGGCAATGATACTATTCTTCTTTAAAACAGAATCTGTATGAGGATTGAATGAGAGATTTATGTAAATCTCCTAATACCAGTTCTTGGTACAAAAAGACTCTCAGTTCATTATTATAGTTGGGATATTAATCTACTACCTCCAGGGAAAATTCCATGATGTATAGATTACTTTCCAAAGGCAATACACAAATGCATCTACTTCATTGAAACGCTCTTATTTTCAATGGCTTATTATTATTAACTTATTGATTATTTCTCTTTCTCCTCTTTTTCTAGGAAGGGCCTTTAGGCATAAAGACTTAAGTTGTATGCCCCTCCCTATAATGCAGCAGTTCTCAACCTGTGGGTCGCGACTCTTTTGGGGGTCGAACGACCCTTTCACAGGGGTGGCCTAAGACCATCAGAAAACACATATATAATTACATATTGTTTTTGTGATTAATCACTGCTTTAATTATGTTCAATTTGTAACAATGAAATTGGGGATCACCACAACATGAGGAACTTTATTAAAGGGTTGTGGCATTAGGAAGGTTGAGAACAACTAATGACACATCACTGGGGTAAAGGAGAAGGGACTCTACAAAGTGCTTGTTGGCACAAAAGGACTTGTATCCTTACGTATGTCCTCAAATAGGAATCATAGAAGAAGCTGACTGTGTCACAAGCAAATTAATCATTAACTCTTCATGCTGTGGGCATATTAAGACATATGTAATCAGTTGTGAAATCTTACTGGAGTCTAATGAAATTCCACAACATATGGGATACTATGGGTGGTCTGTAGTATCTTTCCCCATCAAGCACAAGAAAAAAACCTGTGAGCAGTAAATATGTTCATATGAAAAACAAGAAAGTATATAATAAAAAAAATAAGAGCCATGCATAGCAAATGCTGACTTAGGTATTTTTGCATTTTGAGGACTATAGATAATTCATCTACATGGGCATGTTTTTATTGTAATTATTTATGCTTCCAGTTTCAAGGGGTTAGTCTTTTTAAAAAGGGACATAATTAAAGCCCAAGGAACTAGTCAACATATTCATCCAGCACTGTAAGGCTTTACCAGCGGTTCTCAACCTGTGGGTTGTGACCCCTTTGGTGGTTGAACGACCCTTTCACAGGGGTCGTCTAAGACCATCCTACATATCAGATATTTACATTATGATTCATAAGAGTAGCAACATTACAGTTATGAAGTAGCAACGAAAATAATTTTATGGTTGGGTCACAACATGAGGAATTGTATTTAAAGGACCAGAAGGTTGAGAACCACTGCTTTAGACTATGTTAAGAATCAACACACTTCAACTTTGAGGTATTACTACTTTGCTTTTTAAAACACAAGCTATGCCCTGGTTGGCTTGGCTCCAGTGGATAGAGCATCGGCCTGCGGACTGAAGGGTCCCAGGTTCGATTCCGGCCAAGGGCACATGTCTGAGTTGCAGGCTCCATCCTCAGTGTGGGTTGTGCAGGAGGCAGCCAATCAATGATTCTCTCTCATCATTGATGTTTCTATCTTTCTCCTTCTCCCTTCCTCTCTGAAATCAATAAAGAAATATATTTTAAAAAAATAAAAGACAACCTATATATTTTTATTTATTTTTTAAAGTATTTTTATTGCCTTCAGAGAGAAAGGGAGAGGGAGAGAGAGATAGAAACATCAATGAGGAAAGAGAATCATTGATCGGCTGCCTCCTGCACATCCCCTACTAGGGTTTGAGCCCACAACCTGGGCATATGCCCTTGACCAGAATCAAACCCAGGACCCCTCAGTCCACAGGCCAACACTCTATCCACTGAGCCAAACTGGCTAGGACAGGCTATATATTTTTAAAATATGCTCAGGGAAACATGTTTTCTTAAAGCAATTCTGCTTCTTGTCTGCAAAAAGTGCATTTTGGATTTGATATCAAGGTTTGAACTAGTTTCTATTTATTAAAATGGAAACTGATTCAAATCTTGGTTTGCATCAAATAACCCAATATGTTTCATTTAGCTAGGACTGAGATGTACATCAGTGAGAACACGTTGTAAAGGGTGGTTTTCATTAGGCACTGAGAGGAAAGGCACTTCAGGATCTGTGTGTGTATGTTCACACTTACACTTAAATTTGCATTTATATTAAAGTTCATAGGCTCCCATATTCTTCTTGTTTCTTAAAGTGCAAGGGATCCCATAGTCATGGGAGCTCTCTTTTTAACGTAGGAATTAGAAGTAAAGACTAACAGTATAGCAACATGTTAAGTTGCAGCTCTGGACAGGTGAATGCACCAGCAGGAGAAATAAATGCCAGCGTCCCGTCACACCCAACACTCTGTGTTCCTTGCCCCCATAGAAGACAAAAGGGGGAGATGAATTCTCTATATAATGGAGACCATCTCTCCCTTTCATATCAGTTGGAAAGCCTTATTTATGTTCAGCAATTGTACTCATCAATGAAAAGAGACAGTTTTTGTTTGTTTGTTTTTGCTAAAAGCAATCACCACTGAATTGGTACTTTAACAAAATAACTACTATACAGAAGATGCTATAGTATTGAGAAATGGGCTCTGAACTCATGGAACTTACAATTTATTTAAGAAGATAAGATGGGTAGGTTGGCATTAGTTATATATAGTGTATGTAAATTTATAATTAGCATAATTTAATAGTAAGCTTAAACCAGTAAGCCCCAGGTATAACTGCCAGCAGAGGCATTAGTAAAGGTTCTTCCTCCCTTTCTTCCTTCTTTCCTTTATAAAATTTTAAATTCAGATCTTAACTAGATGGTGATTGGCTCCAGGGATCTGTGTTTTTGTTTTTTTCTCAAACTATAAGGCAACATTTATTTACAAAATCACAGAAATGGAAGAGTAATTCATAGAAGAAACGGGCTTAGAAAACAAGTTGTAGAGGTAAAGGAAGGGTCCTTGGAGCTTGGGAATGAGGAAGGTCAAGGTAGAGAGCCTGGCGGGGGGAGGGGAAGGCGAGGGTGTGCTTCCGGAGGGAGAGCACTCTGGGTCCTCAGTCCTAAGGATCCTAAGGGTGGAGATTTTAGGGTTTTAGGAGAGGTCCCAGGGGAAGATCCCCAAGCATATTCAGCAGCTTTCCAGATGTGTCCTTTCAGGGTCTAGGTCTCCACTGATGGATTGGTTGGTGCCAGGGCAGGGGGTCACTATGCAATGCAGGTCCTAAAGTCAGCCATGGGTGCTTGTGTGGTCTTGCTGCTTTTCGGAGCTTGGAACAGAAATACAACTGAGGTCTAGATGGTATCAACAATAAGGACTAACCTTTCAATTGGGATATTGTCTCTGAATCTGGAGTCTCTACAGTTCGGTCCTCTAGATCCATATCTAATCAATACCGTTAGCAGTAGGGGAGGAATAGTTGCTTCTTGCTTTGCAGTGAGTATGGTGTGTGTGTGTGTGTGTGTGTGCGGGGGGGGGGGGGGGAGGGGGGAGTTCTTGAATCTAACTAGACTTCCAGATAATATCTGGTACTGGCCCTTTGTCTCATCCTTGACTTCTGTATGCTTATTGAGTGTAAATCTTGAGCTTCCCTGGGATTCTACAGGATGCATCAGCTTGCTTCTTTATTTGCATGACTGCAAGCGGTAGTTTCACCTAAGTCAATTATTATTCCTGTGTTCATTTGCCATCTTGAAAAATTTTGGTGACCTCTTTTATCCATTATTATCTACTCTCTCGTTCTCTTATTTTTACTTTCAGTTCTTCTACTCTAATTTCAGTGTGAACTAAGCAGAAATAATAATTTATAATATAATCTATGTTTTACAGAATAATTTTCATTGGTCTTATATGGAAATGTCTACATGGCTTTTAGAGAATTAGGTCCTGATTACAATGTTAGAATTCCGTAATTGTTCTTCCTGTAATAAATACTTTCATTCATTTTCTTTTTTTTTTTTAAATATATTTTATTGATTTTTCACAGAGAGGAAGGGAGAGAGATAGAAAGTTAGAAACATCGATGAGAGAGAAACATCGATCAGCTGCCTCCTGCACATCCCCCACTGGGGATGTGCCCGCAACCCAGGTACATGCCCTTGACCGGAATCGAACCTGGGACCTTTCAGTCCGCAGGCCGACGCTCTATCCACTGAGCCAAACCAGTTTCGGCTCATTCATTTTCTTGATATATTTTCAAAGGATGGCTTCCTAAATGTCTCCAAGTCACTCCCATGTGGGTTTTCCCAGTTGACAGTTGATGAGACTTATATTCCCGTCCTCCACTGTTTTGAATGTCATTCTCATGTCTAAATAGGTCAGTTCCAACCATCCTTGATATAAAATAGCAGGGAAGATAGCTTTGTGTGTTACAAACAGTTCAATTAAAGCCACAAAATGGCATAGAAACTTGTTTCCTGGCCAATTGAAATCACTAGCTGTCCCAGTTTTACAAGGTATCAACAGAGCTGGGAAAGGTGAAAGTAGTTCTATCATAGTGACTTGATTTGTGGAGATGGTAGCCAATGCAAAGAGAGAATCTATATTATAAAACGCCTGTGGCCCTAACTCCATAACAACCAAAGCCCGGCGCAGGTGGGTGGGGCTGTGCATGTGTGGGTGGGCAAGGCTGCACAATTTTGCGCACTGAGCTTCTAGTAATGAAAATAAATAGTTAAGTTCCTTCAACTTCTGGAAGTGTGACCACACAATCAACTTCTTTAAGTTATTTTTTGCGTTGTTACATATTTATGCATCCCTCTCTCCATTTCTAAACAAACATTCTCTAAAATCATTTAGGGTATATTTTTATGTTTAAAAAATATTTATTATTGAATTTTTGCCTATGTTTCTTAGCAATAGAATAAGTCTAAATTGACACATGAACTAGTCCAACTGCACATTAACATCTTTTACTGAGATTACTCGGCTTCTTGGGTATAAGGAGATCCTGTCTGTATTTTACACGTCTTTTATTTCAAAGACAGACATTAACCTATATACAAGCATTTATAGTGAGCTGACGGGAGGGTTTATAATTCAAGATGATTATTGGGGTGTTGGTGGGGGAAGCAATTGACTCTATGTTAGTGGCGTAAACAAACTCCAAATAAAGTGAGAATTACTCTGGAAGATCATCTGCCCCAGCAGGTCCAGGGGTTCCCAAAGGTGTGGATGGAGTCGGCGAAGAAGGAAGGACACGGAGACAGCGTTCAGTTGATCAGCAGGCTAGCCAGGATCTCTAGCCAGGATCTCCAGCCAAGTTCTGGTCTGGATCTCCAGAGAGGTTCTGCTTCAGATCTCCAGCCAGGTTCTGTGTCCATGTTCTCTTGCTAGGTTCTCCAGGTTCTCCAGCCAGATTCTGTAGCCATGTTCCCTCGCGAGGTTCTCCAGCCAGGTTCTGTCCAGGTTCTCCAGCCAGGTTCAGTCACCAGGTTCTAGTCAGGTTCTCTTGCCAATTTCTGTAGTCAGGTTCAGTCCAGGATCTTTTGCCATGTTCTCTCCAGCGAAGTTCTTCTGTCTCTAGTTCTGTGTAGGTTCTGTCTCTCTTGGTTCCGTATTCTAAGTTCTGTGTTCTAAGCTCTGTATTCTAAGTTCTGTGTTCTTACATCTGTATTTATACCAGTTGATTCCAATCCTATCAATCTCTATTCCAAAGGTTAGGGCGTTTCTTATCTCCATTCCAGGGAGTAAAGATTATGCAGCTTAAGCATGATTGTTCGTAGTTAAAGTGATTAATTACCCACCTGGCACTTAGTTAAGAGGTTTTATTCCCTCCCTAACTTCAGGGGAAAATCCCTACCTGGGGAAACAACCTTTCTCAGAGACCTTGGTTAAAACACATAGTGCCAAGAAGGTGAGCAAACATATTAAGAACAGTATGCCATATATGCCAGGTCCCTTGAAACAGCAAGCATGGACCGGCTCCCGGCAGAGGGAAAGAGTATGTCAGGAGTAAGAACCTTATCACAAACAGGCATAGCCCACGTGCTCCTTGAGTTCAAGGTCTGTATCAATGTATCCTTGTGCCCCTCAAAACCTTGACCATAATAAGTGCTCAATAAATAATTGTTGCATGACTGAAAGAAGAAAAATATTAGCGAGATGGATCCTGCCTGTCAGAGCCTCTTCCTGAGCCTGGCCTTACAGGAACCCAGAGAGGCCCAGAATAGGAAGACAGCTTCAGTTTCTGTCCCAGCAGAAGTCATGAGATTATGACTCGGGGCTTTCTGATCTACTAGATGGCTACTAGGCCCTTGGTGGTGATCCACAGGACGGTTTTTGCTGTGCTGTAAGTCATTTTCCTCCCCCCTTCATGTATAGCCATGCTCTCATAATTTCTTCAAATGACACTTTCTCATTGTCTGTTTGAAATGCTCTGCTTGGCCAATACCCATCTATGCTTTAAAACTGCTCGGTATCCCAAATGAGAGATAAATTAAGATGGAATTAAAATATGCTTTAGTAAATTTCATATATTTTAATCATTGCAGCTTGTTGTTTTCCTTGTATTATATTAATATGGTTTGATGGTTCTTATACCCTGAGGCTGTTTTAATGAAGGGTCCATTGTTTAGTAACTCAATAAAGTAAACAAACAAATAAATTTTCTTTGCATAGCTCTACATCAGATTAAATGTCACTGGGAATTCAGTTCTTGTAGGAAGTAAATGCGATGTTCTGATCTCTGCTCATAAAAATCAAGGATGAAGATCATTTCCCTTTTTATTTATTTGCTTAATCTTTATTATTGAAAGTATTACATACATTTCCCTCCCCTGCAATTGACCCACCCCCCACCCCAGGCCTTAATTGAGACTCCCATATACGAGGCAGGAGTGTATGATACAGCAGTAGCTTTTATTAGAAACACTCTCATACTCTACCCGCCCACCCCTTCCCCAGCCCCCCTCCGACCCCCCCACTGTCAGCATGTTACCTGGTCAGAGTTTGCTCTCAGCTTGTGTATAAGACACAATTCAGTCCATGTGGGAACCTATGCTTAGAACAAGAAGTTATGACATTTTGCTTTCAGCACAAACCTCCTCCTTCTACTAATCTCTCTCTCTCTCCCTCCCTCCCTCTCCCTCTCCCTCTCCCCTCCTATTTTATTATTTAGAAGACAACATTTATGTTCCATTTGATACATTATTCAGAATCTCTTCACACATTTTTCTTCATTCTTGCACATAGGAAATAAGGATTGGAGCACTATCCATTCGAAGTCAAATAGAAATATCAAAGATCCAGAAATGATCCATCTCCTGTCACTTTTCTACCTGGAAAAATTATTTGTGTCTCCTTACAGGTACTTAAACAAATTTTAATTTGTAGACTAAATTAAATGTGTGAGGAGAGAAAAGATTGCCAGGGGAAAGTCCTTAAGGAGCCAAAACTTGAAGCAGTCTCTGGTAGCAGTCTGTGGGCATTATCTAGCACCACCTTGTACTTGGTCTTATCACTCCCCATGTGGCCCTCAAGTTGAAGGTCACATTCACATTGTTCTCTATTTTAGGTTTGACTTAGTTACTCTGTGACATTCTAACACTGCCGAACAAAACTTTGCAATGTCTTTATAGTAGTTAACCCAGCAATACAATGAAGGTTTAACCTAAATGGAGGAGAGTGTGTATTCATACGGACAGATGCACTATATGTGTGTAGAAACCAATTAAGATAAGTGAGAAGTTTGGAGTCTGTTTCAAATTCTCCAAAGCTTATCTTAGAGCTATAATTACTTTTATTGCAGCTCTTGTTGGCTTTCTTCATTCTAAATTGCTCCTTTCAGGCAGGTCTAATGCCTGCGTACATCGCTGTAGTTCCATTTCATCGTCTCAGGGTAACTTTTGCTATAAAGGGATGGCTACTATCTCCTTTGAAATTGCCTAACTTTCCAAATAGAGATGAATTGCTGAAATAATTCGTATACTTCTCAAAGGACCTGTTTTGTCTGTAAGCTGCTAATGGAAAGTACCAACACACAGGCCAGAGCAGAGGACTTGCCCTGACTTCACTGACGTCGGAATAGAAGGCAAAGGGTATTGTAGCACAGTCTTTATTTCAGCAACTTGATTGTAGCTCCAAGGATATGTGCTCATTATCAGTATGTCTTCTATGAAGTGTAAAAGACAAGAACACAGTAAGGGTCTTCTAAAAAAATGTTGAGTAATAGCTAATCTTTTTCACCGACTTTTTGAAAAGTGGGATTTTTTGTTTCTCTACAAGGCATGACGTGTCCTCTATGTTGCTTTGTTACAAGGTTTCCTTTGTCTCATTACTTGGAGTAGAAGTATAATATTTTACCAGCCATCAGCAGAGCTTCTGAGAAGGCATTTTAGAAATACAGGTTGATAAAGTTAGTCATTAAAACTGCAGATTCTGGGCCCTGGCCGGGTAGCTCATTTGGTTAGTGTGTCATCCGGATATGCCAAGGTTGCGGGATCGATCCCTGGTCAGGGCACATATGATACTCAACAAATGAATGCACGAATCGGTGAATAACCGGTAGATGTTTCTCTCTCCCTCTCCCTCCCTCTCTCTCTAAAATCAATCAAGAATAAAACAAACCAACAAACCAACTGGAGTCTCTGACCTTACAGCATGCATCCATTTCAGTTTGGGGTTAAGATAAAGGGAGTTGGCAGGTTATTACACACCTCTTCTCTGCTTCCCTGGTCTCTGTGTTAGAGAATCCTTTAGAGTGGTGACAGCATAGCTTACATTTCTTCCACCATTCTCTTTCCTGTTTATTTAAGAATGAGGGGAAAATATAACAGGACTAGTCTTGTTAGAGAGAATTCTTCTTTTGTAATGTTACCATTTTTAAAAATTATTTATTCCTGGTCTAGAGAGCTTATATGTTGTCCATCTTCTCCTTACAAAATAGCATTGTATGCAGCACATTCTCGGTAAATACTTGCTGGATGATGAAATGGCAATGATGATCACAGAGATTCTACATGTAAGCACCCACGCACGTTAAGAATTTTACTGTTCTAATCTTTAGATTTTCCTCCTTCTTCAATATTTCAGCTTAAATAACTGCTTAGTTGTCATCACATGGATCTTGTGTTTCCCTGCTTCTGCCTTTTTTTTTCTTTTCTGTTTATGTATAATGCTCTTTATTCTAGGATCTATTAATCCTACTTTTCTTCAAGCCCCCCTCTCAGAAATTCCCCCCTTCCATCAAGGCTTGTAGTCAGACCACTTTGATCTCCTTTTAGCTGCTCAGAGGAAGGGAGAGGGATAGAGAGTTAGAAACATCAATGAGAGAAACATTGATCAGCTGCCTCCTGCACAAACCTTACTGGGGATTGAGCCTGCATCCAAGGTGCATGCCCTTCACTGGAATTGAACCCAGAACCCTTCAGTTCACTGGCTGATGCTCTATCCACTGAGCCAAACTGGTTAGGGCACGGCTGGGAAGGTTCTTGATGGTGTGATGAGGTTTCTCTGTAGGTCCCACTGGGGCTGTGTTACAGGGATCTAGTGACTAGAGTGTGAGAATAATTCTTCCTAAGGTAGGATCTCCATCAGGATTTTAAAATACTTTATTGAAATATAATTTACATACTCTAGGTTTCACTCACTTAAATATACAATTCAGTGAGTTTTAGTGATTTGCAGAGTTGAAAAACCATCAGTACAATTCAATTTTAGAACAATTCAATTTTAGAACATTTCCATCACTCCAAAGATCCTCCTGTCCCACTCCCCTTTCCAGATTTAGGCAACCACTGAGCTTTCTGTCTTAAAAAGATTTTCCTTTTCTGAATATTTTTTCATACTCAAAATATATGTAGTCTTTGTATATGGATTTTTTCTTCACTTAGCATAATGTTTTTGAGATTCATTCATGATGCAGCACAGTTCATTTTAATTGCTTAACAGTATTCTATAGAATAGATATACCACATTTTATTTATTCATTCACCAGTTGATGAATAGTTGGATTATTTTCAATTTTAAACTATTGTGAATGATGCTGCTATGAACATTTGCATATATGTATATCTGTATAAACATATGTTTTTATTTCTCTTGGGTATATACCTAGGATTAGAATTGCTAGATTGTGGAAGTTTATATTTAACCTTTTAAGAAACTGCCTGTATTTGTCTTTTTTTTTTTTTTTTTTTTGGCTATTTAACACCCAACTACAAACCTAGTGGCTTAAAACAACATCTATTATCTCATAGCTGTGTGGGTCAGGAGTCTGGGAATGGTTGAGCTGGCTCCGCTGGCTCCTCTGGCTCAAATACCCATATAAGTTAAGGTGCAGTGAAGATACCAGGTATGGTCTTATCTCAAGTCTCAGCTGGGGAAGAAGAATCTGCATCCAAACTCTCGTGTGGTTGTCGGCAGAATTTATTTCCTTATGGGTTGCTGGGCTGACGGCTTCAGTTTCTTGCTGTCTGTTGGCCGGCGGTTACTTTTCATTCCTTGCCACGTGGGCCTCCCTGTAGAACAGATCGCAACATAGCAGCTGCCTTCATCAAAGCAGGGAGAGAGCGTCTACTAGCAAGACAGTAGTTGCAATCTTATGAAATGTGATCACGCAAGTAACTTCCCTTTGCCATACTCTCTTGGTTAGAAGTAAGTTACATGTCATACCTAGATTCAAGGGGAGGTGGTTACAAAAGGTGTGACTACCAGGAGGTGGGAATCATTGGGGACCATTTGAGAGTCTGCCTGCCATATTGCCAAACTTTTTTCTAAAGTGCTTGTAACATGACATCATCACCCACAAAGTGTGAGGTTCCTAGTTTCTCCTCATCCTCACAAACACCTGTTACGCTGTTATAGTCTGTGTTTTTATCATAGCTGTTCTAGTGGGTGTGAGTGGCATCGCAGTGTGCTTTAATTTGCATTTCCTTAATAACTAATAATGTTGACTATCTGTGCATGTGCTCATTTGCCATTAGTATATTTTCTTTAATGAAATGTCATTCAAACTCCCATTTTTTGATTGGGTTGCTTATATTCTAATTGTTTACGTTTAAGAGTTCTTTATATATTCTAGTTACAATTTCTTGATCAGATATGTGATTTGCAAATATATTCTCCAGTCCTTGGTGTGTCTTTTCTTTGAGCAGATCTACCTGCATTGGTACAAAATGGCAAAATGTTAAAATTCTAGTACCATGTCTTCTGTTACTCTTCTTAGAAAAATTAAGGATGATTGCAACTTTTTGGAGGATTTATGTAGCAAGGATATCAGTTGTCTATATTATTTTTCAATGCAAAGTAGATTGAGAATAAAATTATAGCCACGTTTTTCCATTTTTAAAGAAGGGGTTTTAGATTAGACCAAGGAATTAGTTTGGCAAAGCTAATATAAAGTAATTTTGAAGGTCTGTTTTCTTAGAAAACTTGTTTTTCTTTTTTAAGTATATGAGCTTGTACTGAAACTGTAGTATCTGAAATTTATGTTGTAGGAACTTTTAATAAGTTGCTTTTTAAATATATATATATATATATATATATATATATATATATATATATATATATATTATTGATTAGCACAAGAGAGCCTTTTACTTTGGGTCTCAACTTTTAGCAGCACAGAGAACTGACAAAAGCTATGGAATTTCCTCCTTTCCTTTTCCCAGCCCTACTAATCTACAGAAATGGAAGCAAGGCACTACAGACACAGTGTATCCTATCCTTTATGTTACCTCTTCCCCTACCCCATTCAGACACACATCCAAAAGTAGGAGTACTAGTTTTGTCTTTTTAAAACTCTTTTTTTTTTTTTACTCTGCTTTGTAGCAAAATACCTTGAAACTATGTTCAGAATGAATGAGCAGTTAGATCATATATGTCTTCACTGGGATCTTTAATTTTATTCACTTAGAACTTAAATGAGATCAAATTAGATTACAAACATTTATTTATATAAAACCCTAATATGCAAATAGACTGAACGGCAGAACAACTGAACAACCAAACAACCGAAAAACCGGTCGCTATGATGTGTGCTGACCGCCAGAGGGCACACGCGGAACATGGCAGGTGTCAGCAGTGACGGGATGGTGGAGCAGGTTAGTGGGGGAGCCAGACCAAGGCAGGACACCAGTCTCTGTCATGGGGCGAGCCTTTGGTGGTTACTGAAAATTCTTTGCTCCTGCACACCAAGGTCCCACCCAGCACTCGCACTTGCTGCCTGTGCCAGCCCCACCTGCACTGCTGCCAGCGCCTGATCACCCCTGAGGGCTTCTCCACCTCCCCCTGCTCCTGAGGGGCGATCGGGGCGGCAGCCGCCGCTCTCACCCACTGCTGGCGCTGGCCCTGCTCACACCTGCTGCTGGCGCCAGCCCCAATCACTCCGCACCATCAGTGGGTGAGAGCAGCGGAGGCGCTGACAGACAGGTGAGAGGGGCTGGGTGGGGGCGTGGAGGATGAGCTGAGCCCCTGTGCCCACTGCAGCCTCGTGGTCCACAGTTCCTTTCAAGGTGGATGAATTTGTGCATTGGGCCACTAGTTAGATAATAAGATGAGTCAAGTTTTCAAATGGCACATGAGTTCTTTTACAATATAGCAAAGCAGCCCCAAACTAAAACCATTTATGTTTTGCTTACAAGTGAGGGCTGGCTGGTTGGATCTGCTGGCCTGGGCTAGGATCAGTTGGTCTTGACTGGACTTGCTTGCGTATCTGCCTTTTGCTGGCAGGTTGGCTGGTTAGTGTATCATGGCCTCACTCATGTCTCTGGTGGTTGGCTGTCTGCCAGCCCAGGGTGACCCAGGTGATAGAGGCTCACATCACTCATCATCCAGGAGACTAGCCTGGGTTTTTCAAATAGCAGCTAGAGTTCCAAGAGGGCTTACTAGGGGTACAGGCCTTGGGTCAGGACTGACACATGGTGATTTTGCCCCATTCAGTTACCTGCGGCAAGTCACAAAGCCACCCAGTGCGAGGGGTAGGAGAATTAACCTCTCGAGAGGATCTGCAAAATCACATTGCCAGAGGTGTGGATACAAGCGGAGGATACCTGCATCCATATTTTGTGAACAAAATATCACAAATGGTGATAAGAATCCAATAGCAAGAAAAGGTACTTTTCCTATTTCCTAATTAAGGATGAAAAATATCTGGATTACCACTGATTTTTTTCCCTTCTCAACATATTCCCCCACCGCTAGATCTTGCCAAGTAAAAAACCATCAAAATCTTTCCCTTCTAATTTTTCACACTACGTCTAAAAACTTGAACAAATTGAATTGTTGCAGAATTTGAGAAAATATGCTTTATATACTTTGGAAGAAACTTATTTTCAAGGGTAATCTATGAATGATCCCCAAATCAATCCTTTCAGGACATTATTTCCAAAGGTCAGAGTCACATTTGTTAACACTATGTCTGCATCACTGCTGCTGGAGTTAATTTCTTTGGTCTGAGGTGAAACTAACATATTAACTTAAGTTCAGAAATTGCTAAGACTTGAGTTTTTAGTGAAAAAGAAATTAAATGCCAGAAATGCAACCAGCTGAGTGTGCGCCTTCCTGAACAGAGAGACTCCTAGAAGCCTCTGGCCTGAGATGACTGACACTTTGCCATGGCTCCTGTGTACCTACCACCTGGGACATGGCTCCAGCTCAGTAATGGGCTTTTGTTTTTATTTTATTATTTCTCCCTTGGATAGTTCATTGAAACTCATGCAGGCCCCGAGGATACCAAGTTACCCTGGCCTGAAGCAAAAAATAATACACACAATATCTAGCAGTTTCTGAATTGCAACTAAGTGTCCTGTGGTTTGGGACACATTGCATCTTTAGAGAAATTACAAAAACATTGAAAATTTTGTTCTTGGATTGTTGCTAGTCATAACTCTGTTATTCTATATGAGATGAATATGGTTGGATTTGACCACCTACTTCTCTCCTCCAGTGGAAAATTTAAATTTGTGGGCTAAAGGAATGTATTTCTACAAATACCCTAAGTAAAAGTGTCTTGAGACTTAATTCCTAACTCTATGAAATAGTGGAGTTTTTGGTGTACATTATTCACTTCTATAGCAATAACTTAAGCACCCCTAAAATATAATATTAGCTAAAAAAAAAAGCCTCAGAAAGTTTTTGTTTGTGGCATCACAACTACTAACACCTCCTCACTCATTAGCAACTTAATATTCTTGTTCGTGCTTGGGCTTCATAAGTAGATTCTATCAGCTTTTTCACCCTTCAAACCATGGTTGGTAAACCAAAAATATCCTCAAAAGCATAAAAAAAAACCCTATTTTTAAGGTAGAGAGAAAAATAATCACTGATAGAAGCTAAGATTTTTTTCTTAAAAATAAATACACAACATAAATTTAAGCTTAAAATTTCTCACTTCCAAATATAAATGTTTCCAATCATTAAGCATGTATAAAGGCCACTTCAAGTTTTTTAAAAACTTATCAGTGAATATTTGAAAAGTATAAAACAGGAGGAAGGGAGCAGAGTTGTGCAGCGGAAGCGTGCTGGGCCCATAAAACAGGAGGAAAGTCAATTGTGTCTACCAACTCAGATGCTTCCTACTGTCAGAATTAAATAGCCATTCCATTTTCTTATCATTCCCATATCAAAGGGCAGGACTTATTTTTCCTTTTAGCTCTTCTAAAGACTTATGCTCTCTTCTCACATTTTACTAAAGCATAACTTGAAGATGGAATTAAGCCAAAAGGAATTAGAACTTAAAGATTTGAAAATTCTCAGCCTATTCATATTGCAAAAAATGAGAAAGCCTATTACAAGAATAGAGATGAAAGAGATGCTGTCTTTTGCCATCCCATGGGGACACAATGAGAAGATGCCCTCCTGCAAACCAGGAAAAGAGTTCTCACCAGGAACCAAATTGGCCATAACCTTGATCTTGGACTTAACCATGCTCCAGAACTGTGAGAAAAAAATGCTTGTTTAAGGCACCCAGTCTGTCATATTCTGTTATAGCAGCCCAATTGACTATGACAGTCTCATCTGTGAGATGAAAGATTGAACTGAGTATTCTCCAAGGGCCGTTAGAGCTTTAGGCTTTGGATCCGTACTCTGAAGTTTTCTGTTTGAGAACAAAGCAAATAACTTGTTACTAACTCAAATCTGAGTGATTTGCATTGAGTGGGGAAGGGATGAAAGTAAAAACATCTATACTAATAATAGAGGAATATGCAAATTATCTGGGACACCATCACAGTAACAGTAACAACCAAACAGCAGGCTGCATGGGGCAACCAGGCCAGCAGAGGGGTTAGTGAGGGACGACCAAATGACTGAACAGCAGGATGCGTGGGGTGACCAGGCTGGCAGGGGGGGGGGGGCAGTTGGGGGCGACCAGGCCAGTAGGGGAGGGCAGTTGGGGGTGATTGGGATGGCAGGGGAGGGTAGTTTGGGGGGACCAGGCTGGCAGGGGAGGGAAGTTGGGGGTGACGGGGCTGGCAGGGGAGCAGTTAGGCATCAATCAGGGCAGCAGGGGCGCAGTTAGGGGGCGTTCAGCCTGGCAGGCAGAAGCGGTTAGGGGCAATCAGGCAGGCAGAAGTGGTTAGGGGCAATCAGGCAGGCGAGCGGTTAGGAGGCAGCAGTCCTGGATTGTGAGAGGGATGTCCAACTGCAGGTTTAGGCCCAATCCCGTCAGACAACCCCCGAGGGGTCCCAGATTGGAGAGGGTGCTGGCTGGGCTGAAGGACACCCCACCAGTGCATACAGTTTGTGCACCGGGCCTCTAGTCTATCCTATCTAATAAAAGAGAAACATGGTAATTAGCCGTACGTGTACGTCTGCTACCCTTCCCATTGGCCAATCAGGGTGATATGCAAATTAACTGCCAGCCAAGATGGCGACCGGCAGCCAGGCAGCTTGAAGCAAACATGAGGCTTGCTTGCTTCAGTGACGGAGGACTCCAACGTTCCCCGCCTGCCGCTGCCGGCCTCTGAGCTTGCAGTTTGAAACATTGTTACAAATATAGAAGCTAAACAAAACCCCAGGAACCTGCTTTCAGCCAGCCGGGATCTCAGAGCTGGAGTTGAAACGGTGTTTCGATTATAGAACCAAAACAAACCAGATACCTGCTTTAAGCAGCAGAGGCCTAAGAGCTAGAGCCAAGCCTCAGAGCTAAAACTGGCCCAGAATAAAAACGAAAAAGAAAAAAAGGAGCAGTTGGGAGCTTCAGTCACCCACCAGCCTGAAAACACCCCTCAGCCCCTCAGCCAGACTGGCCAAGCACCCCAGTGGGGTCCCCCACCCTGATCCAGGACACCCTTCAGGGCAAACCAGCCGGCCCCCACCCATGCAGCAGGCCTCTATCCTATATAGTAAAAGGGTAATATGCCTCCCAGCACCGGGATCAGCAGAGCCGCGAGGCCTCCGGCACCAGGATCAGCGTGACAGGGCAGTGCCTAAAGCCCCTGATCGCCCTGCGGCTCTGTGTGTGACAGGGGGCGGGGCCACAACCTCCCTATCAGCCCTGCTCTGTTTGTGACAGGGGAAGGCACCCCAACCACCGGATCAGCCCTGCTCTGTGCCTGATACGGGGGAGCTCCCCAACCCCCTGATCACCCTGCGGCTCTGTGTGTGACAGGGGGCGGCGCCCCAACCCCCTGATTGGCCCTGCTCTGTGGATGATACAGGGTGGCGCCCCAATCGCCCCCACAGGTCCTGCTCTGTGTGTGATGGGGTAGAGCCATAACCTCCCCATCGGCCCTGCCCTGAGTGTGACAGGGTGTGGCGCCCCAACCCCCTGATCTGCCCTGCTCTGTGTGTGACAGCGGGGTGCTCCTCAACCCCCTGATCACCCCTACTCTGTGCGTGACAGGGGGAGCTCCCCAACCCCCTGATCGACCCTGCTCTGTGCGTGACAGGGGGCAGCGCCCCAACTGCATGATTGGCCCTGCTCTGTGCGTGACAGTGGGTGGCATTGCAACCTCCCCATCGACCCTGCCTTGAGTGTGACAGGGGGTGGTGCCCTAACCCCCCAATCGGCCCTACCCTGAGCATGACTGAGGGTGGCATCGCAACCTCCCAATCTGCCCTGCTCTGTGCATGACAGGGGGCGGTGCCCCAACTCCCCCGTCAGCCCTGCTCTGAGCCTGACCAGGGGCTGCACCTAGGGATTGGGCCTGCCCTCTGCCACCCGGGAGCAGGCCTAAGCCAGTAGGTCGTTATCTCCCGAGGGGTCCCAGACTGTGAGAGGGCACAGGCTGGGCTGAGGGACCCCTCCTCCCCCACGAGTGCAGAAATTTTTGTGCACCGGGCCTCTAGTATATACATAAAAGCCTAACCACCAGGGGCAGACGCTCAACACACAGGCATGGAAACATGGAACAGACTAATGAATCTCAGAGGGTGGGGGTAAGGGGGGATGGGAAGAGATTAACTGAAGATCTTATATGCATACTAGAGGCCCAGTGTACAGATTCATGCACCAGTGGGGTCCCTCGGCCTGGCCTGCAGTGATTGGGCCCAAACTAGCTCTCCGATATTCCCTGAGGGGTCTCGGATTGCAAGAGGGCGCAGGCCAGGCTGAGGGACCCCACTGGTGCACAAATCCGTGCACTGGCCCTCTAGTATTTACAATAATGTGGCTACAGGTTTGTATAGAATCTTACGCAGCTCAGAAGACAGAGAGTCTAACAAGCCTGGCACATATAGAGAAATCTCAAGTGATGTGGGCTTTTTCCCAGGAGGAGGAATGGGCTAAAAGCACTTCTGATGGAGATAACAGTATTGAAAATGAACAGAGACAAAAAAGCATGGCAGAGGTGGAAAGGAACATGGCACATTTGCAGGTGTGAGTGTAACAGACACTCTTGGTGTCCTGGCTAAGTCCCCTCAGCTCATTCTATTACTTTCATATGGATGCCCCCCTTACTGCTAACATTTACTAGTAAGCTCTGCCTGAGGACTTTCTCAGGCCACAGGTGTGTGCAGCTGCCCTAAAAATATGGCAGATGGAACTTAAAGGACATATACCTCAATGCTCATGCCCTTTGAATGGGATGACATTCAGATATGTTCTACATGGTCACCCAAATCTCTGAAGCAGTTGTGCATATCTGAGCCCACAACAGTAATAACTTATTAGCATATTATGATTGACTTCCTTCTCTTGACTTTCTCAGTTTCACTACTACTCTACTAGTGCTTTCTGAGCCCATTTTCAAATAAATAACTTTCCCTCCAAATCTATACAGGGCTTTTCTTCTGTGAGAACCTAATTTATAGGAGTAAGTTGTGGTGTAACTAGAATTTTGTTATCATGGGAGTGACGGTTGAGAATACTGCCAGATGTCGAAGGGCTCTGTTTGACATTCTGATGACTTTGGACTTTATCTTATAAGTAGTGAGAAGTTCTCAGAGGCTTGAAAGGGAGGGAGTGGCATGATCAGTTTGGTATAAAAGGCAGTTCTGGGAACAATGGAATGCAGGAATGATTCCTTCTATCCCCAACTATTGTAATAATTTCAGGAAGAATAAGGGGCTAAACAAGACATGAGAGGACAGACTTAAGATACACTTCAGAAAGAGAAATGGCAAAATGTGGTGACTACACTGGATTTGGGCAGGAGAGTAATACTTGAAAATAATGATGCGTGGCTAGGTAATACTATTAGCCAGTAAAAGGAACAGAGATAGGCTGAATTTACCATTGCTTCTGTTTGAGAGTGGCACCTTAATGTTCACTTGGAAAGGTAGGCTATGAGAAGGAACTGACCAGCATCCAAAACGCTGATCTTCTGCCCAATAATCCAGACTAGAAAGCTCAGCTGACTTCAAAGTCAGTATAAGTCCCTGTTTTTGTTATTAGAAGATGTTGGGTGAGGGTAGGGAGCACACAAATATAGTAATAGAGGAGGCTGTAGAAGGAGTCCCTTTTGTTCTTAAGAGAACCACTGGAATGACTGCCTGCTTGGGCATAGAATCTTTTTCTCACCTATCCTCAGTGTTTCCTTGTGAGGTGGGAGATGAGAATGAGGGCCAGTTTCAGAGCAGCTGCTACCATATGCATTGTACAGGTGGGGATACTGAAGCATGGAGGTGACATGTGGTGTCCTTAGACCCCGAGATGACTTCATGGTCATGATGACCGCACTTTTTGAGTGTTAGTTCAGTTTGTTATGCATGGTAAGTAAAGTAAGTGAAGCCACCTGGTTATTTAAAAGAGTAAGAATAGGTGGCTTGAAATTGGTTGAAACATTAGAATAGAAAGAGGGAAAAGGGGGCTTATTCGGTTGAAACATTTCCACACTCATCCAACTCTGATTTAGGAGACGTTAACAGGCTACTGGTAAAGAATCTCATCCAATGGCTTTAAAGCTCCTCTGATGAATAGTTACCCTTTGGCAGTTCATATACTTTCAACCTATTTAAAAACAAAGTCTTGACCATTGGCTAAATTGAAATCAATAGTGGCCCGAGAGAGAGATTCGCTGCATGACAGATGAGCGCATCTCTCCATTGCAGGTACATATAGATCACAGAGGGATGGACATTTTATTATCCCAGGAGCTAGACATTTTCTACAAATACGATTGCTTTGTAAAATGTGTTATGCTCTAGCAAACATTTATTCAGAGCCTTCTGGACTATGGGGTGTGCAGTATTTGCTAAGTGAGTTAGAGAGCTCAAGTCCTATATTTTCATCTGGGCTAATTGGAGCCTGGCACAAGGATATTTACAGTAAGGTATGATGATAAGCATGGTGATAGATTCTTTTTTAAAAAATATATTTTATTGATATTTTACAGAGAGGAAGGGAGAGGGATAGAGAGTTAAAAACATCGTTGAGAGAGAAACATCGATCAACTGCCTCCTGCACACTCCCCAGTGGGGATGTGCCCGCAACCAAGGTACATGCCCTTTACCGGAATCAAACCCGGGACCCTTGAGTCCACAGGCCGATGCTCTATCCACTGAGCCAGACAGGTTAGGGCGAGTCTTAGGGAGAAAGGCCCAGTGTATGAATTTATCTAGAAATTTCATTTGAGAAATGGAATGTCAACTTTAAAATTTTCTATGTGAAGCCAATGATATGTTGGCTCAAACTGTCAACATAAATTGCCAACAGCTGCAACCTAACACAAAAACTGTTTATTTAGGATGCTTTTATCAAGTGCCTACTGATTTTAAAGCATCACATATGATGCTTCAATAGGGACCAAAAATTCTTCACTGGATACCTGGTTCATGACTTTGAGGAATTTCTAACCTAATTGATTCTTAACTGTGTAGACAGTGGCTCAGAATAACAATGAGTCTAAATGCTTTAAATGTATTCATTTGAATAATCAATGGCAGGGTATTTATTTTGCTTCATACTTTTTCCCTTATAAAGCAGTAAGTGATAAAGTTTACTTTTTCCAGCTAGAAGTCACATCTTTAATTTGTGCTTTATGTCTTTTCCATAAAAATAATATTCTTCTTTATATTCCATTTATTAAAACCATCCCCCTAATCACCCAGTTCTAAACCCCATTACTTTGCACACACCTTTTTCTTTATAATACTATATTCCCCATTTTATTCAGCCTCTGTTGCATTAGTTATGTCTTATTTTGCTTACCTATCTAGTATCTTATAGAGCAGCGGTTCTCAACCTGTAGGTCGTGACCCCTTTGGCCGTCAAACCACCCTTTCACAGGGGTCGCCTAGACCATCCTGCATATCAGATATTTACATTACAATTCATAACAGTAGCAAAATTACAGTTATGAAGTAGCAACGAAAATAATTTTATGGTTGGGTCACAACATGAGGAACTGTATTTAAAGGGCCAGAGGTTGAGAACCACTGTTATAGAGGATAAAATCCTTGCTCTATAGTATGTGCCAGTTCTAAACCCGGAGTTTAAACTTCCATGATTGTCCAATCCAAATGGTTTTTTCTTACCAGGGAGGGCCCTCTAAAAGCACTAGTAATCCCAGTCCCCTT
The DNA here is from genome assembly GCF_014108235.1 of Myotis myotis. Lineage (NCBI taxonomy): Eukaryota > Metazoa > Chordata > Mammalia > Chiroptera > Vespertilionidae > Myotis > Myotis myotis. Next base: position 33,171,241 of record NW_023416357.1, read on the forward strand.
CTTTCTGGCTAATTACCTTGAAGGACCAGAGTCCGTTCCTTGGGTTGTAAAGCAGAACCAGTCTTCTGTAATTGTAGTTGATCTCCATGTCATTGCTATAGGAAAACCTCTTCCTAACTCCATGAGAAAACTAGGGATGAGGCTGTGGTCGGCAAACTGCGGCTTGTGAGCCACATGTGGCTCTTTGGCCCCTTGAGTGTGGCTCTTCCTAAGCCTTAGGAGTACCCTAATTAAGTTAATAACAATATACCTACCTATATAGTTTAAGTTTAAAAAATTTGGCTCTCAAAAGAAATTTCAATCGTAGTACTGTTGCTATTTGGCTCTGTTGACTAATGAGTTTGCCGACCACTGGGATAAGGGAAAAGGCAGTCTGTGCTGATAACCTGGACTCACCTGCAGGCATTTTACTGACAGTGGCTTAAGAATTTTGCTCAACCTTTCAGTGGAAAAATTCTTTTTCTTTCAACTGAGCAGTAAAGTTTGTAAAAGATTTCTTTCTCATTATTCATCACTTTTAGTAACACATAAAACTGGTAATTTTGTGGGGGAAAAAACCCTTTTTGATTCATTAATCAAGACTTGCATTTTAAAACTTTGATTCTTGAAAATAAGGCATCCTACTTTATTTAATTAATAAATGTGAAACTCTTGTGTAAGGGCCAGGAGTGCTCACAAAAGAGCAGCGTACGTTATTGAACGCGTGAAAATGTATAGGCAACTTCAGATGTGGAGAAACGTTTGTTGCACTGTGGAAATGTAGCCTCCAGCAAATTACTTAACCAAACATATCCTCTGTTTCTTCAACTGAAAATGAAAAGAATAATTATAATACCTACTTCATGGGGTTTTATGAGGAGCAAATAAAGTACATCAAAGTATTAAATACTAGCGCATAATAATCTTTCAATGGTGGCCTGTTATTAGCATCACCATTTTTATTACTTTTATGATAATAGTATCTTGAAAATAAATTCGTAGTCCCAGAGTCAGTTTGCATTTCTATCGCTGCTAAAACATCTTTATGGAGAGAGGCTTAGAGTCATTTATTCCCCTCTCTGGACTGCCTTTCACACCTCCGATTTCCTGAAATTTGATCAATGTGACACGTAATCCCAATCAACTATATTCCCTGCTTTGTCCTGGAAGATTCACTCTCATGTTCATCCCACCCTATTGATTGTATAGTTGTGGTACATATTATGGAGGCTATAAAATGTGCTAGAGACTGTGCCTAAACTTATGAGCTTTCCATCTACTAGGAGACTATTGTAGTACTAGGATCAAGCATAATGCAAAGCAGAGCACGATCCAAGAGGTAAAGGTGGTGCAAGTGCTTTGAAAGTTCAGAAACGTAAGCCATCACATCAACGGGGAAAGTCAGAAAATATTTTAGAAGTGAGGTGGTTCTGAATGGGTCCTGTAAGGACGGTGTAGATTTCATCAGGAGGAGTTAGAGCTGGGATAGACATTGTAGGAGGAGAAAACATAAGAAAAGTAGAGTGGGCAGATGCCAGAATATCATGGAAAGTTAGTGGCCCAATTTTGGCCTTGAGGGAGAGAGTGGGAGCACAAGGATAAAAGGGTGGAGAGCAAAGCTGGGAAATCCTTAAATGCTAAGAAATCTGAATTTTATCCCGCAAGTAATAGGGAGTTACTGAAAGAGCAAGGGAGATCCATACTGAAAATGGTATGGTGAGATTGAGAGGTCAAGGAGATTGCTTAGGACAGTGATGGCGAACCTATGACACGCGTGTCAGAGGTGACGCGTGAACTCATTTTTTTGGTTGATTTTTCTTTGTTAAATGGCATTTAAATATATAAAATATCAAAAATATAACTCTTTGTTTTACTATGGTTGCAAATATCAAAAAATTTCTATATGTGACACGGCACCAGAGTTAAGTTAGGGTTTTTCAAAATGCTGACACGCCGAGCTCAAAAGGTTCGCCATCACTGGCTTAGGAGGTAATGGGGCCCTGTAGGTAGGATGCATAAATGTACTGAGAAAAGGTGCTGCGAAGAAGGATGTCATAATGAACAGGCATCAGGAAGGGCCAGGTAAGTCATTATATAAAGAAGGCAAAGAGGATAGGGCCCAAAGATTCAATCCTTCCTGCAGGATTGAGAGAAAAAGCAAAGATGTTATTAGAACAAAGGGGGACCTCAAAACATACTTCCTTAGGCTATTTGCATCTTCTTTTTGCCTGGAATGTTCTTCCTCCAGATATTCAAATGGCTCACTCCTTTACCTACTTTGAATTTTTTTTAAGTGTCACCCTCTCAAGGAGGCCTAATCTAAGCATCCTACTTGATATTGCAGTCTGCACTATTCCCGCCCCCCCCCACCCCCCCCCGCCTACTCCTGCCCAGCATTCCTTGTTCCTTCATCAGTTTTCTTTTTCCCATAGAGTTTATCACCTTCTAAAACACCACATCATGTGTTCACCCATTAATGTTTATTTTTATTCCCCTTTCTCCTCCCCCACTGTTTTATTCATGGATGCATCCCAGGCACCTAAAAGAGGACACAGTAGTTGCTTAATAAATATTTATTGAATAAACAAATCATTGTTCACAAGTTTCTTAGGAGCTACAGTTGAACAAAAGAGAGCAATTTTTTAAATTTCAAAACTGTCTTTACTTGAAAATATACTGAGTGGCCAGATATTTATGACCGGCCAGATTATTATGACCACCCCATCAGTACTTCATTGACACTTCCAAAAATACTGAATATTGAAAGCTTCCTAAGCAAATAGTCTCAAGGTTTTATTATTATTTGCATAACTAATTCACTTCATTATACTCATGGGGTGGTCATAATAATCTGGCTGGTCATATTAACCTGGCCACTCAGTGTATGTTTTAGGAGTTTTGAAGATTTTTGAACACCACTTGTTCTTAAACCATCGTGTTTTTCCTTAAAATAGTATTTCAAAAAATAAAGGTAAAATTTGCTTAGGAAATGTAAAATAGAACATATTTTTGTTCAAATGTTTACATTCCTAATTAGCTAAGTACAAATTAATGGCTTATTATCATAATAAGAATAGCATTTGTGAACAAAGCAGAGAATTCTAGTTTATGATATTCCAAATGATATTTTTTCATTCCAGAGAATGAAGTTTTTACTTTCTGGTGAGCATATAAAAAATGGACTTTCCTACCAAACTCGACTAGAAATATTAATTCAGGCCTAAAAGATACTACTTTTAACAGTGTGCACCCTAGACTCTAGGTGCCAATTCCTACAAAGCATCCTTAGTGTAACCCTTCAGGAACATGCAGATCAAGAGCTGCCGGTGTGACCCACAGGATAATGTAGATTAAGGGGAAATTCAAGGAAAATAATGTTACTGAGAAGAGAAGATTTTTCTGGATAATTTTGCCAATCAGTTACCATTCAATTTATAATAAATTCATTTAAAATAACAAACATATTTCCAGCTTAAATCAATTCTAATTACAGCTGCTTTACAGGGGAGTAGTATAGTCTTTACTTAATCAAATATTTTATCTAAAAAATTATTCCCAGAACACTCAGGATTTTAGAAAACTCTCCTTTTGAACTTCATTGCACCAGAAAGGAGAGTAAAAAAATATGATTTAAAATAAAGCCACGTGTTCATCTGAGAATGATATATCAATTTTGCAATTAAAACTTGATTGGGTGCCATGACAGAATGGGGGTCCAGGCCTTTTCTAGAGGACTTTAAGTTTAACACAAGTAAAAATCAAGCAGACTGATATTTCACTGAGTATCTTTATTTCTCCCTCCTATTTCTAACTCTTCTTGTCCTTATTTCCTTTGGTCCTCTGACACCACAATGACATTAAATTAGTGAATTAAATATACTGAGGAAAGCCTCAGTAGATTAATGGATAAAGAATACATGGTATACCTTTACCATGGAACATTTTTTAGCCCTAAAAAGAAATGTAGTATTGATTCATGCTACATGAGGATGAACCTTGGCAACGTTATGCGAGAGGTAAGTCAAACATAAAGGGCTACATATTGGATGATTACATTTATATATAATGTCCAAAATAGGCCAACCCATAGGGATCGAAAACAGATTAGTGTTGCCACGAGCAAAGGGAAGGAGGAAAGAGGACTGACTGCTAATGGGTACAGGGTTTCTTTTTGGGTGCTAGAAATGTTCTGAGTTAGATAATAGTAATAAACAGTTTTGTGAATACAGTAAAAACTATGGACACAGCTGGGACTAACCCTGTAGGATGAATGTTTTACCCTTGGTATTGAGTATTTGACATTGAGCAACTCTGCATATGCTAACGACAAATAGTCCCTTTCCATATTTCATAACACTAAATTCCAAATTAAGTCTTTTAGTTGTTCATGCTCTTACTCTATATAACTATAGCATGAACCATGTTATTTCATTAATTCTAAATTAAATATTCACAGATCATTAAGTACTAGCTTCAGGGGCAAAGAAGCCAAGTAATTAATTTTTGTTCTTACTGTATTTAGAAAAAATAACATTCCCTTATAATAACTATTTACTTCTTACTAACCACATAAAATTAGAAAAACTTTGACTTTATTGGTTGCGGTATTTTTTTACATCTAGAAATTGACATATTCTCCAGTTATTTCATATAAAATCAGGCATTGTGCACAGATAATTGACATATTCTACTCAGACTATGGATAGAAATTTCACACACCATGACAGATAGCTTTTTCCTAGTTTCCTTTTTCCATCAGAAAAAGCAGCAATTTATATTTTTGAAAGAATTGATTTTTAAGGCTACAGTAATTTTCTTTGTTTTCAGTTGAAACTTTTGAAAAAAATCTTTGAGATTTTTGTAGAAGCCATTGGGAGAATAAAAAGCAATTTTTATATGTAATTCAAATTGCTTTAACTTTCTCATGAACTTCTAGAATCTTTCACTTCGAATCTTCACCATATACTTATTTCCATCAAGTCATACAGGTGGGGAGCAGGTGCTCTGGGGAGTTTGAATAAGGTCACATATTGGGTAATTCTAAACGGCCTCTGCTAGTTTCTAAACCACTTACAGAGAAACAGGCAATCATTTCTCTCAAGAAAGTAATATTCTCCAGTATAAAAACAGAGGAGGTTTTGGCAAGAGCCGTTCATTTATTTAAAAGAGAAATTTGGTACTATTTGTGTCTCATGACTGAATAAAACTCAACCCTTTTAGAAACTGTTTCATATGTGACTAAAATTCCATGCATATAAGTTAGTTGGTAAAGCTTTTGAAGTACTTTATAGAATGTCAGGGAGTAGCCCATGCCACTTTATTAACATCTGCATGTGTGTGGTGTGTGTTTTGACATCAATTGATAACTGCTTAATAATTGTTTTACTTCTTATTATGTGACTTCTTAGCATTATTTATATTCTGTACCAACATCTTTTCAGAACCTATTTAATTTTACTTATTTTACCTTCTCATGTTAAAAAATGACAAAACCTGTGTGTGTAAAAATGTATGACTTAAAAATGTAAAGGGTATATTTAAAAAATATGATTAAATATGCAATTTGAGGGCATGTTAATAAAGCATAATTTAAATTAGAAAAGTTAATCCTTTGCAAAGTATAAGAGATGATTTTATTAAAGCTATCATGGTGGAATTTTATTCCTGCTATGTGTTTGCCCGCTTCCCAGGAATAAATCCCACTTGATCATAGTATCTGATCTTTGTAATGTGTTGCTGGATCTGGTTTGCTAATATTTTGTTGAGGATTTTAGCATGAATGTTCATCAGGGATATTGGCCTATACTTTTCTTTTTTTGTAGTGTTTTGATCTGATTTTGTAATTAGAATAATGCTGGACTTGTAAAAAGAGCTTGGAAGTCTTCCCTCCTTTTGAATTTTTGGAATAGTTTGATAAGGATAGGTGTTAGTTCTTCTTTGAATGTTTAGTAAAATTCACCTGTGAAGCCATCCAGCCAGGACTTTTGTTTGCTGGGAGTTTTTTATTATTTTTTATTACTGCTTCAATTTCATTAGTTATAATTGTTTATCCAGGTTTCCTGATTCTTCCTGAGTCAGTTTTGGAAGCTTGTATGTTTCTAGGAATTTATCTGTTTTACCCAGGTTGTTCAGTTTGTTGGCATATAGTTGTTAGTACTATTTTCTTACAATCCTTTGTATTTCTGTGGTGTCAGTTTTTACTTCTCCTCTTTTATTTCTGACTAGAGGCCTGGTGCACGAATTTGTGCACTGGTGGGGTCCCTCAGCCTGGCCTGCGCCCTCTCACAACCTGGGACCCCTTGGGGGATGTCAGACCTAAATGGGCAGTCCGACATCCCCTGAGGGAAGTAGTAGTGTGTGAAGAGGTAGGCGGCCGGGGAGGAGCCTGAACCCAATCTGGGTGCCGCTCCCGCTCATCCCGGCCCCGCAGTGCCTGCCTCCGCTGATGCTCGGTAGCATAGCGCAACTGTGGAGGCAGGAGAGGTTCACATCTCAGCAGCTGCACTTGCCAGCCATGAGCCCGGTGTCTAGCACCCATCAGTCAGCTGAGCAGCACTCCCGCTGTGGGAGTGCACTGACCACCAGGGGGCAGCTCCTGCGTTGAGTGTCTGCCCTCTGGTGGCCAGTGCGCATGATAGCTACCAGCTGGTTGTCCAGTTGCTTAGGCTTTTATACTATATATATATATATATGTATATATATATATACAACACACACACACACACACATATTTTATTTATTTGGGTCCTCTCTTTTTCTTGATGAGTCTGGTTAAAGTTGCATTAATCTTATTTATCTTTCAAAGTATCAGCTCTTGGTTTCAATGATTTTTTTTTTATTCTCTATGTAATTTATTTTTGCTCTGTTCTACACCTAAAAAGAACTAGAAAAAGAACAAAAAAAGCCCTGAGTGGGTAGAAGGAAGGATATAATAAATTTCACAGCAGATATTAGTTACAATTATTTCAAAACCATCTTCTTACCTCCTTTTTTTCAGGGACTAATTTTTCTGTTTGCACAATTTATTTCTTATTTTTCTAAGTTCTACTTTTTCTCAAATGTTTGGTGACTCTTGATTATCTACACATTTTTACTTTTGAATTTTTCTTTGCATTTGGATTTTTCTTGGCTGACATCAAGTGGTGATTATCTTGAGCTAATGATGACTTAGAGCTGTGGTCGGCAAACTGCGGCTCGCGAGCCACATGCGACTCTTTGGCCCCTTGAGTGTGGCTCTTCCTAAGCCTTAGGAGTACCCTAATTAAGTTAATAACAATGTATCTACCTATATAGCTTAAGTTTAAAAAATTTGGCTCTCAAAAGAAATTTCAATCGTTGTACTGTTGATATATGGCTCTGTTGACTAATGTGTTGCAGACCACTGACTTAGAGGAAGGAAGTATGTGGGCTACTGGTAGGTTGTCTTTTTATTATGGAGGCTTCTTGTCTTCCTGGGGCTCTATTAGATGTTTATAGACCGGCTTTACCTCTTTAGTTCCAGTGGTCATCTTTTTTGGTATACACTAGTAAAATTCAATAGAAGCTCTTGGTATTTAGGCACTACTTAGTGTCTTTTTCGAGGAGGATATTATATACACAAAGTAGTATTTGAAAAAAATACATAGATATGAGTAAATATAAATTATATATGTAATTTACATAAATACATAATTACTTTTTACCAACAACCACTTATGTATTCCCCCATTTAGCTCATATTATTAGTAACTTTGAAGTATCTTATGTGTCCTTTCCCAATCACATCTGTGTCCTTCATATACCGAGGAAACCAATATTCTGGATTTTTTATTAAGCACAGCTCTTGTTTTTTGCATGCACGCATGCATGCGTGAATGTGGCTGTACTGGTTTAATTTTGCCTGTTTTGTATGTTATATATAAACAATGGCATCTCTCATTCTTTACCAACCTCACTTTTCTTTTCCACATTATATTTTTTACAGTTGCTATGGTTCATTTCACTGTTGAGTATGTTCAAATATATAAATGTACTACAACTCATTTATCCATTATACTATTGATGGGCAGTTGTGTTATTTTCAGTTTTCTTTTATAATTGCAGGTGGTAATTCTACATATAGTTTTAAATCTACTAATGAAATATATTATACTTAAAAGAATTGCTAGATGATATGATATGTACATTTTCATTTTTAGAAAATGTCGTATTTTTCAAAACTAGTTAAACTAATATACACTTCTGCCAGTAGTTCTGAGTACAGTGGGGCCTTGACTTATGAGTGTGCCGACTAACGAATTTTTTGAGATACCAGCTGTCTCTCTGCCGATTTTTTGCATTGAGTTGATAGAGTAATTTGAGTTAACGAGCTCCTTAACGAGCTCGGTCTCGGAATGAATTAAACTCGTAAGTCAAGGCCCCACTGTATTCTCATTGCTCTGCATTCTTGTTAATATGCGATCATTTGTATATTTTCAAACTTTATTTTTGCCAAAAATGTGGCTGTAGTGAATTGCCTTTCATTTTCACCTCCCTGATCATTAAGGAGATAGAGCATATCTTCTTTCACTTGCCATTTGTATTTCCTCTTTAATGAAAATATACCCACGTTTTTGCCCCATTTTCTATTTTGTCTTTTCTTATTTATTCATAGGAATTCTTTGTATATTATATGGATTTTTTGTTCTTCATTAGTTAGATATATTGCACAGATAGTTTTCAGCTTGTGGATTGCATTTTCACATATTTTGAGACGTCTGTTGAAGTTCCCATGTGCGTACCAGTTTAGAACTATCATATATTCTTAATAATCTAAATATTTTATTATTATGTAGTAATGCTTCTGCCAAAATGTTCTACTGAACTTATTATTAAAATAGTTGACTGTGATTATTTCATTAGTTACTATTTTAAAAATTATTTTGGGGGTATTTTTTTCTTTAACATCTGAGGAAATCTTTCTACATCTGGCCTCCTTTACAAGTAATTTTAGCTGCATATTTATATTCAGGGTTTGGTCTTTGTATGGGGTATGCATTAGGTAATATACTATTGGAAATATGTCTGAAAATACACAAACACAAATACATATAATGTGTGTGCCATATATAAATATATATTAACTCATAGTAATTACAGTCCTCCTGATAGACTCTGAAAATACACTTAGCATAGAGATTGTCACATAGTAGATATTCACTATTTGTGGAAACAATGAATGGATAGATAAAATATGAGACAGAATTTCTAATTCTTACTTATCCTGTGTTTTCTCATATAAGCCTCTCTACCTAGAAACTCCTTTTCTCTTTTATTCTTCTTCCAATAGTTTCAAGATTTGACTAAAGTTTATTCCTCTGACTGAATTTAATTTTTTATTGCTTTATTTTGTGTCCTGACCTCTAAACCACCTGCAGGAGGCTTTGTATTTATATAAATCAATAATACACCAAAACTAATTACATTTTTATTCTCCATAGCAGAATAAAATAATTTTTCTTTTGGATTCAGGATGACACCTAAACCCTTTATTAGCCTGTATATATAAATTACCATTCCTTGTTCCTTGGTGATTATTTGTATCTTGAAAATTGCATGCTGCATTAAAAAAACAGAAGATTAGGTAACACCTGCTTATTGTCCTACTCAAAAGGTAGGAATAAGATAAGGCTAGCAAATACATACACATGTGTATGTATATTTGACAATCTCCTTAATATAATCTTTGGATAACACTCCGTTTGCTCTATCTCCACAATTGTGGGGATATAAATTTTACTTAGAAAGCCCTCTATTTCTTTTCTTTTTAAAAATATATTTTGTTGATTTCAGAGAGGAAAGGAGAGGGAGAGAGAGAGATAGAAACATCAATGATGAGAGGGAATCACTGATTGACTGCCTCCTGCACACTTCATACTGGGGATTAAGCTCGCAACCTGGGCATGTGCCCTGACCAGGAATTGAACTATGGCCTTCTGGTTCATAGATTGATGCTCAGCCACAGAGCCAGGCCAGCTGGGCAAACCCTTTTTTTTTTCTTGATATCAATAATATGATGGGCCTTTGCCCTATAATAGAAAGTTCCCTACTTCAATCATCCTCTTTAAAACTCTTTAGCACCTCCCTGGTTTGCTCACTCAGTAGTGTGGAAGATTCTGCTCACTAACAGTGAGGGTAAGGTCAGTAAGCCAGATCCAGTGAGTTGTTGCTCTTATGCCGCCAGTGACCACTGCAGGGCCCTCCTGTTGTTTCTGAGCTCCAGTCAGCGTGGCAGTGGCTTCTGGGCACGGCAGGCTCAGTAGCATTGTGTTAGGTACTGGAGGTCAGGCATGGTGGTGGTCAAGGGAGAAGGAAGGACTGGGGACGAGGACATAGAAAGTTCTCAGTTATTGAAATGGGTTTTTTAAAAAGGTAAATGGCACACTATATGAGAAAATGCTCTGAAGATAACACACAAATTTCCACTACTCTGTTTCTGGAGAGCAAAAAAGAGAGCTTTAGAATAGGAGCTGAGTCTGAATACTTCCAGGATGGAAGCAATATTGAAGGAGGCAAGGGGTTCACGTGAGACTATTGCCATTGTGTGTCAGACTTGCTCTTAACTTTTACCCCCTTTTGTTCTTCCTACAGAAATACTCCCTCAAACTATTCTCTCCCCTGTCAGCCTTGGCCGGCCTACAGGGTTTTCCTCCTCAGGTTGTACTCTCATATATTTCAGATATTTTTTCACTTATATATTGTGATAGCATTCTAAGATGGTCCCCAAGATTGCCTCCCCCTGGTGTAGCCACCAGTGTAATTTCTTACCCTTGAATGTGGGTGGAACCTATTAATATGATGAAGTTTCACTATATGGGAAAGGTGATGGTGTAGTCACTCAAGTGCAGACATTAAGTTATATAAGACTCCTTAGAAGATTGAAGATTCCTCTGCTGGCTTTGAAGCACAAGCTTCCATGTGGTGAGATACCATGTGGCTAGGACTTTGTAAAGGGATCTTGAGCTCTAAGGGGTCCATCCAACACCTTGGCTTCCACCTGTGATCCGTAAGCAGAGAAACCAGCTACTCTATTCCCAAATCCCTCACCCACAAAGACCGTTGAGATATGTATTTCTGTTGTTTTACGCTAAGCTTGTGGTAATTTGTTATGCAGCATTGGAAATCTAATATACATTTCAGATTTTAAATGAGAATTAAGCCTTATCTGTAATTTCTTTGCACATCTCAGAGAACCCAGTTAAGTACCTTGTATTTAAAAATATCTTTTTTTTTTTTCTGAAAAATTCCTTCTCTCATTATCCTGTCAAGCACATCCATGTTGACCCAGACCAAATACTAGTAAGTAATTGATGTAGATCAAAAGATACTTTGAGAAGGAAGGCCATAATATTTGGGGAATTTTAAGTTGGGTAGCCACAATCGAAGTCTAATCTACTTAAATTATTAGATTATGGAATAATAGCATGAGAAGTTTGGTATGAATAGGTCAGAAGTTTACATTTTATTCCTGATGTTTCCCAATTATATTATGTACATGGAGAGTTATAGTAACATTAATAGCAATAGTTAACCTTTATTAACATATTTCAAACTTAAAATTATCTGTAACTAGATTACTATTATTACCTTCATCTTACATATAAGGAAAACAAGGCACAGAGAGGTTAAACAACTTGTCTGGGGTTAGATACATAACAACAACAACAATAATAAATCCTGCAAAGCCCTTGTATTTTACATATATTAAATCATTTAATCCTTACAATAATCCTGTGAATTGAGTACTATCATTGACTTCATTTTAGTGATAAGGAAACTGGCACCAAGTTTAAAAGTTTAATTTACCATAGGAGGTATTTTCAGACTTTTTTTCAAAATTTCAAAATCAGTTTAACACTGCTAGATTAATCTTTCCTGAGGCCCTCTCTGAGCATGTTCATCATCTACTAAGGAAATGTCAATGGCTCCCTTTGCAAACTGACCAAATTCCAACAGCTTGTTGTGGTCCTTCAGAGTCTTCTATGACTTCACTCCAATGTGTATTTCTCATTACATTTTCTTCTGTAACTCAACGTGTACTCTGGGTTCAGTAAAATTAGCACAGGCAATGTTCCCTTTAACCAAGATTTCACGGATCTCTGGTTTTCTGATTTAATTCTGGCCACCTGCAAGGCCCTCCTCCATCTCTACTTGTCAAAATAGCATTTCCCTTCAACTTCTTGTCAACTTCTTCAGCAAGACTTCCTTTAATTCCACAACCATGTTGTCTACTTTACTTTGCAAATGTCTTGCAAAACATATCACACTTATGTTTATAATCTTTTCTTTCTTTCATATCTTCCTTACAGACTAGATATTCTTAAGAATGTAAAAAGGATGCATAGAAATTCAGTTCAGGACCTGATATTTATGTTACAGGAATTAATTTAGTATAAATTATCTTCTAAAAAATTTTGGATTTTTTTTGTAATAGTTTGATGAAAGGCAAACCAGTGGAAATGTTATTTTTCAGTTTAGAGGGTTTTTTCTTCAAATTCCTGAAATTTTATCTCAGTTTTCCCTTAGTTGTTCATGTGTAAGGCTGGGAAGAGCTATGATCTATATAATGGAACAACTAAAAAGATGAGAAGTGGAGCTTTATTAGAGGGATAAGGATAAATTCTGTTATCAAGTCATGCTATGAGCCAGACAAAGGTCCTTGCTTCCAACAAGTAATAAATGTAATACATAATAATAAAGACATAATAAACATAATAAATAAGATATATACTCACCAGGGCTATGATAAGTGCTATGAAAACATAAATCAAGGTGAAAAATTGGTTGTGGCAGGCGAGGGAAGGTGGTCCTCATCAAAAAGGAGATAGCTGAGCAAGAAGAGTTGTTTAGTGGTAATTGCCTCCCAGGAGCTTTTTTCCTGCTCACAGGTGGATTACACATTTTGAAGGGAGAAATATTGCTTTTCTATTGATAAAAGAAACGTGACTTCTTAGTTTTGGTTCAATTAGGTATAAAGATAACTTATTTGAAACTGGTTGACATTTCTTGTCACTCAAAAGAAGGTAGAATTTGAATAACTGGGTTTGGCTATATACTTTTTAAAGACTGTCAGATGCATGTTTTAAGAGCTGGATGGTCTCTCCTCCTATCTCCCAATTCATAGATTGAAGTCTTAACCCCCTGTACCTCCGCAAATGACTATACTGTATTTGGATATAGAGCTTTAAAAAAGATAATTAAGGTAAAAATAGGTCATATGGGTGGGCTTTAATCCCATGTGACAAAGAGGAGAACAACGCCCAGATTGAGGGGTGCTCATGTGAGGACACAGTGAGAAGGTGGCCATCCGCAAGCCAAACCTGCTAGCACCATGGTCTTGTACTTTTAGCTCCACAAGTGTGAGAAAGTAACTTTCTGTTATCTGTAGAAATTTGTTATGGCAGCCCTACTGAAACAGTACCTATGATTATATAACAGTTGAATAAATTAGTCTGTGCTTTGCTCTAACAGCTGCTTTGTGGAACAGTGCCTTAGAAGTTGAAAATGTCACTTGTGGTTTGGTAGGTAACCTCTGAACTGGTTCCCAATGATGCTTGCCTTTTGATATTAATTCGTTATATAGTTTTTAATCATTGCTTTCCTGTGTGACTAATAGGGTACTGCCGAAATGACCATGTATCAGTCCTAGGCCAGGTCTTATCAGATATGATGGCTCTGCGTTGCTGTCCCTTGGACCACTGGCTCTGAGGGAAGTTAGTCATCATAACTTCTTAAATTTAGTGTGTGCAAATTTAGTGAGTCTTCTCTTCTTAAATTTAGTGAGACTTGTTTTGTGATCTAACGTGACCTACCCTGGAGAAGGTTCCATGTGCACTGGAAAAGAGTGTTTTCTGTTGCTTTTGGAAATGTTCTGTATATATTTTATTTCTATTAAGTACATGCAGCCTAATTATTTAAGGCCAATGTGGCTTTTCAACAATCCTCACCCACCTGAGGGTATTTTTTTTTTTTTTATTGATTTGAGAGAGAGAGAAACATTGATCAGTTGTCTTCTGTATGCACCTCGATCATGGATCAAACCCACAGCCTAGATATGTGCCCTGACCAGGAATTGAACCCGCAACCTTTTGGTGTACAGGATGATGTTCCAACCAACTGAGCCATCTGGCAAGGACAAGGTCAATGTTTTCTTATTGATTTTCTGTCTGAATTATCTATGCATCAATATAAGTGAGATATTAAAGTCCTCTACTATTACCATATTGCTATTTCTCCCTTTATATGTGTTCATGTTAACTTTAAACATACACCAAACATAGAACATATAAATATTTCCATATGTTGCATTCTCTTGCTGATTGGTTTGTTTATTGGCTCTTCTTTGCTTTAAACGAATAACTTAACTCCCATAGAATGTGTAGGTTTACACTTTTACTAATTCTTCCCCTCACATTTTAGGTGACTGATGTTACAACTTATATATTTTTATATTGTGTCACTAATAAAGATACTATGGTAGCATGGTTATGTTTTTTAACTCTCAAACTATATTTCAGAGTCCAACTTTGACTATATATTTCTCATTACCAGTTAATTTTACACTGCCTTCTTATATTTTTATTATTTTAATTGGCATGTTTTTATTTCCATGCAAAGAAGTCCCTTTAGCATCTCTTATAGCCAGTGGTAATTAATTCCCTCAACTTTTGTTTAAGAAAGTCTGTATCTCCTTCATTTCTTTTTTTTTTTTAATTCCTCCATTTCTAAAAGACAGCTTTGCCAGATATAGTATGTATGATTGAAAGGGTGTTTTTTTTTTTTTCTTCTTAGAATATGTCATTTCATTCTCTTCTGGCCTGAAAAGTTTCTGTTGAGGCTACCACCAGTATTTTTATGGAGGTTCCCTTGTTTGTAACAACTTCTGTCTCTTGCTGGCAAGGCAATTGTTAAAGCTGAGTTCTGGTGCCTGTGGGGTGAGGGGACGTGCCATTGGCTGTGAAGAGCTGCGCTGGTCTACTCTGACTTGGATCCCTCGCTAAGTGAGGCTGCTGGAAGGACTTAGTGGTTGACTGGATTAACGACCCTGGTGAGGCATCAGGAAGGGACCTAGGGCCTGCATGACTCCTCTGGGAACTTGAGTCAGGTAAGAGTGTGCCCTGGCTATCCTGGCCAGGTGAGGCCAGCATTTTGCTTTACACACAGGGAAAGCCATGGCTGCACTCTCCTTTCAGGTTCCTCTTTAATCAAGTCCGTTGGATGGCTACGCAGCTTCTCTGCGTGAGGTTTGTGCTCTGGTAAGGTTTCCTGGATCGGTGGCTAGAAGGCTGTCTGCTGCCCTAAGTGCGATTACTAATTAGTTTTTCTGCTGAAGCGAAGAGGGAGAAGCAGCACCAAGACCACTAATGCCCTTTGTGGTTTTATTCAAACTGACTTATACCCCAAGTTCTCTGGACAAATACGGCCCCTGGCTTTGCTTTGGGGGAGATCAGCTCTATTTGCTTGCCTCTCAGCTTTAGTGTTGCTGGGTTGTGCAACTTCCAGATGTTCCCTCCAGTTCTTTCTGTCAGATGAAGCTGGGGCCCTGCTCTGCAGTGGGTGGGCTATGGCTCAGGCTTCTGCCTGTGCAGGGGCAGACCAGCCTCCAGGGCCAGAAACACTCCTTGTTTGGGGACCCAAATCAGGCATCCCTGCACCCTGACTCAGTTCTGCACATGAGCATAGCCACTGATTTGGCCACCAATCAGGCTCTGCACGTGGGAACTTGGGCTGCCAAGATCTGAGTGCTGGGTGTTGGAATGCCCTCACCCCTTCTCGGTCACAGTCAGAGTCCCAGTGCTGGGGTTTCGCAGATTCCCCTGTAATCCCTGTGGAGTGAAACCAGGGTAGGGGCTCCCACAAAGTGACCTCAGTGCCGGACGTCATCCCCGGGCTCTTTTTCCCACTAGAAGTGTTGGCTCGGGGGAGACCTCTCCGTGTGGCAGTGGGCATGCAGCCACTTCTCTTCGCCTTTTAATCTAGTGTCTTGATCTCAGCCTCACTACTGAGTTCTGGGGTTCTCTCAGTGGTTCCCCCATAAGCTTTAGGGCAGGGGTCCGCAAACTTTTTAAACAGGGGGCCAGTTCACTGTCCCTCAGACCGTTGGAGGGCTGGACTATAGTTTAAAAAAAAAACGATGAACAAGTTCCTATGCACACTGCACATATCTTATTTTGAAGTAAAAACAAAAACAAAACAGGAACAAGTACAATATTTGTATTTGCATGTGGCCCGCGGGTCGTAGTTTGAGGACCCCTGCTTTAGGGGATATGTTCTAGGTACCCCAGTGGATGCCCCAAATCACCGATACTACTATGCTTTTTCCTCTACATACATACCCTTTCACTTAAAGGAAACACTTTTATAGCATCCATTTGGCATATTCAAATTGCCAGCCTCATTACTTTTGCACTTAGGGGCCATTATGAAATAAAATAAAGGTTACTGGGACACAAGCACTGCAATATCACAACAGTTCTGAAAACTGAGATGGCACTAAATGACTGAGGGGCAGGTGGTTTGCACAGCATGGATATGCTTGATGATTCACAGCCTATTCAGGATGGAGTGAATTTCACCATGCTACTCACAATGGCCCATGATCTTAAACTTACAAATTGCTCATTTCTGGAATTTTTCATTAAAAGTTTTTGTACCATGGTTGACCGTGGATAACTGAAACCACGGATAGGTGAAGACTGTAGTCCCTAGTTGTTCTTGTAAGCGGGAGTGAAGTCAGGAACAGCCTACATTGCCATCTTGGTGACATCACTGTCCCTCTCCAGGTTATTAAATCAAACATTAGTGTGGGTGCTGCTGTGAAGGGCTTTCACAGATATAATTAAAGTTCCTAGTCAGTTGATGGGGTAAGAAAATCAAAATTTTAAATTATCTTAGATGGGCCTGATTTAGTTAAAAAAATCTTTAAACAGATCTTGAACTGTCCCTGAGTCAAGAGAAACCTTGTAGACCTGAAAGTTTCAGCTGTGCCCTTGGGATTCCAGATGCTTACTTATGACCTTGTCTTTCTGCTGCCTGCCTTCTGGATTTCAGACTTAGCCAGGCTCCTACCCAGGAGAAAGCAAATTCCTTTCAAAGACTATACCTATATGAAGGAATTCAATCTATATTAATATAGATATATTATGAAGATATAATATGTAGATCTATTAGCTATAGTTGTATAATCTCTTTTACTGGTTTTGCTTCTTTGGTTGAATCCTGAATGATATACTCAGATTGAGGTGTGTTTTTTTTTCTTCCTGTTAATTCCATACAAACTTTCATTTAATTAAGTAATTCAATCATACCTTGGCAATCAATTTCCAAACTGTGAATTTGTTATGTATACATTTATCCAGAAGTTTGATAAAATTAACTCAACTGAATGATACACTTCTCTCATGATGAATGCTCTGAGAGGGAAACATACCAGAATACATTATCTACTTTCTTAAAAAAAAATGTTTCAAACCAGAGAGTGGCTTTGTCTCCTGGGAAAATACTTTAAGTAAATAATTTATTCTTCTTTCATAAGCAAGCTCAGATCCCTCCAAACTTTAAACAACAAAAAATATCAACCAGTATTTCTGTTATCTCATTCCTCTTCCAAGATCTCCCAGAAGAGTAGTCTATATGCATAGTCTATTTTTCCGCAGTTTGCCTTCACTCCTCAGCCATTAAGGTTTTGTTTCCATCCTTAAAACTCTACAAAGTGGAGTTCCTTTGCCTTTAAATTTAACAGCCATACTTAATGATTCACTTTACTTAACCTCATAGCATTTTTCAACAGTATTTGAGCTCTCCTTCCTTCTGAGAAACCTCTTTCCATTGGCCTCCATGACATTACAACCTTCTGGTTTTCCTACTGTTTCCAGATTACTCTTTTTCTGATCCTTTTACTGGCTATCCTTCAGCTACTAAGGTTCAGCCCTAGTTTTCCTTAATTTTTTTTTATATTCTCTCCATAGGAATATTTCACCACATGCATGGCGTCAGTAACCAACCAGATGCCAGTGACTTTCAAAAGTATATCACCATTTCAGATCTGACCCTTAGCTCCAACTGCTTCTTCAATAGCTCTACTCAGGTTTCTCAAAAGCACCTTTAAGACAATGGGTACAAAAGTTAACTAATGATTTTGCCCTTAAACCTTCCCTTCTCCAGTATTCCTCTGTTTAGTAATGAACGTCATTATCCATTTGAAAGAGTTAAAAGTCTGAGAATAATCTTCATGTATCCTTTTGCTTCACTTCCTCTTTCCCAGACCCTCTGTCATGTTTCACTGTGTCCTGCTAATTTTGCCATCCAGAATCTGACTTCTCTGTATTTTCCATCCAATCCAATTCAATTTCAAGCCACTTTCATCTCAAAACTAGACAATGAAAGCCCCCTACTGAGTTCCCATTCAGCCACTCTTGCTCAACACACTCCAATTCACTTTTTACCCTGCATTCAAATAAATATTTTCAAGTCCTAAGTCTTCCCATCCTGTTACTTCCATGCTTAAAAACCTTCAGTGGCTTCTTAGTCACCTGTATACTCTTTGTCATTTTATCTACATATATCTGTCCCAACTATACTCATCGTCTTTTATTTCCCACTTTGAGGAGTGCACATGCTGTCCCCATGCCTGCCACACCGTCTCCCACCAGCACCCTCACTTAATTAATGCTTACTCATTATTGGGATTTTAGCTCAAAAGACAGTCCCCCTGTTATAACCTCTCAAGCATCCACATTGTTCCTTAATAATACTTATATCTGTGCTCTGTGAGAAATGGAGGTGTGCTTGTTTTTCATTATTATATTTTCAAGTGGTAGACTAGGCATAACACATGATAGACACTCACAGAGTACTTGAAGATCAACTACATAAATGACTGATTAAATGGAGCACCATTATAACATCCTAGATAGTTTCTCTGAAGTATTAATGCTGAAATGTGATAAGAACCTGAGGAATATGACCTTGTGGATTTCCATATTTATTCTTCCTTAATTGCATATACTTTGCATTTGCAGAGTTTCTAAATCACAGGCTGATTTTTTTCCTAACTACTAGGAATTGAAAATTTATCCTGTGATGTGAAAATCAAGCTGTGCTCTCCCTCTTTAGCATCATCACCAAACTGCAAGTTCTGCAATTAAAAGTACAACTTTGTAGGTAATGCAGGAGAATATTAAGCTTGTTCATCCACAGCTTATTGCCTCTATAGATCTTTTTGGAGTAAAAGCATTCCTTGCATTTATAAGAAAAGCAACTGACACAAAAACACACAGCAAGCAGAACGAGGAAAAAAGTTTCATCTTTGTATGACTCATGATTACACCTAAAGTTTATATCACTGTCAGGATTTTTAACAACTTATTCCAAACTTATATTTTTCCTCTTGCATATCTGATAATTGTCAGTCAATAATTGCTAACTAACTTCCCTTCTAAAAAAGAAATTTCATATTATGCACTCTTCAGAGTCCTGGAGTTTTAGGACAGTTGTATCGATAAGCAAAAGATAAAGGTTAGAAGTAGTTTGCTTATGCAAAAGAGGAATGACATTTTGGACCAATAAGATTCTAAATACAATGAAAAGAATCTTGACCCTATTCTTCTTTTCCAGTATTTAATCATATACATGCAAATGTGTGTGTTAGGAAATTATCTGACTTAAATGAACTACACCCTCAATGTTCCTCCAGACACAAAAGATACGGTCAGCATCTATTGTTTTTCTTTTCCCCTCAGATATTCTAGGCAGAACAAACGAGGGTGCCATGGAGAGGCAAACAGGCTTGGGACCAATTTGTTCATAAGTATTACATTAGTGTCTATTATCTTTACAACCCATGCTGACTACTGCAGGGATTCCTGACCTGAATCAGAGAAGTCTAGCAGATAAATCTTACCCACAAATAGATTTAAAGCAACTTAAGGCGTGTTAAGTTCTGGAAGAAAAGGAGGATAAAGTGACAAATTGATTCCATGGTGAGATTTTTTAAAATCCCAACTAATACACATTAGAAACAAGTCTCAATTTGATCTTATATATGTATATGTATGAATGCACTCCAAAATTATTATTCTGCAGAATACTGTTCTCGGATGCTATTAGGTACGTTGTTAACAAAAAGACTTCTGTGCTTAGCAACATTTAGAAAGGGCTAAATTGTGTATAAGCGTCCACTTACTCTTCCATCCTCATGTTTTTAACAGAGTGCGTCTGAAGGAATATTTGAATAGAGTATCTACACCCTCCCATCTCACACTCTCTTCCTCCCTCTCTGGCTTTCACTCTCTTCTCCCTCTCTTTGCTTTTTTTCTGTGAGCCTGGCTGACTATATCAAAGGGCAAGTGGCAATGCTGACTTTGTGAAGTTGCTTTTGGTTTCTAGTATGGTTTTACAAGCTGAGCACTGGTCATTGGGAGTTATTGGACATCCACAAATAAAGGCACTTTGACCTCTGTGCCTCTGCTCTCCCTATTAGTTAGAACACTGAGAAGAGCAGGAGTAATTGACACTTCAAATCTCGAAATGTGTTAGTCAAGATAAACAGCTTTCTTTTGTTGCAGAATTCTTTATATCTAATGCTATGATGTATTTTGAGAATATGTAAGTAAGGTATGGTGTAAGGAAGGTATGTATTAATACAGTATTGAAGTTACTAGTGAGATATGCTAAAACTATACTAAATAGCACTTACTAAGCATATACTAATAAGTGCCAGGAACTATTAAATTTTTGCTGGATAATCTCACTTGATTCTTATGACAGTCCAGCAAGACAAGCAATGCAGTTTAATCATTTTGCATATAATAAGTTAGTTTGAGAAGCTAACTAAATTACCCAAAGTTACAAAGCAAATAAGTGCCAGAGAGGTAACTCAAACACAGATCTTTCATACTCCAAAGGTTCTGCTCTGAACCACTGAATTATAACATGGAATATACAGGGCAGGGCAAGAGTAGGTTTACAATTGTGAGTATGCAAAAACAGTTTATTCTTGTATTATTTATTACTTATTGTTTTCCATACAAACAACTATAACCCTACTTTTGTTCACCCTGTATTTGGGGCAAATTTATACATAGGATACAAATGTCTTTCAATTATATGAAAAATTTTTAGGCATGTTAAATGTAGAAAAATCTGAGAGTTGGACTCAATTCTTCACGCAAAAATCAAACTTCCACATGACAAATATAACAAGAATCTGCTGGGCTGGAAAAGAATATCCATTCCTTCTCACCATTATTGGTAGAAGTCTTACCTATTTAACGCCATGGGCAAGAAGAAAATGTGTGGGAGAATACTTTCACATGTATTTCCATGTTTCAGACTCAGAAATATCTACTGAGAAGATATAACTGGTATTATAAGAGATTGGGGGGAAAAAAACCAAGGATAAGTTAGAGTGAGTCATGTAACCATGGAAACAGCATAAAATATGAAACTGTAATTCCATACCCTGGCATGCTAGGCCTGTTTCTGTGATTGACTTTTATTTTGAAAATTATTGAATATTTTAGTCTATTTTCCAATATTGATGAAATGAGGAGTGATTCTCAATCTTGTCAGTACCCCGGATGCCGCAATGTACTACCCTTGGCTCTTAAGAGGAAAACAAGCTGCTTTGTTCCACTTTACTGGTTCACCAGGGGCAGCAGGTATTGTAACTGGCAGAACAAAGGAAACTAGAGCAGTGGGGTTACTACTTACCCAGGATCTCAGAGAGATTCTTCAATGCACTAGAGATCTCACCATGGAAGAGCATGCTAAGGGCCATTAAAGAGGAAGGATTATCACACAATAGTTCATACTAAAGTGCCAGATAAAAATACTTGCTTCCCCAAACGGCTTTGCAGTCATGGCAATTATGTGACATAGTGTTGGTGCATTGGGCACACTTAAGAAAAGGCGTTGACTTTCTTGGTTCAGGTACTGCCCCTTCCATTGTCTTCCTGTTTTGAATGTGTGAAGTGTAACAGCCATGTTGCCCTCATGGGCAGCCTGTTTGTGTGCCGGGGTCCAACCCCAGCAGGTCCAGGGGTCCCCAAAGGTGTGGACGGAGTCGGCGAAGAAGGAATGACACGGAGACAGTGTTCAGTTGATCAGCAGCCTAGCCAGGATCTCTAGCCAGGATCTCCAGCCAGGTTCTGTGTCCATGTTCTCTTGCTAGGTTCTCCAGGTTCTCCAGCCAGGTTCTGTCCAGGTTCTCCAACCAGGTTCAGTCACCAGGTTCTAGTCAGGTTCTCTTGCCAATTTCTATAGTCAGGTTCAGTCCAGGATCTTTTGCCATGTTCTCCCCAGTGAAGTTCTTCTGTCTCTAGAGAACGTTCTGTGTAGGTTCTGTGCCTCCTGGTTCTGTCTTCTAAGTTCTGTGTTCTAAGTTCTGTGTTCTAAGTTCTGTCTTATTACATCTGTATTTATACCAGTTGATTCAATCCTATCAATCTCTATTCCAAAGGTTAGGGCGTTTCTTATCTCCATTCCAGGGAGTAAAGATTATGTAGCTTAAGCATGATTGTTCATAGTTAAAGTGATTAATTACCCGCCTGGCACTTAGTTAAGAGGTTTTATTCCCTCCCTAACTTCAGGGGAAAATCCCTACCTGGGGAAACAACCTTTCTCAGAGACCTTGGTTAAAACACATAGTGCCAAGAAGGTGAGCAAACATATTAAGAACAGTATGCCATATATGCCAGGTCCCTTGAAACAGCAAGGATGGACCGGCTCCCGGCATTTGTGGATAAAATCCAAGGGAGTGTAGGTGCTGGCTTGGTCCTTGATGGTGTTTCTGAGCCACTGAACCGGCCCTTGACCACTTCCCCCGGGACATTTTCTGCATGAGCAAGGAGGCAAATAGTCGTTATCTAGTATAAGTCGTCCTTAGTCGAGTTTTCTGTTATGTGTGACCACATGTATCTCTAACTCTTCATAGGTCTCTCCCGTTTCTGTGTGCCTTGCAAGCAGAGGCACTCACTGCTTTATTCCAGACTATCTTTCCTAGGATGGTTGTGTAGCAAATAGCCTGGGAAGATAAACATAGTGCATCCCCCCAGAGCAAAGGGAGGTTTGTTTACTATTCAGTATAGTAAAAATAGTGCTTCCTTCTGGGACAAACTATGATAAAAGATTCAGGCTTTCTAAGCTTGAGGTTTCTTATAACAAAACCCATCTTGTATGCAGGTGTTACCTGGTGTCTTAGTTTGAGCTGCTATCACAAAACACCCTAGACTGGCGGGTGGCTTGAACAATAAATATGTATTTCTCACAGTTCTGGGGGCTGAGAGTTCTAAGACCAAGGTGCCAGCAGATCTGATGTCTGCAGAGGGATCCCTTTCAGGTTTGCAGATAGCTGCCTTCCTGTTGTATCCTCACAAGGTGAACTGGCACAGAGCTCTGTTCTCTTCCACTTATCAGGGCACTAATTCAACCAGGGGAGTCCATGCTTATGATCTTATCTAAACCTAATTGCTTCCCAAAGGCCTCACCTCCAAATGCCATCACACTGGGGGTTAGGGCTTTCATATATGAATTTTGAAGCGACATATTCAGTCCATAGCACTTGGTCCTATTCAGATTGTTCTGTAGGAAGCGAGGTTAGGAGAACTGGTAAAATGCCAATACTCTGACTATTCTTACTGGTGTAAGTGAAAATCACTTTGTCTGAGACCCAGGAGTCTCATGTCTTCTAGCTGTATCCACGAATTGTGTCAGTATTACTTGTTAGTTTGCAAGTGGGGCTTAACCTCAGACCTTGAGCAGCTCTGAACAAATTGATTTTTAATGGAGTAGTCAAAAATCACTATGCACCTGAATTCCATAGACAATTATGTAGAATCCCTACATATGAGAGAAAATGCCTATTAAATGGTGACCATCATGTATTAGATTAAAGAAAATAAAGTCTAACAAACTTCATATTTATAAAAACTAACTGTGCAAAACATTTACGTATAATTTTAGTTGGCCATATAGCCAGCAACATAGAGAAAAACTGTTTTAGAGCCAGTGGAAAGAAAAACAGTAGCAGTGAAAGGGATCAAAGAGAGTAAGATTTATGGTGGCTGAATAGGTGCCATATATATAACACACAAGTAATTGATGTCCTAGGACTGAACAGAAAGATAATCCAAATATGATATAACACTAATAAAGCTTCCCTGATTGGGAGAAAGACCTGTATTTGAATGTCAAAACAACCCATGACTTACAAAGAAAAAGAGAGAGATTGCCTGAGAAAACTCCTGAGATTAAAAAGCAAAGAACAGATCATACAAAGCCTAGGAAGAAAAAGTGTATTTTCACATTGGAAAATCAAATTAAAATGTTGCTAGTTGTTTCACAATACTGAATGCCAGAATACCATAAGTAAAAATAATTAAAACAGCTTAAGTGCACACGAATAGAAAATCAGTCAAGTAAATTATTTTATATCCACATGATAAAGGATCTTATTACTGGTAAAGCAATAATAAAACTTAATATACTAATATGAACAATTATGGAAAATGCCCATGATTAGTTTAGAATAAAATGTTATAAACTGTGTGTTTATTTCTTTCTGAAGGTCTATCTTATTTGTATTTTCCTGTAGCTGTGCCTAAATTAGTTCTTGATCTATCATGGAGATTCTAATTTAAATAATCATATTTTTTATTCCTAGAAGTTTAATTTGGATTATTCAAATGTCATATATTTAAATATTATTTCAATTTTAATACTTTAGCTATCATTAAAACTGAAAATAATCTTTAATAATGTATAATTTTTTACACTTCTTTCATTTTACTAAGTCTTTTAAAGCTGCAGAAAGCTCTATTTGTTTTTACCAATGGCATGTAGGTAATTAGTGGCAAAATTTCTATTGGAATTCTGTTCTTTGATTCCCAGTTTAGTAAATATTTAGGAGGCTCAATGCATTGAGTATATACAATACTGCAATATATAAAAACAAAAAAAGAAAGATTAAATACAAATTTCAAATTATAAAAATAGTCATGGGGATGAAAAATAAGAGCATAGGGGATATAGTCAATAATATTGTAGTAACTATGTATAATGCCAGATGGGTACCAGACTTATGGTGATGACTCTGTAAAACTAAAACTAATCTAATGTTGTATGTCAACTGTAATTTGAAAATAAACATTTCATGAGATTTAGTGATACCATGGTTCTAGAGTGGAGCTGAGAATTAGAGACATTAGAAAGTTAAGAGGCTCAAGGATCCTGTGAATTTGGTCAACCTGAGGGTTGCTGTATGCATGGCCCACTTCCTTGGCAATGCCAGCCCTAGAAGCAAATCCAGTTATAACTTGATTCTCCTGTAAAATAGCTTCTTTTCTATAGCTACCTAGATAATGGCTCCTATTACTAAGAGCAACCTGCCCAAGATATACAACAGTAATGGTGAAACATAAGTGCAAACCCAAGTATATCTATATATATAAAACCCTAATATGCAAATAGATCGAATGGCAAAACAACTGAACAACCAGTCGCTATGATGTGTGCTGACCACCAGGGGGCGTGCGTGGAACATGATGGGTATTGGCAGCAGGTGGCAGAGAGTGGAATCTGGTGGGGGTTGGCCACAGTGGGATGGTGGAACAGGTAAGTGGGGGCGCTGGTCGCTGTCATTGGGGCAAGCCTCTAGTGGTTGCTGAAAATTATTTGGTCCAGTGGCTGCTGTCCTGCCTGGTGCTCACACCTGCTGCCAGCACCATCAGTGGGTGCGAGAGGCAGCTGCTGGCCACGATCGCCCCTCAGGGATTCTCCACCTCCCCCTGCTCCTGAGGGGCAAACAGGGCAGCAGCTGCCACTTTCACCTGCTGCTGGCGCCAGCGCCAATCACTCGGCACACTCAGTGGGTGCGAACAGGACTGGCACCATCAGATTGTGGGAGCAGTGGCGCTGGCAGACAGAGGGCCAGGTAGGGGTGTGGAGGATGGGCCAAAACCCACCCCTGTGCCCACCATAGGCTCGCGGCCATAGTTCCTTTCAAGGTGCATGAATTCGTGCACTGGGCCCCTAGTCTAAATATAAAGTCCATATTCTCTCCCACTTTTCAACCAGAAACCTAAGGCATATTTTTAAAAATACTTTTGCTTAAAAAAAAAAAAAGATACAAGTTACTAATTGAACGTAATGCTTTTCCTAGCTGAACCTGAACATACTGCCATATTTATTATCACAAAATCAATGCCATAAAACTGTTCTCAATCAGAATAAACAAATTAAAATCTATTTATCATCTGTGACCTGCCCTAATGTCATTTTACAGAAACTGGGGGATGAGAGAGTATTCTTTATGTGTTCATTTATCTAATTAATGTCAAGGCATGAATGAACCTATGTTTTTGTTCCAAGTCTGTTCTGCAAGGAGTAATTCATCCAGTATATACTGAATGCCATCTGCTAGAGTAGGCACTAAATATTATTATACATATGAAATAGCCATTACTAAAAATTTCAATGGCTTTTAAAAATTACATCAGTGGGATAACTTCAAGCTTCTTTGATTAAGCAATGGAAACATTTAAACACAAAACAAAGTTATGAATTTAAGTCTCTACTCAGCTTAATAAAAACACATATCTTCTAAGTTTTTCAAAGTACTTTAATGGATGCTTAATGTTTATTTTTGCTAGCCTGCTAGGTTTAAGTAGGTAAAATTTAAATAACACTAAAGCATTGTGCTTTTATATACCTGCCTGATTGCCCCTAACCACCTCTTGCCTCGGCCCCTGCCGCCACTGTGGCTTTGTCTGGAAGGACGTCTAGAATGACGTCTGGAAGATCATTTGGATGCCTGGTCTAATTAGCATATTACGCTTTTGTTATTATAGACTAGAGGCCCAGTGTACGAATTTGTGCACAGGTGGGGTCTGGCTGGCCTGCCCCAATGGGGGTCAATGGGCCAGGCTGGTGGTGGTGGTGGGGGTGCAGGTGGTTGGCCAGCTGGCCCCACCCTCAATCTGGGTGGGGGGGTCAATTGGCCGCTGCAGTGGGCATCAGCAACTGGTGGTTCCAGTCGCTTGGCTTTTATATGTATAGATAGCATTGCATGTACTCAATGCATTGAAACTCCTAAATATATACTGGGATGTATACACTTCTGAGGTTATGAAAAATTAAAACTAAACTGAGAATCAAAGGAACAGAATTTCACTGGAATCCCTGCCACTAATTACCTATGTACCATTGGTAAAAAAGTTGGATCTTTCTTGGGCCTCAAATCACTTAGAAAATGAAAGAAGTTGATCAAAGAAAATGAAAGAAGTAAAATGAAAGAAGTTGATCAAAAGTAAAGACAGACTAGGGACTACAAGTGAAGACTCTCTAGCACACAAACCACCTTCTTGCCAAAAGACCTTAGAAGCTCCTTCTTTATTCAAATTGAAGTAGCAAAGAGAGTCAACACATTTCATATTTTTTTTCTTGGAAAGATTTTTCACTTCAGGAAAGAAAATATGGGTTATAATTAATCCAATAAAATGGTTTTGTTTGAACTTTAAAGTATATGGATGTAATGCCTAGAATCATTAAGTACAGTAATTATCAATTCTAAATGCAAATGAAGAGATAGAGTGATCAAATATTAAAGCTGGATGGATCCTAGAGATTATCCATGCCAAGTTAGCGATTTTCTAAGTGGGAAACTTAATATAACAGAAATAAATAGCACTCAACCTGTAAGGGACTGGCAAGCTCATCTGGGAAGTTTTGAAAGTTAAAGAAACTGAGAGATGATGAGCAACTTTATCAGTATTTCCAAGACAAGAAATCATATTTCAAAAATGTCTAAACCACTTATACATGCAGGTGCAAACACTCAGGAGATCAAGGGAAAATGTCTGCAGTTTGAAAATGAGAAAAGGAGCTATTCCCCAGGCAAAGGGAGGAATCCTAACTCCTGGAGAGCTAATAAGTTCACAGGCAACGGTAATATACATTCTGATACCCATGGAACAAGAAGGCCCCTCTAGCATTTGTGGACGCTTAGCTTATATTAAAAAAATGTAATGCAGGCTTTCCTGATGTTTTCTCTTTCCCTGCTTTCCATTGCTCTATCCTCTTTGGCTTACAATAGCTATAACCATATGCTAAGGCATGCATTAAGAATGTGGAATAAAAACCTTTAACATAGGAAGAAAACAACCCATTAACTTTTAAAAATCCTTACATTTCTTTTGACTTGCATGCAACATAGGGCTATTTTTTCTTTCTGTGTGTCAGAACATTTGTAGACAAAGAAATTTTCCACCTATGTTAAAAATGAATTTAAAATAGGACAACGGGAAGCTTAATTTGAGTCCAATTATAATTTCCGTAAACTGACTTTCTTTCTTGTTCCATTTGTAAAAGAGCTTGTGATAATTTGTCTAAAAATGCAGGAGTCAGGGCAAACACTTGATGAAGACAAACTAGTGTTAGACTTAATTGATATTGATGGATTTATTGCCTTTATAATAGCTCTGCTCAGATATTGCTCGCTATTAACATGGAATTTAACACTTCAGATTCCATCTGAAGGATATGATCATTGGAGAATCAGAATGATCTCAATACAAGACTTCTTAGGACATGCTCCCTAAGTTAGATATCACTTTATTTTCACAGTTTGGCATTATGGTTTTAAGGACCAAACATTCCATTCTCCAGGAATGTTCTTTACACTCCCTTTTAAAAATTTCAGTCTATATCATAATGAGATTATGCCACAGTGAATCTGCTTTTTCACACTTTAGGTTGACAGGTAGTTCCAAATGTTTTCCCTAGTTGAAACTGAACAGTCAGTTAAATATTTTTCTAACACTAATTAGTAAAACTCAGATTATCCTTAGCCCTAAATATGGTTTACTAGAGGCCTGGTACATGACATTCGTGCACTGGGGGTTACGGGGGTGGGGTCCCTCAGCCTGGCCTGTGCTCTTTTGCAGCCCGGGAGCCCTCGGGGATTTCCGACTGACGGCTTAGGCCCACTCCCTATGCGGGCCTAAGCCGGCAGTTGGACATCCTTAGCGCTGCCGCAGATGCAGGAGAGGCTCCGGCCACTGCACTCGCCAGTCGTGAGCCTGACTTCTGGTTGAGCAGTACTCCCCCTGTGGGAGCACACTGACCACCAGGGGGCAGCTCCTGCATTGAGTATCTTCCCCCTGGTGGTCAGTGCATGTCATAGCAATTGGTCGTTTCATATTACCCTTTATTATATAGGATAGGATTAGAGGTCTATATTCTCTGTTGGTACTCATTGCTCGTGCCATAATTGCTTTCCCTCCTAAAGTTATGGGCTTGAATAATGGTCATAATACCTACTTATTTACAGAAATGAAGATAAAGTAGGAGAGTCTGATTGTCTAAAAAGAAAAACCAATAATCAGGCTAGAATTATTTATAGAGAAACTGTTGCCCAAATGAGAACTCAAAAGTTATTTATCTTTAAGTTCTTTAAGGTTTTATTTTTTTTTAAAAAAAGCAAGAGTAGAGTCCAGAACACTATTTCCAACTATATGTTGTTTTAATAGTTTACTGCATGTCGCCCTACGTCTGTCACAAAGTCAGAACTATGCAGTTACCATTGACTTAGCTTGTATACTTTCCAATAAAACAAACACCTTAAACTGAAGGCTTCTTCTTAAGTAAAAAGGACAGAAAGCGTTCCTTCAATGTTCATCCCGCTGAGATTCATATTAATTAATTTTTCCCCCTCTCTTACCATTTCCCTCCTGGCTCACCTACTATAATACAACCCACACAGTCATTGTATCAAAGCGCACAATTATTGTATTATAGATTGAATCATTCATATCATATGGATGAGGCATTTTAGGAAAAAAGAGGTAAAATAATTTGTGGAAAGTCACAAAGTCAATTATAGCATCTCACATTACTCAATTAACTAAGCCCAGTTTGAAAATATTTACATGTTTTCTTTGTTTGATGCACTTTCCATGCCTTAGAATCGGGAGTCACTCTAATTTCTTTTCAGTTCTCTCAATGTGCACACCCAAGTCCTGCATTTTCCCCACAAATAAATATTTTTATACTATAAATAATATACTCCAGCTATTTGCCAGGCACTCTGCCAAGTGGTGAGGATTCAAAGGTGAGCAAAACAGAGCTCATCCGTCCAAGAGCTGCAGTCTGATGTGGACAATCAGTTAATCTCAGGAATAGTAGATATTTTAGAGGAAAAATACAAGTCCTCTTTAGATTAGGGAGTGAGAATATGATGCATGAGCTCATAACTGAAAGAGGAAAAGTATAACCAGAGGTTAGAGAGGGGAGAAGGAAAGTTAGGCAGACAGAACATAACATTCT
Organism: Myotis myotis; assembly: GCF_014108235.1. Taxonomy (NCBI): domain Eukaryota; kingdom Metazoa; phylum Chordata; class Mammalia; order Chiroptera; family Vespertilionidae; genus Myotis; species Myotis myotis. The sequence goes on from NW_023416357.1 coordinate 33,201,559, forward strand.
TTTTACAGAGGTAGGAGAGAGTGTGGGTCATTCAAGGAATGGGGAGAAGTGGGAAGGAGATGAAAAAGCAGAATGTACTGAGGCTGAGAAGAGAGGCAGGGACCAGAGCACTCAAGACCCTGATGGCCACCTCAGGGATTGTCACTTTTAGAGTATCCTCAGAGTAATGGGAAGCTTGCGAAGAGGCACAAACAGGAAAATGACAAATTTGAATTTCATTTGTTTAAAAGAGATTATTCCAGACACAGTAAGCAAAATGGAAGCAGAGAAAGCACAAATCCAGAGCCATGATGGGAGCACCAGATAAGATGGGGGTGCCAGAGAGGATTAAACATTGCCCAGCATCACTGTACTTGGGTATTAAAGTTGAATAGACTTGAGGGCAGTTGAACATTTCTCATAGTTCACTTGGTTTCTAGACGCAGTCATTTTTAGAGGGGTTCAGGTATGAAATGTCTTTTTGTAGTCACTGAACCCTGTCTTTTTTAAAGAGGTGCTCAGAGAATGTTAGCTTGTTGAGATACCTACTCACTCAGGCTTTTTATTCATGTCTTTACTTTTAAATAATCATGTCATTTCTAAAACCTCCAAGCATGCATGTTTATGTTGAAACAGGCACTGTTGAATGTATCTAAGAGGTATAAACGAATATAGCCATGTAGGATGGTCATCGGTACTGTGTCTCATGCGTCTGGAACAGGCTTATCCCTTTGCCTAGTAACTTATCATCTGGGAGACTATTCTGAAGAAAACACCCTAAAGTACCCAAGGCTTCTAATAATGCATTGATCCTTAACAGTAAAAAAAAACAGGCAACTACTTACATATTCAATTACAGGTAAAAGAGCAAGTAGATTATGGTATATAGTTCTCTCCTTTATACTTTTCTATAATTTTTTAATTTTTGCAATGAACATGTCTTACGTAAAATCAAAAAAGTAAATTTTTCTAAGGACCCAGCAACTCTATCCATACATTATTTCCTATTATAACATCACATTATGTTTTAAGGCTTTTCCCTCAGTCTGCAGTTTCCCAAGGATTATATGGAGGGTAAAGGTAGGTGAAGGTTTAAGTATAAAGATAACCTTGTTGAGAATATTTTATAAACTATAAAACAGTAAGCACCGGTAAATGAGCACTTCAGTTTGATGGCCTAAAACTGTGTCAATTGCTAAGTGTGACACATGCAGCAGGCATATCTGCTATGTGGTCATGGAGGTATATGAGTACCCAATTGATTTTATGGAAAGGCCAAATAAAGGATGCTTTGGGCCTGATAACTGGTCCCAGTTTTGTAAGGACTCCATCTTAATTCACCCTATCTGAGGCAGGTACCAGGTGCAAATTATTCATTTAAGGGAAAATAAAGCTGAAGTACAGGAACTGGTTGAGGGTCAGCAAGGCTGATTGGGGCAACATTAAGAGAGTGAGGGGCACAATATTTTGCCTAATACATCCCATCCATATGGTGTCATCCCCAATGAGCTCAATGGCGCAGATGAGGTATAAAAAGAGTTAGATAAAAACATGGAGTATATATTGTTCATGTAAGACAAGTGCATAAAGGAGCACTATTTTAAAGTCCAATCACTATTTTTCACTGATTGGATCACAGAATGGAAGACTGGCCAAGTAATAAAGTAGTAAACAACATAATCAGAGAAATCTGGTAGCTCTATAAGATGAAGTGCCCTGACTTGAGTCAGGACAAACTTACATGTCATTTATACTACAGAACTCCCTGTGGAGTCAGGTTAATGGTAGGTCATTTTCCATAATCACAATCTTGGCTTTTCCCACTTCCTAGTCCTCTTTCTGTTAGCTCTTGCTGTTTATTCTTGGGAACACTTCCTTAATCCATCACTTGCACGGAAATCCTCATCTCCAAGTTGGTTTTCCCAGAACCCGGACTAAGAAACTAAGGAACGGAGACTTTAAATATGTGTGTTTTTAGCGCACATATGAGGGAGATCGAAATCAGACCTAACTACAGCACCACTCCTTTTTGTTGTTGTTCTTGCAACTGGCTCATGAGTAGAGACTTGAACAGCTGTGTTGGAGTTTTTTGCCATAAATTTATTAAACCGCTCTGATTCTGTTTGTTTTTAAATCTATAAACTGAGAGATAATAGGAAATGCTCAGACTGTTGCATATAGGTATGGTGATGACCAAATCAATTAATACAGAAATCTTTAATAAGCTATAAAATGCTCAAACAGTGGTTCCAAAATTATAAAGATAAAATGTAGATTCCTAGTTCCATAGACCCTACACTCAACTCCACAGATTCTTATTCATGGGTACAGAGGAGTTGGTGAACCTGCATTTTTTACAAATATCCAAGGTTATCTAGCTGAAGATTGTCCAAGGTAAGCAGTTTGAGAAACATTCAACTGAGTAATCATCATCTACATAGAATAGTCTTTACTTTCTTCTGACTTCTATGTATAAAATTTCCCTATTATATTTTCTTTACTTTTTAGCTGACACTAGCAAAATTTTTATAATTTACCCAAAGCAAGCACATGAGAAAATACTTGAAAATGACTAGGAGGACATTTTTAAAATTGGGTTTTGAATTATTTTTCATACAGACTGTGCTCACTAATTAGCCATTGATATTAAAAAGTTTAGTGAAAACATTCACTGTGGCAGTTTAAAAAATGAATGCAGCTAAAGCACTCATTAAGTCCTGAACATAATTAGCCACACAAGAGTTACATAAGAAACATGCAAAGCTTAAAGTAATTTTAATTCCTAATTTTGGATATTTTGCAACTACTGTAGTTCAAGTTCAGTCAGATAATGCATCATAGATCAGGAATTGCCAGCTAGATATAATGATACATGACTATCATTCCAGTTTATTCTTTTTGTCTTAATATATGCTAAAGAGAAGTAGATTCCTGTTTAATTCTATATATCAGAATACAAAAATACTATCTAAAATGTTTTTGTTTAAATGTATTTTTTATTTTTAGAGGGAGAAATGGAAACATCAATGATAGAGAAACATCTACCAGTTGTCTCCTGCACGACCCCTAATGGGGATCGCACGTGCAACCTGGGCATTTGCCCTGACCAGGAATCAACCAGTGTTTATGGGTTGGCTCAACCACTGAGCAACACCAGCTGGGCATATTTAAAATGTTTTAAATGCTTAATTGCAAACATAAATAAATGCATTTTTTTAAATTTACACATTACAAATTATGCCAGTTAGGAAACTTCTAAACTGACAAATTACAAAGATTTACTTAGATTATGTTAAGAGGAATAGAGACAGTGTATATTTTAATTTGGACAAATGATTTCATGCTTTTTTCATGCTGATACCTCCCAAATTTACAGAACTCCAGACTCACATAACCAACTGCTTAAACATATGTAATAGGTATCTCAAAACAAACATGTCCACAACTGAAACCTTGACCTATTTGCTTTACTAGTACACCTCTTTCATCCCAGTCTTCTACATCATTTTCCCAGTTGCTCATGACTAATGAAAAACAAAAAGCTAAAACACATTTATACTTTTCCACTTTTTGTCTCATATCTCATATCCAATTGGTTTCATTGTAGTGATCTGTTAAAGATGTAATAGATAGCATCTCATTTCCCAGAATTTTTCAATGACTTCCCATTTCACTCAAAGTGAAAGACAATCATTATTATAATCCAATATATATATTAAAAAACTATCTCCTTTATAACCTTCAAGACTTTATCATCTATGACATTTCTTATTCTTTATGTGGACAAAAATTATTTACTATATTTTTATGATTATTGCTGAGAAACTCCATTTGTTAATAAAAATATATTATTTCTTAGTCATCTCTGTTCCACTTAGAGTGGGGAGAAAATACTTTAAATTTTCACAATCTAGAGTACTGGTTCTCTGGATATGCTTGGTAATAATTACTGTAAGCATCATCCATTTTAAATACCACTGCTCCCCAAAACATTTTTGAAAGACAAATACTGTTGATTTAATTGCTTTTCATGGCTTTTGTCAAGTTTTGTCATTTCTCAATCCATATTAAAGTTGAACTATTGTTCATTTACCCTATATTTCTTTCACATATATTCCAGAGACTAGTAGTCTTGATATATTTTACAAACAAAAATATTTTCCTATTTCTTGGCAAGTAGGATTCAAACTGAACAAAAAAGTGATTTCATTCACTGATAGCAAATCATCTTTCTTCCTCCCTTGACTTCTTTATATTCTGACTATTATAAGAGTTTCACCAAATGCTCAGGTAAACACCCCCAATCTATAAATGAAGTAGGGATCACGGAACTTTCCTTTCCCATATCGAGAAGGAAGAGTGTAGGAGAAATATCTGAAGTTACAGGGACAGAGAATTATTCAATAGCAACTTATAACCGCTGATACAGAGGCTGCTTTTGCTAAAATTCACCAGATTGAGATAACTGATTAATTGTATCCTAAAGAGAACATTGCTCATTTTAATATACAGGGAAACAACAGTGCTCAAGAATTGGTCAGTGCCTGCACAGTAAGTAGGTGCAGTGCAAACCTCATTTTCACTTTTCATTTATTAGGAGCTGTGGGAAGTAGACAATCACAAAGATGACACTAGTCTTACACTGCATCTTGAATTGCCTTGCATCAAAATTACAGGGTAAAGTCCACATGTAGTAAAATTAAATCATACCTTTAGGTTAGTCACTTGGCCCATATCCCCCCAATTGAAAAAACTTAAGCATATCCAAGCTGATCTAGTTTAAAAACTTAGTGCTTCTTGGGAACATAACAACACATAACACATTCCTAGTAGCTGAAGGATACCTCAAATTCTTTACTTTGGTACCTTGACTATGCATGATATGTTTTGAAAATATTTTATTTTAAAATAAATGTATACTTTTTTTCAAAGGAAAGCATTAAAATAATTTGCTTACTGAAATTAGGGTTATAGTTTTTTTATATAATTTAGTTCCACATATTTTACTCTTCATAGAAATGCATACCAGAGTGAAAACGAGGCAGAAAGCCAAGCAAGAGAGGAATCTTGACCAGGACTACGACGTGTACTAAAATGATTGATTAAAGATATATATATATTGGTGCCAAGAGAAATTGCTGTAGAATTTAATGAAGGGGATGGGCAAAAATGATTCCTGGTTTGAGAACTGGAAAAACTAAAGCAACAAAACAACTTTGAATGTTATGTATTTACAAGATCTTTCAGATCAGTTTATCCCACCAATGAGACCCATAAAGTTCTTCAGCAGATCACGGACCATTCACTAAAGAATGGTGAGGCCATAGTGGAGTGTAGTAGGAAGCATATTGATCTGAACCTAGATTCATCTGTATGACCTTGAGGAAGCCACTAACCTCTTACATCTCCACAATATTTTTCTGATAGTCAAGAGACATAATGCTTTAAAAAATGCCATTTGGCCCTTGCTGGTTTGGCTCAGTGGACAGAGCATCTGCCTGTGGACTGAAGGGTCCCAAGTTCAATTCCAGTTGGGCTCACATGTGCGAATTATGGGCTCAGTCCCCTGTGGGGGGCATGCAGGAGGCAGCCGATTGATGATTATCTCTCACCATTGATGTTTTTATCTCTCTCCATCTCCCTTGCTCTTTGAAATCAATAAAAATATTTTTTTTAAAAAAAAATGCCATTTGGCCCTGACTGGTTTGGCTCAGTGGATAGAGCATCGGCCTGTGGACTGAAGGGTCCCAGGTTCGATTCCAGTCAAGGGCATGTACCTTGGTTGCGGGCACATCCCCAGTAGGGGGTGTGCAGGAGGCAGCTGATCGATGTTTCTCTCTCATCGATGTTTCTAACTCTCTATTCCTCTCCCTTCCTCTCTGTAAAAAAATCAATAATATATATATATATATATATATATATATAAAATGCCATTTGATGGAAGTTAAAGGTCTAATAGCTATGCCTTTTAACTTCCCTGTGTGTTGCTCAATACAATGTCATATCCAAATAGGGCCATGATTGTACAGTGTTAAGTTGATTTTCATTGTTCTAAACAGTTTATTGGCAATAATTTGTAATAAATATATAATGATTAATATGTACCATAATCATTATATATTTATGCTAATTATATCACCATATCCATATAAAAGTATATGTATATGTCTAACAAACTAAACCAAAAAGAGAAATAAGTTCAACCCAAGTCATTCTTTTCAGACATAAAGTTACTGGAAAATTTAGCACCATCTAAGGAATGTGGTAGCAAGGATAAGCTCTCTTTTTCAAACTGGTTTGTTCTTCTCAATGGTACATTGGTCAAGGAATGCCTAAGGCTTTGTAGCTAATGTCTCTGGAGTAGATCAATTTTCTGATTTTTTTCCCCTCTGGAGCCTGTCCAGGGAGAAAGTTAAAGGCCTCAGTCTAACAGCATTTCCCACACCAACCTGCTCATTCATTTGAATCAGTAGCACCATTTAAATCAGAATCAAGAGTGTGAAAACAGCATGAGGCTCCTTGACTGATGCTTCCAGTTGATTTTTTCCCCATAGCACCATGTTGGTGTCTCTCTTATGTTACTTTTCACTGTCACTGTAATATACATGTGTGTATATGGTGAACTTCATAGAACTAATAATTGTATATACCTTCAAGAAGTGTGGTATTTCATGGGAGAGAAGAAAGCTTACACAAAAGCTCAAAGAATGAGAACAATTTCTAGGACATTTTTATGGATTAAATTGTGTCCTCACAAAACTCATACCTTGACGTCCTCATTTCTTCAGAATGTGATCTTATAAATAGAGTCACTGCAGATGTAATGAGTTAAGATGAAGTCATACAGTGGGGCCTTGACTTACGTCTGTCCCGACTAATGAGTTTTTTGAGATACCAGCTGTCTCTCCTCCGATTTTTTGCATTGAATTGATAGAGTAAGTTAACGAGCTCGATCTCAGAACGAATTAAATTCGTAAGTCAAGGCCCCACTGTATTGGAGTAGGGTGAGTCCCTAATCCAAAATGACTGTTGTCCCTATAAAAAGGGGAAATTTGGTCACAGGGGTAGACTGACAGAGAAGGAAGAGACCTCAGAAGGAACCAACCTTACAGACACCTTGATTTCTGACTTCTAACCTGTGAGACAATACATTTATGTGGTTTAAACTACCCAGTTTGTGGCACTTTCTTACAGCAGCCTGAGCAGATAATACAGACAGAAAAACCCAAGCCAGTCTATAGAGTGAGGGAAAAGTAACTAGAGAATAGGAAGAGAGTATCTTTAGATTTCATTTTATTTTCCTTCTCTTTGTCATCCAGTGCCTGAACACAGGGGATGGCTGCTGAATAATATTGACTGGCTGCAAATATTTTGAATATAACAAAACAGCTAAAGCTATTTCATATCTATTTCTGCTTAAGATGTGTAACTGCTGTGCTATAATAATACAAAAGTAAAAATGGCAGTGATTTAAGAATAACACAGGAAGAAAGATGAACAGATGTAAAAAGAGAATTTATGTCTATCAGTATATTTTATAGAAAGTGAAAACTGTTAATATTGCCCATCTATTCCTATTGCACATTGCTTCCCCATAGTGCTCAGTTATGGCATATGTCCTTTTTTTTTTACATAGGAAGTAAACAACATATTAATACCTGCCATCCCAGCATCAGTATTTTAAAAAGCTGTTATCTCTAGCAGAAAAGAGCCAGTTATATAGAGCCAATTATCCTTCTATGGACAACAGTAAAGCAGGAATAATAAAGGTCATCTCTTCTCCCATGAGGACACTCACTTCACTGATTATAGACCCATCTTAGCATTTCTGACTGTCATCAGTGATGAAAAGTGGCGGCAACAGTTATGTATGGTAATCCCAAGCTAAAGAGTCTATTGAATGATGCATTTGTTTCCCATTAAGGCACCTAGCCCAGCACTATAAGAAGTGAGAGTCTGTTATTCCCTCATACATCAAAGTCTGTTTCCAGTGTGATATTTATTGACCTGTCCAACTTCTTTTCCATGATTGATCACGTTTGCCACCCAAAGGTTTTCCCTGTTGCCCTGTCATAGCAAAGTTCTCAACAATGCTTTGAAAATTAAAAGCCTCCTTTACTCTTTACCTAGGAAAATTTTAATTTCACAGGAACAAGGGGCATTCAATACTGTGGCAGATGCTGCTTTTGCTACCCTATGTACACTCTCCCCTCTATTACCAAAGGAAACCCCCACTTTGTTTAGGGTAGCAAGATACCTACCACCACATTTAATTTTCCAAGCTTTATGGATTATCAGTATCTTTGTGGTCTAATTATGACCCATATCAGAAGTACTGTATTTGCTAGAACTTATAGAAAAGTGTTGTTTTTCTGTTTAAAAGAAAAGGACAAATCATTCAGTATTTACTTTTCCTTTCACTGACTGTAGCTGGGCTTCTTTTTTTTTCCTGGTATTGGAACATGATATATGATAGAGGAACAACAATTTTATGAACATGAAAATGGAAGGACTCAGTAAAGTTGCTTATGTCTAGGTACCTGTGGCATTTCTAGGGGCCAAACTACCAGCTCTGGACTGGTTACCTCTGAACTCCTTGAGTGAGAAACACTGTTTCCTAATATATTTAAGTCCCTGGAATTTATTTAGGTTTTCTGCTATAGGCACACAAATGCAATAGTAAAGGAGTGCACAGATGTAGAGTGTAGGTGCCACCATTCCAGAATAGCTGGGCTTTGTAATGATACGTTGTAGCAGGGTAATGGCTTTTTCTACCAATCAATTTGAAGTTAAAAAATTCTATTTTAAGAGTTTAACTTGGGGACTTTGGATTACTAAAAACTGTATACTAGTATGTGGAGAACTAGGTTTGTTTTCCTCTTTCCTTCTGCGATTAACCATGTCACAAAATTTTGACCTCTTAAGATAGATGGCATAGAGAGCATAGGGTCTACCTAACTTCAACTATACTAACATGGTGTGTTGGACTTCTTTCCCTCCAGGGCCCAAGTCACTCTTTGGATATAATTGAGTCCTCAGAGAGATCCATCTTGGCGAATTACAGAGTGTGAAAGGGAAGAAAGACCAGTTTGGTCAATTCAAATAAATATCAGAAACACATATGTATTAATTTACTTATGATTTTTTTTAATATAGACAACTCCTCACTAAGTAGTTCATATATGGTCAGTAGCACAAACACAGGAAAATAAACCATGAACATTTGCTGATTTTATATATATATCTCCTATATAATAAAAGGCTAATATGCAAATTGACCAAACAGCCGAATGACCAGTCGCTATGACACACATTGACCACCAGGGGGCAGACGCCCAACATAGGAGTTGCCCCCTAGTGGTCAGTACACTCCCATAGGGGGAGCACTGCTCAGCCAGAAGCCGGACTTATGGCTGGCTAGTGCAACAGTGGTGGCAGAAGCCTCTCTCGCCTCTGCTGCAGGGCTAAGGACTCCTTGGGGGATGTCTGTGGGGAGTGGGCCTAAGCCAGCAGGCGGATATCCCCCGAGGGGTCCTGGACTGTGCACAGGTTAGGCTGAGGGACCCCACTCTCCAGTGTACAAATGTTGTGCACCGGGCCTCTAGTGTGTGTGTGTGTGTGTGTGTGTGTGTGTGTGTGTGTGTGTGTGTATGTATATATATATATATATATACATACACACACACATATCTTCTCCACTCATAAATATCCCCAAAACATATTTTCTGATTCTAACATCTTAAAAGTTACTACAACAGATTTTTCTAATAATGTATTGACATGCAAAGATAGTCTTAAGGGTTTTATTACATCCCTGAAAATAAAACGAATTATAGTGTCCATCATTGAAATATGTGGATCATTAAATGTCTGTATAATTTAGAGATGGTGATCTTCATCTGAATTTTTAAAAAGATTTATGGAAAGTAGTCTTTATTCAACTTGGGAAGAATGCTCTATCCATACAGTTTCTGGAAAATAATCTATTAATGATAAGCAAATGCAACCAATTAGCAAATTCAGCCACTCTGAATGACAAATTTCTGGTACCTAAAGCTGTTGGAGTGAATAATCACTTACTGTATATCCCACATCTTACTTCTTATCGATAATTATGGACATATAAATAGATTCAATACAAACAAATAATTCAAAAGGAAGACTAAAACATAATAGAAGCACAAAACCCTGGAATATACAATAAAATAATTTGTTGATTATTATGTCTTCCTAGGAGTTTTTCTTCCATGTAAATGGCTACTGAATATAGGACAGACTCTAGACAAACTTATGAAGTAAGTAGAATTTGATTTCTCCCAATTCTTCCTCAATTAGAGGCTGCTGTTTCATTTTCTGCTTCCCTTGCGTATTAAAAGCCTGATATCTATTCTTACCCATTTTTATTCCAGTCAAGGTAAAATTGTAGATAATATCTAAAAATCTTCCTCTCCTGGGGATACTTGAATTTTCATAATGACTAATATCTAGAGTGAAATGGAAGACAGATACTCCAGCCAAAGACCCTGAAATTGCTCCACTCCAGCACAAGTTTAAATAATTTAAATTTGAAAGGGAGGGAGCACTTCTTAGCATACTACTTATTCAACTCTGAGAATAAGAGATTTTACTCACTCTCCATAATAAATATTTATCATCATATCATTTATTATTGTGCAACTAATTGCCTCAAATTTAGAAGTTTAAAACAATTTATTGTTTTTCATGATTGTATGATTCTGTCCAAAATAGGTCACTGATACGGCTGGTGATTGATGCTGATGGTGCAGTAGGAGCCGAGGTGGGTTTGTTGACTAAAGAACCTATACATGCCCCTCTATGTGCCTTGGACTTCTCACAGGAAGATGGCTTGGTCTCTCAAGCAGAGTCCCAAGAATGAGTATTCAACCTTCCTAGTGCCGCGACCCTTTAATACAGTTCCTCATGTTGTGGTGACCCCCAACCATAAAATTATTTTCGTTGCTACTTCATAACTGTAATTTTGCTACTGTTATGAATTGTAATATAAATATCTGATATGCAGGATGTATTTTCATTGTTACAAATTGAACATAATTAAAGCATAGTGATTAATCACAAAAAACAATACGTAATTATATATGTGTTTTCCGATGGTCTTAGGCGAACCCTGTGAAAGGGTCGTTTGACACCCAAAGGGGTCGTGACCCACAGGTTGAGAACCGCTGTTGTAAAGCTTCTGATGACTTAGCCTCAGAAGTCACAGAATGTCATGTTTGACACATTCTATTGGTCAAAAATCCCAGAAGCAATACAAGCTATTTTACTCTATATTTTGACATTGCAGGGGCAAAGTGACATGGAAAGGAACATATGGGATGAGATATATTTATGCATTATCTTTGGAATGTGCAATTTCCATATTGTCTATGAAAAGACTGCTCTTTGTTCCACCATTTTCATTCCCTAATTACTTTAAAGAGTGGATTCCCAGAATTATAACTGGGCTCATAGCTATTTTATAGAAGCTATATATTTCCAGATTTTTTTCTTTTTAAAATATTATCTTACATTTTAGGTATAGAGAAAAGTTGCAACAATGATACAGAGAATTCCCTTATGTCCCTCACCCTGTGTCCCTTATCATTAACATCTTATATAGTCAAAGTACAATTCTGGAAAACAGAAAACTAATATTGGTACAATAATATTAACTCAGCTATAGACCTAGTTCTAATTCACCAGTTTTCCCACCAATGTTCTATTTTTGTTCTAGGATCCTATCAAAGATCGCATATCACAGTTATTTATCCTTTAAAATTAAAAAATATATATATTTTTATTGATTTCAGAGAGGAAGGGAGAGGGAGAGAGAATAATTGATCAGCTCCTCCCACATGCCCCACACTGGCGATTGAACCCACAACCCAGGCATGTGCCCTGATTGGGAATCAAACTGTGACCTCCTGGTTCATAGGTAGATGCTCAACCTCTGAGCCATGCCAGCCAGGTATTTCTCCTTAATCCTTAACAGTTACTTAGTCTTTTCTTGTCTTTCTTGGCCTAGCTACTATTAAAGAATACTGATCAGTTATAATTGATCCAGCTTTTAAATTTTGTTTTAAAGCTAACTACAGCCATGAGATCAAGTTCCAGTCCAGGAATGTGAGTGGAAGTGGTATTTACACCTTCCAGCCCTTTCTTAAACATGAATCTGCTAGCCCGTCATGGAGTTCTCTTACCACTAGCTTGGAAATGATGAAGATCCAAGTGACCAGGGAATCCTCATTTTGGTAACAGCAAAATCTCCCTGTTATCTCTGAGCTTGTGTCTTGGAGTTGTTCCAAGAGAGAAAAATAAAATATCTATTTTAATTGAGTCATTGCATTTATGGGTCTCTTCATTATAGAAGCTTGTGCCAGCTGTAGATATTACTCCCACATATCCCTGGAGTGATTACATATTATCATATGGTTTCTTGTGTAATTTCTGATTGAATCCTCTTGAGTAGGAGATAGTGATATAGGCTATAATAGAATAAATTACTGTGTTATTATTAAGTTAATCATATCTATGATTACTCATACAGAAATTGTGAACTTGCTATATCATTATCGATCTTTCCTATTTTCACCAATAATTTCACCAGTTTCCCCAAGGGATATAGGTGGATGTAGTTTGGGTAAGCAAGGAGAGAAAGGAAGGGGGGGAAGGGAATTATTATTTTAATAACTCTTCAACTTGAAGGCAAGTATCAGTTTTATAAACTTAAAGCTGTGATTTTGTTTAAATTCTAAACAATTGCTGTTTCTGCTTACAAAATTTTTTAAACAAATTCCATTTATATGTTTTTTCCATAATTTCAATTTTCTTCAATACAGCTAAAAGTGGGCAAAAGTAGAGTTACAGATGTTCATATGGAAATAACACAAATACACAACATAATAGTTAATAAATAAATAATGATACAAGGATAAACTGTTTTGTGTACTCACAACTGTAAACCTACTTTGCCCACCCCTGTATATTTTTGACTTAAAATTTCATCTGTACTTTAATTTTTCCCCATACACATTTTAATCTTCTCTCTCAGAAGAGCTTTCCTGACTCCGTTGTTAAGTGAGAAATAAATAATCTGTTTATTTTGTAACTGCAAATATAGGCTGTGCAGTTCTTCAGCAAAGAAATTAGTGATGATACCTTTCCTTAGTTTATAGAAACCAGTCTAAAATTTGATTTAGGTCATTCAGGATATATATATTTCATTTCAACATTAGAAATTTTAGAAAAGGGAATTTTTAAGAGAACTGCTTTATTCCTTGGGCTACTGCATACTGCACATAACAAATTAACAAAAAAAGATAATTGTATGCATTCCATTCTATACTCTGCCTGTACCTACTAATTTTCCACCCCCAAATATAATTATCCAATAAATTATATATATCTATGTATATATATACATATATATATATATATATATATATATATATACACACACACACACACACACACACACACACACACACACATATAATGCTTTTCGCCAAAACCTGTATTCTTCATCTTCTGTAACCTTCCTCCCTTCCAGCACTACCAAGGTTTGGGATTCTTTCATTCTTTTCTGTTACCATCGTTTTATTGTTTGCTTCACTGGAGTTCTTTAAATTGCCCTATTTTGGTATAATTGATATACAAAGAACTGCACATGTTTAATGCGTACAATTTGATGAATTTGGACATAAACAAACATTCATGATACCATCACCATAATCACGGTAACAGACACATCCAACATCTCCCAAAGTTTCCTTGGATCCTTTTTCTTTTCTTTTTAAATCCTCACCCTAGGATGTGTTTCCATTGATTTTTTAGAGAGAGGGGACGGGGGGGGGGGGGGGGGGTGGTGGGGGGGAGAGAGGGAGGGAGGGAGGGAGAGAGAGAGAGACGGACGGACAGACAGACATCAATGTGAAAGAGAAATGTTGATTGGTTGCCTCCTGTTTACACCCTGACCTGGAATCAAACCTGCAACCCTTTGGTGTACGGGACAACGCTCCAACCGAGTCACCTGGTCAGGGCCTTTTTTCTTTTTTAATAGTAAGAACACTTACCATTAGTTTTACCCTCATAACAAAATTTGAAGTACATAATATGGTGAAGGTTGTTCTCCAATACCTTTGTCATGAAGGGTGCATGGAAATTGTATTTCCCCTGGAAATTAATGTTATGGGGTACATACTTTTCCTTGAGGAATTAATAGATGTTAGCCCATTGTTTTCTATCATTCATAAGTGCTATGGAGAATGATCTACCTAGCATTTTAAATAACTGAACTACTCAAATGCTTCGAGCTTTCATATAGTTCAGGTCAGGACACAAGCTGTTTCTACAAATAGAATTGGAAGTACGCCTGGACTAAACTGACTGTTTTCAGTCCTTTCTTTTGTAAAGACTAGAATTCATAGATTGTTAGATAGCCGAATAAAGGGAAGATTGGGAGTAACCTCTACTTTTTCCCTAATACCCATATTGGATAAAATTCATGTCATTTAAGTTTAATAAAATACTGTCAAAGATTTCTCTTCAGATTCTTAACGTACTTTCTGCTAACCTGAATTTTCCTGTGTTTAGAAAGGTAATATGTAACTTAGTACTTCAAAGAGAAATAAAGTTCTCCCCAAACACATTAGAAAAAAGAAACCAAAATACTGCTTCCCTTCTAGTATCCTGTCTGCTCTTCCCAAGTCCCTGTTGAAGTGAAGAATACCATAGGAATTGCTCTAAGAAATGTTTCTTCTTCCATCTACACTGTCACAGTAAAGTTTTCTCTTAAAATTTGGAGGTTTATAGCATCATAGGAAGTAAGAGAGAATAATCATTCTTTGTTTCCAATCCCAATATTTGCTAATGTGTCAGCTGTTTCATCTCATGGTTATTCTTTCCTTTCACAGTCTATTAACTTGCTGTTCCAAGCCCAGCAGTCTGTAACTAACTGTAGAGACTACCACATGAGCACAGAGATTTAAGTATTATCTTCTAACCTCAAGGTATAAGTCAAAATCCATCATTAGAATTTCCTCTTTCATTTCACCTTTATTTTTATCTGATCATCTTGGAGGAGGAGAAAAGACTAAGATTTTTCTTGTGTTTTTAATTTTTATCCTCCATGCTTTTCTATGTCCATTGACTAGTCTTAAGGGAAAAAGTGTGTTTGTTTTCCCTTCCACACTTCCCTAGCTGTCATATTGAAAACCATGTGCTTTCCCTAGTTTCTGCAAGAAAGTTGAGTCAGAATTAGAAAGTTCCACATTGGCAAAATGCACACAAAGTCTGTCATTGTATCCCTATAACCCTCAGGGAACTAAAAGCACAGTGTTTGCTAAGGCTGATCTGGTTCTTGCGTATTCACACATGACTTTAGAAATATGATATACTTTATCAGCCTTAATGATTGAAACTTCACTGTAACTATAACCACAGTGAATATCTGCTTTGAGCAATCACCAATCTTCAAAGTTTGCAGAAGGTTTGCCAACTAATTTGCTTTCATTCTATATGAAGCTAATTTATCCCATTGTGAAATAGAATACTTAAGGTAGCAGAGGAAGAATGGTTATTTTTTTTTTTTAGCAGAAATCAAATATAATTTGGAAAACACTTCACATGAATTTGTCCCACTTTTATGAGTTTATAAAGCTAATCACTTTTCCTTGCCTGGGAGCTGCTTGCAGTATTATTATTATTATTAAACTCATCTCATGTCAATTCCTATGTTAAAAGAGGATTATAAAATTATAATTTCTTGAATTTAAGAATCTATATATATAAAAGCCTAACCGACTGTTATGACCTGATGACCGGCCAGTAGCCATGACATGCACTGACCACCAGGGGGCAGATGCTCAATGCAGGAGCTGCTCCCTGGTGGTCAGTGCACTCCCACAGCCAACCTCCCACAGCTGGCCAACCTCCTGCAGTCCCTCCCCTGGCTGGTCGGCCCCAATCTGGACTGGGCGAGACAGCCTAATCAGCCGGGAGGGACCTCACCCATGCATGCACTGAGCCTCTAGTTCATTCTATAATTACAAACCAAAATGAAAATCATTTCAATTATATATAGCAAACATGTAGGAAATGTACATTGCAGCAAAAATACTTATTAAAAAATGACACAAGTTCACTCGTTCAGGGGAAATGGACAAGTGCTTTGGTAGCCATCGGGGCCTGTGCCTGACACTACTGTCTGGAGCTCCAACTACAGACCCTAAAATAATCACTTATCGACTGTAATGTAAGAGACAACATGATTATTTCCTTTGAACTATTATCCAAAATAGAAAATGTAAATACTTCAGGCCTGCCAACTCCTAATGGAGCAGCAGAAAGCTCAGCTCAGCGCTATGTTGGGAAGCAAGCAATGTCCTCTGTAATTGCAACAACTAAGATGTATCATCTTAAAGAGTAAACTTTTGAACCTGTGGCATTATCTGAAAGCTAGGGGCTCACACTCTTTTCCTAAAGTTAAATGTATTTGAACAACTTATTGGCTTATTTGAGTATTTTTTGTTAATCCATACTATCAATATCATTATTGAGCAATAAGAGTATACATTCCAGGGACAGTGAATAAAACTGATCATGGGAGAAATAATGGAAGAAACAAGCAATAAACAGGTTAACTAAGTATCACAAATTTCAGATAGAGATCATTTCAGATAGAAATGATGAAAACTACAGAATAAAACACGGTAACGGAATGCATATGTATGCTAGTCTGCATGTGTGTGCGATATGCTTCTTGCAAAAGTATTATGCAAACCAAGAACCGAATGATAAAAAGGAACCAGCCATGTAAAGTTACGAAGTTCTCTTCTAGGCAGAGTTCCAGCAAATGCAAACAACAAAAACTCCATTCACTTTTGTTCAAGGTGAAATTAAATATAACCTAGTTCCACAATAGAACCACTTACATAAATAACATACTAGTAAGCCCAGTAAAATTGCATAAGGTTCTGGAAGTCAAACTAGCCTCTGTCTCCATGGTATTGTTACAACGCTAAAGGCAAAAGGGGAAGAAACACGGTATGGGGAGCAATTTCCCTTGTAAATTTCACATGGTACAGTTTTTAATGTGTTGATAGAAAAGTCCGGTTACCTTCTTTAGCAACTGTTCTTTCATTAAGATTTTCCTCTACCCTTGATATCTTTTCAAACCTGTCATTCTCTGTTTTTAAAAATGAAAACTCTGGAGAGCTCAACACCATTAATCTAGTGGGTTACTGTGTAAAACAGGCACAGGGTTCTCTCTCACTCACAACGAAGCATTTCTGTTAGTTTGGAAGAACTCTTTGACACTAACTATCACGGTGTAAATGATAAATCTACCACTTAAGAACTCAGTCTTCCTCTATTGACATTTGCCTCTCATCAGCTTTTGATGCAAGATCACATGAATGGACTTGTATATCCATAATTACAGTTAATGCATTCACTGTTATTCCCCAAGGTCTTAGAGGCCCAAATGTCTATCCTCTAAATTTACTGAAACTAAGATTTATACATTCTTGAAATCAAAATGATATGAGAACACAACAGGGATGAAATAGATGTTCAAAAATAATACTTACAGCTTCATAATTAAACTCTCTGCTGACAATGCGCTCTTTGAAACATGCATATTGGTGTTGGGCCAAGATAAAACTCTTGGTGGCATAAGTAGGTGTTTCTAAACTTGATTTCTGAATACAGTTTTGAAAAAGTGGCTGTAAACACCAGGGCCTATATTGTTTTAAAGCAATCTAAAAACCACTTTGGAAACAAGGGAAAAGTACTAGATAAATGGGGAGTTTTAAGACTACTGCATATATATCACATGATAACTTGAAGAAAAATTGATGATTACATTGATTTTAAAAATATCAGTCCCAAAGAAATATCACAGAGTAATTTCAGAAATATCCAAAAGTATTTAAAAGAGTGGAGAACTAGAATTTGTTCTTTTTTTCCAAATCAGTGAATTTCCCCTTCACTCTATTTCCTTCCTCATAACTTCCAACATTTTCAGTGAATCTCATGGAACCAGTTCCTAAAAGACTTTCCTAAAAATGTAAGCCTCTCCTGCCAGAGAGGGGAAATCGAATGAGATGCATAGAAGGGATAATTGGGGAAAAGCCTAACAGGTTCATTTCTTTCTCCTGCCAGCAAAACTTACGAGTGAAACCTAACATTGAAGGGTGGGAACCACTGTGAAAATTCTGATGGAATCACATACCAGCTAGCAGGTATATTTGTAGAGTTACGGAAGGAATATGCTCAGAGGTAATGTAGAGCTGGAGGTGAAACTCAGGACTGAGTCTATAAACCAAAAAGTAAAGTTTTGATTTCAATGCCACTCATAGTATTTAAACACAAACTTCAGAGGAATTTTTTACAAAGTTCAAAGGAGAGAGAGGGTGCTATATTAAATATATGCCATTTAATACCTTCTTGCTTAACATTAAAGGGTGCTCTATAAACTCAGAATGCAAGTCAGCACTCTGGGTTTTCCAAAATGATTACACTGGTCAGAGGACCTATGGACGTCACTGTAATAATGGAAGACGCCAGTGATGTGGTGTGAGTTGTGTGCTGAAGTGAGAATTTGCACACCTTCTGCTGATCACGAATGTGCATTTTTGTCCTTGAACACAGCACAGTGCTGAGCAAATAAGCATTTTCTTCTTAATGGTCAAGTATACCTCAGTCTCTAGGTAATTTTTAGTATCAGGATAGATAACCATTTTCTGATAAGAAACTGGCATTGTAGTGTCATCTGGTGGGATGCAGCTGGGACTTCTGACACTAGAGTCAGAACTGGATAGAAGGGTTGCCTGTAGCTAAACTCGGAACATTAACCTGGCTTGTATCAAAATCACAATTTAGGGTAACTGTTGCCTCTGCCAAGTATTTTTTTTTTCCTGAACTGCTAGTACAGGTAAAACATGTGATGTAATTTTGTTTGCTTTGTTTTCCCTTCAAGAAGGAAGGTGGAATCCAGGTGAGCCAAAGGAACCTATCAGACCATTGCCCAATCAGTAAACAGAGCAAAATAAGAACTGGGCTTGGAGAGAAAAAAATCAATCTACACCAGGGAAAGAGGTAGAGGACAGATTTTGTAGCTGGAAGTTTGATGGGAGAAATGAGTATTTCCTGATTTTGTTAGAGGTCTTGGATGCTGCTGAATTCGAATTTTGTTCTTTCAGTTAGAATGGACTTTTTTCTTCTTCTTTTTCTTCTTCTTTTTTTTTTAAATCACTGAAATCTTTGTTATGTCAGCACAGCCTGAGGACATGCATTCTATAATAAGAAGCCCAAGGAACTTGGAAATGTCAGTCTCTCTTGTTAAAGACAATTAATTCTTTAGAATAGTCTACATATCTGTTCTGTAAACTACTCAGAAAGTAAATAATCAACTTTTATAAGTGACAACTTTTATAAGTTCATGTTCTCTAGGTGGACTTTCCCAGGAGAAAGTTACGTAAAATGTATGTGGGTATCAACTCTTCTCCACATTCATGACTTAGACTGTGGCATATTGGCTTTTTGTTATTAGCAATTTATGTGTTAGGATTGCAGTGTAAGCTCAGATTTGTTGCAAAGGAAAAAGATGAGAACAATTAATATGCTTAAGTTCAAGTAGTATTTTAGGAATAGACTTTGCCATTGGAGGAAAATAGGCTCGCTAATAAAACAACAACCGCCCTCCCCCTCCCCACCCCCCGCCCCAAACACACACACACACACACACACACACACACACACACACACACACACACACAGAGGAATTTCCTTTAAAAAAAGAGAAATATCTGAAGATAGAAGAAAAAAAATATGGATAGAATGGCTCTTTGATGAAGATCCTACTCAAATTCCCAATCCAAATAGAGATCTGAATCTAAAAAACAATTTCTTCTACCTATGGGCACTGATAACCTATGAAAAAAGATTTTTAGGAATCTAAATTTAAATACAAAATATTAACTCTGAAGGGGAAGGTTTTTTCTAAATATATACTCATTTTTATTTTTAAATAGACTGCATGCTTTAAGACTGAACAGCCTGCACTTGGTTTATGCCACTTGCTCAGAACCTCCTCACAAACAGAAGAAGGATTAATAGGAATGGCCACACCCCAAGTGCCTACTGAAACCAGATAAATAAAATGACATGTGAAGCAGCAAGTGCATGACAATGTGGCGTGGTGGGACTTTGAATACCTGGATAATATGTTCAATGAAAATTGTTTTAACACTCTTGTGAACAGTACATTGGCATGTTGACTTGAAAAAAGCTGCCAGTTTTTTAAAACTCTTTTTATAGTTTTATGGGTGGAAGCGGAGACAGCATTAGTGTTTGGGGCAAAGGCAGGAGTCCCCTCTTTTATTTTGCATATGCCTAAGATTTAGGTTTTCAATTAGGCTGACACTCAAATATTCCATTGCTTTTTATAAGTAGAATTTTAGAGGCCACCTTTATAAATGGCATCACTCTACACAACTTCTCTCCTTTAGATAAAAATTGCAAACTCCTGGCTCTTGGACTGGATTTAACTGATAGAAAAAATGATTAACTTAAAAAATGAAACTTTTTATTTTGAACTATAGATTAATATGCAGGTATAATAAATAAGATAGAGAGATCCTATGTGCCCTTTACCCAGTTTCCCCCAATAGTCATATCTTACAAAATGATGGTCAAATACCACAACCAAGATATTGACTTTGCTAGAATTCCACTGAATTTATCTGCTGATACATTATATTGCACAATTTTAACCCATATTGTGTTATAAATCTGAATAGCATCTAATATAAATCAGAAGGGTTTACATAATAAAATAGATTGAAATATTTCAAAACTGAGTCTGCATTGTACACATACTGTTGGCTGGAGCCAAGTAGCATTTTTATTATATCACATGCATTCTCTCTTCACCCCTAATGACTCCATGTTTCTTCTTAATAGCTCACCCAATTCATGTATTATGTTCCTATGGCTGCCACCACCATATAATCCTAATCTCTATTTTAGCATGTCTTTACCCCAGCGTCTTAAACCTACTTAGTTATCCGCCTGAGGGAACTGCATCCCCTGCTTGTGTTCAGTTAGAACTGGGAAGACTGAAAATACCACTAGACCGCTAACAGGTGAATAACTGAGGGCCTTAGAGAAGCAGGCCAGGCCAGATATTTTTCAAATGGAATATGTCACCAAATAAGAGCAAATGAAATTATAAAATGTCAAATGAACAGGTTTTCATTCCCAGTCTTGACTTTTTCCCCTGAGGTCCAAATATATATATTTGACAACCTACTTGACATTTCTACTTGGAAATTTAACATCGAAACTTAACACACTGGAAATAGAACATTTGTTACCTTCCTTATGAACCTGATTTTCTTAAAGTCCTGATTTCAGTAACAAGTCCCACCTCGTACCCACTCTTTTAGGCCAAAGACCTTGACATCTTCCTTAATTCAGCTCTTTACCTCAAACCACCCCTATCTTCATATCAGGGGTGGGGATCGACCGGCCCCCAGGCTGTGTAAGGCCTGCAAAATCATCTGGCCTGGCTCTGCCAAGGCATTAGGGGTGAGTTAATTAAATGTTTTACCAAATATAGCAGACTAATTTTAAAACTGATAATTCTGTATGGATTTTGAATGATATCACAAATATCCAAATGGCCCTTGGCAGAAAAAAAGTTCCCACCCCTGCTTTATATGAAATTTATCTATCCATCTTGGTAGCTGTGTCGCCAAAGGATATCCCTAATCTACTAACCATCGGCGCTAACCCACCAATGATCTCTCACTCAGACAACTGCAATAGCTAGAATATGTGTTTCCATTTTTGTCCCCTAGAATCTATTCTATACATTAGCACTTCTAAAAGCATAAATCCCAACCTACAAGGCACTTTGCAATTTAGCCCCTGACTACTTCTTCAGCACCTTCTTTTAACAAAAGCACCAACATATTTTCTATTGCGGAACTTTCAACTTGCTGTTCTCTCTTCCTTACTCATTCACAAAGCTTATCACCCATCCCTTAGTTCTTAGGTTAAATATCACCTGAGTTAAGTATCACCTCATCAGAGACTTTTGTTCATTATCCTAGCTAAAGCGACACCTTTCCCCCAACCAGTAGCATTTCTTATCTTATGAACTATTACACTGTTGTATATATCATTATAAGATATTATCATATATATATGTGTGTGTTGTGTGTGTGTGTTTTATATATATTTGTTATCTGTATCTTCAGCTACAGTATAAGTTTCATAGAGTCAGAGACTTGCTATGTTTACTCACTGCTGTATTCCAAACCTAGAACACTGTCAAGGTCATAGTCCATGCTTTTTAATAACTTGTGAATGTGTAAATTGATTATTATGAAAATTGAAGGGTAAATTATAAGTGGTATTTGAATTTGGCAAAAAACTATGAAGACCTAACATAACATCTTTCAAGATTTAATTACCTTTTAAATCAGCATTGTAAATAACTAATTATCCTATATAATAAAGGGTAATATGCAAATAGACCAAATGGTGGAATGACCAGTTGCTATGATATGCACTGACCACCAGGGGGCAGACACTCAAGCAGGAGCTGCCCATTGGTGGTCAGTGCACTCCCACAGAGGGAGCGCTGCTCAGCCATAAGCCGGGCTGATGGCTAGTGAGCACAGTGACGGTGGCGGGAGCCTCTCCCATCTCCATGGCAGCACTAAGGGGAGTGGGCCTAAGCCATTAGTTGGACATCTCCCGAGGGCTCCTGGACTCCTAAAGGGCACAGGCCGGGCTGAAGGACCCACCCTCTTCCCCTGAGTGCACGAATATCGTGCCCTCGGCCTCTAGTCTTGAATAACTCACTAGAATTTCTACTTTCAGCAATGACAGAGTAACAGAGCAAAGATTTGCCTTCCTACCTTAAATAACTGAACAACCAGAAGGTATAAAACCCTAATACGCAAATAGACCGAATGGCAAAACAACCGAACGACCAGTCGCTATGACATGTGCTGACCACTAGGAGGTGCGTGCAGACCATGGCGGACATTGGCAGCAGACGGTAGAGTGCGGAACATGGCAGGCATTGTCTGTGGCGAGATGGTGGAGTAGGTGAGTGGGGCGCCAGACCAAGGCAGGGCGCTGGTCGCTGTCATCGGGGGGAGCTTCTGGTGGTTACTGAAAATTCTTTGCTCTCCCTGCGCACCATGGTCCTGCCCAGTGCTGGCACCCTATTGAATCACAGTTTCAATGGCTGACATTTTGGCATCTGTATGTCCAAAAAGTCTCTAGGTATTTGTAGTATGTAACTGAATGGGAATTATCACAATAGCCAATTCCTTTATTTTATACTTGAAAAAAAGTTTAGAATGGCAACAAAATTAGTAAGTCATCTCAAAACCAGTACAAGAACCCCAATTTCTACACCTCCAACCAAGTATAACTTATCAAACATTTATACATCGGGGTGAAAGAATTTCAAATCCTTTTTAATGATAGGTTTTTCTACAGTAGAAGCATAAAGATTCTAAAAACTGGAGCCATAAGAGGGTTTACTGTATATATCAACCTCCCAGATACTCAATCTGGCTGACACCAGTCAGCTTGGATGCTGCACTATACACATTTTCCACTTTTCCTAGCTTCTATATGATGCCACCAGCAACAACAGAGAGTAGTCACATGTCCTTAAACTTGAGAAATGTCTTTCATACTGTAGAGACCATCACTATAGATAAGTACAGTATAAGGAAGAAAGGTACTTTGTACAAGTAACATTTCTGATTCTCAATTTATTAACACAATTTTTCTTTCATGTTTTGGTGACTAAGGCAAAACTTCCCAACTAATGTACTTCCTAGGCATTAGTACCCAGTTTGATCTTTAAAGAGAAGAACATGACCAGTGACGACTTCTCTACAGAGGAGATAACCTCCAGAGCCTGTGGATGAGACATCAGTGTCGATAGGCATTCTTCCTATCGGCAGCACCCGTAACTGGGGCTAGTGTCGCTATTGGCATTGAACAAAATTGGGAGTATTTTAGGCCTTTCCCACCTGTGTTTTAAAAACAACAGAATTATCATCTTACATTAAGACTTCAAAATTTATAAAGTATTTTACAATTATTATATCACTTGATAATGTGCTCACCTTGATTTACAGTTGAAGATACTAAGATGTGGAGATAAAGTGATTTGTCATTAATTATATGTATTCATTGGTAGAGTCAACACAGTAATTGATACAGCTGAATGGAAACCCTGAATTTGAATACAACTCCTCTGCTCTTTCCAAAATATCAATGCTATTTTCCCACCTTAATTCTATAATATTAATTTTGGAAACTTTTATAAATTATTTCCAGTGAGTTAGACATGTAAAAGAAAAGCTTCAACTTAAGTTTTTTATTATTTTGTTGTTGTTGTTGTTAATCCTCACCCAAGGATATTTTTCCACTGATATTTAGGGAGAATGGAAGAGAGAGGGAAAGACAGAGAAACATCGATGTGAGAGAAACACATCGATTGGTTTCCTCCTGCACGAAGGAGCTGGCAACCAAGGTATGTGCCCTTGACTGGAATTAAACCTGGGACCCTTTGGTCCACAAGCCGATGCTCTATCCACTGAGCCAAACTGGCTAGGGCAAGTTTTAAAAACTCTAACTGTGTTGCTTTAGGCACTTGTGTGTGATCTTTTGGGGTCATTTACCTCTCTCGAACTCACCCCAAATGATGCACATGCTATTTCTTGCATCTGTAATCCTCTTCTCCTTTGCTTATAAGTCCTGCTCTGAGAGGTCCTGTCTGACCATCCTAACTCATGTAGCCCCATTACTTGCTTTCCAGACTCTTGTTTGTCAATTCCATAGTCTTATCACCATTTGGCATTATTATTTTGCACATTTGTTGACTTAGATACTGTTTCTTTTCTCTTTTAGACTCCATACCTCTGCCTTGTTCACCTCTATATCCCCAGAGCCTTCTCTAGCGTTGCCATTCCTTAAAACTTGAATGTGGATGTCGATGAATATGGATGTCAAAGCTACTTAACCCTCCAGCCAGCTCTGCTGGGCAGTACCATCAGGGGGCAGTCTGGGCCGAGATAGCATTCCTGCTTTTGGAGAAAGGGCTAATACTGTGCAAACACACAATAAAAGTTCTGGTGCTTTTGGTGTGGTTTCTAAGTTGTGTGTCACCAGTCATATTGATCCCTCAGGCACATTGACTCACCAGAGCTTGAAATGTAATATTCTGACTTGTGGCAAGTAAGGTGTTTTTTGTTTCTTTTTCTTTTTTTAACTTGCATCCCCAAAAGCTGTCAAATTCAGAATTTTGCTGAGCTGTTCAGAATGGAATTCACAATGAATTTCTGGTTGTTAATAATGTTAGGTTGTTGTTGTTTTTTAAGAGAGTGTGCATTTGACACATTTTCAGAAAGCATGCTTCTTTCTGCCTGAAGTTTAATAGCATATGACATATAGCAATGAGCTCTGTACATGAAAGAAGTTTGCTAGTTTTATGAATTTTTATGACTTGGCCTTCACCTTGTCTTTGAACTTTTCCTCTAGAATATCATGCAACAGAGACAGAAATGTGAGGAACTCAAGTTGGAAATCATTTCCCATTTCTCATTGTTCAACACAGTTCATACTCTCCATATCATCTAATGGAGTAGGGACTTCCAGTATTGAAATATTGAGGTTATGTCTGATGAATACCCAGTGTCTGCCACAGAGTAAGAGGGCCACGGAAGTGAATGATTAATGTTGATGATGATAAAGATGGATAATGAATGTGTTTGAATATGCTAACTGACTAAATGCTTAATTAATACAAGCTCAGGTTTCAGAAGCTATAGATAAAAGTACAAATGTATGTTGTTCAAATGGCTAAGAGAGAGGGTCCATATTTCAGGAAGAAAATTACTCTCTAGTAGTTAAAACCCTAAGGGACCTGAAATTCAAAGAGCTAAGAAAGGACATGAAGCTCCCATAACCTAGGTGTAAAAACTGAGGACTAAATGAGAGTTAATTCGTTCTTAGTAATTAGGCAAGACCAAGGAAACTCAAGTTAAGAAAAAAATGATGACAAAAATAAAATTATAACTGAAAGTTGAACTTGAGCCACAACTTGGCTGGAGTATTATGATCAGACTATGAGTATTGCAGAGTTGCATAGAGCTTTGTGGCTGCCAGAAGGATGTCTGACTGCAAGCTTAGGCCTTATCCCCCAGGGAGTGGGCGTAAGTCGACAGGTGGACATCCCCCAAGGGGTCCTGGACTGTGAATGGGCGCAGGCCGGGCTGAGGGACCCCCCCCCCCAAGTGCACAAATTTTTGTGCACCAGGCCTCTAATATATATAAATATGCCTAAGTGACCGTTATGACCAAACGACCAGAATGACTGGTCAACCAGTCACTATGATGCACACTGACCACCAGGAGGCAGACACTCGATGCAGGAGCTGCCCCCTGGTGGTCAGTGCACTCCCACAGCCCCTCCCCCGAGCCAGTTGGCTCCCCAGTAGGCCTCAATCACTGGCCAGGCCAAGGGACCCCATCAGTGCATGAATTTGTGCACCAGGCCTTTAGTCTGTTTATAAAAGACCTACATTTGGATAAACAGGCTAAGTGCTACTTATTAGCTGTATACATTATTATATACTAGAGGCCTGGTGCACAAAAATTTGTACACTCAGGGGGTGGGGGGAGAAGGTCCCTCAGCCCGGCCTGTGCCCTCTCACAGTTTGGGACCCCTCGGGGGATGACCATCTGTTGGCTGAGGCCTGCTCCCCAGGGGATTGGGCCTAAGCTGGCAATCAGATATCCCTCTGGCAGCCCAGCAGCTATCGGAGGATGTCCACTTGCCAGCGGGGAGCAGAACTAAGCTGCAGTCAGACATCCTTAACTCTGCTGAGGAGGCAGGAGAGGCTCCCACCACCACCACTGTACTGGCAGCCATCAGCCTAACTTGTGGCTGAGCAGAGCTCCTCCATGTGGGAGCTCACTGACCACCAGAGGGCAGCTCCTCCATTTAGCGTCTACCCCCTGGTGGTCAGTGTGTGTCATAGTGACCAGTCATTCCCAGTCTTTCTGCTGTTAGGGTCAGTATGCATATTACCCTTTTACTATATAGGATAAAGGCCTGGTGCACGGGTGGGGGCCGGCTGGTTTGCCCTGAATGGTGTCCTGGATCAGGGTGGGGGTCCCGCTTGGGTGCCTGGCCAGCCTGGGTGAGGGGCTGATGGCTGTTTGCAGCTGGTCACACCCCCTTCAGGGTGGGGGTCCCCATTCAGGTTCCTGGCCAGCCTGGATGAGGGGCTGATGGCTGTTTTAAGGCTGGCCACACCCCCTTCAGGGTGGGGGTCCCCACTGGGGTGCCTGGCCAGTCTGGGTGAGGGGCTGAGGGCCGTTTTCAGGTTGGCCTGCGACTGAAGCTCAGAGCCTCTCCTTTTTTTCTTTTTTCTTTTATTCTGGGATTTATTTACCTTCTATAATTGAAACTCTGTTGCCTTCACTGGCACTCCCAGCTCTGAGGCCGCGGCTGGCTGAAAGCAGGTATCTGGGGTTTGTTTAGCTTCTACAATTGAAACATTGTTGCTTCCGGAGCTCAGAGCTGGGCCGTGGCAGGCGGGGAACCTTGGCTTCCTCCATCACTGGAACAAGCAAACCTCCTGCTTGCTTCAACTGCGTGGCTGCCGGCCACCATCTTTGTTGGCAGTTAATTTGCATGTCTTGCTGATTAGTCAATGGGAAGCGTAGCGGAGGTACAGTTAATTACCCTTTTTGTCTTTTATTAGATAGGATGGAAATCCAGGACTGAGGGAGCTTTAAATATGCTATTTGATTTGCATTTGTGACAAAGTAGGTGTTGAAAAGGGAGGTAAGGAGCATCTCTAGTTGTTTTTTTTTTTTAAGGTCAAAACCACAAGTACACAACCTTAAGCTTTGTGTAATGGCAGGAGAGAAAGAGCACTTTGCATTTTATCATAATAAATACTCCAAGGAGTGTGCACATCTGTCATAGCAGAACTAAACTTGGCCTGTTCCAGGAATCCTACCAGGGCTTAAAGAGATCTAGATGATAGAATGTGAGGCCAAGGCAACAAGTTGATTTTTCAAAGGAATGATAAGCATTAATGTCACCAGCCCTTCCAAATTATGAAATTGGGATTAGTCTGAGTAAGGAAAGGACAACTGTTACTAACCAAAGTTCAGGCTGAACTTCTGTTTATCTACATTTTCTAGATTGTCCATATTAAGCATGAGTACCTAATACAGTGAACAATCATGACTTGTGGAATATAATCATACAGTAACTTTTATCTCCCATTGTTGCTTTAAATATGCTCAGCAGCACATATTCATTCCAGTGAGCAATTCTATGACTTTTCTGCTCAGTCTAATGCAGTGGTTCTCAACCTTCCTAATGCCGCGACCCTTTAATACAGTTCCTCATGTTGTGGTGACCCCCAACCATAAAATTATTTTTGTTTCTACCTCAGAACTGTAATATTGCTACTGTTATGAATCATAATGTAAATATCTGATATGCAGGATGTATTTTCATTGTTACAAATTGAACATAATTAAAGCATAGTGATTAATCACAAAAACAATATGTAATTATATATATGTTTTCCGATGGTCTTAGGCGACCCCTGTGAAAGGCTCGTTCGACCGTGAAAGGGGTCGCGACCCACAGGTTGAGAACCTCTGTTCTAGTGTAAACAAACCACTCTTTCAATTTTGTAACTGGAAAATCAAAATTCTGAATTTATACAAAGTTGCACATTTCCCATTCTTTAGCTAAAAACTACTATAGACTGGGGGGGTCCTATGATTGGGAAGAGAGGTAGTATACTTGGCAAGTTTTTTCTTTCTCTGCCTAGTGGTTCCACATTCCCATCCCCAGCTGGATCCCTGAGGTTTCTGACCCATCTGAGGATGGAGTGCAGGGTGGAAAGAGGGGAAGAAAAGTCATACTGAGTAATAACTTGCAGTTAATTAACACTGAATCTTTGGGCTTGGAAGATGCTTATGCTAAGTCCTTTTCAAACATTCTTTGCAAGTCCTTTGAGAGAATTTCCTTCACTGGGGATTTCTTGTTTCTGATTTCTATTCTTAGCCTCTAGAAATTAGGCAATTCAATTTTCTGCTGAATTCTGTTCACCTATTATGGAGGACTGGATTCAAAGAATACAAGGTCTTCTCTCCAACATTATATTGCTCAAATCTTCCTCTACTCTCTAGCAACATGAACCATTTAAACCCTTCACTTGTATAAAGGATTTAAAAGTCATTTAACTTGTTTTTAATTTTAAAAAATTGTGTCTTGCCCAGGTACCTTATTTAGAATGTCTTACCAATAGTTCCTTCATGTAAAGACACAATAATCAGTCAACATTTCCAATTTAACATCACGCTGATTATTATAAATGACAAAAGAGACAAAGCAATCAGCAATGGGATCAAAGGATACAGATATATCAAAAAAGGTGAGAAATAGGAAAAAGATGTTACTGGTTATAGTTTAAATTTGGAGAGCATTATCAGTAGAGCAAGGGAATAAAAGGTAGATTGCAGGGGGTTGATTAGGAATAGATTGTAAGGAAATAAATGTAAATGACTTCCTATGGTGGCTAGAGGAGTCTTAATTTCACATACTGTTAAACACAAGAGACCCTGCCAGCTTGTCCTGGGCTTGCTGGTTCCACTCCACCTCTTGTCTTTCTACTTGGTTCCACAACCCACTTTACTGGGGTTTGCAAAAGGACACTCTGGCTTTATTCAGAAACAGGCAGGCTGCTGCTGTGCACAGAGGGAATCAGTACTTCACTTCTTCCTAACCCTATATACCACTCCATTAAACACAACTTGAAGAAATCAACTGCACCAGAAAGCCAGCCATTCTACCTCTGAGGATTCTTTCTGAAACACTTCTGAGAGCTAGCATTTCATTAGGCAAGCATTACACATGAGAGAGGGTTAGGGAAGGAGTAAGAAAAAGCATGGATCTGATAACTTGTGTGCAGGTGATCTGAAAACGCTATCCACAGATTTTTGAAAACAGTGGATATGGAAGGAGATTAGTATACTTAGAAAGAGACTCAGGCAAAAGAAAATGGATGAAGGTTCATGCTATTTCCTTTGGCAACAAAGATGTCGTGAGCCTCTTTCTCCTTAGAAAGAGAACCTTCAGGATGAGGAGATAGATCACAGATGCTACAGGATGTTTTTTACCATGAAACACACATGCACATTATAGAATTAAATGAGTCAGAGCAACAGCTAAAAATCACAGTTTTCTCTAAGCTTAGCTGCACCTTCCCAGTGCAGCAACATACTTCAGCCAATTCCTGCTGTAAACAGCAAAAGAATGGTTCTGGGCCTCTCAGGTTGCTGATGCTGTTCGACATTCTTCATCTTTTTGACATCAGGTATATTCTGAGGCCATTAGAAATGAGAGAATGTCAGAGTGACAATATTAATGGGACTTTAGGGCCAACGACTTACATATTATCCGATATTTTAGTTACCTATCTTTTCTTCCTCCTACTCTCCAGCCTCCCTGTGAGTTCCCAAGGAGTTGAAATGTGTCTAAAAGCCTCTACTTCAGCTCACCAAAACTCTTATAAAACCATACTATTTTAAACGTAGGGAGGGATTATCTTATTTCCAAGTGACAGAAACATAGACCAAAAGAGGCTCTGTGGGGAGAGGAGTTGTTTGTGTCTGAGCTCAAGTTTTACTATTCCATCAGACATAACAGAGTTCAATGTGGTGTTTCCCAGATCACAACATTTCATTGTTCCTTTGGCCCACAGAATCGGTGCTTTTGCAAGCAGTCCTGACCAGAAAAACACCCCCTCAGTTCTTTAACTTGTATATTGTGTTTTCCACTATCAATTGCCCTTCAATCGAAACTACTCCCTGTGGTTTAAAGTTTGGGAAACAGATGATCCCATTCAGTGGCTTTTTTCACAGGGCCCCTGACAGGGATCATCTGTTTGAAGGGGCCCATTAACCTGTTTATGAAAGGAAACTTAAATCCATAGAAAGGAGAGAAATATGTTCTTTACACCTCTCTTTATCCTCTATCCTATTTCAAGCAAACCTTTGTCAACTCTTCAATTCTTGAGAGTTTAGGTTTCATCTCTTGCCCTACTCACTAGTTTATAAACAAAGTTTTAGAACCCCAAATAATGTTATCTGAAGCTTTTTTGTGAATACAAATATTATAAAAAATAATGTATTTGTGGAGTTTAATAACTCATATGTATATGGTTATATATCTTATATATAATTTTATATATGATATATGGATATGTGTGTCTGTAATATGCATGATATATATGATATCTCTACATCACATGAAGAGGGGCAGAACATGCCACTCCAAAATATGCCATATGTTTGAGATTATTTTTGAGAAAAAGTAGACCCAGAAGAAGTTTTAAAAACAAAGTAAAATATACCATTTTGTAAGGAAAATTTACATTTACCAGGTAAATCTCCATTTTGAAAGTTGTCTCCCTTTCTGTACAACATAGAGAAGAATGATTATTTTTTTTTCCATAAGAATTGCTCTAAATGACAAGAAATTCTCATCAGTATCAGACTTAATTCTGTATAGCAACCTTATTGTACTTTTCCTGATTACTTCTGGTAACTGGCCTCCCCATCCCCCAATATCTTTATCAAAAACTGGAGGCCTGGTGCACAAAAATTTGTGCACTCGGGGGGGGGGGGTCCCTCAACCCGGCCTGTGCCCTCTCTCAGTCTGGGACCCCTCAGGGGATGTCCACCTGCTGGCTTAGGCCCCCTCCCTGGGGGATCCGGCTTAAGCTGGCAGTCAGACATCCCTCTGGCAGCCCAGGAGCCCTCAGGGGATGTTCACTTGCCAGCGGGGGGCAGGCCTAAGCTGCAGTTGGACATCCTTAGTGCTGCTGAGGAGGCGGGAGAGGCTCCCACCACCACCGCTGTGCTGGCAGCCATCAACCTGGCTTGTGGCTGAGCAGAGCTCCCCCTGTAGGAGCACACTGACCACCAGGGGGCAGCTCCTGCATTGAGCGTCTGCCCCCTTGTGGTCAGTGTGTGTCATAGTGACTAGTCGTTCTGCTGTTAGGGTCAATTTGCATATTACCCTTTTATTGTATAGGATAGTATTTAAGGTGGAGGCATGGGCTGGCCATTCTTTTTCCTCCTTTTGGGAAAGCCCTAAACTATTTTAATAGTTTAACTATTTTAATCCCCTAGGGTACCATTTAATTCACAGTAGGAAGTCAATATAAATGAATTATTAAAATCTATGAAATTTACTATAAAAAACTATTTTTAAAATTCAACTTCTAGTGTGGTATCTAGTCTAACTTAGTTATTTTAATATGATGACATATTGTTTTTTAAATGTAAATGAACAGTTTAATATATTATTGTAAAATAAAGACATGTAACTATCACCTGGGTAAAGAAATAGACATAAATAGCACTCCAGAATCACTTGCCTAATCACCTGCTACCTTAATCTCTTCTATCTCCCATAGAAAACCATTAACCTGAATTTTATAGTATTAATTCCTTGATTTTCTCTATAGTTTTATGCCTAAGCACACATTCCCAAACACTGTAGTTTTGTTTTTTAAACATAACAATATAATGGAAATACAATTCACACATTATGCAGTTTGCTCACTTAAAGTGTACAATTCAGTGGTATCATTTAATAGATAGATGTTCTTAATTTCAGTGAAATGATGACATGTTGCTAATGAGAGTATCACAAAAAATAAGTTAGCTTTCAAAATAAGTGGACTATAAATGTTTTCTTTCTAATCTTAAGGTCATGGCAAAAAAATATCTCTGTGCTTCCTAATTATTATATTTTTAAAATTCTACTAATAAATTCCCTATTCTTGGTGTGTAGGTGTAAGTAAAATGAAGAGATAAGTTAAGGCTGCTCACATAATATTAAGGTTGCTCCGGGAATAAAATAGTTTTTCCATTTATTGAATGACTATCATGATCAGGCTCTTTACATTTATTATCTTCAATATTTGCATTAGTCATGCAAGGTCAATTATATTATTCTCTTATTCCTGTAGAAGAAACATGGTTTTGTGAATAACATAGTGGTCTCCCTAAAAATGAAAAAATGAAACTATAACATGAAAATACTCCCGAATGAACCAGGCACTTATCACATTAGCCCCCTCATAAGTCCTCTTTGTGTAAGATAAATCCCATTCCAAAGTGTCATAGATTTTTATCAGCCACTCACTCAAAAAATATAATGCAAATCTCTTGAAAACTAAAATCATGTCTTACAGAAAATTATAAGATTTCATTAAGTTTATAAATATGTTAGGAAATTATTCAAATAAAGAAGCCCCTGACAAATGAAGATATGCAAATTTCAATAGATTCTGATATGCTTATAATGAATAAAAGAAAAAGAATGATAACTATAAATTTCTGAAGAATAATTTTTTTTTTTATCAAAATGTTGACTTGGGACCTTAGGAAAGTATTTTTGTTAACATACTATCAAGATGAAAAAAATGATGTGAATAACTTTTTATTGTTTAATCACTATTTTTAATAAAATTTACATAAAAATATTAGCACTTCACTGTTCTTTACTAAAATTACAAAATGGGTTAATTAACATATAAATATTGTTATATGTAGGGCAAAATAAAATGTTAATAATATTGTGTTTAATTCTTATTTTTACTCTATAATCACAACTTTTGTGTTTTTCATAATTTACTATTTACCTAAGCAAGTATAGTTACTACTTATTAACTCCTCTTACTTGTCAGACATTAAGCTAAATACTTCATAGATTATCTCTAGTCTTCATTATAATGCATCATAAGCAGCAGTATGTTCACTCAGAAGAGTGTGAA
Organism: Myotis myotis; assembly: GCF_014108235.1. NCBI lineage: Eukaryota > Metazoa > Chordata > Mammalia > Chiroptera > Vespertilionidae > Myotis > Myotis myotis. The sequence continues at coordinate 33,235,479 of NW_023416357.1, forward strand.
AGAGATTCAGTAATTTCACAAAAGTCACAAAAATATGCTTGGCCTTTAATTCAAATACAGAATCTCCTTTTAATCCAGTTTTGAATTCTTTCCATTTTGGCAGGCTAAGTCATATTCAATGTTTTATTAGTTCGTAGTGAATTCTCTCTTTTCCAAGTTTCTTCATCTACTCTGTATCACCCCCAACTAGTGCAAATATGCAGGAGGTATTTAAAAATATATGTTGATCAAATAAGACATATAAGAATAATGATACATTATAAATTATCTGTGGATAAAAAATAGTGCTGTTTTTCGGAAGTCAGCCTATAACATTTTTAAATGGATGAAAAGACAATTTCATCAATTACATGCACAATCTGTCATATATTCCCTAAGCCCATACCTCTAAATCAATTCTACTAATAGTTTATAGAATAGGCCTATGGAAAAATAATAGATATAGGTTGTTTCATTGGGGCAAAATAACCATATTGAAGCACAATAGAAAAATAATAAATAAACTTACATTCCTGGATATCTCAAAATAACTAGTAAGTGTCTTACCCTTCCTTCATAAACAAATATAAATTGTAAAAAAAATCTATGAAATAATTATTTTCAGATATTGGTCAAAAGGCAGCTCTGAACTGGAATAACTGAGAAAATAGAAATAAGATAAAAGCCTGTGCTCTCTCTGGCTCTTTTTCTGAATGTACTTTGTGGACTGTAAAAGGGATACTCAAGCAGAGGTTGACCTTCTTACTTGAGAAGATAAGATTGAAGTTTGGAGTAAATTGCACAAAGAATATTCACAAAGATAGAATTCTTTTATGACATAGAATATAGCCTAAGTAAATTTAAAGGGATTGAAATAATATAGACTCTCTAACTATAATATAGTTAAAGTCAATAAAATAAAACTGATAACATATTTAGAAATTAAAATAGCACATTTTAAAATATTAAGGTATACTAGAAAACATATTGAACTGATGATAAAAAAAACACACCACCAAATGTATGGTATGCAATGCAGTCAAAGCAGTACGTAAAGGGATGCATGCCTTTATAAACTTACTATATTAGAAGAGTCTAAAACTAAAATAAATGATCATGCCTTTATCTTAAGATATTATTAAAAGAGAAAAAATTATAACTAGGACAGTAAATCAACAGAATACTAAAGAAAATCAATGATATCAAAAGCTGGTTCCTTTAAAAAGATTTTAAAAATTGATCTCCCTGTATCTATGAGTGTTACTATTTTGTTTGTTACTGCTCTTTAGATTCCACATATAAGTGATATCATAGGCTATTTGTCTTGCTCTGTCTGATTTATTTCACTAAGCATAATACCCAGTAGGTCCATCCATGCTGTCACAAAAGATAACATTTCATTCTATTTTTTATGGCCCAATAATATTCCATTGTGTATATGTACCACACTATTTTATCCATTTGCTGGCTAAAAACGGTGAAGGGATTAAGAAGTACAAATTGGTAGGTACAGAATAGTCACAGGGATGTAAATTACAGCACAGAGAACATAGCCAATAATATTGAATGACTATGTATGGGGCCAGGTAGGTACTGGAAATATCAGGGGGGCTCCTCTGTAAAGTACATGAGTGTCTACTAAACACTATGTATACACCTGAAACTAATTCAGAATAATATCGAATGTAAACTTTAATTGGAATAGGAAATAGTTCTACTAAAAATTGATATTTAGTTTCCTATGTAGAGGGAATCTAAAGTTTGTTTTGCTTTCTCTCTTCCATTCATACTCAGGCATACTATTTGGAGGGCTGCCATTTCCTCAACTAACAACCAATTAAAATTTAAAGGAATATTATCAAAAGTATGTATTTACTTTTAAAAACATTGATAATATGAAATTTGACCTCAAAACCAACTAAGGCAACTTCTGATTCACGATAACAACATATTACCTTTTTTTTAAGAAAAAAGTATTATTTTCTAATATGCAAAGAAGGGAGACATGCATTCAGACAGTTTTAAATCATTTTCAGTTCTTTAAAATGAAATAGTCAAACAAATTGGATGTAGAGAGGCAAGAACACCATCCTATTTTTTTATATGAATTATCATCTGGTTGTTAGGTAGCCAATTTTTGTGGCACTGGACCCTGAGATTAGTGAAAAGATTCAAGATTGAAGCATTATTTACTGGAACTTTCTATTGAGCTCAAGTAGCTTAATTCATAATGTATGGCTTTATAAAAAAGCTGAGAGAAAAGGAAATCAATAAAAGCTCAGCATAATCTTATGTTTTCCTTGACAAATTTCTCTTCAAGTTAATAAAGTGTGAAATAGTGATTTACAATGGGACAACCTTACCAAAAGCTTCCTTGAAATTTATGTAGACTATGTCCCTGAGAAATTCAGGCATGCAATTTGTCAAGGAAAGACACTAATACAAAAATAGATGCACTGTGTTATAAAATGATGGGTGCATAGTCATTGTTTTGTTTTTTATTATTGAAGGACAAATGACTTTTAATTGTATGTCATCATGATTATAGACTTAATAAGATTAAACAGATTTATCCAGACAATCACATAGTAGAAAACTTTGAATGAATGTATTGACAAAATGTCTACCTATTGCTGCCAGCAAAGGACATAGCTATTAGATTACTGATTTCTCTCTACAACCTCTTCTCAACTTCAAGGAGTTGTTCAAGCACCTATGTTTGGATTTTTTTATAGATTCGAGGGCTTCTTTTTCCTGGCTAATGTATGACACAAAGAGCTTTTTATATACCCACATACCAAGGAGTAGAAAGCCAAAACACAAAACTAGACAATTTATTTTAAATTGGCTGATTGATCCAAATAAGGCTATATAAATTAATCCTGATAAAATTAAGGCAATGTTTATACATAATAGGGTCTGTTTTATCTGGAAAAGCCTGAAATATTTTTAACTGGCAAGTTCATCTGTACCTAATAAGGACATGAGACTTTGTTTTTTTACTATAAGAACTATATTTTTCTACATATATTATTGTATTTGCAAGTCCCTTCTATGATAACAATTTAAGGATGTCAAGATTTATTACCACTATTTCTATATTCCATTTTCATGTAATTTCTTCACATGGATAAGTTCTGCCTATTCCCTAGACCACCACCTCCACCCCTGGTTCTAACAATTAAACAGAGAATGAGAAAAGTAATGCTCTTTGCCAAAAGCTAATATGAATAAACTGGCCTACCAATTTGTAGGTGTACTTGTCAAGCTCCCAGTAGGAAACAGATGGCATCCACAAATGGGTACTTCAGAAGAGTTTAATGAAAGCACTATTTATAAAGCTGTTGCAAGTATACAGGGAAAAGTATGCAGGGAAATGCTATAGTACCCAGCAACAGCCATTACCCCCACTACATCGGACAATCCAAGGGGAAGCCATAATTATTGGAATCCTGGAAAAGGTTTAGCATATGTGAGGACCCATTACACAGCACTTAATGGCTTTCAGAAGATAAATGTGGCTACTGCCAAGTCATAGCTCTGGTAGGGAGGGAGCCAGAAGAATAAATCCCCCTAACTCTATCTTTCTACCCTCCCTCATCTCCTTCTGGTGCCTGTCTGACATGGGCTTATGGAAGTTTCGAGAGCATAAGACCTGGCATGATAAAGTATGGCTAGGTCAGTGATGGCGAACCTATGACACGCGTGTCAGAGGTGACATGCGAACTCATTTTTTTGGTTGATTTTTCTTTGTTAAATGGCATTTAAATATATAAAATAAATATCAAAAATATAAGTCTTTGTTTTACTGTGGTTGCAAATATCAAAAAGTTTCTATATGTGACATGGCGCCAGAGTTAAGTTAGGGTTTTTCAAAATGCTGACACGCCGAGCTCAAAAGGTTCGACATCATTGGGCTAGGTCATCATACTGCTCCTCTCATGTTCTGCTGTTGTTGAATAAGTATGTTCACTGTATTAATATATTTACTTAATTTAAAGATTTTGATCATACCCTTTCATGTTTTATTATATTTTGATAACAGCTCTAACCCATCTGCTCTCTCCCTAAATTGATTTCTTTAATCTCTTTACTGTTCTTTCCTAGATTGTCTCAACCTCTGCTATGATTTTCTTGAGGTGAGAAAGACTAGAAGTATACTATAGAATACTGGCATTCTCTTCCTTCATTTTCCTACCACACACACACACACACACACACACACACACACACACACGAAAACAACTGTCTGTACTGAAGGAGAATCAAGTTATTTTTTAAAAAATAATTTATTTTCCAACTACAGTTTCCATACAATATCATATTAGTTTTAGATATACAACATAGTGATTAGACATTTTCATACCTTATGAAGTGATCACCCTGATAAGTATAGTACCCTTCTGACACCACGCATAGTTATTACAACATTATTGACTATATTTCCTACGCTGAATTTTGCATCCCCATGACAATTTTTATAATTGCCAATTTGTACTTCTTAATCCCTTCGCCTTTTTTTACCACCCCCCTCAGGCTCCGTCCCATCTGGGGGCCACCAATTTGTTCTCTGTATCATGAGTTCGTTTCTGTTTTGTTTGTTTGTTATTTACATTCCACAAGTTTCTTTATTATTCTTATATGAGTGGAATGACATTTTTCTAGTTCACTCTTTACAAAGTGCGCCATCCTTTAAGAACCCACATGTTTATTAATTAACTTAATACACACACAGTACTGTGCCATATGCTGAACCGGGATGGCCTCTGGGAAATTAATGCTTTCTAGAGTGCTGGGTACAAAATAGATCTTCAATAAATGCACACTGAAAACTGTTAAAGATCAATAAGAATAGTAAATTAAATGCCAGAGACCAGAGTTAAGTGCATTTAGGTGTATTTTGGCAAACTGAAGTTATTCGTTGAATGTACACCAGGACAACTTGCTCTGGGAATTCCACATGCAGAAAGTGAAGAGAATGGTGATCTAGGATGGAGGCCCCAAGTCAACCATTTGAATTTTCATACTATAAGTCATTGTTTCAGCTGGCAGAGAACTACTGCCAAATTTCACACTAAACAGAAGCAATGGCTTACCCCACCCACCCCAGGTATTAGGGAAGCTATAGGAAAGGGGCTCAGAGATCAGCACATAAAAGATTAGCTACGCAACACTGTCACTCAGAATTCTACTGACTAAGAACTAAGCCTCTCCAGAACTGCTTCCTCTTTTTACAGAACAACAAAGGTTACTTGGTTTTCATCTCTCAAGGCTATTTTGTAAACATACAAACCAAATTGATCAAATTTAGCCAATACAGTATGAATGCTTGCTGAGTAATATTTATTAAATTGTTTCCAGTTGTGTAGATACGAAACATATACCTTATTTTGAGGCAGTAAATCAAACAGATTTTATGTATCTAATTTTGAGTTAATCACATTCTTTGTCCCCTGGTGCCTTGAAAAATATTTATAGGATTTTTTGCTTTAGTTTCTTTATCCATGAATTAAGTTTAAAGTATATATTTTAATCAAATCAGATACAGAATACATATGACAAAGAAAATCATCAACTTTTTTTATAAAATATAAAAGTGCCATGTATTATTGATGTAGGGCATTCAAGTCTTTCGAAACTGAGTACTGAGATTTTTCTATAAAATGCAAATGGACTTACAAATCAGAAAATGAAAAGACCAAGAACCCACTTAAAAATGGGTAAAAGACATAAAGAGACATCATCAACACACAGAGAGATACAAGAAAAATCAATAAGCATAGAAAAAAGTACTAAACATTTTTAGGATCAAGGAAATTCAGATTTAAAGCTCAATGAGATACCATTTCTTTCCCACTAAAATGATTAAAATAAAACAGGTTGATATCACCAAATGTTAGAGAATAGCACTGAAACTGCCATACACTTTTAGTGAGAGTGTAAAATGATGTAATCACTTTGAAGAAATGCAATTTCTTATAAAGTTAAACACATTTAGCCCCAGATATTTCACCCTTAAGAAGTTACCAAAAATAAATGAAAAAAATATATCTATGAAAATACTTTTATAAAAATGTTTTACCAACTTATGCATCTTAACCAAACAATGGGAACAGTTCAAATGTGCAACAAGTGAACATATAAAAAATATTTGGTATATTCATACAATGGAAAGTTACCCAGAAAAAAAAAAGTGAATGAACTATGGATGCATTCAATATCACAGCTAAATCTTATAAATATTAAACATCTATTAAATCTTATAAATATTAAACTAAGTGGCAGAAGCTGGACAAGGGAGAACACTTTCTTTTAAATTTAATTGATATGAAGTTCTAGAACAGGTAAAATTGGCCTGATGTGATAGAAAACATAAAGGGACTACTTCTGAGAGAAGAGGGTTGTATAGAACAGGGGTGGGCAAACTTTTTGACTCGAGGGCCACAATGGGTTCTTAAACTGGACCGGAGGGCTGGAACAAAAGCATGGATGGAATGTTTGTGTGAACTAATATAAATTCAAAGTAAACATCATTACATAAAAGGGTATGGTCTTTTTTTTTTTTTTTAGTTTTATTCATTTCAAACGGGCTGGATCCGGCCTGCGGGCCGTAGTTTGCCCACAGCTGGTATAGAAGGTGGTCTGAGTAATCTTTCTGGGATGATGGAAATGTTCTTTACCTTCTTTGGGTGATGGTTACATGAGTGTATGTGACTGTCAAAAGTGAACAGACTGAACACTAAAGTAATGTGCATTTCATTGTATACTAAGTACACTCTTATTAAAAAGAATCTAAATGAACTACCTTCAGAAATTCAGAGTTCCACATCATTGACCTAGAGATAGATGTGCTAACAAACTGAACTAGATGCATGGCTTTAGATCTTTAGAGTACATTGGAATCTCTTAGAGAGATTATGTATGTTTTTAAATATTCATCTGGTTTTATTTTTTGTTGAATTTATTGGGGTGACATTGGTTCACAAAACCATACAGGTGTCAAGTCCCATCCCCAGAGATCCATTTAGTAGGAATAGAATAGAATTTTTATTTCCGGGTACCTACCCCAGGAAATTCTGAAAGAGATAGATTGCTGACCCCAATTTGAGAAGCACTGAAGAGAGTTGGGAATAACTTCCATCACAATGTTCAATACTTCTAATTCTAAATTTTAAGAGGGAAAGCATGATGGAAATGTTGGTTGATGTATTCTATAATAGGACACATTTAATTATATTATTATAAAAATATATTAAATAAGTATATTTTATTCATTATTTTCAATCAAGGCAATTTAGAATTTCTTCACTGTGGTGTCTCATACCTATTAATTTGACATATTATACATAGTAAAACAATCTATTAACAATGAAGGGGGCTGTTATCGGAAGCCTATACATCCTGGGACTCTACAACCACAATACCCAGGGACCAGCTGCAAACCCAGGAACACCAGATCTCAAGCAGTGCAAATATGCAGACCCGGATGAGCTCTGCACCTTCTCAATGAAAGGTCAGATTTTGCCTAGGCAAAGGAGAGAGAGACCTACATAACCAGATACGCGGAGAAGAGAGATCATGGGGAGACAAAGAAACAGCCTTCATATGAAAGAAAAGGAGGCATCACCAGAAAAGGAAGTAAACGAAATGGAGGCAAGAAATATGTCAGAGAAAGAATTCAGAGAAATGGTCTTAAGGTCGCTGAAAAAAATGGAAGACAAATTCAACAATATGTGTAAGAACCAAGAGGAAATTAAGAAGAACCAAGAAGAAATGAAAATGACATTGCTGCTACAAAGAACTCAATAGAAAGCATCAACAGTAGACTAGAAGAAGCAGAGGACCACATCAGTGAGCTAGGAGGCAAGGTGGGAAAAAATACCCAATCAGAGCAGCATCTAGAAAAAATAAAATAAAAAACAGAAGAGCCTAAGGGAACTTTGGGACAACACAGACTGAAACAACATCCGAATAATAGGGGTGCCAGAGGGAGAGGAAACTGAGAAAGGAATAGAAAATCTGTTTGAAAAAATAATGACAGAAAACTTTCCTGATATAGGGAAGAAAAAACTCACACAAATCCAAGAAGCTCACAGAGTCCCAAACAAAATGAACCCCAAAAGACCAACACCAAGGCACATTATAATTAAATTGGCAAACACCAACGCCAAAGTAAGAATCTTAAAAGCAGCCAGAGAGAGACAGAAAGTTACCTACAAAGGATCCCCCATCAGACTAGCAACTGATTTCTCAACAGAAACACATCAGGCCAGAAGGGAATGGAATGAAATATACAAAGTCATGCAAAGGAAGGGTCTGAATCTAAGAACACTGTACCCAGCAAGGCTACCAATTAAAATTGAGGGGGAAATCAGGAGCTTCACAGACAAAAAAGGACTAAGGGAGTTTATTACCATCAAACCAGCAATGCAAGAAATGCTAAAGGGTCTGCTGCAAAAAGAAGAAATAGAAAACGAAGAAGGAACACAGGAGGTAAAGAATAAAAATTGTGACAAACAAGTACCTATCAATAATAACTTTAAATGTAAATGGATCAAATGCCCCAATCAAAAGACATAAGGTAGCTGAGTGGATAAGAAAACATGACCCATATATCTGCTATCTACAGGAAACCCACCTCAGAAAAAAGGACACACAGACTGATGGTGAAGGGATGGAAAAAGTTTTTTTTAGGCAAATGGAAATGAAAAAAAAAGCTGGGGTAGCAATAATTATATTGGACAAATTAGATCTGAAAGTGAAGGACATAAAAAGAGATAAGGAAGGCCACTTCATTATACTAAAGGGAGCAATCCAACAAGAAGAAATAACTCTGGTAAACATATATACACCCAATACAGGAGCACCCAAAAACATAAAAAAAACTTCTGGAGGATATCAAGGGAGAGATTGACAGCAATACAGTCATAGTATGGGACTTTAATACCCCACTATCACCATTTGACAAATCCTCTAAATAAAAAATCAGCAAAGAAACATCAATCCTAAATGACTCACTAGATCAGATGGAATTAATTGACATCTTCAGAACATTTCACCCCAAACCACAGAATATACATTCTTCTCAAGTGCACATGGGTCATTTTCAAAGATAGATCATATATTGGGTCACAGGCAAAATCTCTTCAAATTCAAGAAGATAGAAATCATATCAAGCATCTTCTCAGATCACAATGGCATAAAACTAGAAATCAACTACAATTAAAACAACCAAAAAAATAAAACACCTGGAGGCTAAATAGCATGCTATTAAACAATGACTGGGTTACCAGAGAGATCAAAGAAGAAATAAAAAACATCATGGCAACAAACAACAATGAAAACACAACAATTGAAAATCTATGGGACACAATGAAAGCAGTCTTGAGAGGGAAGTTCATAGCTCTACAGGCCTACCTCAAAAAAACAAGAAAAACTGGTAATAAATTACCTAACCCTACAACTCAAAGAGTTAGAATGAGAGCAACAAGAAAAGCCCAGCATAAGCAGAAGGAAGGAAATAATAAAGATCAGAGCGGAGATAAATGAAATAGAGACAAAAAAAAAAAAAAAACAATACAAAAGATCAACAAAACCAAAAGCTGGTTCTTTCAAAGGATAAACAAATTGATGAACCTCTAGCCAGTCTCACCAAGAAGCAAAGAGAGAGGACCCAAATAAACAAAATCAGAAATGAAAGTGGCGAAATAACAACCAATCCCACAGAAACACAAATAATTATGAAAAAATACTATGAACAACTCTATTCCAACAAAAAGGACAAATTAGACAAAATGGACATATTCTTAGAAAAATACAAGTTCCCAAAATTCAACCAAGAAGAATCAAAAAACCTGAATAGGCTGATAACTACCGAAGAAATTGAAACAGCGATCAAAAACCTTCCTGTAAACAAAAGCCCTGGTCCAGATGGCTTTACAAGGGAGTTATACCAAGCATTCAAAGAAGAACTAAAACCTACCCTACTCAGACTATTCCAAAAAATTCAAGAGGAAGGCACACTTCTAAGCACTTTCACATCACATAAACAAACTGAGAGACAAAAATCACATAATCATATTAATTGATGCAGAATAAGCATTTGACAAAATCCAACGCCCTTTCTTGATAAAAACTCTCAACAAAGTGGGAATATAGAGGGATCATACATCAACATAATAAAAGCCCTATATGACAAACCTACAGCCAACATCATACTCAATGGGCAAAAACTAAACCCATTTCCCCTAAGAACAGGAATAAGACAAGGATGCCCACTTTCACCACTCCTGTTCAATATTGTACTAGAAGTACTAGCCATAGCTATCAGACAAGAAGAAGAAATAAAAGGCATCCAAATTGGAAAAGAAGAAGTAAAACTGTCCTTATTTGCAGATGACATGATATTGTACATAGAAAACCCCAAAGACTACATCAAAAAACTACTAGACCTAATAAATGAGTTTGGCAATGCAGCAGGATACAAAATTAACACCCAGAAATCTATGGCCTTTTTATACACCAATAATGAACTGACAGAAAGAGAAATGAAAAAAAAATCCCATTTACCAATGCACCAAAAAATTTAAGATACTTAGGAATAAACTTAACCAAGGATGTAAAAGACCTGTACTTGGAAAACTACAGGACATTGAAAAAAGAGATAGAGCCCTAACTGGTTTGGCTCAGTGGATAGAGTGTCTGCCTGCGGACTGAAAGGTCCCAGGTTCGATTCCGGTCAAGGGCATGTACCTTGGTTGCAGACACATCCCCAGTAGGGGGTGTGCAGGAGGCAGCTGGTCGATGTTTCTCTCTCATCGATGTTTCTAACTCTCTATCCCTCTCCCTTCCTCTCTGTAAAAAATCAGTAAAATATATTTAAAAGAAAAAGAAAAAGATAAAAGAGATAGAGGAAGACATAAACAAATGAAAGAACATACCATGTTCATGGATTGGTAGAATCAGCATCATTAAAATATTCATACTACCTAAAGCAATCTATAGATTCAATACAATACCTATTAAAATACCAATGGCATCTTTCAAAGATCTAGAACAAACTCTCCAAAAATTCATCTGGCATAAAAAAAGACCCCAAATAGCCACAGCTGTCCTGAGAAAGAAGAACAAACTTGGAGGGATCACAATACCAGACATCAAACTATACTACCAAGCCACAGTTCTCAAAACTGCCTGGTACTGGCACAAGAGCAGACATATAGACCAATGGAACACAATAGAGGACCCAGAAATTGACCCAAGCCATTATACTCAATTAATATTTGACAAAGGAGGCAAGAACATACAATGGAGTCAAACAGCCTCTTTAATAAATGGTGCTGGGAAATTTGGTCAAATACATGCAAAAAAAATGAAACTAGATCACCAACTTATACCATATACAAAAACAAACTCAAAATGGCTAAAGGACTTGAATGTAAGAAGGGAAACCATAAAAATCCTACAAGACTCCATAGGCAGCAAAATTGCAGACATATGTCGTAGCAATATCTTTACAGATACAGATCCTATGGCAAGAGAGACAAAGGAGAAAATAAACAAATGGGACTACATCAAAATAAAAAGCTTCTGCACAGCAAAAGAAACCATCAACAGAACAACAAGAAAGCCCATTGTATGAGAGAACATATTTGCCAATGTTATCTCCGATGAGGGTTTAATCTCCAACATTTACAGGGAACTAATACAGCCTAACAAAAGGAAGATAAACAATCCAATCAAAAAATGGGCAAAGGACCTAAGTAGATACTTTTCGAAAGAAGACATTCAGAAAGCCAAGAGACACATGAAAACGTGCTCAAAATCACTAATCATCCGAGAGATGCAAATCAAAACAACAATGAGGTCAGAATGGTTATCATCAGCAAATCAACAAATGACAAGTGCTGGAGAGGATGCAGAGAAAAAGGAACCGTCATTCACTGCTGGTGGGAATGCAGACTGGTGCAGCCACTGTGGAAAACAGTATGGCGTTTCCTCAAAAATTTAAAAATGGAACTTCCATTTGACCCAATAATATCACTTCTAGGAATATATCCCAAGAAATCAGAAACACCAGTCGGAGAGGATATATGCACCCCTATGTTCATAGCAGCACAATTTACAATAGCTAAGATTTGGAAACAGCCTAAGTGCCCATCAGCAGATAAGTGGATTAGAAAACTATGGTACATCTACACAATGGAATACTATGCCGCTATAAAAAAGAAGGAATTCTTACCATTTGCAGCAGCATGGATGGAACTGGAGAGCATTATGCTAAGTGAAATAAACCAGGCAGTGAAAGAAAAATACCACATGATCTCACTCATTTATGGATAATAAAGCACATTATAGCCTGATGAACAAAAAGATAGATACAGAGGCAGAGAAGCATCAAACAGACTGTCAAATCACAGCGGGAAGGCTGGGGAGTGTTGGGAGCGTGGGATAAGAGATCAACTGAAGGACTTGTATGCATGCATAGAAGCATAACCAATGGACACAAGACACTGGGGGGGGGGGGGGGGGTGTAGGCATATGCCGGTGGGTAAAGGAGTCCAGGGGAAGGTCAATGGGGAAAAAAAGGAGACATATGTACTACTATTTGTAATATTGTTTTTTAAACAATAAAATAAAATTTAAAAAAAAGGAAGGAAGCAATGCCAGTGTTTCAGGAAAAACAAACAAAAAGTGAGTAAACCTATAAAGACTCACTAGAGCTATACATTCTCAGTTTATTTATAAATGTGTGGCGTCTACTACCCACTTAATATCTACCAGGCTGTGTATTATTATGTCATGTTAATTACTCTACTTTTAGTTGTATCCCCATGTAAGCACAAAGCCAAAGTAATGATTGGGGCCAAAAAGATTGTTAGGAATATTATTTTTCCTCTTTGTGAACCTTATTGAGACCTATTTTTTTATATACAAACCCAGAATACAGAAGAAGGGGAGGTTAACTCCCTGGGAGGTAACTTCAGCTGAGTCTAAAGAAGTGGTAAAGTAGGACAAAGGTAGAAGTGGGACAAAGAGGAAAGTAATTTCCATTAGTGGAAAGAGCACGCACAAAGGTAGAAGAAAAGAAGATACTGGTAGCACAATTTTAAATTTGGTCTGATTTAGAAAGGTGTGTTTTGGGGAATGCAGATAAGGGACCCTAAAGAACTTTAAGCAGTAAAACAATATGATAAAATTTTGATGTGTAGTAAATCCCACTCGTGGATTTATGAAAAATAGATTGGAAGGAGTGGGGCAGAAGCGAGACATGAGGCAGAGAGATTTATGGTTCAAGTGACAAATGATAAGAAAGGCAGTCCCATGAAAGTTGAGTAGGAGGACTAACATTGCAAAGATTTCTAAAAGCCTGAGCATGAATACTGAAGAACAGAATATGAAGGAATCCAAAATGATGCCTAGAGACGGAATGAACAGTGAGGTTCTGAAATGCAATGCAATAGCAGATTTCGCGTGCAGAGATGGGGAGAAGTATTTGAATTTCATTAACATTTTTTATGTCTTTCCAATCTTGTAGCTTAGATCACAACTACTTTGCTAAGTTGTTTGCTATGGGAAATCCAGTTTTGATGTGTAAGTGGTCTTAAGGGTCAAAATGTTTGTTTTATTTTGTGAAAGCCAAGGGGATCTTAAAGAATGTGTGAATTACCCTTCATATTTCTTCATTCGTCACTTGGAGTTTGAGCTCTTGGAAAATCTTCTTTAGCAAAATTATATATGCTGCCGCATACTGACTGTTTTGATACATTTTAAACTCAATCGAAACAGCAGCCCCTGCGTGAGACCATGGGAGCCTTTGCAGGTGGAGACGGCGAGCTGATGGGGCTCCCTAAGAAACCTGGTCGGACTTAACAGAAAAACGTGGTTTCAAAATATTTATAAGAGAAAGCAAGACCAAACCCAAAGAGTGATTGCAGTGGGATTGATTTGCAATAATTTACTCACACAGAGAGGTGCATATAAATGCCCATATAATGCTTTCAACAGCATGATTAGGCCCCAGAACGTTTAGGAGAGAGAACCTGCATATGCTACCAGCCGTTTTTAGATTTTTAGGGGTGCAGGATAACATGCTCTTTTGTCAGGGCTGATTTCAGGCAGGGCTTGCCTTGGAAAACTGAGAACTATCCTTCTCAGTTATTATTATTACTAGAGGCGTGGTGCACAAAAATTTGTGCACTCGGGGGGAGGGGGGGTCCCTCAACCTGGCCTGTGCCCTCTTGCAGTCTGGGACCCCTCGGGAAATAACAACCTGCTGGCTTAGGCCTGCTCCCGGGTGGCAGAGGGCAGGCCCAATCCCTAGGTGCAGCCCCTGGTCGGGCTCAGAACAGGGCCGATTGGGGAGTTGGGGCGCCGCCCCCTGTCATGCACAGAGCAGGGCAGATTGGGAGGTTGTGATGCCACCCTCAGTCACGCTCAGGGTAGGGCCGATTGGGGGGTTGGGGCACCGTCCCCTGTCACACTCAAGGCAGGGTCGATGGGGAGGTTGCAGCACCACCCTTGGTCACACACAGAGCAGGGCTAATCAGGGGGTTGGGGCACTGCCCCCTGTCACTCACAGAGCAGGGCCAATCAGGGGGTTGGGGCGCTGCCCCCATCACCCACAGAGCAGGGCCAATCAGGGGGTTGGGGCGCTGCCACTCTCACAGGGCAGGGCCGATGGGGAGGTTATGGCTCTACCCCGTCACACACAGAGCAGGGCCCATGGGGGTGGGGGGTTGGAGAGCTCCCCCCTATCAGGCACAGAGCAGGGCTGATCAGGGGGTTGGGACGCCTTCCCCTGTCACGAACAGAGCAGGGTGGATAGGGAGGTTGTGGCCCCACCCCTTGTCACACACAGAGCGGCAGGGCGATCAGGGGGTTTGGGCGCTGCCCCCCGTCACGCTGATCCCGGTGCCTGCAGGCCTCATGGCTCCGCTGATCCCGGTGCTGGGAGGCATATTACCCTTTTACTATATAGAATAGAGGCCTGGTGCATGGGTGGGGCCGGCTGGTTTGCCCTGAAGGGTGTCCTGGATCAGGGTGGGGGTCCCCACTGGGGTGCCTGGCCAGCCTGGGTGAGGGGATGATGGCTGTTTGCAGCTGGTCACACATCCTTCAGGGTGGGGGTCCCCACTGGGGTGCCTGGCCAGTCTGGGTGAGGGGCTAAGGGCTGTTTTCAGGCTGGGGGTGACTGAAGCTCCCAACTGCTCCTTTTTTTCTTTTTTTTTTTCTTTTTAATTCTGGGCCAGCTTTACCTTGAGGCTTGGCTCCAGCTCTTAGGCCTCCGCTCCTGAAAGTAGGTTTCTGGCCTTTGCTTACAATGTTGCGAATCTGCTGGCTGAAGTCTGGTGGTATTTGTTACAGAGTTTCTTTTTTTTAATATATTTATTATTGATTAAGATATTACATATGTGTCCTTGTCCCCACGTTACCCTCTACCCCCCACCCCCCACCCCCGCTCATGCCCTCACCCCCCCGTTGTCCAGGTCCATTGATTAGGCCTATATGCTTGCATATAAGTCCTTTGGTTGATCTTTCCCCCTTACCCCCACCCTCCCCTACCTTCCCTCCAAGGCCCGACAGTCCAATCAATGCCTCTCGGTCTCTGGATCAGTCCTTGTTCATCAGTTTATGTTGTTCATTATATTCCACAAATGAGTGAGATCCTGTGGTATTTTATCCGCTCTCCAGTTCCATCCATGCTGTGGCAAATGGTAAGAGTTCCTTTTTCTTCTTCCTCTTCTTAAAGAATACCTTTCAGCATTTCCTATAATGCTGGTTTGGTGGTGATGAACTCCTTTAGCTTTTTCTTATCTGTGACGCTCTTTATCTGACCTTCTATTCTGAATGATAGCTTTGCTGGATAAAGTAATCTTGGTTGCAGGTTGTTGCTATTCATCACTTTGAATATTTCTTGCCACTCTCTTCTGGCCTGCATGGTTTCTGTTGAGAAATCAGCTGACAGTCGTATGGGTACTCCCTTGTAGGTAACTGACTATCTTTCTCTTGCTGCTTTTAAGATTCTCTCTTTATCTTTTGCTCTTGGCATTTTAATGATGATGTGTCTTGGTGTGGTCCTCTTTGGATTCCTTTTGTTTGGGGTTCTCTGCGCTTCCTGGACTTGTAAGTCTATTTCTTTCACCAGGTAGGGGAAGTTTTCTGTCATTATTTCTTCAAAAAGGTTTTCAATATCTTGCCCTCTCTCTCCTTCTGGTACCCCTATAATTCTGATGTTGGTACGCTTGAAGTTGTCCCAGAGGTTCCTTACACTATCTTCATATTTTTGGAATCTCTTTTCTTTTTCCTTTTTTGGTTGGGTATTTTTTGTTTCTTTGTATTTCAAATCTTTGACTTGATTCTTGGGATCCTCTTGTCTGCTGTTGGATCTCTGTAAATTATTCTTTATTTCAGTCAGTGTATGCTTAATTTCTAGTTGGTCCTTTTTCATGTCCTCCATGGTCTCACTATACTTATTGAGGGATTCATTAAATTTATCGGCAGTTTCCATAAAATTATTGAAAAACCTTATAAACATGGCCTTGAACTCTATATCCAATCGTTTGCTTTCCTCCATTTCTGCCATTTGTGACCTGTTTCTTTGTCTCCGCATTTTGGCAGCTTCCCTGTGTTGATAGAGTGGCCCTGCGCGCCGGGTGTCCTGTAGGGCCCAGTGGCTCAGCCCCCCCAGTTACCTGGGGTGGACACTCTTGGTGCACTCTTGGTGCCTTGGTTGTTGTAGAATCACTGGGAGGAATTGACCTCCAGGCCAATTGGCTGTGAGAATCAGCTGTGTCTAAAGTGGGAGAACTTCTGTGCTGAAGACACCCTTCTGGGGCAAGACTTGCTTCAGTGGGGCTTTGGTGCTCACTGAGTCTGCTCCCTGAGTGTGTCCCTTATGGATCTGAGGAGTTGCAATCTGGATGGTCCCCCTCTGACCACTGGGTACAGTGGTTCCTGGATCTAAGGAGGTGCTAATTCAGCCTCTGCCTGAGGCCACACAGCAGGAGCCACGAAGAGGCTCAGCTGTGAAGCAATGCAAGCCGCTGCGGGGCCTTGGGCCTTCTCTTGGAAGTTCCGGGTCTGCCTGGCTCAGCTGCAGTTAGGTACATTCACATGCAAAAGCCTCTGCCGCAGCCTGGGTGGGGCGGGGTCTCAGGGAATCAAAGGGAGGATCAGGGAGCTATGGCTGATTCTCTGCCCGGAGTCGCAGGTCTCAGTGACCCGATAATTGCTGCAAGCACCTCTGAGGGAAAGCTGCCTTCAAGTTCACCCGCTGCGGGACAGACCGGCTTCTCCCCGTATGAGTCCTGGGTCCCCAGAGACTTCCCGGAACCGGAGTTCAGAGCAGTCGGGAGCTTGTGATTCAAAAAGACAGCCGCGTCCTCAGGTGCCACCCCCTTTCCGCGCGCGCGCGAGCCGCCGTACCTCTGCACTTGTACCTCTGCACTTCACCTCCGCAGCGCCTCTGGCTCTCAGCGTGCTTTTCTTTCCTTCTAGTTGTAGAATTTACACTCAGCCAGCCTTCCTGTTGTTCTAGATGATGTCTGCTCTGTCCTTTGCGGTAATTTTCAATTGTTGTGGGAGGCGGCAATTTCCCGGTGTTTACCTATGCCGCCATCTTAGTTTCTCCTCGATGTTCATCAATTTAATTTCTGTTACAGAGTTTCTTAAACTGTCAGCTCAGAGGCCTGCAGCCGCAGGCAGGGAACGTTGGTTTCCTCCGTCACTGAGGCAACCAAGCCTTATGTTAGTTTCAAGCTGCCTGGCTGCCGGCCGCCATCTTGGCTGACAGTTAATTTGCATATCTCGCTGATTAGCCAATGAAAAGGGTAGCAGTCGTAAGCCAATTACCATGTTTCTCTTTTATTAGTGTAGATACTCCTATCTTTTAGTGAGTGTTTGTCCTATTGAATCCAGATATGATTCTCGTTTTATTGTCATTTAGCAAAAGGAGATCACTGACATGCAAGTCAGGGAAATGTAGGATGTTATTTTCTTTCTTTCCCTTTAAATCCCAAAGCTGTCTAGTGCTGATTGTACTATGTAAGAGGACTTTCCTGACTGCTGGGTGGCAGGTGAGGTGTCCAGGGTGAGGACAGAACTCAAGGTGAGCTTCTCTTCTTGTTCATGCCATGCTTCCCTCCGTACCCACTGGTAAGTGCACTTTACTTCCTTCTTCAAGGGCAGTGTCAGGGTCGTTTATAATTTGCTGTACTTTTTTCTTTCATACAACTTCCCATTACTGGAAATCACCGGAAGATGACTTATTCCTCAACATTTGTACTGTGTGCAGCACCTAAATTGTATTCTGAAGCACACTGGTCTGGGTGCTCTTGTGAAAGTATGTGCTACCACCTAAGAGTCTGCTCCCACCTAAGGCAACACACAGTAGGGCCTGCTATTAGGCCCATTTTAGAAAAAATGTAATGACATTTCTGGTTTTCTTCCTGCTTTTCCTGAGCACACAATATGAAAGTAGATTGGACAGGTCATACTTGACATGTCACTGCATAGCATCTCTTCTTGTTTCATTTTTAAGAATATGAGCTATATTGTATATTATAATATAAAGGGTGGTTATATTAGGTAACAGATAAACTTTATGACAAACATGCTGTGTCATTATGGCGGTTAACAATAGTTTCTCTCTCGTCTTTCAGTCACATAATAGTATTATAATTAAGTATGTCTCTGAACTCAGCTGTGCTGTGTGACTTTCTTTGCCCAAGACAGTGCAAGTGGAAGTGATGTGTATCACTTCCGAACAGAAGTGTTAGAGTCACCTTGTGCTTTGCCACTTTCTCTTTTTCTGCCATGAAAGCAGATGCAATGTCCCAGAGTAGCTGCTCTGTCAGCTGGGGTCCTGACATGAGGATGGTGTGGAACACAACTCTCGGCAACTCTCAACAGACAGGTGGGTAAGTGAAAATTCAGCCTCTGTTATATTTAGTCTTTAGATTTAGTTTCCTTAGATCATGGCAATATTTGCACAGAATCATGTACATAGTGGGTCTCTCACCTCAAATATTATGCAATACAGTGAACAATCAATCACTCCCAAAAAACTGTCATGTGATGCAAAGGAATGAAAATCCCGAGAATGATTATTGTGAGAAGTTAGGGGTGTGGGGATGGGAGGGTAAGGGTGTGTGTGTGCAGCTTTTAGAGATGTCAAATCCTCAAGCTAAGAAATGTTATTAGCTTAAATAAAATTACTAGGGCCCATGTCTGTCTTCTTAACTGTGAGTATTGCAGAGTTGCATAGAGCTTTGTGTGTCCACATCTGTGTGCATATAAAGCTTTTGACAAGGAATTGAGATGTTAAACATTTGTTACAGGTTTCTTAGGTAACCGAGACCATTAGCTATGTAAAACAGAAATATTTAAAGATGAATAGATGAACAATTATATCCCTTGCTTATGTGATGTGCATATGTGTTTATAAATAAGAGTATAGTTTATAAATTTTTCTGTAGTTTTGAATTCTTGTCTTGCTTTATACGCTTGTCTTATTTACTAGTAAGCCATGATAAATATCTTATTTCATATTGTACTATTGCCCCAATACCAAAAGTGGCACTCATTTGTACAGATGAGGCAAAAATAGTATAAATACATAAACAGGATGAAATAAACATGCAGAAAACTGAAGAAAACTAGGCCAAGGCTGTACATTAGAAGCACAGGTTCCTAGTCTCACCACGGACACTCTTTCATATAGAGGCCATTTTTACTTGCATCTTTTCCCAAAGATGGTAAAAGAGGTTTACAAATGTTATTACACTTAGGTCATTTCCTATGATTAACGGTCAAAAAGGGACAGCCCCTATCCTTTAAAACATATACAGTACTCTGGTAGATTGTATTTCCAAAAATGGCTGCAATGATAGCAGCCAATCTACATGGCCTTATTCCTGTGATCTTCCCACTCAACCATCAAGAGGGCGAGTCTCTTTCTCTTTCCCTTAAGGTTTGTTGAGTAAATTAATTTATATTTTAGTAGGAATTAGAAAAAAAGTAAAAAGAAATCATATAATACTCTACTTAAATTTATATAGAACACCAGAACAACATAGTTGAGGGAGTACATAAATCTACTGGGAATGGTCCAAATACAAATAGCGTTATAAAAAAGATCCACTTACACTATCCTTTGAAAATTGATAAGATCTACAAGCAGGAATATGGAAAGGGATGCAGAGGATGAAGATTCAGGGGAGAGAGCATATAAGTAAAAGAACAAGTTTTCTCAGAAACTTTATCTTAATACATATCACAAAGCATTGGCACATATTATTTCTTTTTAACCTGCAAGCCAAGATGTAGTATCTTTATTAAATAGAGCACTACCTCACTTATCTCCTGAGTATCATAAATGCTCAGGGGTAGCAAGGATCATGAGTTCCCTAGAAAATTTACAGAGTGATGCTTGAGTCGCCTTGATAACATTCTTAACAATTGTCATCCTAGGATTGAATATCTCAAGGAACTAGAAAGTCACCATTATCTAAAGCAGCCTATTCTCTGTTTGTACTTCTTGAAGTCATCCAAAGTTAGTGTAGGCTACACTGTACCCTGTAAACCTCTTAAGAAGTATTTATTCCCCTCTCCATTTTGCCTTTTCTTTTAAAAACTAAACATCCCAAGGCTCTGTCCTGCAATTCTTCAGATGGTACAACTCTTAATCCTCTATATTCCAGGTAATTTCCTTCTAAATCTAAACACACTTATTTAAAAGGCAGGTCCATTTAGCTATCATCCAGTCTGGGAACAGCCAATGACTTGACATTTATTACTTTAGCAGATCGGTGTATAGGCATTGATTGAGCTTAGAATCAAATCATATTGAAAAAACCAAATGTTAGTAGATAGCCCAAGGGTTACTGCTGCATACCAATCGATAGTTTTAGAGCTATGACAATCAATAAAGCTCAAAGAAAAAGAATCAGTGCCATGCGATGGTCTTGTGCTGGGTAGACTCTGGCATGCTGGCCGTGTTCCATTCCTCTGGTCTCAGAAAGAGCTGACTGGACTTTCCCACAGACAGGGCATCTTTAAAAACTTCTTATGTGACTGCACATGTATTAGGCTCGGTCAATTCCAAATGCCATGTTTTAACAATTCTAAGATACTCATTTTACCTCACATTTTAATATCTCTGAAGTTGGGATATATTTTAAAATTGCTGTCTTTTTAACAGCCAGGCAACAGTCAAGTAGGCTACCTTTTAAAAACCCTAAATCTCCCATGTTCTTAATTGCAGGGAGAATGACTCTGTGCAAAAATATGTTGCCATTGACTTTGAATATTGTGATAAGTATGTATGGTGCCAATTGAGGTACTGGAAATATCAAGGGAACACTATGTAAAGTGCATGATTGTCTCATCACTAAGCTGTACATCTGAAACCAATTCAAAATAAGATTGAAAGAAAAAAGTGACCCAAAGGATTCAAATTCAAAATGTGAAAATTTTTTAGAAATATCAATTAGAATATATTTTCTGATGTATGTATGCACAAAAGTGGCAGATGTTTAAGACCTCTTTCCTTCCTTTTTCCATAAGTATATTGTAAAAACTCTAAATGATAGGACTAAAATGCATCATGATTTACTTGGAAACATTTCTTTTGCTTAGTAGTATACAAAATATTTACAATAAACATCGTCTAGAGTAAATGAAGAAAGTATATAATTAATACAAAATGACATTTGGTAGATAAAATAAAATTATGCCTGGAATACAAATACTAGAGTCAGGAGTCAAATTTGCAAGTGCCAAGTTTAGCAACCACATAAAGTAACATTCTTGAGATTTTGAGGTGAGGTCTTTTGGAGTTAAAGGCTTGGTAAGCCCTCACCCATGGCTTTGCCAGTCTGGAAGGACCTCACCCTGGGTAGGCAGATTGCCATCAACACCATCCAATGTCTCCCTGGAGACAATCTTGGAAACTCAAGAAGCCATGCTCACCTAACAGCTTTAACCTGATAACTCCTTACATGTTTTCCTGATAATGTATTTATTATCCTATTGCAGTATAAGATGTATTTCTATTATTGCATAACATATTCCTGAGTAATAAGAGCCCAGACTCAAGCCTGGGTTACTATCCCAGACTCAGAATTTTCTAACCAGATATTTGTTTTAAGTCAAGTTACTCAAATTATTTGGGTCTCAGTTGCCTCATTTAGAAAATAGGCACCAAATAGGACCCACCCCATTGTATTATGTGCATTGCATTAATATTTGTAACATTTGCCTAGCATATGGTAAGCACCATATTAAACAGATTAAAAATGATACAATAGTAACTTAGGTGGAAGAGTAACTTTTGACTAAGAGTCTTCAAGAACATGAATATATATACATACACACAGCATTGTCTTCTACAGTATCTTACTTTATCTCCCTGCCATAATTACATAAAATGTAACCTTTCATTACTAAAATTGCAGAATAGTGCAAAGTCATCACTAGCAACATTAATTATCTTTATTTCCCTCTGCAAATATACCTATTAGTAGCCTTATAGACTTACTGACCACAAATAAACCCTGATCTTTGAAATAAATCTGTGATAAGAGCTTGTTTCATTTTTTTTCCACCTCTTGTTTATGAAAGAATGCAGTTCATTGAAGGTTCAAGTTGGTTGGGTTTCAGGTCATTACAATTTTCCAATTTTCAGCTTTCCTTATTGCAATGCAATAAAATTTCAATTTAACTGAAAATTAGTTCCAGTAATAGCAATCAAGTCAAAATTGTAGCACATCGTTTCTTTGTAGGCATTTCCATATTCTTGTTTTATCTAAGTCTAATTGTAGCCCACCTAACTTAATTTTCTAATAGCTGCATTTAAGTTTAGTTTTAAAACTCCAATAATGATGAAAGTAAAGTCAATTTTTAGAATTTATTTCATTTCTAAATAGTTATCACCCTGAGTAATTAACTCCACAAGTTGTATTGGCTGCACACAACTTCCTCTCACCACCTTCCCCTTTGTGTCTATATTTAGTGCAACTTTGCATATGCAACAGGACAAGGGATCACAATGAGACCAACATAGAGAGTGATCTTCCCAGTTCCTCCTCCTAGAAATGCAAGAAGAGCCTTTGGATGAAGGAATATAAAGAGATTATAAAGTCTGCTTGCCAGCCTGCAGCATGCTAAGTGGGGTAGTGTGCTTTCTCGTTGGCAGGTAGGTATTCAGAGTTTGTAGGGCTTAATCAGAAATGAGGCTATTCAGGCTTTTTAAGAGAACAGATAGGGTTATGGACTGACCTAACTACATGGGTGGTTGTGTGACAGCTGGTAGCTAGAAGAGGTTCATTTCTACTCCTCCATCCACACTCTGCAATCCAGCTATACAGCCTACGTGTAGTTCAACAAACATTACATGCTTTTTCACTTCATGGCTTTGAACACATTCTTTCTTTTGTTTTTCCACTGGCTAGTTCCAATGTGCATTTCAAGATTCAGGTCCAAGGCGACCACTCCAAGAAATGCCTTTACTCACTCTCTCAGAGCTTTGATTTTTCCCACTTTGTGCTTTCTAGTACTTTGTGTTTCTATCATTATGTTTATTACATTGTTATGATTGGTACTTCTCTGTCTCCTCTTTAGATGGTATGCTTGTTAAAGGTAGAAATTGCCAACTAACCCTATGCCTATCATATAATGTGCCCACAACACAGTCTATGCTTATAGAATTTTTGTTTCTGGTGAAGGTTTCAGAATAGACTTTCAAATTTGGGAAAACCCAAAGAAGATTGCACTAAAGATTTGCTTTCTCTCTCTCTCTTCATTATATTACTTTCAACAAGCTCTTACTTTCTGAAAAGTTTTTTCTTTTTAATACCTCATTCCCTTTTAACTACTAATTCAGTGCTTCTGCCATGGTCTACTCTAGCCTAACTGGGACTATCTTGTATGGCTCCCTCTGAGATACATTAGGCTGTGCTATTCATACAAGCGCTCCAGAGTGTTCCATTTGATGTGGTCAGCAAAGCTCTCTTCAGTATTCACAGCAGGCATTGAGCAGGAACCCAAGCTTTTCCATCAGCATATATTGTACTGATTTTCAAATCACAAGGGTGGATTTGAACACTACCAGCTGAGAAGGGATTTGGGGTTTTTTTTGTTTTGTTTTGTATGTTTAGCCTCTCCTCATCTTACTTTCCTGTGTTTTTCCCCCCTGTATATTTTGTATTTACTGTCCAATTCCCTATCTTTTTCAAAATTCCATGAGCATGCATTCATAGGCTCATCACTTCATTCCAGAAGGACACAAAGGAATTATTATAATCAACTTACTTAAAAGACCAGATAGAGGATGAGAAACCACACTGGAAAAGAATAAAAAAGAAGAGGACTTATTAATAAATGCTTCAATGCCTCTATTTGCAAGTACTCTGTTCTACTACTACCATCCGAGGATGAATTATTTCAAGGAAGGAAAGGTACTTGGTTTTTTGGTTATTTCCTTAAACCAAAGTTGAATTTTTTAGATTGGCCAATGGGTCCTACATCTTTCACATTTGCTTTTTGAAGTATGATCACAGCATAGTTTATTCAGAATTGCAGATGCACACACCACACTTGGGGACGGATGAGATGACTTATTTGTATATTGAATCTTTAATGATGTTTCTTGGAAAAGACTTCAGAGGGGAGTTTTGAAAAGTTACCAGTGAGCACAGCAATGAGCTGCTGCCTTCAATTTGGTGTTGAGCTGGGACGGAGGGAGCTAACAAGCTGCAGTTTCCATGGAGCAGGATTTTAAAGGCAGCCTCAAAGGAAAACGCACAAGAATTTCAATGTCAACTGCACATTTCTCCAAATCAAAGTTTTAAAATGTGTCCTCCCAACCACCTCCACTTCTTCCTAAAGGACACTGTGCTATTGTAGTATTTCAATAAATTATCAAAAAACCTTTTTTTCCAAGGGAGTTTAGTTTTTAAAGCTTCTAATGAACTCGTTCTCTGTTTGAGAAATGATTGGCTTTCTAAAGAGCAGATCCCTTAGGCTGTGACAAAACAGTTACATAATTTTCATTTAGCAGGTACTTGCATACCAGCTTGAACCATATGAAAATTCCTGTTTCTATGTGAAAAAACAACAACCACATAACTCAGTTAAATACTGGCAACTTCATGTGGTTCAGCCGTGTGTGTGTGTGTGTGTGTGTGTGTGTGTGTGTGTGTGTGTTATTATTTTGGAGTGCACATTTAACCTGATATTAAAACATCAAATAAGTTAATAGTTATATCAAGGAATACCCACCACCCAAAAAGTGATTCATCATATTTAAAAATATCACTTAAATAAAATGTATGATTAGAAATTAAACAAATACACCATGTAAGTTTTTTGTGTGTCTTGGGCTATAATATATATGTACATATACATATATATTCCTATATCTTGATTGATTATAAAAATAAATACCAGATGTCCTGATAAACTTTATAAATTTATCCAGAAGAACAACAAATCTTATAACAAATATATGATGAAAACATTTGGATTCCTAATAGACAAGTAAATTGGTTATGCCTGCATACAATGGCATTTATTTCTTAGTCAAGCTTAGAATTTTTTTGCTGCACATTTATACAAAGATGGCTATTTATTATGATTTTTTTCTTTAGTTGAAACTGTATATCACAGTTTTAATAATGACATTTGCCATATGAAATTCCCTTTACTCAACCTTCAGTTACTAAAAACACCAGAATCCTCAGAGGTAGGTGAGAGCAGAAAAAGAAAATGGAAAAGGAGGTAGGCAATCTGCTGAACACATGGATACTGAGCAGTCTGAGGTTGATTTTAAAAGTTTTCTAATAATTAATAGCATAGTAATAATGATGATAAGGTTGGTCATATTCAAATCTCAGACATCTCAAGGAAGCTGAATATTTTAAATCAAATTTTAATTTTTCCCAGATCACCCTGAAGGAACACAAGCCAAGACTCTTAGAAAAACACCACTGATTTCCCTGTGTTGATAAATTATGGGGAAGTTGTAAGAGCCTACTTATTTGAAATCCTTTTGCCAGGTGGAAAACTTTAAGCATATACAAAGATGTTATCTGAATGTTCTAGAAATCATTCTATACTTTCTTTTTAAATGTATTTTCATTGACTTCAGAGAGGAAGGGGGAGGGAGAGAGAGATAGAAACATGAATAATGAGAGAAAATCACTGATCGGCTGCCTCCTGTATACCCCCTACTGGGGATCGAGCCTGCAACCTGGACATGTGCCCCTCACCGGAATCAGACCTGGGACCCTGCAGTCCATAGACCGATGCTGTATACACTGAACCAAACCAGCTAGG
This sequence comes from Myotis myotis, assembly GCF_014108235.1. NCBI lineage: Eukaryota > Metazoa > Chordata > Mammalia > Chiroptera > Vespertilionidae > Myotis > Myotis myotis. Next base: position 33,261,795 of record NW_023416357.1, read on the forward strand.
GCCATTCTATACTTTTAAAGTAAATTTGACCTCAGAAAGTGCCTCTAAAACATTGTAAACTTATACCAACATTCATTTTAGATTCTCCTGTATCTCTGTGGCCAATGTTTTCTGAAGAGTGATGACTTGTAAGGCATCTTGCTCTCTGAGAAGCTGGCCATTTATCTCATGCACTCACATCTGATGTGATTGAAGTTAAAAATTGAAACCTTTCTGTCACAGGCTGTGCAAAATGATTACTAATATATTATCACTAACAAAAATATTAGAAGTTAAAAAAAGGTACACTAGTTATCCTTATGAACCAAAGTTAATATTTCTATTTTTTGAGATTTACAAACCCCGGTTCACTGAAAACATATGCCATGCTGTGATGTATTTCTTAGTCTACTCATTAATCAAAAGCTTGACCCAAAGTCCCATTGTACAGCCAGACTGTATGGAGGTTTGGGTCTTTTGTTTCAGACCTGAATCCACACTTAAGTGTCTCATACAAAATTACTCAGTAAGAATCCTTTATCAGGCAAAAAGAGGTGAAAACAAGATGAACACCATTAACTGTGAATCTATATGTTTCTTGGGGTCCTTTTTTATTTATTATCAAGCTAAGATTTGCTTCAAATCCCATTGCATACCCTGTAAAACATTCACTGCAATCCCTGTACTCTTCCCTCCCCCACCCACCGGTCCCGAAACCCCCAGTGACAGCTGACAGCCTTCTCTCTATGAGCCTGTCTCTATTTTGCTTGTTAGTTCTCTTTTATTTTTAATACTATAATTATGCTATCACCTACTCTAGTAAAGCACATTAATCAGGTATTAGAAGTCAATGAAAACACTTTATAAAAGACGCATGAATTTGTTTTTCTGAAGCACCTCTTCCTTTTTTCTAGAAGGCTATTTTGGCAGCGTATCTAGAGCACCAGTGCTACAAATAGGCATAAGTTTCTAAGTTAAAATTCGCCTACCTTTCCAGTTTTCTTGTTTGTGGATGAAAGTTTAGGAGGTGTAACCTCTAGTGGTGCTTTCAGAACACTGTGAGCCCACATGTTTTATTCTAAGGTACACAACACATATAGAAGCAACAAATATGTAACCTTTTCTGTATCCAACTCTTTCAGCAACTGAGTCCCCTAGAAAAGAATTTTTAGACCCTGGTTAATATTTTAGTAAGAGTGGATTAAAAAAATAAATCAAACAAGACCCAACTGCACATTGCCTAAAAAAATCCACTTTAAATATCGAAACACAGAATAAAAGTGAAGGGGGGAAGAAAAGTATACTATGCTAACACTAATCAAATGTAGCATTATTAATTTTAGAAAAATCAGGCTTCAGAGCAAAGAATAAAGATAAAAGGTTCAGTTCTCAAAGATGACACAATATTATCCTTAACATGTATGTACCTAATAATAGAACATCAAAATACAGAGTGTCCCAAAAATGTATATTCACTTTAACAGCTGATTCTATTACATTTTTAAAATGAAATGCTGCCCTGACTGGTTTGGCTCAGTGGATAGAGCGTCAGCCTGCGGACTGAAAGGTCCCAGGTTCGATTCCAGTCAAGGGCATGTACCTTGGTTGCGGGCACATCCCCAATAGGGGATGTGCAGAAGGCAGCTGATCAATGTTGCTCTCTCATCGATGTCTCTAACTCTCTATCCCTCTCTCTTCCTCTCTGTAAAAAAAAAAATCAATAAAATATATTTTAAAAAAATGAAATGCTGCCTTTAGAGTTATTTAAAGTGTGTATATTTTGGGGGGGCATGCTGTACATGAGGCAAAAATCTGATAGAAATGCAAGGTGAAATTGACAAAATCACAATGAGATACTACACGACTACTAGAATGGCTAGAATAACCTTTAAAAATAATAACATCATCTGAATATGCATACCAACTGGAATTCTCAACATTTATTGATGTGAGGGCAAAATGAAAATGCCACTTTAGAAACAGTTTTGCATTGTCTTATATAAAGTGAAGCATATAGCTATCATATCGCCCAATCATCTTATTCCTAGGTATCAACCCAAGAATTAAAACTTACGTTCACACCAAAATCTGTACTCAAAATCTAACATTATTCAAAACTGCCAAAACTGAAATCACACATGTTCTTCTGTCATGGAATGAATCTTTAAAAAACCTGTTATAATAGTACAATGGAATGCAACTGAGCAATAAAAAGGAACAAGTTAGTAACATACACGATAACAAGAATGAATCTTAAACACATCTTTCTAAGTTTGATGAAGTCAAACTAAAAGGGTACGTATTATATGATTACATAGGAAACCACATTCGGGATTCTAGGCTAATACATCTCCTGGGCCCTAAATAAAAAGAGATGGTTCCCAAAATCTGGGGGATAAATTATTTCACTTTCTTGGATTGAAGTGGAAGAAAACTATTCACTTGCAAAGATTAACAACTGTTTTTTTACATGCTGAAAATAAGGAATTTGCTCATGCTTTTCTTTCCTCCTTATACATTCTTGCCAGGTACATTTTAGAAGAGAAATTAATTAGTCACCATCTAAGCATAGACAGAATCATATATTTGCATACAAATTAGAAAATACCTTAAACTTTTCTTGCCAAAAGCAAGAGTTAAGAAATAGTTGTAACATTTTAAAGTTTTTAATTCATGCTTCCAGCAAACATTTGTGGGTTATCTAATATATTCAAAACACTAATCTAGAAGCTGTGGAGGTTTCAAAAAATGTAGGATGGCTCTCGAAAAGCTAGGGTTTAGTGTGGGAAATGAGAAAGGCAAGTAAATGTTATGTGATATTTCAAGAATTTATAATAATAAAAGCGTAATATGCTGATTAGATCGGACGTCCTTCCGGACAACCTTCTGGACAAAGCTGGGACTGCGAGGGAAGCCCAGGTCCTGGGTGCCTTCCGGCAGCCGGAGGGAAGCCCGGGTCCTGGGTGCCAGAGGGAAGCCGGTGCTGGCAGCTGGGGGAAGGAAGGCCTACTCTTGCACAAATTTCATGCATCGGGCCTCTAGTTGATAAATAAAGCATGATAGCTGATTAAAGAAGGAAGTAGCATATCTGGTAGAGAGAGAAAAAGAGAGAGAGGGAAAATGAATGAACATTGAATATGCTGGAGTTACATAATACCCGCTCAGAAGAACCTATTGTTAAATTTCAAGAATTTTCCACATCAATTGACATGGTGGGTTGGGCTTTGAAATCTTTCCTGATTGGAATAACTAACACACAAAAGTTGGCAAATGCTACAAATAAGTTTTTTCCTTCCCTACCCCTTTTAAAAGCCTATGGTTAAATATTTATCAACAGACTACTTCTAAGATAAAAAATACTAAAATTTTTTCTTATCTGCTATATCACTTCTGAGGGCACTCAGCTGAGTTTCTGGATCTGAGACCTGACACTCAAGACTGAAGAGCCTGATAAGACAGCACAGTAATAACATGCATTACTTACAGAGTCTAGCTATGTTCCAAGCACTCAAAATAGAGTCCCTTTTCATCATTAGTAGATGATATAGTACAAGAGTAAATAAATAGGCTTAATAGCAAGCTCTAGTAAATATAATTTAGTAATTTAAATATAATTTAATAATGTATCTACTATTGGGTAGGCAATTTGTTTCTTAAAATGTTTCTAGATCAACATTAGGAATATTATTTATGCTTGCTTGCCATCATTTTCCTCTATCAAATGAATATTTGGGGTGAGATGGCACTTGTAGCTCTAAGGCAATATGGTTTTGTAATGGTATTATGGATGTATGGGAAGGCCAATTTCAAAAAGATTCCATTAATAGGTATGTGAGTCCTTAAGCTTTTATTTTACCTTAGTTATATAAGTTACTGGTTGAAAGGATAAATTTTGAAGTTAGGTAACCTTAGATTTGAAATCTTTATATGCTCATTTCTAGCTATATGGCTAGCAGTGAAATTGCTTGGCCCCAAAGATTTTCAGTTACTTCTTCTAATAAATAACAGTAATCATAACACTTACCCCAATCCTCCCCCAAGTTTGCAGGTAAGTATCAAATGTACTAATGTATGCAAATTGCTCAATACAGTACCTGGTGGAGAGTAAATGGTAGTTATTATTTTTTGGTTTGGTGACTTAGAAAAACACATCACTCTTTTCAGATGTATAACAGAAGATAATAGTGTATCACTTAGGCTTTGTCCTCATTGCATAAGTAATTTATATGTTTCTTCAGTAACTTGGCAGCAGAAAAAGCAATTTATGATTTTTATATAATTTGGAACTTATCAGCCCAAATAGGGCAATAATGTCTTGGTATAAAATACAAAATGATTGTTGACATGTCATAAATATATGTAAATAACACTTAAAAAACAAAAATGTTTTCATAGTGTCGTCTGAGTACTTGTTTTCCTCAGTTAAATGAGCTTGAACTCAAATGACTTTACTTCAACAAGAAAATGATCAACCGCAATTATCTTAAAATATATTGCCTATGTCAGATGCTCTCCGTTATCCTGTTTTTCCCTCATTACCATTTAATTTCTTTGGAAAATACAGCCTTATTTAAACTATCAAAAATGCAGAACTAAGCATGTATCTCAAGGAGAGGGCTGAGAAGGGCTGTTTTCTAGACCTGAGACTGGCAGCGTCATGGCCTCAGCAGCTTGCTACATGTATTCAGAGATACCTTAAGAGGCTATACCCTACTGAATACCTCTTTTAATTACTACATCACCCTAAGAGAGGGTTTGTAAAATTTTCAGAGCAGTGCCCTCTCACCCCCGCCCCCCGCACCCCTCCCCCCCACACACACATATCTTTATTTATTTAGACACCCGCTACATAAACTGAAGGACTATTTCAGCATAAGGCTGCTGTCTGGGCAAAGGTCTGATTAGAGGCATCATTTGGATGACTACTCTTGTGAACCATATGCTCTAAAGACAGTATAGTGTGCTGGGAAGAGAGATGGTAGTTTTCTTAGACTCATACAACATGATTTTTTCCCCTAAAATCAGGACTAGATGGTCTAAGTTACCCCAAAACTGAAACATGAGAGCCAATAGAGCCTAATGGTTAAATGCATAGATTTTGGAATCAGATGGATCCGGGTTCAAATTTAAGGTCTGTGACTCACCAGCTTTGTGCTCTTGGGAAAACTGTTTCAGTGCCCTACGCTTTAGGTTCTCATCTATAGAGAGGACATAACTAGCAGGTACCCCTCTTGTGAGGATTACATGAGCTAATAAGTACATAGCAAAATGCTTGACAGATAAATGGGCTCGTAAGTGCTAGCTAATACTATTTTCAAAATATTCTCTCTCGCCATCTATAATAAATCAATTTTGACATATATCATTTTGGGGAAATAAACATATCTGGGATGGGTCAATATTAAAGCCTTTACCATATAATCCTTTATCTAGCAACAGCTTAGCAGAAGTCATGACAGCTGAGATTGTGTGGACTGTGCATCTGAGAGACACTTAGCAAACAGTGGCAGTGAAGATAGATGGGCACTGCAGAAAAGTGCTACAAGCTTAGCATATTTCACAATTTTGCTGGAGCAAGCCTTGACAACACCATTACAGTTTTCCTCACTCGTTACCTCTGGCCGACTTTAAATGTATCCAACATCTGAGGGTTTACTAGCTGCAGATTTTGTCTTGGATTATCTGAAGAAGCCATACTTTTGCTACAATCTTGAGTTCCAGCCAGAACATGATACCACTTTCATTCACACAGCTATAAGCCTAGAAACAGGGCAGAGAGAGGTACACCAAGGGCCAGCTGATACCTTTCTCAATTGCAAGATATTCCAAATGCAGAGGAGAAAATGGGTCATAATATGTTAATTGCTGCACTGATGCAACAGAACAAGAGGTGGATTACTTTCTAATGTAATGCCCAAACATATTTAAAGAACTGTATCACACAAATATAAAACAGGAAGTGTCAATCCAACCTAGTGGAAAATCTACTTGTAAAAAAAAACCAGGTATCTCTAATTATATCACAGAAAATTACTAAATCTAAAAGTTCATTTTCATTTAAAAAATAAATATATACCACGTGGAACATTGCAAGTGAGTGTTGTGATGTACAGCAAAAACCACTTGTAACAGCTCCCTACAAGCTATCTAAGAGAACAGAACATTTCCATCCATCAGTTAAATGCTAGACATAGATCTATCATCAGAATCCTTGCTGAATGAAACAAATGTAAGATATGGTTTTAATGAATGCTACTGCTCAAAAACCTACTTGCCCATCAGTTCTCAAACCTGGCTGCATGTTAGAATCCCTTGAGGATCTTTTAAAACCGTAAGCCTGCCCATCTAAAAATAACCAGATCAGTGTTCTATAAATGCAAAGAAACCCTGCTCTTAATAGCTGGGCAGATCTGTATGAAATGAATACCTCTCACGCGAGCCACAACCCATGCATACACTTACAGATAGCACAAATCTCTGAACGCAGATCAGGGGGTGGTACTTTCCCCATGTGGTTTATCAACACATCATTTCTTTCTTTTGTTCTTTTAGGTAAATCAAATTAAATGTATTTGCCTGCTTCTGAAGAACAGAAAGAACAAACTGTGGTTTGGAATGTAGTCACGATTATTTATTTTCCATGTTATTACTCTTTGAAAAAAAAAAGCTAAAAAATTAGACTTGAATTTTTGACCTACCAAAGACTATACTGGATTTTAAAAGTTTTCTCATTTTTTTTTCATTAGAGACATAAATCCTGAAAGACTTACATAATATCAAGAAAAAAAAATCTCCAAAGAAATCTATGTCTGGGAATAAAAAAGAACATTTATAGCATATTTCTACTTACTGAAAATCAGTGTAGAGTTGAACAGATGCTAAGCCATGTTTTGCTTATCATAATCCACAAAGGCGGGTGGGAGTGGGGGCACACTGATCTTCATTTGCAGCTAAAAAACATTTCAGGAGTTTTGGCTTTGCTACCGTGGTAGGTGTTCTAAGCACTGAGCTTCACACCACTACAGCGTGATCACTTAAGAGAAGTTGGCAGCTGATGTTAGGGCATCATTTTCTCCTCCTGCTTCTGCCCAGCTGGACTACACATGACTCAGTTCTCTTCCAGTTATGTCAAGACTTTACCTATTCTCCAAACCTGATTCTGATTGAATATTCTGTCCATGGTTAAAGGCTCCAACCAATTGTTATATGTTCCATAGTCTCCCTCAACATTCTCTACAACCTAGTGGGAAGTGACTCATTCTCACTCTGAACTCTTTATCTTCAATTATTTTATTTGCCCCTTTTTTTTTTCCTTTATAGGCCCTTTTACGTGGTCTTATTTAAAAATAAGCCACTTCTTATTTTTAGGTCTCACAAAACCTAACACAATATTGAACATGGTGAAAGATCAATAGTTAATCCTATATAATAAAAGCCTAATATGCAAATTGTCCCCATAACCAGGAGTTTGACCAGGGGGTGGGGCCAGCGGCAGCAGGCAGCAGGGGTAAGGGAGGCGCCCTTGGCTGGCAGCTGCTAGGGACCCTACCCATGCACGAATTTTGTGCACTGGGTCTCTAGTTCAGGAATAAAGGTGAATACAAATGCTGACATGACATGCCATCATTGTCTGTTTGGTTCACTGTAGCCCATCACTGAATTAGTTAAAGCAACAGCTCATGGCACCGCTACATTTTTTTCAGTGTTCTAAACCAGACAAATGAAGGTAAGTAAAAAGTGCCAGAGAATGTTGACAAAGTTTGATCAAATAATGTTTTGAGCACATTTACAACATTCGTTATTCCCAGCGAAAAGGATCTCATGGGGAAAAGCACCGACGTCTTAGCAAACCTCACTCTGAGTCCTGACCCGTTTTTACCTGCTGCGTGGCCTTGGACAAGTCCCAGCATCGCTAACAAACCACCACAAACACTTGATTATTGTTTTACTCGAAAAGTGCTACCCCCTGATGTGATCATTTAATTGAGCACATGCCCTTCTTCTAGCCACAACGCTATTGAGGTAAGTGATATTTTCCCTCCTACTTTTACCTACGATAAAAATAAGACGCTAACGTTTTAAAATCTAACTAGCAAAACAACCCTTCCTGGGACCACAAAGCTATTAAGTAGCAGAACTGGGATTCAAACCAGCTTATGCCTGCCAGCTAAGTCAGTGTCCTTAACCATTATACTAATTGAGTTTCTTCGGCTCTGAAGTGGAAGTATTGACTGTCACCAAATCACTAGAAAATGGGACACAGAAGGAAAGCCACACGAAGGCGACTAAACTACTAATGACTCACTAACTTGCCATTTGTTCATCATTCATTTTCCCTCATAATGCTGATATTTTGGGGTAAAATTTTGAGTCCCCATTATCTAGTGAATGTTTGCTTATATCCTTTTAGCCTAATGACATAGGGTCAGGAGAAAAACATGGGGCCAAGGAAGCAGTGGATGGGGTGACATAGATAGCTGCACACAGGGTCAACACATTTTACAGGCCCATCAACGTGTTTGACAGACTAATGATTTTGGAAACCAATCTACAAAGCTACCCTGCAGCCTGCACTAGTCTAATGACTGTTTTTCTGAAATCTGAACATGAGGTCACATATTAGAGTTATTTAGGGGCAAATATAAATAAATATATTAAGAAGCCACAAACATGACATTCTAATTATGCATTGATAGTTGATCAGAAGCAAAGTAAATCAAAGAATGGGGACTAAACATTGTGAAATGATTTTTTTTTCCCTCTCTCAGATTTCAATCATCTTTTTTTATTTTTCATAGAAAATTTTCTCCTTGACCTCCACTGGTCAAATCAGTTTGGATGAGGCTTATTTCTAAAATATATATTTCTGGCCATTACACTGCAGTCGTATGTTAGATGTTAATGAAGGTGTTGAAGTAGCTTGAAGCACTTAAAATGTTCCTTTAAAAAATTCCTATAAAGGTATAAACACTCAATGTGTAAATCTCTTTGTGAAAGTCAAATGGCTTGAAGGAGTGCTTTGTCCCTTGGCTCTCTCTCTATAGATGTAATTTCAACAGACACACTTTTTCTTTTGTGTAAGAGTTGATAACTGATTCCAATTTCTGCAACAAACTGTACTCCCTGCAAAGAATAAAAACATACCTGCAGAGTTAGAACACCAGGATTTAGGCATCAATGACAATGATTTGCAATATTTGAAATATATTAGAAATAGTGCAAAGAAGGTTTTCTTTTTATAATGAAAATATAATATATACAACACATATATTATATTTTCTTTATAAAGCATATTAGTACATATGATATATAAACTATTTATGGTATCTATACTATATAACATGTTATACATACTATATATAAAGTATATATATATATATATATATATATATATATATATAGCATTACAGAAGTGTTCCTAAGGACAAAATGATGTATGAAAAATATTTTTATTCCTAGTTAAAGTTATTTCCATTCAGAACAACCCCCCTTTGCCTGTGCTGGTCCATGTCATCCATCTGCTTTCACCACATTTAGAAATAATTTTGATTACTGGCTTTTTAGCCAAAGTGAGTTACTGCTTTGTATCATACATTTATCAGTAAAAGGCGTGGCTTCTGCAGGCTAGATGGGTTCAAATCCAAATCCAGATCCACTGCTATGGACTAAATTATGCTCCCTGCTCCCTCAAAAAATTTCATGTGTTGAATCCTTAATCCTCAAAGCTATTCTATTTGGAGATAGAGCTTTTAGGAGATAATTAAAATTAAGTGAAGTCATAAGGGTAGGGTCTTAATCTGATAGGATTGGTGGCCTTATAAGAGGAAATAAAAAGGGAGTTATATCTCTCTCTACGTGTACCCACAGAGGAAAGACCATGTGAGCGCACAGTGAGAAGGTGGCCTTCTGCAAGTCAGGAAGAGAGCTCTCACCAGAATCCAACCATGCTGGCACCCTGACCTTGAACTCCCCATAACTACGAGAGAATAAATATTTGTTGACTCAGCATATGGGATTTTCTTATGTCAGCCCAAGTATATTCATATACCCACCACGTAATAATGGTATTCTTAGGAAAAATACTCAAAATCTCTGTGCTAGATTTTTGTCACTTTAAAGTAAATAATAATAGTATTAACACAGCAAATAGCGATGAAGATAAAATGGAGCAATACATATAAAACAGGATTTTTTTTTCTCAGTCTACACGCAACTCATTACAATAACTTTGGGATCTATATGTCTAGCAAACAACTCTTCTCTGACCTCTAATTTCATATTTCTAATTTCCTAAAGATATCTACCTCCGAAGGAATGCTGAGCATGTCAGTCTTAACTTGCCCTAAACCACATTTTTCTTGGATGCTACCAAAAAAAAAAAAAAAAAATCCTGCAATTCTTCCTTTACTTATCTTCTCCGTTTCAATCAATGGTGTCAGCTGTCCATGACAAAAATTGGAGGCAATCTTCAGCTTTCATCTCCACCTCCAGTTGTGGGTAAAGACTGTTCAACCTAAACAGGCTTCCACCCATAGCATTCCGTCCTGCTGATTCAGCTTTAGATTAGACCCTCACGGTCTCTCTCCTGTCACACTGCACAGAGCCTCTTCACTGCTTCTCCCTCTACGGCCACATGATTTCACTTTGATATCGCCACCATATTTTTGTACATTCACTTATTTCAGAAACTTAGATCTGGGATTAAAAACAACAAATAGCATCAATAATATCAGTGACTCTGAACTTCCCAAGCCCAAGAAAGACATTCATCAAAAAAGTTACATACAGCCCTGACCGGTTTGGCTCAGTGGATAGAGCGTCGGACTGTGGACTGAAGGGTCCCGGGTTCGATTCTGGTCAAGGGCATGTACCTGGGTTGCGGGCACATCTCCAATAGGAGGTGTGCAAGAGGCAGCTGATCGACGTTTCTCTCTCATCGATGTTTCTAACTCTCTATCCCTCTCCCTTCCTCTCTGTAAAAAATCAATAAAATATATTTAAAAAAAAAACACAAACAAAAAGAAAACTAAAAAGTAAAAGTTTTAAAAAAAAGTTACATATAACACTTTTAACATGCTGAGCTTTAAGACTTCCAAACAACTTGTTTCCAGAATCTGTACGGAGGTTGGTGGAGGTGGGGAGGGGAGAAAGTAACTAAATTTAAGGTTAGAGAGGCTGAAACAAGTCTAGACCTTGGGGGGGGGGGGGAGGTGGAAAGATACCTTCTCTCATTATCTGCCTCCAAATCAGAGTACTGGATTCAGTGCTAATCAGAAAACTATTCTTGGAATGGTGCTCAGAGCACACATAACAGGGAACTCTGTCTAATCTGTCTCATAGAGTTTATTTAATACAGGAATTAAAAGATCAAATGGATTGACCCCCATGGCCCTTATCTTCCACTCAGTTCTGGATTCAGGTCAATAGCATTTGGCAGGAACTGAAAGAGTACCTATCTATTTATTTCTCATTCAGTTGCCAAACACTGCACTGTAATGGACAAAATTAAACTGTCCCATTTCATGTGCTACTTAGAGCTTTCCCAAGTGGCAGAGGAGACCTGCTTTTCTAGTCCTTTGAAGAGATATAATTTATACCCTATTTCCATGTACACAGACATTTCTATTGGTGGTTGTTTTTTTTTTTTCAATTTTAGTATAGTAAACATTGTGGTTACAAATTGGGCAAATAAAAGAAAATTCAAATTTGAGAGGCATTCTTTTCAGATATATACTTTGATTGATACATGAGCAAAATGTGTGCAAACAAGTGAGTTTTGCTTTTCTTTCACTACCCAAAGAAATACCCAGTGGAGACTGAAATATTATGCCAAGTTTTAAGACAAACAGAATGAGTGAAATAACATAGATATTGAATGTATACTGATTTAAATGCAATTGTGAAATGAGGAAAGCAGGAAGAAGCTAGACTTGACACTAAGAGACAAAATTTTAAGAACTAGGTATGCGGACATTTATTAATTCATCCATTCATGCATTCATTTGTGCATTTATTTGATATTATCTGTTCACTGTGCTAGAAGTAGAGATTTGGAAATAACCAGAAAGAAAACCTGACCTAGGAATTTAAAAGGTAATAAGATATACACCTAACATATTATCTGGGATAGGAGATAATGAGCACTATAATAGAAATAGATCCTGTTTGTGGGAACTCAAATGAAAAAGAGTTATGGCTCTTTTTAGCATATCAAATATAGTTATGTCAAATCCTTCTTTGATAATTTTGGTTTAGTAAAGTTTTCTGAAGGCGACAGAAATATTTTGTAAATTTCCAGGCATAGAAAATAGACCTGTATCAAGCCCCATTTGAACTGTTCCTTGGATACTATCTTCTTGTGAAACAGAATATCACATGTAATGTTCTGTTTATCAGCATGGCTGACTACAGCATCTGGAATTTTACTCCCCGAAATAGTGCATTGATTCAATGCTACACTACATCTCTTACTTTGTCTCCGCATTCAGTCCATCTACTCATTGTGCTTTTATATTCACTCTGGGGAAAATTTGCAAAGATTTATAAAGGTGTGAAGAGGCAGTCCATTGGTTTTAGGGTTCTTTGGAGAACTGTCAGTCTGAATGTAGTTCCCTCCTGGCTTGAAAACGACATTGTTACCCAAATCTTCACTCACATCATACAGGCCAGCTAATTTAAGTAAGAGCCATTCATATTAGCTTCAGAATTAAGTTACATACACTTTGTATTGTTATCTATTGCAGTCTCCTTTTTTATTACCAATTTTGTGTTGACTAGTCATGTTCCAACAATATGGAAAACTGAATATAAACTTTTCAGCATATTTTATTCTTACAAAGTAAAATTCCAGTTTTGGAGACAGTGATGTTGCCAATACTTAAATGTCTACTTTATATCTCATAGCTGGAGACTTGCAAGTCAATGGCATTTTGTAGAACCTACCATGTCAAGCATTAGCAGCTAATGTCCAGTACATATTATGGATGGTAAAAAGAAAAGCAATTGCTTATTTGTGGGATGCCAGAAAGAATCTAAGAGTACATAAAAGAGACACCAACTTCAATTGTCCAAATGTTTCCTATAAATCAATGAGTAATAAGTCTATGATTTACTGGAGCCCTCATTATTCAGCAGGGTGGACCCACGCATAGAGAAATGAAACAAATAAAAGGTACTGAGGAAAATGTAGATTAATTGATTAGAATTTTCATCTCAACCTCTATTGTAGATTATACATCATATTCTATTTAATAGAATACAATGCAATTCTCCTCTCTTTATTGCTGCCTCGCTTTATTGTACCCATAAACCTAATCTTAACAAAAGTTAAAATTAAATTATATCAGGGAGATGAACAGCTGACACCATTTGTTGACCATCTACTGTGTAGAAGTGCTAAGTACTCTGCACATGTGACTTTTTAAGTAGACTTTATGTTTTAGATTCATAGCAATATTCAGCAGAAGGTATAGACATTTCCCACATGCCCCCTGCCCTTATATGCATAGCCTCTCCCAGTATCATCACTCCCCATCAGATAGCTACATTTGTTTTAATTGATGAATATACATCAAGACATCATAATTCCCTGAAGTTCATAGTTTACATTAGGGTTTTCTAAGAAGGTTTTTCTTTTTAAAATAAATTATACTAAATGTAGTTAAATGCTTTTCCTCGTTGATTAATAATCTGTAGTGTTCTCCTTTAGTTTATGAATGCAGTGAATCAATCAATAGAATTGATTTTCTAGAGTGAAACAAACATACAAATTTTGCTTTCCTAGAATAAACGCAAGTTGATTATGCTATAACACTATATTGCTAGATTATGTTTGTTCTTTTGTTGAGGAATTTGGGTTTTCACACATGAGACTGATTGGAAGTGTTTCTTTATCATATTGTTGTTTTTAGCCTTTGTTTTCAGACTAATTTTCCCCCTATTGTTCAGACAAGTTTTGCATATTGGAGTTATTTCTTCATTTAATGGTAGATATAACATTACATACCTGGAGTTTACTCTGTGGGGCTTTGGAATGGGAAGGACAGGGAATATCAGATCATTCCAGGAACCTTTCTTTCCCTAATCATATGATCCAGGTGATGAAAAAAAAAGTATATAAAAAGCATTTATTTTTGTGAGATGTATGTGCAAAACGAATAATATGAGGCACTGAGAAATGTGGCCATTTTAAAACGAAAGCTTGTGTATGTGGCTTGGAGTCACTCTAAGTATCATTGCTTTAGACTTTCTTGCCATATAGGTCTATGAAATACCTGTTTTATCAGGAATACTATTCATCATGTCTGAAAAAGAATCCATTACATATTTATATATTTGTAAACTCAACTACACTGTGGCATTTGTGGAGCTCTGCCTCTGAGAAGCTGTCTTTTTTTTCACTTGTGAGGATAAAAATCAAAGCTGAAGATTGTGAAAAACATGACTGCCAGCCTGGGTTATTACATTGATCTTCATCACGGAAGAAAGAGGTATTACTCATGAGAAGCATGACGGAGAGAGGACAGCCTCATCATTTTCATGATCGAGAAAGGTATTATAAGAGATCTATATTTTATTTATTTTCTCAGTCCCTCCCTGAACCCTTCAACAGAAACTTAATCAAATGTCATCATTTGGAGATTATGCTATTATCATATATAGAATTCCCATTACCTTAAAAAGTATTTGTGGTATATTTCTTTAAACCTCTAAACAAATATTTATAAGTGGTCATTTTATTTTATTTTAAAATTTGATACACATTTGGAGGGATTTAATACACTTGTCCCTGCTCCCTTCAATCAAAATCAGTTCAGGCTGAGATTATCAATTGGCCCTCTGGAAATGTCTGAACATTCTGTGTACCTGGCAGAGGATACCCTACAAATCCATTAGGCTGGGATTGTTATTATCATCTTTCCACTGTGTCACAATGGTAAAATTCATGCACACACAGTAAATCTTGAGTTAAGACTCCACTTATTTGCATTCTTAGAAATATAGTCTTATGAAATCATACCTCTCACATCAAAAATGATGGCCAAAAGATCCATTCCTTATGGATTTATGCTTCTGAAATATGAAATAGAGTCTGTAAGGACTGACATCCACCTACACGCAATCCTCTCTGTCTTGGAAGAAGTAAGAGTCTCTGAGGTGCCCTGGAATTAGGCAGATTCTTGAACAGACTTCTGAGTTTCATTCCAAATGGCACCAATGTCCCATGGCAACAAGCAAGCACTGGCCATGCCTTCCTTAATAAACTACTTTCGATTATGTGGCAGTCTCTGGTGTTAAAATTCTGCCCTAAATGTGAGAAGCATTATCCATATTTTACCCCAAGTTCCTGAGCCTTTGAGGTTACAGTTTCAGCTCTGGCAGACAATGCCAACCAACCAACCAACCAACCAAACAAACAAACAAAAAACCTCCAAGAAAGTGATATGCAAAGTAGGCTAGACTATAGAATTTCATATTAGTAATATGACCAGAAGTAATTGATAAGATCTTTTTTTAAAAAAAAAATATTTTATTGATTTTTTACAGAGAGGAAGGGAGAGGGATAGAGAGTTAGAAACATCGATGAGAGAAACATCGATCAGCTGCCTCCTGCACACCCCCTACTGGGGATGTGCCCGCAACCAAGGTACATGCCCTTGACCGGAATTGAACTTGGGACCCTTCAGTCAGGAGGCAGACGCTCTATCCACTGAGCCAAACCGGTTAGGGCAAGCTCTTTTTGAATGTTATATATAACCAGGGAATAACTTAGACAACAAGAAAAAGAGAGGTCTTATTAAACTAAGTCCAAATCAGCACCATTATGCCTTATGTGCTATTGTTCATATATTTAAATTATCTCAGACTTCCAGAACATCTTTAATTTCCATGTCTAAATCAATATGATCTCAATTGAGAGAGATTTCCTTAACGTATGTAGTTTTTTCTGGTATCTCAAAATTATATTAGAAGATAAGCACCCAAGATGGAGTGAGCCCACTTAGCCTTTCTCTACCAATAATTTTACCACTAAAAAAATCCAGACAATATGCAAAAGCAAAATCTAGAGGACTCTGAAATGTAAACAACAGGCTGATTAGGACCTTGGCCTGGAAAGGACTTCTTATAGTACACTAAAAGTATAAACTACAATAGAAAAATTTTTTTTTTAATAAATTGGTTTTTATCACATTTAAAAACATTTAGTCTTTATAATACTTAAGAAAACAAAGCCAGACTAGAAGAAAATATTCATGATACAGATGTATGCTAGTGGATTTGTATATTCAGACTATATAAAGAGCTTTTACCACTTAACAGGATGACCAATAACTCAATAACAAAATGGGCAATTTGAATAGGTTTTCCAAAAAGGAAATATACAGGTGGCAAATAAGTACATGAAAAGATATATAACATCATTAGTTGTCAGGGAAATGCACATTAAAATTATAATGAGATACTATACTCACTAGAATAGCTTTTTAAAAAAATTCTCAATATTAAATTTCTGGCCAAGATGTAGAGAAACTGGAACTCTCAGATACTACTGGTGGAAATATAAAATGGTACAACCCCTTTGACAAACTCTGGCAGTTTTGTAAAAATTGAAATAATATACACTTAGCATATGACTCAGCCATTCTACACCTATATATTATTCAAGGGAAATAAAAACATCTACACAGAGACCTATAAGTGAAGTTTTATTCTTGTAAATAAAACTTATGAGCAGTTTTATTTACAAGAATAAAAATTAGAAACAACTCAAATGTCTATGAGTCAGGTGACTGGATAAACAAACCCAAAATATAATTGAATGATAACTATATGTATAAAAGTCCAGAGACTGGAACGATGGCATGACCGGAATGACAGGTCCCTATGACGCACACTGCGGTGGCCAACCGGCCCGATCAGGGCCTCGATTGCCCCCCCCAACCTCCCTCGTCTCCTCCCCCCCTGCTGCCCAGCCCAATTGGCCCCCATGAGGTCGGGCCGGCTGGACCCCACCTGTGCATGAATTCATGCACCAGGCCTCTAGTAAGCAATAAAAGCCAATGATTGACTGATAATAGACAAGCATGTGGATGAATCTCAAATTATTTTTATTAGATAAAGAAAAGCCAAATGAAAGAGTATCACTATAGTATCAGTTTTATATATAGAAATGAATTGACAGAGAAATAAAGCTTAAGAGTGATTGCTGGGCAAAAGGAAGGATCAACTGCAAAGGGGCTCTAGGTAGGTGACTGGTGTCTTTCTGTCTTAATTGTGATCATGTCTTCAGTAGTTGCACAACTCACAAAACTCATTAAGTTGTGCCTTTTAAATAGATGCCTTATAAGTATTTATTGAAATTTAAAGAAATTACTGTAAATTTAATTTTAGGAAAGAGAAAGAAGTTAGTTTATTTCAATGTTATGGTTCATAAAAATACCGTATTTGTGAGTAAGAGTATGGATATTATATAAACAAAACACAATTATAGAATATCAAGAAAGAGAAAAATGACATAATGAAAGTCGATATGTATAAACTGAGATGAAAATAATGACCATGAAAAATAAACACAAATGAGATTAATGGCTTTATAACAGAAATTTAACAAGATTTTCAGATTACCTAGAGGAGCAAATTTCTTCTTTAGCTTATCTGCAGCTACTTATGTTATAGGGTCTTAGCTTTTAATAAACCATTATATTATATATGCAGTGAGTAAATCTGCATTTTAGTAGAACAGCGACTCCCCAAGCTGCTCTCCTTCCCTTCTGTTAAGGTCGGTGAAGTTAAAAATGTAACTATAAAAATAGTCTTACTTGCACAGTCAACATTTTCTTCCCCCCTGGGTATCTCTGAATTCTATTTGCTTCTGTAACTGACAGTCATGTATTATTTTGTGCTTCATTTGGCATGACACAACAAATGCATGTGGGGAAGAGCAAGCTGGGTTTCCTTCCGCACTGTGTTTCAGTAGGAAAACTGTCAGTTAAATTCCGGCTGCTGAATTTTTATAACTAGTTCCACTAGAAGTTGCAGAAAGAACACAGAATGCTTAAACAAATACCATGTGGACTGAGTATTGACAGGTGGGGAAACGTGTGAAATAAAAAACGATGTCTATAATATTTAGCAAGACTCCATCACTCATTATCATGTCAACAGAAAATGAGTTGCATGACATGGGTACTTGCTCTCCAGCTTTGTGAGAACAGATCTTCTGCATTTAGGGTATGTCCTTGAGAGGACTGATTGTCCTATTGATAAAGATAAGATAAGTACTATTAAAAATAGAAATGGCTGTCACTGAAAATAAATGATTGTCAAGCCAAAATGTTGTAGAAATTTATTTATTTCTACCTCTGATGCAGATGGTGATTTTTTGAGATAACAGTTTGAAGCCTCAAATTATTATTCTTATAAAATGTCAAACAGATTTTACAGCCTCAGAGTTCTTCCAGTAGAATGTTGTTAGGCTGAAGGCTTTTCAGTGAAGTTTTTAGTTCTCATCTTTTTAACTGATATGAATGGGGAGAATTGAGAAATGGTAACAAAAACAAGCAAAGGAATATTATTGTTAAAATTAACTAAGAACATTCTAATGAGAGCTAATATCATACTGTTTTCATTAAAATGGTGAGAATATGAAAGTTTGTAATATGTGCAATATTCGTGTTATTTGTATTTCTATGTAAATTTATATTTGCATTATAATACAAATTATTTTCTTAATCTTTACAAAGAATTCCTAAAAACTTACACAATTCTGTGAGATAAAATAAGAATCAATATAATCACATTATTTGCTATATCTAATTTTAAATGTCTCTAGCTCTCATAATTTTACTTGATTATAACTAAACTATTATATGCAAAGCACTCAAATGATGGAGAATGCATACAACCTAGGACCAGGTTCTTGCCTTCAGGGAGATAACAGTAATGTGTGAAATAACATAAGGACACAATAACTGTGAGACAAGACATTATGCTGCATAAAGTTTATGCATATTTCATAGAATTATGGGTCATTTTCTTACTTTCAAAGTGGGCTTATATGATCCTAATAGTCACCATACGGGTTATACGATTTAAGTGATTCTTACCCAATGTATAGGACTTCAATGAGTGATGTTAGAAATGGAATATATTCCTGGAAGAAGTAATGGCAAAAGCCAAGGGCTTGACATAGGAAATAAAAGTACTTTTCAAAGTGATGACCTTTTAAATCAGTTCATTGGGAGTGAATGGTTTATGGAGGAAAATAGCAAGAAAAGAAAGGTGGGTTAGGACCACAGGGGGAATCTGATGTGTTAGTCTTTCCAATTTTAAAAGCTATTTAGATCTTATAAGAAGCAATATAAAATTCTTTAACATTTTTTTAAAAAGTTAAAAAGCAAATCACATTGCATTTGTGTATAAATTTTTTTTTACTAGTATATGCTGCCTAAGCAAAAATAAATAGCCTGTACATTCCATTTAGGATATTTAATATTGAATCAGTCTTGAAAGCCACTGGAATCCTGAAATGTTATCCAAAAATAGATTTGTAACCAGTTAAGAAAGATAATAGTAGCAACCAAATAGAGAGATATTATGCTGGAATTTTTTGCAGGGATAGTGAAGGTGTTATATAGTGTCATGCTGACAAAAAAGTGATATATGTTGTAATGTTTCTTCTGATTGAAAACTGATTTTGGGTGGTGAGCACACAATGCAACATATAGATCATGTATCATGGAAATGTACACTTAAAACCTACATGATCCTATTGACCAATATCACCCAATAAATTTAATTAAAAAAAATCTGAGTGCAAGATGCCTATTTCTCTGCCGGGAGCTGGTCCATCTTTGCTGTTTCAAGGGACCTGGCATATATGGCATACTGTTCTTAAAATGTTTGCTAACCTTCTTGGCACTATGTGTTTTAACCAAGGTCTCCTCTCTGAGAAAGGTTGTTTCCCCAGGCAGGGATTTTTCCCTGAAGGGGATAAAACTCCTTAACTAAGTGCCAGGCGGGTAGTTAATCACTTTAACTATAAACAATCACGCTTAAGCTACATAATCTTTACTCCCTGGAATGGAGATAAGAAACTCCCTAACCTTTGTAATAGAGATTGATAGGATTGAATCAACTGGTATAAATACAGATGTAATAAGACAGCAACACACAGAACTTAGAATACGGAACCAAGAGAGACGGAACCTAGGCGCAGAACCTACACAGAACGTTCTCTAGAGACAGAAGAACTTCGCTGGAGAGAACATGGCAAAAGTTCCTGGACAGAAACTGGCCTCAGAACCTAGAGACAGAACCTAGCGAGATAACATGGCAAAAGATCCTGGACTGAACCTGACTACAGAAATTGGCAAGAGAACCTGACTAGAACCTGGTAACTGAACCTGGCTGGAGAACCTGGACAGAACCTGGCTGGAGAACCTAGCGAGGGAACTTGGCTACAGAACCTGGCTGGAGAACCTGGAGAACCTGGCTGGAGAACCTAGCAAGAGAACATGGACACAGAACCTGGCTGGAGATCCAGACCAGAACTTGGCTGGAGATCCTGGCTGGAGATCCTCGCTATGCTGATCAACTGAATGCTGCCTCCATGTCATTCCTTCTTCGCCGACTCCATCCACACCTTTGGGGACCCCTGGACCCACTGGGGTTGGACCCCAGCATATGGCGCCCAAACAGGGACCCCTAGGTAAGCGTCCCGCACTCGGGACGGATAGGACTCCACCATAGGAAGAGGGTGGATAGTCTTTGCCCCACAATCGGAACGGATCAGACTCCACCATAGGAAGAGGGTGCATAGTCTTCGCCGACTCCGTCTACGCCTTTGGGAACCCCTGGACCCGCTGGGGTTGGACCCCGGCAATTTCTGGCTATAATAGGTTAGCTTATATCTGACCAATGCTTCCACCACAAACAATAAGGAAAAATAAATAAGAGATATAAAACAATTGTTTGAAGGAATTGGAAAGCCAAAGAGAGGAGAAATATGAGATTTCAAATTAACATTTGATGCTACTTTAACCCAAGCCTGATTCTAAAATGGCTCCTGAGGAATTTAGAAATGGAACAGTATCTGTATAATAAAAGTCTCAGCAACCGGTGCAGCAGAACAACCAGAACGACTGGTTGCTATGATGTGCACTGACCACCAGGGGGCAGACACTCAATGCAGGAGCTGCCCCCTGGTGATCAGTGCGCTCCCACAGGGGGAGCACTGCTCAGCCAGAAGCTGCACTCACAGCTGGTGAGCGCAGTGGGAGGTGGCAGGAGCTGCTCCTGCCTCCACTGCAGTGCTAAGGAGCAGTGAGCCAAGTGGTAAGGAGCAGCCAACAGGCAGATGGTAAGGAGCGAGGGGTCCCCGACTGTGAGAGGGTGCAGGCCAGGCTGAGGAAAACACCTCCCCTCCACCCCCAACACATAAATATCGTGCACTGGGCCTCTGGTATTTAATAATCACAAAAGACTGGACAAACAAAAATTGAAGATCTGGATTTGCCAAGAAGAAAAAGCTCTTAAAACAGCAGTCTTTCATTTGGGATGCCCAAAGAGCTACATGATAGGATAAAAAAGTATATTGATTATACTAAAATTCCCATAAAAATTAAATCTGGGTTTGAAACACTTGAATTGTATTGCAGTGACTTATCCCAACATCACTCATTGAAGTCCTTCTCATTGGATAAGAATCACTTAAATACCCTCAAAATATATATATAAATCCTGTCTAAGGATTATAACATTATTCAGAGCCTCAAAGTTTCCCTAAACTTTTTTATATAAAAGGTCCAGCTTTCACTTAATAAAAAGCCAGAAATGTAAAAAGATCAAAAGAGATCAAATATTAAAAGGGAAAATTGATAATAGGAAGAAGACTCATAGAAGATTCAGGTACTGAAGGTATTAGATTCAGATTTTAAATTAAATAGGAATAAATATTTAAGACTAGATCTCAAGGTATGTGTTTTATACCAGCCAAAGAGAAGACTAGTGATGTGGAAGTTAGGTCAGAACAAACCAGCTACAAAGAGGCTTCAAGGTCCATCTCTTTGGATGAACCATAAAATTTAGAACAAATTTCCCCGAATGATATACTTTCATTCACCTAGATTAAAATATCACAAAGCTTTCCTTTTCCACTTAAGAGTGATCTTTTAAAAATATTGTAATTTTACTCTCAAGCGTTCTTTGAATGAAGAAAAGTCAACAGTGCGACGCAGCGAAGAGAAATCAGGAGGGGTGGCTCACGGTGCAGGGTTTGTCACTATTGCAGTATCAGATGCCTCACCCTGCCTGTCTCTCCACTTTCCTGTTGCAGAAAGCCCGACAATCCATAGGTGCCTTGCCAGGGCTAACCACCTATGGATCAAGACTAGTGTGGATGTGGATAAAATTCACTCTCTGAATCTAGGGGCAGGGCTGCACACCACTCAGCCTCCACAGGGAAATCCCTAGTTTTACTGTATTACCTACCATAGCATTTGACAAGAAGGCATGACTTTCTCAAGATAAAAATACAACTATCGGGAACTATGAAACTTTGTTTAGTTAAATCAGAAGATCGGGGTTCAAGTCCTAATTCTGCTGTTTACATGGTTTGTGACTTTGGACAACTTATGTACATTGACCTATGTTTCAGAGTCCAAGGAAAAAACAAAAACCCAACCAAAACTTGATACTTCATCTGAATACTGTTGTTATTCAATGATAAAAATATAAATATAACAGTACTTTTCTCACTGTGTAACTGTACTTAAAGTGATGACAGAGCCTTTAGTCTTGAGTACTGGCCTACAGAAAGGAGAAGAACTAGTAGATAATGTGGTGTTTTTCCACGCTGGGGCCTGAATACCCGGCTCATGATGCTTTTCTATTGTCTCTTCTTGGACTGTCATTGAATTCATCAAATGGCCAATATGTACTTCCCTTTTTCAAAGGCCAAGACTTAGCCCTTTATCTCAGAGGTACTTGAATATTTATTTTCTGCAGTTCTCTTTATTTAAAAAAAAAAAGTCTAATCTCCTTACTGCTCTAATCCATAATCAGCACTGTTCAAAATCCTTTTGAAATATGTTTAACCTGTAAGCTTCATTTCCCCCACTGAAGAATTTTTAAATTTCTTTTGGCAGCCTATATTTTTCTTGGGTCGTAAGGAGAGACTAAAAGCCATAATTTTCAAGTGATATTTTGAACTATACAATGCATAAGCATTCCTGTTGCTCCTGCACACAAAAGAAAACATTCTGTTAAATAACTGGAATTGCTCTTTCTATGCTAATTTGAGCACAGACTTATTGGAATGAATTTATCAGCCCCGGAACACCCACTGTGAGTTACCAGAGGCTCTCTTGTAAACAAGCAGCATCCCAATGAGTAAATACATTTCAAAATGCAAGAGAAATCTATTTCAAGGATTTTTCTTCTTTTACTTAAGTGTTCTGTAGGTGGTCACTAAATTCATTAATGTCTTAATATGAAAAGTACTATGTGAAATTGTACAAAAGATAGATGTAAGTCTTATAGTTTCACTTTGGAAAAATAACGTACCATTTATCTTTGCCTATTTTAAGATTTTCTCTTTGGTTTTGGTCTTCAGGAACTTTAACACGGTGTCTTGATGTGGCTTTGTTTGTTTGCTCTTGGATTGGGCTTCATGGTCTTTTTGAATATGTAGCCTGGTATATTGGAAATTTTTATGCCATTTCTTCTCAACTATTATTTCTTTCTGCCACCTCCTTCTGGGATTCCAATTAAATCTATGTGTTCTCACTGTTTTGTCTTGTGGTCTTTGCTAATTAGTTTGTCTTTTGTTTCTTTATGCTACTTTCTAGATAGTTTGTTCTGACCTAACTTCCACATCACTAGGCTTCTCTTCAGCTGGTATAAAACACATTTGACCTTGAAGGAAGTAATGTTTTAATAAATGGAGGCTCTAAGTAATATCTTATCAGTCATACTGTCCTATTGTCTTATTTAAGACTCAAAACAACTTTACAAGGTATACTATTTCAAAGATGAGAAAACTCATCCTATCTAATAAAGACAGAATATGCAAATTAACTGTCACTCTGCAACAAAGGTGGCAGCGCCCACAGCCAATAAGGAGGAAATATGCAAATTGATGCGACAAAGATGGAGGCAGCTGGGCTGGGACACTTGCGTTGTTGCCATGGCGACAACGCAGGTGTTCCGCCTCACCCTGGCCCAGGCCTCTGGGCAGCACATGCAGGCGCGGAGCGGCCAGGGCTGGGCAGGACACCTGCTATGAGGGGGAGTGTGGAGGGATCTACAGAAGGGCAGCGGCCGGAGTGAAGGTGGAAGGCAGCTCTAGCCAGAGTGAAGGCAGAAGGCGGCGGCCACAGTGAAGGGTGCCGAAGGGAAGAAGCCAGGGGAAGGAAGGCCTATTCTTGCACGAATTTTCATGCATCGGGCCTCTAGTATCAAATAAGATCACACAGCATATTAATGGCACTATTTTTTATGGTTTTCAACCACAGTTTTCAAATGCACACTGGAATTTCCTATACCATGCCATCTTTTTACATATTTGCCAGATAAATAGAAAATATGGACCTATCATTTACTTTCTTGGCCTTTAATGTCACTACTTCGTAGGTTTAACTAACAATGGATTTATATATTTGTGCATCAGCATTCTAAAAACAGTATAAGAGGATTTAAAATAGTTGTTTCCTCGGGCACAGAATGAACTTATCCCTTAGTTCATGTGCTTTTCCTCACTTGCTTGATGTATTTCATTATTTCACTGAGGTTCCTACCATGTATTCTTTGTAACCATGTATTTTCAAGGTTCAGAAAAATCTACTTCTTAACTAAGGATGCCCAGGGAGATAGTCACATGGTGGGATGGCTTTGTTGAGCACATATTAGAGCCTTTCTAACTATATGATAGCAAAACACGCACATTGGGTTTTCAGATAAAAAAGCACTTTCCTTTAGGAAAAAAAAAAAGGTTTCTACACTGTGGACTTTTAGACACCAATCCCAGACATAACTGCAGTCATAGTTTAGGTTTCTGTTCAAGCCAATTGATTTAGCTCACTACAAGCAGAGAATTAATTGTAAGCTGTTATAACCTTCAGCCTAATTTGGATGGTGTGGGCCACATAATTCCATGATCTGACTTACCGACTGTCAGTGCTGGATAAAGGGAAAGTTTGAGGAATCACATCCTATTTCTCATTTTGCAAGCTTCCCGCCTATAAATGACCCTTTGATAGAAAAAACTCAAAGGTTATTGATTATAAATAATAATCCACAATGAAGAAGAAATTAATTTTAAAGGTCTAGAAGCCTTGTGGCTAAATAGTTGCTAGATTGTATGTTCCTGCATTTCGAGTTGGTGTAAAATGCAAGACCAATATTTTTCCTTCTCCTTAAAAGTATATGACAACTTTAACAATCCTCTAGTTTATATAAAATTTGCCTATGAAAATGTTTCCTGAGTCAGAAGACCACTTGGAAACACTTTTGAAGTCACATGGAGCTTCTGAGGCACATTAGTTCATGTTGTGCTATTCCTATCATGGTGAGTGCTTTCTGCTTTCAAAATGTAATGTCCCGTTTTCTTCCCACACCACCCTTCCAGCCCATCCTAAGCTTTGTCTTGCACCTTCTTCCTGCTTCCAATACCAGTTACTGTCAGAGAGTCACCATTCCACCTTCTGAGGCTCCACGCCATGATATTGATGCACAAGAAACAAAAGAGGTGCTATTCCTTACAAACAACCCACAGTTTTACAATTCTAAAAAGACCCAAAGCTTTCTTTTCACCTGTTTGCAACATTCACATTCCTATGAGTTGCCTCAGGCCTTTACACCTATTTTACCCACATAATTTCAATCTACTCTGAAGTGTTAAGTAGATAAATTCATCAGAAGCTACTTGTTTTACCTTAGCACATTCAGAGTGATGATTAACTCTGCTATACTGGCATAGATGGATTCTTACTCAGGGCAATTAGTTTTCCAGGACAAGAGTGGCGAGCTCAAAGGCTCAGAGAGGAGGTGAGCCAGCTTACCTGCTCACACGGTGAGTGGAGACAGAGGCTCAGGTTCTCCAAGAGACCGAGGCAAGCCTGGACCCCAACTGTGAGCCCATGGCCCCTAACTGGATCCAGGAGAAAGTGTGGCTCTCCCAGCAGGTGGGCAAGCTGAGGGTGATGGACCTGGAGATGAACAATGAGAAAGCAAAATGCTTGGTCAACTTCCACAGAAACATCCTGGGCAGATAAGGAGTTAAAGAAACTGGATGACATTGCTCAGCATACGTAGGTGACTCTGCTGTCCATCTCAGAGGTGGTGAGGAGTGAAGGAGCTACAGGGACTGCTGGAATTTCTGAACTAAGAAACAAAGCTAAGAGATGTTTCACCCCTTTTTATCTGCTCTCCTCCCTTATCCTGACACCAGGACCAATGAGCATAGAGCCAGCTGGGTTTAATGCTATTTAAATAAAGTATATTTAATGTCGTTCTTTAAGCTAAAAAAAATAAAATAAAATAGCTAATACCTCCTCTGAAACACACCTTGGCATCTTAGTTTGGCCCTTGGTTACAACTAAAAGTGGACTTTCCCTTCCTAACAAATGAGAGCCCAGTGTGCCTCAGCTGTTCCTAATTAGGTTACTCCTTCTTTCTCTTACTGATTAAACATGACTCAGCTTCTTCCAAACTGATCTTTTTAAAATTAAAAACAAACAACCCAACAGACTGTTTTGTCAAAGCCCCCAAATTATGCTGAGCCATTTCAAGTATAAATCTGTTTACAACGAAATAGATTTAATCAAAATGCACTAATCAATTTTACTGAGGAACTTCAATTTATTCAAATACAAATGCGAAATTGTTTTTATTTTTCCAGTAATTGCTATCAAGGGTGCTTTGAAAACTTGCTTTTAAATTTGCATAGGAGGCTTCATTAACATGAACTTGGAACCCTTTCATCACTTTCCTTCGGGTATTTTCACTTATTAAAACAGTTTAGTACTGAGAATATTTTCATTCCTATGGGCTGCAAAGCCCACATCATCCTGCCACCAACACCAGTTATTGGCCTTGCCAACCTTGCCCAGGAAACATGGATAGCGTGTTGGTAAATACGGCGGGCTTGCCTCTCTGGTGTTGTAGCAGAACAGGAGGAACAGCCCTTGTTAAGTTGTGTACACGGTGGTGAGGTACTGTCACCTCTCCACTATCAATTACTATTAAGCTCATTGTCTGCAGGGGTACTTAATCCCAAGCAGCTCTCAAATGCATTTTTCATCCCATGTGACATTTAACTTCATTGTCAGCATGAGGTTTGATACTGTAATCCTCAGATGCAAATCATGCTTGTCCATATTATAGCAGTTTCCACAGTTTCCATCAGCCTCCCAGTTCATCTATTTCTAGTGCCTAAGAAACCAAATGGCAGGATCAATCTTCCATATCTCTCAGCAACACAGAAATCGCAGAGGCATTCGACCCCCTCACTAATGACTATACAACTATTCACTATACCTCTTTCTCAAGAACAAGAAATTTTGGAGAAGGTCCCAAGCCGGGTCTCAAGTAACCTCCATTGGGATTATGAAATACCTGTCACCCTCTCTTACAGACTCCTACAAAACTCACATTCTCTCTATGTTGGTTTACTATTGCTGCCTAACAAACCATCCCCAAACTCATCCTAAAACAATAGTCAGTCATTATCACTCATACAAAACTTTGGTCTGAACATACTGCTGTTTCCACTATAATTTCTGCCCTATTTGGTTATTTCCAGTAATAAGAAGTAATCTCAAATGGTAGTTCAACAAATTAAAATGAGGGTTTTCCTAATTAGAAGGTTTTTCTCCATTGAAATGATTTCTAATCAAAAAGACAAAAATTACTAGTGAAACGGCTAAAAGAAAATTTAAGGTGGTGTTTTTCAAAAGAAAATACTAAATTTCATGTGCCATGAAAGGATCCTGTTATCAAATACTTTTGGAATAAAGTTGATAAGATATTTCTCCTATGAAGATTAACAAATTACAAGAGTGCACTTAAGTCATGAGAAGCCTTCTAGCGAAGAGAGGATTTTACTGTTTGTCTAAATAGGGTTTTACTGTTTGTCTAAATAAAAAGATACATAGATTTTTAAAAAGACTAAATTGAACTCAGCATGCAATAACCTGTTACCATTGGATATAGTTCTACCTGCTACAGCAAATACAAAATAAGTCTAACACTTCTTTCAATGGGCAATTTCTCACTTATTCGAATCAGATACCATGGCTCTCAAGTCTTTGTTTCTTTAGATCAAATGTATCAAGCTCATACAGACTCCAAATTAAAGTGACCTTCTGGAAAATGTAATAATCTGAATTTCATCTACTGGCTACATTGTCATTCACAATTCTATCAGTTAAATTTTTTTTTTATCGGGAATGAATGTAATGTTTGAAGGTATTCATCTTTTTTTGTTTTCCATTCTATACTCTAATGAATTCTGAGTCTATCTTAAGTCATATATATAGATAACAGAAATTTATATACTAGGATTTTCTCATTGGACCCGAGTCAAAAAGAATCTAAATACAATCCTAGGGATTTAAGACATATATTATTGGGTAATACAATGGGAAACTAGATGTTCTGTCTGGTTACTTACAGAGTGCAGGACATAGAGTCCATGGCAGTGGGAATTGGTTTGCCTGTGGCCCTGACATCATGGGAATTTTTCTGACTTAAAGACAGAGATTTCTGAATTTCAACTTGATTGGGAAAATGCAATCATCTGAAGGAAAAGACCATTTAAAAATCAAAGAAGGCAGGTATAGTTTATCAGTAGGTTAAAAAAGCATGGTTTTAGCTTTGGTGCTAAGCTGTTCTTGATTCAAGGAAATAAAGGACAAGGCAGGTCATGTTGCCTTAACTCTTCTTCCACAGGTTTTGAGGACCTGAGTCCTTGCGTTCTAACAAATAAATATCAAAAGAAATAAAAACAAGAATCTTTTGAATTGTCATAGCAAATGCTCGTCAATTCTACCTTACCCACACTCTTAAAATGTTTTGTTTTCCGTTGGAAAGGAGAAAAAAACTTGCTTTTTAATTCAAGAAATCTATTGATAGCATAATTAGTGATTTAAAAACGAGTACGATGGATTTCAGAATTTTTCAGGAAAAGCATTTTTCTTGATTTACATTGGAAATTCAAAAGTAGCAATGACCTTTATACATAAAACACTTTTGTCCTGCAGCTCAAAGCAAGTACAAAGGAAAATTCACTGATTTCAGTACGGGGATAAAACGAACAGCATTGACATATTCCTGTATTAAAATACGTTTGTTGCTTTTACCCAGAATGTATCTAACATGGTTGCACTGAATTTCTGTGCTATAGAAAGAAACATTAAAACCATTCCTAAAGTCAGAATCAGTCCAGGGTTCTGTTACTCTCAGCACCTGAAAAACACTGCTTTTCATATCTACTCCAGTTCTCAGGCTGCACTCCAGCCACGCACATTTCAAAGCCCTGCAAGTACCTCAGTACAGCTGAAAAATGCACACAGTATACTAATGAAATGACCTTACTTAACTGGGACATCTTAGTTTTCTGCCACCATGATAACTAAAGGAAATTAAATTTTAAGAACACATTTGAAAATGACCTGAAGGTTCATTGTTGAATCTCAGCTAAGGAAATTACAAGGGGACCACAGTTTACACAATGTACTATCTTAGCCCCTTATTTTGCTTGCAGGCTAAGGTGTTCCCCCCCCCCAACCCCCCACAAGATTACAAAATTAATAAAAACTAAAGGCAACCCAGAAATGAAAAGCTACAATTCTGATAAGTATGAGTTCAAAGTGAACAGAACAGAAGGCTATATTTTTTTCTTAAAAATTTAAGGGGAGAAACAGGGGAGGCAAAGTGACTATATTTTTTGATATGGCGATAAAAAACAATAAAGCATTTAAGAATAAATTTAAGGAGGTTAAAGATTTCTACTATGAAAACTACAAGACATTGATGAAAGAAATCCAAGAAGATACAAATAAACGGAAAGGAAGAATTAATTGTTAAAATGTCAACAATGCCAAAAGCCATCTATAAAGTCAATGCAATTCCTTTCAAGATTTCTATGGCATTTTTTAGAGATAGAAAAAAGAAAACACTCCTAAAATTTATATGGAATTACAAAAGATTCCCAATAGCTAGAGAAAGAAGGACAAGTAAGGAGGCTCTACACTTCCTGATTTCAGATATACTCATCAAAATAATAGGGTGCTATCATTCAGAACAAACAGACCAATGAAACAGAATCAAGAGCCGACAAAAAGCTAAGCATAAATGGTGAACTAATATTTGACAAGAGAGCCAAGGATACTCGATGGAGAAAACAGTCTTTTCAATGAATAGTGTTGGGATAATTGGATATTCACAAGTTAAATAATGAAGTTAGACCCCTATCTTACATCACTTACAAAAATTAACTCAAAATGAATTAAAGACTTAAATTTAAGACTTGAAACCATAAAACTCCTAGAAGAAAACATAGTGGTTAGAGCAGGGGTCCTCAAACTTTTTAAACAGGGGGCCAGTTCACTGTCCTTCAGACCGCTGGAGGGCCGGACTATTGTTTAAAAAAAAAACTATGAACAAATTCCTACGCACACTGCACATATCTTATTTTGAAGTAAAAAAAAAACAAAACGGGAACAAATACAATATTTGTATTTGCATGTGGCCCGCGGGACGTAGTTTGAGGACCACTGGGTTAGAGCATCGATCTGTGCACCAAAGATAGATCGTAGGTTCGATTGCTGGCCTAGGGCATATCTAGGTTGCAGGTTCCATCTCCAGCCCCGTCTGGGTGTGTGGGAGGCAACCAATCAATGTGTCTCTCTCACATGGATGTTTCTCTCTCTCTCTCTCTCTCTCTCTCTCTCTTCCTCTCTCTCTCTCTCTCTCTCTCTCTCTCTCTCTCTCTCTCTCCCTCCCTCTTCCTCTCTCTCTCATCCTCTCCCTCCCTTCTTTCTACTCCCTCTGAAAAGCAATGGGAAAAAAATATCCTTAGGTGAGGATTAACAAAAAATTAATAAAATAGTTTTTTTTAAAGCCACTGAATTTGTAGTCATTTATTACATAGCAATAGGAAATTAATACAATACTCAAGGTTGTCTGATATGGTCAGTGGATCAGTCCTGAAGATGAGGATTAAGGGTTATAAATAGTCTGGATCACAAACAATCTTACTTCTTTTCATTGCTTTATTTTTCCCCTGAATTTAAAATACTAAATCCAAAAGACTATGGCCAGGAAAGAGAAAGGAGAAAAGTAGGCTCTTTAAATTGCTTGTGAACTAGAGGTCTTAAAGTAAAAAGATAAAAGATGCATGGTGAGGCTTGCATGTAGTCCAGTGTGACTCAGAGGGGGAGAAAATGAAATAAGTACCAGTATTTGGGATGAAAGTTCAAGTCAGTGCGACAGAATATGCATTTTATGAGAGTGGCCCTTGTTCTAGGTCAATTTCTGCACATCAGGATTCATAACTAAAAGTATCTGATAGTGAAACCAGTTTTGAATGCCCCATAGTCAACAAATAAGATATACCAAATATTGTAGAAAGGCTGGTCATTTTTAATGCCTACTGAAGAAAGTATTATTAACCCCCCAAGACTTCCTAGAACCAATTGCTGGTTACCTCTAATGACTAAAAAGGCCTGCCAGGAACAGCCAGGTTCCAGTAGGAAAGCCATATCCGATTTTAAAAATCAGTCTTTAGAGAATCTGTATTTCTTCCATTCACATGGCTTTCAAAAGCCTTGCTCATTTGACTCTCCTGCCTTGCAACATGTGCTTACATCTTGGAAGGCTGAATTGCAGCAGCAGAGCTTGATGGCTGGTGGGTTGGTAGCCTTAGGAGGCTCATCACTGTGTGTTTCCAAAGAGTGATAGAAAGGCATGTGTAATGGTCAAACCATCATTAGGAGAAACCCACTGGCTATTTCCCAGGAGACCTCATTACTTGGTAACTCACTGCATTCAGGAGCTGGCCCTGTGCCCTTCAGGCTCAGGAAGCCATGTTCATGGTGCCCTGAAAGTTGAGTCATTATTCCAGAACAAATTCACATTCAGTAAGCCTAAGGAGACAGATGTGTATCTGTAAAAGCAGAAGCACAGCTGTCATATGATCAACAACTCAGCTTGGCCTGATGATTCATCTTCTCTTCAATGTGAAGGTAATATTAATCAGAAAATTGCTATGTAAATGTGGAATAAGAACCAAAAGAATCAAGTCTGAGAGACTGATAAATAGCATTAAACTAAAAGTTGTGTAGTGCTTAAGGTCATAGACTCTGGAACCATACTGATAGCTTCAATTCCTGACTCTTCCACTAATTAGTTGCATTAGTTGTACAGCTATGTTGGCTGCAATTCAGCCTTCCCAGATATAAGCAAAATTTGCAAGGCAGGAGAGTCAACTGATTAAGGCTTTTGAGAGCTGCATGTCTTCAGTTTCATATGTAAAATGTATATAATATTAAAAAATAATTCCTTCAGAGTATGGTGTTAGGTAAAGAGGGTAGTACATGAGCCAAATCTCTCCACTCTTTTGTCTCATATTAATGTATTTAAATCACTTATAATCATGCCTGTTATACAATAAGCCCTTTATACATAGGCTATCAGACTAGACTGGGCATATCAGTTTGCATTATTCCTAGAAAATATTTTAGTTGGCATTATCAACATCCCTCCACTCTGATACACATATATTCTTTGTTTAAATGTGGTAATAGGGTGGAGTAGGCACCTCACATCATCCTATCTAGTAGACAAGCATGGTAATTGACCGTACCTTCGCTATGCCTCCCATGGGCTAATCAGCAAGATATTCAAATTAACCGCCAACAAAGATGGCGGTTAATTTGCATATGTAGGTGAAGCAGCGGAGCGAAGACTGAAGGCGGCTCTGGCTGGGGCAGCGAAGGCTTGGAGGCTGCTCCGGCCAGAGCGAAGGCCTGGGTCCCAGGTGCCAGAGGAAAACCGGTGCTGGCAGCCAGGGGAAGGGAAGACCTATTGCACGAATCTTTTCATGCAACAGGCCTCTAGTCTACACTAAAAAAAGAGAAACATGCAAATTGATGTCACTCTGCTATGACCACCAGCCAATCAGAGCAACTATGCAAATTAACCCAACAAAGATGGTGGTTAACTTGCATACGCAGGTGCGGAGCAAAGACTGAAGGCTCAGGTGGAGTGAAGAGTGAGGACTGAAGACTTAGCTTCTCTGCTGCGGCCAGACCAAAGGCCTGGGTCCTGGGTGCCGGCAGCCAGGGGAAGGAAGGCCTATTGCGCGAATCTTCCTGCAACGGGTTTCTAGTCCAATAATAAAAGTAATAACACTAGCTTACGTGTATTAGGTACCCACCAGGTGACCTGGCATTATTCTAAATGCTCCACAAGTATTAAATCATTTAATTTCCAAGCTACTATTACCATCTCCATTTTAAAGTGAAGTGACTGAGGCACAATGAGGTTGGGTCAGTCGTATAAATTCCTACAGTTTGGAAGAGGCAGAACCAGGATTCAATTTAATCTCCCTGCTACTCAAAACATGGTCTGGGGAACAGCAACTTTCACACCCACAGGGAGCTGGCTGGTTAGGAAAGCAGAACCGCAGACCCCTCCCAGATCTGCTGGATCATGATCTGCCTTTGGACAATATCCCCACAGGATCTGTAGTCATATTAAGGTTTGAGAAACACAGATGTAAATCCTTATGGCATCCTGCCCTTCCATGTACTAACTCAATGAAACTTCATAATGAAATCATAGTGTAAGATCCCAATGTGCCCATATTATATACAAGAAAAATGAAGCAGAATTAAAGTGCTCAGTGTCTTGTGATTAAGAACCAACAGGGTAGCAATTCAAACTCAGTCTGTCTGGAGTCCAGAGCTCTTGCTATCTCTGAGCCACTGTTCTGACACAACTTCTAAGTTGTTGGTTTATAGCAGAGAACTGACTGCAAAATGACGCTTGGTCTTTGCCTGCTTGGCTTTGGGAGCATGGCTGCACATTAGAATACTCTGACAATTTATTCTCTGGGGTAAGCCTGTTTTTTTTGTTTGTTTGTTTTTGGGTGTGTGTTTTTTTTTTATATAATGCTCCCTAGCTTCATTCTAGTGCACAGTGGTGAGAGGCATTGTAAGGATTCTCACACTTGTATGAATTACCAGGATACTTGTTAAAAGTTCAAATTTCCATGCCCTTTTGCCAGAGATTCTGACTTCCGAATCAAGAAAGGAGGCAGGAGTCTGTATTTTTAAGGGCTAAAGTGATTCTTATGATCTCATCATGTCTTGGAAATTACTAAAGTAAATACCTCCCGGCCCTCTCCAATTTTCTCTGGTTTTATTGGAGCCTGTAATTGCATGAGCTGGGAAATGAAAAGACAATCTGAGGTCTCAACCATGTTCAAGAGGCAGTCATCATTTTTTTTAATATATTTTATTGATTTTTACAGAGAGGAAGGGAGAGGGATAGAGAGTTAGAAACATCGATCAGCTGCCTCCTGCACACCCCCTACTGGGGATATGCCTGCAACCAAGGTACATGCCCTTGACTGGAATCGAACCTGGGACCCTTCAGTCCACAGGCTGACGCTCTATCCACTGAGCCAAACCGGTTAGGGCAGCAGTCATCATTTTTATCAAGACTTTTAAATTACACAGTATACAAATTTGAAAATCAAAATGAAACAGCTATTTGAAAACAACCTCCGTTAGCTTTCTGGATAACAATATTTTTTCTATGCAAATATTTTTATATCGTTTAGATAATTGCATATATTCTGTATTCTGCCTTCTTGTTGTTTTTTTCATCTAACTCTGCACCAACCTTTATAACTATATTCATAACCATCATATTTAATGACTGCTGAATGCTGGCTTAAATCATTAATTAATTTAAGGACAGGGTCTGTTTCTTAGGCAACTATATACTAGTATACCCAATACCTAGTACAGCAACTATCATATAATAGATGCTAAGGAATAGTTAATGATAATGCAGAATTTGCTTTGTTGTTCTCTAGTATTGGAGAGCGTTTAATACATGTTTGCTATCATTGTTATTCTCTCAGTAACTATAGGATTGTAGTAACATTTTTCTACTAACCACATTTCCAAGTTAAAGTAATTAATGGAAATTAAATTAACATCACATTTTCATTTGATTTATATTAAAATATAAAGCCACATTTAGTGATATTTAATAGTGTTATCTTTTGACTATTTAACATTAACACAGTTTCTAATTATTTTATATAAGATCATTTCCCAGAAATAAAATTTCTGAAAAAAATGTTCATTAATATTTTTGAGTCAAATTACTTCCCCATTTATCTTAATTTTCAATGTTATCAGAAATTTATTGAGATCCGTTCCCATAATATATTTGACAGTATTGACTATTATCTTTTCAGATTAAATTACATATTTGGATATTTTTAAAGAATTTTGGCTAATTTAATAGACCGAAAATTTTTAAACATTTTTTTACCAATCAATTCTATGTCCTTTAAAAGCAGCACTCCCAAATTTAAAATCTCCATGCAGATATGGTGTATATCACATCTACTCACATTCTTTTGGCTGAAACAAGTCATGTAGCAAAGGCCAAAGTCCTAAATGCTTGTAGACCATATTTATGTTCTTGACATTCAAGCCTTACTAGGACACACTGATATTTGGTCATTTTGATTGATTTCATTTTGGAAAATTACCATCTATTATGCATGATTATTGTTTCTGTTGCTTTTTTCTAGGCTCCCTTCAGAAACACAAATCATAAAAAAAAGTCTCTGTTCTTTCTCTTCCATATCTGTGATCTCTATCATCATTTTGATAGAAATGACCTTTCCCTCTGGAATAGTATGGAGGTTTTCTTTCACATTAAAACAATGTGGGGGTTTTTCAGAGGCATGTCTATTCTTTGTTTCCCTCAAAGTGAATTTTAACTTGTGGCAATTCTGACATGTATTCTCGTTGTGCATTTTATCCTGATGACGTCTGTCCCTCTCAGCCCTCATACTCTTTTTTTCCTGTTCATTCTTAATATCATGCCTTCTTGTGTGCAGTTACACTCGTCAAATTATCCAGAGGCTGTAGGTGATTATTTTCAGAAAAAAAAAAAAGGTCATTCTTTGGGCCTTCAAAATGCTGTTTCCTTCCTCTTAATGAGAAGTAATTTTTAAATAATCCCTCCTTCTTTCTCATTTATTTTCAATACTGTATTTAAATTACCTTTGGTCCTGCTATCAGTCTACTTTGTAGCTATATAAACTCCTTTACGGGTCCTTAGGCAGAATAATATGTTCAAATCCGGATACAATTTCCTGTTTCCAGAAGTTTTCACTTCTGTTACCTCTGCCATATGTGGGTGGCATCTCTCCCCTAGCATTTTATTTAGCCTTTTCTCTGATATAATTCATATGACACTATTAAACTCCCATTGCGAAAAGGCAGTGCTGGAATTCTCCTTTTTGGAAGGATGTCTTAAATTGTTCCATCAGAAATGAAGAGTGGATAACTCCCCCACTTCCTTCCAAAGAACCAGCTACATCTCAGATTCAACTCAAGTAAGTGACTGATGGGCTGACATGTGCACCGCACCGCGTTTCCTGGGATACAAGGCAGCCACCCCATCAGTCTGGCGTACTAGGGGAGTGCAGAGTGCTAACTTGGGGGAAATGCTTTCACCTGACAGTAATACGGACATCGTTGTAGGAAGAGTGTTCAGTCCCCAAAGGGGATCTGGTTTGAGATGAGGTAAAGATAAGAAGATCCCAGAAACACTGCTGAAGGAATCAAGTCTACTTTTTCAGGCTCCCCCCACCCTACTCCCATGTCACCCTACCTATCATCCTCGTCCAATTATCAACTACAGACTCAGCCAGCAGTAGGAATTCCAGCACCAAAGTTGTGCTTTTCCCTATGATTTACCTTCACTAAGAATCCTCCCATCTCAGTTGACTGTGGAATGGGTTTAAGACATTCTTAACATAACATAGAGACTCGAACAATTAACAGTGTAGTGGTGACCCTAACACACACACACACACACACACACACACACACACACACACACACCATTCTATACCAAGAAGGTCCTTTGAATAAAAATGATCAGGAAAATTCTACTTAGGAAATTAAAGTGGAGCCTTGGATGAATTTAGGAAAACAGGTCAATGCAGGATGGCCTGGGTGCTCATGTATTGGTTATACACTCTCTTAACACTATGGAAGGAAGACACATTCTTATTCTCAGGAAATATTCAGAGATCACTGCTATCATTAAATAGTCAACAAGTGGCGCTAGATGATAAAGAAATTATAAGCATTATGATGCTTAGTCATCATAGCTACAGATAAAAAAGTAAACCCATTGATATTTAGTCTCCACTCCCAGTTATCTAGAGAGCACTAAGAAAGCCAATAAAGTTGAGAACAAAATAATTTATTTTCCAATACCTCTGAACTCCATTCTGCAAACTTACATAAAATTTACATTAAAATCATGAATAAGTTTAGGGGAAGAGATGTAAAGTGCCAAAGTTGACTTGCTTCTATCTCCTTCTTGGTCTAGAATGTGTGGGCAAAAAGACGAGTTAGCAACAGGTTGCAGGACCTCTTTGAACACCAAGCAATGATGACTAAATTGCCATCATTTCACCCAAACCATTCCCAATGTGCATTGTCGTCCTTGTAAATATGGAAGGTTAGATTATGAGCTGTTCTATGAAATTCTAATTGGGTATCATTAAAATAATCACAGGGAAACACATGAAGCATCCACATCATGGAATGAAGCTCTGATGGAAATGATGAAGGCACCGGGAGCACTCTATCAAACCTTGTGCATCCAAATGAAAGAAACAGTGTAAGAATAGTCCTACCCGACCACCTTGACATTCCTACTAGTCTATAATCAATCAATGTTAACCCAGTGTCTTTATATGCTCACCTGTGTGTCAAGCACTGTGTGGGACAAAAAAAAACATAACAGAGGACCTGTGCCTCAGAGAGTTTATAATTGTATTGGAGGATCATGACTTACATCCTGAAACAACAAAGAACAATTCAAGACACAATAGAGTTAAAATATGATGGTGTGTATTAATAGCCACAGTGTGGGTGTTCCAGAGAGATGGGAATATGCAAAGCCTGGAGAAGTCAAAGAAGGACAATTATATAAATCAGAATCTTGGGTCTACACAAAGAGAGGAAGAATTCAAAAAAGGAATAAAGGTAAAATGAAATACATTTTGTTATCCCTAATTAATCTAAAAGATAACTGTTTAAAGTAATAGTAACAATGTATTGGGTGATTTGTAGCACATGGATAAGTGAAATGAAGGACACGAATGTTGTAAGAAAGGAGAGGAAGGAATTGAGAATACTGTTTTCAATTTTCCTGTACCACATATGAAGCAGTATGCTATTTAAAAGTGCACTTAGATTAATTTAAAATCTGTATTGTAAACTCTAGGATAACAATCATTTTTTAAAATTATAATTGATATAAAACAGGAGAGAAATTTCAATTACATAAAATGCTCAATTAAACGAGAAGGGAAAAAACAATACAGAAAAAAATGCTAAACAATGTACACATTGGAATCTTCACTTTCAGATGAGTGGGCAGAGTTTTGATAGCTTATCTGGATGACCCCCATGTGCCCCAATGTTTATAGAACATTGCAATTTCCACAATGAAGGTCTTATTTCTCTCAATTTACTTATTGTATTTAAAGAAGGCCCTTCTTTTTTTTTTCTTGGCAGTAAACACTTACCGGCAATGCAGTGGAAAAAGGATAGTGACAGGTTGCTTTCCACGTGTGTGTTAATGTGTTGCTGTGTTGGCTTCGACTCTTGGAGATCCTATGAACAAGTGATGCCCACAATGTCCCATCCTTAACAGCCCTGCTCAGTTCCTGAGCTCAGTAGACTGAGATGCCTATGGCTTCTCTCATGGAGTCAACTTATCTCATATTTGGTCTTCCTCTTTTCCTGGTGCCTTCTATTTTTTCCAGCATTATTATCTTTTCCAAAGAACCCTGCCTTATCATTCACAACTCCTGCTGCCTCCCATCTTCTAGAATTATATTGGAGTCTTTCCTCTGCTGGGGACTAAACTCTCCCTGCCCTTCTCTTCAATGTCTAGAACTAAACTTTTGTTGTTCATCTCATTGAAATTGCTCTTGGAAGAACAATTGGGAGGTGGCTCCCTAAGTCTATTAAAGCTCCTTGTGGCTAGGAATTTTGTCTGTTCTGTCCACGGATATATGCTCAGAATCTAGAACAGTGCAACAGATACTTTTCTATCCCCTCTTACTCCACTCCCCATGCCCTTACCCCCATCTTATTCATTATAACCCAGGAGAAAAATACTAGCCTCTATTTTTTAAATTCACCGGCAGCAATTATTATGTCAGACTCTTTACATATATTTTATCTGTTCCTTACAGAAAATCTCAATGTCATTATTATTATCTCAGATGCACTAGTAAAGGTGAGGATATTTGTGAGGAGAGGGGATAGGAGTCACTTGCCCAAAGGCCACAGCTGGAAAGTGGTGAAGCCTCAATTCAAACCATTTTTCTCTCTGCCTAGTACTTGGAGTAATAAGTATATATTTATAACAATGCTTTCTAGAATAATAGGAATCCTGGGGAGGGAAGTGGGATCCCTATGACATTTAGAACAAAGTCAGGGTTTGGGTACAGTTGTGAACAGAAGCAGCTGCCAGGCTGTGAAGTCCAGATAGCTGCTTGAGTGTCAACTGATTCGGATCATTAGCGCCATCACTGGGCAGCTATCACAGCGTCTCTGCAATGACTAAGCCAGCCTGAGATAACAGGTGGGCAAAGGAAGCATGCAAACTCCTCCAGGTGTTCATTGATTTACAAGCACTAAAGATGAGAGACAATAAAAGAAAAGTTGAAAAATCTGTCAAATAATAAAATTTATTTGCTTGGGGGGGGAAAGGGATTACTTTTCCTGTACCACATGACAAAGGAAGCTGGTCACTCCAAAAAAAAGAGGTTAATAAACATTTCCATTGAGATAGTAGAAAAATGGAGCTTTGTTTAAAATATGTCAATGAAAGCATCTCTCTGAGATAATTGATGATGTTTGTAAGAGAGAAAAACCGAGGGTCTCGGGCCTATAACATTTTTACTATAGTCTCTTGTCTTATTACTTAAGTAATACCAGTTGCCAGAATGACCCTGAAGACCTCACACTATAAAACAGTGCACATACTTCTTGTTGTGAGCTAAGACTGAATTTTAATTCAGACCCATATTTTTCATTTGGCTTCAATAGTGAGATCAAAATGAGGCATTTTGCAAACTGTAAACTAAGCTGCATTGTTACTATTTTTTTAAAAATAAGTTCTTTGTAAAAGAGGGAACGAACTGTCCTTCTAGAATAAAAGTGATATTTTCAAAAAGCTTCTTTTTCTTGAGCATTGGAAACAATAGTGCATTAGCTGCCCAACTAATACAGTGTCCCCAAAAAACGTGTACACACTTTAACAGCTGATAACTCACTTAATTTTCACTCCTTTTCAGGTTTAATAAACACTAACTTTTAATCATTTAACGTGTGTATACAATTTTTTGGACACCATGTATATTTGGTAGGACTGAAACACTGGAGAAAAAGGTTTAAAAAATTATCTCAAAAATCTTGCACTGGGCATCAGAATCGTTTAAATGCATTCTACATGATGATCTTCTCTGATCATCCCTACACCACAAATTGGGGCGCTATCATCTTCCCAGTTTTATTGGTAAAGAAACAACTCAAAAAAGGCTGAATGTGCAGGATTTCAGAGTAAGTGGTTAAGCCAACACTCAAACCCAAGACGTGGTCCCAAGTCATATATTCTTCACCAATCATGTTTTTTCAGTTTGAAGTGTCCGTAACTATTATCCACAGGAGTAAGGGGAAAGATAAATACAGCAGCAATCCAAGCATTTCTTAAAACTATTTCCTAACCATGACTTGGAGAAAAAGGTAAATAGAATTAGGAAGGATTTCACTTTCTCCTTCTTCATTTGCATATGTGAAAACAAGCCAAAAACACGAGTAAGTAAATGAAAATTATGTAATCCACTTAGAATTAGATGGAAAACTGTATTAGAATACAGTTTTTGTAATTAAGTTTTTCTTTACTAAGAAAAATACCTGGATATAATAGGCTCTTTATCAAAGCCAAGTGCGCTGAAGTAGAGACAGGAGTTAAAAGTATGCTGAACCCCACAGTTTTGAAAAACAAGCAAAAGAAAGCTGAAAAGAATTGTGTTTCTCTTAGGCATAATATCTCAGAAATTCTTTAAGAGAAACATCAAAATATTTGAGGTTTCTTTAAGCAAAAAGTCTTTGTTAGTTCAGTACTTGCACATGGATATAAGAGAACACTGTGTTTCTCTTGAAGGTCTGTTTTATATGGTACAAAACTGGAACAGTTCTGATATTGCTCACCTATATTCTTTTTGCCAATATTAATTTATACATATATCTTAGAAAAGAGAAAGAAAACGCATCCAATTTCTGATTAAATTTTCAGGAGCGCTACATCTGAAATGGAGTACAACTAGACAGCCTCAGGGAAACTAGATTTTTTGTTGGACTGACTGTAATAACTATTTTAATCTTGTATTACTGATTAGATTGGAACCTAAAGTATTGAAGGAAATAAATCACTTGATAATATCATGCAGTGGTATTTCTTTCAGTGTGATTTCCATCAGTGAAATCATCAAATTGTAAAAAAAAATTTTTTAGAAGTACCTGGATACAGTATTATTAGATTTGTGTTTCCTGGACAATGCTCGTGTTTCTACTTGCAGGTGAATATGGATGAGGAGAACTATAAGGAAGCTTCGTTAAGTAGAACCAGGAATTCTAGTTTTTGTGGTGGTTTGTGGATCCCAGAAACATTTGCTATTGAGTTTCTGGGTCAGAACCTGCATAAATAGTTTTTCTGGTAGCAGAGCCTCTACTACATTCTTCATTGACTGGACTTAAGACCACATATTCCATTGCCCCAGTAGCTAACTCAATCAAACCAATATAATTTCCCAAAACAAATCTCATGGGTACTTGGACAAATCCTCATATCCAAAATTAGGCCTTGAGT
The DNA here is from genome assembly GCF_014108235.1 of Myotis myotis. Lineage (NCBI taxonomy): Eukaryota > Metazoa > Chordata > Mammalia > Chiroptera > Vespertilionidae > Myotis > Myotis myotis. The sequence continues at coordinate 33,303,996 of NW_023416357.1, forward strand.
GATTTAAGCTAATTAGCATATACCTTGATGAGGCTAATTGGTTCAGGAAGGGGTAGTTGCCCCAATTCAAGCCAGCTAGAGATGGGCCCAGAACTTCTGGTTGATTTTTATGGAGAAAGTAGACCTATCATCTTGTTCAGATATGAACACAAGAGAATGTGATATCTGAAGCTGCTATGTACATCCCTGTGACCACAAAAGAGGGTCCATTCAAAAACAAAGTCAACACAAGGAAGACAGAGTTGAATCAAAAGATTGTTAGAACCAGGTTCTGGTGACAGGACCTGAGCTCCTTGCCTTACCTGAGTCAGGCTTCCTTCTGATTTTTCTAAATATTTAAGTCAATAAATAACATTTTTCTTAAGCCAGTTGGAATTAGATTTTCTGTTACTTGCCACCAAAATATTTCTTATAGGTGCAAAACTTTAAGAAGGAATGAATGTAAGTAGACACAGGGAGAAAGCTATGGAATTGGTAACTGAAATATAGGTTCTTCTGATAAATTATCAGGATAGACCATTTGCTGAAAGTAGGATAAAAGCAATGGGAAGAATGTTTGAATTTGTAATAACCACTGAGAGATATAACTAGGCAGTTGTTGAAAACCCAGCTGAGCCACAGAGTTCCCTAGCAGTCGGACATCCCCCAAGGGGTCCTAGATTGCAAGAGGATGCAGGCTGGGCTGAGGGACCCCTCCCACCCCATGCATGAATTTTGTGCACCGGGCCCCTAGTGGATTAAAAGACTCAATGGGATCTGCCACTTCTACAGTCTGTCCATTGTAGAAGAAAGCGAGAATGAACAGCTTTCTTTGAGAAGCCTCCATTCAGGTCAGTTTTAAGAAGAAAACAGCTTTTAGGAATGGCGGATAGAAGCGTTCAGAGTTACAACATTGTTTTATTTTAACGTCAAACAGAAATACCTAAATCCCTTGCATTGCAGCACATGAGCAGGATCAGGCTGAAGGACACTGCATTTTCAAAACCACCGCTTAGAAAGAAAGTTAACTTACAAAGATAGATCTTAGGGAGAGAAACAAAAATGACATTTCTAAGAGATTGTGTTAAGACACACTGATTTACAATGATTAAGGACTGAGAGAGTGGTTTCATTAAAAAAAAAAAATCCAGACAAATAAACATGCAAAGCAGTCTATGGCAACCAGTCCCCCATTGCTAAGCCAAAAGAGGAAAGAGAGTTAAAACTGAGCAGCTGCCCTGCATAAACCCCTGCTTTCAGAGACATTAAGAGTGGTGAGTAGCCAAAACCAATACACACATGGAAAGAACATCACATAGCAGTAGGTAGTAAGGCCAAACGAGCAGTGTGAACATCTCATTCCTATTGCTTGTCACAATATGCTAGAATTACATTTTCTTTCTTGACAACACTCAAGATCAGGGACAATGCTTCCCTTATCCCTGGAACAAATCATGTATCATATGGTTGGTATGTAGTGGATCAGGAGTTCGATGATTTGTATCAGAGGAGAGAGAGATTGTCATGAACAGGAAGAAGCCTCAGGCTGGAATCCAAGGGCTTCTGTAGTCTGGCTTCATCATAACCAGCACCATGATTCCATACGTGCTTTAAAATAAACCCAAAATGCGATAAAGCAAGAAAGCAAGTTTATGCCAAAAGAGCAGTGGACAGATATTTGCAATCCTGGATTCTATCTCCAGCCTTATCTCTCTGCATGTTCCCTTTTTGCTGAATTACTTGTAATTTTTCATGCAGCTCCCATATGTCATGTCATTAGGTTCTCTCTGTATCATTTATTTGAAATGTTTTCTTGCCTCCCCACAACCAAATTTCAAGGTTAAGCATCTTTCCCATCTAACCTTTCCTGACATTATCCCAAATCCATTCACAGAATTGGCCACTCCTTCGTTGGGTCCTCCATTGGCTCCACCATTGCAAAATTTCTCACTATTTCACTTATTTACAAGTCTATCGCCCACTAGTGAACCCTGAGCTACTTTAAGAAATAGTCTTGTTCATCTTTATTTCTATAGTGGTTAGTGAAATACATAAAACACTTAATATGTGCTGATGAATGAATAAACAAATGAAATTCCATGCCTCAAACGCATCTTCATGAAACACAGGGAAAATGAATTTCCCCCTGTGGAAAGCAGAATAATGCCCCCTACCTGTAAAGATATCCATGTCCTATTCCCAGAACCTGTTAGCATGTTAGGTTTCTAGGCAAATAAAGTCGCAGTTTGCATTCAGGATGCTGATAAACTGATCTTAAAATAATGACTTTATCCTGAATTACCTGGATGGGTTCAATGTAATCGCACTGGGAGACAGAAAAGTGTGGTCGGAGAAAGATCTGTGATGGCAAAAGCGGGGGCAGGGAGATGCTATGCTGTTGGCTTTGAAGCTTGAAGAGGGAGGCCATTTGCCAAGGTACGTGGGCAGCCTCTAAAGCAGTGGTTCTCAACCTTGGCTGCACATTAGAATCACCTGGGAATCTTTTTAAAATCCTGATTTCTGGGCCTCATCGTCCAGAAATTCTGTTTCTTTGTTACTAATGTTGTGGCCTCACCCCATAACAAAGAAACAGAATTTCCGGAGGATGAGGCCCAGAAATCAGGATTTAAAAAAGATTCCCAGGTGATTCTAATGTGCAGCTAAGGTTGAGAACCACTGCTCTAAAGGCTGAACTTGACAAAGAAACAGATTTTCACCTAGAATCTTCAACAAGGAATGCTGCTTTCAGACCAGTGAAAAAATGCATCACACTTCTAACCTACAGCAGTACAAGATAACAAACATGTTTCTTTAACCCACCAAGTTTATGGTAATTTATAGCAGCGGCAATAGGAAATTAATACACCCCTTAAAGCTCTTTTTGTGTTTAACTTCTTATATGTTCACTAACTTCTCACTACTTAAATAGCGCCACTTCCTAAGTATATTATGGACCAAGCAATGGAACAAGCATTTTAAAGCATTTCATTTAATATCCACAGCCTCCTCAGAGGACATGAAACATTTATTTGGAGGAGCAAATAGAGGCTCAAAGAAATGAACTCTCCCAAGGGAGATCACACAGTTAAACTCCAGTGTAAGATCCTTAGGTACGAAGCTCACTCACCTTGTAAGCCAGGGATCCCCAAATCCTCTCGTCTCCAGGAATCACGCATTCTCCCATCACACGAAGCCCGAGGAGTCCAGCCTTCCCTTCAACGTTTTGTGGGCTCCTCTGGGAGTTATGTTCTCCTGTTATCCTCCCACACCTGATTCCTCAAGAAGCACAATTTTGATCACTGCTTAACTCTTAAGGAGAAACCCTTATTTGACCTTTCTCTTCTCCTCAAATTGGCAACAATTCCTCAGGAAGGGCGAAAATTTGAGTCCATATTTTTGGCTTCTCATTTTGTCCTTTCTGCTTGCTCCCCCTGCTAGGAGGAAAAGTGACCTTCCTGATGGGCGAAATTGATTAAATCTGATCTCCACTGGGCCATGCTTTTTTTGGAGGGCGTGTAGGGGTGGGCGAGGGATTATGGGATTGGAAAAGCAGTCCAAGTCTCCCTCTCTCTCAGTTGGACCAATGGTTGATCAGCTTTGCTCTTCCAATTTCCACAAAGTAAATCAGCTGTTTCCAGAGTGTGGTTACCACACCAGCAGCATCAACCTCACCTGAGAACGTATTAATCATGCAAATTCTTCATTCCTGCCCCAGACCTACTGAACCTAAAACCTCTGGGGTGGGGCCAGCAATCTGTGTTGTAACAAGCCCCCCAGGTGATTGTGCTGCACTCAAGTTTGCAAGCCACTGAGTCAATAGACCAGGGGTCCTCAAACTTTGTAAACAGGGGGCCAGTTCACTGTCCCTCAGACCGTTGGAGGGCCGGACTATAGTTTTAAAAAAAAACTATGAACAAATTCCTATGCACACTGCACATATCTTATTTTGAAGTAAAAAAACAAAATGGGAACAAATACAATATTTGTATTTGCATGTGGCCCGTGGGCTGTAGTTTGAGGACCCCTGCAAAAGACTGTGCAGCCCCTGGAAGGCCCAGCTGGAGCCCTGTTTTGACTTTACAGTTAGAAGTCAAGAGAAGAAAGTCAGTGGCACACACTTTAAATCAAGCAGCAGTTTTCAATACTGTTGACTCTATAGGTCTGTTTGGGGGGTTTGAGGATGCTTCCCAGCCATTTATACAGCCAATATTTTTAGCCCTATGTGGTATCATTATGCTCGATTCCAATGGGTGCATCCAAACACCCTTTTAAACCAAGTATTGTGCTAGGGTCCCAAGAGTTTGAAATAGTTCTTGCAGTTAATAACCTATGAAGTCAAGGAGTATGGAGGGAAGGGCCCAAAGGACAATGATCAGAAAGTAAGTTCAAATCAAGAACCAAGGTGACAATGGAACAGAAAAACCCAATGAGGGTATGAGTGGCATCAGCCTTCATATACCCATTGTCCTGTTGGTTCTGCTTGGAGGCAGTGAGAGTCTGCTCTGTCGGAAGCATCACCAGCCACATATTTTTTCTGTTCACAGAAGGATAACATGGAAGCAGAAAGAAATGGGATGGAAAATATGAGGCACGGATTGGTTACAGCAGAGTGCCAGGCACAGGGGTTTCTAAAAGGGCCCTGTGGCTGTGCAGGGCATGGGAGGGAAGTGCTTGAGGACCCTGACCTGCTTAGAAGGTTAGGAAAGTTTAAGGGTATTATTGCTTGTTGGTGGGACTCCAAGGATTTTTATTTTCTTCTTTCTACCTTTAAAGTAAAACAAAACAAAAATTCAGCAGTGTCCATTTTTATAATAAAAAAATTACTCATAAAATAAAAAGAAATATATGCTTCATCCATATTAAGACTTAAAATTTTGATTCTGTCCTGGTATTAGTAGCAGAAAATAATAATTTCAATAATGTTTTGTTGAATTTAAGCATTTATATGTGAAAGGGCAATTTCTACAGAAGGATGTTTTCTCTTCTTATCAATAGTCTGTGCTACTAAGATTCCTATGAGAATGCCAAACACTGGACGATAAATGCAGTTTCTTTTATACCTACATCCCATTTACACAAGCACTTTTCTTTTTCTATTTTCCAAGGACAACATTTGGGAAGGTGATATTAGAGTGGAAAAGGAGCAGATGCATATTTTTAAATAGGATCCTAAGAAATGAATAGGAACAGGAGAACGAGGGGGCGCAGCAACCTAATAGGCCAGAAGTGGGCACCTGATCAGGGGGAAGGGCCACATGTGAGGCCGGAAGTGGGTAGCTGATCAAGGGTGTGGGGCCACATGATAGCCCAGAAGCGGGCACCTTATCAGGGGGTGGAGCCTTGTGATAGGCCAGAAGTGGGCAGCTCATCAGAGAGGTAGGGCCATATGACAGGCTGAAAGTGGGCAACCTATTAGGAGGCAGAGCGACAAGATGGCCGTAAGTGGTCACCTGATCAGGGGGCGGGGCTATGTAATCATTCGAGAATGGGGCTGAGTTCCCACCTGATGTCTGCATCCCTCCGTCTGAGGGGTAAACACACACTTCCCTTCCCAGACTGGTTTGAGGACCCTGGGGCTGCAGGCAAGACCAGGGGTCTAGTGACAGGCTGGGGCCCAGGCTCAGGCTCAGCTGATCCCTGGAGCTGCCATGGAACTCTGAGTGTGCTGTGCACCAAATGGGTCCTTCAGGGGATGAGTGGTGCGGCCACTGAGGTGGGGTGGCATCAGGGACTTGTACCAGGCGGCACCCAGGAGGAGCCACATCTTAGAGAGGGAATGCTATATACACTGTGAAGTCAGGGTGACATAGGAAAGGTACTTGCCTGTCAGTCTAGCCTGGACAACCATGGATTGGCTAGAGGGGGTGGAGCCACTATAAATGCAAGAAATCTTAAAAAATTAATACCCACAGATAAAGGAATTCTCTCTCCTCTTGTTCCTCTTGCTTCCCTCCTGCTTCCCTGCACTCACCCATGTTCCTCCATAGCCTCGTGGCCCTAGAAGCTGCATGGCCCACAGCCATGAGGACCCCATACCCCATGGGCTGCAGTTGGGAATACAAGCTAAGCTAGCCAAAGCTGGACTGGACTGTGCAAATATGGAGTGGGAACTCTGGACACTGGCTTTAATCCTAGCTCTACTGAAGATGAAATGGGACTTTTTCCTTGGTGTGATAGAGGGAGATGGGACCTTGGAAACTCAGGGGTTTAATTCTACACAAATAAGTGTCACTCATTCTCCTGTGTGAGTCTCAGAAAATTCATTTTCTCATGACTTTGCAAGAAGCCCACTTCCACCTGTAACAGGTGGTGAGGTGGAGAGCACCCCACTGATAAGGAATGGAGAGAGCTTGCACATGTGAACTAACATATTCATATTCAAATGAAGTCCCTCTTGATACCAATCATTGACAAGGGTCCTGGGGTCAGGACTGGCTCTTGCTGAAAGAGTTTGGTTCTTTGCTTTCTTTTTTTCTTTTTTTTAATATATTTTATTAATTTTTTACAGAGAGGAAGGGAGAGGGATAGAGAGTTAGAAACATCGATGAGAGAGAAACATCTATCAGCTGCCTCCTGCACACCCCCTACTGGGGATGCGCTCGCAACCAAGGTACATGCCCTTGACTGGAATTGAACCTGGGACCCTTCAGTCCACAAGCCGACACTCTATCCACTGAGCCAAACTGGTCAGGGTGTCTTTGCTTTCTTTTTTATTTGAGAATTTTCGCCCATTTGCCTAACTAATAAGACAACTTGGCTAGCTAAATGTATTTGGGTCTCTCTTTCTTCAGAACCTTGTTAACTCATTTGCCTATTGCTGAGGAAAATGCTAAAATAGCCTGATACATATAGTTTTTATCATAGAAGGTGATTTGCACTTTCACTGTGATACCTGAATATAATGCTTTTTCTTTGAAGCTCAATAATTTAACTAAGAGATGTCTTGTTATTGATTATTCTTAACAGTTTTTCTTTAACAAGATGTGCTTTTTCAATCTCCATGTTCTGTTGTGCAATTAATTCAAGAAATTTATTTTCTATGTTATTTTAAATTCTTTTCATTATTATTGAGTTGTTGTGTTCTGTAATTTAACAACACAATTTTTCTAATATCTGTGTTCTCTCTCCCTCATATATATTATGTCTGACCTATTGCTTTGATCTCTATTTCTTGTGTTCACACTGATTACATTAAGACTTTCTTTATTGAAATAATTCAATTTCAATTCAGTTTTTTTTTGTTGTTGTTTTCTATTTCTAATTTGTATTTTTAGTTCTGTAAAAATGGATTTGAGGCCTCAGGTTTTTTTTTTTCTTGAATTCTGTAAATGCTCTTTACATTATATTTTGCTGTTCTATTTCCTGGACTTCAAGCTCTTGATTTCTTGAATTTGTCCTTTTATTAACTTCTACAATGCAAGATATTAATGAGAATTTTTTTTTTTTTTACTTTAGGTTGTTCTTATCAACCCTGTACTTTATCTGCATTTTCTTGTTCCTTCTAAGACAAAGGGGTGATTTGTATTTGCGCAGTAATCCGGCTACATCTCTTCAACTTGCTTAGGTGAAAGTAAATGGACCTGTAAAAAGCCTGCATGAGTCCTTCCTAACTCATGCCCCACCTTATCAGAAATGTGCATATTTTCCCCGGAGACAACTTGCATAATTAACATGTGTTTCTTTATGTTATTACAGCCCATCCACTTTACTAGAGCTTGAGGCCATGAGATAGACAGGAAAAGAGTTCATCTAGGGCATGTTTGGGACTTTTTGGAGAAGCTCCACTTTTTCTTATAAGATTTCATTAAATGTTCTTTATTAGAATTCAGAACATGTGGGCTTGTTTGTGTGTGAGTTGGGCACAAAAAAAGGATTACCTACTCCAAGATGGCAAACCCTTGGGATTCAGATAACTTCTCTGTCTTGGCTGAGAGTTAGAGGCTTCCTTCAAAGACACTTTTCATTTTCCCATTCCATTCATCTAACTCCAGTGATTCATTTTTTATCAGAGACACAGGTCTACCCAACAAACTCGGATTCAGTGTATCTGTGACAGAGAACAGAATCTGTAATTTTCATCAGATATGGAAAGTGTTCAGTCATTATTTCTTTACATATTTTTATGTTCCTTTCTGGGATTCCAATTACACATATTTTAGCCCACTTGATATTGTCCCACATATCATGATGCTCTGCTTATTTTTTTCCAGTCTTTTTCTTGCTATGTTTTAATGTGGAGACTTTATATTGATATACTAGTAGCTTTAAATTCATTGCTCTTTTACCCCTGGGAGTCTCTAATCTGCTGCCAATCCCATCCAGTGTGTTTTTCATTCCAGACAGCATAAGTTTGATTTTCATCTTCTATAAGTTTGATTTTCATCTTCTTCATCTTCTATGTCTGTCTTTATTACGTGCACACTTTCTGCTACCTTCCTGAAATATGGAGTATATTTAACTAGCTGTTTTAATGTCTATGCATACTAATTCTATCATGTGTTGCATTGTGGGGTCTCTTTCTCTAGATTGATTTTCTTCTCTCTTTATGGATTATATTTTCTTGCTTCTTTGCTTGCTAGGTAATTTTTGCTTGAGTTTCAGAGACTGTAAATCTTATGTTGTCAGGTGTTGGATTTTGTTGCAATATTTTAAATATTTTTATGAATTTTTTTCTAGGATACAGTTAAGTACCTTGGAAATCATTTGAACCTTTCAAAGCTTGTGTTTAAGTTTTGTTAGACTGATGCCCAGTAGTCTTTAGTCTAGGTCTAATTTGGCCTCACTTCTGAGGTAATACTCTTCTTCAGTTCTCAATATATGTCAAGAAGTCTTTCCATTTTTGTTTGTGAACTATTCCTGGCCCTGCATGATCCTTAGACATTGCTCTGTTTCTTTTTTATTAATTATTTTTTCTTTATTGATTAAGGTATTACATATTTGTCCTTATCCTCCCATTGCCCCCCCTGCCACTCATGCCCTCACCCCCCTGTTGTCTGTGTCTATTGGTTAGGCTTATATGCCTTTGGGAGTTTCCTCACATGCATGGATTTATCGCCAGAATGCTGACTCAAGAGGAATCTCTGCCTACTTCGAGTGTGCTCTCTCTCTCTCTCTGCCTGTCTCCAGTGTGTTTCTCTCTCTCTCTCTCTCTCTCTCTCTCTCTCTCTCTCTCTCTCTCTCTCGCTCTGTTTGAGTCCCCTCTCCCCTTGCTACAGGCTGGATATTCTCTCTAGGCACTAAGCTGGGCAACCATAAGGCTCACTTCATTTGTTTTGCTTCTTTCAGGGATCACTCTTCTATGCTAACTATTGTCCAATGTCTGAAAACAGTTGTTTCATACATTTGGGGTAGTTTTTTGTTTTTTGTTGTTGTTGTTTTGTTTTGTTTTTAGTTTGTGAAAACATGAAGGTAAATATTGTCCTGTTAACCCACCATGTTTAGAAGCAGAAGTCTTCTCATGAAGTATTTTAAATAAAAAGTTGTAAAGGGCACTTGTTTTAGACCCAACTGTTATGCAGAAATGGTGCCTAAGAGTAAAAATGTCAAAATAAAGAGAACAGTAGCTAGGGTCGCCTTAGGTCCTGGTGAAAGGAATGAAAAGGTGCTTATGAAGGATATTCTAGCAGATTAGCTGGCTCCTGTAGGGCCTTCTGTCTCCCCAATACTCGCTTTCTCCTCTCCACTCTATTTTTATTCCTAATTCTCTCCATGTAGCTCTTACACATATAAGAGGGTCTGCCCATGTCTGGTGATGGAAACTAGAGAGAAAAAGAAAATTCCTTATTCTCACTGCAGTTGGTAGGAAGGGTTTATATGTGATTTACTCCTGACTTTAGAATTGCATGGAGAAGCTTTGGGATCCTTTCTTTTTGTTGTTGTTAATCCTCACCTGAGGATATTTTTTTACATTGATTTTTAGAGACAGTGGAAGGGAGGAGAGACACAAAGAGAAATATTGATGTGAGAGAGACACATAGATTGATTGCCTCCTGCACACACCCCAACTGGGCTGGGGATCGAGCCTGCAATGAAGGTATATGTCCTTGACCAGAATTGAACCTGGGACCCTTCAGTCCGTGGGCCAACGCTCTAACCACCGAGAAAACCATGGGGGTCCTTTCTTTGTAAAAATGAGGGCAGAGGTCCTTTCTTTGTACATCATTCAACACATAATAGCTTAACTTGAGAATTTTAGTCTTTCTTTTTTTAGTACTAAACTCTTAGATCACACCACATCCCAGGAAACATCCATTGTAATTCTGTCATCTGGGTAGACCAGTGGTTCTCAACCTTGGCTGCACATTAGAATCACCTGGGAATCTTTTTAAAATACTGATTTCTGGGCCTCATCCTCTGGAATCACCTTAGGTCCGGAATGAGTCCCGGAAATCAGGATTTTAAAAAGATTCCCAGGTGATTCTAATGTGCAGCCAAGGTTGAGAACCACTCCAGGGGTGGGCAAACTTTTTGACTCGAGGGCCACAATGGGTTCTTAAACTGGACCGGAGGGCCGGAACAAAAGCATGGATGGAGTGTTTGTGTGAACTAATATAAATTCAAAGTAAACATCATTACATAAAAGGGTACGGTCTTTTTTTTCAATAGTTTTATTCATTTCAAACGGGCCGGATCCAGCCCGCGGGCCGTAGTTTGCCCACGGCTGGGTGTAGATGCTCTGGGAGTCATTTAGAGCCACATCAGAATCTCATTTAAGCATAATTTACTTTCTAAAGCCATATCACCTTGATTAACTAAATTAGTAGTTCCTTAAAGCGCCTTCGTGGTTTTAAGTAAGTCACTTTACTTTTAATGTTTTGCAATAAGGTTTATTTTACTGGCACCTTCTCCTACACATGTAGCCCATACACATATAAGAGGGTCTGCCCTCTGATTTGCTGATGTTTTCCAAAATCCAACAGAGTGATTGGTTCATGAGAAAACAGAACTATTTAGGAAATAAATTAGAACACAGCTTGTCTTTCTATGCTCCATCTGCTCAACCATGCCTTATTAAATTAAATTCTAGTAAAGTGTCTCAGTGCTTTAAAATGCCACATTGGACTCCTGGAATGAAAAATAATGTTGTTGCTTTGCATTCATTTATTGACATTTTAGTGTCAAAATATGAAGGTCTAAATTCTAATTGAAGAAACACTGACCATAGGTTGCACCACACTTGATATTTGCCCTAAAAGCCTAGGTTGAGGGTATCATAAAATTAGGCTTCTGAAGCGAGTTTACGTGTGGATGATATCTGACTCAGAGTGTGTCAATCCAATCCCAATTCTGACTAATCCAGAGAGCAATGATTTAGAGAAGTCACATTGCATTACCTCAAAGGACATTTATAGGATACGGCTCATTCATGATTTCAACCATAGCTTGTTTTAGGTAAGTGGCCTGATGATTAGCAATGCAAATATTAGTCTCTTGATGCCAAATCTGGCTAATATTTATCCTACTTTAAAGACACACACACATCATAAGTCTCTTCTGAAACACCAGGAATGAAACGCTTGGGACTGGAGAGAGGAAACAATCCAGGCTCAGTCACCACCGGATGAAGTCAGAAAGCCACACATTTTAGAATCATTAGATTTGTTGGCTAGTCCAGGGAGTAAAAGCCTTGAATATAGAGATTCTTGGGCAGTTAATGAGAAAAGTCCTGTTCTAAGAGCCAGTCTGATAACAAGGTTGCCATAAGTTATGATTTCTTAAAAGAAGTACCAAAAAGGATACATGTCTCTCCCTTTTGTCTTCAAGGTACCTCACATGCTATCTTGAGCAATTGCAGCCTTCCAGCCATCTTGTTCAAATGTGGCTAAGCCTAAGGATTAATGTTCAAAGACCAGATCATTTATCAGACCATGTTTCAGCAGGCATCTAGCAGAAACAAGGAGCATTGTGGGTGAATTGTGAAGGAGGCAAGGAGATTAAAGCTTGAGGTTGTGGTTAAAATTTTGCCGCTAACAATCTAAGACCAAGTTTTTCCTGGACCAGGACTAAGTGAGAAGCAAAGGGGCAAGGAGAGTCGTGTGTTTTTTTTTTCAAGACAAAATATATATTCCATTATTTTTAAAAATTATTTTTAACTCTAAAAATTGAAAGTCTTTTAACATGACTTTTTTCCTTAATTGTGAAGAGTTTATACTATCCTTTGGTATATAAAGTGATAATTTTACTTGTGTTATTTTTAAATGTTCTTACTGTATAAAATCATGTATAGCAACCGCTTCTGTTCTTAAAATTTAATTATTGGTCCATGAAATCTGCAAGTCCACCAGTAATTGGCTAATATTAAAACTTGTGAGTGAATTAATGAATGAAACAATCAATCAGTGAATGAACGAAAGCAAAGTGGTGACAGGGGGTTGATGAGAGTCAAGAATGGTATCAGTTGTGGACAGACAGAGAAAAACTATGAGTGTCAGAATCCCCTTTAGAATGGGATGTAGTGAGGAGGACTAGATGACAATTTTTACCTCCACATGTTTTACCAAAGACTCTTTTCTTTAAATGAATTAGACTTCTCTGATTCCAAGCCTCTGTCCAACCTGCAACAAGATATCTGGAAATTAAATCTGGGGCTGAGGAATCCAGGTGTCTCAAGACAGAGGAAGTTTTCAGGGTCTTCCAGACCATTTACTTTTAGAGACTTTGATTGAGAACATCTCCTGTAACCCATGCTGGCTAGGTGTGCTCACATAAATCCTTGTATGTCATGGAGTTCCTAAGGAAGCTCCTGTCCATCAGTCTCCTTTGTGGCTTCTTTCGCAAGCTTTCAGCAGACACAGAATTCACCCGAAGAACTTCAAAATAGCCATAGATTGATACCACTAACAATAGCAAGCTAACATTTACTGAATGCCTACTATGTGTCAGGCACTGCTCTAAGCACTTTCCATATGTTTATACATTGGATCATCCCAGCCACCCTAAGTGAGGTTCTATCACTAACTTCAGAATTGTTTTTGCAGCACAGAACTTAGAATAGAAAATTTTTCTACTTCATGCAGCAATTCACATAATGGTGTTTGTCTCGTTTCTCCTGTGCATTTCAAAGCTGGTGACACTTCAGCCTTTCTTGTAAATTTGTCTCAACCGTCACCTTGAAACTAGTTCTGTCCCTGGTTTCAGAAAATTTCAGAATCTTTAAGACCATAGCTTTGGAACTCTATATCCAGGCAGCCTAACCTCTGCTGGTTGCTCTGACCTTGCGTTTGAACTCCAGGAATTAGGCTCTCCTCTTATTTCTAGCAGCCAAACCTTGGCTGTCCTTGGCTGCCTTATTCTTCCTATTGTATACCAGTAAGTCTTTCCTTTTTGTTTGTTTGTTTTTGATGGTTTCCCACTCTTTTTGAGACTAAAATAGCAACAGTTCTGCTCCTGAAAACCAGTAACTGGTCCCCAATAAGTATTGCTATCCTTCTCTTATGTCAACTCCAGACCTGCCTGAATTTTTGCCTGTTGTCTATTCTTTGGAACTATCACTTATTCTGCTCCACAAAGTTACTCTAACCCCCAAAAGCCTTCTCATCACCCTATGATCAGATCTTTAATGTGTGTCACTGTCTCTTCATTCCCCAGTTCCTCCTTATTCCGTCCTTAAGGCCACATGCCTCAAATCAAAAACCTCTGAGTAATTTCCCTTACTTAATGTGCACGGGTTCATTAGTTTGTTGTTCTTTAATTTAATTTACATCTGTCAATATTAAGCTTCATTTCAATTTCCTAGCACACAATTCTCATGAAAAAGTTAAATCTCCCCAGATAACTAAATTACTCCTGATTATCTGTTTTGTCTTTAGTTGGACTATAATCAAATTCAATAGTTTTATGATGGGGGAAATTACCAGTAAATACAGAGAATATTCCATATGTTTTCAGATCTATAGAAAATTCAAAGCATCCTCCACTATAATCACTGGATATATTAAAACCTTAGTCTTTCCGTTGTACCAACCACATTTGTAGTGCTCAGTAGACTCAGAGGGCTACAGGCTTCTGTATTGGACAGTGTAGATAGAGAACTTTTCTATCATCACAGGAACTTCTGTTGGACAGTCCTGCCTAACAAAACTTCTCATTTTGTTAACATGCAAACCAAGGCCCCTGGGATTAATTGTCTTATCAAGGACACAGAGCCAGCTGAGGGTCAATTAATAACTAGTTATCACATTTCCTGACTCCCTTTTATTGCTCAACTTACAGTGTTTCGACTTATAGTTGTAAATGTTATGTTTGTTTTGGTTCATTTCCCCAAAATTGTCAAAAGCTTTTTGATTCTAAAGTGTCTGGTTTAGTGTATGAATTTGAAGAACCGGGAAGCTTCAGGGAAAAGCCATTATGGCCATAAAGACAGTTATCAGCAGAGCCTGGATATTATAAGTGTTTTCTGACTTTGGTCTTAAAAAGATTTGTTGCGTGGACTATTGAGAGATTAATCTTAAAATGTTTCAGGTAGCTAGTCACAGAAAGTGGACAAAACTCATGCACAAAACCAAAGGTCAAAGGGAAGCTACCTGCTCACTGACGGCACTGGTTTAGAGTCTGGATTCCTGCCCATGTCTATGGAAGGACAAAGGCACTTTCAGCCACAGCCAACACGTTGATCTCTGACATGGAATTCCACTCTCCAAGCACTTCCGAGGAACTGACCCAAGAGAAATATTTACAACCACACCCACTAGAAGGTCTGGCTGTCTTCCTGCTTGCAGACACACTGCCTGCCCTGCTGAGGGCTGTGAGGGCCGCAGAGAGCACTCCCAGTCTCCTTTCTGGCGGCATTGTGGGTGTTCAGAGGAAGGCTTGACCCCAGGGAGACACATAGACTTCTATTCCAAATCCCAAAGTGAGTGCTGCCATAAGGACTGCTCGGTTGCCAACGCTCTCAGGGTGATGCTGAGGGAGCACTCTTCAAATGTTTTCATTTTCAAGCTTGGTACCTTCAATAGGATTGAGATACTGCTATTCACACTTCCTGGAATAAAGTATGATCATCCAAAAATAGTCCTTCTCTCTCTCTCTCTCTCTCTCTCTCTCTCTCTCTCTCTCTCTCTCTCCAAACAGCACACAGGGCAATGCTGAGTGAACAGCACACACAGCCTCTGACAGCTGGAGCTCAGATTCTAAACAGACAATGAATATAGGGGTGCCTATATCTTTTTGAATTAGTGTTTTGGATTTTTTTCCAGATAAATACCCAGAGATGGAATTGCTGGGTCATATGGTAGTTCTATTTTTAATTTTTGTGAAACCTCCAGTCTAATTTCCATAGCTATTGTACCAGATTACAATTCTATCAACCGTGCACAAGGATTCCTTTTCTCCACATCCTCACCAACACTTGTAAAACTGTTTACTTTTTTATTTGAGGAGAAAAGATGGGTTAATAGAAAATGCAACATGGCTAAAATTCCAATAAACAATTTGATCATAGACTGTTCTTACCATACTTTCTAATGAGCTAAGAATATAATTTCAGTAGAAAAGTTTCTTTTTCTCCAATATTGAGATAAACAAGTAGACAATGCATTGCACTTGTGCCAAACTATACATGTCTTTAAAAAGAAAGATGGAAGGAACAAAGAAAGGAAGGAAGGAAAGAAGAGAAGGAGGTATGGAGGAAGAAGGTAATTTCTAATGAAGTGGAGTGATCATAGTATGGTAAGATCATACAATAATCTTACCATAACTTTGTCTTTCATTTCCACTCAATAGACCAACCTCATAATGTCATAGTTTTAGCTAGAATAGAGATAAAGTATTTTGCCTTAACCCATGCACAAGTTTCTTGGTCCATATACAACACTATGTCAAACTTTGTGGCACATGATACACACACACACACACACACACACACACACACACACAAATTCTTTAGGGTGTGTGGCAATGTAAGGCAGGGGAAAGCATTTAGCTGGAGTCAGAGTACCAATTTGTTACATCCTCTGCCAATAGATTTTTGTGCCCCTAGACCAGTCAGTCAGTCTCCCTGGACCTTAGTCTCCTCATTAATAAAACTGGGGATTGGAATAGATCATTCTTAATTCTAAAATTGCATTAATTGCATGCCAAAACCAATGTGTAAACTGAACTCATTCTTCAAAGCAAACAGTAGCAAGCTCTCAAAATAAACATTATAACTGGAACTGAACTTGAGAAACTTATGAGAAAGTAATAGGAATGAAAATAGACTTCATTTTTCTGTCTGTCTTGAACCTACTCCCAATAGCTAGCAACATTTTTCAAAAAAGGATGAAGTTACCCATTACTTTCTCTCATTATGATGTCCATTGTCCATGTCATAGATTTGTTACATCCTCACAGACTACATGGACTGAAAGTTTCTGAGAATATTGGTGGATTTATCCCACCTTGCTAATGATAAATGTCACCTAAGCCATCCACTATTAATGTATATTTTGAATACTCCTAAACACTATGATCACCTTCCCTTCTTCACAATTCTTCTTTTCCTGCATATTCTTGAAGATTCTTTCAGTATTCCATACGTCTTAAACAAAATGGACCATTCCTCCTTAATGACAGAGGCCAATACCCCAATTGTTTTGTAGCCCTCCACAGTGTTGTATATAGAGCAAAAGTTGACAATTATCCCACAAGTTAAAAGAAGACATTTCACTGACTGAATTGGTCTGTGCAAAGCAAATCAATCAAATTTTCTAATCCTGCCAGATTTGGCTGCAAATGCATATGCTAAGTCCCCCCAGGTCAGCCTTTGCTGACTTATAATTCAGATTTCAAAAGGACACAGCTTTTAAAATAGATGCATGTTATCTTCACAGCCTTCTCATAGGCCCCTTAACTGCTATCTTTAGAATCAGCTTCAGCCATTTGATGATTGTGACAGGCTGAATAAGTGACAGGTCTTTTATATTTGAGTTTCTTCCTTATACAGATATGAATTGTAAAATTCGCAAGTGAACAGGTTCCCTCGGTTAAAAGGTATCCAGCAGGAGGTACCATCTTATCTCAATATCTTAAGACTCAGAGAGTATGAAACTGCTTCACAGTGTGAGGACTGGCTGAGACATCGGAATGGCTTTGTCCTTACACATGTGGGATGTGAGACTCCAGAAAGATAAATGGAGATGAGGCAAGTGCTGCCATTATAGTTTTTCCTACTGGAAGCCAGGAACTGTGCCTAGTCAAGAGCAGTGATAGTTTTTCCATTTGCCATTGTTAAAACTATTAACAAGATAAAAATAGTTCAGGGAAAACAAATATCCACAAGCCAGAAGAAGTCAGTGTGGTGCTGTCCCTGAGAACCAACTGAAGAAGACTCCTGGCAAGCCAAGCGAGCTGGATCAGCATGGTGTTGTGATTTACATCCTTCCGGCTGCTCTGACCTCCTAGATCAGAGTGGCCGTAGATGTCCCTCACAGCGGTAAGCACCCTGTTTTCAAAAATGATTAAGAATGTATTGCACCCAAACCACTGGTGCTTCTGAGAACCAGTAAAGAAAGTTTAAGGAGCAAGCAGAATGTATTGCACCAAAAACCATAGGATCTTCTTGATCCTGCTTCTCTCTAGGTTAATAATTCACTTCCCACCTTTCTTCAGTGGAGAACACTTTACTCACCTTCGTAGAGCCTTTCTATACCGAGATTATAAGTTCTTAGGAGGGTGGAATAGCAGCTTGCTCACTCTTTTATTCTTAACACTTAGCAAAATACCTGACATTCAATAGAAACAAACCAAAAAAAAATGTATAAAATGAGTAAATGTTCAGCTTTTCCTCTTATATGCATGAAGTGTCTGTTCTCTGAAACCCCATATTGCCATTGCTTACTGTTTTAGGACTACACTTACCTATCTCCCCTGTGAGATTCTTGAGGACAAGGGCTGCTACCTCTCTATCTCCCAAGGCTAGGGCAGTTTCTTGTACAAAGTGATGTACTCATCAAATATTTTGAAATAAATGTGAATGGATGAAATATATGTTGCTTGTATGGGTCTAAAAATAATTTCATATTTTAAAGGGTCATCTGAAAATAATTTGAAAATTAAAAGTAAAATCTGGAAGGAATTTTAAACCAAATCTAGCCTAACACCCTCCTTGGGGGTCAACTGACTTACCGACACAGCTAGTTATTAGCTACTGTCTTCCACCATGTAAGCGTGTGCTGTTTTGTATATAATAGTTACATTCAATATTCCCAACGCAATGATTAAGCATAAATATTAAAAGTTTCTGGTCAAGCATCCTCTCCACTATTCTCTAAGTTTTTATAATTATCTTAGTTATTTCAATCAAGTTGGAGTAAACATTAATTGCATGTCTGTGTGATTCTGGCACCAACTTCACAATACAGTTGCTCTATATCTCCATTTTACAGATGAGAAAGTGAGGAAAATTGCCCAAGGTTGTGCAGCTTGAAGTTTCAGAGTCACACACAAACTACCTACAGATCCTCTTCTCTTCCTGTTACTCCTGCGGTATAGACCCTCTACTGCAGTTCACCCTGCCAGACAATACTCCTTACCATTACTCAGGAGATATGTGTGACTTCTGTTTTTAAGTGGCTAACCCCACCAAAAAAAAAGTAAGAGATGAGTTATTCCTCTTTATTGCCCATAGTCTGACCTCAGACTAGGTAAAACTTATTGATGTTCTAGATCTCATACGTTTTTAACTTTCCACAGCAAGCTATAAACTCTTTCAAATATCGTGTAAGATTTCCAATGAAGCAACAATTCGTTTATTGAGGATAAGATATGATGTAAACTAAATATCCCTCTAATAGACTCCAAAGCACTCATCTGTGAAGCAGGCGAGGACTCTCCGAGATGCCAATCTCACTGTCTCTTCCAATCATGCTAGGATGTTTCCTTTTTCTTGTCTAGTTTCCTCAAAACTCTCAAAAGCTTTCCTTTAACATAACTGCATCAACATTTCCATAGAGGAGAAAGTAATTCATTTTGTTGAAACCACTTTACATGTGTAAGTTCTCTCACAGCCCATAGTTGAGTGCCAATAGTCTTCTTCCTTTTTACATTCACATTGTATTGTGTTGTGGGAAAGAAAGACCGTTAACCTTTCTAGGGAATTCATATTAGAATGAACTCTTCAGTATGTTAAGTAGTAATAGAGTTTCAATGACATATGTTGCTTTTGAGTTGTTATAAAATCTTCATCTAGAAAATTGATGCAGCAAGTTTATAGCAAGAATGAATTTTTTTTAGAAAGTGACTTCTCTCCTCCCTTCAATAAAGACAAATAGTTTGAATCCACATACCAAAACTTAAATGGGTTCACCTTTAAAAGTTCAGAGAAAAGGAGAATATGAAAATTCCAACTCAATGAAGAGTAGAGGAAATATAAGGTAATTTTGGCTACTGAGTCCTAAGGAAACAATTTCCATTATCTTCTAAAACTGCAAAATGCATTACCATTTTTTTCTGAATCTTCTTCTGAATTATGGATTCAATTCTGCTGATTTCTACTTTTGCCATAGTAGTCTGCATATATTAATTTCCCTATAGTACCATCCCTTCAATTTATGAACTACATTTGAACATCAACAGAAATATCAAGTAAATAAGAAGTAATTAACTTCCTACTACTCTCAGGAATTGACAGAAAGAAGGTTTGTATTTTTCATCACTTTTCCAGACAGGCAACATGGTGGGAATGGGCTTATAAATGAATAGATCCAGAATTAAATCTGGGCTCCCTTGCTAAAAGGGAGTATGACCTTGGGCTAGGTCTTGCATTTGGTTAAAAATTTTAATTCAGTCAAGGTAAACAAACTATATTAAACCTTGAGTTTTTCACATGATAATGGAACTAATTATACTGTGAGGATTAAATAAATTGAATAAAGCACCTGGCTCAGAATTGATGCCCTATAATTATTGGCTCCCTTCTCTTGCACAAATCTCCTGTTTATATTCCTACAAGTGGCCCAGTGCATGAATTCATGCACAATTAAAGGAAATTAATTAGAAGGTAGCAGGCAGGGCGGGACTGGGCCAGACTGCCCTGGAGCCAACCTCTCGCAGTCCCTCCCCAGAATTTTCAGGGGGATCCCTTCAGCAGGTGAGGTTCCTCGGCCTGGACTGTGGGGATCAGGCCAAACTGGCTCTCTGACATCCCCCAAGTGGTCCCGGAGTATGAGAAGGCACTCTGCAAAGTTGCTGTCATACAGGGTGTGGAACGCAAACACAAGTGTGTAGTAAACCAGGTTCAGGGCCAACAGTGCAACAGCAACAACATAACCCATGGCCAAAGGTGAAATTGCACAGCCCTGCTCTGGTTTCAGGGTGCGTCACCTGAGAACCACCTCTGCCAAATCACTGCAGCTGGGCAGCTCCTGCATTGAGCATCTGCTTCCTGGTGGTCAGTGCGCATCATAGCAACCAGTTGGATGGGTGGAGGGACACTTAGCATGTTAGCCTTTTATATATACAGATGAACAGAAACCTATTAAATACAAAATCAGTGACTCCTAATCAACTTATTACACAACTTTCTTGAAGTCCCTCCTTTTTGTGAAAAAAAAAAAAAAGATTGCAGTTTGAATACTTTTTTAAAAACTGTGTGTTATTAGGCTAGAGAGATTAATGTTTTATCTTCCTTAGGTGGGGAAGATTTTAAAAAGAAACAAAAAGAAGAAAAAAAATTATTTTGAAGTATAATATCAAGAAACATTGTATGAGCATCAATGTCATCTATATTTGAATTCTCAATGGAACATATCACCTTCCCAAGAAGGTTATTCCTGGCCTTCTGGGCTTTCATTAAGCAAGTCCCTTGGAAATAATGTTTTATAAATGTATCCTCAAAAGGATTTAGAAAATGATCCCTTTATCTCATCCAAACATGAAAGAAGAAATCTAGACTAAAAAACATCTTAAATATCCTCTACTTCAGTCTACCACAGATGGTCACCAAGCCTGAGCTTGAAGACAAGCTTTACATGCAGTTCTCTAACTTTTGAGGTGGGCTAGTTTTTTGAGTTTGTGGACAAAAATAGGGGCCACATAGGAAATCTGAAAAGCTCCAGGGAGGGCTACATGGCAAGAATTACAAACTCAGACACCTAAAGTAACCATATAGGAGAGTCTGAAATTAAAGCTTTCTAACTAAAAGCGAGTTGTGGTGGGTAGTCATGTCCTAGGTTGGAATCTTCTTTGACAAAGGTCAATCTTTACCTTATCTGAGCCTATCTATTGTCTTTTTGCATATATGATAACACACCTTTGGAATATCAGGGTAATTTCATGTTTCCAGGCCCCACAGGGCAAAATCACTGCACTGGTTAACCCCTTGATTGTTAACTGTTAACTATCTTATACCCACCAATGTATAAGAAATATGGGTCTATTTGTTTTACTTTTTATCCAATCCCAGAGTTTTCCCCTCTTTGCTTTCTCCTGCTTCCCTAATCTATCACCAGTGCATTTCATGTAACCCGATTATGTCTTCTCATTTGATTCTGATATATATAAAATAAGGGGCAAAACTGTCATTCTCTGGAACATTTTCTCAATCCATTGAGATTTTGCTTCCTACCAATTGTCATCAGTTTGGCTCAAAAAAAGCTCATATAAATTCTCTATAAGTTTGGATGTTTCTTACTTTGACAAGTTCTAAGTTCTTAGTTTTCTTCTCACTGCTGAACTAAAAATATGCCTAATAATTATTTCTTCAAATTGATGCCAGTTCTGTCCTATGGAGCATTACAGGCTACTGGGACTCCTCTTCTCATATTATAGTAGCTATCTATTCTCTTTATTTTTTTAAGAACACAGCACTCAGGTTTTTCTCTGAAGAACCATTCCTCACCTTGTTTCAGTACATTTGGGTCTGGGTTATTGATTGCTACTATCTCCAGGGCTGGGGTTATGATTTAAACATGACTCATAGTGCTCCCATTACAGCAGTTATTAATTCAGAAATGAGCATGAAACCTTTCAGACCTGTATTTTTGCTTTGAGTTGTTGACCAAGAGCAGCATTCACTGTTTCAGTAGACTTGTAACAGGATAGTAAGAAGCTAGGAAAATTCCTGGGCAAGTGGAATAGGGAAACTGAGATAAGAAAATTAAACAAGGCCAAACGGTTTGGGAAGCTTGCAGCCAGCCTGTGAATCATAGGACCTTATCTACTCCAACCAAGGACGCTTGAGAGCAACTGGTTAATACCTCTTCTCCCTAACCAGAGAATACATAACTTAAATCACCCTGGAACTGCAAGGTATGAGAGGGTGGAGTGGGGAGGGAAAAGAGGGAGTTTTATCTCACTCACTGAACAAAGAAGTCAGCAATCTTAGGATTTTCCAGATATTCTCATAAATTCTGGGAAAGCTACAGCAAAGTAAAAAGGGAACCTTGAAATCTAGTCTGTGCCCAAGATATCCAGCAGAGGAACCTTGAAACCTATAAACAGAAAGGTATAAAACCCCCTGAAACCCTTCCAGGTGCACACTCAGAGTAGCTGGGTGCCCACTTGTGCTTTATGTCAAGTGTGATAAATTTTCTTGCCTTGCTTCCTTAATAAATTTACTTGCTGCAACGTTGCAGTCCAGGGTTACTCCTTTGAAATCTTTCCTATGAGACTGATAAGAGCCGAGGAGGGAACATCCCTCTCTGACTCAGGGCTATCCAATAACATCTTTTCTGGTGTCCTATAACAGATTTAGCCACCATCATGCCCATAGAAAGCAAGAGCCTCTCTGGAAATGAGGCCAATGTAAAAAAGGAAGTGATGAACAAAATAGGTCCAGAGGCATGGATGCATGGAATAGACTGACTGACAGATCTCAGGAAAGACCGGAGTAGGGTCGGGGGACTAGAAGAGATTAAGCAAATAACGTATATGCATCCTATCTAATAAAGAAGGGATATGCTAATTGACCCTCATGCCATCACAAACATGGCAGTGTCCACAGCCAATAAGGAGAGAATATGCTAATTAATTTCCCCGCCCTCAAAGATGGCAGCGCTCACAGCCAATAAGGAGGGAATATGCTAATTGACTGTCCTGCCCTCAAAGATGGTGGCGCCCACAGCCACAAGATGGTGGTGCCCAGTCCCCTCAGCCCCGCTGGGGCACCTGCCTCTGGAGTCCCCCAGTCCCATCAGCCCCCCAGCTACCCAGGGCCGGCCCAAGGCACAGGCAAACCTCAGATGGCTGCTGCCCAGCTACCCAGGGCCACCCAAGGCTCAGGTAACCAGGGCCAGGTTGAGGCTTGCGCTGCTGGCACTGGCAGCAGCAGAGGTGTGATGGGGGTGTCGCCTTCCCCTGATCGCCAGGTCACCTCCCGCCCCTGAGCGCTCCCGGACTATGAGAGGGGGCAGGCCGGGCTGAGGGACCCCCCCACCTCCAGTGCATGAATTCTCATGCACCGGGCCTCTAGTATATACATAACCCATAGACATGGACAATAGTGTAGTGAAGGCCTCAGGGGTGGGGCAAGGGATGGGTGGAATGGGGCAGAAGAGGGTAAAATGGAGGACATCTGTAATACTAAAAACAATTTTAAATAAAGGAAGTGCAGAAAGAAAATGTGACTGATCCTGACATATCTAGCTAGGTATGAAGGCAGAGGTATTTCTCTGCAGTTTCCAATTATATGAAGTAAAACATTCCTTTTCTTAAGTTTACTTGAGTTGGATTTATTGTCATCTACACCCCCCAAAATCTTGATTGTTTCACACAATGCTACATTCTATGCATATTTGAAGATCAACATTATTTCCTCTCCATAATCTTTATTATTTCAGAAAAAATCCTCAATTTTTACTCATATTAAAAAGTTTAGCAAATCTCTTTTGATTTTTGTTACTATACTCCTTAATGTCTATTGAATGAAATAAGAATTAAAAATTGCTGACATAAACAATGTATAAATGAAAAATATACAAATTTACGTTATTAGAACCATTTTCAAACACCTTAGACATGCTGCTTCATATCACTCAACTTGCCAACTTCAACCTGATCTCTTCAATCAATCGGGTTTCCAAAGGACCTCTATTTGCTAACGATTAGCAACTGAAGTTATATATTGTAACCCAACTATATTTGTTTGCTAATATTCCATTATTATAATTTTCATCAACTAAAAAAAAAATACCCTGTCCCCAGTTAACTTAAGATTTGAAGATTTTCTACTTCAATAATTAAATACATATGTTTGTACGATGCGCAATTTTGGTCCTTTATTTGGAGCACATAAAAATAGCTAAGACATAGTCTCTTGTTTTGAGTATTTTATACTTGCTGGATTAAAACACTTAAAACACATCATGACCACCATAACCATTATCAACCACAGGGCTCCTATGCATTTACTGAGCACTTAAAGTATAACAGGCTTGGTGCAAAGTGCCTTGAAGATATGGTCTCATTTAAT
Organism: Myotis myotis; assembly: GCF_014108235.1. NCBI lineage: Eukaryota > Metazoa > Chordata > Mammalia > Chiroptera > Vespertilionidae > Myotis > Myotis myotis. Next base: position 33,328,360 of record NW_023416357.1, read on the forward strand.
CCCCTAACCTCATGATATGGTATTATTATCATCAATTTACAGACAAGAAAACTGAGGCAGTGATAAGTTAAGAAACATATCCAAAGTTACACAACTTATAGATGACAAAGTGTGAAGGTTCATGTTCTTACCTCTCCTGCCAGACTGCCTCCAATCTCTACAACACTAAATGGGATACACGCAAACAATGTCTGAGGGAACAGGAGAAACAAGCACTTCTGCTTGGAGGTAGAACTTTTTAAAGGGATGACATTTTTTAAATAAGTTTACTTTTTTCAACGTAGGAAGGGAAATGAACATGCTAAAGAAAAATTTATACATCAAATACATGCTTAGAACTTACGCTGAAATATATTGCAAACATGATGGCAATCTGAACTCAAGGGAAAGTCCTTTCCTTTCTAGATCACTTAAGCTGATGGGTGAAACTGGCACTGACCTGTTTATGAAAATACTTATTTGCCCTGTTTCTCTCTACTATGCCCCTTCACCTTCCATATTTTCACACCATTACATCCTCATTTCTTAAGATACCTACATTGTTTTGTTTTTCTCCTTTCATTACTAAAACAAGCTTCTCTCCCCACCCCCCTCCCCACCCCCCAACCCCAGCCCAATATTAATCCTAGGGAAAGAATCCTGATAAAGTAGTAATCAACACTTTGGACAGCATTTATGTCATTGTTACTATTCCCAAGAGATTTTAGCCTTGTTTCTGGTTTTGAAATAAGTCTTTAAGAGTGTTCTCAAGCATTAGCTAGTAGATACAGTACATATATTTTTTGCTGTAGAAGGAGATTTTGAGGAATGCCTTCAAAGTCACACTGCATAAGCAATTAAACCACACACCCAACAAGTAAACCCGGTGCTGATGATAGATGGTACCCACCTGCTTTCCTTCTTTCTGCTCTTCCTTCTTCTGCATTGGTTCCATTTTCAGAGAGGCTCTGGCCTCTGTGGTCATGGATAAGATGTTGGTCAGAGCCCAACCCAACCTTAGCCAAATCACTTGCCAATGCTATCCAGAGAGAGAGAATGTGTGTCAGTGCTTTCAACAACAAAAAAAGAGAGAAAGAGATTATTTTGTTCATAACCTTTTATTTTCCCACCTCTTCACAGAGAGAAAGGTATTAATGAGCAGTGAAAATGCCAGAAGGCATACAATGTGCTGATAATTTACGAATTGAATAAAGAGATACTGAATAAATTGCGTGACAAAATTTACAATTATTATTTTGAAGGGAAGCAATCATTGATAGTCATTACTGGGTATCACAGAGTGAGGAATATGTTAAAATTGGACAAAATACAAATTTTCTTATTTTTTTTATTTATTGACTTGAAAGAGAGAGAGAAATGTGTTGTTCCACTTATTTATGCATTTATTCGTTGATTCTTGCATGTACTCAGTCCGGAATCAAACCTGCAATCTTCGTGTATTGAGACATGCTGTAACTAACTGAGCTACCTGGCCAGGGCCAAAATACAAATTTAAATATGTAAATGCAGAATCCCTCAACTAAACAAGTTTGGGTTCTCTGTCATCCTGAAAAATAAACACACATTTTGGGGGCAGTTAATTTTCATTTACATTTCTCCTTGACATCCCCTCCTCACAACCAATATAATCAAATAGAATATTCACAGGCAAATTCAAATAGTATAAATTAAAGAGCCATTTTGGGGAGCTCATGTAATGCATATTAATACCTTATAATACCTGTCCCTGAAACTGAGTTTTCATTTGATATTGTACTAATATTATGAACATAGTATTCCTTTAAAATGTTTAAAAGATTAATGTAAGACCTAAAGTCTTAATACTGGGGCGGGGGTAGGGGGAAAGTGCCATTTCAAATTATGTTATCCCTTGACCTGGGTAAGTTGATAGGGTTCTTAACAAGGTCTTGCTATTTGAGGATTTCCCATTTGCTGTAAAACTGGGAGGAACCAGGAACAAAACAACACAAGCACAAGACTGGACTGGAAACATGTCCTTCAAGTAAACAAAGCACAAGTTTCTGACAATTTTGATGTGTAAGGAGTGCATATGCTGCTCTTCATTTGTAAGCCCCTTTCTTATGTCTTAACAGACAGCTCGGGAATAACAGGTATTCTTTTGTTTATCTGATTGTAGGCATTCTGGGGGACATTGGAAAGCTACATAGGTTCATTTCTCTCCATTCCAAGTGGAGAACATAACCTCTTTAAAAGGATCTGTTCTCTTTGATCTGTATACTAGCATTATGAGGAAGTCAGTTTCACCAGAGAATGCATTACTTGTTAACGGATTAAACAGTCAAATCCTTGAAACTGACATAATCTTATTAACCAATGTCAACCTAATGAATTTCATTAAAAAATACATTTTAAAAAGCGGTCAGGCCCTGACCAGTTTGGCTCAGTGGCTGCGTCGGCCTGTGGACTGAAGAGTCCCAAGTTCGATTCCGGTCAAGGGCATGTACCTTGGTTGCGGGCACATCCCCAGTGGGGAGTGTGCAGGAGGCAGCTGATCTATGTTTCTCTCTCATGGATGTTTCTCTCTATCCCTCTCCCTTCCTCTCTGTGAAAAATCAATAAAATATATTTTAAAAAATAATTAAAAAAAAAAAACGGTCAGATCTTAAGCTTTGTCTCAGAGAATGAGCTCTTCAGTCCCTCACAGAGAAATGTATTCACAAAGTGAACTTAACCCGCAAATGATCCCTTCTTTCAGATGCAATGATTATAATGAGTGGTTAGAAAATATTTAACAAAGGAGCACATTTCTGCTTTGAAAACCAAAAAAAAGGCCATTAGATATTGAGCAGGGCAAAAAAAGGAAAATCCCGATGAGAATCAGAACAGAAATAATGCTCCTATGACACAGGATATTGGGTTTCAAAAATTCCTTGTGAAGAGAAATTAAAAATTCATCTGAGCACTCTATTGGGTGGCATTTACAAGTCATGTTTGGCATGCTTCCTCTTGGAGTAACTCTCTATACAATGCTGACTTATTAAAATGGGATTTGTCTCAAATACTTTTATATTTAAATATGCAAATCCATTGCAAGATTTGCAGTAAAGCTCCAGTAGATAGTTCTCACGATCACTGAAGCAGTACAGCAGAGCTAACACAGGCAAACGCTCTCTGCCATTGAACACCGAGGCATCGCAATGTGCTCTTCTCAGTTGAACCCAAGCTCACTAATGCATTTGCTTACTTGACAGAGGCCTCACTTCTTGTAACTATTTTGTTTTCTTTTTAAATTAAATCATTATTGTAGAAAATATTAGATATGTCTCCTTTCCCCCCCAATGACCCCTTCAACCCCACCCTCAGTGCCCGTCCATGGCCTTTACCACCTTATTAAATGTGTCCATGGGTTATGCATATATGCATACAAGTTCTTTATCTCTATTTTATTTTCTGATCAACAATGGGTGACAAAGACAAGAAAGTGTAAATGTGCTTGAGAGACTGCAAAAGTTTCAAAGTGCATTAACACCCTGGGTATTAAAATCCAAGTTTAAAAACATCAGCTCCACTCACTTCCAAAAAAATGGTCAAGGAAAAAAAGGGAAACAATCACCAGACAGTTGTAGGTTGATAAAAGTGATTTGACATGAGGAAGGGACGTGTAAACATCATTTCAATCTTGGAAGCTGACAAATGCCATTGTATGAATAAGAACTGGAACAAACTATAAATAGAGCCATATCAGTACTTCAAAAGATGTGAAAAGATTAGAAAAATATGGTATGCTTCTAGAAATACATCTACATATGAAGTGGAATAATACAATTCTGAATAACATCAATTCAATTAGTGCTTCAATTTCCAGAATACATCTCATCTTTACCCTCCCAGCATACACAGTGGTAAGAGCCTAGTTCTAATTCCATACATGGGGTTCAAGGCATCTCAAGAAATCCTTCCCTAAGTTAAAACAATTCTCCTAGCTATTGTTTTACACACACACACACACACACACACTTGTGTAAAACTGGACTAACAAGGAGACTTTTAGAAATGCTGGCTGATCCTTAGTCATAAATACTGTGTCCTAGGCATGAATGCTAGTCCACTGAGCGGTATGGTAATTATTTCCTTTTATGCTTCCTTTGGTGATTTTGAAATGCAAACTTCTACCATGTGCTTTCCAACTTCAAACGCCTCCCCACTCTCAATGTATTCTGCATGATGAGGGTGGGTGGGTGGTTTGACTTATTTTTGGGTTAGTCCTAATGTCCTGGGAATATATGAGTAGGTGTGAGGTCTCTCATGGGGACATGATTCTATGATATCCCATGGCATCTCTCTATCATGGTCTGATGAGATTCCAGCTGGTGGTGCTTCGTGACTGTCATGCAAATTTCTGTTATTTAGGTATACCATGTGATTTTTGTCTCCTAAAATATCATACTTCCCTTGGTGTGATGCCATTATTTTGTCCTTTTAAACAATCTGAAGAAATCATTTGCATCCTGAGATATATCTGAGTTATGTGCTTCACCAAAATTCAAACTGAAGAGTTACACTTTTACAGTTTTAAAAAGTACTCACCTTCAACAGGATAGAGAGGAGGGTTGAAAGCAATCCACAGAAAAAAAGCTTGTACTGCAAGAATAATTCTGACTCCAGTTCAAAGATTTCTGAACAAGCAGAATATGAACATGACTTTGTTGAAACTGATACTCATAATGCTGCATGAGACTATATGTCTACACAAAATGAAAACAAATAAAGTTGAGTACAAACTGGAAATACTTCTTTTGAAACAAAACTATGATATGACTTTGATAAAAAGTTTGCAGTTTCTGGAAAGATCTTAAGATCATCAAACAAGAGATGGGACTATTTGAAGATTTAAATGTCAGAGGAAAATATTTAACACTAGTTCGTAACGCTCTTCAGTATTGCCCCACTAGTGAAGCATCAGAGAGGGCTACTTGAGAAGCTGGAAAAGCTTATAAGAAAATATACTCCTGCCCTAGCCAGTTTTGTTCAGTGGATAGAGCCTGGGGACTGAAGGGTCCCGGGTTCAATTACTATCAGGGGCACATGCCTGGTTTGCGGGCTCAATCTCCAGTAGGGGGCGTGCAGGAGGCAGCTGATCAATAACTCTTTCTCATCATTGATGTTTCTATCTCTCCCTCTCTCTTCCTCTCTGATATTAATAACAATATATTTTTTAAAAAAAGAAAATATACTCCTGAGTAGATAATGATATTACTGTTGCATTTAGTTGTTTAAGATCATACTTTTTCAAAAGTTTAAATAATAGATTTCATAAAAATATATATACATATTGCACCTATATATATCAAGTAATACATTCCAATATGTTGGAATCATTATTTCATTAATATACTTCAATTTTTTATGACTGTTTTTCATTTTTGATAGCATAGAAGATATTCTAGCCTCATTTGAAGGTCTGTGTTATTTTCCTTCTATAGTTCCTATAGACAGTTGTAGAAAAAGCACAGAATCAAACCCTGGCCTGCTCTAAATGTTGGGAGAAATGACCTTCAACCACTTTATCCTCAATACTAGAATTACTCTTTGTTTCTTAGAATCCAGAAATTCCTAAAATAAAATGAATCTCATGTTTCAAGTGAAACTTCCTCTTTTCTCAGTTTGCAGAGTTCTATGTAGCCTCTGCGCCCACTCTTCAAAGTGGCTGCCAATATTTTATCTCCATCCTCCCGTTATCAGCGATTACTCCTCAGGCAGTTTTTCCAGGGACAGCAATCATGCACCAAGACCCCTCCACACTTGCTCAAGGAGTACAATGTAACCAAATGGGAAGACTTCAACTACTTTATCACAGCAATTACCAGAAAATTTACAGCCACATTATGTACTTGTGCAGCCAACAGCAGAAGTGAGTCCTCTGTATTCATCAACAGAACTGTGGCTGATTCTCAGATAATTAGTATATTATCATCACATAATGGTCTAGAGTCCTTCATGAAGCATCTTTATATTATTCCCTGTCTGATGTCAGAACATAAGTTAAACTGGTTTTCTAAAAGAACAAGAGGAAAATAATAAAAGCAAATTAAATAAAAAGCCCCCAAGACTATGGGCACAGGAAACTAGTCAAAACGTTGCTTACGTTCAAATGTCCTACTGCAGCTCACTAATAGTCCTCCTGCTGAATTAAACATTTTGTCTCTCCTCCCATTTCTAATGGGAAATATGACTTAGATCTCTGTTCATCTGAGCTAGAAAATTGTACATATTTTTTTAAAAGTTATAAAATCTACTAAGTTCTTCTTCCTTTAATGGTTCCAGGAAGAAGGCGACAGATTTCTACCTCTGCTGCCAATATTGCTTAGAAACCTGCCTGCCCTAAATCACGGACGGACCTAAGGGCAGGTAAAATAGTTCCACTATGATATGCTTCTGGTTGTCAATAAGCCCCACTCAGATTATTGCAAAATGGTGCCAAGTCCCGGACAAACTTCTGTTCCTTTCTACACTGAATCTGAAATAGTCAATTGTTAAACATGTACCCATTTACTCCTGCTTGCTTAAATTCCGTCTTCTCCACAAAATGCCAGGATTTTATAGGAGAGATGCCTTATTTTGTTGTTGTAGCATGTTTTTTTTTCCACACCATCTCCTATGTCTACACAATGCCCACATAAAAAAGGCACTCAATAAGTATTGATCAGTTCATTTAATGGACAAATCATTGCTCCAGGCAATGCTGTCAATAAAACTTTCTGTGATCATGGAAATGTTCACGCAATGTTCATCTGAGAGGGTGACTACTGGCCATGTGTGGTGACTATTGAACACTTGAAATGTGCCTAGTGTAAGTAAGGAACTGAATTTTTAATTTTATCTCACTTTATTTTAAATTTAATTAGCCAAATATGTCTAATGACTACCTTATTGGTTAAGGCAGTCCTAGATACTAGGGATATAATCATGACCAGAGCACAGTTTCTGCCTCAAGGAGCTCACTGTCTAGTAAAACAACTTCAAAAATTATTGCATGTCTTCATAAAAGAGGATGCATTTGAGCTGCTTGTGCAGGATAAAATATAAAATGTAACCTACAGAGAGGATTCAATATAGCACCTCAGACACACACTAAATGGTATGTCCAAGGGCTGAAGATAGGGTTTTCTATTTAACTTTTAATAACTCATATGTATCTATATAAAAACAGACTTGTTTTGAGGGTTAAAGGACAGTATATAAAAAGCACTTAGAATATAATAAGAGCTACTACATATATAGCGTACAATCATTATTTAAAAAGTAAGTATTGCTCTACCACTGAAGTTCATGTGCTCATTATTAAAATAAAAAAAGGAACCGTAATTTCTTTTTTCCTGCCTAATGCTTATGTTGGGGGTTGGTTTTAGTTGTCATTTTTGCTAGTACATTAGTATTCATTTCTTTAAGTCTTCCATCCCATATAAAAACACTTGCTATGTCAGAGGAATGCCTTGGATCCTTTAGGAAAAATAACAATTTAAGTAAAAAGGTTATTGTTAATGGTATCAATTATATCAGATCAAGGAAAGAATGATTTTGTTCATTATGTGGCATTTACTGACGTAGCTAGTTGGGGCAGTAAGGAAAAAGAGAAAGAAAAGAAAGAAGTCAGTGCACACGATCAAGAATCTGCAGCCTTAAGTAATCTTCAAAAGTTATGGCCTAGAATCCAAGAAACAAACAATATAGGCATGTTCCTTTGATTTCATTTCTCACGGCTTTAGTCTACAAGAGAGAAGGTGAAATAGCTCCATCGAGAGATACTTGTGATAGATCTTCGAGATACACAGGCCAAGAAACCTTCACAGGTGCCAAGTCCCAGGCAAACTTCTGTTCCTTCCTCCGAAGGGGCCCATAAACAAATCAATCCAGGACCTTCGTCTGTATTTATCGCATATCTGGGAGAAACTACTATAAACCAGGCATTAGAAACTTTTTAAATGTTATATTACTAAAATATGAAGTGAAATGAGTATAGCTCTAATAAAAACAATAATCCCCAATGACAGAGAATTAAATAAACAGACCGACCATTACAGTAGCTCTCAAATAAGTTTGGGAGCATATACAGATAGAACCAGTAGAACCATGTCAAATTTGTTATTAAAGCAAAGCAAACTGTAAGACTGAAGGACCACCTTGATGCTGAATGCTATACTGTGTGCTGAGGATAGAATGGTGGGCAGAAATACATTCTTTGACTTTGGGGGGCTTACACTTTAAAGGAGAATAAGGCGTTCATCAAATAATATAAAATTGAAAAAAATCACAAAGTGATAAGAGCTATTCATAATAGTTAAATGACACAAGAAGTAAAACAACAAGTTCGTTAAGACTTTCCTGAGGAAATGACATTTGAGTTCAGATACAAATATCAAGTGGGAACAAGGTGAGTAAGGGAAGATGAACATTGCATATGGAGGAAGAGAGTGCCCAAGGATTGTCACAAAAGAGACATTAAAAATTCAAGAAAGAGGAAGTGGACTCTGGTGGATGGGGTGGGAAATGTGAGAGAGTAGAGGGAGCTGTTCTTATTTTCTGGGTGCACTCGAGAATGAATCATGGTCTCCGCAGTGTGTTGTTTCCACTTTGCTCTAACATTTACAGATATGTAATGTCTATATTTATCTCTCTATATATATATAGCTTTGGTTTCTTTACTGGAATGAGCAAAAATGACTGAATCTTTCTCAAAAGGGGTTCTACAGACATGACATTGGGGAAAACTCTAGGAATATGTAGTAACTAAGTGATAGGTAAGGACTTCAAGGATTCAACTGCCTAGAAAGTGGCATGCTTTTTGACCAACAAGACTGAGAAAGGCTGACCCCTTGAAAGGGAGAAATTCCAGAGATCACAGGGAACTTTGGAGGGTATGGATACATTCATTATCAGGATTGTGGTGATAGTTTCACAGGGATATATATGTCCAAAATAAGTCTCAGAATGAAACTAATTTTTCAACCACAATCTTATTTTTAAGACACTTATGCCAATACGTAAATGAGAAACTATACAAAGAAGTAACATGAGAAAAATGCAAATGATGATCAATATATATAAAAAATATAATCTCACAAGTAATAAGGGAAAATACATATTAAAGCCAGAAGCCATTTTCACTCATTATATTGGCAAAACACATATATAGATAACCCTCATTAACTAAGCCAAGTCCATTTTTGGAAAAAAAGTGGAGAAAAATAAATATTCAGATACCAGGAGCCTATATTTCATTATTCCAGGCAGGAACAAATAATAATGTTGTAACTCTGAAGTCCATACGAAACCTCCACAATTTCCCCAAATATGACTAAATCACTCAAGCACTATGTATTATTTGCACAACAGGTATATATAATAAGTAAAAGGCTTAAATGTAAATTACCTAATTATGTATAATTTAATCATTAGCAGATAAGTTTGTATGTAGTATTCAAATATACTGGTTATGAGGAACTCTTTCTCATTGCAAGAAAGGTATACTATAATATAACTAAATAATATACCATAATATTGTATTTGGAATTGTCAGTGAAGGTTAGATCCATATGCTTGGAAACAATACAGTAAGAAAATTAATATTCTCATGCCTTAAACTTATGACTAAGGAAAATAATGATTCAGGGTGATGCCAAAATCCTCACTGTTAATGTGAGACGAATTTTTAAGTGGGTAAAGGTTGCCCCTAGGGTGACCCACCTACTTTGCAGGAAAAAAAGAAAATTAATATTCTTGGATAGAATTTAGAAGCCAAAACAAAAATTCATCAGGTTGGATTTTAATGGCATTATAGTATATTGCTATTTCAGGAATTTCTCTTTTAATACAAAGAAAATAAATTCCTTTGTTTAATACAAAGCAAAGAATTATTTTTCATTGTGATAAATTATTTCCATATGTGTTTTTCAGATTTTCTTAAACAGGAAATACACACACAAAAACTTATAAATATAGTTTAAAATAACTATTTTTGGACTCCAATTACAAACAAAGAGTAAGGCAAGTTTGCAAGGCCATAAATCATCGTAGAGTACTCAGCTACTATGTATAAGTCCAGGGAATCTATAGGAAGAACAATTACCAGCACATTTACTAGTAAAAAAACATATTCACACTTCAGAGATTACACTTGGTACAGGCCTAGGGTCCCTCAGCACACAGTGTTAAGTAGAAATATGTAGAATACATTTTTTCTCAAGATTACCTTAACCCAAAAGATTAACTGAAGTAAACAATAATGTCAACATTTTACACACAAGGTATTTATGTTTTTTTCTCTTCTCAGGTATGATCAGCTAGGCTGGAAAAATCTAATGCATCACTAGTTCATAGAACTTTCTGATGAAAATTTTCTATATTGTTTGGTCTAATATGGCAGCAACTAATCACATGTAGCTATTGAGTTCTTAAAATGTGGTTAAAAAGACTTACATTTTATTTAACTTAATCTGTCAGAGTGGCTGTTGTCAATAAATCAACAAACAACAAGTATTGGCAAGGATACAGAGAAAAGGCAACCCTGGTGCGCTTTTGGTGGAAATATAAATATGTGCAGCCATTATGGAAAACAGTATGGAAGTTCCTCAAAATATTAAAAAAAGAACTGCCTGATGACCCAGCAATTCCACTTCTGAGTATATATCCAAAAAAACCCAATAACTCTAATTGAAAAAATACATGCTCCCCTATGTTCACTGCAGCATTATTTACAATAGCCAAGATATGGAAGCAACTCAAGAGCCAGGTGAGTGGACAAAGAAGTTGTGGTACATATAATAATGGAATATTACTCAGCCATAAAAAAGAATGAAATCTTACCATTTGTGACAATATGAATGGACCTAGAGGCTATTATGTTAAATGAAATAAGTCATACAGATAAAGACAAATACAATATGATTACATTTACATTGAATCTAAAGAGCAAAATAAACTAACAAAACAGAAACAGACTCATAGATGTAGAAAATGAACTGATGGTTGCCACATTGGTTGTTCCGTGAAAAAGGTGAAAGGACTAAGAAGTACAAATTGCCAGTAATAAACATAGTCATGGAATGTAAAGTAAAGGATAGGGAATATAGTCAATAATATTGTAATAACTATGTAGGGTGACAATTGGATTCTTGAATTATCGGGGGGAATTACTTTATAAATTATATGTAACTGTCAAACTACTATGCTGCAGGTGAAACTAATAAAATAATATTGAATGTTAACTGTAATTGAAAAATAAAATTAAAAATCAGATAAAATAAATAAATAGTCACATGTGGCTGGCAGCTACCACACTGGTCAGCATAGGTCCAATGGGTGGCACTCATAGCCTAAGTATACCAAGTCTTAAACTAATATAGACTTCTTGCCATTTCTATGCAATCCATCTATCCCACCTTCATAGACAGCAGCTATCCTCTGTCTAAGAAGGTATCTAAATGGTAAAAAACTACAAACCAGTGTGTTTGGTGCATGGTGGCTTATCTATCTTCTATGTAGGTAAAACAAAGACAAAAATTTAATAAATTTATGACAGATATTTTACTGGCAAAAGACATAGGTGATAGCACAATTATAGTAGTTATGGGAGATGACATTAAGTTTATATCTTGCATCCAGAATTTGAGTAACGAGAAAGCCCTTTTCTGGCTGTATATTGGTTCCCCTTCCTACAGCCAGGATATATTCATTAAAGAGCACCAACAAGAAAGAAAGCTTGTTAAAGGAGATTATTAATTTTCAGGCTCATTAGCCCAACAGCTATTTTTCTCTGTTATGTCTCAATGAAATATGTGGACAAGTCTAGAAATGAGGAAGAACAAAAGCTACGGGAAAAATAAGTGTGGGAGCTGCAGCAATCTTCTGGCAGGACACAGCTGATCCAACAACCTCTCTCAGGCTAATGACACATCACATCAAACGAGGTTGATGATATGCAGCAGGTCACATGCAAAAAAAGAAATTGTGTTTCCAATTTTTATTGATATTCTGATTTTAAAGAACAATTCTGTATTTTTAACAAGTCCCCCAAATAATTCTGATACCAGTAAGTCCATATTCACAGTTTGAGAGGCACAGTCTTTTATAAAGAATTCAGAAATTTATGGCTTTACAGGCAGCTTGTGACAAACTGAACTGTGTATTTTTACTAATATGTGTATTAGATCTTTTTAAAAATATATCTTCATGATTTTAGAGAGGAAGGGAGAGGGAGAGAAACAGCAATGATGAGAAAGAATCATTGATCCGTTGCCTCCTGCAAGGTTTGAGATTGATCCTGCAACACGGACATATGCCCTGACCAGGAACTGAACTGTGACCTCCTGGTTCATAGGTGAACACTCAACCACTGAGCCACCGCAGTTGGTCTGCATTAGGTATTTTTACTAGTATCTCCAGATGGTGGCTATGCAAACCAAAGTTTGAAAACTTCTATTAAACAGAGATTTAAGGAATGATAAGGAGCTTGGAGGCTCAGAAAGCCCTCACCCACATGTTGGAAGACAAAAGTAAAGGTTTTATAACTTGTTCAAGAGCTAGATGCCCAAATTTCTAACCATCACAGCATAGGTTAAAAATAACATTTACTTTAACATATACTGTTTATAACTTGTAAAAACTTAAAGGTTTTACAAGTTATAAAACCTTTAAGTAACTATGAATAATCTTTTATTTTCAATAAAATCATGGTATATATATCCTTACTAAGAAATGTGGTTAATTTTATGTGTCAACTTGACTAGGCCACAGGGGCTTTGAGCAATCAGTAAGCCCCACTTCTTATATCAGCTATTAATACCATTCTGATTGAAACCCCAGGTTTCTGGCTCCAAGAAGTCACATGTCTAGATTATGAACCTGGTAAAGAACTAATCCTACACAATTGGCGGGGGGTTAGGGTGGGGTGGGGTGGGGGGGCTACTTCCATTTCTAGGAGTCTCCGTTTGGGCCTAGAACAGGGCACAGAACTAGAATGATACTCTCGCTTCAACTTAAGGGCTATAAATATAGACTAGAAAAGAATCTCTCCAGTGGTATATGTTGACATCAGGATAATTGCGTTGCCTTTGCTCAGTCACTAGGTCGGGGGAAATGTCTTCCCTGAATACTCAGAAGCAGAGTATTACCCTTCATTAGTTCAGGATTTAATCCCACACCATCTTCACATGTCAGAGAACCGAAAGTGGACACTTAACATCAAACAGTAGTCCTGAAAATTAAAATCTTAGGAAAAAGGCAGTCTGGGCTCTTGACACCACTGTCTCAGTTTGGGTATCCCTGACAGAGACTCTGAGATAAGTATCTGAGTGGATAGGGGTGTGAGTAGGCAAGGCAGGAAAAGGAAGGCAGTCATTAAAAGCTGCATTATCAAGTGAGTTTCTCCTGAGGCTGAGTAGATCTTATTCCCATTGGGGAAAACTGGGGACTAACATGAAACATATCAAATGTCTCTCAGGGGAGCTATGCCAAACTCCTGTCAGACATTTGCTGAGGTAGGAAGCATTAAGTTGCCCATGTTTCTGGCTTGCTGTGCACATGTAAGAGTGAGTAGTCAGAGAGAATTCTCATGTAGATATAGACACTGGCAGATTAAAGTGGGCCCTGCATACATAGACATGGTAAGGCAGATAGAATATTGGCAGGGCACCAAGAGGATCTACAATAATCCTGAAGGGACTGACAGAGTTACACATGAAACTTTGCTAGAAAAGCACATCCCAAATTCCAAATTAGGCTGCACTAATTACCAAGATTAGGATACATCAACCACGAGACCCCAATACAAAATTAGCAAACACATAGGCAAACAAGTCAGCATGACCTGAGTCAACATAAAAGTAAATAACAGGCCCTGGCTCAGTGCCTCAGTTGGTTTAAGTGTTGTTCCACACACCAAAAGGTCGGGGGTTCAATTCCCTGCCAGGGCACATACCTAGGTTGCAGGTTAGGTCCTCAGTCAGGGTGCATATGGGAGGCAACCAATTGATGTTTCTCTCTTACATACCTCTCTCTCTCTTTCTCTCTCTCCCCCCCCCCCACCACCTTCTTCTCTCTCTAAAAGCAATGAAAACATATCCTTGAGTGAGGATTAAAAATAAAAATAAATAATTAACAGAATTTGACTCCTAAGAATATTAGGTGATAAAATGTTATATATATATATATATATATTAAAAATAACAAATATATAAAAAGTGGATCAGAAGCATGAGAAAACAAAAACAGAGAGAATTGAGGAAAATTAATGATGATTGAAATAAAAAATTCAGTGGATTATTTGAACATCAGATTAGATTAAACTGAAGAGATAATTAATAAACTAAAAGAGCTAAAGACCTAAAATAAAGACAAAAGGATAAAGAATGTAAAATTTAAAATTATGATAGAGTAGTGCAGACATGTAGAGAATAAAGACACCATCTACTGAATTTCTAAAAGACATTCCAGAAATGACAAAGAAAGATAATTCAGTGGACTGGGAAAGTCAATATTTTAAAAGGTAATAGCTTTCAAATTCTTCAGAGTTTATTAAAAAACTCAATCCTCAGATTCAGCAAATATAATTTCTCATTATAGTATAGTAATTTGAAACAGCCCTTTCTGAAGTCATCAGTAACCTTCATGTTGTTAAATTTTAATGGTAGGTGTTAGTTCTCCTCTTTTTTAACCTATATACCACATTTTCTTCAATTGGTATTTTTTTTTATCCTTATATGTTTTGTTTACATGGTATACTACGCTCATTTGATTTTTTTTATGGGTCCCTTCTTAGTCTCCTTTGCTGATTTCTCACATTTGTTAAAAACTATTATAATGCTCTTGGCACTCCTTTTTTTCCTATCTATACTTTCAATTAGCTATCTTATCCAAACTCATGGCTTTAAATACCATGTATATGTAGCAATTCCAAAATTCATATTTTTAGTCCAGACCATTCTTCTATAAATTCAGATTCATATATAAAATGACCTACCCATTATCTCCAAACGGATGTCTTTTAATATCCAAAACTCAACATGTCCTAAGCTTATTTTTTTATCTTTACCCCCAAATTCTCCAACTATGACTTTTCATATCTCAGTAAATGACAACCCGATCTTTCCAGTTGCTCACCCCAGAAACCTTGGAATCATCCTTAACATCTCTTCTATCTCAGTAAATCCCACTGGCTCTACTTTCAAAATATATCCAGAATCCTATACTTCTTATCAATATTGTAGCAATATGCCTAGTCTTAACCCCAAATCTCTTGTTTGGACACTGCAAGAGACTTTATGGTAAACTGCATCATGAGCCTCAATTCTTTACTCCTTTAGTCATGCCTTTTGCCACCATGTATCATTGCAGAGCCTTAAAAAAAAAAAAGTAGAATTTATTTCCCTACACCTTGATATAGTCATGGTCACATGATTTGCTGTGGTTAATGAAATTTTAGAAAAAGTAACAAAAAGGGGTTTCACACCCTACTTGTAAAATAAGATATCTCTCTTGGGCCTCTGACATCACCAAGAGAATATACCTTTGCTTGTCCCAAGAGAAGGAACTGACCCCAGCAAAATCCGGCTTAAATTAGCAGATCCCTTAGCCAAATTGAAGATGAGTAATGAATGCACAAGCTCAATCAAGCTCCACAGAATCACTCACCCAACCCACAGAGGTGTGAGACATAAATGCTCACTGTTGCATGCTATGAAAATGTTGTGAATTCATTGTTATTATAGGAAGAATCAATGGATAGAGCCTCCTTACAAGTCTCCCAAATTCTCCTCTTGATTCCTACAATTTTACCTGAACACACATACCAGCCAAAGAGGTGTTTTGTTTTGTTTTTTGCTTTTAGTTATTTCATTTTTAAGTTTTGAGTTACTTTAATTTCCCATGACACACTGACAGTGTTGAAAACAAAAAATACAAACATAACCATGTACTTATTTTAACATTTCATCCATATGTCATCCCCTATTTTTGGATGATTTAGACAACAGAGAACAAATCTAAGCAACAGATAAATAGAAAATAGATAACTAATTATGTTCACCAACTCCCAACATTTAAAAGATATCAATCAAGAAAGAAACATTTGAATCAAGTGAGGATCAATGTTGATGTCCACTTTTCTTTACATATTCTAGTCAGTGTTTTGTGTGTAACAAAACTGAAAACAAAACCATTTTATCCACAGCCTGTTGATGTGTGAGTTTTTTCTTTTAGAAACTGTCTACTCAATATTCATAAAATGGTCTCAGTTTTTAAAAAGATACTTAAACTTTATTTATAATCTATAATAATAAAAGTGTAATATGCTAATTAGACTGGACGTCCTTCTGGACGACCTTCCAGACAAAGCTGGGGCTGCAAGGAAAGCCCAGTTCCTGGGTGCCTGCTGGCAGCCAGAGGGAAGCCTAGGACCTGGGTGCCAGAGGAAAGCCGGTGCCAGTAGCCAGGGAAGGAAGGCCTACTCATGCACAAATTTCGTGCATCAGGCCTCTAGACTATATATAGAAAAGCCTAATATGCAAAGTGTCCCCTCGGGAGTTCAACCAACCAGGAATTCAATTGCTCATTATGATTTACGCTGACCACCAGGGGGTGGCAGCTGCTAGGGATCCTATTCATGAGCAAATTTTGTGCACTGGTCCTCTAGTAAATTTACTATCCAGGTAGATTTTAAAGGAAGATTTATTCTCAACTACATTTGAAAACAAATTATCCTTCACCTTATCAGTATGTCTTTGTTCAGCTAATGAAAACCCAAAGGTCTACATATCTTCTTGGCTATCCAGACTAAATATTTAACATATACCAAAAAGCCTAAGGTTAATATTAATAATCACCAATTATGAGAATGTGTTAAAATTGGCAGGAAAAACATCATATGTAATGAGGCTATACACAAGATGATGCCAATCCCAGGTTCTGCTGCCTGCCGATGGAAAAGCCATCAATGGAGAGGCAAGTGCTGGTGTGAGAAAAGACAGTTTATTCAAGATCCGGCAGGTTGATAAGATGGGGGACTCTTGTCACAAGGACCATCTTAACATCTCAGTGCAGTCAGAGGTTTATATGGCCTGGGGAGGGGAAGGCAGAACAAAGGAAACCAGAGGGGGTTCTGGGCTCTGCTGGAGGGTGCTATGTGCAAGTCAGCACAGTCTGCTCTGAAAACCATCTCATAGCCAGCTGGCTCCTGGAACTGAAATGCCTGAAAACTGGAGTTTCTTCCTTTGAGGTTAGCTCCTAGAATCTTTTAAGCAAACAAGCTATTTATCCATAGTTACATGCATTTACAAGTCATCATTTACAGGTACACCATTAAAAGAATGGTGGGTGGTTTACAAAGAGGCAATACACAGCTTCTTTTTTTGTTTTTTTTGTGTGTTTTTTTGTGAACAAACTTGTGCTGTCTTTCATATGTGTAATACACCAACACAAATATCAAAGACTCAACCCCAGTGTTGCTCAACTGAATCAAAACAAAACCAGTGAACATTTAAATCAAGACACTAATGATTAAGGCAATCTCTAAAACAATAAATTATTCGGTGACTTTTAAATGTTATTAAATACTTTTGTCCTACCTGGTAAAACCTACTGCTTGTAATATTTAGCTATTTATTTTATTGTTTCTGGTTTTATTCTGTCTTTTGTTATTTGTCTCCTTTGGGCAAAATTAACCACTGAACAGAAAAATTACCACGTTAGATATCCTCCATGGTTTTTGACCATGGTTGCAAGATCCCATTTCTGCTTAATAGGGACAGGTCTTTTCCACCAAGAACATCTGCCTTCCAGGATTTCATCAGGAGAAGGCCTGGCCCTGCTCTAAGAATGTTACCCAGGTAAAAGTCACTTCAAGGACCATTCCAGTCTGAATTTTTCTGGGAAGAGACTGAAAGTAGGTGTGCAAGGTTGAAACAATCTAAGTTTATACTTCCTAAGTAGAAGCCACTGCCTTGGTAGTGTTTCACTTTTACTTTATAATTTTAGTTGATTCTCAGACCACCCATACGGGGTGCTTTGCATTCAAAAGGAAGATTCCTAGGAACCACCACAGACCTCCTGAGGCAAGGGTGAGACTGTGAATATGCAGTTGGAAAAAAACTAAAGCTTTCGAGGTGATTGATGCTCACAGAACAACCTCTCAGCTACTACAAGGAAAACTGCTAGTTAATAAGGAGGCCCAGAGGAGATGACCAAGGGAAGATCTGTATCTGACCCAGAACAGACCCTAAAGAATTGTTATAAGTTGCAAACTAAGCACATATAGGACCTGATGCTCTTTGCTATGGTGTGTAAAAGAAAAATAAATGGCTTGACTAGGAATCCTCCAGCTGTGGCATTTCCCTGAGCAACTGCTTGCAGGATTACATTTATACTCTTATGTTCCACTAAAAATACAATCTATTCTATATTACAGCCTTGGCTAGCTTGCTCAGGCTAACAATTTTTAATTGAGTAATTCTAGCATCTGACATAAAATTATAAACTTCCGTTGCAAATCAGCAAAAAGCAGACATTGCATAACACCTTTAAACATAAAAGCAATGAAGCAAATATTACAGGGCATGGATTTACTCTTCCATCCTCAACTCCAAGCAGCTTAGCCTGTGTTTGCTGATTTTTTTTCTTTATTTCTCTTTTTGGCACATCAATAAAAACTAAGAAACTCATCCAGACACTACTGTGCATCTATGGAATAAAATGTATTTGGCTTTTGTGTGCTAAGCTGAAGTTTCACCTCTAAAATGAGCAATGAGAGTTAATAAAGAGCCATTGAACTGTGCCCAATAGGAAGGGGCAAAGATGGGGCTGAAGGCTCTCATTGCTTTTCACTCACTTCAGGATTCATCTGCATGTCTATGACAGAGCCTTTGAGTGTGGGAAAATAATAATGTGGTTATTCAGACATAGACCCAGTCCTTTTAAGTCAGACTTCTGAAAGTCAGTCTCAACATAAAGGCCCTACTAAAAAGAAGAAAATGGAATCCTAACTCATTATATGCCTGACACACACCTGCAAAACATACAAGGCACCCATTTTCCCCAATTTCCAGAGGGTTTTCAAACGTATTATCTCCAAAAATGTAACTGAGTAATAGATGAATAAAAACATGTAGAATGAAAGTGTATTAAATGCATTAAGGTATTTATCAAATAACTCTAAATATTCAATTTTGAAAAGGCCCAGCCATTTGACAGAAGATGATCAAGAAATCGTTGTCACCATGTGTAGAACCTGTGAAAGCCACTTCATATTTCCTCATCTATAAAATGGAAATGGTAGCCTGGGTGGCAGCTTAATAATTGAAAAAGTGAAATTATCAAATCTGTTATTGAGTGCCTCCACTGAATTTTTTACTTTAATTGTTATAATTTTCAACTCCAGATTATCTATGTGCTTCTTTGTATAATCTCTCCCTTCATTAATATTCTCTATTTTTTCATAATTTCCTTAACTTTTTATAGCCATGACTTGCTTTAGTTCTTTGAGCATATTTATAACAGCTGCTTTAAGGTCCCTGAGAGGTCTCACATCTGGACTTCCACGGGGAACGTTTATATTGACTGTGTTATTGTTATTGTTTTATTATTCATGGGTCACACTTCCCTGTTCATTTGTGTCTTACAAGTTTTGTTAGAAACTGGATATTTGAAATAATATAATGGGGAAATTCTGGAAATCAGAATGATTTCATCATTCTCTAGGGTTTGTTATTTCTGCTGTTTGCTGTCACTATTTGTTTAGCGACTTTCCTGAATGACTTACTGTTAAGACTCTGTTTTTGTCATGCACAGTCACTGATGTTCAATCCCTTAGACCCTTAAAACCAGGTTTGACCAATTAAGGCGAGTCTCAGAAGGCCTTGAACTTGACCAATGTTCATTTACTCCCACTCAAGAACTCTTTCTCTATTGACAGAAATGTCTCAAGGAAGTCTGGAAATGCTCCCACTGCTCCCATTCTGTAGATATGTGTAATAAGAGCCTTTCAAGGTATGTTATAAAGGTGGGAAGAGTATGGGTGGGAGTTTGCTACTGGGTCTGGGAGTAATTATCCCATAGAGCTAAGCCTCTGAAAGTCAACCAGTACGGCAGCAATGACTGTGACTTCAGTTCTCACCACTGCTTTGCTCCCCAAAAGGAAAAATAGCAAGTTTATGACATGGAGCTCCTAAGGCTTTTTGTGATAAAGGAGAAAGTCACAACCTGATAGCGTTACAGTCCACAAAATCAATCTTCTGCAGGACAAGTTTAGCTTACTTCCCGACACTTCACAAGGCAGCTCCATGCTATGGAGACATCTACTCTGTAAGCAAACGGCAATTCTCATAGACTAGGGCTGGGTTAGACCCATATATACACCCATTTTTATCACTCTAGGTTGTTTCACATCCTGTGACTTCTTCCCTAATATTAAGAGAGGCAACTTTACTCTTAAAGTACTTAATACCACCGGAATGGGGCATCTGACGCCGGAGACTTCCTCACTCATTGCATTTGCCAATGCAAATGTGAGGTCATTCTTACATTCTTTTCTCTATAATCATTAGGAATATTTGGCATACTTGGTCCCCTTGTGTTCCTTCAGTCATAACTCTGAAGCCTTGAGTGTGTGCTGCTTATAAAACTCTTCTTAATTTTCCTGAACTTACAGTGTTTTTCTTCTTCTTCTTCTTCTTCTTCTTCTTCTTCTTCTTCTTCTTCTTCTTCTTCTTCTTCTTCAAGAGAGAGAGAGAGAGAGAGAGAGAGAGAGAGAGAGAGAGAGAGAGAATGCACTTTATTTTTGAGGTATCATTTCTCATTTCTTCAGGAACTCCTTGCTTTTTTAGCTAAGGTTTTTCTCCCAAAATATTTTAATCAGCTTTTCCTCAACCTCTTAAATCCCTAATCATACTGTCCATTCTCAAATATGCTTTGCTCAATGCTAGTTGGAAATTAAGCAGACTAGAAACCATGCCGACTATTTAATTTACTTACTGTGCCTAGTTTAATTCTAGTAATTTTTAAATAGGATCTGAGCATTCTGGCTTTAGGATCAACTCTTACATTCATTACCTTCTCTGTAAAGCAGGGAAAAGGGTTCTATTCTCAGTCTACCATTTAGAAGATTCATGACTTGGGTTGGCACTATTTTTATTTAATGAAAGATTCTTATGCCACTAAATCTAAAGGGAGTTCCAAAAATCAGATGACAAAAAATGTTTTTTTAAAACCTGCTTAAATGGATTCTATTTTAATAGAATACCTACTACTCTAAGGAAGCTGAACACCTAGATTAAGAATACAAAGTAAGCACTATGACCAGAAACACCTTTGGTTATTTGGAATGGCCATTATTTCTTTCTTTCAACAAATATTGAATGAGTATATGAGTATTATGTGCAAAATATTATATTAAGAATTATGGGGAATAGATGGTCTGTGCTCTTAAATAATTTCAATCAAGTTGGAGATATATGAGCCTTTCATTTAATGCCTGTAGCACAAAATGTCATTCGTTACCCTAAGGTAATGTGACAAACTAATTGCTTTGAGAGCACAGAGGAGAAAAGGATCATTTGGCTAGAGAAATACAAAAGTACAGTACAGCATTTGTCATTTTGAGTTGGAGAGGCCATTATTGATAGAGGATAGAGGGAAGTCTATAACAAAAACAAAACAAAACTATATATATATATATATATATATATATATATATATATATATATTGCTACTTTCAGAAAATGGAATGTCATAGAAAGTCTAGATATGGCAGAAGCATCTGCCATTACAGAAATGGGGTGTAATATTTGTGTCAGAGGCAGTGTGAGATATAGGTTGTAATCAGATGGATTCATTTTCAAATTCAATAAATACTAATTAGCAGTTATTATGTACTATGCATTATAGTACTTGCAGATACAGCAAAAACAAAACAAAACAAAACAAAACAAAAATCATGGTTCCACCCACAGAGAGCTGATATATTGAACAGGATTATGGTGGAGAAGAGCAAAGTTGTCAGCAAAAGATACCCTTAGGAAATACTATTTTCACCCACACCTGAGGGATGTAGAGCAAAATAAGAAAGGAGAAGAGGGCAGGATAGAGCATGTCTGACTGGGAAAATTGGCTATGAAAGGATCCAGGACCTAAGTATGATTTGGAACCTAAAATAAGATTAAAATCATAGAGGCTCGATACTAAAGTAGAGGAAATAAACTAGCAAAGAGCAGAACCACATATGAATCGTGGTTCTTCATTAACCTATTTATGACAGAATAGATTGAATACTGATACCTGAATATTGAATTCTCCTAGTCTCAGTTAGTTGTTCAGCAATGCCCATATTTTTATTGCTTATAACTTTTTAGGAACACTTACATAAAACTCCAGTCATATAAAAGTTTGGTAACTTAAAACATGATTTTGTTTAAAGCAATAAACATAAGAAACTTAGCTTGTCTCTGGAAAGTCTAATCAGTGGGACATAAGAGAATCTGGCTTAGCTGTAGTATTTTCTCAGAAAACAGAAGTTAATATTCTAGAGGAGTTGAACATTAATAAAATCTATTCTGATGTTCATTGTGAAGGGAAAGATTTATAAATATGGATCAAAACTTATTCATTTATATCAGCTTAAGGCATGACTTTGATCTGTCATTCAATATTCATTCTAAACATACTTATTGAATATGTCTATTTTTGACTGAGCACTGCACTGGACATTAGAGATAGAGTGTAGTTTTTAAAGGGAGAAATAGACACAATCCTTATTCTAATGGTGCTTATGGTATCATGGAGGAGACAGATACGAACCAAACACTCAGAAAACTAAATGTAAAACTGTGACTGTGAAAAGTGCCATGAAGAAGCACAAGGAGCTAAAGGAGCATATAAAAGGGCATTTGATGTACCAGAGAGATTAAGAACGCTTTCTTGAAGAAGACATAATTGACTTGAAATGTAAATAATGATATAGCTAGGCATAAAGGAGACGCAGCAGCATTTGAGAAAGAGTGATCAACAAGTGCACAGGAGTAAGCCAGCAGTGGATATGAGTAGACCAGATAGAAGGTACACAGTCAGGATAAGAAATAGTGGTGACTTGTAGTAGGGTGTTGGTGGAATGAACATGGAAAGAAGCAATCAGATTAGGGATAGGTCTCTCCAATCAAGCCCTCTGCCTGTGAACTGGCGCTGTCTTCTCTATATTTCCTGAAGAGCCTTAAGTAAACCATGGCTAATTGTGGAGAAAGTTATAACACTATAACAAAATCCAGGGTATCTCGGAGGCAGTGAAGAGAATGGAGAAACATGAAGTGAGTATAGTGGAAGTCAGGGACCAGTCATAAGGAGCTAGATGAGCCATCTTTAAGGAATGTATACTTTATTCTAAGGGCAATAGAGAGCCTGCAAAGGTTGTTAAGCAAGAGAATAAAATAATCAAATTTTACATTTTATCAAGTATAAAAGTTTTTACTTTATTGCTAAACATTGGGAACTACTGAACATTTTCCAGCATGCAAGTAACTTGTTTTTGGAAAAAATTAACCTGACAACATTATCATGATGGTTTGGAGTTACACATAGAGAAGGATCTACAAACAAGAGAATCAATTGAAAAGCAATTTTGATAGTCTAGATGAGAGGTGTTAAGTGATAGCAATTGAGTAGTGATAAAGAAAAGAACTTTAAAAGAATAAGATGAAAATTCAAGAGACAGTTCATTTGTTTTTCTTCCGAAGCTCATACAACTGTTTGGCACAGTGTCTTAAAATCATCTGGCTAAAATGTAATCCTGATAACTGAGAAAGATTAACATAATGTATTTAAACTAAATATACATATTTCTCATAACTACATCAATGTGTCACTGCAGGCCCAAGAGTATGGGAACAGTTGGTGTCTTTATTTTAAAATGAACACATGAATATTGTTTGGCTGGGGGGATGTCTGTGATGACCTGTGGGAAAAGTTGGGTTTCTACAGACGCAGACAACCTCTTTGATGCCAGAGAAATGGGAGTCCATAATTCAATAGCAAGAAGACTTAGTGAAGTTGCTCTAGAGGTAAGAACAGCTTCATGGAGGCAGATCTGGGGCATGTGCCAAGTGCCGCAGAGCCTATCAAAGAACTGCCCTCTCATCACAGCCAGCCCTTGGAAAACCTCCATTTGACATTGAATTGCACCAGCCCTCCCACCGCCAGAGCCAAGCAGTACATTTGAAATTTGAGGTGAATGAGAAGTCCTTTTGAGTTCCAACTTTTGGAAATGTGGGCTCCCCTC
Organism: Myotis myotis; assembly: GCF_014108235.1. Lineage (NCBI taxonomy): Eukaryota > Metazoa > Chordata > Mammalia > Chiroptera > Vespertilionidae > Myotis > Myotis myotis. Next base: position 33,352,631 of record NW_023416357.1, read on the forward strand.
AGCCATGCAGGAGCAGCATAGAATCCAGGGTTCTGCTTCATAAACATGGGCCAGAAGAAGTTGTAGCGCTACCTTTGTATGAGAGCTTGACACCCTTTCTTTCCCAAGCCAGTGGCCTCCTGAGAGCCAGGCTGTAACCTGACAGTGATGTTCTGAGAGCCTAGGAGCTAGCCCTTGACAAAGCTACTTTGAGAAGTCCATGTTGGACAGAACATCCCAGTAGGCTATATGTGACCTGCTGCTCCTATTTTTCTTTCCACTGTTCCACATCAAACAAAGGTTTGCCTAAGAAGATTACGTTGGCAGACTTTTCCTTTGTTAGATATTTTTAAAATCTTCTTTAAAGAAACACAAAATTATATTTGTGAGAGGGAAATTGCTACTCCACAGGTTCAGTAATTGCTATACATGTACAATGCTTTAATACCATAGGGAGTCACTATCAAAATGATGGGGAATTCATTTCCAATGGAGAGTTGGATTCATTTCCTTTGTACTCCTTCTTCACTAAATAGTCAAACAAAGAATATTAAAGCAACATTTTAGGTGTAAGTTGGTATGCTCTCATTCTAAAATTGGAAAGAAGTTTTAAATGTCTAAAAAGGAGACACATCTGTCCCAAAGATTGCACAATGCAGTTTTCATAGTAAAGGAACACTAAATAAATTCTGTTTGATCAAGTTTTTCTAATAAAACATCTAGTCAAAATAGTTTTATAAATAATTAAGATACCAAATATATACTCTTTTCACGATTAATATACTATTTGAAAATATGCTTTGAGAGATAAGTAATTAAAAACTGAGTAACAGACATTCATTACAACTTCTTAAGGCAAAATTTTGTTTTAGGAAGACTTTGCTATTTTTGTAGTGGGCACTACTCCTAAAAGATAGAATCTATCCAGAATATCTGAGCCATTTTTCATTTAACCCTCTCCTTATAAAAAATGTTTTGACCAATTCTCTGATAATTTTCCCTCATAAAAATAAACCTATTTCCAATTTTACAATGTAAGCTCATGCAAAATAGAATTCAATACATGTTTTTCCACATTATTTAAATTTAATTTATAAACTATATAAATGTCAATGTGATTGATAACTACATGAGATGAGAGTGATAGAAATATTAAAGTCTCTGTGTGAGAAATTAATCTAAAAGTAACTGCTGGTTTGTTAAAATGATTAAACATTTGTTCACAACAGACCTGGTCTTAATATGATTGAATTAAATCTGTTTTTTCTTTTTCATACAGGAAATTGCTTTTGCTTTTCTTGTGCAATAATTCCAATTAGAATAACCATCCTCAGATACCATTTGTTCAATGGCGTCCCTTTCATTGCAGTCACTAAAATGCTTACTCTGATTAAAAGCCTGTGGCATCTTCTAGCTGTTAGAATTCTAACTTAAAGGAGAAATATATCAAAATTTTTCCAAAACATTGCACATTTTGTATATACAGTCTTGACAAATGATATTGGAAGAAGATCATATAGTCTTTCATAAAGTATTAACTAAAACCAGTACTATGTATTCAAAGGAAATTACAATGAGAGAAAACTTGAACATGTTATTCCAAAGGGAGGATAGAGATAATATTTTTGGATGGCTTCACCTTCTTTTGTCAGGTAATGATAAAAACTTGACAGAAATAATGAGTTTTTGTTATGTTTTGTGTTAACTCTAATAAGATGATCAAATAAACATTGTTATTCCCAATAAAAATAAAGCTGCTCAGGGCAAGATTATTGCTCTAATATATAGCTTAGGCTTCAAATAGCATTGATTAAAGTCCTATTTGCACACTGCCCAAGTGTTGAGATAAATCCATCTTAAATTACTTCTATGCCCTTTGGTTAGGAAATCCAAGTTATTATGAACACCATAGTTGTCCATATGTTCCTCCATCCCTCTAAGTCAGCGGTTCTCAACCTGTGGGTCGCGACCCCTTTGGGGGTCGAACGACCCTTTCACAGGGGTCGCCTAAGACCATCGGAAAACACATATATAATTACATATTGTTTTTCTGATTAATCACTATGCTTTAATTATATTCAATTTGTAACAATGAAAATACATCCTGCATATCAGATATTTACATTACAATTCATAACAGTAGCAAAATTACAGTTATGAAGTAGCAAGGAAAATAATTTTATGGTTGGGGGTCACCACAACATGAGGAACTGTATTGAAGGGTCGCAGCATTAGGAAGGTTGAGAACCACTGCTAAGCATTCATTCATTCAGAGAGCAGCTCTCCAAGTACCTACATGCAGTGATAGGCACTAGGACATCACAATGGCAATCAGGATATAGTACCTGCCCTCCAGGTCTATGGGAGAAATCAGACTTGGGGGGAAAAATAACATATTGTGCAAAGTCCCTTCATTGAGGTATGTACTAAGTGTTGTAGCACAAACTCATTTACTCAGTGGGATGTTGAGACTTTACAGAGGAGATAACAAATTGAGCTGTCTTAAAGAATCCCCTCTTCCTTTATACCCCCTCAAAAAATTACTTATTCATTCATTCATTCATTCATTCATTCCGACTTCCCAGATCTTTACCAGAGGTTGTAAATTCAAGGACCTACAGGAGGTAAGCTGTAATATAACTAAGTGAAGCTCATATTCTGTCCTAAAAGATCAGTGCTATTCAAAGTCCGATGAATTGTTACTACCATTAGTAGATCTCCTAGTTGTCCAAAAGAAACTTGAAATCCAAATTTTTAAATGCTGGCTACCACTCAATATTTTTAAGTCTTGTGCTAGACCAATGAAATACTTATAGGTCAGATCAGCCTACTGGCCACTGGTTTGCAACTTCTAGTTTTCCCTTCAGATTAATAGCACCTTAAGGCAATACATGGGTAAGAACTCATGCACTGTATTTTGTAGGCTGTTTCTATCACAAAATTCCTGAGCTATTAAAAAAGTTATCCATCTTTTCCATATTTGTGTGAACTTTCTAGAGACAGCCAATATGTTTTAGAAATGCAGTTTTGGAAATACATGGCCCAAGGGGAAAGAATTTTTACTTTCTTTTAGAGAGGCTTTCAATCTCTAATTGTGTACTATCTCATCAGAAATATAAATATACTATGTCAGGTGGCTAAATGGTTTAACTCTAAAAGCTGAAGGATTTGCTTCTTTAGAGCAATGGATGAGGCCCCCTGGGAGTTTTTTCACAGAAGCAGCAAGCCAGGTCTTTCTCAGTCCCACACAGATTCATGTTTCTTCTCCATGACATACACTCTCCTCAGAAACTTAAGCATGTCTTTAGCTTGACTAAGCAAGAAGCATGCCATGTGTGGACAATAGAGTTTCATGAGGCAAAGAAATTACTTGAATTTTTGCCATTATAAGCAAAGCAGATGAGTTCAAAGGCATAGTTGAGATGCTCTTAGGAGCTCAGCTGTATGAAGGGCCATGGTTTTGTAGTTCCAACCTTATTGTTATTAAATTTCAGTCTCTAGAGAGGCAATGTAAGGGAAAAAGAAAAGCAGAGAATTGTCACCCAATGAAGCACAATACGAATGCAGTTTTTGCATAATGTGCTAACATCCCACTCACCCAGATGTCATGGGAAGTAACCATTCACAGTGGAAGCAGGCTCTGGGGTGATCCGCATGATCAGTCAGAAACAAAATTGTGCTAATGCAGAAAACAATTTCACATCCAGCTATCACATTGGGGAAAGCTGTGAATATATTCAACATTGGCAGTGCTCTAGAATAATTTTGTTTGCTTCTCCCACTAATTCTCAGGTTTTACTTTTGAAGAGCTCTCTGCAAAAAATAATAACGATAATGATTCCATTGTATACTATGATACTGCATTATTTCTCATTGTGATTAGTGGACTAAACTGAAGTGTGCCCCTTTGTAAGTGATTAAGTATTTGGTGGACGTGTAAAAATCACTAATATTTTGGTAACAGTGTGAGGAAAGAGGTACTCTGTTTTTCTGTTAGTGTGACTGTACACTGATACAAACTTTAGGAAAGGCAATGTGGTAAAATATATCACAAAATCTTTACAGCTATATTTTGGACACAAGTCCACTTTTAGGAATTTATCTTAAATGACTGAATGGACTATCCTATCTAATAAAAGCGAAACATGGTAATTAGCATACGACCGCTACCCTTGGCTAATCAGGGAGATATGCAAATTAACTGCCAGCCAAGATGGCGGCCGGCAGCCAGGCAGCTGGAAGCGAACATGAGGCTTGCTTGCTTCAGTGACGGAGGACTCCAACATTCCCCGCCTGCCTTACCGGCCTCTGAGCTTGCAGTTTGAAACATTGCAACAAATATAGAAGCTAAACAAAACCCCAGAAACCTGCTTTCAGCCCGCCAGGATCTCAGAGCTGGAGTTATACATTGTTTTGATTATAGAACCGAAACAAACCAGATACCTGCTTTCACCAGCAGAGGCCTCAGAACTGGAGCCAGAGCTAAAGCTGGCCGAGAATAAAAAAAAAAAAAAAGAAAGAAAAAAAGGAGCAGTTGGGAGCTTCAGTCACCCGTCAGCTTGAAAACAGCCCTCAGCCCCTCACCTAGACTGGCCAGGCACCCCAGTGGGTGTGTGACCAGCTGCAAACAGCCATCATCCCCCCACCCAGGCTGGACAGGCACCCCAGTGGGGACCCCCACCCTGATCCAGGACACCCTTCAGGGCAAACCAGCCAGCCCCACCCATGCACCAGGCCTCTATCCTATATAGTAAAAGGGTAATATGCCTCCCAGCACTGGGATCAGCGGAGCCATGAGGCCTGTAGGCACATCATCGTGACGGGGGGCAGCGCCCAAACCCCCTGATCGCCCTGCCACTCTGTGTGTGACAAGGGGTGGGGCCACAACCTCCCTATCCACCCTGGTCTGTTCATGACAGGGGAAGGTGCCCCAACCTCCTGATCAGCCCTACTCTGTGCCTGATACGGGGGAGCTCCCCAAACCCCTGATCAGCCCTGCTCTGTGTGTGACAGGTGCGGCGCCCCAACCCCCCCCCCCAAGGGCCCTGCTCTGTGTGTGATGGGGTAGAGTCATAACCTCCCCATCGGCCCTGCCCTGAGTGTAACAGTGGCGGCGCCCCAACCCCCTGATCAGCCCTGTTCTGTGGGTGATAGAGGGTGGGGCCCCAACCCCCTGATCTGCCCTGCTCTGTGTGTGACAGGGGGCGGTGCCCCAATTCCCCTATCGGCCCTACTCTGTGAGTGACAGGGGGGAGCTCCCCAACCCCCTGATCGACCCTGCTCTGTGCATGACAGGGGGGAGCTCCCCAACCCTCTGATCGACCCTGCTCTGTGCGTGACAGGGTACAGAGCCCCAACCCCCCTGATGGGCCCTGCTCTGTGAGTGACAGGGGGCAGCGCCCCAACCCCCTGATCGGCCCTGCTCTGTGTGTGACAGGGGGTGGTGCCGCAACCTCCCCATCGACCCTGCCTTGAGTGTGACAGGCGGTGGTGCCCCAACCCCCCAATCGGCCCTACCCTGAGCGTGACTGAGGGTGGCATCGCAACCTCCAGATCTGCCCTGCTCTGTGCATGACAGGGGGCGGTGCCCCAACTCCCCAATCAGCCCTGCTCTGAGCCCGACCAGGGGCTGCACCTAGGGATTGGGCCTGCCCTCTGCCACCCGGGAGCAGGCCTAAGCCAGCAGGGTGTTATCTCCCGAGGGGTCCCAGACTGCGAGAGGGCACAGGCCGGGCTGAGGGACTCCCCCTTCCCCCCCCCCCCCGAGTGCACAAATTTTTGTGCAACGGGCCTCTAGTTTATTATAGCTAGCAAGGTAAAACAGAGTGTCATCAATAGCTCATTGATTAAGTAAACCATCTACTCAATGAGTGGTATATCCATATAATGAGGTAGATCCTTGTACTTTATCATGTGAAGAGTCTATGATATGTTGTAAGATGTTCATAGTATATTGTAAAGTGAACAAAGTAGCTTCTACAACAGGATGTGTGTGTGTGTGTGTGTGTGTGTGTGTGTGTGTAAAAGATAAAAGTTGGGGAAAATAGAATACTACAAGAGTAATAATACAGACATGTAAAGCATAGATTTCCAGTGTGTTGGGGAGGAAAAAAAATGAGGATTCGGATATTTTAGTTCTACATTACTTAGGCTGTGTTTGATTTTTTCAAGCATGTGTAGCCATTTTATTGAACATGCAGGAATTGATAAATTACAATAATAAAAGAGTGTCATCTTTCACCCATTACTTCCTTCACACATGACCTGGGGAATTTTCCTCTCCATTCTTTAGTGATATTGAGGGCAGATCCCACTGTCTTTCCCATCACCTTCAGGTATTTGAATAAATTTTTTTGCAACTTTTGAAAGGTTTTCTCCAATCTGATTCCAGATTTTAATCTCTCATCCTAATAAAGCTTCTCCTTCCCCTGGCAAAATTCTAATCCCTGGAGTAATTTTAAATTACTTCCAAATAAAAACCTTGGGGACAGAGTAACAAAAAGGAAGCCTAGTCTGTCCTTTTATCCCCCTTGTCCCATTTCTTTTTCTGTACTCAATATTAAATTTTCTGATTTTGATCATTGTATTGTGGTTATGTAAGTGAATGTCCTTGTTCATAAAAATGAACACTGAATAAACAATAAGGGGTAAAGGGACATTATGCCTACAATTTTTAAAATATATTTTTTTATTGATTTCAGAGAGGAAGGGAGAGGGAGAGAGAGAAACATCGATGATAGCGAGAATCTTTGATCAGCTGCCTCCTGCACGTCCACACTGGTGATCAAGCTCGCAACCAAGGTGTGTGCCCTGACCAGGAATCAAACCATGACCTCCTGTTCATAGGTCAACCCTCAACCACGGAGCCACGCCAGCCGGGCTATGCCTGCAATTTACTCTCAAATAGTTTGGTAAATAAAATTATATATACAGAAAAAAAGTAGGGGAGAGGGAGAATAGTAAAGCAAAAAATGATCAAACAACAATGATAAATCAAATGTGGCAATTTGTTAACCATCTGTTAGTTTCTGTGAAAGGAACACGGAGGTTCTTTATGCTAGACTGAAAATGTATGGTAAGTTTTAAATTACTTCCAAATAAAAACCTTCAAAAAACATTTTGTCATTACTCTCCTTATGCCTGCCTGACTGTCCTCTACATAGCCTGCTTGGCCCACTGGAAACTCACACACATGTGCAGCCTGTCCCCACAGTTGCTCTCATCTCACTCTGCCATCAAGAGCTGCCTTTTGACTTTGTCAATCAAAAGCCATTTGACTATACCTATTCCTCCTAATTACCAGGGGGCACATATCACTTAGCTAGCAGTATAGGCACGGCCTAGAAGTTTTCTCAGCCCACCAAACAGCCATCTGGAGAATCCTAGGCAAGTCTCCGCTTTTTGTAAGCCCTGCCTCTCCAATGGGATTGCTTAGTGGCATCATTGGAAGTTGGAGGGTGTGCAGAGTTGAGTGTTGAGTGCCACTATATTCTTTACTCTTACAAATTCCCCTCATAATAAATTATAAATCCTCCTCTAAACAGACTCCTGGAGACTATGTGCCCTGGAATAATTTGGTCCACTTAGAAAAGCTTATATGGATACATCTAATTATTTTCCTCAATTGAACCTTTGATAAAAATTCAACCAAAGTCAATAGCAAATATCTTATTTTATAAGCCATTCCACATATATGACTTCAGTGACATAAATGTTTACAAAGATATTTTGTGTTTGCTTTGCATCACTGAAGAGGAATATGTTTTAGATACTTTTTTCTCTCCATATTTCAAGAAGGACCATGAGCAGGTAATTTCCATAGCAGGGTGAGTCAGTGCCTGTGGCTTCAGCAGCCTAAGGACCACACCTTGGTCTGGACATGAGCACCCACCACCCAGCATTAGTAGTCTGCACAGACTGCACTGTGGCACCTCCACCTGCAGGGGTGGTTTAGTGGGCCTCAGAGATGGCCTCCATAGCTGTCAGAGCAGGAGAGCCAGAAACCAGTGAAAGAAAGTGATGGTCACTACGTGGAAATCAAGAGGATGCATTTGAGGTCACAGGAATTGAGGGCAGGAAGGAAGGAATTGTGAAGCAGGCCTGGAAATCCAGGAAGAGACAGAGAGGGTGAAGGTAGTGGAAGAGGTTGAGAAATGCCAAGTGCAAAAGACTCTGTGGCTTCAATTTTGGTCTTTTGGCTACCGAATCTGGATGCATGCATACCCCTGATTGAGTGGGATTTAAAAGCATTCTATCTCCCCTGCCCTAGAAGAAGTTTAAAGTCTGCAGTCATAAGAAAAGAACCATCAACAGCTCCAGTGCCCTTTGTGTGAGGCACTTTGGGGCAGTGAAGCAGAAAGAATGCAGGCAGAGAAGTCCATGGATTTATATTCCCTCCTTATTTTCACTATATACAGGATGACGCACAGTATGGGATGTAGGCGAGAACAAACACGTGTATAGAGTTTTCTCTAGGTCAATTCACATTTGGAATAAATATCACAAGACTCTTAAAAGCCAAGAGTCTAACAGAAGGACTTAAGTCTAGAAAACAATTGAGAGCTACTTGGATGAGTTTAAGAATTTAGTGGAGACTCTAAGGGACTGCTTTCTAATAATGAATAACAGGCAGGTGATTTCCTGAAAGAGTAAAGACTCCTCCTCTATCCAAAAAGTGTTCATGTTCACATTGAAACATTTTAGAGAAGAGGGTATAAGAATGTGAGCCTCCTAAATGTTATTTATTTTGTCAGTATTTGGGAGGGAGAAGGTCCTACTGAATCTCTCTAGACTCTCGCCCCATCTACCCAATGATACCAAAGGAGCAAAGAAACAGAGACCTGAACTGCTCTCCCGGAGAAGCCCTGGAGGTACACTTCTGCCCTTAATATTGTTTATCTGGGAGCTGATCATATTGCCAGAGGAAAGAGCCACAAGATACTTTGCCAGCATTTGTCATTGTCAGCAGGCATTGGGCCGCTGGCAATAAGGAGTTTTACTTCCCTTTCTCTATTTCATGCTAATACAATTCAAGGGTACACTTTCCACCTGTGGACTTTAAGGCAAGCACAAGAATCTTATTAGTAAATCCCAGAATTTCTGCCCTGTACTTCAGGTTCTAACCCAGATTTTCAAAAGTAAGCTCGACATCATTAAGGGTAAGTTAGGTGTACAAATTAAATTGATTAGATTCCATTCAGAAAGTATGAATTCATAGTTCTTAAACTAGGGGAAATAACTTTAGAAGTTTCTAAAGCTTTTCAAACTTCCCCTTTTCTTGGCTGCTGCCACTGGTGGTGTTTCTGGATTGAAGGTTAGGGGCTTCAGGTTTTACTCTGCTGTTATCTCTGGGTTATCAGAATAGGTTCTCAGGAGCTCTTATCAAAAATCAATGGCCTTCATTATGTATCTCTTTTACATGAGAAACATATTATCTATGACAGTAGAGCTATGGTTAAAAGCATGGACACTAGCATTCAGACTGCCTAATTCCCAATCTCAGTATTTCACTTACCAGCTATTGATCTTGGACAAGTAACTTAGATCTCTCTGAGTTTATTTCCTCATATTATACATCTGTGGAGTGGTTCCAACCTTACAGAAAGAATGCATGTAAAGCATCTTGTTCAGTGTCTAGCACCTAGCAAAGTAATCAAAACTGATGGCAATGATTATAATCATCATCATCACCATATTATCATTATCATTATTGTTATTGTTACTACAGAGATAGATAATATTTTTTATAGATTATTTTAATTTATCACAGACATTGAGGATGTATTTTTTAAAGACATTTTTATTGATTTCAGAGAGGAAGGGTGAGAGAGAGAGAGAGAGAGAGAAACAACAATGATGAGAGAGAATCATTGGTTGGTTGCCTCCTGGATGCCTCCTACTGGGGATCAAACCCACAACCTGGGCATGTGCCCAGACCAGGAATCTAACCATGACCTCCTGGTTCATACATCAACACTCAATCACTGAGCCACACCGGCTGGGCGAGGATGTATTTTAAAATAATGTACTTTAGCCCTAACCAGTTTGGCTCAGTGGATAGAGCGTCGGCCTGCGGACTGAAAGGTCCCAGGTTCGATTCCGGTCAAGGGCATGTACCTTGGTTGCGGGCACATTCCCAGTAGGGGGTGTGCAGGAGGCAGCTGGTCGATGTTTCTCTCTCATCGATGTTTCTAACTCTCTATCCCTCTCCCTTCCTCCCTGTAAAAAAATCAATAAAATATATTTTTTTTAAAAAATAATGTACTTTAAGTTTATAGCCCTAACAAAATTTCTTACAACGTATTTAATAATATTGCAAATACAAAATTTTTTATACTTGCATGTGTAAAGGCAAATACAAATTAAAAATAAGAGATTTAAGTGTCTCTGTTAAAAAAAAAAAAAAAGTGAGGGGAGACAATACCCTCCCATATGACTTAGATAATGGCTCTCATGCTATACAATAAAAGCTTAATATGCTAAGTATCTGGTCGTCTAGTCAGCTGTTCAACCAATCAAAGCATAATATGCTAATGATATGCTAAGGTCGCTCAAACACTCGCTATGCCGTGCACTGACCACCAGGTGGCAGATGCTTTGACCAGTAGCTTGCTGCTGGGGTCTGGCCAATGGGGACTGAATGAGATGGGCCAGACACACCCTGGAGCCCTCCTGTGTCCCTCCCTGGCCAACCTCCCGCATCCCTCCCTAGCCACAATCATGTACCAGTGGGGTCCCTTGGCCTGGCCTGTGCCCTCTCGCAATCTGGGACCCCTTGGGGGATGTCCGAGAGCCAGTTTCAGCCTGATCCCACAGACCAGGCCAAGGGACCCCACTGGTGCATGAATTCGTGCACCGGGCCTCTAGTTTACTTATAATAAGGTCTGACACAGATCCTCAAATTCTCATTCTTTCCTTCAAAAATGATTAGGTGACCTGTTTTGTTCATGCTGATCAATTACAACAAAATGCTTTTTAACCAAATTTTATTTGGATTTTTCTTTTGCCTAGGTTCCTGGAATTGGATCAAATCTTAAGCCTAAGCCAGCATATAACACATTTTTAATAACACCCCACTGACTCCTGAAAGAAACCACAGGCTTCTACAGGAGCTGAGCAGGGCTGTTCAGGACAGGACATGTGGACATCACTCATTCACAGGGTTTTCAGAAGTCAGAGCTGACTCGAGGGCATATAACACACAATAAGAGGAGGCTCATCTCCAAGTAAAACATACTCTTATCTACTGTCCCATCAAGCCACCTGACCTTTTCATCACCTTCCTCACACTTCCACCAACAAGTTGTTTCTAGCTTTGCTTACTCCTCCTTATTAAAGAAAACCTCTTTTTGCCTAATCCCAAGACTCTTACAGATCATAGATTTCATAATCAGAGCATTCTTCCTATCTCAATAGTCCCCTCCCCCTATTGAAATAGTTCCTTTCCCACCTCTTGCAATAATCCTTCTGAATAAGGTCGCTCCTTAACTAAACCTGGAAATATTTTTTTTATTTGGTTGAACATTAATAAATAAATTCCACCTTATAAATTAAAATAAAATAATTAATTTGGTTTCCAAGAAACTGACTTTTTAAAAATGTTTTCCAAATGCAAATAAATGCCTTGCTACAGAAGAGGCATCAACCTCACTTTATACAGAAAAAAGGCATATGCTCTGGCCGGTTTGATTCAGAAGGGTGTCATGCATTTGATTCCTGGTCAAGGGCACATACCTCAGTTGCAGTTCAATCCCAGGCTCCAGGCAGGGTGCTTGCGGGAGACAGCCAGTGGATGTGTCTCTCCACATCCATGTTTCTCTCTCGCGCTCGCTCACTCTCTATCTCTTCCTCTCTTCATCCCTCCTCCCTCCTTTCTACTCTCTCTAAAGATCAATGGAAAAAGTATCCTCAGGTGAAGATTAAAAGAAAAAATGCAGTATGTGTTCAATACCAAAGAAAGTCCTCAGATTTTAATATGCATTCAAATCATCTTCAGGATTTGTTAAAATACAGATTGCTAGGCCCCACCCCCAGAGTTTCTAATTCAGTAGGTTTTGGAAGACCTACTGATTTGCATTTCTAATAAGCTCCCAGTGTTGTCAATGTTGCTGGTTTGGCTATCACACCACTGATTAAAGCATTTCTTCTTTTACTCATTTATTCAACAAATATTTATTGTGTACCTAATGTGTGCTAGACACTATTCTAGGTGTTGGGGACACAGCATTGAATAAAACAGACATTCTTGCACCCTCAAAGATATAAACTGAGGAAGATAGACAGTGAACAACCTAAAGAAGTAAAATATATGGAATGTTGGTGATAACTGTTAAGAAGGAAAAGAATAAATGTAGGAATGGAGATATGTGTGTATGTCGCAGTGGGCATGATGTTAAAATTTTGATAAACCCAGCAGAGAAATTCCCCCTGACAAGATCTTTTTTATTAAAACCCAAAAGATTTTCAACAAATGGTTCTGGAACAACTATAAATTGACATGTAAACAAATGAATTGAGACACAGAAATGGGGAGAGGCGAAATCACAGAGAACCTCATAGTACTGTGAACCTGTGAATGAGATGGGAAGCCTTTAGAGAGTTTTGAACAGATTAAATCTAATTTATATCTATAATAATAAAAGCATAATATGCTAATTAGACTGAATGACCTTCCAGACAATCACACTATGACATGCCTGGTGCCAGGCCAGCCAAGGCAGGTGTGATGCCATTGGTTGGGGGTCCAGCCATTGCTCGATGATTGCCCCACAGAGGGAGGCCCAGGCCACTGGCCAGCAGGGTGATCAATCAGGGGGCTCCATGATCGCCCCAAAGAGGGAGGCCCCGGCCACTGACCACAGGCTGCAGCGGGTGGGCGGGGCCTCCCTCTGCGAGGGAAGCATCGGTCCCGGATGCTAGAGGAAAGCCGGTGCCAGCAGCCAGGAAAAGAAAAGCCTACTCTTGCACGAATTTTGTGCATCGGGCCTCTAGTTTTAATAGAATTTCCCTGATTGCTGTTCTGAGAATAAAGAATGGAAGAGAGGCAAGAGCAGAGGCAGACTGACCAATGAGGAGGCTGTTGTGATTGTCACCATTGAAATTTACTGTATTCACCATAAACATGCAGCATGCTCTAAATCAGTAGGCTAGTCTTTGCAGCATGTATGTGATGGTAACAGTTACACCCCTACATAAAGCTCAAAGTGGGGATCAAAATATAAAATGCATAAAACATGTACTCATGTTATTGCAAAGTTAATGAAACAAATTAAAAGGTATAAAAATATTGAAACCTATGTAAAGATTGTCTGAAATAAAAATTTAGCAAATCCCCAATAATCAGAAGGCAGTCACTTCGTAAGCCTCCTTTATCCTCCTGCAGTAGGTAACTCAGTCCCCATCCCCCAACACTTCTACCACCTCCTAACCCTACTAAGCTGACCAGAGGACAGAAGCCAACTTGCCAATCATATCATAGCCAAGTTTATACTTTTTTGGGACATTATTGTGGAATATTATTGCTTTTCTATGTTTATGAGCAACAAATTCATTTTTTCCTAGCATAACAGTGCACATTGATCTGTGTGTTAAAGTATTATCTATGATCCAAAACAATGCCTCTAACAAATTTGATTATATCAACTGCTTTTGCAATTTTCAATGATCACAGAGCAAGAATTGTTCTATGATCAATTTATTTTTATATATGAACTCCTAACTACAACAAAGAATTTATCAGGAAAAAATGTCCACTTTATAGAGAACTATCATTTTTTATTTTAATTAAATTTATTAAGGTGACATTGGTTAATAAAATTATGTAGGTTTCAAGTGTACCATTCTATGATACATCATCTGTATGTTGCATTGTTCATCAACCTGCTGAATTATAAACTGGTTGAGATAATGAATTTTCCAGAAGAACCTGATAAAGCTTCCATAGAGGATCTGACCACAATATTATTTTTTCCATTTCCAAAACATAAGATTTCACTTATATTTTGGCTTATTACGTGAGACTTATTCTCCTAATATGAAACTGTAACAAAGCATCACAAATGTCACATGCCCAAGTTATCCAAGTTATAACAGTATGAGTTATAAGTTTTATTACAGACTTTGATCATTATAAAGAAATTACTTTTTTAAAAAACCCTGTAATATATTCTCTAAACTTTGAGATTATAAAGCTACCTTTCCTGATTATTACTAATGATATTAAAGTAGGCAAAAAAAAAAAAAAAAGGACAGCTAAAAAGTGACATATTAACCACTTGAAAATGATGAAACACTCTCTTAAATAACCCCTGGATAAAAGAGAAAATCAAAGCAAATTTAAAATTATCTTAGAAGTGTTAAAAAAAAAAAGAGAATAGTTTAGACAATTACAGGAACACTTATAAATACATATTTTATCATCTATAGATATCAAAGCCTAATATGCAAATTGTCCCCATAGGAGTTCGACTGGGAAACCAATTGCTTGCTATGACATGCGCTGACCACCAGGGGGTGGCACAGAACAAAGAAAGGCCCCGGCCAGCAGCCAGAAGGCCCCGATCGGCCCTGATCATTGGTCAGGCCTAGGGACCCTACCTGTGCACAAAAACAAGCTGAGTATTCAAGAAACTAGAAAGTTAAGAAAGTGAACATAAAGATAAAAATCTTAAATTAATGAAAATTTTAAAACTAGAAGAGAGTACCAATTAAAGCAAAAGGAAGTTCGTAATAAACACCAGTAAAATAACCAATCAATAACAAACTTGATTAAGAAAAACAAGAGATAGCAAAATTCTCCCAGGAATGAAAAACATGCCATAATGAATAAATTAAACAAAATCATTATAACAAAATGATATCTGCAATTCTGTAGCAATATTAATAAACATTTTAGTACCTACTATGTTCCAGATACTATTCTAAGCCCTTAGCATATTACTCAGTTAATTATTACCAAAATAAATACACTCTGATATAAATACTTAACCATTTTACACATCAAAAGACTAAAATAAAATTACATGATATATTTAAATAACAAATTTGAAAAATTTAAAGGGTAATTCTTAATAATAAAATTATAAGTTTCCAATATTTACTGATAAAAGGTTAAAATATTAACAGACTAATAACCACAGAAGATGTTGGTTAGGTAATTAAGAACCCATACTTTTAGAAAAGGCCCTGAGAGTTTTGCAAAGGCATTAGTCTTTTAAAGAAAAGATAATTTCTTCATTGTTTAAGTTGTCAAAGACGAAACTTCCTTCATTTTATGAAGCTAATAAATTCTTAATTCCAAAACCTATTAATCTAGCACCAAAAAAGAAAGAACACTTTTGAAAACAATTTTGAAAATTTTAAAAACAAAGTTAGAGAACTTACACTTCTCAATTTCAAAACTAAATATAAAGTTGTTTGTAGTAAAAAACCTGGCTCTATTTTTTGATATTTAAGTGCTAATATCCTTTAAGCCTCACTCCTCCCTCTTTCTCTTGGCCTCACATCAGGGCAAGCTGGTAAGAAAGCATGAGCTCCCTCCTTTGACAAACACCTGCAGGAGATTCAAACCAGTAAGTCTCTGTTAACCACCCCCCCCAAATACTACAACACTCCCTAATCAATCTCCTTGCTTTCTCAGATCAATTTCAGATCAGCTTAGCAAGCCTGTCTTGCTCTCCCCCAGAAATCCTCTTAATGTGAGTAATAAATCTTTTCATGTGCTTTTTGGTGGTGGCATTATTTATCTTGACAGCTTAGCCCCATATTTTGGGTATGGTACCATCCTACTTCTACTAGTACAGTGTGGCTACACTTCTAATCAAGACAATCCAGTAGGTCAAAAGGGCAGACAAAGAGATCCATCGAACATGTATTTATGAGATCAAATTATTTCAATGGTGAATGTGTTACCATCATAACTAGCCAGCTAATATTAATAATAGAAAAGGAGTAAGGGGAGGCCAGACATTATAAGCATGGTCATTTGGGTGGCTTCACTAGGAAGCTGCAACTTTACACTCCCCCGGGAACCAATGGTCCTTTCCCTGCAAATCACCGAGGGAAGTGGTTCAACAAAGGGGAAGATGGACACATGTGCAGTGAAGTTGGGGTGATGTAGGGAAGGTGATTGCCTCTCACTCTAACCTGGAAATAAAGATCATTGGCTAGGAGGGTCGACCCCAATACAAGCCCACAAAAATTTGGAAATTCATAATCCTCAGACAAAGAATTCTCTCTTGCTCATCTTCATTCTTTCTTCCTTGCACTTGCTTATGACATGCCCACATTAGCCCACCTTGTGTCCTTAGGAGCCACATTGTCCATGGTCATGGGGACCCCACTTGCAATGAACTGCAGCTGGAAACACGAGCTAACCTAGCCAGGTGCTGGACTAGACTATGCTTCAACCTGAAATGGAAACTCTGGGTAAAGGCTTTAATCCTAGCTCGCTGAAGACAAAATGGGATCTTTTCCAAGCAGGACAGAGGGAGATGGGACCTTGGAAACCCAGGTATGTAATTCCCCAGAAATAAAGCTTTCCATGATACCTCATCCTCTTGTGGGGGCCTCGGGAAATTCTTATTCGCACGGCACCCCAAGAAGCCCACTTCCACCAGCAACAGGTGGGGACATGGAAGATACCTCACTGATAACAAAAGGAGAGTCTTTTCAAAAAATGGTACGGAGACAATTGATTATCACACTCAAAATGATGAGCGCAGACCCATACAAAAAATTTTTAAATGGGTTATAGACCCAAATGTAAGAAATAAAACTAAAAACTATTATATTTTTGAGGAATGTAATAGGAGAAAATGTTCTTGATCGCAGATTAGGAAACAGTTATACAACACCAAAACCACAACATAATTAATTAATTAATTAATCAACTTCATTAAAATTTAAAAATGGTTGCACTTCAAAAGATACTACTAAGAAAATAAAATGATAAGTACAGATTGGGGAAAATATTTACAAATTATGTATCTGATAAAGGATTTTCATCCAAAATATATGAGGAATTCTTACAGCTCATTAAAAAATGGCCAACACATTTAGATAGAAATTTCACCAAAAGATACACAAATATTCAACAAGCACAAGAAAAAAAGTGTTAAACATCATTAGTTATTAGAAAAAATGCACATTAAAACCATGAAATATCACTTCCTGTCTATAGAATGGCTATGAAAATGAAAAATATAGATAATAGCAAGTGTTGATGTTGAGAAACTGGGATTCTCACATACTTCTGACAGTGATAAAAAATGTGGCAGGCACTTGGAACACAGTTTGGCAATTTCTTAAAATGGTATGTATATACCTACCATATAATAAACCATTCTACCAAGAAAAATTAAAACATATGTCCAACAAGATTATATGAATGTTCATAGTAGTATTATTTATAATAACTAAAAAGTAGAAACAACCCAAACATCCATCAAATGGTAGATAAAAAAAAATGTGGCACATTTCATCGTTAAAAACAAGACAACAGACCCCAAATGGTAAGTCTCACATCACCAAACTGAGACTTAACTTGCAGTTCCAGTTCTTCCAGAAATGGAATCTTGTACCAGTCAGTCAGGAATTGCCTGATCAGCACTAGTTAGGTAATCTTGGTAAGCCCCTGCTATTCCTTGCAATAACCACTGCTTTTGCCTAGCATCACTTCCTTGTTCAGGTTCCATTATGCCTTTACAGATATATGGAATAGGCTAAAATTTGAGAAATAAACCCCTATATCTATGGTAAAAATATAAAAAAGTCAGCTTGTACAGCTCCTCCAAGTGCCTTTCTATCTACTAGATTGGATACTGCCCAATTCGAATTGAAGTTTGCTCAAATAAACTCCTAAATTTGTTTAATATGCCTCCCTTTATCTTTTAACAGTCCTGGTGTCAGAAAAGGGAACCAAAAGAGGCTCCCAGGAGTCCTTACCTGTTGAGCCCTTTGAGCTGGCTGCTTTCCACTGCCTCTGCAGGTGGTGGGTTAGCTCTGCAGCTTTTGCATTACAAGTTTGCAGACTTTGAGTATTTCCTAACCACCTCTGTCTGCCTGATTGCCCCTAAGCACTCCGCTGGCCTGTCTGATCGCCCCTAACCATCTCTGCCTTGGCCCCGCCTCCATGGCTTCATCCAGAAGGACTTCCGGAATGACGTCCAGGAGGTTGTTCGGCTGTCTGGTCTAATTAACATATTACGCTTTTATTATTATAGATAATTTAATCATTAACAAAAGATACTGACACTTGTGAAGACAAATGGTTTAATAAAACAGGGTAGCATAAAAAATGCAAAAATATAAAAGAATTTATGACAGATATGGTAATTTACTTCAGGGGGGTAAAAGTAATCTATTAATAAATGATGGAGTGGAATCCTACTTCACCCTATATGTAAAAATAAATTTCAGGATGATTAAATACTTTAAGGTTAAAAAGTAATACAATAAATTTTATGCTGAAAATTACAGAGATTATTTATACATCTGTGGTGTGGGAAACAAATTCCTTAAAAAAAGATAGAAAATTTTAGAACAATATGCCATTGATTATTCAAAAGGTTTTTAATTTAAATTTTGCCCAAAGATAAAAGACAAATAATAGGCTGGGTGAAAAAAAATGCAACACATATGTCAATCAAAAGATTACATTTTTTTCTAATATGCAAAGAATGTCCATAAATTAAGTATAATTGAATAAAAATGAAAACGTTTATGATTAGCTAATTTTGAAAAAAGCATATTCAAATGCCAGGATATATTTGAAAATTTGCTCAGTATCACTAATAGAGAGATATAAATTATAACAAAGAAATGGATCAGATTGGTAAAAACATAAAGAATTATAATATTCACTCGTGGCCAATAAATGAATAAATTAGCATTCATATACTGCTAATAGGAATTGCTACACTGTTTTTATAAATAACTTGACAATATCTACTGAAATTTTAAAATATATAATGTTTGACCTACAAATTGACTTTGGGGCTCTATCTCAGAAATATATGCATACGGATGTTTAAAGGATAGACACTTGCTTCTAACTCTGAGGTTAGGTTATTAGTAAGCGAGTGATGTTCAATTTGCATACCATATATACAGATATCCTCAAATAATACCATAAATTTTACATAAAATAGTTTCTAGAACTAGGTGCACTAAAAAGTTCACAATAAAAGGCATGTAGGGAACTGAATCCAACTGAGACAGTAATAGATTTCCTGTCTGTAGATAAGTTCACTCTTGTTGGAGGCATAGGATCATTGAATACGGTGGCAAGTGGAATGACACACTGTTTAAATTATTTCTCTCCCACCGTAACACAGACAGCACAGTTAGCATCATTAATAATGAGGGGAAAACGACATGAGATGCCTCCCACGCAATACCCTGAATAGGGCCTAACATTACTTGTGTAGCGCTCTATCCACAAATGCATAAACTGAAGCTAATCATGAGAGGGGAGGGGAAAACAACTGGGAGGCATTCTATGGAACAACAGTTCTTTACTCTGCAAAATACCAGTGTCATAAAAGAGGAAAAAATGCTTAAGTGCTATTTCAGATCAAAGAAAACTAAAGGAATATGACAAGGAAGCTAAAATGGTATGACAACTACATATATTTCATGATGCTACACTAGATTTTAGATTTTTTAAAAAATAATTCCTGTAAACAATATTAGGACAGTTAGTGAAATTTGAATAATGGCTGTATATTAGACACTTGTATTATATCAATGCTTAATTTCCTAAATTTGATCAATGTATTGTGGTAGCTAATAATTTTTTTAAAAAAAAATGTAATCCTTACCCAAGCATATTTGTCCATTGATTTTTAGAGAGAGTAGAAGAGAGAGGGAAAGACAGAGAGAAATACTGATGTGAGAGAAGCACATGGATTGGTTGCCTCCTACATGAGCCCTGACCAGGGCCGGGGCTGGGGAAGTACCTGCAGCCGAGGTACCTGCCCTTGACTGAAATCAAACCTGAGACCCTTTGGTTCACAGGTCAATGCTCTATCCATGAGCCAAACCGGCTGGGACTAATAATTATTTATTTTTAGAAGATTCAGGATGAAATATTTAGGAGTGAAAGGTACAGGATGAAGTATTTAGGAGTCTGCCTAAATACACACACACATATACTAAAAATGATAAATCTAGGTGAAAGCTATATAGTTCATGTGCATATTTTGCATAGTTTTAAAATGCAAAACATTAGATGAAAATCTAGGCAAACTGTAATCCTTTATATTGTGGTAAGTAGGTGTATTAGAGTTACCAGTATATAAAGCAACAGAACCATGAGGGTATATATGGGTCTCTCTCTCTCCATATGTGGAGAGAGAGAGAGAGAGAATATATTGAGAGAGAAAGAGAGGAGAGAGAAGAGAGGAGAGAGAGAGAGGAGAGAGAGAGAGAGAGAGAGAGAGAGAGAGAGAGAGAGACTGATTTTAAGGAAGTGGCTCATGCATTTGCAGAGCTTGGCAAGTCTAAAATTTGTTGAGCAGGCTGGCAGGCTGGAAACTCAAAGGAGAGTTGATGCTGTCAATTTGAGTCTGAAATCTGAAGGGTAGAAACTCAGGCAGGGTCTGATGTTTAGTCTGGAGACAGAATTCCTTCTTAGGAAGCCTCAGTGTTTGCTACTAAGGCCTTCAAATGGTTGAATGAGGTCCACCCACATTATAAAGGGTAATCTGCTTTACTCAAAGTATATTGATTTAAATGTTAATCATCTCTAAAGTACTAGTATACCAACACAGCAACATCTAGACTAGTGTTTGACTAAACAACTGGCACTGTGCCAAGCTGCCAACTGCACACATAAAATTAGCCATGACAAAGGGCTAACGGTGCAGGATAGAATACGGTGGGTTCTTTTAATTATTAAACTTTTACCATAAATGCATGATTTTTGTATTGTTAAAATCTTCTCTCCTCTCCTCTCTACCAACACACATTCATACACACATACACACATACACATATGCACACATGCACATACCACATACACACAAAAAAACAAGACAAAGGTGAACCTACTCAGGCCGTTGTGCTGGTTGCAATAAGTGTGCATTACTAAAGAGTGGTAGCATCTACATTCATACCAATATCCCGTGTCATCCATGATAAACCACCTGGAGTGGCTGCAACAGCCCAGCAAAATGACAGGCCGTTTTTCCTGATAGCCCTAACTTGCAAGTACATTTCTCCAGCTCTCCCAGAATTTCTGTGAACTACCCAATATCCTCCTAATTATTTTTTCAGCCAGGTATTTTCTTGTTTGCAACTAAGAATTCTGACTAATTCTGAATGTGATATCAGGAAAGAAAGGATGCTAATATTTGACTTTTGCTATGGTATGAAGACAGAGCTGAGGGAAGTGCGGGGCCCTATTATTATAGAGAGGAAAGTTGGTATAAAATTTGCTGTTGGTTGCAAAGTACTTACAAAGATGGCAAAATCAAAAGATTAGGATGACCTTTAGAATTCTGTATGTAGTTGGAGACTTCTTACTGTCTACAGTGGTATCTACACTAAAGAAAGGCATAACCTTAGGCTGAAGGTGATCCCATTTAAAAGCTGAGGGAGAGCCAAAACCGGTTTGGCTCAGTGGATAGAGCGTTGGCCTGCGGACTGAAAGGTCCCGGGTTTGATTCCGGTCAAGGGCATTACCTTGGTTGCGGGCCCATCCCCAGTGGGGAATGTGCAGGAGGCAGCTGGTCGATGTTTCTAACTCTCTATCTCTCTCCTTTCCTCACTGTAAAAACTCAATAAAATATATTTAAAAAAAAAAAGCTGAGGGAGAGAATGCAGACTTAGCAGAACATAAGCTTAAGACAAAGAAAGAGCCAAAGCTCCCAAGGACTTCCTGTAGGCATGTGGTGGGTTCTTTTCTTCAAAAAGGAGTCAAGCCTGGTGGCACCGATCGGATTGTGAAAGGATATGGGGTTTAAATTGCTTTAACACTAAAGCTATTAAACCAAAAGACCAATGGCCAGACATCCCAAATTCCAAGAATCAAATGTATCTACACAAGCTTTTTTTCCTGATTTAATAATTGAATTATTTATAAGGAAACATATTAAGCTTCAAAGGACCTGTGTTGCCAAAGCAACCCCAAATCTGCCCTGTAACAATCTGCAATTACTCAAACCCAAGGAAATCCCTAGGTCCTGAACTTGCACCAACAGGAAGGGGTTGCTGCTAAAGTTTCACATCTCCTCAAAAGAGCATCCCTAATGCCTATCTTATACTGTATATGAGCAAGGAAGCTTGCCCCAGAGAACAGAAACATAGGCTTATAGATCGATGATTAAAAGCAAACAAAAGCACTACACTTCTTGGGGAGACAATGTCACCTTCCTCTTCAGTAGGATATGACATGTATCTATGGATCAATAGCGTGTGTGTACCGTTTCCCCATCATCCCTTTCACAAATAGTTTTTATTTTAGTTACACATTTCACTCATCACTATGGAATACTGAGTGTGTTGAGATAAATAACATCTTTTTGCATAGTTTTCTGGACCATGAAGAGCTTCATGAAGACTTGATGGAGAGTATTGCTCATCACCTGGACACCCTAGACTTCAAGTTCAATGAAGTAAATAGATGAGACTTGGAGTTATTTTTCCTTTTAATGAGGGAATAAGTGATTTCATGGGGGTGGAGTTGTATATGAAAGTATATTTTAAGATGACATTTGAAAATAGACATTGAATAGACAATATTTGCTACATGTATAGAGTATCATGCCAATTTGACAAAGAGAGAAATGTATATTATATGTACACTAGAGGCCCAGCACACGAAATTGTGCACGTGTAAGGTCCCTAGGCCTAGCCTGCGATCAGGGCCATGTCTGCCACCCCACAACGCTCCACGAAGCTGCCGCTGCCCTGTGAGTCCAGTCCCTAGTCCTGCTCTGCTGCCACCCAGCCCGGTTCCCGTGGTTACCCATTGGCCATCCAGCAATGAGAACCTGCGGGCTGGGGGTAGGGACTGAGAGGTGGTCAATGCACCTCATAGCATCTGGTCGATTGGTCGTTCTGATCGTGATGCCTGGCCTTTCATTATTATAGACTAGTAGTGCCAGTAGGTTGCTGCCGCCCTCCTGTAGCTCCCCAACCACTGCCGCCCTCCCGTAGCTCCCCACCTGCTGCCCTGCCCTCCTGTAGCTCCCCCCCCCGCCCCCTCATAGCTTGTTGCCCTGCCCTCTCCTGTAGCTCTCCACCTCCCGCTTGCTTGCTTTCCTGTCCCATCCTGTAGCTCTCTGCCGCCCCGCTTGTAGCCAGTAGGTCGCTGCCCCCCCTCCTGTAGCTCCCCCGCCCCCGCCCCACTCCCCCTTCTCCCCTTCATAGCTTGCTGCCCTGCCCCCTCCTGTAGCTCTCCACAGCTCACTTGTACCTCACTGGCCCACCCTCTTGCTGATCCGTGATCTGGTCATGATGCACTTGGTTATTATGCCTCAGGGTGTAACAGCTAATTAGCATATTCCTGTCTTATTATATAGGAAGGATGTGTATATTTTTAGAAGAGTCTAGAGAAAGATGTGGAAGGACATTGTACCGGGTTGTAAATATGGTCACCTCAAAAGAGTGAGAATAGGGGTTGGGGTGGGAAGATTATTTACTTTTAAAAATACATACTTGTATATATTTTTTCCCATTTCTACAATGCTCATATGATACATTTATGATTTTAATAATAAAGAAACATCAGATGTGTTTAGTTAGCAATTAAAGCTTCAATTAGATGACAAATGAACTTCAAATGTCCATTCAGAACTGTGCAAATGATAAACAAGAAGACATATTGACATGGATATTCTAGGCTCTCTCTACACAATAGAAATGCATGCTTTATATAAAGGACAGAAACAAGATTCCCGGCCATCACTCTTACAACCTTCAACAAATGTAGAATCAGCCTGTTGTGAATTAAAATAAAAAATCTAAACTGACTTCCAAATATGTCTCAAGACATTCCTCCTTCTAGAATTCAAGTTTTCTACTTAATCTCCATCTTCCTCTCTGGACCTTCCCATTTTAGCAAAAACATTACACAGCAACAGAAGCCATTACTTTTTTGGTATTAATCCTAGCACAGTAATTTCAAAGACGATAGAATATAAGTGTAAGAGGAAGAAATCTATTGTTCTCCATAGTCTCCTTAACCAGTTTCACAAACAGCTACTTTACCCTTCAAATGAAAATGAAATGCTTAAAGCTGCACATCTCAGTTCCAGAAAACAGCTCCCCCCGGCCTCCAAAGGACTGGCCAGATCATAGTTGCCTTTAGTTTCTTTTTTAACAGCTGAGACGTGTCTGCCATTGATTATAACTACAGCAAGCAAGAAAACAGGGACCTGTGATAGTGTGGCTGGAGCAGTTTCGGTATGGATGGTGATTTCCTCAGCCAAGTCTGTGGCTGATTACCTATTCCTAAAAGCTGGTCTAAGAGTGCTTTCTTCTCCTTTCCAGGTCCTTTCATCATAAAGCAATTCATTTCATGTTGCAAATGAGAAACATTTCGAGATGCCAGGCAACTGCTTCATCTTCACAAAGGGAAAGCACTTTCTGCTGAAATGTGCCCTGTTCCAACCCCTGGCAGGAAATGACCAGGTTATCAGGACAAAAAGGTCAGGGAGGAAAAACACCTCGTATGCAATCAGTCACCAATTACAGTTTGTCGGCAGGAAAACAGACGTGAAATGAGTTTCTTGGGATTGGTGTTGCTGTGTCTAAGCCAGTGAGACTGAAGTCCTCTACGTGAATAAATAAAACCCCTGCTATGCTATTCCCCTGCAGCAGTTCAGCTGTTTGGTGATATGATGCTAGAGCAGTGGTTCTCAACCTTCTGGCCCTTTAAATGCAGTTCCTCATGTTGTGACCCAACCATAAAATTATTTTCATTGCTACTTCATAACTGTAATGTTGCTACTGTTATGAATCGTAATGTAAATATCTGATATGCAGGATGGTCTTAGGCGACCCCTGTGAAAGGGTCATTCGACCGCCAAAGGGGTCGCGACCCACAAGTTGAGAACCACTGTGCTAGAGGATTCTTTTTTAAAGGTTTATATACTTTTTTTTCACAAATGAGTCAGATTTCTTTCTCTGTGTTGTGGATCAAAGCTGGGTTTTTATTCTATTCTTCTGGCATTATTTCATGAGTTGTAAGGCTTATTTCCATAGATGGGACCTTTCCTTCAACCTCTGATGAACTCATCATTGGAGGAAATCTAAAATGACCTTGAGATTGAGGAAAGTAAGAAGCAGGACAACAACATATGTTCAAGTATACATGTAAGTGAGAGTTAGATAGCTTTTTTAAAAACTTGATTTATTATACTGGGAGAGGTTTTGTGTCCCCTAAGTCTTGGATCCAGCTGAGCCAATCAGACTCCAACATGTACATTTCTGTCTAATGAGACGATTGTTCACAAAGTGGAGCCCTTCATGCACAGCAAGCCTATGAAAGGCGAGCACAGGGCCATCTGGAACACAGAGGAAGCTGTTACCCAGGAGTAAAGGGAAATGCAGTCCTTCAACCAAAGCTCATCACTGTAACTGCAACAATGGTGGGAAAGAGCCTTCTCACCCCTTGACCCCAATACTATAGATACATGTCTGCAATCATCCTTCATTAGAGCCCTTTCAGGCACCAAAGTCAGAGTCCCAAGGTATGGATTGCACAGCAAGGTGATTCTGGACCAGCTTTTGGCTGAGATACAGGACAGCTATTGTTTCCATAGTTAGGCATTAATTTCAATATGTATAAAAATACATATATTGCCCGAGCCAGTTTGGCTCAATGGATAGAGTGTCGGCCTGCAGACCAAAGGGTCCCAGGTTCGATTCCAGCCAAGGACATGTACCTTGGTTGCAGGCTCCTCCCCTGCCTGGGCCCTGGTCAGGGCTCGTGCAGGAAGCAACCAATCGATGTGTTTCTCTCACATTGATGTTTCTCTCTCTCTCTTCCACTCTCCCTAAAAATCAATGGGAAAAAAAAATCCTCAGGTGAGGATTAACAAAAATAAAAGTACATATATTATATAAAGTAAATATAATTAGCACATGGTTATATGCATATTTTTGCTTAAGATGTTTAATTGAGTAAAAGAAGTGACTCAACTTAAAGAAAATTTAAGCAAATAATAAGTCAGGTGGCCTTTAGAAATGGCATAAATACAAGGGTGATCCTCTAATGGCTGAGGTCGGAGAAATATATGGCCCACGGTGCGTGCTCTCTGCACTACGGCCACCAAACACCTCTGACCTTCCAGTCCCCAGGAATACTGATCATCTTCTCTAATTCACGTGAAACTAGCTTTCCTTTTCTTCCTGCTGGTGCCAGCCTCAGGCAGTCAGACCAGGCCCTTTGACTTGCTTGCTGTATGACTTCTATCAGTCATTTAATTTCTCTGAAGTTTAATGGGAAAATAATAATAATTCCAGAGAGTAAAAACTAATTTCAAAGAGTAGAAAAGTGGTTGCCAGGGGCTGGGGTGAGGAAAATAGGGAGAGGTTGGTAAAAGATACAAAGTTTTAAAAAAAACTGTAGTAATTCCAATACCTACTTCCTGGCCAGTGTAAAATGCAGCAGTGTAGGTGAGAGTAAGCATAGCCCTCTCCAGTTTGTTCAGAGAAGGATGGCTGAGATGATGTTGTTGTTTTTAATTCACCCAATGATATGTTGTTGCTGTTGTATTGATTTGAGAGAGAGAGGAAGGGAGGGATGCGGGAGAGAGAGAGAGAGAGAGAGAGAGAGAGAGAGAGAGAGAGAGAGAGAGAGAGAGAGAAACATCAATCACACACCCTGACTGGGGATCGAACCCTCAACCTAGGTATGTGCCCTATTGGTGTATGGGATAATGCTCCAACCAACTGAGCCACCACTCCAAGTCTGAGATGATTATCTTTGGATCTAGCACAAAAATGTCCTAATCAAAAGCTTGCATATGGATTACTTCCCCTTCTGGCAAGATGAAGTAGATGTACTTGTCCGTGTTCCTCCCACAAAGCACAACTAAAATTCCTGGACGTCTTATATATAAGGTAAACATAAGAGGACTCTGAAAAGTGGAGAGAAGGCAGATTGATAAGGGACCTCAAGATCTAAGGGAAAAAAATCTATGGTCCTCTGGGTTTTCTATTTGTCTTATATATCCCAGACTTATAGTTTAAGAAACTGGCAAGCAGCAAATGCCAATGGGCACAGACAAAAACAGCCCTTTGCCCTGCACCCCCCCCCCAAAAAAAAAAAAACAGTCTGCCCTCTCTAACCAAAAGATCAGGAAAGGGGCAGGCTAACAAGACATAAAACTTTTAAATAATAACCACCATTCTCCAGCTTTGTAGAACAAATACTTTATCCCTTCCAGGTGATAACAAGACTGCCTCCCCACCAGGATCACTGAATATTATTTAAGGAGGCTTGGACCTCCACCCCCACCAATCAGTAATGATGCACTCCTCCTCTTCCATGCAATGAGATACTAATATGAAATAAAAAGAAACAAACAATTGAGATTAAAAAAAATATGGACAGATGCTGAGTCAACACAGGCAGGCAATAAAGAATACAAATTGTATTATCCCATTTATATAAAAACCTATAAAATACAACTAATCTATGGTGACAAAAAGAAGGTCAGTGGTTGTTTGGGGAGGGAGTAGAGAGGAGTGGAGTGGGAAGAGAGAAGGGGCAAAGGGGCATGAACAAACCTTTGATGATGATGTACATGTTCACCCTCTTGTCTTGGGTAATGACTTCATGTGCGGACACATATGTCAAATTTATCAAATTGTACACTTGAAGTACATACCCTTTCTTGTATGTCAATTAGACTTCCATAAAGCTGTTCAAGAAAATACTAGACAAAACATCCTTAGTTACTAAGGTTAATTAATCAGGATCTCTAGGGATGAGACCATCCAAGAATTTAATAGTTTTGAAAGCCATCCAGGTGGTTCCAGTGTGCAGCCATGGTTAAGAAGCCTTGAGATATACACAGGCTCCAGGAAATCATAAAGGAACAATGTGATCAGCTATGTTGATGTACTAGAGAATATAGACAATGAGAAATTAAGAAGAATCCACACAATCTGACTAGGAAGAAGCTAATGAATGTTGAGTTAGAAGAGACACACATCAAAAAAAGCTGTGAGTCACTACGTGATCTACATTAGTTAGCCTGGATTCAATTAATCCTTTTACTCTGAGAACCACAGAGAAAACCTTCCAGCAAGATTCTGGGGCTCGGTGTACATTGATTCCATGACATAGTGATAGATGACTCAGGTTTTATAACAAATTTACTGAGTGGGTAAACATATATATACTTGGTTCCTATTTTAGGTTTTCCCAGGGAACTCCTACAAGAAGGGAAAATCATGGTTTAAGATGAAAGCAGTTCCTTCACAACACAATGCAAGTTTGCCATAGCTTTCATTTTTTTAAAAAAATCAAGGCAAGAAGAAAATATTTTTTTCTCCTAATTTTCTGCTACAAAGTCATTATACAAATGAGAAACCAATACACAAACAAAGCCACCTTCTGTTTTAAAACACTGGAATTTCAAAGGATGATGAATGTTCTTCGGACACCCACTGAGGTTCCTAGAGTCTTTCATCTGTGGTCTATGAGTTTTAGAATATTGTGGACAATGTTAGATTACATACATGCATAAATTTTGGAAAATAGGCCAGAGCTTTTATCCATAGGAAAAAAAAGATTGCTGATCTAAAAGGGTAAAGAAAAATTACCTCAAAGCAAGCATATCTAAGCATATTTTTATTCGACAGGCTATATTCTCCAAATGGGAAACAATTTCCCTAAAGTATGGAGGTTAGGGTCTTGAGTAACAAGAATGCTTTTGTAGCAAGCTGCCAGGTTAAGCAAAGCCACTGAACAGCTCTGATTACCTCATTTTGAGTTCTATTTAATAGACGGGAAAAGCTTTCTGCCTCAGTGGCTAGGCACATTTGCAGGATGATGACAGATCGTCAGCTATTCTCACCATGTGTAGTTCTCTGCTGGGGCTCTTCTGTGAAAAGCCAGGAGTCACAAAATGGGAGCTTTTCTGAGCAATTTTAAGGGAGCAAGTGTTTTCAAAGCCTTTTTCAGTCATTTTCCCCACAAGGCTAATTTTCCTCTTGAGTAAATGGCAAATACATCTCAATAAGGAGGATAGAACCAGGTTATAAAGTGGATTGCACTAAGCTCGGGGCGGGTAGAAGAAAGTACGCAGAGGAGGAACATGAGTGCTAAAAAGATCATGGAGTTGGTCAGCTAAGGAGGAAACAGCAAATCAAGAGCTCTGGATGAGAGTTGAAAAAGTTAATCTGGGTTTGAAAGAAAAATATGAAAATGTTATATTTTCAGACATTCCATGCCTTTTATCTGTACAACTCACAAGAGGAGAAATTTATGGAATAGTTTTCATCCTCAAGCAACACAGATTCTTGACACACAAACACAGACAGCCCAGGTCCCAGGGTCAAGCTTGCATTTATTGTTCCTCGGAGCCCCTATAACAAATAAATCTCTCTGCATCACCACTATTATTCCATTTCCTAGTAAATTTCCTCTCACTCATCCGAAAACATCTCTGATTGGTTAAACAGACACAAGCATTATCCCACCTCAGGCATGTTCCTTCTACCTTAGTTCCCCTGATGCAAGGAATATTGAGGCAATTTATGTCTTTCCGTCATGAAAAGTGCTCCAGTGTTGTCATTATCTTTACTTCCATATTTATTTTGGTCCCTTTCTCAGCTCCCTGGAAGACACCATATATGTAATGTTTTTATTTTATTGAGGTGCCCTACGGTGATTACTGAGACTCAGGAAAGGCAAATCACATTAAATGATGTGGTAACTTTCTAGGCTTGTGACCTCTGATGATAAAAAAAATCTAATAAAAGTAGCTGATATTAGACAACATTATAATTCTTAAATTGGTTATGAATATAAATGTTCCAGACATAATTTCAGGAGTTATTTGGATAGAGATAAAAAAGAAATATAGCTGTAACACCACCTCTGTAATATGCATAAAAGGATTATGGATATGTCATGTGGTTACTGCATTTATCCAACATAGATTATGGAGATGATACAAGACGAGGAAGTAGCTTTATGTATATGAAGGAACAATGGTTATGGATATAGCATTCATGCACACAATACCAAAACACTAAGCAGCATCTTGATCACAGAAATAGAATTCCATAAAACAGAAAATAATAGTAAAATAACTCAAATTTTTATTTGTAATTCTCAAAAAAAGTAGATATACATTGATTGAGTCCTTTGAAAATTCCTTCCCCCTTTCCTTGCCCACCCATGTCCTACAAGCACCTCAGCTTCTCTCTAATCTTACTCTTCTGCTCTCTCTCAAACTAATTTTGCAAGTTCTGTCCATAAGTTTCTTCTCCTTTCCTGCTTCACTCCTTATTTTGTATCAACAAAAATTCAGAAGGACAAATATGTCAAGGCAAGACCCTTTGAAGAATATTGTAGGAAAAGAGAGCAAATACTCTGCTGTGGTCTAAATGTTTGTGCCCAATAGCTGTGCTCCCCACCCTCACCCCCAAAATTCATTATGTTGAAATCCTGACTCCAGGGTAATGGTATTAGGATGTGGGCCTTTGGGAGGTGATTAGGTTGTGGGGTGAGCCCTTACCATTGTGTCTAACAGAAGATACCCAGAGAGCTAGCTCCTCCCTTCTACCAGGTGACGAACCAGGGAGAAGGTGCCATCTGTAAACCAGAAAGCTGGCCTTCAGCACACACCAAATCTGTCGGTATCTCGATCTTAAAGTTTCCAGCCTCCAGAAATGTAAGAAAGAAATTTCTGTTGTTTGTAAACCACCAGTCTGTGGTATTTTGCTGTAGCAGGCCAAATAAACTAAGACGCTAGTCAAGCCAGAGTCCTCTTTATAAGTGGGGGGAAGAGGGTGGTTCATCTGTTACTCATTTTCCTCACATATGGGTCTAA
Source organism: Myotis myotis (assembly GCF_014108235.1). Classification (NCBI taxonomy): domain Eukaryota; kingdom Metazoa; phylum Chordata; class Mammalia; order Chiroptera; family Vespertilionidae; genus Myotis; species Myotis myotis. The sequence goes on from NW_023416357.1 coordinate 33,383,629, forward strand.
GAAATTATCCAAAATAGAGTTTCAACACCTAATTTGATAATCTTCAGCTTAATTTCATCTAAGACAGAGGGATTTTACAAAGTTATCAAAATGCAGCTAATACCTGCTTTTAGGATGAGAATTAAGATGCAGTGCAAACCATTTTTAAGAAAATGGGGGTGGGGGGGAGAAAAGAAAATGAGGGAAAGATATTTCCAATTTAGACAATGAGAAATGTGCTGCTATTACAGAACATTAGGGGATTATTATGGTAGATACTTCCCTTTTCCCCTCAGTGTTTTGTACTTAATAGTTTCTTAACACATCTTGGTTATTAAACTTTTAAATTATTTTCCTTCCGCAAGTTTTTCAAGTCAAGCAGTTCTTTAAAAATAAATCAGTGCTTTGAATTTATAAGATTTAATGAACTTGTTAGTGTTTCCAAACTCTCCACAGTGCCTAGCTACTTCAGGGAGATCTAAGACAAACAACTGCCAATAGGGGCCACGTGTTCTTAGAGTTCCTTTCATAGGAAGTAGGAAATTATGCACTAAACCCAGTTGTGACACATCAGCTAGAAGTTGATGAGGTACAATGAGAACATGATGTTAGTAAACATGTGATTGATTCTTCAGAGAACTCATTCATACTCCAACTCCTACCACCTTGTCCAGATGTACTGCCATCCTGTCCTCAGCCACGTGCAAAGTGAGTCACTGATTTCAATTGTCCAAAATTGAATATATACTAGATAAAAGGAAATCCTCAAGGCTGAAAAGGGTTCTAGTAATAAAATATGCAATCATAGGGAATCCACTTCCAATCTTTAAAAGAAAAGATTCAGCTGTTACAAACTAATGCCAACCACTATCTCTTTAATGTAGGAAGGAGGAGGTGTGGATGTCATATCTTGATGTTTGAAGGGCTATTTCTCCCCTTCTTTTTCTATAACTTGTTTCCCTTGCCCCTCTTTATATTATTATGGCATTTTTATTGGTTGGAAACCCCAGTAGTTTCCTGGGTGAAATCTGAAACCAATCACTGTACATGAAGGGGAAAGTTTAAGCACTTACAGCAGGAAATAAAACCCTATTGCTCCATCGCTTCCAGCTTATGAAAGGCATGGCTGATGGTTGCAGGAAAGCATATGGATTAACCTTCCTAACAAGCATTCTATCAGGTAGAAAAATGAAGTTTCATTTATACTGACAAAAACTTGATATCTAGTGCTGATAATTATTAAGGCTTCGTGGTGCCTCATAGTAAACAAATTGACTGATGTTTCTGCATTTCTAAGAATTACTTCACTTTATGAAGTAATCACTTTTTAGAGAAGGGGACAATAACTCATATGCCATTAATGATGATAATCCTAAATTCTTAATCTCAGCCCTCTTAATTAGCTTACCCCAAATTGACATTCTCACTTTCTTTCATGTTCCTAGTTCAATAACGGACATGTTGATGCCAAGGAAATACAACATTTTGATAAACTACACCCATAGTCTAGCCTGGCGTTTACAAAATGAATCTTTTTGGTAATGAGAGAACCAAGCAAGAGAGTGAGGCTATATTGAATGAATTTCCATCACCTCTACTAAATTAAAAACATGTTTTCTACTGATAGTAGTCCATAACTGAGAACATGCTCTTGTTTCCCTGATGAATTTCCCACTGATGTATATATGTATATATATAATAGTATATATGTATATATGTATATATATAATAGTATATATGTATATATGTGTATATATATATAAACTTTTAAAATTTGTCTTTAAAAAGAAATTTGCTTCTCTACTCATACTATATGACTTAACAGAGGTTTATAGACTTTAACCAGTTAAGTACCATGCATCCAAAATGGAAACCATTGCCACAGGCCATGATATTTTGAATTTAATTTAAAAAATTAATTTGCAATGAATATTATAAAAATAAATATATTACCCACAATTTGGGTGTTCTTGAATATTTTCAGCTGAAATATCTCACAAAAAAAATGATTTTAAAGTTGGTCAGAGCTGCCACTTAGGAAAAACATTTTTTTATATATAGATGCGCGCGGCGTGTGGGGAAGGTCCGCCGCTTGTGTCTACAGATGCTTATGGCGTACAACAGGTTAATATTAATTGAGAGTATTTCCTAAAGCATTACAACAGCCATCTTTAAATGTCTTATGCATTATGGGTGGCCAAGAGCCTCCCATGAAGAGTATAGTTGACTTGTCCAGCCTGTGTTGCTCAATGGTTGAGTGTCAACCCATGAACCAGGAGGTCACAGTTCGATTTCCAGTCAGGGCACATGCCTGGATTGTGAGCTCAATCCCCAGTGGGGGGTGGAGGCAGCTGATCAATGATTCTTTCTCATCATTGATGTTTCTATCCCTCTCTTCTTCTCCCGTCCTCTCTCTGAAATCAATCAAAACAAAACAAAAAAAGAGAGTATAGTTGACTGACAGCCTACAGCAGCCACATCTTTGGATTCATTGTAGTATTCATGCCTAGGTCTCGCTCCTTACAGGTTCCTCCCAGCCAATGACTAAGCACAGCCGGGAACTAGAACCAGACCATTCCTGACCAACACAAGACTCTGTTAACAGGAAATCTTTGCTCAGGGACTGCACAGCAGACTACAGTCTTCATGCCCAATCCTCTTCCTTCCTACTCTCCTTCCATAGGTATCAGATCTATACTGTGTTCTGGAAGCTCTCTGCTTCCTCCTCCTGCTCCCTCTTCTCTCTATCCTTCACTTGTTTCATTCAATAAATCTGCATCCATCACAGAACTGAACTTTAATATTGTTTTTGTATCTGCTTCATGGAGGACCCAAAGAGACACCTGTAATTACTAATGCTTTTTAAATCCTGATTATTAATTATTTAAACCTTTTAATTTGTTTCACTTGAATTTTACAAGTTTCACTTCTGACTTGGACAGTATATCAAGATATTGAGAGTGACGCTAGAATCCCTTTACTGTCTGGTGCACTTTGAAAGGTTGGTACAAGAAACCTTGTAATTCTGGCCTGGAAAGATTCAATCACCAGGGCTGTGAGACAACTTGGTGTAACTCTCTCTGGAACCACTAAAATGGAGGAGGGGATGGAGGCAGGTTGGATATTGTGGGTTCCTTGCAGGCTACCCCAACCAAACAATGAGCGCAGATGTGATGTACTTGTTAAGAAATCATTTTCTGGAATACGGTTCTAATCGGCTCTCCAGTCATGAGATGCAGGCAGCCCAACAATGGTTATTTCCCACTCCACCACCAGCCTTTTGGATGGGACCTCGAGCTTTATTAGAGCATGATTTCTTTTTCAATTACAGTAAAAAAGCTCGAATCCTTTATGTCAAAGTCATCTGTGACACCAGAATTATCTCACAAGTAAAGAAATTGATGGTCATGTTGCAATTACTCTCTCTCCTTTTTACCCTGGCCACCTTAGCCATCCATCTCAGAACTGCACTGTAATTTCCTTCCACATCTCCTTCCACATTTCTTTCCACATTAAGTACTAAATCAGCCTGACAGGGGGCATATCCTCGCCCCAGTAATGCACAGCGGACAGGCCTTCAGCAACAGAAGTTTATGGAACGCAACCTGGGTGCTTCTGTGCTACTACTGATCCCTCTGATCAGCAGTCATTACTACTCAATAACAGATCCATAGCACTCTCTGGCATGCCATATTACTTTACAGAATCCAAGGAAATTGTCATTCCACTGATAAAGCAAAGCTTGACAGGGGACATCTAAATGTGCTGAGGGATCCCGTCCTGCTGGCCACAATGGCACTCCAATGTCACTATGACTTTGCTGTGAGATGATAACCAGGATACTAGTATTTCATCTTTCTGGGATTCAGTTTTCTCATCAATAAAATGAGGATTCTTTCCAATTCTAGTAGTATATGATTGAGTCCTTCTTTCTAGCCTACCATAAATAAGAAATTTTTGTACCCACACCTTAATCCTTACTCCTTTTATCTTCCACATTCCTAAAAGTTACTCTTTATCCTCTTACTTAACCCTATGATTTTCACAAACTTCACAATTTTATAACCCATTTCCCCCCAGTATAAATAAGCATGAAAATTTACCTTATGCACAGATGGTATAATCTGTGAAAATGCAGATTGGGTCTTTCTACTTCAGAATCTTTAATCTGAGTATCACCAGAAAATCTGAAATTCCACCTTCACAAAGGCAGACTTTTGGTTTATAAGCCTGTATGAGAGAGAGAAAAAGGTAAACATCAGAAAAGGTGCTGAGGTGCAAAATTTGGAAATTAAATCATAGATTTTCTATGTTCTCAACCAGAAATTTCCAAATGATAAATGGCCTTGTTAAGAAATGCTTTTCAAATAGCAATTTTCCCAATGACTAGTCTAACCTTCCTAACCACAAGCTGTTAATGTTTCTTTACGGCATCTGAGGCAGAGGGAACAGTATGGAAAAGGCCTGGAGATAAGAGGAAGACTATGTCATGGAGGAACTGAAGTTATTTCAGCATAGCTACAACTCAAGTACAGAATAGGAAGCGGTAAGAGGTAAGAGGTGATGTTATAAGTCTAAGCAAGTCCAAGCCATGATGAGCCTTAACCATTATAGGGGCCTGGCCAGCATGGCTCAGTGGTTGAGTATCAACCTATGAACCAGAAGATCATGGTTCAATTTTTGGTCAGGGCACATGCCGGGGTTGTGGGCTCAATTCCCAGTGGGGGGCCATGTGGGAGGCAGCCAATCAATGATTTTCTCTCATCATTGATGTTTCTCTTTCTTCTCTCTCTCTCTCTCTCTCTCTCTCTCTCTCTCTCTCTCTCTCTCCTTCTCTGAAATATTTAACCATTATAGGGGCCTGGGGGCAATGGGTATTTTAAGCATGAGAATATCATGATCGCCTTAGAGTTCCTGGAAAATCACTGTGATTTAAGTATACAACCTGGATTGGAGAGGGGAAGAACTGTTGGTTAGGAGACCTTTCAGGGGTTAAAGAATCAGCCCAAGTGAGTGATAATGGGGGCCTGGACTAAGTATTAATAGTGGAGAAGGATAAAAGTGATCCAGTTTGAGAAAAATAAGGAGGGGGAAAAAATGGGACTTTGTTATTATGTTTTTATGTAGGAGAAGGAAAAGAGAGAAAAATCAAGGAATTCGCCCAGTTTCCTGGCGTGGGCGGGTGAGAGAATGATGGTGCCATTTGTTCATTTACAGTGCACAGAGGAAGGAATAGCAGAGATGGAAGTGCATGGTCAGTTGAGTGTGGGGCACTTTGAGCTTCAGATACTCTTTAAGAGCAACTACAAGGTCTTTGGCAAAATATGCCTAGTGTATCCAACAGTATTCTCTGTAATGGTCTTTCTTCCTGAATTGAACACAGCATGGCTGCTGATCCCCAGAACTTAAAGTACTCCACCACTGCTATAGAAACCTATGTTACACAGAAATAATGCAAACTGGCCAGCCCTCCACATTGTATCATTCTGGGGAATATCATTCACATTATAATGCTGTTGCCACAATGTACCCTTCTGTCTGATAAACATGTTTTAATGGAATCTCCAACCAGGGAAACTGGGGCCATGTGGCAGGATCCCTGCAGTGTTTCCCTACCCTTGCTGCTCCTCTCTTTACATCTTTGTAGTAAAAGGAAATAAAACAAACCAGCTCATCCCTACCTGGATAGTGGAAGGGGAAGCCAATATATTGGACTTTTTTTTTAAACACAATTGAGTTCTTGCTGGATACAATTTGTGAAGTGCAAGCAAAAATCTATTTTGAGCCTTAACCAGTTTGGCTCAGTGGATAGAGCATCGGCCTGCAGACTCAAGGGTCCCAGGTTCGATTCTGTCAAAGGCATGTACCTTGGTTGTGGGCACATCCCCAGTGGGGAGTTTGCAGGAGGCAGCTGATCAATGTTTCTCTCTCATCGATATTTCTAACTATCCCTCTCCCTTCCTCTCTGTAAAAATCAATAAAATATATATTTTTAAAAAAAATCTATTTTGAGGCAGGATTCCTTCATTCCATTGGACCAGCTGTAAGCCATGTGGGAAATTTTCCTACTTTCTTTAAGGCAGACCTCTCCAAGACCGACACCCAGGCTCTGACTAGTAATATTTAAGATTTATACATGGAAAGGACATAAAAAAATCCAGGAATGAATGGGAGGGGTAGCATTCATTGCTGCTTTATAATTGAATAAGCAACCACATTGTCACAAACTATAATATTTTCAGAAAGAATTAATTTGCCATATGAGTTATTCACCATTTGGATATAAAATCATTAGTTATTCGAAGAAACCTTGGAGATCATCTGGCCCAGTTTTCTTATTTGGAAAATAATGAAACTAATGCCCAAAGAGGCTAAATGCCTTGTCGAGTAGCAGCGGTGCTGTGTATACTCCAGATCTGTGCCCTTATTACTAACCTATACAACTTCTCTATGAAGTAACTCAGAGGCTATCTACAGAGTTCATACAAGAGCATAGAAAAAGACCATATATCCACCTCTTTCTCTACCGTGTGTGTGTTCCAAGTAATGCAATCATCATTTTAATAATATAAAAACAGAAATGATATAAATTCATTGGCTAACTGGCTCCTGTCAACATTATTAAGTGTCTGAAGTACTTTGCAGAATACACACACACACACACACACACACACACACACACACACACACAAAGCGGTAGTCTGAATCCATAGTCAAGGTCTAGTTTAGTAGTTCTTAACCCAGAAAACATTTCCAGAGACAGTTTTAGTTGTCACAACTGGGGAGGTTGCAAATGGCATCTAGTAAGTAAAGGCCAAGGATGGTTCTAAACATTCTACAGTGCACATGGCGCCCCCCACAAAGAGAATTATCTAGAACAAAATGTTAATTGTTGAGATACCTAGTCTAGATTAATTATATAGGCAATAACTCAAAGTCCTCCATTACTGGCTGGTGGTAATGGTGTTGGTTACAAATTTAGAACATGGAGTGGTAGATAGCTACCTGGGGACAGATCATGTGCCTCCCATAAGGCAAATACAATAGCTCAGCAGAGGATAGACTCTCAAGAGGAAGTAGATGGGTAGTAGCTGAGGTCAGAGGGCTTAGATTCATGCTCTCCTAGCTGGGCAAGTTACTCTAATCCTTTAAGTCTTATTTTCCTCAACTCTAAAATGCAAGTTAAAAAAAAAACAAAACAGTACACCTTCCCTGGGTAGTTGTGAAGATTACATTATAGGAATATGAAGTGCTTCTTCACCCAGTGCCTGCATCTCATAAATGCTTAAAAAGTGGCTATAGTTTTCACCAGATTTAGGGTTTGACAGAATTATTTGTTGAATCCAATGCTCACATTTTACAAATGACAAAACTAAGTCTCAGGAAATTATAAATATATTTTATATATTCTCTATCATTCTATATGAGGGCTAGACAGTAGACATTCAATAAATATTATTGTAGTTTTTATTTGTTATTAAATTCTCAACATCTCAGGAAAGGAAGAGAAGAAAAGTGGTTATTGTTGCCTCCTTTCACAAATGGGCAACTGAGGCCGAATGTTAAATATCTTTCCCAAGACTACCTTTTGGGAAACTAAAGCCTGATCCTCAATCCAAGTGCTGAGCACTCATTTGCAAATGTCACGGCAGGGAAAGTTTCAAGTCAAGTCTATTTCCTTTTGCAAGGCTTTGGTCCTAATTTGATTATATAGATCATATTCATATTCCCTTGAAATGTAGAGGTTTCCAAATGAAAAGTGATTGATCAATTGCTGGCAGCATAAATCATTCATAGGCACTAACTCAGACAAGGCCCCATTCATTATGCATCTTTTTGACACTAAAGCAAATTCACCCACCAGCTCTGTAACAAACATTGTACCAATCTATCTAAATTGGTCAAGAATAGAAAAAATATCAGGAGTTACAGTGCTAATGAGCAAACCTGTTTCCTCACAAGGATTCTAGATTAGCGATGTTTTTGCAAGGAAATCAATGAAGCAGTTCAAGACCCTCTATTCATGTAATGTACCCTGTGTAAATCTTCAGACTCTAGGTGGGTCAGGAGTTTACCTGAAACCCACAGAGAGGAGCCAGGGGAGCCCTGGTCAAGTAATAATGTCTTTAATTCTAAGGGAACATACTATGACTCCCTGCCCTACTCCATCTCAGGCATATAGAGAAGGGTCAGAGTTGGTGACTGTAGAGGAAGGGACTCAGGAACTGTATTTCTTCTCATCCAAAGGGAAAAGCAAAGATCCAAGTCTTGGGATAAGACTTGAAGGCCATACCCCCACAGGGACTCTTTCTCTGCTTTGTTTATCTCTTCACTGAAGAGTCATGAATCCTTGAGGTTTTTGCAGCTATAGAACAATAGACTAGTCATTCCAAAAGCTGGCATTCCACGTGTCTTGTGATTTTCTTTCTTTTTTTTAAAAAAAAATATAGTTTATTGATTTTTAGAGAGAGAGGAAAGGAGAGGGAGAAAGAAACATCAATGTTAAAGTGTAACATCAATCACTGCCTCCTGCATGCCCCCTTTTAGGGATTGAGCCCACAACCTCGGCATGTGCTCTAACCAGGAATTGAACCAGCAACCCCTGGGTACATGGCAGGACCCCCAACCAACTGAGCCCCCCCAGACAGAGCACCAAATTCCTTATTTTAAACAATCCTACTGATCCAATACATTCACTATACCAAAAAGATAACAGCCAGCCCAAAGCCATCACACAGGAAGGAAATCAAGAAAAAAAAATTATACTCTCCCTCTGATTTCAGCCAGAGTGCCCCACTGACAAACACAGAAGCAAGGGACTCCACTGATGCAATTCAGACCTGTCGGCCTCTTGGGAGCAGAGAGCAGCATGGATTGAGATCAGAGCTGGAGAATGACAGAGGATCCCTGGCACGTTTTCTTTGACCTGAAAGTCTCTGGCCCTTTTTACAGTTATGCACAATAGTCAGGTCTGTGCTCCTGCAGGACTTTAGGCTCTTACAACCTGGATGTGAAACCAAGTTCTCTCATCTGTATGGGCCTAACTAAACAAACTGTTACCTCCTTAACTTTATTTCCTCATCTGAAAAATAAAGAAAATAATAATAGCTACTTTTGTTTTATGTCTATAATATGCCAAGCACTGTTCTGAGAGTTTTACATATTTTGATATTAACTCAGTTAATTTTCATAAGAACAGTTATTATTACTCCCACTTTACAGATGAGAAAACTGGCACAGAGAGTTTAAGAAACAGGCCTGACCTCTCACAGCTAGTCTAGGGAGTGACATAGCCAGAATTCAAACTCAGGGAGGTCAGCTCCAAAATCCACACCTCTAAGTACTATGCTGTGCTCTATCTCAGTAGTACTAGTATGCCTATTTTATAGGATTATTTGAATAATAAATAAAATAAATGCATGTAAAATGGTTGGTGGTTAAAAAGTAAAGTGTGCTCCAAAAATTAACCCTATCATTTTTTAATTTCCCAAGAGTGACTTTAGGCATATTAGACAATGTTTGAATGGTTCCAAAAGTCAGTTTACATTACCTTGGAGAGGAGGTAAGAAGGTTGGGGCTGAGGAAAGGCAGGATGGTGAAGGAGCATGTGTTCTTCCCAGGTAAAAACACCCTGAGACTTAGCATTGACCCCTAGGGCCCAGCTCAAAATGCTTTCCTCTACTCCTCTCCCCAAATGGGTCAGAACAAAAGTCAGGAAACTTACTGGCTTGCCCTAGCCAGTTTGGCTCAGTGGATATTGCATCAGCCTGCGGACTGAAGGGTCCTGGGTTTGATTCTATCAAGGGCATGTACCTGGGTTGCAGGTTCCCCAACCCTGGTCAGGATACATGCAGGAGGCAACCAATACATGTGTCTCTCTCACAGTGGTGTTTCTCTCCCTCTTCCTTCCACGCTAAAAATCAATGCAAAAATATCCTTGGGTAAGGGAGAAGGAGAAGGAAGGAGAGGGAGATGGAGACGGAGAAGCAGCTTACTAGCTCAAAAATGCTCATAGGGGTCAGTAGAGAGAAACAATGACATTTCTGGGGCTCTGAGAAACCAAGTTCCTCCTATTGCTTCTGTAACTTAGAGTGCCCACCTTTCTTAGAATTCATCTTCTTGGGGATCGTCCTCTCGTCCTCTAGCCAGGTTACTGATTCAGTGAGACAAGCCCAGGGCTCTCCTATTCAGAAGAAGTTCCCTCCTTCTCCTGCCTGCGCCTCCTTTATGGGAAAGAAGAGCTAAGAGGAACGCAGGTGGCATTCAGGGAAAAGAGTTAGGTGTTGCCTACTCAGACTGTGCGGTACCATACATCTCAGTAACAAAAAAGACAGGAAATTGGTAGGACTTCCAAAGATTCCAGGCCAGTTCCCCAGTACTTGGGACCAAACACTAGCAACTAAGACCAAGCACTCACATCCCTGCATCCTTGAGGCTTAATATCTTCCTCAGAGACTCATCAGAAGTGACTGTGGCCGATCAAGATTTGGGGATGCAATCCAGTTGTCTAATCCCATCTCAGAATGATTTATAAGGCACCATTGTGAACCTAATTCTAAATGCCCAAACAGAATATTAACAATGGAAACACTTTGAGTCAATTCACTACAAAATGGAAGAGTTTAAAATTAACGCTCTCCGGGGAAACAGTTTGAATTTTAGTAAAAAAAAAAAAAAAAAAAAAAGGCAAATTTCCAATAGCAATTCCCAAGTCCCTCCACCTTCACAATCTGTGTCTAAGCAGCGCTGAACAAAAGCTCCGCTGAGTGGCCTATGCTATCTTCTCAATGTTTTCAGTTTAGTTTTTTTAAATTGGCGCCATTGGTGGATTTGCTGTTTTGTTCATTTCTTTTCATTTCTTTTGCCAGAGAACACATGCAGCTTTACTGTCATAATCCCCGTATTCACAGGTTCACTTTCACAATAATGCATTTCACCCAATTTCAAACAAAAGAAAGCTTCCAGTCAAGAAAGCCCCAAATTTGAATGGCCTATTTAGTTCCCAGCTTTGCTCTACTTACTTCTGCTCTTCTAAGAGTCTCCCAACCCAGAGGCATATTCAGAGATAACTTGAAGCAATGGAACCTAGGCACCAACCACAGGGAACAACCCGATGTTCTGGAGGCCTCCGGTGATGCCAAATTTCACTTTTCCCTGGTTGGAAGGAGAGGGGTTGACTGGGAACTGGAGAAGTGACCAGGATGGTGCAGCATCAGGAGGAACTCACAGGGCTTGACACTGACATTTATGGGGCTTATTTTTTAACACTGAGTATTGAACTCCTAGTGTTGTTCAATCAGCAGTATCCATCACCACTACCGACAAGAAAGTCATATCACACCCTAAATTCTCGCATCAGTTAATAGGAAGCCAAATGGCTCGGCCTCAAATGCACATGATCATTTTTTACAAAACTTCATAAACATACAAGTACCTACGGCCCTCTCCAAACCTATTAACACTGAATGTTTAAGAATATTACCAGGCAGGCCCTGGCGAATGTGGCTCAGTTGGAGCACGTCCAGTTCACCAAAAGGTCACAGGTTCGATCACTAATAGGGGCACATGCCCAGATTGCAGGTCTGGGCACCTGTGGGAAGCAACCAATCAATATTTCCCTCTCACACTGATGTTTTTTCTCAGTTTCTCTTTCCCTCGCTCCTTCCCTTCCTCTTTCTCTAAAAAAAAGGATAAAGCATATTTTCTGGTGAGGATTTTTTTTTTTTATGAAGAATATTATCAGACTGTCAGTAAGACACTTAAAAATAATAATAAGATAAAAAAATCTCCACATATAATTCTCAAGGACAGCCATAGTTAAGATCACTGCTGTAGCCTAATTTTCTAAGTGCACACACCACCCCCTACCACCTCTCTCCATTAGTGTTATCTCCCAGACGTTTTCAGATCTGGAGTGCTTGGTGTGGGGACACTAGGAATCAGGTGCAGGATCTCTCTGCTAGGCTGTCACTCATGCTGCAGACCCTGAGCCCCACCCCACCTCCATCCCTGGGCCAAAAATAGAAAGTAGCTAAGGCCATAGCAACAATTCAAGAAGCAATTTTCCTTATTCTTTAAATTTCCTAATTCTGGCTGAAACCAGTTTGGCTCAGTGGATAGAGCATCGGCCTGCGGATTGAAAGGTCCCGGGTTCGATTCTGGTCAAGGGCATGTACCTGGGTTGCGGGCACATCTCCAGTAGGAGGCGGCTGATTGATGTTTCTCTCTCATCGATGTTTCTGACTCTCTGTCTCTCTCCCTTCCTCTCTGTAAAAAATCAATAAAATATATTCAAAAAAACAAAACAAAAAAAATTTCCTAATTCTGGACTCCATTTTACTAACTTTTACAAGATATATTTGCTGGGAATTAAAATGTTCTCTGTAGTTTGGAACTATAGCTTAGGAGTGAGTCACGATTAAAGCTTTTTCCCATTCTAAGCAAAAAAATTAAGGTGCACAACACATTAGTATAATATAGGATACAATATATTCTGTTTATGACCATGTAAATTTCATGTCTTCTGGGTTTGGTTCTCTTGTCTAAGTATATGTTTGCCTCACTCAACCATTTTGGATCTAGGCAAAATGAAAGCATCATTATTTTTGGTATCCTAGTCATGTTCCATAGCCCCGACTAGAGCAGATGTTTATGAGAACAAATAATCAGAATGGTCCACGGAGGGAAAATGAAGTGAAAGAACTGCTGCTAACCTTTCTCTCCTGCAAGTGAAATGTGAAGACACCATGAGTATGTAAGTGCTGCTTTATAAACTCAGGGAATTGAAGTCCATTCTTTTGCCTTGAAGACTTAACAGTTTCTCTTTAGCCTTGTGGGTGTACCTTTAGTGGCACTCTGTTAGAATTTAAAATCTGAGGACTTGAACATTTCACAGGGAAGTGTGAAACAGATAAATTACACAATCAAATGAATCATTCAGAACTTTCCACCTCTCGTTGGTCTACTAAATTTAATCTCCAGTTGTATTTTTAACTCATAAATTCTGCAAACTTGGTAATAAAACTATTTAAGCATTTGTTGGCTTATTATTTATATTGTGTCTCATCTTATTCTTTTGAGAATCAAACACTTAAAATCTTAAAATCTACCTGTTTGAAATCTGAATTCCAATCAATTATGTCTAAAGGATCCAAGTATCTTACCTTCTGGTGATTCAAAATATTCTGCCTCTTGCATGCCCACCACTGAGGATTGAGCCTGCAACCCGGGTATGTGTCCGGACTGGAATGGAATTGTGACCTCCTGGTTCATAGGTCAACAATCAACCACTTAGCAACATCAGCCACACAAATCCACATTCTTTTCACTGATGTTCCCCTCTCTTCAAGCTCAAGACTACCAGGCTCAAAAATTTAAGACTAACTCTTTGAAATGGGATTCTGGTCGATACTTAAAATTCGTTATAAAATTACCACTTACTGTCCAGGAACCAATCTGAAAGAGCTGTAAACTCAAAGTCATTCCAAAAGTCAATATTTCCAACTCACCTACCAAGTATTTGGAGAAGAAGCTTAATGCTTTAGCACTCAATGTTTTGGAAGGAAACAGAGACACATTCAGCTGGGGTTTTGAAGGCAAGTTAATAAAGAGACTATTTACAAGGTGAGGTGAGGGTTAAATAACCCACAATGGAAGCAGAAGGGACTAATCAGCAGGAAATGTTTCCACCTTCGGGCTCTAAAGCGGCAGGAGAAGAAAATGCAACCAAAGGCATGTCCGAACTGCAGTTGTGACCGCAAAAGGAAAAAGCCACTGCAGGAATAATGACACAGAGGTAAAAGGGTGTGAGGGTGACCTCTCAATACCACAAACTTGGTCTCCCTAGCTTTGTTATTTGCTGTGGGAACTCCCCACTGGTGGACCCTAACTAAAAGTCAAGGCAAGGAAGCCTACTAACAGCCCAGAGCAGAGAAGGTAAAATGGGCAGAGCGAGGAAAATAACCAGCCTAATGACCTTGCAAAAACAATGACATTTCTGGTGCCTCCATGGAGGGACTATCTTGAAAATGGATGCAATTGGTGTGGGCAGCGTAGTATGTATCACTCTCCATGAGATAAATTCATAATCCTTCTTGGTTTCATTCTCTCTCAGGGGTAAAAACACATTCACACTGTCAAACAGATTGAATTTTCCCACTTACAGTTCTTAAACTACTTACTGATTTCATAAACTTTCGCTTGATCTATCTCATTTCCAAAATCAGCATTTTCATTTTTCTCCTTGAATGACAGAGAACTGTATGGGATGTTGGAAGTGTGAGGGCATCCAGCAGTGCACGCTCCCCCCTCCCCCGTCCCCATCTCATGCTTATTCCCATATGGAAGAGAAAGGGAGAATAACATAGTTAATCCAGCTGTTCCCTGGTCTTCATTGCAGACTTCAGTTTCAAGTCCTTTATAATCAACGATGCACAGAGAACCTCATTCATTTAATTGGGAGGAAAACAAAATAAAGACAGAGGAGAGAAGCTAAATGGAAGGATGCTCTCAAAGGCACTTCACCTACATGCCACCATTTTCACATCCAAAGTGTAATTTGCACATATTCAACAAGGAAATGTGTTTCAAAAAGTAATTTAAACTTAAGCTAAACAGCTGGTCTGAAACAAAAGCTACTCCTTAAACACAGTTTAAATGTTAAATGTAAAGCTTGGAAGAATACTTCCTAAAACACCCCTCCAGCATACATTGCTAGTGAAAATTATTCTATAGCGTGTATGGGGACACCTCCTAGCATTTAGTCACCCAATACCGCTACATATAGAAAAAAAGGGAAACTAAGGTCAACACCAATAATTTAAAGACATTAAAGCTTAAGTGTTCCAAGACTGAAAGTGGGACTTGAAGCCAGAATATTCGTCTTGCCAGCAGAAGGCTTATTAAATAATAATACCCTATAGATCTGAAAAAGAACCTCTGAACCCTGAGAGTATATGACTAGAAAAAACAAAATTATGTGAGGTATGAATTTGCTCTGGGACATGCAAGGTACATGTTATATACCAATCCTTTAAAATTTTTCCAATTAGTTCGAAGGAGTTCAATTTCCCATCCACTCCAGTTGGCAGGAAGATATATTGTCATTTTGGGCTCTCTGTACCATCCCTAGGATGCCAAAATAGATCCTATAGATCAACAGGTAGATAAAACAGCCCTGCGAGCCTTCCAGGTTTTGAGCAGAGAAGAGCCTCAGCCGGTGGCCGCCACAACTGCCATTTGCTCTTTGGGGCCCCATGATGCCACTGTGAAGCTCTAGTCTCTCACCATCTGTCCAAGCTGCTATGCCATCTGTGGCCTCAGCCAACAAGCTCTGTTTGTTGATGGGCAACTCACTGGCAGCTTCACTCATGTTTAGGCCAAGCCCAGCCATGGGGGTTTTGCCTGCCCCTAAGCCCACATCTCAGAGGTATCACCTCAGACTCCTGATTCTTAGAGTTGTAGCATCTTAGTGGGTTTAGAACTTTCTACTTCCCAAGAGGCCTATTACCTTTCATCATCTCAATCTTGGGAGATAAACCCAGGTAGACATTTTTTTCTCCTCTCAACACTATAAACCCAGATTGGTTTGTTCTACCCTTTTGGAAATAATATCCAATTGCTAATTTCCTTAAACACACACACACATACACACACACACACACACACATACACACATACACTACACAAGTGTTTTTTTTAAATATGTTTTTATGCATTTTAGAGAGAGAGAGAGAAAGAGAGAGGGAAAAAGATAGAAACATTAATGTTTAGAGAGAACCATGGATTGGCTGCCTCCTATATGCCCCCTATTGGGGATCAAACACCAAACCTGAGCATGTGCTCTGACTAGAAATCGAACCACATACAACCAACTAAGCCACATGGGCCAAGGTTACACAAATATTTTCAATGTGTTTTTTCCCAGAAGGGTCTACACTAGCCTGCCAGCATCACCACAGTGGAAGACTCTCTGTAAAACAAACTCAGGCATTAGGAACCGAAAGATTCTTGAAAAAAGAAAAAAAAAACATTTCCTTCCTGATGAGATTACTGCAAGGGAATGTGAAGCACATGATGTTTCAGAAGGTCACCCTATTTGACTACATCTACATTAATAAAAGAGAAACATGCAAATTGGTGTCACTCCACTATGCCCACCAGCCAATCAGAGTGACTATGCAAATTAACTCAACAAAGATGGCAGTTAATTTGCATATGCAGTCGCAGAGCAAAGACTGAAGACTCTGGCTGGAGTGAAGACTGAAGACTGAAGAGGCTTGGCTTCTCCGCTGCGGCCGGACCAAAGGCCTGGGTCCCAGGTTCCAGAGGAAAACCGGTGCCAGCAGCCAGGGGAAGGAAGGCCTATTGCGTGAATCTTTATGCAATGGGCTTCTAATCCATTATAAATCTATTTTTCATTCATTTATTCAAAAAATGTTGATGGAGCTTCAACCATGTTTCAAGGGGTGTGACAGGCACTGGACATGGAATAGTGAGGAAAAGCAAGTGTTGTCCTGCTGTTACAGAGTTTATAGTCTCCAGTTAGCATGATGAAAGCCAGTAGACTCATCTCTGGGGACACAGAAGTACAGGGCAGGAGCCCTGTGTTGGAAGGGTGTTCAAACATAGCCAAGGTAGGACAACTACATGAAATGATTGATGCTAAAAGCCAAAATTACAAATGATAGGTTCCATGTGGAATTCTAAGAGTGACTGAACAATCACCAGATTTAAAGAAATAAGTAACAATTTTACAAGGGATAGGTATTTAAACCAGACCCAAGGAAGGCGAAGAAGTTTGGATAATGAAAAAAAGGACTACCAAATTACATTAAGTAGCGAGAAAATGCCTGAAAATTCAAGACTGTCAAGTAACCCTTAATGGGAGCAAAAAGCACTTACTTTAATCTTGTTTTTAAAAGAATGTTTAGGATACAGACTCAAATTTAATCATTCATTTCACTCTTTAGAGAGCTTCTCTTGCTATATTTTCAACTTGGAAGTATTAGATAAACTCATAACCTATGAAACTGTCTCTCTCAATTTTCTTTTATCATGGAAAATTGTGTTCCCTCATCTTGAAGAAGTAAGTAGAGAAACACCCCTTTCAAAACAAACAAACACTTTATATAATCTCAATGGAAGAGTAATTTGCCCTGATCTTTCTAAAAGGTAATTTGGCAGTTAGCATCAAAAGCCTAAGAAAAATGGGCAAACCATCTGGACCATAAAACTACTTTTAGGAATTTATCTAGGGAAATAATAAAAACATATTCACAAAGATTTTGCTAAAAAATAGTAATTATACTGATATTTGTAAAAGTAAAATAATTTTTAGGCAGCTTAAGTATCCAAAGTCATGGATATATATATCTAAATAATTTATAATAGAGTCTGATAAAAATGATCTTGAACATTTTATATTTAAAAATATAAAAAATGCTTAAAAGTTGAAAAAAATCAGGTTACATATTATGAACAGTATAATTTCAAGTATATCAAATATTATGTGTACATAATATATTCAGATGGTGAAAGAAATATTTAAAATGCCAAGACTTGTTATCTCTTGCTGGTAGGATTATGAGTGAAATGTGTTCCTTCATTATGCTTTCATGTATTGTTTTAAATTGAACATTTCTACAATAGATATATGTTGGGAAAGATAATCTCATGCATGCACTCTTTTGACCCCTACTAGGCCACATGAGTATGGATTTGGGCCTGGAACACTTCCTTACCAAGAGCTAGAATCCTCTCAAGCTTAGCACTTGATGTAGAATATCTTTCCTCTTGCAGACTTAATTCATGCTCCTTTGTTCAGCTTACTGGTAAGCATGTGTATCATGACACTTGGCCTACCCCACTACTATATCTGTGCCCTGCAGAGAAGGGATAGGATCCTTTATTCTATAGCACAAAGGGGAAGAGGTAACTGCCTTGCATCAACCATGCTAATAAATACATAAATATAAATGGTATAAACACACACGTTAAAAGAGCTACATTTTCAGACTGATGAAGAAACAAGATCCAACTTTATGTTGTCTATAAGAAACCCACTTTAAATGCCGAGACACAGATAAATTAACAGTAAAAAGAGAAAAAGGATGCACCTTGCTCATATTAGCCAAAATAAAGCTGCAGTAGCTGTATTTATATCACACATACAGAACAAGAAATTTGATCAGACATAAAGACAGTCAGCAAATAAAACTAGAGGGTGCAATTATCTAAGAAGTATAATAATACTAATTGTGTAGGCACATAACAACAGAGCTTCAAAAATACATAAAAGAAAAAGTGACAGAACTCACAAATCCACAATTATAGCAGGATAGAGCAGATAGAGAAACCAGTATAGAAGGCCCAAACAGCAATATCAAACACATTGACATAATTGACATTTATAGAACACTTCAATTTACACTGCAAAATACATTCTTTTCAAGTGTATATAGAACATCCACAAAGAGGGATGATATTATGACAATAAATCAAATCTCAACAGATTTAAAAGAATAAGAATCCTAAGGCATGTTTTCAGGGAAAATGGATTTGAATATCAATAACAGAATGATATCTGAAAAATATCTAAATAGTAGGAAATCAAACAAAACACTTCCAAATACCCCTGGGTAAAACAGAAAATATCAATGAGGGATATCAAAAGGATAAACACATAGATCAATGAAAAAGACTATTGCTGTGTTTAGAAATAATCCTACACAAATATAGTCAACTAACATTTGACAAAAATGAAAATGAATTTCAGAAAAGACCACCTTTACAACAAATGGTGATTGGAAAAGTGAATGCCCAGAAAAACATGAACATCAGTATATACTTCAGCTCTTATTTAAAAATTGACTATAAACCTAAATGTAAAAATATAAAGCTCTCAAATTTCTAGAAAAAAATGTGTTAGACCTCATGTTAGGCAAAGATTTTTTAACATATGGTATTTAACATATCACACCAAATGTTAAATCTATGGAAAAAATAATAAATTTAGCTTTATCAAAATTATAAAGCTCTACTTTCTGAAAGACACTATTCATAGAATGAAAAAACAAGCTACAAACTGGGAGAAAATATTTGCAAAACACATTCTAACAAAGGACCTGTATATGCAATATATACAGTACTCTCAGAAAACTCTGCAATAAGAAAACAAACAACCTAATTTTTTAAAAATGAAAAAAGATTTGAATAGATAACCAAAAAAGCTAGATGGAAAATAAGCATGTTAAAAGATGCTCCACATCATTAATCATTAGGCAAATATTATTTGATAAACATTTATTAGGCTAGAAAACAAACAAAAACCTTAATAAATCCATTTCTGGGAGGATGTGGAGAAACTAGAACTCTTGTGCGCTACAGGTGGGAGTGTAAAATGTACAACCACTTAAAAATCACGTTGGCATTTCCCTATAAATTTCACTATATACTTACCCTGTGAACCAGCAATCCCAAACCTAGGCATTTAGCCAAGAGAAATAAAAACTTATGTTGACACAAAAACCTGTACAGGAATATTTATATTAACTATGTTCAATATTATCAAAAACTGGAGATGACCCAGATGTTCTTCCACCAGTGACTAAACCAAATGTGGTTCATACATGTAATAGAATACTACTAAGCAATAAAAAGAAACAAGTATTCATTCAATGCAATAGCATGGATGAATCTTAAGTAAATTTTGCTAATCAAAAAAAGCCAGAAACAAAAGGTATGATTTTATTTAGATGACTGTCTGGAAAAGGCAAAAGGATAGGAATAGAAAACAGATCAGTGATTGCCAAGGACTGGAGGTGGAGGGTGACGCTGACAATAGAAGGACAGAAAGGAGAATTTTTGAGGTGACAAAATGTTCTATGTCATTGTTGGGACAGTAAATACACAATTCTCTGAATATGACCACAGGCATGAAAATGTACACCACAGAGAGTAAATTCTTCTTTATGTAAATTTCCATAGAACCAGAAATAAAGGGGACACAGAATAGAATACAAATTTTAGTGAACTTAACAGAATTACAAATAAATATAACCACAGTGAAAGGGATGAGGAAAGAAAGAAGTAACCTAATTTAACTTTGAAAAATAGTATGTTGACTGGATACTCTAAGGCTAAAGACATGAACACTGTCTAGCTGGTAAATTTGTTTTTCACAGGAATATGTGTCAGCAATTTCAAAAAGAACTTCGTGTACACTGGAGTTGAAAAATAAGAAAATAACATATAGATTATGAGAGTCATGTTTCTCACTGTTGGAGAATAAGTTACACATTAGAAAGTGGGGAAGGTTAGAATGGGTAGTGTTGGATTAGAATAAGACATGTCAATATAAACTTATGGTTTTTACTGCATACAGAGAGATTGGTACAAAAATAAATATCAATGTTGGTAAAATATACCAATGTCACATTTGAATAGATAACCAAGAAACCTAGATGGAAAATAAGCATGTTAAAAGATGCCCCACATCACTAATCATTAGGCAAATATTATTTGACTCTGACATGTTGCACTGAGAAGGGCACAACATCATTTCTGTGGTGTCTTGACAAAAATGGATAACCTCAATCTAAGCATCAGAAAAACACTAGACAAATATAAATGGAGAGAAATTTGACAAAATAACTGACTCTTCTTCAAAAGTGTTATGGTCATGAGAGATTGGGAAACTACCACAGAATGAAGGAGACTAAGGAGAAATAACAGCTAATGCAACATGAGATTCTGGATTGAATTCATAACAGCAAAAGAACAAGTAGTGGAAATACTGATGAAATCAGAATAAAGTCTTCAATTAATAGCATCATGCCAATGTGAAGTTCTTCATTTTGATACTATCTTTATGTGAAATGTTAACATTAGAGGAAGACACAGTGAAAGGTATAAGGGAACTCTTAGTACTATTATTCCAACTTCTCCATAAGTCTAAAATTATTTTGAAATATTTTTTTTAAACTGGGAAGGAAATGACCCCAGGGGACATAGGTCATGTACCCAGAATAGAGACACAGCATTTTCAGTCACAGCAGCCAGATTTGTAGCTATGTACATGACCTTAAGCATGAAAACTAATGGTCAAGTTCATGATGGATATCAAAGAATTAATAACCAATTCTGTGGCTGAGGTAACCAAGGCATGGCATATGGAGTGAGGGGCAATTAGAGGTGAGTGTGTCATGATTTAGCTCAGGAACAAAAAGCATATTGCCAATATGTGGTGTCCTGCAAGGTCTTCACAGGCAGCCATGATGACTTAATGGGCCACATTCATAACTCAGAACCTGAACTCGGGACTTAATAATCCACTGTGAATTTTATTCCTTCTTTCCTCCTCTAGGAAGGAACACCCTTTCTCTTCAAGCTTCATCTCCCACTTTCTCCAGGCGGGTTTCCCATTGCCTTATTATTTTGGTTTGGAAACACAGGGGTCTTTCTGGTCTCCCTTTCTGCTGTATGAAACAGCACTGCTCATAATTCCCTGAATGATTACAGCCACCATCCTGGCAAACCCTGTATGTGTCACAGGCCAGTAGCTTTGTCATTGTTCTGGTCACCATTCTCTCCACTTAATCCCTCTTGCACGGAATAACTTTACTAAAATGCCACTTATATCTTATTTTTCCACTCTTCAAAGAGCCACAATAATTTCCTGACACCCATTCTGTTGTGAATTATGGATTCCTAATAAAATTTATGAATTCTTCTTCCTAGCTTACCATAGATCTGTCAATAGAAAGGTTGTTGCCATCAATCCAAGGCCAACAGGTATTTCCAATCTGTGGTACAGCAAAAGGAGAGACAATGAACAGTTTGCAAACCTGGGAAATGCAGCCTGCTATGGTCACCAAAAGTGGGTTCCTCTGAGACAATGGGGAGGCCCACTGATATAAAGAAAGTGCCTGTCCTGATCCGTGATTGGTCCATTTTTATGCAAAAGAGGAATCCAAATTTGCACAGTCTGATTGGCCCAAATAGCACTGTCCTTATTGGTCAGAATTGCATATCTTAATTGATTGTTATTGAGCTTCTCTGATTGGTCAGTAAAGATGCAAATGAGAATATAGCTGAGCAGCTCCAATTGGAGGGGTTATGTCTCAGCCCATTGGCCAAAATATGGCTCCAGAAGCTCCTTTCTAAGGGTTGACTCAGACAGCAGTTACACAGTGTAGGAGGCTGGCAGCTCAGTGTGTGACTTTCTCCTGAAATGCAGAGTGCATGAGAGGCCTCTGCCAGCAAAAGCTGCTAGATTCTGATTATGAATTTGAGCCCAATTAAGCACAGGAGTTCTTTGCGGCAGGTATATTTCTCCTAGAGGTCAACAGATCTAACATTATAACTTTACTAGAGGCTCAATGCATGAAATTCATGCAAGAGTAGGTCTTCCTTCCCTCCCCTCCCCCACCCCCACTGCTGGCACCGGCTTCCCTCGCAGCCCCAGCTTCATCCAGAAGGTTGTCCGGAAGGACTTCCGGTCTAATTAGCATATTACACTTTTATTATTATAGATTCTTTCTTATATGTAAATAAGATTTAATTATAGCAACCATGTACTCCTCATAAGACATTAATCTCTGTATCCAAAAAACTGCTTCTCTTATCTACTGACTCCAATCCTACCAGCCTGAAAGGCCAAGCTCGTCATACTTAATGCAAAAGGCAGAATGAGCTGACTCCCTGGGTCCCTTTAAATTCTCTTTACTTATCTCCTGATGCAAGTTTTATCATCTACATCACTTACATTGAGTTATTTATTTTCATTTCATTCCATCTAATTATTTCCTGTGTGTACTCTTAGCTCCACAACTAACATATTATGGAAATAAATTTTAATGGATTATAGCTACATATAAAATGCATCCCTCATGGCAAAAGACATTTGCTTCAGCATCTCAAAAGTCATAACAATCAAATTTGCTAATATAAATTTTCTATAGAAATAAAGTATTTCCAATTATGATTAAAAGTTTTAATTTTTCATATTGCACAAGTTATGAAAATGCATGACAGAAAAATCATCCTTACTCCTATCACAGAAAGATAACATTATTAACAAGAAGCTATATATTCAAGACTTTTTCTTATTCACATGCACAAATGTTTTTTCATATATGAATATTTTGTAACTTGTTTTTCTCATTAACAACATATTATGAACATCATTCAAAAACAATTCATATGTGCTTATACACCATTTTTAAATACTACACAGTAATCCATTGTATGGATTACCATAATGAATTTCACCCATTTTTATTATTGAACATTAACCTCTGTCTAGTTTTCTGTATTATTAACAATGTAAAAATGACATCTCTGTAAATGCATCCTTAATCAGTGGTCTGATTAATTCCACAGAAAAGCTTTCTAAAAGGGAAGTTACTAAACCAAAATAACATACATTGAAAGGTTCATGATACAAAGTATGAATTTCTGTTCTTGAAAATTTGTACCAATTTACATTTTATTAACTGCATGTATGAGTGATCATTGTTATCACACTTTCACTAATAATGAGTGTTACTCTTTTTTAAAAAAGGTCTCATGAGCCTTTTATGTCTTTTTATCCACTAGCACATTTCTCAATGTCATTAGCAGAATTAAGATTTGACTTCAATTCACTGGCCACTTCCCACCCAAGTCTTCAGCTTGGACTTAGAAGAATATATTTTTAGAGATGTGGAGATGCTATCCAGGTAAGTTTTTCACAGACATTTTCTCACCATCCTCACTGTTCTAAGCTGCCATTTCCAAAGCAATCAGGGCAACTTAAAGGGCCTTTCATTTTTGTGTGTGTTTTTTTAAATTGATTTCAGAGAGGAAGAGAGAGGGAGAGAGAGAGAGAAACATCAATGATGAGAGAGAATCATTGATCGGCTGCCTCCTGCACACCACACACTGGGGATCGAGCCCACAACCCGGGCTTGTGCCCTGGCCAGGAATTAAACAGTGACCTGCTAGTTCATAGGTCCATGCTCAACCACTGAGCCATGCTGGCTGGGCGGGGCCTTTCTTTATATTCCTATACACCTACATAGTCCATCCACCAGTCAAGCTGCCACAGAAGTCCTTCTCCAATGTATGCCACACATCAAGTCATATATTATACTGCCCCAAACCATGTCAACAAGAAAAAGCTAAATAAAATGCCCTTTCCAGGGCCTACAAGCTTTTACTTTTTGACCCTAGACCTCTGACACAGGGGTGAATCCAAATTTCATCTATGCAATTTGGTGGGCCCAATTCAATGAAAATAATACAAAGTTAGGTTCAGGGTCTTGCAAGAATTAATGTAAAGAGACCCGATGCTTACATTTGGTAGCTCTGTAGTAAAGGTGCCTCTCCTTGGATCTCACAGCTTATAACTCCCTCATTTATTCTTCTTCAGTCACACTGGGCTTTTTTCTTCTTCTTAACCTTTGCACTCATTATTGCATCTGCCTGAAATGCTGTTCCTCCAAATCTTCCTGGGGTTGATTCTCCCTATTTTCCAGGTCTCAGTTCTACTGTCATCTCTTCAGAGAGGGCTTTCCCGACACACAGTAAAGTACAGCTCCATCCCACCTCCACCAGTTCCTCTCCCCACAGGAATCCTCTTCATCACAACACTGTTTTGTTTTTCATAGTCCTTTATCAGTTTTTGAAGTGTCTTGTTTATGTATTCATTAATTTTTGCACTGTGTCTTCTTGCAGTAGATGCCAGGAGAAAAAAGATTGGGTCACCTTTGTGATCTCTGTAACCTCAAAAATGTGGGATACATATGTGTGCTCAATCAATATGTATAAGCTATGTGAGTAAAAGAACAAATGATATCTAGGCATGTAGATAGGTATCTCCCTCAGATCGGCTATTATTTCTACGACTTTCTTCAGAAGCTATTCAAACTATCTAGCTAGTTGGTGACGGTTTTAGCTCTTTATTCCCACTGACATACTCTATGTGGGTTTTTTTTTCCCCCTCTTTTGCTATTTCTCATTAATTGTATTAGGAATTTTGAAGAGGTGAGAATTAAATGTAGAAACTGAAATGACTATTGGAAAATAGAAAATACTTGTATAATTTTTAAGTTTTCCATTGTTAACTTTAACAAATTAAATTGGAGGCATGATGGAAACAATCTGTAAAGTACCTCTAACAGCAAATTTATTAGGGTGTATAGGACAGCCAGGAGAGTTATACTTCAACAAAATTAACATCTGTCATAATACAGCTCTTGGTCTAATCATCTAACTCCTTAAAAATTAGTTCTAAATTTCCCTCAGAGAATATAGTTTTGCCAAATAATCTGCATTTCCAAACATATCCTATTATAATTACGATTAAATAAAGTGTTCCACCTAGGTTAGTTCACATCCCTCAATAGTGCTGAAAGACAAATTTACCAAAGATTTGGGACAGCAGAAGATCAAAATTTTACTTGCCAGAATAACCTTGACCTACCTTCCTGCTCATTGTTAATATTTCCTGTTTGTTATTACATGGATCAATCACCTCCCTCATTCTACAGCTCCAGGAATGTGGTTGGTCATTCACAAACTCAGATCTGGAAACTTCTTTAACCTTCTACAGATGTGGTTCCCACCATACGCGTGTGTATGCATCTCCTTCCCTGACACTGAGCAGTAATGTTCTGCAATGACAGGGCCTTGTTCTGGTTGCCAGAGGACAGCAGTAACCTTCTCTTGCTGGCAGTCACTTTTTCACTTTCACAGGACCTAAAATTGATATTTATATCATGTAGATATCCTAAATATTGACCACTTTATTTATAAGTCCATTTATAGTTCAGTTCTATTTTTGCTGAGTCCTAACTTGTTGCCTCAAAAAATATCTTTGACAAGGGTATCTCCTGAAGACCACTCAATAAATTCGGGGATAATGCCAACAGCTCTTTATTGTTCTGTGTGACTTTTCCTAGCCATTGCTGTGCTGGTTCCTAGAAGGTTCCCTTAGAATAAGGAGACCAAGAGTAAAGTCTGATTGGCCTTTTCTCATTTTCTCCCGAAGGGTAGTTAGCCCCCAATGTCATCTTTGCTATAAAGTCTCAGACCCCTCAAAATATCATCATCCTGAAGCACATGCCATATCTTCATATATGATGAGGTTTCTAAGGTGCCATTCAATATTTTCTAACCTTTTTGTATCCGTATCCCTGGTTTTCCGTATTTTAGATTCCCCAGTGAATTTTCTTTGCTTTGTTAATAGCAATTTGTTAGGCCTAACTCCAGACCCAACAAACCAGAATCCTCAGGTAGGGGTGCAGTCACTCATACGTATAAGAGCTCCCCTGATCATTTAAATCAGCTATGATACAGAAAAACCATTGGAATATAAGCGCTGTATTTACAAACAACTCCTCTGTCTTCAACACAGTATTTCAGTGGGTAATGTGGAGAGTTCGATCACAATTCTCTTCCTAGCCACTTAACTAAATAAATACCTTGGAAATACTGCTATGGGGTCATTTCACCCCCTAATTTTCTTTA
The DNA here is from genome assembly GCF_014108235.1 of Myotis myotis. Classification (NCBI taxonomy): domain Eukaryota; kingdom Metazoa; phylum Chordata; class Mammalia; order Chiroptera; family Vespertilionidae; genus Myotis; species Myotis myotis. Next base: position 33,410,119 of record NW_023416357.1, read on the forward strand.
TTCTCTTATCTTTCTCTCGGTATTTACCCCACCTCCCACTAAGTGGCCAATTCCTAGGATTTTCTCCCTTATTTTTGGACATTAAAAGCCCTTATCATGGAAAGTCTTCCCCTTTGCTGCTAGGCCACCATAGTCTACCAATAGGTACTCCAGAACTTACCAATTTACAACTTAACCTAAGTGTTTAACTGCATAAAACATGTATAAAGCCCCTATGCCTCGCTGGTATATGCACAGTACTAGGTATCCAGCAGAAACTTCGTAACTGTGTTGAAAGCAAATCCTTATTCCAATCTATATTCCCTAAATTTCAGGAAACCTTTGATTGACTAATGAGCAAGTTAATAAGATAGGATGGATGATTTTGTAACTTTTCCCTCTGCATCCACTTTCAAAGGTTTCTACAAGTTGTTGGAAAACATTTAAATAGAGCTTATTCTGAATGATCAATATTTATCCAAAGATAGTTGAGACTACAGCTCTACTTCATTTAAAATTAATTACATCAACTATTAAAATAGAGGATATTATGTCATAATGTTAACAGTATCTAAGTTAAAGCTTAATGATCTCAGTTCCTTGCCAAAAAAAACACAGTAGGAGCAAATTCGTGATGGAAATAACAGTGCATTTCTCCTCTTGGTTAAATATTCTGAAATTCACTGACACCATTATCCAAGGTTAGCACCACAGTAAGTAGGCTTTGATGCTCGTTCCAGTTCTCATTTAAATGTGTACCCTGACTGATGACATTCTGTGACAATACATTTATTATTCAATAGCTAAAAGAAAAGCCAGAACTCAGAACATGCAGATAAAGCACATGAAAAGGCCATGTTACTTGAGCTGTCTCAGTTTCAGCGTGGCGATGTGAGCAGAATTTACAGCATCAACTTGAGATTTATGTCCCTAAAATACTATGACTAACATTAAATGTAAACTCAGGTCACCATTCTATCTATTACTAAATACTGAATAATCTCAGATTACCAGTTTAATTAAAATATTTCTTTATTGATGGAAAATTAAATTTGCTTGTGTTGACTCTTATTTCCCTTGGATTTTTTCTACAACTAAGGAGATGAGAGAAATGGAAAGAAAACAGACCAGGCCTTTTTGTATATATGCACTCCTAGCATGTTTTCATCCTGGGAATATAAGAAGTATGTCTCTTAGTTCCACTCCTATCATTAGATTGGCAGTTAAATTTCTGTCTCAGGGGCTTCAATGCTCTGTGAACAGGGAACTGGGATCACTAACTGGTCTTGTAAATTACAATCGCTAAGATCTGGAAACAGCCCAAGTGCCCATCAGTAAATGAGTGGATAAAAAAGCTGTAGTACATTTACACAATGGAATACTATGCAACTGTAAAAAAGAAGGCTCTCTTACCCTTTGAGACAGCATGGAGGAACCTGGAGAGTATTATGCTAAGCAAAATAAGCCAGTCACAGAAAGACAAATATCACATGATCTCATTCATATGTGGAATCTAATGAACAAAATAAAAATATGAACAAAATAGGTCCAGAGACATAGAAGCATGGAACAGACTAACAAATTTCAGAGGAAGGCGGTCTGGGGAGGAGAGATTAATCAGGAAATTTATATGCATAGCCATGGACACAGATAATATTGTAATGAAGGCCGGGGAGGGAGGCAGGAAGGGTGAAGGGGGTTAATGGGGAAAAAAAAAGGAGACATCTGTAATACTTTCAACAATAAAGATACATTTTTTAAAAAGATAATCTTGTAAATTCCTTTTGTTTTGCATCTTTAAAAAGGCATGTTAAAATCTTCTGTTTTCACATCCAGGGATAATATAAGAATGATAAAACATTGTAAGTGTGAAAGCTCCTGGAAAAGTTAATAAGCATGACAAGGAGCTTTATAGCATTTTTTATATTTGATTTGTCCTATTTGCATGAACTGCCTCTTTGCTGGCCATGAAAGTACTGCTGCAGGATTGTAAAGTGGTGCAGCCACTATGGGGAATAGTATGTAGGTTCCTCAAAAAACTAAAAATACAACTGCCAGATGACCCAGCAATTCCACTGCCAGGTATTTATCTGAAGAAATACAAAACACTAACTTAAAAAGATATGTGCAATGCTATGTTCACTGCAGCGTTATTTACAATAGCCAAGATATAGAAGCAACCTAAGTATACATTAGTAGACAAATTGATAAAGGAGATGCGGTACATATATACAATGAAATATTACTTGGCCATAAAAAATAATGAAACCTTGTCTTTTGCATGGATGGACCTAGAGGGCATGATGCTAAATGAAATAAATCAGACAGAGAAAGTCAAATACTGTAGATTTTGCTTGTATGTAGAATCTAAAAAACAAAATAAATGAATAAACAAAGAGAAACAAACTCATAGATACAAAGAACAAATTGATGATTGCCAGACAGGATGGGATTTGGTGGGAAAGATGAAACAGGTGAAGGGATTAAGAAGTACAAATCGCTAGTTATAAATTTGATTGACTATATTCCCTATGCTGTACTAGACTTATAGAGTGATCACTTCATAAATTATATAAATGTCTAATCACTATGTTGAACACTTGAAACTAATATATGTCAACTGTAATTAAAAAATACAAAAGTATTAAAAGTATCTCAATTTTTTTCTCCCAACCATGAAAAGGCAATCACATACCCTTTTATCTAGATTAGGATTTCTCAACCTCAGCACTGTTGATATTTAGGGCCATATTAAGGGTGTAGGCTGTCCTATACAGGGTAGGATGTTTAGCATATCTCTGGCCTTGAACCGCTAGATGCACCCCTGCAGTCATGATGATTAAGAATGTCTCTAGACATTGCCAAATGTCACTTGGGGGTGGGGGGCACAAATCACCCCCAGTTGAGAACCACAGACTTACTTATAGCCTATTTATACATATGAACAAAAAAAGTAATTTATTAAAAGTACATCATACTTTGTAAGATATGCTTAAATATGCCAAGTAATAATAAATTATGAGTATATATCTAAATGTTTATGAAAAAAATCAATGATGATGCTGCCAAACCCATTATTAGCAGACAAAATGTTATTAAAATACTAGAGGTTCGGTGCATGGATTTGTGCACCGGTGGGGTCCCTTGGCCTGGCCTGTGCTCTCTTGCAATTTGGGACTCCTCAGGGGATGTCGGAGAGCTGTTTTCTGCCAGATCCCCGCAGGCCAAGCTGAGGGACCCCACTGGTGCATGAATCCATGCACCAGGCCTCTAGTATCCATATAAGATCTTTGGTTAATCTCTTCCCATCCTCCCTCCTCCCCACTTCCCTCTGAGATTCATCAGTCTGTTCCATGTTTCCATGCCTGTGCAATGAGTGTCTACCCCCCTGGTGGTCAGTGAATACCATAGCAAATGGTTGAATGGTCAGCCATTTGCTTAGGCTTTTACATACTAGTATATAGATCAGTGATTCTCAACCTTCCTAATGCTACAACCCTTTAATACAGTTCCTCATGTTGTGGTGACCCCCAACCACAAAATTATTTTCGTTGCTACTTCATAACTGTGATTTTGCTACTGTAAACAATATGTAATTATATATGTGTTTTCCAACAGTCTTAGGTGATCCCTGTGAAAGGGTCATTCGACTCCCAAAGGGGTCGCGACCCACAGGTTGAGAACCACTGATATAGATGCTTAAAAGTATAACAGGCATATTAAACCAAGCAAAAACTATCAAGCACAGTGTTAGGAATGCACACCAATTGAATATTTTTATGTGACCAGGTACTGTATCATCAAAGTTTAAATGCAAAAAAGAAACAGATCATTTTTTCCTAAATTGCTAAAGCAAAAATTGTAATGTCATCAGATGACACCAATCAAGTGTGTGTGTTTGATATGATCAAGGCTTAATTATTTAACAATGAAGAATGAGAACAATGGCCCAGACTCAAATGTTTTGTTTTAATTTCACAGTCATCTCTTGAAGTCCCCATTATTTAATGGCACTCTGTCAGGATAAAAATGTAGCAATATTAAAAAAATATCATTTCTTCATATTTTATGTTTTATATTTCTGTTGTTTTGGCAGCTAGAGTATACCAGCCATCTGGTTCCTGTGTAGAGGCTTTGGAGTGGTAACAGTTTGGTCCACTGTGAAAATTATCAGGAACTGAAAGCAATGAACAGCTCCTCCACCCTGCAATAGATCGATAGATTGATAAAGAGAGAGAGAGAGAGAGAGAGAGAGAGAGAGAGAGAGAGAGAGAGAGAGGACAAACTACACTTCAAGGTCAGGCAAAGGCAAAGCATAGACAAGAAGGGAAGAAGGTTGATGCTATATTTTCTACTATTTTACCAGTTACTAAGCTCATTCTTAAGTCTTATTTATTATCTTATTTCTTTATAATTAAAGCTCCATTTTATGTACAATGGTAAATTCTAAATGCCCTCTTATTTCTTTCTCAAACATTTGAAAAAGCCATTTAAAACAGCTAGGGAAGTCTGACTCTACTTAATTGTCTTATGTTTAAAAATTGCAATAAAAATCAGGGTAATATACTTAATATTAAATATAATTTTTCTCCCTGCTCTACACCTACAAAATCAGGGAATGACCTAGTCACAGATTCTGCCTTGAGTAAGAATTAAATAATATTTGTTAACTAGATACTATATAACAGACCTTTTGCTAAAATCTCCAGATATTATCTTTTTAAATATTAACACAAGGTTAAGAGGAATTCATCATATCATAGGAAGTAAACCTGAGTTTGGAATGGGGGATCTTTTTGCCTGAGAATATTAATTTAATAGTATTATTCAAGATGGAATACAAGAGGGAGATATGTGGGAGAAGAGGGAATGAAAGAAAATTTAGGAAACTAAAACAATCATGCAATCATCCAAGCATGAACTAAAACCTAGAAAAAGAATATACAGAAATTAAAAAGACAGAGAAATGGCATATATGAGAGATATAAAGATAGGGGAAGATGAAGGCAGTTGAGGAAGAACCTTGAAATAAGCTAGGAGTCAGCCATTCCCATGGGTCTAGTTTACTACAAAGCCAGACTATCTAACATCAGGTGATAAATTCAGAGTAGTTATAAAGTCACAAATAGTTTCGTTGCATTTAGGTGCTCTTTATGTATCATAAAGTAGTTAATTTTTCCCATATTACTGATCACCATCATATACTACATATATATGTGGTTTTGTTGCTGTTAACTTTCTTTTTTCCTAGAATATAACTCCTTAAGGTCTGCAACTGTGTCCACTAGCCTTTTCAATGTGACAAATTACTCCTCAAATTTAGTACATTAAAATAGCAACTATTGATCGGCCGGTGTTGCTCAGTGGTTGAGTGCTGATCTATGAACCAGGAGGTCACAGTTCGATTCGAGACAGGGCACATGCCTGGTTGCAGGCTAGAACCCTGGAGGCAGGGGGGACGAGGGGGCGGGGGGGGGGGGAGAGGAGGGTACAGGAAGCAGCCGATCAATGATTTTCTCTCATCATTTTTTTTCCCCCCCATAACTCCCCTCCTCCCAGTTCCCGCCCCACCCTCTGCCCTCACTCCCCACCCACTGTCCTCATCCATAGGTGCACAATTTTTGTCCAGTCTCTTCCCGCATCTCCCACACCCCTTCCCCTCCCCCCCCAAGAATAGTCAGTCCATTCCCATTCTATGTCCCTGATTCTATTATAATCACCAGTTCATTCTGTTCATCAGATTATTTATTCACTTGATTCTTAGATTCACTTGTTGATAGATGCATATTTGTTGTTCATAATTTGTATCTTTACCTTTTTCTTCCTCTTCCTCTTCTTAAAGGATACCTTTCAGCATTTCATATAATACTGGTTTGGTGGTGATGAACTCCTTTAGCTTTTCCTTATCTGTGAAGCTCTTTATCTGACCTTCAAGTCTGAATGATAGCTTTGCTGGATAAAGTAATCTTGGTTGTAGGTTCTTGGTATTCATCACTTTGAATATTTCTTGCCACTCCCTTCTGGCCTGCAAAGTTTCTGTTGAGAAATCAGCTGACAGTCGTATGGGTATTCCCTTGTAGGTAACTGAGTTTCTTTCTCTTGCTGCTTTTAAGATTCTCTCTTTGTCTTTTGCTCTTGGCATTTTAATTATGATGTGTCTTGGTGTGGTCCTCTTTGGATTCCTTTTGTTTGGGGTTCTCCGCGCTTCTTGGACCTGTAAGTCCATTTCTTTCACCAGGTGGGGGAAGTTTTTTGTCATTATTTCTTCAAATAGGTTTTCAATATCTTGCTCTCTCTCATCTTCTGGCACCCCTATAATTCTGATGTTGGTACGCTTGAAGCTGTCCCAGAGGCTCCTTACACTATCCTCGCATTTTTGGATTCTTTTTTCATTTTGCTTTTCCGGTTCGGTGTTTTTTGCTTCCTCGCATTTCAAATCATTGACTTGATTCTTGCGCTCCTCTGGTCTGCTGTCGGCAGTCTGTATAATATTCGTTATTTCAGTCCGTGTATGCTTAATTTCTAGTTGGTTCCCCAATATAACATCGAGGGTCTCATTAGTTTTCTTGTAGATCTCATTAAGTTTATCGGCGGCTTCTAAACAGTTCTTGAGAGACCTTAAAAGTGTGGTTCTGAACTCTATATCTTCCATTGACAATTTTGTCCTGTTTCTTTGTCTCCGCATTTTGTTGTTCTCTCATCATTGATGTTTCTATCTCTCTCTCCCTCTCCCTTCCTCTCTGACATTAATAAAAAATGTTTTTAAAAAAGATATCACAAGTGTGATTGCAATGCAATAATAACTCAACTTTTTTTTTAAAAGCAACCACTTATTTAGTCCATAAGTCTGTACTTTGACAATTTGTAATAGGAAAGCTAGGTGACTATCTGTGTTATCTGTGCTGATTCTTATGTCTGCAGTCAGTTGCTGAGTCCGATGAGATCTGGTTCAGCCATGATGGCCTTCCCTAGGATGATCCTGGGATGCTTTTTCTCTGATCCAGGTGATCTTTTAGTCTCCAGCAAGAGATCACAGGCTTGGTCACATGATGGTTGGGCAGGGCTTTGGGGGACATTTGGAAAAGTGCAAGGCCTTGTGAGTTCCCTGGTCAGAACTGGCTTCACATCAATTCTGCACTGTTTTATAAATCAGAGCAAGTACAAGACCAACCCAGATTCAAGTGGAGAGAAAGCCTCCATATCTTGATGGGAGAAGCTGAAAATCACATGGCAAAAGAAGTGAACACAGAGAGAGGAATAATTGTGGCTATTTTTGTAAAGCATCTACCAGGGAGACTTTCTCAACTTTGTTCACTGCTACGTCCTAAGCACCTGGAATAGTGCCTAGCCCATAGGTGTTCCAAAATTATTATTTGAATGAATGAATAAATGATCTGCCCACCACTCCTGAACCAGAAGCTATCCAATAAGTTGCCCCTTCTCTGTTGCAAATTTTTACAATATAGTATAGGTTTGCAGGAAACTATATTGCTTGTGAATATTTGCTATTGCAGTGTCTCTACTGCTCTTTTAAAGTTAAAACTAGCTTTCACAGTTTGATTTCTCTCTTCTTTAGTTCTTGTAAATTCAGACTAATTGCTCCCACAGATCTTGAAGCACACTGTAATTCAGAGAATACTTTTCCTCCTAGGACCTTGGAGAAGTTTCAAAATACTTTCTCGTCAGTCTCCACAGCTACATAACAGCATAGGTGAGGTCTGCTGTCTACTCTTTCCTCCCTCCTCCGGCTTTTCTCCCAGCCAGCTGGGTTCCTTCTCTTTACTCAAGGATGAAACCACAACAGAATGACCGCCTGCCAGTGTAAGATAGCTGCTTGAAATCCTAGCCTGGGGAACTTTCTGGAAGGCTGGACAATTGAACGGAAATGACTGAGATAGGATCAGATATTGAAGTGTCTGTGCACCCAGTTCATTTCCCCATCCCTCCCTTTGCCACATAAGCAAAGTGGGTTAGAAAATAGAAAAAAATAACTGAATACTTTAGCCTCATGGATCGAGATTTTCTAGGAATATATACTTTAAGAATCAAACAGCTCTGCTATGATTCTAGATAAGTGGACTTGAAGAGCAAACTGGATTACTTTGTTCTCCACTTGGTCACCTGGTCAGACCCAATCTTCTGGGCTTCCTGTGTCATTCTTAAAATACTGCCTAACACAGTGCTTTTGGTTACAATTCTTGAAAAGCTGTTGTAGTCCTTGGAACTGTGCCCTATCGAAAAAACAACAGGTTCTACTAAAAAAAAAATGCTTCAGTCATCAGGAAATTGATTCAACCATTGCTCTATGAGGTAGCATTCCTCGTATACCCAAATGATAGATTGTTCAGAGGCTGTGACATGTATCAATACCTTTTCCAGCAGGCCCCTTCTATCTGGTCTGGAACTTCTAGCAGAGGACAAAGCCTGTCTATAGTTACAGATAATGCTGAAAAAGCAAAGGCCCGTGGGAAAAGCAACCCTTGGCTTGCCCATTTCCATTATTTACCCAGATCTCCTTGGCTCAAAACCTAATCAGCATCTTGAATTATCTCTGCTCATATCCAGGCACCAAGTCCTGCCAGTTCTTCCTTTGATGTATTTTCCAGAATTGTACTTGTTTTCATTCTTTCTGCCAGCAAGCATCCCACCTTCAGTCCTTTCTTGTTTCACACCTGCATCGTTGAAATCACCTTCAAACTGAACTCTTCTGCTTTCATCATTAATGATTCTCACTGACTACAAATATAGTTCTAGCTATTTCACTTGAAATTATAATTCTTCCATATATGATCGCTAGCACTTTTCTCCTACTCTGACCCACTCCTATGTGAATCTCCTGCTTTCGCTAAAATAGTTTAATTGGTATTTCCAAAAGAATCTGCTACCTCAAATTTAAATTGTATAGTCTATGAAAACACTTGGCAAAACACAAACATTATATAAGCATGAATTATTCTGTCTTGTACTTACTTTTGGTCATCTGTTGTCATCCTTTAATAATTAAACATATTCTCCTTATTCATATGCTCTGCCCCTTAGTCTGCTCAGAACCTTCCTCCTTTTATCTAGTGACAACCAACCCTCAATCCCTTTACTTTATTTATTTTTATATTATTGATTTTTAAAGAGAGAGAGGGAGAGAGAGAGAGAAAAAAACATTGATCAGCTGCCTCCTGCACACCCCCTACCTGGGATCAAGCCAGCAATCCCAGAATGTGCCCAGACAGGGAATCAAACTAGCAAACTTTCAGTGCACAGGACGACGGTCCAACCAACTGAGCCACACTGGCCAGGACAATCTTTTGACTTTAGATGTGTCTTCTCTCTCTTCTCAGAAGCTTTGAATTACCACAATACATGGAAGTTTTGAACCTGCACCTCTCTCCAGGATCACCACATCCATAAGCAACCCAGGCTACCAGTGGTCTAGCACTCCAGACAAAAATTTCATCCCAGGCCCATCTGACAGGAGGAAGGGATCAGGCTGTCGTGGGCACCTCATAAAGCATGTCTGCTTTTTCATACCCCATCATGTTCCCAGAGCTCATTTCTGGATGATCCACACAGCTTTCTCTACCCAATCTTTTCAATCCACCACAGTCCAGAGTGATATTTGTCCCGTGAATTTTTGTAGTGCCAAACTCCTATGATTTGTCCTATTTAGATCATGGTTATATATTCTGCCATTCATGTTTACTTAGCTTTAGGAGCTTATTTTTGAATAGCCAAGTAGGATGAAAATTCCTCCTTCCAGGTGACAAGAACATCTTATATTATCTGTAGTCCCATATTTCAGCCTTTTTTCAACAACCTAACATGTGATAGTTGCCAATTGATTATCTGGGCTTGTTAGTCACAGTGGAAGTGAATGGTAAGAAGTCTCTCCCTTTATTGGAGTATTGATAGAGATTCAATACTGTAGAAAGTCAAACACCATTGTCCCCTTGGAGAAAGAGATGCAAGCCAAGAAGGGAGCTGCCCAGAATCTAAGATAAATGTGCCCAATGCATCATTTTACTGAAGATCAGAGGTGCATTTATGCAACACTTTCAAATTCTCTGCCTTTATTTTTATTATTGGGAAGATACTAATAGTGAAGAAAATAAAGTGAAATAAGCATTGTGAAATAGTTACTTAAAATAGAGTCAGGAGGCTATTAAGTAAGTTAGGCCAAAGCACCCAAGGCACATCTCGTGTCTCATTTCCAAAAGCCCTATTGCTAAACCTGTTGCTAAACTCAGCTCAAAACATCCTGGAGCCATAAACATCCTGGAACAACAACCTCTACATGGGCATATCTGGACTTTACTTCCTTCCTTATAGGATTCCGCTCCCTCTGAACATATTGGAACTAACCAATCTCTGTTAACCTAGGCAGCAAGCCTTCATTTGTATGCAAGAATTACATTGTGTGGGTTTGGCCTTTATCAATCTTGCCTTTCCTTTTCTCTGCAGTGCACAGTTTGGGTTGCTACCTGAATCTGTGTCTCCAGATTGTGATCCTTTGCTCAAATTAATACATTTTTATAGCCTATACCCTTCTTTTGGCTAACAATATGAGTACATATATACTAGTATTACCTGAACTAGGCAGGTAGGCTCTCTTTTGTGGCCATAATCTCCCTAACCTTTGTTTTCCCCCTGGCATTTACCTGAGTTCACCTTGCCTTGCAGCCATCAATCTGATACCAGAAAGCGGTGGAATTAGCAAAGAGAGCATGGGAAACTAGAGGCATTACTGATGATTCCAGTAGGGGAAGAGAACCAGCATAAGAATTGATTTTAACACAGTAATAGATCTCACACACTGAGCCCCACTATCTGAGATCCACCCAGAAAGGAAAATGCCCTCCACTTTTAATTTAGTGACAAACCCCAAACCATTGCTTTGTTTGAATCTGAGGGAAGCCATTTTCTTCTTGCAGGACATTGTGGGGAGAACAAGGAGGGGCCTCAGCACTGTCCACTACTTTGAAGAGGCAGGATGGGCCTCTGTTGCTTTTGCCAGAGGCTGCATTCCTCTTCTGCAGGTCCCCTACCTCATTCATTTTAATTAGACAGATGCCTAAATCTTATCTGTAGGTATCAGTCAGGGACAATGCTTGGTTTCCTGGCTAACCAATTAGGTGTGACCTTCTCTTTCCAGAGACAGGATTTTTAAAAAAGAGAAATCACTCATCTGGAATGTTTCTGTACTAAAACTAAATTTATTTCTCTAACTGTCAGATCCCGGATCTGTATAGCAGGATCTTCTCCTGATAACTGTATTCTTTGACTTCAATTTTAAAATTATGTAAATAAATACAAGTAGACAGTGATTCTGATTAAAATAAAGATACATGTGTCACTAGTATCAGTTTATTGTAGCATTGCCATTGTTGAATTCCTTTATTGTCACAGGGAAGAGTGAAAGCCAATTTTGGTGCATGTATACTTTGCCTTAATTTAAATACTTCAAAAAAGCATCAGTCTCTTTTCTGCTATGCAGCTCTTTTGCACATATTCCTAATTTCTCTATTGCCTTGGAAATTACAGTCCAATTGGATGCTCCTTCCCTGTTCTTGTGTAAATCCTCTAAAACAGGAAGAACAAATGTCCAAAAACTATTGCCATACAGTTCTGTCAGAGACACAAATACCTGGAAGTCTCAAGACTTCAAATGTAATACTTGCTGGCCAAAGCCTAATAGGATGAGGAAATTGAGCAAATTTTGGACTTGAGTTATTTTAAATATAGAATTTGTTCTAAAGATTTAGGAAGACAGAAAAGGTTTTTTTTTCCATATAGCTCTACTTAAATTATTGTTAGAAAAAGAACAAAATTTTTGAGTGAATAATTGTTGGGCAGGATAAGTCTACCTTATTTTCTCCCCCATTGCCCCATCAGCATTACATGTGTATAGACAGACCATCCACTGAGTTCCCAGAGTTTTTATACTTTCTCTGTCTAACTGGTTATGATGCCTACTCTCAACTTAGGTTACAGAAAAATATAGCAAGTGGGGACTTTTTTTTCAGTTTAACAAACAATAAATGGCTTCAAGTGACAGAGCTGTCTTTTCATCTTCTTAAACACAAGTGACATTTTCATTACCAACTTTTGCAACACAGTTCTCAAAACAGCAACGCAAAACATTCAAAAGGTACAGTTGAAGGGAGAGGGGAGTAAGAATACATAGCTTTGTGCAATTGCTGGAAAACAAAATAGGCATTCATCAAAAGCTGTGGTACATTTACACAGTGGAATACTATGCCGCTATTAAAAAAAAAAAGGATCTTTTACCCTTTGAGACAGCATGGATGGGCCTGAAGATTATTATGCTTAGTGAAATAAGCCACTCAGAGAAAGATAAATATCACTTATATATGGAATCTAATGAACCAAATGAAATATGAACAAAATAGGTCCAGAGACAGGGAAGCTTGGAACAGACTGACAGATCTCAGAGGGGGCAGGAAGAGGTTAACCAAATAACTTATATGCACATATGCGGAGTTCTTGGACACAGACAATAGTGTGATGAAGGCCTGGGATGGGGGGAGAGCCAGCTGGGGGAGGGGGTCAAAGGGGGGAAAATAGGAGACATCTATAATACTCTCAACAATAAAAATAACTTTTAAAATATTAGAGGCTGGATCTAACTATAACAAACTTTTGATCCCGGTCAGGTCACATGGATAAAAAGTTACATTCAAACGGAGCACCAAAATAACTTCCCTTCTGGAGGCAGTATAGATTTTAACCTCTTAGCAGGAGTGGCAAGGCTGAAAGAATAACTTTGGGGGGCAGAGGGCTGGAAGCTTGGAGTACTCCACAAATTTAAAGGGAAAGAAGTCAGTTTCTCTGAGACCTGTGGTGAAAAACAGGCCAGGGAGCAAATGTAACTTTGTACAAGGCTCTCAGAGACTCCCCAGAGATGAGCACCCCAAGCTAGGCTTTAGGGCCCCATTATTTGAGGTAACCGCCTCTGAAATCACAGACAGGGATAAACCTACCTGGGCCCCATCGGCTGAAAGCCCAGAATTCCTTTTGGAAACCAAGGTTCTGGTAACTTTGTGTCCCGGATGGCCTGCAGGACAAACCCTGCATAGTGTTAGGACGCGCTACCCAGAGCTATTCCCTTCTGCAAAAAGGACCAGGGTGGTGAATTAGGAGGAAAGAGTCTGCATCTTTGGGATAAAAATTACCCATTTCAGGTGCCTTGGGGAATGTCAGCGGGAGCCCGGCCGCACACTCAGGCCCCTCCCTCTTTGCTGCCGGACCACGCCATCCTGGCGCCTTCCGGGTCTTTCCGGCACCAGAGCCTATAGGGACCCCAGGGCGCGGCCGTGGCCAACCTAACTGTGGTCTGGCGGCGCTTCCGCGCGTCCAGGGGCCTTGGCGCAGGAAGGGACCCAGTCCGGATCGTCCGCTGCGCCTGGTGCGCTAGGCGTCTCCAGCGGCGGGCGGGCGCCTCCCGCAGTAGGTGAGCGGCGAAGCTTGTCTCTCTAGACTTGCCTTCATCCGGACAGAAAGAAGTCCGCTCTCCCTCCCTCCGAGTGTCAGTTTCTTTGGTGAGTGCCGACGCCAGGGCCAGCGCGGGTAAAATCGTGCCGCTCTCCCACTGGCCAGCCTTGTACTTGCAAATCCGCTGTAAGAAACAGCTTCTGGCCGCTTGTTTGGAATGCAAGAAAGCAAAGCGTGGGCCGTGCTCGGGAGTGTTACTGTGCGAGTTTACAGGGAGAGGTGGGGATTCCCAGGGACACCACAGCCACAGCGAAAAGCAAGCCCTCCCGCCTTTCCCGCCGAGGAAACGGTGCCTAGGGTCGAGCGAGGGCTTAAATGGGAGCTGGGAAAGGAAAGAAGGGATGAGACAGGGAAAAAGTGAACGTTTCCTGGACAGGAGAGCCAGGATTTGGGACGGGGTTAGGAAAGGAGCAAAGTCCTTGAAACTTAAGTCCAAATTCCAGCAGCGGGGACAGCAGGTGGGAACCCTTACGGCTGGAACGGCGGCGGCTGGGTGTAGTTGATTTTACGTGTGGATTTTTTGCCCTGAACGGCTGAGTCTTAAAGTTTCGCCGCGAAAATTTGGGGAGCATATGTGGGAGGCGATTGCTGGGACAAAACATTCTGAGGCCAAAGTTAGAGCCAGGGTCGCTTCTTCAGACTCGGGAAGTTTCCCGCATCCTCTTGCCCCGCCTGGGGCGCCTCCTCGTAATAGGGTTCTCCCTGCGAGGTGTGTGTGTGTGTGGGGGGGGGGACGGGGGGCGGGGGGGGGGGGGGGCGAGGTCTGGAAGCCGCAGGCGGAGCCACTGAGAAAGAGAAAAAGCAGCAAGTTATCTTAAGTATTGATTCCAGAGGGTTGCGGGAGGCAACGTGGATGGGGCGGGCCTACTGGGCGGCTGCTCCCCCATCATCATCCGCGGCAGAACTTGCACTTGATGATCTTCTTAAAGGCGTTTTGGAAGTCCTTGTTGAAGTAGGCGTAAATGACAGGGTTGAGCAGCGAGTTGGCGTAGCCGAGCCAGTTTATTATGGCGCCCAACAGACTGGGCATGTGGCAGCTGTTCTGGCAGAAGGGCAGGACCAGGGCCACGATGAAGAAGGGCAGCCAGCAGAGGATGAAGGTGCCCATAATGATGCCCAGTGTCTTCACCGTCTTCCTCTCGCGGGCCAGAGCCATTTTGCGCTTTGCCTCGGCGTTGCGCTCATTTTTGTTCTCCAAGGAGGTGGGAGCACAGGGGAGAGAACCCGCCTCACAGGGCAACGGCAGGTGCTCTTTGGAGTGGCCCATCAGGTGCACTTCGATCACCTCCAGGGCTGCGCCATCCTCGCCCTGTCGCACAGCTCCGTTGGCGCACTGACTGCCCCCGGCCTTATTCTCCACGCCCTGCCCCCATCCTCTGCTCTCCGGCTCTCGGTTTATGCTCTTCCTGGGCTGCAGGGCTGGCGACGCCCCAAACCGGGTGTCCGCTCTCTTCTTCACCTTCTTCACTGTCTTGCGGATGCGAAAGCGCGCGGCTCGAAAAATGCGCCCATAGAGAACTAGCATGAGTAGCAGCGGGATGTAGAAAGCGCCGAAAGTGGAGTAGATGGTGTAGCCATGGTCCTTGCTGATGGTACACGCGTCGGGGTTCGAGCGGTCTTCCGGGGTGCGCCAGCCCAGCATGGGAGGGATGGAGATCAGGAAGCCAATGAGCCAAGTGAGCGAGATGAGCGCAGCGGCACGCCGGGGCGTCCTCTTGTTCAGGTAGTCGATGGGGTCCGTGATGGCCCAGTACCTGTCCAGCGCGATGGCGCACAGGTGCAGGATGGACGAGGTGCAACACAACACATCGAGGGAAATGAACAGGTCACAGGTGACCTGTCCCAGCGTCCACTTGTTGAGCACCTGGTACAGCGCGGCCATGGGCAGCACTAGCACCGACACCATGAGGTCGGTGACTGCCAGCGAGCCGATCAGATAGTTGGCCACGTTCTGCAGGGAGCGCTCCAGAGCAATGGCAGCAACTACGCACGCGTTTCCCAGCACCGCACTGAAGATAAGGGTGCCCAGCAGCAGAGAAGTGACCACTTGGTAGCTGAAGGTCACGTCGGAGATGCCAGTAGCATTGCCGTTTGTCCCGAAGGGACCTTCGGAGGACGTAGTGTTGTTGCCCTGTCCGGGGCTGAGCACATCCATGCCTGCGCGCCCGGCAGGGGAGGGGGAGGGAGAACGAGCTGCGGGAGGATCCCTGGCCCCTCCCCCTGGGGTCGCAGCCCCTTTCTCCTGGGGCTTTCGGGGGAGGGGATGCAGGAGCTCAAGCAGGAAGTTCTTACTGCTCAGAAGAGGGCATCTCGGAGGAACAGCTTCTAGGGCTCCGTGGGCTCCGTGGGTTCCCTGGGTCCAGCGCGTTCAGGAACTCCAGGTGGGAAACGAGTTGTCCGGAGAACAGCTCCGAGGTCTCGGGGCGACAGAGAAGTGGCCGGAACGCCTGTCTCTCGCTGTTCATTTTACTTTGCCGCTGCCCAACTGCTGCCGGAGCCGAAGTCTCCCCACCAGCAAATAGTCTCCAATCCTAGAAGTGTCTGGAATATTGAAACCCCATCCTCCACGGTCATTCTGTGACCCTCCTCTCCTTGATTCTCTCCCTCCCTCCCTCCCTACCTCCCTCCCACTCTTCTCTTTTTTAAAGCCTCCCCCTTCCACTCGCCTTCTCTCCACTAGCCTTCCCTTTCAGTTTCCCTCTCCCTTCTCTCACCCTTTCTTTATCCCTCTGTGTGTCGCTCAGACAGCCAGTCTCCCTCCCTCCCACGCTAACCCTCCCCTCCTAACACTTCCCCAACCCCGAGTGTCTCTTTCCTCTGGGTGCCCGCCCTCCTCTGCCTCTAGCTCAGCAACTTAGCGTTCAAGCCTCTTTTGTCCCCACACTTAGAACTCGCTTGCATACACTTGATCTCCTGGTCAGACCGACATTGCAACAAATACCTTTGCCTCCCACCCAGCCAAACTCGAGGGGAAAATTCTAGCTATCCATTGCTTTATATTTCTGTCAAATCCTTAAGTAGAGTCGGCATCATATAGTGGCAGTTGGAAGTAAGGAAAGGAGACACTAGAAGTCTGAGGGGGGGGGGGGCGGTGGACAACCCTAGGTCAGTATGTAAATTATGGTAAATTGATGGAATGAAAATGGAGTGTCAGAATTTCACAGACCACCCCATCCATCATTTTACATTTGACTCCCTTGGGGAGGATGTTGCCTGTGACCTTCTTTAACCTTGGGGAACTGGGGGAGAGAGGAGTATAAAGTTCCTGTCAAAAGGCAAATAGTCACATTTCCAAAGGAAAACACTCAATTCGGTGTGGATTTAGAACACGCTTACACAAGCCTTCCCATCATCATCTACCGTTTCTCTTTCTTCTTAATTATTGTTCAGTATTATAGATGTCCCCTATGCCCCCCCTGCCTTTCTCCCTCTCTACCTATCCCCTGCCCCACCCCAGGCCTTCCCCACGTTATTGTCTGTATTCATGGGCTCTGCATATATGCATATATTTTCTTTGGTTAATCTCCCCTCCAACCCCCACCCCCACTTCCGAGATCTGCCAGCCTGTCTCATGCATATATGCCTCTGGACCTAAATTCAGTGAACATTGCCATTCCCCATAGCTTTGTGGTGCATAAATTTAGGGGAGGGACTCTTGTCTATGTGTTGCAGTGAGTTCGGGCATTTTATATGGCTTTTTGCTTTTCTTACCAGAAAGAAATCTCTAAAGGAGAATTTAGTGGAATCCCTGGTCGCTGGCCCCTGAGTTTCTCTTAAACTCAGAAACTGGATTCAGCACCTGGGACAGCTCTAGGCAATCAGGACTTATGCCGCCACCTTCTGGCAAATGCTTTAGAGCGCCATCTAGGAGCCTTTGTCATGCAAAAATTAAGCAGGTACTGAAATCCTTTAACTTCAAGAAAGAGAAAAAAAATGGTTATTAAAAGAAAAGTAACATTGAGTCATGTATTTTTATTCTATTTCCTTAAAAAAAATTAGTCTTCTCTTTTGCTCTTAATCATATATACCAAGCTTATATTGTCTAGCTCGTTTTGAAAGCCTGCAGCATCTGTCATTCACAAGTTTTCTCTAGGAATGAGATCTTAGTAGACTTAAGCAAACACTTTCTCACCTTCATCTGTGTTGGTTTTGTTCCAACAAAGCCTGCACTCTGTGACTCACACGTTTGCACACATTCACCAACGGAGGGGAGGAGGGGCAATATTGGATTTTCCAAATGAGGATGACTTCACATAGAAAACAAAGAGGCTGCTATTGGTTGGTTCTAAACTATTTCCTTTATCAAGGAAACCATATTTAATCCCATTTGAACATGGGTAAAGAATTATATTCCTAAACCCTAAATAGATATGTAAATAACAAATTCACTTATACATTCTGATAGCATGACTGAAATAAAGGAAAAGTACAGAATGCAATCCCAAAAGCAGATGACTCCAGATAGCATGCACAGATTCACTCCAGATAGCAATAGTCTTAATATTATTTTCAAATTTGAGCTCTGAATTTCATAGCTTTCAATTCTTTAAGACCAAGCAAAAGAGCAATCACCAAAGCATCAAAGAAAATCTAATTGTGCCAATGCATACAGCACAGGGCAATGTGTTTGGAGAAGGATTGTTTTACAGTGCAGTGTTGGGCGGTTTCCACTTAATCACTTCAGCATGCTGCAATAAGGAACCTGACATTTGTAATGATTCATGGCATTGAAAAAACAGACGAGGATACATGGTGATTCCGGCTATGGACTCTGAAGATTCTTTTAAAATTTTGTGAAGGTTCTCATTCCCCTTTTTAAAATTTCCTGACAAACACAGAACTAAATAACTTTGTTAAAATATAGTTGCATGTCCAAAGATTATAATAGCAAAATAATTAAAATCTGGATTCTCCAAAGATAAAACTCTGGAAATATAATTGATAAATATAAACAAATAGTAAAATAAATTTAAATTTTAAAAAGTAAATATATACATATTTGTATACATACAGGGGCATATTTGAATAGGAATTATATCAGATTTAGCACATAAATAAATATATGTCAGTAAATATGTCAGTCAGTAATTATGCATTCTTCTATTGGATCCCAAATGGTTTAATAACTGACAATTTTTTTTTTAAGAATGCTAAAATTTTGAAGTTAATATTTATGAGGACTGGCATTTGCTATTCTACTTTAATATTTTATGATGCACCATTCTTACTCAAGTTAGAAAAATGTTCATGTTCATGTATTCCTTCACAATAATGTACACAATATTTCAAACATTTCATTCTTTAAAATGTATAACAAGTTTTTTAGGCATTCTGATGAACACCAGGAAGAAAGCAGACATATAAAAGGATATGCAGCACTAATTATGCTTTCATACCAAATATTGTGACTAATAATTATGTATAACATGTTGAATGATTCTGTGATATATATTAAAAGCAGAATGATGTTGCATTTCACCATGTTCACACTTTGCCAAGTCTGCCATGTTAACCCTTAAAAATAAAGAAACAGCCAAAACCGGTTTGGCTCAGTGGATAGAGCATCGGCCTGCGGACTGAAAGGTCCCAGGTTCGATTCCGGTCAAGGGCATGTACCTGGGTTGTGGGCACATCCCCAGTAGGGGGTGTGCAGGAGGCAGCTGATAGATGTTTTCTCTCTCATCGATGTTTCTAACTCTCTATCCCTCTCCCTTCCTCTCTGTAAAAAATAAATAAAATATATTTTAAAAAAATAAAAATAAAGAAACATATATAAAAAAATGGTGCAAGCCAAAGATTCTGGATAAAGAGTTAGACTCTGGTTCTTTAAGACCTCTGAAATCAGCCTAAAGAAAAGCTAGCCTTAAAGCAGATATTATGATGACATCATTTGCAAACAATACTTCCAGTCCTTCTGCTTTTATTTCTTGTTTGAATTTACTAAATGCAAGTACGAACTTGTCAGTTATGGATCTAGAGTATGATACATCATCCATCATATGAAATTTCTCTAATGTAGTTTATAGGAGATAAAGATTTTTAACATTTTTACAGGAAATTTGATGTAAGCCCAGAATTTCAATGTAGTTCTCTGTTTAGGGACATGGAGATAAAAAGATATTAGGCTAAATTTTGCTAACTGTCCTATCATTACTGAAGTCTCAGGAATGGTTGAGGTTTCTCAGTAACTGATATGTTTATCCATAATCCCCAAATTATGACTAATTCATTAATGAGTCAGTAACCTATATAGTAAAGAGTTGAAATTTTACTTAGGAGATTACAAGAGTGATTTAAAAGCCCCTATTTAAAAAGATTTTACTTTTCTTCAAGTAATTTGATTAGGATAGATTATTTTTTTAAACTCAAAATACCGTTCTGAATTTAATTCTCCTCAATCCTCAAATGCTAAAGTAATAGGGCAAATATAGTTTTACCAGCACTGTGAAATTTTACTGGAATTCACCAGGAAAAGAAACTTTAAAGAGAAATGTTTGCTTAAATAATTTAGGAAATGCAGATTACCAGTGAGAATTAACTGGTCATTTAAAAGAAATGCAAGCAAAATGCCAGAGAATAAATTCTCCTTTAAACCTAAACATGCTGTGTGTGTGTGTGGTGTGGTGTGTGTGTGGTGTGTGTGTGTCTAATGCTCACTATCCACTTTGCTCTGATGATGCCATTCCTTCACTGCTCTTTCTACTCGGTCAGGCACTTCTCAGAGGCTCATGAGTGAACTGGGTTTTCAGTGGGAAAATACAAACAGTGGAAGCCTCAGTCTCTGCTTCTGAGAACCTTAACAATGGCTTGGTTCAGTTAACACACATGCTGAAAACAGCAGGTAGAAAGTGAAAGCAGTTTAGCAATGTGTTCACTAGGTGTGTGACCCTGGGCAGGTTATTTAACCCTTTTGTTTTCTCAGTAGTAAGTGGGTGTGATAATAGACTTGTGAAGATTAAATGATTTAATCCACTGCTGTCCCATAATAAACACGGAATAAGGTTAATCAATAATAGAAGTAATAGTGATACAAAGTAATAATTATTCTCTCTCTACTGATAATTTCTGAGAAATGTAGAGAAAGAATTATGTGGACTTAAAGAGCCAGAGCCTAAAAAGAAAACAATTAAGGCCCTTTCAGGGGAGGATTTATTATGAAAACAATTTGCAGATGAATATGACATTCTCCCTGTTTCTTAAAGTATTTGGAAAACTTTCAATTTTGTAGGCAATTCTGAGTACAAGACCAGTGAAAAAAGATGTGACCTCTGCATTCTGGAACTTCTTTTTTTATATTTTTTATTGCTTTCTTTTGGGGGGGGGTGACATTGGTTAATACAATTATATAGGTTTCATGTGGTGGAGTAGGTGGATGTTACACTCACCTCCTCCCAGGACCAAACTGGAACTTCTTGACTTAAAGTATAAGTCACTAAGGGGTGGGGGAGAAAGAATGTGCCAACAAAGGTTTAATAATCAGTATTGGATAGTAGTCGCCCTTTTTTCTAGGAGCGCAACCATTTGAGCTCCTAGAAAAGCATAAAATAAATAATTGTATAAAATAAATAATTGAAATTCATAGATTCCCAATAAAATGTTTAAAAGTACAGTAAAACCCAAAAGGTAGTTGCCAGAAGCCAATTCCAGCATGTCATAATTGCAAGAGTTTCATCAAAAGATTGATGGAACTTGGGGACTCAACAAGGGCTGAGTCACATATGTTGTCCCCTGTTGGGAATGGCTGAGGGCATTTCCCCAAACCTGAAAAGGGATAATTGCTTGCTGCCAGACAGCTCAGAGCATCTTAATTTACATGTTATTGCCTTCTACTGGCCAAACACCTGAACAGCCATAGGCTAATTCCCCCAATCTGACAATGGACTGTCTAAACCAGCCGTGGGCAAACTACGCCTTTGAAATGAATAAAACTATTGAAAAAAAAGACCGTACCCTTTTATGTAATGATGTTTACTTTGAATTTATATTAGTTCACACAAACACTCCATCCATGCTTTTGTTCCGGCCCTCCGGTCCAGTTTAAGAACCCATTGTGGCCCTCCAGTCAAAAAGTTTGCCCACCCCTGGCTAAACCCTACCCTTTGAAGTGTATATCTCCACCTCACCTCAGGGCAATTTGTGTTAATAAAAAGCATGGGGTCCTGAGATCTTAGTTTCTTAAGCTAAGCTCCTCTGACCCCCAAAAGCCTTTCAAAATTATGCTTGTCTCTGGACTCTTTATTAAGTTACATACAGCCTTTCCCCAGATTGCTGAACCCTTCTTGATGCCGGAATAAGAACCCCGGCAGGTAGTATTTCTGTTGTAGGTAATTATCAGATGATAGTGATTATAGTTATATAGTGTTAATAAGTGTACTTTCCTAGCCCCAATTCCTCTACACTGCCGCTTTCTGACAATATGGTTATGGCTCACTTCTAAAAGGATAAGACCATAGTGGAGATGAGAAAACTGTCTGAAATGTTAGCTTAATATTTTCTGTTAATCTACATATAGTTGGAAATTAAACCTAGTCTTATTAATTACTTGAAGCAAAATTTACTGTATTTAATTTAATAATAGTTAAGAGAAATGCCTACATTTTTATTAGCTTTCGCAAGTAACACTTTTGTTATACAACTAAAAGCAATACTCAATGCATTATTTTAATCTTGTTTTAAAACATGCTACTTATATAAAAGCAACAATTATGATTACAAAATACCAGTCTTTAACTGTTGGGTCTATTGAAGCAGTAATGTGTCAATGGGGAATAGTGGCTTGGAGCCAAGAGTTCTGGATTCAAATGACTACTCTGCCATTTACTAGCATTATAATTTTCCTTATTTTTTTCATTTTATTATGCAGTATACATGAATTACCAAAAATTTAAAGAATAATATGGTGCTTGTACGTTTTTTAAATGCATTTAGTGCAATGAGAAAATAGAATTCTCTACTCTGCAAAACCACTACCTACATGCAGCTATCTGACCTGAGAAACTGTTGTCACTCAGTCATTCAAGGTCCCAACTAATGAGAAGGTGCTGCTCAGCAGTAGGCAGGCAGAGAGAGAGGGAAATATGGTGTCCTAGGTCAAAGCCCAGCCTTCCTGAAAACATGCCCTGAGGGCTGCCTGGATCATTCTTAGTCATCATGTTTTTAAAATGTAGCCTCTAGTCCACGTTGGCAGATCCTGACTACTACCTGGATTATCTGCTTGATAACTTCCTCAACATCCCCTTTCTGACTTTCTGTCAGTCGATATAGCAGGTATTTCAAAATGGTGAGGGACTGCAGAATTCTTCTAACCCAAACTTAATTAGCTTTCAGAAAGGACACTGACATCCTCAGAGTTAAGTGATTTGCCCTAGATCACACAATGGGTGCCTCATGTTTCCCTCCCTGCATCTGTTAAAGGACCCCTAACGTGATCATCCAGGTTTAAGACTAAACTGCAGCCAGCTCCAATGGAAAATTTCCAGAGAACTTGAAACAGATGAAAGAAGTTGAAGTTTGTGTTCAATAATCTATTCCTTCCTTGCTTCCTCTCTTCATTCATTTGTACAATAACCACATATGTCTTCTGTGAGCCTGGCAGCATGACATCGACTAAAACCATAAAGATGGAAAGACACAGTCCTTGCCTTGACTCATTCACTGAAGCATGTTCCCCAGCCACCCTCGGGGAAGCCTCATTGGGAATGGGGATGGTCCTGGCCCAGTCACTCATTTTTCCATCAATGACTGTATTTATTGAGTACTTTCTATTTTTTCTAGGCTTTTGGTATATAATGATGAAGGAGACATAGACATATCCCTGCATTCAAGGACCTTATACAGAAATTAGTAGAGAAAAACTATAAACAGGTAAGCAAATAAATGAATACATGAGATAGTTTTGGGTGCTGATATTGGCATGAGGAAGACAAAATTGAGTGACCTGGTGGAGTAATTGGAAGCATCTACTCTTATGGAATTGGTGTCCCAAGTAGATTCTGGGAAAGGATCTGGGGTGTTTATCTAAGGCATCCCTTGAGATAAACCTTAACCGTGCAGGTGTTGGGACATTCAAGTAGTTGCTAGCAAAGAGGCTACTCTAAGCAAGCAGGACCAAGGGCAGGCCTAGGATATAAAAGACCAGAAGCTTTAATTTCAATTTTAAGCATACGCAAAATGAACATACAGCACATATTATGAGCCTCAGGAAGTTCATTTAGAAATACATGTACGTTGTTTTCTGGTAATAAAATCTGAATAATGTGATTGTAGATCTCCCCATACATCCATGCCACCATATCATTGCTTACAATTCCCTCAACCTGGCATATTCATCCTCATCATCTGCACCAAAGAAAATTCCTACCTGGAACACAAAACAATGCCCACACCCAAGCCTTTAATAACTACACAGTAGTTCTCTACTTTAGTTTGAAATTCACCTAGCTAGCTTTGAAAATAGACTGGTATCACCCCAAAACAATTAAATAATTTCTAAAAGCCCACCAATGACAGCAGAATGTGTTACAAACAAGGAATTCTTTATAGTGGCCTACCATGGAAAGTAAATGAGTAATTACCTCCTTGACCTTGTACTTAATGAGAAAAACTGCATAGCAAATTTGCTTTGGTTCTGGCTGGGCTCAAAGTCTATACAGAAATAGACATTTCAGTGAGTCCTTTTCACCTTTTCATTGAGAAAAGAGAAAATGGTATGAAAACACATTTAAGTAGCTGTCAAACCTGAATGTGCATAACAATCACTGGAAGACTTTGCTAAATGCAGACCCCCAGGCCCGCCACTGGGGATTCTGATGGAGTAGCCCCAGGGGCCTGTATATTTGAACAAAGCCCCCTATATGATTCTGACGCTGGTGGTCCATGGGCCAATGGGAAATAGGAGTTTACTAAAAGATGCCCCTTTTTGAAATGCATAAATGCCTCTTCCTGATTCTTACACAAGCCCAAGGGCCCTTTGACCACTTTTTAGAGGAAATAGAATTAAGAAAATGTAAATCTGGAGCCAAATTTCAAATATCACAACAGTCATGACAGCTGAAGCCAAAGGACAGCAGAGAGAAAAGAAGCTCGGGCAGCAACTGGAGACAGCCAGGAGCTGAGCGCTCTGGCACTAGGAAAGTACACAGGTGGGGAAGGCAGATCTGGGTGAGAGGAAAGAAACCTGCTAGCAACAAGAGCAGATCCTCTGTGGTGAGCAGGCTGCAGAGTAAGGTCCCAGTCCCAGCTGCTCGCCTAGACGTCAGATGTAATAATCCTGCCCTTAGATGCAAGCTCCTCTAATCAAGCTGTGAAAAATATGCTAACTGTGGCCTGCTATTGTCTACATAAGGCTAATTTGGTCCTACCCTGGGGCTTCCATTCTCACATCCCTGTCAGAAACAAACTGCTTCAAGTGTAGGAAATGTGAGCCTCAGGAAGTTCACTTAGAAATACGAAGAGGCTTCTCTGTGAGGCAGAGAGGTGGGGAAGCAACTAGCTTCTCCAGCAAAGCCATGGGACAGACTGTGGCTTTCCAGCACCCATTCTCTCCATTCGGAGTCAGCAGGAAGTAACAGAATAGAACACAAAGTGCAATAACCCATAGGGGGCCAAAAGCATAATAACTATGGACTCCTTCCTTCCTGATCTCATTTGTTTATTCACCATTTTTTTCTTTTCATTCTAAAAATACTTTAAAGCATTTATTATATGTGTTTTAGCTTAGTTCTCTCAAATGCAGAATCTGGGGCAAAGAATATTGGGTACAAGTAATGTCTTTGGAAGTGGATTCCAAGAAAAGAAGGGAGGAGGTGGAGAGAGGGGGAAGGGAAAGAAGAAAAGCCCATGAACATACAGCAAGCACATGGAGGACCTCACCATGTCCCCTAAAGCATGGCGATGAAGCAGTTATCTGAGGGTGCCAGCCCACCCTGGTGGAAGGTTAACCTGTGGTTGTTAACCTCCTCCACTCTACTAAGCTCCACATACCCACAGGCTAAGGACGCTGGACCCTTCACCCCCTTCCAGTGTCCAGGGTCATGGAGGAATCCAGGGCAAAGAGCAAGATGATGAAAGGCTGTCAGCTGAAGTGGGTTGAGCTTGCATGACTGCTCCATGCTGCCCTAGAGAAGCTCAGCTCAGGGGAGGCCAAGAGAGTGTTGTTGGAGGTTGGTGTGTGTCTACTACAGTATGTCAGGCTCTGCTAAGCTACAGAAGTGAATAAATTATGTTCTCCACCTTCTAAGAGTTCTTTGTCTTGTAAGAGAGAGAAACGTTAAGCTACGGTACCATTCATTATGAAATCTGCCATAATAATGATATATAAAAAGCTTTATCAGAAAAAGGAGTGGAATACATTAATTGGAAGAGAGGAGATAAGAAGAAAGGAAAGGAGCAAAAAGGAGAATTGAGAGAACTTCTCATAAATGTAAGCTGAACCTGGAAGGATGAGTCTTCTCTGTGAGCACGAGAACAATAAAAGTAATGTGTGTTCATTGATAAGAACAAGTACATCCTGGAAATGGTGCTGAACAAAGTGTGACTGAACATGGTGCTTGTGTGAAAGAAGCGAGAAGATGAAGCTAAACATCTTTATCCTGAAGGTGTACTGGGCTGCATATCTGGCACTTCGGCCAGACGGGGCGTGTTGTGCTGTCTGTTCCTAAAACACATAGATAGGAAGGTACTGACATCAGGTCAGGCCGTGAGATACGGTCTCATGGCCCCTTCTCCATATGCTGTACTCTCTGTTCCTAAAACACATAGATAGGAAGGTAATGATGCTATACAGTGTCTGGAACTAATTGTGTAAACAAGGCTTTGTAACTTGGTGGTTTTTGCAAATAAAAATGCTGTACCTCTGGCAGTCAGGGCTGTAGTTCAAGCCTTTGCTTCAGCAGGGTGCTGTGACTGTGGTCAGCTGGCCAGCTTAATAAAGGCTCTTACATTTAAATTCTGAGTCGGTGGTCTATCTCGCTGAAGTGAACCCATAACATTTGGAGGCCGCAGCGAGATACCGGCTGGGGTGAGAGGGACTCCTTATTTAGGGCAGGAGGCTCTCCCCTGGCAGGGGTAAGAGGGACCCCCTATTTAAGGCAGGAGGCTCTCCCCCATTTATCACCAGGCACACAGCGAGATACCCCACATCCCTGTGGGGAACGACTACCAAGGTCAACACTCAACCACTGAGCCACACTGGCCATGCCCCTATCTAGCCTTTTGAGGGCAATTTGTGGTGTTCATTTTTCAGAAGTCAGAGGTCTAGGTTGCCTAGCCTTTATCATTCCAAGGGAGCCTGACTAAGGAGGCAGTGTCTCTGGGAAAAATAAGAAACAAAAAAGAGCAGCATCAAAGAAATGATGGTGTGTGGGTAGGACAGTTATGAAGCAGGATATTTGTGGTGAAGAATACTTTCCTCCTTCCACCACATGACCACCTCCCTGGCTGGCTTCCTCAGCCTTCGGTTTTTAATTTGAGTGTCACTTTTTTTCTGGAAGTCTTCCTTGGCCCCTCAGATTCAGGAAGTCAACCTGAAGGTCTAAACACATTCACAAATTGTTTATCTTTTGTTAGTTGTCTAAAAAGAAATAGGCATATTAGTATAAGCAAACAAATCTCTTCCAACCTTCTAATTGTGGTAAGGGCAGTAATGGGCTGTCCTATTGTATCTGTACATGCTGTATAATATTCTGGTCTTGCCACGCAGTGAATCAGCTGCTAAAAGAGAAAGACACACCAAAGTAATATCTGTTTGATCTATTTAGTATTCACAAAATCAGTCCCCCCCCCCCCCTTCCCGTCCATGTCTTCAGACCAAGGCATAATTTTGATTGTCCATCTTGTCGTAGGCCTTGCCCCTCAGACCAGACTTCTTCCTGTCAGGGAGTTGGTGCCCAAGACAGCAACACACTTTCACCTAAAACAAGGAGCCAGACTCCATGCTGTGGCACAGCCCATTACCTCTGTCCCCATGAGCTTCTTTCATTCCGCTCTATTTCCAAAAAAACTGGCTTCCTGGAGGTCAGACTCAGTTTGAATGATTTGAAACATCTGGTCTAGCTTCCATCCTCTGCACAGATAAATATCCCAAACAATCAGGAATTGCAGTCCTGTTTATTTCTAATAATGATAATAAGCAACATACAGTAGGGCCTTGACTTATGAGTGTCCCGACTAACAAGTTTTTTGAGATACCAGCTGTCTCTCAGCCGATTTTTTGCATTGAGTTGATAGAGTAATTTGAGTTGACGAGCTCCTTAACGACCTCAGTCTCGGAATGAATTAAACTCATAAGTCAAGGCCCCACTGTATAGTAAACACCATGCGTCAAACACTGTTCTAATGTTTTACACATATTATTTTTTTACTTTCAACACCTTGATGAGGTATGCAATATTTTTCCCATTTTAAAGAGGAGGAAAATGAAGCACTAGGGTAATTGACTAGCCAAGGTCACACTCATGTATAAGCTGTGGAACAAGGACTTGAAACCCAGGAACTCTGGTTCCAGAGGCTGTGTTCTTCTTATTTTTTAATCCTCACCTGAGGATATTTTTCCATTGGTTTTTTTTAGAGAGAGTGGAAGGGAGAGGGAGAGACAGAGAAAAAGAATCATCGATGTGACATCGATTGGCTACCTCTCCTTGACTGGTGGCCTGCACCTGACCGACCGGGAGCCTGCAATCATGGTACATGCTCTTGACCGGAAAGGAACCCGGGACCCTTCAGTCCTCAGGCCAACGCTCTATCCACTGAGCCAACCCGGCTAGGGCCAGAGGCTGCACTCTTAATCATAGAGCCCTGCTTGTTCTCAGGTTTCCACCTAAGGCCAGTCCCTCTTGTCAGAATATTTCTGCCACTACAGAATGTATTTCTATCTCATTGCAACCTCCATATTCAATCCCATCCCTTCATCTCCTCCCTCCCCCCCAGGGCTAAAGCTACTTCCCTTGACATTTTCTCACAGGAAGAAATTTCTATTTATCTGGAAATTTTACTGATCAGTTTATTTCCAAGAAGTAAATCATCATTATAGTTTTATCAGTCCATGTAGCAAGTCCCTGCATCTATTCACCTAGTCACTACCCCTTGGTGCAAGCAATTTTCAGTTGTATTTTACCAACCTCCAGTCATGCTTTCCTCCCAAGGCAGCAACCTTCCAGGCTTCACTACTATTTTGGATGCAGCATAATCACCGAGCCATGGTCTTTAACTGAAATGAAATGAACAGACATCAGGTACCATTTAATTTCTCTTTCACCCTTATTTGGTTGTTATAGCTAGTCTGTCACAGTTAGGAACATTGTCAAATTGCTCTCAAATTTTCTGCTTTACCTTTAAAGATAAGCACTCTACCTCCTTGCTCTCTTTGCCTCAAACTGACATTTTCATTTTGGACTTACATAAGAGAGTTATTAAAGATTTTCCGACATTTGCAACAGTTTCAGTGCTAACTGGAATTGAGCTCCTTTGCAAGGACAATCAGTCAATAGCTATGGCAAAAGTGCATTGTGTTTGCAACCTCTGCACCTAGAGAGCCCTTTCCTTCCAAAAATAACAATAAAGACTTGTTTCCTTTCAACAGTAACAATAACCATTAATATTTTATTGTTGCTTATTACTTGCCAGGCACTACCAAGTGCATGTCATGCATTATTTTAGAAATGAGGAAACAGAGGCTTAGAGAAGTCAAGTCATTTGTTCAGTATCACAGTGGGTAGTTGTTCCAGAGTTTTTGCCTTAGGCCATTAAATATTCTGTGTGTTACATGCTGTTGAGTCAACTTTGACTGCTGGGAACTGTATGAAGGAGTAATATCCACAATACCCTGTCCTCAGCAGCCCTGCTCAGCTCCTGTGGACTCATGCCTGTGGCTTCTTTTATGGATCAGCCCATCTCATATTTGGTCTTCCTCTTTTCCTGCTGCCTTCTGTGTATCCCAGCATTATTGTCTTTTCCAAAGAACCCTGCCTTCTCATGATGTGCCCAAGATGGGACAGCTTCAATTTTGTCATTTTTACCTCCGGGCATAATAATTCAAAAGTTAAATGCAAAAGTGGCATTTTTTAGCAAAAATGTACAATCTGATGATGCCAGGCTTAATTTGCTCTCGGACCTACTTGCTTGTCTTTCTGACAGTTCAGGGTATTCACAAAGCTCTCCTCCAACACTATATCTCAAATAAATCAGTTTCTTTTTCCTGTCAGTCTTCTTACTGTCCAACTTTCACATCCATGCATAGTAATTAAGAAATGTGGGTGTGGATGATCTTAACCTTGGTCTCTAATGAAATATCTTTGTTCTTGATGTTTTCTGATTATTCTCCTTAAATATATATCGAATATGGGAAAACATCTTGAAAAAGTAGAGATAACCCTTTTGAGTTTTTAAATGTATCTTAACTCTGTGGAGTTTCACAACTATTTCATAGATATTTTTGTTGCTTGTCAACTAGTAGACGAGCTACATCTGTTTTCTAAATGTTACCAGCAGTGGTATTGAAGCCTACCACACTTCAGCTTTGGACTACAAGTGATCTTCAAGATAATTTAGAACTAAAGCTAGGTTAAAAGTTAAGAAGAGTTATCAGTTCTCCTAGCAAGAAGGATGGAGGGAACGTGGGCTCCAGCTACAGCACCTTAAGCGTTAGGGTCCACTTTTTTACTTTTGGGTCCCATTTTTATTAGTTATTCCTCAGAATTGTTTTCTACAGAAACCATGGAAAATACTTCCATTTCCATATCCAGCAACAACAACAAAATAATTTTTAAAAAAGCACATTCTTAAGTATGAGCTGAAACTCTTTGTTTTTAGCCCAGTGAGCCACCCTCAGTCATGTGTCAAAAAAAGCGTATGTTCTTAATCAATCCATTTAAAAAACCTCATGATAAAATCCATCACTCATCAGTAATAAAGCAAGATATTAGGAGTTCAATCATGTAATCATAGAGAGAGCACTTCCTTTGCCTGATAAAATGAATCTAGCCATAATTTATAGCAATAACCAATAAGCATTCCCATTGGTGAAACTTCAGAAGCATTCTCAGTAAAGTCAAAATTATACTTAAGGCCCTAAGTGGTATAATAAGAGAAGAAAAAGAAATAAGAGGCATAATAATTGAAACGTTAAAGGCAAAAGTGATATTACTTGGCAAAAAATGTGAAATTTGACAATGCCAAGTATTGGTAAATTTCTAGGGAACAGGGACTCATACATATATAGTGAGTATGCATTTGCTTGACTGCTTTGAAGAGTAATTATGTCTTTGAACTTCTTCAAAGAGCAACAATATCTAGTAAATATACCAACTCTGCTTTTAAGTATAAGTTGCAGAGAAACTCTTACATGTATACTCCCATAGGCATATACAGAACTGCTCATTATAAAATTGATTGTAATAGCAAAAAGTAAAATAAATTATAATACTATGTAGTAGTTAAAATGAAATAACTAGATTTCCATCTACTCACTGAACAGATCTCAGAACAATATTTAGTGATAAAATTTGACTAGCATGATATAATTTATGAAATTTTCAATACCCACATACCCAAAATATATGTTATTCATGGTTAAACATGTAATAATCACAAACTTGAAGAATACACACCAAATTCAACAAAGTTTTTTGGAGAGAAGTAGGGAGGGAAATGGACTGCAAAGAGATAAATGTAACCAACTGTTTAATATTTTGTTTCTTTTATTGGAGATATATCTGAAGCAAAAATTTGAAAAAGTTTAATATTTATTAGTTTGGGTGGTGGAATCGTAAATATCTGTTAAAGTAGTTTATGGTATCTTTGAAGCTTTCAAAAATGTTAAATATTTAAATGTGATAATTATAGACTAAAGAAAAACAACAGGCCATAAAATGAAATATCTACATTTTTACATTCCTCTTCCCCACCCACCCCCACCCTCACCCCCCACTCTACAGCTGAATGAGTGAAGCAACTCTGTTAATACAGTTTCAACTTAATCTCATGTTGGATCTGAAGGCTTATAAAGATATTTGCATCTATCATATGATGTCTTGATTCTTTCCAAAATCAATGACAAAGAAAGCATCCCTAGCTAACAATGTGAGCAAGCAGCCCAAGAACCATTGCTTTACAAAGCATTGCTCCCAAGAGTCGTTATCTCTGCTTTTGTTTAATTTACCATTAAGAGTGAGTTCTGTGATGCAGTAGAAATGTACTTGTTAATTTAAAAAACCCCAGGATGTCTCAGATATTTTCTTTTGGAAAGCTTTTATTTACATTTTGGGAATCAAAATATCAAGTGTCTCAGAAACCCCTCCAAAGCATCCTGGGCCAACCAAGCCCTTGCCCTGTGTGCCTTCACACCCAGTTTCACTTTTCCTGAGGTTTTCCCAGAAAAGGCAGAGTTACTTAGATGAAACTCAAGGTACATTTTCTCATAATAACACTACTTTAAACTTGGTGGCATTTGCAGCCAGTCACATCCCAATAACAAGGACATAGCAAGTCCTTGAAATAGAATTCCCCCAGAAACAATTAATTCTATGACATTAAAGCCTACACAAAATATACTCAAATCCTTCCAATGGCTACAATTGCCTAACGTTATTAATCTGCATTCCTTCACTGACTTTAATTTTTGTAATAATTTCAGACTTAGAGAAAGTTATAATAATAGTAGTATCAAAAAACACAACAACACTATTATAAATTTTCAGAGTCATTTGGTAGTAAGTTGTAGGTCTGATTCCTTTTTAACCGTAAATACTTCAATGTATAATCCTAAGAAAAAGGACATTTGTTTATATAATTAAACTAGAATATCAATATTAGGAAATTAGCATGTATATATGTATACTAGAGGCCCAGTGCACGACATTTGTGCACTGGGGGAGGAAGGTACCTCAGCTCGGCCTGTGCCCTCTCACAATCCAGGACCCCTCGAGGGATGTCCAACGGCAGTCAAACATCCCTCAGGGGGTCCTTAGTGCTGCCGCAGAGGTGGGAGAGGCTCCTGCCACTGCTGCTGCGCTCACCAGCCATGACCCAGCTTCTGGCTGAGTGGTACTCCCCCTGTGGGAGCGCACTGACCACCAGGGGGTAGCTCCTGCATTGAGCATCTGTCCCCTGGTGGTCAGTGTGCATCATAGTGACCGGTCATTCTGCCATTCGGTTGATTTGTATATTAGAGTTTTATTATATTGGCTGTATATATACATATGCATATATATATAGAGAGAGTCCCAAAATTGTATACACACATTTTTGGATAATTATAAAGACAGTGTTTATTAAAATACATTTCATTTTCAAAATTGAGCTGTCAGCTGTTAAAATGTGTATGAGTGTGTGTCTGTGTGTGTGTGTGTGTGTGTGTGTGTGTGAGAGAGAGAGAAGAACACAAAAGATTAGAGAGAGTACAAGAGAGAGCACA
The DNA here is from genome assembly GCF_014108235.1 of Myotis myotis. Lineage (NCBI taxonomy): Eukaryota > Metazoa > Chordata > Mammalia > Chiroptera > Vespertilionidae > Myotis > Myotis myotis. The sequence continues at coordinate 33,443,012 of NW_023416357.1, forward strand.
GAGTTCAATCCAGGACCACACATTCCATTTAGTTATCATGTATCTTTAGTCCTTTAATCTGGACAATGCCTGTCTGTATTTGTTTTCCATTCTCCTGAAATTTTTGAAGAGTACCAGCCAATTATTAATAACTTTCTCAATTTAAGTTTATTTGCTATTTCCTTGTGATTACATGTATTTTGGGCAGGAACATATATATCTTATCTCCTGCTTTATCTTTGTTTGATTTCTTCTGTTTTTGTTCATCCATTTATTTTCAGAATTCCTGAATCTCTTTGGCTTCAATGTGCCCCTTTGCCCCTTTACAAAGTATATAGTTAGATTTTGCTTTGTGAGCCAAATTATAAATAATTTATCTTTTAATAAATGAATTGATCTTGGTTATATTTATTGATATGGCTGATATATTTTGTCTCAACTCTTGTCATTTTTTGTTGTAAATACTATGTATATAGCATTTGCTGTGAACTTTCTTAGGATTTGTCCGGAATTCCTTGAGTTTTTGCATGTTTAAGCATTTGCTGTGTATTTTCTCGGGATTTTTTTTTCAGAATTCCTTGAGTTTTTGATTGTTTTAAAATGGATGAATTAAAAAAAAATTGTCTTTCTATTTGAATGACATCTTGGCAGGATACAAAAGCTTTGGACCACACATTCTGTTCTCAATTTTTTTGAAAATGCTGCTTTATCATTGCTTTTTTTCTAAGTCTCTTGCCCTTGTAGATCATTAGGTCTTTTTAAAAATATATATTTTATTGATTTTTTACAGAGAGGAAGGGAGAGGGATAGAGAGTTAGAAACATCGATGAGAGAGAAACATCGATCAGCTGCCTCATGCACACCCCCCACTGGGTATGTGCCTGCAACCCAGGTACATGCCCTTGACCAGAATCGAACCTGGGACCCTTGAGTCCGCAGGCCGACGCTCTATCCACTGAGCCAAACCGGTTAGGGCTCATTAGATCTTTTTTATTGAAAACACTGGGAAGTTTTTAAGCTTCAATGTTCAAAAGTCTTACTGGAATTTGCCTCAGATTTGATCATTCTTTGTCAAGTTTCCTAGGTCCCCAGTGGGCCCTTTCAATATGTAGATGCCAGTTTTCTTTTATTTCTGGAAAATTCCTTAGGTTATTGTTTTAAATATTAGTTATGTTTATTTGTTTTGTTTTTCTCCTTTGAGGGACTCACTTGTTCATATATTGGATCCTCTGCTTGTTTTCCATTCAATTCCTTTCTGGCCCTTTTCTTTCTTTCTTGATCTCATTTTCATTCTTTTGATTATTGTTCTGTTCTTCATTTACACTTACTAAGCTTTTATTCATGTAATTTATTCATCATTGAGCAACTTGAAATTTAGTCTGTTTTTCTTATATTTCATTCCTAAGTGGAAGAAATAAGTTCTCATTTCATTTCCTCCTTTTTATTTTTATTTCTGCTCTTGAAAAAGTGAGTCAATGCATTATTTTTTATGTTACCAAATGTTTATTAGAGAATATTTTGTTTAGTTTGTGGAGTTATATTACAGTATTTTTTTTGGTTTGTGATTGGCTTCTGGAAACAATTTTTCTCAGGTGAAATGTTTTGATTCTAATTTTTTATGTTCTTCTTAGTATAAATGAAGACTGCTTGCATCTCTGTATTTCATAATCAGGGATAAAAGTTTGGGCGGTTTATAAGATTACTTGTTTTATATCACCCTCTTCTGTCAATGTAGCAAAGCAAATGGCATTTTAGTGTGGGGACAAAGTGTATAAAAATGTGTTTTATGATTTTTTATTTGTATTTGTCTTATAGGATTCTAAATTTTTCCTTCTCGCTTTATATTTCCTTTCCTGTGCAGTTTCCAAAGAGCTATTGTCCCCTGCCTTTTATTCTTATCTCCCCAGAAGTATTGTCTTAAGGTTCTCTCTCTTTCTTTTCTGCAGAATTTTTTCACACTTTGCTTTTTATAAATTTTGAGTAGGAAGTTAAAAAATAACTCCACTTGAGATTGGTTTTTATTTTTCTACTTACTAGTAAATTGAACTATGTATTGTACTCTGACTTACCGTCTCTGGAGAATTGGATTTCTGTGGTTTTAAAGTTTACTTTTGTTGATTAGCATAGCTTTTACAGGATATGTTAGGACATTCAGATTTAGGATGCCACCATTCTTTGACCTACCTCCCTGAATTCTTGATTCCTTCAAACACTCACATCAATAGAAAAAATAAGGTTTTGAGATCTTAACCATGCCAAAATGATTCTCAAAAATTAATTTGCATTCAGTATTACAACCTTTAACATTTTATTGTTAACCTTAACTCAACTGTGTATAATCCAGTGCTACCAAAATACTCAGCAATCATCAGTTGTCCCTCTATCTATCCTTCTCAGCTGCCAAACACACTTCTCATGACCCTTCACTCCCAGACCTGTGATGTTTCTAAAACAAGAAGCACTGCTCAAAAGTTTGTTATGAATGTTTGGAGATACCCTCAACAAATTCCATAGAAATTTCACAAAAATCTCAATCTGTACAATAAACCAGTTTTGTAGACTAAAACCCCTTAAAGTTAAACCCAGATTCATGTCCTGAGGAAAATGTCGTGAGATTCACAATGCATTTGGCTGGTCCACTTGAGCTTATATACTCCATCTCCCATTCTTACCACTCTTAATTTCCCCTCTGGAGCAGACAGTGTCCATATCCCACCCTTATTCCCTAAACATTCACGATGGCAGTGAATGCCAATGGTTTCTTACTGCAGTTATCCACAAATATTTTATTGAGGGCTTTCTATGGCCATAGGACCTGGAGTACATTCCTTTCTAAGGGCAAACTCAAAATATCTACTCCTAGGAGAAACTCTCAATCAATGACATATGAGAGTTGGGAGTTGGTGAGTAAATACCCAGTTTCTTTGCCCCCTAACAGCTCTGAGTAACATTATACACAGAATCTTAGAGGCTCCCGTCAGGCATTGAACCCTACTTGTATGTAGTGATAAGATAACCCTTCTTTGGCTTGTAGGCCCATTTTCTAACTGGTGCTTCCTGGGATCATCTTTCTGAGAAACTATTTTTACTAAAATCTTTGTCTCAGGATATGCTTATGATAAAACATATTTCCATGAATCTATAAACATTTATATTCCATATTCCTTTACTAAGGCCTGTTGTTCAATAGTAAAGGCCAAAGAAAATCATTGTTTTTCTTCTGGAATACCAAGATTTTTCTTCTGTGGGGAGAATCTTAGTGTAGATCAGTGGTTCTCAACCTTCTGGCCCTTTAAATACAGTTCCTCATGTTGTGACCCAACCATAAAATTATTTTCGTTGCTACTTCATAACTGTGATGTTGCTACTGTTATGAATCATAATGTAAATATCTGATATGCAGGATGGTCTTAGGGGTCGCGACCCACAGGTTGAGAACTGCTGGTCTAGATGGTCTGGATTTGGGCTATTTAATTTCAGGGACTTCAATTCTCTTGGAAGGTTCCAAAGTCCTTGAAAGCCATGATGATAGTACTTAAATGAACCTGCTTAAATTAAACTGAAGTAAACATCTTAGGATGGCTTCAAACGGGGGCATATTTATGGTCCATCCCTTGGTAAGATGTGTCCGCCATGATTATACCCAGGAAACAACAGTCTGAGCACTCACACTAAGTAGCTAGCTTGGAAAACTCATTTTACTTCTCTACACTTCAGTTTTCCAATCAGCAAAACGAGGGGTTGAAATGGATGCTCTCTAAGCAGTTTTTCAGCTATAGTTCTCCTTGATTCTACCATTTTAAAGAGGTCTCTGAAATCCATCATGAGTCACATATAATTTTTTGTCGAATTCTTTTTTGGGGATGCTAAACTTATCAACATTGTCCTTTCTGAATACCTATTTATGAAATTAGATTTTGTTCTGGTTCCAGCCTACATTTGCACTGGTTGGTTTCTAAAGTATGGTAGCTAATAAAATACTAAAAATACTCTCATTATCATTAAGCAGAGATTTTAGGTAAGTTTTCCACCCAGCCACCCAGAAATATTTTGGTGTGCTTTGATTTCTTGAAAGAAGAAGAGACTACAGAGAGAAGCCATCCATATGGTCAATCCAAACTCATGGTTTGAATCTTCTTCAGTTATACAATAGGTATTGCATAGAGGAAATGATTTGTCAATGACAATCAAACTTTTCTGAACTGAGAAACTGAGCTTTGAAACCATTTTCTCTGAGGGGGACATATTGATTCAAGGAAGAATCTGACATAAAATGAATAGAAAGGAATTGAGAGCTAGTGGAAAGAAAAGAAATTACATTTGTAAATTTGGCAAACTGTAGGCACTCCAGATCTTAAGAAGAAATAGATGCGAACAAATAGAAAAAGGCTGAGTATAGAATGCTTTACATTACTTTAATCATAATAGTGGAAAGAGCTAATAACATTGTAGCAATTAGGACAGGTAAGTTGAGAGCTCAGAATAAGCAGCATATTTTTCCACTCACAATTACCCTGGCAATTGAACTTCACCTTATGGAAACAGATTTTTAAAAGGAAAATTACATGAAATGAAGCAAAGGGGTAATTTCTAATGAGTTCATCCTGAAAGAAGATCTGGTGAAGAGTATAGGGAGGAGTTTGAACAAGAAGGATGAAATAAAGGGGGAAAATATAATGTGTGTAAAAGGGTTAATTTGAATCTGCATATTTAGAAAAAAGATAGGGACCTTCTATTTTTTCTGCTGCTGATCAAATTAGTCTTAGGAGATAAACCACATCTTTGCTGTCTACTTAACATGGTCTACTCATCTACTTGCTTCTCTGAAAGAAACCTCAGGAATCAGAAATCATGGTAAGAAAAGGTGAATGTCGTTCTCCAGGCAAAAAGGCTCAGGGCAATGTAGGCCTACTACCTGGGTAACTTTCTGCACCCTTAGCTTCATCCAGGAGGGTGGGCCAAGTGAATCAACACAGTGAGTCAACAATTGGTATAACAGTTTGAAAAGTATATGCCAAGTATAAAATTTCTTTATCTTTAGACTTTGACACTAAAAAACTCACACTAGGCCAAGACACAGTTCTAAAAGCAAAAGGTGAAGAGATCTTAAATTGAAATGGCTCTCCCAGTTTGCTGGAGCAGCTCCTAACCCCCAGAGCTACTTGGTCACAGGGAACCACTCCAGCAGTAATGGCTGGCCCTAGCGATGCGGACAGTCCACTGAAGGGACTTGCTGGTCAATTTGCTGGTTCTATACAGAAACATTGCCAACATCTGCAGAATCAGGAAAGGAAAACTAACACTAGTAAGGGAAATCAGGACCCAGGATGAAATCAGCTTTCCAATTTACCAGAAAATTTGTTCCATTTCATTTTATTTCTGTATATAAAGCCTGGCAGATGCAATCTGTGAACAAGTCTAGTGAGAGTCATCTTGGTATAGTGGCTAAGACATAGATTTAAATTCAAACAGACCTCGATTCAATTTTTGGCTTGGTCACTGACTAGCTATATGATTTTATACAAGTTATTAAATCTCTCTGAGCCTCAACTTCCTTCCCATGTATAATGAGAATTATAATCCCTCCCTTGCAGGGCTTGATAAAATAATGAAAGGAGTTAAAGCAGAATTGAGTGGATAGGGAAAGGGGTAGAAGAAGGAGGAATCATGGAGCTTGCTGAAACAAACAAAAAAATGTGTTTTGCAGGAAACAGGATGGCAGAAATACAGCTTGTGTCGAAACAAGGGTGTTTTTATTCTTGCAAGTGCAAAACAAAATGTTGCCAAAAGGCCAGGAACCAATCAGAGAGCAGCACAGATAGACAAAGAGTGGGCCTTTAGCAGATATAAGGGGAAGGAAGGGCAGAATGCCTCGGAGGCAACCCATTTGAATCTCCCTTCTGAGTAGGGAACCTGTGTTTGTTTGCAATAAACTGCCTTGTTTGAACGTGTCTCTGATCTGTGGCTTCATTCTTCAATTCCATGAGACAAGACCAAGATCCCGGGGAAAATTCATGCTCATCAGTTCTGGTATCAATAATGAGATTGAAACACAAAGAATTTATTAAATGGTAGCAGTGGTGGTAGCAGGAATAATAGTAATGGATGTGTTAATGTTGGTAGTCATAGTTTTTATTTCTGTTATTATGTGGATGTCATTTTACATTTTTTCCAATGAACATATCACCTCTTTCATGAATTTAAAGACTGTTCTGGTATTTTATTGTTGTTTTTTTTTGTCTCTGCCTCAATGCAGAGGGAAGGAGAAGAATAATATGTGAAATCCAACATTTCCAAGATCCTCAGAGAATAGTAACTTAGTTATCTTACTTTGGAACTGGGTTCTTAACCATAAAATTGGTAGTTTCCAAAGCCAGATTCAATTTTAAGTACCAGTAAAATGAGAGATGATTGACAGGGTATTTTGGTCTTTTTACTAAGGGTCTTAATGTAAATCAAGGCCTGTAACAAATGAACACACTGTAGCTTTACATTGGGATCATGCTCCAAAGGGTCACGCTCCAAATTCTAATTACTATTGAGTATCTTAAGGAATAAGTTAACTGTTCACTTGATGACAGTGTTAACTTCCATAGTAATGTAAACATAGGATGCCATAGCTGGTGCCTATAGCAGCCTGAGTGAAAGGGAGGCCAGCCAGAAGCTATGGGGTGTGGAGAGCAGGAAAAGACAGGATGCTGACCTCAGTAATGGTTGGTAAATAGGAAAAAATCCACAAAAGGATGATAGCAATTCAAGTTCCATTCAGGGAAGGTAGAAAATCAAACAAAGCAGTTACAAGTGGGAGGAGTGAGTCCCGGAGACCTCTCTGGTAATGAGAATGGGAGCATCACCTGAGAGTCAGACTATTCTAAGAGGATTTGACTTGAAAGTAAGATAGAGAAGAACAGAAACTTAGCCTGATCCCTGGGATACAAGATGGAAAGTAATGAAACTGGCAAGCAGGCCTCATTGTGCTTGAAAGAATGCAGCCAGGAACTGAAAAATTAGAGCGAGCAATGGGGCATGTGGCTTTGTACCAGCATTCTTCAAGGACACATGGGAGTGTTGCCCAGAGAGAGATGAAAGCATAGAAACTTGCCATTATATTCCAGGGGCAAGAAGAAACATGATACAAAAGGATGTCCTTTTCCTGATTCCAAGAAATTAGACGGCATAACTCACAAATGGCTGAGATGAGGGTAGGCCAGGGCAGAGACTCACATTGGACTAAACATGACTCATTTGTGCATTCAGGTGCATCTTACACCTGCTCATTTTTTATTGAATTTATTGGGGTGACATTGGTTAATAACGTATAGGTTTCAGGTGTACAATTCTATGATACATCATCTGTATATTGTACTACGTGTTCACCATCCTAAGTTAAATCTCCCTCCATCACCATTTATCCCCCCGTACCTTCTTCTACCCCACCCCCTTCCCTCTGGTAATCATCATACTGTTGTCTGTGTCTATGAGCTTTTACTAGTATGTTTGTTTTTGTTTAATCCCTTCATCATACTTTTTCATTTTGACTGTTCTGTAATGATGAGAAGGAAACATTTTACTCTGTAATGGTATTCTAGAATCTGGAACTTTAGGCTGAATAGTTTATGTTGACTTATGAGTCTCTTTGGATGCTATTTGGCTATTCCTGCTGGAGAAGAATATTTCAAACCTGCAATGTAGAATGAGGCACAACTCACCGTCTTCCAAATATACTAAAAAGGAAAATCATTATAGCATAACTGAGGCATGCTCATACCGGTGATGAGCTACTGCAACGCTGTTTGAGGGTTCAAGCTGGAAAGAAAATCCTACTTGCTTTCATAGAAAGGGGTCGCTCGAACTCTACTGTCTTTCCAGAGAAACAAGGAGATGTGAGTCGTAAAACTCAAATTTAACAATCAGGTTAGCATTTTTATGTCTAAATGAGTGTTTCCTTATCCAAAGCAGTTACTTTGGGAAGCTCTATGCTAATTTCAGAAGGCTACCTGGACTGCCTCCCATCCACAGTTCTCTGAGAACCTGTGTCCTCCTTAGCCAGGGGAGGTGTGGCTTGATTTGCTGTGTGGCTTGACTTAGCTTCTTGGGTTTAAGGACCTGAAATGCAAAAGTCTGTTTGGAGTTAGAGATATGGCAAGACAAAGCCATGCCATCTCAGAATATGCCTATTAGATATGGCTAAAACTTAGCCATGATACCAAAAAAATTCCTTGCCAATTTCAAAGTTTGTTTTATTTTGATTTGGATCTAGAGTTCTCATATGACTTCGTTTTACAAGTTTTTGCTACCACAGCACCTAGTGACAAAACATAGTTCTATCACAGGAAAAAGAAAAGTCTCTAAAGTCTATTCCTTATCTTTAAAAATCTTGTGATTTTTACACTGTGTTGACATATATTTATTTGTTTTAATATTATATAATACTTTCAAAATATCACAGCTTGGATTTCTTAACTTTTCCCCAAAATCTTCAAGTACAATAAATAGCATCCCCTCTCCCAGGAAAACTTGCCCTGTGGTTTTGCATACCTTCTCACCACTGTGTACTGCCCAGAAAAATTACTTAAAATTGTTTGGCAATACTGAAGGTGAGGGGCAAGGAGAATGTAGAAAATGAAAGGAAGATAGTGAGCAATATCACACAAAGAAGTCACATTTCCCCCTTGTGAGATTGAGCCTAGTGTCATCCTTCTCTGATTTACTCTAAAGTTAAGCTGAAATAAAGCATACGGGTGATGACATGTCCTTGTTTTAATTCCTTTATAGTCTCTGTATGCCGTAGGTCGAAGGAAGGTCAGTATTGTCAATTTCAGGAAAATCTTATTCTAACAATCAAAAAGCTCAAAGTTTACTGCCAGTATCAAACCAAGTCAATCAGCATCGCCTTATTTTTCTATTCATTCTAGGAAAAATACCCTGGAAGTAAATCAACTGAGATAAAAGCAAAAATAAAAGAAAAGAATCTTAGAGGGACAGTCATGTCAGGAATTTAAAAAAGCAAAAATGTAGTAATGCTTTTGCCTTATTCATAACCTTAATACTTTATATCAGAGGATGCTATAGAGAAAGTGACAGCTCCTGGGGTTGTCCTGAACAGTGCATCACTTTAGAAATAATTTGTCAATCAAACTAAGTCTTAATTTATGAAATATTCGAATAATAGCTTCATGTTATTTTTCTGCTGTGTAGCACTGACCTCACTTGCAATGATTGAATATTTATTAAACCCTACAGCAATGTTGGGCTTTCCAGATTTTTGTTCATAGCCCTTAAAACAGTCATGAAGCAGAAATTTCCCATACACCCTATACTGATGATAAGAAGAGAAACAGTAACATTTTTTGAAAGATTAACTAGGATAATACAAGGTAGATAGACACAGAGATATTATAACCAATTATTAAGAATACACTTTTATATTATACTAGAAGCCTGGTGCACAAAAATTGTGCACTGGGGGTGGGGGGATCCCCTCAGCCCTGCCTGCACGGTCTCTCAATGTCTGGGACCCATTGCTCCTTACCACCCGCCTGCTCACTGCTCCTTACTGTTCGGCTTGCTGCTCCTTACCACTCAGCGCGCTGCTCCTTACCACCGCTGCAGAGGCAGGAGAGGCTCCTGCCACTACCGCTGCACTCCACAGCCATGAACCCAGCTTCTGGCTGAGCGGCGCTCCTCCAGTGGGAGCACACTGACCACCTGGGGGCAGCTCCTGCATTGAGCATCTGCCCCCTGGTGGTCAGTGCGCATCATAGCGACTGGTCGTTGTTGTTATGCCGTAAAGGTCACTTAGGCTTTTATTATATAGATATTAGCATTTATCATTTTATAGTTACAACTTTGCTGATAGTACTAGTGAGTTGTACTTCTTTACACAGGTCAAGCCATCATCTTTGACTGAAAATACTAGTTTATCTTAGAGGTCTATTTGGCACTTACATAGCCTTGGGCATATACTGAAGCCTAAACAATTCTGGCTCCTAAGAAATTAACTCTCAAAAGAGGGTCAGCCCCTCTGATGAGAACTCTAGTTACCCTTTTATAACCCAGCTCAGCTGGAATCTTCGAAGGCATCCAATGATTCAGAAATCTCCCCAAAAGAGTCTTGGGCCGTGAAGTTCCCATAATAACTCAATCCCAAAGATACCCCAAATTTTAAGAAAATTTAGCATATAATGTTATTTATTTATAGAATGTATAAAACTTAAGTGCCACACTTGTGGGTGGTATAAAAGCCTAAGTACAGAGAAACCAAGATGGCGGCATAGGTAAACACCTGAAATTGCTGCCTCGCACAACCACTTCAAAAATACAACTAAAAGACAAAACGAATATCATCCAGAACCACAGGAAGGCTGGCTGAGTCGAAAGTCTACAACTAGAAGGAAAGAGAAAAGCACACTGAGACTCAGAGGAGGTGCGGAAGTAAAGTGCAGAGGTACGGAGGCGCACGCCGAAAGGGCTGGCAACTGAGGATGTGGTGTCTTTTTCAATCGGGAGGGAGACACAAGCTCCCGATGGCCCTGGACTCCAGTTCCAGGTGAGTCTCTGGGGACCCAGACTCATACGGGGAGAAACTGGACTGTCTAGCATCGGGCGGAACTCGAGGGCGGCTTTCTCTCAGAGGTGCTTGCAGCGATTACCGGGACACTGAGACCTGGGACCTCTTAGGGCAGAACTGAGGATCTGCCATAGCTGTTTGCTCCACCCTGTTGATTCCCTGAGACCCCACCCCACCCAAGCTGTGGCAGAGGATTTTGCATATGAATGACCTGGCCCTTTGCAATCCAAAATTACCTAACAAACTGCAGCTGGGTCAGAGAGACCCAGAACTTCCAAAAGAAGGCCCAAAGCCCCACAGCAGCTTGCATTGCTTCACAGCTGGGCCTCATCTGGGCACCTCCAAACTCCAACCAAAGAAGAGCAATCTGCAGATCTCTCCATAGCTCCTGCTGGGTAGCCTCAGGAAGAGACTAAATTAGCACCTCCTTAGAGATCCAAGAGCCAGTGTACCCAGTGGCCAGAGTGGGACCATCCAGATTACAATTCCTCAGATCCATAAGGGACACACTCAGGGGGCAGACTCAGCACCAAAGCCCCACTGAAGCAAGTCTTGCCCCATAAGGGTGTCTCCAGCACAGAAATTCTCCCACCATAGACACAGCTGATTCTCACAGCCAATTGGCCTGGAGGTCAATTCCTCCTAGTGATACCAACAACAATCAAGGCTTAACTACAACAAGATTGTGCACACAGCCCACAAAGGAGTTCACCAAGAGTGTCCACCTCAGGTAATTGGGGAGGTTGAGCCACTGTGCCCTATGGGACACCTAGCACAGAAAGCCACTCTATCAACACAGGGAAGCAGCCAAAATGTGGAGAAAAAGAAACAGGTCACAAATGACAAAAATGGAGGAAAGCAAACGACTGGATATAGAGTTCAAAACCACACTTTTAAGGTTTTTCAAGAATTTTCTAGAAACCACTGATAAATTTAGTGAGACCCTCAATAAGTCCAGTGAGACCCTCGAGGATATGAAAAAGGACCAACTAGAAATTAAGCATACACTGACTGAAATAAAGCATATTATACAGAGTTCCAACAGCAGACTAGAGGATCGCAAGAATCAAGTCAAAGATTTGAAGTACGAAGAAGTAAAAAACACCCAACTGGAAAAGCAAAAAGAAAAAAGAATCCAAAAATATGAAGATAGTGTAAGGAGCCTCTGGGACAACTTCAAGCATACCAACATCTGAATTATGGGGATGCCAGAAGAAGAGAGAGAGCAAGATATTGAAAACCTATTTGGAGAAATAATGACAGAAAACTTCCCCTACCTGGTGAAAGAAATAGATTTGCAAGTCCAGGAAGCACAGAGAACCCCAAACAAAAGGAATCCAAAGAGGACCTCACCAAGACACATCATAATTAAAATGCCAAGAGCAAAAGACAAATAGAGAATCTTAAAAGCAGCAAGAGAAAAACAGTTAGTTACCTACAAGGGAGTACCCATATGATTGTCAGCTGATTTTTCAACAGAAACTATGCAAGTCAGAAGGGAGTGGCAAGAAATCTTCAAATTGATGAATGCCAAGAACTTACAACCAAGATTATTTTACCCAGCAAAGCTATCATTAGAAATTGAAGATCAGATAAAGAGCTTCACAGATAAGAAAAAAGATAAAGGAGTTTATCACCACCAAACCAGTATTATATGAAATGCTTTTCAGTATTCTGTAAGAAGAGGAAGAAGGAGAAAAAGGTAAAGATAAAAATTATGAACAGCAAATACATATCTATCAACAAGTGAATCTAAAAATCAAGTGAATAAATAATCTGATGAACAGAATAAACTGGTGAATATAATAGAATCAGGGGCATAGAAAGGGAATGAACTGACTATTCTCGGGGGGCGGGGGAGGGGTGTGGGGGGTGCGGGAAGAGACTGGACAAAAATCGTACACCTATGGATGAGGACAGTGGGGGGGAGGGTAAGGGCAGAGGGTGGGGTGGGAACCGGGTGGAGGGGAGCTATGGAGGGAAAAAAGAGGAACAACTGTAATAATCTGAACAATAAAGATTAAAAAAAGAAGAGAACAAAAAAGCCTAAGTACCACACAGTAGGCTTCTACCTCCCTCGCTTTCAATAGGAAGGTGAGAAAGCAGACATCTGTATCACCCTGTGAGTTTTTAATTGTATCCATTCCAAGACAACCAAAGTCAACGACTGATCTTTTATTGCATCAGGATATTAAAAAAAAAAACCCACACAAAAAACAATATAAAGAATATTCTAGGGACAGTTAAGAAAATTTGAATATGGACTGTATATTAGAAAATATGATTTGCCAATGTTAAATTCTTTGTGATAATGATATTATAGTAATGTATGATAATATCATTTTTAGCTGCTACATGCTTTTTGGAGGGAGGTAAACTATCATAATGTGTGCAATTTGCATTCCAGTGATTTTGCTTTTAGTAGTAATTTTATTGAAATAAAAACAGTCTCAAAAGCTCAGGCATTTATGATTCTTTAAAAGACACTGTGGTCTGATTCTAAGAGCAAGATGGTATTAGTACAGAAATTTAAGTGAAGCAGTTAGAACATAATTTAAAGAAGAAAGTCTTTGAACTAACATTTTCAATTCATGATAGAAGGAAAAGGATGGAGAGAGAAAGGCCAGTCTAGGGAAAGTCTATTTGTGAGATGCTTCAATTTTACCCTTCAGCTGTGAAGGATAATTCTGAAGAATCTAAATGACACTTAGAAAGATTGGGGAAGAAGAGAGAAAATTAGGGATCCTTAAATGCATGTCGAAAGAACAGAGAGGATTCAAAGGGGCCTCTAAGACCTTTTATAAAGACAATAATTAAGAAAGCTACCTTAAAGCTCACTTACCAGAGAAAAATTGCAGCAATTTTTGCCAACTGCAAAAATGTTGAGGTCTTTCCAAAGACCTAGTTCTCTTTTTGTTACAGTAAACCAGCTCCAAACACGTGTAATTCTTTCACTGGTTTTATATAAAGAAATGTATGCCTACCGAACTTCATCGTCATAGACCAGGAAGATAGTGTGTCACTTTCACGTGCGAAACAGTATGCCATGTTCCACCAAGGATCCGTTTTCTATTTTATAGATGCCTCACCAACAACCCAGCAACTATGCTATGAAATAGGAATTACGGTCCCACATTTTAGAGCAGAGGAAACAGAAGACTAGAGTGATTAAGCAGAGTGCCTGACTAAGTCATCTTTTTAAGTACCAGAACCAGAATTTGAACTCCAGTCTGACATCTAAGCTCTTACCCACTACACACTGCTTCCTGCGTGAATACTTACACTCCCATATGTCCCTGCCTGTCAGGTAACAGACATCAATCCTGCCTGGCATCGCTTAATTTCCCTGTGCCATGGATGAACCCTAGAGAAACTCCCTAGAGAAGTTCCCAGCTTCTCCAAGATAAATATTCAGGAAATATAATGCACTCACTCTTCCTTATACAGTTGAGATCCTGTCTTTGGAGGACACAAGAACCTGGGAGAATCGATGTGTTAGCACGGACTGCCCTTCTCCGAATCTTCTTGCCCACATCTGACTCTATTAATCTTTTCCACATAATCATATCTGATATGCTTTTCTGCTCTTTCAGTAGGGAAAGTTAATCGATGACAATTATAATTCTCTAATTAGTTTCTTAATGACATTTTAATAGAAGAGTACAAAACCCTGGGCACACTTTTAGTAGTTAGGAATATTTTTTCAAATAAACTCAAAATGCCTTACATATTCCTGCAGGATATTTTTAGAATTAATTGAGTCATCAAATCAAGTTTATCTCCATTTCCCACGCTCTTTTGATTTTACTAATTTCTAACTTCCCTTAAGTATATATTTCTTTGCCAACCTCTCACACCTGATTAGGCTCAATCACTTGTCTCTGAATATTTAACACCACTTCTGTCACTTTGCGGTACTTAGTTTGCTTTTCTAAGATTATTGACCTATGCATGCATGGCCACTGACTTGACTGATTTTAGTCAAATTCTTAGTTAATTGTATTAGACATGCTTGTCTCTACTCAGAAGAACATGCTCAGTCTCTGCTTTTTTCTTTGGAATTAACCTTAGTCGTGACCTCTGCTAAAATGGTGGTCTGGGGTGACGATGGTTTGCCCCAAGAGCCCTCTCCTTGGCCATCTCTGATTGGATTGGGAGGGGAAACTTCATCTGGTGGGGACCAATCCATAGTCCAGTTTGTAGCAGACCAAAGTTATAAAGGGCAAAATGAACAGACTTGGAGAGAAAGTTAGTCTGGGAAGAATAAAAATGTTGCCGACATTGAGAGTAAAGTAGAAGTGATAGACCATGTGACCATAATAAGAAAAAGATGGTAGCTGATCACTTCCCTGATTCCAGGAGGCTTGGCTCTACTTCTAGTAGAATGATACTGTGTGAGTTTCTTTTGTCCTGGCCTTAGCGCCCCCCTCCCCCCCATCCTTTATTTACAGATAATCAGAAGGACTATCATCTGTACCAGGCATAGACTATAGTAGGTGTGGGTAACATGGATAGAACCAAAGTGATTTCAAGAACCTAGGTGTGGTCACAGCCAGGAAATCAATCACTATAAGAACAGAAGTGTTTTAAATTTAAGAATACAAAGTGAAGCATAGTCTGAAATTGGCATGAATATAAAGGAACAAGTGTGTAAAGGAGGTGCCAGCATGCAAGCCATGCCAAGATATTTTGATTAGGAAGGGTCAGGCCTTAAGCCAGAAGTTCTAGAAACACAAAACCACTAGGAAATTCTAGCTAAATAGCAGAGAGCACCACATAGAAGAGCTAGCTCACAAAAGTTACAATGAAGGCAGATGATCTGGGAAGATAAAATAGCAGTCAGCATTATCATAACAACAAGCTAGTCTCTATCAAGGACTGGGGGGAGGGGGAGGGCCACAACTAGAATTATAAAATCAGGATAGAGTGCACAGGTAGGGGTGAGTAGCTGTGCTTGAATTGATTAGGTGGGACTGGAATGGGAAGCCAGGCGGATCCTAAAAGTTGAGAAAATATGCCTCTTCTCTAAATATCATACCTTGGATGACACGGACTGCAGACATGATTTTGTCATTAGTTAGAGCTGGAAAGGTTCAACTCAAGACATAAATGAAAGCTCATTCTCATCTGGAAACATACCTTTCATGGATAGTCAATTGGGCAGGTGAGGTACAGTAAGAAAAACTGGCAGTAACTGGAGCCCGCCATCAGATGTGGAGTGCCGAACTTCGGGCTGGCTGTGCGTATGTGGCAAGTGCTAGTGACTGATGGGAGAGAACTGGCCAAATCAAGTCATGACTCTATAGCACCAGCCAACAGTTCAGATGGGTGCAGAGTAGAGCTTCCTCCTGAAAGTTAAAAGCAGGACAATCCATAAGAGTTAATTTTGAGGAGATCACTGAAACAGTATTATGAACATGAACTATACAAGGGGAGGGGGAAGAAGAAAGAGAGTGATACATCTCAGAACTGATGTGAGAACCAAGTTGGCTCTGTCTGAAGAAACACATATCTCCCATGCTTCCAACCCAAACAACTGGCTCCTACCTCCAGCTCCTGTTTCCTTCAGCCAGAGCCAACTTGATTCCTACATCAGCTCTGCGATCCTTTGTTGTTCTTCTTCCTTCTTCCCTTGTATGGTTCATGTTATTGATGCTGGCTGGGTTGTCCTCTCAATATTAACTCAGAGGGATTGTCCTTCTAACTCCTGGGATGGAGCTCTCTCTGTCCAGACACATTTTTAACAGACAAAGGAAGGAAGGGTTTTATAGGCAATTAAGGTATATGTTCCTTCTGCCAGCTTTGACTGAAAGACTAGAACTATAGTGAATCTGCACGTTAAAGACGCCAAAGGATTCAACTTCAAGGAGGTGGAAAAACTGAGACGGGAATGCAGCAGAAAATGCCATCAAGCCATCTGTCATTCCGCACCAGACTAGAAGATGAAGGATAGGGGTTGGTGTATAGGAAGAAATGGTAGGAGCTATTGTGGACTAATAAGCAGAAAAGAGAACACACAAGTTCACTGAACTGACTCTCTGAGAGGTGAGAGGTAGCCAAACCTGTTTTCTTCAGTGAACTTCATGCTTGAGGATATCCTGCTTTCCAAAGTACAGAGCACACTACAAGTTTTGATACTGACATTCAGTTTTCCCTGAGGCAGGTTTGACCACCTCTAGGAGATTTCATGCAGATTAATTCCGCTGAATAGCAGATATGCAGTTATTTATGATGCATTCACATCTATGGGAACTGCCCTACTCCTCTCCTAGCCGTCAACTCTTAGTCCCTCAGGCTTGTCTTAATTTGTCATCTTCAGTTAACATCAAGTTCCTCCACAAAATGCTGACTGGGGTCTCTGGCTGAAACTCCTCACCAATATCACAGGCTACATTGCACTCGGCATTTCAGATGATGGTTGTATAACACCTCCAAATGGGAAACCTCCTTGGGTTTCTGGTAAAAAGCAAGAATGTATCTTTCTGACCTTCTTTCTCCTGGCCTCCAATAACACACACATACACACACACACACACATCCCTCCACTACTTCAGAAACATCTAATGGGGGTTTCTCTCCTGTGCTTAATCAGAATGTATTCATATTCTATATGCCATTGGATAAAGACTAATCCTGAATGGGGTATTTTCTGAGTGGTGACTGGTGACAATGCTGTCTATCCTTACAGAAATGTAGCATCTTGATATGTCCACATGAAATTCACTATTGGTAAAAATTGACAAGTGTTTATGTCTGTAGTTTCTAAATTGCCCACTCTGAATGAGTGCCCCTTACTTAGTTTCTTACATTTTTGGTCTCTTCTATTTTTTTAGATCAGAGGACGCTGGATAGAACTGTCAAACTATGTTGGATACAGAAGCAAACTCAATGCTATGATTTCTTTTCTTCAAATTCCTTCTCCTCCCTCCAACTCTGACTTACAGTATTTTCCAATCTATTCTGCAGCCACCACGGAAGTTAGGACAAGTCATCTCTCCCTGTCAGCCTGTAACTGGACAATCAATGGGTCCATGCTGCCTGTCACTACTTGAGCCAATTAAGCAGAGACAGGGTTGAATCATATGTGAGCATTTATTCAAATACTGCTGGCAGTGTGGGAGAGCAGCAGGTCATCCACAAAAAAAACTGCCCTAACCCTCACCCCCCATAAACCAGCTGCTTATATTGGCTAGAAGGACAAAAATTACATGAGGAAGTCGGCAAAGGGTATACCAAATGGACATTTTACAAGTCTGGAGATTTGCAAAGGCCTGTAGGTGTGCAAAGGCTGGGGGTCTTCAAAGGGCTAATAATATGCAAAGGGCTGGGGGTCTTCAAAGGGCTGACAGCTCTGGTTTCTGCAATAAGATTGTTCATCTTTCCATGATAATCTGCATTTCCAGATGAGCTCCCAGGTCCCCCAGCCAGATTGAATGTGCCTTCTTTAATCAAAACAAAACAATCAAGGTTAATAGAGCATGGTTAATATTTCTTATAGTTTTAGCTGGTCCCAATATTCTATTTCTGGCCCTATCAAGCCCAGAATTTCAGTTGATACACAGTATAGCTTTTTGTTACTGAAGTCTCACAAACCAAATGGTACCACCCATACACCCCAGGCCCTTCTACAGTAGTCCCCTGTTATTTACAGTTTTGCTTTCGTGGTTTCAGTTACCCATAGTCAACCATGGTCTAAAAATATAAAATAGAAAATTCCAGAAATAAACAATTGATAATTTTTAAATTGCTTACCCTTCTGAGTAGCATGATACCATCTCATTCTGCCTGGAATGTGAATTATATCTTTGTCCAGCTTACCTATGCTCTATGTTTAGGAAAAAACATAGTATATATGTTTTTCATATCCTCCAGGGTTCAGTATTATTCGCGGCTTCAGGCATCCATGTAGACCCTCGGAATGTATCCGTGTACATAAGGGGGAACCACTGTCCTTTAGTGGGCCCCCATTCTGGCCTGCCTCTTGTCATATCCCTCTCCATCAGTTGAGGAGTCTGTAGGAAAAAGGGCATGAGCGTTTGCTCTCTAGATACCCTTTCCAGATTCCAAGGACACCAGAATTCCCAGCCAAAATGCCATAGCTCATTTCCAGAGCCTGTACACCCATAGATTGACCATGTGGCTGTTATGTAAACCCAATAACTAGTTTATTGAGTAGAGGTGTGTCCAGAGCTTGGATCAGGGCTGATGTAAATTAATAAAAAAAAATATACACATATATTTGTTTCTGCCTTTAGTGCCTGACACAGATCTCCTAACCCCTTGTAAATAGGCCTGGTAGGAGAACGTTTGTTCTAGTATTTAGTCTTTGACCCCAATTCCTAGCATAGAGCTCTCAGATCTTTGTAATTTCCTCAGTAATAGGAACATCTGACACTGAGCTCCCACATTTTTTGAAATTTCCTGGGTGATTAGAACATCTTTTGTTCTAATGAGATTCATTTTAATGGGTTCCTAGATGAGGGACTGGTCACCAGAAATCCCAAGCCATGATGAGAAGTTTGGAATTTTCAGAGAGGGAAGAGGGGCTGGACATGGGATTAATAATTGATCATGCCTAGTTAAGAAAGCCTCCAAAAAATTCCAATAGTACAGGGTTCCAAGAGCTTCTGGGTTGTTGATACATCTATGTGCCAGGAGGGTGGCATACCCCCAATCACAGGAACGAAGCTCCTGAACTTGGGACCCTTTCGGTCCTTGCCCTATGTATCTATTTATCTGCTTGTTCATCTGTATCCTTTATCATAGCATTTATCATATAATATGCACACATAAGTGTTTTCCTGAGTTCTGTGAGCCATTCTAGCAAATTCTTGAACCCAAAGAGGGGGTCATGGGAAACCCAATTCAAAGCCGGTCCATCAGAGGTATGGGTGACAATCTGAAAATTGGGATTGGCATCTGAAGTGGGGAGTGGTATAGTCTTGTGGGACTGAACCCTTAACCTGTGGGATCTGAGGTTATCTCCAGGTAGGTAGTCTCAGAATTGAGTTAAATTATAAGACACCCAGCTGGTGTTGGAGAATCACTTGATATATGGAAATCCACACATATGGTGTTAGAAATGAAGTAAAGTGTGGATAGCAGTGTGAGAGTAAAGAAAAAACATAGGAATATTTTCCCTAGACAGCTGGGCTGTCTACTCACATGTATTTGAGGTACCACTAGGTGTGGGTTAAAGTAGCAATATGAAAAGGAGAATGGCAGATAGCCTCTATCTGGACTCTTGCCACCAGCCACTCACATATTAAGAATGCAGTCTCTTATTATTGTAGCTGCTTTTCCACAGTGTCTTGCGAAAAATGTATATGTTCCCCTGAATTCAATAAATAGAACAGATTCCATTTTCACTGTCCAGATCTGATCTAATAATTTTCCCTCCTCTAGTGCTAGAATGTGCTCTTCTGATTAATACATCCAATAATTTAGGTTAAAAAATGTAAATCTGCTTGATCTAGAAATGCACAGATCTTAAGAACTACATGCCCTTGGAACTACTATATTTTCTAAACAGTTTTTAAAAGATGGAATTAACTTGACTTAAATGATTTTCTTTTTCTTTCATTATTCACTTGGGTATGGGCAGCTAACTGATGTTTATTATAATTAATTTGGATCTGTTTTGCCTTTCCTTTTGCTTCTTCCTTTAACTCACAGAAGAGTTTCCCATTATACAGGCTAAAAGGACTTGGAAGAGATGGAAAAGCAAAGAATAATGTCTGCTTTATTTACATTTGTCTGTGTTTTCTTTATTCTAGTTCTTGTCCACAGACAGACCTACAGAAGAAACCCATGACTAAAGAGCCATCAAATGGCTCCATCCAACAAATGAACATTGTACATGTCATCAAAATCACCCACAGGATGAAGGTGCCACAGCCACGTAATGAGGAAGCAGAAAGGTAAGACTGGGGTGTGGGGACTTGTGCACACTGTCAGTGGAAGGTGACCGAAACTATGATTATACCAGTCTGGCTCTTTCTGGTTGGAAGGAAAATAATAGCATTATTACTACTAGCCAATTTTTATTGACCAATAGGAAAGAAGTAAGGAAGAGAAGACAAGACCAAACTGTGCTTCTTGCTGCTTCTAGCAAAAATAAAAAACTTAAAAGCTCTATAAAAATAAAAGTAATATTCTATAGTAATATAGGATACCTTGGAAAATTATAATATGTAAATGAAATAATAAAGGGAGAGGTAAAAGTGGACAAGGTTAGCCAACTCGAAAAAAGCAAATGCCATATGATCTTTTCCAAAACAAAAGAGTGCTCAGACAATAGGATTATTTCCCAAGGCAGTTATATATCATCTCTGGCAATAGGGATGAAAAAAACGATCAGAGATAAAAAAGATTGCAAGCAGCTCATGCCACTTAGAGCAGGGTTGTGTGTTGGTGAACTGCACGGACGTTATTATTGTCCACTAGAGGGCGCCCTGTGGAGTATTGTAACAAGGCTGGACAAGAGGCAAATGGAGGACAGAGTGGGTTTTTCTGTCAACACGCGTCCTGAATGAGAATAATAAAGAAAAATAATATCGAGAATTATATTAACCAGTAACAGATAACATATACCTTTCATCTGAGAAGCAAATTCCTTTATAACTGTATGAGTTCTTAAAAGTTTATAGTCAATAAATGGGGAATATGACCCATATTATGACAGGAGGCACAAGTAGGGAAAGTGTAAATGAATCTAACAAGCAGAGCTAAAAACTTTGATGCCTACCAACTCCAAGGCCAGAGCCACAGATGTGCCCAAACATGCAGTGATTTGGACTAAACCAATGGATCAACTTAATGGAGCAATTCGACTGGACAATTTCATTTCAGGTGGTAGTTTTGTGGCACCCAAACTCTCTAGGCAATTTCCACAACTTAGATAACACTTCCTCAGAGATTTAGCAGCCCTCTCACTTTATGGATGAAGGCATTAGGCTGTTACATATCACAAAGTTCATGGTAATGGAATGATCAAATTAATTCATATTAGTTCAGCTGTGAATGGTATCCTTACTTCCAAAGATAGCCTGAAGCACTGGGGGGAAATTCTGAAATGAAAATACATGAAGTTACAGAGGATTTAATGTGTTGCCCCTGCAATCTTATTTAACAGCTTCATTAGAGAACCATAAGCAAGAATAAAAATTAAGGTCATAAAACTTGGAAAGGATAAAGTAAATTTGAAGTCACTAAATTAAAAACAAAGAGCATCATGAGAGAAATTCCAAAGAGGAAAAGCCCAGAAGCAATAAATAAGTTAAATTCAAGAGGGTGTCCTAGCTTTGGCTCAGTGGATAGAACACTGGCGTGTGGGCTGAAGGGTCCTGGGTTCCATTCCGATCAAGGGCACATGACCGGGTTGGGTGCTCAATCCCCAGTAGAGGGCATGCAGGAGGCAGCCTATCAATGATTCTCTCTCATCGATGTTTCTATCTCTCTCTCCTTCCCTCTGTGAAATCAATAAAAATTACATATATTTTTAAAAGAGGGTATGATAGAAACACATGAGTCCAAGAGGAAGTAAACTCTCAAGCCTACCCAGATATCTGACAATGGAAGTCAGAACAGTTCTAGCAAGAGAACCAGAGGTTAATTTGCAACATGTTACAGTGGTACACTCGTTCAGTGTTGTCTGGGTTGCTGAACGGAAAGTTGCCCATTCTGTACAATTTTGGTAAAAGAGCCAATTAGTTCATGAGAATGTGACAGCTCTACCTGCACCTGTGTCTCCCTCCTGCTTCCTGTTGCTGTCAGCCAGCTGGCTCCAGCCACCATTGTCCATGGTGTAGACATAGTCCCTTAAGTCTGGCCCTCCCAACTGAGAAAGCAGTGACAACTGGGTCTGTGAACTTGGAATGTTTGCAAACACAGGGGTGGACTCAAACTCCAGTGCTTTCCTTGAAGCTGGTCCTCTGAATATGTTTGTTCTGCTCACTTGGCTTGCCCTGCTCCATCAGAACTGCAATTTTTAAAAAAGAAAGCAATACTTGAGGAACAGTGCTGTAATGCAAAGGAAGGCAGTTTTAATGGTGGGATTTCAGATTTGTGACAGATTCATAGGAGTAGTACACTTGGGCAAAGACTAAGTGGCACTTCTAGATATGTCCCCAGAGATAGTCTTTCTTGCTTATGCAGGAGCCTGCTGCCTAGACACTAATGCAGAATGGCAGGCGATTATCAAGTTGGGAAGATAAAGCTGTGCTCTCTGTGTCTTTCTATGTTGGCCTGTTCTACTGTGTTGAACCTGTATGTCATTAGTCACAATTATCTACTTTCTATGCAAAAGTCAGTGCCTAAAATAATCCTCCATCCCTACCCACTACCAAACTGTATTTCCCCTCTCAACAAGATTGGGAAAGTGAACAACCAGCGGAACAAGGATAAGATGGAAGGTTTGGGAGCCTGCAACCCTGTCCTCTAGAGGAATTCACTGGGGGTCTTTGTACCCTCAGGAGGTATCACAAAAGGCCCAGGTGTCCTGAGGTGGCCCCAGGAGGGGGACAGGGCCTCAGGAGATGGAGGAGTTGAGAAGGCACCATTGGCAAGCATGACCTCCCCTTTTAGCTGAGTTTGGATGAGTCTACATTGAAAACTTGGGTTCTTCTGGCTTCCTAAGGGCCAACCGCATTCTAGATACTATCTATCACAGAAGACACACATTTCAAGAGTTAAAGGACAGTTTATTCCTTGTCATGTTCTTTGTGCCCAGGCTGCCCCCTGCGGTGATTACCTCAGCTAAGGAATGCTCTCACTAATCACTGCTTCATTCTATAACTCCAAACAAGTTAATATCATTTCTAAGATAATTTCCTCAAGTCCACACACTCCCTTGGGCCATATAGTTTCTCGATTGCCTTTGGTTCCATTTTCAAGCTTCTTTCCTTTCCCGTCAGTGGACAGTAATTCTAAGACCGTTCAGATTAAATGAAGGCAACCCTGCGGATCATTTGTGATCCTAAAAGTTAGATAAAGCTTTTGAGGCCAGCAAATGTCAGACTCTCATTTCAACAAGAGGGTAGAGGTGTAAGAATAAATGTAACAAGATTGGTCCCTTATAAGGTGTTGGAGGAAGGTCAACAGAAGGCAGGAGGACAGAAATTGTTGCTTCAAAGTATATTATTTATTATACTTTAGACTACACGTAGGGCCAGGCTCCCAGGCTGCCTTTGTATGGTCAGCTTCCACAGAACAATCGCACATACTACTTTAGGGTTTTCGTGATATGCCATTGTTGGAAACACAAACATGGCATATTGCTAGTAAGGGTGAGAAAAGGCAGACAATAAAAACAATTACAGGCAAGCAGACAGGAGCAATTATTGTTTAAAACAGCCAAACAGCATTGTGAAGCTTATTTTTTATTGGAGCAGGATGAACCCAAGCATGAAAAAAGACAGAACAAAATGCTTTCATTTTTTCAATGACAGCATGACACTGTTTGGCACCAGTGACACAATTCCTCATCAAGTAGCAATCCTGCTTGAGATATTTGTAGCAGAAATGGCCAGGAAGTCCCTCTCTTCTGTTATCCCTGCCTTTTATCTCCTTTGTGGCCTTGCTGTGAATTGAGTGTACGCTCACCACAGCTTTGCTTAGCATACATTGGGGTTGATAGTACTGTCTCAGTTTCTGATTGAGTTTTACTAAATCTCATAATCCTGGGACCAGTTCAATTCTGACAGTTCAGTTCTCATTGATTTTATAACTGGTCCAAAATGGGCTGACCTCACTGAGGACGGGGTCACATTGCCCTTTATGTACAGAAGTTGATGACTCTGTCTAGGGTGTGATGTCATGAACCCTAACAAGCCAAACCTGCCTCTCCCACCAGCCCTCGGCAGTACCTCAAATCCCCACCATTCAAGTGACCCATTTCAGTGAGTTACTCTGCACCTCCAGCATATTACCTGTGAGGTGACAAGCTATATCTCTCAGATTAGCATTAACGAGTTTACCAAATGAGGGAGCCAGTCACCCAGGAGAAACCGGATGTAAGGAAAGGCAGCTCTCTCAGGCTGACCTAGTCTAGAGTGTGTTATTTACCATATCTGTGGCTCAGTTTTTCTATCTGGAAAAAAGGGCTTCTTTTTGGATAATAGATTTGGCAACATTTTAAAACACTTTAAAACCAAATACCATTAAAAACTAATAACTTATTGCTGCATTTCTTCTCTACTTTGGTTTTCTCTTCTGAAGCTAAGTCAGGTTCTCAAACTTTAGAGTGCACTGGAATCACCTTGCGGGCTTGTTACAACATTCCTGGGCCCCAACCTCGGGGTTTCTGATATAGCAGATAGAAGGTGGAACCTGATAACCTGAATTCTGTAAAAGGTTTCGGGAGAAGCTGATGCTGTTGGTCCCGGGACCACACTTTGAGAGCCACTGCTCTAATAGATAAGAATGGATTTCCTGGGCCAGACTTCACAGCGAGGTATGAAAAGGAAATGAGTATGCTCCTAGTTATTCCAAACATTTGTGTTGCATACCAATTCCTACAACATTACTCTATAAGCTGCACTTGACCATCAGCAAAGCCTAGGGTCAGTTATGATGCCAAAAGAGGCATCATTACAATCCTCAGAATCTCCTGTAATTTGGGCAGAAGGGTTATATAATAGAAAGACAGCCTCTAAAATGAGTTCATTACTCATGCTCTCACACATTCCTTTTTCCAGAACTTTTTGAACACCACCTTATGCCAATTATTATGACAGCAACTAGGGAAAACTCAGAATCTTTGTCTCAAGAATCTTTCGGTCTAACATGAGAGGAAAGACAAATAACTATGAAACAGTGTAGCTGCTGGGGGCCAACCCCAGCAGGTCCAGGGGTCCCCAAAGGGGTGGACGGAGTCGGTGAAGACTATCCACCCTCTTCCTACGGTGGAGTCCTATCCATCCCGAGAGTGGGGCTTACCTAGGGGTCCCTGTTCGGGCGCCAGATGCTGGGGTCCTGCCCCAGTGGGTCCAGGGGTCCCCAAAGGTGTGGACGGAGTCGGCGAAGAGGGAATGACATGGAGACAGTGTTCAGTTGATCAGCAGCCTAGCCAGGATCTCTAGCCAGGATCTCCAGCCAAGTTCTGGTCTGGATCTCCAGCGAAGTTCTGGCATTTATTGTCTTGTTACATCTGTATTTATACCAGTTGATTTTAATCCTGTCAATTTCTATTGCAAAGGTTAGGGCATTTCTTATCTCCATTCCAGGGAGTAAAGATTATGTAGCTTAAGCATGATTGTTTGTAGTTAAAGTGATTAACTACCTGCCTGGCACTTAGTTAAGGAGTTTTATCCCCTCCCTGACTTCAGAGAAAAATCCCTACCTGGGGAAACAACCTTTCTCGGAGAGGTGACCTTGGTTAAAACACACAGCGCTAAGGGGAGCAAACATATTAAGAACAGTATGCTATATACGCCAGGTCCCTTGAAACATATGCTGTGCAGATGTTTCTTTCCTGCAGCGACTGTGTCAAGCAGCAAGGATGGACCGGCTTCCGGCATGTAGCTATGATAACCAACTTTTATTTAGATATATATTAAAATATATGAAGCATTTTCATGTTGTGCTTCCTGTGATCCTCACTGGATACTATTCCTGGATATTTTTTAAATTAGGAATTGGAGGCACTGAAACAATAAGTGGCTTCCCCATTGTCACTCTCCTGGGAGGGGCGGAGCCAAGGTGCAACCAGGCCTTAAGATTCCAAAGCACATGCCCTTTGCCCAGCACTGCACTGCAGTTCTGATCCTGCAGCAGATGCATCCCAGGGGTCCCAAAGAACTGAAGATGATAAGGGCTCCTCTCCAGGGGTCTCAAAGCCTGTGGGAGAAATCAAAGTGGCAGGATTTGATGGAAAAAAAGTTGCCTTGGCTAGAAAAAAGGAAAAACTGCCCACCAAAGGACCTTAAACCATGTCTCTTGAGCAAATGCTATTTAAAGTTGTGTTTTCAAAATTCCCTATGTGTTTTAGTTCATGAAATTCATTCAGCTAGCCCGGCCAGTGTTGCTCAGTGGTTGAGTGTTGACTCATGAACCAGGAGGTCACTGTTCTATTCTGCAGGGCACATGCCTGGCTTAAGGGCTCTATCCCCAGTAGGAGTTGTGCAGGAGGCAGCTGATCAATGCTTCTCTCTCATTGATATTTCTATCTCTCTCTCCCTCTCTCTTCCTCTCTGAAATCAACAAAACTATGTTTTAAAAAAAGAAAGGGAAAAATTCATTCAACTGTCTTTACCAACTGTTTTTGCCAATTATATTATGTTCTGCGTAATAGGCAGAGAGAAACACAGTTTAAATTCACTGTCAGTCCTGGCTGATGTGGTTCAGTTGGTTGGAGTGTTGTTTCATGCACCAAAAGGTTGAAATTGCTTTTTTCTGAGCACCCTAGTACATTCCTGTGAATCAACTTCACTGAGACTTCTCAGGTTCAGCCCTCGTTGTTCCTCTCAGACCCGCAGCCAACTCGCCCCAGATGGAACCAGAAGCTGCTTGGAAGGTGCAGGCTCCAGGGAGTCAGAAACTGGAACAAGTGGAGAGCAAATGCCAAAGAGCTCCAGCTCCCTTGTCTTTTTAAAAAATATATTTTTATTGATTTCAGAGATGAAGGGAGAGAGAGAGAGAGAGAGATGGAAACATCAATGATGAGAGAGAATCGTTGATTGGCTGCCTCCTTCACCCCCGACACTGGGGATCGAGCCTGCCATCCAGGCATGAGCCTGGACTGGGAATCGAACCTCCTAGGTCTATGCTCAACCACTGAGCCACACCGGCTGGGCATCCCTCGCCTTTTTCATCTCAACCTAAGGAAGGAACCTGGCAATGTCATCATTCAATAAGTTGAGAGCTTTATAGCAGTGTTTGACAGAACTATAAAAGATGGTTTCTCATTAAAAGGATATGTGAAAACATATCAGAAATGTAAACAGCACTCAAACCAGAGACAATGTGTGTGCAATAAAGTAAAATGGCTGGATTCATCAGTTTTATGTGTTTTAAAGAATTACCTTGAATTAAGCACTGTTGGTTTCTCAGCTCTGTAAAAATTTGTGGGTACATCTTTCCCTGTATGCATTTGTTAATTATTTACCCCAAAACTTAGATACATACAACAATAATATTAATTTCTTTCATTCTTTCTGTCAGTCAGGATTTGGGGAGTAGCTTGATTGAGTGGTTCCAGCTTGGGGATTCTTGGGAGGTTGCTGTCTGATGGTGGCAGAGACTGGAGTTCTTGATTTTTTCACTCTCATGTCTGGGGTCGGGGCTAGGAAGAATTGAGCAGGGTCTGGAAAAAATAGGACTTCTTAGGCATCTCTCTGTGTCTCTTTGTGAATCTCTTCATGGTGTCTTCAAGATGGTGGCTTCAAGATAGCCAGAATTTTTACATGGCAGCTCTGGGATCTCAAAGGTGTGTGTCCTGAACTGTTTCAAGTTCTATAATCAAACTTTAGAAGTCACACAACAAACCTTCCTCCACATTCTATTGGTCAAGTCTGGAAAAGAAAACTGCCCAAGTTGAAGGGTACTGCCTTTTTCAACTTCATCAAGGCAGAGAAAGGAGCTGCCCAACCTCTCAACAAAGGAACGCCAACATCACGTTGAACAAAGAACCTGAGAGACTCTTCATCTTCGAAAAATACAGCCCACAACATAATGATTCTTGGAATTCTACATGGACTCACTTGAAGTTTACAAA
Organism: Myotis myotis; assembly: GCF_014108235.1. Lineage (NCBI taxonomy): Eukaryota > Metazoa > Chordata > Mammalia > Chiroptera > Vespertilionidae > Myotis > Myotis myotis. The sequence goes on from NW_023416357.1 coordinate 33,471,274, forward strand.
TCAGATCACATCAGTAGATTTTAGTTGAGTAAATTCTGTCTGCATTTCTAATTATATCTGTGGCAGTCCCCAGTAGCTGATACAGGGCCGAGTGTTTGCTTGGTAATTATCTATGGACTAGTCGTGATGTGTTCTAGAGAGAAAAGAACTAAGTCACAGCTGGGTTCTAGTCCTTCTCTAACACAAATCATTTACTTCCCATGCTTTTACTATGTATAAATTAAAGACTGTACTAGCTCCCCTTCCTATATTTCATAGTTTAGGAAAATAATCCATATTTTCATGGACCACACAAATTTGAGGCTACAGTGAGAAACCTAAAATGGTAGCAGAACTATATTTTCTGTGCCTATGATTCCATCTATAGAGTTTCAGAAACCACAGCCCTCTTTAAAATACTCTTTATATGTTTGGAAATTTCCAGGGTCATGATCGGCATACACAGTGCTATTTCTTTCTCTACAGTTCTTGAATCTGATGTATTAGAATAATGTTAATTATGCGTAAATGGGTAGACCAGTAGCCGTCTCCATTACTACAACTTACTCATAAAGGAATGTTTTCTCGTGCTCCTTAAGACTCAGTCATGGAGCTGTGGCAAAGAGAAATCTGACTAGCAAATGCCATCCTACTTTCAAAGTCATTTTTCTCCTTTAACAACAACCCCTTGTCCTGCAATGGGACTCTCCAAGCATGACCAGATTCTCTTAATCCCCAGATTAGTTCGGGCTTTGCTGATTTCATCTTTCACGCCAATTCCAACTGATCAGGCATAGCTGACTGGAATAACCTAGAAGACAGTCTAGGGTCAGAGGGAAAGAGTGCCTCGATCAGTTAATTTCATCTGCCAAAGGCATAGGAAGAAGCGAGTAATAACGAAATCTCAGTGTTATTAAAGCTATGCATGAGCAGAGCTACAAGGTGCAACAAGATTCCTAGACTGTGAGTCAAGGAGCCTGAAGATGACACGGTGAAAGAATTGCCAAGACGGTTTGTATGGCAGCTCGGGTCATGGATTGGGGACGAGAACACCAAAGTAGGAAACACTTTGTGACCCATGAAAATGCAAAAATGCTTTACAAATAATTTCTTTCTGATTACAAAATTAGTACATGCTTATTCTAAAAAAGCTAGAAGAATGGAAATTCTGCTTCATCCTGTTTCTATCCATTTAATGCTGGATTTGTTTTGTGATCCAACTGGATTCACTGCCTGAATATTCTATTTTCCACAAAATAAATGATCATGTGAGGTTCTTGTCAGAGTTTATAAAAGGACAAGAAGGATTCACTGGGTTTATCAGAAAAAGGTGTTTCACTGTTTTGTGTCTCCTGGTTAAAAAAAAAAAAGTATGTGGTTAGACAAACTGATTTTCATTTTAATAGTTCATGTGAGCAGCTCTGTCTCCTTGGCAGAGGCTCCCATTTTACTGAAGTAACCTGACAGTTGTGAGTAGTTGATTAACCAAATCAATTTACAGGTCACATGTAGTGCAAGATTACCGATGACAATAACACAATAGAAAATTTACCTGTTTCTCTATAAAACTGTTTATCAAAGACCAAATAGAAATTCCATTTACAATATTTAGGAATAAATACCTGATTTACAGCTACTACTTCCAAAGCAATGTCTCAGATAGTCTAGTGACTTTTAATTCTCAAGTACTAGTACTTCTAAGACTTAATTATTATAACTAAAAATAAACACCAATACAAGAAAGGTCATCTTTTTTTTTGCCCCTTTCTGTGTGCTTGCTATGTGATCTCGGGGAAAATTAGATACCCCTCTAAGCCTCAATTTTCTCATGGCTGAAATGAGTAATTAAACAAAATGGTTTCTAAGTTCCATACTAGTTCTAGCCATTTGTAAATCTATTCATTCAGGAACATTTGTGGAGGATACACCCACCTGAGCTACTATGCAGGAGCTGAGGCTGAGTGGATGGGATATAAAACTAAAGAGAAGACATAAAATGAAAGAATTTCTGACCTCAAGAAGTCTATGATATAGGATATGAGGTGTCATAAAAGAGATGTAATCAACGTTGAGAAAATAAAGAGGGTAGATCATTTCATTCTAATGGAAGTTTTCAAAGATTTCATGAAGGAAAGGACAGTTGAGTTGAAGAATCTTCCAGAAAAGCTGGATTTTGACAGACTTAAATGGAATCAGGAAAATATGTTTATTCAGCACACATAGTCCATAGGTGAGTGCATTTGCAAAGTAATATATTTCCTTCCTATTCAGTTCTTGGCCTTTTCTTGGAAATTTGAATTCATGGAACTATATTTATATATAGAATATGGTTATAGAACTTTTGCAAAATTTACCAAGGTTATTTGTGAAAGTGTTAATATTTAAAAAAGAAAGAAAGAGAAAAAATAAGCATGGCCTTAGACATCTTTTTATCAGTTAATTATTGCATTGATTTTCTGTCTTGAGACAATCACAGGTGAGACTTTGAACTGCCAATATCTCTTAATAGACAAAGACTTGAGAAAAGCAGAAGCAGGGAGAAAAGGAATTGTTAGCATTTTATATAAAGATCAACATGTGCTACTTAAAAGGAAAAACTAAACAAACAACTTGACTTTTTCTGGTTCACAAGAATGCACCTGTAGAAGGTTAAAATTTACTACATTATGTTGTGGGTGAGAAAGATAAGAGTGTCACGCCTATCTCTACATATGCAACTGTGAAACCAATACAGGTTCAATTTAAATAAAACCCTGTTAGAATGTTCCCTATAGACACACACACACACACACATGCACTATTTTTGCATTTTAAATGTATTAGTACATTTAATTCTCCCTACAACTATATGAAATAGTGATTACTATCACCCCCATTTTTATTGATGAGGATATTAAAGCACAATAAGGTTAAGTAATTTGCCCAAAGTTACTACCAGTGCATGGCACGTCCAGGTTTTAAATCCATGGCTGTCTGGTTCTAGAATGTGCTATCAATCCCTCTACACCTGACTGCCCCTATATATTTCCCTAAATAGCAGAGACAGATTCAGAGTTTTATACCTGTTCTGCCACATGTATAAAAAGTGTCAAATAGCCCTAACCGGTTTGGCTCAGTGAAATAGCGTCGGCATGCGGACTGAAGGGTCCCAGGTTCAATTCTGGTCAAGGGCATGTACCTTGGTTGTGGGCACATCTCCAGTAGGGGGCGTGCAAGAGGCAGCTGATCAATGTTTCTAACTCTATCCCTCTCCCTTCCTCTCTGTAAAAAATCAATAAAAAGTGTCAAGCCAAATGATGAAATGGCCTCATAATCGTTTCTTCTCCTGGGACCCAGTGCCTCTCATGCAAATAATAATAATAATAAAATATTTCACATGCCATAAAACTTCAGGAAGAAGCTGGTGGTAAGCTGCACATATAAATGAGGTAAACCTGGTATTTATAAGTGCTTTTTAAGTGTTTCTAAACCTGAAGAAGTTAATGCTAGATAAATAAGATGGAAATTTTAAACATAGTGCAGGGAGATTAAATTAAGGAAAGTAAACTCTGGCATCTAGAAAAAATATATACAGTGATATTTTTAAAAGTCTGAAACTATTAAACACAGTTTTCACAAATTAAACGTGAAAAAAAATAAATAACATGATTTTTGCAGTCAGAAAGTAATAAAAATAACAAAAGTGCCTGAAAAATGGTACTGGCTGTGAAATCTTCCAAGAATTCAATACTGGAAGTGACATTGATAAAGAATAGCTGGCATATTGGAAACTGTCAGGATTAATAAAATTTTCTGACCAGCATTATAGAATCAGAGGGGTTGGCAAGGATGTTTACTGATTCTTTCAAAGCATCCATAAATGAAAATGCAAAGATTAACAATCTTGCTACTGAAATACTTAGAGAAAAAGGTTGCAATTTTGTGAAATATTAGATAAAAATATAACTGCAGTTCAATGACTTTTTGAGTCTATCTCTGTAAAAATTATTTCCTGTGATAAATAAAAATCAATGTTAATACAAACAGCATTTTCAAGGTAAATTACTTCTATTTCCATCATTAGAAGCATCCTTATAGTAGGTGAGAAATGATGATTTTGAAAGCAATGTTATGAATGTGATTATAAGCATGACAGTCCCAAAAGAATTTGTATCAAGACTTTTGGGAAACTGACTGATCATAATATCATTATATAAGTATTATTTAATCTAAAAGTATAATATAAATTATAGTAGCACTGAATGCCAGCATTGAAAAAGTATATTAATGTAGAAAAAAAAGTCCTATATTATGTACTAAAAAGAGCAAACAGTAAGATCCCTAAATAAAGTGGCCATTGGGCACACTTTTAAGGTATAATTAGGCTGAGTTTTAAATACTATGACAAATGAGATTGGAATTCTGTAAGCCTAAAGCAAATCTCTACAGTTTCAGCTACAATTCATTGGCTTTTCAACTAGTCACTTAAAACTCCAAATCTCATTTTAGTCCTGTGCCAAAGGAGGCAATATGCAGAAATAAATCAAAGTAAGCTATCAAGAGCTTCCCTGGGTAGTTGGCACGTCGTAGTGCTAAATAAGTATCAGTTCTCTTTCTCCCATTCTCTTCAAAGTTCTCTCCTCTGGAAAATTTAAAAAGTAATAAAAGGTATAGCCTTCGAGGAATTGGTAATCATGTTAGAATGATGAGATTTACGCCCAGGAAACAGTCAATGGATATAAGCAACATATTCACAAAATTGAGAAATAAGAACACTAGGGTAGGTATTCACAAAAGACAGAATCAGGAAGGCATAAATTTGGTTACCTGTAAGGCTTCAAGGAGATGGGACCTAGGGAGGATCCTGATAGACAGGTAGGATTAGATGAGATAAGTGGATGGGCAGGAGGAGTCTTTTCCAAACGAACTGGATGGAGCAATAGGATCTGGAAGTTGGCCCTACATCTTCATGAGACAAGGAGAGGGCTAGTCCAGCCAGCCCAAAGCTTAGGCTGGGGGAGACCAGATACCATCTCCTGGGCAGTTATTTTCCTTCAGAGGGCTTTCACCTCATCTCAGTCAACTGCTGACTGGGGTAGGTAAGTGTTTATGAAAGGAGAGTTCCCTCGCCTTGCAGGCAACTGTGCAGCAGCATGCGAAGGTTGAAAGGGAGTTTATATATGGCCCAGTTCAATGATATGCATACCAGGTGCAATGGTTACGTCCTAAAATGAATGCAAATTGCCCTGAGTACTTTTTAGATTAAAAATATGTGTAAAAAATATGGTAACGGATGTGCTTGCTTTCTTCTCTAAACATAGTGCTGCTGACCCAGCACGAGTAGGGCACTCACTTGAGGCCACTTCACCCAGCGTGATGGATTTGCAGGCTGTCTGTGACCAATAGCACACATTTTTAATTTGGCTAAGGAACAGGGCAAAACAAATCAACATTAGCAGAAATGGTGCTTATGCCTTCGGCCTCATCAGAGCTTATCGTGGTATTTATGGGCCACAATGAGACTCAACCAACTCCTTCACCCCTGACCTCACCTTCATCCCATCATCACCCCCAAGACTTTGAAATAAGGAAAATAACATTGCCCTGTGAGGGTTCAGTTCTCATACTAGCAAATGGTAGCAATGAGCAAGAAGAAGCCAAGTTACTTTTGAGACAGTATGGCCTCTGGGTCTGCAAGATCTGACTGTGTGCCGGAAATCAAAATGTATTGACTTATGAATGCTCTTAGCCTTCCCAAGAAGAGATGTTAAGTTTTTTTTTACTTCGCTTCCCTCATACTCCACACTAAGGAAGCTCTTGACATAGGCAGACTAGTCCTAGGCATTTAGTATTACAGCAAAAAGGGAGAGTGGGGAAGAGAGAATCAGGCCTGGAATGCTAGGACTAAAGAGGGGAGGATATTTGCTTGCTGTGTGAATGCCCAGGCTCCCAAGTTCCTTTTCTTGGGTAATGAATTAAGATATTAGAAACCCTTTTTTAAAAAGGAAATTGGGTAAATATCTGTGGATAAGGCTAAAAGTCAGATGGAAGGAAGGTGGGGAGGGAGAGAGGAAGGAGTGAAAGGATAGAGGGAGAGAAGAGGGAGGAAGGAAACCACTGGTTCAGGTGACTGGAAATCTAAACATAGTGTGGACTTCAAGTATGGCTATCCCAACAGCTTAATGTGTCACCAAGGACCTAGTTTATTTTCTTTTCTATGCTCTCTCTTCTTCAAAGGCTCTTTCATTTTGAGCACATTTGAGGCTGTGCTCCATTGTACAAGTTCAGAGGAAGGGAGTATATTTCTGCCCTAGAATTCCTAGAAGGAACCCAGAGATATATTCTAACTGGACTGCTTAGGTAAGAGAATCACACATTCTAGTTCCTTATAACATTATGGTTTACTATTGGCCTGACGTAATAATTAGTAATATCTCCTTCCTTTCAGTGTCAAGTACATTCAAATTTGGATGATAAACTGTATGGTTGGGCAGAATGCCTGAATGGGATATATTCTTTGCTCATTAGGCCAACCATGGTCTACACCTAGACCTGATGTTTAGGTCAGCTTCCTAAAATACCTGTATTCCATGGGCAAGGTATGACTACCAAACTGAAACCAGTATTGTGAGGAAAAGGGAATAATTGGTTGTTGTATTAGACTGGGTTCTCCAGAGAATCAGAACCAATACAATATGTATCAGATACATACATACATACATACATACATACATACATACTTACGTACATACATTTATTATAAGGAACTAGCTCATGTGATTATGAAAACTGGAGGCCGAGAAGTCCCAAGATCTGCAATCAGCGAGCTGGAGACTCAAGAGAGCCAACAGTATAGTTTCAGCCCAAGTCCAAAGTCCCGAGAGCCAATGGAATAAGTTCCAATTCAGTATAAGTTCAAAAATAAGAGAAGATGATGCCCCGCCTGAAGACGGCAGAGAGAATTCTCTGTTATTTCACCTTTTTTGTTCTACTCAGGCCTTCAACGCATTGGATGAGACTCATCCATATTGGGGAGAGCAATCTGCACTACTCAGTCTACAGATTCTACTGTTAACTTCATCCACGTTGAGAGCAATCTGCGCTACTCAGTCTACAGATTCTACTGTTAACTTCATCCACCTTGAGAGCAATCTGCGCTACTCAGTCTACAGATTCTACTGTTAACTTCATCCACGTTGAGAGCAATCTGCACTACTCAGTCTACAGATTCTACTGTTAACTTCATCCACCTTGAGAGCAATCTGCGCTACTCAGTCTACAGATTCTACTGTTAACTTCATCCACCTTGAGAGCAATCTGCACTACTCAGTCTACAGATTCTACTGTTAACTTCATCCACGTTGAGAGCAATCTGCACTACTCAGTCTACAGATTCTACTGTTAACTTCATCCACCTTGAGAGCAATCTGTGCTACTCAGTCTACAGATTCTGTTAATTTCATCTAAAAACATTCTTACAGACACCCAGAATAATGTTTCACCCTGCCAAGACAAGTTGACACAGAAAACAATGAACCATCACAGTTGCTGTGTCAGCAATTAAAAATTTCCACTAGATATGAATAGTTATATTTCTGGTGCAAAATTAAAACATTAGCCTTCTGCTTTATATATTAATTTCTGTTGACTAATGTAAAACAATACCTGAAAAATAAATTTGTTTTCAGCATGCTGTTAATTTCAGAAACTGAGCCTCCTACTATTTCATGGAAATAATCAATGCTACCTAGAACATAGCCAGCTGACTTTTCTCTAGGGAGTCTAACTTTGCTGTTGTACATTTTATTCAGCAATGTACATGCTAGCTTTAAAAAACACTTCATCCAAAATGAAGCAAAGCATTAAGCAACTACTCTGTAAATGTACAACAAAGTAGGTAATAATTCAATATTTTAGGTGCCACAATCAAAAAGAATAGAAAAAGAATAAAATTGAATGTAATAAAAAGGATGCAAAAACTACTTTGGATCTTATGACCAATTTCTCACCAATATTACCCTGAAAGAACAATACATCCTATTAAAATTATATTCCTGTCAGAAGGGAAAAAGTAGGTAAATTATTGGGAGCTATGAATACATTTTTAATATTCCTTGATGTTGAGCTTTGACACATACTTTTTCATCTTTAAGACAAGAGATTTCAAATTTGATGGTCAAATATAAATTATTACATGTTGGTTTCAGGATAATTAGAAAAGGTACCAAGCTGAAAATTCATGGATACTGCAGCTATCTCTTCATCTATTTTTAGACTCCCTTAGTTCCAACACTAGGAATTAGAAAGCTTCCTCTTTTTTTCTTATAGATTATACATTCATCAACATGTCCTAGAAGCAGAGCCACACTGACTCTGTAAGCCCCCTTTCTCCCACAAACTTGCTCTTGGCGGGTGAATTTCATCCTCTCCTGTTGTCCTAACTGGTCTGTGATGTAATCTTTATTCTCTAAAGCTTTGTCTATCTGTGCTAAACTGAAGAAACCTAGCTTTGCCATTGAAGAGAATTCTTAAAAGAACTTGGAGATATCTCTGGAGCCTAGGATCATACATGAACATCAAGATTGATACCAGTTTCTCACTTGAAATATGCTAAGGAGTAGAGGTTGGCCAGTGTGGTCTCTCAATGGAAAAACCAAGAGGACAGCAGTAGGAAATCTTGAACTGTGATTATTTGATGTAACAAGAATATATGAGATTTCTGTGGCCCAAGTAGATACTATAGACAGTAGCTAGACTGAAGTGATCTTGAAATTATTCTACTCAAGAGATCAACCAACTGGGGCAAGAGAAACCTAGTGTAAGAAGTTAAGGAATAATTAAGGGCCACGTGAGAGGGGTTGTTGTTAAGATTCAACTGAATTCTTTGCTTATATCAAGGAGCGATACAACATAGGCATTTTTCAGAATCACAAAAGAATCCATGTTTGCACCCAATTGAAGAGTCAGTCTTTGGATGCCAGATTATAACAGCACCAGTGACATAATACTGTTACTTTTGTCCCTCTGATATCCATTCCTCTTCCCTAAAGGAGCCAGAACTAGCAGGGAAGGGTTAAGAGGGATAGTGATAAAACGGCCCACACTTCCGTTCCCTGCTGTGGGTCCCAGTGGAGGGGTGGGATTTGTGAAGAGAAGAGGGACTCTTAATTGAGTGTGAACTTAAAGTGTTCATTTAGAATGGACAGGGCCATTTAGTGCTGCAAATGAACTTTAATTATGAACATAATCATAACAGAAAAGCTAAAGGCCTATTTCCAAGATGTGATAAAGAGCAGGGAAGGAAGATTCAACAATATCTTTGAAGACAGTCGTTCGTCAAAAATAAAGCATTCTCTGTTCACACCTCATTGATTTCAGATTGTTCCATTTAAGAAGTAATCTATACACATATTATATGGATTGTTTTTTATGTAATAATGTATCATGAATATTTCTCATGACATTAAATATTATTCTATACCTTTTGTTTGTCTTTATAATATTCCTTTTTAATAAATGTACAAAAATTTCAACTGATTCCCTATTGTAGACATTTAGATTCTTTTGCCTAAGTTTGCTATTATAACCAATGATATAATAAACAACTTTACATATAAAGCTTTGCTCATAACCATGATTAGTCCCTTAGGATATATCTCTAGAGGTGGAATTACCAGAGCAATGATTATACATATAAAGTTTTAGATATATAGTGCCAAATTTTAAATTGGATAATTTATTAATGAATTAATTTCACTTAATATTCATATCAATAACTCCTCAAAATCTTATAGAGTTTATATGCATTTTTTTATTTGTCAGAATTAAAAGTTGAAAATAAATATTCCAAATATCAAAAATTGTCTTGCACAGAATTTAGATATTCAATTCTAAATAAAAACTTGCAATTTTGATAAATAATTGCAGAAATTCAAATCAAACTACTATCTACCATCACCTTTGAAATAAAACCTACTGAATATTTATTTAATTTCTGAGCTTTCAGATAAAATTGTCTTAATGATAGCTGCACTAGTTGTCTATTTGAAATGTTCTCACCAAGAAACCTATAGTAAAAGTCTTTCTTCCATGAGCAAAAGTTTTGAGGAAATAGTTGGCCTGCATTTTTACTTGGGTTAGAAATCAGAGTAACATACAAATGATCAAAATGATAGCATTTCAGTGTAGTCCTGTGTTTTCCGGGGAAAGGAAAAACAAAATTTAAGTGGCCTGTGGCATGGTTAAACTGGCTAACCGCCAAACATATACAGTGTTGTCATGTCTTCTGAACATAGAACAGAACAGTTCAATACTCATAACTATTAGTCTGTGGGTAATAACAACAAAGCCCTTTTAGGTAACATTGTTTACAAGGAGTATATAAAGCATTTGCACACATATCATCTCAATTGAATGTTGTAACTCCGTTGCAAGATAGATTTTGTTACTTTCCATTTTATACATGAAGAAAAAAAAGTTCAAACTATTTAGTTTGCTTACCCATAGACATACAGCTCTGGTACAAACAGAGCCAGAAGTCAAACTGTACCTTAATTTCAAATCCAGAATTTGTCTACTTTGCTGCTCTGCTTCCTGGTTTGTCTGTTTGTTTGCTGATTTATTTATTCAATACTGAACATCAAGATGTGCCTGGCACTGTTCTAAATACTGGTAGGGATGGGCAATATCCCTGTCCTCTCTTATCTTGTGACCATTGTGATAGTAAGAGTGGCAGGAAGGCAATAATGAAAAATTAATTTGTAGTATCTTGGGAAAAGATAAGTGCTATGAAAAACAAATCCTAGTTAGAGGAGAGATGCTATTTATGATATGTTCTCAAGGAAGTCTTTCAGATGAGGTTAACTTTTGAGCAGAGACCTGAGCAAAATGAGGGACCGAGTTATGTGGACATCAGGGGAAAGAGAGTTCCAGGAGGACCTTGGGAACCTGATTTTTAATATTAGTAGCTATTCTCACAGAACAACTAATGTCAGGCTTGACTTCTGTTAGCTTTATAATTAACTCTAGATGCAGAGAAAAAGGCATTCTGTTTAAATAAAAACTCAGGAAGGAAGGCAAACACCAGATAGCATATCCACCACGTAGAAGCAAGAAATGAAAGCTGCTGGGCTTTCTACCTCCAACTGACACGGCTTTTCAATATTCATAGATTTCTTCTCAGGATAGCGTTGGGGAATATAGCTTTTATTTCATTCTTTTAAAATAAAATCTTTCAAATTAACTATAGAATCAAATTAAATCAATTTCATTCACAATCTTGTAAGTACCTTTAAAGGACATTTACTAAGAGATAAGGAGGGCATTTTAATTATTTTCTTGTGTTTCTTATGCTCAATTTTTATTAACATGCTAAAAAACAGCATGAGATTTAATAACCAATCACAGTCCATTCTCCTCAACTTAAGAAACCTCAAAATTGAAAGACATCTCAAGTAGTCAGTGCATGAGAATTGGGAAGAGGGATTAAGGAGCAGCTCCAGTTAGTAATGAATGAGGTTTGCTGAGCTCCTCATAAGTAGGAGCTGTAGACTAGAGCAGATTTATAAAAATCATAGGCCTGCCCTCTGAGACTCTAAAGTGTGTGACAACAATGTCTGACTATGTCCTTCACAGTGCCCAGTGTAATGCCTGTGACATAGCTGGCACTCACCCACTGACAGAAAAGGAAGGGAAGGAGGACGGCAACTCCGTTGGAGAAGACATCGCCTACACAGAGGATGAGCCTTCAGAACCCATCACCCTGTGCAGAACTGGCATCCCATACTTCAGCCGTCTGGCAGCTTGAAGCAGACTTAGGGGAAGTCAACAGCATCAGCAGGTGGCCTGACTGTTGAGATCACGCTGACAGGCCTGGAAAAGCTTGGCGGCTTGCTGCTTCCCCATCCATACGTGGCCTGGAAGTGTCTTCTTCGGGCTCTGGGGAGGTGTTCTGAAAAGTTTACATCATCTATCAATTATTGTCTTTCCCTTGAAGGTAAATATTTGTCTGACAAGTTACAAACCTCTCTGCAATAAAAATGCCTTCGGTCTTTCTGAGTCATCTCTGTATTGAAGACTATCTTCTGGAAAGATGCTATGGTGGAATCTTCCAGTCATTTTCCAGACCCTATCTGCCCATGGACCAGAGCTGCAGCTATTCATGTTTGAGTGGGATACAAGCGCAACCCTTGGTAATCACGGGGATTCGGTTTCTCCTCTCTGAGGTTCCTGGTCTGATAATGCACGTTCTAGAGGAGAGTATCCCAGAGGAGAGAATGGTCTCATGTATATGTCTGTGGTTAAGTCTGTGTTTATGTGTCTGTACCCCAAACTTTTCCCTCTGTCCAATGTATTCTTTGGAGAATGACAGGTATACTATTAAGTTTGCACAGCCATATTACCAATTATTACAACAGGTCCAGAGGAGTGTATGCAGTGCATACTGATGAAGACTCCGAAGGAGCAACAGAGACTGGAGAAAAGAAAGGAGCAGAAGTGGAGGGACAACATATGGTCTATTTTCTGGAGATAATGAACTTCAAAAAGGGTCAGTAGAAAATGAACGTCATGAAAAAAAATGTGGTGAAAAAGAAACCAAAGGGGTATAACTAAATGCAATGAGTGAATTCAAGTGGATCTCGGAATAAAAAGAAAAAATTCTTAAAATGTATTTTGGAGAAAACTTAAATTTTTGAGAGTATCCATAATACAGGTAATTAAAGAAAATTGTCACAATCCAATATGATTGTTTAATGATAGAAAAACAGTGAAAATGCTTTAAGAATTCTGCTTAGCTCGTGTCTGTTTTACTCACAGAATCCACTTCTCAGAGTGGCCCTGAGCCTGTCTTGCCCACCCCACCCCACCCCACCCAAATCTTAATTCATCAGAGCTCAGCCTGAAGCTAGTCAGCAGCTCTCACTTGATGGGGTGGGGTAGGGAAGAGCAGAATGGAGATCAGTCCAATTGAGGAGGGACATAAAGACTAAAATGAGGAAGATCTGACTAGACCTACAATAGCAATCACAAAGCAAGCCCAGAAGGAACAAACCAAAGACTCACCTCCCATTAGTGCAACACTAGGGACCATGGTCCCCTGAACAAGTCATGGGGTGCATTGTTAGAGCTAGCTGAGTCTACAAGTACTGATGATAACACATCAAGTTAAAAAATAAGCCCAGCTGGTGTTGCTCAGTGGTTGAGCATCGACCTATGAACTAGGAGATCACGATTCGAATCCCGATCAGGGTTCAATCCCCAGTAGGGGGCCTGCAGGAGGCAGCTGATCAATGATTCTCTCTCATCATTGATGTTCCTATCTCTCCTTATCCCTTCCTCTTTGAAATCAATAAAAATATTTTTTAAATAATAATAATAATGATAATAATAATAATGGTATATGAGGTAAAGTTCCCAAGGAGACAAAACATTGAACATAAATAGATAAAAACTCTACAGCAAAGCCTATTGAAGTATATCCTGCTACCTGGGAACTGGAAAAGCAAAAAGATTTCCTAAACAATTCTGTGTACAGCAGTAACTACCACGGTGTGAAAGTTCCACACATAAACATCATTAAAATCAGCAGGAGGGAGGTTTCCTCATGAACCAGTGGGGAGAGATCAGCAACAAAATTCCACTTTCCACTGAGATTGGTATTACAGGCAGACTTGGTCTATACAGAGGATTTCTACCAAGAGTAGAAAAGCAATATATGTGTCATATGTAAGACGGAGGCTAAGACCTCATCAGCTTGCAAAGGACCCAGATGTCTCCATGGTATCATCAGGTACTGTCTTAAGTGCTGAATGCTACCCAATGACTATTAATTGGCACCTCTCCTCTTTGCCAAGCATATGCTCAGTGCTGGGACACAGCCCCTCTCCACTAGAGGCTCACATTATATGCTGTGGTGAGAATATAATTTTCACTGCAGTATATAGGTAGAAGGATAAACAGTGAGGTAGTCTCCTGGAGGGAGATATGGAAGACCCAGAGCCTGCCTGCTACCTCCAGCCCCAGTCCCACCCCTAAACCATGCCCGCTCTGGCTAAGACAACTCCGGAAACCTAGGAGGCCTAGCCAGGCTACCAAATTAGGCCTCTGGCTCCCAGCAGAGAGCAGAATCCTGAGGGACTGAGGCACAGAAGCAAAGACTGGACAAAAGCCCAAGAGAGAACAGGTTGTTATAAAGTAGAACAAGGGTGGGGCTGCTGAGGGAAACGGAGAAAGCAGAAAACCTCAGGTGGACCCTGGGTGGGTGTGAGCATGGAAGAGACTCCAGCATGTGCCTGGTGCTGGTCCCCATGCCAAGTGCTGTATAAAAAAGTGAAATCTGCCCTAACCAGTTTGGCTCAGTGGATAGAGCGTCAGCCTGCGGACTGAAGGGTCCCAGGTTCGATTCCGGTCAAGGGCATGTACCTTGGTTGCGGGCACTTCCCCAGTAGGGGGTGTGCAGGAGGCAGCTGATCGATGTTTCTAACTCTCTATCCCTCTCCCTTCCTCTCTGTAAAAAATCAATAAAATATATATTTTTTAAAAAAGTGAAATAATAAAGTCTTGATCCTTAGCCTACAGGCATTCCCATTGTGCAACCAAGCAGCATTGTCAATAGTGGATGTGTATAGCAGAGCAATCGGACAATAATGCAAAACGTATCTATAAGTGGTAGAAAAAACCGTTGGTGAAATGTACACAAGATATTTGTGTAATTCACACTTTGTGAATTCTATTTTGTGATAAAAATAATAATATAAATGGAAAGAAAAATATATTTAAAGAGGCCAGATGGTCTTAATTTCATTGAACAGTTTTTGGAGTTTTGTTTGTGTTCTGTTTTTACTTTTTCCCTCTAGTCTTTCTCAACACCAGAAATACCATAAACCTCCTTCATTGTCTCCCCCTTCCTCAGGATCTCATTTGAATCTGATCCATATTCTGTATTTTCATACTCACACCAATTATTGAAATCTAAATTTATTCCACAGACATCTACATGCAGCCTAAAATAGTACAGACAACATAGTGGATTGGTTAGGAGCATGGATTCTGGAGCCAGACAGCCTGGGTTTGATTCCCAGGTCTACTACTTTCAAGCTGTGTGACCTTAGAGAAGTTAGTTAACTTATCTGTGTCTTAGTTTCCTCATCTGTAAAATGAAGATCATACCTAACTTGGAAGAGTATATTTGTAAAGTGCTGAGATCAGTGTTTGGCTCACAGTAAATGGTACACTAGTGTTTATGTGCAAGGCATGATGTTGGCTGATGAAAACATGGTACTTGTTTTTATGGATTTGACATTTAATGACTTCCAAAGGTCTACAAATAATTATAGTAAGAGTTGATTTTCCCAGGATAAAAGTTATTAGAAAAAAAGGCCTCTTAATGCAGGTAACAAAAGTTCATAGTAATAAGATCCATTAAAAAAAAATGGGGCCTGATTGTAATTTTTAAAAAACTGAAACTCAAAAATTATGAAAAAAAATGTTATTTTATCCTATACTTAACAAAATATAAGTTTTAATTGCAACAAAGAATAAGTCATGTGTTGGGTTTTGTATGCAATTTTTTCTATAAAATGCACGCTTCCATTTAAATTTTTATAACACTATCATAAAGAGGACATTTGAAAAAATATTAGCCACCTTCATGAATTCTCCTAATGCCTGGGTATGCAAATTATTCCATTTGGTGCTTTTGTCATCATTCTTAACAATTTCCTCTGAGTTTCTGATTTTTTTCTTCTTACTAGTTTGTGAGTGATTTTAGCATTTACCTGGACTTCATGATTTCCTGTATTTCCTTGCAGTTCTTGAAATTTTAGAGCAATCTATTTACATTGTACTTATATTATTTATGGGATCTTTACAGCATTGATGAACCAGAAAAGAAGGAAAGATGCTATGATGATGGATAGTTATTACTCATGATCAGTGAGGAGCAAGCAGTGTTAGAAAAGTTGGAATTCATATACAAACGGTCAGCTAATTAGTGACTTTTGTTTTATTATTTTTGTTTTTTCATACAGACTCATAACTTTAGAGATTAAGATGATTAATAATGATGCTTTCTGTATTAATATAAAGCAGAAAATATAAATATAACAGGCACAGTTTACACCAAGTTCTATAGGAGTAATCAAGAAAGAGCAGTTATGCCGAAACCGGTTTGGCTCAGTGGATAGAGCGTCGGCCTGCGGACTGAGGGGTCCCGGGTTCGATTCCGGTCAAGGGCATGTACCTGGGTTGCAGGCATATCCCCAGTGGGAGATGTGCAGGAGGCAGCTGATCGATGTTTCTCTCTCATCGATGTTTCTAACTCTCTGTCTCTTTCCCTTCCTCTCTGTAAAAAATCAATAAAAAATATATTTAAAAAAAAAAAAGAAAGAAAGAAAAAAGAAAGAGCAGTTGTGACTGTCTGGTGTGGTTCAGTGGTGAGTGTCAACCTGTGAACCAGGAGGTTACGGTTCAATGCCCAATCGAGGCACATGGCTGGGTTGTGGGCTCCATCCCCAGTCGGGGGTGTGCAGGAGGTAGCCAATCAATGATTCTCTCTCATTGATGTTTCTATCTCTCTAGTCTTTTCCCTTCCTCTCTTTAAAATCAATAATATATATATATTGATTTTTTTTTTTTTTTAAGAAAGAGCAGTTTAGTCTATCTGGATGAATTGAGCCTGCTTCCTGAAGAAGCCTATATCTTGAGCTAAGACTGAAAGATTGAGTAGGATTTGAACAAGGCAAGGACATTCTCAAGCTAATAAAGGCAGAAAAGTTCATGGTATCTTGAGGGAATGGTAAGCTGTGTGGGGAAGTTAGAGAGCATAGGGCTTGTGAAAGCAATGTAAATGTGAGTTGGGATAGTGGTGAGGACTTAGGAAATAGTATGAGTTAATGAAGAAAATAGCTGGTTGCAGTGTGAGGATTAAATGAGAAAGCTAAAATAGTAGAGGCAAGGATAAATATTAGGAAGTTATTTGACTCATCCTATCTTACCGGAATCATGGCTTACCTAAGAATTCTGTCATTTCTGTCTTGATTCTGGACTCTGCCTCTCCATCCCTCAATCTCTTTGCCTTCATTTCCTCCCCACCCCATGTCACACTTTACTTCTATGTATAACTCTGAGCCTTGTAGCCCTAAACATCCAATCGGTAAACAAAGAAGGAAGAAAGGAACAAAGATCCCTAATAACCTCTGGGCCACCATCTGAAGGGACAGGGAAGCAGCATTTTCAAGGGATTCCTACATACCAGCTCTAAGTTGGTACTTGACATATTTTATTTCACTTACTCTTAACAAGCCTATGAGTTGGGGACTCTTAATCTCCTTCTATAGGTGAATAAACTGTGACTTAGTTGGTGAATCAGGAATTCATATCCAGGTTCACTAGACACCAATTCCTGCTGTTTCTATCACATTTGTCTGTATTAAGCAGTGAAGGAGGAATGGGCAAAATGGGCCTTCTGATGTGAGAAAAATAGTTGGAAAGAGAGATTGAGGCATTAAAAATACATTAATAGTCTAAGTCACAAGGTCCTTACTAGTTGTTGTTTTTTTCATTGTTGCTATTAACTTCTGTTTTTGTTTCTTCCCAAGCCACATGGCAGGAGGTTAGTCTGGGTCACACGTCTGAATCGACTCCCTCCAAGGAATTTCTCAAGAAACCACACCCGAAGTTTGTATGTTGAAGGCTTTACTGCTTGCTAATTTCGGGCTTACTCCAGGCTTATCGTTTTTAAATACTTACATAATTTCCTCAAGAAGAAGAGCATCTTGAATTGGATTCCCAGGGCGAAAATTTTGGAAGGAGATCAGAAGAATACAAAGGGAGTATATTATATTTAAATTCAGGAAATAATTTATTCAATAAGTATTTTGAGTGCCTAAAATGGGCCTGGTACAACATTAAGCATTAGGGATAGAGTGATTGTAAAGCAGTCATGATTCCTTTATTTGTGGCACATATGTTTTAGTAGAAAAGCCATATCCGTAGGAGACACTGTAATTAAATGATCGTGGGCAGGTGTCAGAGGGAGTAATTGGTCATCTTAGGAGGAAGAGCTTTAGCAGGTATGATCTACTTCCCCTACCTCCAGCTTTTCATTTCAGAAACATCCTCCTCACTGGATGCTTGAAAAACCATCATCTATTTGTTCTTCAAGTTAAATGAAGGATCAGGTTGAGGAGAACCAGGTCATCTTTGCCAGTGATGGCGAACCTTTTGAGCTCGGCGTGTCAGCATTTTGAAAAACCCCAACTTAACTCTGGTGCCGTGTCACATATAGAAATTTTTTGATATTTGCAACTATAGTAAAACAAAGACTTATATTTTTGATATTTATTTTATATATTTAAATTCCATTTAACAGAAAAATCAACTAAAAAAATGAGTTCGCATGTCACCTCTGGCACGAGTGTCATAGGTTTACCATCACTGATCTATACCCCAAATTGAATTAATTCCCTTCAAGGTCACATAATGTATTGAGTGCTTACTATGCAAGAAATCTCAAATATGGATCTGCGATGAAACTATTCAAAGCCATAATTCTTGAATCCCAGCAATTATTTGACATTTCAATGCCATGTCAAATGAGATAACATAACATAGGCATAGTAATAACAACTTCTTATATAGTAGCTCCAAGGAGTCGGGGGGGAAGGCTTTCTGCTTTGTGGACTTGAAAGAATCAGCAAAAAACCAAGTAAATTACAACCACTCAAGAATTAATCTCTATTTGGAAATTTAGATATGACACCAAGCACACATTAGTCTATGCTTTCCTTAAGAAAAGAAAAGCAAGATATGTTACAGTGCTAATGGGAAGAAGTATGCTTTGGCTCCTGGTACGCAGGAACTATTCCTAGCATCAATAGTACTATCTTTTGAAAGTAGAAATTAAATTCCACATTTGCCCTAGAGAGTGTTTCTTTTGAACTGAAAACAGAGGCAGAACTACTGCCTATAAGACCCTACTTAATATGTCCCCTTAGCCCATCATTACCTCAACTTCTCTCATTCCCCTTGTTTACTTAGTTTTAGCACCCCTAGCTTCATCCTCACCATTCCCAAGTTCATGCTCCTGCTCAGGCCTTTTTTTTTTTTAATATATTTTATTGATTTTTTACAGAGAGGAAGGGAGAGGGATAGAGAGTTAGAAACATCGATGAGAGAGAAACATCGATCAGCTGCCTCCTGCACACCTCCTACTGGGGATGTGCCTGCAACCAAGGTACATGCCCTTGACTGGAATCAAACCTGGGATCTTTCAGTCCGCAGGCCGACGCTCTATCCACTGAGCCAAACCGGTCAGGGCCTGCCTCAGGTCTTTTCCACTTACTGTTCCCCCTGCCAGGAATAATCATCCCCTAAATATCCATATGGCTTATTTCTCACTTGCATCAGGTCTTTGTGCAAAACTCATCTGAAGCCTTCTTCGTCCCATTACAAATTGCAATCCAGCTTTATTTTTCTCCTTTCACTTAATCAGTAACTAATACGCTATTTATCTCTTTTATAATCTATATCCCTGCTACAAATAAGCTCCAGAATGGCAGGGAGTCGGCTGTTTTGTAGACTTTAGCCTATTACCATAGCCTGCTAAAGCTGGAGAGGCCCCAATGGAAGCCCTTCCAGCTTAGTGTGAAACCATCTGGAAATAACGGTTTCAAGAACTCTGAGCACCTCCTTCAAGAAGGACTCCTGGCTTCCTCACCATTCTTCAAACATACCAGGAGGCAATTTTTTTTAAACTAACCTTGGATGTCAATATGTTTATGTCCAATTTGCACTAATAATACCATTATTAGGAAGAATATCTATATGAGAACATGAATATTTTGCCCAACCAGTTCAAAGTAAAACTCTACCACAGAGCCCTTGAATTATGGCGAGCATGATATACAAACGACCCAACTGGTTCAACCTCGTAAGATCCCAGTGAGCTTCAGATCCAGGGTTGGTGTTCTTTATGAGCAATTTCAGGTAGAAGGAGCATGTTTGCAGTGAAGCATTAAATTGGCCATAAAACACAACCACCAGCAAAAGTAGTTATGACACCTTCTAGGGAAATAAGACTATGCAATTATCATGAACACAGCCTTTCCTCAAGAATGACAGCCGTTCTCATACACATTTGATTTACACTGTTAAGAACAAACACATCAATGGAAAACACAAATATACATGATTTTAGAATTGACTCAGATAGCTAATAAAAAGGTGATGTTATTCCATAGTCATTGTCCATTGAGGGCTGTGGCTTCCCCTTTAGCTAGTTTAAGAATCATAGCATGAGGTTACAAGGATCTTACAAATGCAGCATTTCCAGCCATCAGGGACCTTACCTCTGGGTGAGTATAAGTAGGGCAGAATATAATCAACCTAGTAGGTGTTTCCCAAAATAACTGCTCCGCTTACTGAATTCTAAAGACACCTATCGAGCATACATTTCAATAATAAGGAGACCGATTCTTTCTCCCATTACTAAGTGGAAAGTTTCTCAGCAACTATCCTGAAAAGGGTAGCACATTAACTTGAATTCAAAAAGTAATGTCAGGTATCCACTCCTTTCTTTAGAACATGTTTTGACAGTAAAGAGATTATAGAGAGTTGTTCATTGTTCTTACTTTCACTCTCCTTTAATGTCCTGTGATTGTTGTTGTTAATGCTGTTGTTATTGTTAGAAAAATAAGAATACAGATGGTTCTGTTGCCAAACGAAGTTGAAGAATAAAATCGCCCACTGTGAACATTCCAGATGCATGATACTGGCTACTGGTAGAAGTGAACTGATAAAAGGATAAGAGACAGGAGGAAAATCAAACAAGATAATGAATGTACTTTATAAAGCATAATTACAAATTTAAGGGAATGTTATTTTAAACACTAAAGAGGAGACATGGGAGGCTAAAGATAAACTTTAGTAATTTCACTTATTTTTATTGTAATTAACTCAATTATGTGCACATTTTTTGGTCTAGGTGTATTAAAACTCTTTAGTTCCTATGTGATGAGTAGACTGTTTCTGAAGTGATAAATTGGCCTTTTCAGACATCCCTTCAGCTATGCATACTTTATGCTAGTTCTTAAGATTCCATTTCCTGAAAAGATGTACAAACAAGATGGCCACACATAAGAACCTTGTTCTTCAAAACACCCATCAGCAGAGTGAAGGATTGAGCCATCTAAAACACTTACTAAAATGGAAAGTGGCTCACATATTCTCTCACGTCTTTTTTTGTTTCTTCCTCTATTACAGTGGTTCTCAACCTTCCTAATGCTGCGACCCTTCAATACAGTTCCTCATGTTGTGGTGACCCCCAACCATAAAATTATTTTCATTGCTACTTCATAACTGTAATTTTGCTACTGTTATGAATCGTAATGTAAATATCGGATATGCAGGATGTATTTGCATTGTTACAAATTAAACATAACTAAAGCATAGTGATTAATCACAAAAACAATATGCAATTATATATGTGATTTCCGATGGTCTTAGGCGACCCCTGTGAAAGGGTCGTTCGACCCCCAAAGGGGTTGCAACACACAGGTTGAGAACCGCTGCTCTATTATCTAAGACCATCACTGTCTGTTTCTAAATCATTTCACTGCTCCCGCATGGTGGTGTAAAGAATGGGTCCAGCCCTACCACTGTGTAACGGTACAACCAAACAAGTTGTTTGCCCTTCCCTGGCCTCAGTGTCTCTTCAATAAAGTAAAACTTTTGCTTCCCAGCACCGATCAGAGAAAATATTACCAGTTGTTCTGTAATCACTCTTATTTTAAATAGGAAATTGTCAGATTTACAAGAATTGGTCTGGGATTTTAGGAAACCATTTTTCAGAAACTTGTCTCATTTTAAATTGTCCTAAGACACGACATGAAGCAAAACAATGTAAGAAACCTGTACATGTGAAAATAAAAAATAAGTATGCCCTTACTTGTGTTTTAAATGATCTAATCAGAGAATTGGAATGCAAACATTTAAGGATTAACACCTTATCATTTCTTAATAGGACACTGACACAAACCAAGAAAGGAACTGAGGCAAGATAATTCTTGGAAAATGAAATAAACCAAGGTTGTTAACTTTAAATCAGTGCCAACAAAATCCACAGGATATTTAATGGTTTTCAGTTGTGGGTAAAGAAATGAGAATTCAACTATGGGGCTTTCTGGGAAGATGGAGTCTTTGGTGCACACCCTTGACTCTCTTCTCCTCAACCCCCTCTATAGCATAATACAAAACCCAGAATATAAATCTGGGGGGACATAAAGAGGTCACCTGGGGCCAAAGGTTGTCAGCCATAATCTCCCACCAGGTGTGGGAATTGGTGAGAGAGGAGGAGCAGAAGAGGAAAGTGGTGAAGAAGGACAAAAGGATTTCGTGCCTCCTTTGGGTCACTCATGGTAGAAGCCTGTGAGTCCCAACAGAGAGAAACTGCATGTCTGTCTATGGCCGCTTGTGTATTGCTCTAGGAAGCTAAACCCAGTGGGCACGATGAATACCTGCAAAGTTGGGTGAAAATGCTCTCAGGTTCAGGTTTGTGAAGGGGGCCCCTCACTCGGATGTCATTTTCCAGGCTCTAGAGACCCTCTGGGCCGAAGCTACTTTCAGAACACCATGGACAGGCAATGAAAATTCAAACTCACTGAAGGAAAATAAATCTGATAGAAACTGCTATGGTTTGAATGTTTGTGTCCCCTCTCCAGATTCATATGTTCAATACTAACCCTCAAAAGTGATGGCATTAGGAAGTGAGGCTTTGGAAGTGCTTAGGTCACCAGAGTGGAGTGTTCATGAATGAGATCAGTGTTCTCATACAAGAGACTCACAGAGCTCCCTCACCCCTTCCCCACAGGGCACAGTGAGAGGCTCTGGCTTTGAACCAGGAAGAGGGCCCTCAATGGAATGCAGTCATGCTGGGGCCTTGATCTCAAACTTCCAGCCTGCAGAACTGTGAAATAAATTCCTGTTGTTTATAAGCTACCTCCTCTGAGGTATTTTGTTAAAGAAGCCCAAACAAACTAACACAAAGACCAAGTAAGCTAAACATCCAGAAGATGTGCACCCCACTGAAGAGCTGAGAGAAAGGACATAAGAGAGCTTTCATTAAAAAAAAAAAAAAAAAAAAAAAAAAAAACACTCAAGAAAACAATTTAGAACACAAAATTATTCAAAAAGTTAAAATTATGATGTTTCAATTGGTAAATACATAAATAAGAGGACATTTATTAATAAGGCTGCATTTGCATTCTGGAAAACAAGGCAGAAAAAAATATATTTCAGGACCTTCATATTATACAATATCATGCAACAGCTAAAAAATGTATTAGATTATTTAAAAAGTTGGGTTCATAGTAAAATGTATAGGCTATCCTCATTGTATTAAAAAAGAAGAAGAAATATCACCCCATATATTATATATGTATTTGGGGACACAGCTGTGCACAGTGTGGTGGGAACACAGAGTGTGCCAGCAGAAAGGGTGAGTTAAGGCTAGAGAATCAGCAGGACTTTGTAGACTGTGTTATTAAAGATTTTAGACTTGACCCCGAGGGCAGCATAAAACTTCAAGGGACCTTAAATATGGCAGTGACATAGTCATATTTTTCTTTAGAAAATGAACCTGTCAACAATGTTGGGATGGATTAGAGAGAGCAAGACTGTAAGCAGCAACCCAGGCAAAAAGAGGATGCTGCTGGAAACAGGAAGTACTCGTAGGACAGAAAATACTGGGTGAACTGGAAATAAGATTGGAAAAGAGAATTCACTTGATAATGGATTGAATGGAAGAGTATGGCAAAGGGAGAGATAAAGGTCAGGTTTCTGGCTTGAGCATGGAAAGTGAAACCATTCACTGAAAAAGGCAATATAAAACAGTTTGGAGAGGAGATAATATATTCCATTTGGGTGTGGTGATATATATATATATATATATATTTATTTTAAGAGAGAGAGGCAGGGAGAGGAAGAGAAACATCATGTGAGAGCAAAACATTGATTGGCTGCCTCCTGCACGCCCCCTACAGGCCCCCTACTGGGGATCAAAACCCCTAACCCAGGCATGTACACTGACCTGGTATTGAACCAGCAATGGTTTGGATGATGCCCAACCAACTGAGCCATACTGGCATGGCAGGTGAGGTGAATTTTATTTGTCTATGAGACATATAAGTGAAAATGTCTATAACTCCAAAGGCAAACTGGGCTAAAGATTCAGATTTGGAAATCATCATGCTACAAAGGCCTGGTAGTAAATGATATTTCCCAGGAAAAAAAGTATGAAGTGCTGGGATGGATGTGTGAGGTCAGAAAACATAGGAAATAACCCTCAGGAACATCTGGCAGGGAAGGAGACTTAGAAGACATCAAGAAGGGAGTGCCAGGGAGGTCAGAAAAAAACAGGGGAGCCCTGCACCCTGACAACCAGCAATGAAGTGTTCCAGGAAGGAAGGAAGAGTCTACAATACTGAACGTTTCCAAGAGGTCACATGAAATTAGGATTGAATAGCACTTACTGGATTCAGCAGGAGGGGTTGGCTAGTCACCCTAGCAAGAGCAGATCTCATGGGATAGGGGGGATGGCGATCCGGTTGCTGTGGGAGGACGAGTGAAAGAGGGAAACCAAGGAGGAAAGTGGCCAGGTGTTGATTGTAAGTTTATAGTTTTTCTGGTAGACGCAGCTGATGGCTCCCTCTTTATATATGAGGAAACCAAGTCACAGAGAGGTGATAGGGAATATTCAGAATCATGTGAGTTATTAATTTGCATTGAAATATTAGTGTTCCCTTTATGTTGTTTAAGATATTTAGGAAAGGGAGTTAGTCAGGGTTATTTATTAAGTACAAAATGTGCCTATTTTTCTTTCCAGGAGTTTCAATTCTAAGAAATGAGAGAAAGCAGCATATTGAATAGTCACAGTGAAAGAAGCAGGTCCACAAACTTCCTGCAGGGAAGATTATAAGATACAAAACATATAGAAAATGAAGACGGAAGACTGTCAGGTGTCAACAACATCCGGTGTGAGTGTGGTACCTGGAATCAGGTAGGGATAGTCTACAACAATATAAACTAGTCATTGTGAAACAACATGGTGCTTCCTGCCTTCAGAAGCTTTGTGGGAAAATTTCCCCAAGTGCCACCAGGTGGGGATAATATTACAAAAGAAGTGTCCATCACAAAGGTTTCCTTTTTTTTCTTTTTCTTGTTTTTAGAAAAATAAGATGCAGTGATTGCGTTGAACTAAGTAATTATGAATATGTTTTGATTTTTTTCCTCCTCATCCCCAAATTTTAAAATGTGGTTATACTGTTTTTATATTTAATAATGAATACATACATTTTTAAAAGGGGAAATGCAGTGAGCCCCCCTCCACCTCTCTACCCCCCCAACACAGGCTATTTCTAAGGATTAACTGCAACTTTTAAAGTAAATTCTGGTCATGTTGGTGTTTCTAATCCGTGATGGTGAGATGTGTTTATACTAGTAGATATCTGGCATTTATAAATTTGTTGATACTTAATTCATATTTGGCAAACAATGAAGAGGCTTCTCTATGACAGTTTCTGGAATACTGAAAACCCATTTCCATACCCAAAGCAGTTTTGTTTTGTGTTGCATTTTTGTTAAAAAAAAAAAATAGTTGCACTTTTTAAAAACTTTATTTTTTCATTTGATTAAAAAAAACCCAACACAATAGGAACAAATTTCTTCAGGGATGTGTTTCCTCTCAGTCAGCCTATCCATCGTGATGCTATCAGCTAGGACTGCCTGAGGGCCTCACCTGGGCCCAGTGACTTGAGGCCACCCCCAAGGACACTTCCCTGACCAGAACCTAGTGACTCAACACTCAACTCAGCAACAACCAGGAACTTGTGAAAAGATTTACTACTCACAGGTGCTGGAGGACACACAGCATGCTCAGTGTTCTCACGATGAGTGAGGTCCAGGTTAGAGAGGAGAGGGAGCGTGGAGACCTGGGGCTCTGCCTTAATTGGGGTACAAGGTTGGGGTGCCTAGGGTTTTGTGGGTTCACTCTTCATTGGTGAATTTAAAACATTAAAGCAGGAATAAGGGCATGGAAAGTGGGGTCACTTGAGAGTTCAGCTACCTAGGTTTCCCAGGGCTTTCTAAAAGAGGAACTTCATGGGTGGGTAGCCTGATTTCTTATCTAGTTGTGCCACTAGGAACTGTGTCGTACAGCCAGCAATATGTTTATTTGGGATGGATGTCTTGGCAATTAAAAGCTTAAATGTCAGGCATTTCATACTACAGGATATTAATGTAAGAGGGATTTTATTCTCTATTTAGTTTTGTTTTTGTTGTTTGTTTGTTGGTTGGTTTGCCTAAATCGTTCTTATGCAATCTAGTGTTAGGCAGAGCTGCAATTGGCCTTATGACAGTCTGAAAGGCTGATGATTATGAATAGAGTAGGGTTGGTTGGGTGGGTGGGTGGGTGGGTGGATGGTGGGTGTTTGGGGGTTGGTAGGTTTATTTTTCCTGATATCAGCTTCTGGGTTTACAGGGATACTTTACATGAGCCACATCTGTGTAACAGTTTGAAGGAAGAACCTCTAGAGCAGTGGTTCTCAACCTTGGCTGCACATTAGAATCACCTGGAAATCTTTTTAAAATCCTGATTTCTGGGCCTCCTCCTCCGGAAATTCTGTTTCTTTGTTACTAATGTTGTGGCCTCACCCCATAACAAAGAAACAGAATTTCCAGAGGAGGAGGCCCAGAAATCAGGATTTTAAAAAGATTCCCAGGTGATTCTAATGCAGCCAAGGTTGAGAACCACTGGTTTAATATTTCTAAGCCTAGTCTTCTTGAAAACTGGATCTTTATCATCGTATAGACCTCAGGCCTTCTTGTATACTTTTACCATGAAAAGTATAGTTCCAGGGAAAGTTATAAAGACAGAAGATTTCATTTAGCCATTGGAATCCAATGTAAAAAAAAGTATGGTTTTTAAACTAAATCTCTTATTTAAGAAGCGCAGTTGTGGAAACCCTCACTAATCTTGTCTCTTGATAAATTCTTTCCTCGCATGAAGGCATATCTGATGTGGTATCTAACTTCAAAGGTTCTTTGCTTGTTTTTTTTACCATAAATAAAGTACAGAGTGCCCATGTTCCTGGCAGTGGAGGGGAAAAATTGTGCCTCCTGCAAACTTCCTTATCTAAAATGGGAACACAGACTAATATCTGGACGGGCTGTTGTTCAGCTTTGCTTGATCAAACGTAGTAATTAGGTGGAATTGGGGTAATGAGGCTACTGCAGGCCAACTGATGGACATTTTATTACTTCTAATTTTTAAAGGAAGCAGAATTATTATACTAAAGCAAGTTAAGAGTTAAAATGTGGCTTTATTTTTGCTAATTTAATGAATTAATTTGGTCTTTTAGTCTCTTGTGATCTTTCTTCTGAGCTACTATCTTTAGAGCTACATATGAATGGGATCATACCTACACTCTACGTTCTTCTGTGTCTGGCTTCTTTTGCTCAGCTTACTGTTTCTGACATGCGTCCATTTGTTACATGTGTCAATAGTGAGCCATGGTGTGAATATTCCACAATTTGTTTTCCAGTTTTTCTATTGACTGATATTTGTGTTATTTTCAGTTGAGCTATTATGAATAGAGCTGCTGTCAACACTCTTGTGCACATTTTTATCATTTTTTATTGCACTTCTCTTGGACTAGGATTAGAACTAGGATTAGCACTAGGACTGGACTATAAATTGTGTGTTGTGTCATTTAACAGTCCCACCAACAATGTATGAAAATTCCAGTTGTTCTATATCCTCACCAACATTTGGTGTTGTCACCCTCTTAAGATGTATTCATACTTATGGGGGTGAAATGGTATTTCATTTTGTTTTTAATTTATATTTTCCTACAAATACTGATGTTGAGTATACTTTTATTTGCTTATTGACCATTTGTATTCTTCCATTGTAAAGGATCTGTTGTTCTTTGCCTATGTTTACTTGAGGCTGTTTATATGATTATTATTGAATGGTAAGAGTTATTTGTATATTGTGGATACAAGTCCTTTGTTGGACTTGTATTAGCTACTCATTATCTTCATTATCTCAATGGAGTATTTTAATGAGTATCTGTTTTAAATTTTGATGAAGCCCAATTTCACTTTTTTCTTTTTTTTTTTTGTTTTTTTTGTTTGTTTGTTTTGCTTTTAGGATGAATGTTTGTGGTCTTCTGTATAAGATGTCCCCTACACCAACCTAGTGAAAATACTATCTTATGTTTTATTCTAGAAGCTTTATTGTTTTAACTTTTATATTTTGGTTTATGGTTCATCTCAACTTGGTGTTTTGTTTTTTTTTCCTTTTTAAGTATGGTGTCAGGTATTACCATACAATAACAATAATACAAAGAGCATCAAGTAAATATAGGCAAAGGACTTTAACAAAAAATGTTTCACAATGAAAGAATACAAATGGTCAGTAAACAAATGAAAATACACTCACATCACCATTCATCAGGAAAATATAAAGATTCCAAATAATGACTCAGTTATTCTACCATCATTTAGCAGGAGGGAGAAAAGATGTTTCCTTCCTCCATTGAATTGCTTTCATGCCTTTGTCAAAAACTAACTGATACTTTATAATATGGGTCATTTCAAGATTTTCTATTCTCTTCCATTGATCTATATTTCTATCTTTATTTTACAATAACTCTTATTTTTCTTTCAGAATGTTAACAAGGTAGTACCATTGTTTTCTGACTTGTATTATTTCTGATGGGAAGTAGAGATCATTTTTATTGTTGGTCTCCTATATGTTATATCTTCTTTTTCTAGTTTCTATAAAGACTTCCCTGTTATATGTAATTTTCAGCAATTTGACTATGCTGTGCCAGGTGTGGGTTTTTTTTTTTTTTTTACGTTTAACCAGCTTCGGATTCATTAAGTGTCTTGGATCTGTGGGTTGATCATTTTCATCACATTTGTAGAAGCTGGGTCATGATTTTTTCAAATATTTCTTTCAGCCTCAGTGTCATTCTCTTTCCTCTCTTTTTAGGACTCGGATTTCGTGTGTGTAATACCACCTAATGTTAAGTGTGTGTTTTTCTTTGTCTATGTTCTTTGCCCACAGGCCACTGAGTCCTTTTTATTTCTTTTTGTTTTGTTCTGTGCTTCAGTTTGAATGGGTTCTTTTAACCTGTCTGCATGTTTCCTAATCCTTTCTTCTGCATTATCTAAGATACCATTGAAAGTACATTCAGGAAATTTTTCATTTCAGATAATTGCATTTTTCTTTCAATAATGTCCATTTAGTTTAGTGTATAGTTTCCATGTCTCTGATGGAATTCCCTGTCTACATTATGCCCATATCAAGGATGTAAATGATTGAGTTGATGCAGCTCCTCACAGCATCTCGAGTTCTTCATAGAGATGACTCTGATGTTTGGTTCTCATAGTAGACTGCGTGGACTGAGCAATCCACAGGCCAGAAAGGAAAGAAACTATATATTATTGCCACCCCCCCCCCATTTTTTTTTGGCTGGGGAAAGGACTATAATAAGTTATTGCTTGCTGTCACCATGGTTGTATAACATCATGTTCTATTTCTTTGCCACTAGGCATATAGTACACCTACTCAGGGCCTATTACATTACACTTTACTTTTTTTTCATTTTAACTTCAGTAAATTGAGGTCATGAAAATAAAAATAGAAAAACCCACCAACAATCCCAAAACACCATTGCCAAGCTCTCCGTTAAACCGCACACTCTGGAGCCAGATAGAATTAATTCAGCTTCTGGCTGTGCCAAGCTGTAGGAGTTTTGGCAACTTACTTAACCTCTCAGTTTATTCAGCTTTAAAATTGAAAAAGGGACTTATGATTCCAAATATGACCTAATAAAGGGTATTAGACAGATCTTTTCACAATAAGCTACTATGATACTGTGAATGCTGATCCTTGAGTGAAGGAAAACACATAAGGTATTTCACCCCAGTTTTTGTTTGGGGGTACTTTCCAAACTGTGGTACTTGTAAGTGAGAGTCAAATAGCGACCAATGATCCAGAAATAAACCACAGTGAAAGCAACTTCTGGCAAGCCATTTTTGTCAGTCTTTTATCGTAAACCAGTCTTTAATGGTCTTGTCTAATACATCCAGGCTCAAAAATTATATCACTAAGTCCTTTTGTAATCAATTTCTCCATAAACTACAAATTAATTAGAATTCTGTAACTTAAACAGCCTTATAGGTACTTCCCACAATATCACCAGATTCAATAAAAATTTCTAGTTGGACTGCTCACAATAACATCTATGTTCCTTTTCATGAAACACTGAAAGCAAAAGAGAAGGAAGTTTCTCCCAGAATGGGGAATTTAGAGTTTTGCTTTGGCATTATATTTGTAGGCTCTGTGAACCCAGATTTTTATTCCTAAATCACAAGTCCTTCCCTTGATTTACTAGTAATGAATCAATATGTATTTGAAGGAGATTTTATGTGTTCCAGAAGCTTCCTTCAGAAAGCAGAAAAGTACTTCCACAGTCCTTTTCTCAGGACAACATTATAAACACCCTTGGCATAATTGCAACTATGAATACATATTCCTAGCTTTAGTGGAATAACTAGAAAGATTATTATTATAAACTCATAAAAGGTAAAAATGTTGTTACTTTCAACTATATTTATAATGTATCTATTGGAGATATGATATTGTTTTCACTTACTTTTTTATTAGCTCTACATGAAAGGAGGCAATAAATTAAATATGGGCATGCCTCCGTGATATTGGGGATTCACTTCTAGACCTGGGTAGGTGTACTATATGCCTAGTGGCAAGGAAGTAGAACATGATGTTATACACTGCAATAAAGCGAGTTGTAATATTTTAGCTGATGGAGGGCCTTGCCTTTAATATGTAAAAAACATGAAGCGCAGTAAAATAAAGTGCAATAAAAAGAAGTATGTCTGTAGTGAAAAACCTTGGTCAAGGGCATAAACCTGATAGGAAATTAACTCATTCTTCAGGTACAGGAAACTAAAACGGTAAGAGGTTTGTGTTGAGATATGTACCTCCCCATAGCCCTCTTCTCTGGGAGCTGCCTGTTAGAAGCTGTAGACCACTGCATTCAAATGTGTACCTTGTGACTTCAACACGACAGCTCACTGAACGAGGGATATGCACAAGATTTAAACTCGCAGGGGTGGGGAACCTTTCTCTGCCAAGGGCCATATGGATATTTATAACATCATTTATGGGCCATACAGAATTATCAACTTAACAATTAGCCTGCTATATTTGGTCAAACATTTCATCAACTCACACCTAATGCCTTGGCAGGGCCAGACCAGATGATTTTGCAAGCTTTATAAGGCCCATGGGCTGGAGGTTCCCCCATCCTTGACTTAAAGTATCCAATTCTCTAACCAGCCAGTGATCAGTCATATTCTCTATGCTGATATAATTTAAATTAAGAGGTGCTGTGTGGAGAAAAGTGATATGTGCAATTGAATTATAGGCTGGCTTGAGACAGTCTTTTTATTTTTACCCAAACCCAAAGTTTTTAAGTTGCAGTTTACATTCAGTATTATTTTGGGTTAGTTTCAGGTGTACAGCAGAGTTGTTAGACAACCATATACTTTACACTGTGTTTCCCCAATATTTCCAGTACCCACATGGCACCATACAATTATTACAATATTATTGGTTATTGATTATGCTGTACTTTACATTCCTGGGACTATTTTGTAACTACTGGTTTGTGCTTCTTAATCCGTTCACCTTTTTCACCCAGTACCCTAACCCCCCTCTCATTAGTCTATTCTCTATCTCTATAAATCTGTTTCAATTTTGTTTGTTAATTTATTTTGTTCTTTAGATTCTAAATACAGTATTTGTCTTTCTCTGACTGATTTATTTCACTTAGCATACTACCCTCTAGGTCCATCTATCTATACTGTCACAAATGGTAAAATTTCATTTTTTATGGCTGAGTAATATTCCATTTGGTAAATGTATTTTTATCCACTCATCTATTGATGGACACTTGGATTGCTTTAATACTTGACTATCCTATATAATAAGAGGCAAATATGCAAATCAACCAAACAGCAGAATGACCAGTTGCTATGATGCTCACTGACCACCAGGGGGCAGATGTTCAATGCAGAAGCTGCCCCCCTGATGGTCAGTGTGTTCCCACAGGGGGAGCACTGCTCAGCCAGAAGCCGGGCTCACAGCTGGTGAATGCAATGACAGTGACACAGCCTCTCTCACCACTGCGGCAGTGCTAAGGATGTCTGACTGCTGGCTTAGGCCCGCTCCCCGGGGGCCTAAGCCAGCAGTCAGACATTCCTTGAGGGCTCCCCGTCTGTGAGAGGGCTCAGGCCAGGCTGAGTGAACCACCCCCCGCCCCTTCCAGTGCATGAATTTCATGCACCGGTCCTCTAGTTGTAAATAATGCTACAATGAACATAGGGGTTCATATATTCTTTCAAATTAGTATTTTGTATTTCTCCAGATATGAACCCAGAAGTGGAATCTAATTTTTTGAGGACTCTACACACTGTTTTCCATAATGGCTGCACCACTTGGCATCATTACCACCAACAGTGCACAAGGGTTCCCTTTTGAGATAGTC